>NC_136461.1:90929922-93430066 GCF_902686455.1 Sciurus vulgaris | reverse complement strand
GTTGCAGGATCCTGGAGGCTGGGTGCAATTAGTCAGTGTGGGGTCCTGGTGATAGGATGCATTCAGTTGGTCTGGGGGTCCTGGCGGCAGGGAGCAGTCAGTCGATTAGGGCCCCAGAGGCAGGGAGTGATGGGTCGGGCTGAGGGATCCTGGAGACGGGGCTCAGTCAGTTCAGCCAGGTGTCCTATGGGGCCTGGCTATTGTCTCAAAATGGTGGCAGCCACGCTTAACCAAACCTGCAGGTACTGTAACAGTGAACTTCCAGGCAATAGCAGGAAGCTGGCGCTCCACTAGCAGTCTGCAGTCAGTCTGCTGGCAGCTGTCAGACGATCAGGAGGTGAACCTCGGGTGGTAGGTGATGGGTAGGTGAAAGGCAGGCGATGGACAGGCAAGAGGCAGGCAAATGGCGGATGATAGGTTCCTGACAGTGAGCAATCTGCACTCAAAAAAGGCGTCGATATGCTTGCAGACTGCAGTGATCACAGTAGACAAATGGGGTAAACAGCAGAGGATCGATAAGCAGCCAAAACTGCCTCACCAAGAAATAGATATCCTCTGCTTGAAACTGGAATGCAGCCTCCCTCTAGTTCGCCATCTTGGATCTCTCCCCTGTATCGCTCTTTTAACTGTTGATTGTTGCAATCATTCAATGCCTGCATTTGCTCTTTCATCTCCTCATTTGCTTCTGTGATCAGTTTAATTTTGTACATTCTAAACTCCCTTTATGACATTTCTTCTGCCATGCTGTCATTGGATTTTATTGATGTAGCATCTAGGTTTGTTTGGTACATTTTCTTCCCTTGTTTTCTCATATTGGTCAGGTATCTACCTCTCTAGTAGTGAAACTCTGAGATATTGCATATTTCCTCTATTGACTTATAGTGTCTCTGTAGATTTCCAATAACTCACCTCCTAGCCTTTAGTAGCCTGAAGTCTTGGAGGAACTTGCTAATGCAGTGCTCTACAAGGAAGCTGCACCTCTGGGGTGGTGGCCTTCAGGTGCGGTATATACCCTGAAGAGGGCAGAGGCGCCTCCACTTGTTGATCAATGGTCAGTCAAAAGGGGGCCTAGACTGTGGGCTTCAGCCCAGCTGGTCTGGGCCTGTGTCTCTGGTTCTACCACCCTGGTGGAGAAACCCTGCCCAGTGGGGAAGACTCACCCAGTGGGGAAGTCTTGCTGGGCAGCTCCCCTCCGAGAAGTTCCCTTTGGTTCAGAACTACCACCGGGGCTGTGCAGCCCTCCTCTGCGACATTCCAAGGGGTCCACCCCTACCTCCTGGGCCAGGGAGCCTCACCCTGAGAGTAAGTCACTTGCTGGGCAGCCCTCCTCTGCAACATTCCCTGGGGTCCAGAACTACTGCCTGGCCCTGAAGCTAAACATCTCACTGGGTGGCCCTCCTCTACAATGCTCCCAGTTGTCTGGGTTCATGGCTCCAGTGGGGGAGTCTCACTGGGCCAATGTACTCCACCAAGTTCCCTGCATTCTGGGACTATTGCCCCATCCAGGGAGCCTCACCCAGTGGGAGAGACTCACCCGGTGGCTCTGAGTTGGTCCTGAGTCTCTCAATACCTCCTCTTCTTGAATCCTGAGTCCTGTCAAAGGGCCCCCAGTCTTCTGTAGGTGTCTCAGGAAGGGAGCCACCCTTCTGATAATGATGGCCACACCCTCAGGAATAATTAAAAATGCCTGCACCTGCCTCCAAAGAAACTGGGGAGCCCCAGCAAGGGTGCGCTGAATCAGCACAGAGGCAACTGCAGGTATTATGATTATTACAGCAGTAGGGGGACAGGCAGGCAGGCTCAGCGATGGTGTCCAACCTCAGTATGGGGGCTGGGCAGGCTTTGTGTGATGGCATCCAACTCCTTAGGACTTTAAATGTGTGCATGGCATCTCTCATTTGGAAGTAGGTAAGAATTCCAAGGTTGTTTCCAGGATGATTTTCAAAACGTTATTCATAGCTTAAAGCAGAGGGAAGATTTATGTCCTCAGGGCTCATAATGACTTCCAGATCATGAGCTAAACCTGCAGGATTGAATCAAAGACAGTATCATCTCCCCTGTTCTCCCATTCTCCAAGAACTCCCTGCTTCTGGGCAATTCAAATCTGTGGCACAGGTGTTGGAACTGTACCATCTACATGTAGTCATCTTAATGTATAGAGTACAGAACTCTCAGCAAATCTTGTAGGTTTGAGCCCCAGGTTAGACCTCACCTTGTGAAATTATGGTGACACAGCCTTTTATTGGACCTATTAGTGAGGAGGCTTTGTATGGAAAACTTACAAGCCTAGATTCCTTTTGAGAAGCATGTATCCCTAACTTCAACATATATATTCTATAGCTTCATAGTTTGTAATGTATTTACCTTCTCTTTGGTAAAATAACATTCATTACTCAGAAACATATGAGTTTACATGAAGTAATCTCAGCAGGAAGAACAAACCACTGCTTACCCTGTTTTGATTTCATGCCTCTTAAACATTATTTTTTTTTTATTTTTTTCTCTTGATAGAAACATTTCTAAGACCTTTTGTCAGCAGTCATACCTTTGAGTCAGGGCATGAGTCAAGCCTCGAGTAACACCTCCTCAATCTCTTTCTTTCCCTCACCAAGCCAATGAGATAGGGATTTTCTTCATTTACAGTTCCCTTGTCCAACATTTTATTAGCTGAAAACTTATCATCAGATTGGGATTCTCTTCATATAAATAGGCTAAATCAATGCATGGAATGACCAGTAGAAGTTGATGACCCGTTCTCTCACTTTTTCAATAACCCATAGGTCCTGGATAATTTCTAGCAGGAAATATAGAAAATAAACTTCCAAGGATACCTGACATTAAGAAAATAAAATGAAAGGGAGTGATCAAGGGTAAACTTTATTAAATGAGGTGGTCACAGAAAACTGGAAAACCATATGCAACAGAATGAAATTAAACCCCTATCTCTCACCCTGCACAAAACTCAACTCAAAATGGATCAAAGACCTGGGAATCAGACCAGAGACCCTGCATCTTATAGAAGAAAAAGTAGGTCCAACCTTCAACTTGTTGGCTTAGGATCAGTCTTCCTTAACAGGACTCCCATAGCCCAAGAAATAAAAGCAAGAATCAACAACTGGGATAGATTCAAACTAAAAAGCTTTCTCTCAACAAAGGAAACTATCAGTAATGTGAAGAGAGAGCCTACAGAGTGGGAGAATATCTTTGCCACTCATACTTCAGATAGAGCGCTAATTTCCAGAATCTATAAAGAACTCAAAAAACTCTACACCAAGAATACAAATAATCCAATCAACAAATAGGCTAAGAAATGAACAGACACTTCACAGAAGAAGATGTACAAGCAATCAACAGATATATGAAAAAATGTTCAACATCTCTAGTAATAAGAGAAATGAAAATCAAAACTACCCTAGGATTCCATCTCACCCCAATTAGAATGGCGATTATCAAGAACACAAGCAACAATAGGTGTTGGCGAGGATGTGGGGAAAAAGGTACACTCATACATTGCTGGTGGGGTTGCAAATTAGTGCAGCCACTCTGGAAAGCAGTATGGAGATTCCTCAGAAACCTTGGAATGGAACCACCATTTGACCCAGCTATCCTACTCCTTGGCCTATACCTAAAGGACTTAAAATCAGCATACTATAGAGATACAGCCACATTAATGTTCATAGCTGCTCAATTCACCATAGCCAGATTGTGGAACCAACCTAAATGCCCTTCAGTTGATGAATGGATAAAGAAACTGTAGCATATATATACAATGGAATATTACTCCACATGAAGAATGATAAAATTATGGCATTTGCAGGCAAATGGATGAAATTGGAGAGTATATGCTAAGTGAGATAAGCCAATCTCAAAAAACTAACGGACGAATGATCTCGCTGATAAGCGAATGAGGACATATAATGGGGGGTAGGAGGGGTTAGCATTAGGGTTAGGGTTAGGTTTAGGGTTAGGGATAAGGAGGGTGGTAAGAATGGAGGAAGGAAGGACTGTACAGAGGGGTGGGAGGGGTGGGGGGGAAGGGAAAAAAATAACAAAATGAGCCAACCAACATTGCCCTATGTAAATTTATGATTTTTAATAAAAAAATTTTAAAAAATGAGGTGGTCACAAAAAACATCTTTAAAGAGGTTATACCTGGAACCTGTTACAAGACCTAAGCTATACAGGGCAGGGTGCAAAAGACTTGATTTGAGCTTTTAGAATATGGTATTATGATTATTACGCACTGTATACATATGTCAATTTTTTACACTTTTTCCTCATAAAATGTTTAAAATTAAAATAATAATAAAATTAAAGATATTTTTAAAACCCCCAGACTTATTGAGCTTTTCACAGTGGAAGATTTTCTTGTAGCATGACAGCAATTGGTTCCCTCTTTAGCCATTTCATGAATGGGTTGTTCAGAAGTCAGTGTAACTACAGCTCAAAGCCTTAGAAAAAGAAGAACAGAACAGCACCAAAAGTAGTAGAAGACAGGAAATAGTTAAACTCAGAGCTGAAATCAATGAAATTGAAACAAAAGAAACAATACAAAAAATTGACAAAATAAATAGTTGGTTCTTCGAAAAAATAAACAAAATTGATAAACCTTTAGCCACACTAACAAAGAGAAGACGAGAGAAAACCCAAATCACTAAAATTCGGAATGAACAAGGAAATATCACAACAGACAGGATGGAAATACAAAACATAATTAGAAGCTATTTTGAAAATCTATACTCCAACAAAATAGAAAATTTTGAAGACATCAACAGGTTTCTAGAGACATATGAATTGCCTAAACTGAATGAGGAGGACATAAACAATTTAAATAGACCAATTTCAAGTACTGAAATAGAAGAAGTCATCAAAAGCCTACCAACAAAGAAAAGTCCGGGACCAGATGGGTTCTCAGCCGAGTTCTACAAAACCTTTAAGGAAGAGCTCATTCCAATACTTCTCAAAGTAGTCCATAAAATAGAAGAGGAGGGAACCCTCCCAAACTCATTCTATGAAGCCAATATCACACTGATACCTAAACCAGACAGAGACTCATCAAGGAAAGAAAATTTCAGACCAATATCCTTAATGAACATCGACGCAAAAATTCTCAACAAAATTTTAGCAAATCGCATACAAAAACATATTAAAAAGATAGTGCACCATGACCAAGTGGGTTTCATCCCAGGGATGCAAGGTTGGTTCAACATCAGGAAATCAATAAACGTAATTCACCATATTAATAGACTTAAAGTCAAGAATCACATGATTATTTCAATAGATGCAGAAAAAGCATTTGATAAAATACAGCATCCCTTCATGCTCAAAACACTAGAAAAAATAGGGATAGTGGGAACATTCCTTAACATTGTAAAGGCCATTTATGCTAAGCCCATGGCTAATATCATTCTAAATGGTGAAAAACTGAAAGCATTCCCCCTAAAAACTGGAACAAGGCAGGGATGCCCTCTTTCACCACTTCTATTCAACATCGTTCTTGAGACTCTGGCCAGAGCAATTAGACAAACCAAAGAAATTAAAGGGATACGAATTGGAAAAGAAGAACTCAAACTATCCCTGTTCGCTGATGACATGATTATATATTTAGAGGAACCTGGAAATTCCACCAGAAAACTCTTAGAACTCATAAGTGATTTCAGTAAAGTAGCAGGTTACAAGATCAATGCCCATCAATCCAACGCATTTTTATACATAAGTGATGAATCTTCAGAAAGAGAAATTAGGAAAACTACCCCATTCACAATAGCCTCGAAAAAAATAAAATACTTGGGAATCAATCTCACAAAAGAGGTGAAAGACCTCTACAATGAGAACTATATAACACTAAAGAAAGAAATTAAAGAACACCTTAGAAGATGGAAAGATCTTCCATGTTCTTGGATAGGAAGAATTAATATTGTCAAAATGGCCATACTACCTAAAGTGCTATACAAATTCAATGCAATTCCAATTAAAATCCCAATGACGTACCTTACAGAAATAGAGCAGGCAATTATGAAATTCATCTGGAAGAATAAGAAACCCAGAATAGCTAAAGCAATCCTTAGCAGGAAGAGTGAAACAGGGGGTATTGCAATACCAGATCTTCAACTCTACTACAAAGCAATAGTAACAAAAACGGCATGGTATTGGTACCAAAATAGAAAGGTAGATCAATGGTACAGAATAGAGGACACGGACACAAACCCAAATAAATACAATTTTCTCATACTAGACAAAGGGGCCAAAAATATGCAATGGAGAAAAGATAGCCTCTTCAACAAATGGTGCTGGGAGAATTGGAAATCCATATGCAACAGAATGAAACTAAACCCATATCTCTCACCATGCACGAAACTAAACTCAAAATGGATTAAGGACCTCGGAATCAGACCAGAGACCCTGCAGATTATAGAAGAAAAAGTAGGTCCAAATCTTCACCTTGTTGGTCTAGGACCAGACTTCCTTAACAGGACTCCCATAGCACAAGAAATAAAAGCTAGAATCAACCACTGGGATAGATTCAAACTAAAAAGCTTTCTCTCAGCAAAGGAAACTATCAGCAATGCGAAGAAAGAGCCTACAGAGTGGGAGAATATCTTTGCCAATCATACTTCAGATAGAGCACTAATCTCCAGAACCTATAAAGAACTCAAAAAACTCTACTCCAAGAATTCAAACAATCCAGTCAACAAATGGGCTAAGGAAATGAATAGACACTTCACAGAAGAAGATCTACAAGCAATCAACAAACATATGGAAAAATGTTCAACATCTCTAGTAATAAGAGAAATGCAAATCAAAACCACCCTAAGATTCCATCTCACCCCAATTAGAATGGCGATTATCAAGAATACGAGCAACAACAGGTGTTGGCGAGGATGTGGGGAGAAAGGTACACTCATACACTGCTGGTGGGGCTGCAAATTAGTGCAGCCACTATGGAAAGCAGTGTGGAGATTCCTTAGAAAACTTGGAATGGAACCACCATTTGACCCAGCTATCCCACTCCTTGGCCTATACCCAAAGGACTTAAAATCTGCATACTACAGAAATACAGCCACATCAATGTTCATAGCTGCTCAATTCACAATAGCCAGACTGTGGAACCAACCTAGATGCCCTTCAATTGATGAGTGGATAAAGAAACTGTGGTATATATATACTATGGAATATTACTCAGCCATAAAGAATGATAAAATTATGACATTTGCAGGCAAATGGGTGAAATTGGAGAATATCATGCTAAGTGAGATAAGCCAATCTCAAAAAGCCAAAGGACGAATGATATCGCTAATAAGTGGAGGTTGACACATAAGGGGGGGGAGGGAAGGGTTAGAGTTAGGGTTAGGGAGGGGGGCAAGTATGGAGGAAGGAAGTACTGTATAGAGGGTAAAGAGGGGTGGGAGGGGTGGGGGGAAGGGAAAAAAATAACAGAATGAATCAAACAACATTGCTCTATGTAAATTTATGATTACACAAATGGTATGCCTTTACGCCATGTACAAACAGAGAAACAACATGTATCCCATTTGTTTACAATAAAAAAAAAAAAAAAGGAAGTCAGTGTAATATAGAAATTAGGTACATCTAAACCACAACTATCACCTAAGACATGTTTCTGTCAATGACTGTTGATACCAGGACTGACAAGATGGTATCATCCTCTTATACAATCAATACTTATTAAAATTCACTCACATTATTGTTTTCATTTCCTTTTTTCATATTTATGATTTTCCAATGAGTTGAGGTTTTTTTCTGTCTGATGTATTGTTTTTAGGGAGAATTTGTGATGACGAACTATAAAACAATGCTCTAATTTTTCAAACATTTTTGCTTCTTATACAGTCATTACTTGCAAGTTATTTTCTTTCATTGTATTAATATCAAACACTTTTTTTGCCTTTCATTATTTTTACTGAGAAGTCAGCTATTAGCTTTAGTAGTGTCTCACTGAGGGTAACATTTTTCTTCCCTTTGACTATATTTAAGCTGTTCTGCAATATTTACTATGACATGCAAAATATTTAATCAGTTCTTAAGAGTCAGTGCAGTTGGAGGCTGTAGGTTGACTTGCTACAGTTCCAGAGAAAGGGCAAGAAGATAACAATGAATTTATATAAGTTTAAGTAGTTTATTAATTACACATATGGAAAAAGGAAAATCACATGGTATTATCTCCCTGTATTCCTTGTTCCACAGAATTGGACTGGGCTAGATTGGTGAGATGACAAAAGACTAAAGCAGAAAGCCACTTTCCCACCGAGAAAAAAAATCTAAACTATGAATTGATTTTCAATTTTTAGTTGTATCTGAGAGAAAAGGATGGTAAAAAATCACATGCCTTACCATAAACAACAGAAAAAAAAGGAAAAATGATCTCATGGAAACCACCTACCTACAAGTTAGAGAGGCAAGTGATAACAGACTTTCAACAGACCCTCCTCACAATTTTGCCTATTTTTCCATATTGCAGGGCAAATCACAGGGCATTCCACCAAGACAAGAGACAGACTGCTATCAAGTCTTGTGTTCAAGGCCTGTGTGAAGCCACAGGCCTTAAGGTGCTATAGTATAGCTACTTCTTTACAAAACATGCGTAAGATATTTTTGTTTGTATGCGTGTATTTATTTATTAGTAGGAATGCTTTATTTTACTCTTGAATATATGACTAAAGGTATACATCAGCTTTGGAATTTTATCAACCATTATTTCTTCAGATATTGTTTCTTATTGATAATTTCTCTCTATTTCTGAAACTCGAATTTTATATATGTAAGGATTTTATAATTTTATAATGCAAGCCTCTGCTTTTCTTGTATTCTATATCCATTTTAATCATTATATACTTTATTTTCTTCTGGCATAGATTCCAAATGAGAAATCTTTCCTTCAGCTACTTGTAATCACTGTTAACTTTTCTACAGAGATTTTTAACACCTTTATTGAGATGGATTCATATACCATGCAATTCACCAATTTAAACAGTACAATTCAACTATTTTTAATGCAGTCACAAACTTGCACAGCTATACTGTACTCTAATTTTAGAACATTTTCATCACTCCACATTGAAACCTTGTAATCAAAATCTTTCCCCATCATCTCTTTCACTCCACCTGACTTTCTCAGCCTTAGGCAGCTAATAATTTTCTTCTCCAGATATTTTCTACCATTATGTGAGTTGGTTGCTCACATTCTTTTTTATTTTTTAACTTTAGCCAGAATAGGTTTTATTGATGATTTCTCTCTTATTGATGATATTCTCTTGCAGAATAATTCTAAATTTGGGGAAATGAGTTATGCCACAAGCAGAGATGTAGGTTTTACAGAAAAGGTCCCATCAGGATTATGGAAAATCAGATTATGGAGATAAGAGTTGGAATGAAAGGAAAAAGATGGAAAAGCAGAGGAACTTCTGTGAAGATAGCACATATGTGAAAAGACTATTAAAAACAGAAAGTGACCTCGTATGTGGTTGTCAGGGGACTGCTCACATCCTTGATGACAATATTTGCAAATGAGAATTTTGTTTGTTTTAATTATTTTGGTATTCATTTTTTACACATTTTTTTCTTTTATTGTTTGCACTTTTGATGATAAAATAAGAAGTTGGTACTTAAAAGAAGATCTAGGATATTTCTTTCTATGTCTTCTTCTGAGTTTATAAATTTTTCCCTATATAATATAAGGTATTTAAATTAATTTTTTTGTGTTGGTGTAAGGAAGCACTCCAGCTTCATTCTTTTGCATGTAGATATTCAGTTCCAGCACAATTGTTGAAATGACCATCCTCTCTCCACTAATTTTTCTTGGTTTTTATCATGAAAACTGATTGTACTTAAATGCAAACTTTTATTTCTGAGTTCATAATTCTATTCTGTTGATTTATGTATCTGTCCTTATGTAAGTAACTGTTATGGTTTGAATGTGAGGTGTCCTCCAAAAGTTCACATGTGAGACAATGTGAGAAGGTTTGGAGAAGAAATGATTGTGTTATAGCCTTAATCTAATCAGTGAATTAATCCCTGATGTGATTAACTGAGTGGTAACTTGAGGCAAGTGGGGTCTGACTTAAGGAAGTGGTTCATTGGGAGGAGGGGCAGGATTAGGGAGTTTATATTTTGAATTTGGAGAATAGAGACTCTCTCTCTTTCTCTGCTTCCTGATCACCATGTGAATTGCTTCCCTCTGCTACAAATGTCTGACATGATGTATGGAGAGTGGTGACAGAGGATGGGAGAGTAGTGACTGAGATCAGGGATTTCTGATGCCCTCATGGCTGTGGCATGCCCAGTTCCTGGGAATATTTCTGTGCAAGGGTACAGGATACTTAGCTGCTGTGGCAATGCCCTGCATAAGGAGGCTCTGTGCAAGAGTCCTATCAACTCTGACCTTGATCTCAGGCACACAGCTCCTGGGAAGGAGGGAATTCTTATGCTAGACAACTACAATGTTTCATCAGTTCTGCTTTTCCAGTTCCTGCTCGCCTTACAGTAACTTTAAACAATGGACTTTTTGAGAGCTTCACAAAGCTCTTAACATTGCACTTTGCAACTGTGGATTGCAACTGTGGAAAAGCTACACAGATGTCCAAATTTCTGTAACTTCCCTGAATACAAAGAATAATGGTTGCATAGCCTTTAACCTTATAATGAGACATATATAAAGATTGCTGTCATAACTCTTTAGATCTTCATCTCCATCAGAGAGCAGAGCTCCAACTGATCCCAGATTAATCTTCAAAATCTGTGTCTGTCAATCTTTATTTTCCAATCCCCCTTCACCCCTTGCTGGACCCCAGAGTTTGGTTGTGCTGGTCCTGGCAATGATGTTCAGCTTCACCTCAAGTCCAGAGGAATGGAGTCAGTCTCTGAAACCATGAGTCCTTAAATAAACTTCTCCTCATCTACAATTGTGCTGGTTGGATCTTTTAGTCACAGCAGTGAAAAAGCTGACAAACAGTAACATACTTCTTTGATTGGCATAACCTTGTTCTATGATTTGAAATTGGTAAATGTTAGTTCTAAGTATATATTTATTCATTTTACATATTGTTTTGACAATTCTGGGTTGCTTGAATTTTCACATGAAATTTAGTATTAGCTTGCAATTTGCTTTAAACAAGTCATCTGAATGGTTTTGTATTGAAATCATAGATCTACTTGGGGGTATTGCCACCTCAACAATGTTAATTCTTCTGGTTCATGAATACAGGGTGTCTTTCTTTTTATTTAGATCCTAATTTCTTTCATCAAAGTTTTGTAGTTCCTTTTTGCAGTTCCTTTCAGGTTTTCCCCCCAAGCATTTTATTCTTTTCAATTCTGTAAAAGTAGAATGATGTTTTTATTTTTCTATTGTCATTGCTTCTGTATGGAAATAAAAATTATATTATTTATATTATATCCCAAACACTTGTTTTTAAACTTATTTATTAATGATAATAGAGTTTTTGGTCAAATTTGAAGATTTTTGTATGTAAGATTATTTCATGTACAAATATAGTTTTTGCTTCCTTTCCAGTCTTAACACATTTTAATTTATTTTCTTATTTTGTCCATAGAATCTTCAGTATAATATTGAATACAGATGGCAAGAGAGTACTTCCTTTTCTTCTTCTTGATCTCAGAGAAAAGGATCTGGTTTTCAGCAATAAGTATAATGCTGATTGTGGGTACTCATGGACACTCTTTATCTTACTGAGAAAGTTTCACCTTTTTCCTGTTTTCTAAAATGTTTTTAATCTTTAAAGACTGTATGAATTTTGTCAAACACTTTTTTTGTTTTTCTGTTGAGGTGATTGTGTATTTTTTTGTTTTTCCTTAAAACATATGTTACCTAAATAATTTATACATATTAAACTATTCTTACATGTTTTAGGAAAAAAAATCCAAATTTGGTCATAGTACAGTAACTTTTAAAGACGCTATATTTTATTCATGAGTATTTTTTTTAGAGTTTTTCATCTATAGTCATAAAATATACAAACTATCTAACATTTCATGTCTCAAAATCCCCAAGTCATAAGTTATTTCACTGGTACTTTTTGTTACCTAAAGATAAATTTTTAATGGAAAAAAGCATCATAAGCAAACTTTCAAAAAAGAAACTAAGGTAGATGTTTACAGCTCATATCACAAATAGCTATTCTTCCCAACATGTAAATTGACAAAATCATAATCCTGTCAAAACATACAAAAATGAAACAAAATTTGCTATTAATAAACAGCAAGATAGTTAACTTTGCTCATTAAAAAAAAGAAATATAAATTAAAACTGCAGATGAAAGAACCTTTTCTCTCTCTCCATTGGCAAAAATTCAAAGTTAGATAATATACTCTATGGATAGGACTCTGGAGGGGAAACCATTTTCTCATGCATTCTGACATCAGTGTGTTAAAGTCACCCGGAATTATTGTGTTATGGACTATTTGATTCCTGGAATTTAGGAGAACTTTTTGATGTACATGGATGCACCATTGTTTGGGGCATAAATATTTATGATCATTAAGTCTTCCTGATTTATGGTTCCCTTAAGCAGTTTGAAATGTCCTTCTTTGTCCCTTCTGACTAACTTTGGCTTGAAGTCCACTTTATTTGATATAAGGATGGAAACCCCCACCTTTTTACTGAGTCCATGTGCATGGTATGTTTTTTTCCCATCCTTTCATCTTTAGTCTGTGGATGTCCTTTTCTCTGAGATGAGTCTCTTGAAAGGAGTATATTATTGGGTCTTTGTTTTTGATCCAATCTACAAGTCTATGTCTTTTGATTGATGAGTTTAGGCCATTAACATCCATTGTTATTATTGAGATATGATTTGTATTCCTAGTCATTTTGGCTTATTTTTGGTTTTTAACTTGACTTGGTTTCTTCTTTACTGGCTTTTCCTTTGAAGTAGTTCCTCCCTTTGCTGACCTACAATGTTGTTTTTCATTTCTTTCTCATGGAATGTTTTGCTGAGAATGTTCTGTAGCACAGGTTTTCTATGTGTAAATTCTTTTAAATTTTTTTTTTTTTTTAATCATGGAAGGTTTTTATTTCATCTTTAAATCTGAAGCTTAGTTTTGTTGGACAAAAGATTCTTGGTTGGCATACACGTTCTTTCAGATCTTGGTATATGTTGTTCCAGGACCTCCTGGCATTGATAGTCTGGATTGAGAAATCTGCTGATATCTGAATTGGTTATCCCCTATATGTAATCTGATATTTTTCTCTTGTGGCCTTTAAAATTCTATCTTTATTTTGTATGCTGGATGTTTTCATTATAATGTGCCTTAGTGTGAATCTGTTATAATTTATATATTTTGTGTTCTATAAGCCTCTTGTATTTGATTTTCCATTTCATTCTTCAGGTTTAGGAAATTTTCTGATATTATTTCATTGAATAGATTGTTCATTCCTTTGATTTACATCTCTTTGCCTTCCTTAATCCCAATGATTCTTAAATTTTGTCTTTTCATGTTATCCCATAATTCTTGGAGGTTCTGTTCATGACTTCTTACCATCTTCTCTGTGTGGTCAACTTTAAGATTAAATATTTTGTCTTCCTTGTCTGAGGTTCTGTCTCTGAAGTGATCTAGTCTGTTGGTGATGCTTTCTTTCCATTGAGTTTTTTATTTGGTTTATTGTTTCCTTCATTTCAAGGATCTCTGTTTGTTTGTTTGTTTTTCAGAATCTCTATCTCTTTGTTGAAATAATCTTTTGCTTCCTGCAATTGCTCTTTCAACTGTTTATTGGAGTGATCATTCATTGCCTACATTTACTCTCTTATCTCATTTTTCCTTTGTGAATCATTTTAATTAAGTATATTCTGAACTCCTTTTCTAACATTTTTTTTTCTACTATGCTATCATTGGAGCCTATTAATATAGAATCTTGGTTTGATTGGAACACTTTCTTCCTTTGTTCTTTCATGTTGTTCATGTATCTTCCCCTCTAGCAGTGCAGATCTGGGGTATTGCAATTTCCCCCCTATAGTCTTATAGTGATCCTGAAGGTTTCTAAACCCTCTTCTTTAAGGGGGAGATCAATATTAGCAGCACCCAGTACAAATAATATGCAGCCCTAAACCAAATAGCCCCTATGAAGATGATAGAAATATTGTCATAATAAACAGAGAGCATGAATTCAATTATTATCTACAGTATAACAAATAGGTTTGCAATGAGTCTACATTTTCTAATGTTGGAAAAATGTTCTTAGAATTTCCATTTAGTTACTCAAATTCTCCTTTTTGACTTATGAATCATTGAACTGGTAAAAGAGAAAAGAGGTTGGGCTCTAGGTTGGAGATTTCTCATCTTTTCCTATCCAGGATCCTGGACCCTCATGTATTGGCTCATTAATATTTGAATTCCAATTTTATTTTACTTGCCTCATGAAACTCCTACAAGATCTAATCAGCTCCTTTGCCCCTCAATAGCTACTGTCTGCTCAACTTCTTAGTCTCTTGGCTATATAGTTTATATATTAGAAGGGCTTGGATAGTTGTAAAATTTGGAAAGAATGTTACAAAAGCTTCAATGAGTTTACCCTATTTTGGGCTTTGTCTGTTTGTTGGTTAGCCTTGGTAGGGTTTCAATGGTACAAAATAGATATTTTAAAAATACTCATGCCTTTTCCATTTTTTACTCACTGAGTGGAAAAGTCACAAATATTTTGAAAATGAATTTCTTATGGCTGAAGCTTAATTGAAAGTGAAAACTTTAAATTTTTTTGAAATGTGGTCAAAGCTCCTGGCAATACAGACAAAAGAGAAATTGCATTGTTCAAGGTAAGAGATATTCTTCCAATTTGATGTCCTTCGACAACTCAAAAAAATAATTTTAGTTATTGTTAGGATAAACACAAATTCCAAAAATCATGCAATTTTTTAGAATTAAAATTTCTGAAAATTGAAAGGACAAATAAAATTGGGAGGTGGAAATCTTCTACAAACAAAATTATTTTTATTTTAAATTTAAAATACCAAGTATTGACTCACAAATCATGAATAGCTTTGCTTTCCCAGTGATTGTGACCCTACTCTAAATTTTCAAAGCTTTTTGAGAATCATATTACTCAGGATAAGTATCACCTTATAATGGATCTCCATTGAATATAGTAATCTAGCCACATTTGACACTGAGAATAATTGAGGATAATATGGCTTATTACTTTTAAATCTATAGAAAAAAAATTGTTTTTACTCCAGATGATGACACAATAAGATTCTTATCTTAACATATTCAGGAATCTAAGATAAGGTAGAGATATTTTGGGGAGCACCATATTCATCAATATCAGGATCTAAAATTAGTTGTGTTTATTGTTATATCTTCATTGTGTCTTGGTTTGCTTCTTCTGAAAGGAAAACAAACAAAAAAATCCCAGCTTTTTTCCTGAATCATGTGATTTTGTTCCATTCATGTAACCTGTTATATGTAAACATTTAACTCTCAATATAACCCTTTTACTAACCTTTACATCTTCCCCCTAGTAGCATGCATTATTAAAGACTGGCTGTAGAAAACATAAAAAATATATTAATTATTTTCTTAACACCAAATGAAGAATTTATGGAGTCTTATCTACAGTCTTCAAAGGCAAGTGGAATCCAAAATCTTAAATGTGGCCTCTTATTTAGACTAAACCTCTGTTCTACTCTTGCATGAAAATTGAAAAAAAATTGATCTTTCTTTGATTCAGTACCTGGCTTTAGTTCCCCTACCTTTAGCATGATGCTGTAATACTAATATGATAATATCTCTAGAACAAAAATATTTTAGTCTTATTCCAGAGAATCCACAGTTCCCAGTCATGAGTTTCATTGAGTAAACAACTGTTAGCTTATCAGCGTAAGCTTGTGTCACAAGGACATAAGCTTTGCATGTTTATTTCACTGTATAACCACCCCACTCCACCACTAGCATATTCCTATGCTAGAATAAGTTAGCAAACTTTAATCCAAACAATCATTTTCCTAACACGTCTTAGGTCTGTGTAAATAATAATATACTTCACTAATTTGAAGACTCAATCAGTAAGTTTCAAAGCTCATTCCATGGGCTGATGTCCCCTGAGGTGCTAGTGTTTTTACTGTCATTTTTAATATGACTTAAGAGGTCTAATGTATTTTGGAATGTAACTGGAGTAGTGAAGTTAAATTTGTTTGACTTTTACACAGGAATCATAAAAACCTTTACTATAACAAAGAGTAGAAAGAAGAGCACTTCCTAATCCTTTCATTGTTTAAGAAACTAAATTTTCTTTGACACGAAGCTGGCCAAGATTCAATGGTGAGTAAAGTGACATAGTATCTACATTAGTGAATTCTCAAGTCTTAAATTGTGGCTCTGCTGTAAATATCTTCCTTCCAATTGTGCATAGTGTTCTTACCTAAGAAACAAAGAATCCTTATGAGTGGAATTTTAAAAGTACCTCTCATAGTAGAACAAAAAGGAAGCATTATGACCAAGTGAAGTTACTTAAAATGTTCTTACCACCTTCATCTCATTGCCTACAGAGAGAATTTTTAGATCTTAAAATAACATAATTGTATTAATACTCAACCTTCTACTTGAATTTATATTTCTAGTTTTATATAGTACAAAAAGTTTATAAAATGTCATGTCTACTCAGTAAAATAATAACTTTTAAGCCACCCATGTGTGATTTTAAAAAATGGCATAGCTGAGTGCCTGGAATAATTATTTTTAGTAACTTTGGATTTTGAGAAATTAGCTTTTGTATTTTCAAGAGCTTAAGAGAAATGAGAAAAGAAAAACACTTTTATGAAGTTAAATTTCCTAGATGGAAAATACATGCAAAAAATAGCTACAAATAAATTCCCATTTGGAATTGCTTAATATATAAATAAGTAAAGAGTTCTTCAAAATTAAACTATAATAAAAATTCTCTGTGTAGATATATTATGGAAAATGGTAAAGTAGAGCTAATATTTATTCATGTTGAACTACATTTAGGGAAAATGAGTGTTTCTTTTAAGACTATTAGCACATAGATACAAATTATTCACTGCAGCGAAGGTGGAAATACATGATTAATGGGAGTTAGCTTCAAATGCTTCAATATAATGATTCCATTAAGGAAAGAGAATGTGGATGGTGGGAGTGTTCTAGACATGCAGCAAAATGGAAGAAGATCATGAGCAAAATAACGACCATTCACTACTGTAAGGTAGTAGTTTGGACTAAACTTTTTTACTAAAAGTAACACAAAATGAAGATGAGAATAAATATGTTCCCCCTTTACTTTGCTACATAATCTTAAGTCCAAGAGGTAGTTGGTCCACATCTGGAAGGTAATGTCTACCACAACTGTTATATTTAGTCTAAAGAGTAAAAGATGTGAGTGTAGCTAACAGTCACAATGATTTCTGAGAAACCTAAGAAGATGAATATTTTTTCCCTAACATTTCATCAAGCAATACACACATTCTACTTCTATGATATTAATTCACAGTTTAATTCTAAGTGTAGGTGGGGAGACCTTTACTCAGGGTCTGCTCAGATAACACTTAACATCTCTTCTGGCCTGGAGTCTAGCAGTGAGTTTAACTATTTTCAAAATTGTTAGATAACAAAGTAGAAGTGATATATGTTGGTTATCCCATTATAACTGTGGAAACAAGCCATCTTGCATGGCTTTCCAAAATCTAATTTTCCTTTCTTGACACCCTGAATTCATTTATCTGATTGCCCATAGGTCCCAAAGGAGTTTTTAGATAGTTATCAACATCACACTGTATTTTCCATTGATTTAGAATTACACAGGAATTGACTTAAAAATGATTACAATCTGATTAACATAATTTTGCTCACAAGTTACTCTATAAAATAAAATATAAACTGTTTTATCTACTATTTACTTTTATTATTATTATTATTATTATTAGATTTTGCTTTTGATGTTGCTTGGGTGTTCTACATTGATCCCAGTCATAAGGAAAATACTATATTCTAGCATATTATTTTAGTACGATCTTCCCCAAAACTAAACTTTACCAGGTTGTCCATGAACTTGGACAATCTTGTGCAGCTCAGAAAATGAAGGATCTTTAATGAAAATGTAAATATCAAGTTTCATTACACAAAAGGGTTACAAAATCTCCAAATACAAATAAAATCTTACTACATATTTTTAGATATTAAGCTTTTATGAGGTAAATGAAGTGCAAGGCCCCTTAATTTATTTAGAAATTTTGATTTCAAATCCCCCCAAAATAGTTGCTAGATGTGAGTCATGAGTAAAGCACTAATCTCTCTGTAGTTCAGTTTAGCCATCTGCAGAAAGGGGAATAGTATTCATGCCTGACTTCTTATTGCTGGTAGGACAATCAGTGGAGGAAATGAGTGCCATTACTTCATAAATTCTGGAGAAATATATACTAAAGTTTATGTTCTTTGATTAATGCTTCCAAGGAGTCAGCTATATTGTTTTCTTGTGCAAAAAGTCTGAGATATATTCAAGAAATTGACATGACAAGTGAGATGGATCTATATCTTTAGCCCAGAGAATGTCTCAATAAATCAAATGATAAATGTGGAATGATGGAGTCTATTCCAGTGTGACAATAATTTCCTGTAGTCTATTGATCTTTTAGAGCAATTTATTACTCTTTAGGTAGTAAAGATGGAGTTGAGATTTTGCAATCATGATTCTAATTGCATGAGTACCAACTTTATGAAGGTGATACCATCACTCTGAATAATTTTTCTTTCATTAAATTTAAGGAAAATTAGTATAACTTGATTAGTTTTCAATAAAAATCCAAACAATAGTGTGGGGACAGGGAGAATAACCTGTGGGTTACATTTCATTTTACTTAGAGAACTTTAATCATTTAAAAGATACAAGAAACTCTTTCAACTAATTTACCCTGAAGGCATTATCTCAAATGAAGAAATATGCAGTCAATGAATGAAATTATTTTTAGTATGTATAAAAACCTTAAAATTTTGAAAACAAGCTAATACATTTAAATGACATTCCAAAATGATATTTTAACTAAACAAGACCTCATACTTATAAGCATTTTTATCATGGTATCAGAAAAAAATCTGAAGATAATCATGATAATCTTAAAGAATGTCAAATTAAAAAAAAAAACAATGTCAGATCTCATTGCTTTTAATACTGAAATCTCTAAGGGTGATATTTTGTGCTATAATCTTGACAATTTTTGATTAATGCAATACACTGATCATTTAATCTTTATTTTTAAAGCAGTTGTTACCATATAAACAATATTTATCTTTGGATAATTAACACAAATATTTTAAATTGTGTCATGTTTTATAATAAGTCAATGATTTGTGGATTAAATTGAAATAATCAGAGGTATTCTATGAATCCACATTTCATTCTGAAGAAATTTATAAACCTAAAGATATGAATATCATACTTAGTTGAATGTATGTTATTTGAATCACATCAACTATACCCTTATCAGAGAATTGAAAATATCATTTTATTATAAATAAAGGAGAATGGAAAGGTAAATTGACTAAAACTCTTAAATGCTTTGCAAAATTCTTAAAATCTGAACTGAATACCAATATTCTTGTTACTAAATCTTTATTATTATTCAGAAATATTGACATGGTTTCAAATGACTTAAATAGTAACTGGAAGCATTTTATAAAACTATACTTATAAAAAATCCAACCTTGTATACCAGAGCATATAAAAAAATAATAAATAAAAACATGACCTCATTTTCAGACTTTTTTTTTTTTTTTACATTCCAATATGGAACAAAATGACTTGAATTTATGTGAAAATTTTGTGTTAATAACTTGAAATATTAAGTAAATATACAAAATAATTAAAAATGAACTGTTGTAATATATTTATATTCTGTGATAACTAAAACCAATGTCAAATGTGGAGCTAAAGGCTGAGGACAACCAATCTTGGAAATCTCTGGTACAGACATGAACCAGGAGTCCATGGAGAAGTGCTCTTGTGTTGGCACTGCTGGATGCAAAAAATGTCAGCCCGCAGATAGGGATCCCACAACCATTCCACTTTATAGTTATATGAAAATTACAAAGGATCAAGAAGCAACATACTGATCATTTTATGATAGGAGCTTTGTGACCAGGCTATGGTTAGAGAGGCAAACGAAGCTCTTTGGCATGGCATCCATGCCATGAAATTCATCCACCAGTCCTGGTGTCAACCAGAGAAGGAATTTCTAGGTCAACATAGCTTTGTCAGGCCACCTTCTTGGTGGGCAACCTGGGGTGGGGGTGCTGACCATCCACCAGAATTTTCTCAGTAGGGGGATTTTTTTAATGAAGTGCAGTAGTAGAATCATTTCACCTCTGAAAAATGCATTTAACGTAGAATCAAGAGTCATGATTCAGGCCTTAGTTACTCCATAAAGTTTTGGGTCAGTAAGAAAACTAAAAAATGAAAGACTCAAATGGAGTAATAACATATGACACTGGAATCCATGCAACACCTAAAAATAAAGTACATAGGGTATCAGTAGAATTTCCTATGGCACCAAGGATCACTTGGGTTTTCTTGGCAGTTATTAAAGCCCACTCTTTTTGGTTAATGTTCACCTTTAAAATATACTTATATTTTTATTTACTATAATGTAAGCAGATAAAATTAGTGTAAATATTATAATTTCATTTAATTCAGCAAGAAGAAAGGAGAATTTAATACTTTGTTAATTCTCCAGCCTCGCAAACCTCTCTGTTTCACTTTTAGGTTATTTTCTCCTTTGTATTATCCTTGCACAGATAGAGACTAAAGTAATATCATTATTCTTGAAAGCCTGTTCACAACTGAGTTGTCAATGACCAATTTAATTTCAGTGATAAAGTGTGTGTACTTTGCTCTTTTTAACTACTCTTCTTATTCAAAGAACTAGAGGATAATCCTTCGGTCTGTGTTATTTTTATCTATCCTAATTATATCAGGATGTAGTCCAATACAAGTCAGTATATTAGGACCCAGAAGAGCACAGACATGCAAGAAATGTGATACTGACCTTGAAATAAAAGGAACTATATGTTTCCACACTTCCTGATTTGTATGAAATGTCAAATATTGCAAACTGCCCATCTACACTCTGTTCAGCACAGAGAATCTTGTATAGACAGAACTATCGAAGCAGGTGTTTGTTCAACTAGAACAAATATTGAAAGCATGACATTGCAGTCATTTAAGACAAAATCCAAACTACTGCAGTTGGTCATCTCAGTAGATGTAAAGACATCAAGTGTTGAACTAAGTTCATGTTGTATCTGCTCCCTGCCATATTTTTATTGTATATTTCAGGCTAATTTTTACTCACTATTCAGTTGCAAGATTAAATATGGATTCTAGAGAAAGCTTTTGTGGTTTTTATTAGCTTTCTCTCAAGTATTCTATATTTTGTTAATAATATTTGTTTTATTTGTAATATCATATTTATTTAGTGGATGTTTAGTGTGTACTATATTGTAAGCTCCATCAGGACACATTAACATTAACATGTTCGCTGCAGTTCATTCAGTTCCTACCAAGAGCAATGCACATTTTAAACTGACAATAAATATTCTGGACAAATAAATGCAGCCATTGGGACTATCCTGAACATTGAGAGGCCTTAACTGGCAGATCAAGAGGATGTCTCAAGATAGATGCTAACTCTAATGAGGTAAGCCTTCTGTGGAATTTTTTAGAAGAATTATAATACTGGATAAGGTACCTGTTTCTGTGTGCAAAACAAAGAATGAGCAGGGTATGAAAACATGACCAGTGTGTTCTTCAGGACAACTTTTTATCTGATTTCACGGACAAAATAGAATGTGTCCTTCAAATGCATCGAAACACCAAGTCCAGAACAATAGTGTCACATTCTCATTTGGCCTTGTGTTCTGCCCTCTTTTTATCTCAGGAAACAGGGATATTTGAAATGGTAAAAGGATAAGAATTTATGAGTCTTTGCTGAATTCAAAGGGGCTCTTCAGATTTCCAAGAATAGAAGACATCAGCAGAACTTCCTCGAGTATTTATGATGTGTCAGTATTCAAAACCCAGCAAACTTCTACCAGCTGTACTACTTCCACTTTAATGTAACAGAAAAGCTGTTTTGCATGACAAATTGCACTGTTGTAACCAATATTATAATTAGGATAGAAAGCAGATACATTAGATTCACATTTACGGAAAAGCTACAGAAGATTAATTACAGTCTATTAAAATTCTAACTTCATCATCATTTAAATTTTTTCACTTGATGCCAGAATGGAAGGATTCCAACATATTGGTGAGATGAAACTATCACACACTAATCTACCATGCTAAACCCATTCAAATTTAAGGACCCAAATGTGTTATAAAGCATAATTACTTCAGAGTTAAAATCTTAAGCAAGACTGAAATCCAAATTTAAATTGCCAAGGATCATATATAAGTAAGATACTATAATCCAGGAGAATCCATATAAATAAGGCTTCATCTTTAAATAGTACAAAATCAAAGAAATCACAAAATTATATGGTTCATGTTGCCTATTATAGTTTAATATGAATTCTTTTGAATTATTTTTAAGACATTGAAAGACATCCCCATTTAATGTATTTAAACTTATTCACTTTATATTAGCTTTTATATTAGCTGGCAGATGTCACAATAGAATGTCATATGAATTTTCTATGTAATTATGCATGCAAACAAAGAATCTAGCAAGAATATTTTAATATGAATTCCTCACAGAACTTTTTTATTTTTATTGGACTAATTAATATAATTGCATACAACATCATTTGTGAATAAATTTCAAATAACAAGCTGTCAATCTTTTAAATATAATAATAATGATAGTACATTTTGGAGGATCTTACCTAAAATTACAATCTTAAATATCAGAACTCCTTTTGCCTTTTCTAATAATAGACCAGTGCTTTTTAGATGCTGATTATGAAAGTCTTCCTTGTAAAGATACTTCACTATGAAGGAGGTTATTCTGGAATAAAATATTCATTTTTTGTGGGGGATGCTGGGGATTGAACCCAGGGCCTTGTGCTTATAAGGCAAGCACTCTACCAACTGAGCTATCTCCCCAGCCCCAAAATATTCATTTTTAACTAAACTTCTCAGGTTCGGTTTTCAAAATTAATTCTAGTTTCCTTTTTTTATACAAACAGAGGACACAGGACCAATTAAACCCATCCTGTCCTTGTCAAATGAACGTACTGCATACATAAAAAAAATCCCTCTGACACAGCACTTCATTACTTTTCTTACATGTCTTTAATACCCATAGCTTAATTTATCCTGGAGTAATTATGGCTCAATGATCAGCTAATTAGTAGTAGTCATTATCATTTTCATAGGTTGTTTGTAGAGTATTATGTCTGAGTGATTTAATAGGCATTGCTTTATGAGCTCTCTCTTGCAAGTAACATGCAAACAAAGCCATAGGATGATGAAAGCAAATGTCATTTCATGGCCATGAAAATCCATTTATTTTTAACCAGAGTTATTAGTCCAAGCAAAGTCATATATTTTAAAGTCAAAAGAATAAAAAGCTGCTTTAATCTTCAAAAACATATTATATCTGCATTTGTGTGTAATTTTCTGGTTCCTCACTACATGTGCTTTTTTATATTTCAAATGTTAGAACACTTCAACTTGTACTTTCAGGCTAAGTCAATCAAAGAATTAATTATATTATTGAAGAAAGAATTCTGAGATGCTTTACCAGGCAACTTTAAAGACAAGACAATGTTTAATAACTTTAACCTCAATAAACTTATCTTAACATGAGTCAGTTTTCTTCTGTTTTGGTATGATTGATTTTAAATTTCAAACTGAGAATTTGTGTATCTAGAGCAAGATACATGAATTTGCATGAATATTATACCCCTTGGCCCATACTCTAAAATTCAGGATGGTATTATTAACATAAATATAAAGAAACACACACGCCACTCACATATAAATAAAGATACAATTTGCCTCTTAATCTGATGATGTATTCTTAGATCCCTGAGAAGTCAGTTTAACATGACTCTAAAGTGAAAATTCCCATAGGAAATTTAGAAAGAGTTAGGTGAACAAATGAAAATCACATTTACTCTAATTTTGGTATCAATTTTTAAATATGTTTTTCAAGTAAGAATAAATTTACTTTTATAAATAAGAAATAAATTTATTCAAGTAAGAATAAATTTAGACAGAAAAATCAAATATTGTGGCCCAAATTTTTTTTAACTCAGATGAGATCTGGTCTCTATTCTTTGTTCTTGCCAGGAGGCCAGTCTCACCAGGAAGCCATTTTCATGATGAAAAATTCACTAAATTCACACACACACACACAGATATACATGTGAAAGAAGAAAGAAAAGTTATATCAATTGCCAGTATCCAAATATTCTAAAATATTTTTTAAATTATCTAATCTTTCTATAGCTTCTCTTGGCTTATGCTACCAATGCCAACATGTTACAATATCTTTCTCAATCAAAATGTTCCCTTTGTGATGATCCCCTCCTCCTGTATTCCTGTTTAACATTTTTTTTTCACCTTCTCCATTTTAAATCATTCTTCTCAGCATCAAATCATTGAAAAAACAGCTTCATTGGGAATTATCCCTGTTAAAAATTTTAGAGAACTAAAAATAACGTTTAGGATTTTTGAATAAAGATGACTGAGAATATGTAGCTTCCTCTTTGTCCAGCACCAATTCTCAAAACTAACAGAAATGAAAATTAGCTAAAATGAAATATAGCTAAAATTATTTCATTTCATTAGAAGTGAAATATAGCTAAAATTATATGAATGTCAGGTAAAATAAGATTGAAAGTGAAAATCATAAATATGAAGAGAGAAATAAATTTCATAACAGTCAAAGGAGTACTCTATCTGATGTGATAGAGTCATCATCTTTAAAAACATAACTTTGACATAAACAAAAAATTTTAAAATAAAAGAAAAAATTGATAAAACTACAAATATGATGGGATATTTTAAAATCTCTCAAATTAATAGGTTAAGGTAAATAAATAATACACATGCATGTATAAGATGTAAATGAAACAACAAATTTGCTTTAATTGAAATAGATATTGTACCAAATCACAGAAAGATTCAAAATTATTACACATTTTCCTGGAAAAAATGACACTCAATATGTTACTAAAAGTAATTATGTATAAGTCATTTTTCACTAACCAGAATATATTAAAAATAAATTATAGCAGTGAATTTTACTGTATTTCAAAGCAATTTTTTGTTTAAAGAGGAAAAGAATAAAATTTAGGTATTATTTACAAAGAGATTACAATTAAAGTGCTATCTATCAAGGTGCCACATCCTGCACAGCCATTAATTCAGGTTCCCGGACCAGGTGGTGAGGGGATAGAGAAAACACAAACAGACACACAATAGAGAAAAAGCAGGGTCTCAGTGGTTGACTCTTCCTTGGTAGGGAGGAAGAGACACACAAGCTCCGCACATTTATCAAAAAGATTTATTGTGAGAAAGTTTCTTCAAAGTAAACAGAACCAAGGTTGTAGGAAGCCATCCATGACTAGCAGAATCAGGCTTAGCTGAGCCATGGGACATAGATGTCTGACTTCCAGGAATTGGCAGTCATCAGAGACTGTTTCAATTAGCCTGGGGTATGTGACTCCTATGCAGAATGGTTCATCGCCTGCGGATGCTACTGGAACGATCTGCTAAAGCAAATGGCTTGCTTAACTCCACCTCATCCTATTCCTCAAAAGAAGCTCCTCCTGGTCCCCTTTTACCTGTAGGACTATAAATAAAGGGAGGGTGTGCTCCTCCATTGTTGTTAGAAGCCAGATCTTAGCATGACTCAATCTTTCACTCCCCCTTCAATTAAAAATGATAATTGTCTCATGTGGTTATTTTATTTAAAAAGTTTCTTAGTGATTAATCTATAGCCGGTGCATCCCTCTGACAGAAACCCTTTCCCTCGCCCACGCTGGACATGAAAGAAACCCTACACAAGGTTGTGAGTATGAGCAGCCCAATAATGATTATCAGCTTGCACCCATAACTTTATGCCTTGGAGCAGCTGGCTTCTGAACCTCAAAGTCAAGAACTGAATAGTTCCATGACAGGCACAGAACCTCCCATTGAACAACACGTTACCATAGCAACTGGGCAGTCTCAAATTGAGCCTCCACCAAGAGTTCTCAAAAAAGGCATCACCTCTGTCACAGGACAGTTCAAGACCTATAATTCAGTCACCACTGCCAACACCAAGTCATGTAAATTAAAAATGGAAAGAGAGACAAGAGAAAATATACAGTTTTTAGTTCATCTACTAGAAATGAAGATAAATTCAAAGTGAATATAGAAAGACTTCAAATCAAGAGGCTACAATAAAAAAATACAAATTTAATTTTAGAAAAAATAAATGGAATAGCTTAATGTATAAATTAAGAACATGGAAACTTCCTTTGAATTAAAACTAATCAATAAATCAAAAGTCTCCTTTTATATTGTTTCAAAAAATATACAGCATATAATGATAGAAGAGAGGATGGAAAGGAATACCCCTAAATTCCTCTAGTATTCAGTGAATCAAGCAAAAAATTTATGTTAGCTTAACACTGAACATAATCATGGCTAGTTTAATGATAAATGGACACTTCTCATGTGTACTTGTGCTTGTCTTTATTACCATTCTGCTATTAAAAATTAGATTTCATTAAAAAATATAGAGCATAAATTTTATGGCCTTACCCATGTTCAAGTACACAAAGCAATAGTATTTTGACACTGATATTCAGCACTTCTCATATTGAAAAGTGAACTTAGAGTTAAAAGAACTTCCTTCCCCTCTACACCCAAAGAAAGTATCACCTGCCTACTTTCTGTTTCTGTGAATTTGACTATTTTCATATTTTATATAAATGGAATGATACGGTATTTGTTTTGTTTTGTTTTCTTTTCTTTTTGTGACTGGCTTGTTTCACTCAGTACCTTCAAGTTTCATCCATATTGTAACAGTATAGCTTTTATTTTCAAGACGATAATATTCTAATGTATGTATATGCCATGCTTTGTTGAATCATTTTCCTATATGGACATTTGAGTTTTTTACACCTTCTAGCTTTTGTGAATAATGGCACTATGAGCACAACTGTACACATATCCCTTCAAGTTGGTGCTTTCTCTTCTTTTGGACAGATAGCCAGAAGTATGATTGTTGGATCATATGGTTATTCAAATATTTTTAGGGAAATCCATATTAATTTCCATTGCAAACTCATCTACAGTGAACCAATGTTCCAATTTCTCCAAAACTTTGCCAACAGCTGTGTTTTGGTTTGTTTATGGCAGCTATTCTAATGGGTATAAAGTAAAAACTCACTATAATTTTGATTTTATTTATTTGCTGATTACTAATGTTGAGCAGTTTTTAAAAATGTTTGTTGACCACTTGACTATCATCTTGGAAGAAAAGTCTATTTAAGTCCCTTGCCCATTTTGGTTATGGAGTTGTGGGAGTTCTTTGTATATTGTGTACATTATCTTTTATTATATATATGATTTACAAATATTTTCTTTCATTCAATAGTTGGTTTTGTCATTGTTACATGCATACATCAATTTTTTTTTACATTCTAATGATGTTTATTCTTCCAATCCCAGGATGTTTTCACTCATACATCATTTGTTTTATGTAATGATCTCTTCTGATTTACTATTTACAAATTTAGATGATATTGCTACCTGAAAGAATAGCAAATGCTAGCCTGGAGGGAAACACCATTTTCCTCTTTTGTCATACTCTGGCAGGCTCATCAAGTTATGGGAAACATTTTTTTAAATTTATCTTTTTGTTTTTTACATACTGCATTTTGATTCATTGTACACAAATGGGGTACATCATTTTGTTTCTACGGTTGTACACGATGTAGATTCATACCATTCGTGTAATTATACATTTACATAGGGTAATGATGTCTATCTCATTCCACCATTTTTATACCCCCCTCCCTGTTATTTCCTTCTTCATAATCTAAAGTTCCCCCATTCTTCTCTCCCTCCCTACCCCTCTCCACCCCCATTATATATCATTCTTCACTTATCAGGGAAAACATTCAGCCTTTGTTTTTTTGGGATTGACTTATTTCACTTAGCATGATATTCTTCAATTTCATCCATTATTTGCAAATGCCATAATATTATTCTTCTTTATGGCTGGATAATATTTCATTGCATATATACCATAGTTTTTTATCCATTCATCTGTTGAAGGGCATCTAGGTTGGTTCCACAATATAGTTACTGTGAACTGAGCAGCTATAAACATTGATGTGGCTGCATCACTGTAGTATGCTGATTTTAAGTCCTTAGGGTATAATCCAAGGAGTGGGATAACTGGGTCAAAAGGTGGGTCCATTGCAAGTTTTCTTAGGATTTTTCATACTGCTTTCCAGAGTGGCTGCACCAATTTGCAACTTCACCAGCAATGTAAAAGTGTGCCTTTTTCCCCACATCCATGCCAATATCCATTATTGTTTGTGTTCTTGATAATAACCATTCTCATTGGAGTAAGATGAAATCTTAGAGTTGTTTTAATTTGCATTTCTCTAATTACTAGAGATGTTGAACACTTTTTCATATAATAATTGCCTGTATGTCTTCTTTGGTAAAGTGTCTGTCCAGTTTCTTGGTCCATTTATTGATTGGGTTCATGTATTTTTGGTATAAAGTTTTGTAAGTTCTTTATAAATTTTGGAGATAAGTGCTCTATCTGAAGTGCGTGTGGAAAAGATTTTCTCCCACTCTGTAGGCTCTCTCTTCACATTCTTGATTGTATCCTTTGCTGAGAAAAAGCTTTTTAGTTTCAGTACATCTCATTTATTCATTCTTGCTTTGATTTCTTGTACTTTGGGAGTCTTGTTGAGGAAGTCTGATCCTAAGCCAACATGATGAAGATTTGGGAATACTTCGTCTTCTATTAGGTGCAGGATCTCTGGTCTAATGCCTAAGTCCTTGATCTATTTTGAGTTGAGTTTTGTGCAGGGTGAGAGATAAAGGTTTAATTTCATTTTATTGCATATGGATTTCCAGTTTTGCCAGCACCATTTGTTGAGCAGTCTATCTTTTATCCATTGTATATTTTCGACTCCTTTCTCTAGTATGAGATGACTGTATTTATGTGGTTTTAACTCCAACTCTATGTCTTCTATTCTGTACCATTGGTCTGCCTGTGTATTGGTGCCAATACCATGCTGTTTTTGTTACTATTGCTCTGTAGTATGGTTTAATGTCCAGTATTGTGATATCTCCTGTTTCACTTTCTCTACTCAGGATCGTTTTGGCTGTTTAAGGTCTCTTGTTCTTCCAGATGAAGTTCATGATTGCTTTCTCTATTTCTATGAGGAATGTCATTATGATTTTAATTGGAATTGAATTGAATCTGTATGACACCTTTGATAGAGTGGCCATTTTGACAATGTTAATTCTGCCTATCCAAGAACATGGGAGATCATTCCATCTTCTAAGGTTTTCTTCAATTTCTTTCTTTAATGTTCTGTAGTTTTCATTGTAGAGGTCTTTCACCTCTTTTGTTAGATTAATTCCCAAGTATTTTATTTTATTTATTTTTTTGAGACTACTGTGAATGCAATAGTTTTCCTAAATTCTCTTTCAGAGAATTCATCACTTATGAATAGAAATGCATTATATTTATGCATATTGATTTTATATCCTGCTACTTTGCTGAATTCATTTATTAGTTCTAGAAGTTTTCTAGTGGAGTTTTTTGAATCTTCTAAATATCGGATCATGTCATCAGCAAATAGTGACAGTTTTAGTTCTTCTTTTCTTATTTGTATCCCTTTAATTTCTTTGGTCTGTCTAATTGCTCTGGCAAGTGTTTCAAGGATGATGTTGAATAAAATGGTGAAAGAGGGAATCCCTGTCCTGTTCCAGTTTTTAGAGGGAATGCTTTCAGTTTTTCTCCATTAAGAATGATGTTGGCCATTGGCTTAGCATAGATAGCTTTTATACTGTTGAGGTATATTCCTACTATTTCTATCTTTTCTAGTGTTTTAAGCATGAAAGGGTGCTGTATTTTATCAAATGCTTTCTCAGCATTTGTTGAAATAATCACGTGATTCTTAACTTTAAGTCTGTTAATATGGTGAATTACATTTATTGATTTTCAGATGTTGAACCAACCTTGCATCCCTGAGATAAACCCCACTTGCTCATGGTGCACTCTCTTTTTAATATATTTTTGTATGTGATTTGCCAGTATTTCATTAAGGATTTTTGCATCTATGTTCATCAGGGATATTGGTCTAAAGTTTTCTTTCCTTGATGTATCTTTGTCTGGTTTTGATATCAGAGTGACACTAGAATAAATTTCCCTCCAAATTTTCTATTTCCTGGAATACTTTGAGGAGTATTGGTATCAGTTCTTCTTTAAAGGTCTTGTAGAATTTGGCTGAGAATCAATCTGGTCCTGGGTTTTTCTTTGTTGGTAGGCTTTTGATAGCTTCTTCTATTTCGGTGCTTGAAATTGATCTGTTTAGATTGTGTACATCTTCCTAATTCAGTTTGGGAGGATCATATGTCTTTAAAAATTTGTCAATGTCTTTGATATTTTCTATTTTGTTGGAATATAGATTTTTCAAAGTAGGTTCTAATTACGTTATATATTTCAATGGTGTCTGTCATGATCTTTCCTTTTTCACCACGAATTCTAGTAATTTGAGTTTTCTCTCTCCTTCTCTTCATTGTGTGGTTAAGGGTTTATCAATTTTGTTTACTTTTTCAAGGAACCAACTTTTTGTTTTGTCAATTTTTTGAATTGTTTCTCTTGTTTTAATTTCATTGATTTCAGCTCTGATTTTAATTATTTCCTGTCTTCTACTACTTTGGGCATTGATAAAGTTAGGTCATTTAGTTGTTGACTTTTTATTTTTTTAATATATGAGCTCAATGCAATGAACTTTCCTCTTAGTACTGCTTTCAGAGTGTTCCAGGTATTTTTATATGTTGTATCATTGTTCTCATTTACCTCTAAGAATTTTTTTATTTCTTCCCTGATGTCTTCTGTTATCGTTGCATCATTCAATAGCATATTATTTAGTCTCAGGGTGTATGAGTAGTTTTTTTTGTTATTTTATTGTTCATTTCTAATTGCATTCCATTATGGTCTGATAGGATACATGGTAGGATCTCTATTGTTTTGTATTTACTAATGGCTTCTTTGTGGCATAGCATATGGTCTATTTTACAGAAGGATCCATGAGCTGCTGAGAAGAAAGTATATTTGCTCAATGATAGATGAAATACTCTGTAAATATCCATTAAGTCTATATCATTGATTGTATTATTTAGTTCTATAGTTTCTTTGTTCAGTTTTTGTTTGGAGGATCTATCCAGTGGTGAGAGTGATGTGTTAAAGTCCCCTAGTATTAATGTGTTTTGGTCTATTTGATTCTTAAAATCGAGGAAGGTTGTTTGATATACTTAAGATGCTCCATTGTTTGGGGCATAAATATTTAAAATTGCTATATCTTGCTGTTTTATGCATCCCTTAAACAGTATGAAATGTCCTTCTTTATCCCTTCTGACTAATGTAGGTTTGAAGTCCACTTTATCTGAGAATGGAGACCCCTGCTTTTTTACTGGGTCCATGTGCATGGTATGTTTTCCACCAACCTTTCACCTTTAATCTGTGGATGTTTTTTTCTATGAGATGAGTCTCTTGAAGGCAGCATATTGTTGATTCCTTCTTTTTAATCCAATCTGCCAGTCTATGTCTTTTGATTATTGTGTTTAGGCCTTTGACATTCAGGGTTTTTATTGTGATATGAATTGTATTCCTGGTCATTTTGGCTTATTTTTGTTTTTCAACTTGACTTGGTTTCTCCTTTGATTGGCTTTTCCTTTAGGGTAGTTCACTCTTTGCTGACTTTTGTTGCTTTTCACTTCCTCCTCATGAAATTTTTTGCTGAGAATGTTCTGTCAGGCAGGCTTTCTATTTGTAAATTCTTTTGTTTATCGTGGAAAGGTTTATCGTGATAAACTTTTGTTTATCGTGGAAATATTTTATTTCATTATCAAATCTGAAGGTTAGTTTTACTGGGTATAGGATTCTTGGTTGATATCCATGTTCTTTCAGAGCTTGAAATATATTGTTCCAGGCCCTTCTTGCTTTTAGAGTCTGGGCTGAGAAATCTGTTGATATCCATATGGTTTCCCCTTATACATAATCTGACACTTTTCTCTCGCAGCCTTTAAATTACTATCTTTATTTTGCATGTGAGGTATTTTCATTATAATGTGTCTTGGTGTGGATCTGTTGTAATTTTGTGCACCTGGTGTTCTGTCTTGTATTTGATTTTCTATTTCAATTTTCAGGTTTGAGCAATTTTCTGATATTTCATTGGACAGTTTGTTCATGCCTTTGGTTTGCATCTCTGTGCCTTCCTCAATCCCAGTAATTCTTAAATTTGGTCTTTTCATTGTATCCCATAATTCTTGGAGATTCCATTCATGACTTCTTAACATCCTCTCAGTTTGTTCAACTTTATTTTCAAGATTAAATATTTTGTCTTCGTTGTCTCAGAGTCTGTCTTCCATGAGATCTATTTTGTTGGTGATGCTTTCTATTGAGTTTTTAATTTGGTTTTTCGCTTTTTTCATTTCAAGTATTTCCATTTTTTTTTTCAGAATCTCTATCTCTTTATTGAAGTGTTATTTTGCTTCCTGCATTTTCTCTTTTAACTGTTTACTGGAATGGTCATGCATTGCCTGCCTTTGCTCTCTTATCTCATCTTTTGCTTCATGGATCACTTTAAGTATGCAAATTCTACACTCTTTTTCTGTCCTTTCTACTGCCATGCTTTCATTGGATTCTATCACAGTAGCATCTTGGTTTGTTTGGGACACTTTCGTCCCCTGTTTCTTTATATTGTTTCTATATATTCCCCTCTAGCAGTGAAGATCAAAGATACTGAAGTTCCCCCCTTGCAGGCTAATTATGACCCTGCAGTTTTCCAGTACCTCTCCTTTGAGGGGGAGATCAATACCAGTAGTACCCAATACAAAGAAAATGCAGCCCTGAACCAGATAGCCCCTCTAGTCTTTAACATTATTGTAATGAACAGGATCAGTACCATTGCTATTTACAGTATTTCTAGTTGTGAACAAGAGGATGGTGAAGGGTGTAGGATATAAGTGAGTAAACAAAGGTACCTGTCAAAGGGCCTCCAGTCTCCTGTAGGTGTCTCAGGAAGGGAGCTGCCCTTCCAATGATGATGGCCACACTCTCAGGAATAATTAAAAATGCCTGCATCAGAAGCTTGGGAGCCCCACCGAGGGTGTGCTGAGTCAGCACACAGGCAGGCACAGTGTCCCTCAGCAGTAGGGGGGCAGGTGGGCAGGGTCAGCTACTGGCCTCTGGCCTCAGTGTGGGAGGTAGGCTCAGGAATGGCGTTTGACCTCAGTCACATACATCAATGTTTAAAAAAATTTTTCACTGTGCCTTTGGTGTCATATCCAAGAAACCATTGATAAATGTAGTGTCATGAAGATTTCCACTTGATTCTTTGTAGGCATATAGTTGTGGGACACCTAGGTTTTGATATGGTGTAAGACAGGGGTTCAAGTTTGCATGGGGATGACTGGTTTTCCCAGGACTATTTGTTGAAGAGACCATTCTTACCTTGATTAGTGGTTATGAAAATCTAGGTGAAAATCATTTGACCAGGAATGTAATGTTCTATTTCTTGGATCTCTATTCTATTCTTTTGGTTTGTATAACTGTCTTGATGTCCACATCATACTGTCTTGATTACTGTATCTTTGTATTACCTTTTGAAATCAGGAGGTAGGAGATGTTCACATTCATTCCTCTTTTTGAAGAATGTTTTTGGTTTTCAGATTCCTTTGAAATTCTATGAGTTTTAGAATGTTTTTCCTATTTCTACCAAAATGAATAAATAAATAAAAAGAGAGTCATTGTGATTTGCTAGGGCCTGCAATGAATCTGTATATCACTTTGAGTAGTATTGCATCTTAACTGTATGTAGTCTTCCAATCCATGAACATAGAATGTCTTTCCATTTATTTATATCTTCTTTTCTTTCTTTCAATAATGTTTTATAGTGTCCCTGTACAAATCTTTCACTTCAATGCATAATTCCTTATGATTTTAGTATTATTGATGCTTTTGTAATTTAATCTTTTAAATATTTCTTTTCAAACTGTTCGTATTTGATGTAAACAAAAACAACTGATTTCTACAGGTTTATTTTGTATACAGCAAAGTGCTGACTTTGCTTGCTAATTATAACATGTTTTCTGTGGAATCTTTGGGTTTCCATACATAAAATCATGTCATTTTCAAACAAAGATATTCTTACTTCTTCCTTTGCAATATCTTTTTCTTGTCTGAATTCTCTGGCAAGCACTTCTACCACTATGAATAGAAACAATGAAAGAAGTTATCCTTGTCTTGCTGCTGGTCTTAGAGGAAAAGCTTTCAGTCTTTCACCATTGAATATAAGGTCAGCTGTGAGTTTTTCAGATATGGCCTTTATTATGTTGAGGTAGTTTCCTTCTAGACCTGCTTTGGTAAACATTTTATCATGAAAGGTGTTGAATCTGTTAAATTCTTTTTCTGCCTCATTTGAAATAATATGTTTTTTTTTTTTATTTTTTATTCTTCTAATACAGTTGTTGATTTTTGTCTGTTGAAATATCCTTGCATGCCAGGAATAAATTCTACTTGGCTCTAATGCATAATCCTTTAATGGATGGTGGAATTTGGTTTGCTAGTGTTTTGTTGAGGATTCTTACATCCATATTCATCAGGATTATTAGTGTGCAAATTTCTTTTCTGGTAGTTTGATATCTGACTTTGATATCAAGATAAAGCCAACCTCATGAATCAGCTTCAGATTGTCCCTCTTTAAATTTTGGGAAGATTTTCAGAATGATTTTGGTGAATTGATCCTTTTATTATTATATGGTGTTTTTCTCTGTCTTTTGAAAGTTTTATGATGTAAAACCTATTTTATCTGATATTAGTATAGCTACCTCTGTTCTTTTTTGGATACTCTTTGCAAAGGATATTTTGGCCATAGCTTTTGAATGGGAAATTTAGTACTGTCATTTAAAATAAACATTGACAAATAAGGATTTACTAACACCATTTTATTAATTGTTTTGTGTATAATATGTCAACAGTTTTCCCTCATTTCTTTTCTTATGGATTTCATTTGTGTTTCATTGACTTTTTTGTAGTGACATGCTTTGAACTCTTATTTCCTTCTGTGTAAATTCTACAAATGTCTAATTTGTTATCACTCAACTTTTTTAATCACCTTAAAGTTTTATGCAGTTTATAAGACAGAATAAACACATTACTAAGTCAGCTTTCCTTCAGTCACATACAAAAAGTACCTCTTTGAAGTCCCACTTCCACACTCTATGTTAATTGATGTCACAAATTATATTTTTATTATTTTTATATTTTATAATTTAAATTCTCTACTATAGCTAAAGTTAATTTATGTACTAAAATTCCAATAATACAGGCTATTCTATTTATTCATGTATTTATCTATAGCTGTGTTGTTTTTGTCTTAATTTCCTTTCATTTCATGAAAGATATTACAGTCCCTATAAAGATTCATTTTTACATTTTTTTCATAATAAATTACCCTTCATTAACTTTGAACATGTTTTTAGTCGTTGGAAATTTAAAGAGTTCAACTAATATCTAGAATTTAAAATATTTCTTTTCAAAACATTTTTTCCCTAATAGACTAGTTTTTAAAATAATGAATGGAATAAATATACAGATTTTTTTTTTTCCTATGACTGCCATGGTTAACATGAAATTTTGTTCTAATTTTAAAACTTAATTTATTAAATTATCATGGCCTTTGAGAGTGAACTGAAACAGTGAATCACTGAGTTAGAAGTTTTTCTGATGGGAAACAAGCAGAATGGTCTATCCACACAACTCAGATAGTAAGCAAGGAAGGGTAAAGTCCTTGAAGCACTGCTGGTTTGTTTTCTTCTGTTTATATTTTCTGATAACTATCAAGGTTTTAGTTGGGAAGGGTAAAAAGAAAGCTGAGAAATACTGCAATCTTCAGTGACCATTTCTAGAAGCAGAGAAATAAGAACACACTGTGGGGGATTATGCTGGTAGGTGGAAGTAAATCAACAGCAGTAAAAAAAAAAAAAAATCACTCTATCACTCTATGCAACTATTTTTTCATTTGTGAGTATTAATTTTTGTTTTTATAGTCTTCTCCTCTGAAAATGAAGAATGCCCTTAGAGCACTATAATTTGTGCAAGTTAATTGGATTTTTTAATATAGTATTCATAGGACATTGTCTTGAAAATAAATTTTTATTCAGAATAGTCGTCTTCCAAGTGGAAAATTAAAAGTATGTAATTGAGAAATAAAACTTCCATGAAGAAATACACTGAAGCACTCACAAAAAAAATTGTGTGAACTTTCTGCCATAAAGATGAATGTATATGAATGTGATCTGGTCTCTTAGACTATTAGCATGTATGAGTCAAATATGTAACTTCTTAAATTTCAAATTTCATCATTCCCAAATTGATCTAAAACACACTGAATAAGTCTTGGTTTAATTCCAAAAAAGTGTGAAATAATTGACTTTTGTGTCTCCAATGTTCAGGGAAAATAATAATCTTAATAGAACAGAATGGACCAAGTAAAATTTAAAAATGAGGTTCACAATAAAACATAGGTTGTCTAAAACTATAAGGCTTTTAAAGAAACAATGTTTTCTCTGGGTTGGCTTGAAATTAAGCTTTTCTAGATTCTGAGCTGAGGGGATAAGAGTAGAGAGTTCCCAGATTTTTAAATAAATCATCTCCTTACTGATTGTAAATGTTTTCACTTTTTTAAATGAATATTTTGAAACTGTGTGAATATTTTAACTGTGTGATTATTTTTGAAGAAGGAAAATCCATGTGAAGCCACTGCTATCAGGAACTGGAGCTCTGGACATGGGGAAATGACAGACCACAGCCCTGTTTTGGTTCTTAGTCCACAAGAACACAGCCGTGAGCATGGGCTCTCATGAACTGAGACTATTGAAAGGCAACATAGCTTTCATGTGCATCAGAGATAAGTGGTTCTTCTCAGAATTGGCAGTATAGTGGTGCATCTAAGGGGCCACACATAAACTGAAGGACTAATATCCCCTATTTAAAAATACAAGTGTTGCTTAGACAAGCAACATTTTAACTTCAAGTACAATTACGTGCAAAAGATAATTTTAAAAGTGTTAATTTCCTTAAGATTGCTTATACATAAACATCTGTAACCTATATTTTGACCAGGATAGAGTAAAAAAGAACTTGCTTACCCTCTCACCTGAAACAATACAAATTCAAAATGAAACATGACAAAAGTATTTTTCAAGACTTTGGATGTCTCACAATAAGCCACAGTAAAACTCAAGAGAAGAAACATAAGTGAGCTCTCTCATTGCCTCAGCAAATTGCCTTAGAGAGTTTCTAGGACCCAGCATGAAGAACACATCAGGCAGTGTCCAGTCATGAGAATGAATATCTGGGAATAACATGGAGGATAGAGTACATTTGCAACCCACCAGCAATGTATGAGTGTACCTTTTCCCCCACATCCTCACCAACACCTATTATTTCTTGTATTCTTGACAATCGCCATTCTACTTGGAGTAAGATGGAATCTTAGGGTAGTTTTGATTTGCATTTCTCTTATTACTAGAGATGTTGAACATTTTTTCATATATCTGTTGATTGCTTGTAGATGTTCTTCTGTGAAGTGTCTGCGCATTTCCTTAGCCCATTTATTGATTGAGTTATTTGTATTTTGGGTGTAAAGTTCTTTGAGTTCTTTAGAGGTTCTGGAGATTAGTGCTCTATCTGAAGTGTGTGTGGCAAAGATTTTCTACCACTCTGTAGGTTCTCTTTTCACATTGTTGACTGTTTCCACTGCTGAGAAGAAGCTTTTTGTTTGAATCTATCCCAATTATTCATTCCTATTTTTATTTCTTATATTTGGGAGTCATGTTAAGGAAGTCTGGTCCTAAGCCAACATGATGAATATTTGCACCTACTTTTCTTCTATAAGATGCAGGGTCTCTAGTCTAATTCCTAGGTCCTTAATCCATTTTAAATAGACTTTTGTGCTGGATGAGAGATAGGAATTTAGTTTCATTTTGCTGCATATGAATTTCCAGTTTTCCCAGCATAATGCATAATCATACATGTACATAGGGTAATGTTGAAGAAGCTATCTTTTCTCCATTGTATGTTTTTGGCTCCTTTGTCTATTATGAGATAATTGTATTTATGTGGGTTTGTCTCTGTGTCCTCTATCCTGTACCATTGGTCTACCCATCTATTTTGGTGCCAATACCAGGCCATTTTTGTTACTATTGCTCTGTAGTATAGTTGAAGGTCTGGTATTGTGATACCCCCTGCTTCACTCTTCCTGCTAAGGATTGCTTTAGCTATTCTAGGTCTCTTATTCTTTCAAATGAATTTCATGATTGCTTTCTCTATTTCTATGAGGTATGTCATTGGGATTTTAATTGGAATTGATTGAATTTGTATAGCACTTTTGTTAGTATGGCCATTTTGACAATATTAATTCTGCCTATCCAAGAACATAGGAGATATTTCCATCTTCTAAGGTTTTCTTTAATTTATTTCTTTAGTGTTCTGTAGTTCTCATTGCAGAGTCTTTCACCTTTCTTGTTAGAACGATTCTCAAGTATTTCATTAAGATCCTACCAACCAAGAAAAGTCCAGGACCAGATGGATTCTCAGCTGAGTTTTACAAGACCTTCTAAGACGAACTCATTCCAATACTCCTTAAAGTATTCCATAAAATAGAAGAGGAAGGAAACCTTCCAAACTCATTCTATGAAGTTAATATCACCCCAATGCCAAAGCCAAAAACACCTGGAGTAAAGAAAACTTCAGACCAATATCCCCAAAGAACATAGATACAAAAATTCTACCAAAATTTTAGCAAATTGCATACAAAAACATATTTAAAAGATAGTACAGCATAATCAAGGGGGTTTCATCCCAGGGATTCAAGGTTGGTTCAACATCCAGAAATCAATAAATGTAAATCCTCACTCAAACAGGCTTAAAGAATCACATGATTAATAGATATTGAGAAAGCATTTGATAAAATACAGCACCCCTTCATGCTCAAAACACTATAAAAACAAGGGATAGTAGGAACATTCCTCAACATTGTAAAGGTTGTCTATGCTAAACCCACAGTCAACTTCATTCTAAATGGAGAAAAACTGAAAGCATTCCCTCTAAAAACGAACAAGACAGGGATGCCCTCTTTCAACACTTCTATTCAACATCGTCCTTGAAACTCTAGCCAGAGCAATTAGACAGACCAAAGAAATTAAAGGGTTACAAATAGGAAAAGAAGAATTCAAACTATCACTATTTGCCAACAACATGATTCTATATTTAGAGGAGCCGAAAAATTCCACCAGAAAACTTCTAGAACTCATAAGTTAATTCAGTAAAGTAGCAGGATATAAAATCAAGATGCATAAATCTAATGCATTTCTATGCATAAGTGATGAACCCTCTGAAAGGGAAATTAGGAAAGCTAACTCATTCACAATAGTTAAAAAAAAAAAAAAAAAGACACTGGGATTTTAATAGGAATTGCATTCAATCTGCATAATGCTTTTGGTAGTACAACCATTTTGACAATATTAATTCTGCCTATCCAGGAGCATGGGAGGTCTTTCCTTCTTCTAAGGTCTTCTTCAATATCTTTCATCAACGTTCTATAGTTTTCATTGTAGAGGTCTTTCATCTCATTTGTTAGAGTGATACCCAAATATTTTATTTTATTTGAGGTTATTTTAAATGGGGTCATTTTCCTAATTTCTATTTCATTAAATTCATCACTGAGGTATAGAAATGTGTTGATTTATGGTTCATGTTTTTAAATGGTGAAAGAGAGCATCCTTGACTTTTTCCCAGTTTTAGAGGGAATGCTTTCAATTTTTCTGCATTTAGAATGATGTTGGCCTGGGGGTTAGCATATATAGCTTTTACAATGTTGAGGTATGTTCCTACTAGCCGTAGTTTTTCTAGTGCTTTGAACATGAAGGGGTGCTGTATTTTATCAAATGATTTTTCTGCATCTATTGAGATAGTCATGTGATTATTGTCTTTAAGTCTATCGATGTGATAAATTACATTTATTGATTTCCATATGTTGAATCAACTTTGCCTTCCTGGAAGGTACTCCACTTGATTGTGGTGCACTATCTTTTAATATGCTTTTGTATGGGTCTTGCCAGAATTTTATTGAGAATTTTTGCATCAATGTTCATCAATTATTTAGTTCTGAAATTTTCTTTCCTTGATGTGTCTTCATGTGGTTTCGGTATCAGAGTGGTACCAACTTCATAGAATGAGTTTGGAAGGGTTCCCTCATTTTCTACTTCATGGAATAATTTCAGAAGTATTGGTATTAATTCTTCTTTGAAGATCTTGTAGAACTTGGCTAAATATTTGTCTGGTCCTAGGCCTTTCTTTCTTGGTAGAATTTTGATGGCATCTTCTATTTCATTGCTTGAATTTGATCTGTTTAAATTGTGTATGTCCTCCTGATTTGAGTAGTTCATATGTCTCTAGAAATTTATTGATATCATCATGATTTTCTATTTTATTGGAGTATAACTTTTCAAAATATTTTCTAAGTATCTTCTGTAATTATATTACAGAAACATAGTAACAAAAATGGCTTAGTACTGGCTCCAAAACAGACATGGAGATCAATGGCACAGAATAGAAGACACAGACAAACTCACATAAATACAGTTATCTCATACTAAACAAAGGAGCCAAAAACATACATTGGAGAAAAGATAGCCTCTTCAACAAATGGTGCTGGGAAAACTGGAAATCCACAAGTAGCAAAATGAATTTAAACCCCTATCTCTCACCCTACATGAAACTCAACTCGAAGTGGATCAAAGACTTAAGCACTACAACAGAGACCTTGCACCTAATAGAAGAAAAAAATAGGCCTTATTCTCCACCAGGTAGGTTTAGGATATGACTTCCTTAATAAGACTGCAAAAGCGCAAATAGTAAAATCAAGAATCAATAAATAGGATGGAATCAAACTGAAAAGCTTCTTCATAGCAAAGGACACAATCAATAATGAAGAGAGAAGCTACACAATGGGAGAAAAATTTTACCCCATGCATGACAGAGCATTAATCTCCCGGTTATATAAAAAACTTGAAAAAACTTAACACCAAAAAAATAAATAACCCAGTCAATAAATGGGCTAAGGAACTGAACAGACACTTCACAGAAGTAGAAACATGATAAATCAACAATTATATGAAAAGATGTTCAACACCTCTAGCAGCTAGAGAAATGCAAATCAAAACGACTCTAAGATATCATCTCATTCTAGTCAGAATGGCAATTATAAAGAACACAAGCAACAATAAATGTTGGCAACAATTTGGGTTCAAAGGTACATTCGGAAATTGCTGGTGGGCCTGCAAATTGGTGCAACCATGATGGAAAGTGGTATGGAGATTTCTCAGAAAACTTGGAATGGAACAATCATTTGATCCTGTCATTCCACTCCTAGTTTTATACACAAGGGACTTAAAATCAGCATACTACAGTGATGCACACCACGGAATATTACTCAAATGTAAAGAATAACAGAATTTTAGAATTTGCTGGTAAATGGATGGAGCTGGAGAATATCATAGTAAGTGAATAAGCCAATCCCAAAGAACCAAAGGCCTAATATTTTCTCTGATATACAAATGGTAATTCACAACGAAGGAGAGTAAAGTACAGAGTTACTTTGGATTAGGTAGAAGGGAGCGAAGGGATGGGGGGGTGAGGAGGTAGAATGGATAGTAGAATGAATCAGACATTATTATGTACATATATGACTACATGACCAGTGTGATTCTTCATCCTGTACAACCAGAAAAAATGAGAAATTATACTCCATTTATGTATGATGTGTCAAAGTGCATTCTACAGTCATGTAAAACTAATTAGAACAAATAAAAGTACAAATAAAAATGCAAACTGTGAAAAATGTCCATCAGCAGATGATGGATTAAGAACTGTGGCATGTTTACATTGTATGTTATGATAGTGCATGAGAATAAATGAGCTAGAGTATGCTCAGCCAAAAAAAAAATGCTAAAGGAAAGTTGATATACTAAGTAGAGACAGAAAATGTTTAGTGCTACATTGAAATGATAATGATGATAAATTCTATTTTTGAAATAAAGATAGTGCAAGGTATCAATTGCAGAAGAAAACATGGTGAACATGAAGCTATTATAATAGAAGCTATCTAAAATAAAACTTGCAAAAAATAACCTGGAGGAAAAAAATTGAAGAGAACATCAGTGAACTGTGAAGAAACTTCAAGAGGGCTGATATACTTGCAGAAGAAGTCTCTGGAATTAAGGAGAAGGGGAGAACAAAACAAAATCTGAAGAAATAATGGTACAAACGTTCAACCCTATGAACTATATTATCTGAGAAAAATGGCATTGAATTACAAATTAATAACAAAAAGATGTCTGAAAAATACCTGAAGACTTGGAAACTACAAATATTCTAAACAACTCATGATTATAAAAGAAACTAAAAATAAAAATTAAAGACATACCCAAGTAAAATGAAAATAAAACATCAAAATTTAGAGTATGTGGCTAAAATGTTACATGAAGGAAAATTAGTAGCATTAAATAAACATAATACAAATAAAAAAGGAATGGTCTCAAATCAGTAACTTCAGTGTGTATCTTCAAGAATAATTCAATATGATTCATAAAATAAATTTTGGTAAATTGAACTTCATCTAAATTAAGAACTTCAGCTCTCCAAAAGCCCCTTTTAAGAGAGAAAAATCACAGGCAGTAGAGTTTTAACATATCAAGAATATGATAAAGGACATACATCAAGAATAAATGATTTCTCAAAACTAAAAATGAGAATAAACCACCTCATAAGAAAGGTTGACAAATGAATTTGAGGAAGAGAAAAGAACTCCCTTGACATCCTGAAGCCTGTCTGATACTGTTGGCCAGATCTTGCTCCTAGTAAGGAACTTCTTAGCATTCATAGTTAGGCACTGACATTCTGTGGAACATAACTTCAGAGTTCTCCACCATCAATATCTGAGATCACAATGGAGTAAAACAAAGGCAATTTAAATCCGTAATCACGTCTGAACATCGTAAGAAACATGAACACCTTTTAAATTACAAGAATGAATGAACTGCTCCCCATTGCCACAGTTGTATGATGCTGCTGCTTTTTAACGATTGAAGATTTAGCTTTGTGTCAGTTATCCTGCATCATAAACTCAAATTGTTAAGATGCCCTTCAGAGCCTGTCTCTGCTTATACCATATTCTGAGCACACCACTGCTTTTTGGAAACTGGCCCCCATTTATACAACATAAGCTCAAATACTATAATTAATCGTTTCACTCAAACTCTTACCAAGGCACACTATGATTCCTCATGGGTTGTGGTCTCCCTTATCACACAAGCAATAAATTTAACTTGTTCAGTTACAATGTCCTAATGGTCTTTGACTTTGTCAATTTGTACATAAAGGAAAGGAAACCATAAGAAAAATATATAGGTCACAAACAGAAACATGAAATGGTGTTTGACATCTTTAGTCATCAGAAAAATGAAAAATGAAAAACCTATAAAGAGATATTACTGCACACTCAGTAGAATGCCAAAATTTTAAAAGACTGATCATACAAACCATTGGTGAAATTAAAGAGCAGCTAAAATTCTTCACACTACTGGTAGGAATGTAGAATGAATGGCACAACCTCAATAGGCAGTTTGGAGATTTTTTTTAAAAAGCTAAATATATACTTGCCGTATGACTTTGTCATTTCATTAATTGGTATTTACTAAAGAGAAATGAATGCTATGTCAATACAAGAACTGGTTCTTGACTGTGACTAGCAGCTTTATTTGTTATAGCCTTAAAATTCAGGAACTCAAATGTCCATTCTAAGGTAAATAGATATACAAATTGTGCCATATGGATACAACTGAAAAGGACTCAACAATTAAAAAAGAATGAACTATAAAATGTATATGTATTTCATGGAATAAAAATTTCTAACTAATGTATTTACTTTTACTTACAAAAAATAGTGGCCAGAATGGCAAATAATTAAAAAACACAACCTCATGAATTTGTATGACCATGTCAATTGTCAATAAAACATGAAAAGAGAGCTCGGGTTGTGGCTCAGTGGTAGAACACTCGCCTAGCATGTGTGAGGCACTGGGTTTGATTTCAGCACAACATATAAATAAATAAAAATAAATGCCTATTAACAACTGAAAAAATATATATAAAAAATGAAAAGAATTATAATTGCAATAATCCATTATGGTGTTTTATATAAAAAATAGATTTTTGTGAAACTTTGACAGTGTTATACCAATTGTCTGCATCATTTAAAATAAGTTAAAAAACTGGATAAAATTTTTAAATATTAATTAATTTTTGATATTAATTTAGTTCTATTTCCTGACAACCTTAAAGACGTTAAAAAATTAGAGAAATATCAAAGTTGCACAATAAACTTCCCTATTCTTCCAAACACTTTAGACAAATTAAAGGTAAAAATAAAAGTAGATTTTGACACTAAAAATACTTTTAACTTAAAAAATTACCTTAGTACCAAAAACATTTAATTATTAAGAGAATTAAGCAAATAAAATATCTCTGCATTTTTTACTTCAAATCTTAAGATTATTTTGAGACATTATGTATTAATTAGAGCAGATTATGTAATGGTTCAAACAAAGTAGAAACTTATTTCCTGCTTACATAATAAAAACATGGGTCAGCAGGGTGGCCAGATCCACTCAAGTCATACAGGTTCGTTCAGGATGCTGGTGATTGCCAACGTCCGCTGACTGCTGGACAGTCTTGCTGGGTGTTTCTTACATTACAGTCATCTGAAAAGAGGAAAAGCAGAGGACCAGATACAGGAGCTATGTGTGCATCAAGCCATGGAGTCCTACATATCTCTGCACTCACATTTTGTTGTTTAAAATGTTGTTATACATTCACCCTTAACTGTAAGCATGTCTGGGAAATGAATATGTATTAATCAGACAGAAGAGGAAATGTGTTTGAAAAGCTGATTATCAACTCTGCAGCACTCAGTACCTTAATCCTATGAATAATTTTAAAAATTAAACTATGATATATACAAGCATAAAATATTCAAAATGTATGTGAAATATTTTTACACAATTTTAAAGGATACACCCATGTAATCACCATCCAAGTTCATAGAAAATGAATATAGACTTCAAAGCAATGTCAGAGTATGTCCCTGTTTACTTCTTGTGTGCAGCATTCTCCCTCCCCACATAGGTAACCACTATCTGGATTTTATGCTATATTTTCTTTGTTTTTGTTTAATATCTAGATGCCTATGAAAGCATTCTAAACAATCTAACTTTGCAAAGTTTTTAACTTTATATAAATGTTATTGACTGTGTATAGTTTTTATGCTTATTTTTCTCTATGTAATTTTCATGAGATTCATCCATTTTTTTAGTAGTTGTTCACTTCTATGCCTTGCTATATTTTATGTCCTATTAAAGTGATGGCTCATTTTATTTTTGTTCCTTGGATGAAAACTATTGTTTCTAGTTTGAGACTATCATGAGCAAAATGCTGTGACTGCCTGTACTTGCCTTTTAGTGTATGGTTAAAGAATTTACTATCCAGAAAAGGGGTTGCTGGAGCATGTAATATATTTAAATTCAGTTTTCCCAGTTTATGCCAAACTAGTTTTTCAAAATAAATGTAAGGACCAAACCCCCATCAAGGTATGAGAATTCCCATCTGCCATATCTTTGATGATACCATTAGTTTCTTTTTTTAACTTTAATAGATCTATTGAGTACACAATTTTATTTCATCTGGTTTCAATGTGGAGTTCTCTGATTATCAGTGTATTTTCCTGATGGTCTGTGAAAATGAATACAATTTGTTGTATTTACAGACCATTTAGAGCTCCTCTTCATTGATGTACTTATAAAGATATTCTATTATTTTTCTAATGGATGGAAATTTTCCTCACTAATTTATAAGAATTTTATTGTATTTTGTCAGTTTTTTGTGTTGCAAAGACTTTCCACATGACGTGGTTTTAACTTTTAACTATCTTTATGGCATCTTTCAAAAGATAGAAGTTTTTAATGTAGTTGAATATATTATTTACTGTTTTGGGGTTCATGCTTTTGGGTTCTTAGGTAAGAAAATCTTTACTACCCTTCTTTCAGCATGATTTTGTCAAATCTTTTCATAAGCTCTATGGTTTTATCCTTCACATGGATATCTCTGAAACTGATTTTGATTAGGTTTTGCAAAGTGGTGTTCTAATATTTTCTTTTTATTTCCTCCTATGAATATCTTAATTTTTCCAGCACCATTTGGTGGCCACTGTTTTCTCCCCAGCCATCTACTGTGCCACCATTGTCAGACACAAAATGGCCTAAATCTGTATGAGTTCATTTCTCAGTTCTATTCCATTCCATTAGATAACACCTTAATTATTTCAGATCTATCATTCTTGGCAATAATTAAGCAAGGTTGACCAACTTCTTCTTTGAAGTTTTCTTTCTATTAGTTTTTAACTGTCAAGTTTCTCAACATTTGTGGATTCTACAGTGGCACCAATGAAAAATTTTCCCTGTGATATTTTTTGACCCAATTATCCAACTGATTGCCTACAACTTCTCTGTGCCTTCTTATAGACACTCTTTCTCTGACAGACAAGAAATCATTCAAAATGATCCATGTCCAAACATCTTTCACAATATTCAGTTTGGTGCGAGAAAGAACACAGTATTTTCCTGCCAGGCTCAGTCCTGTCCTCCCCTTCTCCTGTTAGGGGCAGTGCTAACCATTTCTATCCTTAGGCTTTTCTATCAAGAGCCAGTGAACTGATTCTGTGGTTCTTTATTTTCTAACTCTCAGGAAACACATTTAATAGATTCTGAGTCACTATCTTGAAACTATGCTTCCTTCATTTGCTTTTGAGGTTGGGACCTAGGAGAAATGATTACACACACCTAAACTCATGGTGTTCCAACTAAATTCCAAAGAAACTCTTATTGCCACAGTTTCTTCGTGAACTTTTGTCCCCTTTTATAACTTGAAACTAGGTGTAGGGCTATATATCTCAAAGAAAGATTAAGGCCATTTATGACCAGACTTTATAAGTTATCTGGGATCTGACTGCAGCATAATGAAAACATTTAGCTCCACTTTTCTTTGGACTAGATATCCAACCCTCAAGGCATAAAAGGAGATATTTTACAATCCATTTATTTGTATCATTAGGTTCTTACAATCAAAATCAATAATATATTACTTCAGATACAGTCTGAAGAAGCCACAGGAGGTAATATTCAAAATCCCTCTGTTTAATATCAACATAAAAATAATGTATTACTAATGTGGGTCAACTGATTTAACAGTAATTACAGAAAAAATATTATGACATACTTAGGCAAAAGAAGTATCTAGGTAGTAACAAGCGATCTTAAACACTACACAGACAAGTGCTTATTGAACAAAAGCTCTAAATTGATAGGTATTTTTTGTAACATAGTTATCTTATCCAAATTAAAATAATTTGAAACCTCTCTTTTCCTTAGCGTAGGACTTCTTTACATGAAGCACATACACTAGACGGTTTGTCATCATTCTCCAAAAATAACATATCCCTCACTACTCTGTATCTCTTAATATCATCTTCCCAAATGTTTCCTTTGTTTCTTACTTGCCTGTGTGTCATCGCCTACACATTTACTTAAGATAAAACATAAATGTCATAACTTTGTTAACCCTCTTCCAGCTCACTAAAGAAGGGTTTGTTTACCTTATCGTTAATATCATGGCCATAATTCATGATCAGGTATAATACATAACATGCTGTATTGTAATTATAGCAACTTGACTACTTTCCTTGTTACACAGGGATTGTGTCTTCCAGAGTGAAGAGCCTGGAGTATAGTAAGTTCCTCGATAAATATATAATAACTGAACAAATCCCTTCTTTTCTTGAAGGTCAGAGTTAGGGAAACTGATGTCAGGTTTTCAGTCCTGAAACAGGCAGCCTAAGATATTTACAGCAGTTGAGAGTGTATAAAAACCATAGAGGATCCAGGAGTCGGTTTCGGTTAGTGTATTTCAGGTGGCAAGGAAAAAAGATACATTCAGGTAGTTTCTGGTGATCAGGTTTATGAGTAGATAAAGACAAAAACAGAAGAAAAACAAAAGTATATCTAGAGTCAAAGAGTCAGTTCTTGTAAAAAATCAAAGCAATACCCATTTCTATTTTAGACTTTGAAGAAATTGTAGTGCCTCAGCTGTAATTTCCCTAACTCAGCTGCAGCTCTGGTGACCCAAGCCATTTGTCAAGTGGACACATAGTGCTTACTAGTCTAGTGACTTCCTGGCCCAGCTGCTCATAACACTGGATTTTCCCAAATCTGCTTCTCTACATACTTACTCTTCCTTAACTCTGGGCTTTTTAAAAAATTTGCCTCTGCATTGTCTGTGCTCTTTATTGGTATCTATACTCTAAATTTCCTAAGGTACTATTTTGTTTGTTTGTTTGTTTTTTTGGTGCTGGGGATCGAACCCAGGGCGGTGTGCTTACAAAGCAAGCACTCTACCGACTGAGCTATCTCCCCAGCCCCTAAGGTACTATTTTAAGGAAATTTTTCTAATGGGCAAAATGCTCTTGTCAGGATACCTTATTGGCTTTCAGACTCCTTGCATCTTGCCTGAAGATGGTTCGGTTTTCCACATTATCATCACTAATTCAATCAATTGTGGTCACTATAATAAGATCATTGGACAAAATACATAAATAAACTGTCTCTGTCTGCATATGTTAGAGTCACTGGGCATAGCACATATCTCAGGTAACATTCAGTAGTTTGGAAAGTGGCACAAATCTACTTACTCCTTTCCATGCAAGGTCGTTGTCTCAGGTGATTCAAAAGCTAAGTGCTGGAGTCTTTTTAAATCCATTCTCATTTGTGGTAGTTGACATTAGCTGTTGGCAAGACACCTACACATGGCCCCTGAATTTTCTGTTGACTTTCTTATAGCATGATGGCTGACAGTACATTAACTGGCCTTTTTTATGTGATTGCTCAGTCCTCCACAGTGACTCTGTCCTGAGACAGAGATAAGCAGACTGAGGCTGAGACAACTTTTACAGTCTACCCTCTTTCTCTACATGCTATGTGTAAGAAGCAAGCAGATAAGACTAGTCCATATTCTTAATAAGGATAATGCCCCAAGCATGTTGGGGAAGGGATACATATTGAAGAATGTTTAGATATATTTTAAGACAGCTAGTTGTGTTAGGAATTTAAAACATATTTATATTTATTTCCTTCTTTTCAATTTTTAGGTTTAAATTTCCTCTTATTTTTTAAGTTAATTTCATGGACAGAGAATATATTGTACAAAGTCAAAACTACATAACTATATAAGGAAAGTTCTGCTTCATGCCTATATCTTCCACTATATTTCCCCTGTATTCTGGTAGTTAAAAAGTTTTTTTTTTTTTAATTTCTTTACAGATTTTTAAATTCATGCATAAATAAGCAGATTATTTTGTATGAAATTTATTTTTTGCACAGATGTACATATACTATGTTTTGGATGCTTTATTAAAGAAATGGATGCTGTCAACACTAGATCAGGAAATGTATAAGGTAAGTCTAAGTCCTGTTGTGACAAAGAGAAAAAGCATTCAGAGAGTAGGGTGGGGTGTTAGAAGACAAAGGACCCCATTGGCAGCGATTTATAACAAACACATTTGAGATAATTTAGGGGAAAAAAATAATAACACCAAGTAATAAACTTTACATAGCAAGAATACTTGAGTCTATGGTGATATTTATAAAAAAGATAAAAGTAATTTGTCACCATTTTAAGGAAAATATGCTTCTTTTCTGAAAATTGTTGTAGGAAAATAAGGATTTATTTGCCCTTTGAGGCAGAAAGAGTTGTGATTTGGATATGAAAGGTTTTTCATAAACCATGTTCTAAAGATTGCTTGCCAGCCTGTGGCACTGTTAGGAGGTGGTGCAGCCTTAGGAGGTGAGCCTGGTGGGAGGAAGCAGGTTCCTCTGTCTGGGTGGGCCTTTACAGGGTGCATTTGCTTCCCCCTCAGCTTTCCTCTTCTTCCACCAAGATATACTGCTTTACCATAGGTCCAGAAACAAAAGGGTCAAGTGACCATGGACTGAAACCTCTGAAACTGTGAGTTGAAATAAATCTTTACTCCTTTTAAGTAGACTTTCTTAGGTATTTTGTCACAGTGACAAAAATCTAACACTGAAAACATTAATAGATACATTATGTAATTGACAAGCATGAAAATATTCATGTAGTGTGCAAGTGATCAAAATTAGCATCAATCAGTGAGGCAAACTGACATGTGCTTACTGATGAAGTGCATAGCACCAACTATGAGACACTCAACAAAAATATCTAATCTGAATCTAATCAAAACTTTAGATGCAATTTCTTTTAGAGGAAATGTAGTACATAAGCCAGTTAACTAGTACCATGAGGAAAAATATTAAGATGTGTACAAAATGTGTGACACTTTATCCTAATTAGAGTACATTTTCTTCCCCCAAATAATCATATTTTTAAAAAAATTCTGGTAAAAACAAATGAATGTAATGAAACCTGATTGCTTCTTGGTTTAGAACCACACTATAATTGCTATATTAAGAAAATGGGATAATTATTGGGGCTGGGGTTGTGGCCCAGTGGTAGAGCACTTGCCTAATATGTGTGAGGCACTGGGTTTGATTCTCAGCACCACATATAAATAAATGAATAAAATAAAGCTATATCAACATCTGAAAAATATATTTTTAAAAGATACTCTATTAAAAAAGAAAGAAAATGGGATAATTATTATGTTAGAAAACAATATTTTCCATGTATGATAATGAAGTGTGGTTATGTTAAAAAGTGTTCACATTTTGGAAAGATATGTACTGAGATATTAAATAGTGCAAGGTTTTTGTGTCTACAACTACTTTTAAACATATAAACAAAGAAAAAAATAGATGATAAGTATAAAACGATCTCAAAATGTCAATAGCTATCTAATAAAAAATCAATGTATGAAGGTACATTAATTTTATTTGCTCTCCCACATCTTTATATCTTTGAAATTTTCATAATAAAAAGGAAAAGAAACAAATTTGAGGGAAAAAATGAATCTAGATGTTTTCTGAAGAATTTTGCTATTGTAAGAGAACTGGTATAAGTTTATAAGTACCTAGAAGACACTAAAAATCTGAAAACTGTTGTTCTGTGTTGCATCACATCTTACTTGAGTTTGGATCACTGTTTTATTTATTGTAAATATTGGATATTTACTATCTTTTCAGGTTGCTGCACAATTTTTTAATGCCTGGTAATTCTGTGAACTTCTTAGATGATAAGCGTTCTGCAATTGAAAAGTATCACTGTAATGATGGTGATTATTATTAACCTTGTGTGGTATTTTATATGTGAAAGGCAAATGTTTTTATTAGCCATTATAAATGTCTTTTCCAGAGTGCACTCCAGATTGATTAACTACATTCCTGACCTGACTATTCAATTTATGTTCAAGTTTTTTCTCTATGTTCAGTTACAATTTATTGTTTTAAGCCTTCCATTTGTTCTTTAAACCCAGAGATTTTCAGAAGTTATCTTTGAGATAAAAGTACTTTCAAGTAATTCCATTTTGTTTTCTAACAGACTTTAGAAGATAGAGTTATTATTTTTACTTGAAGCAATAATCCTTTAGAGATTATACAATTCAATCTGTGAAGAAAATTGCTAGATTGTGTTTACATTTTATTCATCTCTCAAATCCATTGCCTTTTTATGTTATCCCTATGGTGATGGTTTTAGATTATTCATTCATTGTTAAGTTCTTGATTATTGCTTCCACCAAGACTTTAAGAATTGTAGAGCAGTATCTTCGATGTGAGAGTTAGTCATGATTCCTGAACCCACTATTAATTCCCCATAGGTCTCTTAATTCACCTTAATGGGAATCAGCTTTCTTATCTACAAAAAAGAGGACAAATAAGTACTTCAAAATTTTATTGTGAAATTCTAATGAGGTGTCCATTATAATTTGTTATATTATCTGAAACATGATAAACACCTAATAAATTACCACAAGCAATGCCTATTTTTGTCATACTCCTTTTTATTTTTCATATTTTTGGTGGAATCATATTTTAAACAGAAAATTGAAAATATTATTTTTATTGCTTGATATAAGAATGAAGCCCCATTTTCTCCTCAGGGTGGTAGAAGAGATATATATAATGTTATATGAACCTCTTTTTGTTATTGCTTTCTGTTTATTCATTTTCAAAGTATCCCAAATTATATGGAACTAAATAATATTTTCAACCTTCCTCAGCAGCCAAACCAAGAACCATACATTTTTCTAAGCACTAGATATCTTGTAAAAGCTTTGCACATGCCAATACAGAAAGCTCATAATGTCCTATATATGCAGTTAAGTTTAACTAGAATGTCATCTTCAGCAGAAGCCTTCCCTGATAATTTCTTTCTTCATTGTGCCCTTGTGGCATCCTGATTCTGTACATCCCCAAGATTTCTATAAACGTCTCTCCTTACCTTTTCCTCTCATGTTCCTTTACTATAAGCTCCTAAATGACAGATGCTGTTTTATAGAACTTCATTTATTAAATTAGTTAAATTAGTAGTTGCCAACATGTCATTATCCCAGTATATATCCAAAGAATATATTTTAAGAGTCTTTGACTCTTTCAAAATATCTCCTTCGACAGTATCAGATGATGATATTTTTCTTTTCAACTTTACTTTGGATATCTAACAATAATTCCACTGACCAAAATGGGCCATTTTCTAATTAGAGATGGAGTTTGAAATGTGTTAAATAGAGCTGTGAAACCTATTCATATATGACTTTTTTGGTTAGCAATTAGTTTATCAGATTAGCCATTTTGACCTTAGAAGGTGAAGCTAAATTATTTCTATATCTGAAATAAGATACAGGGCAAGCAGTTTTTAAATTAAGGATAGAGGAGAAGTATAAGAAAAGCATAGTACATTTATTTTATATACAGCAAGCTAATAGATTCCTTAGTTATTATGGGTCAATATTCATGAAGATCTCACATCCTTATATTACTTCAGTAAGTTTTTATTATTTACAAATACTGACTACTTGCATGGTCTTTGGAGTAAACTAATCCAGGTTAGATTTTCTGTATTTAAAGCCTACTAGGCCTATGATGTAAGACAATGTAATTATCTTCCAAGTGTGATTTTTCTCACTTACGGCATGCACGTAAAAAGTGACAACAAACACACACGATCGTTGTGGGATCTAAATAAGACAATATATGTAACATATTTACTGCCATGACAGAAGCATGATAAGAACTCAATCATAGTACCTATGACTAGTATTAAAATTTGATGGGGAGTGGGTACTAGAGATTGAGCCTGGGGGTGCTTAACCACTGAGCAAACAGCCCTTTTTAAATTTTTATTTTGAAACAGTCTTGCTAAGTTGCTTAGGGCCTGACTTTGTTGCTGATGCTAGCCTTGAACTTGTGATTTTCCTGCCTCAGCCTCCAGAGTGAGTGGGTTAACAGGGCATGTGCCACTGCACCTGGTAATAGTAATAGAATTATTATCATCTCCCCATTCAAAATTCATAAAGCAAGCATTATCCCCTACAGTTAAGAATATATTATCTATTATTTCCACTCTTCAGAAATGTGAATAGCTTCTCTACAATGCAAAGTTGACAATAAATGATGGACATAAGATTCAAATGGATGCTTTCTGATTCTCTTTACGGCATACTTTGCAACACTTCCTGCTGGATCCAACTTGTGAAGATCTAAGAAGTTTGAAAGATCATTGCAAAATTCTCAGACCAGGTACCTGAGGAGAAGAGGAAGGAAAAAATTAAATTTATGATTCTTAGATATGTTCTTTGTGATGTTGTCTAAAAATAGATACTTTCTGAAGAATCCCCACTAGTAGGTCAACAGGCTAAGTATGAACATGAGAAGTTAAAAATGATACCATTAATTTTTCTTTAATAGCATGTCCAAAGTAAAGAAATAAATTATGTTAATAGGACAATTGCAAAACTACAAATATAATTGAGACTTTCTATATATTAAATTAAATTATTTTGCATTAACACAAGAAAAATTATGGAACAAATATTTTTGACAGTTTCCAAATTGTTATAGGACAAGATATAAAAGAATGTTCTAAGGAATGGGACCAACCTGCTTTACTTTTTACCTTGAGCTATTACTATTTACCTTCCAACCATCTATCTTCATCCACATTCTGTCAATTTCCACAGATGCTTCTAAAAATCCTAAAATGTCCTATTCATTTTATTTTCACTGTGAAGACAGGTGATGAAACCCTTTTAGAAATGACCAGATCGTCCTTTTCAAAAGGAACCAGTTGCAACAGTCACTTTCAATATACTAGATAAATACATTTATCTATACTATAGTACAACAAGAATACCTTGAAGGAATATAGGTTTTCATTTCAGTTGGAAAAAAGTCAAGAATTATATAATGAGTAGTTCATTAACATTCAGTGGTTCCCTATGATTTAAAAGAAGCAAAATTATCATCTTTAATTTTCAGTTTAAGTAATGGCAGAGTAGAGATTATTTTACTTGCCACAGGGCAGAACATAAATCAAGACAAATCCACTCAGATAATCTCAGATATAGTAAGTCTATATAATATTGTGAATACTTACTAGACAAATTGAGAAATACATAAATCTATTAAATTATTTTAATTTGTTGGAATTTATTATAATTACTTTAGCTAACATTCTTTTTTAAAACAAAATTGTAACAATTCAGTGAAATATTTTCCTTCTCCTTTTTTCCCCAGAAATTTTATTGACGAAAAAAAATTATATTGTTAGACTCAAAAATCTTGCTGTCCTTTTTCCAGGTTTGATGTGGTATTGGGGAATGCTCTCTTTAAATATCTTGAATTCTAGTCGATTGCTGGTGAGATTATAACAAGCCATAATAATAAGTGAAGATCAAAGTTTAATAAGACTCCCTTTATTCTGTGAAATTCTACAATCTATTGGGGTGGAAAAATATATATATAATTGAAATTAAATGTATTGTCAGAAAATATGTGAAATGCCCATTTTAAACACTCATAGTCTCCTCTGGAAAACTACTAGAGTGTTAGAACTGCCATTCCCTCCTCTGGTCTTCTACCAACCACCATTTAATCTATTTTCCCCACTATGGTCATAGAGGTCTACAAAATGTCGATTTGATTTTCTTTTCAGCATTTAAAGATGTTTGGTGGTGCTCCATTGTATACAGATTACAGCTCAAATTCCTTAGCAGAAAACATGAGATTTCCTAACTTGAGTGTGTTCCTCTGGAGGTTCATCTCTAGCATCTATTATCCATTTTCTAGTGATCAATTTTAGAAACATACTTTTCTCCACCTTTCCTGTTCCCTCTTTCTGGAATGTCCTTTCCATTCTTAGCCTAATTTGCTTTATTTTTATTCTTTCTTCATGATTCAGTGAGAATTTCTCTCTTCTAAAAATAACTTTCTCAATCTCTGAGCCACTTGCATCTCTATAGCACACTGGACCAATCTCCATTTTATCATCTTCCATAATACAGCTGGCTATGTTACAGTCAAAAATATAAAACCCTTGTGGTAAATAAGATGAAATCACTGTTATCCTATTTTCTCACATATTCTAGTATATTTTTCTGTCTTGCATGCTCTTTTTTAGGTAGGTAAATTCAGATTCTGCTGCTAAGTTGCTCTTTTACAACAAGATAGAAGGGCATTTTATGCCTGTTTCAATATTTTCTCATGGCAAGCAGCGTTTCTGTGCAGCTGTGCTCCAGTGTCCAGTCTTTATCTTTGCAAGTGTAGTTTTAGCAAAGGCAGATACTAGACCTCAGATTCCTGTGTGCAGGCATCAGCCCCAAAGGATTGCAATACAATTACAGCAGAATTGCAGTGGCTTTCCTATCCCAAATGCCTGGTCTCTAATTCAGAGCTACACAGAGTATATTTGAACCCAGGATTCCAGGGCCTTCTCCCTGCCCCTGCCCCCACTTTCCTAGTCCCAGCAAACTTAAGAGCTCCCTGGCAGGTCAGTGCTAAATATTTCTGGGATCATTGTCAGAGAGTCAGCCTAGAATGAGTCTACTCCTCTATCCTTTCCAAATATTTTATAAGTGCTTGCATCCGTATACTGAATCTTTTTTTTTTTTTTTTTTTGCATAGAATGTCTATTGCTCTTTCAGTTTGTCCTGTGCTCTGTGCTTCAAAAGAGGTCTTGTACCAGTAGTGGTTGAAGACAATAATATATAATATATATTCTCAAAGGAGGGGATCTCTGTTATGGCAACAATAAGTTTAAAGACAAGGAGTACAAGAGTACGTATGAGAGAAGAATGGTGGTTCCCTGAAGATGAGGTACATCAGTTACTTATTTGGAATGAAGAACTTTTCTAAATATGAGGGATATTGTTTCTTGTGGAGCCAAACCACCACACTCTCCTAAAGGGAAAATTGTGTCATTGCCATCTTAAATCTACAGCCTCCAACATGAAGACATAGGGTATAAGTATATGGATCTGAAATTAATAATATATTCAGAATCAGTTAGTTCAGACATCTCCTGAATGGATTCATATTTAACCTGGGTATTGAATCACTTCAATTAATATTATAGACAAAAACAAAGAAAGGATAGCATGTTCAGAGAAATGAAGGCTCCAAAAGACAAGGCATGCTTAGGAAATAATAAGAATTCAATGTCATTTTACCAGGCAGGTCTTTGAGAGGTATAGTAAGATATCATTCCTGAAGAATGGACAGGAAAAACTCTAAAGGGTATAATTTACAATATTAAATCTACTATTACACTTAGCTGTTTTCATTGTTTTTTCCTATGAATTTATTTCTATGTTTTCTAATCAACTTTTAAAATCCCCTACTTGATTCTATCACAGGAATAAAATTATAATAACATTATTAAACCAGTATTATTCATTTTACAACACTGCTATTTTTCTCATGCTGTCATTATGTATCAACAAATAATGATGCAAAACAAAATTGAAAATGATCCTTTTCTTTTAAAATTAATCTCACTTGGCAATCATGTGTAATTTCTTTTTCTTGTATAAGATGCCTACATTTATTTTTACTCTGTCCTTTTGAATTATTAAATCAGAAATGACCGCTTTCTTCTATGACTTTGATTTTTTTTTCATATGTACCTTCAATGTGATTATTTTAAAACTCAGGGAATTAACTTTCACACATTTTGTTTCACCTGTTAATTATAATACTCAGCATTTCCACAGAATAAAAGATTGATCTAAATTTAAATAAAACTATCTTTTACAAAGCAAGATGATTATTTCACAAAAGATCTAAGAATGATTATTCTTTTTTCTGTGAACAAAAATGCAATAAATCAAGTATTCTAAATTCCTAGTTTTTCTACATGCAAACATGGTAAAACTGGGACAAGCCATCACCATTACTGAAGCAAGCCATTCTGATCCAGAGAAGTAGTCTATCATTTGGCATTTTTATAAGTAAAAAAAAAAAAAAATTGTTCTTTTGGTACAGGGATGATGAAATTTTAATATGTACTTGCAAGTAATTAATATGACATGGAATTGGTCTTATGTCATTTCCCCCATTTATTCGTTCAATAAATATCTGCTGAATTTCTACTTTGTGCTTGGAAATATCTACAAACAAAATGCACAAAAGTTTCTCCCTATGGAGATAAAATTCTAATTTGTCAATGAATACATAAAACATATCAGAAAATAAATTACTACTAATCATTTTAGCTACAATAACATTCCTATGAAAAACATCTTAATTCTTAGAGGATAAAATATAGTCCCTCAAAGCTGGAAATACAACTTCTTATAACTGCTACAGTACAAAGTCAACCTTTTGTGCATTCATTGAGCAGATGTAACAAGAAATAAACAAAAAATAGGGGTACAAGACAAGCAGGAAACTTCTAAAATTAACAGCCATCCTCTTCAGATTAAGCTCACCATGATACATGTACTATATTTTATTTAACAAAACTTTAAACTCCTTTTTATTTTTAATGGACATGTATTTATCCATATTTATGGGATCCATCATTATCATATGTACATTATTTAAGGATCAAATGAGGGTAATTAGTATTTTCATATCTTCCAACATTTATCACTCTTGTGTTAGGAACATTTGCATTCTTCTTTTCTAGTTATTTTAAAATATATCAAAATTGTTGTAGATTCTGGTTACCCTACTGTGATATAGAATGCTGGAACTAATTTCTGCCACCTAACTATATTTTAGTACCCATTATCTAACTTCACACTATCTCCTCTTCTTATCTTTCCTAGTCTCTAATAAACAATATGCTACTCTCTTCTTTTATGAGATCTACTTGTTTTTATTTGAACAAATGAATAGTACAAGTGGTATATGTTTTTGTGTACCTGGCATATTTCATTTATCAAGATGTCTTTGGCTCTATACATGTTGCCACAATGACAGAATTTCATTCTTTTTAATGGCTGAATAATAATCCATTGCATATATAAGACATTTTCTTTATCCACTTATCTGTCACTGACCATTGTGAGTAGTGCTGCAGTAAACATGGGAAGGCAGATATTTTTTTCATGTAATGATTTTATTTACTTTTGATATTATTTTGAAAAAAAAGTTCATTTGATATACTGTATTTATAGACAAGAAAAATAGAAATTCTCACATTACAGAGCTTAACAAGTTATTTAAATAGGGCTAGAACGCATACTATCTACTCCTGGGAGACACTAGACTTGACCGTGAATAGGATACTGTTATAGATCTTTTTTTAGAAAATTTGCCAAGCATAAAGAAATATTGGGAGCCATGGGCATATTAAAATGAAGAGAGATAAACGTTACAGTGCACATAATGCTATTTTAGAAAAAGCAACATTAGACAAAGAAATTAAGTTTCTTTCTGCAAGACTTTTCTAATGTGGAGACAGTGCCTAGGCACCATTGATAAGATGAGAAATATTTGATTCATCTAATTAATTCTCTTTGTCCTGACTTCATGATTACCAAGAAACCCTCTGATTATTATGTGAGATCCCAATTTAACACCAACAAAGAAGATACTGGTTATATCAATCTGAACATTATGATGCCCATGACATTTATGTTTCCTTTGAAATATAATGAGTTTGATCATAGTCTTATTTATCTGTCTCCTGAGCTTGAGCAAAAGCTAATAGAATTTCATGAACTCAACACAAAATAATAATAGTAATAATAATAATAATGAGTGAACGAATGATCTGAACAGACATTTCTAAACAGAAGAAATATCAATGACTAATGAATATATTAAAAAGTTCAACATCCTTGATAATAAGGGAAATGCAAATTAAGTCTACATTCATATTTCATCTCACTCCAGTTTGAAGGACAGTTATTAAGAATATAAATAACAATAGTTGTTGGCAAGGATGCTGGGAGAAAATACACTTATACATTATTGGTGGGACTGAAAATTAATCCAACCACTTTGTGAAGCAGTATACTAGAAATGGAACCACCTTATGACCCAGGTATCCCACTCCTTGATATTTAGCCAAAGGAACTAAAACCAGCACACTATAGTGATACACACACACACCAATGTTTACACAGCACAATAGCCACATTGTGGAAGCAGTCTACAAATAAATGGATAAAGAAAATGTGATTATGTATATAATATATATGTTATATATTAATACTTATAAATGTGTATATATGTGTATTCATTATATATATGATATTTTATATATATATATGCAATGGAGTTTTACTCAATCATACAGAAAAATGAAATTACGTCATTTGCCGGTAAATGTATGAAACAAGACTACATGATGCTAAGTGAATAAGCCAGACCCAGAAAGTCAGGGGTTCAATGTTTTCTCTCATCTTTGGAAGCTAGAGAAAGGGCAAAGATTATAAAAATGGAGGGTCTCATGAAAATAGAAGACCAAGAATAGAGGAAGAGGTATCTGAAACCCTAGAAAGGAAAGACCCTATTTCAGAAACCTCTGCAGGAAAACAAATGGACACTCAGAAGATTTAGGGGATTTCCAAATTCTTGATAGCCTTTCCACCAAGAACATTTCTACCAGATTTCTGTTTACCTTATGTTTTGAAAACTACTATAACAAAGAAGGTCCTTATCAAACACAAAATAGTTATATGAAGGCATGTCACATCTGCCTATCCTACCTGATTTTTCTGCACAGTACTAATTACCATTGATAATTGTTGTTAATATTTATCAATCTTCCTTCATATGCTTGTTTATTTTCTTTATTTTGTTCTTATTTGGTTTAGAACCATATCCCCCACCCCAGGCTCAGAAGAATGAATGGAACTCTCTCTGGATACACTGGGAATAAGCAACAGAGTCAGCTTTCTGAACTAGCATAGCTTTAGAGACATATTCATTACCAAGATCAAGGATACCACACTGAGATGTGTTTTGAGAATCAGGAAACTATTGTCCTCCCCACTCAGTGATTTTTTTGCAATCATCTTGCTTCTCTAAACTTCCATAGATCTTCCTTTACATATTACTTCTTTTTTGGGTAGAAGACTAAGGTTTAAGTGTTCTAAGGATAAAATGTCATTAAAGAATAACTGATTTCATTTTAGTAGATTCTAAAATGAAAGAATCATTTTAGATTCTTGTTATACATTTAATTTCCTGTAAGATATTAGTGTCTAATGAGTTCAGAATAAAACTGGAATTAATATAGATTTTGACAAATAATATTTTTTTTAAAGTTTTAATTTTAACAGATATTTTAATGAGCTTTGTTGCTCTTGAGGCATCTAAACAGCTCACAGGTAGATCACAAAATACGTCAGACAACAAAAATCATACATTAACCACAAATATTCATTAAACAAAATTATTTTGCCAAATAGCCTATACTGCTTACTACTTATATTCAGATTCATAAATGACAGTTGATGAAAAAGTATATTTTGTCAATTCCACCATTTTGATGGAAACTTTCATTTTGAAAAATAGTTTACCAAAACTTTATTAAAACTTACATTTAAGATGAATATACTAAAACTAAAGTTTCTCCAGTTTGGTATTTTACCTTTCATCTAGTGTCTTATAACTATTGCTACAAAATACCATAAACCTGGTGACCTAAAACAACAGAAATTAATTTTATCACAATCCTGGAGAAATTAATTTTATCACAATCCTGGAGAAATTAATTTTCTCACAATTCTTACATAAGGCTAGACTGAGTATCACTGGGTCAAAAGCATCATTCTTCACTCCAGCTGTTCCAAATCTCTAGTAAACTTATGGATTGCTATGACCCAGTGACTGCAAAGTTTATCTCTCTAACTTCCAGGACTTTGCATATGCCTCTCCTTCCAGTCTGTAGTCAATTATAGATATAATTAGACTTTACTTCTGTCCAGTTAATTTACCTCTTCTACTCTTTAATTGAATACAATAATTCTTAGGATAAAAACTAAAATATTCGTAGGAAACTAAGCATTCACAGAGGCATTCACATGCTTCCAAAATGTTGCCTATTCCCCTTTCATACTTAACACACTGCTCTTTCCTGTGCCCACACAGGAATGGTAAGGTGTGTGAGGGTAGCAATCAAGGCTGTTATGTTCTCCACATCAGGCCAATGTCACATAGGAAGTTCTCAGCAGATATTCTGGTTAGATTAATATTGTTTCCTTCAATAAAAGGGAAATATTTCCACTCTTCTGATACTGTGTATGTTTTGATCAAGTTTTTTATATATATATTCTTATATGATTCAAATTATTTATTGATAAATATTAATAAACTGAAAAGATTTTTGGTGAAACTTTATTTTGTGAACATGGAATATTCTTTGAATTCCTTTCAAAATTGAAAAAGCAAATGAGTATAAATATTTTTTAAACTCAATTATGATTTTTTTTCTAGAGAGTAGACAAAGAATTTTTGAAATCTGTTTTTGCTCCTTATCAAATCTCAGCTGTAAGACATTTTCTAGTAATATGCAATAAATTAATGATTATTTTTCTACTAGAGTATTTTAATAACAAAATAATTTCATATTATATTACATAATAGAAAATTGAGTTAAACCTAGTGAGGTTTCATTAAGAAGTTTTGAAACCAATCATGGTGGTACACGCCTGTAATCCCAGCAGCTTGGGAGGCTGAGACAGGAGGATCCAGTGTTCAAAGCCAGCCTCAGCAAAAAAGTGAGGCACTAAGCAGCACAGTGAGACCCTGTCTCTAAATAAAATATAAAATAGAGCTGGGAATGTGGCTCATTGGTTGAGTGACCCTGAGTTCAATCCCGGTACCAAAAGGTTTGATTTGAACTTTCATACCTCTAAGTACATATTAACTTCTTTGGCAACTAATTCCATTTTAAAAGTATGTTCAATATTATCTTCCAGATTACCATAATCTTCTAAAACTAATTATATAAATAAAATTGAGAATGAAATGGTGATAAAGTCATTGAATTTACATATTTTATTCTTTAAAAATTTTAGATATTAATACATTATTGTCCCTTGAGAGTCTTTCTTTTTATATCATACTCCTCTCTCTGGTATTCTTTTCATTTTCTCCTCACAAAATAAATTTTCCCTTAAGTGATTCACAGCTTTTTGAGTTTACTAACAAATAAAAAATATAACCAAGTAATTAATTATAAACATTAAAAATCACTAATGCAATAATTTTAGTAATAAGGGTAGAAATACCAATACTTGTGGAATAGACATTTATTAACAAGTGGGGCCAGGCAAGAGGAAGTGAATGGCAACTAGAAAACTCAGAGAAATACTACGCAAATAATACATTATAGAAATAAAAATCAAAATGAAAAGGACATCCAAGAACACATACATAAAATAAAGCACAATGAACACCTTAAATTGATATGAATTTTAAAAAAAAACAAAATAGTAATGGACTATAAGTATTAGAAAATAATAGAAACAATAAATGGCCACAAATTGCTAATCTACACAAAATTAGAGTTCCCTTTCCCCAGGAATACATGATAAAAGAGAACAAAAGTTGAATAGCATAATTAAAGAAAATTTTCATTAAAAATATTGAAACATCAAGTCACATATTGTACACTATGTACTAGGAGAAAGTTATTGATAATCCACATATATCACAATTATTGGATTTTAAAGAAAAAAAAATTCTACAAGGAGCTCAACAAAAAGATAAGAAAAAATTTAGGACTTCAGAATCTCCACAGTAACATTTATCTTCAACATGAGGCCAAACCTACAAATCATAAAATCCACAGACATCAATTTAAGCATGAAAGTGCCCAGGAAATATTGTTGCTCTTCAGGAGGAAGTCACTAGATATTTCTGACTCTAGCCAGGCAAGAAATATAGTGACAATATTGAATATGTTGACTGCAGATCAAAGATTTTAAAAAAAGTCAACAATAAGTAGAAATAATAGAATGAAAATATTTATAAATGACAATCTTTACAATGATTCATGTAACAAAAATTAGGAGGAAAGAATGTGGGAGGTTTGATTAACTTCACTGATAGCCTCATATCTTTCTTAAAAATTCCATCCATTCCCATAGTGTTAAATATTTGCATATGGAAAACTCATAAATCTATTTACAGCCATGATTCTTCACTAGTTCTTTAAGCTGGGTAATTAGCTAATTTCTTCTTAAATTTGGAATCTGATATAGATATTCCAAATTTAGCAGCACTGAAATAGAATATTTTATTTCCCTATACCACAACCAACTTCTTTCCCTGTGTTCTTCTTATCAACACATGACTCTTGTATTCATCAAAATTTTCAGGCCAAAATTCTATGAGCTGCTTGTTTTTCTTTCTTAAAACCCTCCCCATTGATCAAGCAGTTAATCTCTGTCAAGCATTCCTACCAAAGATTTCCTAAATACACTTCTTTGCAAGTCACTGCATGCACTTTTATCTATTATTTCTATATTCTGTTTTGCTCCACTTAAAATTAGAGTACTTTATTTAAAAACATAAATGATATTACTCCCTAATTTAAAATATTCCAATAGATCCCTAACACATTTAAAATAAGATTGATATTCTTTGTAGTGGTTTACAAAGCCTGGGTGATTTACCACCAGCCTACCTCTCTGAAATATTTTAGTTCAGTTGGGGCCCACCTTCCCATTGTCTTCTAAAGCCATATTGGACTTCTTTCTATTCTCTTAATATGACAACTTCTTGCCACTTTAGAAGATTTCTGCTAGCTATCCTTCATCTTTGAATTTTGTCTTCTTTTCTTTATATGAATAGCCACAGGTATCAACTTAAATGCCATCTCCACATTGAGGTCTGAATTGACCCAACCCACCAGAGTAATGTAGTTAGGGAATAAACTGCAAATACACATGAGAGATAGATTTCCTGTTTATCCACTCATTCTTTCTCAGCCCATTGACCACTGTCTTGTTTGAATATATTGTTTGTCATGCAAATAGGAAAACTGAGAATTTAGGAGGAATCTGTTGACAATTGTTCCAGAACAGGCATAAAACAGGGTTGTTCCCTAAGAAGAAAGAAAAATAGTCACTTTATCAACACCCTGTCATGGGGGTATGGTAGGAAATATTTCCAAAGAATAATATTCCCTATAAATGTCCCACTATTATTCTTTGGAAATATATATAGTGTGTGTATATATATATATATATATATATATATACAAATTAAGTTATACTACGGCATACAGCACAACCGTTTACATGACAAATATGTACAAGATGTATGTGCATATTTGTCATACGTGTAATATATTTAGAACCATAATCCTTGTTATAAGTCATTACATAATAAATAAATCATTATATTATAAAGAAAATTATAAAACAAAATTAAAGAAATTCTACTTAATCACCAGTTACTACTATAAAAAACAAAGTAGGACCAGGTGTGGTGGGACATGCCTATAATCCCAGCTCAGGAGGTTGAGGCAGGAGAACCACAAGTTCAAGGACAGCTTCAGCAATTTAGCAAAGCCCTCAGAAACATAGGGAGTCCCTATCTCAAAGTTTTAAAAAAGGACTGGGGGTGTGACTCAGTTGTAAAGCACTCACAGTTTCAATCCCCAGTACCAAAAACAAATCGTAAAAAACAAATTAGGCTAGGCTTACAGTGAGATTTCGGTATACAGAAATTAACTATAAATACATAAATACACGAATAAAATTTTATTCACAAGAAACTGATGAATAGAAATTTTAAATGTTTAAAATAACAATAAGTGTATTTCAGTTAAATTATTCAATTATAAAATTTAAATGCTTTACAAAATTGCTTCAATAATTTAGCATAAATTTTCATAAAAGATTCTTTCTTTGCTTGCCCTGATTCTGTTTTCAATATTTTGCAAATGTATTTTGCTTAAAAATATAAAAAGTAAGTTGGAAATTAATCTTGCTAAATCATGAATACAAAAACCAGAAAAGTAAACTAAAGTCTTCTTTGTTTTTCATGTTCTGTCTTGAGTAGCGTGCTATAGCTTGATTGCAAAATATACCAGCTTTTCTGCTTCTCTTAAGCATAGTCAGACATTTTGATACTTTCCATTTGTTTCACCCCTTAATGTAAATGCAGTTATTAATATTCTAACACATAGGTGGTAAAAGCCAAACTTTGTGATTCATAAGATGAACTACTTTTTCCCCTTTTAATGAAAAAGGACTTGAAGAAAAAACAATATTTTCATAATAAGTTTGTAATTATGACATGAACTGATATTTATATAACAGTAATATAGCATGCATTTTAGAAACATATTTAAACAATATTCCTGATGTAAAGTTAAATTTGTTTTTTTAATGTGGATTTTAGCCTTAGTTCTTTGGAAAATAGAGTCTAAGTTATGTGACCTTTGTATTATTGATTTATTAGAATGTGATCTCAAGAAACAGAAGTGGGGACCAAAGGCAGTGAGACAGTAGAAGAGGAAGGGATGTATTATTTAACTGGAGAACCTGTTCCTGACTTCCCTTCTATGACATCATCATCCTAAAATACAAACTAAGTTGCAGGAGTGTTCATTAACAGGAAGGAGAATAGTATGCACCCAAGATTTTCCTTGTCCTTTTGGTAAAAGTTTTGCTCTATGGGCATTTGATTTTATTCCCCCATTGCATAATGACAATATCCACATCAGTAAAGAGACCCCAGTGGAGAAGGATAGGCTTAAGTCATGAGACAAAGTGCCCTCCAACTGCAGCTGTTAGGGTTTAGTTGAAGTATACACAGTACTGATCACTATAACTTTTGTTTGTTTATTTATTTATCTATCTATTTAATTTTTTGGTACTGGGTAGTGAACACAGGGGGTGTTTAACTGCTGAATTACATCCACAGCTTTTAATTTATGTTTTTTCTTTTGAGACAGGGCCTTACTAAATTGCTGAGATTGGCCTCAAACCTGCGAACATCCTCCCTTGGTCTCCCAAGTTGCTGGAATTATAGGCATGCACCACCATGCCCAGCTATGGCTGCAATTTAAAGGAAAGATAAAACCAAGAAATAATGTGAACTTTCTGAATATTTTGAAAGTATTCAATATTTTCTAAATTTTGTAACCAATTTAAACTAAATGGATTTGATCCATCTGATATAAAATATAAAACTATAAGTGAGTATAGTACTGACACAGAAACTGATTAAAAAGTATAAAAATAGATTAAAGTATACATAATATTAACTATATGATAAAAAACTTTTACTCGGCAAGATGGCAGAACAGAGGAGGTCACTTTCCTGGCTGCTCCATTGAGAAACCAAGAAAGAAGATAAGCAGCTTCTCTACAAGATGGGTGAGTGAACAAAAAAAAAAGGTTGGGGGGGAGCAGGGACTTTACTGGAAGCTAAAAGTGGACATTTGAAGCAGACAGGGGACACAGGAGGTTGGATATAATAAAATAAGGAAAAAATCCCTAGTAGCACAGCCTCTGCCACAGGTGGGCCAGAAGTTCCAGCCAGAGGTCCCTCCATGAACATAAAAGAGGGATAAGGGAATTAAAGAAACCCACATTTTGGGAGGGCCTGAGGTATGTCTGGGTGTGGATTGTTTAGAGACCAAGGACATTGCCCAACAAACCTAAAGGACTTACTGCACAATATCAGTGTGTGGGGAAAGAAGCTGCCACTTTCCTGGCAGACAAAGGAAGGAACCATTTTGTAGCTGCGGCTCAGGCATGGAGTTGGCCACTGAGGAAGCCAGTTGCTGGCAAACTGGAATCTGGCCCGAAATACTGGCCAAGTAAACATGCTGCATGACATAGAGTGTGCTTAAGTGACCAGAAGAAAATAAAACATGGAGAGAGATTTACATAGGTGACAACTGGTCCTGGAAGCACACCCAGCTCTACACCTTCCCCCAAATCCAACTGCTTGCAGGACCTGCTGGAAGAAACGTATGTGACCAGGAATTTAGAAGGGCAGGGTGGGAGAAATTGGAGAATGAACCTGAGACCAGGAAAAGTGGGATCTGCAGATGACATAGGGAACTAAGAACGGGCTCCCCCACCACATGCGTAGAGCCCAGGGGACATCCCCGAGGTAAAGTCTTCCAGCATGGACCAGCAAGTACTGGATTCTGGGGTTCTGGGGGTGCATTGATTTAAAATCTCCAGAGCAATTAATATTCAGCAAAGATCCTGGGGCCCACCTAACCCTAAACCTTGCCTCCAGGAATTCCACCTATGGGATTACCTCTCTCACTCCCACAATCCAGAGGGTGGAGCATCAAACTGCAGAAGACCCTACCTAAAACTGCAGAGAAACTGAGAAACTTTTGAACTCCAATGGAAAGAATTATTTAACTTTACATCAAGATTTTTTTTTTCTTTTCTACCTTTTTAAAAAAAATTCTTTTCCACTGTTTAACTGTGACCTCAGTGGTATGTGGACATTTATACAGTTTCCTATTTTTTCTTTTTTCTTTTCATCTCTAGCATTTTTGAACTCAATTATTTTACATGGATTAGTTTTCTGTGAACTAGGATGTTTGATTAGTATATTTTAGTTTTGTATTCTCATTTTTATTTTTAATTTAAAAAAATTTTTTACTTTATATATATTTTCTCCTCTTTCCCTTGATTCTGTTTTTTTTTTTCCTGCTAAAAGACAATTTCTATTGTTCTCTCTTTCATTCTTCCTTTAATCTTTTACTTTAATCTTCTGTCTTCCTCCCTCACAATCATCACATCCTATATCCCTTCTGTTCTCTCCCTGTACACCATTTGAAAATGTAAACCCTTTTGAAAACTTGCCATTTTTATTATAGGCAATAATTTATCATATAATTTCTGTTTATTGTGATAATTAACATTGTAAATGTCCATAGCATAAACTAGTTGGTTAATGCTGCAAATTATTTGCCTTGGTTGTTATTGTTTATCTCCCCCTAAACAGGGAGGTTCTGGAAACCTTCAGGGACATAAGTCCATGGGATAGAAGCTCTACTGCCTCAGATCCATACTGAAATCAACATGAAAACAACATGAAAAAAGCAACAGAACAAATAGCCCCAAGCAATCAAGATACTCCGAGGACAGAATACATCAAAATCACAGTGGAAGAAATGTCAGAGAAGGAATTTAGAATGTACACAGTTAAACTGATCTTCAAAGTAAAGGATGAGTAAGAGAGCAAATACAGGTAGCAAAAGATCAGTTCAATAAAGACATAGAGATTCTGAAAATAAAATCCTTGAAATGAAGGAAACAATAAACCAAATTAAAAATTCAATAGAAAGTATCACCAAGAGACTAGACCACTTGTAAGACAGAACCTCAGGAAAAGAAGATAAAATATATAATCTTGAAAATAGAGTTGAACACAGAGAGAAGATACTAAGAGACCATGAACAGAATTTCCAAGAAATGTGGGATAACATGAAAAGACTAAATTTAAGATTCATCAGGATAAATGTTCAAAGATGGAAGCCAAAGAAATGCAAAATATTTTCAATGACATAATATCAGAAAATTTCCCAAACCAAAATAATGAAATGGAAAACCAAGTACAAGAGACTTACAGGGCCCCAAATGTGCAAAATTACAACAGACCCACAACAAATTACATTATAATGACAAGGCCTAATATATGGAATAATGATAGAATTTTAAAGACTGAGAGAAAAATATCAGATTAGGTATAGGGGGAAACCAATTCAGATATCAACTGATTTCTCAACGCAGATCCACAAAGCTAGGAGATTTAAAGATAAATTAAAAACCTTCCATGATAAATAAAAATTAAAAGAACTCACAACCAGAAAGCCTGCACTTCAGAATATTCTCAAAAAAAATTCCTTTAAGATTAAATGAAAAAAAAAAAAAAGTGAAAACCAGTGAAGGGAGGAACTACACTAAAGGAAAAATCAATCAAAGGAGAAACTAAATCAAATTAAAAACTAGAAACAAACCAAAATGGAAGAACAAATAATGTCTCAATAATAACCTTGAACATTAATGGCCTAAATTCATCAACCAAAAGCCATACACTGGAAGATTGCATTAAAAAGCAAGACCCAACAATACACTATCTCCAAGAGATATGCCACATAGGCAAAGACATCCAAAGACTGAAGGTGAAAGGATGGGAAAAAGCACATCACTCACATAGGTTGCATAAAGAAGCAGGGTTTTCTATTCTCATATAAAGTAAATGTCAAGCCAAAGTTAATTAGAAGGGACAAAGAAGAAATTTTGTACTACATTAGGGAATTATACATCAATAAGACATAACAATGATAGATATTTATGCCCCAAACAATGAAGCATTTATGTATAGCAAACAAATACTTCTCAACTTTAAGAATCAAACAGACCACAACAGAATAGTACTGGGTGGCTTTAGCACACCTCTTACTATGGAATAGATCTTCCAATCAAAAACTAAAAAAGGGGCTGGGGAGATAGCTCAGTTGGTAGAGTGCTTGCCTCGCAAGCACAAGCCCTGGGTTCAATCCCCAACACTGAAAACAAACAAACAAACAAACAAACAAACAACAACAACAAAAAAAACTAAACAAACTATAGAACTAAATAATATAATCAATAATTTTAAGTAACATATATATATAATATTTCATTCATCAATGACTGAATGCACTTTCTTCTCAGCAGCACATGGATCCTTCTCTAAAATAGACCATATCTATGCCATAAAGCAACTCATAGCCATTACAAAAAATAGACATAATACCCTGTATCCTATCAGATCCTAATGGAATGAAATTAGAAATCAATGATAGAATAAAAAATAGAAGCTACTCTTACACCTGGAGACAAAATAACACTATTGAATGATTAATAGCAGAATAAATCATGAAAAATTTTAAAAAAATACTTAAAGGCAAATGAGAATAGTGATACAACATATCAAAATCTCTAGGACACCATGAAATCAGTGCTATGAGGAAAGTTCATTGCATTGAGCTTACTCATTAAAAGAATAGAAATGACAAGAAATAAAATACCTAACATTACATCTCAAAACCTTAGAAAAAGAAAAAATAACACCAAAATAAGTAGAAGACAGGAAATAATAAAATCACAGCTGAAATAAATGAAATTGAAACAAAAGAAACAATTTAAAAAATTAACAAAAAGTTGGTTCTTGAAAAAATAAATAAAATTAAAGAACCCCTAGTCATGATAACAAAGAGAAAGAGACAAAACTCAAATTACAGAAATACATAATGAAAAAGGAAATATCACAATGGACACTACTGAAATACAGAAGATAATTAGAAACTATTTTGAAAATGTATACTCCAATAAAATAGAAAATCTTGAAGACATGAACAAATTTATAGGAATATAAACTACCCAAAATGAACCAGGAGGACACACAATTTGAATAGATCAATCTCAAGGAATGAAATGGAAGACACCATCAAAATTCTACCACTCAAGAAAAGGCCAAGACCAGATGGATTATCAGTCAAGTTCTATAAGACTTTCAAAAAAGAATTAAAACCAATACTTCTCAAATTATACCATGAAGCAGAAAAGTAGGAAACCCTTCCAAACACATTCTATGACTCTGATATCAAAACCAAACAAAAACATAGCAAGGAAAGAATACTTCAGACCAATATCCCTGAAGAACATAGATGCAAAAATTCTCAATACAATTCTAGAAAATTGCATACAAAAACATATTAAAAAGATAGTGCACCATGATCAAATGTGGTTCATTCCAGGAAGGTATGGTTGGTTCAACATATGGAAATCAATAAATGTAATTCATCACATCAATAGACTTAAAGACAAGACTCATATGATCATCTCAATAGATTCAGAAAAAGCATATAATGTAATGCAGCATTCGGTCATGTTAAAAACACTAGAAAAACTAGGGATGATAGGAAAATACCTCAACACTGTAAAAGCTATATGTTAATCCCAGTGCCAACATCATTCAAATGGAGAAAAATTGAAAGCATTCCCTCTAAAACCAGGAAAAAGACAATGATACCCTCTTTCACCACTTCTATTCAACATAGTCCTTGAAACTCTAGTCAAAGTGATTAGGAGAGAGAAATTAAAGGGATATGAATAGGAAAAGAAAAACTCAAACTATCACTATTTGCTGATGACATGATTCTATATTTAGAAGATCCAAAAGATCCCACCAGAAAACTTCTAAAATTAATAAATGAATTCAACAAAGTAGCAGGATGTAAAACCACCACCCATAAATCAAATACATTTCTATACATTAGTAATGAATCCACTGATAGAGAAATTAGGAAAACTACTCCATTCAAAAAAAAAAAGATAAAATATTTGAGAATCAATCTAACTAAAGAAGTGAAAGACCTCTACAATGAAAACTACAGAACACAAAAGAAAGACATTGAAGAAGACCTTAGAGGATGGCTCCCATGCTTTGGATAGGCAGAATTTATATGGTCAAAATGGCCATACTACCAAAAGTGTTATACAAATTTAATGCAATTTCTAATAAAATCCCAATGACATTCACATTGTAGAAACAGAAAAAGCAATAATGAAATTTATTTGGAAAATAAGACACACAGAATAGTCAAAGCAACCCTTAGCAAGAAAAATGAAAAAGGAAGCATCACAATACCAGACATTAAATTATACTACAGAGCCATAGTAACAAAATAGTATGGTACTAGCACCAAAATAGATACATAGACCAATGCCACAGAATAGAAGATACAGGAAAAACCCACGTAAATATAGTTATCTCATACTAAACAATGAAGCCAAAAACATACATCGGTGAAAAGATAGCCTCTTCAACAAATGGTGCTAGGAAAACTGGAGATATATATGCAGCAAAATGAAATTTAACCCCTATCTCTCACCCTGCATGGAACTCAACTCAAAGTGGATCAAGATTTAGGGACTAAAACAGAATGGCTTCTCCTAATAAAAGAAAAAGTAAACCCTATTCTCTACCAGGTAAGCTTAGGATATGACTTCCTTAACAAGACTGCTAAAACACAAGAAATAAAATCAAGAATCAATACATGGGGTTATATCAAATTAAAAAGCTTCTTCACAGCAAAAGAAACAATCAAGAATGTGAAGAGAGAGCCTACAGAATGGAAGAAAACCTTTGCTACCTACACCACATATACAGCATTAATCTCCAGGATATATAAAAAACTCAAAAAGTTAACCCCCAAACAAACAAATAACCCCATAAACAAATTGGCTAAGGAACTGAACAGACATTTCACAGAAGTACAATTGATCAACAAATATATGAAAAAGTTTTCAACAACTCTAGCAATTAAAGAAATGCAAATCAAAGCTACGCTAAGATTCCATCTCACTCCAATCAAAATGGCAATCATCAAGAATACAAGCAACAATAAATGTTCATGAGGATCTGGGGAACAGTTACACTCATACATTGTTGATGAGACTGCAAATTAGTGCAAGCACTCTGGAAGGCAGAATGAAGATTCCTCAGAAAACTTGGAATAGAACCACCATTTGATCCAATCATCCCACTCCTAGGTTTATACCCAAAGAACTTAAAAGCAGCATACTAGATTGATTCAGCCACATCAATGTTTATAGCAGCTCAATTCACAATAGCTGAACTATGGACCTAATCAAAGTCCTCTTTGAGAGATGAATGAATAAAGAAAATGTGGCATATATACACAATGTAATATTACTCAACCTTAAAAAAGAATGAAATTATGGAATTTTCTGGTAAATGGACAGAAGTGGAGAATATCATGCTAAGTGAAATAAATCTATCCCAAATGCTGAATTTTTTCTCAGATATGTGGATGCTAACTCATAATAAGTAGGGGGAAGTTGAAAAATAGGTAATTTGGACTATACAGATGAGAGTGAAAGGACTGGAGGGGGCATGTGATTAGAAATGATAGTAGAATGAATTGGACATTAATACCCTATGTGCATACATATATGACTTGTGTTACTCTACATCATGTAAGTCCAGATGAATGTGAAGTTTCCATTTACATATGATGTGGCAGAATGCATTCTACTGTCACATGAAATGAGTTAGAATAAATTTTTAAAAATTAATTATTTTTAAAAAATAGAGGCAAGGGAACTCCAGATCCTTCAAACTGAGGGTCAAGACCCTGTTCTATCTCCTCTGGCTATAAGATCTTGGTGGAGTATTCCCTCTAGTCCCACTTCCTCATCTGGAGAATGGGAAGAACGAGAGTCCTCCCCTGCACCTGTGCCTTTTGGGACAATAGCACAGACCTGAAGAGTACTTCTTCACTTCACAGCCAACCCATGGGATCATTCCTCTTAATCAGTCCCCAGGGGAATGAGGCTCTGGGGTTGTGATGGAGAAAAACATGGCATGGCCCTGTGACCTGCAGAGCCCCAGCCCCTCATGGGTATGCTGGAGGTAGGCTGTGGCTTCATATCATAAATAGGGACTGTGCTTGGAGCAGTTCTGGACAGGACTGGGCCATCTGGCCATCAAGGACCTGGACCAGGTCCCCTCTGTGGCTGGTGTCCCTGTGCAATCTGCTGGGCTTCCAATAGGTGCAGTCTTGCCCTTAGGTCCTCTTGGTCTTTGCTTCCTTTCAGACCCACCCCAGCTCTATATTCCAAACAGCCAGTTGTGGCCATCTGTTAGCTGTAATTAGCTGCTGTTTTCCTATTTGGTTTTCTGCATATTACAAAGATCTGCTTTGTACCACTCTATAGTTGTGGTTAAATAAACAAATAGATAAATATCATTTAGAAAAATAAAAAATAATAATGGAAACTTTTCAGATACAGGTTCAAGATAGACTATTAAATTACTCATGCTTCTAAAACTCACTTAGGTTTTCTGAGAATTAGTTTAGCCTCTAAATTACATTAAAATTAATATCACACAAATTACAGATTAAAATAAATATTGGGGGAGAGTGATTCTGAAGATGAGGATCTTAAAGAGACATTTGTGCTCCTATGTTTACTGTACCTTGATTCACAAGAGCCAAGATGTGAAAACAACCTAAATGTATATTCACAGATAAGTGGTTAAAGAAAACATATAAGTTGGGGGAAGGAAAAAATAACAGAATGAATCAACACCATTACCATATGTAAATGTATGATTACACCAATGGTATGCCTTTACTTCATGTTCAACCAGAGAAACAACATGTATCCCATTTGTTTACAATAAAAAAAAATACAACAGAACACCATGAAATAAGTCCATGGAAGAAAATCAGACTGCATGATTCTAACTATCTAAAATCATCAAATTCTAAAATCTTCAAATTCACAGACTCAGTGAATGGTGGTTGCAAAGACATAAGGGAAGAGGGAGTTGTAGAGATATTAACCAATGGACATAAAGTTTCAGTAAAGCATGATGAGAAAGCTTTAAGTATCAACTGTATGATATTATGCCCATAGTCAAAATCATTGTACTATATACTTAAAAATTTTAAGACAATAGATCTCATGTTGAATGTTCTTACCACAATAAAATATATTTTTAAAGTGAATTGTAAGCACAAAAGTAATAGAGGTAAAAGAAAGTGTCTGTTCAGAATTGTTTTGGTTATTTCAGTTTCCTTATTTTTCCCGATGAAGTTCATGATTGCTTTCTGTATTTCTATGAGGAATGTCATTGGAATTTTAATTGAAATTGCATTTTGTATAGCACCTTTGGTAGAATTTAATATATTAATTTTGCCTATCCAAGAACATGGGAAATCATTCCATCTTCTAAGGTTTACTTCAATTTCTTTCTTTATGTTGTGTAGTTTTCATTGTAGAGGTCTTTTGCCTCTTTTGTTAGGTTAATTCCCAAATATTATATTATTTTTGAGGCTATTGTGAATGGAGTAGTTTTCCTAATTTCTCTTTCAGAGGGTCATCACTTGTGAATAGGAATGCATTAGATTTATGCATCTTGATTTTATATCCTGCTACTTTGCTGAATTCATTTATCAGTTCTAGAAATTTTCTAGTGGAGTTTTATGGATCTTCTAAATATAGAATCATGTCATTGGCAAATAGTGACAGCTTGAGTTCTTTTCCTATTTGTATCCCTTTAATTTCTTTGGTCTATCTGATTGCTCTGGCTAGAGTTTCAAGGACAATGTTGAATAGAAGTGGTGAAAGAGGGCATCCCTGCCTTGTTCCAGTTTTTAGAGGGAATACTTTCAGTGTTTTTCATTTAGAATGATGTTGACTGTGGGCTTAGTATTGGTAGCCTTTACAATGTTGAGCTATGTTCCCACTATCCCTATTTTTCTAGTGTTTTAAGCATGAATGGGGCATTGTATTTTATCAAACGCTTTCTCAGCATCTATGAAATAATCATATGATTATTTTTTTCCACAGGCTCCTCATGGGCAAAGACCCCAGCCAAGAGACATGCTGAAGCTCTGACATTGTTAGGTGATTCTTAACTTTAAGTCTATTGATGTGATAAATTGTGTTTATTGATTTCCAGATGTTAAACCAACCTTGCATCCCTGGGGTAAACCCCACTTGATCATGGTGCACTATCATTTGAATATGTTTTTGTATGCAATTTGCCAGAATTTTATTAAGGATTTTTGCATCTATGTTTATCAGGGATATTGGTTTAAAGTTTTCTTTCCTTGATGTGACTTTGTCTGATTTTGATATCAGAGTAATACTAGCTTCATCAAATGAGTTTGGAAGGGTTCCCTCCTTTTCTATTCCATGAAATACTTTGAGGCGTATTGGTATTAGTTCTTCTTTAAAGAGCTTGTAGAATTTGACTGAGAATCCATCTGGTCCTGGACTTTCCTTGATTGGTAGGCTTTTGATGGCTTCTTCTATTTCTGTGCTTAAAATTGGTCAGTTTAAGTTGTGTACTTCTTCCTGATTCAGTTTGGGAGGATCTATGTCTCTAAAAGTCTGTCAATGTCTTTTATATTTTCTATTTTGTTGGAATATAGATTTTCAAATAACTTCTAATTATGTTATATATATCAATGTGTCTGTTGTGACCTTTCTTTCTCTTCAGATCATATAAATCTTTCACCTTTTAATTTTGGAAATTTTAAAAGATCTTTTAGAAATCTGTTGAACTTGACTCCCAGTAGCTTAATTATTATAATAACATGACATGTAAATGAATGAGAAAACTTGTTTTCTCCACACTGTCACCTTACTAATAACTCCAAATCTGTAGGGATTTTTCTTATAGCAGGTAGTTCTGAAACCACTTACACAATTGTAGAGCAAAGTACACCACTTAAAAGCCTTCGCTAGTTAAAAGTTGCCCAAAGCATTCTACACCACTTCAGACATCAATTGTAAGCCCTAGGTTGAGACCTGCATTTATGACCAATTAATTATAAGTCAGGGATTCCACAACCCCTTCCTTGGGTTAGAAAATTGATGAAAAACTCTGGACAGGGTAATGTACACCCATAGTCATAGCTACTTGGGACTACTCAGAAGTTAAGGTTGGAGGATAGTGAGTTAAGGTCAACACCTGTCTCAAAAAAAGAAAGAAAAGAAAGAAAGAAAGTAATTTGAGAACCTCTCTCAAGAAAAAGAAAAAGAAATGATTCTCAGAACTCAGGAAAATGTTTTACATGCTATTGGAGGTTTATTATAAAATAACTCAGGAAAATTCTAATGGAAGAGAAATATAGGACAAGGTATGAGAATGGGAGATTCATGAAGTTCTCATGCCCTCTCTGGGTGTCGCTCACAGTAAAACAGTCATAGAATTGTTTTTTTTTTTCCATCATAGAATTTTAGGTATAGAAAAAAATCATCTAATCCACTACTTACTAAAGTATGCTAATTATTAGAGTGATTCCATATCTGTCCTGGAAATCTGGCATTTAAGATCTAAGAAATTAGTCCTTTCTTAGTCTTTAGCTACCGGTTGGATTTCCCCAATGAGTAGCAACCCAGGATGTCAAAAGAACAGTGTCAAAATCCCAAATGAAAGAGATTTGATTACAGAACTCTTTCTTTGAGCAGTGTCTTGATCAGTCAATATACTCTGAGACATTACAATCTAATTTAGTACCATCTATGCAAAATGATTAAACTGGTGCCAGCACATAAATTAAAAGAGAGTAAGGTAGTTACAGAGATTTGATTTTATGCAATTGATGGAGAAGTCTATACAAAAGGCCTTATATCTGGTGAGAATCCTGAAGTTTCTCAAGTTCACCTGGGCTAGGAACTGGTTAGAGTATCTGCTCATGTGGTAAATAAAAGAAAACAAGGATAACTGGAACCAATGAGGACAAAGTGAACTTGCACCTCTCTTTGGCTTTCTTCAGCCTTAATGTTACAGGTGACTTGCTGGAGAAGCTGATGCCCTAAGCAACAGTGAACCATTTATCTAGCTCAGGAATCAGAGAAATAGAAAGTAAAACTCTGGGAACGACTAGAGGTGCTTTGGGCCTGGGTATTTCCCCACAACAGGAGGAGTGAGCAGACCACAGGTAACATGTAGCAACAGTCACCATGGATGATTCCAAGCACTGACCTTCAAAACATAGAACATGCTTCTTCACTGTTGTCTTCCAAATCATGAATAAAATTTTCATTATGGCCTAACATGAAACAATAGAGGGGAGAGGATAATGGGAAATAGTGTGACATCTTAGCTAAGTTCACATAGTACCTAGTCACCACACTGAAAAAGGTTTAACCTTCTGGTTGTGGTTGATGGCTGGACCAAGAATTCATGAAAGAGCCAGTGCACAGCTTAGATTCTCTGAGTACCCATTACAGATACACCCTAACAAGCTTCTCATTCACTACAGATCCCCTACAATAAATTAAATGCTGCAGTTTCCTAAAGAGTTTGATGTTACAGTACTTTTTCAAACAAAATTGCTTTCAATGGTCCATAATAGAGAACTATTGATAGATGCTTTGACTGTTCACTGGATCATTATCAAGAAAAATAGTTTTAATCAGACCATAGATTATTCACCAATATCAATATAAGAAGCAATGTGCCAGCCAATATTTTCCCAAAGAATCACATTTTAATTCCTTTCAGCTTCATCCACATGTATTTCAGTCTTTTTCTTTAAACTGACTCAAATAAATGTCACAGAAAACACACTCCTTCATATGAGCAATTTTATATTTTATTGACACAGACTTAATTAGTGAATTTTTTTGTATTAGTAAAATATATTTCTTCTCTTAAAAATTGCATTTAATTTAGAGTGCTTAACTGTGTCATTTGCTTTCATTTTCTATGACAAGTCAGATAGAAACTTATTTGGGTCATTAATTTTGTTTCTTTGATTTATATATAAATATAAACAATAAAAGTCATAATAAAATTTTATCTCTAATTTGTTCTTAAAATAATCCTTAATGTTAATGTTATTTGGAAATATGAGATATTTCCCCAAATATCACTGAGGGACAATTGACCTTTATAAAGCATACTGACAAATCTTTTTTATCCTTTATGAGATTTAAATAGTTGCCAATGGAAATCTTATATTCAACTACCAAAGATATTTATCTTCTAATCCAAATAAAATATAAATCAAAATTAGCATTCCGATAATTCTTCCTACAATTAAGTGTGCAGTTAAATTAATATACTCCTCACTAATACAGTGAAACTTTATTAAAGAATGACTATAATACAATATGCATTATACAGACTTTGATAAATACATTATTTCTTAACAATTTTCACTTCAAGTATCTACTTTTAAAATCATGATATTAAGTTTAAATAAACTCTGTTATAAGAAAATGCATCATTTTTAAGATATGGTTCTTTGGATAAGACAACTGATTAATGACTACTTACTATATACTTGATACTCCTTACTATATACTTGGTACTATGCCAGAAAAGATACCACATTTTCTTAAGTTTTTACCAACCTAATGGAGTACATTTTTATCACTATGTTTTCTAGATAAATTGTTTTAGAAGTTAAATAATTTGAAAAATATTGCACAACTGCTGAGGAGGGAAGTTGAAACATGAAATCAGTGACTGCCTAAAAAGCAAGGCTTCTGTTGAAGCAACCTGGGGAATTTGGAAACACAGCATGGGGATTGAAACAATGTTTAAAGTTAAATGTTTTCATTAAAATATTAGCAGAGAGCTGATATAAATTCTCTATATGAAAGGCACCAAATTTTAATAAGGTGTTACTTTTCTATTTGTAAACAGTTGATATTATTAAGAAATTGTCTAAACACTGGAATGAAAAATCAGTGCTATAAAGAAAGAAGTACAAGTGCTAGACATATGAGTTCAGGAGGAAACAAAGATAACATTGATTTAAAAAAAACAAATTTAGTGTCTCATATGTAAAAGAAAATTGCAAGAGAAATCCAATTTCCTCAGTGACAACACAGAAAGATGACCAAATGAATAGTATAGTTCCTTTTATATGCTTTCTGAGAAGTTTGTATATGGCATTTATAGTATTATAATTATTATCATAATCATTATTAACTTGCTTGACACAGCTTTCTTTTCCTTAATTCTTCAAACACTTTAACATTCCTGAATACACTGAATGTTTTCTGCTTCTATGAAGGAAGAAGTCACTAACTGCCCCTCCTAAATATAAAAGATTAGCTCTGAAAAAAAATACAAAAAATCGTCTGAATATTCAGAAGGGAAACAAAGAAGGTAGATTTTAGTGGAAACTTGAAATGTGGAGGAAATGACCTGGAGGGACTAAGTTATCTGCTTGTCGTCTTGACCCTAGAGCATTAGCAATCATTGATAGCATTAAATCACTAAAATTAAAAGAGAAAGTTTGATTTATGGCTCTTTGAAAGAACAAAGGAAAGGATCCTGAGCGCACAGGGCAACAGGACAATGTCAGGGAACCCTAGAAAGGAGAGAGGTGAAGGAGGGAAACCACAAACTGTGTGAAACAATTGCTCAGTCATATATACTGGAATCAATTTCAACAAAGATTTGAGGATGATCCACTGCAGATTGAGTTCAGGATATTTGTATTTTAATCAAGTTCAATGGATGTCTGATTGAATATAAATTTTACTTTAATCACATTCAATGTATGCTAAAATAAAAACCTAAACTTTCTGAAATCTATAAAAGAATTCAGAAAATATGACATAACAATGTCTAGAATGCAGTAAAATATTAGACATACAAAGACAGGAAATATGACCCATTTTCAGATAAAAAGATAATCCAAATGACAACATGGAGGTGAGGCAAATTTTAGAAATTTTAGAGAATTTTGGGGGGAACTGGGGATTGAACCCAGGGATACTTAACCACTGAGCTTTCCACCCCAATCCCTTTTTATTTTTGTTTTTAAGACAGGATCTCACTAAATTGTTTAGGGTCTCCCTAAGTTGCTGAGGTTGGTTTTGAACTTGTGATCATCCTACCTCAGCCTCCCAAGTAGCTGGGATTACACATGTGCACCATTGTGCCCAGCTTAGACAAAATCTTTAAAGCAGAGAGAATTAACTTCTTAATAGGTTTAAAGAAAATGTATATATAATGAATAAAAATATAATAAATATGAGCAGAGAAACAGATATTATACAAAAATAACCAAAGGAGAATTTTAGAATTGAAAAATTATCTATGAAACAACATAAGTGACTATATAGATTTAAAAGCAGATAAGTGGTGAAAGAGAAAATAATCAATATTGAAAATAGATCAATAGAAATTATTCAACCTGAAGATGAATGTATATTCCCTTAGTATATTCAAGAAAATACATTTCAAGAAAGAAAGAAAGAAAGAAAGAAAGAAAGAAAGAAAGAAAGAAAGAAAGAAAGAAAGAAAGAAAGAAAGAAAGAAAGAAAGAAAGAAAGAAGAGAGAGAAAGGGAAAATGGATAATGGTGTAAAAAAGTTTCAAAGTTATAATGATAGAAACCTCCAAATTTTAGTTACACATTAAAATCACTGATTGTAGGTGCTCAGAAAACTTGGAAAAGAATACAAATAGCTAGAATTAGGACACAGCATATTATAGTCAAACTATTAAAATCACAGATACAAAGATAATTTGAAAGACTCCAGAGAAAGATTGCCCACTGCATAAAAGAAAATAACTAAAGGACCATGGAAACCTCATGAGAGCCACAGAACTCAAAACAGAGAATTAATATATTTAAATGCTGAAAGAACAAACTCAACCCAGAATTCTATAACTACCAAAAATATCTCAAGAATAAGGAAAAGAGCATCATAATTTCTGAAGAAGAAAACTTAGGATTGTTTTCTGCTAACATAGTTTGTGTAGTGCACAAAACTACAGGCTATTTTTCAGTGTGAGGGAAAGTGACACCAATGCTAATCATGATCTTTCAAAAACAAATGAAGAACATTGAAAATGATAAATATCTGGGACAACATTTACAAAATAATTTGTCTCCTAAAGGTGTTAAAATGCGAAGAATTGCTTAGGATAAAAATGATACTATTTTCTTGCAGATATATAGTCAAACCTTAGTATCCAATGGGAACTTGTTCCAGGAGCTCCCAAGCTACCAAGAGCTACCAAATTTGTGATGCCAGAGTCCTTTTTAAGAAATGGTGTAATGTTTGCTTATGCAAAATTAAGGTTCTCTTTTCTGTTAAAGTTAAACCTATAGTCTGAACTCCCCATCCTGTATCCAATCATAAGGGATAGTGCTGCCTTACAGATAAAAGCAGGCACACTGCCCACCCAAGAGTGCCTGCTAAATTTTCTCTTGCCAAGCTTCTTCTGGTTTGTGTCTGATTTCTTGTGCGCTCTCTCTCTCTCTCTCTCTCTCTCTCTCTCTCTCTCTCTCTCTCTCTCTCTCTCTCTCTTCTTTTCTTTTTTTTCTTTTTTTTTCTTTTCTTTGTTTTTTTGGTACTGGGGATTGAACTTAGAGATGCTTCACCATTGAACTACACCTCCAGTTCATTTTTATTTTTTTATTTTGAAACAGGGTCTCACTAAGTTGCTTAGGGTCCTACTAAATTGCAGAGGCTGGTCTCAAACTTGTGATGTTCCTCCCTCAGCTTCCTGAGTCACTGGGATTAGCATGGGTCACTGCACCCAGTCACCCAGTATTTCTATTATATAATCCATGCACATTCTTTCATATACTTTACATTATCTCCAGATAACTTATAATATCTAATGTAATATAAATCCTATGTAAATAGTTGTTATGCTATATTGTTTAGGGAATAAAGATCAGAGAAAGTCTGTACTTGTTTAATATAGATGTAATTTTTTTCCTTAATATTTTCTATCTGTGGTTGTTTGGTCCCACACACAGAGAACCAACTATGATAATACATGTGATAACTATCATGGATAGGAGGAAAAACATAGAATTTTATGGCTTCAGATTGACTACATTTTACATAAAGTGGCATAATATCAACTTGAAATAAAGTGAGAAACATGAGGATATTTTAATGAGTGTCACTAAAAAGATAATAAATAAAGCAAAATTCTATAATTCAGTTAAACAATTCAATTACAAAGATGATTGCTCAAGATGAAGGGACATTTTTATAACAAAGGTGCAAATTTATTGGAAAAACATTCATAAATATGCTTGTACTGAATAACAGAGCCTCATAAAACATGAACTAATAAAGAAACAAATTGATGGGATCAAAGACAAGCAAATTATTCCACAAATACCAAAGGGTACTGTAGTATTCTGCTCATAGCAATTAATTGAAGAACAATACAAGGATAATCAAAGTATCTGTATACAAAGTATACAAGACAAAAAGTATCTGACTCATTCCAAGATAGGTTATGGGATGCCCGTAAATCAAGTCTCAATAAATTTTATTTTTTAATTAATTAATTCATACCAGGGATTGAACACAGGGGCGCTTAACCACTGACCCACATCCCCAGCCAATTTTTTGTTTTGTGATTTTTTGGGGAGACAATCTCATTAAGTTGCTCTGGACCTTCCTTGCTAGTTTGCTGAGGCTCTCTAAACTTGTCATCCTCCAGCAGCATCCTTCTGAATTGCTGGGATTAAAGGCTTGGGCCATCACTCCTGGCTAAACTCAATACATTTTAAAAGAGCAAATCATAAAAAAGATTATCTTGAACCAAAAGAAATTAAACTAAAAATAATGAAATACCTAGAAAAAAGTCAATTTTTTTAAGTTAACACATTTTTATATAATTTACAGATCAAGAGGGAAAGACAGAGAAATAAATTATTTTGAATTAAATTATAATGGGAACATATCAAATAAATATTTTTGGAATTTGTGGAATGCACCTAAAGCAGTTGTTAGAGGAAAATGTGGTTTTAAATGTTTGTATTACAAAAGAAAATATCTAGACACAAGTCCGCTGGAAGTTTTGCTTTTTTTTTTTTTAATATATCACATGAAGTAAAAATAGTATAACACAATGAATAAATTTGATTTATTTCTTATTAACAAGACAAAATAGCTGAGAATAGGGCAAAAATTGCAAGTGATTACAGATTAATCAGAAATGAATTTCTAAAACCAAGAGACTATTTCCAGAAAACATTAAAAGCAAAACATGAAAATAAATTTAAAAATCACACTCCAAAATGAACCACTAAAGCAACTTACGTTGCAATTATGTAGTCAATATATTTCTACAAAGTGTGTACAAATTAATTACACAGAAAAAATCTGAAATCACAGAATGCTATATTAGAGGCCTTAAAATGTTTTCCTAGTATATAAAACCATATCTCAGTGAGGAAAAAAAATGCTCATTATTTTATTCTTGCCAAAAGTATTGTTCTGCTTTTATCTGTAATTTTTTAATTTTATCATGTCTCACTTATTCCTGGTATTTGAAAAAACCACCCTAGGAGCAGATTCACCACTAGCCACAAGCTTCTATTGTCTTCTTGCTTTAAAGTTGGTGATCTTGCTTTAAAGTTGGCTCTAAAGCTCTTCTACTCTTTAAGCCATTTGCTTGCCAAAAAAATAATCCTTTGCTGTACAGTGGGTAGAATACCTATGTTTCATGGTGAGTCATTAAAAGATTTTTTAAAAATCCTCACATGAAACTGAAAATGATAGGTCTGTCACATACGAAAATATATAATTTAGCAAGAATCTGAGTTCTTGAAATTTTTCATCATAGAATTGTCAAAATACAGTATATATAGTAAATCATTAGACTTTTGTTAATATAGTCAACATGCATGTTTGACATCTATACACACTTCTATACTTTTACATTTTATATATACTTATGTAAGCATCTTAGGTTCAAGATAATGTTCTTAGGAACATGTTTTATATAAAATTAAATGTTTATAAAAATTAACATTAAAATGTTAATTTTTTTAATGTTTTATAAACATTAAAATGTTTATAAAAAATTATGGCATATTAAAAAATTATTTAGTTTTGGGCTGGGATATGTGTAGCTCAGTGGTATAGGGTAAGCATAGCCTGTGCAAAACTGATAACAGGTGGGGTGTCCAGCTGAGGTCCAGGTTCTTGGGGTCCTGAACAAAGAATTGAGCAAGACATACAGAGACCTAGATTTAGTGAAAGTGAAAGTGTAAGTAGCACTCCATAAAATACAGCCGATTAGGCTGAGCAAGAGCAAGTGGCTCAGGGCTCTAATGTCTGAATGTCTTACATGCCAAGCTGTGACTGGTCCCTCTCCCTACCCACCGGATATAAGGTCATAGTCCATTTGTTCCCATTGGTTTCTTTATTTTCACCTAATTAGAATACATAACCTGTGGCAGGACTTCCCATAGGCAATAAGTCCTCTGTGGCAGGAGTTGTCATGGTAATGGAACGTATCATAAACAGGGACTTGTTGACTTTTCTCCCTCATACTCTAGTGGACATTTTTCTTGGATCCTACCTCTTCCACCTTGACATCCCTACCTCAAAGCCCTACCTGGATTAGATCCTGCGCACCACATACCCCAAAGAAGTAATTTCTTTTAAATTTATATATGGATAATAATGTCCTAACAAAAGTCATGTAAATAGATTATCACAGAACAAATAGTACTTTATTCCTAGGGAATAAGGCTAGTTTAACATTAACTACAAAAGGTAGCATCTTTAATTGGGAAGAGGACCTCCTCAAATCTAGGAGGTCTCTATCTGTGGAAAACACTTCCATTACAGTTCTGCTAAGTAAGGGAGGCAGAGAGCACAGTGATTGAGAGTACCAGATTTGAAGTCAAACAGACCCAATCTTTATTACCTGTGAGACCCTGGCAAGTAGTTTTACTTCCCTGAATCTTAGTTTTTTCATCTGTAAGAGAAAAATAAAATATACTCCAGGGAGTTTCTGCAAAGATTTAAAGATATTTTTCGTGTGAAAGCATTTAGTAGAGTGATTCTCACATAATAGATGTTCAGTAAACAATGATTTTTTAGTCCAACAGTTACTTTTTTTTATAAAATTATGAATTTGTTCTAATTCACACCACCATAAAAATTTTGAAGTTCAATGTGAGAAGGAAAGCACTGGAGCAAGTACTTTTAATAATAAGTTAAGAATAATTAAGTAGTATTATACAACTTGCTTAAGACAAAAAACGTTTTCTAAGAAAATATGTAATTATTCTCAATATAAGGAACCCATTTACATTTTATTTTGCTTGAATTATCAAAATAATTTTATTTAAATAATCAGGGACAAAACCAACTTGAGCATAAGTTATATTCCCTTATGTAGCCACATGTTCAGAATGTCTTTCAATGAATTTCTGATAAGCAGAAACACAGTCTGATGGATCTGTAGTTCCAAAACAAATTGATGAATTCTAATCAAAAGGCTAAGAGCTGGGTGGAGAATAAATCTGGTCTGTTATTAATAATGCAAAGGCTATGTTATTTAAATGGTGTGTTTATGGACGCATAAGAATAAAAATTTATAGTTAGAAGAAAAACACAGTTAAGAGCTAGTAAGAAAAAAATTATAAATCATATAAAAAAATCACTAACCTAGAACACAAAAATCAATGGGATGAAAGACAGGAAAATCTCCTACATGGCAGTTGAGAACCAAAAACCCACACAATGATTCTCCCCTCTCCTGGGAAGTTGAAATGATTAGTAGATGTGAGTATATGTTCATACTACAGTTATACCAAACTCAATTCATGCTTTTTGCCAGGAAAAGTATATATCTATCCAAGAGCAGAAAACTTAAATGTCTGCAGAGTCCCTCATGGAGCCCTGGTTGGTAAGAAACTGTGCTTGTTTCTTGTTGTACATCTGTAAAATATCAGGGACAAAAAAGAAAAGGAAAGGTAACTATGGGTCTGTCATTTCACCTTTCACAAAAACAAATAAATACATATTACTTCCTCTGGATCACATTGCCAAGTGACATTAGCGACCACTTAGCACCAGACAATATTTAGACTGATAAAGAGATGATGAAATGGAAGCAGTATTCAACTGCTGTTAGCATTATAATTAAAACAAAATGAAGACAAACTGAACAATCCCTGTCAAGTTAAATCTTTTAATTACCATTTCATTGTCATTAAAAAAAATCAAAGAAAGATATGTCACAGAGAGGAAAGGCATTCTCAAATTCGATAGACCTAACATCCCTTAAGTCAAAGAGAAAAAGACTAGAAACCTTTTTTAAAAGGAGAAAGCTTATAATATGAAACTTACAAAATAAAAACATGCACAAAATGCCATTAACATGAAAAAAGGTTCAGTCTTAAAACTATTCAAGGAAATCAAAATTAACATAGCAATAAAATATAACATTTGTCAATTTAAGTAAAAATTTTTAATATTGATAACATAATTTTTTAATATGTTGGAATAATGACTAATTTTTGTGACTAATCATAAAAATATATTTTGCTAAAGTCTTTTAGGAAAACTTTTTAGTGGTATCTGAAAATTTTAAATCAAATATATTAAAATTTTAACCCATCAATTCCTTTTTAAAAAAGCTGTCTGCAGATTTGCTCTCAGATAAACCATAGATGTGACTCTGCCAAGAGATATCACAGAAGAAATTGAAATTGCACAATTTATCCATTTATAATCACAGTAAACAATCAGAAATTTTGCAACAATTACTTGTATTCACCAATATGTAGGTAAATAGCCAGAATAGTTCAGAGTGGGGGTTAGAACAAGAAAGAATTTAAATTTTTTTTTTTTTTTGTATATAGTACAAAAGAGAAGCTTCTTAGCCTAAAAATAAATCCTTACTATTTACTCTTTAGAGCGAAAATCATTAGCAGATGTCTGTAAGAATAATTCCTGGAAATTTTCAGTATGATATATTTGTGTCATCATCTCTTGAAAATTGCCTTTCTTTAGCCATGAACAAAACATCTTTGAACTACACTGGGGATCTTTCCTTAAATTACATGATGAGATATCACATCACAAATTATATAAGCATTTTTCACACTATACTTTTTGGGTGTCAATTATATAAAATACACATGCATAACAGTCTCCTGAGTTTGTCTGAAATAAGACTGTTCGACAATATCAGATTCTAATGGTTAAATTGATAAGAGGAAGGAGATAATTTTGGAATGACAGGTAAAATCAGATCCTCTTGACATTAACCAGAGAACTGGGGATTAATACCACCAAATAATAGATTTAATGACAATAATATATTTCCTCATTCTCATGTCTAGATTGTTTGCACAAGAAATTAAAACAAATTACAATTTGAAGCATTTATATTTATTAACCCACTTTCTTTTACTAGGTACCATTCTGAATCTGCCTTTTTATATTTCTTTTGGTAAAAGGGATTGAATCCAGGGCTTGCAAATTTTAGAAAATGCTCTACATCCTGAGCCTATTTTTATCTTTTGTTGCCCACATTGGCCTTGAATTTGCAATCCTCCTAGGTCAACCTCCAAAATAGCTAAGATTAAAAGTGGGTTTCACCACACCTGACTAATCCTGCTTTATGTAGCTCTGTGAATAAATAACTTTCTTGTTCTTTTCATTTCATTCAAGAAATAATATCAGGCTGGTGTTGTGGCTCAGTAGTAGAGCACCTGCCTGGCATGTGTGAGGCACTGGGTTCGATTCTAAATTATATGGAATTTTGTTTGTTTGTTTTGGTTTTCTTTTGATTTGTGTACTGACTATTGAACCCAGGGATGCTTTACCACTGAGCTACATCCCCAGTCTTTTTCACTAAGTTGCTTAGGGCCTTGATAAATTGCTGAGGCTGACCTCGAACTTGCTATCCTCCTGCCTTAATCTCCCAAGTCAATTGGATTATAGGCCTCCACCACTGTGCCTATCATTACATTATGTTGTAAACAGAGTGTCTTATCTACCCATTAAAAAGATGAAGTAGATCTGTGTTCACTGAGATGATTATAACTCCAAATAAAACAGTATTTAATTGGACAAATAAATAAGTAAATAATAAATATTATATTGGGAGAAAATAGCATTTAGCACATATGATGTAAATATTTATATATTATACAGATATATAAAATATACCTCTTGGGTGTTTTCAAGATGGTAGAATAGAGGAGGTTATTTTCCTGGCTGCTCTGTGGTGTAAAGCCAAGAAAGCAAATGGTCAGGTTCTCAGCAAGATGAGTGAACAAAAACAGGGGGTGCTCTTCTGGAATTTAAAACTGGACATTCAAAGCAGATTAGAGACTCAGGAGTTGGATATAATAAAATAAGGAAGAAATCCCCAATGACACAGCCACTGCCACAGACCGACCAGAAGCACCAGCCATAGTGATCCCTCCACAAGCAGAGTGGAAGGATAAGGAAATTAAAGGAGCCCACATTTTAAGGAAGCCTGAGACTTGTCTGGTTCCAGAATGTTTAGAGATCAAGGATGTTGTCCAACTAAACTGAAAGGAACACTGCACAATATCCTTGGGCAGGAAAGAAGCTGCCATCTCTTCAGGCAGCATGTGGAGGACAAAGGAAAGAACCATTTTTGTAGCCGCAGTGACAAGGCCAGCAGCTGAGGGAGACCATTACTAGCAAACCAAACTTTGCCTGAAATACAGGCCCAGTAAACACACAAAGCAACAAGGACAAAATCAAACATGGAGAGAGGTTAACACAAGGGACAACTGGACATGGTAACCTACCCAGCTCTACCCCTCTCCCTCCAATCTGGTTGTTTGCAGTACCAGTTGAGGGAGATGAATTAGCATCCAGTGAAGGGCCTGGAGCCCACCTAACCCTAAACCCTGGCTCTAGGAATTCCACCCGTGAGATTACCCCTCTCACTCCAGCAATTCAGAAGGTAGAATCATGGTTCTAGAACACCCTACTTAAACTGCTAAGAAAAGAAGCTGAAAATCTTTTGAACTCCAAAAGACAGAATTGTTTAACTTTTCATCAAGAATTTTTTTCTTTTCTTTTTTCTTTTCTCTGTTTAGTTGTAACCTCAATGGTACATGGACATTTATACATACTCATATTTGTTTTTATTCTCATTTCTAGCATTTTTGAAGCCAGTTATTTTTCATAGATAAGTTATTTGAGGACTAGGATGTTTGATTAGTATATTTTAGTTTTGTTTTGCACTCTTTTTTTATTATATATACACATATATATAATATAAATATATATATATATTTCTGTTACCTGTTTCCCTTGATTCTCTTTCTCTTTTCTTCCCCTAACAGCCAATCTCTATCATTCTCTCTTTCATTCTTCATTTAATTTTTTACTTCTATCTCTCTTCCTCCCTCATAATCTTCACATCCTATATCACTTCTGTCCTCTCCCTATCCACCATTTGAAATTATAAACCCTTTTACAAACTTTCTTGTTTTATTGTAGGTAATAACTGATCATATTATTTATTTTCATTGTGATAATTAACATTGTAGGTGTCATAGCAGGAACTAATTGTTTTAATGCTGTATATTATTTGCATTGGTTGTTGCTATTACTTGTCTGCCTCTGAATAGTGAGGAACTGAAAATCTGTGGGGACACTATAAGTCCACAGGGTAAAAGCTCTACTTCCTCAGATCCATACTGTTAGATGGGTAGACGCAAAGAACATGAAAAAGCAAGGGAACGAATCATCCCAAGCAAACCAAGATACTCCAATAACAGAATCCATCAACAACACAGTGGAAGAAATGTCAGAGAAGGAGTTCAGAATGTACATAAACTGATCTGCAAAGTAAAGGACTGTAAAAGTAGTGACATCAGAGAGAAAAATACAGGAAGGGAAAGATCACGTTGATAATGAGATAGAGATTCTGTGGGAAAAAAAACAAGCAAAAATCTTTGAATGATGGAATCAATAAACCAAATGAAAAATTCAATTGACAGCAACACCAAAGAACCAGATCACTTGGAAGACAGAGTTTCAGGCAATGAAGACAAAATATATAATCTTGAAAACAAAGAAGACTATGGAGAAAAGATGTTAAGATACCATGAACAGAAGTTCCAAGAAATATGGAATAACATTAAAAGAACAAATTTAAGACTTATTGGCATAGATGAAGGCTTGGAGACACAAACCAAAGGAGTACACAATCTTTTCAATGAAATAATATCAGAAAATTTCCAAAACCTAAATAAGGAAATGGAAAATCAAATGTAGGAGGCTTACAGGACCACAAATATCCAAAATTACAAGAGACCCAAACCAATGTCCATTATTATAAAAATGATTAACATACAGAATAAGGATAGAATTTTAAAGACTGTCAGAAAAAAGCAACATGTAACACTGGGAAACCAATCAGGATCTCAGTTTCTCTCAACTAAGACCCTCAAAGTTAGGAAGTCTTGGAATAATATATGCCAAGTTCTAAAACAAAATGAATGCCAACTGGAAATACTATGCCCAGCAAAATTAATCACCAGAATTTATGATAAAATAAAAACTTTCTATGATAAACAAAAGTTAAAAGTATTCATGACTAGAAAGCCTGCACTACAAAACATACTCAATAACATATTTCATGAAGAAGAAAAGAAAAAGAAAAATGAAAACCAGCAAAGGGAGAAAATACACTAAAAGAACAGTGAATCAATGGAAAAACTAATTTAATTAAAGATCAGAAATAAATCAAAGTTACAAGGAATAAAAATATCTCAATTATCACATTGAATGTAAATGTCCTAAACTCATCAATAAAAAGATATAGACTGGAGATTGAATTAAATAACAAGACCCAATAATAATTCTGTCTCCAAAAGACTCACCTCATAGGCAAAGATATCGACAAACTGAAAAGGATAGAGAAAACACATCATTCACATTTAGTTTATAAACAAGCAGGGGTTTCTAAACTCATGATAGATAAAGTTGACTTCAAGCCAAATTTAATCAGAAGGGACAAAGATGGATTTCATACTGCTTAAGGGAATTATACATCAATAAGACACAACAATGGTAAACATTTATACCCCAAACAATGGAGTATCTATGTACATCAAATAAACCCTTCTCAATTTCAAGAAGAAAATAGACCACAACAGAAAACAGGGAGACTTTAACACACCTCTCTCACCACTTAATAGATCCTCCCAATAAAAACTAAATAAACAAACTATAAAACTAAAAAATTCAATCAATAATTTAGATTTAACAGACATATTTAGAATATTTCACCTACTAATGACTGGATACACTTTCTTCTGAGCCACAAAGGGATTCTTCTCTAAAAGAGACCATATTTTAGACCACAAAACAACTTAGAGCAAATATATAAAAAAAAAAGAGATAATGACTTGCATCCTATTAGATCACAATGGAATGAAATTAGAAATCAATGACAGAATAAAAAATAGAAATTACCCTAACACCTAGAGACTAAATTATGCACTCTTAATGACAAAGAGATAGCAGAAGATATCAGGAATGAAATAAAAATACATAGAGGTAAATGAGAATAGTGATACAACATATCAAAGTCTCTAGGACACTAGATACTGTTCTAAGAAGGAAGTTCATTGCATTGAGCTCATTCAGTAAAGAATAGAAAGTCATCCAATAAATAACCTAACATTACATCTCAAAGCTCTAGAAAAAAATAAATCAGGATCAAAAGCAGTAGAAGACAGGAAATAATTAAAATCAGAGCCAAAATCAACAAAATTGAAACAAACAAAACAATCCAAAAAATCGACAAAAAAGTTGTTTCTTCCAAAAAATAAATAAAATTGGTAAACCCTTAGCCAAGCTAACTAAGAGCAAGAGAGAGAGATCAAATTAGTAAAATTCACAATGAAAAAGGAAATACCACAACAGACATCACTGAAATATAGGCAATAATCAGAACCTATTTTGAAAATTTATGTTCAAATAAAATAGAAAATCTTGAAGACATCAACAAATTTCTAGAGACATATGACTTACTCTATTGAATCGGAGGACATAGAAAATTTATATAAATCAGTTTCAAGCAACAAAATTGAAGATGCCATCAAAAGCCTACTAACAAAATAAAGCCCAGGACCAGATGGATTCTCAGCTGAGTTCTACTGGACCTTCAAGGAAAAACTAAAATCAATCCTCCTCAAATTATTTCATGAAATAAAAAAGGAAGGAACTCTTCCAAATTCATTCTGTGAAGCTAATATCACCCTGACACAATACGAGACAAAGACACCTCAAAGAAAGAAAATTTTAGACCAGTATTCCTGGTGAAGATAGATGAAAAATTTCTTAATAAAGTTCTGGCAAATCACATACAAAAAACATATTAAAAAGATAGTGCCACCATGATCAAGTGGGTCATTCCAGGGATGCAGGGTTGGTTCAACATAAGGAAATCAACAAATGCTATTCATCATATCAATAAATATAAAGACAAGAATCATATGATCATATCAACAGATGCATAAAAATCATTTGACAAAGTACAGCACCTCTTCATGTTCAAAACATTAGAAAAACCAGGATCAACATTGTAAAAGCTATATATACTAAACCCAAGGCCAACATCATTCTAAATGGAGGAAAACTGAAAGCACTCCCTCTAAAAAACAGAGCACACAAGGATGCCCTCTTTCACCACCTGTATTCAACGTAGTCCTAGAAACTCTAGCCAGAGCAATTAGACAGAAGAAAGAAATTAAAAGAATACAAACAGGAAAAGGAAAACTCAAACCATCTCTATTTGGTGATGACATGATTCTATATTTAAAAGACTCAAAAAACTCCACCAGAAAACTTCTAGAATTCATAAGTGAATTCAGCAATTTAGCAGGATAAAAAATTAACACCCATAAACCAATTGTGTTCCTATATATCAGTGAACAGAAAGAGAAATTAGGAAAAACTATTCCATTCACAATAGCCTTAAAGAAAATAAAGTATTTGTGCATTAATCTAACAAAGGAGGGAAAAGACCTCTACAATGAAAACTACAGAACACTAAGCAAAGATTTTGAAGAAGACCTCAGAAGATAGATCTCCTAGGTTTTTGGATAGGCAGAATTAATATTATCAAAATGGGCATACTACCAAAAGTGCTATACATATTTAATGAAGTTTATATGAAGATTCAATGACATTCTTCACAGAAATGGAAAAAGCAATCATCTAATTCATTTGGGAAAATAAAAGACCCAGAATAGCCGAAGAAATCCTTAGCAAGTAAAGTGAAGCAAGGGGCATCAAAATACCAGACCTTAAATTATACTACAAAGCTATAGTAACAAAAAGGGTATGCTACTGCCACCAAAACAGACATGAAAACCAATAGTACAGAATAGAAGATACAGTGACAAACCCACATAAATACAGGTATCTCATAATAGAAAAAGGTGCCAGAAATATACACTGAAGAAAAAATAACATCTTCAACAAATGTTCCTGGGAAAACTGGAAATACATATGCAGTACAATGAAATTAGACCCCTATCTCTCACCCTACACAAAACTCAACTCAAAATGGATCAAGGACTTAGATAGTAGACCAGAAACCCTGTGCCTACTAGAAGAAAAAGTAGGTCTAAATCTCCCATGTCAGCTTAAGAACTGACTTCCTTAACAAGACTCCTAAATTGCAAGAAGTAAAATCAAAAACCAATACAGGGGATTTTATCAAACTAAAAAGCTTCTTCACAGAAAAGGAAACAATCAAGAATTCGAACAGAAAGCCTACAGAATGGGAGAAAAATCTTTGCCACCTGTACCTCAGATAAAGTATTAATCTCCAGGTTATACAAAACACTCAAAAAACTTAACACCAAAACAAAAAATAACCCAATCAATAAATGGGCAAAGGAACTGAACAGGCACTTCATGTTGTGGGGTACAACTTAAGAATAGACTGATCACCACTGAGAAGTCCAAATTTGAGAGTCTTTATTAGCCAGTCAGCTGACTGTCTCACACAACACCCAAAAATGGCTATTGGGAGGACAGCTCTGAGCATAAGGTTGCAGGGTTGTTTTAATACCATAAGAAAGAATATCTGTACATCAATCATAAGTGTCTGTTGCTATGATTCAAAACTATAAACTAATATCATGATATCTAAAATCATAAGCAGAAAGGGAAGTCGGTCAAAATGACTTAATCAGGTACAAGTTAAAGAATAATTACTAACATCTAGACAATTGTTCTCTAACAGGGTACATTGTCCAAGAAAAATGGAAACCAAAAAGAGAACAATTTTACATTATATAAGAATTGCCATTTAGACGGGGTGTTTTCACGTGAGAAGCATTTCCTACATGACATGGAGTCTCAGGGGAAAATGGAGCCTGATTGGTCATTGCCCATATAGCCTGGCTCATAAAACTTTACAGAAGAAGAAATATGATCGGTCAACTAATATATGAAAAAATATTTAACATCTCTAGCATGTACAGAAATGCTAATTAAAACTATACTGATATTTCATCTCATCATTCCAGTCAGAAGGGTAATTATCAAAAATACAAGCAATAGTAAGTGTTGTTGAGGATGTGGGAAAAAGGTATGCTCATACATTGCTGTTGGGACAGAAAATTGGTGTAACCACTATGGAAAACAACAGTAAGGAGAGTACTCAGAAAACTTGGAATGAAACCACCATTTGACCCAGTTATCCCACTCCTCAGCATTTACTCAAAAGACTTAAAATCAGCATACTATGGTGATTCAGCCACATTAATGTTCATAGCAACTCAATTCACAATAGCTAAACCATGGAACCAACTTGGTGCCCTTAAATAGATGAATGGATAAAGAAAATTTGGTACATATTTACAATGGAATATTACTCAGTCATAAAGAAGAATAAAATTATGAATTAGCTGGTAAATGGTTGGAATTGGAGGCTGTCACACTAAGTAAAATTAGCTAATCCCCAAAACCCAAATACTGAACGTACTCTCTGATATGCAAATGCTGACTCACAATAGACAGGGATATGGGTGGGTGGGAGGGAGGAGTGGAGGCTCACTGGATTGGACAGCAGGGTAATGGGGTGAACAGAGAGAAGTTGGAAATGGTTAAGACAATGAAATAGATCTTCCATAACTTTCCTATGTTCATTTATGAATATACGAACAATGTAACTCCACATCATGCACAACCTCAAGAATGGGAATTTACACTCTGTTTACGTATAATATATCAAAATACTTTCTGCTGTTGGGTATAACTAAAATGAACAAATAAAAAAAGAGAAAAAATTGCTCTTTAAAATTTTGTGAGATTAAGTCTAAATCCATGAATCTGATAAGACTCGTTGAGTGGATTAGTTTGGGGAACAGAGGAAAGACGGATTCACATATTCTACCAGGTTTTAATCTATTGTCACTTGGACAAGTCTATGAATTCAGAGTTTAAATGTTAAAAGTAAATTTTGGGAATTTTTCAGTGGAAGCAGTGAGATCATCCCATGTTTTTCTAAAGAACATTTAATTTGGAGTTTACTTGGTTTTTTCCATCAAATGTTAAAATGTAGATTTTCATATTCTAAAACATACACCAGCATCAACATTTTGAGCTGCCTCTCTGGTCTGTATAAAGCTTGCCCCTAGTGATGCTCTTTCATTCTAATTCTATTTTGCTTAATAATGTAAACAATATTCCTTTTTCTGCAGGGGAATTTTTTCTTGCTTTCAAGCTTTTTGACATATTTGATTTTATTGTATCTTGTCTTTGTTATCATGAAATCTTCAAATAAATTCTTCAAAGGATTTGAGATGTTCAGCTAGATAAAATATGCTGGGGATTCTGAATGCTAGGGGGTTGCCAGAAGATTTTGTCCCTGAAACAAAATTGCCTATAATTTAAGACATAATCGTGAATCTATATCTCATTCTTTAAACCACTGACATCCCTAGGAGAACTATCTCAATTCTTCCTCTCTGTAATACAGACATAATGAACAAAAGATATTTCCAGAATAAGACTGAATACAAATTTTGTCATTCACCAGAACTGTGAATTTCAGACTGATATTTATAATATTTTGCATTCTGTACCATATTTTATTGTGTACACTGTGATTCTAAGGCCTTTTTTTCCAAGTTTGTCTTTAGGTATTAAGAGGCAAAACGTGGCTAGCTTCTCAGTTATTTTCTTATTGTCAACACAGGTCTTTGCATTTTTTAACATGTAACAAAGTAGGAAAGATTACTGAACTGAACTGTATCTCAGACCAAAATTCATAGGTTAGAATTGTATTCCGCAGTACCTCAGAATGTAATCTTATTGGAAACAAGGTCTTTAAAAAAGTGACTAAATTAAAATGAATTTATTTGGGTGAGCATAAATCCAATATGACTGATATTCTTAAAGGAAGAAAGAATTAGGGCACAGAAACATAGACCCTGTGAAGACACCAAAAGAAAACAGTCATGCACTAGGCCAAGTGCAAAACCTGGAACAAATGCTTTCCCAGGACCCTGCTTGATCCTTTGACCTTTGACACCTAGCCCCTACTACTGTCAGAAAATAAATCCCTGTTACTTAAACTACATTGCTTGTAGTACTTTGTTATGGCAGCAGCCATGGTTGATAAATATCCTATGTGTTTACAAAAAAAAGTCAGGAAGTATTAAGATCAGAATCAACATTATTGTTTAATATGCAGGCAGATTTAATATGGTCCCCTAAAAGTCTTTTGTTCTCTAGTTATTACTTAGTGAAACATTAACTTTATCTATGGAAACATTACTTGAGTGGCAAAGGTTCTTAAAATTGAAACTGCTGTTCTTTGCAATTTTTTTCAGTTCTACTTCTAGCCAACCTGAGTTTTTACCTTATTCACCTTTATCAAATATTGTGGGAAGATTTATGTCATTTTTGCTGTTCTCAATTGTTATAAGAAAAAATAATAGGATTAACAATTGAAGTAGGATTAACATTTATAGTAGGCAGTCTAAGCAGATGAAGTCTATCTGATTGACTTAATGCTTTGAGAATTAGTCCCAACAAGTAATGAAGAAATTTAATTTAGTGAAGTCATTGAACCATATGACTTAATAGAAAACAGCTTGGGATCTAAGTTTTGAAGCTCTTGGCAGACTGTGGAGAGATGTAGCATTTACATTGCCATTAACTTTAAAGGAGACTCTTCCTCATCTGTCTTATGTTGTGAGCACAGGGTTTCCTTGTGACCCAAAGGTCAGCTCTTTGGGGTGTTGTTATAAGCTGATAATAATCAAAACAGTAACTGTCCTTTTTCTCTGAAAGTTTTTGTGAAATCTTTGCCTTTATCCGGTTCATTGCTACTACAAGTTAACCTGCGATCATGGACCTTTGCAAGCTCCACTCTGAACAGATGAGTACATGAATGATGGCTAATTGATATAGGGTCCTGGGTATGTTGAAAACAGGGAAGGATGCCTCTGTCCTGGCACCACTGCACTGATATTTTGTTTTTGTAAATGGTTAGAAATTGGAGTGTAAAAGTACGCCTCTTATGTAAGAAGCTGGGAAGTCACAATTCTATTCTAATAACAAGTAAAAGGTAAATAAGCTAAAAATATCAACTCCTCTTAGATCCACATGAGATGTGCAGTCACATGGCAAATCACTGCCCCCGGAATTATTAAGACAGACAGGCAGATACAGAGAATCAACTTACCAGTGCACAGACTCACAAGCTAAAACCTCCAGGGAACCAGTATTAAGTTAGGAAAACCTGAAATTTAACTGACATACTGCTGGAGGCTAGGTGTGAACAAGTCCAAGAGTTAAAAAATCCCAAGGGAATTTACTCGTGTTGGGGGAAGTTACTTTTGTGTGTCTCACCTCTAGGAACTCAACCAGGTTGTCACAGTAAATATCTAAGAAAAATGCCCTATGTATTTTGTCTGGTAAGATGTAAGGGAAAGGAACCATTCTAAAATACTCGAGAACATTCAGAGCTCTGCTGCTAGAGTAAAAGCAGAGCCCAATAAACCAGAAAGAAAGGAAATCCCCAGTTGAGCCTACTCTAACCATTTGGTCCTACCCCAAAGAGAGGGAAAACAGAGAAACATTTCTGAAATTCGGTCTGGAGCCAAAATACAGCAGTTCCTTCTATCCAATGCATAGTGTCTAAAATCACGAGGCAAACATACCAAAAGATCAAAACAAACATCAGCAACACAAATGTACACACACATAGTGAAGAGAGAAGACAAGCATCAAAGCTAAATGGGCACAATGTGGCAGAGATGTTGAGTTACTAAGTATAAAACAATGACTTATGTGCTAAGGGCACTAGTGGTAGACAGCATGTGATAGCAAAAGGATGATAGAAGAAGAGAGATGAAAATTCTAAGTAGAGAGAAAAGAAGCAACAAGAGGAATTGTGAAGATCTAAAATGAAGAGAGCCTTAGTAGAATCGAAACAGATCAGGAAAGAATCTCAAAGCTTGAGAATATCTCAATAGGAACCACCAAAACTGAAAAATAAGAGAATAAAAACTGGGAAAATATTAAACCAGAGCAGAATGTCCAAGAACTATAGACAAGTACAAAGGTATACATACACAACATGGGAATATCCAAAGGAAGAGAAAGGAAAGGGGAAAAAATTAACATAGCAAAGACAGAATTTCCACAATTTAATATGAGATACCAAACCCCATATTATTGTCAAGCTATAGAAAATCAAAGATAAAGAAAAAACTTGTTCAAAAGTCGGAGGAGTAAAATACTATACCTGTAGAGAAGCAAAGATAATAGTCACAACCTATTTCTCCAGAGAAGTCCCATAAGGAGAGAGAGTGAAGTTAAATTATTCGAACTATTGAGAGAGATGAACAAGTACAAAAAAAAAAAAAACAAAAAAAAACACAAGACCTTCTTGCTCTGTGGTATTATCCTTCAAAAATGAAAAATAAATGAAGATTTTCAAACAAACAAACAAAAAAAAAAAGGTAAAGAGAACTCAATTGTATAGCAGGATTGAAGAGTAGAATTCATTTTCTTTTCAAACTCATGAAACCTTTACCAAGATAGAACATATTCTGGGCCAAAAAACACATCCTCACAAATTTAAAAGAATGAAAATCATTCAATATCTGCTCTTAGAATACAATGAAATTGAACTGAGAATCAATAATGGATATCTGAAAAATCCCAAAATAAATGATGATCAAACAACAATAAAACAAAACAAAAATAGAAAGAAAGAATTAAGACACAGTCTTTATATCCTGTACAGAAATTAACTCAAGCTGGATCACAGGCTAAAGGTAAATGTAATATTATAAAATTCTAAGATAATCCCTGGAAAAAGTTCATATGACTTGAGGTTCAATTATGACTTTTACATGAGAGTCCATAAAAAAAAAATTGATAAATGGGACTGTGAAAAGATACTATCAAGTGAATGAAAAGGCAGTTCACAGATAAAGAAACATATTTGCAAAGGACATATCTAATAGAGAAATGTTATTGGAAATTTACAAAGAATTCTTTAAATCCAAGAATAAGAAAATAAACAGCCCAATTTTTAAAATGTGTAAAAAAAAAACCTTAACCACCTCCTGCAAGATGATATACCAATGGATAATAAGTATATGAAAAGACATATTCCCATCTTATGTTATCATGGAAATGCAAATTAAAATGACAAAGAATACAATTACAACTGTATTAGAGACCTCAAAATCCAAAAATAATAGCAAAGCCAAATGCTAGAGAAAATGTGGAGTTATAGGGACTCTAATTTGTATCTGGTGGGAATGCATAATGGTGCACCTGCTTTGCAGACAGTTGAGCAACTTCTCACAAAACTACCCATACTCTGACCATATGATCCAGCACTCATACTTAGTATTTACCCAAAGTAGTTGAAAACTTATGTCCACACAAAAACCTGCACATGTATGTATCTAAAAACTTTAATTATAACTTGGAAGCAACCAAGATATTCTTTAGTAGAAGAATAGTTCAGTAAGAATTGGTATATCCAGTCAATTGACCATTCTTCAATACTTAAAAGAAATGAACTACCAATCCAAGAAAAGATATTGAAGAAAATTAAGTGCATATTACTAAGTGAAAAAAGTCAATATAAAAATGTTAGACATCACATGATTCCAACTATATGACATTCAGGAAAAGGGAAAACTAGGGAGACCATAATAAGATTAGTGGTTGCCAAGGTTAAGCAAAAGAGAGGAACGCATAGGCAGGACACAAAGAATTATTTACGGTAGTGAAAGCACTCTTATGGTTCTTGTAATTCTATTGTATCTAGTGGTAGATACAAGTTCTCATACATTTGTGCAAACACATAGAATGTACAACTATGAAAGTGAACCTTATTGTATACTAGAGACATCAGGTGATGATGTATCAATGTAGTATTACCAGTTATAATAATGGTATCACTTTGGAGGGGGTTGTTGATTATGGGTGAAGTTATGCATGTGTAGGACAAGGGAGTGTTTGGGAAACCTGTATGTTCCTTTCAATTTTATTCTGAACTTAAATCTATTCTATAGAAGTAAATAATAGCCTTTTTAAAAAGAAAATAATTTTCAGATTAATACTATGTTGAACAAAAACAATGTTTGCAATCCAGATTCACTTGTGAGCTACATGGTTACATCTCTGATTAACTGGAGATAACTGGTGCTAACAGGCAAAGTTCTTGCTTCTAATACTGTTTTTGACAAAAAATATATAGACTTGGGGAACTGTATCTCACTTTCATCATACCATAAAGTGAATCATCTGCTTCACTTATGCACTGAGTTATTCTGTTTTAATAGTTTTTCTTTCCTGAAACTAATAATAATTCTGATTAGAGAGAATGGATATAAGATAGCAATTTGGGGAATCACATACATCAGATGTCTGTTGAGATTTTGGTGATTGTAAGTATGTTAGGAACCAAGGATATCTACACCACCAATAATGCTAAAATAAATGTGATTATCTTGTAAGGTGTACATTTTTTGTTAGCCTGATCTTCTGGTTTCCAGGGAAGTCTAGTTAATGACAGGTTAACCATTTTGTACAATTTTATCCTGCTCCCAAAGCCATGTGACTGGTCCATAGATAGACACATCATGTCAAGCCAATGAGTGTCTTCACCAGGATTTTGAAGTTGAGAGAGAAAAATATTTCATTGGTATTAAATTTCAGGAGCTATCAAAAGTTAAGTTTTACCATTTTAGACCAGAAAGGTCAAAGAGACCTCTAAGCAGGGAAGAGAATAGAATGAGAGAAATACAATGAATTACAGAGGCAAGTGCTGGAAAATGTAGGCTGTTTGTCCTCTTCCCTTTGTATCCCCAGGGGTTATTCCAGTATTTGGTCCTATATAAATAGGTCACACACATATTTCAAGTGAATGAATGAATGACATAAATTGTCGCTGGCTCTTTGCGGTACCAAATCCGTGGATATTTGTCACCGCTTGCAGCAACAATTTGCACGGGTCTTATGGGTGGTGGACTGGAAACTGAGCTACTTCTTTCTCTTTAGTGCACTGCTTTCTTACTTGTTTGTTTATAGAGGATAGAGGAAATGAGGTTTACTTGCTTTGAGAGGAGAGAGAGAGAGAGAGAGAGAGAGAGAGAGAGAGACTTTGCTTTCAGAGATATCTGTCTTCTTAGTTTTCTGCTGCTTCTTCTTACTGGTGCGTCCTGCATCCTGTAAGTAAGGGTGCGTGTACCTAAGGTGCTTTAGTGATGCGTCTCAGTTCTCAGCTCTGCGATCTGCCTTATGCCACTTTCTGCTAGCTGCTGTTCCGCTTCTTTCTACTAGCTGCTGCTTCTGCTGTCTTTTCTTTCTTCTTGCCCTATCCCTGCTAAGCTGCTGTGTTCTTCTTTCTACTAGCTGCTGTGTGTTGCGCTGTCTCGCTCTGCCTACGCTTATATCACCTCTAGGAGGCGGAGAGCAGGGCCATGCCTCTTACGCAAAGATTAGGCCAGACGCTAGATGTCTGAGCAGGCACAATTAGGAGTGCTTGAGAACACATGCGCATACACTGTGTTCGTGGATGATAAATCACCTGAGTGTGCTTATGTCAATTAACCTCCTCGCTGCCGATGTGATCAGGCGCCGTTCTGGCGCAGTCAACATGGCACAGCCCCCAATAATAAATTAGATAACAGATTTGAAATTTCAAATATGTAATTTCTAACTTATCAGAGTCAGGGATCCCACCCCTCATTCCTCTTTTACTCCTTCTTTTCTTCTTCTCCCTGAACTCTATTTCTAGTACAGAATCCATTCCATTTATTTTAGGTATGGCTGACACTGCCCCTTCAATGCTGATCACAGATGAAAGCACTTGATCCAGGCCAGATTAATGAGAACATATTGCCTACTGTACACAAGAATTTTGACTCAAGGTCAGTTTCAGAATCAGGCATACTTCAGACACAAACTAGGCTAGAAGACTCAGTGGGCTCATTGAGATTTGACCCATGAATGGAGAACCATAATGATACCACTTTGGGGCTACCAGAGTTAATCTTGATGATTAGGTAGAGCCAGTCTTAGTAATAAGCCAACATGTGAGAAGTTGGACAAAATGATGGAGAAATGTCCCTATTTGAGTTTCTGAATTTAGTTGTCTCTGTAAAACAGATTACCATAACCAAAACCTCTCTTATAAATTCTAGAGTCATAATGAATTCATGTGCTAAACTTCTCCAATGAAGATTGACTCAGTCAACCAATTAGTCAACAAATGTTTGTTCAATACCTATTATTATATGCCATGCACTATGTGAGCGAGGCTTCGAGACTATAAAAAGTAAAATGAAGCCCCAGACCATGGAACTCATAGTAAAACAAGAAAAGTAAACAACTAAATAAACAATGGCAATGTAGAGTAATGGGGATTATGATGGATTGTCCCAAGGGCATACTTCATAAGAAACTTGTTCACTATTCAAGGTTATGTGTATGTGTCTCTGTGTGTTTCTCTATGAGTCTCTGCATGTATGTTTCAATAATCTCTCTTCCCACATCCTGTACAGGTTGCTCCATAGTCATTTATAAAGTACTTCTAGAAGTTTTTTATCATTCTTGATTACTAAACAATTGAATATTCCCTAAGGACGTAAGGCCAAAGATAACTAGAGAACATATGTTTACAAACCTGTTTATTCACTAGGTTCCTTTTATAGTCTATTTAATTTCAAGTTAAGTTAATAGGCTGAGATTCAATAAATGTTTTAGAATTATTAAGATAGTGGAACAAAGATTTAAAATTAAATATTATATGATTATTTCTCTTAAAAATAAAAAAAATTGAAGTTACTTTTATTACCAAATACTACATTAATCCTATGTAGAATTTTCTTAGAGTCACCGTTTAAAGAAAGATACTTTATTCAAGCACTCTTTTTATGTTCAACATGAACACAATACATGAGAATACTTGGGGGAACTGAATAACCCTCTGCATGTGATAAACAAAGGCCATTGCTTAAGAACTCTAAGTGGTCTCTGTACAGGAGTAGAGTCTTGCTTTCCTCATGTAAATATGTGGTCCAGAGTCTTGTATACTGAAATCAGAAAAGCATGCCCAAAATTAAAGGCATCTGTGATTTCTGTGTCTGGGGCAATTTCTGCTTCCTCTGAGAAGTGGAAGAGTCCATTGCATAAAGCAAGAATAATAGCAAACTTCTGTCAGCTGGCTTGAGGCCAAGGAAAAGAAGAAATTGCCCCTTCCAGATTCAGTGGCAAGGAAATTTATACCCCAGGACAAGCCACCTATTTGATTTCTTCATCTGGCAATTCTACATTGGCAAATTATGATGTTGCAGTGTGTCCTCCCTGTTAATAGAGAATGCACGTGTGGAATCTTTAAGATCTCTGAATATAGTGCCTAGGGTACATTCTCACTGCACCTGCCAGAAAGCTCCATCTGTTTCATGCTGCCTCAGGCCCTGTCCATCTCCCGCTCAGCTCCCCACATGCCAGCTTCCTCTTGCTGCCTTAGAGCACTTCACTGTCTCTCTCACACATAGCTAATTCGACCTGATTCCAATGACTCACTTACACTGTCTTCATCTGACCATGTCATTTCTCTACTTGCTAATCCTATAATTAACTTGTAAAATTCCCATTTGATTCAGAACAGCCTCATTAGAAAATTCAAAACAACATTCCAAATCTGTTTTGTGATAAGGTATAGGAAGGAGGGTGCATATAAGTTCAGACCAATAATACATTCAAGCCCTCATTGCATGCATGGCTATTGCATAGAGCCCAAAAATCCTGAGCTTGTATATAACAAAGTCCTAATCACATGAAGGCAACTATGAGCCTATGTTGCAGAAGTCATGTAAAGAGGTGGCCCTGTCTATAAATATAATGATAGAAATATAACTATGAGCAGTTGTTACTGTCTAGAGATAAGAAAGTACAGAGTTCCATTTGTGGCTTTGCCACTGACAGATCTTATACAAGTCAATTAACCTCTATGACACATTGTCTGCAACCTTTCTTTTTCACAGTAAGGTTTTGAAGATTTAAATGGATATAGGTTAGTGTAGCTTGGTTTGTTAAGTGGCTAAGACCCAACAAGTGAAAAATAGGAAATATAATAAAACAGACCCAAATGCGATAATCAAATATATTTGCATTGCTAGCACATTTTACATGTATTTGTTGATTGCAAGATTTCTTTTGGTTGTTGTAATCACTTGACTTTTTGTTATTTTTTGTTAAAGCAATTTTTATAAAATAATTTTATTCCTTTGCTAATAAGTTACATTAAACACTAAAATATTCTGTTGAATTTGAACAAATATAACAAAAAAATTTCTACTTCAAAAAGATAAGCAATGATTTACACTTATATTTAAACATATCTATTGATGTAAATTTGCTTGGCAGGAAACATATGTTGTGTTTAAAACCAATCTTACATTTGGACATTTGAGGAACCCTACCCTGAACCTTATCTAGGTTAACTTTCATTCTTCAAAGTTGTAAATGGTTTCTTTCAACATGTATATTCAAGGTTACTGGATGAAAAAATTAAACATCAGTAAAGTACTTTCTTCTATACTATAATAAATAGGGGGCGGGGAAAAGATGTTTCTTTTAAGATATAAGACTTTAATTAAATCTGGCTGTAAAGCTGTACTTAGAAAAATATGCAGAACATTATTCAATGTTGCCACCTTCAGGACAAATTTTTAAATAACAGTGAAAAGGGTTAGGACTAAAGATATTTTCTTTCTATAATTAAATATTCAGTCTATGATATGGATATAAGTTCCATTACTTACAATTTTTAAGACATATAAACATGAATTTTTTCAAATTATAGTGCAAATGTTGGTTATCTTTTAATTAATTACTGATGAAGATTCGATTCAAGTTATAATAGTTAAGACCTAATCATATATTATCAAACAAGATTCTTCTTATGGTACCACCACCAAAAAAGGATTATGGATGGATGATATTTTCTCCTCTTTTTACCTTTCCTTTTATGTGACCACACCGCTCCTTCCAAAATTAAAAACAATGGAAATAGGTTGTGGTCCAACTTTATATGGCAGATGATGGAGTATATCCTTATCCAGAGTCAAAAATTCCTCACAGTGGTTCTATCACTCACCTAGTGAGAAATCATAGTTCTAGAATGTGAATCTGGTGCTTAAAAATTCAATTTTATGGGCCAAAATAAGACTATATTTTATTTACAATGATCTTATATACACAAAGAAATTTTAGACATCAAAAATATAGGTATGTATGTGATCTTAAGTTAAAAATATTACTTGAAATTAAGTAATTTTATTGTCCTCAAAAACTTACTACATTTTAAATTTTTTCTACTTCCTTTCACTGCAGATCAGAGAAAACCTTCTTACATATAGACACTGGTCTGTGTAAGACACAAGAGAACCAGACTCTGTTTCACCTCTAAATCTTCTCATTCAAGTGTTCTTCTAATGTTTCCGCTTGACTACTACATTTGCTAATAACTACCTCTAATTTTAATTCATTGAAGATGTTTAGTTTTTTTAATAAAATGGCTTAAAATGATTTTGACTCTATTCTGTTTGTCATCAAAAGACTTAATTTGAGGCCTTGTTGAAGACCTAACTTGAATGAAATAAAACTTTGAACTTCAGTTTGTCCATCTGAAAAACAGAAATAAGAGTTACTCCTTTGTTCAGAAATAACAATTTGCAGATATGGAAACAGAGAGAAACAATAATTTCCATTTTCAAGATTAGTTTAATGGGTAATACAAGAACATTATAAACTTTTAAAGAGATCTATACAGGTTAAGTGTGTTAAGATTTAAGAAGCACTTTGCAGAACTCAATTCTGGTTCAAAATTATATGATTAGCATCACACAAAACATACAACCATATGAATGACTTAAAACCCTTGCTATATTCCTTCAGTCTTGCTTATAGGTTAAAAACAAAGTAAATATAAATATTCTGTGCTCCCTTTTGCCCCAGTTCTCCACATGCAAACAAGTCTCAGATTTCAAGGCCATCTACTTTCCTCCTGTGCAGCTACAGCTCAGCTTGGTGTTGTGCTGAGGAGGTAGGTGTGTAATATACACAAAGTGATGGCACCTACACTTGAGCTTTCAGAGAAGCTGACACTGTTCCTTATAACCACTGTGTTCACATGACCACACAGCAGACCAGAACCCCATAGTGTTCACACAAACAGGGATGAGTCCCCATGCAACAATCATTCTGATCAGTTACTTAGGCCCCCAAACACTACTTTTTGCCTTACCCACAGTTTTCAGAACTTTATAAAGCAACTCTTCACAACAGTCTTACATCATTATATATGTATTTTATTAAAAATACAGAAAAGCAGACACAGCACATATGAAAAAACTTTTAAAATGAAAATGAAATATGTACCATTCTGTGGTTAATCGGTTTCCTATCTCTGGATCTTGTTCTTCAGAGGACTTCACTCAGAACCTGATCTGGCTATTCCACTCCCCACAATAGAAGGGGTTCCCAGGGCATAGGGACAGGTGCATGTGAAGCCCAAGTGCCAACTTCCCCCGGCACCAAGGAAGGACCTCACAAATCCCTACCCAGGTGATATGATTTTGTGTGGATTGTTTAATTTTGCTCAGCCAAAGGGTTTTTCTAATGAAAGCTAAATTGACAACCAAAAATAGATGTCACCTTTGGTTTGAAATTTCATAAAGGATGATTTTCATATTTCATTCTTATCCTTGACACTCATTGGCCATTTCAGTATGGATATTTATAGCATTTCATTCAGGAATTTTTTCTTGAATAGTTTTTAATAACATTATCCTCTATAATTTGTTTTGCCTTTCTGAATCTCCAGTTACTCAGAAGTTGATATCTGGAGCAATCTTATGGCTTTTCCATCTTTTCTACACTTTCAGTCCCCCTCATCCATCGGAGAAAGCATCTATTTAATTTTCTGACATTGGTAAAACTTCAGATTTCTGTTTGAGATTGCAAAGTGGAGGAACATAAGTATAAATACTCTTTTTTTCATGTCCATTTTCTGGAAAATATCTTTTCATTGTTTCTTTTGATTTGTTTTTATTTATACCATTTTTTAATTTCCAGGAGTGTTTCCTTTACAATTTTAGCATCTTGTTTTAATCTGTGAATATAATAAGGTGCCTTACCTCTCAAAAATATTAACTGAACTTGAAAATCTTTTTTCAATTTTCACTCCTGACCTACTTCTCAGAATATGGTTATGATTTTGAGAGATATAGACTAGATAGAAAAGTGATTAAAACACAAAGTAAAATTCTTTATTAAAGTATTCAGTCCTCTGACCTGAAGCACTTTCCTTAGACTTATTTGCCTTCTCTTAGGAGAATTCCTTTCTCAAGTACTAATGTGACTCGTTCAAGTAGTCCCTTGGGGAATATACCCACATATCCTCTAGACAGAAAAGAGATTAGAATGAACTTGGCTTAGACTAAAACAAAAATCCCTACTTAGTTTAGGAGATTGCTATTATAACCAGATGATTCTCCCACAGAGAACAGTTAATTCAGTAACTCTTTACTAAGGATTTTCTATATGGAAACCACTGCATTGGTATCCATAATTCATAGTCTTTGTTCATACATTCACAAGTAAGAGAATTACTATGAAACTAAGAAATGAAGACAACCTCACTTGAGTGTTTGAGTCAGAGGGATATCAGAAACTATTCCAGATGTCATGCATAGGTAAAAAAACTGAAAAACTAAATAGTTTAAAGATTCAGAGGGCTGCATAGTCACTGGAGATTAATATTTTCTTGGTGGATTAATAATCATGGTGGACTGTAGTCTTGTCAAACCAAATTGAGAGTCAATGGAATAATTTAGGGAATTTCTATATGAAACTAAAACATCAATTGCCAATGGTATATTAGTTGGCATCTTGGGCAACATATAATCCTTATGTCCAGGAGAATCAGGAGAGTTTTCTAATCAATTTTGACACCAATCCAAATACCTTGACCTCTGAACTGCTATAACAACATAACTCCTGTTATATAAGCCTGAATACAAAGGCCATTTAAAAAATTATAAATCTAGAATAAAATATATTCCATGTTTGTATAAATATATCAAAATAGATACTATTGTCATGTATAACTAAAAAGAACATAACAAATTTTTAAAAAAAGTATGTTGCTGAGGGCAAAATTTGTGGTTGGCATATTGTCAGACTACAGTTATTTCTAAAAAAATTACAAATCTTAATATAAATGGTTCTGTGCCAATAGTCATGCTATGCATTACACGTAGCAAAATTTTACTCCAACTTTTTTGAAAAGTTAAGTAAAAACATTTGTTCTGTTTTTCTTTTGAAATTCCTAAATTGCTAAATTTCAAAGTGTAAAACATTCCTGGTGCCACTTTCTGGCACCAGGAACCTTGTTAGATAATCAGAAGCCCTAATGTATGCCACTAATCTCAGAGGTAATTCAATGTTGTGAACTGTAGCTATTTCATTAATGTTCAAACAAATGGATATCATCAGGCAGGTGTGTCATATAGGATACACAGATGCTGTGTAGGGAGTGTGAATTGGATGCCTCCTGGGTCACTTCCAACTTTAAGTTAGAGGTTTGCTATAGAATTGCATTATACCATAGATCAATATTTTTGAGTCTAGAAAAAATTTAAGGATATTTTATTCATTAAGGTTTCATTAAAATGTCTTTACAGATACTATAGCATCTACCTTCTGTATCCTATATATTATGCCAACACAATAAATTTATATTATGCATATAACCAATTATATATTATATATCTACACAGCTTAAATATGCTCATTAGCAATGTGACTTTAAAGAAAAATGTTAGCTGGTACTGTGGCACATGCCTGTAATCCTAGTGACCCAGGAAGTTGAAGCAGTAGAACAGAGCAGGTTCACAGACCCTGTCTTAAAATAAAAACGGGAAGGGCTAGGGATGTAACTCAGTGGTAGAGTGCTCCTAGGTTCAGTCCCCAGTACTGCAAAAAGAGGAGGGAAGGAAAGAGAGAAGAAAGAAAGGAATGAAGGAAGGAAGGGCAAAAAAAGGAAGAAAATAGAGTGGTGGTGCATGCCTGAAATTCCAGCAGCGCAGGAGGCTGAGGCAGGAAGATGGAAAGTTCAAAGTCAGCCTTAGCAACTTATCAAGACTCCGTCTCAAAATTTTAAAAAGTAAAAATTAAAAAAGCACTTGGGATGGCTCAGTGGTTAAGTGCCCTGTGCTCAATCCCTGCTACAAAAAAAATTAATAAGACTATTGTTTTCATTCACAAACATACAGGTTACATGCATCATGGATATTTTTACAAAAAGAAAAGTTTTGACCAAGTTAGGTTAAATAAATAAATACAATGATTTTAGGGAATAGAAGTATTCCAGAAAATCTTTTCATCCTTCTAGGCTACCTTGGCATAGAATGAGAAGGCTTCTATTTCTTTGTAAAAGCAAAACCACTTGATTTAAAGACAATGCTATGCTGAGAAGTCAGTCCCGAAAGTGCATCCCACAGAGTTGAGCCTTCATGGCTGAGGGGTTGGTAGATGTCAAGTCAGCATGATGCAGGAACTTAGAGACCTTCAATCCCACAGACACCTGGTTTCCTAACCCAATGATTTTCAGAAATGAATGCTTGAGTACCCTTCTTTGTGCCTCTGTTGCATCCAGGAACATTATCTGCTCCTAGAATATAGTTTTAAGCCAATCAGACAGATAGTAAAAAGAATCCCAGATGTTTGAATTGTCACAACTAACAGGTAATAAGTGCCTTTTTAAATTTTGCTACACTGAAAGTTTTTGAAATGTCTGCTGTTCTGAAATATCTGCAGAAGAAATAAAGTATCTTATTTCAATTTATGAAACACAAAACTATCAATAATAAATGCTAATGACTAATTAGTTAATTATCATTTACTAATTGTCAGGCTAGGATCTCTACAGGGTAGAAGATCATGTAAAAGATATGGCATCACAAGGCAATGAATGCATTGGGGACAGTGCTCCATGAAAGAAAATAGGAAAGAGACAATTTGAAAATATTGAATAGGGTAACAGATGTGAGTTATGTTTTCCCAAAAGGAGTAATATTATTAGAGAAGGAAGCAGTGGTGATAAGACAGAAATTCTTTTTGCCGATCAGAGAGGGGAGGGAAGCTACACTGAACATATCTGAGTAGACCAGATATTCCATTAGCAAGACAGTACATGATAAGAATACAACAGCACTCAAAGTTGTTGCTTAATGCCAGTGTAAGAAGGTGCAGCAAAAATTGAAACTGAAGATGACATAGGAATTTTGAGTCTAATTGATTTATAGGAAAAAGTCAAAAGAAAACTATGAGAATCAGTATAAAATTGTATTTTCAATCACAAACTCTGGAGTGTAAAGGACTGAGTTTGAATTGCAGCTCAACTGACCAACATTGTGCTCTTAATATTTCTGTGCCTCAGTTTCTCAGTTTTCTGCTCTAATCAAGTACCTACCAAAGTGATGGTGTGAATGCATAATAAAGATTAGTCTCTGTAATTAGCCATGTTTCAAGCAATGAAGATTACCTTAATATGTATTGAATTTGGGGCAACTTACTAGTATCAAATAAACCATGGGAATTGTGGGATTGGAACTCTGGTGGAAAACAGAGAGGAGAGATGGCAGAATTTGTTTAAGTCTATAAATACCTGAAACTTCTGGAGCTCACCAGTAGGATTTATAGAAGTCTCATTTTCTTGACTCTGAGACCAAACCTGGACATGCTTTGTGAGTCCCTGCTAGTCTTACAATGTCATTTAATTTGTGTATCTCCAGGCCACAGTTGATTGAACATCTGACTCAATTGCACTAATTAGTTTTAGTACCAAGAATTCAAAATTTGTTTGTGATTGGAGAAATCTTTGAAAATAATCTTCAGTTATATAGGATTAAAGGACTAATGATGGACAATAGTACAAATTTTCAAAAGAGGAAGAATATTATAATTTGAGGACTATAAATCTGCCACTTTGACATTCATCCTTAGGAACTTCCTTGTGCAGACGACAATTAAATCTAATTTGCTCTAAAGTGACCATTAGCAGACTTACATGGGTTTTCTAGGAAAACAAATCTCAGGCTACCATCATTTTGAGATTTTAAGGAAATATAGAGGGGACTTGTAAGTCCCTGCCCTTATTAAAATTATGTTCTAGTATAGAGACCACACAACAGTAAACATTTTTTATGGCAGAATGTACTTCATGATAGCAGCACTACCGTCCCACCTCACAGACACTCCAGCAATGTGACTCTGATGCTCCCCCACCAAGCAGTGGTATTTACATACATCCTCCTTAAAATGAGGCTGTATGGGTGATTATTTTGGCCAACTGATATACTAGACTACTCCCTCTTGTTTTGTCAGCATCAAAGTAAGCAATTTGATTTCAGGCTGTCATTGTGTGAAGAAGCCCAAGCTAGTCCTTGCGGAGAGCTTATCTGTAGAGCCCATTAGATTACATGGAAAAAAAAGAGCAAGAGAAGCTTGGCCAGCCCCAAGCTTACAAACCCCACTCTATGACCACCATGCCACCGAAACTGCCAGAGACACCCTGAGCCACAACAGCCCTGCTGATTCCTTTCTAAAGTTCTGGTTCAAAGATACCATAAGAGCTATTAAAACGATTAGTCCTTCTCATGAGCCACTTATTTTTTGTGATTTGTTAAGTAGAAATATTTAATGGGACATGTCATGGTTTAGATATGAGGTATCCCCCCAAAGCTCAAGTGTGAGATAATGTGAGAGTTATTTCAAGTTGAAATAATTAGATTATGAGGTGTGATCTAATCTGTGGTTTAATCCACTAATATGGATCAGCTGGGTGGTAACTGTAAGCAGGCAGGATATGGCTGGAGGACATAGGTCACTGGGGTCATGCCTTTCGGGTTTATAGTTTGTCTCTGGTGAGTGACGTTCTCTCTGCTTCCTGCTTATCATGTCCTGAGTTGCTTTCCTCTGCCATTACCTTCCACCATGATGTTCTGCCTCATCTAGGGCCCAGCGCTATGGAGTCAGCCAACCACGGACTGAACCTCTGATATCATAGGCCAAAATAAACTCTTCCTCCCTTGTTCTTATCAAGTCTTTTTGCAGAGATGCAAAACTGACTGAAACAGAATATCAACAATTATATAATCAAATGGTAGAGTGTTATGAAAAAGTAAATAAATGTGAAGAGATTATAGGAAAGAGAAGTAATACACTATATAAGTTGATCAGAAGAGTTACTGAAGAGGTGGTGTCTGAGCAGAGTGAAAGAAGGGAAGGAGCAGAGCTCTGCAGAGATGTGGGGAAAGCACTGCAGAGAGGAAACCACAGTATCAAGTCTGAAGCCCAGAAAGCTTGACATGTTCACGGAACACTGGAGCAGGAGAAGTGAAGGAGAGGACAGTGGAGACCAGAACAGAGGGAAGGGAGGATAGTGCAGAAGGAAAAAAAAAAAAAAAAATGTCTAAGTCATGTGGACTATATTAAGCCTGTAAGCTATCCTAAGAATTTTTGCTTTCACTCTGTGTAAGATGAAAAGCTTAGTTTTAAGAAGAGATGTGATGTTCTCAAGGATCTTTCTGTCTTCTGTGTGGAGATTGGAGGGGTTTAAGGGCAAATAGAAATTAAAAATAAGAAGCTTAATTCTCTCCATTGAAAATAAGTGAGTCCTCTCTTCCCTTTATTAGCGTTCTTTCCTTTTCTGTTTGAAATTATGTAAATCTTTTAAAAAGGAAATAAGCCTCTTGCCAGCTTTTCAACCCTGGAATGTCTTTCTCAAGGACCTAGAAGATGTTTGAGATGCAGTCATCAAAACTAAATAGCAGCCCTGTCTCCCAGTTTCTGAGGAAGTACAGGAGCCTAACTTCTGCAGATACTTCACTCCAAGTTGCAGAAAACTTCTTTTCATACACAAATAAAAAGTTTATTCTTCTTTTAGGTAAAGCCAATTAGCTAAAACAAGTGATCACCCCAGTACAAAATGATTTAAAGATGTACATGTGTGACAAATGGTGCTGTCAAGACTTCTAATATGGGGACTATTTGTTGTTTTCATTGAATATATATTTATAATGTATTCTTTCCTCTTGGCTATATAGAAGGGTGAAATCCCTGTCTTTGGAGTTTCTTAACAGACTGCCTATGATGCACTTCATATTTTGATTTAATTCCTATTCAATAATAAAATTGTTTCTTTATCTTCTATCTTTGTGAAGAGGTTTTCTGAGTTTGGAGAGTATTTTATATTTCCCAATCAAGGACAGTAATAGAATCAAAGTTAATGCATTAATCAGTTGCATTAATCTGTTAATGTGTTGTATTCATCTGGTTTTGGTTTTCCTTGCTAGTAAAAAAAAAAAAAAAAAAACAAAAAACAAAAAAAAAAAAACCTGAATCCAGGTGATTTTTAGAGATTTATTTAATTCCCACTTTTGGATGCTGACAGTCCAATATCAGGTGGCCACAACTGTTCTATCTCTAGTGAGGACCTCATGGCAGATGGTGTCATGGCAGGAGTTTGTGTGATATAGTTTACTTGGTGAGACAGAAAGGCAGGGAACAATTCAAGGGTCAAATGCCATCTTTTGTAATCACTCACTCTTGTAGAAACTAATCGGATCCTAGGAGAACCACCTCAATCCTTTCCTAGGGTAGTACTCCCAGAGACCTAATTACCTTGCACTAATTCCCTACCACTCAAAGTCTCTACCACCTCTTAGTACTACCACATCAGGGACCAAACTTCTAAAACATGAGCTTTTGGGAGCAAGACACAAACCACAGCAATAGTTAAAAAGTTATTGTGATATTCCAGAGATAGATAAAGGTGGTTTGTGGTATGTACAGCAGTGAAAACTAAAGGTAAATTTTATGAGGGATCAAGTCTTTGTCTTTCGAGCAACTAACAATGTGTCAGGCAGCCAAGTCATTAATCTCTTCTTTTAATTTTTAGTCATTCAGCTAACATTTTTCTAGTTATTTGCCATTTTCCAGACGTTCCTAAACCACAGCAAAAATTAAATTAAATGACCCTGATGCTTTTAACCAATTTTTAAGTCTTTTAAAATTCTACTAATAATTATTATAGGACTTCTTAATTCCTCTAGACTCTCAATTATGAAACCCAGAGATAACTTACTGTATTTCTTAAAAATTTGGAATATATTTTCCTTTTATAGGTTATCAAAAAAAAAAAACAACACTAGACTTCATCATTTTGAATAGCATAATTAGTGTTAATATACATAAAACTACATATATATGTCTACATTATATGTTAAAATAATGACTAAAATGATAATTAAATAATGAAACTAATCTAAAAATAAAGCTCATTAAAATTGTATATCTACTACTTACAAGGCATTAGTGGTAACTTTTTATTCTTGAATTTTCTTTTTCTTTTTAATTATCTATTTATCTATTTTTTAAAAATGGGAATAAAAATGGAAGAAGTAGAAAAAAATAAAATATCCTATATAAAATTTATGATGGAAGCACAAAAAAGAACAATTGTTGATTTTTAATCTGTCTGTCACTGTCTAATTAATCTGATAGGACTCAGGGAGGACCCCTGTACTGGAGAGTTCTAAGGGGAAATCAGAAGAGTCCAAACTTATTTTAAGAAGAAAATTTTATAAAATATGAATGCTTATAAGAGTATGCAGTGAGCCTCACTGACACCAATAGCTACCCAAGAGCTGCTTGAGCGTTTTGTTGGCATAGTGGTAGCTCCAGAGAGTTCCTGTGAACACTCTGTGATTGAGGAAACCCAGCATAGCTCTGAACTTCTTGAAACAAGCTAACTTAGTTTTCTTAGAACAGAGAAATGAAAATATTCAAGTTCTTCCCAGGGCTAGCACTGGGATTAGCTCTTGGCAGGTTTAAGTATGCCAGAGATGAAGGAGTGACTTTCATCTTCCAAACTAATTTTTATTTTATTCTCCTGAAACATTCCAATATATTATGAAATAGGAGTTCTAAAGACAAACAGAAGTAAATATTTACATAGTTAAACCAAAACCTTAAACAACTGTGCATGCTATTTTGACCTAAGAAAATTCCCTACTGATGAAATTGGATTTCCTAAATCATTTTGAAGAGCTATATAGGCAAAATGAATACATTGCATGATTGTTCATCTTTCTATTTGTTTCTTTTAAGAGAAAGTAATTTTTTAAGGGAAAGTTAATGTTGGATAATGTTCCATGTCTTAAAGGAAAAAGAAAGTGGAAAAAAGACAGAAGACACTTATTTATTTGTCTAATCATTCATTCATTCATTCAACAAAAATTAATTGTACTCAGGATCAGTCCAAGCAAAAGGGACAGATCAATTAATAAGATAAAACTTATACCTGCCATTACAAAACTTAAAATCATTAAACAAATATTTACAATAGAAAAACAGTGATGATTGACATGCAAAATTATATGGGAACACAATCCTAAACATTGAATTCTAGACAACAAATGTATAAATTGATATTTTAGAGTGACTAGGCAAGGCGAGAGGAGAAGGGCATCCCAAGAGGAGTACACCCCTGTATGCAGGCAAAATGGAAGAAGTCCCCCACCCTTGGCCCTAACCAGGATCTAAGGTTCTTTACTAAACACAGTCATAGCACCCCTGTCTTGCACAATACCCTCCACATTTGTAACTATTTTGATGCCTATCCAATTGATAATTTTGTAATCTCCATAAAAACAGGGAGATAGCCTGCTTTATCACTATATTCTTTCCTCCTGCTACAGGGATGGTTATTTTTAAAAAGCCCAGCTTTTTAAAAAATGCTAAATACAAAATAAGTTAATGAAAGAAGTCTAATGAGGCTAGAGCTGAGAACCCACTAATAGCAGGTTGGAAAAAAATGAGATTGAAAATGGATCCAGAGGCCAGATCTTGTTTCCAATTTAATGGAAAAGTCATTGAACTGCTTTATAGAGAGCACTAAGTGAATCCGTGTGTGGATTTGAGAAGATCGCTTTGTCTAGAGCATGAATGAAGATTTACAGGAGATATTGTCAAGAGAAAAGGATACCAATTAGGAAAGTGTTGCAATAATCCTTCTGATTGATAATCCTTGTGATTTACCATTATACCTGGCTTAAGGCATAGTGATAAGTATGATGAGTAGTGGATGAACTCTGTAAGTATTTAAAAAGTCAAAAAGAAAGAGAAAAGAAAAAGAGATATAAATATCAATACTTCATTTCTGGGTTGACTAGTCTTTTTTATACAATGAAGATACACTGAATATCTAGTATAAACTCAACCGTGAGGACATGGAAGAGTTCAGAGATGTAATAATAAATTGTTACTCCCATAATATAAAGGTTATAACAGAGTAAGTCCAAAAAAATCACAAAAACATAAAGAAATGAACTCGTTTATATATTTGTTCTACAAATATTAATAGTTTGCCTATCAGTTACCATGTTCATACTGTCTCCAAAAAAATTGCAGCAACATGGAAAATTAAGATATGTAGAACAATTAAATGGTTAAAAAGAGCTAGCATTTACTGCATGTTACTAAAAGTATGTTACGGGACTAAATATATTTCTTGACTTACAGCTCACAAAATGGTAATAATAATGATGGTTCTTTCTCTGTCTTCTCTGTTGATTCTTCTTCTCCTATATCAATTAATATTAAAATGTCTTAAAACTCAGTTCTTGGTCCTTTTTCTCCATCTATACTTCTACCCAATGTCATTTCACTACTTTGAATAACTTTAAATATTTCTATGTGATGTGATTCCAAAATATATGTTCCTGCTACTCAGCCCCCACCAGCTCCAAACTCCTATATCAGCTGCTTACTTAACATCAACTCACATCATCAAAATGAATATTGATACCAAATTTGCATCATTAACAGTCTTTCCCATTTCAGTGGATGCTGCTCTCCTCTTCCAATCATGCAGACCAAAGAGCCAGAAACATCTTACTCTAGTACTCTGTATCTAATTTTGTCAAGAAATGCAGCTAGTTTAGTCTACAAAAGATATCCAGAATCTGATTCCCTGCCTGCTGGATGACCCCAAGTTTGTCTAAGCCTTCATCTTCTCTTTCCTTGATTATGACAAATATGTCCACATTCTCTCATCACCTGTGATTTCTCTTAATAGACTGTTCTCACCATCACAATCAGAAATATACTTTTAAAATAAAAGTCAGATTATTTCAATTATCTGCTGAAATTCCTGGAGTAGCTTCAGTTTCTTCTGAATGAAAACCAGATTTATCTCCATGGCTCATGTACTGGATTGACTAATTCTCTAAAAATGTGTATCTACCTAAGAAATGCAAACTTATTTTAAAATAGGAGCTTTAAATATGCAATTGAGGTACTAGGAAGTTACTATGGATTAGAATGGGCTTTATTCTAATGCCTGGTGTTATTAAAGAAGTAAATTTGACCCAGAGGCAGACAGGATGAATATGATGTGATGATAAAAGCACAAATTGGAGTGATATAGCCGTAAACCAAGCAACATCAAAGATAGCTGGTAAACACCAGAAGATAGGAAGAGGCAAGGAAGAATTCTTTCTATATACTAGAGAGAAATAATGGTGCGGTCGATATCTCAGTTCTGTTCTTTTTGCCTTCAGAACTATGAGAAAATAGATTCTGCTGTAAGCAATGCAATTTGTGGTCATTTGTTATAATGACCCCCATAAATTTTACACAACTTAGAAGACTTTGTGTGATTTGTACCATCCACCCTGTACCATCTACCCTACCACAATCTCACCTTATTTCTTGTTTAACTTTGTTCTAGTCACCACCCTCCCTGTGTCTTCTCTTACACAGCAAGAATAATGACATCTTAGGCCATTTGCACCACTGGATACATACTCTTGCAATACTTTTCTACTGGGTAATTACACAGCTATCCCACATATCTTTCAACCCTTTGACCAACCATGAGGGCCTCTATGATGTTTATCCTCATCACCCTACTGTAAAGTGCAGTTCTACCAAAATCACAAATGGTTACTTATCAAGTAACATTGTTACATTTAGCTTATCATATTACTCCAAAAGTATTGGTTGAATGTCTTCCAAAGGCTTTTTACATACCATACCATGACATCAATGGTAAACTGTCCTGAAAGAACATAAGGACCCCTGTCTTGTGGACACCACAGAAGGCACACATTAATATTAAGAGCACAAGCACTAAAGCAAATAATATGGTTTCTTCTGGCAAATATGAATTCACAGAAAAGAACTCAGCAGGACAGGATGCTGAAGGATAGTTGGAACTATAGGAAACTGATGAACCATTTAACTTCTCTGGATATGTTCCTTGTTAAGAGTAGAGAGCTGGAAACAGGTGCCCCCTAAAGAAAATTCCCTGCAACTGCTCAAATAAAACAGCAACAACAAAGCCAATAAAACAAAAAGCTTATAGAAATGATGGTGGCCTACTAGATGGTATCATTTTACTTGTAGTAAAAACTACTTTCATCTGTAGTCTATAACTTGTATTTTCACAGGTAAATATTAATGACATAAATGCTTTCCAATTAGTATCATAAAAATTTAGTTTCCTGATGAGTACACATTGTTCTAAATGCTATCTTCACTGTTAATGTTTTATGAAAATGACAAATACCTTACACTGCTAAGAAAAAGAAAATCACTATTGCTGACAAGATTATAAAAGTTTATTGGCAATACTTGCATTTGCATTTTATCATCTCCACTCCAATTATGAAACAACTAAGAAAGAGACTGTGAATTATAGAATAATAAATAATGCAGTATTGCACTGGGAAAAATAAGGTATAGTGTTCTAGTGGAAGAGAAAAGATATTAAAGGAATGCTCAAATATTCAAAGAAATGTCCAAACAAAGCAAGTACAATAATATATCAGAAAGTAATAAATGTTCTTAAATGAGGAAACTAGAGAAAAACTGTATCAACAAGATTTTAAAGTGGGAGTTGGAATAAGTCTTTAAAAAACCTTGCTATTTAGAAAACTTGAAATAGCAGGAGGAATCACCACAGAGAAGCAATTAAAACAATTGTGGCATTTGCCTAACTCAGATCCACTTTATCCTTCAATTAATTGCATGCTCTTCAAAATGATAAAATAACGATCTCACAGTGCCCAAATAATTGAGTGCTTTTAAATTATGTGGAATAAGATTACATTCTTTGTTCTTTTACCCTCTTCTGAAATTGGTGTAATGCTTGTAAAAAGATACTCACTTGACAGTTCTAAACATGTAAGCCCTCCATTAACCCAGAAAGCAGGCATGGAATGCAAAGGAGATTCCAACAGCCTCACACCAACGGTATGCATGCTAAACACTGCTCCTGTTGGACCACTTGTAAAGTGAGAGGCTCATATGGTTCACAGGCCAGTCAGTTTTTCCTCTGTTGCTAGTATATTCAGAGATGAAGCTAATTAGCCACAGATTTGTAAAATTATTTCAGCTCAGAGAGAATCTCCAGAGATATGTTCCTTAGCATAATGGTGAATTTGCTTCAATTGTGATACTAGATAAGGAATATTAATTCTCTTCACCCAAGTTAGCAAAATTAATTGACTATTCATCAGCCCAATATTCTTATTTGGTCTTAAATGACATCTTTATTTCCGTTGTCCATGACTTCATTATTTCCATAGGCAATGCATGACCTAAACATATGGTGTGGGAAGAAAATGCATTCTAACCTGAAATTCACTGTTCAAATAAATGATATTCTCTAAAACATATTTTAATGGCTTTATTCTCAACATCTAGGAACTATCATAGAGACCTGCAAAATGCATGAAATATTTTACACTCACTTCAAATAAAGGTATAATATATCACTGCATATCTCAATTTTCTGACCATAGTTAATGTAAAAAAAAAAAATTACACAATGTAGGAAAGCTAAGCACCAGATGCATTATGTATTTTTATTTTCCAGGCATAAACAATGCTCCCAGACACTAAAGCATGTTCTGGAAATGTAACACACACTGCTCTGCTGCTCATTAGCCTCAGACTGCAGGGAATTTCATAAAACTGGGGAATGTAGTTGCACTGACAAGAAAAGGGTTACATGGTATCAGCCCCTGTTTGTCTTTAGTCAATGGCAGTCTTCCAAAATAAATGACTCAGAGAATTTAAAACTCAGAAAAAATAAGCCCACTAATATGAATTGTATAATGGTGTTTAGTAAGTTACATAAAAAATTCAAGAGAGTGTATCATTCCCTTTTAATGTCATATTAAGAAATCATTTCGTTATTGAAGAAAATTTACTTCTGTATGACCTTTCCTTTTATTATTTGGTTAGAATCCAAATACTTATAAGTTACATGTTAACTTATAGATTTGTGTCTGGCAGAGACCTGAATACCAAAAGTTGTATAAAAAAATACAAAAAAGTTATGTGGCAAAATGTCCATTTAACCTAGTGATTGTCTATCAATATTCCTTTTCTTCATAAGATCTATAAATATATAGCTTATTAATATGGTTTGATTCCATCCATATGGATATATTTGTTTCCTCAAGGATTAATGAATGGAATAAAATGTTTGACATAGATTTATTTAAGAATCAAATTGTTAAAATTTCAGAATTATATTTAGATATAAATAAAACTTTTATATTAGCAAGAGATTAGTTTTTTTTAATCATTTCCAATTCACCTTCCTATTCACTTAGTTATATGCATACAGTTTAATTTTCAAATCTGACTTTCTGTATCACCATATGGAAAAAATAACAAATAAGGAATGTGGCACAGGGTCTAGCAACAATAGCAAGCACAAAATAGACCATAGCAAAAAAAAAAAAAACAAAAAAACCCTAAAATCTAAATCAGCCAAAACTCCAAAGAATTGCATGTCATTCTCCTAATTAATATAACATGTAATTGTGGAGACAATTATATGTGATATCATAGGTGCTATACTCAGTACATACTAAACTCAATAAATGTTAGTTGTAACTTAGGAAAAAAAGAATTGCTTGTCATTTTCATAAAGTTTATCACATTTATATTCCCTTCAAATGATTTTTTATGACAGTTAATTTAAGATTAACCACAGATTTCTCTGAAGTACACATAGGCATTTTCCAGGATATACAACATATAGGCAGTGAAAGATGTTCTAATACATTTTAAAAGACTGAAATTGTGCAAATTCTCTTCTTATCACAATGAATGGAACTAGAAGTTAATAGGAGGAGAAGTAGAAAATTCACAAATGTGTGGAAATTAAACAACACTTAAGATGAATCAAAAAAGAAATCACAAAGGAAATCATAAAACATATTGAGGTAGATGAAAATTAAAACACAACATAAAAAAATTTATGGGATGCACCAAATGCAGTACTAAGCTGGAAACTTAACAGCTGTAAACACTGTCATTACAAATGAAGAAAGATCTCAGATCAAAACTCCAACTTTCATCTCAAGGAACTAGTAAAAGAAGAAAAATCTAAACTAAATCTAGCAGAAAAAAGGTGCTAAAGTTGGAGCATGCCCTCTAAAAATTCATGTGCTGCAGTTTTGATTGCTCCGTGTTTCTGCATCAGGAGGTAGAGCCTAGGAGAACATGCAAGGGTTATTGGGGAGAGCCCTCATGAATAGGCTAATATCCTTTACAACATAGTAAATTCTAATTCTTATGAGACTGAATTAGTTATTGTTCATGAGAATAGGATTTTATAAAGCAAAATAATACCTCATATTGTGTTTCTTTCACATCACCCACTTGCCCTTTTATTTTTTTGTCATGAGTTGGAGCAGCATGAAAAACCAGATTCAGACATTCAATCTTGAACTTCCAGCGTCCAGAACCATGAGCCAAAATACCCTCTTTTTTCTTAAATTATCTAGTCTCAGGTAATTTTTATAGCAGCAGAAAACAGACTAAGACACGAGGAAATAATAAAGCTCCAAGTTAAGGTAAACAAAATACAAAATAGAACTACAATATAGCCTGGTGTTGTGGTGCACATCTGTAATCCCAGCCACTTGGGGGGCTAAGGCAGGAACATCATGAGTTCAAAGCCAGTCTCAGCAACTTAGTGAGGCACTGAGAAACTCAGTGAGACACTGTCTCTAGGTAAAAAAATATACGTATAAAAAATGATCTGGGATGTGGCTCAGTGATTGAGTGTCCCTGGGTGGGTTCATCACCTGGTACCAAAAGAAAAAGAAGAAGAATACAGAGTGTCAGTAAAAGCGACAGTTCTTTCTTTGAATGTTTCAACAAAATTATAAATCCTTAGTTTGATGGAACAACAAAAAAAAGACATCTAAAATCAGAAATTAATGTGGGACATTAATGCCATTTTCGCAGACACAGAATGAATTCTTAGAGAGTGTGATAAGCAGTTGCACTTCAACTGTATTACACACTAGATAAAATGGCATATTTCTAGAAGAAGAAGAAAAAAAGAAAATCTAAGCAGACTTACAAGTAATAAGGAAATTATATCAGTAATCAAACTTCCCAACAACAAAATCTCAGGATCAGATAAGTTTACTGATCAATTCTTTCAACCAGATTAAGAAGAATTAACACAAAAACTCTGAACACTTATTTAAAACATGATACAGAAGAAACATATCTAAGCTCATTTTATGAAACTATACATGAACGATACTATAGAAATAAAAAGTAATAATAAATTTAAAGACATTTTGCATTCATGATCAAAATACTCAGTATTGCTAAAACTCCACAAGTACCCATAGATAGCATAAATTCAATGCAATCCCTATCAAAATCTCATTTTCTTGCCCAGAGGTAAAAAATTCATGTTGAGATTCTTGTGAAATTTTTTAAAATTTATTTTTATTGTACACAAATGGGATACATACTGTTTCTCTGTATGTACATGAAGTAAAGGCATACCATTTGTGTAGTCATACTTTTACATAGGATAACGGTGTTTGATTCATTCTGTTATTTTTTCCCATTCCCCCCACTCCTCCCACACTTCTTTTCCCTCTGTACAGTTCTTCTTTCCTCCATTCTTACCTCCTTCCCACCCCCCACTATGTGTCATCATCCACTGATAAGGGAGATTATTCATCCTTTGGATTTTTGAGATTTGCTTATCTCACTTAGCATGATATTCTCCAATTTCATCCATTTGCCTGCAAATGCCATATTTTATTATTCTTTATGGCTGAGTAATATTCTGTTGTATGTAGATACCACAGATTCCTTATTCATTCATCAATTGAAGGGCATCTAGGTTGGTTCCACAATCTGGCTATTGTGAATTGAGCAGCTATGAACATTGATGTGGCTGCATCTCTTTAGTATGATGATTTTAAGTCCTTTGGGTACAAGCCAAGGAGTGGGATAGCTGGGTCATATGGTGGTTCCATTCTAAGTTTTCTGAGGAATCTCCACATTGTTTCCAGAGTGGCTTCACTAATTTGCAGCCCCACCAGCAATGTATGAGTGCACTTTTTTCCCCACATCCTCGCAACACCTATTGTTGCTAGAATTCTTGATAATCGCTATTCTATTTGGGGTAAGATGGAATCTTAGGGTGGTTTTGATTTGCATTTCTCTTATTACTAGAGATGTTGAACATTTTTTCATATATCTGTTGATTGCTTGTACATCTTCTTCTGTGAAGTGTCTGTTCATTTCCTTAGCCCATTTGTTGATTGGGTTATTTGTATTGTTGGTGTAGAGTTTTTTGAGTTCTTTATATATTCTGGAAATTAGCGCTCTATCTGAAGTATGATTGGCAAAGATTTTCTCCCACTCTGTAGGCTCTTTCTTCACATTGCTGATAGTTTCCTTTGCTGAGAGAAAGCTTTCTAGTTTGAATCTATCCCAGTTATTGATTCTTGCTTTTATTTCTTGTGCTATGGGGAGTCCTGCTGAGGAAGTCTGATTCTAAGCAGACATGTTGAAGATTTGTACCTACTTTTTCTTCTATAATATGCAGGATCTCTGATCTGATTCCAAGGTCCTTGATCCATTTTGAGTTGAGTTTTGTACAGGGTGAGAGATAGGGGATTAGTTTCATTCTGGGGCATATGGATATCCAATTTTCCCAGCACCATTTGTTGAAGAGACTATGTTTTCTCCATTGCATATTTTTGTGCACCTTTGTCTAGTATGAGAAAACTGTATTTATTTGGGTTTGTGTCCGTGTCCTCTATCCTGTACCATTGATCTACGTGTCTATTTTGGTACCAATAACATGCTGTTTTTGTTACTATTGCTTTGTAGTATAGTTGAAGTTCTGCTATTTCGATAACCCCTGCTTCATTTTTCCTGCAAAGGATTGCTTTAGCTATTCTGGGTTTCTTATTCTTCCAGATGAATTTCATAATTGCTTGCTCTATTTCTGTAAGGTACGTCATTGGGATTTTAATTGGAATTGCATTGAATCTGTATAGCACTTTTGGTATTATGGCCATTTTGACAATATTAATCCTGCCCATCGAAGAACATGGGAGATCTTTCCATCTTCTAAGATTTTCTTTAATTTCTTTCTTTAGTGTTCTGTAGTTCTCATTGTAGAGGTCTTTCACTTCTTTTGTTAGATTGATTCCCAAGTATTTTACTTTTTTCGAAGCTATTGTGAATGGGGTAGTTTTTATAATTTCTCTTTCTGAAGATTCATCACTTATGTAGAAAAATGCATTAGATTTAGGAGCATTGATTTTATATCCTGTTTCTTTACTGAATTCACGTATGAGTTCTAAAAGTTTTCTGGTGGAATTTCCTGGTTCCTCTAAGTATATAATCATGTCATCAGTGAATAGGGATAGTTTGCGTTCTTCTTTTCCTATTCATATGAATTTTATTTCTTTGGTCTGTCTAATTTCTCTGGCTAGAGTTTCAAGGACAACGTTGAATAGAAGTGGTGAAGGAGGGCATCCCTGCCTTGTTCTGGGTTTTAGGGGGAATGCCTTCAGTTTTTCGCCATTTAGAATGATATTGGTCATGCGCTTAGCATATATGGCCTTTAAAATGTTAAGGAATGTTCCCACTATCCCTATTTTTTTCAGTGTTTTGAGCATGAAGTGATGCTGTATTTTATCAAATGCTCTGCATCTATTGAAATAATCATGTGATTCTTGACTTTAAGTCTGTTGATATGGTGAATGACATTTATTGATTTCTGGATGTTGAACCAACCTCTCTTCCCTGGGATAAAACCCACTTGATCTTGGTGCACTATCTTTCTAATATATTTTTGTATGTGATTTGCTAAAATTTTGTTGAGAATTTTTGCATCAATGTTCATTAAGCATATTGGTCTGAAATTTTCTTTCCTCAATGTGTCTGTGTCTGGTTTAGGTATCAGGGTGATATTGGCTTCAAAGAATGAGTTTGGGAGGTTTCCCTCCTCTTCTATTTCATGGAATACTTTGAGAAGTATTGGAATAAGCTCTTCTTTAAAGGTTTTGTAGAACTAGGCTGAGAACCCATCTGGTCCTGGACTTTGTTCATAGGGTTTTGATGACTTCTTCTATTTCATTCCTTGAAATTTTTCTATTTAAATTGTATATCTCCTCCTGATTCAGTTAAGGTAATTCATATGTCTCTAGAAACCTATTGATATCTTTGAGATTTTCTATTTTGTTGGAATAGAGATTTTCAAAATAGCTTCTAATTATGTTTTGTATTTCACTCATGTCTGTCATGATATTTCCTTGTTCATTCCGAATTTTAGTAATTTGAGTTTTCTCTCTCCTCTTTGTTAGTGTGGCTAAGGGTTTATCAATTTTGTTTATTTTTTCAAAGAAGCAACTATTTATTTTGTCAATTTTTTAATTGTTTCTTTTGTTTCAATTTCATTGATTTCAGCTCTGATTTTAACTATTTCCTGTCTTCTACTACTTTTGGTGTTGATCTGTTCTTTTTCTAGGACTTTGAGCTATAGCGTTAGGTGGTTTATTTGTTGATTTTTTCATCTCTTATTGAATGCGCTCCATGAAATAAATTATCCTCTAAGTACTGCTTTCATAGTGTCCCAGAGATTTTGGTATAATGTTTCTTTGTTCTCATTTACCTCTAAGAATTTTTTAATTTCCTTTCTGATATCTTCTGTTATCCATTCAACATACAATAGCATATTGTTTAATCTCCAGGTGTTGGAGTAGTTTCTGTTTTTCACTCTGTCATTTATTTCTAATTTCAATCCATTGTGATCTGATAGAATAAAAGGTAGTGTCTCTATCTTCTTGTATTTGCTAACATTAGCTTTGTGGCATAACATATGGTCTATTTTAGAGAAGGATCCATGTGCTGCTGAGAAGAAAGTATATTCGCGCTTTGTTGGATGGTATATTCTATAAACATCTGTTAAGCCTACATTATTGATTGTTTTATTAAGATCTATGCTTTCTTTGTTCAATTTTGTTTAGAAGATCTGTCCAGTGGTGAGAGAGGTGTCTGAAAATCACGTAGTATTATTGTGTTGTGGTCTATTTGGTTTCTGAAATTGAGAAGGATTTGTTTGACATACATGAATAAGCCACTGTTTGGGGCATAGATATTTACGATTGTTATGACTTGCTGATTTATGCTTCCCTTGAGCAGTATGAAATGTCCTTCTTTATCCCTTCTGACTAACTTTGGCTGGAAGCCCACATAATCTGAAATGATGATGGACACCCCAGCCTTTTTGCTGGGTCCATGCGCATGGTGTGTTTTTCCCCATCCTTTCACCTTTAGTCTGTGGGTATCTCCTTCTATGAGGTGAGTCTCTTGGAGGCAACCTACTGTTGGATCTTTCTTTTTAATCCAATCTGCCAGTCTTTGTCTTATGATTGATGAGTTCAGGCCATTAATATTCCGGGTTATCATTGAGATATGATTTGTATTCCCGGTCATTTGGCTATTTTTTGTTTGACTTGACTTCGTTTGTCCTTTATTTGACTATTCCTTTAGGATAGATCCTCCCTTGGCTGATTTGCATCATTGTTTTTCATCTCTTCCTCATGGAATATTTTGCTGAGAATGTTGTGTAATGCTGACTTTCTTTTTGTAAATTCTTTTAGCTTTTGTTTATCATGGAAGAATTTTATTTCGTCGTCAAATCTGAAGGTACCTTTTGCTGGGTATAAGAGTCTTGGTTGGCATCCATTTTCTTTCAGGGCTTGAAAAATGTTGTTCCAAGCCCTTCTAGCTTTTAGGGTCTGGATTGAAAAATCTGCTGATATCCTTATCAGTTTCCCCCTGAATGTAATTTGATTCTTTTCTCTCACAGCCTTTAAAATTCTGTCTTTACTTTGTATGTTAGTTATTTTCATTATAATGTGCCTTTGTGTGTGTCTGTTGTAATTTTGTATATTTGGAGTCCTATAAGCCTCTTGTACCTGGTTTTCCATTTTAGTCTTCATATTTGGAAAATTTTCTGATATTATTTCATTGAATAGATTGTTTATTCCTTTGGTTTGTTCTTCTAAGCCTTCCTCAATCCCAATAATTCTTAAATTTGGCCTTTTCATGATATCCCATAGTTCTTGTAGATTCTGTTCATGATTTCTTACCATCTTCTCTGTTTGTTCAACTTTGTTTTCAAGGTTAAATATTTTGTCTTCAATGTCTGGGTTCTTTCTTCCAGGTATTCTATCCTATTGGTTATGCTTTCTATGGAGTTCTTAATTTTTTTATTGTTTCCTTCATTTCAAGGATTTCTGTTCTTTTTTCAATATCTCTAACTCTTTATTGAAATGATCTTTTGCTTTATGTATTTGCTCTTTTAACTGTCGATTGATGTGATCATTCGATGCATGCATTTGCTCTTTCATCTCATCGTTTGCTTCCCTGATCATTTTAATTATGTGCATTCTGAGCTCCTTCTCTGACATTTCTTCTGCCATGCTGTCATTGGATTTTATTAATGTAACATCTAGATTTGTTTGGGGCATTTTCTTACCTTGTTTTCTCATATAGTTCAGGTATCAGTGGATTGCTGTGATATTGCAGATTTCCTCTATTGACTTATAGTGTCCCTGAAGATTTCTATATATATCCCCCCTTAGCCTTCAGTAGGCTGAAGTCTTGGAGGAACTTGATAATGCGGTGCTCCACAAGGAAGGTGCCTCTCTAGGGGTGATGGCATTCAGGTGGGGTATATTCCCTGCTAGTGGGCAGAGGTGCCTCCCCTTATTGACCAATGGTCATCCAAAGGGGAACTAGGCTGTGGGCTGAGGCAAGGCCTGTTTGGGCCTGTGTCTCTGGTTTCCACATCCTCCTGGGAAAACCTCAGCCAGCAGGGAAGACTCACTCGGTGGGGACGTCTCGCTGGTCAGCTCCCCTCCTAGAAGTTCCCATCAATCCACAGCTACCGCCTAGGCTGGGCAGCCTTCCTCTGCAATGTGCCCAGGGCCCCGGACCTACCTCCTGGCGCTGGGAGCCTCACCCTGTGCCCAAGAGTCTTCTTAGGCTGCCCCTCCTTAGAGAAGCTGCCCACAGTCCTGGAACCTTCACTCTGCCCCTAAGCATCTCTCTGTGCAGCTTCTCCATCAAGAAGCCACCTAGGCCCTGGGACCATGCTCTGCACCTAATCACCTGGCTTTGTGGCCCCTCCTCTGAACAGCTGCCTGGAACCCTGGTGTAGTCACTCAGAGTCCAAGCAACCCACTGCGCCTCCTCCTTCATGCAGCTGCCTGGTGCCCTCCGGGGCAGTTGCCTCACTCCGAGTCCAAGCGCTGTGCTGAGAGGCCTCCTCTACAATGCTTGCAGTTGTTGGAGTTCACTGCTCCAGCGGGGGGAGGGGTGTCTCATTGGGCAACTCTACTTCACAAAGTTCCCTGTGTTCCGGGACTACCGCCCCATTCAGGATGCCTCCCCAATGGGAGAGAGTCACCCGGCTGCTTTGAGTTGTTTCCAAGACTCTGAAAATCTCATCTTCTTGCATCCTGAGTCCTGGAGCAACATGAAATGCAGCCACCCTCTAGCCCGCCATATTGAAACCTCTCATGTGAAATTTTAAGAGGCTCTGGATAGATAAAATTGTCTTCAAGAAGATGATAAATTTGAAGGTCTCCTATTCCTGACTTCAAAATTCAATCCAAAACTACAGTAATTAAAACAGTGTGGTACTGGTACAGACAGACATATGACCAATGGAATAGAATAAAATAAATCCTCACACAGATATGGTCAAAGGACTTTCAACAATTTGCCAAGACCATTGAATAGGGAAATAACAGTCTTTTCAACTAATGATGCTGTTAAAACTAGGTATCCACATGCAAAAGAATGAAGCTGGGTGTTTGCTTTATACAACATACAAAAATTAAGTCAAAATTAAGACCTACATAGACTGAAAGTATAAAACTCAGAAGAAAGCATAGGAAAAAATTTTGACATTTAGTTTGATAATATTGTATTGGATATGTCACCAAAGGCAATAGATAAAAGAAGGAAGAGGAGGAGGAGGAGAAGGAAACAGATAAATTAGGTACCATGAAAATTTCAAAATTTTTAATAAAAAGATACTGTCAACATAATAAGAAGACAACCCCCAGAATGGGAGAAAATGTTTGAAGAAATTCATGTGATAAGGTATTAATATCTAAAACTGAACAATAAGAAAACAAACAACTAAATTCCAAAAGGGTAGGAAGAAGAACCAGAGCTGACCCTCTCTAGTGGCACAAAGAAGAGGTCATGTGGGCACACAGTAGGATGGCAGGAGTGTGAAAACTAGAAAGAAGATTCTCACTAGAAACCAAACCTTATTGGGCATCCTTTTTCTTCAGGGAAGTAAATTTCTGTTGTCTAAGCCACCAACTCTATTGTATTGTTATGGCAGCCAGAACAGTCGAGTACATAGGGTCTCCTGACCTGAAATTTTGCCTCCCCAAAGAGAATGCTCCTTTTTTCATCTCATATATACTCCAAATGAAAATCAGACCCAAAGATTTCTGAATTGGCACTGTCTTTGTTAGTACTCACTAAACCCACCTTCACAGAGTTCTAGTGAGAAGCAGGGCTCTTCTATCAGACGCTTGTGCATTTAATGTGTGGTCATACTCCCCATCTTCCCAGAGTGCACCCTGATGAAATATCAAAGCCTCTTTTAAAACTGATGATGTAATTCTTTGAGGTTCTGGTATTTTTCCTCAGCTAAAATTTTTACTCCTTTACTATACCCGTTCATGCTTGTATTCCTTGATCTGATATCAATGTTTCTTACAATATTTATGAGCTACTCAAGGCATTTTGGGCAGAGATTTGATTTCTCTTTCTCACTCACCCAAACACAGCCAGATTCATCCCCAAGTCTTCCTTGGAGTTTTGCAACAATCTTGTTTAATTTTTGTTTCTCCACATTAGATTAAGGATTCACTTTCTCTCTTAGTTAGTTTACCACAAATAATTTATTATTAACAAATTATATTATCATTCCTCCTCCATAATTGCATCTGAGTCCCTGAAGTCTTCATTGATGTGGTTTTCCTAATGTTCAATGGGGCTATCTTTTTCAGACAGGTGGTGACAGTTCACCTGTGAATAATTGCTAGTCAATAAATCACCTAGTCCTGCTCTTCTCTATGAGGTTGTTTTGTTTTTAAATTTACTGTAAGCAAAGTAAAGAACATAATTAAGAACATTTAGTTGAAATGATGTGGTTATGGTTCTTCAGAAAACTTTTAAACAAGAGTCCAGATTCCTTGATTGTAGAGTGACCTTTGGATCTTCTTGATAAGATGATTGTGCGAGTTGAGTGTGTTCTTTATCTTTCATATTCAAGATACTAACACCTGGCTTGTTTGTTTCCCAAAAAAATCTGTAAAAAATGAATACTTCAAACAAATATATACTCTTTATTCTTGTGAGAAATCCTGTCAAAACTACTTAAATGATTACTGAATTTGATTAGGGAATTGACTGCCCATAACTCAATAAAACTTCCTATCTTAGAGTCTAGAAACTACAGTGGCTTAAGCAGTTGACTCCACGAATGTTCAATTCTCTTTCACCTTTTTTCTCACTATTATCTGATAAAGCTCAGTAACTGCTTCTAATTTATAATTACTACTTCAGTTCCTTGAAAATAAAAATAATGGATTGAGCATAAAAAAATAATATTGGCCCTTTCCATTCAGCATCTTTAAATTTCATCCTCTGACATTATTTCCTAAAGGAGTTCTGAACCACAGAACCACGTAGAGAAAAACATATTGAAGGCTTCATCTCGAACCTATGAATCAAATCCCTGAGAATGGGCTTCTTGTACTGTTGGTGTCATTTCTATTTCCTAGAGGTAGAATACAAGACACAGGACCATGATAAACCACAATAAACAACCTCTGACAGAAACTAAGATGCAATATTTTTGATTATTTATATTGTTAAAATATTATTCAGTCATACTTATGGTTTTATTTTACTCCAGCATTCAGTTTAGTTCTTAGCATTTATTAGGTTCTAAGTAAAGAGTGTGGAATGAATGAATATATTCCCAACAAAGAATGAAATGCCTACCAACTTATGTTCAATAAACTGTTAAATAAATTTATCTATATTCATTTCTACTAGAATTATTTTTCAAAAATTTTTATTCAATGTCCCTAGTCTATTAATAGAATTAATTAATTAACTAATGATGTGAAAACAGTACTTTATTCAAATATGTTATGAAATCTCTACCTTTACTCATCTTATAGTCTTGAGAAAGAGATAAACATTAAGCAAACTGATAAGGAAATAGGTAAGAATATGGTGTTAGTTAGTGGAAAGAAGTCTATGCTGAACAATAGAGTAAGGAAAGGAGATAGGAGGTGTGAGTGCTATTTTATGTGAAGAGAAGGAATGATAGGGAAGACATAAGTTAGGGGAGGGAACCCTGTATGTCTGGAGAAAGCATGGCAGGCAATCATGGAATCCAGAATAAAGAAGCTTAATGCAAACATGTATCATAGTTAAGAAGATACATGTGCTGGTGGTAGCCTTCTAAAGCAGATGTTAGTTACATAAAAAAGATTTTCAGACAAATTTTAAAAGTCAGTACAAACTTGCTCCTCATTGGCAAAGATTAAATATATATCTAACATGCAGATGAAGTACACAGCACAAATCTGAAATCTGTATATTCTTTTAGAGTGATTGCATTATTTATGGAGCAGGTTGTTATAATGTACAGCCTCAGCAGGGATTTGGAATCAGAAAAATGTGTGCTCAAGTATACACTGTGCTATGTCTCTTCTCATAATTCATGCAAGAAACTTAATATGGCTTTAGTTTTCTTACTAGATGTGTGGTTTAGATATTAGGTGTCCTCCAAAAGCTCATGTATGAGACAGTGCAAGAAAGTTTAGAGGTGTGATGATTAGGTTATGAGAACCTTAACTCCATTAAGTTAATCAATCCACTGATAAGGATTATCTGAGTCCTAACTGTAGGCAAGTAGGATGTGGCTATTTTCAGGTGAGTCACTGAAGGCTTCCCTTTGGGGTATATACTTGGTAAACTGAGCTTAGTCTCTTTCTCTATCTATCTCCTGATCATGTCCTGAGCCAGTTCCCTGTGCCACACCCTTCCACCATGATGTTCTGCCTCATCTCAGACCCAAAGGAATGGAGTGGGCCATCTATGGACTGAGACCACTGAGATTTCAAGCCCCCAAATAAACTTTTCCTTCTCTAATTGTTCTTGTCAGGTTTTTTGTTCATGGTTGCAGAAAAGCTACCTAAAGCACTATAAAAGCACAGAAATTTATCCCTACTTCTATTCCCAATTCTTTGTTCATTCCCTTTTATTCATTCAGTCAATGATTCAGAACATATTTGGTAATTGTGTACAGTATTCCAAGCATCATCTGGCTAAGGAGATACAGGGAAGCTATCATGGGACATTGGAAAAGGCCATCATTAAATTATTAGACAAGTGTCAAGGGGTAGTAAGTGCTAACAGGAAAAATAACACAAGATAACGAAGTATTTGGAGATTTCTATTAAACATGATAATGTTAAAGAAGTCCATTTTATACAATGAAAGAAATTGAAAGGAATGAAATATCCAAGGTTCTAGAACCACTTAGAAAAAAAGTGTTCCAAATACAAGGAAATAAATACAAGGGCCTATTCACAGAACAAAAAGGCAGGTGTGGCTGCAGCAAAGTATGTGAGGGGACCAAGAGAGGAGGCAAGGGCAGATGGGCAGACTGGAGATGTGATTTAGAGACATGTAATCTGTGAGAAGAATTTTTAATGTAATTCTTGGTGAGATTCGAAACTATTAGGAAAGTGATGTGATAAGACTATTTAACAGGAACACTCCACGTGTTGAGTAGAAAATAAGCTATCACTGTGACACAGGTTAGAGAACAAGGGACTAGTTGGAGGCATTAATCTAATCCTGACAACAATGATTTCAACAATTTGGGGGTTAGAAAAGGTGAGGAAAAGAATCAGATTATGGATATACTTATAAGTAGAATTAACAGGATTTACTGATAAATGTGATGTGGGATGTGAGAGGAGTCCAGAACGACTCTGGGATTTAGTCTGTCATAATTTCAACTAAAGGCCTCCCAATATGTATTAAATCCTAAAACTTGTGACTTTTACTTTTTATGGCAAAAGCGATTTTGCAGATGAGATTAAATTAATGATCTTGAGATGGGCAGATTATCCTGGGTTATCAGGACAGGCCCAATGTAAACAGAAAGGTTATTTTAAGGGAACACAGGAGGAATCAGAGAGAGGAAGAAGGACATGTGGTGCCAGAAGCAGAGGGAGAAAACATTATATAATGTGGGGCCAGGAGTCAAGGAATGAAAGAACCTGTAAAAGCTGAAAAAGGAGAAGAAGGGAGTCTCAAGTAAACATCAGCCATGGCAACACCTTGATTTTAGTCTAATAAGACTCACTTCAGACTTCTGAATTTCTGACTGTAAGAGAGCAAATTTGGGCTGTTTTAAACCACAAAATTTGTTATAATTTGATACAGAAGCAATAGGAAACTAATGTATGATTTTAAGCAACTGAAAGGATTGAGAGGCATGGGGGAACATGAGATGAAGCAAGTTCAGACCTTTGTGTGGGAATCAGGAAGTCTGAATTTGAACATGACATGTTTGAGAAGACATTTGAATATCAAGAAAGAGATATCAAACAGATTGGATGGACACATAAATTCATAACAAAAGAGAATGCTCCTTGCGAGAGATCTATTTGTAAATAATAAGCATATATCTTTAGTATTTAATCCATGAATCTGAGGAAAATTATCTAGACTACAAGTAACAGTTGGAAAAAAGAAATCAAAATTCTTAAACCCAAAGTTCTTCAAAGTTTAAAGATAGAAAATTCAGGATAATTCAGAAAGGCAGTCACCAAAGTAGTAAGTAGAAAACAGAAAGATTAGTGTTTTGTAGGCCAGAGGGAGAACGTATTTCAAGGAAAAGTGAGTAATTAGGTGTCAAGTGCTACTGATAGATGAAAGGGAGGACTCAAGGTTCACCATTAAGTATGGTAACAGGGTGCACACTGATAACTTTGATGAGTGTTAAAACTGTGTAATAAGAATTGTTTGGGTAGTGATACAGAGTAATACCAAGTGTGCTCAGGAGATTGTAAGTGAAGAGAATGGAGGCACTAATAAAAATATACAATGGAATCTTGTTGACAAGCCAAGGAAGAACCTCAGGAAAGAATGTGAGCGACTTACATGTTGTTAGGAGTTCTATGAGCTAATACTAATAGAATGTCTACATATTTGCACAAAATAGATGCTCGATGAAATGTTGGTAGTATTAATCTAAAAACCTTTTCACAATCAAACGAGTTGTGTTAGGGTGATGTCTGTTTTTACAAAAGAAGAAACTGACTTCTACTTAAACAAACTGAATTTTCTAGGTGTGATCATTATCTATCTCACTTTCTGGTCTTCCTTTCAATAGGAGAGAATTAGCACAATCAAAAAATTGCTGGTCATGGGAGACAGAGGACTTGGAGAACCCTCTATGTCAGTTATCAATATTATGATTTTAAAAACTTAATTATGATTTCAGTTCTAATTAGTTCTGAGCTAATGATGTCTCCCCTACAAGAGGTTGCTGAAAGAATTAAATAAGATCCTGTATGTGAAAAAAAATTAGCTGTATGACATTTTGAAAAGGGTACCATAAAACTGGGACAAATCTCTTTCTCAGTGGGAGAAATAATTTTAGAGGAAATGAATCTGGAGTTTGGTTTTCATTAAAGACTGACTGCTGGCAGACAGATGAAGAAAGTGATTCAAATATAAGAGCCATCATGAAAGAAATTATTTGGCACACTAGTGAAAACTGTATCTATGTATGAGCATCAAAAATGAAATGCAAAAGCAACACAGAAAGGCATGGAACGTCAGATTTATATCATTAGTTCAAGTGTTTGAGACTCTCAGTGATGGTAAGATCTGGGGTAGCACAGCAGTTGTAACCAAGACAGTATATAATACCTAAAATATTAGGTAATGTTGAATTGAGACATAATGGAGACAAGTGTTATATGCATAAGAAACCAGAGTGCATGTTAGATATTAATAAGTTCATAGATGATGGGGGCATATTAGAGATATGGTTCATCTGTCAATCAAAGAGATAATTTTTTTTTAATTCTCATTAGAAAACATGACTTCTTTAACTTCCTTTAATAATTTCATTTCCTCTGAGCTTTCATCCAGGTAGAAAGCAAAAACCAAAGAGACTTAAAATAATTTCTCTGTTCATTTAACTCCTAACATAGAATTTTAATAGAAAGAAATAACTAAATAAAAGAAATAAATAAAATGAAAATTAAGTATACTCAAAATCATAAGAAACATGTTGGGATCCAAACAAATGAAGGTCAGAGAAAGATTCAGTTCTGAGTGGAGGAAATGGATAAGTGAAGTGCATTGGTTTATCATAGAAATTGAATGAAGTAAGAAGTAGGAAACAAAATCTAGAAAACTTAGTAGTTTCTGGATTTGTCTTTATTGTTAACTCTCATTATGGTGAAATTTAGGTCAGATAATCATATGCATTCCAAGCAGAGGATATTAGAACCATATGCTTCCTGCTAAAGTCTGCTTCATTGCTCTACTCAATCACCAAGTAATTGTGGTTCCCATTTCTAAGGGCACTGCATTTTCTTTTTCTTAACAATGATGAGTATTTTAAAGTTACCACATTATGAGAAAAAGAGTTTAAGATTTAGGGGCATTTTGAAATTAAAATTAGGTAGTTTTCATAGTAACTGAAGTTATCCCCAATGTATAGAAAGAAAATTAATTAGACACACTGGTTTTTCTTCATCAGAGTTTCAACAATGTGTGACAGGAAAGCAAAGTTGCTATTCAAAACCTCTAAATTAGATTCATTTGCTCATGGCATCCACTATAGGGTTAGTGTGAGGAACAAATGATAAGATCTCTCTTGGGGTTAGGATAGTCATCACCCAATAAAAGTAGGCTATGACTATCATTTTCCCCATTAATAAAAATGAAAGCCTAATATATATCAATCTTTAGCTAGTAACAGATCTTCAAAACTATAATGCTGGCATTGTGCAAATATATTCCATACCTTGTATTATATGGGCTGTGTAAGGTGGATACTTTTCATTAATGATCTTGTTTTAAATTGTGGAATAATTGGTTACAAAAGTAAGTTCTTTAAAAAAGTTTCAACAGTTCCTATGGTTTATGTTATAACCCTGAGAATTAATTAACTTAATTATACTAACTGTACTATAAGAATTTTGCTTTTTTTTTTGTTTGTTTTAGGAGTTTTTAAAATGTCTTATCTCAAATGTGTTTTCTCATGTGTTAAAGTTTTTTTTTTTTTTTTTTTTAAGAAATGTCCCTAAGAGGAAGGTGATCATCGCTTTTCATCAGAAAAGATATAAAACAGGTTATTTTTAAAGCAAATTTCAAACAGTGGAAAATACTAAAAATAGATGATCCCTTGAGAAGTTCTTACTCAGTAACAAGTTGCTGTTGCATTCTTGCCTGTTTGCATTCTTGTTTTATTGTTTGGTTGATGAAATCCCACATTTTTACCTGATGTTGGGGGTGAACTCAAACCGGATGGTTAGAAGAACAAGTAGAAATCCAACTGAAATATTTGGAACCAAGAGAATCAGAGAAGAAATGAGACATATTCTTTGAATATACTGGGCTGGTAGATAAGTTTAAGAATGTTCAAGAGATCCCAGAGGGCGCAATGAAAACTGAAAGATTGGAGAAATGTGACCTTGTTACACCTTTGCCTATAGTCCTCATCTCATACATAGCTGGGATGGTACATGTGGGAAACATATTGGTTTGAGGTGTCAGTGTGTCCTCTTTTAGAATTATTGATTTATCCCTAAACTATGCAAACACAAGGGAGATCCCAAGGAATTAACACTAAAAAATAAGTCAATGCTGACATACTTCAGTGGAGAAATGTTTCACAGTATGAGTGTCAGTAACATAATTGACTACTAAAACAAACAAACAAGAATCAGTCCTTGGAAGAAAACAAATTCAGAATGACTATAATATATTATCTATGATGCAATAATTATCAGCCAAATTGCTATTCATGAACTAGACAAATAAATAGGAATGTGATCAATAACCTGGAAAAAAATTTAGAGTCAATCAATCACAATCGACATCAAGTGGATCTGCATGTTAGATTTAAAGATGTCAAAGTAGGCATTATGTATTTATTTGAAGAATTAAAGGAATACATGTTCAAATAACTAAAGAAAATATGAATCAAATACATAGGAATCTCAACAGAAAAATGGAAATTGTAAAAGGAAAAATTAAATTTAAATTCTAGAACTAAAAATTGTAACAGCTGAAATTAAAATCTCTGCTGTTTAATAGAAGATTTGAAATATATGAGGTAGTGGAAGAGAGTTAGTAAGCTTAGAGATAAAGCAGTAGACATCTTAAAGAACACAGAGAGAAGTAATTGACCATCCCCCCATATTTGTTGGTTATGTAGCACAATAGCAAACATCTCAATATGTGGGATTTAGAGTTCCAGGAGAAGAAAAAAATACATATAAGAGGTTAGAAAGATATTTGAAGTAGTTCAAACTCTCTGAATTTGGTGGGAAAATTAACTTACAGGTCCTACAACCTCAATGAACCCTCAATAAAAACACAAAGAGAACCACAATTGTATACATCAGTCTATTGAAAAGCAAAAGCAGAGAAAGGGGTTGAAAGTGTGTCATGTATATGTCATGATGATACAATTAATGGCTAATTTCTCTTCAGAAACCGCAGAGGTAAAAACATGTTGAAATAACAATAACAATAATAATCAAAGTGAGAGAGGAATAAAATAACTACCAAATAAGAATTTAAGATCCACTAAAACTATCCTTCATGAATAATGCTGAAGGTTTTCGAATTTAAAAAAAAAAAATACGAAAGAATTCAATGCTAACAAGTATAGTCTAAGAAATTCAAAAAGAATTCTTTCAAGTTGAAAGAAGAGCATATCCAATCTTAATTCAAATCCACAGAAAGGAAGAGGAATAGAAATATTAACATAATGTAAATAAATACAAGACAAATAAAAGGTTTACATTATAGTATTGTTAATTCCTTAAAAAAACCTGTATCATTTGAATAAAAAATTACACCTTACTGTTGAGTTTTCAACATATAGATGTAATACAAAAGTGTAGCTATCTATTCATGCATCAATAATAGCGTAAAGATTGCAGGATATGATGTATTATTTCTATATTTTATAAAATTCAAGTCAGGATAAAAAAATTGTGGGAAAAGTCAGAGATGCATATTTTATTTCCTAAATTAAACATAATAATAACTATGTGATTGTGAAAATAACTGCATATATTTGTCAAAGCTCACTTTCTTAACAATTGATTTTATTGTATGTAAATTACTCCAATGAAAGGATTTTTTTTAGAAGAAAAAAGCAAGCTTTCCCAGACATTTTCTACAAACCAGAAAGGTCTTTTTTGATCAAAAACAATCATAGGGACAGCTTAGAATTGCCTAAAATCTGGGAAGATTTAAGAAGCTGTGATAGTTAAACAAATTGAGAAGAAAACGTTCTCCCTCCATACTGACCATATAAACAGCAGGTTGAAGAATGAGCATTTTTTAAAAAATAATGGTGAAATTTGAGAATCCATTCCAGGCCAATAAAATATAGCTTTAATTTAACTAAACAGCAATATTTCATAGAAGTTCTCTTACTTATCGAACACACAATTTATGTGAGATACGATGGCAAAAAAAAAAAAAAAATTGTCAAAAGGCATTAAAGAGAGTGACAAGGTTAACACTTGAACCTCTGCGATGTCACTTAAGATTTTTATCCGAAACTACAGCTTTCACATATAAATCTAAATTTAGCAACAAGATCAACTAAATAATTTAGTAAATGCAATGCTCTTTAAACCAGCATTTCCCAAAAGTAGCACCTATGTCTTCGTTACAAGAAATTACCAAATATCAAGCTCTTTCCAGGGGTGCATCTTTCCTCAAATCAGTAGGTATTCATACAGCAGATTTTTTTCACAGATATTTTATTGTTTTTCTACTTTCATCAGGGTTGAGTTGCCATGGCAATAAAGTAGGCTATCTTGTTGGATTTCACCTTTGCTGTCTTGCTTCATATGGTTCTCTCTCCTCAGAGCAAACATGGTGGATGCTGCACACATACAGATGTCTGATTTTGTATTTCCTTCTTGAGTGTGCTTGGCAGCTAGTCTCCTGGGAGAGCTGAAGCAGCACTTCACAAACTGGCATTCATCCTTCTCTCTAATGGCCACCATCATATGTCTCACTGCTTTTGTGATCTCTCTTTTAAGAACAGCTCCTCTTGAAAGATTTCTTTTTCCCATTAAAAACAGAGGTCTTTTAACATTTCAATTAACTCAGTTGTCAGATCAATTCTAAATACATCCCTAAAGTTACCCATCCTTGAGGTATAAAAGAACAAAAAAAAAAAATCAGAAGAGCATATAGACATCATAAACACAGGTAAAGAGATTGCTTTAGAATATAAACACTAACTTCAATCTCTTCTTGCTAATACAGTTACCAATTTTTAACTCTAAATATAAAATATGATCCTGAAAAAGGATGCTTTATTGTTTGAACTGAGAAATTATTATGCACTAAATATTTGTTAAAGGGATAAATAAAGACATAGGTAAAGTATAAGCACACATCATCATCATCATCATCAACATCAGCAGCAGCAGCAGCATATATTGTTGAATTACAATCACAAAGAAACTCAAAACCGGAATTAAACCTTGGGCTTATTAGCTATAGGAAGTCCTTCCTCACCATCATCACAGTTGCCTTCCTGCCAAAAACAAATATATAGTAACCATTTCTGATTTCCTAAGTCAAATTCTACCATCTGTTTGCATCTGATAGCCAGTAGTCTCCAATAACATTTATTCACTAGGGTTTTATTTGGTATGGAATTGTTTTTAAAGAAAATTTTGCAATCTTTATTACTGACAGTTAAAAATGTGATTTTTGTACATCACAATACAAATTTGTATGCATCAAAACTAGTCCATATTTTAAAAGTATTTCATAATACTGTTTTCTAATCATATTTGATTACATGGCTATAGTCAGCATTGCCTTGATAATTCTCACCTCATTACTACAGGTCTAACATATAATAGGTTCTTCTCTCAAATTAATGACCTATTTTAATTAGGTAGTCATTTTTCATTCATCCAAATGCACAGAACATCCTTTTTTTCTAGGTAATAAATATTATAAATTATGGGACTATGTGTGTTTGTGATGTTGGATATTTTTGTAATTTTTTTTTTGTCTACTATGATTACCCTAACCTATTTTGTAAAATCACTGCACTTACTTCTGTATTCCTGAAGCGTCTTTCTGTTATGGTGCTCATGTATAACTACAGTAATAGTCCCATGACCAACTGGCCAAAGATACCCTCTTCCTGCTCCCAGTGATAGCCTCAGCAAGCAAGCATGTTCCCTTTTCAGAAGCAAGATTCTTGAAGGAGAGATCTCTTGCTGCAATATGAGTATCTATCATCTATCTATCTATCTATCTATCTATCATCTATCTATCTATGTCTGAAACCAGCATCACACAGAATTATTTCAGTTATATGCCCAAATAGAAGCCATTTTTCTTAATATTGGTGTATACATCACTTCTTCAGAGAGGACTTCTCTGTACATAGTAACTGAGGTAACATGTTCTTTCAAGAATTCTTTGGTTACTCTTTCACTTCACACTCTCAGTAAGACTAACAATCTAAATTCTCTAATTTACTTATTCCTTTTTTCATAGTCTCTTTCTCATACTAAAATATAAGCTCCATTCCAGCAGAATCTTAGCTTGCATTGTTCCCTACTATTCACTATTATAGTCCCAGAGCCTTAGTACAATTCCTGACTTTTAATAAAGATTTGAATGAATTAATTAAAGAAGTTAGTTTTAGGAGAGTGTCTGCCAAAAGAAACTGAAAGAATCAGAATAATGCATGTTTTATTTTTCCAGCTGATAGAAATAAATTAAAGCTTGGATATTGGTGGTTCTATTTTCTTAACTTTTTGACAACAATCTTTTTTCTTTTATATTTTTTCACATCATCATAGCTTCTGTCTTATTTTAGTCCCTCAAATAGGTTTTCAAAATAGTCTACCAGTAGGATTTCTTGTCATTTGACCTAAACCTTTGTTTTAGTCACCACACTGTCACTAAAGTGATATTTATGAGAAAAGATTAATTATGTTAACTCTGCATGCTGAGTTTCAACAGAGATTCTCTAGTCTCCAGGTGCTTCAGACAAAACCACCTCTCCCCTGACTTCCATATTTCAATTGTCAAAAATTAAGAAGGGATCCACAGGGCTCTCTGTACTAAAACTTTCTTCCTACTGACTCCACATGCCCAGTGAACAAGATACCATGAAACTCTGCACTCCTGGTGAGGCTTACTCCTCCTTTCTTAATTCTCACAGCCTTACCTCCACTTGATTTGAGATTACCATTTCCTTTTGTCCTCTATCCATTTTGAATCAGCCATCACAAGACATCCACAACAATTAGTTCATGATTTTCTCTGGATTCTAAACAACACAGGGGCTAAATGGGCAATCAACTCTCCCACCCCACCCCACCCCAGCAATCCTTAAACCAGTTTTCTGCTTTATTGCTTTATTTTTTGTCTTCACATCTACATACATAATGATTTTTTCCCCCAGGAAACAAAATGAGACATTTAAAAAATAATTTTACCCATGCTTTATTAGGAATGTTTGATTTTGTACAAAACCAGCTTTGACACAAGCCAAATACCTCACCTTATTTTCCTTGTCCCCCTCCATAATTCTGTGATATCATAGCTTAGAGTATGTATATGGGAATGCATGTGCACAGATGCACACACAATGCCCTTCTGGATAACCCACAAATAGAATGAAATAATCCTTCTTTTCTCTCTAGGAGAATGTGAAAAGACAGAGAGAAAAGTATTATTAAAAAAAGAATACTGAGTGTTAAAAATGTAGTGCTAGAATAAAGAATTCAGTTTCCTACGTCTCTAGAACAGACTCTTTTCATTCAAATTTCCTGGTATACCAGGTTTGTTCCTTTTGCATTATGATAAAATGAAGTAGCTATTTCAGAGGTGACATCCACTTCCTTATCACCCCTCAAATCCTCCTAATGTTTTCAAAGTGTTCTCCAAATTCCTTTACTGGACAACAAATTAAACCCCCCAAAATATCAAGACCATATTAACTTCAGAAAGATATGATTAAAACAGTCTTGGGTCGGTAATATTTAATATATTCACTTTATGATGCTGTAGATGTCCAGAACTTTTCATCTTGCAAAGCTAAAACTCTGTAACCACTGAACAATTTCATTTCTTTCTTCCTGCAGTCCCTGGCACCTGCTGTTCTACTTTGCTTCAGTGTGTTTGGACTACATTAGATATCTTGCATTTAAAAATATATATTTAAGAAAATATAATATAAAATATAATATATTTAAGAAAATATAATAAAAAGTAGGAGAAGCCCTCCACTGCTTGCAAAATCAGGTACCACCAGCAGCAGCATCACAGAATACCAGTCTTCAGGAAAGTCTGTGCATGGCTGGAGGACTCAAGGACATCAATGGGTGGGGGATATAGTTAACCTCTGATCAAGGAACAGCTGGAGGTACTTGGTGCAACAGTTTTCAACTTTTCTCTTCTTTGTACACCAAAAACTAAATAAATAAATATATATAGTATATATATTTATAGATGAATCCTAAATTAAGGAAGGAAATTTTATAAGTGGTTTATGCCCATAATTCCAGCAACTCTGGTGGCTGAAGCAGGAGAATGCCAAGTTTGTGGCCAGTCTCATCAAAATCCTGTCTCAAAATTTAAAAAATAAATAACAAGAAGGGCTGATAATATAGCTCAGTAACAACGGGCACCTGGGTTCAATTCCCAATACTACACACAACAAAATAAAGAATTTTTAAAAAGGAACAAAAATGTCCTAACACCCAGAGACCTTGGTTTATAACTCCAACACTCCTAAAGACAATAAGGTTTTTGAGTTTAAAGACCTAACCATTTAGTAAAGAACATTAAAATAATTGTCTAAAATTGTTTGTTAAGTGAAAATTAGAGAGGAATTTTAATGAGTAAAGGGAGAGAAAAAAAGAAAACTCTAAATAAATTACAATCCATCCCCCACGTTAAAAAGAGCCTCACCAGGCCTAGATCTGGAATTTTTTGGTTCTTTGTCATGATCTTCCACTACAGATGGCCTTTTTCTAAATTTTCACTTGGCAAGTCACAAAATCTTTTCAAGTCTCTTAGTGGCATTGTACTGAGATTTGAAGATTAAAATATCATATTTCCCTTCACTTTCTTGGTGAGTTTATACTTAAAGTACATAAGAAATTTTTATTCTCACATCTTAAGGGTAGACTATATCTCCTTTATTCTTCTGACATGGTATATAACTTTCTGTCTCACTTTTGCGGTTTCTACTTAAGACAAATCTGTATATTCTTCAAGAAATCAATGTTATTATGGAATCTATAATTTATAAATATAATTATATTTATTACTGTATTAAAAATAACTAAAATTAATTAATTCTTGTTTTAACAATATTAGTTTACATTTTGCCCAACTGACCCTAAAACTCCTACTATACTTTTCAAAGAAGACATTAGCCTTCATTTGGGAAGGAGATATTAATATTTATATTACCAAATAATGACAAAACATTTATGAAGAGGAAATTCTCCTTGACAGAAAAAAATATAGATACCCTTTCTGAAAAGATAATACATATACATGAAAATGAACTTAGAAAAACAAAAAATGAATAGGACCATAACAAAAACTGGCAGGGATTTAATAAGGAAAAAAGTAAATAAATAAACTAAGTACAAAGATGAGACAAGGTAAAGTATTTCAAAATGATAAAAATTAATCAAAATGACAAACTACAAAAATGCTGGAATATGCCTACTTATTCAAGACTTCATAAAATTAGAAAATTGATTGTATATAAATTTTGAACACAGGTTTATATATTCATTCATACATATATACATAATGGAGAATAAATACATAGTAGGAAAAAATAAAATGTAAAGAGCTGTTCTGGCTTAAAGATTGTGAGGAGTACCTGAAAAATATAAAGTGAGTGAGATCAGATTCAAATGGAAGCAATATGGAAGAAATGCTTATTGCACAGTACATTCCAAAACAGACAGTTGCGAAGGTAAAATAATCTGAGGTTGCAAAAAAGTCAATGAAGCAAACAGAGAGAAGAGTTTAAGTATAAATAATATATTCAAAACTATTTAAGGGAATATTGCAGCTAGGAAAAAGAATTCCCTGGAAGTCTTGACAATTAAGTGTTGGTCATTTAAATTGAAAACAGTGGTCTATGTAGCAGAATGGACATGGTTGAAAAGTGAATCACTGAGCTGAAAATCTACCAAGGTATTCTGGGAGAATACAGAGTTAAATGCAGTGAGGGGAATAGTATAAAAGACAAGTTCAGAGAAGTGAAGAATTTATACAGACATTCCAACATTTCTCTGCAATGACTTTTAGAGGAAGAGGTATGTGTGAAGTAGAGTAAATAATAATTGACAAGGTACTAGAAATAACACTTTCTGTGCCAAAGGAACATATGAGTCTTCAGCTGAAAATTTTGTGAAATAATGCTGAAATGTCATACAACCAAATGTTCGTGCCTTCCACAGATTCATCTACTGAGGTCTTAATCTTCCAATCTGACTGTACTTCAAAATATGGTTTCTAAAGAAGTGATTAAGTTAAAGTGAGACTGTGGGGTGAGCCCCTAATTCAATCAAACTGGTGTCCTTATTAAAAAGAGACCAGGGCACAAAAAGAGACTTCAGACTTGCTCTAGCACAGACAAAAGGCCTCATGAGGAGACAGTGAAAAGGTGGCCATCCCCAAGACAAAGAGAGGACCTCAGAAGAAACCAAACATGCTCATACTTTGATGTAGGACTTCTAACCTCCAAGGTGATAAAATAAATTTATGTGGTTTAAGTCACCCTGTATATGCTATTTTATTACAGTAGCTCTAGTAAAGTAATACATCTGCAATGCAAATATTCCAAAAACCTCTTATAGGAAAACCCAGGCAACCTAGCAAAGCAAAACATGATCAGCTTAACAGATTTCATTTGAGCACTTCTTCTACCTTTATTGTTATCATCTTAGGATAATTGTTGTATTAGTGCCCTAATTTGTTTCCTGGTTTCTCCTCTTCATGCCCTGGTAGTCAGTTTTCCACTAAACTGGCAAAGTCATCTTTGGAAAATGAAAACTCATAGCACCTCCTGCTGAAAACCTATAAGGGCTTTCTAAAGCATTCAAAATAAAATCCAAGGAATTTATCATGCCTATAAATCTCATTCTCCTTTCCCTCCCTTTCACCTTTTTCACATTAGCCTCTTTGACCCTCTTTCAATTTCTGAGACAAAACAAGTCCACTGATAACAAGTTTTTCTCAACCTTGCCTCAGTATTGGAAACACCTGCAGAGCTATTAAAATGTTGATGTCTCAACCAAGATCAATGGCACATGCCTATAATCCCAGCAGCTGGGGAGACTGAGGCAGGAGGATCTCAAGTTCAAAGACAGCTTCAGCAATGGTGAGGTACTAAGCAATTTAGTGTGACACGCTGTCTTTAAATAAAATACAAAATAGGATGAGGGTGTGGCTCAGTGGTTGAGCGCCCCTAAGTTCAGTCTCAATTATGCAAAACCAAAAAAAAAAAAGTATATTGATGTCTCCTTAGAGCTTAAGATGTAATTGAACAGGTTTTCAACCTGTATATCAGAATTTTTTTTAAAGCTGACTCTACAAGGGTCCAAGAAATACATAACCCACTAGTCTAATAGCGGTTCCTTGTTGCCTGCATTTAGAATGTATCTACCCATTCCTTCCCCTGGATCCCCCAGTCCTTTTTTTTTTAACTCAGAGGTGGTCAGAAGTCTGATAAATTGTCATTTCCTCAAATTGCCTTTCTTACCATTCTCCCCCTTCCACACATACATTCATTCACAGGTTAAACATTTGCTTCTGTTTTCTCCATAGACTCTAAAACCACCTGACCCAATTTTTTTTTTATAACTAGCAATATCTTCTCCAGTAGAATGTAAACACAGTTAAAAATAGTTGCTTCTTAGTTACCTCTGTACTCCCAATGACTGGTACATTAAATATTTGCTGAATAAATAAATCAATTAATGAATTGATAAGAATGTGGAAAATGGAAAAATAATTTTTGATGGTAAAAATCCTAAGTCAGCAAACTAATATTAAACTGGGAGAGAATATATCAAAGGTACAAAACAAGATAGGTAAATGAAAAGAGAAAGATTCTGAAGTTTATGAAAAGACAAGTTGTCATGGTTTAGATATGAGGGGTCCTCCTAAAACTCGTGTGTGATATAATACAATAATTTTCAAAGGTGAAATGATTGGGACAGATATAACCCAAACAGTGGATTAATCCACTAATATGGATTAACTGAGCAGTAACTGTCAGCAGGTAGGGTGTTGTTGGAGGAGGTAGGTTACTGGGGATTTACCTTTGGGTTTATATTTTGTTCCTGGTGAGCAGAGCTCTCTCTCTGATTCCTTGTGCCAGGTCCTGAGTTGCTTTCCTCTGCCATGCCTTTCCACCTTGATGTCCTGCCTTACCTCCTACCCAGAGTTGTAAAACTGACCAGTCATGGACTGAACCTCTGAAACCATGAGCAAAAAAATTTTCCTCCTCTACATTATTCTTCTCAGGTCTTTTGGTCACAATGATGAAAAAGGTGACTAAAAAATAATTTTTTTTAAAAAAGCTTAATATCTTTTTTTTTCTTTTCTTATGATCAGGCAAGGAAAATCCTGCTAGGTTGTTTTTCTTAAATATATCAATCGAAAAATATGACTAATTCTTAATCATATATGTATCACAGTAAGTGATCATCAAAAATGTTTTATGAACAGAGAATAATAAACAAAAGTGACAAGCCATGATCCTTTAAGTGCATCAAAAAATTTTAACTATCACTTCCTAAAGTGGAAATAAATTATGTTGATGTACCACAATTAATGGACTCACATAATATTATTATTGCAATATGATATTGATTATATTAGTTATATGTTGAATTTTACCAACTAGAATGTAGATTCCAAGAAAAGTGTTCATCTGTTCTTAGTTTATTCAATTTCATGTGTTTTATGACTATACCTGTAGCATCCAAATTAGCATTTGACACATTATAGATGTTTAGCTAACATTTGTTGAGTAGGTTAATGATAAAATTCATACACAAGTGCCACCAATAAGTCTTTATCATATTATAAACATCATACAAAGGAAATTAGCAGCAAACCGAAAAAGGAGGCTAAGTCATTTATAAAAAACAGGAATTTATTTCTTACGGTCTGGAAGCCAAGAGGTTGGAGATTAAGGTGTCAGAGGGCTTGATGTCTGGTGAGGGCTTTCAAGTTTGTGCCTTGTTGCTGCATCCTTCAGAGAAAATAAATGCCATGTCCTCATACAGTAGGAGGGAGGGAAGATGAATTCCCCCAAAGGCATTACCTTCACAAGAACAGAGTCCTTGCTGGGTGCAGTGGTGCCCGCCTGTAATCCCAGTGGCTCCAGAAGCTTAGGCAGGAGGATCTCGAGTTCAAAGTCAGCCTCAGCAACTTGGTGAGGCTCTAAGCAACTTAGTGAGACCCTTTCTCTAAATAAAATACAAAAAAAGAACTGAGGATGTGACTTAGTGTTTAAGTGCCCCTGAGTTCATCCCTGGTACCAAAAAGAAAAAAAAAAAAAAAAAAAATCATCATAGTTTAGCCACTCCTTAAAATAAACAAACCCACTTTATAATACAGTTGCATTGGGGATTAGTTTTCAACATGAGTCAAACCATAACATTTATTGTTTTGGCAGACATCAGAGAAAGAAAAAGTAATGTGAGAAGAAAAGGAAAAGATGAATGATAAAATTTAAGGGGGAAAGGAGAAAAGTTCAGGGACACCAATTAATGAGATGGAGAATTTCTTATAAAATCTAATGTGTGTGTGTGTGCTAAGGTAGAGGTAGGGGCTGTGGAGAAAACCTGATATGACAGATCTCTCCACAAGACAGCTCTTGTAACTCATTTTAGTTATTAGTTTCCACCTTGATAAAAATTGTGGAACGTCTCTAAAACAAGTGAAAATAAATAATATATTTATCATATACCTATTTGCCTGGAGAGTAATGCCTGGAAAAAAAAATAGTAAGTGCAGTTGAAGAAGTGAGAAAAAAGCCCCCTTCATTTCAAAGTATTCAAAAGAATAATCCAATCAACGTACCCTGCCTCACATTCATTCATTCATTATATTAATTTACATTTGATGTTACATATAGATGTTGACATTACACATTTTTATTATCCAAAACAATAGGCAAGTTTATCTTGTTGGTATTGTAATTGTTACCAATAATCAAAACAGGCTATGTTGACAATAAATTGAAGACTGACTGGCCTGAAATTTCCAGCTCCTCCATGTTTCATCCTGCATTATACATTATGCCTAATAAGGGGGTAACCCTGCTCAGCTGCCTATCTGAACTACCAGATGGTTCCATGAAGTGGTAGTCATAGATATTCTGTGCCCCACTGAGGATCCTGCTCATGGAAAAATGATTGACACAAATTAGATATTTAATAACTTTTCGATCAATGAGTCAACTGACAATTTTGAGAATTCTGCTTAAGGGCCTCACTGTAGCAAATGAAATCAGCCTGAAATTAGCCAAACAATCATATCATCTCTTGGGGTTATTTGTGAGTTACTGAAAATCATTTTATGGTTGAAAGCATTGAAAGAAAATGTCATAGTACTAGAGTATAAACCACAGATGTCATTGTCTTTACAGATGAAGGAAACCCTGAGTTGCTGTCAAGATATAACTACTACTACATCATGAGTAGTGTTCTACTCCTACAGTGCAGCTTCTGAGAGGTAAACTTGTCTTACTTTCCTTTATATCCTTAAATAATTCACCATTCATTGAGTGTGTTAGTCAGCTTTTCATCACTGTCACAAATACCTAAGAAAAATAACTTAAGGAAGGAAAGATTTATTTTGGCCCACAGTTTCAGAAGTTTTGGTCCATGGTAAGCCAGCTCCATTGCTTTGGGCCTGAGGCTTAGCATCATAGTAGAAAGGTGTGGAGGAGGAAAGCAGTCAGTTCATAGCATCTGGGAAAGAGAGAGAGAGAGAAAAAGGGACTAGGGATGACGCATGGTCCTTCAGGCACATTCCCACTGACCAACTTCCTCTAACCATACCCCATCTGTCATAACTTTCCAATACATCCCAGTCTATTCAGTATCAATAGATGAATCCACTGAGGATGATGATTCATTTACTTCTCCAGAGAGCCCTACCTCTTAATATCTATGCTTGAGACAAAGTATGAGCTTTAGGAGGGACATTACAAATTCGAAAATAGCAAACATTTCATGGTAAGAAATTAGAGCTGGGTGCTGTGGTGCAAGCCTGTTATTCCAGTGGCTCAGGAGGCTGATGCAGGAGGATCACAAATTCAAAGCCAGCCTCGGCAAAACTGAGGTGCTAAGCAATTCGGTGAGACCCTATCTCTAAATAAAATAAAAAATAGGATTGAGTATGTGACTCAGTGGTCAAGTTCCCCTGAGTTCATACCATGGTACTGCAACCCCCCTCAAAAAAAATAAAAGAAATTAGAAAAGTTTTTATATAAATGGAATGCTAGGTTTCTATTGGTGGATTTTCACATACTGGAATTATTTTAATGCCATTAAATGTAAGTTCTATGATTTAGGATTGCCCAAAACTTAAATCATTTTCATTATAAATTATTTTTTGTACTCCCATAGACTATCCATTGTTCTGGTTAAATATGAGGTGTCCCCCAAAACTTCATGTATGAAACAATGCAAGAATGTTCAGAGGTGAGATGATTAGATTGTGGGACTTGTAACTTAATTCTCCACTGTTATGGACTAACTGGGTAGTAACTGTAGGCCGGTAGGGTGTGGCTGGAGGAAGTAGGTTACTGGGGGCATTTCTCTGAGGTTTCTATTTTGCATGGTGAGTGGAGTTCTCTATCTGCACTTTCTGGTTGTTGTGTTCTGAGCTGCTTTCTTCTGCCATGCCCTTCCGCCATGATGTTCCACTTCCCCTTAGGCACAGAACTATGGAGCTGGCTAACCATCAACTAAACCTCTGAAACCATGAGACAAATAAAGTTTTCCTCCTCTAAGTTGTTCTTGTCAGGTATTTTGTCTCAGCAGCAAAAAGCTAACTAAACATGCATTCCGATTCTGTGAAGATGTTTCCTAAAGTTCACATTGTGGAAATGTATCACAGGACCTTCAGAGACATTTCAAACTACTTTCATTGGTTCTTTCAGAACAATTTTTAATTAACAATGTGTAAAACTTTCTAGAGATACGGTATATAAGACTTGAAGAACAAAGTAACTTACCCAATATCACACTTCATTAGTGATTAACTTGGAGTTCAAAGCATATGACTCCAAAACTTCTTGATTAATCGTTATTATGTACTTTCTATCTTAAAGCATTTAAAAACACTTAAGGAATTTTAAAAGGAAGAGTTCTGTTTTAAAGTCATTCTAGAAAACCCTTCTACTTGGAAATTCTGTATCCCATGATTTCTTAAAGTAGAGCTTACTTCCATAACTGACATTTCTAGATGATATTCACTTCTAATAATAGATTCAATATTATATTCTGCAGTCTTAACTCTTTAAGAATTTTCTCAAATATAGTCCACCAATCTATCAGTTTAAAAAATATTGTGATATGATATCACTTTTTAAAGATTTACAATGCATTAGCATGTTTTACTAAATCAAGTGACCCTGCAGTAAGAAAGAAATTCCATTTTGTTGGCTCTAGTAGTTCTAATTCACCTGTTTCCTTTTCAAACATTTATTGAAACTCAGTTAATATTTTTTTGAAGGTAAAGTAACAAAAATGTATGTTTAGTAAGAATAAAATGAAGGAGGGAGGTTCACAATAATTCCTCCTATAAAATGTAATTCTCTAAAGCTATATAGCTTTACTTCCAATAACATATACTGGATAGAAATAAAACCAAAAAAAGCAGGTGCCCTTTAAAATATTTTTATTGGGAATTTCAGAAATTAAAAAAAAAGAAGTGAAACATAATAATTAAACCACTCAGATTCTACATACAAGAAATTTCTATTTTTAGGATCCTCTTTAAATTTCTTACAAATCGGTATAGTCCACTTATTTTCAAATGTCAATACATATAGCTTTTCTACTAAGACTTTGTGTGATGAATGATTTATAGATACAAAATAGTCATTACTCCTCTTTTAAAATCAAATTTTCTCCTCCTTATCTAAAATGGCATGGATGAGAGGTGGCCACATGAGTTGAATTACCAAAGGCACTATATGCCATAAGTGGAATAGAGTCTTATTAAACAAATCCATAAGGATATTTTCCTCTGCCTGTTTTTACCAGCTCCATCGACTCTCTCTGTTGCTTCCCCTTTTCTGCCCTTTCTCAAATCAATTCATTTCTATGCAAATGTTTGCATCTCTGTATGGAGGATATGTGATAAGGAACCAGACATTTTCCATAGACAGGATGCTTATTGAGTAATTCATCCATCGTTTACTCAAACAGAAAATCTATGACTACCATCATTTATTCATTACAACGGTGTTTTCCCACCTGAGGCAAGGACACTATTTTAATTTTGCTTTGGAGTTCATGGGCACATCTCTGCTCCATTATGGTCAGCAGTCCCACTTTCCGTGTATGTGCCAGGGGCAATTTCCCTTCAGGGCCTTCCCAGTATTTCTTCTCCACAGAATGTCATTCATCTTCCATGTTCCCTGCTGTATCCAGCCCTAGTTGTCTTTGTGAAGGTGTAACCTCCTTGGCTGTTGCAAACTACTTTTATTTCATTAATCTGTATTTTACAAATTAGCACTAACTGGTTCACATTTCTTTGGTTGCAACCTCCCTATAACAGATAATCACAAACACTACTTCTAATTTGCTCTCAGTTCCCAATGCTCGCTGCAGTTGCAGTATGCTTGATATATAATAGATGCCCATTAAAGATTTAGTGACTCGGTACCAGTGGGGTTATAAAGGGACAAACTGTAATGGGTATTGGTTACTTTGGTGAGATGACAGAGCCAGAGGAAAAGAAGGAAGACTTGTTAAGTCTGCGAAGTTATACATTATCTTATACATTTAGGTCTTCAAAGAGTGAGAATTTAAATTTCCCTATGGTGATGATTAATTGTATATGTCAACTTGAGTGGTCCATGGGGTGCGCAGATTGAACATGGTTTCTAAGTGTACCTGTGAGTATGTTTCCAGATGAGATTAGCATTTGAACTGGTGTTCTCAATAAAGTAGAGTGCCCTCCTCAAGGTCATTGGGCATCATCCAATCCACTGAGGGCTTGAATCAGACAAAAAGAAGGAAGGAGAAATTCATCCCTTCTTTCCTGTCAAATAAGAGACTCAGATGAAATACTAAAATATATTACATTTCAGTCACACAATTTTTTGTCTTAGAAAAAAGATCCTTATTTTGGTTTTGTTCTCATTTCTGTTATTCTTGTTTTGCATCTCAAATTCTACTGTAGTTAATGGTGCTTTCAAATATAGCCATTTATTTTATTTATATGAATGAAAGGATGAAATAACAATAGCAGACAATTGAACCTATGGAATAAGTCTTATGTACAGAGATTTTTTAAGTTTACCTACTTAAAAAGACAAAACAGGCACTTGCTTTTTGTCATTAGAGCTTATTTCTAAAATTTCTCAGTAGTTAATTAAAAAGTACATAACTTTGAATGTATTTGGCGTTAACTAAAATATAATTTTGCAACATGTCCACTATTCTTCAAATGTCCAAAACGGTATATGAGACATTTTGATTGAGTGGTTAAATGTCATATTCAAAAATAGGCTTTCTTTTATTTTCTGCATATCCTCAGGCTATGTCTACAAAGATAAATGAATTACTTAATAGAATTAAGCAAGCAAACATTATTACTTATTTCTACTAGATACTAGGTAGAAAGAAATGAATATAGTAGATATGGTCCCTTCCTTCATAGAAATTGTAATTTTGTGGAGAAGATATATAATAAATAGCCAATCAAAGGGAAAAGAAATGAACATATACAAAGAAAAAAACATAAGGAAAATCTACAACATAATCATAAACAATAGTAACTCACCTGAAAGGAGAGTGAGGTATTCAAAGATGAAAGGGAACCTGTTTTTGATTATAGTGCTTTTGGAAACTCATTTTAGGAGGCGACATTAAAGCTAACACTTAAAGGATGAAAATCACTATGTAAAAAGAAGAACATTCAAGATAGAAGGAAAAAGAAAAATCAGAAAGGATCTAAGTCAGGAAGAAAATTTTAGTAGGGGAGGTAAAGGGAGAAATGAAAAGGATAAGAATGGAGAAATTGGCAGGGGCCAAATTTCAAAGGAACAATACAACAAGAAAAGTACACTAAAGAGCCATTAAAGACTCTCAAGCAGGGACAGGACAATACTTTAAATTTTAAAAAGTTAACAAACTGCTGTATAGAAAGTATTAGAAGGGAACAAGTATGAAAACAAGAGGACCGGTTAAGAGATCACTGTGTTACCCTGGAGGCAGAGAAGAAGTAGTTTACACTGGACTTAAGGTTAAACAGTGGGCATTTAAATGAAATGAAAATATTTTGGTGAGTGTTATGGTTTGGATGTGAGGTGTCCCCAAAAAGCTCATGTGTGAGACAATGCAAGAACATTCGAAAGTGAAATGATTGTGTTATGCGAGCCTTAACCCAATCAGTTAATTAATCCCCTCATAGGGACTGTCTGAGTCCTAACTGTACTCAGGTAGGGTGGTGGCTGGAGGAGGTCATCATTGGGGGCGTGTCTTTGTGGTATATATTTTGCATCTGGAGAGTGGAGTCTCTCTCTGCTTCCAGATGGTGTCCTGATTCACTTTCCTACACTACACTCTTCTGCTACGCTATTCTGCCTCACCTCAAGGCCCAAGGAATGGAGCCAGCTACCTATGGACTGAGACCTCTGAAACCGTGAGCCTCAAAATGAACTTCTCTAAAATTGTTTTTTTCAGATCTTTCAGTGGTAGAATTGAAAAGATACAAAGAAAGGAAGTGAAGGAGAGGGACGATTTCCAGGTTTCCCTGATTGAACAACTTGATTTGGAGACAAAAAGCAAAAAGTCTAGTTTTAGGCATTATGCTAATTTGGAGCATTTAAATCCTCAGTGATGAAAACCCATCTTAAAGTAGCTCATGGAAAAAGACTAACTAGTTGAAGGCTGTAGATGATTTCAGGTGCTACTGGATAAAAGGCTTTACCTGAGACAGATGGGAGTCTATGTCCCTCAGTGCATTCTTCATTTTCCTGAAGGTTTTCTCCGTCTGAAAGGGAAGTTCCTCAGTGATGATCATCATTAACAATCACTATCCATAAATCATATTTCGGAAAAGAGCCAATTAATCCCTTTGTGTTCATCTTTTTTTGTGTTGATAGAACAAAATACTCACTACTGCATAATGTAAAAAGAAGTTTATTCAGCTGACAGTTTTGGTGGTTCAAGAATATGGCACTGACAACTGCCTAGCTCCCATGAGTATCTTTTGGGAGAGATCAGATGGCAAGACACAAAGCAAGAGAGAAAGTCGGAATAGATGAACTTGCTTTATGAACAGTCCATTCTCATGAGAACTAGTTCATCCCATGAGACCAGCATTAATTCCTTCTGAGGACAGGCACCATGAACCTAAGTACCTTGCTCTTGCATGTTCCACTATCACTCAACTCTGCCACCATGGCAACAGGCTTTCTGCACCTGAACCTTTGAAAGACAACTCAAACCACCTCCAAACCATAGCATACTTCCAGCTCCAACTCCTGCGGTACCCTCTTGAAACATCCATCAGTCATATGAAGTAGGGAATAGCTGATTAAAACTAGGGAGAACTTTGTTTTCTTAATTTTATTCTTTCTTCATTATTATAATAATCATCTTTACTTCTATTTCCATATATTTCTATTTACATTATCCTCTAAGGGTTCTTTGCTTACTACTAAAATACTTACATTTTTTCTACCTCCACCTACTTCTATCCTGATTATTCTGTCTCTAAACCTGAATACCTATTTTCACAATTCTAAATGTTTTCCTATTTAGTAAACAAATATTCACTGGATACTACCTAGTACCAGTCACTATTCTAGGCATGGAGGATAAAATTAGCGAAACATTCATTTAAAGCAATCTGTCTGTCCATCTGCTATCTGTATTAACAACTTATGGTTCCCTGCTCTTGTATCTCTAACCTGTAAGTTTCTAGAAGAGGTTCATTCCACTGAACTCCATGATCACTTGTGCATATGTACAATATTCTGTTGTTAATATCTGCATAAATCTCATATGCACACTGCTTAATTCTAAATATCAAGATAAAAATTGTTTTCTTCTTTAAACCTGTTTTTTTCTTTATTTTTTCTCAGTAATTGATACCACCATCCATTCATACACCAGAAGAGCATTTTTTTCCTTTTACTTTCTATCCTTCAATTAATTGCCAGCATTTGATTTTTATTTTCTATTTGTTCTTTTATTTATGCATGACGGTAGAATATATTTTGATATATTATCCATACATGGAGTATAACTTTCCATTTTTGTGGTTGCACATGATGTAGAGTTACACTGGTTGTGTATTCATAAATGAACACAGGAAAGTTATGCCTGATTCATTCTTTTGACTTTCCTATGCCCATGTCCCCTCTCCCCTTCATTCCCCTTTGTCTAATACAAAGAAAGTCCATTCTTCCCTCCCACAACCTCATTGTGTGTTAAAGTTTGCATATCAGAGAGAACATTTAGCCTTTGGTTTTGGAGGATTGGCTTATGTCACTTAGCATGATAGTCTCCAGTTCCAGCTATTTATCAGCAAATGCCGTAATTTCATTCTTCTTTATAGCTGAGTAATATTCCACTGTGTATATGTACTGCATTTTCTTTATCCTTTCATCTGTTGAAGGGCACCAAGTTGCTTCCCTACCTTAGCTATTGTAAATTAAACTGCTATAGACATTGATATGGCTGCATCACTATAGTATGCTGATTTTAAGTCCTTTGGGTATATGCCTAGGAATGGGATAAATGGGTGAAATGGTGGTTCCATTCCAAGATTTCTGAGGAATTTCCATACTGCTTTCCAGAGTGCTTGCACCAATTTTCAGAACCAGCAGCAATATATGAGTATATCTTTTCTCCCACATCCTCACCAACATTTATTGTTACTTGTATTCTTTTTAATTGTTAGTCTGACTAGAATGAAATGAAATATCAGTGTAGTTTTAATTTTCATTTCTCTAATTGCTAGAGATGTGGAAGATTTTTTCATATATTTATTGGCTGATTGTATTTCTTCTGTGAAGTGTCTGTTCATTTCCTTAGCCCATTTATTGATTGGGTTATTTATTTTTTTGGTGTTAAGTTTTTTAGTTCTTTATATATCCTGGAGATTAATGTTCTATCTGAGGTACAGGTAGTAAAGATTTTCTTCCATTCCATAGGCTCTCTTTTCATACTCTTGATTATTCCCTTTACAGTGAAGAAGCTTTTTAGTTTGACATAACTCCATGTATTGGTTTTGATTTTATTTCTTGCACTTTAGGAGTCTTGTTGAGGAATTCAGTTCCTAAGCCAGCATGATGGAGATTTGAGCCTACATTTTCTTCCAATAGGCACAGAGTCTCTGGTCTAATGCTTAGGTCCTTGATCCATTTTGAGTTGAGTATTGTGCAGGGTGAGAGATAGAGGTTTAATTCCATTTTGCTACATACAGATTTCCAGTTTTCCCAGCACCATTTATTGAAGAGGCTATCTTTTATCCTATGTATGTTTAAGGCACCCTTGTCAGTATGAGATAACTGTATTTATGAGGGTTAGGCACTGTGTACCATTGGTATTCATATTTGTTTTGGTGCTAATACCATGCTGTTTTGTTCCTATAGCTCTGTAGTATAATTTAAAGTCTGGTATTGCAATATCTCCTGCTTCATTTTTCTCATTAAGGATTGCTTTGTCTTCTCTGGGTCTCTTATTTTTCCAAATGAATTTCATGACTGCTTTTTCTATTCCTATGAAGAGCATCATTGGAATTTTAATAGAAATTGCATTAAATCTGTATAGCACTTTTGGTAGTATGGCCATTTCAACAATATTAATTCGGCTTATTCAAGAACATGGGAGGTCTTTCCATCTTCTAAGGTATTCTTCAATTTTTTTCTTTAATGTACTCTAGTTTTTAATGAAGAGGTCTTTCACCTCTTTTGTTAGATTGATTCCCAAGGTTTTTGTTTTGTTTTGTTTTATAGGCTATGGTGAATGACACAGTTTTCCTACTTTCTCTTTCAGTGTATTCATCACTGATAAATAGGAATATAATTGGTTTATAAGTGTTAATTTTATATCCTGCTTCTTTGCTGAATTCATTTCTGAGTTTTAGAAATTTTCTGGTGGAGGTTTTTGGGTCTTCTAAATGTGGGATTATGTCATTGGCAAATAGGGATAGTTTGAGTTCTTATTTTCTTATTTTTTTACCTTTAATTCCTTTCTTATTTCTAATTGCTCTGGCTAGAGTTTTCAAGACTATGTTGAACAGAAGTGGTGAAAGAGGGAATCCCTGTCTTGTTCCAGTTTTTTGAGGAAATTCTTTCAATATTTATCCATTTTGAATGAAGTACCCTGGGGTTTAGCATAGGTAGCTTTTACAATGTTGAGGTTTGTTCCTACTATCCCTCATTTATCTAGTGTTTTGTACATGAAGGGGTGTTGTATTTTGTCAAATGCTTTTTCTGCATCTATTGAGATAATCATGTTATTTTTTAGATGTTTTTAAGTCTATTGATGTGATGAATTACATTTATTGATTTCCATATGTGGAACCAAACTGGCATCCCTGTAACCCCTCTTGATCATAGTATCACCAACATTTAAATGAAAGTTAATTGTTAATTCAAACCACATTACCTACCTAATCTATGCTGTAAGCTGCAGACTGACCTCCCTGACTCCACCTTCCTTTTCTTCAGATTGTACTTTCATACCTCTACTAGAGGGCTCTCCGTAAAACAAAAATTTGATCCTTGCATTCTTCTTTTTATGATCATTATCTCATCATCATAATTCAGGCACTTTAGCACAACATAGATCATCTGACCACCACCTGTCCTCCACAGCCTCATTTCTTGTCAGTTCTTCTCAAGCATTTTACGTACACCAATTTCTCTTTACATCCCCCAGGCTTAAAATTTCCTACTTTCCATTGCTATTCCTTTTTCAGATGAATAATTTAGGAATAGAACAAATTCTTTACAGAAGGCTTCCTTGTAACTTTGACATTGGTTTACCTTATTCTCTTTTGTGCACCCTTTCATTCATTCATTCATTCATTCATTCATTCATTCATTCATTCACTTACTATGACCTTTGCTTACTCTTCTTGTACTTGACCCATGCTCACATGTTGTTTTTCTTGACAGGATGTGTGAGCCATGAGAAGGGAAGAAACCCTGTCTTTTTTACCTTCCTATCTCTAGTACCTAATCCAATGCCTTACACAAAGATATTTATTGAGTAAATTATTCCCTTCTTTTCCAAGTTTAAATATTTTAAACAATGATTCATATACACACAGTAATAATGATAATGATGGTAATTGTGATGATGATGATAATGTGTTGGTGTTTGGCACCTTTAAATTCACAAAAATGTCTTCACATTTACGATGTTTGATCCATAACACATTTAAGGAAGTTTATTAGGTCAGAACCTACTTTTAATAACAGGGAGGTTAAAGTTCAGAGAGATTTACTCAAGGTCAAATAACTAGAGTGGAGTTAGACTTCAAGACAATCCTTTTGATCCCAAACTAGTTTTCGTATTACACCACATTACCTGCTCACTTGTGACCCAGTCCCCTTAATCCTTCTTTCCGAAATACACATTCCCTAACTTGGGGGACCCTAACAGTGAAAGCTGACACCTCTGCACAAGCAGGCTGATCTTTTCCACCAGATCTACTGACCCATTTCCAGCTACCTGCCAAATATAGCTCTTCTTGAATGTTCCATCCCACTTTAAAACCAACATTTGTGAAATAAGATGCATCTTTGCTCTACACCCATGCCCTCCAGCTCCCATCCAAACTAGTTTACTCTCTAAACTTTACCATTTCCGTGAAAGCTATTCTTTCTTAGGGATTTGGAAATTAACTTACAATTGTACCTAGCTATTCATCTCCTGAAAGTAAGCCTCTTACTGATAAATTATCATTATTTATTGAAAACTTGCCAGGACATCATTCATTCCTTCAGACCTTAGTGTACAAAGACATTTTGGGAAATTATATGTGGCACACTGTAAATAATACTTTCCCCTTGCAGAATTAGATTTAGGCATAAAATATTTCAGTGACAACTGATGCTAATCAAAGTGAAAATCTGGTCAGGTGCAGTGATACACGCCATAATCCCAGCAACGTGGGAGACTGAGGCAGCAGAATTTCCAGTTCAAGGTCAGTTTTGGAAATTTAGAAACATCCTGTCTCAAAATGAAAAAGGGCTAGGGGTATAGCTCAGTGATAGAGCACCCCTGCGTTCAATCCCCAGTATTGCAAAAAGAAAAAAAAAGATGAAAATCTTTGATAACAAGATTACTTATATTAATCTTTTAAATAAAAAATATATTACTATTACCTTTCATCTTAGTTTTTTTTTTAATTTATTTTAAGTAAAAATCATACATTTACATAGGGCAATGTTGTTTGATTCATTCTGTTATTTTTCCTTTTCCCCCCACCCCTCCCACCCCTCTTTTCCCTCTATACAGTCCTTCCTTCCTCCATTCTTACCACCCTCCTTATCCCTAACCCTAAACCTAACCTTAACCCTAACACTAACGCCTCCTACACCCCCTTATATGTCCTCATCCACTTATCAGCGAGATCATTCGTCCTTTAGTTTTTTGAGATTGACTTATCTCACTTAGCGTGAAATCCTCCAATTTCATCCATTTGCCTGCAAATGCCATAATTTTATCATTCTTCATGGCAGAGTAATATTCCATTGTATATATATGCCACAGTTACTTTATCCATTCATCAACTGAAGGGCATCTAGGTTGATTCCACAATCTGGCTATAGTGAATTGAGCAGCTATGAACATTGATGTGGCTGTATCACTGTAGTATGCTGATTTTAAGTCCTTTGGGTATAGGCCAAGGAGTGGGATAGCTAGGTCAAATGGTGGTTCCATTCTAAGATTTCTGAGGAATCTCCATACTGCTTTCCAGAGTGGCTGCACTAATTTGCAATCCCACCAGCAATGTATGAGTGTACCTTTTTCCCCACATCCTCGCCAACACCTATTGTTGCTTATGTTCTTGATAATCGCCATTCTAATTGGGGTGAGATGAAATCTTAGGGTGGTTTTGATTTGCATTTCTCTTATTACTAGAGATGTTGAACATTTTTTCATATATCTGTTGATTGCTTGTACATCTTCTTCTGTGAAGTGTCTGTTCATTTCCTTAGCCCATTTGTTGATTGGATTATTTGTATTCTTGGTGTAGAGTTTTTTGAGTTCTTTATAGATTCTGGAGATTAGTGCTCTATCTGAAGTATGAGTGGCAAAGATATTCTCCCACTCTGTAGGCTCTCTCTTCACATTACTGATAGTTTCCTTTGCTGAGAGAAAGCTTTTTAGTTTGAATCTATCCCAGTGGTTGATTCTAGCTTTTATTTCTTGTGCTATGGGAGTCCTGTTAAGGAAATCTGATCCTAAGCCAACAAGTTGAAGGTTTGGACCTACTTTTTCTTCTATAAGATGCAGGGTCTCTGGTCTGATTCTGAGGTCCTTGATCCATTTTGAGTTGAGTTTTTTGTGCAGGGTGAGAGATAGGGATTTAGTTTCATTCTGTTGCATATGGATTTCCAGTTTTCCCAGCACCATTTGTTGAAGAGGCTCTTTTCTCCATTGCATATTTTTGGCCCCTTTGTCTAGTATGAGAAAATTGTATTTATTTGGGTTTGTGTCCATGTCCTCTATTCTGTACCATTGATCTACCTGTCTATTTTGGTACCAATACCATGCCGTTTTTGTTACTATTGCTTTGTGATAGAGTTGAAGATCTGGTATTGTGATACCCCCTGCTTCGCTCTTTCTACTGAGGATTGCTTTAGCTATTCTGGGTTTCTTATTCTTCCAGATGAATTTCATAAATTCTTGCTCTATTTCTGTAAGGTACACTATTGGGATTTTAATTGGAATTGCATTGAATCTGTATAGAACTTTTGGTAGTATGGCCATTTTGATAATATTAATTCTGCCTATCCAAGAACATGGGAGATTTTTCCATCTTCTAAGGTTTTCTTTAATTTCTTTCTTTAGTGTTCTGTAGTTCTCATTGTGGAAGTCTTTCACCTCTTTTGTGAGATTGATTCCAAAATATTTTGTTTTTTTCGAAGCTATTGTGAATGGGGTAGTTTTCCTAATTTCTCTTTCTGAAGATTCATCACTTATGTATAAAAATGCATTGGATTTATGAGCATTGATCTTGTAACCTGCTCCTTTACTGAATTCACTTATGAGTTCTAAGAGTTTTCTGGTGGAATTTCCAGGTTCCTCTAAATATATAATCATGTCATCAGCGAACAGGGATAGTTTGAGTTCCTCTTTTCCAATTCGTATCCCTTTACTTTCTTTGATTTGTCTAATCGCCCTGGCTAGAGTCTCAAGAACGATATTGAATAGAAGTGGTGAAAGAGGGCATCCCTGTCTTGTTCCAGTTTTTAGGGGGAATGCTTTCAGTTTTTCACCATTTAGAATGATATTGGCCATGGGCTTAGCGTAGATGGCCTTTACAATGTTAAGGAATGTTCCCACTACCCCAATTTTTTCTAGTGTTTTGAGCATGAAGGGATGCTGTATTTTATCCAATGCTTTTTCTGCATCTATTGAAATAATCATGTGATTCTTAACTTTTAGTCTGTTGATATGGTGAATGACATTTATTGATTTCCAGATGTTGAACCAACCTTGCATCCCTGGGATAAAACCCACTTGATCGTGGTGTGCCCCGCCTCCCCTCGGGGGATCCAAGATGGCAGACTAGAGGGTGACTGCATCTCCATTTGCTCCAGAACCCAGGATTCAAGAAGGGGAGGCATTGAGAGACTCGGACTAAAATAGAGCCTCGGGGTGAGTCTCCCCCACCCGGTGAAGCAGTGTATTGCTTCCCCGGGGGCAGGTCTGGATTCGGGTGGCTTATTAGAGTAAGGCAGAGCAGCAAGAGTCCTCCCCAGGTGGCCCTGCCAACTGCGGCGGTGGGCTCCTCCCACAGGGCCAGATTCTCCAGCATCTCTGAGCAGTCCCCCCAGTGAAAGCCTTTCATCTTAGTTTTATTTTAGTTAATTTTCTTTAAAAGAGACAGCAAAAATGTTGCTTTATTTCTATTGATTGTACTTTTGTTTGTACCTGTCAGTCATTTACCTGCACTAATAGAACTAGGGCAAAGAAGATCACCTTTTGGAGTAATTAAGTTGATAGTGGTAGTCAGCTCTTTCTGTGTTCCAACAATTTATTATTACCTTAATATATACTTGCAAACAGTCACTAAAATGAAAGTTCAAGTGTTATAATTCTATTGCCTATAAGATACTAGAAAATTCAAAATACAAATTAAGAACTTAGTAAACCATGCCTAAAATATATTGTTGTGGAAGTGAAGCATAAACTATATTAATGAAATTGTGTTTCTTAATTGATCTTCAAATTAGATTTTAGATATGAAATCAGAAAGCTACTTCTGTGATTTAAAGGCGGAAAGCTAAGAAGAACAACCAATGACTTGGATTCTATGTACACGGTGGTGTGTCACCTAGCTCCCATTTGTAGAAGACCTTGCAGCTTCAACTATCAACCAACAGCTTCAGCATCAGTGCCAGGCCGCTGCAGGCCCGTTGCAGTGTGGCTTAAATCACACCCCTTCCTGGATCAGCCTGTTCAATGGCTAACCAATGGTGGAGAGTCCCAGTTGAGACAACTCTGACAGGCCGTTCCAGCTCCTGGGTGCGATTGTCCCTGTGTGACTGAGATTGCCTGAGGCTTAGCTGTTTCTGCACCACAGCTCCCTTTGCTCAATCTTTCATCCTTTCCTCCTTTCCAAAGGTGTCGCCCCCTCATAAATACCTTACATGCTAAACTTTCTCTTAGAGTCCACTTTCCACGTCCAAACCCAACCTGGAACACTGAGCTTCAAGGAATCTGTGAATCCTCTCAATTTAAACTCAAGCTTTTATTTTTTAGCTGTATGTATGTGAATTTTCCTGGAGAGGTTCTTTCTCAAGTCAGAATTAACGTCAAAAAATTTTAAGTACTATCGTTCTAGTGTGTCAAAGACCTTCTGATTACCGAAAAAAAGGGTGAAATGCTATTAGTTTCAAACTTTGAATTTATTCTAACAGGTTGTGAACAACAACTAATGCACACATATCAACCATTCAGTGGCTATCACATTATGAATGTGCAAAGAAAATAAAACTAAATCAATGAATGTTTAAAAGGCAAAGAGCACCCTGCTGAGGTAAAAGGATAAATGACTGAACCATAAACCTTGAAAAAGAAATGACTACTCTTTGTGGCCTGGAGACTGTTTCAGGCCATCCTTTTCATTTTTTTAATTTTTTAAAGGACACATAAAACCACACCAAGGTGATGATACCCCCTGAAAATTTTTTAAAAGATTGTGATGCACTTTTGAAATTGTGTGCATGATTTCTTGCCTAGAGGCCTGCTGAATCTTTTTTTCAAATTCATAAAGAAAGTCCCTCAGGATATTTCACAGTATGAGGACACACAGCCTCCTTTCCTGACAGGTCATTATTGCATATCATGCTGGGACTGAGTGCAAGACTGGAGAGTGGCTGCTCTTCTGCCTTTTCTGTAAATGTATGTGGGACTCAAGCTTTGGAATCTTAAATGTCCACAAGATCTCAAAGGGTACTTGATGATTGATTTGCACTACAGGACAGGGTTGACACAAGAATTGCAGTGTAGTTCAGCAGGATTGCACTCACAGTCCTTGGCAAAAGTCACATTGCATAAAGTTGACCACCACGTGGCTACCACCTCCTGCTGCAATTTTTTTATGACTCAATGTTAGGCAAGGTTTCTTTGTTCCCCTTTTAAAATTTTGCAATTAAAAGCAATTCCTTCAAAAGGGAAAGTTTAACTGCAAAGGAATGCATCTAGCAAGTTCTGACTGAGGAACAGAAAGCAATATAGTGCAAATGAAGCCATAGGGAGGCATATGTTGTGTGTCTAATTAGTCTACAGTCTTCTAAGTTGAGATATATCACGGGAGAGAGTGTGCTTGGCAAAACTCCTTCCTCCCTTTAATGAAGATATACTTTTCAATCATTAAAATATTAAAGTGCTTAAAAATATTATATCTACCACAGAATTCATGGTTTTGTTGTAGAGTCATGAAGTCTCTGGGGAAAAAAGTATGCTTTTTAATTAAGATTATACTTTAATAGGTTTTTTCCTTCTGGTATGCTCATTTTATGAAAACTGAAAAACATAAAAATATTTTTAAATGAGTGAAAATCACTTAGAACTCCACAACACAAAATGTACAGTCTGGACCATGCTAAGAATCTATGACTAGACCTCCATGGAGCACAAATCTACTAAACACATTATAAAATGTCAAATAAATTTGCATTGCTGTTAGAAATTAGAAATAGTTTGTTGACTAATTTTTCAAGTAAATTTATCAATTTTTTCAGAGATACACAAGCCTGTTTTTTTGTTTGTGTGATATATAAACATATAGAAGCAAAGAAGGTTGTGTCAGAAAATGGACTTGAACCATAATCAAAATCTCATTAGAATCAGTTATTATAAATGACTGCTTAGGGCTCTGATATAAAATGAACATTCAAATACAAAATCAAGCTCTTAATACTTTAGTCATACTAGAAGATTATTAAGATCCTCTTTGGGCATCTTTTCATATACCAATAATAATTCTAGTCTTGATTAATAAAATGGGTCTATTATGAGACATATGAGTATTCTGACTGAGCACACACCCAAATCGTGTCTAGAAAAGGCATATGAAAGCCATGGCTCTACCCCAGATGGTTATGAGCTTTAATCTGAATATTGATGTGATTTTGTAGGGCTTTTATCTTTGTTTTGAAGTGAATTCATAGTCTCTTCTTGTTTGTTTTGCTGTATACCCTCAAGAGTGTTTCTTACACAGAAGTAGATATTTAGAAATTTACTTTGATCTTTAAAAATATTCAAGTAAATTTAGGATTATAAAAACAGTTCATTTTAAAGTTTTTAAACTTAAAGATTATTCTAAATGTATATCTACCTCATTCTGTATTTTAAAGAGCTTGCAATAATTTCTGGTTTGATTTACAAACTTTGTTTGTAACATTTAAACACTTTAATCAATGGTTTGATATTAAATAACTTATTTCCCAAATATCTTTCAGTTATCTAACAGATTTCCCAAAGACTAAATGCTTCTTGTAGTTAGAATAAATTAAATGCATAAAATAAAAATGGAAATCACTTAACTATTCTTTAAAAAACTAATAAGAGTTTAATTAAAACTATCAGCTTACCCACATCAATGTTTATAGCAGATCAATTCACAATAGCTAAGCTAGGGAACCAATCTAGGTGCCCTTTCACAGATGAATGGATAAAGAAAATGTGGTACATATACACAATGGAATATTATTCAGTCACAAAGAAGGAAATTATGGCATTTGCCAGTAAATGGATGGAACTGGAGGCTGTCATGCTAAGTGAAATAAGACAATCCTAAAAAGCATCTGATATGCAGATGCTAAAACTCAATAAGGTTGGAGGAGGGAAGAATAGAAGTTCACTGAATTAGATAGAGGAGAAAGAAGGGAGTGGAGGTGGAAATAGGAAAGACAGTAGAATGAATTGGACATAAATTTCCTTTGCTCATATGTGAAAAACATGATCAGCGTAACTCCACATCATATACAACCACAAGAATGGGAGATTATACTCCACATATGCATAATGTCAAAATACTCTCTACTGTCATGCATACCTAAAAAGAACATATATATGTATGTGTATATATATGTGTATATATGCCTAAAATGGTTAATTATATATTTCAATTTCACATTATAGGAATTTTAAAATGGAATGATACATATATTTTACTCCATATGATTCCAGGTGGCCAATTCTCTTCAAGGTAGCAGGGACCAATAAGAAATATGTTCCTATTTCTCACTAAAGAATGCTAATATTGATACCAGTGTTGAGAATCCGTTTCGTGTCCTAATCCCCTGGTGTTGAAGACTTGAACACGCAAAAATACCAAGGCAAGAGCAAAAAGTTTTATTTAAAGGACAGAAGAGAGACAGAGAGACAGAGACTCCTCCACAGAGGAGGGGGTCCAAATTGTTGCCCAAGGGAGTGGGGATATCCTGCCCCTTTTGTACAGTTTAGGGTTCCTTTTTTTCATGCCTCCTCCTTCACGTATAGTGCCTGCTTGACCAAAAGATGAGCCAAATGTGGGAATAAGCCAATCAGGGGTATGGGCAGGAAGGGAGTGGTCCCAGGGGCATTCATTAACAACTCCTTGCTGGGAGAAACAATTCCCTGGAGGCAGGTAACCTCAGCTACAGGTGAACAAGACAGAAAGTGTCATGAAAATATTAGCATTTTATTTCCTTTGAATCAGCCCCCATCTTTCAAACCCAATTATTCATTATCTATACCGACTGTTCTTTTGACCCCCCCATCCGCCCCCACCTCAATACTGTTACTTTATTTTGTAAATTTTTCTACATTCAATTCTAAATATTTCTGAGATTGAAAATGCTTTCCCCTTTCCTCCCCACTAGGGAATTATTGTATCATTCCTCAAATCTGGAGTATTAACTTTCCAAATCTACCATATCTATAACTCGACATGCTATACACACATCTCTAGGTTCATCTATGTTTACTAACATAGCTCTACAGATCCCACCCAGCTTAATGTGTTGACTGGATTTTACACTGCATTATCTCTGGCTATAAGTAAACATATTTGCTGCTGAAACATAAACATTTTATAATTTGAATGGAAACTGCATTATTTCATATACTTCCTAAGACTATTCAACTCTTTTAGATATTAAACAGATATTTGATTCAACTTGAGATATCTCTTTGTGCTTATTAGATCCAATATGCAATGCACTTCCTCAGAAACCAACATTTTCCATGTCTGGTGCTGATGTTATGGAAAGAAGGATAACAAAAATGCTTGTGAGGTATCCTTGCTCAGAACATTCGTGCTACATTTTTCTCCTATCTGAATAACTAAAAATTCAACATGGGTAGCTTCTCTTAGGGAGAAGGGCTCCAAGAGGAAATTAACACCACCTTTTGAACCCAGGATTTGAGTTTGAACTGGGGTTTGAGATTCTTAGCTTTGTGTGACTATTTTTACGTGTCATGGGCCAGGCTATGTGACCATTGGCCAAACAGGCTTCATTTTACCTTGAGACTCCGTGTCATGTAGGAAATGCTTCTCCCATGGGACACACTGCCTCCGTACCCATCAACAGTTGCTTAGCATAGCATGTTTGGCAACACAAAAATGGCAATTCTTATATAATGTAAAATTGTTCTTTTTTGGTTCCTATTTTTCTTGGACAATGTACCTTGTCAGAGAACGATTGTCTAGATGTTAATAACCATTCTTTAACTTGTACCTAAGATCGTTTCAACCCACTTCCCCTCCTGCTTATGATTTTAGATCTCATGATGTTAGTTTGTAGTTTTGAATCATAGCAACAGTCACTTATGATTAGTGTACCAACATGCTTTACTTATGGTATAAAATCCCCTGCAACCCTATGCTCAGCCATTTTTTGGTATTGTGTGAGACAGTCAGCAATCCAGCTAATAAAGACTCTCAAATTTGGATTTCTTAGTAGTGATCTGTCTGTTCTTAAGTTTCTCCCAACAACATAGGGAATTTTTTTAATACTGCATTATCATAATGTGTGCCTCATACAACAGCAAAAATCACAAAGGTTGTACAGCTTTGGGATCCTTGTAATAATGCCTTCTTACCATCTACATCTTCTAATACAGTATTGTGTCTCAGTTACATAGTAAAAAAAAAAAAAAAAAAAGTCCTTACAAATATTTTTTCTCCCATTTTTATTTAAACATTTAAATATTTTAAATTGTTTATTCATCTTGCTAAATTGAAACACTTGGCTCTTTTGGTATATATTTCATATGTTCATTTTGTTTGATCAAGAACAAAGAACTAATGGGGGGGAGGGAAGGGTTAGAGTTAGGGTTAGGGAGGGGGGCAAGTATGGAGGAAGGAACTACTGTATAGAGGGTAAAGAGGGGTGGGAGGGGTGGGGGGAAGGGAAAAAATAACAGAATGAATCAAACAACATTGCTCTATGTAAATTTATGATTACACAAATGGTATGCCTTTACGCCATGTACAAACAGAGAAACAACATGTATCCCATTTGTTTACAATAAAAAAAAAAAAAAAGAACAAAGAAGTATTTCTCTCCAGTCAGAAAAAAAAAAAAAAAAAATCATCCATGTTCAATGGAAAAGAGGAACTGACCATCTACCCTAGGTAAAGGGATACTAGGACTCTGGGGTCTATACTCTTTTGAGAAGGATACTCCCTTTTACCAGAAGATGTATCACTCAGTTTTAGCCAACTACTGTCCTATTGTAATACAGATAGATACAACAGTGCCAGAAATTGGATTTCTATGTAAAATTGCCTTACATCCAATTATTAATTCACAATCTTTTAAAAAAAATTTCAGGATAAAGTAAACATATCAGTAAGATTTAGTTAGGCCCCAGGCAGATAGTTTGCCATAGAGTGTCCTCTAATTTAATGTACTCTCTGCTTCTCACATGAGTCATCTCAATGCCCACCTGCCTGTTTGAAAAATTTCATAATAATCATTCCAGTGAGTTGAGATTGCAGTTTCCATGATTTTTCTGCTAGAATTCAAATATTCATCCTCCCTCAGCTTACACGGTAAATTATTCTATGTTAATATAAATAATCTTACACCTTATTATCAATAATGAGAATCTTATATACTTAATCTCCCAATGGCTAATTTTATTCTCCCGTCCTTCAATGTCCAGATAGAATGCTGTCTCCTCAGCAAAGGGCTTCTAACATCAGCATACAGTTCTTTTTCTTTCTCTGTACAATCATAGCACTTTGTACAGAACCTCAACTCTGATGAGTTGTCATAAAATTAAGAAGCCTGGGTCAGCCTAATTGTTCAAGATTAGAAACATGTGGAGCAGACCTGACCTAGATCCAGCTGCAGTGTAGAGTCAAACCAAGCCAGACTCAGGCAAGATGAGGTTACTCCAGTCATCCTCTGATGGAAGGCTGAGAACCAGCAGGTATTGTATCCTTCCTGGTGGCTTGTTTAACAATAGTCTGTTGGCAGTAGCTAACTGATGTGTTTGTTTAAAGCTCAAACACAGTGGTTAAAGGATCTTTCAAGGAGATTGGAGCACAAAAATAAAACTCTAATTTTTAAAAAGAAAACCAAAAATACTTTCATCTTAGTACTTTTGCCTGAAACTGCTCCATGAGAAGAAATAACTGCTCATTTTGAGTTGACTGTGAATAGACCTGCGACTAAATCATAACTGACTCCTAATTTGATTTTGATTGATTATTAATGTTCTATTGAGCTTTCTTCAAGTGTTTTGATGCATTCTTAAATTTCTTTTCATTTTCATTTATTTTTTTACTTTGCTCATATTCTATTTGGATAAAATGATATTATTTTTACATAGGGAAAGTGTGCTTTTGAGATGTTTATACTTGTATCACTATCACTTTGTACTGGATCGTAAGTAAGAAACCTTATTCAAATTTTCAGCACATTTAGTAAATGTGCTCTTAGATACCTTGTCTGAACTTTCTAAGTCTCCATTTCCTCACTTGTCAAGTGGAGCTAATATTATCTATTTCACTGATTAAATGTCAGGATTAGAGAAAACATGAAAATCCTATAAGGACTAACACAAAGTAGATAACAGTGACTATTACTGCCATTGTGATTATTATTATCATAGTACAAAGAACAATATTTCCTCATACTTCAGAATTAGAATGAATAATTTTCTTCGGTAGGAATAGCAAAGTTGTTAGACCCAGTGGTGCACACCTGTAATCCCAGTGACTTGGGAGGCTGAGGCAGGAGGATCACAAGTTCAAAGCCAATCTCGGAAAAAGCTAGGCGCTAAGTAATTCAGTGAGACCCTGTCTATAAATGCAAAATACAAAATAGGGCTGGGGATGTGGCTCAGTGGTCCAGTGCCCATGAGTAATTCAATCTCTGGTACTCTACCCACCCCCCTCCAAAAAAAAAAAAAAGAATAGCAAAGTCACAGTCACCTAAACTTCAAGTATAGTTTACTGTTTTTTGTTTGTTTGTTTGTTTGTTTTGTTTTTTCATTCAAAAGAATAGAAAAGGGCAGGGTATTGTTCGGTGGTGATTGCCTACTATGTGCAAGGCCCTGAATTCCATCTCCAGCATCACAAAGAAATAAAAAGTAAAAACATAGGAAAACTGACATATTTCATAACATTCCCTCCTCTTCATGCACACACACCAAAACCAACACTACTTAATCCTCCTACCACATAAATACACTATAAGACATATTTTGGATTCTAAGTCAGCAATTTAATATAAAATTCACCTCTTGTTCTTCGAGTCATTGTCTTCCACATGCTTGTGTTCTGATCAAACAACATCTATTCTTGTGTGTATCTCACAGCATTACCGGTCTCATTTCCCCTCAGATCTTCTGGTCTGCTCAGATACACTAGTTCTTGTTAGAACTAAAACTCTTCCACTATCTGGCATAATGACCTTGCACTAAAATACTGTCCTGACTCCCAAAACAACATCTTCTCTCTCTCTCCACCTCTTAATAAAATTGTATTATACTCAAATGGAAAATTTTACATGAAAAAAAAATCAGAAATGATACTGAAGAGAGTAGTTTGATGCTAATCCACACCTCTTTTTTTCTCCTCTATTTCTTTGATTACAAAATGTCTTATATTGGTTCGTGAAGTTTCTAGGAGTTTTATATAAAATTATAAACTTGAAACATATAATTTAAAGAGCAAAACAATTTTGTATAAATTATAACTTTAAACATATAAAGAGTAAAATAAATTATTTTTATTTGGGTTAAAAAGAGAAAAGAGGAACATTTAATTTAAATTATTGAGCTATTTAATAGCAATAAAAATTGGTAGCTTATTTGTCTATTTGTTAAAATTATTTGTCACATTAGCTGAATTTTTATTTTATTTTATTGTGGTGAGAAACCTTAACATGAGATTTAACCTTTTTCACAAGTTTTAAGTGTACAATACAATAGTCATAGGGACTATGTTGTATAGTAGGTGTCTAAAATTTATTCATCTTGCAAAATTGAGACTTAATGTCCACAGATTGTACAAGGGTTACAATTCCTCCACATCCTCACTAATGTCTTTTGTGTGGTGTAGGTGGTTTGTGTGTGTGTGTGTGTGTGTGTGTGTGTGTCTATGTTTTATACATAACAACCATTCTAACAGGCAGGAGCTGAAAACCCATTGTGATTTTAATTTGTATTTCTCTGATGATTAGTGACTTTGAGCATTTATCCATATTCTTGTTCGCTTATTTGCATGTTTTCTTTGAAGAAACATCAATTCAAAGTGTCTGTTGGTTTGTTAGTTACTGCAGATATTGAGTAGTAGGAGTTCCTTACATATTTTGAAGGTTAACCTTTATCTGATAAATGATTTGCAAATATCTCCCCCATCCATTCCTTTTTCACTCTTTGCTTCTTTGGCTATGCAAAAGTTCTTAAATATGATATACTCTCTATTCTTTATTTTTGCTTTTTAGCCTGTGTTTTTGGAGTCTTATCCACAAAATCATTGTCAAGCTCAATGTCATGATTTTTTTTTTGCTGTCTTCTCCTGCAAGTTGTATACTTTCAAGTCATGTTTTAATCTCTAATCCATTTGCAGTTGATTTTTGTATGTGAACGCACATTTTTCCTGCACTCTTTATAGAAAAGATTATTTATTCCCCATTGTATTCTACCCTTTTTGACTGTATATGCATGAAATGATTTCTGGGCTCTCTCTATTCTGTTCCATTGGTGTATATTTCTGTCTTTATACCAGTATTGTATTGTTTAATCATTGTGGTTTTATAATACATATTTAAATTAGGAAGCATAATTTTACCAGATTTGTTCTTTTTTCTCAAGTTTCTATTGACTATTTATGGTCTGTTGTGGTTCCACATGAATGTTAGTATTACTTTTTCTATTTCTGTAAAAACACCACTGGGATTTTGATGAACTGCATTGCATCTGTAGATCACTTTGGGGAGCATAGACATGTTAGTAATATTGAGTCTTTCAATACATAAATGGATGTTTTTCCATTTTTACATCTAAGTTCTCTCATTTCATTTTGTATTTGTCAGTATACAAGTATTTAACTTCCTTAAAGTTATTCCTAAGTATTTTATTATTGTTGGTGCTATTGTAAGTGGAATTGTTTTCCCTAATTTCCTTTTCAGATAATTCATTATTACTGTATCCAAAATGCAACTGCTTTTTGTGTGTTGATTTTGGATCCTGAAACATTATGAAATTAGTTTATTCATTCTAATGTGTGTGTTTTTTTGTGTGTGTGTGTGTGTAGTCTTTAGGATCTTCTTCATGTAAAATCATACCATCTACAAACAGGCACAAATTTACTTCTTTCTTTTTTCTTTTTGCACTGGGGATTGATGGTACTCAACCACTGAGCCACATTCCCAGTCCTATTTTGTATTTTGTTTAGAGACAGGGTCTCAGTGAGTTGCTTATTGCCTTGACATTGCTGAGGCTGGCTTTGAACTAGAGATTCTCCTGCCTCAGCCTCCTGAGTCACTGGGATTACAGGCATGTGCCACCGCATCCAGTTTTCTTTTTTATTTTGATGCATTCTATTTCTTTTTCTTGCCAAATTTCTCTGGTTTGCATTTCCAATAATCCTCTGAGTACAGATGACAAGAGTGATCATCCTTGCTTTGTTCCTGATCTCAGAGAGTTTCCATTTTTCACACTGACTATCCTATTAGCTTTGACTTTTTCATCCATGGCATTTTTCAAACAGATCATTTAACAGGATATTTAGGTTATCTTTTGGACAAAGACAGAACTGTAGATTTTCCTAAATTACTTCTGATTACTCTCTTATTTTTTTTTTTTTTGCCTTTCCATTCATTTTATTAATCAAAAAAATCTTTTTAAAATCTCAAATTTAAAAAAAGTAATCCTTATATACAAATAAACTGTGCTTCCAAATCATTTAAATATACATATAAAGAATAACAGAATGAATCAAACACCATTACCCTATGTAAATGTATGATTACACAAATGGTATGACTCTACTTCATGTGCAACCAGAGAAACAAGTTGTACCCCATTTGTTTACAATAAAAAAAGAAAAAGAAAAAAGAATAATAGATATGTATTTAGAACATAAAATATATGTGTAGTCTTTGTTATAACCAAAGTCAAAAACTAAAAGTAAAGTCAAAAAGAAAAAAGATTATGCAAAATGAGATCCTATTTAAGAACAGTGGTCATGACAATAGATGTGTCCAGGTGAAAACATCCTCACAGAGCACTAACATGCATTGAGAACAAATGGTGCCATGGAAAACATTCACATAACCATAGTTCATTAAAACTCACAGCTGTCTTATGGAGCAGACATTCTTTTTCATGATGGGTTGGTTGGGCTGGAGTTGTGGCTTAGTGGTAGAGCACTTGCCTGGCATGTGTGAGGACCTGGGTTTGATCCTCAGCACCACATATATGTAAATAAATAAAATAAAAGACCCATTGACAACTAACAAATATTTTTTAAAAAGATGGATTGGTTATCTGTAACCAAGATTGTAGCACTAACAGTGGTAGAGGTGACAGTCAAACCCAACCCAGTCTTTTTTTTTTTTTTTTTTTTAATTGAAATCTTTATTTTCCAAATTCTGAGACTTAGAAAAGTGTCTGGTGTATGTAAAGTGCTCAATAAAGATTTATTACATAATTCGATGATTTTCTTTTTTTTTTATACATTTTTAAATAAAATTGGAATCAAGCATTTTAAGGATTTTTTTTCTCCCAAAAGCTGAAGCAAAATTAAACAAAACAAACAAACAAAACAAATAGGGAAGCTCCAGTAACTTATCTAGAAATGGAAAACAAAGATGTGCTGTGGGAAAAGTCTTAGGTTATGAAGATACTAACAGATGAGCAAGTAGAAGAGCAAGAGGGATTCCTGCCATCTTTTTTTTTTTTTTCTTGTCATCACTTATTTCAACTCAGTACTATAATAAGTACATTGTCTTGCTAAAATCTTTTAAGCAGCATTGCTTTGCCTTAAGTATTAATGCCAGCATTATTAGGTTTTTATTATTCAGAAACTTAAGTAACTTAGGACAAAATACACTGCCAGGGGCAGTAGAACTCACCTGTAATTCCAGCAATTCATGAGGCTAAAGTAGGAGGATTGAAAATTGGAGACAGGCCTCAGAAACTTAGACCTTCAGCAATTTGATAAGACTCTGCCTCACAAAATAAAGAATAAAAGTAACTGGAGATGTAGCTCAGTAGTAAAGCACCCCTAAGTGCAATACCCAGTACAAAATCAAAAAGAAAAAAAAATCCAAAAAATTATCTATTATCCCATAGTGTACATAGATCAGAGCCTGGACAAAGGTCAACGGGGTCTTCTGTTCAGGTTCTACTAAGCTGCAATCCAGGTATGAACGGGAACTGAAATTTCATCAGAGGCTCAACTATAAATCTTAGTTTTCCAACATATATACAAAGATTAAACCACATTAGTTTTGCTTGATTAAAGTTTTTAATAATTGAAAAATTCTTCTATAAACGTAAACTATTATAATCCTCATTATAATTATTGTTAATGAAAAAAGAATTTAACAAAACTATCATGTTCTAAAACCAAATTTCTAAGTTTGTGTTTTCTTCTTTTATCATCTTGTTCCTCAGTCATTAAACTTTTGCCATCACTTTATAGTCTCAATCTCATTTCCTACTCTACTTTCAAATTATTCAGGGCATAGAGTTTCCACTACTTCTTGAGAAGTCATTTGACACTGTAATAGACATCACAGTTAACTTTTTTTTTCTTTTTTCCTCTGTTTTCTGGCTGGTTTTCCCTTTTCTCTGTCTCATCTCATTACTTCTCCATTTCTTTCTTCAATATCACATTGCAAGCTTTTATCTAATTTTCAATGCACTGTCATCTGCTCATCTTTTTCTTTCTTTCTTTTTTTTTTTTTCTTTTTTAGTTCCCTTGCTTATCAAGCATTTCTTTCCCATACAAGCACTTTGAGAACTATATACCAGGTGTATGGTACTAACTTGCAATGCTGCCAGATGAATCTTGTTTAATTTTCTTTTTAAACTTCCTTTAGATTTACAGAACATTATGTGTTCAAAATATGTTGAACAGCAGAAGTAAAACACTATCTTTTGAGAGAAGAATGGAAAAGTACACAAATGGCCTATTTTATTTATACATAAACATAGTGCTAGTCTTCTACAGGTGGTTGTCTGCAGGTGATTACCAACAGGAAGGCAGTAGAATGTACTGGAAATTAGCACACCCAGCACAGCAGGGCACAATTAGTTTTTCCGGTGAACTTTAGGAAGAATTTCACAATGGATCGTCTTACAGAGTGTGACTCTGAACGGTAATGTAAAAGCTAGCATCACAAGTATTGTAAAAAGGTCCCATTTCATATTGCCAGAAACTAACAGAAATAACTCTCTTAAAACTCTCAAATTCCTTTAGAAATTTCTAAACATAGAGTATTCTTTTGAAAAATAAGCTCATTTCCTTCATTTTTATTTGAAGCCTACTTTATCAGACATTAGTGTTACCTAATCAATTAATGCATATGTATTTTGAATATTTTTAAAACTTTACTTGACAAATATCCTATATAATTCCTTTTTATTTAGAACTTAATATTTTTAAAGTTGATGATAACTATAAAAACTACATATTATCTTCTGTGTTTTAAGTTTAAGAATAATGGCTGGTGCCAAAAAATCAAGAAGTTAAAATGGAAAAAAATACCCAATATACAGTTATGGGGTATATGTGTCCCTTGTACTAACTGTATATTCAAGAACATGTTTAAAAGAAATTGTTTTAATGTAGTAACATCTAATGAATTTCCATTTAAAAATTCAATTTTTGCAAACATGACTTCAACGAGTTAATCCAGATCTGCTTAAACATTACTCACTCAGATTTTCTTTTCTTTAAGACTATTTTCTTTAACGTTGGGTTGCTGTACTTTTATGTTTTATAGTATTTTTATTTCTGTAGAAAAGAAACTTGCTTTCTTAGACTATTCATTCATTGACATTCATCTTACTTCAAAACTTTCACATAAAAATGTGCTTATATTTTACCTTCTTGCAAATATTTTTAAAAGTATTTCATTTAAAAGCATTCAGATTAAATGTCTAGAATCTGCTTCAATAATTTCCAATATACTCATCCACACACTATCTGGGCGTCTGTCACCCTGCTTTCATGAGTGGAATCTAAAACCTCGAGTAGTAAGTAGCATAGTCTGATTACAATAGATTTTTTCATATGTTCTCCTTTTTTTCTCAGTATAAAGTGGTCAAGAAAGTTTATGAAATTCAAAAATTATCTTTGACATTTTCATAAACCCTTGGCTGAATTCCTTTATTTGTTGAGGAACCACCAGTACCAAAGACCACCCCAGGTTGTGGAGATAACTGCTGAGCATGTTATGGGGCGCAACTTAAGAACAGCCGATCACCACTGAGAAGTCCAAATTTGAGAGTCTTTATTAAGCCGGCCAGCTTACTGTCTCACACAATGCCCCAAAAAATGGCTATTGGGAGAACAGCCCCAACCATAGGGTTGCAGGGGTTCTTATACCAAAAATCACATCAATCATAAGTGTCTGTTGCTATGATTCAAAATTACAAACTAACATCATGAGATCATCAACAGAGAGGGAAGTGGGTCAAAATGACCCTTATCTAGGTACAAACTAAAGAATGGTTACTAACATCCACACAATCACTGTTCATATAGTACATTGTTTAGGAGCAACAGGAATCAAAAGAGAGCAATTTTTCATTACATAAGAATTGTCATTTTGTATTGCTAAACATGTCACTCATGGGTACAGAGGCAGGTGCTCCTATGGGAGAAGCTCAGCAATTGTTGATGGGTATAGAGGCAGGATATTCCCATGGGAGAAGCTCATTTCCTACATAACATGGAGTCTCAGAGAAAAATGGAGGCTATTTAGTCATTTCCCTTATAGTCTGTAACATTCTCATGGAGCCAGATGCATGCCTTCAATCAAATGAACCAGACAGTCTTTGGGAGTCAGATATTAACAAAATAGTTAGAGAAACACATTTATAACAATGAGCTAAGATAAATGTCAAAATAACTAAATGTAGTTTACCGGGTACCTTTATAGTCATTTTAATTTAATTTTATCTTGTTAGATTTGCTTTCTGCTGACATTTTGAAAATGTTTGTGAATTTGTATTATTTTTTCCATCATACTGTTTATCCCACTTAGCTCTGTGTCATCCAAAATAATAATAAGCATTGCAAACATGTTCTTAGGTAAAGCACTTATCCCTTTAAATCTTAGCTTCCATATCTAGTTAACAAAGATAATCCCATCGTCCCAGCACAAGAGTGTAACTAGATTGAGGGAGATATTTTACCTGTAAGTCATTTGAGAACCGTGAAATATCAAGCATTATGACTCTTCTCAGTTAATAGAAACAAAAGAAGCTTGTGTATGTTATGAAAGCTTTTGCCAATCTATTAACCAACAATCATCTAGATACAGTTTTCAACCACTTAAAAATATACAAATTGTATTTTGACCCAAATTTCTCCATTTGGTTCATAAAAATAATGTAGCAGAGGATCAAATGGCTTGCTGAAATCAGGATATAAAATACATACATGCCTTTTTTTTTCATTTAATTGATTTATCATTAACTTAGCTAATTGAAATAAAGATTTTGTTGGTGCTTGCTATCATTTGGATCTAGAATGTCCCCCAGGGTCATTGAGGCTGTGAAAATTTTAAGAGGTAAGGCCTATTGGGAGGACTTATTTTACTGTAGGCATGTCCTCATAGGGGATAGTGGGATTCTAGCCACCATTCTTACTCTTTTTCACTTTCTTCCCACGAAGTGAGAGGTTTTGTTCTGGGACATGCTCCCTGCCCTGGTGTGCTGATTCATCAAAGGTCCAAAAGCAACAGAGTTAATAGGTCATAAATTAAAATTTCTGAAACTATGAGTCAAATAAACTTCTGCTCTTCATAAATTGGTCATCTCAGGTATTTGTTATGGTGACAGAAAACACAGTCCTCTTTTTTCTTACCCTTCTCAGCAATATCACGACTACTTATCAAAGAATGAGTTGAAAAAATGCCCACTAGTTTTTTTATGTATTTTATCTTTTCTTTTTTAACATTTCAGCTGTCTAATGTTTCCAATTTGTTACCCAAAAGTATAAGCATTGATACTTGCTGTGCTTTTTTACTCTTTAAATTTTGTCTCCAATTTCATAGATTTTTCTATTTCTTTCATTTAATACCACAGTACAGGTGTGTTCTTAATGAGCAAAAGGTTTGAGCATCACACTGAGAAGATACAAGTGCTGAACACAGCTTTTAAATAAATTTTCATTTACTGAGGTTTTTTTTTTTTTTTACTTTTGGAAAAGATGAATATCAAAGCACATATTAATAATGTAGTTTACATTTTTTCATGAAAGCATGATTCTGATATATCTTATAGCACCTACTGTAATAACTAACTCTCAAAAATTATTGTGTGCTTTGCTAATTACCATTCTTTGAAAAACCTAACACGTATCTTGACAGAAGTGAAAGTTCTATTGTTCCCTACCTCACTCAAAACTAAACCAGATCATGGCACTAATTAGAATGTATGTGCTCTTTTTTGCTGGAGACGGAGTATCAAACTAATCTAGGGGCATAAACAAACCAATCAAGACTTCATAAATTAACAAATATATTTCATGTTTTATCCAAATTGACATTCATTGAATTATGAATTACTATAGTATGAATTGACTATACATACTCACATTTAATCCTTAAAAAATATGTTTACTATTTATTTTTTTATTTTTTAAAGACTGCATTTTGATAATAAATAATAAAAATAAATAAGTAAATAAAAATTTTAAAATATAGGTTTACCATTAGTTTAAAAATTCAATCATTTACCCAATAAATACTTATTGATTATCTATGCTGCTACAAATACTATATTAAGCTCTTGGAACAAAGCAGTAAACAAGTGAGAAAACAAACATATAAAACTCTCTGCCCAGTTGAAGCTTACATTCCAGAAGAGAAAGAGAATTGAAAATGAACTAAATTAATTAGAAATATGTTGAGGGTGATCAATGCTATGAAAAAGAAGTAGTCTGGGTGGAAAGTCTTGTGATGGGCTGACAGATCTGGCTCCATGAGAATATTATAGGCCAGACTCTAATGGAAATGACTAAACAGACTCCATTTTGTTCTGAGACTCCATTTATGTAGGAAATAAGTTTCTCCCATCGGAACACCCCGCCTCTGTGCCCATCATCAGTTACTTAGTGTGACATGTTTAATAATATACAATGGCAACTCCTATGTAGTAACCAATGTACCATGTAAACGGTAATTGTGTGGATGTTAGCAACCATTCTTTAGTTTGTACCTAGGTAAGGGTCAGTTTGACCCACTTCCCCCTCTGTCGATGATCTCATGATGTTAGTTTATAATTTTGAATCATAGCAACAGACACTTATGATTGATGTGATTTTTGGTATAAGAACCCCTGCAACCCTATGGTTGGGGCTGTTCTCCCAATAGCCATTTTTGGGGCATTATGTGAGACAGTCAGCTGGCCAGCTTAATAAAGTCTCTCAAATTTGGACTTCTCAGTGGTGTTCGGTCTGTTCTTAAGTTGCGCCCCATAACAGTCTGAGATACAGAGAGGCAAGTTATAATTTTAATTGTGACAAGATAAGAAAGATCACACTAGAGCTCATTGAGAAAGTGACATTTGAGTAAAACCTTGCAATACATAAGGAAGTTAGCTATGTGGATGTCAGAAGAAGGAAGTAGCTGCAACAGAGGCCATAAGGTGGTATACCTTTGGCATGAAGAGAGAGACTTGTGTGACTAGAGCCGAGTGAGGACAAAATAGTGTAGGTCAGCTTAGAAAGCTTAAGGAAGCAAGGCTATGCACAGTACAGCCTTATAGGTCATTGTAAGAACTTTTACTTCAACTTTGAGAGACATGGGGAGCCAGAACAGAGCTAGGAGTAAAGGTCAGATTGCATTTTATTGCTACTGCAAGAGATGACTGCCCAAAAATAGACTTACTGGACTTTGGTAAATAAAAGGGACAATTTTATATGATACTATAATAATCTAGGTAAGAAATGATGATGATTTCTTTCATAGTAAAAGTTGTAGAGGGGGCTCAAAAACAATCACTCTATTTGAATGCAAAATAAAATCGATAGTTTAATATAGCTCATGTACCCATCACCCATAAAGAATTATCGGGATTTTGTTATATGGGTTTTATCCCCCTTTATCATTTTCTTCCTTGCAAGGTATTTTCAAGCAGTTCCTAAATATCTTGCCAATTCCCAACAATTACTGTCATATGAGCTTCTAAAACCACAGAATTATCATAGCTAGTAAAGATTATTATATTCTTTAATCCCTCCAATATCATGATTGGATTGTCAAAATCAAATACCATTTGCTTAAAAATGTACTTTTATATTTGTTTCTTGGAATTGGAATCTAAACAAATATCTTATGGCTTTTCCTTCTGTTATATATTTCAGGAATCTTTATTGTATAGATGTAACTTCCTTCAAGTTAGTCTCCAATTAATAGCATAAAATTGTATCACTTGATCTTTCTGTCAGTCTTTGTCTTATAAGTGGAAAGTTTAATAAACTTAAATTCAAAGTAATTTGTGATAAGGAGTCTCCTGCCATTTTCTATTTGTTTTCTATATGTCAGAATTATTGTTCCTTATTTTTTCTTTGCTGACTTATTTTCTTTTGTGTTTGATTCTTTTAATGTTTTACTTTTGTTCTGTTCTCATTTTCTTTCCACTAAATATATATCCATGATAAAATATATCTTACCTTACACTGAATATTACAAGTTATCTCTTGAACTTAAAACAATCTATTTCTACAACTCCCTCAATAACGGCCTACAAAACTCTTACCCCGCCTGTCTTCTTCCTCATATTTTATCACACATTTTATCTTTATAGATTTTGTGCCAATTAACTTTGATTTTAATTAACGTTCTATGCATTTGTTTTTAAATTTATATAGAGAGAAGAAGAGGGGAATTGCAAACAAACAAATAAATAAATAAAAGTTCTTAGACTTTGTATTTTCCCAAGTAGTTTCCTGTAGGTAGTCTTTATTTCTTTATAATGCTTCACGTGACTCTCCAGAGTCATTTTATTTCAACCTATAAGATTTCCTTTAAGATTTCTTGTAGAACAAGTCACCAGACAAAAGCACCCAAAGCTTTTGATTTTCTTATTAACTTTTCCATCATTGTTGAAGAATAATTTTGCCAGTTACGTATTTCTGGGTTGACAATTTTTCTTTTAGCATTGTTTTCTACTTTTAAATATATTTATATCACCGTCTTCTGACTTCCGTGGTTTGTGCTGATAAATTGGTCACTAATCTTTTTGAGGATTCCTTTCCAATGATGAATTGTTTCTGTCCAGCAGCCTTCAAGAGTCTCTTTGTCTTTTAACAGTTTTATTTTGCGTGCATTTCTTAATGATTTTTCTGCGTCGGAGTTTGTTGAATTTCAGGTGCAGATCAACGCCTTATATCAAATTTGAGATTGAGGGATATTAGTTTTTCAAATATTCTTTCTGTTTCTTTCTTGCTCTTCTTTCATCCTGAAATTTTATTATATGTATGTTGGTTGTTTTTATCAGCTTTTTCACTGATGTGACCAAAAGATCTGATAAGAACAATTAGAGGGAAATTTTTATTTGGGAGTTTACAGTTTCAGAGCTCTCAGAGCATAGATGGCTGGCTCCATTGTTCTGTGTCCAAGATGAGGTAGAACATCATGGCAAAAGAATGTGGTGGAGGAAAACAGCTCAGGACATGACAATCAGGAAGTATAGATTTCTCGCTCACCAGGGACAAAATGTAAACCCCAGAAGCATATCCCCCCCCCAGTGACCTACCTTTTCCAGGTACACCCTACCTGTATACAGTTACCACACAGTTAATCCATTCAAGTGACGTAATACACTGATTAAATTAAGACTATCCTAACCCAATCATTTCATGTCTAAACTTCCTTGCATTTTCTAACACATGAGGTTTTGGGAACACCTCATATGTAAACCATAACATTGGTTCAATTGGTGGTATCATATAGGTCTCCTAAGCTCTGTTCATTTGCATATTTACTAATTTTATTCTATCTACTCATATATACTTTTGAATCTGTCAAATAAATTTACATTTCAATTGTTATACTTTTAAATCTTAATTTTTCTGAGTTTTTTCCTTTTTATGAATTCTCTTTATTATTGATATTTCTAATTTGTTAAAACATATTTAGTTCCTTTAGTTCTTTATCTACATTTTCTTATACTTTTTGAGCATGTTTAAGATTTAGTCTAGGAAGTTCACTATTTCAGCTTCATCAGGGACAGATTCTGTTAAATTCTGTTAACAGGCTGTACTTCCTTGTTTCTTTGCACACTTCATAATTTTTTTGTTTTGAAAGAGATATTTTGAAGATTATAATGTGTTGACTGTAGAAGTCAAATTATCCTCCTCCTTACGGTTTGATTTTGTTAATTTGGTGTGATAGAGTTTTTTCTTCAGTAACTCTATTTTTATTAAGATACAATTCTTTGTCATATGTAGGCCCTGAGATCTCTGGTCCATGAGTTTATGCTCACTGTTTTGACAGAGATGTTTTTGAAACCTGGAGTCAAAGTGAAACAAAATAAAACAAAAAACTATCCCTGCCTTGGTAGACTGTTTTTTCTTAGGGCACTCCTTCAATGCTTAGCCAGGTTGCTTGCAACTTTGCCTCTGCCTTCACTTCTTCTTTTTGCTGAGCCTAAACATCAGCTAAAGGTGAAATTCAGGATCTTCTCAAGGTTGTTTCGGAGCACATATCTTGCTCTAAGCAAGTGCATGGCTTTCGAAATCCCACAGTAACATGGCAGCATTTCAATTCCCTAATTCTCCTAATAACATATCTTTCAGTGTTTTTCTCTTGCTTAAGAGCTTTTCAGTATGTTTATTTGCCTCAACTATATTTTATTTTGGTGGAACAAAGTTGTTTTAGTCAGGTTTTTCACTGCTGTGACTGAAAGACCCAACCAGAACAACAGTAGAGGAGGAAAAGTTTATCTGGGGGCTCATAGTTTTAGAGGTCTTAGGCCACAGAAGGCTGGTTCCATTCCTTGGGGCTCAAGGTGAAGCTGAACATCATGGCGGAAGAGTGTGGCAGAAGGAAGCAGCTCATATGATCAGGAAGCAAAAGAGAGACTCCACTCTCCAGATACAGAATATAATATCCCATAGCTACACCCCTAAATGAACCACTTCCTCCAGCCACACATCACCTGCCTCCAGTTATCACTCAGTTAATCCCATCAGGATTAATTCACTAATTCGGTTAAAGCTATTATCCAATCATTTATCCTCCAAACCTTGCATTGTCTCACACAGTAGCTTTCAGAAGACACTACATCTAAACAATAACAAATTTGCTCTTTTTAATGTTTTAGAGAAATATCCCCCCATGTAGTGGCTTTCCTGTCCTGAGGGAGTTTCCATTTAGAGAAAAACAAAGACAGGCACTTTGCATGAGTCCTTCTAATAGCCCTCAGTTAGGTACAGAAACAACCTTTTTAAAATAAGGTCTTCTCCACTTTCCCTAAATCTAGGGACCAGGATATCACACAGGGAGCAGAGACTATCATCTTTAAGACTGTTTGGTACCATTAAAGTATCAAACAGAGAGGTGGGTTAAGGACAAGTAAAAATGCTACAACATATCTTGCTATTTCTAGTTTGAACCTTTCTTGATTCAGCATTTGCTCGGTTGCTATAAACTTTTGACCAGTTTGGACAAAGTTAATTCTGAAATTTTTCACCTTTTTTTCATTTTGTCATGAGTTTGACATTGAAACTATATATTCTACCATTTTTACTGATGCCACTGTTTCAATTTTAATTTCATGTTTCTTATTATGAATGAAATTGAACACATTTGTATATCTAAGGGCCACATTTGTATCTTCTATAATCCTTCTGTTCATATTTTTCCCATTTCTCTACTAGGTTGGATATATTCAAAAGAAACATGAAAATATGGTCAAAGTGTCAGTTATCTCTAGCCAATATCCCATCTTCACTTCTGTGTTTAGTATAAGAATCTCTAATTTTTAATTAGTAATTAGTAACTATAATGGAATATAAATATCCCATTCTCTTTTTAGCTAAGTGTAGAGTGATAACTACATTTTTGCCAATATAATGTTACAGAAGTAATCAGAACAATTCTGTGTTTTGTCCTTTAAGAGAAGGAATACACATTTCATTCCATTCCTATAATATGAATTTGATAATGAGACATTTGGCACCATATAAAATGAGAACAATTTTCTATTGTAAAACAACAATGCAGTAAGTGCAGGTGTTCCTAGAAAATTCCATGATGTAGATTTGCCAAATGATCAACTAACTTCTTTTTTCATTTGGTTGCATGGGAGGAATTTCTATCTCATTTAATTGACTGTTATATGAGTTTCTGTCACAGATACCATATCATATTCCAACTAATGCAAAGATTAATTTACCATAGTTCTAGTGCAGTAGTCATTAACACTAGAAAAATCAAGCAGATTCTACAGCTGAAAACTCCAATGAGAGCAACATACAAAAGTTATTGTTGTTGTTGTGGCTGTTGTTTATTTATTTGGTGCTGAGGATTGAAACCAGGGTCTCAGGCATACTGAATACACATTTATCTCTGAGCTATCCTCCCAGCCCTACCACTTTTTTTTTGTTATTATTATTACCTACTGTGATGAGAGGAAAACAGGGGAAAAAGTCTTTTGTTAAGGAACAGCTATTTTCCATTTATAATTCAGTTTTTTAAAGGGATGTGAACTATTTCTATTGCTGAGACAGCATAATGAGAATGAGAATATAAGACAAAGGAGCAAAGTGAAAGCTAAATTGCTGTCTAATAAAAGATGACAGTAGCATAAAGAGTTGGAGTCAGTAAGATCTGGAGAGAGTATAAGGAAAGGGTTAAGAAAGAATTAGGATCCAAATGTTAGTCTCAGGGGCTAGTGATGGCTCGGCAGTAGAGTGCTTGTCTAGCAAGCATGAAGCCTGAGGGTTCGATCAATGCCCAGAAGCAAGAAAAAGGACAAGGAGGAGGAGGAGGAGGAGGAAGAGGAGGAGGAGAAGGGGAGGGGGAGGGGAGAGCTTGGGGAGGAGAATAAGAAGAAATTAGTCATACACCGTTGTAAGTAGTAGCTATACAAATGTTATGAGATAAAAATCCCCATCTTCCAAGAGGTCATGATCTAGAAAAGGATAAAATGAAGGGCGATATAATACTATAAACAAGTCCTAGATATTATGGATACATAAACGATTTTAAGATGGTACACAGGAAGAAACAGCTGATACATTTTGTGGATTCAAGTTGTAATTCTTCACACAGTGAAGGAAAGAGAATCTCAAGTAAAGGGAATAACACAATGTAAATATAAATATAAATAGGTATAAATCAACCCATTACATATAAATGGATATAAATTAGCACATTACATATTAATAGGTATAAAACAGCCTGTCACATCAGTGGGTTACAAGTGGTTTGGAATTATGAATGTCTAGGATAGGTAAGAAGAATAGAAAGAAGATACTTTGGGGAAATTATACTTTCTTTTAAATCATCCAAAGGAATTTTGAATTTTCCTTGCAAGTAGTAGAATTTAAAGCAGCAGAATCAGTTACTAACTAAACAATTCATTGTTTTAAACATTTATTTTGTGTCATACTCTCTTAGATACAACAGATGGAGGCAAAATTTTTAATATCATAATGGGAGGTCAAAAAATTTTAAATAAAGAAATAAAAGTAAAACCAGACACTACATTTCTGAAGAAAGAAAAATTAGTGTTATATAGAATATGGTGTGGAGGAAAAAAGAGGGAGATTTGCTTTAGCTAGAGTGATAAGATCTTTCTCTGAGGAGGTAACATTTGTTGAAACCCTACTAATGAACATTGAAAGCTATGAATACATTTGGAAAAGTTTCAAAGGAGAATGAAAAGCAAGGGCACAGAGACAGGAGTAACCTTGAACATTTGAGAGCATGTGGGATGAATATAGAAAATAAGAACTAAGAATGAGTTGAAGAGTCAGATGGAGCCAATTATACAGAAATATGTAAATTAGATAAAATCATGTTGATATAATTTTTATTTCAATGGAAATGCACTGGAAGATTATGTTCATGAAATGGCATGATATCTCTTGCTGCTATGTGAGAAACATATTACTAGATTCTAGGTAGCAGGCTATTTGAGGATCACGTTAAAAAAAAAAAGAGAGAGAAATGTTTAGATTTGGAATATGGTTTGGTTTGGTGTCTTGTTTGTTTGTTTATTTGTTGTCTTTAGTACTGGGGATTAAACCCAGTGATGCTTTGCTACTAAGCTACATCCCTACCAACTTTTATTTTAAGACAGGATCTTGCTAAATTATTGAGTGTCTCACTAAATTGCTGAAGCTGACATCAAACTTGAGGTCCTCCTGCCTCAGGCTCCTGAGTTACTGGAATTACAGAACTGTATGATCATGTCAGGGGTTTGAGAATGTTTTGGCAGAAGAATTAAGACAGTCTATAAAAGAGGAATAGGTGTGAAATGTGAAGAAATATGATTCATACTTCTGACTTCTGACTCCCAGGGTAGAAAACAGTGCTCATACCTGGAATAAAGAAGGTTTGGGATGAGTAAATGTGGGCAGGTACAGATTGAGGAAGGGAGGAAATTATTTGTTTTGTTTTATTCCTGTTCTTTCACATGTCTAGTAAATTGCAAATGACAATGTTTAACAAGCAGTTAGGTATAGGAACCTGAAGCCCAAGAGAGGTCTATACATATGAGCCCCAGTGTCATTAATATATGGCAGGTGTTTAAGTCATGGGATTAGAAATATCATCTTGGGAGAAACTAGCTGGAGGAAAGCAGGAACTGGAGACCAAGTGCCAAGTGTCTTCAACATTCAGAGACCTGCAAAAGGAGGAAAATTCATCAAGGGAAACTTCAAAAGAGAAACTAAGTGGGGAAGGGGGAAAAAATAGTTAAATATGTAACTGTGGATTTATGAGAACTATTTCAAGAATGCAACCAGTGGTCAACTGTGTCAAATATTATTGAGAAGTCAAGATAGTTCCAATGGACTACTGACTTTGGCAAGATGTAGGTCAGTGGTGACTTTGACAATTCAGTAAAGTATTACAGACTAAAGATGAGTGGTTTGAAAAAAAAAACTGGAATAAATAAGAAAACAGCACCAAAAATTACTTAAAGGATGCTACTATGAAAGGGAAGACAGTTTGTGAATGAAAAGTTTAAGGACAAAGGAAAGATTTTAATTTTAGGTTTATATTATTTCAAGTTTCACATACACACAATTCAAAGACCTAAGTAATTCTACAAGCCTTTTACACAAATGTAGCCATCTCTTGCCGACCCCACCCCCATTCCTCAATCCTAAGACCCCTATAGTCAACCTTTTTAGCTGACCCTTTGGTTCCCTATCATCCTTTGTGTCTAAATTTGCCTCTGTTCTCTGTTATACTTTTCCTCTCCAATTATTTTATTTTCTTCACTGTCATTTTTAGTCCCTTTTATTTCTCTTGAGGAACCTTCTTAATCTTGTGTTTTCTAACTTTACTGATACTTTGTATCCTATCCTTTTCCCTTTTAACTTACTCCTCTTTCTCCTCTCTCTCCTCTCTCTCTCCCCCTGTACACACACACACACACACACACACACACACATATATGACTAGCCAAAGCATTAAAATATTATAAACATTGACACTTATTTAAATATTTAGGTTGTATTGTCAAATTTTTCAAGTTAGCCAAATCTAATTCCCTAGGGAGAAAATAAAATTGGTTATTTGAATGAGATATAAACTCTATTAATAGTTTCATCAGTATCAATGTTATTCAATAAAAACAGATAAATGATATATACAGAATATATTTTTAGTTCGTCTGAAGATTTCTGATCATAGATCTCTTTTACTCAATTGGCATATCCATTAGGGCGACTCTTACTATCTTTATCTCTAGCACCTAATACCATGTTTGGCAGGCAATAGCTGCTAACAAAATTTTATAAAGCTGTGTTAGTAATCTTCCTAGGGAGCAGAGCATGGTGCTTCATCACTGATAAATTTTGGGTGTGGCAACTTAAACTTAATAATTATAAAAGAAAGGAGAAAAAATTTTTTGGTTTATTTGTTGCTTTTTTTGTTTTTTTTTTTCTTGTTTGTTTGTTTATTTTGTTTTATTTTGTTTTCCAGTGCTGAGGATCAAAGCCAGGTCCTCACACATGCTAGGCAAGTGCTCTACCACCTCTAACCCAAAGAAATGACTTTTCCCTGCATGTCGATCTTTCATATCAAACTTTGACTCTCAACATAAAAATATATTTGCTAAAGACCCACTATTACTATTAAACTCTTTGACAAATGTTATTAAGCTTTGTTGCCTATTTGATATAGTATTCCCATTTACTCAAAAAAAAATGTGTCAGGTCCTTATGCTACATTTAAAGATAAGAAGGAATATTTACAAAATAATGTGATAAAGCTATAAGAGTGTAGTTAGCAACAAAGGAGAAGCCATGATTGTCCTACAGGACTCTAGAGCCAACTCCAAAGAGCTGGTAACTTTTGATTTGAGTCTGAAAATGTGAGTGATAACAGACATTTCAATAAACCATGAGATTCAACATAATCTTCATAACACATAGTTCAAATAGTCAAATCAAATGGGTTAGTAAAACAAGTTATATATACATATATGTATATATTAAATATATATAATTACTATTTTATTTGACACATAAAGAAATATGGATGATTGAAAACATGCCATCTAGAGACAAGAGCAATTTAAACTGAGCCCACCTCGTGTGGGAACATTTAATTCAAAATCTTCACATAATTTCCTTTTATTTAAACCATTATTAAGAAATATCCTACAGCTTATCATATGTGAATTTTAAGCCTCAGTGGTATTAGCTTTGAAACATACAAAGAACTTCTGGGATTATATTAATTTAGGCAGTAGTACCTGTTAGTGAGCATTTGATTACACACAATGCAGAAGGATTTACTCATGTTATTGATTTGTTGGCAAATATATTGGGTGAAAATCCCCTGATATTGCTGGTAGTTGTGCATTCCAAATTTTATTGGACTTGTGAGCCATTTTCCTCTGTGTTTAACTTGGGATATATTTCTATAAATAGGAAAACCCAGTTGTTAACTGCAAAAGAACATTTGCTGTTATTCAGTGAATAATGTTTATTTATTCAAAATTAAGGACCTAAAGTTGTTAAAACTTAAAGCTACTAGCATTTACAATTTAGTGATCATGGCATTAGAAATAGAATTTACTTAACCTTTTAAGTTTTCTTGGACATATAGATAAGTCCACAGAAATGTCAATCTTTGGACCTCATAAGAGAATACTGCCTCTCAGGGTGAAACAGTTGCCAGGAAAAAAAGAAAGAAAACACATTATCACAGCACGGTAACAAAAGGCTCCCTCCTAGTAACTTTAGAAAGAGAAGAAAGGAAAAAAATGTGTATGTGTATATAAATATATATATATATATATATATTTCTAGGTGTGTGTATATGGACATATATTTTTTCTATGTGTGTATATATGTATATGTGTAGGGGGGATGTGATAATTGGTACCTGTCTCTAGGGAATGTAATAATAGCTTAAAAACAAACAAACAAAAATAAACATAAAATCAAGCAAAAATTTCTAAGTTGGTGAATATAAAATGCTATACACAAGACCTGACATGTAATGTATACTTAGTAAATTTTATTTATTATTTTATTATCAATAATGATTCATCTCTATAACTCTAGTACCTTCAATGTTACCTTAGATGTCCCATTTCCTGATTCATTAGGTGAATATATATTGGGCATCTAGGTATATTTGCAGGAGAAACAAATATAAAAAGTTATATGATAAATGAAAGAAGGAGTGAATGAAAGAATGAACAAAGACAGGTCTTATCCCTATTCATAAAGACTGCTATCTAGCCAGAGAAAAGACAGGCAAGCAAGGAATATAACAAGGAGTATGTATCAGTTTGGGTTCATGGCAGGAAGGAAATCTTGTCAAAGTGCGTCAAGCAGAAAGGAAATCTAAGGGAATTTATAGCTTAGAAAATTGTTGAATAGCTAAGAATGGCAATCAGGAGCAGCCACTAAACTCCTGGGTTTAAGGGCATGACATGGAAGTTGTAATCCAGAGCACCTGTCTCTCATCCACTTGAGGTTGATGGTTAAAGACAGGCTAAGTAGGGTTTCTCAACGGCCTGTACATTCTCTGGTTTCCAGGTCTTTGCTTGACATGAGTGAAAACAAAGAAGATGACTTCCACATTTTACTCTCCAAATCACAGCAGGTACTCTGAAGCAAGCTATTGAAATGTAGTCTTTGACTCTTCAATCTTTCCATCAACAAAGCGGATTTTGTAAAAGATGTTTCTATTTAAAAATCTCTACTCTTAAATGCATTTTGGTTATCCCTATAAGAAATCCTACTATTCCAAAGTCAGTAGCAATCTCTTCACAGGCACCCATAGAAAATCACTTTTATGATCCAGTAATGGAGTTATAGTCTCAGGATTTCATGAAGCATAGTACAGGAGCATCCACACCAGCCAAACTTAAGGCATAGATTCAGGAAGACTTCCTGATAAAAGAGTTCTATTACAGTTAATCCACCAAACATTCATAGGATGAAAACTTGATCCTCAATATGACAGTGTTGAGGTGATAGGATCTTTGAGAGGTGGGGCCTAGTAATGTATTAATGCTTCTCAGTGAAATAGGTCAGGATTAATACCTATCAACATGGAATTTTATATAAAGAGAAAGACTAGCCCCTCCCAAGCTTCTTGCTTCCTTTCGGTGTGCTTTTTTTGTTCCTCTTCTGCACCTAAGCAAGTTCCTTTCCCACGTCACTATGTTGTGATGCAGCCAGGGATCCCTCACCCAGACTCTGGGTTCCATGTTTTTTGGTTCCTCCAACCACCAGAATTGTAAGCAAAATAAAACTCTTTTCTTTACAAATCATCCATCTTAAGGTATTTTGTCATAGCAACACAAAACAAACAAAGATAAGCCCCATAGAGGAGAAAGCTAGGAAATAGGTAGAATGATGTCCCAATGGTCTTCCATTTAATAACCTCCCTTGCAAGAAGAGAAGTCCCTGTTGAAAATTACGTTCTCATATGGAAGCAGGCATTTTTGGAATGTTATTCACAAAGGATCAATAACAAATTTGGGTAAAAAACATGAGAGTAATATATTCTTATCAACAAAGGACCCAGATTCGATTTCCATTTATTAAAGTCATGTTTGCTCATACCACTTGCAAGTATGTAATTATATCTGCCACAATTTAGATTTTAAGGAAAGATTTGGAAATTTATTAATGCATTCTTTTAACAATTCTACTTTCTGTTTAAAAACTATGATCAGACAAAATCAAGACTAGAAATCAAAACCTAAAAATGCTACTTTTTATCTCTTTCAGTTTTTATAAAATCAAAGTGAATTTTAAACAGGAAAATTACTAGGGCCATCTTTGGGTCTAAAACTTACAAATTTATTTGTAGTTAGAATAATGTCTGTGTGCTCAATATATGTATATATATTTTCATACACATATGTGTGTATATATAAATATATAAATATATAGATATATGGCTGTTTTTATTGGGAAATGAGACTTTGCCACTTAAAAAGGTTTTCTTTAATTTGTGTTTCATAGAAAAATATACATTGTTATTACACAGTTTCCAAAGAAAGAAATTTATTTCTATTATACCATAATTGTAGACTGTGATAGTATTGTTTACCTTTGGCATACGGATCATATAATTCATTGAATGACACAATACTACAGAAGACAACAAATGAATTTTCCAACTTCCTAGTTTTATGTATAACCTGGTTGATCTCAGAACTGACCCTGACTCTGCTCAGCTCCAGAATTTTATTACCTCATTAGTTACAAAGAAAGAGATGAAATTTAGTAGAAATTATCTCTTAGTTATTGTTCTAATTGTAATATTTCCTAACTATTTTGGGAGTGGATTTTGTTTCACATTAGCAGCATTCAAAAACTTAGTGTTTTAAATATTTTATATTTTTCTGTCTCTGAAATAAGATTTACTATGGTTTCTGTTTGAAATTTAAGATAGGGTTTCTCAAAGTTAGAAGTTGATCTTATATACCTGTCTTTAATTTCTAATATTAAAAATATTCCATCCATAGGATTTTATGTATACCATAGAGACACTCAACCACTGAGCCACATGCCCAGCCCTGTTTTCTTATTTTATTTAGACACAGGGTCTCACTGAGTTGCTTAGCACCTCGCTTTTGCTGAGGCTGACTTTGAACTCGTGATCCTCCTGCCTCAACCTCCATAGCCACTGGGATTACAAGCATGCACTACTGCACCTGGCCTCCCATTAATTTTTAAGTAAAGATAAGTTACCAAGTATTACAAAATGCAAATAATAAAAGATATTTATTTCTATTGTAAACTGTCAGAAATATCTCCCCTCAAAGCATTATACCTCCTTTTATAATAATATAAGAAATTTTAAAACTATTTTCGGTTAAGTAAAATTTTATCAGATCTTCATAGTTATAGTCCACAGAATTATTGTCAAACATATTAAAAATTATCAATACTCAAAATGTTCTTACAAATCATTTATTTTTACTTAAAAAGTACATGCTAACTGTATAATGCCACCACAGATATATCAGTCAAGGAGCAGAAGCATAGTTTAGGAACTCACTTGAGATCAAGGAATGAGCCTGATTAGTGATTTTTGAAGTGGCATCAGCCTTTCAGTGTCAGCTGACTAATTTCTAGATGACCAAATTTTGGCCTTAAGATGCAAAAAGGAGGATTATTGGAATCCTCATTCTTAAATGAGAGTGAATTTATATCATCTTTGGAAAAGGAGAGAGCCTTTACTACTATCTGCAGGTCTCCTATGAACATGAAGACTGATATAGACAGAAGATGGTAGAAAGAAAAGAAAGACTGAGGGACTTTGATCACATAAGTGAATCACTTTATTAATCAACCAGATGCCCAACTTTCTTCTAGCTTCCCTATTAAATAAACTAATACATTTATTTATCAATTAAGCCAATGCTTTGTTAGGTTTTCTGTTCTCTGACAAGTAGCAAAAGGTAAAGTTCTCCCTCCTTACGACATTCTATCCTAAGGCAGCCATTCTTATTTATTACATATGAAATCATTCACATCTTCACTCCAATCATACAAAAAAGGTCTACCCCTGTGTGTGTATCTATATATCTATATTTTATCAACTTGAAATATAATTACAAGATAGATTATGTAAGACACATAGCAATCACAAAAAATTTATGATAAATACACAACAGAGAAAGAGAAAGGAATCAAAGCACAACACTACAAAAAGGTCATCAAACCACAGAGCAAAATAGCAAAAGAAGAAAGTAACAAACTACAAATTGAGAGAAAACAAACAACAAAATGCCAATAATAAGTTATTTCTTATCAATATTTGCATTATATGTAAACAGATCAAACTCCATAATCAAAAGACGTAGATTGGCTAAAATGGTATAAAAACAAACAAATAGAAAACAAGATACAACCATCTGCTTCTACAGAGATGGCTTTAGCTTTAAAGACATACATTGACTGAAAGGGAAGAAATGAAAAAAGATGTTCCATGTAAATGGTAACCAAAATAAAGTGGGATATCTAAACTTTAATCAGAAAAAAATAGACTAAGTCAAAAAAGCAAAAAGTAAAAAATCTAAAAGATAATAAAGATAATTTATATAATGATAAAAGAACCAATTTATCAAGCAGGTATAGTAATTTTAGATAGATATTGTACTGTAATCAAAATACCTAAATATACAAAGTAAATATTAAAAGATTTGAAGGGAAGAATGTCCAGCAATATAATGATGCTGGACTTCAATACCATTGTCAGCACCAAGCAGGTCACTAAGATGGAAAATAAACAAGGAAAAGAAGACTTGACTAGCCCTAGTGAACAACAGGGCTAACAAACATGTGCAGGACATTCCATTCAACAGCATGCACGTGAATGATTTAATTTTGGGATGTGCTTAGATATCTGTATTTTCTAAATAGAGAATAGTGCTACCAAATGCAGTAAGAGAAGTGAGAAAGCTTTGCATACACAAAAATCCATTGTTCTTCAAATGCAAATGTTATTACCTTATAAATGCTAAAATTCTTTAGGAATATCTCAAAAATAATTTGTTTGAAATTTTAAATGTTTCTTATCTTTATCTGAGTACTCCATAGGAGTAAATAAGTCATTTTTTCTTATATGGTAGTCTACCTGAGACAGTATTATATTAAGAAGGAAAAATCAAGCCCTTTGAATTTAGAAAATTCTGATACCTTAATGTTGGTAGAGTTTCCTACTCTTCTGACTCTCATGCGTATATGTAAAATTAAGCAAAAAGAAAATATATATAATACATATAACCCCTGCTTATGGAGAAGGTATCTACTTGACAATTGTTAACACATTCATTACTTTCTCCTTCCATATGAGATTTTCAGTTTAGGATTTTCATTAATCATTTTTTGAGGCTGAGTTGCATCTAGCACATCCAAGTAAAAATGTTATCCCTAAGATAGTAACACTATGGACCTTCAGGTTTCTTTAAATATATTTTGCAAATCATCAGGAGCCAAACAGCTTTTCTCTTACTCATTCCTAATGGCCAAGGATGCATTAAGTATCCTTTCTTTATATTCTCATATCATTTTATGCTTATTCTTAGGAGAGCACTTTCTATATTATGTTCTAATTGCCTATGTTTGTTTTCTACTTTTACTCAACTATAAATTCTTATATCTTATACATTACTGACCCCAATGTCCAGCACTGTGTTTAGCACAGAGAAAAACATACTTACTCAATGTATGAACTGGTAGTTACTATATCAGAGCTGCTTGACTCTGTGTACAAAATCCAACTGCTTTCCTCACATTTATTACAAAGACAGTCTCTATACCAGGTAAATTTATCCAATATCCTCCTTTATGTCATCTGAAGTAGTCAATACACTTCTTTGGACTCATTGCAGAATGCCTGTATTTGATTTTGAGATTTACACTAGCAGAATTAATTTAAAGAAGATGTTTAACCACTTTGTGCATTTTTTTCTTATATATATGATTGTAATTATTACAGTAGCTAATCATAGGTTTCTGTGAAAAATGAGTTTCATGCACAAATAAGCTAGCAAAATTAGAATACTGCCTGGTATGTAATGTTAACTAAATATATTCTCATATCCTCTTCCAACATACTAATTTTGGCTTACATTAAACAGAAGCAAGATCATTCCACAATAAATGACTTAGTTTTGTTTATAAATCATTTCATCCTAAATTTATAACATAGGATGTATTTGAGCAAGAAATTCCAATAGATAAAAACTTTTCTTAAGTATATGTGTCTAGGTATGTATGTGCTTGTGTTTTTCAATCAAGGGTATGGGAAATAGTGTGTGTATGTATATATATCAAAACTAGTATTTCGTAGTAACAAAACTATAATTATAGGAGTTCTCTGAGAAGCTGATTAAAAAGAGCTGTTTTGAACAAATTGATATAATACAAAAATCTTGATAAAATGTGATTACTTTTTAAATAAGGTTTGCTTAAGTCATTCTACATAATGCAATCCATTATAGACATTCCTATTAATCTCACTCATAAAATATTATTTATGGCATTTTTCGAGTATGATAATTATGATTTTACTCTTGTTAAAATAATTAGAATCAAAATGGAGTTACTTATGTCTACAATAACAAAAAGAAAGAGAGAAGAGAAGAAAAGAAAAGAAAAGAAAAGAAGAAAAGAAAAGAAAAAGAAAGTACATGGTGATTATGAAAGAAGAGCTCTCATGCATGTTTCTTGGTAACAATGATAGGGAACAGATAGATGTAAGCAGTGGGAACATGCAGTTAAGGGAATAATAATTCAATAAACTGGGCCCAATATGTTTTCTATTTTAAAAAGCAATTTACCTGCAGCTCAGCTTTGTTTATTCCTCAGCAAACAAACTGGTATCTGCAGGAGAAAAGCAGGCCTGAAATGCTGATAAAAAGAACACTGCTACCTTGAAGTGGGGAGACATATGACCCTTACATGAAACAGGTTTCAGAATTGAGGGAGATAAGGATAATTTCCCCTAACTGTATGAACAGATTCCAATTAGAACCAGTCAACATGGGCCAAAGTGACCTAGTGTTGTTACATGCAGTGGGAACTTAAAGATCTGATAAGATCCTACTGTCAGTCAAAAGTCAAGAGGTAGATATGTGGGACTCTGGAAACTTCCCTCTTCCCTGAAGCCCAACTTCTTCCCTCTTTTAACTTCCAGGTTTCCATGAGTTAAGCAGCTTTCCTCTGCCACCTGCTTCTGTCATGACATATTGCCATGCCACAGGCCTAAAAACAACTGGAACAAGTCACCACAGACTGAAATCTCTGAAACCATGAACCAAAATAAATTTCTCCCCTTTTTAAGTTGTTCATCTCAGACATTTTGTCAGTGATGAAAATCTCACTAACACACCACCAAAACTTTACACTACAATATACTTTTGAAAGAATCTCTGCCAAGGCCTATTCAGCCTTGAACTGAAACTACTCTTGTTCTTCATAACCAAGGCCAAGGACTATTTTTTTTTTAAGTGTTTTACCTAATCCTCTTCCTTTGTCTTTTAAAAACTTCCCCTTTCCCAGTTTATTATTCCCATTGCAATGTCACTCCCAAACAATCTATAAGAATCTGTCCTTGTTAATAATTTCACATTCTGTTTTCTAATTTTCTATTTTATTTAGCACTGTGTCTACACATGCAAATTAGGGTGAATAGATGAGTATGAATATATTCAAATTTTCTAAATCCTTTGAATTCAATTATGTATATCTGTGCTCTCCAATGCAGTAGCCACAAACCACCTGCAGTTACTGAATACCTGAAATGTGGTTGTTATAATTCAGATGTGCCTTCAGTGAAAAATAACCCCAAGATTTTAGATAATTAATAGAAAAAATGCAAAGTACCTCATTATTAATTTTATGTTGTTTAGAAGATGAAATGATAATATTTTGATACATTAGATTAAATAAAGTACATTATTAACATTAGTTTTACTTTTATCTTTCTTCTTAAATGTGAATGCCAAAACATTTGAAAGTATAAATGTGATTCACATTATATTTTTAATGAACATTGCCGATCTGGCTAGTGTAACTGAATGTAGTTTTTAAACATCGTATTTCATATGAAATATAATATTTGTATGAATAAATAGAAATTTAGACATATAAAATTACTTGACTCTTTCTTTAGCTTTAGAGACAAATACAGTGTTTCAATGCAAGCATACAATAAAGAGAAAATATTAATTTTATAAGGAAGAATTCTAGCAAATGACATCCTAAGTAAGCTAACGTTACTAATATTGGAATAAATCAACTTTTTTTTACATGATATAATGAGAAAAATACAATCACTTCTGTGATATCCCTGCTCAAAACACAGAACCTGAATTTAATCATGAGGAAACATCAGATAATCAAAGCAGAAGGAACACTCTGTGAAAGAAATGGCCTGCACTCGTCAAAATCATGTCATGAAAAATAAGGAAAAGTTTAGGAATTATTGAAAAAAATAAAGAGAAATAGTAACTATCTGCAATACAAGATCCTGGATTGGGTCCAAAACAAGTAGTACAGTGGATTGAAACTTTTTGCCCCACCGAAATTCATAGGTTGAAAACAATACCAATAATATGATGATATTAGGAGGCAGCGCTTTTGAAAGTAATCACGGGAGTGGAGCCCTCTTAAATGTGAATATACCCTTACAAAAGACACCCCAAGGAACTTTGAAGCCCTCTTTCTGAAATGGCAGAATATGAGAAGATGGCAGCCTGCAGCCTAGGAGCGAGCCTTTACTAAACCATGTTGGCATGCTGACTTCAGACTCCCTAGCCTCAGATGGGAGGAAAGATAAATTTCAGTTCTTTATAAGCCACCTAGTCTATGGTACTGTTATAGCAGCCTAAGCAGAGAGAGGTACAATGTTTTTTCACCATAAGAAATGTTATTGAGATAAATGATGAAATGTGAACAGGGTCTATAAATTTGAGGGTAGTATTATACGTTAATTTTCTGAATTTAATGGTTCTACTATGGTCTTATAATTTAGGAAATACTCATTGAAGGATGCAAGTAAATAAATAAAATGACAACTTTATTTATTTAATAAATAAAATGACAACTCATTCTCAATTGTTTTGAAATAAAATATTACATATATATTACATACATATTCAATATATACATATATTTACATATATACAAACCCCGTATATACACATACATGTATACATACAAAGAGAGGGAGAGGGAAACAGAGAAGGTACATGTGGTAATATGTTAGCATTTGACATATATTTGAATTCTTTGTTCTGTTCCTGTACATAAACTCCTGTTTCACAACAAAAGTTTTTAAAAAATTCTTTAGTGTCATCCAAGGTAAGTCTTGGGAAAGTGCTGATAATTCTTTCTCTGAGATAGGCGCGAAGCCATCTTTTCATGGACAGGAAAACATCTAATAGTTTTCTAACTATTAATATTAATAAATATTCTGAAGGGTTTCCTTTTATGAGGCCCTGAGGTACCTTCTTCTATGATCATAAGGTAGAAAAAGTGCTCTTAAAATATATTTTTCTCCCTTGAGTTAGAAAAAGTCCTACTGAGTCCTACTGAGCGAAGTCCTACTGAGTTTTTCTCTTTGATTATCTTCTGTCAATTGGAATGAGAGGGCCATTTTCAAGGCAAATAGCAAGCAATACAGACTGGGCCACCTATGTTCTACAGGGTTTTCCCATACCTTTCTTTTTCCTCACCTTGAATAAATTTGTAGGGAGTGCAAGAAACATATAAGTGCTCTAGGGAGACTATCTTCTACTTATCTTTAGGTTTGGCATCTGTGGAATTGTTTCATCTTTTCTACTTTTCTACTGTCCCTTCATGCTGAATCTGTAGAACTCTGAACCAAGTATCCACTTATTTTAACACTTTTAAGCAAACTTTTTGTTATGATTTCATCACCATAAAATAAAATTGCATCTAAAAACAGAAAATAAAGTAATAAGACTAATGAAGTTATCAACACAAGCCCATTAAACCTCTTATAAATCCCCTGTTATTTAAAACCAATAACAATTTTTCTATTTGTTATGAGGATAATTCATTCTTTTGCTATTAAATATGTTATTCAAAATATTGCTCAATTTACAGTATTAAGGTAGGAGAAACTTATGAAAATTTCTTAGACGTACATTATTAACTTCTAATGAAACAACAGCAAATAAATTCAGAAATGATTCTAAATTGGATAGTAAAAAATTTTGCAACTAGAAATAATTATAAAATTGATACTGAAAATAGTGTCGGAAGACCACTTCTGACATCCCTTACCAATGTGACACTGGAGGAATGATTTAGTTTCTAAGCCTCAAACGTAAAGTAGAAATAGAATTAATGCTCTGGTCCTTTATTGTATATATAATTTGAAGAATCTTAAAACTTCTTGAAAATGCAATGGCCTAATTCTGACTTATAAAGTGTCAAATATTTTTAAATGACATGTTCCCAACAGATTTTATAAGGCTCTTTTTCTAAGTTTGCTACCCAGGAAATGTTTAATTATCAAAATAATTTACTTTCTGATACAAATAGAATTTTATATTATGCTCTGTACAGATTTAATAGAAAAATGCTGATTTCTTATAGTTCAGTTCTAGAGTTACAATATTCCCAGTGACCTATTTACTAAATAAATCTCGGCTACTATGGTTTTCTCTATAATACACAGACTATAAACACAGAGAAAATGTCCTTCATTTCTAATTCATTTGAATCACCTTTTTCTCACCTTTATTCTGCAGGGAAAAACAAAAATTCAAACCTCTTCAGTAATAATGTTATTCCTTAGTTGGTGCAAAAATAGTTTTATACTATCAAGGACAAGAACAGATGAATGTTAAAGAATAAAAAGAGATTGCCCATACCATGAAGTTTCTTCCCACAATTAAAACAACAAAAAAGTAATCTGGTTTCATTTCCAAAGAGGAATTTCTCATTCTGTTTTTTTTCTAATTAAACTTTTAATTTTGTGATAATTTTAGATTTACATGCAGTGATAGAAACAATACTAAGACATTCTGTATAATTTTTTCCCAAGGTAACTTCTTGTGAAACTATACTACAATGTTGTATACAGAACATCAACATTAACATGGCCAAGCTACAGAGCGTTCCTGTCACCACTATGAACCCCTGTGCTGCTCTTTTACAGACACATTTGCTTTCCCTCCTCCTTAACCACATGAAACCACAATTCTTTACTTTATTCTTTAATTTTGTCATTTCAAGAATGTTACATACAAAGATTTTCTCAGCATAATTCTTTGGAGTTTTGTTTAGATCATGGCCTGTGTCAATAGTTCATTACTTTTCGTTTCTAAGTGGTATTCTATGGCATGGGTATACCACAGTTTGTTCAACTAGTCACTGTAGAAGGACAATATGAATTGTTTACACTTTTTGACTGTCAGGAATAAAACTAATACAAACATTTGTGTACAGAATTTTTGTGTGAGCATAGGTCTTCATTTCCCTAGGATACATGCCTAGGTGTGTAATTGCTGAATTGTGTGCTTAATTGTATGGTTAGCTTTATAAGAAACTAACAAACTGTCTCAGAAAGTTTCATGTTTTCACCAGCAATGCATGAATGACTCAGTTTTTCTGTATCATTGCTATCATTTGGTTTTTTAAATATATTTTACGGAAAAGAAGTGATATCTCATTCTTCTCTTCCCCTTGTCTCTCCCCATCATTATATATTGTCATGCACTTATCAGCAAAAACATTCAGCCTTTAGCTTTTTGGTCTTGGCCTATTTCACTTAGCATGATATTTTTCAGCATCATCCATTTACCAGCAAATGCCATAATTTTGTTCTTCTTTATGGCTGAGTAATATTCCATTGCGTATATATACCACAGTTTCTTTATCCATTTGTCAATTGAAGGATTTGGATGGTGTAGAGGAAAAAGGGGTGGGAGTGGGGTGGGAATGGAAAAACAGTAGAATTAAACAGACAGTATTACCCTATATATATGTATAATTACATGAGTGGTGTGAATATAGATTGCATACAACCATAGAAATGAAAAGTTGTACCCCAGTTGTGTACAATGAATCAAAATGTGTCTGTAAAAATAAAAAATATTTTAATAAAAAAAAGAAAAGAAGTGATATCTCATTGCCAATTCAATATGCATTTCCTTAGTGGTCAATGATGTTCAACATCTTTTCTTATATTTACTTGCTATCTATATATATTCCTGGTGAAATTTCCCCAAATGTCTTTTGCTCACTTTATAATTTGACCTGTTTTAAGTCTTGAGTTATGAATATTCATTTCTTATTTTAAATATTAATATTCTAAATATTTTTCCAGCTGTGTAGTTCATCTTCTCATTGTCTTAACAGGATATTTTACAAGATCTGTAAGTCAGATTCCATCACTATGACAAAATAGATAAGACAATTAACAAAAAGAGAAAAGACACACTTGGCTCACCATTTTGGAGGTTCCAAGTCATGTTGGATTAGCCCCATTGTTTTAGGTCTATGGTGAGGCACCATACCACCATGGGAACATGTGACCGCATAACCACTCACAACATGAGCCAGAGAGCAAAAGGGAAAAAAGAAGGGAACCGGGTGCCACAGTCTGCTTCAAGGGCACATTGCCATTGATTTAAGGAACTCCCACTAAGCCATACTTCTCAAAGGTTCCACCACTTCCACTAGCACCACCTTGGAGACAAAGTCTTTAATTCATGGGTTCTTAGGAGACATTCAACATCCAAACTATAGCACTGAGCAAAATTTTTATAAAGCCTAATTTATCAATTTTTGTGTTTGTCAATTGTGCATTTCATGTTATATGTTTAGGATTCTATTCCAAGTCCTCGATTCTGAAGATTTTCTCCTAATAGTTTTCTAATAACTTTATACATTCACATTTAACATTTAGATCCTAGATGTAGCTTCGGCTAAATTTTTTGAACACGTGGATATTCAATTGCTCCAAAAACATTTGTTGAAAAGACTGTACTTTCTCCATTCAATTGCTTTTGAACCTTTCTCAAAAATCAGTTAGATGGAGCTGGGTAGATAGCTTAGTCGGTAGAGTGCTTGCCTTGCAAGCACAAGGCCCTGGGTTCGGTCCCCAGTCCCGCAAAGAAAAAAAAAAAAATGTTAGATATATTTAAGTGACATATTTCTAGATTCTCTATTTCATTGAATAGGAATTAAATGTTCTATTATTTTAACAGTACAATAAATTCTTGATTAATATACTACACAAAATGTCTTAAAGTCAGATATATGATTACCCCACTTTACCTTTCTTTATCAACATGATTTTTATCTATTCTAGTTCACTCGTATATCCATTTAAATTTTAGAATAATCTCGTCCACATCTATAAAATGTATTACTAGAATGGCATTAAAATTCTTTATCAATTTGGGAAGAATGGCAGGTTTACTATTTTGAATCTTGTGACTCATGAATATAGTGTATCACTCCACTTACTTGTATTTTCAAAAAATGCCTTTTATTAGCACTATGTAATATCAGCATTCAAGACTTGGACATGTTTTGTCATATTGAGGTATTTCTTTATTTCCTTACAATTGAAGATAGTATTGTATTTTTAATTTTGGTACCTACTTGCTTATTATTAGGATATAGAAATACAACTGATTTCTGCATATATATCATGCATCTTTTTGCCTTGTTTACCCCACATATTTGTTGTAGATTTTTGTGTATTCCTTGGTATTTTCAATGTAGAAAATCATGTTATCTACAAATAAGGGAAGTGTTATTCCTTTCTTTTTGACTTGAAGTTTTTTTTCTTTTATTTTCTTTTTAAAAGTTTTCTTGTTTCATTATATTGGCTAGAACTTTTAACACCATGTTGGTTAGGAGTAGTGACAGTGAGCATCCTGACTTTATTTCTGATTCTAAGAGGAAAACATTTCATATATTCACCATCAAGTATGTTAGTCATAAATTTTTATACATTCTTTTTATCAAGTTGATGACCTCCTCATATATTTTTATTTTCTGAGTTTTCATCATGAATAAGTGTTGAACTTTGTCAAGTAATTTTTCTGCATTGATTTACATGTCTGTGTAACTTTTGTTCTTTAACCTTTTTAACGTGGTTTATTAGGTTGATTGATTTTTTAATATTAAATCAGCATTGCATCCTTGAAATAAACCTCAGTTGGTTATTTTTATGTATTTCTGAACTTTATTTGCTAGTGCAGACATGTGCTGCATAACAACATTTCAGTCAATAACAGACCACATAAGATTATAGTGCAGCTGAAAAAGCCCTAAAACCTAGTGATATCATAGCCATCATAAAGTCATAGAGAAGTGCACCACATGTTTGTGGTGACGTTTATGTAAACACACCCATCATGCTCCTCCCAATTGGGTAAAAGCATAGCACATACAATTATATATATTTCATATATTGATAATGACAATAAATGTTACTGGTTTGTGTATTTATTGTCCTATATATTTTATGATTTTAGAGTATATACCATCTTTTTTTTGGAAAATTTAATGTAAAATAGCCTCAGAAAGGACCTTTAGGAGTTATTCCAGAAGGCACTGTTACCACAGGAGATGACAGCTCTGTGTGTGTTATTGTTGGTGAAGACCTTCCACTGGGATAAGAAATGGAGTGGAATTCAGGGATATTGGTGATACTGACCCTGGGTAGGCCTAAGAGAGTCTGTATTTATGCCTTTGTTTTTAACCAAAAAGTTAAAAAATTAAAATAAGTAAATCAGAAAAAAACCTGTGGAACAGAAAAGTATTTTTTTATACAGCTATGTTTATTTTTTTAACCAAGTATTATTATGAAAGACTCACAAAATTTACATATAACTGCCAATAATTGGCTGAGGTGTTATCTTTTTCATTTGTTTTAAATATGTTTTTAGTTGCATGTTTAAATATTTTATCATGAATCCCTTAAATCTTTGTCAAATAACTCCAACATCTCTGTCACCTCAATGCTGATGTCTATTGACTTTTTAAAATTAAGTTTAATTCTTTCTTGTTCTTTATATGATGAGTGATTACTATAGAAACCTGTGCATTTTTGTATTGTTATGAGATTCTATATTTTATTTACACTTTAGTTTTTAACTGGCTTTCTTTACTATAACTTTGGAAAGGCAAGTTCAAGTAATGCAGTGCTAAAAGCAGGTAGAATTATATACTTGGCCTTGAATGAGGATCTACTATTACAGCTGAGCAGGGCAGGAGTGCTGATTTTCCATGTGGTGGTATCTATTAACACTCCAGCATAGGGAGCCTCATTACTGCTGGGAGGTGATGAAACCCCAGCCCTCCAGAACAGACACCTTTCCTCCAAGAGAGGGGAATGTTACTGCTGAGTGCATAGAGAAGGAAATTCACACTCCCCAGGTGGTTTCCACAGACACCACAGGGTTGCCAGGGACAGACTTTGTTTCCAGAGGTGGGATAAAGACCCAGCCCTCTACTCACCTTCTCTGACACCACTTCCATGAGGGGCTGGTATAAATATGCACTTGGCTGGTATGAGTATTGGAGGAATAACTTTTTCAATGCTGTTTATCTGGAATAGAGCTGCTATTATGTACAGTTTTTCTGTCTTCTGGGTCCCATGGCTAATGACAGCAAATTTTCTTGGGGGCATTTTTAGTCTGAGCTCACTGGCACTTCAGCCCCTTGTGATCCTTGTCTGGGATATTTGAGACCAAAAAAAAAAAAAACAAAAAAAAAATCGGGCCTAAAAATCTTCACTTTTCAGATTTTTCTTTCATTTGTCTCACATATAATATCCAGTAAGTAAGTCATATTTAGTGGGAAGAATAGGGAAAAGTGCAATCAAAGCTAATCTATTCCATCTTCCCAGAAGTAGAAGTCTTCTCTAGGTTTTAGTTTTGTCTAGTATTGCAATAAATTTAAGTAATGCAATATATTCAATATTTTTAAAATATTGAATTTTCAAATATTTTAAATATACAAGTTAATATAAAATGAAGTGTGGCAGGCGAGACCCGGGGCCCAGGGTTACGCCACATGCATCTAAAGATGGTGACTGGCAGAGAGCAAACGGCATCCTGATTATGCCTGGAGAAAGGCAGGAAGCATTTACAATTGGCTGTATGATAATCAGTTCAGCCACCTAGCACGAGGACAGATATACTTTACATGTCTGCTTGAGCTAGTGATCGCTTGACCTTTAACAGGATTGGATGGACATATCTGGTTACAATTGCTTATGCATGAGACTGCTTATATATTGAAGGTGTTATCTGAATAAACAGGAAGCTGCTTCATGAACTTCTGAAGAGTACATGTCTTTTGTCCCGCTGGTCAGGCCGTAAGAGCAAGAAGTGGGGCGAGCCACTTGGAGCAACCTGGGCTGGGAGCGGCGGTAATCTGCAACGAAGTGGCATGATTTTGTTGTTATTAAATTTAAATAGTGAAATATCATGACAAATTTCTCTATTTCCATTTGAAAAAAAAAAAAGAAATGACCAGCATTATGCCCAAGATATGTACTTTTTGTCTACTGTCTTAAAATTTCTACACTTATTTAGCTTTAGGAAATACATTGAAAAAGATGCAAATAAGCATAAAAATGAGTCTTAGCTGTAACATTCCATTTTGTAATTACTTAGAATGCTTAGGACCTGTCTTCTTTTCTTTTCTTTTTTCTTTTTTCTTTTTTTTTTTCTTTTTTGGAAGTTTATTTATTTGCTGTCATACATTTTAATGTCTATACAGCCTTCTTGGTATTATCTGGAATTAAGTTTTTGTTTGAAAGTTCTTCCACATTACACATCAGTAATTAAATGTTTTGACCAATTACTTCAGTGTAATAAGGAGCATCTTCTTCCAAGGTAGAAGGCAGTTTTTCAAACTATAATAAGTTAGTACTATTCAACATAAAGACATAAATTTCCAAAGTAATTTTTAGAAATTTTATCTACAGGCTGGGAATGTAACTCAGTGAAGAGTACCCCTGGGTTCAATTCCTATTATCACACACAAAAATTATTTATCATTTAAAAACTCTGTTTTGACAGTGATATGTATGTGCATACCATTACTACTAAAATAGTCTATTAAAAGTGAAGATAAATTATATTTTTCATTTAACAACATCCAAACATTTATATCACATTTATTAAGTGCTTCACATTTTGTCTCAGGGAACATGTAACACATTAAACCCTGACATGCGATACACAGAGTTATTGCTTTCTCTTCCTCAGTTATATTGGTAACATTTTCTAGGAATCTTAGTTTTGCCCACACAAATATATATCAGTTTTAAAACCAAAATTATGGTTCCCAGAAATCACATTTTCATTCCTATCATAAGTGATTCTATTTCTTCAAGTCTGTTTCACTGCTTTTCCTAATATCGTTATCTACCCTAAAAATTAATTTTAAAAATTGGGTTTAAATTCTCCATAGGAAATAACAGAAAACTAACATTACGCTCCCTCATTAGCAACACTCAAGGTGACAATGAATTAAAAATAGAAGTGATGTATTAAAAAGTCTTTTGACTTAAAATAAGGTCTGTCACTGCTTTCACTGAGTTCTGTTGCACATAGATTGTATGATCATAGGCAAGTTATTTTCTTATGTACTTCATGGTCTTATTCACAAAATAGTAATTATAAACTTTCTATAGTTGTCTTTAAGTTTGAAAGAGTAGGGGAAGTTAAACATATGGAGAAATTCTAATTTTCAGGTAATTGTTTTCCTACAGAAAGGTAATAAATAAAAACTGGATAAAAGAGAACTGGACTTCAAGGGTATGGTTTTAATTAAAGATTTAACATGGGAAACAGGCAAGTTGAACATGAAATAATTTGTGATACCAAAATGTCAGGAAGCTATTATGTCAGAAGACCCAAAAGCCAACTGAAAAGGTAGCCCTGATATGAATACATATGCTCTACAGAAGTCCCACCTTGGATATCTTCCAAGACTGACATACCATACTGTATACATACATACTATATGTTTTACCCAAACATAAACCTATAATAAAAAACTTTTCCGTGGCATATCCAAATGGTTACCATCACTACTCTTGTACTTTTGGGTCATTAAGAAAAATAAGTGCTACTTGAACACAAGCACTGTGAAACTAAGACGGTTGATCTAATAATGGAGATGGCTACAAGGTGACTAATGGGCAAGCAGCGTATACAGCATGGAGACACTAGACAAATAAAAAACGCATATCCTGGGCATGTCAAAGCAGTGCAGCACATTATTTCATCATGCTACTAGTAATACCATAAAATTTAAACTTATAAATAATTTCTAAAATTTTCCATTTCATATTTTCAGACTGCTATTGACTGCTAATACCTGAATCTCTGGGAAGCAAAACCATGAAAAGTGAAACTATAGGTAGAAGAAGACTCTTTTAACTATTTAAGTATGAATGGAGCTCAATCTATGATGGCTCTACTTAAGACTTTTAAACTTTACGATGGTTCAAAAGCTATCTGCATTCAGTAACCTACTTCAAGTTTAGAATTTCCGATTTTTTCCAAGCTAGTGATATGTGGTAAGATAGTCTCATGTACTGCTGGGCAGCGAGCCATTGCTGTCACCAACTACTCAATCATAAGGGTAAACAACCTATACTCTACAGTATACTGTGTTGCTAAGCTTTCATCTCCTGAAGGTTACATGTATTAAATGTATTTTCTTTTTACAATATTTTCAGCTTATAATGGATTTATTGGGACACAATCCCATTGTAAACCAAGGAGATCTGTACTATTTTAGAGAGAACACAGAGTACAAAAGAACAGACTTACTGTCAGCATAAAGATGAACATAATTGTTTAATCAGCAAAATCCTGAATATAGGAAACTGCATTTGTTTAATACTAGAATCAAACTCAACTAAACACAAATACCCTGTAAGAAAAATACTAAGAATTCCATAACTTTAAAAGTAGCTTATAAATTAGACAATATAAATAAAAACATTATTAATATAAATGAGGGTGCCAAGATGACAAAATCATCCACCAAAAAGATGTAGAAATCTAAATGCATATGCACTTAAAACACAGACTTAAAATATAAAAGAAAAATCTTGAAGGATCAGAACTAAGATAAATACTCAAATATAATGCAAAAATATTGACACTTTATTTAACAGACTTCCTATAGTGACTTATAGAACATGTAATATGAAAACAAATCTTTGAAAATCATGAGTAAAAAGCTTGACAATTGAAATATCATGAAAAATGTATCCAAAAATCTCACCAATGAATATCTTACATTTATCAACATTGATCACATGCTGAGTCTTAAAACAAATACCAACGAATTTCAAATTTCTGGAAAATCATACAAATTATGTTTTCTAACTACAATGGAATTATGTTAGAAATCAATAACAAGAATAAGTATAAAATATCAAAGTGTTTACAAATTTAAGCAATACACTTCTTGAAAATCCCTAAAGGAAGAAATCACAAGAAATTAGGATATATTTTTAATTAAATTGAAATAAGAGCAGCACATAGCAAAATTGTGATGTACAGTTAAAATGCTTTAAATAAAAATTTATAACCTAAAATAAATATTTTAGAAAAGAAGGAAAGTTTATATTTTTTTTAAAAATCCATCTCAACAATATAGAGGAAAACAGCAATTAGTAAATACAAAAACCAAAACTTAAATGAAATTTGAAACACATATAATAAAAAAAAAAACAAAATCAAGAGTTAAATCTTTGAAAAATCTATAAACAATAAATTCCTGACAGAATTAATCTAGATAAAAAGAACTAAATCATGAAATATCAAAATCATGAATAAAATAGAGATACTACAATGCAGCATATAATTATTAAAATGAAAGAATATATTATAAGCAACTTTATTCCAATAAATTATAAAATTCAGATGAAATAAACAAATTCTCTGAAAAATATGATTTATCAAATTGTAATGCATTTTTATTCATAAGTGATGAATCCCCTGAAAGAGAAATTAGGACAACTACCCATTCACAATAGCATCAAAAAAAAAAACCTAGGGAATCAATCTAACAAAAGAGGTAAAAGATCTCTACAATAAGAACTACAGAACACTAAAAAAAGAAATTAAAGAAAATTCTAGAAGATGGAAAGATCTCCCATGATCTTGAATAGGCAGAATTAATATTATCAAAATGGTCATACTACCAAAAGTACTATACAGAGTCAATGCAATTCCAATTAAAATCCCAATGATGTACCTCACAGAAATAGAGAAAGCAATCATGAAATTCATTTGGAAGAATAAGGAACCTAGATTAGCTAAAGCAATTCTTAGCAGGAAGAGTAAAGCAGGTGGTATCACAATGTCAGAACTTCAACTATATTTCAGAGCAATAGTAACAAAAAAGACATGGTATTGGCAGCAAAATAGTCAGGAAGATCAATGGCACAAAATAGAGGACATAAAGATAAACCCACATAAATACAGTTTTCTCATACTAGACAAAAGTGCCAAAAACATACAATGGAGAAAAGATAGCCTCTTCAACAAATGGTGCTGGGAAAACTGGAAATCCATATGCAGGAAAATAAAACTAAACCCTTACCTCTCACCCTGCACAAAACTCATTCAAAATGGATAAAGGACCTAGGAATTAGACCAGAGAGCTGCACCTAATAGAAGAAAAAGTAGGTCCAAATCTTCATCATGCTGCTTTAGGACCAGACTTCCTTAACATGACTCCCAAAGCACAAGAAATAAAAGCAGGAATCAATAGTGGGGATAGATTCAAAATAAAAAGCTTGTTTTTTTTCAGCAAAAGAAACAATTAACAATGTGAAGAGAGAGCCTACAGAATGGGAGAAAATCTTTTCCACACACACTTCAGATAGAGCACTAATCTCCAGAATCTATGAAGAACTCAAAAACCTTTACACCAAGAATACAAATAACCAATCAATAAATGGGCTAAGGAAATAAGCAGACACTTCACAGAAAATATACAAGTGATCAACAGATATATGAAAAAATGTTCAACATATCTAGTAATTAGAGAAATGAAAATCAAAACTACCCTAAGATTTCATCTCACCCCAATTAGAATGTCTATTATCAAAAAAAAAAAAAAAAAAAAAAACAGGTGTTGGCGAGGATGTGGGGAGAAAGGTACACTCATACATTGCTGGTGGGGTTGCAAATTAGTGCAGCCACTCTGGAAAGCATTGTGGAGATTCCTTAGAAAACTTGGAATGGAATCACCATTTGACCCAGCTATCCCACTCCTTGGCCTATACCCAAAGTTCTTAAAACCAGCACAGTACAGTGATGCAGCTACATCAGTGTTTATAGCAGCTCAATTCACAATAGCTAGATTGTGGAACCAACCTACATGTCCTTCAATTGACGAATGGAAAAAGAAACTGGTATATATATACAATGTAATATTATTCAGCCATAAAGAATAAAATTATGGCATTTTCAGGTAAATGGATGGAGTTGGAGAATATCACGCTAAGTGAAATAAGTCAATCCCAACAAACCAAAGGCTGAATGATTTTTCTGATAAGTGGATGATGATACATAATGGGGAGTGGGAGGAGGCAAGAATGGAGGAAGGATGGATTGTATAGAGGAAAATAAGGGTTGTGGGGGGTAGTGGAGGAAGGAAAGAGAATGAGACAAATATCACTACCATATGTACATATGTGATTACGCACATGGCATGACTCTACTTGGTGTACAACCAGAGAAATGAAAGTTGTACCCCATTTGTGTACAATGAATCAAAATTTAAAAAAAAGAAATGTTAGAAAAAACTGAATGTTATTATTAATTACCAAATTATTAACTTTGAAATTTAATTGCTTCCAGCAAAGAAAACTGACACTTTGGTATCACCAGTAAAATCTTTTGAACATTTAAATAAGAAATAATATCATTCTTTCTCAAAGTTTTTGAAGGAATGTGGAAATAGAGGACATAATTTTCACATCATTATGTGTGGGCAGTATAAAATTGATTCCCTAATCTAACAAGGCATTTCAATATGTAAAAATTGAAAGAAAATTTCTCTCTGATGAATTTAGATGGAAAAATTAAGGAAGATATAACTAGATCAAGTTGATCAAATTCAACAATATATTATAATCATAATGTATTACAACTAAGTTTCATAAAATTTGATAAATTCTACAATTGATGATTTTTAAAAAAAAATCTGTAGTCTGATAAAGTATACCTTAAAAATCTACTGAAAACCTCAGTCTTCATGTCAACTAGTAAAGGCTTTCTCCACCTATTGGGAATTAAATATGAATATCCACTATCTCCACTTCTTTGCAACATTAAATTTTAAATCCTAGTCAGGGCAATAAGACAAAGAAAATATATAGAAAGTTTAACAATTTTTGAGATAGGAATACACAACTTTTTGTATAGCAACTCACTTCCAAACTGTAAGTCAGTGATTTCTATTATCAGAAATTTCTTCCTACCATCTGCACAACATAGATCAATTAGTAATTTGATCTATGTATTCCAGTTTGAGGAAAGTTCAACTCAACAATCTTTGCTGATGTGTAATAATCTTTATGGAAGTATCGATTAATTTGATTGTGGTAAGCATTTGCAATATATATGCATAATGCATATTAAATCATTGTATTAGATACCCTCAATATTTTTTTTCAATTATATCTCAAGAAGTCTGGAAAAGAATAGTGTGCTAATCAAGTTTATATAAACAGGCTTATGCATTTAGTTAAGAAGATGTTTATAATTTGACAAAGTGAGAAGAAACACTATCAAAATTATTTCAATTTTTTTGGGAAATGGGATAATGTATCCCTTAAAAATCCTTATACAAATTCTAGTACAATTATTTTACAATAGAATAAATTAGCATCAAACCTTTAGAAATAAATTCATTGAAAATATGTAAAATTTCTACATCAAAATGTTAAGGATCATTAACCAGAAAAACTAAAGAAGTCAAAGGAGAGTGCCGTTCTCAGAGAATTGATTCCATGTGATAAAAATATCAGTTCCTCCAAAATTGATCTAAATACTATGTGCCATAAGAAGGAAAATCCTATTAAGATGTTTGGCAGAAATTCTCAACTTAATACTAAATTATACAAAAGTAGTTAATAAATGTTGATAAGAAATGGAATTGGAATATTTACCATATATGAATATTTATTATAAAGCAGTGATTACTAAATCATTATTGGTTCAAAAACATATAGAAAACAATGGATCATTCTAGAGAATCCAGAAAGAAACCCACACATGTAATCAATTCTTTGTTTTAAAATGGTGATTGTGTGGTACAGTAGAAAAAAAATTTTCATTGTATTAAAGGATGCTGGATATAAATAAGGAGAATAAATTCATATTTTCAGATAGAATAAAATGTATAAGAACATTTGTTGCAGCATTATTTGTAACCCCCCTAACTGGGAACAACTCAAATGGCCACTAAGAGTAAAATGGATAGGTTGTGGAATATTGTGAAAATGAAATGCTCTACAAATTGAACATGAAGAAATCTCACAATATGTCAAATTAAAAAAGGTGAGCACAAAATATTACATTGTTTTATTTCACATATATATGAATTTCAAAGCAGATAATCTAATCTACAGATGCCAAAGCTATTCAGCTTTAGTTTGTTTTAGTGGAGCAATGGTGACTGGCAAAAGACACAAGGAAAGTTGCTGGAGTGTTGATAATGTTCTACCTCTGGACATGAGCAGTGTTAAAAAGGAATGAGTGCTCTTTGAAAAACATTATTTTCACTTCACACCTATGTACACTTTTCAGTGCATAATCTTTGTTATATTTCAATGTAAAAATACATTTATTTTTAAAAGGCAAAATTGTGGCCTACCTAAGTGACAATTCAATGAATTGCAATCTTGTTCCATGACTCAACTGCAAAAAGCACTCTGTTAGTTCAGACCACTGTAACAAAAATAACCATAGACAAGATGGCTAAAATGAGGAACAGTTACTTATTACAATTCTGGAGACTGAGAAGCCTGAGATGAGGCACCAACAGATGGTCTGGTGAGAGACTTCCTTCTCACCAGCTGAAATCTATCTCAATGTGAACTCACATGGTGAACAGCAGAGGAAGGGGAAGCAATTTTTCATGTCTCTTTTCACTAGGGCAAAATAATCCGATGATGAAGGCACAACCTTCATGACCTATTTACCTTCCAAATGCCTATCTCCAAATACCACCATGTTGAGAATTAGTCTTTAACCCAAGAATTGTGTGGAGACACAAACATCTAGTCCACAGTAAGCATTTATAAGACTAATGGATGAATATAATTGATAAGCAAATGTTATTAAAAATAATTTTAAGCATCTTTGATGTGATATTATTATAATAATGTTTAAAAGAAATGAATCATTATCCTGAGAGGCATATACTGGGATTAGTTTCAAAATTAACTTCTATGAAAAGGCCATGTGTCAGTCATCACTGAAGCTAATGGTACATAAGGGTTCATTGTGTGATATTATCTTCTCTAGTATGTTTGAAATTTCTACATTAATTTTTTGAAAATGAAGAAATAATGATGAATCCACTCTACATTGAAAGTATATTTTGTTGATCATAGCACAAAATACTCACTTGACACTTAGTAAATAGTAACTAAAATAAAATATCCACCCATATCCCCCAAAAATTGCTATTGGGATTTTAAAAGAAAAACTAAAAAAAAAAAAAAAAAAAAAAAAAAAAAAAAAAAAAAAAAAGCTATATTAAAGGCATTAAACTTTCAAATGTTTAATAGATAAGATTTAAAATAAACTTGGGCATCTAAATATGAAATAACAAAAATAAGGAAACTCTTAGTTTTTACAAAAAAATTTCTTTTGTTCTTTGGTTTAATTTACTTTGCCATAATTTTCATGGGTGGGGAATATCAGTATGACAATATAGCTAAGAGGTATTTAAAGCAAAGTGAAATCATCTGCTTTTGATTTCTTCCCTTATTAAAATTTAATATTAATGGCCTGTCACTTTAAAATGTATGCTCAAAAATGTCACATTATAGTCATGAACTTTGGATAAACTCATAGAATGGGACATTTTATTATTTATTTATATTTTCTCCCGACCTTCTAAAGTAACAACTTCCTACAGGCACATTTAATAACTTTGAAAGAAGTATATATGAGGAATCAGAAGGTATCTTAGCATTCCTATAATGCAAAGACTTCATTTTGCAGATAAAATCATTGAGTCCCACAGAAGATATTTCTGCAATTCTTTTCACAGTGCAATCTCTTTTGAGTTCCTGGGAACTATATTTTCCCATTCCATCCACATGACTTCTACTTCCATGTTCTTAAATTATTTCATTTTATTTCTGGCCACTGTTCATTGTTCTGGAAGTCGGTATCTTTCCAAACATTGTTAGGTTTTGATAAACTTTAAATTATAAAACTCTTAGCAATTATGTCTTCCATCATTTAGAAAAAATATTTCTCTGCAACAATAGAGAAAGATGAAGCCTAAAGAGAGAAGCAGAGAATTCCATCAGCACTTAAGTTTTGTAACACTTGGTTCCTGAACCTATTCTCCATGCTTATTCATTCATTAGATACCCCAACATCCTTCAAATAAACTTAATTTTTGTTTTGTCTAATCTAAGTTTGGCATATACTGTTGCAACTAAAAGAACCCTAATTAACACAGTATTGTGAAGTTTATTACCCAAGCTCTCAAAACCAGTTAGAATGTTGTTTTCAAAGCCAGATACTCTTCCAACCCGGAATAGGAACTAGTAAATTCTTGCTCAAAAAAAAAAAAAAAAAAAAAAAAAAACTGTAGTATCATATTTTCTAGAAATATTTTATTTAAATGATTATTATATTATGCTATGTTTGGTAAAGTTTCAACTAATAAGACACTATATTTGCTACTTTTAATCCATTTGAGCAGTTTTTATACTGGGTATGGCATTGTTATATTTGCTTCAAATTGCAGCAGTACAAAAAATTGGGAAGATAGCAGTATATAAAAGTAAACTGTTAAAATGTTGATTGCTAAGCTGAAAGATGAGTAAATGGGGTTCTTTACACTATTCTATCTTCTACATGTTGGATGTCTTTCTTTATAAAAATAAGGGGAAAAAAAAGTGTATCACTATATCTGCTATATCATAGATAGATAAAATACTGGCTATCGTTGTCTCCCATAGTCCAATTTGGGGGAAAATAGGAAGAAATGAGGGTACCCAATAGAGGTCTGAACCATATGTAATAACACTGGGTACACTTAGTTTCTGAATTGTCAATGACAAAAGGAATTTTAGGTTTCATGCTTCTTAATAGTTGGTTCCAAATTCTAATCAGTTTTCCCTTCTTATTCACCACTTTGCCATTTCACCATTTGACAATTTCTGTGATACATTTTATTGCATTTTATTACAACTTCACTCTGACACACTTTTATGGGTACAGGAAATGAAAACATTTTACTTGTAAAAAATGGAATTCTTATCATTTGTACTTTGGACCATTATCATCAGTTTTTCTTCTCACGGTTTCTTGTAGCAAATTTAAATGAAATTGGAGAAGTTATCTAACTACAGTGACTGGAGAAAAAGAATATATAACTACATATACAGTAGACTTTCTTTTATTCTTCACTATTTTGTTTTCCTTCATAACTGAGAGAAAAGAGCCAAAGGCTAAAGGTGGCTAGTCTACCAGTCCAGTCTAGAATACCACATTGCATAATTCAAGGGGTCACCATTCAGATTGTATCACTCTGGACTTCGTAGTACAACACAATGATTTCTATTTGCTTCTGTATGCTTTACTGTAGACAGGTACTTAAGCAAGCAGGTATTGCTTTTATCATCAAAAAAATGTATAAAATTTTAAGTGAACATTTTTGCAATTTGTTTCTTAAAAACATTATTTTAAATTGTGTAGCAAGATCATTTTGTTTGGGATGGAAAATCATCCAGAGATAAAATTGGATAGAAAGCAACTTGGAGAGGACAGAAACCTCTGACAACATAATGGAAGAATGATGGACACCACTATGTCCATCTAGCCTATCAAAGGCAGTGTCTCATGAGTTTGTGAAGATTCACAAGAGAGCAGCACCCTACAGCATCCTATTGGGGCAGTAAAAAGGTCAGACCATTATTTTTGTCTTAAAATAAACACAGATATGTTATGAAGTGAACTATATAATATGCAAACATACTAAGTTATGATCTTAAAGTTCAAGATAACTTATTTTAGCCTGTATTCCCATGCTCTGCCCAAAGAAGCTCATAGAGAAGAAGTCTAGCAGCCACTCACTTACACGTGGGTCATTACTGAAGCTTGTCTTTCTCTAGCTCTGCACCCCTACACCTGCCTCCTCTAATGTGTTGGAAAGACACTTACAGCTGTGCCCAGGGGTGTAGCATGCCCTAGAGTGAGATATTCAAATTGATTATCCCAGCTTTACAATCAGACTCTGAAGATAATAAAATCCCAGGTAGAAAGAACACTGAGTGCTAGTGTGTCTACAGCTAATGTCAGACCTAAAATATGTAGAATTTACAAAGTTAAAACCATTTGATGAGTCCTGCTGGTAGCCACAGCTCAAATATTCTGATTTCTGAAAATTGGGCTTATTTCTTATATTCTGTATGTTGTAAACAAATTAGAGAAAAATCATGCTGGAAATCCAAATATTTTGTTCTTAGACACAGGCAGATTTCAGACGTTGTCTACTAATAGGACCCATAATTTATAACAACTACAGGTTGCTTATTATTATGTGGGATAGAAGGAATTACATTTCTCTATATATGATGTATGAAAATTGATTCATTTATTGAACAAATATTTATTATATTAAATAGTAGTATTGTGATAAATAGTTATTTTGATAACTATTATGTGATAAGTGCTTAAAGTACTAAAGATGCAACAGTGAACAAAGCAATAATTCTACTCCATGGAGTTTATAGCCATGGAAGGGAGACAGGAAACACAGGGTAAAGAATAAGGGTCCAAGAAGAGGTTCCTGATTATTTGACATCAGTAGAGAATTTCTGACTTGAGAAGTTGGCATTGTCTTTCTTCCTCCTTCCATCCCTCCCTAGCTACCTCACTTCCTTACTCCCTCCCTCCTTTCCTTCCTTTCTTCCATCCTTTCCTTTTTCTCTACTCTTTTCTCATTTAGAACTACACAGTACTATTTCTCTTTCTTTTTCTCATGTCCAAGTAAATAATAAATAAGAATATTCAGAGTACAGTTCTTTGCAGAGTAACTATAGAATATATACCTACAAGGCTTTGGCATTTTTCCCATGTGTGCCAGCATAACCAAATTTTGTGTTAAATGTAAAGACAAATAAAAAAGCTATTTATATATAGCAAGCAGGTTCACTCAGAGTTTGGGATCTAACGTAATGACTCCTTAAGAACATACAATTTGCTAAGCTTAAAAGCTTTTGCGCTACTCTTCCTAAAACTTTTTTTACATTATTCTGTATCTCTTGCCCACTTCAGGCAGAAGGTTGTTTTTAGTATTTTTCTTTTCTCTTTACACTTGTGAAGGTGACTGTTTGCCTTTGGCAAACTTTATCCCATTAGTCTTTGTAGTCTGCTTTAATGAGCATCACCTCTCACCTTTGACTCCTATAGCTCAGATACTTTATTCTGAGTCCTGTTTTCATGATAACTGTAACTGCAATTACAGCTATAGAACCTTGACCATACCTACAGAGAAAATGCATGTAAATAAATATTTATTGCAAAGAAGATGAGCAGGTGATGTTATTCTACTTGGTTTTTTATCTCAACTTTGTGCGTGTGAGATGTACTTTGGTAATAAGCTCTATGATCCTACCTTCTTCCCAAAATGCCAATGTAGAATCTTTCCTTTTCCCTTTTTCCTAAAAGTAATCATGACTACTAACCTGACAACTAATTGATAAAAGTTGATTGCCACTTCCTAGTAATGACATTTCATAATATGGAATCAATTGTTCTCTGAACAAGTCACTAAAATGAATGTCAAAAATAGAAGTATTATGACCTGAAATAGGATTGTTTGATTATTTTTCCACTAAGGGCTTTAGATTGGATTAGGATGTCTAAATTCAATCAAAGGTGATTTCTTTAGACAAGGAACTTCACAGAACTTGATAGTAGAAAAAAGAAAAAAGGAAACTACCAAAATCATAGCTAATATATAATATTAATTGTAGATGCTTCTCTTCAAATGTTTATCTGAAATCTAAGATCCTCAAGGTAATATGATATGTTCACAAAATATTTTTAAACATTTTAAAAGATCACCTCAAAAAAGAGAAATGCTAGGTTTCCTTGCATATTTGAAACAGCAGTGCCATCTTGTGACACATTACATTTCAGTGTAATTAGCTTCATAGTTCCTTTTTCTTAACTAACTCTATTGACCGTGTAACAGAAAAATAAATGAAAAATAATTACTTTAATTCTATAACATTTTAAAATTATTTTAAAGGAAAAAGTGGCCAGTTTCATTTATTAACCATTAGACTAATAATCATCAATGTTTTAAAGCACCTACTCAATTTAGAATGTTTCCTGAGGCTTTACAAAAATTTCTGAAAGAAATGATCCTCAGTTTTCTCAATTGCTGTTGAGAAACTCACAATCAAATAGAAACACTGATGAAACCAGTGAACAAATGAAGACCTAAATAGCAGAGAATGGCATTTTTCAGTTATCTCAAACTAGGAAGGATTCCTGGACAAGAAAAACATTTCGATTCTCTCACAATTCATCACTCAAAATGGAACAATTTTTTTTATTTATTGGAGACTGATGGGGAACCCTTACCTTTATATTATCAAATATGTTTGTCTTTACATTCTACTGCATTATTCCAGTGATTAGAGATGAAAAAAATATTTGAAAACTAAAATTATCACAAAAACATGAAAACAACAGATGTTAGGGTTCATTTTTGTGCTGAAGACTTAAACTAGTGACCTCTAAAATTTTTTTAACATTTTCTAATATTTTGATTTTCCCCCAGCATGAAGTTACTATATTTAGAGGAAATTTTTTAATCTATTGAATAATTAAATTATTGCATGATCTGTATAATGATTTGAAAACTATAGTAAAGCTTAGTGCATTTGATTCAATTCAAACCAATAATTAATACTGAGTACTTACTAGAAAATGAAAATAATAACAAGTCTATATATATTATGAGTGCAGTTTGCTTTGACTAAACACTGGCTAATATCAAGACAAATTGCAATTTCCCCCACCCTAAAATCCACCTCTAACATACTCCTCTCTGTGAAGCTAGGGCTAGACTGTCAGATGGACTCTGGGCCCTAATAGTGTAGCACTAAAAAGAGAAGATAAGAAAGCAACACCAATAAAACTGTAGCTAATTATTTTCTTTGTCTTCTCAAGTCAACAGTATTATAATTTAGTTTGTGTCTATGATATCGAACTTGGCAATGAAATCATTGTAGCAAAAAGCTACTTGTTTTATTTTCTTCAAATTTAAGGCTCCTTGAAAGCTGAGCACCTTGTTCTCTATGATCCTGTGCATGCTGAACAATAATAAGTAGTCATAGAATTAAAGCTGTTGCTTTCTTCCTCAGTGCTTAATTTCAGTGTATGTCAAAGTTCTTGAAGACCTTTCATTAAAGTGGAAATTGGAAATTCAGCTATCATTAGCCCTATATAAAAGTGGGTTTCATCCTCTAAACAAGTCTTTAAGGCAAAATGGCTATTTCTCAGACATTGGGTTGTCTTGTAATTTTCATCCTTAATCACAATTTTTAAATAATCTGAGAGGACATTTTCCCCTTAATGACTGTTAGCTACAAACGCCTTCCCTACATCTAGTGGTATTTTATAAAAGAAAATTAAAGAGAAGTGTGTTTTCCCCTAGGCTAGGTTAGGCAGAAATGAGTGCGATTAAAGAGGCAATTCCTGGGTACACAGATTGTGAGAGGATAGAACATTTCCCCTGGAAGTTCCTACGTTGAACCACGTTCCTTCTTGATGATAAAAGACAATTTTAAGCCAAAAGCAGGGGGAATATTTGCAAACCCAGAAAACAGTGAGAATGAGCCTGGAGGGTGAAAAAGTAGGGCTGGTTGTAATCGACTCATTGTGAATCTCCTGGTAATTTATTTTTTGTTTGTTTTTAAAGGGTTTCACTTATACCAGACAATAGACTTACATTTATTCCGCATATAGCTCTATTTCTGTCAATATAAAAATTCACTCATAAAAAGGCAAAGCATAAACTTCAGAATTTTAATACCAAATAAAATTATGGCTTATTTTTTAAATGGTTTAATAAAAGAAGTGGACAATAATGCATTTAGAAGCTCAAAATTTACAAAGATTTTAGGTTACTATTCCAAAAATCTAGCCATAAGCAATATTCTGTGTCACCTGTAGTCCCTAAACATACCTTTATGGTAAAAAAAAATCATACCAAATATAGCAAAAGGAGCAGGAGATAAAGTCAGACAGAAACAATACAACAATGTTTAGTTTTGCATCATTTTTCATGTGTGAATATTTACAAACATAAAGAAATACATCATATATATTACATATGATTGAGCTAAATAAATATATCTAGTACAATATAAATGAAGTTGAAATTAACAATTATGGACACATTTATAAGGCCAAATTAAAGTTAATTTTTAATTTAAGAATAACATGCAGAAATAATTATAGTATAAATTAATTTTCACTATTAAATTCATTGTTTTTCAATGGAAAATAGTATGTACCACAAAAGGGAAAGTACCAAGACTGGCAGAATTGAATAATGAGATTCAGGGTCATATCCATTGGAATTACACACAAGCTGGAGTCTACCCAGGTACTCAGTGCTCTGTTTACATTGCTGACCATCTCCAGTTATCCTAAACAATCCTGCTATTGAAATGGAATCAAGGGCCTGGAGTTGTATAGCTCAGTGGTAGAACACTTGCCTAGCCTGCACAATACCCTAAGTTCTATCCTCATGATTGCAATTTTTTAAATTAAATTTATTAATTAAATAGAATAAAATTAAAAATCACATCATATCCTACTCCCAGTTCTTTCTGAAAGACAACATACTCTAATAAGTAGCTAAAAGGAGTAAATGTTCACTTACAACCTCTACTCTAGCATATTAGGACATTTTAGGAAATTATTTTAGATTCATGTCACCGTATCAAATACCTGATATAGTTAAAGTAGTTATTCATAAAATCCCAACATCTTCTTCTAGAAAGTGAAAGCCACTAAGTTACTCAGTAAGGAAGTTGCTAGTGATCAATTAATAAACCTAAAACGTGAAGATTCATGTGTAAGCCTGTGCATCAGATGTATATATTTATATTTAAATGATATATATTATAATGCTAATTATATATATTATATGTCAACTACTTGTTATATACTTTTGTTTATAGGGAGAATGGTGAGAAAAAATCTATTTGGAGAAAATATTTTCTGGGAAGGTAGAGGTGACAGGTGGAAGAGGGTGTGACAAACCAAGGAAAGAGTAAGTTAGTGTCTAGGTGGTGCCACTGTATTTTCCAGTCTTCTGTTATTGCTAACCCACTGTACTCAGATATTGCTTTTACCCCACTCAGCAGTTAACTAGCTATACTTGGATAACTGTTCTTCATATTAAATTCACCCTATTGAAATCATTTAACTGTCTCCTGACTGAATCCCGCCTGATAAAAAGTACAAGGGATGATGAAAGCAATAAAGTCATTATTGAGAAAAATTTTAAGAGGTTGGAAAATACAGGGAAATAAAGCATAAATATCAGCAGATACAATCATAGCAGGTTATTTTTAACTTTCTTTTAATTTTTCTTTGTCCATATCTAGCTGATAATCTATCAGTCAATTGACCTACTGAGCTATCTATCTACTATAGTTGAGATTTGTTTTGTTCCCCAAGATTCCATGTGTTGGGAGCTTGGTCCCCATTATAGTTAGGTGGGAATTAATGGAATTTTTAAGAGATGAGGCCTAGAAGGAGGTCATTAGGGCAAGTAGGGAGTGCCCTCAAAATAAATTAGTGTTTTTCCTGGGACCCTGGTTAGTTCTCAAGAGCAGACTTTTATAAAAGCCTGATTCTGGCCCCACCCAGCCTCTCTCCCTCTGTTTTCTCCTATTCCATGTGATCTTTCCTGTGACTGTACTTATATGAAGTCCTTACCAGTGCCAAACCTGATGCCACTCTCTCCTTGAACTTCAGAACTGTAAGTTAAATAAAACTTTTCTTTATAAAGTTAATCAGTCTCAGATATTTCTTATAGTGATAAAAAATTGACTGATACAGAAAATGGTACCAAGGAGTACTGTACTTACTATGACTATACTTCAATTGTGGCAACACCTTTGGAAATAGGTTACTGGCAGAGTATGTGGAGAAGCAGTCTAGGAAAAGCCTAGACTGCTATATACAGAGCACTATGGGCATCTGATGAGGGCTCAGTAGACAAAAGTAGGGAATTAGTCTTAGATGGAAATGAGGACTACACTGAAAATTGGACTGAAGTCACTCATTGTTACACTATGGTAAAGAATTCACATACCTTGTGTCCATTCTCTAAGACTTAATAAAAGGTCAGATTTACGAATGATGAACTATGTTGCTTAGTGGAGGAAATTTCAAAACAGCAAAGCATTCAGGCTGCAGCATAGGTATTATTGGTTACATTTAGTCAGATTTACATTGAAACTCAGGACCAGAAAGATTTGGAAGATTCATAGCCTAGACTGGGAAGGAACCAAGAGAAGGAATGCAAGGGTGTGGCCAGAAAGGATGCTATTGGTTGACCAAGCTCTTGCTAAAGAGATTAGCACAAATAAAAAGAAGTCAAGTGTTTTGCGTCAAAAAATAGGTAAGAGGTCACCCATCATCTCAGCCATCTTTGAAGCTGTCTTTCCCACTACCGGCACAGAGCTCTAGGAGTGCAAATTTGTTTCAGAGAACTTCTACAGTAGTATTGTTTCAGGGAGAGATCCCAGGACAATCTGCACAGGTTCACTGCCTAGGACCACCTTGGGATCTGTTTCTCTGCTTTTAACCTGGGAAATACCATGTGGCTAACATGGGCCCCAGGCATAGCTCATGCACGTGGCAGACTTTGGTGCCCACATGGTGCTTGCTTTGCAGGTGTTGTGAATGCAAGTTATGAGATCACAGCAGCTTCCACTAAAATTTCTAAGAAAACACCAGAAAGTCAGGAAAAAATTTTACTAGAGTTGGAGACCCTGCAGGGAACTTCTGACTGATGCCTAGTGCAACTGTGGGAGTGGAACTGAAGTGGAAACCCGGGAAAGGTAGATTGAGCAGCCACATGAACTTCAGACCCAGGGAAATACCAACATCATTGTGTAGCCTCAGAGCCACTGTCTGTACTATAATGGGTAAAGCATATCATATCATATCCTTTATATCATATGCACAAGAGTCCAGATTGAAAGCTTCAGGATTTAAAGTCTGTCCTACTGGTTCTCAGTCTTGCTTGGGGCTGATTACTCCTTTCTACTTCCTCATACCTCACTTTTGGAATAGGAATATCTATCCTATCCTTGCTCACTATTCACATGTAACTTACTTTTTCTTTGTTCATTTTAATTTTACAAGGGATCACAACTGAAAGAGTTTTTCTTGAGTCACAGATGAGAGTTTGGATTTGAATTTGTGAGAGATGCTGAAACTGTTAATACCTTGTGTTATTGGAGATTGAATGAATATTTTCGCATTGTGAGAAGGACATGAACCTTGAGCCAGTTATGGGTTGAATATGAGGTGTCCCCCCCCAAAGCTCATGTGTGAGACAAGGCAGGAATGCTCAGAGGTGAAATGATTAGATTATGAGAGCTATAACCTAATTAGTGTATCAATTCATGTGACAGATTAATAATTTGAAAGAACAATTGTACAGGGTGGTAACTATGGGTAGGTGGAGTGTGGTTGGACGAGCGGGGTCCCTGGGGGTGTGCCCTTGAAGGGCTCATCTTCCTTGTGTCCTCATCTCTGCCTTCTGCTTCCTAGCCATTATGAGCTGAGCAGCTTTCCTCCTCAACATCCAGAGTGATAAAATTGGCAGACCATGAATGGACCCTCTGAAACTGAGAGGAAATAAATTTTTCCTCCTCTAAGTTGTGCTTCTTGGGTATTCAGGTCACAGTAATGAAAAGTGACTAATACAGGGTCAGAAGATGAATGCTAGGGTTTGGACCTGGTTTGTTGCCCAAGGGTACACGTGCTGGAAGACTGGTTCCCAGTGTGATGATATGGCAGCTGATGGAACCTTTAAGAAGTGGAGCTTAGTGAGAGTTCTTAGGGTAATTACAGACATGCCCTTGAAAAGGATTAAGGTATTTCTCATGAGACCCCAGTAGTTCTCCTGATAGTATAATTATAAAAACCTAAGACTGGACCTACTCAGCCTTTCTGTTTCCCTGCTTCAAGATATAATCACTCACTCATACATGCACTTCTTCCTCCTCCATGAGGTTGTCTCCAGAGCCTGAATCAGGCTGTTTGTACTTTTAGCTTCCAACTGTGAGTTTTAAAAAACCTCTTTTCTTCTTAACTTACCTCAGGTATTTTGATATGGTAATGCAGAACTGGCTAACATAGTATCTAAATAACCATCTTCTTCCTTCTTATTATAAAATTATCTTTTCCAAACTCATTGTACTTTCTTTGAATTCATGCTTTTTAATGAGTACATATATGAGTCATCATAAAGGTAGATTTCAAATTATTTAACCCACTTTTTTCTTGTTCTTTGAAATTCATTTGGTTCCCTATCAATCTTTAAGTGATAACGAGAACACTTTAAAAGATAAATTATAAATGTGCTAATTTGTTCCAGGATAATTATTTCCCACATTCTTTCTTTTTTTGAAAATCTGGCATCCAAGTGTTAGTGATAAATGTGCAATTTTATATGGGGGAGTGAACTTCAGGAGCTGTGACATCTTTTTTCAGTAAGGGATAACACCAAATACTTTTTTCTTATTCTTACAATCTCAGTTATTTAGAAATCTCATAAACTCCAGTGGTTCTATAACAAAAACCGACAGTCATGAAAGTGCTTGCCAACATGTCACCCCGTAGCTGAGCTGCTTCTGTTAGAGCCTTGCAATTCTTCATGATATGGGAGCTTCATCTTTGCCTCCATTTCATGCCTTCCCCGACCCACAGCCCGGTTTCCTAGTGTTGAGAAGCCACCATGTGTTCATTCCTATTCCTCTGGGAAGGCAGAGGCACTCTATTCAGACCTAACCTGCCAGGCTCTTTGTTTCCCTTTAACTTTTTCAAACTGTAATTTCTTCATCTTAAAAAAAAAAAAAAAAGAGTTCAAGGCCAAGATAATAGCCATAGTATCTTAGTATCTTTAGTATCTTCCTTTCCTAACAATGAAATCATCCAAAATCCAACAGATAGTATTGAGAACTCCAAATGACTTCTCTGCCACTTAATACAAATATCTGGATCTGAAATGAAAAGTTCAGACATAAAATCTCTTCTTTATTTTAATTAAGCTTTATCTGTAATAAACAGCTGCCATAATTTTCCCTTTTTCTGTGCATATAGTTCTTTGAATATATCAAATGGTCAAATCTATATTAGTATTTTGTATCTAGACAAACCACTTTATTCTACACTAACTTGTCCAGGTAATAGTAAAAAGTAATTTTTAAAGGCATATTTAGTATGAGTGGATATATTCATAGTACAGTTGTACATAGTACATAGATCTTTTAAAGTCGTTATAAACGACACAAAACTACTTCCTCGTGACAGTTTGTTGAACATTTAAATGGAAATTGAAAAACCTAAGCTATCAATTTCAATTCAGCTAGCAATTCTACAGAGCTTAAAATCTAAAATGCCACAGTGCTGTGAAAACACAAACTATCAAAAATATATACAATTAAATTAAAATCTTTAAAAACCTACATTGTTTTCAAACATCTACTCATCTCCCGGCAAAAGTACATTTCTTTGGTAAAATCATTTAATGTTATGTAGTGCCCACGTAACCAGTATAATTTTGAAATGACTCTTGTGTTCCTCCTGAGTTTAAGGTTTAAATATCTAACATGATTATCCAGAGTTGATTGTTTTTCTTCCCCATCTGATTCACAGACAAGAAGTTTCCAGACTACTACTCCACTGAAATTGTCCTCGTCACAGATAGAAAGTAACTGATTGTCTTATTCAAACTTTCTCACACCCATATCTCCTGTTCTTTTCCCTTATTTTAGCTCTTTGGTTTCTGTTAGCACTGATAGACACTAACTCTAACCTTTGTAGCCATTTTTTGTTGTCTTTGCAAGTTCTTTTTTCTGTCCTTTCCTTTTCTCTTTCTGTATTCATTTTCTCCCTCTTCGCTCCTTTCACGTAAAAAATGAAGCTCTACTTAAGGACTCAATTATGACTTCTATATTAAAATTTCCAAAATACATATCTTGTTGACAGAAAATACTTATCTTATGAAGTCTAAATCTACATGTCCAGCTACTCACCTAATATCACCACCAGGAAACACATATGTTCAAATATAAAGTAATGACTATTGCTTTCCTATTTCATTCACCTCCAATTCTTTATTACTATTCAATTATTTTTGTTTATCCAATGTTTTACTTGCTTCCAATTCTTTACACTCTTAAGTCCTTCTTTTTCAACTGTCTGTATATTCCATTTGTCTCCATTCACTTCTACTTCCTGCATGTGTTTGAGAGTGTTTACTGTAATTCTGTCCTCACAGTACTGCTGAGGCTGTCCCAGCTCCAGTTAGCAACACCCTGATTAGCTTACTGACCTCAACAAAATCATCTTCCTCACTAAAAAAAAGTCCTAAAAACACAATAATTTGTTCTTTTTCTTTTTAATAGTTGTTGCTTGTTATTTCCCTTCCTGAATCACAGGTATAGTATGTAGACACAGAGTGTTATGACTTAGATATTCAGTGCCCCCCAAAAGTTCATCTTTAAGACAATGCAGGAGGGTGATGTGATTGAGTTATGAGAGACTTTAACCCAATCAGCACATGAATCCCCTGATAGGGATTGACTGGGTGGTAACTGTAGGCAAGTAGGGTGTGACTAGAGGAGGTGGGTCCCTAGCGGGTATGCCTTTGGGGTTTATATTTTGTCCTTGGAGAGTAGAGCATTCTCTCTCTCTCTCTCTCTCTCTCTCTCTCTCTCTCTCTCTCTCTCTCTCTCTCTCTCTTCTCTCTCTCTCTCTCTCTTTCCTGGTCCCATGTCTCCAACTGTTTTCCTCTGCCACACTCTTCTGCTATAATGTTCTGTCACATCTTGGACCCAAAGGAATACAGTTCACCATCTAAGGACTTAGACCTCCGATTCTGTGAGCAACAAATAAACTTTTTCTCCTCTAAAAATTTTTTTTGTCAGGTATTTTGGTTGTAGCAAAGAGAAAGAGCTGACTACAACAGAAATCATGTTGGTACCACCAGAACTGACACAAATAAATTGGTCTTCTCCCCTTTCTTCTCATGGATTGCCAAATATTTAACAGTGAATATTGATAATATTCAATCAAGTGCTGTCATGCAATAGGTGATGGAAACTGAAATGCTGATTCTCTGGGAATATGCTAATCTTATTTCCCTATAAATCTACATTTATCCTTCACATTAATGATTCCTAAGGCTCCCCTTCACCATTTTGGTGACATTGTTTTGAACATCCCTGGTTAACTACCTGCACGCAGCCTCCCCTAAAGCTCTAATGCTTAACTATACCATAGCAACACAGTATGGATGGAGGATAATGGAAACTCATTCAAACAAATAAGCTGTACATTACCTTTCAGAAAACCTATAACCTTTAAGAAAGTGTTTATTAATCAGAGCTGGGGTAAACATTCCTTTTCCAAACTGTTCTTTTCTTATAATTCTGCATAGGTCAACCACAAAATAACTCAATTAGAGTCATGATTTTCCCCCAATTTTTTTTTTAAGGATATTCTCAGGTTTCCTACCTTGTTCCATGTGTCTAACACTTTTGTTAGTAGGGACTCAGTAAGTTTGAGATTAGTGACTTATTTCAGGATGCAGCAGGGTCCAAAGCCTTAGTTCATGTGATCTTGAATAGGCCCCCAAAATGTAATCCAGATGTCATCTATGGCTCACTTGTCCCTTGAGAACTAAGTAGCACTTGATAAAATTTCCAGCTCCACTTGCTTTGGAAATCAGGATTTTTGTTAAAGGGAGAGAGGGAGAGAGGAAATGGATTCAATACCTCACAGTGTTTCACTGGCTTCTCTGTGTAAATCTCTTCCCTCTTTAGCCCCAAATTTTGAGGTTTTATCTATGAGTACATTCAGATGCCAGATGAGAAAAATAATAAATTTTTACTTTTCATAACTACTTGCCTTATTACTCCACCCTGATGGTTTGAGAATGTACATTAGCTCTAAAGTAGACTTCTTTGAAGACAGACCCTATCAGGCATCTTAAAGACAAGCTTATCCAGCATCCTCATACTTGAGAGGGAAATGACTGTCCCAGAATTACCCTGTCAGCTAGAATCAGAGCTGTGACAGGCTGACATATTTGACTCCATGGAAATGTTATAGGCCAGGCTATATGGACAATGACTAAATAGACTCTGTTTCACCCTGAGACTCCATGTTATGTAAGAAATGTTTCTTCCATGGGAACGCCCCACCTCTGTACCCATCAATGGTTACTTAGCATGACTTGTTTGGCAATATAAAATGATGAAATGGCAGTTCTTGTATAATAAAAAAATGTTCTCTTTTTGATTCCTAGTTTCCTAAACAATGTACCATGTTAACAGTGATGTCAACAGTGATTGTTTAGATGTTAGTAACCATTCTTTAGTTTGTACCTAAGTAAGGTCATTTTGACCCACTTCCCCCTCTGCTAATGATTTCAGATCCCATGATGTTAGTTTGTAATTTTAAATCATAGCAACAGACACTTATGATTGATGTACTGATTTATGGTATAAAAACCCCTGCAACTCTATGGTTGGGGCTGTTCTCCCAATAGTCATTTTTTGGAGCATTGTGTAAGTCAGCCAGCTAGCTTAATAAAGACTCTCAAATTTGGACTTCTCAGTGGTGATCGGTCTGTTCTTAAGTTACATCCCATAACAAGAGCCTGACATGCCACTTGAGCTTCTGCATTCTCTCTCATTGCATGTTTTTACAATGCAGCCATACTGCCTTGACATTACAATAAATGCAATCATTAGGCATTATTAATTTACTTCATTTAATCAAATGATAAAGATTCTGAACATTTAATTAAAACTTTAATGTATGTTTCTTTGAATATTTAAAATTAATATTAATCATCAGGGTTGCAGATATACCTCAGTTGTAGGGTACTAGCCTACCATGTATGAGGGTCCTAGTTTGATGTCCAGCACTGGTAAAAAATAAAGGAAGTTAGTAACCACTCATGGATCACTTATTCTTACAAGTTTATATTCAAAGAGTAATTGCCTATGTACAGATTCAACTTATTACTCTTTCAAATTACATTTCTGAGTGCTATATGATAATACAACTGCCAAATTAAATTTCATAGTGCTGTGAAGTCAATTTTATTTATTTATATTTTTACTTCAATACATGTAAATCCACTTTACAAAATCTAAGACTCAGAGGTGCTCAAGGAAAAGGATCCTTTGAATTAATTAAACAGGTTCATATCTCTCCTAATTTATGTAATTACATTATTTATTACTTATTTTTTCTAGTCAAGATAAAATTTTATTGGAATGATAACTTCAGTTATTTGCACATTCATTAAAGTAGTGCTGTATATTTTACTGCATTTCTACAACTTTCTGTAAGCTAGGTGTTTTCTCCTATTATTAACTGATAACACTAAAGTGCAGAAAAGTTAAATTACCCACAACCACCAAATACAGAAGGAGAGATTGGTCTCTCTCATCCCAAAACACTTTTATCAATATAAAATTGTCCATTGTAATTATGAATATTTTTGTACTATTTATATTGGTTTGTATATAGGTTGCTTTTCAAGGTTGCATATTAATATCTACTAAGGAAATATATTTTCTTTTAATTATTCATTCATCAATGCATTCAAAAATTTTTCTTTAAAATCTGATTTCTATCAGATAGCAAACTATGTGTTAAGGTTTCAATGTATCCTTAGGTGTAAATAATTATAAAGATTTGTTTTTATCATTTAAATAATCATAAAGATTTGTTTTTCCCAATGTTTTTTTCTTTTATGGGTTTTTCTCAAATTATTTCAGTACTTATTAAATAGATAACTTAAAGTACTATTAATGCAATAATAACTTTTGAAACATTTTTTTTTTCTAAACAACTATTTGAGGAATTTTCCCCCTTGAAAATGTTGCCAGTTCCTAATTTAAGATTTTTTTTCTCCAAAAATCTCTGGAAATATGAGCATATATACTTGCTGGACCTGTACCTGATTCACTCTGGAAATATGAGCATATATACTTGCTGGACCTGTACCTGATTCACTCTTCCAATTATATGAAACAGATTTCTTTTAGACTTTTTTTACTTGACCTAACATATTGATTCATGCTTGCACAGTATTCATTCCAAAGCAATAAAATCTAGGATGGGGTGACAGGAAGACTCACCCTAATTGGCAATATGTCAGCATTTTTCTGGGTGACATGTAATGATGGACTAACTTGGCAGCAATAAGAGTGTGGGCAACCCTGACTTAGCAGCATGTACAGTGTTCACTAATGCAGATGATTTAATTCTATGAGCAGTCAATAGTCCCAGGATAAATCATGTATTTTTCTCAAACTAAACCTGAAAAAATTTTAAAATTCAAAATCCATTTTTAAAATACAGACCTGACTCTCATAATCTATCAAGGGTGAGCTAAATGATATAAACCTGTTTTATATCTACTTCAACTGATTTGAGGGAAGATAGGTCAAGAGCAACAAATCTCTTGGATTTAAATTAATCATGTGTCTAAATTTCTAGAAAATTCAGAGAAACTCTTGGTTCTGGGAATGGACTACCACCCTCACAGGACACCCATATAGGCTGTGTATCTCCTTCTCCGACAAAGCCACAGTGACACGAGGTGTTATCTGAGGTATATGAAAAGAAAGAAGGGTACAAAAATCTTTATACACATAATTTAATGCATCTTCACACATCAGCATCACCATTCTCTGGTGTATATGGGAAAACAACACTTGCCTATATCCCTGAATGTAGATACCACATAGACACCCACCTTCACCAGTTCCCTCTGGGCCCAGCACCTGCCTCCCTGAGCATTGCCTTCTACAATTCTTTCAATTACATTGCTTCTTCTATTCTTATGGAAGATAGCAGGGTGCTGGCCACAGGTGATTTTTACTGCACTGGACCTTTACCCTTCTCATTTGCATTTCTAGCTAATGTATAGAGTGTGACAGGGCTGCCTGTAGTTTGAGTTGAGGTAAATCCCACTATGGGCAGACTTTATGTGACTTAAGAAAAACTGAAAAAAAGAAAAAAAGTACATATGGGAAGAGAAATATATTTTGAAAAACAAAAATACCAAAAAGTCCCAATTTAAACTCAAAACTTTATTAGAATTCCTTGAAGTTATATGCAATGTAGTATTTTGTTCATTTATCTATATTATCTTCCAAAATGGTTTTAGTAGTTAACGCCTGCACAATTCAGGTGATATTAACAAATAAATGTAAACTGCAAAATAAGAATTCTTTTGTTTTTTATTTTCAGGAGATATTTATTATGAAAGTCAGTCTGTCTCTGTCTCTGTCTCTGTCTCTGTCTCTCTCTCTCTCTGTCTCTCTCTCTCTCTCTCTCTCTTCTCTGTCTCTTTCTGTGTGTGTGTGTGTGTGTGTGAGATTTCCTTTCCCTCCCTTCTCACTCCATATGTCCTTCCCTCTCTCCCTACTTCATATATTATGCATCAACTTCCAATTTTATAATTTATCATGCTAATATTGCACTCACACATGGACATTTTGTTTCCTCTTCACTCAATATGATTAGTTAAATCCAAAATTTCTGTATTCAGTATTATGACTACATAAACATTTTTCATCCTTTGTTGTATTATACTAATATTTCATTGCCTTTCTTAGACAACAGTTTTTGCTTTTCATAAAGTTTAATTTTCATTTGCTTAGCAACTTCAAACCTCTGCTTAAGTCATCCTAAACTTCTAACAGCTCTGTAAAATGCCTTTCAAAACAAATGTGGTCAAGCTTCTCAGATAATGTATCAACTTTATTATATTTTGCTGAAAAACGTTTCTCACAAAGCCTGCTAATCATCCTGATGCAATATTTACTAGGCTATCTCTAGCTGTTGGAATCCTAATATGTGGCTACTTTCTTGGTCATTATGTTGAGAATTCCCTTGGCCTCTCTTCTATATTGGAATATCTATCTCAGGAAACTCATTATTCTCTTTCTGAGTTCAGTTCTTCATTTGGAAAATAAAGGGTATATGGGGTTATGGTTTTTGAATAAAAATATCTAGTCCCTCACACAAATCATGATCGATAGTTTTACTGACTACAAAATTCTCAGTTGGAAATCATTTCCCTCAGAATTTTAAAGATATTATGTATTCTGCTCAAGCTTCCAATGTGGCTGGTTTATAAGTTTTTGAATAGTAGCTAACATTAATTCAGCACTTCCTATTTATCAAGTTCTGTATTAGATTTTATTCAAACTTATAAAAAGTATTATTATCCTTAATGACAGAAGAGGAAATGGATGTACAAATAAATTAGGCAGTTTTTCTCAGACTACTTAGCAAATATATTGTATAGTTGAGATCTAAATCCAACACCTATCCACTGTCTTATTCTGGAACAATTATACTAATCTTGCTTTGACCCACCATATGTTAGCTTTTATATTTCTTTCTTTCTCTCTCTCTCTCTATTTTTAGTATAGCTTTTCTTTTCTTTAGTTTTTTAAAATGATACAATATGTATTTTATTGATATTTTAATTTTCTATCTATTCATATCTTTTTTATTTATTTTTACAGACTGCATTTTGATTCACTGTACACAAATGAGGTACATCATTTCATTTCTATGGTTGTGCACGATGTAGATTCATACCATTCATGTAATCATATATGTACATAGGGTAATGATGTCCGTCTCATTCCACCATTTTTCATACCCCTTTCATAATCTCCTATTTCCCTCTACATAATCTAAAGTTTCTCCATTCTTCTCTCACCCCCACTCCCCAACCCCTATTATATATCATCATCCACTTATCAGGGAAAACATTCTGCCTTTGGTTTTTTGGGATTGGCTTATTTCCCTTAGCATGATATTCTCCAATTCTATCTTGAGCTCATAATTTCCTCTATTTTTCCCCTAAAACACTGTTCAAAAATTATTTAATTAGATGCATTTTTAGCTTTATTAAAATAGAGATTACTAATCAAAATTATTTATATATATTCTAAGTATGTAACATGATGTTTTGATTCAGGTATGCATTTGAAATGACCTAAGCAATCAAGCTAATTGGCATACACATCACTGCACATTGTGTGTGTGTGTGTGTATGTGCTGAGAATACTTAAGATCTATTCTCTTAGCTAAATCAAAGTATAAATACATTATTATTAACTGTAGTCACTATATTAACTTATTCCTTGTATACCTACAATTTTCAAATTTTAACCTATAGTATTTTTCATTCCTTGTCTGGCTTATTTTATTTAGCATAATGTCTTCCTGGTTATCCATGTTGCTGCAAATGGGAGGATTTTCTTCTTCTTTAAGGTCATCATATATACAGACACACCACAATATCTTTATCCATTCATCTGTAGAAGAATGATTAAATTGTTTTCATATCTTGCTTATTGTGAATAATGCTGCAATAAACAGGACATAGTGATTTTATTTTCTTTGGATGTTGTCTTTTTTCATTTTCAGTTACTATAGCAGATTATCTGAGGCTGAGTAATGAATAAAGAAAAGAGATTTATTTGACTTATGATTCTGGTAACCAAAGAACCCAAACAACATAGTTCTGGCATCTGGCAATGGCTCTGACTGCATCACAACATGGCAAAGAAGAACATGGGGTACTGCATAAATTCAAAGAGACTGAGTGGAGATAACAGGTTTTCTTTATAATAGCCTGCTCTTACAAAAACCAATCCAGTGCCATGAGTGTAAGAGTCACCTCTGTGAGAAAAGTATTAATGTATTTTAAAGGCTCAATGCCTCTGAAAGCTACCATTACCTAACACTGCCACACTGGATACCAAATCCCAAAATGTTTTTTAGTGCAGAAAAATATAGTTCATAGCACCATAACATACTATAAGAGTAGTTTTTACTTGAGAGGGAGAGTCAAGAGTATCTTTATTTCTGGGAGGTTTGTGGCAACCAGGGACATTGGTTGCCTCAGGGGCCAAAATTGCTGGTATTGTCTACAGAGCAGGTGAGGGGTGAGGTGGTGTTACCTGCCACAAGTAACGCTCACTTTTCATCCTAATCATTTCCAAATATGCCAAGTGTGCCAGTCTCTCAGAATTCTTTTTGTATGCTTGTTCTCCATTTTTAGCTCCATGGTTTTACTGTAAGTTCTTTAGTGACCCCATGAGCTTTCCTAGATCTGTTTTTGGTCAATGGATGACCAATTGTTATACTTTGTAGGGAATGAATGCTCTGGTCTCCTTTCCCATCACCTTGCCTTTACTAAATTATGAAATTTTTAGAATAATTCTCTAATTTTTAAACCTCTTCCATTTTTTCCCCATCTACTGTCCTTCTGTTAAGTTTCTTTTGGAAATTTCCTAAACTTCAGATTCCAAGTTTTCTATTGAATTTTTATGTCAGTTATTACATTTTTAATTTCAAGAATTTCATTCATGAAATATATTTCCATATTTTGGTTTTGTGTGTCTTAAAACCTCTAGAAATTTTCTCAATACACTCAATCTACATCTTTTATTAGGTTTAAGTAGCATATGGCTTTATTGTTATTTTAAGTTATATTTTAAATACCTTTTTCCAAGTACTTTTTCAGAATGCCATTGATTTTTGTACTGCTGTGAATTTATACCTGTTTTTTGTTTATCTTTATTTTCTTCCTTAATATTAGCTAACTTGAGCCATGTGTACTTTTCTTTTTGATTATTATCCATTCTTGGTATGCATAATCTAAAGCTGTATGTGTGTATGTGTGTGGGTACACACATATGCATGCAGGTTAGGATTGGGGTGGGAATATCTATTAGCTGGAACATCTTTTTGTGTCATTTTCTCAGAACACTTTTTCTTCAAATCTTCAGTATCTGCTCTAAGGTGTTTTCTTTTCTTTCTAATACTTTTGCCTATTATCCTTTTTTTTTTTTTTCAGAACAAGCAGAAAATCTATATGAGATAACCAAAAGATTAGTTTATAAAATCAGACACATGTAAGTCAGAGATCTGGTGTCAATTTCAGTCTTTACTAATAATCTTAATTATATAGTCAATCCAGAGATTCCAACAAAGCAGAGAAAGGTCTGAGATTTCAGCAGCATTAGACATGCATGTCAGGATCAGAACAATAATTAGGTCTCTTAATAACATTTATGGGGTTACTTTACATAGCATGAGCATTCCAGTGCATGTCACTGAATACCTTAGACTGCCACATAATGCCTCATAGATTCTGAATTCTATCCACCATAAGTAAGAGACACTGCAAATAGTATTTCAGAGATAAGGTCTCTTCCCTCTAGCAAATACCGATAGTTCCTTTTTTTAGAAGTCCAGCTGACAAGGAGACTAACCAGGTCACCTGTCTTCTAGTTTTCTCCCTCAGGACTTCCACCAGTTTAAAGAGTGAACAGAAATTGCAGACTATCTACTTTAATTACTTCTTCATGCCACTGAATGGACTTTGTCCAATAATTATTAAATTGATCATCAAATATATCCCTTGACTTTTCTTAAAATGCTTACTGACTTCATCTGAAAATTTTGGACTTCCTTTGTGATTGTCTTGCTCTTACATTATGGTACAAGATTTGTGGATAGGACTATTCCAAGACCCTAGCAGCTCAGTGTTCAGAGTAAGAAATCTAAGTATTTAAGGCTAAAAACTTCAAAATTTCTAAGAAGCATGTACTATGCCCTAAGATTTTGGTGTTATTTCTTCTCTATATTAGTCCAAATCCCATTCTGTTAGTATTTATATGTTGGTCCTTACAACTTATTATTTGGACTAGACATAGTATTATTATTAAAGACAGGTTTTTCCTACAGTTTTTTTCTTCTTATTATTTTCTATTTTTATTAAAGAGGGGATTAGAGTGGAAGCACTTTTACCTGGCTATACTCAAACATAAGAAAATGAAAATGTCTACTACTCAACTAAATTGTCTATAATTTAAATAAATTTATAAATATATTTACTTCAAATGCATTTATTTGATTTTTTGTATGAATCAATTTAAAAATTTATGATTAATAAGTTCCTATAAGGTTTTACAAAGAAAATGATTGACTTTTTTGGTATTTTGGATTCTGAAAATATGAACGATATAGACAAATAGAAAGGTAAATACAGAAAAAAAATTATATTAATCTTCAGTTTCACTTTCAATTGCTTTAAGCAAGCATCTACAGCACTGAATTTTATCTACAGAAAATGTAATTCATTTAAGGTAAACCCTGAAAAACAGTGTATTATACTATATGAGTCTTTTTATATATATTGCAGATTACTTTTTTTGTATTTTTTTATTGTAAACAAATGGGATACATGTTATTTCTCTATTTGTACATGGAGTAAAGGCATACCATTTGTGTAATCATAAATTTACATAGGGTAATGTTGTTTGATTCATTCTGTTATTATTTTCCCTTCCCCCTACCACTCCCACCACTCTTTTCACTCTATACAGTCCTTCTTCCCTCCATTCTTGCCCCCCTCCTTAACCCTAACCCTAATCCTAACCCTAACCCTAAGCCTAACCCTAACCCTAACCACTCCCCAACCCCCATTATATGTCATCATCCACTTATCGGCAAGATCATTCGTCCTTTGGTTTTTTGAGATTGGCTTAGCACTTAGCATGATATTCTCCAATTTCATCCATTTGCCTGCAAATGCCATAATTTTATCATTCTTTATGGCGGAGTGATATTCCATTGTATATATATGCCACAGTTTCTTTATCCATTCATCAATTGAAGGGCATCTAGGTTGGTTGCAGAATCTGGCTATGGGGAATTGAGCAGCTATGAACATTGATGTGGCTATATCTCTGTAGTATGCTGATTTTAAGACCTTTGAGTAAAAGCCAAGGAGTGGGATAGCTAGGTCAAATGGTGGTTCCATTCCAAGCTTTCTGAGGAATCTCCATACTGCTTTCCAGAGTGGCTGCACTAATTTGCAACCCCACCTGCAATGTATGAGTGTACCTTTTTTCCCACATCCTCGCCAACACCTGTTGTTGCTTGTGTCCTTGATAATCACCATTCTAATTGGGGTGAGATGGAATCTCAGGGTAGTTTGATTTGCATTTCTCTTATTACTAGAGATGTTGAACATTTTTTCGTCTATCTGTTAATTGCTTGTACATTTTCTTCTGTGAAGTGTCTGTTCATTTCCTTAGCCCATTTGTTGATTGGATTATTTGTATTCTTGGTGTAGAGTTTTTTGAGTTCTTTATAGATTCTGGAAATCAGCGCTCTATCTGAAGTATGAGTGGCAAAGATATTCTCCCACTCTGTAGGCTCTCTCTTCACATTACTGATAGTTTCCTTTGCTGAGAGAAAGCTTTTTAGTTTGAATCTATCCCCAGTTGTTGATTCTAGCTTTTATTTCTTGGGCTATGGGAGTCCTGTTAAGGAAGTCTGATCCTAAGCCAACAAGTTGAAGGTTTGGACCTACTTTTTCTTCTATAAGATGCAGGGTCTCTGGTCTGATTCTGAGGTCCTTGATCCATTTTGAGTTGAGTTTTGTGCAGGGTGAGAGATAGGGATTTAGTTTCATTCTGTTGCATATGGATTTCCAGTTTTCCCAGCACCATTTGTTGAAGAGGCTATCTTTTCTCCATTGCATATTTTTGGCCCCTTTGTCTAGTATGAGAAAATTGTATTTATTTGGGTTTGTGTCCATGTCCTCTATTCTGTACCATTGATCCACCTGTCTATTTGGTACCAATACCATGCCGTTTTTGTTACTATTGCTTTGTAATAGAGTTGAAGTTCTGGTATTGTGATACTCCCTACTTTGCTCTTTCTACTGAGGATTGCTTTAGCTATTCTGGGTTTCTTATTCTTCCAGATGAATTTCATAATTGCTTGCTCTATTTCTGTAAGGTACACCATTGGGATTTTAATTGGAATTGCATTGAATCTGTATAGCACTTTAGGTAGTATGGCCATTTTGACAATATTAATTCTGCCTATCCAAGAACATGGGAGATCTTTCCATCTTCTAAGGTTTTCTTTAATTTCTTTCTTTAGTGTTCTGTAGTTCTCATTGTATAGGTCACTCGCCTCTTTTGTTAGATTGATTCCCAAGTATTTTATTTTTTTTGAAGCTATTGTGAATGGGGTAGTTTTCCTAATTTTTCTTTCCAGAGATTCATCACTTATGTATAAAAATGAATTAGATTTATGAGCATTGATCTTGTAACCTGCTACTTTACTGAATTCATTTATGAGTTCGAAAAGTTTTCTGGTGGAATTTCCAGGTTCCTCTAAGTATATAATCATATCATCAGCAAATAGGGATAGTTTGAGTTCTTCTTTTCCTATTTGTATCCCTTTAATTTCTTTGGTCTGTCTTATTGCTCTGGCTAGAGTTTCAAGGATGATGTCGAATAGAAGTGGTGAAAGAGGGCATCCCTGCCTTGTTCCAGTTTTTAGGGGAAATGCTTTCAGTGTTTCACCATTTAGAATGATATTGGCCATGGGCTTAGCGTAGATGGCCTTTACAATGTTAAGGAATGTTCCCACTACCCCAGTTTTTTCTAGTGTTTTAAGCATGAAGGGATTCTGTATTTTATTGAATGTTTTTTCTGCATCTATCAAAATAATCATGTGATTCTTAACATTAAGTCTGTTGATATGGTGAATGACATTTATTGATTTCCAGATGTTGAACCAACCTTGCATCCCTGGGATGAAACCCACTTGATCATGGTGCACTATCTTTTTAATATGTTTTTGTATGTGATTTACTAAAATTTTGTTGAGAATTTTTGTGTCAATGTTCATCAAGGATATTGGTCTGAAATTTTCTTTCCTCGATGTGCCTCTGTCTGGTTTAGGTATCAGGGTGATATTGGCTTCATAGAATGAGTTTGGGAGGGTTCCCTCCTCTTCTATTTCATGGAATACTTTGAGGAGTATTGGAATGAGCTCTTCTTTAAAGCATTTGTAGATCTCGGCTGAGAACCCATCTGGTCCCGGACTTTTCTTTGTTGGTAGGCTTTTGATGACCTCCACTATTTTATTGCTTGAAGTTGATTTATTTAAGTTGTGTATATCCTTCTCATTCAGTTTAGGTAATTCACATGTCTCTAGAAACTTGTTGATGTCTTTGAGGATTTCTGTTTTGTTGGAATATAGATTTTCAAAATAGCTTCTAATTTTGTTTTGTATTTCACTCATTTCTGTTGTGATATTTCCTTGTTCATTCCGAATTTTAGTAATTTGAATTTTCTCCCTCTTTCTTTTTGTTAGTGTGGCTAAGGGTTTATCAATTTTGTTTATTTTTTCACAGAACCAACTATTTATTTTGTTAATTATTCCGATTGTTTCTTTTGTTTCAATTTCGTTGATTTTGTCTCTGATTTTAACTATTTCCTGTCTTCTACTACTTTTGGTGTTGGTCTGCTCTTCTTTACTAGGGCTTTGAGCTGTAGTGTTAAGTCATTTATTTGTTGATTTCTACTTCTTTTGTTGAATGCACCCCATGAAATAAATCTTCCTCTAAGTGCTGCTTTCATAGTGTCCCAGAGATTTTGATATGATTCTTTGTTCTCATTTACTTCTAAGAATTTTTTTATTTCCCTTCTGATGTCTTCTGTTATCCATTCATCGTATAATAGTGTATTATTTAATCTCCAAGTATTGGAGAAGTTTCTGTTTTTTATTGGAGAAGTTTCTGTTTTTTATTCTGTCATTTATTTCTAATTTCAATCCATTATGATCTGATAGAGTACAAGGTAGTATCTCTATCTTCTTGTATTTGCTAACAGTAGCTTTGTGGCATAAGACATGGTCTATTTTAGAGAATGATCCATGTGCTGCTGAGAAGAAAGTGTATTCGTACTTTGTTGGATGGTATATTCTATATAAGTTGGTTAAGTCTAAATTGTTGATTGTGTTATTGAGATCTATGGTTTCTTTATTCAATTTTTGTTTGGATGATCTATCCAGCGGTAAGAGGTGTGTTAAAATCACCTAGTATTATTGTGTTGTGGTCTATTTGATTTCTGGAATTGAGAAGGATTTGTTTGACGTATATGGATGAGCCAATGTTCGGGGCATAGATATTTATGGTTGTTATGTCTTGCTGATTTATGCTTCCCTTAAGCAGTATGTAATGTCCTTCTTTATCCCTTCTGACTAGTTTTGGCTTGAAGTCCACATTATCTGAAATGAAGATACTCCAGCTTTTTTGCTGTGTCCGTGTGCGTGGTATATTTTTTTCCATCCTTTCACCTTTAGTCTATGGGTATCTCTTTCTATGAGATGAGTCTCTTGCAGGCAGCAAATTGTTGGATTTTTCTTTTTAATCCATTCTGCCAGTCTATGTCTTGTGATTGATGAGTTCAGGCCATTAACATTCAGGGTTATTATTGTGATATGATTTGTATTCCCAGTCATTTGACTCATTTTTGTTTTTTGACATGATTTGGTTTCTCCTTTATTTGGCTACTCCTTTAGGCTAGTTCCTCCCGTTGCTGATTTACATCATTGTTTTTCATTTCTTCCTCATGGAATATTTTGCTGAGAATGTTCTGCAACGCCGGCTTTCTTTTTGTAAATTCCTTTAGCTTTTGTTTATCATGGAAGGATCTTATTTCATCATCAAATCTGAAAGTAAGTTTTGCTGGGTATAAGATTCTTGGTTGGCATCCATTTTCTTTCAGGGCTTGGTAAATGTTTTTCCAGGCCCTTCTAGCTTTTAGGGTCTGGATTGAAAAATCTGCTGATATTCTTATCGGTTTCCCCCTGAATGTAATTTGATTCTTTTCTCTCTCCGCCTTTAAAATTCTGTCTTTATTTTGTATGTTAGGTATTTTCATAATAATGTGTCTTGGTGTGGGTCTGTTGTAATTTTGTATATTTGGAGTCCTATAAGCCTCTTGTACTTGGTTTTCCATTTCATTCTTCAGATTTGGGAAATTTTCTGATATTATTTCATTGAATAGATTGTTCATTCCTTTGGTTTATTTCTCTGAGCCTTCCTCAATCCCAATAATTTTTAAATTTGGCCTTTTCATGATATCCCATAATTCTTGTAGATTCTGTTCATGATTTCTTACCATCTTTTCTGTTTGGTGAACTTTGTTTTCAAGGTTAAATATTTTGTCTTCAATGTCTGAGGTTCTGTCTTCCAGGTGTTCTATCCTATTGGTTATGCTTTCTATGGAGTTTTTACTTGGTTTATTATTTCCTTCATTTGAAGGATTTCTGTTTTTTTTTTTTTCAGTATCTCTAACTCTTTATTGCAATGATCTCTTGCTTCCCGTATTTGCTCTTTTAACTGTTGATTGGTGTGATCATTTAATGCCTGCATTTGCTCTTTCATTTCCTCCTTCAGTGCCTGCATTTACTCTTTCATCTCCTCGTTTGCTTCCCTGATTGTTTTAATTATGTACATTTTGAACTCCCTTTCTGACATTTCTTCTGCTGTGCTCTCATTGGATTCTATTGATATAGTATCTAGGTTTGTTTGAGACATTTTCTTCCCTTGTTTTCTTTTATTGGTCAGATATCCAGTGGGTCTCTGAGATATTGCAGATTTCCTCAATTGGCTTATAATGTTCCTGTAGATTTTCAGTATATCACCTCCCAGCCTTCAGTAGCCTGAAGTCTTGGAGGAACTTCTGAACTTCTGAAGAAAGCTGCCCCTAGCCTGCTACTGGTTCCAGGGCTTGGAGCTGGCTCTGTGCGGAAAGGCTCTCACTGGGGGGCCTGCTCCGAGAAGCTTGCCGTGGAAGGGGCCTGCTGCTGGAGGGAGCAGGGCTGCTTGGAGAAGTCCCTGGTTGCCCTGCCCTGGTCCCTGTAGCTGCCTGCGGGTGGGGCCCACCGCTGGGTCCAGGGCTTGGAGCTGGCTCTGTGTGGAAAGGCTCTCACTGGGCAGCCTGCTCCGAGAAGCTGGCCATGGAAGGAGCCCACCACTGGAGGGAGCAGGGTTGCCTGGGGAAGACTAGCTGCCCTGCCCTGCTCTGAGAAGCTGCCCCTGTCCAGGCCTACCGCCCAGGCCAAGCTTCACCCGGCGGGGGAGACTCATCCCGCAGCTCTATGTTAGTCCGAGTCTTTCAATGCCTCCCCTTCTTGAATCCTGGGTTCTGGAGCGACAGGAGATGCAGTCACCCTCTAGTCCACCATCTTCGATCCTCCTGCAGATTACTTTTTTAATATTTTTGATTAATGGCAGAATCAAATGCCAAATTTTCTGAAGGTATAGGAAACTATTGGCCAGATTCTACTAAATGATATATCCTCCAGAACAAAGGTCACAATTACCTAATTTCTCCCTGTCATTCCTACGATTTTATCTTGCTCTTTATAAGTGTTATGATGCTGTTAAAATGTCATAGGAATATTTAAGCAACAAGTGTTTTATCAACATTCTCCTAATTAATTAGTATAACTCAATTAAAATATCAACCTTTTTTTTCTTCATTTGCTCCATGTAATTTCTCTCTTAGGGCTCTACATGTTCTTTACAATGAGTTAAGTTTTATTGGGATAGGAACAGCAAATCTTCAGCAAAATAACATTTGTCCAAAAAAAAGAGAAAATACAAAAGAAATATCTTGGTCAAATTCAATTACTGAGAAGACTGACACTGATAGCATACAAGTGTTTAAGATAGAATTTTGCACAATTCCTAAAGTTAACACCCAATTTTTATAAAATGTACAAGTAGAAAGGAGGTTTCATTTCACATCTCATTGCATCTGAAAAAGCGGCCTTCCTTAGCAGAGTCCCAACATCCCTCCTCAATTTCATTAGAACATTTCATTGTGAGGTTAATAGATATTAACAATGTATGTAATATCATCTACTAGCACAGACAAGGTAGTTGTCTGGGGTTTCTTTTCCATTGGGCCACCATCAGAGAGCCTTGTTCTGAGCAGAAGTAAGGTCTTCATATTTCAATGCATCCCATCCCCTATGGCTCCATGGAGCATCTGAAGCATCTGAGCAGCCCTTCCACCACTGATTCACCAGCACGTCTCACCTGACTTTTTTTCTTCCCTCACAAGATCTGATAACAATGAAACATTGGAAACAGCTATAGGTTCTACCATCTAAAGCAGCATCATTGTGTAAAGCTTTGGGTTTTGGTAGAATAAAGTAAATTATTAAATACCGATGACCACAGAACCGAGTTACAGTGTGTATTTCAGTGTACGAGCTTTGACTCATTAAAGCATGGTATCACGTACTTGTGTCTTTTGCTAACTGAATAAACACATGGGGTGACTGAGTGAAATAAGACAATTCCCAGTAGATTTATTTATAAGTTTTTTGCTGGGTTTGGAAGTAGGATTAGGTGTAGGAAGCCAGAGTGATGATTTCAGATGCTCAAAGAATGAAGCCAAGAATATGTCTTCCTTAGACTTTTGGGGCTGTTAACCAAAAACCAGAACTTAATTTCTTACAGTTCAGGATCCTGGGAATTCCAAGGTAATTTGGCATTTGACAAGAGTCTCACTGCATCACAAGAGTCTTCTTTCTTGTCCTCACAGGATGGAAGGGGCCAATGAGCTCCCTCAGCCTCCTTTGATAAGAGCACTAATAAGGACCGTACCAGCTCCCACCAGGACATATCACTTTCCACACATATCAACTACTGACACCATGATCTCTAGGGGCAGGACTTCAGCTTATGAGTCAGAGGACTATAAACATTTGGACCATAGAAATATCTGATTATTGAAATAATCCTAATTGTCCTCTGATTTCTGACAGTTCTTGCTAAATCCTGAATCCTGAAGTGCTTCCACTTGCCTACAGGATAGTGCTTCATTTTATCATTTAGCATTAAATGTCTATGATTTTCTGTTTATTTCTTTCTTTGCTTCCTTCCTTTTTTCTTCTTTTCCTTTTTTATCCTGGGGATCGAACCTGGGGGACTCTACCACTGAGCTACATCCCCAGCCCTTCCCAGCCTTTTTATTAATGAATGATTATTACTTTGAGTCAGGGTCTCACTATATTGCTGAAGCTGGCCTGGAACTTGAGACCCTCCTGTTTCAGTCTCCCAAGTAGCAAAGATTACAGGTATGTGCAACTGCACAGATTATGGTCTTAATCTACAGTAATATATTTGTTGTTCTGAGAATAAGACAAGATAATGAGACTGTGTCCTACAGTTTAATAACTGTATGATTATATGAAAACCAATATATCAAATCAAAAATATTCTATGTTTTATGTTTGAATGGGTAAAGAAAGTTTATACAAGTCTCCAAAAATCACAGGAAGCAAAATAAAACATAGACAAATAGGTTTATATAAAGCTAAAAACCTTCTGTACTGCAAAGAAAATAACAGTAAAGAGACAAACTACAGAATGAGAGAAAATATTTGCAAACTATACATCTGCTAGGGGGTTAATATCTAGGATATATAAGTAACTTAAAAACTCAAGAGTTAAAAAACAAATAATATGGTTTAAAAATGGGCAATAGACCTAAATGGACATTTCTCAACAGAAGACATGCAAACCACCACTGGGTAAATGAAAAAAATGCATTGTATCACTACTTTTTTAGGAAAATGCTATCAGAAGCACAATGAGATTATCACCTCACTTAAATAACAATTGTTAAAATGACTATTATCAAAGAGACAAAAGACATCAGTGCTGATGAGGATAAGGAGAAATGGGTTGGAAATGTAAATTTCTATAACCATTTTGGAGAGCAATACAGAGTTTTCTCAAAAAATTTAGAGTAGAACTACCATGATCCAGCAATCTCACTACTGGGTATATATCCAAAGAAATGAAATCAATATGTCAAAGAGATATCTGTACTCCTATGTTTATTGTCCCACTATTCACAATAGCCAAGAAATGGAAACAACCTAAATATCCAACAACAGATGAGTGGATGAAGAAATATAGTACATACACATGTGGAATATCATTCAATTCTAAACAAGAATAAAATCTTATCATTGACAATGACATGAATGGAAATGAGAATTATTAAGTCAAGTGAAATGAGCTAAGTACAAAAACACAAGTATTGCATGATCTCAGTCAAATGTGGAATATAAAATGGTTGATATCATAAAAGTTGAAAGTACAAGAGTAGTTACCAAACATTGAGGAAAGTAGGGGAAATAGTGAATGGGGATTAGTTGATCAGTGGGTAACAAGTTATGGTTAAAACAGAATAAGTTCTTATATGAATATAGTGGATGACTACAGATAATGACAAAAATAGTATATATTTTAAAAGCTATTTTCTCCATAAAGAATTGACAAACGTTTGAGGAAATGGATAGGTTTTACCTAATTTGAATGTTATACAAAGTGTGTGTATATATATACACACTTATATAGTATATATCAAAATATTATGTGCTAACCCATAAATATTTGCAATTTTTGTGTTTAAATATCAGTTAAAATTTAAAATTTAATTTAAAATTTAAAAAAAGAATTCATGAAGCTCCTCTTCTTGGTGACCATGTCCTGATCTGCTTTCCTCTGTCACATTATTCCACCATGGTGTCCTGCCTCACCTCGAACCCTGAAGAATGGAGTCGGCTGTCTGTGGACTGGGACCTCTGAAACCATGAGCCCCCAAATAAATGTATAAACTTTTCCTCCTCTAAAAAGGAAAGAAAGAAAAAAAGAATTTATGATGTCTTATACATCCAGTTTGAAATGTTTTATCTCATGGTGGGATTCTCGACATGCTCAATTTTATTACTGATAGAATTTAGTCAATGAAGAAGGACTGCAAGGGACAAGACCTCTGTCTTTCCTCAAAGATTATGAAAACTTGAGGACAGAACTCATAAGGAAAGAAAGGTAAAATTTGATCAAAAAGTTAAGGGGAAAGAAATGATTCTGAGCACTATACTCTTGCCCCTGTCCATCACATTGCTTCTCATCAAGGTGATAGTTCCCAAAGATTGACAGTTGAGGTCTGAACACAGAAATTATGCTTAATAACTGAAAATCCTTGTGATATAGTTGGATATCAGTTGAGCAACACTAATTTCAGACTTCATGCAGCACATCAGTGTTGACAGAAAGAGTTTCTTCCAAAACAAGACTTGGACATAGAAAGATCTTCCACCTCCTCGTAAGTATAGCAGCCCCTTGCTATTCACAGTCGATTGGTTCCAGGACCCACATAAGATACCAAATTTTGCAGATGCTCAAGTCTCTTATATAAAATGGCTAAGCATTTACATATACCTATGTACACCCTCCCACACATGCTAAGTCTTCTTTAGATTATTTCTAATACTTAATACAATGTAAATATGATATAAATAGCTGTTATAATGGATTGTTTATAAAATAATGACAAAGAAAAAAGTCTGTACATGTCCAGTGTAGACATAGTTTATAGGTTTTGAAAAATATTTTTTATCCACAATTGGTTCAATTCACAGATGTGGAACCCACAGATAACTGAAGACCAACTCTACATAAGCTCTATTAGTGACTTTGTCATGAAAGTGTGGCTTCACTGAGGCATGGTCTTTTCAACAGAGAGTTCACATTAGCAGGAAAGGGGCTGGTAATTTATATTAACTAAAAAACAATTTTATGTGGTAGTGTGAAAGACAGCTAGATTATCATAAGAAGGAAGATGACCAGTTCCATGTGTTTTTGAGGAATGTGTTCATACATGAGCTATGGCATGAAACCTTCCACAGATAATTTGGGAGACTCTGAAGGCAGGTTGGCAGTGCCACAGTCATAGTCAGAGTCTGAGACATAGAATAATAAAACATTTTCTCTGAGACCTGGGAATTAATACAAATGCCAGACTGAGTAAACAAAGTTGTTTAAGAACACATTTTACTCAGCAAGGCTACACTCTCAGGAAGCACATGAATTAATCATTAGTCCAGGACATGGTAAAAAATTAAGGTCTCAGGGAAATAGATGACCCTTGAAACATGAGGATATTTTGTGTGACAGAGAGGGTAATGTGCCAAGTGAGTCCAGCGAAAGGATTCTGGGAAAATACTACAGAAAGAAGCAACAGGTGTTAGGACAAATGTTTTCGAAGTGATAGACAAGATTAAATTGACTCAGCATTAAGAAAATTTGTTAGCTTTTATAATATGGAAATGTAGGGATACAGATGACTTCAGATTGGAATTAGGAGCTAAGAACAACAACAACAAAAAGTCTTCTCTCTCTATTTCTTGTCTTTACTTTCTCAGGCAGGTTTTTCCCATGCAATGGCAAAGCAGTTTGCATGCAATGTCAAGTTTACCCCTATCACATAGGCAAACAGAGAAAAGTAAGCACCTCTTTGCAATGGTTCCCTGGTTCCAACTCTTTCCCAAAAGTTCAACCCAAAGTCCCAAGGCTAACCCTTAATTGATCTAGCTTAGTGATTAAGCCTATCACAGAGCCAAGCATGTGACAGGGAAATGGAATGCCATGATTGTTACAACGTCAGTCTTGTTCCACTTAAAAATGGGTCAACCAGTGCCTTACAACATAAGTGAAACATTGCCTGTGGTTCTCTGGGTGGTTTCTTCAGAGAGTGGTAAGATATTACCAAAAGCGGAAAGAATCTTGATGGGTTCAAACAAAATTCATCACATACCTGTGTTGAAAGCCTCTGTTTCATGTGGACCTAGAAAATAATATCACTAAAAGTTATAGCTAACTGTAATACCTGATTGTAAAAAGAAACTATACAATCTTAACAGTAGTAAAAAATGTGCACATGCATGTGCATGTGTTATCTAAAACACTATTGAATCATTACACCATATTTGTTCTGAACTATCTATAAAAAAAACCCGAGGTTATTTTTTGTTTGTTTGTTTTCTTTGCTTTTATTTGCCTTTGATATATTTTGTTTGGATTATTTATTTCAAACTCTTTACTCCGTCAGTGTTAATTATACATCCATATCTTTGCCATAGGTTTTTGACTTCCCCCTACTAGAGTATACACAATGAGGCTTATCCATGTGTCTTGCTTTCACCAACATAATTTTTGCCCATTGAGGAAATCAAAAGCTTTAAATATACTTTCTCCATGAGACTTATTCTCTTAAATTTCTCCATTGTACCGTGAAAGGAACATGCCTTGACTAGTCACCAATTAAAATAAAATGGATCAGGCCTAATTCAATGCGCAGTCTGAAGTAAAGGACAGGGAAACTGCAGTATAAAGTAGAGCTTCCCCAAAAAACCACCAGACTTGGGAGCAAGAAAAATAAACATTCACTGTTCTAAATGTTTAATATTTTTGAAAATAGCAAGAAAATTCCTGCATGTAATAGATTATTGTTTCTTTAAAAGATGTAACTATGAAACCTCTCAAAAACATTTCCCACAAAAGATATGAAAATTAAAATTACAATTTGAAGTGTTTCTTCCTGTATTTAAATTTAAAAGCAACTATATTGTTTTAGTCATCTCTGGTTACTGTGACTAAAATACCTGACAAGGGCAACTTAGAGGAGGAAAAGTTGATTTTGGCCATTTCAGAGGTTCAGTTCATTGTCAGATGACTCCACAGCTTTGGGGCCTCAGTGAGTCAGAACATCAGGGCAGAAGGGCATGGAGGAGGAAAGCAGCTTACAGTTCATGACAATCAGGCAGCAGAGAGAGAGGAGGGAGAAAGTGGGGCAGGGAACTCAACACCCCAAACAGACTTCACTGCAACTTCAGGGAAACCTCATTGCTAATTTTTCATACATTAGTAAGGATTTCACATAATATTTTAGTTTTTAAAGAATCAGGAGACTCTTTCGCTAAGTTAGAAACAAGTTTGTAACCTACTTCACTACATAGTCATCTTAACTAGAAAATTGAAAAATGTTTAATCGATTTTAAAAGTAATATTTATGCATAATATAATTAAATTCAAACATAAATACTTCCAAATAAAAAATAAGAAATTATGTAAATTGTACTTCATTGAGGAAATATCTTTTTCCTCCTAGCTTAAATAATCGTGATTTTTTTCCCTCTCATTCCTTTAACCCATGTCTTAATCAGAATATGTCCTTTATTAAAAATTGTAAATGTAAAAGATATTTCATTGGGAAAGGAATTATTCTTCAGAAAGAAAAGAATTTTATTGTTTGCACTTATAAAAACCTATACATTTATAATGCATGTTTTATTACTAAATAGAAAAATTTTAAAAATACCTTCATGCAAATTTCTAGCTAATATGTAAGTGGACACAATTATGAGAGATTTTAACATGTAGAGCATTCCCTTTAACCTTGATTTCAAAATGACTTACTAGGCAGTGACTAAGCTTTAGTGTTTGAAGATGACCCAGAGCCTATTAACATATCTGACCCATCACAACGTCAATACCTCTGGGTTAAGATATCATCTTCAGATTATTTTTATGATTATTAAAATTTAAGTTAGTTAATAAAGAGAAGCTATACTAAGTCATTAATACCTATTAAAACCTTGAGACGATGAGGAGAGAATTTTCTTTAAAATCTTATCTTCTTGTTTATAGGAAGCTAACTCCACAGTCTAATTCAGCTCAATGGAAGACCAGGTAATAATGCTGACGTTAGGTTCCAGAAGCCATCTATTCTCAAAGGGCCATCAATTACCAGAACCTCCTTATATTTTTATTGTACTATGAGGGTGAATCTCCCTATTATCTACTGCACTTTCTGTGATGCATCCAATCCAGAGGTGCCCAACCAAAGTGTAGCTGTGGAGTAATGAAAGCTCTAAAGGAGTATATGTGTTTATAATATTCCCCCCAATAAGTCTATTATATTTACTATAATGAAGCTAGTATCTCCTTGGAATGATAGGCTTGTTACTTTTTTAAATTTGTTAGCAAAGCAATAAAAATATTTTTTAAAAAAGAAAAAAAAAGTTTAAGTATTGGGGAAAGTAAAATTTTAAAATTTGGATATGTTGTCTCTGAGTTCTCCATGTCTAAGCGTTGCAAAAGGTAGAGGCTTCCAGAAGAAGTAGGAAGAAGACCAAAGACAGTTATGGAACATGGGCTAGAAATCCTCCAGCCAATCAGGTATTAGAGAGAGCTCTGAATCTCTATCAAAAAGTCACTGGAAATAAAAGCGAAAAAATGTAAAAGAAGATTGGAAATAATATTTGCCTGGCCTTTTTTCTTTTTCCTTATCTCCTTTAAAAATGCTGATTTCAATAAAAAGACATATTCAATATTCTTATAACAAACCAGGAAGTATGGAGATGATTTTTCCTTAATCATTGTTTCTTCTTCTAAGGAACAACTAAATTTATGTAACACTCTGGATTTCAGCCCCTTCACCCAGGAGAAGTAACATTTTTCTATCAGTTTTGGAAACAAATATGGCACGTGTAGCCCAACTCCTCCTTCTATTTCTCTTGGCAGTAATTTATAGGTAAAAATAGTCTGCTTTCCTCCTCTAGAGAGATTCTGTCCCTGTTCAGGGCAGCACTGCCCCACTTCAGTCAACTGGTTTGGAAAGTTCATCCAATTCTTAGGTTAACTAACAGGAAGCCCACTTGCCCCTTGATACAAAATGTGTTCTTCTGTATCAGCTTCTTAACAAAGATGACATTTGAAAAGGTGATTTGGGGTTCTAGCTTCCTTGTTCTTTTGTTTTCCTTTTCAATTAGTTGGAACCACTGACACAGGAGAAAACACTACATATATACTGGGAAATCTTTAAGCCTGCACACACAAAATGTTTTTCATATATCAAGTATAAAATATGCCTTTGCAAATTGAAACAGCATTGTGCAGAAAACATTCTCTGATAAAGTTTTATAGATGCACTAATCCCTCATTTTTTTTCTTTATTCAGAATTTTTTGTCAAATGGATACAAATTACTTCATTGATTTGGTAGCTTTTGAAGTAAAGGCAGAAAACATTTATATCATGTAATGTTTTTCATCCTCAAAATAAAATTTTAAGTTTATTCTCAATGAAGGAGTTAAAGGGGAGAATAAGAAACTCTTCCTTTAATATCCTGGGAACGATGGTGGGGGGCCTGTGAATCAAACTAATGAAAAACAAATGAACAACAGAAAAAAAAAAAAAAAAAAAAAAAACCACAGATTTGATTATGTAGGTAGCCAAAGATGCAACAGGTGTCCTCAAAGAAGTGCAAAAGGATTAAATCTGATGATCCGGAATCACTCCCCAAAATATTACCCCCCCAAAAAAATCAGTTATCCTGTTTTCAGTCAGCTATTGGTGACTTTTGCTGATGTAATCCTATATTTTTATTTTTCAATGTATTACATTAGTATCTGTTATGAGATAGAAAAACATAACTGAACTTTCTTCTAAAAAGACAGCAATATTCTCAAAACCATTAGTCCTTGTCAGATTGTGGGGCTCTGTTTAATTTTATAGTATGCTTGAGTTTTCATTTGAGTGACAGTTAAATCAAGGGATGATTCTATTATCTCCATTCCCAATGATATAAAAATAGTAAACAATGAGTAACTTGTCATTCAAAATCAATTATTTCAACCCATAACAATAAAAGTATGGAGTGAACGTTGACAAATACAGATTCATGCAAAACTGAAACCATTCAAAGATGGGACTTATGTGCTAGAAAACAGTGGAATTTGGGTTCATTTAAATTACAGAAAGGGATTGGAGGAAAAGGAAATAAAACTATAAAGGTTATGTATACTAAAACAATATACAATTTCTGTATTAATATTAATGTATAGAATGATAATTCCTGAATTTCTTAGTGATATTAAATGGTTATCTTGCATTGCTAGAGATACCACTTAAATTGAGATGCATATGCTTGTATGAGCACGTTGAACTTAATAGGAAAGTCTTGTTGGGAAATGGATTCTTCTGTTGGTCTTATTCTACATTTCTGATGTATTTTCCACTCATATCCCATGAATCTGCCTCTTCAGCCTTATTAATCAATGGTCTGTTCACTGCCACACAGTCTCTCATACCTTAATACCATTGTTATATATATTTTTTATTCTTGGAGTGTCCTTCCCTCTGTTCTCTAAGAAATCTCCCTGATTGATATCAAGAACATACTTTTCCAGAAAGCTCTCTCAGACCCTTTTGACATATGCACCTTTAACCCTAAACACCCTACCTTCTATCATTTATTATGCATCCCTTCAACTATTATACTGGATTTTTATTAACATATTATATATATTTTTTGCTTTCCCAACTATCTTCTATATTAAAAAATGAGTTACGTGTTTCAATGTACCTGAAAGAATGCTATGAATTGATAAATATATGATGTATTGGTGAACATGGGTTTTTATTGTAAAATAAATTTATTTAATCTTTACTTGTGGCTTTAGAGCACACATAGGATAACAGATCATAACATACAAAGCTGAAGCATTCCTATGTATCCTATGACCTAAAACTGATTTAGAAAGAATATTAAACTCAAAACAGTTATATTCTGTTGGTTTTTTACCAGAGTCCTAGATGGGGACCCAATTCCTGGACTCCCAACAGACCAGATTTGATCACTTGCCATAATAATACAATCAGGAGAGACAGAGAGAGAGAGAGAGAGAGAGAGAGAGAGAGAGAGAGAGAGAGAGAGAGAGAGAGAGAGAGATGATGATAAAGTAGGAAAACAATTTAATCCCAATGTGGCCGTTCCATAAAGAATAGTGGTGTAGCAACCTAATATCTGTTTTCCAGGGACTGATAATAGCTCTAGGATTATTATGCAGGGGGAGGAAAAGAGGTATGCACAGTCAAGCAGTCTTGGTCAACCGTGGCCTAGTTATTTATTATCTCAGGTTCGGTTTTGTGGGGATCTTACTAACACCAGAGGAAGTCACTGCCGATGAGTCTCACTGTTCTTGGATTTGTGATAGACTGGGGAGGAGAAGTGACACAAAGAGAATGAATAGGTTCAAGGAATAAAATGAAGGTAGTTGGATATGATTTGACTCTCCTTTACATTTAGGGCAATGACTGGAGACTTCAGGGCAATGCTGCAGTGGTCTGAAATAGGACATTGTAAAAGTTGGTGGTTAAAATCTGTTAATTATGATGTTCCTGTAAGTCTTGAAAATATCTTAGTTTCTCTTATCTTAGTGTCTTCAGCCATTAAGGGGGAGTAGAGAAATTAGGAAATTTAGAGATAAGCAACCTTGTATTAGTTTTAGACATACACTCTTTGAATGATATAAATGTTTATTTGAAGAATTGAGAGGAATCTGACCCCAAGTTTAAGATAGCAAAGGACTGATGCAATAGGAAGGCAGAGATGTCAAGCTTTGATCTTTTTTCAGTCACTTATTGGACATGTGCAGGACCAGGTGAAGAGTTGATACCTGTAGCAAAAGCAGTCTCTACAGCTCACTTACAAATGCACTGTCATCAATGGCACAGAGACTGAATATGGCAAGATTTCAAACAAGAGTATCACTTTCTGCTCCAATTCCAAAGCTTCATGATTTCCTTTTCTTGTTTGAAGTAGATTTTTGCCAGCCCTCTGTACTGAGAATATGAGATGTTTTTTGAAGAGAAGAGGAAGTATTCATTTCACCAGAAACAGTGTTTAGTATATTACAACTTCTTATTTACTACAACAAACTGAAAGAATAAATACTATTTTCATTTTAGGAAATGAGGCTCAGGGACTTTTTTTAAAGTCCACTGATTGAATTGACAATGAAGAATATAATTGTTTCATGATTCAAAAAATCCTTAAATGCATTAACAAAAATGGTGAGATGTGTGTGGCAAATCAGCAATTATAGAGAAACGATGAATATCAATTTTTAATTCAAGGCTACGTGTACTATTTGTACCCAAACACTTTCAACACACCAATTTGAAGCTAAAAACAGATTATATGAATAGCTCTGAGCTACACTTTTTTTTTTTTTTTTCTGAGTTTATGTTCAAGGACAAAAACAGCAAACAGACTGTTTGTTCATCTGTTCAATTTCTTGTGAAAGACCTTTTAAAGGTCTTTTAATATATCACTTTCACTTCTGTTTTTTAAAGTATTGTTTTCATTAGCTCTCTTAGATGATTTCTTCTAAAATGTTCTCATTTTTGCAGCAAATTATAAGCTAGATCTGTTATATTTGGATTGTCTTCTCTATAGATTTTTTTATTTTTTTAGGAAACTTGCAAGGGTAAACAGAAGAAAAATTGAAACTCGCTAAAACTGGCATGAAAACCCTGAGTTTTTTTCCAGTTACTTTTAAAATGATTGAAAGCATTTACTTTGATATATCCATAAGAACAAAATTCAAATGCTCCAAAAATTTTGGTTTAAATGATTAGGGATTTTTCTTTCCTTCACAAAAACTCATTCTTATCTTCATAACTCAGAAAGTAAACTCTTTAGAGATTTGGCTCATTGAAAGTATCTTTGTAACAGGGTTACTCCTTCAGAATTTTCCTTTGCTACCCCCTCCCTTTGCCTTTTTGCCCTTCCCTATTTGCTGTTGTTTAAGAGAAGCCTCATCTGTATGGTTAAGATGTTAGCTACTAAATATTTCTTTAGATTTACAGAATCCAGAATATTTGATACATTTGATAACCTTTGAACACCCCTCCTTAGTCTTTGATTCCACACATCAACTAGCACAAAGTATGTAAATTCAAAATCAACATTAAAAAAAAAAAAACTACAGGAGGCTGCCACAGAAGGCCAAGGTCTATTGCAGTTTCAGAGAAGAAAATAGGAGATGTTCCCTGGATGATAAAGCATCACTCAGCACATAGACTTTTTTGGCCTGTTCCTACTTTCCCATCCTCTGTATAAAAGTTCCTTATGCCCCTATCCCCTGCCAAGATAGAGCTTTGGAGCAATAGCTTTTCTATTTTCTCAAGATTGCTGGTCCTTGAATAAACTTTCTTTCTTCCTACCAACTTTCCCTTTTCCTGAATGTTGACCTTCCAAAGTGGGCAGCCTGGACCTATGATTCTGATAACATCTTTCTGGAAGTTTTTATTATACATTGATCTAACAGCTAGATGAACTTTATGTGGAAGCCCAATGATAATAATAACAATACTAATCATAAAAATATTGAGCTTACTTTTGGACAGACAAATGCTCCAACTATTCTCTGGGTTCACTCATGCTGTGTGATTACAAAGACAGAAATAAAAGGGACCTGAAACATGCCTTCTGAATTACAGTTCAAGTTAATGTTAGCCTTTAACCAACATAGTTCCTTGTAGATGCCATTAGAGTAAAAAGTAACTCAGAAAATACCCTGTTTCTGCTTATTGCAAATCTTACATGAAATGTATATAATAAAGTGAGATGTAACCAACTAAAGTCCTAAGTTATTCTTGACAACAAATGCTATTGTAACAACCAGTTTGCTATAGCTTCCTTTATTTTTTGTTTTATAATGCAGAAAACCAGATCCCACTTTGGAGTATTTTTATCCTGGGCAATCAAACAGTGTTTTTCTGTCTTGTAATTCTCACTTTAGCTGAAATAAACTATTTGTTCCAATGCTTTCAGCAGCCTCAACTTGTCTTTTTGTTGACAAATATGTTTGTTCGCTAAGTTTTGACTTGGAAATGGGAGTCTAATCATGAGTAAGGATAATTTTCAACATGAATAGTTATTTTTTCCTTTTATGACAAGACAAATAACCCAGTAGTTTCACAGGCAAGATTAATTCTATAGGTACTATGAAACATCAAAAAGAAAAAAAAATAGTAACAAGTTATTACAAATAAGACAGTACTACAAAGCTCTAAGGACACTGTAAAAATCGATTTTTAAATTTCTTATTTCTAGACCAGTATGACATCATTGTCCCAATATTGTTTTAAGAACACTTTGTTGATTTAGTATGGTTATGGTTTTAAAGCCAAGGTACTTGACTTTTTCATGACTTTCATGACCTGAGACATCAGAGCTAATCAGGAATTAATTAAATTTGGGAAGAATTGAGGAGACTATAAAAGGAGCATCTCCATTTCAAGACCACATCTCTACTAGTTTTTTCTTCTTACAAATTGATATATTTCTTATTTTCTTCTCTTTCATCTTCTCAATTCATTTTATAAATAATTATTGAATTCTTACATAATATGTTCTAGATGCTGTCCTGAGATTAAGGATTCAATAAAGAGCAAAACAGACACTTTCCATAGTACTAATGAGTGATAAGGAGGATGATATGGGCACTCATGGAAGAAATCCAGGGACCTGACCTAACCCATGAGGTTAGTTAGCCATTGAACTAAGAATTGAATGATGAATAGGAGTTTATTAGGTGAAGAGGTGAGGAATATCCCAAGTAGAAGGAAAAGAATGTTTTTGTATTGAACCTAAGAAGCTAAATCAGGTTTGTTAAGTTTAAATAACTAAAAGGTTAGCTTTGCTAAAAACAGAAGCTAAAGAGAAGAAATTTTTTGAGGTGAGGCTTCAGATGCAGGCTTAATAGTCTAGTTAGAATTTTAACTTTTTATCCTAAGATAAGTGAAAATCCATTAATGAGATTTGGAAACGTAGTCGTGGGGATGGTGATGGTTTTCTGACTTGAAAATCACCTTGATTGTATGGTAGAGAACCCTGTAGTTGGAGGAAGAACTAAAGTAGATGCACATGCTGTGGTCAAGTCCTTGATAAACCAAGGAACTTCATTTTAGGCATTCTAAGAGTTAAAATTTCAGCTTCTATATAAACTTATTTTGGAAGAATGCCTTAAATAGAGTTCCTTTTTTTTTTTTTTTATTTTATCAAGAACTTGACTGCAGCATCTGCATCTGCTTTAGCCCTGGACAAACTATTTAACCTCTGTATAATATATTCCCTTGTGTAAACATAGTTATGCCACTATAGAATCATTTTCAAATATTCTTTTTGAAGTTTACTAGTATATGCCCACATAATGTTCTTCTTCCCTTCTACTGCTGAGGTAAAGATACTTCTTCATCTCTGCCTGCTCTACTCCCCCACCAACTATTAGGACTTTTTTAAAGGGGTTTACTGGTTACTCATCTACACAAAAGAATAAAGGTAATCTTGACATGGTAAAGTAAGAGGTGGGACAACCCTTGGTATGTAATTACTTGTAATTGTCATAAACAATAGTGATTCTGGCTTGCAATTTCTTGTCTGCGGCTTTTTGCACATACTGAAGAACGTAAAATAGCAGATTTTGGTCATCTATGAAAAGAATAACAAGACAAAGAGAAAGAAGAACACATTCAAGAAATATTTAGAAGGCAAAATCTAAAAAAGTTGATGCTTGATTGGTTATGTGAGATATAAGGGAGGATTTCAAAGATGCAACACAGATTTCTGGATTGAAGAATTGAATAAATGGCAATGGTAATTACTGAGTGAGGGAGTATTTCTAAAGGACAAAGCCAGTCATATGGTTTAAAAGCATTCCAAAAAAAAAAAAAAAAAAAGAAAGAAAGAAAGAAAGAAAAAGAAAAAGAAGAAGGACATTCATTCAACAAAATCCTCAAGATGAAAAATAAAATGGCATATTCAAGAAAATGGAGAAAGGCTAGAAGAGCTGAGGGTATGGAACTGCCAAGGTGAAAAAAACAACAGTTGAGTTTGGAAAGCTAACTTCATATCTTAAAACATTCGGTTTGTAGAATATTATGATCGAGATTTTATTCTAAACCCAATACAAATTTAAGAGTTTTAAGTATAAAAGTTTGTTTTCATTTAATTTTTATAAATGTAATTTTTGTTCTATAGTAAAATAGACTGAGGGAGTAAACCCGTGGAAATAGCAGAATTGTTTTACGGTTGTTTGGAATGCAAGGTTTTGATGGTGACCAGGAAGCAAAGGAGGCAGAAGATACAAAAGAAGTTGCAAGGAATCACTACCTGAATATCATAGGCACACTACTCTAAGAAGTTACAATTAGCAGGTCATAAGCCTAAGCTACAGCTTATGTAAAAGGACCATAAGAATCGTTGAGAGAAAGGGAGTGGATCAAAGAAATACCCAAGATTTCTGAGTAAGCAGTAAAAAGGAGGTAATAAATAGTGCAAAAAAAATTAATGGTTTCATTTTGGATATGTTAAGTATAAAATGTCTATGAAACACTGAAGTGGATACCAAGAATCTACTGGAAAAGTGAAAATAAAGCCTAAGAAGTGTTCTGCATTTGGAGATATAGGTATTATGCAAAGGAATTTGCTTTAAATTCATGGAAATGCTTGCAATCATCTGGAGAAGTTAGGATAAAAAGAAGAATTGGACAAAAAATGAGGGTTTGGGTAAAACAAAAAGATTATTCAGTAAAAGGATCTTAAGAAGAATGGATGACAAAATACATTCTACTGTCATGTATAAATAAAAAGAACAAATAATTGTTTTAAAAAAGACTGATCAGTGAGACAAAAGGAAACTAGAAAAGAGTAGAATCATAGCAGCCAAAGAAAGAGAGAGTGACCTACCATGTTGAATACCACTGTGAAGTAGAATACATTAAGAATAGAGAGGTATATAAGACTGATAGCATAAATGTTAGTGATATAGAAAAGAGAAAATTCAGTGGATTTATTGATGATGGAAACTGGTCAGTGAAGAGATGAGAAACAATGTTGAGACTGTGGAAACCCTGAAAACATAGAAAAGAGGTTTATCTATTCTCAGTTTTAGATCCCAAGAGACCAAGATTGGGTGGTCCCATTTTTTTGGCCTTTGGTGAGGGTCTCATTGTGAATGGCATCATGGTGGGAACACATATAAAGGGATCACATAGTGAGACAAGAAGCCAGAGAGGGAGTCAGGAGTCAGACTCACTGTTTTGCAAAATCTCACTCTCTTGGGAACTAACCAGACTCCCACAGAACTTCCTTAATCCACAATGAGGATAGCACCCTCAATGATCTAACCAACTCCCACAAGACTCCACCAAATGAAAGTCCCATTGCCTCTCACACCAGCACAATGGGGACAAAGACCCAGCACATGAACCCTTGGAAGACAAGCCATATCAAAACCAAAGAATGGACTTTTTTATTTATTTGTACTGCTGGGGATGGAACCAAAGACCTTGCTCATGTTAGGCAAGTACTCTGCCTCTGGGCTACATCCTTACCCCCTTTAATTTTATTTGGAGATAAGGTTTTACTAAATTGCCCAAGCTAGCATGGAAATTTTAATCTTTCTGTCTTAACTTCCAAGTAGTTGGGATTAAAGGTATGCACTACTGTGCCTGCTTCAAAGTATGAATTTTTTTTTTAGTAGAAAGACTGTAGTGCATGCAATTTGAGGGCACTAATGAGGCAGGAAGTAAAAGATGGCTACAACAGAAAGGTTAAAAATGGCATGAAGTCTTTGACACAAGTGGATAGAATGGTCTTTGGTAGTATGTGGTACTTTTTTCTTTTTGTATCATGACAGAAAAAAGGAGAAAATCCTATGGGTAAATAAATGACTATTTCCAAGCTGCTGTGGACCAAGTCAGTCCATCTCCCTTTTATACTTGTAGTTCTCAAGAATAACTGTAGAAATGTGCTGAGATACAACATCCGGAAATAAGGAGGAACAATAACAGCCCCAGCTCTGTTTTTATCCTATCCTTCCAAGAACCAGACATCCTTCTACACTTTAGCCCAGTAAATCTTGTGAACCCTGGGTTATAAAATCTAGGAAAGGCTTTCTTTTGCTGTCTGCTGTGGAACAAATAAGGCACATGGTGATGAGATTCTGTCTACCCTGTGAAGCTTTCCTGAGCCTTGGGAGGCTGGCTATTCTAGGCGTTTGTTGTCCCTTGCTGCCTACCTGTAAAAAATTAACCTGCTTCATGAAAATTCTTGTGTGTGTGTGTGTGTGTGTGTGTGTGTGTGTGTGTGTGTGTGTATGTATGATCTGTATCATAAGAGTCATGAAAATTGTAGAAAATTGCAGCCCAAGAGACATTGGGTTGAAGTGGTAACCAATGCACTATAAATCTGCTTCTTGGCAAGAACAGATAAATTTATAGACAAAAAGAAGAGTCTTTAATTTTCTCTTCTATCTTTTCACTTAAGCATTAAAAAACAACTGAGTTATAAGAATATATAGGTTAGTGCCATAAGAAATTTTATATTAAAATTCAAGATGATAGAGAATAAATAACTAGAGGGTTAGGAAGAAAATCTGGAGAACATAGTGTCATGGAAGCCTTAAATGAACATCCTTGGTAGAGGTTGAAGAAAGAACAAAAGTCATATGACAGCAAGTCAAAACAACAGAAAGAAAATGAGAGAAAAGACTATAGTGAAAGTAGTAGAATATTCCTGTGAGACCAATATTGTTAAAAATTATAGACTGTATAATTGAAGTCTCTCCTATTTTTAACTCTGTAAATTACAAAAGCCATTCTGTACTGTAAAAACCATACAATTGAGCTGTCTTAGTATGTGAATCATTAAACTAGCTATTCCTAATTGAAGAAAGACTCTATGGAAGAATGATAGAATTTCAGACTATATCTCTGACACAAGAGATACAGAGTGGACAAGTGGTGTTGATGACAACAAATGTATTTGTCAGGATGCCTTTCTGAGTTCTTAGAAATTCCCGGCAAGTAAGTTAAAGTATGTATTCTAAAACAATAACACCTTGGCTGTAGCTTTCTTAAAATTGTATGTACAACTAATGTGATTTTTTTATGCTTGACCTTTTTGAGTTGATAAAATACAGCTTATTCTAAAATTTTAAAAAATGATGAAAAGTAATGTATGTACAATAAAAAATGCACTCGGTAATGCTGTATATATGCATTTAATTAAAAATTTACAACTTTGAATCAGCATGAATTGCAATAAATGGGTCTTCAGCATAGTTACTAATAGAAAAGTGAGCATTGCCATCACTGGAAACATAGACTTTAATTCCTGTGCAGTCACCATTAGCTTTATCTCCAGAAATGACATCACAATATGTGCCACCAGGAAGACCAGTTTGCAAAGTTGTTGACAATGACCTATAAAATAAAATTTACTATTTAACTTAAATTCAACACAAATATAAGAAATCAGATTCTCTCTAACATAAACAAACAACTTTGTGCTATAGAATTCTAAGCAGTCAAGTTCTCAATAAGAAGAAAACTGAAATATAGAGACCTCTCTAGTGGATGTGAATAGCGTTCTGAGTACATAAAGTAATCATACAGAACATCTACGATTCCTAGTCAGTGCTGAGTATCACCAGGCAATAAAGGCTGAGGAATAGCAGTGAAGATCTACAGGAATTGCTACCCTTAGATAAAAGTACTCCCTGTGTGGTAAACATAAATATTTTCTGTTTGTCTTTTTGTGAATTTATAAAAATACTGATTACTTTGAAGAATTTAAATTGAAATATTTCTTCAAAAATATATTTTTTGCCAGAGGCCAAAATAGGGCTAGAAGTAAAAACAACATAGCATTTTATGAAGAAGTACATAGCTTGGAATATAAAACTGTCATGCATAAATTTATTTTAGTTCTTCTATCCAGAAAACACAGGAATAAAAGAGCTAGCCATGGGCTATTTTGGCAAAAAAGAGAGGTACTTTACTTATTTATTTTTGACTAATAAAAAATAAAATATAATTTAGGCTAAACTGAGTTAAACATGAGTAGAAGTTGGGCTCCAACTGAGACATTCCAAAGCTTGCGGAGATTTTCTGGCTGTAGTTCTCCATATGAGAGAGTCATTAGATGACAAGAGTAGGCTATAAATATCACTAATGAAAGACCAGCAATGAGAAGTTTTAGAAATAAAACTCAAAATCTACTGAGGAAAATAATTGACCATAAGATATATATTTCTTACACATATACTTTAAAAAATAGTACTTGTCCCTGAGAGGTGGAAAAGTGGAGAATGTATACCAAAGGAGCAGATAGAGGAATAGTCAAGATACAGAGCTAAAAAAGATATTCTGGTACTGAGATTAGGACTGAACGCCATGTTCTTTTAGTGATTTTGCAATCCTTATATTAACTATTGGTATATATAGTGACTCATGTAATATGAACATATAATGTGTACTATATGTATGCACACATATATTTATTGCAAGGATGCATAAAAAAGCTCTACTTAAAACAAAAATCCTTATAAAAATAGGGGAAAAAATAAATGCCATCATCATTTTTCTTCTGTACTTTTCTGATTTCTTTCTCTTTTACTTTCCTGACTAAAGAACTTTTCAGATATGAAAAAGGTAAATAAGTGGAGATAGAATAAATCTAGAATATAAAAGTATAAAAATTATTTAAAATTGCTATCTACTTACCAGTCATCATTATTAAAGACAATGAATCCTCTGTTTCCTCTTCCAAAAGCCACTTGGTTGCTACCATTATCCCACCAGTTTGTGAAAGACTGGCCATCAACTACATTTCGGAAAATAACCATGTTTCTAAAAGCACAATATCATAAAATGTTAATATCCTTAAACTCAAACAGTTTAAAATGTTAAGGAAAGTTAGATGATACATCTAAATAATTATTCTTACCTTATTTGGCGCCATCGATGTTCACAGACCCAGTCATTGCCACAAGTAGTGTCTGGATTAATAGTAACTTCTTTAATCACTCCATTATTATTTGGTGGTCCAATCCAATCATTAGCATCCTTAATTTAAACAAAAAAAAAAACATTTTTAACATATATCTCTTCCTTCAATATACTAAACCCAATTAATTGGTCATATTTGTCTCCACAGTGTCTTTGTTTATAATCCATCATGTTCAGTATTTGTACAGATCTTTACTGAGCTTTGATCACCTCTGTAAACTCTGGTTCTGCAGGTATCTGTCTGACTTATAAGAAAGGGATTTGTTTTAGGTATGAAGTCTCTATAACGATGCTGCTTCTGAAATCCAGTTTAAAAGGAGAACCCTCACCTAACTTTTAAAACATCTTAATAATTTCTCAGTTCATTTTTGAAACTGCTATTTTGATTAATGTTTTTACCATTCCTCCAATATTTTTCTCATTCTCACTCTTCCTGAAGTGGTCTGTAAATTTTTTTCTTTAATGTATATCATTTTCTTCATCTTTTAAGGTTTTTTTCTTTTTTAACTTCAGCACAACTCAACCATTTCTTTGCATTCCACAAAACTTTTTTAAAAAATATTTTTACAACATTTGTATTTCTCATAATATAGGCAGGAACTGTTTAAAGTTTTGATAAGTTTTAGTGTGCATAATCTTTATATCAAGTCTGTGAAGCTGGTACTTTTGAGAAGTATATATTTTATACCCTGCATCTTGCTCTTTTTAGTGTTTCTTTTCTTAGTGTGTAGATATCTGTCATATTACTGAACAGTTTTCATACTCTTTGACATGAGAGAATATAAATTTTATGTATTTAATATCCTTTGCATTACTAAAAATAATCAGAGATCAGCATCAGGTTTCCATTTAAATAAATACTTGATGAATAAATATTGAATGTAATAACCTCATGAGAAATTGAAATAAAATTACCTACTTTTTCTTGATAAAAAGATATGTAGGGGCTGGGGAGATAGCTCAGTTGGTAGAGTGCTTGCCTTGTAAGCACAAGGCCCTGGGTTCAATCCCCAGCACCACAAAAAAAAAAAAAAAAAAAAAAAAAAAAAAAAAAAAAGATATGTGGACAAATTCAAAACTTACTTGTCCATTCACAAAATTTCTTTGCCAACGGTAGCTTGACATTACTCGTGTAAATCCATAAGGATGAGCAAGCATGAATCCAACTGCCATTTTATACAGTCTGAAAGTAATAAAAATATATTAAAATAAAAGAATATAATATTATATTTTCATTAAAAGGTGAGTTAAAAACATGGTAGAGAAGTTTTTCTCCTACCTCGCATCCCAGAATGTAAGAATGGATGATCCTCCAGCTCCATGTCCTCGTTGGTTATCATGGTTATCCACAAAGACAAGTGCTCTGTCTGAAGGCATGAAACCCCAACCTTCTCCCCAGTTCCTATTAAAAGAATAAATATTATTCTTCTTTTACAATAGATTTAGGATAACCTAAATCTGTATTTTTTTATATAGCATCCTTAGATAAATTCTCTAATTAAATGATTATTCCATAGAATTTAGGGTTATTTGCAGATTAAGAAATCTATAAATTCATTCTGCATTTGTATATGTGTAAGATTATTTGTATCTATTCATATATAAAACTTTTGTCATTAAAAATGTTCTTTGAAAGGTTTTAGGATATGTATTTTATATGAACTTCAGAAGAGTTAATATTCATATCACGTTATACAGAAAGGCAAACTTGGTTAAAATGAGGCTTTGACACTGTATTCTCACAGTATGAGCACCTTAATGTTTCAAATCAATGAGTTGATAGAATGCATGTATATTCCATAATTAGGGCCACATTGTAGGTAATTTATAAATGGTAGCATCTTCTTAATAATAATCTGGCTTTAACAGATCATAGGTAAACATTACTCAAATCTAGTTTACTCAAATCATAGATAGTTTAAAATATTTAGGTGATGTTTTGGTTTCCAGAATACTTCCTTGTGATTGATATTCTAAGTAAAAAAGATGAGTAATTGTGGTTTGAGGAAGAATAACACTTATTAATAATCAATTTCTTGATTATCTAAAAAGGTTCTAAGAAGGCAATTCATACTGGAGTAGTATGTCTAATAGATCTGTGAAATACTACAAATGATAAATTATATTTACTTTAAGTAAGCCATCTTCTCTCCATTCCACCTACGAATAACTGTGCCCAGTTTTGCTCCGTACTTGAATTCTGTCACACGGCCATTTCCAAAGTACTCACTACTTGTAATTGCCTCACCACCCAGATCAATCACCTAGTGGAAATACAGGGGAAAATATCATTTTTAATGTGAAAATTTTGAAGTATTTTAACAAACAAATTAATATAACATGAAAAATAGCATTAAAACACTTATGTTATTTGAAATGCTCAAAATGGTTTTCATCACACTGAGATTCTTATTTTGTTTTGATAAAGTATATGCTACAATACTGAAAGAAATCTTATGACAAGGTGACTCGTCCTGTGAGAATCCTGATCTCATTTAGTCTTGCACATAAATTATAATAACAATAGCTCACACCATCATAAAATGTACTACCTGATCAATATTTCTCAGTGTTTGATAATTACTCATTTAACTTTCCAAAGAAAACAAAGACATAAACATTATCATTAGTCCTTTCCTTTAGTTGAAAAATAAATTGTTTAACAGAAAGGAAAATCAATTTGACTAAAAATTTACACAGCTAGTAGTGGTATAGTGAAAATTCAAAATCACACTGGCTTAGAGAACAACTATATGATTTTCTATCTTGTGTAATAGTCTCTGGGGATATAATAAATAGCAGTGATTTGTAGCCTAAATAAATTTTCTGTACTTCTAAAGAACATATTTTGAAAAAGAGTTAAATGTATTTCTTCTAAATAAAAATTTTAAGAATACTGCTGTATATAAATGACTTAGCCATTAACCTACAGAAATTTCATGTTTAATTAAATTGACCATTTATTTTTCTAATGAATGAAATGATTTTTTTTTATGCACATATATGGATGGATATACCTCCTGGAAAATGAAAGGCCTGCTTCCTTGAGGGAACCAGTTTGTGTTTAGATTATTCAGTTTGTCCAAAATTGCCTTTATGTCTCCAGGCCACATATGCTTAGAAGCATCAAGTCTGAACCCTGCTACACCAATATCAATGAGATGGTTCATATAATTAGCAATTTGGGTGCGGACGTAATCTTTCTCCAGTGCAAGATCAAGAAGACCAACCAGGCGACAATCTCTGACCTGTTGAGGTAAAAAAATTTGTCTTTTAAAAAATATCATCTTTCATCTGAGAATACATTTGAATATTCATTCATTCATTTATTAATCAACATATATTTCCATAATTCCTCTTTTACATTGGGTATTGAGAATATTGGCATTATACTGTGGATGCACTTTTGAAATAGTTTCTAGAATAAAAGTGGAGAACGTAGTAAATGAGTAGATGAGCTTTTCTAATTGACTGGGGGAATTTATTCACTTATTCTTGTGGTATTGAGGAGTGAACCCAGTGCCTTACACATGCCAGGCAAAGGCTCTACCACTGAGTTCTATACCTAGTACCATGACTAGATAATATTTTTGATTATTGAGTTTCTTCTTTTTATGTACTCATTCATGGTAATATGTTTTATTAAGGCACCTAAACTAGTATTTAAAATGGAGTTTAAGTAAGCTACATGTGCATAATTAAAGGCATAGGTAATTCTTTATTTAGATCATTATTTTAAAAAGAAAATTACCTGAGCAGCATCATTATAGCTCTCAATGCCACCACTTGAAGTTTTACATTTACCATCATTAAAATCCCAAGCAGAGTATGGAACTGCTGGAAAATCCCTATTTTGAGCATTGTAGTAACTTCCACAAGTACTGCTTGTTCCTGCCCCTCCTCCTTCACCGCACATATGATTAATTACAGCATCCACATAAATTCGGACCTGAAAAGCAAAGTGTTTACTTCAGTTAGACTTTAGGTAGAAATCTGAAACTTTATTGATTGAACAATACAGGATATTCATTAAAGTCCAAAATATTTCTTTATTATTTTATAACTTCATTTTCCTACAAGACTAAAAAGTCAAGTGTGAAAGAAACTAATGTGAAATAAAGACTGATATTAATTTTAGTTGTTTGGTCATATATTTATGTAAATGATATATCGAGAAAAGCAGAAGCTATCATAATTATGAAGAAAGTCATTTTTAAGGAGGTAAGAATCAGTTGAGACAAAAGAAATTATTAATCTTTGAAATTTCAGTGGATCACAAGGAGAAAGAAACAAATAGCCTTTACTCTTTGCTTAGGATCTCAAGAGAAGAAGCTAGACATTGCCTATTATGCTCCTCACTATAGGGAGAAAACAGCTATTTACCATTTAAAAAACGGATGGAGAAGAGTACTCAGGAACTTACATGTTTATAAATCACATAAAAATGACAGCAACTATTGTAATTGGACCTTTTAATACCTAATCAGAAATGTGTTTAGTTATAAGGGTCCAAAGTTTGACTCTTGCCTCATAAGTAAACTCTTCTTTAAACTTTAAATGGTCTTTTCTTTAGTAGATAAATGGTACATATATAAGGATTTATAAAGCTTGGACATAATGCAATAGTTCATTTGAGTTTTAGCTCAACCATTAAGTAAAATTTTAAAAAGTCATCTACCAGAAAGTTTCTGCTCAAGGAGAGAAAGAAAAAGGAGAAATTATCTTCCTATATATTTTTAAAGGAAACTTGAATTCACTTACACCAACATTGTTACATCTAGTCACCATGTTTCTGAATTCATCTTCATTTCCAGATCTTGTGCATATTTTATAACTAATTGGTTGGTATCTTTCCCACCAAGGTCTTGGAGGGTTGTTAACGACAATATTTTCATTGGGTGGTGAGATCTACAAATAAAGCAATCTTAATAAGTATCAGATTATGGCTTACTTCATGTCATTAAAACCTCTAAAACTAACGAATAACCTAAAATTAATTCTGAGTCTTTGTATATGCTGCTACCTTGATTCATAACCACTCCAAAATATTAACAAAATATTAGCGATGTCCTGCTGTTATCCTGAAACAAAATATAAAGTTGCCACTAATACTAAATATTTTCTTCCTCAGAAAACTGTTTTAGAGTACTTATATATGAAGTAACATATAATCTCAGATTCACAGAAACTGATTGCCATTTTACTATACTATACCATTTACCATAAGCTCAAGTAAATGCTACAATTTATGATGTGAACAATCCTTACCTGTACTCCTCCAAAACCATTGGGAGCTAAATATCTCTCACATTCCTGAGCAATATCAACCCAGCGCCACTCAAACAAGTGGACCATAGATGTCCGTCCCTGTTGAGTATTTGGTGAATACTGAGCCCAACAGAGCCCAAGGGCTGAAAGCAATAGAAAGAACTTCATTTTGCTCTCAGGTTGCCAGTGTTCTTTCTAGCAACTATTTATATTCCTGTAAAAAGAGCACATTTGACAAAGTAAATGTTAACATGAATAAATATTTAGAGTACAAACACTGAAATGTGAAAAGGATTATCAATAATAATGTTAACTCAACAGGTGAGGAACATTCATAAAATCTCCCAGGAAAATAATCTTAAATGACCTTTTAGAACTTAATGTTGTTCTTACCGAAGGAATATTAGCCTTTTCAAATATCTGGCATGTGACATACATAAACAGTCCTCCTTATTCATGTATTATTCAGGATTAAATCTTATTAGAATTAGATCTTATTTCTGATGTCCTTCACTAACTCAGGAATAAAATTACAATTAGACACAACTGAATTTATACTCAAAATGATGCTTTAACTATTTATCTGCTATGTTTGTAATATTTCCATTTTAAAAAAAACCCAAGACATTAATTTCCTTATCATCCTTCCCAAACACCAATTTTTAGTTATTTAAATTTCTGTATTGAAATTTAAGAAACTACTTGAAATTCAAATGCCCATGAATTGGACGATTAGATCCCTCATTAAATCAAGAGATTAGTAACAGCTAGAGTAGTAGACTTTGTGCTAGCATAGTAGGATTTATGCTACAATAGCAGGATTTGTGGTGGTTGTGATTTTTTTTCCCATTGTCAAATATCTTTTATGTCTAATAAAACACTAAATCAAATAGTGCACATCCTTTTCCTCCTTAATTAATAGTATAGGTGGGAAACTTTTCTCCATCCTTTCAACAAGTATTGAGTATCTTTGGTCAAGTACTGAGGTGATGTAAGAGATATAATGATAAGCAAGACAGTCATGTTTTTGTTCCAAGAGAGCTTACACTCCAGTGGAAGAAAAAGAAAATATGCAAGTAAAAATAATATCAGTAATAATAACAACAGTGATTGTAAATAATTTCAGATTTCAATAAAAACTAGTATGAAGTAAGAGCATAATAAAATAGAGAGTAACTTCACCATCAGGGCATTTTAGACAGGATGGTCAGTAAAAGATTATTGAGGGAGTGATTTTTATCTGTGATTTAAAGAATTAAAAATAAGTAGCCATTTGAAGACAAGAGAAACAACAATCTAGATAGAGAAGAAAGCAAAAACTCACAGGTGAAAAAAGTTTCGAATACTTAAGAAACTTTTTTTTTTAAAGTTAGCAAGGCTAAAGCATGTGTGATAAACATAAAAGTAAATGGATTGTAGACAGAGAGACAGGCCAGACCGCAGGACATACCAAGAGAGAGTCAGTGAGACTGTAAGGAGAGCTGAAGCATTATGCTGTACTTTAAAAGGAAATCACCCTTGTCTCTGGGAAGAAATCAGATAACTGAAGTACATCAGTGGAATAAGGAAGATGATAAGTTAGAAGCTTTTTTATAGTGGTTCAAGAAATAGGTGGGTGGCTTAGACTAGGGCACAGACAGGATGTTTCAAAGGTGGAGAGGCAACAGGTTTATAGGAATATTAAAACTAAAGAATTAGGAAATGCAAACACTAAAAATAAAGATATTTGGTGATGATATCATTTATTAAGATGAGGGAAAATGAGGAAGTACTATTCTGGGGAAGAGTACCAATTATTCCCTAATTATTGCTCTAGTTGTCACGGCACTGTCCTTTGCTCCTTCCTGGTTCCAATCAACACTAAAAGTTCCATGTGTTTTACATGTAAGTTCATACCCCCATGGTATTCTTCCTATGATCCTCTTCCATCATCATGTGTACCTTGTATATATTGAGTTGAAGTAACATCTTTATAAAGCCTACACTTATATTCCCAGGCATAATTTATAACTCCTATGCTATGTAACAGCTTTTTAAACTTATTAAATATATATATTGTAAATATGTTACAAATAATTAAGTATTTACACGTTCACCATTCTGAACCAAGCTTTTAAAAGGTAGACATCATATGTAATGTTCCTAGAACCTAGCAAATGATTAGTATGTCTAATGTGCTCAATAAATGACTGTTTAACATATACTCTAAGTTACAGGCATCATGTAAGACATTGAGGTTTATAAATAAATGAACACCATGTCAGAAATTGTGTAGTACTTCAATCTTTGTCTTTTCAAAAATTTCATACACACGAAGAAAGTAAGGCCCAAAGAGACTAAGCAAATTGCCCAGGTTTCTGTAGTAAGTGAAGAGGGCAGAATATGACAACAGGTCTGACTATAAAGTGACATCTCAGTGTTACACCAAAATTTCTTCCATATTTCTAAAGTTGGGATGTTCAGTACAGAGTCCACAGCAAGAATTTTCTATGGAGCAGTTGAAATGTTGCTAGTTTGAACAGAGATATGCTTTAAATATAAAATATACTCTGTATTTCAGAGTTAATACAAAAATAGAATGCAAAAATTGATAATTTTTCTTTTTTACTTGTTGAAATAATATTTTGTGATACATTAGGCTAAATAAAATTTATTATTAGCATGAATTACCTTAGTTTACTTTTGCTTTTTGCTTCCTCACAAATGGTCATTAAAAATGTTAAATTACATATGTGATATATCATATTCTAGTTAGAGTTATTATAGAGGTTAAGTCTGAGAAGGGATACAAACACACACAAAAACCAACAAAAGTAAAGTGAAGGATAAGATCATTGTAAAACAGTCATGAGTAAAGTGTGTCACAAAAAGTAATTTCTGACAGGAATAGGGGAAGATGAAATTGATTTTAAGAATATGTTTGACTTTAATGAAAAAAGATAAGGCGAAATTCCATTTTAGTAAGAAAAATAGAATTATCAAATATGAGTAAAGTCAAGGAGGAAAGTAATGCTTTGAAACCAGAAGTTAGGTGTGGGAGAGCCAGGGACATCAAGGTAGTATAGATATATTGAGAATGCTCAAAGTCAGGAAGAAGAAAACAGTTTTTTTGGAAGTCTATAAGAAACTATTGTTTGTTTGCTTTAGACAGGAATTTGATTAGAACTTTTTAAGTATAACAGTTGGATTAGAAAGCATAGGCAGCTGAGATAGAAACACCAGAAGTCCTGTGCATTATTAAACCAAGCAGTAATGAAAATCTGAACTAGGGTTAGAGCAATAAGAATGAGAGTTAAGAGAATATTGTAGATTGTTACAATAAGTGCTACCCAAGGAATAACATTTTCCAGTAGCCAAACCTAGGTGGAGTCTCTTTCAACAAGTCTGTAGAATTGACTTGTGACTTGTCTTATTACAGGGAAATGTCATTCAACAAGAAACAAGCAAAAATTTTATTAGGATTTACACAGGGTTGTAATCTCTTCAAAATATGAGACTATTATGCTGTGTGCGTAGTTGGGATGAACAAATAGGTAAAGAGGTCTGGTTGTACCTTGCCATTCCAATCATCTGAGTTGACCCACTAGGTGACTCACTAGGTGAATGATGCTCCAGGGTTGAAATCCTTGAAATGAAGGAGACAATAAACCAAATAAAAAACTCAATGGAAAGCATCACCAACAGACTAGACCACTTGGAAGACAGAACCTCAGACAATGAAGACAAAATATTTAATCTTGAAAATAAAGTCGCCCAAACAGAGAAGATGGTAAGAAATCATGAACAGAATCTCCAAGAACTATGGGACATCATGAAAAGACCAAATTTAAGAATTATTGGGATTGAGGAAGGCACAGAGATACAAACCAAAGGAATGAACAACCTATTCAATGAAATAATATCAGAAAATTTCCCAAACCTGAAGAATGAAATGGAAAATGAAATACAAGAGGCTTATAGAACACCAAATGCACAGAATCACAACAGATCCACACCAAGGCACATTATAATGAAAATGCCTAACATTCAAAATAAAGATAGAATTTTGAAGGCCGCGAGAGAAAAGCATCAGATTACATATAGGGGGAGACCAATACGGATAGCAGCCAATTTCTCAACCCAGACGCTAAAATCTAGAAGGGCCTGGACCAACATATTTCAAGCTCTGAAAGAACATGGTTGTCAACCAAGAATCCTGTAACCAGCAAAACTAACCTTCAGATTTGAAGATGAAATAAAATCCTTCCATGATAAACAAAAGTTAAAAGAATTTACAAATAGAAAGCCTGCACTACTAATGTTCTCAACAAAATATTCCATGAGGAGGAAATGAAAAACAACAATGGAGGTCAGCAAAGGGAGGAACTACCTTAGAGAAAAACCACTCAAAGGAGAAACCAAGCCAACTTAAAAACCAAAAATAAGCCAAATGACTGGGAATACAAATCATTTCTCAATAATAACCCTGAACGTTAATGGCCTAAACTCATCAATCAAAAGACATAGACTGGCAGAATGGATTAAAAAGAAAGACCCAACAAAATGCTGCCTGCAAGACACTCATCTCATAGAAAAAGACATCCACAGACTACAGGTGAAAGGATGGGAAAAAACCTACCACGCACATGGACCCAGTAAAAAAGCGGGGGTTTCCATCCTTATATCAGATAAAGTGGACTTCAAACCAAAGTTAGTCAGAAGGGATAAAGAAGGACATTTCATACTGCTTAAGGGAACCATAAATCAGGAAGACATAATGATAGTAAGTATTTATGCCCCAAACAATGGTGCATCCCTGTACATCAAACAAATCCTTCTCGATTTCAAGAATCACATAGACCACAACACAATAATTCTGGACGACTTTAACACACCGCTGTCACCACTAGATAGATCTTCCAAACAAAATCCAACCAAAGAAACCATAGAACTCAATAACACAATCAATAACCTAGACTTAATAGACATATATAGAATATTCCATCCGTCAACGAGCGGATACACTTTCTTCTCAGCAGCACATGGAAACTTCTCGAAAATAGACCATATGCTATGCCACAAAGCAGCCCTTAGGAAATGCAAAAAAATAGACATACTGTCTTGTGTTCTATCAGATCATAATGGACTGAGAGTAGAAATCAATGACAACTCATTCTATGAAGCCAATATCACACTGATACCTAAACCAGACAGAGACTCATCAAGGAAAGAAAATTTCAGACCAATATCCTTAATGAACATCGACGCAAAAATTCTCAACAAAATTTTAGCAAATTGCATACAAAAACATATTAAAAAGATAGTGCACCATGATCAAGTGGGCTTTATCCCAGGTATGCAAGGTTGGTTCAACATCAGGAAATCAATAAACGTAATTCACCATATTAATAGACTTAAAGTCAAGAATCACATGATTATTTCAATAGATGCAGAAAAAGCATTTGATAAAATACAGCACCCCTTCATGCTCAAAACACTAGAAAAAATAGGGATAGTGGGAACATTGTAAAGGCCATTTATGCTAAGCCCATGGCTAATATCATTCTAAATGGTGAAAAACTGAAAGCATTCCCCCTAAAAACTGGAACAAGGCAGGGATGCCCTCTTTCACCACTTCTATTCAACATTGTTCTTGAGACTCTGGCCAGAGCAATTAGACAAACCAAAGAAATTAAAGGGATACGAATTGGAAAAGAAGAACTCAAACTATCCCTGTTCGCTGATGACATGATTATATATTTAGAGGAACCTGGAAATTCCACCAGAAAACTCTTAGAACTCATAAGTGAATTCAGTAAAGTAGCAGGTTACAAGATCAATGCCCATAAATCCAACGCATTTTTATACATAAGTGATGAATCTTCAGAAAGAGAAATTAGGAAAACTACCCCATTCACTATAACCTCGAAAAAAATAAAATACTTGGGAATCAATCTCACAAAAGAGGTGAAAGACCTCTACAATGAGAACTATACAACACTAAAGAAAGAAATTAAAGAACACCTTAGAAGATGGAAAGATCTTCCATGTTCTTGGATAGGAAGAATTAATATTGTCAAAATGGCCATACTACCTAAAGTGCTATACAAATTCAATGCAATTCCAATTAAAATCCCAATGATGTACCTTACAGAAATAGAGCAAGCAATCATGAAATTCATCTGGAAGAATAAGAAACCCAGAATAGCTAAAGCAATCCTTAGCAGGAAGAGTGAAACAGGGGGTATTGCAATACCAGATCTTCAACTCTACTACAAAGCAATAGTAACAAAAACGGCATGGTATTGGTACCAAAATAGAAAGGTAGATCAATGGTACAGAATAGAGGACACGGACACAAACCCAAACAAATACAATTTTCTCATACTAGACAAAGGTGCCAAAAATATGCAATGGAGAAAAGATAGCCTCTTCAACAAATGGTGCTGGGAGAATTGGAAATCCATGTGCAACAGAATGAAACTAAACCCATATCTCTCACCATGCACGAAACTAAACTCAAAATGGATTAAGGACCTCGGAATCAGACCAGAGACCCTGCAGATTATAGAAGAAAAAGTAGGTCCAAATCTTCACCTTGTTGGTCTAGGACCAGACTTCCTTAACAGGACTCCCATAGCACAAGAAATAAAAGCTAGAATCAACCACTGGGATAGATTCAAACTAAAAAGCTTTCTCTCAGCAAAGGAAACTATCAGCAATGCGAAGAAAGAGCCTACAGAGTGGGAGAATATCTTTGCCAATCATACTTCAGATAGAGCACTAATCTCCAGAATCTATAAAGAACTCAAAAAACTCTACACGAAGAATACAAATAACCCAATCAACAAATGGGCTAAGGAAATGAATAGACACTTCACAGAAGAAGATCTACAGGCAATCAACAAACATATGGAAAAATGTTCAACATCTCTAGTAATAAGAGAAATGCAAGTCAAAACTACCCTAAGATTCCATCTCACCCCAATTAGAATGGCGATTATCAAGAATACGAGCAACAACAGGTGTTGGCGAGGATGTGGGGAGAAAGGTACACTCTTACATTGCTGGTGGGGCTGCAAATTAGTGCAGCCACTCTGGAAAGCAGTGTGGAGATTCCTTAGAAACCTCGGAATGGACCCTCCATTTGACCCAGCTATCCCACTCCTTGGCCTATACCCAAAGGACTTAAAATCAGCATACTACAGAGACACAGCCACATCAATGTTCATAGCTGCTCAATTCACAATAGCCAGACTGTGGAACCAACCTAGATGCCCTTCAATTAATGAGTGGATAAAGAAACTGTGGTATATATATACAATGGAATATTACTCAGCCATAAAGAATGATAAAATTATGGCATTTGCAGGCAAATGGATGAAATTGGAGAATATCATGCTAAGTGAGATAAGCCAATCTCAAAAAGCCAAGGGACGAATGATATCGCTAATAAGTGGAGGATGACACATAATGGGGGGGAGGGAAGGGTTAGTGTTAGGGTTAGAGTTAGGGTTAGGGAGGGGGGCAAGTATGGAGGAAGGAAGGACTGTATAGAGGGTAAAGAGGGGTGGGAGGGGTGGGGGGACGGGAAAAAAAAAAAGAAATCAATGACAAAGTAAAAAAAGGAAATTACTCTAACACTTGGAGACTAAATAATATGCTATTGAATGAAACATGGATAACAAAAAACATCAGGGAGGAGATTAAAAAATTCTTAGAGGTCAATGAGAATGATGATACAACATATCAAAATCTCTGGGACACTATGAAAGCGGTACTAAGAGGAAAATTCATTGCATGGAGCACATTCCAGAAAAGAATGAAAAGTCAACAATTAAATGACCTAACATTACAGCTCAAAGCCCTAGAAAAAGAAGAACAGAATAACAGCAAAAGTAGTAGAAGACAGGAAATAATTAAAATCAGAGCTGAAATCAATGAAATTGAAACAAAAGAAACTATTCAAAAAATTGACAAAACAAAAAGTTGGTTCTTTGAGAAAGTAAACAAAACAGATAAACCCTTAGCCACACTAACAAAGGAGAGAGAAGACTCAAATTATTAAAATACATAATGCAAAAGGAAATGTCACAACAGACACCACTGAGATACAGAACATAATGAGAAGCTACTATGAAAATCTGTATTCCAACAAAATAGAAAGTACCAAAGACATTGACAAATTTCTAGAGACATATGCTCCTCCCAAACTGAACCAGGAGGACATACATGATTTAAACAGATCAATATCAAGCAATGAAATAGAAGAAGTCATTAAAAATCTACCATCCAAGAAAAGCCCAGGACCAGATGGATTCTCAGCCCAGTTCCACAAGACCTTCAAAGAAGAACTCATTCCAATACTTCTCAAAGTATTCCAGGAAATAGAAAAGGAGAGTAACCTACCGAACTCATTCTATGAAGCTAATATCACACTCATACCCAAACCAGGAAAAGACACATCAAGGAAATAAAATTTTAGACCAATATCCTTGATGAATATAGATGCAAAGATCCTTAACAAAATATTGGCAAACCGTACCCAAAAACATATTAAGAAAATTGTGCACCACGATCAAGTGGGGTTCATCATTGGAATGCAAGGATGGTTCAACATTCGTAAATCAATAAACGTAATCCATCATGTCAATAGACGTAAGGATAAGAATCATATGGTTATTCCAATTGACGCAGAAAAAGCATTTGACAAAATACAACACCCCTTCATGCTCACAACACTAGAAAAAATAGGGATAGTAGGAACACACCTGAACATTGTAAAGGCTATTTATGCTAAGCCCATGGCCAACATCATTCTGAATGGAGAAAAACTGAAACCATTCCCTTTAAAAACAGGAACAAGACAGGGATGTCCTCTTTTAACACTTCTATTAAACATTGTCCTTGAAACTTTAGCCAGAGCAATTAGGCAGACTAAAGAAGTTAAAGGGATACAAATAGGAAAAGAGGAACTTCAGCTGTCACTATTTGCAGATGACATGATTCTATATTAAGAGGATCCAAAAACCTCCTCCATCAGGGGGGTGATCCAAGATGGCGGACTAGAGGCTGACTGCATCTCCAGTCCCTCCAGAATCCAGGATTCAAGAAGGGGAGGCATTGAGAGACTCAGACTAAAACAGAGCCACGGGGTGAGTCTCCCCCACCCGGTGAAGCGCTGCCTGGGTGGCAGGCCCGGATTCGGGCGGCTTATTAGAGTAGGGCAGAGCAGCTAGAGTCTTCCCCAGGCAGCTCTGCGCACTCTGGCAGTGGGCTCCTCCCACAGGGCCAGATTTTCCAGCATCTCGGAGCAGGCCCCCCAGTGAGAGCCTTTCTGCACAGAACCAAGCTTCAAGTCCCTGAAACAGGGCGGCGAGTTCCTGCCCACAGGTTGCTTCAGGGACCAGGACATGGCAGCCAGGGACTTCCCCAAGAACCCCGCAGCCCGGCCCCCTCCAGTGGGAAGCGCCTTTCCAGGCTAGCTTCTCAGAGCAGACCGCCCAGTGAGAGCCTCTCTACACAGAGTCAGCCACAAGTCCCCAAGCAAGCGGTGACCTCCGGCCTGCAAGCAGCCTCTGGGACCAGGGCAAGGAAGCCAGAGACCTCTCCAGGCGGACCTGCCCCCCAACCCCCCCCCCCCGCCCGCAGGCTTTTTCCACGGGGCAATCCAAGATGGCCGACTAGAGGGTGACTGCATCTCCAGTCGCTCTACAACCCAGGATTCAAGAAGGGGAGGCATTGAGAGACTCAGACTAAAACAGAGCCATGGGGTGAATCTCCCCCACCTGGTGAAGCGCTGCCCGGGTGGCAGGCCTGGATTCGGGTGGCTTATTAGAGTAGGCCAGAGCAGCTAGAGTCTTCCCCAGGCAGCTATGTGCACTTCGGCGGTGGGCTCTTCCCACAGGGTCAGATTCCCCAGCCTCTCGGAGCAGGCCCCCCAGTGAGAGCCTTTCTGCACAGAACCAAGCTTCAAGTCCCTGAAACAGGGGGGCGAGTTCCTGCCCGCAGGTTGCTTCAGGGACCAGGACAGGGCACCCAGGGACTTCCCTAACCAGCCCGCAACCCAGCCCCCTCCGGTGGAAAGCGCCTTTCCAGGCTAGCTTCTCGGAGCAGGCCCCCCAGTGAGAGCCTTTCCACAAAGAGCCAGCTCCAAGTCCTGAAACCAGTAGAGGACTAGGGGCAGCTTTCCATGGAAGCACTGCATTATCAAGTTACTCCAAGACTTCAGGTTACTAAAGGCAGGAAGGTGATACACTGGAAATCTACAGGGACACTATAAGCCAACAGAAGAATTCTGCAATATCACAAAGTCACACTGACATCTGACCAATATGAGAAAACAATGGTAGAAAATGTCCCAAACAAACCTAGATACTACATCAATAAAACCCAATGACAGCACAGCAGAAGAAATGTCAGAAAGGGAGTTCAGAATGTACATAATTAAAACAACCAGGGAAGCAAACGAGGAGATGAAAGAGCAAATGCAGCATTAAATGATCGCACCAATCAACAGTTAAAGGAGCAAATACGGGAAGCAAGAGATCATTTCAATAAAGAGTTAGAGATATTGAAGAAAAACCAAACAGAAATCCTTGAAATGAAGGAAACAATAAAACAAGTTAAAAACTCCATAGAAAGCATAACCAATAGGATAGAACACATGGAAGACAGAACCTCAGATATTGAAGACAAAATATTTAATCTTGAAAACAAAGTTGAACAAACAGAAAAGATGGTAAGAAATCATGAACAGAATCTACAAGAATTATGGGATATCATGAAAAGGCCAAATTTAAGAATTTTTGGGATTGAGGAAGGCTTAGAGAAACAAACCAAAGGAATGAACAATCTATTCAATGAAATAATATCAGAAAATTTCCCAAATCTGAAGAATGAAATGGAAAACCAAGTACAAGAGGCTTATAGGACTCCAAATACACAAAATTACAACAGACCCACACCAAGGCACATTATTATGAAAATACCTAACATACAAAATAAAGACAGAATTTTAAAGGCCGCGAGAGAAAAGAATAAAATTACATTCAGGGGGAAAAAAATAAGAATGTCAGCAGATTTTTCAATCCAGACCCTAAAAGCTAGAAGGGCCTGGAAAAACATTTACCAAGCCCTGAAAGAAAATGGATGCCAATGAAGAATCTTATACCCAGCAAAACTTACTTTCAGATTTGATGATGAAATAAGATCCTTCCATGATAAACAAAAGCTAAAGGAATTTACAAAAAGAAAGCCAGCAATGCAGAACATTCTCAGCAAAATATTCCATGAGGAAGAGATGAAAAACAACGGTGCAAATCAGCAACGGGAGGAACTAGCCTAAAGGACTAGCCAAATAAAGGAGAAACCAAATCATGTCAAAAAAAAAAAAAAAAAAAATGAGTCAAATGACTGGGAATACAAACCATGTCACAATAATAACCCTGAATGTTAATGGCCTGAAATCATCAATCAAAAGACATAGACTGGCAGAATGGATTAAAAAGAAAAATCCAACAATTTGCTGCCTGCAAGAGACTCATCTCATAGAAAGAGATACCCATAGACTAAAGGTGAAAGGATGGGAAAAAACATACCATGCACACGGACACAGCAAAAAAGCTGGAGTATCCATCCTCATTTCAGATAATGTGGACTGCAAGCCAATACTAGTCAGAAGGGATAAAGAAGGACATTACGAACTGCTTAAGGGAAGCATAAATCGGCAAGACATAACAATCATAAATATCTATGCCCCAAACATTGGCTCATCCATGTACGTCAAACAAATCCTTCTCAATTCCAGAAACCAAAGACCGCAACACAATAATACTAGGCAATTTTAGCACACCTCTCTCACCACTGGATAGATCCTCCAAACAAAAATTGAATAAAGAAACCATAGATCTCAATAACACAATCAACAATTTAGACTTAACCGACTTATATAGAATATACCATCCCACAAAGAACAAAACACTTTCTTCTCAGCAGCACATGGATCCTTCTCTAAAATAGACCATGTCTTATGCCACAAAGCTACTGTTAGCAAATACAAGAAGATAGAGATATCACCTTGTACTCTATCAGATCATAATGGATTGAAATTACAAATAAATGACAATAAAAAACAGAAACTTCTCCAATACCTGGAGATTAAAAATACACTATTATACGATGAATGTATAACAGAAGACATCAGGAGGGAAATAAAAAAATTCTTAGAAGTAAACAAGAACAAAGACATATCATATCAAAATCTCTGTGACACTATGAAAGCAGTACTTAGAGGAAGATTTATTTCATGGGAGGCATTCAACAAAAGAAGTAGAAATCAACAAATAAAACACTTAACACTACAGCTCAAAGCCCTAGAAAAAGAAGAGCAGTACAACACCAAAAGTAGTAGAAGACAGGAAATAGTTAAAATCAGAGCCGAAATCAACGAAATTGAAACAAAAGAAACAATCGGAAAAATTAACAAAATAAATAGTTGGTTCTTTGAAAAATTAAAGAAAATTGATAAACCCTTAGCCACACTAACAAGGAGAAAGAGGGAGAAAACTCAGATTACTAAAATTCGGAATGAACAAGGAAATATCACAACAGACAGGAATGAAATACAAAACATAATTAGAAGCTATTTTGAAAATCTATACTCCAACAGAACAGAAAACCTCGAAGAGATCAACAAGTTTCTAGAGACATATGAATTACCTAAACTGAACGAGGAGGACATACACAACTTAAATAAATCAATTTCAAGCAATGAAATAGAAGAGGTCATCAAAAGCCTACCAACAAAGAAAAGTCTGGGACCAGATGTGTTCTCAGCCGAGTTCTACAAAACTTTTAAAGAAGAGCTCATTCCAATACTTCTCAAAGTATTCCATAAATAGAAGAGGAGGGAACCCTTCCAAACTCATTCTATGAAGCCAATATCACCCTGATACCTAAACCAGACAGAGACACATGGAGGAAAGAAAATTTCAGACCAATATCCTTAATGAACATCGATGCAAAAATTCTCAACAAAATTTTAGCAAATCGCATACCAAAATATATTAAGTAGATAGTGCACCACGATCGAGTGGGTTTTATCCCAGGGATGAAAGGTTGGTTCAACATCCAGAAATCAATAAATGTCATTCAACATATCAACAGACTAAAAGTTAAGAATCACATGATTATTTCAATAGATGCAGAAAAAGCATTCGATAAAATACAGCACCCCTTCATGCTCAAAACACTAGAGAAAATTGGGGTAGTGGGAACATTCCTTAACATTGTAAAGGCCATCTACGCTAAGCCCATTGCCAATATCATTCTAAATGGTGAAAAACTGAAAGCATTCCACCTAAAAACTGGAACAAGTCAGGAATGCCCTCTTTCACTACTTCTATTCAATATCATTCTTGAGACTGTAGCCAGAGCAATTAGACAAACCAAAGAAATTAAAGGGATACAAATTGGAAAAGAGGAACTCAAACTATCCCTGTTCACTGATGACATGATTATATATTTAGAGGAACCTGGAAATTCCACCAGAAAACTCTTAGAACTCATAAGTGAATTCAGTAAAGGAGTAGGTTACAAGATCAATGCTCATAAATCCAATGCATTCTTATACATAAGTGATGAATCTTCAGAAAGAGAAATTAGGAAAACGACCCCATTCACAATAGCCTTGAAAAAAATAAAATACTTTGGAATCAATCTCACAAAAGAGGTGAAAGATCTCTACAATGAGAACTACAGAACACTAAAGAAAGAAATTAAAGAAAACCTTAGGAGATTGAAAGATCTCCCATGTTCTTGGATAGGCAGAATTAATATTGTCAAAATGGCCATACTACCAAAAGTGCTATACAGATTCAATGAAATTCCAATTAAAATCCCAATGACGTACCTCACAGAAATAGAGCAAGCAATTATGAAATTCATCTGGAAGAATAAGAAACCCAAAATAGCTAAAGCAATCCTCAGTAGAAAGAGCAAAGCAGGGGGTATCACAATACCAGATCTTCAACTCTATTACAAAGCAATAGTAACGAAAACGGCATGGTATTGGTACCAAAATAGACAGGTAGATCAATGGTACAGAATAGAGGACATGGACACAAACCCAAATAAATACAATTTTCTCATACTAGACAAAGGGGCCAAAAATATGCAATGGAGAAAAGATAGCTTCTTCAACAAATGGTGCTGGGAAAACTGGAAATCCATATGCAACAGAATGAAACTAAATCCTTATCTCTCGCCCTGCACAAAACTCAACTCGAAATGGATCAAGGACCTCGGAATCAGACCAGAGACCCTGCATCTTATAGAAGAAAAAGTAGGTCCAAACCTTCAACTTGTTGGCTTAGGATCAGACTTCCTTAACAGGACTCCCATAGCACAAGAAATAAAAGCTAGAATCAACCACTGGGATAGATTCAAACTAAAAAGCTTTCTCTCAGCAAAGGAAACTTTCAGTGGTGTGAAGAGAGAGCCTACAGAGTGGGAGAATATCTTTGCCCCTCATACTTCAGATAGAGCGCTAATTTCCAGAATCTATAAAGAACTCAAAAAACTCTACAACAAGAATACAAACAATCCAATCAACAAATGGGCAAAGAAAATGAACAGACACTTCACAGAAGAAGATGTACAAGCAATCAACAGATATATGAAAAAATGTTCAACATCTCTAGTAATAAGAGAAATGCAAATCAAAACTACCCTAAGATTTCATCTCACCCCAATTAGAATGGCGATTATCAAGAACACAAGCAACAATAGGTGTTGGCGAGGATGTGGTGAAAAAGGTACACTCATACATTGCTGGTGGGGTTGCAAATTAGTGCAGCCACTCTGGAAAGCAGTATGGAGATACCTCAGAAAGCTTGGAATGGAACCACCATTTGACCCAGCTATCCCAGTCCTTGGCTTATACCCAAAGGACTTAAAAGCAGTATATTACAGAGATACAGCCACATCAATGTTCATAGCTGCTCAACTCACTATAGCCAGATTGTGGAACCAACGTAAATGCCCTTCAGTTGATAAATGGTTAAAGAAAATATGGCATATATATACAATGGAATATTACTCCGCCATGAAGAATGATAAAATCATGGCATTTGCAGGCAAATGGATGAAATTGGAGGATATCATGCTAAGTGAGATAAGCCAATCTCAAAAAAGTAAAGGACGAATGATCTCGCTGATAAGCGGATGAGGACATATAAGCGGGGGTAGGAGGTTTAGCGTTAGGGTTAGGTTTAGGGTTAGGGATATGGTGGGTGGTAAGAATGGAGAAAGGAAGGACTATATAGAGGGAAAAGAGGGGTGGGAGCGGTGGGGGGGACGGGAAAAAAATAACAGAATGAATCAAACAATATTGCCCTATGTAAATTTATGATTTTCAATTAAAATAAAAAAAGAACGTCCTCCAGAAAACTTCTAGACCTCATCAATGAATTCAGCAAAATAGCAGGCTATAAAATCAACACGCATCAATCTAAAGCATTTTTATATGCAAGCAATGAAACAACTGAAAGGGAAATGAGGAAAACAACTCCATTTGAAATAGCCTCAAAAAAAATAAAATACTTGGGTATCAATCTAACCAAAGAGGTAAAAGATCTCTACAATGAAAACTACAAAACACTGAAGAAAGAAATTAAGGAAGACCTTAGAAGATGGAAAGATCTCCCATGTTCTTGGATAGGCAGAATTAATATTGTCAAAATGGCCATACTATCAAAAGTGCTATACAGATTCAATGCAATTCCAATTAAAATCCCAATGACGTACCTCACAGAAATAGAGCAAGCAATTATGAAATTCATCTGGAAGAATAAGAAACCCAGAATAGCTAAAGCAATCCTTAGCAGGAAGAATGAAACAGGGGGTATCACAATACCAGATCTTCAACTATACTACAAAGCAATAGTAACAAAAATGGCATGATATTGGCACCAAAATAGACAGGTAGATCAATGGTACAGAGTAGAGGACATGGACACAAACCCAAATAATACAATTTTCTAATACTAGACAAAGGTGCCAAAAATATGTAATGGAGAAAAGATAGCCTCTTCAACAAATGGTGCTGGGAAAACTGGAAATCCATATGCAACAGAATGAAACTAAACCCCTATCTCTCACCCTGCACAAAACTCAACTCACAATGGATCAAGGATCTTGAAATCAGACCAGAGACCCTGCATCTTATAGAAGAAAAAGTAGGTACAAATCTTCACCTTGTTGGCTTAGGATCAGACTTCCTTAACCGGACTCCCATAGCACAAGAAATAAATGGAAGAATCAATAACTGGGATAGATTTAAACTAAATAGCTTTCTCTCAGCAAAGGAAACTATCAGCAATGCGAAGAGAGAGCCTACAGAGTGGGAGAATATCTTTGCCTCTCATACTTCAGATAGAGCACTAATTTCCAGAATCTATAAAGAACTCAAAAAACTCTATCCAAGAATACAAATAACCCAATCAACAAATGGGCAAAGGAAATGAACAGACACTTCACAGAAGAAGATGTACAAGCAATCAACAGATATATGAAAAATTGTTCAACATCTTTAGTAATAAGAGAAATGCAAATCAAAACTACCCTAAGATTTCTTCTCACCCCAGTTAGAATGGCGATTATCAAGAATACAAGTAACAATAGGTGTTGGAGAGGATGTGGGGAAATCAGCACACTACAGAGATACAGCTACATCAATGTTCATAGCGTCTCAATTCACAATAGCCAGACTATGGAACCAAACTAGATGCCCTTCAATTGATGAATGGATAGAGAAACTGTGGTATATATATACAATGGAATATTACTTAGCTATAAGGAATAATAAAATTATGGCATTTGCAGGCAAATGGATGAAATTGGAGAATATCATGCTAAGTGAGATAAGCCAATCTGAAAAATCCAAAAGAGGAATGATCTAACTGATAGGTGGATGATGACACTTAATTGGGGGTGGGAGGCGGACAAGAATGGAGGAAGGAGGGACTGTATAGAGGGAAAAGAGAGGTGGGAGGGGTGGCGGGAAGGAAAAAAATAACGGAATGAATCAAACATCATTACTCTATGTAAATATATGAATATGCAAATGGTATGCTGTTACTCCATGTACAAACTGAAACAACATATATCCCATTTGTTTACAATAAAAATAAATTTAAAAAAAAAGACTATAAAGCTTCAACAGCATAGCAACAATTTTTCCCATGTCCCCACGATATAATTGAAATTACAAAGCCAGCAAAGGTTCAAGTTGAGAGTTGCAAAATGACTGCCTGTGTAGCCTTGCACAACATATCCCCATAAACATGGTAACAACTTGTCCGAGGCTCCAGACTACAGACAGTGAGGGCTACAAAAAATAAGTAAAAGTCCACTGCAAAGCAAGGATTCAAACATGCAGCCAGAGCATCCCCAGGAGTAAAAACACTGACAACCCTCTCACTAGTTCAATGGAGAGAGACATAGCCCTGGATGCCTTGGAACCAAAAAGGGGCTTGATGACAGGTGAAGGTGCTGTATTCCATACCATCTTGGTGTGAGTCAGTCCTATAGAAATATTGAAACATGAGCATTTCTGACCACTGGTATCCAAAGTAACAGATCTTGGCCTCCTTGGGCACTGCAGAGGACACTCAGTCCTTTTTTTTTTTTTAATTTAAATTTTTATTTTTAGAGACTGCATTTCGATTAAAGAATTGTTATCTTGCTTTTGAGGTCAGCCATCAACATGGAAGCAGTTATGACCCATTTAATCTTAATTTCCCCACAAACAAGCAATTTGAAGAGTTATAAACTCCACAGAAGAAGAATTGAAACTGCTATCTTGGGAAATAAAATCTGCAAACAAATCCTGGATATCTTTGGCATCAAAAACAAAGGAAAAAAATATGGAGTTGAAATATTTGTTGTATATACTTTCCTAGCATAGGTATCCTGTAAGAATTTCCTCCAAAAAGTCATCACAGTTAGTAATAATAATTCTGTTACCCATAAATCTTTATTTCCTGCATTGCTCTACAAAGATGAAATATCTCTCTATTCAAAAGTTCTATCATTACTATACAAAGTGGAAAATGAGATTTCTTGGAAATTCCTTAAAAATATGAAATAGGGCTAGGTATTCATACACATAATATATAAAAAACAGGGTATTTAATAATATCCTAACAGTAAAGCAACGATCCTTCAGGAGTATACTTATAGTCAGAGTATCAATAAAACATACCCAATATTTATGGGGTACAGTATATATACATGTATATACAAAATTCACTGATCAAAACAGAATATTTAATGTTTCCATCTTCTAACCATTGTTTTATGTTTAAAACTTTCTCAAGTTTTTTTCTAGTTATTCAAAAGGTATTTAGTAGGTTATTGTGCACTATTAAACGAACCATAAATATGTACAATTATTATGTTAATAAACTATTTTATAAATGTTTAAGTGGCTGTAAATGTTAACTACGCTGATTAGATCATTATACCTTGTCTAATGTGTTCAATTATCACACCACACCCCATAAGTATGTACTATTAAAATAACAATATATAAATAAATAATTGCAAATTATCCAGTGTATAGTTTTCTCAAAAATACTTTAAAATCAATATTAAATGAGACATTGTTATTTTGATGAAATGTCTGCAATATAAATGCCAATATAAAGGTAAGACTCCAGTGTAAATTCAGGATTTCTCTTAACACATTGAATACCATAAATTTAGTCATTTAGTTTAAACCCTACTTGAGTCATACCAAAGCTAGATTTCACATAAATTGATGGAGTTCTATCAAAATGTAAACAAAAAGTAATAACCTCCAAGAAACTTGCATATTTCTATAGCTTCCTGTCCTCTTATATAAAATCTCAATAATTTACAAAATTCTTTCTCCCTATTCTAAGTAGTCTCACAACTATGTCAAAATGAATGGTTTTTAACATACAAAGGAATCGATAAAGAAGAGACAAATTACCTACTCTTGTCATTTATAGTTATTAGCCTAGAGACCTCATAGTTGTGTATTTTGTAGTAAATAGTTTAATAAAGTATCATTAAAATATTCAATAGAAATATTTTTATTTATTTTATAATTTGTAAACAATAGAGGTTGATTTCTCATAGTTCCACAGAATGCGAAAAGGACATACTTTTAATGTCATAACTATGCATGGTATGTTATCATGTGTATCTACCTCCAAGTATTGCAACTTCAATTTTTTTCTATTTTTTATGTTTTTATATTCTAAAGCTTTAGGTAGAATTATTACTATACAACTTAATCAAATGCAGAGTTGTTCTTACTGAAAAGAAAATATAATTTCTTCTAATTTTACACTGGATTAAGTAAGATTTTCTCAAACCAGTAAACCTTCAACCATCAGCACCCCCCACCAGAAGAAAGAAAAAAAAAAAAGATAATAAACCTAAGCTTAGGATAAGTCCTGCATGCACATTAAAGAAAAAAGGCAAAGATAATGAAGTTTGCCTACCAGATCTTTGAAATTTGAGAAATGTTTTGAGCCAACACTCAGTCACATTCCCAACATTAAATAGTACAGTTTGTGCCGCTGGACACTGAAATATGAGCTGTTAACAAACCTAAAATAGACTGTGAAACTGAACTGTATCAAATCATATGACAGAAACCACCTATTTCAAGACAAAAGGGGGGAGGGGGGATCTATATGAAACTCAACAAAATATTAAAGCAACTTACCACGTTGACTTCAAATCAGCAATATCCCAAATCCATAGTTAAGTGTTTTTCAATCATAAAACCACAAAAATCTCAGTTTTGCTTTTGTTTCTGTTCAGTAGGAAAAAAAAAACATGCTGGCTTATAGAATTTTATAAATTTTGTATAACCTCTTCCTTTCAAAATGCAATCCTATAGCCCTGCTCTAATTCTTCAAATCTAATTTTCAACAAGCAGTCTAATCCGATCTCCTCAATGATGCCACATTGGCCACTATCACCCTTGCTTGCTTCCTGAGCAAACTAGTCTCCCCTCTGCTAAATTTGTTGTTCTGCAAACTCTTCTGATTACACCATACTCTTCAGTTGTTTCACTTTCTTTTTCTACAATGTCCTCTCCCACTCTCAACTAATCTTTTTTCCCTGAATCACTTAAACCAATATACAGGGAAAAAGACCTTTGTTCAATCAACCATAAAGATTGTTTCAGCATGTAATTGGGTCAAATTAGCTAAGTAAAATAAGTGAGACTAGAATTAAATAAAGTGACTAAATAAGAAAACTAATTTTAAGTCTAAGTTCTGCCATTTATGCTGTGAACCTTAGATAACAAATTGAAATCTACTGATATTATTTAGGATCTCACTTAGAAAATGAGGATGGTAATATTTTAATGAATATGATGAAAGAACAAAATCATTAACAATATTAATATGTATTGCGTGTTGCTTTGTTACATTTCCATGCTTTATCAGTTTGATCCCCGCCCCCCACTCCAACACACAGGCCCTGCAGGTTAGAATTATGATTACCACTGTTTTCAATAGAGATTTTTATTGGTTCTTTTTTGTTATACATGACAGTAGAATCCATTTTAACATAATTATACAAGCATAGAATATATCCTGTTTTAATTCATACCCTAGTACCTCTTCTTTTTCCCTTCCACCTCCTGCCTCTACTGATCTTTCTGTCTCATTATTTTTAATTAATTTCTTCTTGATATACATGATGGTGAGATTCACTGTGGTATATTCATATATGCACAAAGGAAAGTTATGCCAGATTCATTCTGCTGTCTTTCCTTTTCCTATCCCCCTCCCTTCCTTTCATTCCCCTTTGTCTACTCCACTGAACTTCTATCCCCACTCTCTTATTGTGGGTCAGCTTCCACATATCAGGGAAAACATTTGACATTTGTTTTTGGGGGATTGGCTTATTTTCACTTAGCATGACAGTTTCTAGATCCATCTATTCACTGGCAAAAGACATGAAGTCATTACTCTTTATGACTGGGTCTTATTCCATTCTGTATATACACCACATTTTCTTTATCCATTCATCTATTGAAGGGCACCTAGGTTGGCTGTATAGCCTAGCTATTGTGAATTGAGCAGCTATAAACATTGATGTGTCTGTGTCACCATAGTATGCTGATTTTGTCTTCTTTGGATATTGAAAAAAGCAGGCCATATGATTTCTTCATTGTCAAATTGTAGAAAACATTGGACTAAAATTCAAGACAAAGTAGTTCAACTTCTCAGTGAGCTATTACAATGGTTTCCCTTGTTTTGTTGTTATGAAAATCAAAATACTGTTGTTGAAAATATTTTGGAATATAGAAAATTTTGTTTAGTTAATATGTTTAGAAGACTGTGGAAGTGGCTAGGGTTCTTCATACATTTCTTGCTTTTCAAATGTTAACTCAAATGAAATTGCTTCTTTCTGGTAGTTTTCAATTATAACTTCACAGAATGGATTGTTGATCACAATAGTTGGTACTCCTCACTTGCAGGTGAAATATGCCACTGTCCTTTTGAATTTGCTTTGGCAATGAAATGCAAGAAAAAATAATGTTTTACTTAGGGGCCTCCTAAATTGCTAAAGCATATGTCAAAATAAAGATTTTATTGCTATTGCAAAGCTACTAATAACAATTCCTTTGCTGATCTGAGATGAAAATGAAAAATAAACTTGGCTATTTTAAGCCACTGGAAATTTTTGAGTTTTCCTTACTGCAGCATAAGCTACTCCTCTTGACTGATACACTAGATTCCTGTTAGCTTTTTGATTCATAAGATCTTTCTTTTTTCATGTGATATGAAGTTAAAGGAAGAATAAGTCACAGAATCAGAAAATGATAATAATAAAAGACACTGCTGGAATAAATTAGTTCAGAATTTTCCAGAATTTCAGTTCTGAGTGACCAGCAAAATTTCTAAAAATTATATAAAAAGATACCTCAATATAAAAAAATCTAAAATTAACACATTGTTGTCTTGCTTGTTTGTTTTTAAATTTAATTTAATAATTTATATTTTTGGTCAAATAGAACCACTTATCTAAATTCATTTACTGATATGGAAAATAAGATTTAAGACTGATGCAATGACATATATTATAACAAAAAATAATTTGAAAGGTAACAAAACTTTTTTGCACGGTAAATAGTTAAAACAAATAACAATGCCAGCATACTTTTGATCCTCCTTAATTATTATGAACATTCAAGATTTCTTAAATTTACACTACAAAAATTATTTAAATAACAGGTGATGGACAGGGGAGGAATATATTTGCAATACATAACAAATAAAAAGAATATAAGGATTCCAAGTTCTTAGTAGCAAGAAGAAAAATCTAAAAACAAAAATGGCAGAAAAATAAGCAATCTTAAGTGAAAACCCAAGTTGCCAAAAAGTATAAAAGATGCTCAACTTTTCTGATAATATGGGAAATACAAATTAAAGTGAGAAATAATTTTTATTCTGACAGGCAAAAGTTGGATGCTTGGTAACATCAGTTTGGGGTTAGAATGTAATAAAAGGTGTTATGATACATTATAACACCATTAGAGAGAACACAGAATGGTACCTTTGTAAGGTACCAACTTTTATAATATTAAATATTATTAAATAATATTAAATTAAAATTAAATATTAATGTTTGTATAATATTAAAATTATAATCAGTGAAACACAACCATGTGCTCTTATTCCATTTAACATATTCTGTACTACTTTGGTCTTTTCAATACTCACATTTTGAACCCAGATATACAAAATAGTAAAAAGAATATTTTCTCTATATTTCCATTTGATTAGGTTAGTTAAATGTTGTTCAAATCTATTGTTTTAATAACTACTGAGGTTGGGATGTTAAATATCTCCCAATTTAATTGTGGACTATTAATTCTTACTACTTTTTTTGCCTTATCTATTTAAACATAGATTATAAGGTGAGCTATAATTTGATAGTTAATTTCCATAGAGTCAAATCTTTTAAAGTATAACCATTTTTATCTTTGGTATTTATTTGATCTTAAAACTAATATTTTCAATACTAACAAAGTTATGCTAGCTTTTATTTTGTTAGACTATTCATAGATTATTTTGTTCTAGTTTCTTAGCTTTATTTTTTTCTATCCCTACTTTTTAATATCATGTGTTTTTAAGTGTATACATTTATAAAGATTGTGAAATTCTTTGCCAACATGATACTATACACTCCCATTAGCAATTTAAGACTAATTCAGTTGCTACACATCATTCAAATGATATTTGGTTTTAATCTTGTCATTCTATTGCAAAATGATTATTTTATTTAGGTTTTATTTTTATTTTCCTTATAACTAATGAGGTTGAGAATCTTCCTCCTAGCCATATTTTATACTTTTCACTGTATGGGTCTATTTTTGTCATATTTGTTACTCATTATTTTATGGTTTTTATCCTTCCATAACTGATTTTTTTTAAAAATTCACTTTCCAAATGATGCTACTGTATGTAGAATTTATCTTGTTTCTTTGATAAATTCATTCATTAGTTCTAAGATTAGTTCTATTTTTAAGGTGATTTAGGATTTCTGGCATAAGTAATCATGGCATCTGAGGATAAAGATATTTTCACTTATTTCTTTCATATCTACGCCTTTTCTTGCTTTATCTTGCCTTACTGCATTGTCTAGAACTTCCAACAAACTACTGACTAGTTTACATCCTTACCTTTTTCTTGATCTCAAAAAGGAAACTGGTAGAGTTAAATGTGAACCCCTCAAAAATTCACAGGCTGGATTTCTAATGCCCAGCTCCTCAGAATGTGACCTTATTTGGAGAAAAGGGCTTTATAGAGGTGGTAGAGTTAAAGGAAGGTTACTAGAGTGGTCCCTAATCCAATATGACCATTGTCCTTGTAAAAAGGGGACATTTGGAATACAGATATGCAGATGTTCTGAGCCTAGGGGTCCTGCTGAGAGTGAGGACATATGGTGTCTACCCCAGTTCAGACACCAGAGACCAGGCTTTGAAGGCAGAGATCTAATTTAACTTAGGATTGTACAAGACATATATAAGTACATTATCCAATCAGATTAACATGCTTGTTAAAGCATAACAGAATCAGCCTAAAGGCGAGCTGCACATGGAGATAATGTAAACAAATCAAGTATGCCTAAGTAATTCTGCCCAGCAACAAGTCTGAGACAAAGGACTGGGGGAATGGTAAGCTCCAGCGCACAGCATGAGGCAAGGTGCTGGGATGCTTGATAAAGGAGGCCTCCCCTCAGCTCCTAACTCAGCCTCAGCAACTGCAAAGACCTTCATTCCATGGTGAGTCTTTACCATTACCTCAGTTTCTCTGTCCAGATTGTTTGGCTTACTTAGACCATGGTGTCAGCAACTGCTGTCAGATAAGCCTGAGGAATGTTCCCTACACAGATACATACAAGAGGAAAGATGATGCAAAACCACTTAGGGAGAGGAAGGCCATCTACAAGACACAGAGAAGAACATACGACAGATCTTTCCTACTCAGGCATCAGAAAGAAGCAACACTGCTGTCACCTTGACTTCAGACTTTCTAGCTTCCAAAACTGTGCAACAACAAATTTCTGTCACTGAAGCCATACAATGTGTCTTTTTTTTAATGGTAGCCCTATTAAACTAATACACTTCAGATAAAGCATTTATCTCTAGGATACATAAAGAACTATAAAAACTTAACACCAAAAAAAACCCCAAATAACCCAATCAATAAATGAGCTAAGGAACTGAACAGACACTTCACAGAAGATATATAATCAATCAATAAATACATGAAAAAAATGTTCAACACTTCTACCACTTAGAGAAATACAAAGCAAAACTACTCTTAAGATTTCATCTCACTCCAATCAGAATGGCAATTATGAAGAATGCAAGCAACAATAAATGTGGGGAAAAAGGTACACTCATACATTTCTGGTGGGAATGCAAATTGGTGCAACCATTATGGAAAGCAGTATGGAGATTCCTCAGAAAACTTGGAATGGAACCACCATTTGATCCAGTTATCCCACTCTTCAGTTTATACCCAAAGAACTTGAAATCAGCATACTACAGTGATGCAGCCACATCAATGTTTATAGCAGCTCAACTTACAATAGCTAAACTATGGAACCAACCTTCAACAGATGAATAGCCGAAGAAAATGATATATATATACATATATATGATAGAATATTACTCAGATTTAATGTAGAATGAAATTATGGCATTTGCTGGTAAATGGATGAAATTAGAGAATATCATGCTAAGGGAAATAAGCCAAACCCAAAAAACCAAGGGCTGAATGTTTTCTCTGATATGTTGATCCTAATTCACAATAAAGTGCCAGTGGGGGTAGAGAATAGAATTACTTTATATTAGGTAGAGGGGAGTGAAAAGAGGGGAGGGGTATGGGGGTAGGAAGGATAGTAGTGTGAAACAGACATTATTGCCCTATGTACATATATGACTGCATGACCCATGTTATCCTACAATATGTATAATCAGAAAAATGAGATTATACTCAATTTATGCATGATCTATCAATATATAACTGCATTCTACTGTCATGTACAACAAATTAGAACAAGTAAAAAATTTTTTTAAACACTAATACACATTGAATTTTTTACCATTAAGAATGACATTAACTGTAAGATTTTTAAAATACTTTTATCAAGTTGAGGCTATTTTATTCCCAGATTGTTGTTTATAATGAATATTTAAGGAATTTTGTTGAATATTTTTGTCTCCTCCGATATGAAATTAGTATAGTAAATTAGATCAATTATTTTTTGAATATTAAAACATTGCATTACTGGAATAAGTTCCACATAGTAGTGACCTATTATCTTATTTTCCATATTGGAATGTTTGTTTTCTTAAGGGTATTTGCATGTATGTTCATGAAGTATGTGGGTTTGTAGTTTCTTTTTCCTACAAGACTTGTTATGTCTTAATGTTCTCATAAAAATGGCTACTTACAGTGTAATGGCATGATTAAAACTAAAAAGGTCAGGTGTTGTAGTTTGATAAGATATATCAGATTTTGATGTATTATAAGGTCATTATTTATCTCAATTTTTTTCTAAATTCTCTTGAACCTGAGATGACTTAAAATTATGTTAATAAATTTGCTAATGTTGGGAATATGTTATAGATATCTGCAATATATTTCTAACTTAGTGATGATGTCTTCAATATATCTAAGGATTGATCCATTTGTCTTCTTTTTTTTTTCCCCTCTGGTCAATAGGTTAATCAATTTATACTGATTTATTTTCAACTATATTGATTTTCCTTTGCCATCTCAAGACTTATTTATTTATTTAATGAATTTCTCATTATAGGTATTGTAGTTTACTATTCTAGTCTAATTTTAATTTGATTTCTAAAACTATTATGGTAAAAAACATATAACACGAAATTAACCATCTTAACCATTTAAAATATAAATTTGATAATATTAAGCATATTCATATTATTGTGTAATAAATCTCTAGAATTTTTTTCTTTCAGCCTGAAACTCTATACCTAATGACATTAATTTCCCATATTCTCCCTCTGACCATAGTGATCACTTTTCTACTTTCTATTTCTATGATTTTTGACTACAACAGATACTACATGTGAGTGAAATCACATTGTATTTTTCCTTTTGTAGTTGTCGTGTTTGATTAGCTTACCATTCTCAAGGGTCATTTGTGTAGTGACACGAGACAGAATTTATTTTTTAAGGCCACATAATATTTCATTGCATGTCTATCAAATTATATTTATCCATTCATTTTATAATTAACATCTGGATTGTTTCCATCACTTGGGTATTATGAATAATGCTGTAATGAACATGGTTTCAAATATATCTCCTCAATACCTTACTTTAAATTCTTCTGGATATACAGCCAGAAGTAAGATTGATAGATTATTTGATAATATTATTTTTAATTTTTTGAAAAACATTATGCTGTTTTCCATAATGGCTACAACATTTTACATTCTCATCAACAGTGTAAAATTTTTTCAACAGTGTAAAATTTTTACAACTTCCCATATCCTTAACAATAGTTATTTTCTATTTATATAATCTTTTTTATATAAAAGAAATTATTTTGTATTGTTTCCATTTGCATTTTTCTAATAACTAATGATACTCAGCATCTTTTCATGTTTATTGATCATTTGTATATCTTCTTTGGATAAATGACTGTTTTAAGTTCACAAATTTTAAAGTCTGATTGTTAGGGTTTATATTTACCATTGTTGTAGAGTTGTAGAAGTTTCTTATACATTTTAAATATAAACTCCTTATCAGATACATGATTTGCAATTATTTTTGTCTGTGCTTTCCTGTTATACCCAAGAAATCATTGTAAAAAAAAAAAATGTGTGGAAGGTTTGCTCCTGTCTTCTTCTGGGATTTTAAGTTTTAGATCTCACATTAGGTCTTTAATTTGTTTTGAGTTAATTTTTTGTGTGTGGTGTAAGGTCAAGGTCTAAATCACTCTTTTTGCATGTGGATACTCAGTTTCCCAGTACCATTTGTTGAAGACAAATGCTTAGTCTTGGAACTTCTGTCAATAATTATTTAGCCGTATGTGCAGGGGTTTATTTCTGGGTTTTCTGTTCTGTTCTATTTGTCTGTATATTTATCTTCACAGCCAGTACCACATGCCTTAACTATTTTTGCTGTGCTGAATATTTAAAATTAGGCAGTGTGAGCCCTCTAACTTTGTTCTCCTTCAAGAGTGTTTTGCCTATCCATGTCTCTATAAGATTCCACATGAATTTAAATTTTTTTTTCTATTTCTGTATAAATTTTATTGGGATTTTCATAAGGATTGAAATTGAATTTGTAGATCATTTTGGGTGGTATGAACATTGTAACAATTTTATATCTTCCAATTCATGGATGCAGGATGCATTTCATTTATTTTTTTATCTTTCATTTCCCTTAGCAATATAAGTTCAATGTATGTTTTTTCATCTCCTTGATTAAGTTTATTCTTAAGTATTTTGTCTTTCTGATGTCAAAATAAATGGAATTTTTCTCTTAATTTCTTTTATGGTTTGGTTATTGCTGCAACTGAATTTGCTGCTATTGCATCCAGCAACTTTACTGAATTCACTAGTATTTCTAATAAGAACAGATTTTATGCCAAGTTGGGTATTGCATGCCTGTAACCCCAGCAGCTCAGGAGGCTGAGGCAGGAGGATCTCAAGTTCAAATCTAGCCTCAGCAAAAGTGAGGTGCTAAGCGACTCAGTGAGACCCTGTCTGTAAATAAAATACAAAATAGGGCTGAAGATGTGGCTCAGTTGTTGAGTGCTCATGAGTTCAATCCCTGGCACCAAAAACAAAAACAAAAACAAAAACAAAACAAAACAACAACAACAAAACAGGTTTCATGTGTATGTGAAATCTTTAATTTTCTACAGAAAAATCATGTGAAATCTTTGGAGTTTTCTATGGATGAGATCATGCCATCTCAAGAAGAAATTGTTTAAATTCCCTTTTTCTATTTGATTGTCTTTTATTTCTTTTTCTTGTCTGATTTATCTGGCTAGAATTTCCAATAGTATGTTAAAAAATAGTGGTTAGAAGGGGCATCATTATTTTCTTCCTAATTTTAGAGAAAATAATAAGGCCTTTTCCACTGAGTAGGATATTAATTGTGGGCATTTCATATATGGAATTTATTATATTGAGAAACTTTTTGTTTCTTGTTTGATGAGTATTTTTATTATAAAGATAGGTTGAATTTTATCAAGTGCTTTTTCTGTATTATTATTATTTTGTTCCTCATTCTGTTAATGTGGTATATCACATTCATTGATTTGTATATGATGAATCATCCTGAATCTCATGTATAAATATAACTGGTCATATGTATGGTTCTTTAAATGTGCTCTTGAATTTAGTTTGCTAGTATTTTGTTAAAGATTTTAACATCAACATTCACTAGATAGATTGGTCTGTAATTTTCTTGTTCATGGTTTTGGTATTAGGAGATGTTGGCCTCACAGAATGAGTTTGGGTGTGTCTCCTCCTGTTCCTTTCTTTAGAAGAATTAGAGAAAAAATGTTAATTCCTTTTTAAATGTTCAGTAAATTCTCCAGTGAATTCTGCGATCCTGGGCTTTGCTTTGTTGGGAGGTATTTGTTATTGCTTCAAAAACCTCACTTGTTATAGGTGTGTTTAGATTTGTATTCTTCTTGATTTATTCTTGGTAGATTATACTTTTCTACGAATTTCTCCATTTCCTCTACGTCAACCAAATTGTCAGCATACAATTCTCAAAGTAGTATTATGAGTTTTTATTATTCCTATAACATCAGTTGTAATGTCTCTTCTGTTATTTCTAAGTTAGACATTTGAAACTTTTTTTTAATGTGAGTCTAAGTGTATGTCAACTATGTCGATCTTTTAAAAAGTTCTTCATTTCATTGATTTTTCTATTGCTTCTTTCTTCTCTATTTCATTTACTCATACTCTGGTCTTTATTATTTTCTTCTTTCTGCTTTGCATTTAGTTTGTTTTTCTTTTAGTTCTTCGGAAAATAAATTTAGGTTGTTGACCTCTTCTTTTTTGATGCAGGTGTTTACCACTATGAACTTCCCTCTTAGAACTGCTTTTCCTGCATCTCGTAAGTTGTCATGGCATACCTTTGCTTTTGTTTCCAAATATTTTATAATTTCTCTGGTCATTTCTTCTTTGACTCATTAAGAATGTATTGTTAATTTCTACATATTTATGGAGTTTCCTGTTTTTCTTCCAATATTAATTTTTGCTTACTTTCCATTATGGAGTCAGAAAAGATGCTTTGTATATTTTCAATCTTCCTAAATTTGTTAAGTTTTATTTCATGACCTGATGTGGCTATCTGGGAGAGTATTCCATTGGTGCTTGAGAAGAATGCATATTCTGTTGTCGAATGGAGTATTCTGTAAAGGCCTGGTAGATCTGATTTGTCTCATGTGTTGTTCAAGTTCTCTGTTTCCTCATTGATACTGTTTTCCTATCTGTTGCTGAAAAATGAAATATTAAAGCCTCCTGCTATTATTTATTTATTTATTTATTTTGTATTTCCCATGAGTACTTTCAGTGTCTGCCAAATACGTTTAGGTGCTCTGACATTAGGTGCATATAAAACCACTTACCTTCCATTTAAATTGATAATATTATCATCGTATAATGTTCACTGTTTTGTGACAAATTTTGTCTTAAAATCCATCCATTAAGTATGGTCACACTTGCTATCTTTAGATTCTAATATAACTGAAATATCTTTTTCTACCCTTTTACTTTGACCTTAGATCTATAGTTAGTTGCTAATAGGCAACATATCATTGGATCTTATTTCTTATATATTCAGCCTAAGTCTTTTAGCTGTGCATGTAATCCATTTTCATTTCAAGAAATTACTAATAAAAAAGAATTTACTATTGTATTAATTATTTTTTGTCTTATAAGATTTTTGTTCCTCTTTTCTTCTGTGATGGTTTTCCTTTGCATTTTTTTTTTTTTTTTTGCAATGGCTTATTTTAGTTCTTTCCTTACTTACCAGTTTGTATATTACAATGATTACCATTGCAATTATATAACATGTTTTGAAGTTATAATGATCACAGGCTTGGAATGTCATGAGGCCCTGGGTTAAATCCCCAGTACTAGAAATACAAAAATAAAAATAAGTAAAGTTATAACAACCTACTTTTTAACTGATAAGAACTTAACTTTACTTGTATATAAAACACTATTTGGGAGCTGGGGATATAGCTCAGTTGGTAGAGTGCTTGCCTAGCAAGCACAAGGCCCTGAATTCAATCACCAGCATCACAAAAACAACAACAAAAAACTCTATTTGGTTTATACCATGTTTCATGTTTAAAAATAAAATGTTATACCAGATTTATATTTGCTTACTTACATTATAATACCAAAGTTTTCTATATTTCTCTGTATATTTACCTTTAGCGGGGATTTGACATTTTCATGTGATTTTGCATGGTTATTTGTTGTTCATTTCAACTTGTCAGGCTCTTCAATATTTCTTGTAGAGCAGATCTAGTTGTGATGAATTCCGTATCTTTTGTTTATATAGAAGAGTCTTAATTTTTCATTCATTTTTGAAAGACAGCTTTGCTAGATATATATTATTCTTGATGTGGCAGTATTTTTTTTTTTCAGTACTTTTGAATTGCTTCCAACCTGTGAGGTTTCTACTAAAAATAATCTACTGGTAATCTAACAATTAGCTCCCTTTTACATGAAAAGTTTATTTTGATACTGTTAAGATTGTATTTTGACCTATTTTGACTGTTTAATTATACTGTATCTCAGTGTAGGTTCTTTATATTTATCCTTGTTGGAGTTCATTGAACTTCTTGAATTTGAATTTCTTTTCTGATATTTGGGACATTTTCACTTATTACATCTTTAAATAGATTTTCTGTCATCTCCCCTCCCACCAGAGTCGCATACTATGAATGCTATTCCATTTTATGGTATGCCCTAATTCCTTTCAAGTCTCTTCTTGCCTGGTAAGGTCTGATATTGAGTCCCTCTACAGGGTTTTAGTACTTATTGTATTCTGCAGTTACATAGTATCCCTTTGGTTGGTATTCTTGTTTTGTCCATGCATCATTTTTCCTGATTTTATTTAATTAAGAGTGTTCTCTTTTAATTCATTATGCATTTTATGAAAATAATTTTGATGTCTCGGTCTATTTCTCCATTTTTATTTTATGTTTGATTCCTGGAAACTTAATTATTTCCTTTAAGTGTGTCTTGGTCACCTATTTCTTTGTGTAACTTCCTTTTCTCCTTTTTATTTTCCTTCTGGGAGTTGGCATTTCATTCCTTAAAGAATCCTCTGACACGCCCAGATTTTACAATTCAGCTTCACAGAGATTTCAGTCTGGCTAGTTTCTATCAAACATTTTTCTGAGTATGTGTGCTTCCTGAGCTTTTGCATGTAATCTCCACTTTGAAGTTTTCTGGTTTCTATTCAGAAGCTTCCCTTTCATCCACAATATTAGTCTCCCTGGTGTTACCTTAAATCACGGACCTGGTGCTCCACCTACTGTCTGTCTGAGGAACTGCAGTCTCAAATGTGACTGAAGTTTGTTTTTCAAGATCTCCAAATACCTCCAAATAATTTTCAAATACCTACTGGTATTTTGTACCTATCATTAGGTGGATACAGACAAGACAGAAATCAGTCCCTTAGGCAGTCTCCTTCAAGTACAGTTTGCAGTATGTTCTACTGCTCCTCCCTCCTATACAGAAATAGGGAATTGCAGGATTTCTCCTAAATATGCCTCATATATGGATTGGAAGGGTGGTATGATTCTGAGGAGTGGACAGAATCCCAGATTTCCTATACAGCTTCTATGCAATTGGTTTTGTGCTTGCTTGAGACTCACAGAACTTTTAGGTTTCTAGGTATCTCCCTGAAATATTTTGATCTGTATGGACCATGTGAGGGCCTAGGACTTAACTATTTTGTCATCTTGCTGATGTCACTCTCATTTGGTTCTTTTTTATTGTTTCAATTTCTTAGCTGCGATTTACTGGGTTGAATCATTATTGTATTTCATTTGATTATTTAAACAATGTTTAATTTAATTCTTAGAATATATTTATCATCCTTATCTGGACCCAGCTGGATTCAGTTAACAATTGTTAGTGTGTCATATTTGTTTATTTGAACATCTGTGTTCGGGATGAGAACGCACAGTTCTAGGAGTAATCAAATCTGACTGTGTTTAGTTTCTGATTTGCTCTTGTTGGACGACTAATTTCTTAGGAATGTGTGTAAACCTTATCTCAGACTTTGGCTCTCTTATTCACAGGATCTTCCTAGTAAATTTATGGTTGTTTCACAACTCCCACCAACTGGTATTGCAATATTGTAATAAAAAAGCTGTTTTCCAAATGTTTCCTAAAGCATTTGCTACATTTATGGGGACTGCTGCCCTAAGTTTATAGTCTCCATATCAAATCAGTTTCACTGTGTATGGCAGAAAGGCTGCAGGTTAACTTGGAGAGCAGTTCTAACATGAGACCCAAACTGTACTTGCTCTTATATATTATGGCAGCTTTGTATTAACATATATTTCTCAACTTGTTACTTTTATTCAATTTTCAGAAGTCTGAAATGGTGATTAAAATCTTATCCATGCCATAATTCCTTAATAGATCAATATAAAAATAATTAAGTTCTATCTTACAGAGATTTAAAAGCAAAAAGTAAAAGTGTGTAACATCTGATTATATAGTACTTACCTTGTCTAACGTTATAGTTTTTAGAGAAATGTTAATCACTTCACACTACATTGTCAAGTGTTCCTATACATTAAAAAAACTTGACAAATCCAAGTTTTCTAGACAAATATAAATCTTGCTATTATGTATATGATTTCTAATATATTTCTGTAAGCTTTATCTTCTATGTATTAAAATCTCACTCATGCCATAATTCTTAATAAAGCAGTATTAAACATACAAAATTAAAATGTTTACAATGTTGAGATTTGTTTAAAAACAAAAGGAAATATGTCTAAATTCTGATTACACTAGTAATTATCAGTATTACTTAATAACAAATACATATTACAAAATTCATAGTAACTTGAAGCTTAATGTCACTGTTTCAATTAAGTCTTGCCCCATTTATATTGTGATTACATTTACCAATTATAATTTGGGGCAGTGATTATAAAACTTGTGAAGACTACTTCTATACCATCATCACTTAGCTACTCGCCTCTCTTAAAGGTAAAACACCTCTGCCTGAGGCAAGGTCTCTGTTCTGCTGCAGGATAGGGTTATTTAGGAAGGCAATGCCAAGTGATCAAACCCTTATGGAGAAGCTTAGGTTGGCACAAAGTCCTCTCAAAACCTTTATCTGTTTTGAAACACTGGTGCAACAATAAGAAATTTGATTCTTTGTTAAATTTTTTCCTTAGAATTACACAAACTTTATGTTTGCTGAATTTAAAGTGGGACTTATGGCTGCCCATCTCACAGAAATGGCATGAAGATTTTATATGTGAAAGTACTTTGTAAATTATGTCATACATAAGTTTTAATAAAGAGGTCATCTAATATGTATCCATAGTAGTAACAGGTGCTTTTTTATCTGTGGGTATTTATTATTTGTCTCCTATGTTTAGGATTAAACTTCTGGATTTACTTAGGATTGTTTAGGATTAAATTTAGGATTTACTTCTGGATTGGTGTTATTATGTCCAAATTATAAATGTGAAAGCCAAGGTTCAGAGAGGTGGCTTACTGAGGTCAAGAATTAGAGTTTTTAAATTACAATTCTGCCTCCAAAGATAATAAAGTGTTCCTTTCTATACAGAGATAGAGTAATGAACTACTAAATACCTTAAATAATGATTGGTGGGTTTATAGAAATAAAAATCAGTGAACAACCATCTCCTTTAGCAAAGCTAAAGACACTGTTTACATTTGAAGTAGATCATAAATTAAATGGAAAAATCCTTGAACTCCATTTACCTAAAAAAGAAATTCCTTCATAATTTTAAAAGAGAAAATAGCATGTTTAATTTTAAATAACAGAATATTTCATGCCAAAGATACCTAAAGTAGATCAGAGCTTAGATTTATCAACTGATGTTCTATCCTATTTATATCAAGCAGATAAAGGGGGGACCTTCTTTTCATTAAATGAAGTTTTGAATATAGTAAAATTCTTTATGTATACAGATGCAAAAATTTTAGACAAATACACAGTGCATAACAATAACCACAATACAGAGTATTTCTAGTATGCCACAAAATTCTCATGACCCTTTGTAGTCAACTTATTCATCCACATCTTGACTTATGGCAAGCAGTTTTCTCCGTCCTACAAGTCACAAAATTTCATGAAAATGTCACATTATGTAACTTTTTTGAGTCTGGCTTCTTATATCTAACATGATGTATTTAGGATAAAGTCATATTATTTCACATAGCAGTCATCAGTATTATGTATAGATGTACTACAATAGTTGAAAAATACATGGGTTTCCTTTGAGGGATGAATAAAAGCACTCCACTCACATGTTTTTTGTGTGAGCAGCTTTTGTTCTTGGACACTTAGGAAAGATTGAGTCATATTTAAATGTTTAACTTTATAAGAACCCGCCCCCAAAGTGTTTTGTAATGTGGCTACACAATTTTACATGACAAACAATGCAGTTATAGTTGCACTGCATTCTTAATAATTCTTGCTATTAGAATCTGTCATGCTATTCTAACAGTGTGTTGGGTGCTATGTTATCGCAGATATATTTTGTTCATTTACAGTCTAATAATGTTGAATAACTTCACATGGTTATTTGCCATCTATAAATCTTGGGTGAAGTGCCTGTTCAAATTAATTCTCCATTCTGAGAATGTACATGGAAGTTTTTAAAATTAGTTTTGAGAGTTCCTTTCATATCCTGGATATAATCTTCACCAAATACATTAATCTTCACCAAATACATGGTTTTTAAAACTTTTCTCCCAGTCTTTTTTTTTTCTCGTCTTTTGAAAAACAAGATTTTTATTTGATGAAGTCCTATGAATCTTTTCATATTTTTAAAAAATGGACCCAATGTTTGGTGTTGGATGTTAAGAATCCCTTGCTAAACTATGGTCACAGGGACTAAAACTGACTAGTCATTTTTACATTTAGGTCTATGATCTATTCTGAATACACATTTTTGTAAAGTGAGAGAAATGTGTTGAGGTCCTTTTTATATGGATGTCAAATTTTTCTCTTATATGTTCAGAAAACTTACCTTTTCTCCACTGGATTGGTTTCTCACTTTGTCAATATTTAATTGGCCATGTGTGAGTGTATTGCTGAGTTTTTCTATTTCAATGATATATGTGTCTTTTATTTTGTCAATACCACACTATCTTGAGTAGCTGTAAAATAAGTTTTGGAATTTATAGTGTAAGCCTTCCAATTGTGTATGTTTTCAAAACTGGTGGTTCTGCTAGTTCTGTTGCTTTTCCAAACAAATCTGAGTTAACCCAGCAATATCAACAAAATATCCTGCTGGGATTTTTAAAAGAATGAATCAAGAGTGGGAAAAGTGGACATCTTAACAAATCTTCTGACTCAGGGAGGTTATACATTTTTTCCATAAAAATTGGCAAAGATTTTTCAACACTCAGGTCCAGCACATATTTCAGTGATGTACACCCAATTATTTGTTATATTTGGTATTACTGGAAATAATACTTTAAAAGGAAATTCAGTTTCTAGTTGTTACTATATTGTACAATCAATTATTTATATTTACCTTTTCAACTCACTTATTGCTTGTAAGAGCCATTTTGCTAATTCTTGGGAATTTCCTAAAACCATGCCATCTGTAGGGACAACTTTATCCCTAATTTATATAGCTTTCACTTTTCTTTTTTCATTTCACTGGCCACACTGCCAGTGAGATGCTGAATAGGAATCTAGAGTTTGCACCTCCTTTCCTTGTTCACGACCTAAGGACAAAGATTTTCATTGAGTAGTTCACCATTGAGATGGCTATAGGTTCTGTAGACACTGGAGGGTTTCTTTCATTCCTGGTTTCCTGAGTTTTTGTTATAAATGGATATTTAATCTTGTCAAATATCTCTTCTTCCCTAATTAAGATGATCATATGCTTTTTCTTTAATGTTATGGTCAATTACAATGATTTTCAAAGGCTGAACTAGTCAGCATTCCCCAAAATAAATCACACTTGACAAGATGGATTTTTGATTCTGTATTCATGAAAAATAGTAATTTGTAGTTTTATTGAACATTGTCTTATATGCAGGATTCATAGTGCACTTTCTTCCTTAATGTTTGGCAGAATTTACCAGTGAAACAGTGTGGGAAAAACAATTGAGCTTCCTTGTGTGAAAACTTACCAACAAAGTAAATTTCTTAAACAGATAAAGGATTCAGGTTACTTACTTCTTAAATAAGCAGCAGTTTGTGACTGTCATCAAATTGGTCCATTTCATCAAATTTATGGAGATAAACTGTTCAAAGTATCACATTAGTATATCTTAGAATTGGGGGATTTAATGATACCTTTCATTAATAACCTTCTACTCTTGACACTGGTCATTCATCTTTTCTTAGTAGTTTAGCAATAACTTTTTCAATTTGACTTATTTCTTGGAACTAGCTTTTCTTTACACTATTTTTTTCCTCTACTGTTTCATGTTTAAGTTCACTGATTCAAGTTTCATTTTACTTTCCCTTCACTTGCTCTGGGGGTTAATTTAGTCTTCCATTTCTATCTTCTTAAAAAGAGAAGTCAAATCAGCAACTTGTGATTTTCTCTTTTAAAATACGCATATTCCCTTTAAACGCTCCTTTAGTTGAACCTCACAAATTAATACTGTATTTTTATTTTCACTCAAATATTTTTAACTTCTCTTGAATATTCCATTTTAACCCATGTTAATTAGCAATGTGCTTTTTTTCCCTATTACTGATGTCTAGTATAGTTCAGCAATGGTTAGAGAATACCCTCTATAATTTGTTAAGGTTTTAATTTTTTCAGTGTTTCACTGTACAGGATCATGTGTCTTAATGTGGTATATAGTTTGGTTCCAGAGGTGGGGGGAGAAAAATCTTATACTCTGTATCCATAAGGACACATAAATACATGGTACATAAACAGATATACAGTATATTGTGGTTTTAAAATACTGCAGGTAAATAGGGGAAAAAAAAAAAAAGGTCTAAAAATACTCCCTGGGGACAAGGCCCCATATTGAAAAAAAAAATAAAATAAAATGGTTGAGAAACATTGGGTTACAGGCATTTATTTTATTTTTAAGTTATAATACTGATATACAGAAAGATTAAAATTTAAAAAAAGAGGCTCATTTCCCAAGACCTAGATTTTAATGGAAGTTGGTATTTTGCCAAAAATTTCTTTAAATAAGACACACACACACACACACACACACACACACACACACACACACACACATATATAGTTGTCCACCCAACCACATTTTTTCCATCTTTTCCTTCCAGAGAAGACACCATTACCTCATATATTTGGTTATCAATTCCATGTACTTTTTTGTGATATTACTTATGTTCCCATGAAAAATGTAAAATGGTCTTTTTGTATACAAGTCTTTCTAAGCTCAAATGCTCAAATTTTCTTCTTGAATTTTTAGATTTTCAAAGACTCCACAGGATTATAAATCCTCCCTCATAATTTAAAAAAGATACAACTTCTTTTAGAGTCAAATACACCTTTTCTCATTTTTAATTTACCCTTTTAAAAATAGATATAACTGCCTTTCAGGTCCTTATATATTAATCATTAATATTTTAAATTCCTGTCAATCTCCTACCACTTTCCCTGTTACTTTAAAGCTTATAATTGTGGTTAACAGGGTCTCTTTCACTGTTACTTTTCGAAGTTGTAGGAGTCTTGCTACTCCCAACTCAATGACTTTCATGTGAATACTGTACCTCTCACTTTAGAATATAATAAAGTACTTAGGGTGGAAATTCTCTGTTTCTCTTAAGACCCATCAATTCTACCTTTTGTTACTGACATATGATTACCTCTCATTTCTATTGAACAATCCCAAAGAAGTTACCATTTTTATGTGCATTAGTAAAGGGAATTAATGTAATAAATGTTATTCTTACAGATGACACATGACGAACATTCTGTTACAAAGGGAAGTGTTCTCATAGTAGAGGTAAAGATATAATCATTACTATCATCATGAAGCAAAATGCTGTGAATGTTAAATGCATACAGGTATTGATTCCTTCCCCTTCCTTCTTTTCAATGAATCTTTTGGTTTTGATTCTGAAGGAGTTTCATTTGTACAACAAATACTTTCCAAATAGAATCTAAAATAGCAACCTTAAAACTACCTCCCTTTGGTGAGTTACCTAATAAGGACTATTATTATGCTTATTCTGTTCATGTTATCAATACAAAAAGGCAGAGTCATGAATAGGATAAAGTGAAGGATATTTGCATTACTCTGAGAGAGACTGCTCCTTATATGTTATACTCTTGGTGTCTCACTCACCTTACACTAGTTCAGCCCTGGATGGAGGCATAAATGGAAAACAACCACTAAGTTTTACATATTTTATATTGTAGTATACATTCATTTTAAGTTGCCTAATACCTAATTTCCCTCTTGATTTTGTAGTTCTATGCTTTTTCCTCTACAGGAAAAGCCGCTACTCTCTTTTCATGTATTTTAGATGAGATTTCACTCTTCATCCTCAGTTGTAATGTATCTGACCCATACATAGCCAGTTATAATGCCAAATCCTCCAGTAAGAAGAAAAATAGGGAATTAAATGTTTAAAGTAATTGAAAAATTAGACCATCTGACACAGCTTTTGCAATAGGCTCAAATTATATTATCAGTACTTTCCCAATACGATAACTTTTTTTTAAATTTAGGAATGACCATGAACTATCATTAAGATTACTGACAGGGTTATGGTTTACAGTTCTGGGGCCAGCTCTATCCATATGCTCTATGAAGTAAGAATGAGGTAGGGTACGTTTGTATGATATTTATAATCCTCAATACTTAAGTTCCTAAACTTGTTAAATACCTTCATCCTCCAAGTGAGGCAAGAAACTAGTGGGGGTGTTGAGCATCTCAGTCAAAATTAAGGTAGAAGGATGACTGAGGTTTTGTCTAACACTTAAGAATATTCACACAACTCAGAAATGAGGTGAGCAGGTTCTACAGTATGGCTCTTTTCAGCTTGTCCTCCAAGGGTACAAATGTTGGTAGCTTGTTCCTTAGTGTGGCAGTTTTGAAATGGAGGAAACCCTAAAACAGGAGCGTGGCACCAGCCTTGTACCCTTAAGACTGGGGCATCACCCTTAGACAAGATTTACTTGGGATTTATGGGAACCCAGTTAGCTCCCAAAAAGGGGGTTGCTGAGAAAGAGCAAGACTAGCCCCTTCCCACTCTGACTTCCTGTTTCACTATGTGATCTCTTCTCACCATGCATGCCTGCCACTGTGATGCCATCCACCTTGGAACCCTAACCGGAGTTTCGTCAGTGCCATATCCTTGGACCTTGAGAACTGTGAGCTAAATACATTTTTCTTTCCAAAATTATCATCTCAGGAATGGAAAAGAGATTAATTCATTTGAGAAACACCACCATGAGCGCTAATATAATACTTCAGTAGCATATATCAGACTTGTATTCAGTATTTATGTTCATCAAATTGTATTAACAACCTTAAAGTAGATATTATCCCCATGGAAAATGAGAAAAAAATAAAGAAATTTTATTGTAAAATTTTTTTTCCTCAGGCTTAAAGTCAAGTCATAGATATAAGATTTGAATTTAAAACCCATACTCATAAAACCATTATATCTCAGTAAACTCAAAACAGTTCGTTATTTAATTCCCTGTCAGTATGGCAAGATAGGGAATCAAGAGCTTTAAAGTTTTTTCTTTTAAATAGTTTCTTACATATTTGACATTTATATGCTCTGAGGATAATTTACTTCTTGGCTCCTGTCATAATTCTTGACAATTTCAAAATCCACTTAGGTAATGCTTTCCAACTCATTAATTTCTTTAATTCATCTCTTTCCATTATCTGGCCACTACCCTATTCCCATCTTCACATTCTAGAATTTACAGTCATTAATTACTGTACTGATATTTTCAATTTCAGTCAGCCTGTGATTATTTCAAACTACCAAATTTCTAGTTCCTGCTACTAGTAAGAAACTTCAATACATCTTCAACTATACTGCAATCTACAATTGGCAATACCATTTTCCATCATGTCTCAACCTTCTCTCACTTCACTCCTTAATTAGATTACTTTCATTGTACCCCATTATTATCAATCTCTTGAATATCAACAGTCTTGCCCTTCTCCAACTGTGCTGTATTCACCTTTAAAACACTCAACTTTCATCAAATCAAACTCTGAGCCTAAACTCAGTGATGGCACCCATGTGGAACTTAACTGGAAAAAAACCCCTCAGAACATGTTGACTAATCTCACTTAAATTAAGAACCACAAACTTTAAAGACAAGTACATATTTTACCCAGTCCTTCCAAGAGCATGTTTATCCTCCCATTTTCCTTACAATTTTACCCTTTCCTTTCTTTCCTCAATTCTTCTTTCTGTTCTCCATGACCTCACTTCTTCCTATTTCACTGAGAAAATAAAACAAAATTTTCATGTTTTTACTATCTACCAAACTACAAACATCTAGACCTACATAATGTCTTCTTCATCCCGCTGCTATTATCTGTATGCCTGTCTTTAAAGCTAACTCTTCTATTTGTCCGCCAGACCCAGAAATATTCTTTTCCTTCCTGCATCATGTTAATTGGCTCAGCCTACTTAGCACACAAACCTGACATATTTTTAATCTTAAAATGAATAAATAAAAATTCATGATACCATATTACCTTCAATTAATAACCCATGTTTATTCCACGTGAATGCGAGATTCCCTTTCAAAGAGTTGCCTTCAATTCTCACTATATTGTTTGTCTCTATTATACTCCTGAACAATTCCTCTCCCTTCTATCCATCTCATCAGTTTGTAAAGGTCAAGGTCACATATGTTGCTAAACCTCAATCCTAAGAACTCACTTTTTATCACTGTGAAAAAGCTAACATATTTGATCATCCCTTCATGTTTGAGATACTTTCTTCATCTAGCTGTTCCTCCTCAGTCTTCCTCAATGATTCCTTGACTACTTGAAATCTAAACATTATTAGTAAGTCCAACATTCACTTTTCTGTAGTTTTAATTCCTATCTTTAATGTTCTTACTTTGCCTACTTTAAAATGCTGTGATTGAAAAGGAAAAAGCCATGTATCAAGGTAAGAATGAAAATGGCACTTTATAATCATAAAATATTGTATAAATATATTATTAAATTATTATTAAATTATTGATATAATTTATACTTTTCCAGATAGATAAACTTAAATATAATGAAAAATTACAAGCACTATTTTATAGGAAATAAAATAATTTATTATATATGAGGCAAATCATTAAAATCATTATCTTCAATAATCTGATCTAAATGCATATAGATTTAATTTTTAAATATACTTTCAAAGCTGTTACGCACAGTTCCATAGCCAGGTGGTCAATTTCTTCTCATCAAAGTTGGAAAGCACTTGAAAGATATGGAATTCAAAAGGAACCTAAAATACCAAGAAAGCACATTAAAGATAATCATGATCATAAAATAGCTTATTAGTTCAAAAATAACTAAAAGTTAAAACATTTTTTCTTAGAAAATTAGTGAATCATGTCAGTACAATAAAATTTATGCAAACATCCATCTTACCCAGAAACTGACTTACAACATTAAAAAAATAAACATTTTAATTGTGCATATCAAAAAATGGTAATTTCAATTATCTATAAACTTTTTATACCCTTAGGGTGATAATGGTTCTTAAGAGAATTTTGAGTAGTTTCTGTAGTATGTATAATAGCAAAATTTCCCACAAAGAGATGCAGAGGTTCTACCCCTTTATTTTCCGGCTTGTAAAAGGTTGGATGACTAAGAAGGTAATAGTTGCCCAATCATTTACTCTAACAAAGTAGTATGCCAATGGGTCAGTCTTTAAAATTACTAAGGAAACTTTTTCAAATTTGGTTATTGGACCACATTCTCAGAGATTCTGATTCAACAGTGTTGTTTACACAGTCTAGGAGTCTTTATACATAAAAACCCCTCCTTGGTGGCTCTCTACCTTAACTGCACATTAGAAAGGTTTGAGAAATTCCAACATCCATGGTACACTCCAAACCAATTAAATCTAAATTCTGTGGGAGGGAACTATGTATCTATTGATATTTTTAAGCTTTTTTCTTTTCCTTTCTTAATCATGATTTTATTTTATTTTATTTTATTTAAGGTCCCATGTTGTTCCTATGTGCAGCCAAATTTGAGAACCGCTGTGTTCTGTTTGATTCTGGTGACCAACTGGTCTGGCAATCTCTGTTCTTACATTTCTATCAGGATCATTTCTTTTCACTTACTGAACTACCCTAAGTCAACATTATTTCTTTTCTCTTTCCTTATTATTCTTTTATTTGTTTGCTTAGGAAAAGAAACAGGAAAGAAGATATTTCTACTTGCTACCTATGCCAAAAAAGATTTCAAAAAGACTTCAAATGTGAGGTTCACTACTATTATTTGGCATTTATATAGAAATCCAGTTATTTTAATTTTCAATATATGTACATTTAAAAAATTCCAAATCAAATTCTGAGCATGTTATATAGAACACCTAAACCAGGTATATCATAAAATAAAAAACATACGCTACTGATTAGGTTTAGGAAATACACAAATAGAAGAAAGACCACATTCTCTGTTAAAGCAAATGCATACATTCTCTAAATAAGTTGACCTGATTCACTAACTTTCCTTGGCAAAACTATGTAACCTAAATGAAAGCATAGAAAAGTCAACAACAAACCTAGTCAAGCTACAAATAATTTTAGAAATAGTTTACTTGAATAAAAGTACAGAAAAATGACTGCTTAATCTGGATTGGTGGGTAGGAGAGGGACAAAACATCTCTAGGAAAAAAACAAAAAACACTGCCCCAAAAAGGATACAACAAGAAAGGATACACTTTGCATGACAGTATTACAGCAGTATTTACGCAGGAGTGCTTCTAAAGAAGAACAGCAGAATGCAGTTTAATTTTTTTCTTATTTTTTCAGCATTAGATTTACAAATAAATGACTTTAATACATACTGAAATTATTCAATTTTCCTCTAAAATATAAGATTTCTGACTACAACAGTATACTTTAAAACAAAATTCAAATGTTCAAGGCATCTCAGAGAGATTAAACACTGCAAAATTTTCTTATTTAGCTTTTTTTTCAGCTAGAAAACAGTAATTTTGAGCAATTTATTTCATGTCCTTCCAGTTTAAGAAGGGAGAAAGAATAAAAGAAAAAAAGGAATTTACTTCTGCTTATTTCTTACAGTAACATAAACTTTGAAACATAAAATACTTAATTCTATTATTTCTAATCATAACATTAAAATTATTTGATCCAGAGAAAAAAAGATTTAATTCCACAAAAAATATTTTTAACATTTTATGTTAATTGATATTATATTTTCAGCACTGCAGAATTTTGAGAGTTGGAAAATTTTGCTTTAACTGTTTTCTGTCAGAGTTTCCAAGTGTGGCCTCTGGACCAATAGTCTATTATAAGGGAACTCATTGTACAAATTATCAGGTGCCACCCAGGGTGACCAACTTGTTCTGGCATGCCAGACCTTTTTAGCACCTTAGGCAGTATATGCTGAGAAATCCCTGTCACAGGAAAACCAGGACAACTTGTTACCCACATTAGATATCCTGAATGAGAAACTCTTGGTAGGAAGGGAGAAGCCTAGAAATCTGCTTTACCAAGCTCTCCAAATGATTGTAATATATTTTGAAGGTTAAAACCCATTTCTTTATCAATAAGGAATAATACATTTCCTTTATAAAATTTTCTCCAAACTTAATTTTTACAAACAAATGAACTTTATTCTGTAGTCAACAATTGTGAAATTTTTGGGGAATTAACTACATACATAGAAATTCCTTAAAATTCTTAAGAGATACCATAATTATTATCCTATCAGGCTTTTGCACTTCTTCAATTTTGCTTGTATAGAAAGTCTTGTCTTTGTTTCCTCCACACTTACCTTTATTAATTTTTAACACTTTCTTTTCCCTTCTTTAGTGTCTTGTTTGGGTCTAGCAGATCGAGCAAACTGCTAATATTTTTAAATTAAGGTTTCCTTCACAATCATGAAAGTAATTTTCTTCTAAATAATTATCATGGGCAGGGGATAAAAATTAACCTTCTCTATAGAATCATTAGTTTTTATACCTGGACCTTTCCACCTTTATACATTAATGACTTAAAGAAGATGGTTAATAAATAACATAAAATGTATATTAAAGTTATCAAGCAAAACTATAAATTATAATCCAAGAAAATAATAATGGTATAATGAATTGTATTTTAATGACTCCAAATGTATTTCCGATACTATGATCTCTTAGAAAGACTTAGGAAGATGTACTTCTGAGTTGTGTAAGAGAAATGTTTAATTAGACTTGGATGAAATTTAATAACCTCATGTTTAAGTTACCTTATTTTCTAAAAAAAATTTAGATAAAATCATCACCTAACTCTGCTAAAGAATGTTTAACTGTAACTGCATATCTCAAGGCAGAATGCCAGTTGTTGAATTTTTTGAAGGGTAACATGAGAATTAATTTCAGTTATACCCTTTTCCTAAAAATAACCTAGTTTTGCAACATACTGATTTAAAGGATACAACCACCATGGGTTTTCCAAAAAGAACATATCCATTTGCTTCCTTTAAGGCTTTTGCTGCTGCTTTTTCATTTGGAAGTCCAATGAAAGCTTGTCCTTTCATGCGACCTTCTTTCATCAAGCGTATATCAAACCTAGAAGTCAAGGAAGAAAAAGTAATTTTGATTCAAAGAATATAAAATGATTTTGATGCAATGAATAAAAATGTTTTCAACAATTTAAAAGTTGCTATTTCAAAATAAAAATGACAATACTATATGATTAACACATTAGGTAGGCTTTCTAAAATTCTATTTTATATTCTATTCCTTCTACAAGTAGATCATACAAATTTCAAGATGTGCATATATCTACTTTTTAACTTATAAATATATTTATGTGATTTAAAAATTACATAGTAAGGATAAATGTAAATACAGTTATTATTGTTCTGGAGATTGAACCCAGGGTCCTGTGCATGCTAGGTATGTTCTCTACCACTTAGGTTCACCACCTAGAAAGCAAACTTCTTAAGTTTTTATTTCTTATCTCTTATTCCTTATCTTTCATTTCTTATATCTTTAAAAACTTTCTTGCAATCAATTCAATACTTTCTGCTCAAAGTGACAAAAAAAACCATAGGACCAAGAATAGAAGGTTAACAGGAACCAAATATAAGCAATTGTGTAATTTATTGTATTATTATTATAAGAAATTATAAAGGGAAGAGAGGGAAAGAATAGATATTCAGTAGATTAGACAAAGGAAAATGAAGGGAAGGGAGGGGATACAGGAAAAGAGTAGAATGAATCTAAAATAATTTTCCTATGTACATACATATACACACACCATAGTGAATCCCACTATTGTGTACATCCATAAGAATGGGGTCCTAATCAGAATAAGATATATTACATGCTTGTACAATTATATCAAAATGGATTCTACTGTAACGTATAACTAAAAAGAACCATAAGGGGAAAAAAGAAATAGGAAAAGAAATTATAGAATTTCAGGATAGGTAAAGACCTTGTTATTTTCTAGTCAAAACTATCATTTTATAAGTGATACCTAGAGAGATGACTCTGAAAAGGAGATGGCTCAAATCATACTTTATTCCTAGTACAGTGTTCTTATTATTCCATAGCATACTCATACTTCAACATTTTTGAGAGAAATCTGTACTCAAAAGCTACTTAGAAAAAATGAGAGTATAATTTTCCACTAAAGTATGGTCTATTGGATGGAAAAAAAACACAAACATATAAAGGTATCAATTAAAAAGAATCCACTTTTTTTAATCATATAATCAGTCTCATGGGAAACAAGAAACTATTTTGCTATCTACAGTTTTCTCAATATAGAAATATATTTTCAGTTCAAATTCTAATTTCAGTATTTTTACATATATACACAAATGTACTTACACATATGCATACATAATTTTTCCTATACAATCATGTCCTATTGGTAACAACAAAGAACAAGCATTTTGTATGGCCAGAAAAATAAACCTGATATCCTAATGAGACATCTGCCATTAATGAATATAGAGAGAAAATGTTAAGACATGGTCTTATCTCTGCATACCTATCTAAAAGATACATAGGTCAGGTAAGAATTAAAAAGTACTGGTTTTGACTGAAAGTTAAAACAAAACTAACTGTAAGAGTCACTTTGTTATATTACCTCCACTCAAACATTTCTCATCTTATTTCTTCTTCATTCTACTTTTTATTTATATGATGAAGAATCTTTACTTTGAAATTAACTAGTACAGGATTTTAATGAAATTCTAACTCCAATTATTAGTTTTTATATTAATTATAAATCACATTCCTCTCTTCTACTTTCACAGAATTGCAAGTTTTGACTAATGCAGTCCAGTTAAAAGATGAGATCTTTTTTGCAAGAGTACAAATTAAAAAACAAACAAACTTTCCTGGTTACTATATAATCTTGGGTAAATCACTAGAATAATATTTTTCAAAGTGTCCTCTTTGAACCAGTGGCCTCAATATCACCCAAGTTTTTGAGAAATGCAAACTCATGAGTCTTACTACAGTCTAGAAAACCAGACACTCTAGAAATGGGCCTACGAAACTGCTTCTCCATGATCTCCAGGTGAGTGTTATGCAGCTTTAAAGTCTGAGTACCCATGCTTTAGAGAGGAGGAAAGGGCCAGAGAGGAGGAAACAACCATGAGTGTTTGTTTATGTATCACCTATCGCTGTTTTGAAGCCAGAACTACAAAAGCAAGTAACTGCAGACAACGTGGCCTGCAATAAAAAAAAAAAAAAAACTGTATTTTTCCTATCTGCTCATTTATAAAATTTTGTCATACCCTACTCTATGTCTAACAGATTACTTATGCAAAAAAATACACCACTATATTCATGCAATCTTTATCTTTTAAAGGAAACTGGTGGCATTACAAAAGTGTTATCAACAGATAAAAACAAAATATAATTTGAGGTTATGATTGCTACTTACATGATTCGTTGCGTCTCTGATGAAAAGTCAACATATCGTCCAAAAATAAATTTAAGGTCCTAGAAATTCAATAAGAAAAAAGTAAATAAGGAAGCCAGGAGTAAAATGTAAAATAATAAAATTGATTTGTAAATTCAACTTACCTTTTCTTGAACATGTTTAGCTAAATTCTTTACATATATTCTACAGTTTGGTTCACCAGGTTCATAACTTCTGAAAACCGAAAGTGTTTCCATTTCTTATTTAAAGACAAGACAAAACAAGGATATAGAATTAAAATATTTTTACCAATTTTTCAAAGAAAATTATAACATACAAATAACTATTAAAAAAGTAAAATAGGCTTTGTGAAAACGTTAAAGCTATAGATATTAGTAGCAATATTACTGATGGGTATATATTACTAATTAAAAATCTGAAATGATTATAAGGAAAAAAATTTAACCTTTGTCCTGAAAAATCTCTGGGCATCTATAATAACTAAAATTTGTTTAATAAAATATTTACTATTAAAGGTCCTTTAAGATGAGTTACTTTATTAAAAAGAATAAAGTATATCTGATATTATTTGTATAATTATTTTGATCAAAATAAATTTTCCAAATCACCAGCCACCTCCATATTCAAAAATAATTTTGAAGTACTCAAAAATAACAATCGTGTATTTCAGACAAATGTATTTCAGATCCTCTTTACAGTTCCTCGTGTTTATTAAGCAATCTGTTTTTCATAACTAGAAGTTATATGCAAAAATGCTAGCTGGAAGTCCATCTCTCATTATCATGGGAAAAAAATTACGTTACATATAGTCAAAAAAATCTTACATTTTTCTGAAATGAACACTGTAAAAATTTTTTAAAAGTGAAAAACTATTATGTGAGAATACAAAATCCTAACGTATGCACTTCTAATCATCAACATTGTTTTAGAGTTGCTTTGTATGCATCTCAGTACATGATGATCTATTAACACTTATATTTGGAATACAGAACTCCAAACTTGTGGGTACAATTATTTGTTTTAAACGCCATATTAAAATGTTTTAGGAATTAAAACAAATTTTTTTTTCCCAAACAAATATAAGCAGGAAATACTATGGAAAGGAAATCTACCTATTAAGTATGGGGTTTAAAATCCAAAAGAGATACAAATAATAGCCAGATAGAAATTTTGATGTTTGTGCCTTAAATTAAGTTTCCTGACATAAATGGATTTGCTTTGTTTCTGCAGAGTTAAAGAACTCTGAAATGGAACATATACTGGTTTATTTCATATTACCTTCTTTGGAAATTCTGCCCTTTTCCAACTCCCTTCTAGAAATACATTCTGAAGGCATTTCATCAGAGTCTTCTTTAGTTTCTTCTGTGATGTTCAGATTAGGTTTGGGGAAGATTTTCCCAAATCCTACACTGGATGCATCAACTTCAGTAGCAGGTAAATCTAAGAGTTTAATATTAACATTAGCCATTAAACATTCTCTTTACAATATGGTTTTCAAGTTTCTGTTCCCTATTTTAAATGTAAGAAATAGTTTCTGCATCACTGAAATTCTTTGGTGTTTCTCAACATTCTAGAACAGACAGGAAAATCTTTCCTGTACAGATCCCAAAGAGTAAATATTTTTTAGGCTTTGCAAGCCATATGGTTTCTATCATAACTATTCAATTCTGTTACTGTAACATGAGAACACCCACAGACTAGAGCTAAGCGGTTAAATTGTTGCTTTGTGTTGCTACATAACAGGATCTGCAAAGAGGAAGGAAAATAAATCCAGTTTCAACATAATCAGTCTAAGGTGCCAAAGGGGCATCAGAAATGTTCACTAGGTAGAATGTGTGTGTGTTTTCCAGGGCAATCATTGGTTTGTGATTAACCTATCTTCTCTGAAATATTAATAACAAAATTTGTATGAACAAAAAGAAATTAGTAACTCATTAAATAAGTTACATAATTCTGCTAATAAGATACGGTTACTCAAGGTTATAGAATGGTTGTGAAAATTCTATTGTGTTACACCAGAACATTGTGAAACAACCTTCAATCTTCTCAACAATTATAAGATTAGGATAAGTATATTATGCTGAAATAAATGTCATAGAACAAGGTATATCCTTTGGTGGATACTAAAAATCCATTCACCTCCCCACACCACAAAGAAACAAAAGACAATTATAATCTTGATTCTTTAAGAAGAAAATCAAAATTTAAAAATTACTCAAATTAAGTAAATTAAAAAATACTATAGACTTTTTACTTCAGATAAACATACTGGTTTTCATTTATAAAATATGAATTTTAGCATCAGCAACAATTAATCTGGCTAGGGGAAAATTGTTTAGAAGGATAGAAACATTCTAGGTACTACTACCTAAAAAAGAAAACCAAAGGACTCCAAAAAACTAGCTGGGAAAATGGTGTAAGTAGCATGCTACATTTAAGATTATAAAAGTCTCTTCATAATGTAAAATAATCATTGTACAAACACAACTTCTGTTGCCTAAAACCAACAAAAACTTAAAATGCTTCTACTATTCCTTCAACATTACTATTTTTCCAATGATGTAAAATGACTGTCTCCCTTTCATACATGTATAAATCTGAGCAAATTAAACTTAAGAAAATTGTACTCCATAAATATGTATAATTTCTATGTCCTAGTACAAAAATAGATTAATAGAATTTTGTGTTAATGAGTGACTTAAAAATAAACTTACAAAAAGAAAACTATAAATATTGAAAACAAAAAAAATGAAGCTACCCAAAAATCAGTGCACTCTCACTAACTATCAGAGACAGGAATTAAAACTAATTAAGAGATTTTCACTCACTACATTTATAATACCCACTAGAATTCTATCCCATAGTCACAAAAGTATTCAGATATTCAGTATATTCTATTGTTTTCTGTAACAGTTAAAAATTGGAAAACTTATAATAGGGTATGATTAAATAATGACTGATATTACTATATTATGTTCTATTATACAGTCATAAAAAAAAGTATGGTATATATTTTTATGTTCTGCTATAGTAAGCCAGCCCCACTAGACTGTAAATTCTAAAAAACAAGAGACAATGTCTGACCTGTCCAGAGTCTGCTATATAACAAACTTTCAATAAGTCACTGAGTGAATGATGAGCACTGTAAAACATGATGTTCATTTAAAAAACAAGAATGAAAGAAAAATATGTTTACATGTACTGGCTGCTACAGTTTGGTTCTAGATTGTCCCCTAAAAGTCTGTGTTAAAGGCTTGATAGGCCCATGGCAATATTAGGAGGTGGTGGAAACTTAAGGAGTGGGGCCTAGTGGGAAGTCTTCCCATCACTGGGGGCTTGCTCTTGACAGGACTTATGGAACACTGGTCTATGGCACTTTCTTTCTCTTTGCTTCCTGGATGTCAGGAGATAAGCAGCTTCCTCTGCCACATGCCACATGTGATGCCTCAGCATAGTCCCCAAAGAAATGAGCCTACTTAAAATGAAGTGAAACCTCCCAAACAGTGAGCCAAAATAAACCTTTCCTCTAAATTGATTATAGAGGATGTTGTGTTATAGCAATGCAAAAGTAATGCACAGGATAAAGTCTCGAAGAACGCACAAACAAAAACATTGGTTTCCTCTGTGTAGTGGGGCAGAGGTTAGTAGGGTTTGGAGATGATAATATTTTTAAAAAATTTACTTTATATTTCTGTTCTGAATTAATTTCTAATGAGTTTGTATGATTTTGGAAATGTAAAGCTTTAAGGAACAAAGAAATGCCACTGTTAATAAAAAATTAATGTCTTAAACAGCAGGAAACAAACCCTGTAATTTCAATATGCTATATTTAAATTTAAGAATAGTATCTGGTAAACAATCCTGTAAGAGTTGTATATTTAAAAATAAAACACAAACACATATTCTCTCTCTCTCACATACATACACATACACACACACACAAATATATATGCATCTATAAAATCTATTAACTCACAGGATAGCCACAACTGCTTGTTTCCTAATAATACAATGATATAAAGCCACAGAACACATTAAACAGGCAACAAGAAGTTAAGACAAAAGTCATATTATTAGTGTACATACCAGCCAAAAAACATAAATTTTACTCTAGATGTCATTCCTAGTAAAAATGTAACAATATCAATCTTATAACTTAAAAGTTTTATGTACATAAAACAGTTGAAAATGTATTATTTAATTATATTAAGGAAGATCTAATTCATAGTTTAAATAAAACTGACAAATACTAGAGTAGACAAACATTATAAATGAAACTTAATTCTAGTACAACAAGGTTGACTATATCATGTTAAAGAACTAACTATTCTTACCAGAATTTTTTTCCTCACAATTTTGTTCCTTCTCTGAATCTTTCTTCAATGCAGCTGGTAAGTCTGTAGATATGTGGAATTCAATTCTTTTATTACCTACAGGTTGTGGTTGTTCAAATACATCCGAAGGTAACAGCACAGGATGTACATTGCTATTTAGAAATAACCACAGCATGAATTTGTAATTGTAAATCCTGAGACTATTATTTCAATTTCAATTTAAAAGGCTAACACTTTGATAAAACATTCAATACACTTATAAGAACTGAATAAAGTGACTGAAATAGTTCAGTAAACCCTAACAAATGCACTAATATATTATTTAATTTCTACTTTAGAGATGAGGAGATAGAAGTTAAAAGATGTTAATAATTTGCATAAAGTTACTAGGTAACAGGGGCAGTACTAGATTGCTGGTTTTATACCCCAGGATATTTAGTAATAAAAAAGGTTAATTTTATATAAATATATGAGTTTTTAATGTACTATATTTTATACAATATGCATAGCACTGTGTTAACAAAGTAACTAATAGCTACATGTAGCTACTGATTCTTTATGAAAAAGGAATGTATAATAAATATCTGCACTTCATACTGTTAGGCTTAAATAATATTTTGGATATATATGTTACATAAATTATATTATCAACATTAACTTCATTTGCTTCTTCTTATTGTTTCAATGTGGCTACTGGAAAATTTACTGTGGCTCACATTGTTTCTGTTCTTCAGTACGGCTATAGAGATTGAAACCGTGGAAAGAAGTGTCAAGACAGGTGGGCATCAAATTATACATCATATTATTTCTATTTAAATTGAAGTAAATGATTAAAAACATATTCCTTTAAAAATAGAAAAAATAAATTTTTAAAATCAAATTTTAAAATTAAATTCTATTAATTTATAAAGTAAGTTACAAGGCAAATATATCTTGTAGAAAAACTAAATGAAGTTAAAATTTCAATTAATATTGAGACAGTAAATAGAAAAGACAAAAAGAGATCATGATGTTATAAAATGAAAGGTGGAAAATTCTGAGATCCTGCACTACTCAATATTATCAAATGATGGTGAACTGTAAGAGAATTATGAATAGTTGTGAATGTGGCAAACAGGAAGCCAATGGTGAACCAAGTAAAGTAATATTAAAGAAAAGCCGCATTTATAAATAATATGAGTTAAGCAATTAAAGTACATATGGACAACACATATTTTCATAATTCTACATATAACTACCTGTGTGAAGCAGATGAAGGTGTATTCAACATATCCTTTATTTTTCGCTTTTTTCTCACATGGCGCTGCTTTACCATCTTTGGTCTTTTGGGCTGAAAATTTGCTAGTTCCATTAGTTTGGTCATTCTATATTGGAAGAGAGGGAAGGTAAACGAGATCCTTATCTACAAGCACAATTATTCAACACTGTTGCTGGTAAGCTTAAATTTATATGTGAATGTATAAAAATAAATTATAAAAATTTACTTTTCTAATATGGAAAATATTTACAAGGAATAAGAACTTCTAAGCCATAAATACAGGGATAAAATATTTGACAGAAGCTTATATTCTAACTTTCTTTGAAAGAGTAAGAATTTACTTACTTAAAACTTGTCAAATTATCTTAAAAAATATTTTTTATTAAAAACATTGTCAGCTGTCCAAATAAAATGGTGGACTTATACCAAACAATTGAATAGGATACACTAATACAAAGTTAGGTAACTGTATTGATCTTTTCTTGACAGAAATTCAAAAGACTTTACCAAGAGAGTAAAACTATTTTGATTCACATTCAAACAGATCATAGAAAGTATTTCACTGAAAAGCAGCCAGTGCATAAATACTACAAATGAATCATTAAATAAGCAAGGTAATAAACTACCTAGTAGTTTTCAAATACTATACTCAAAAGTAGCTTGAAAGTAATAATTAGGAAGTGATACTGATACCTTTCCTTCATTAGGAGTATGACTACCTAATATTTAGATCTTATTCAGGCTTTTTTTTTTTTTTGCATTTTCCATACAGAAGGAGCTCAGAAACCAGCAGTCACCACTTCATCTCTCAGAATTTCATTTGTAAAATTTGGAAATATAACAAATACACTCAACAAAATACAGAGGAGGTATGACTAAAGTAGGCTTTAAATTTTTTTCCCCAGAGACAACATATGGTGTATTTTTAAAGTCTCTTTATAAACATAGCTTACTAAAAATTTTATGAAGAATCCAGTGATTTAAATCACATTGTCTACATTCATAATTTGCTCACCTAAAGTTCACCAAATCTCTAAAACAAGATCACATATTTCAGGAAGTCAATAAACATTTGCCAAACCAATGAATATTACCTTTTTTTTTTAAAAAAAATTTGTTACAGAGGTCACAAAGAAGCATGAAAACACAGGTTGGTATATGCAATCTTTGTTTTCTCTCATGACTCAAGATGAATTAATGGCAGAAATGAATACTAGGTAACACTTCAGTACTATACCTAGGCAGGCCATTCTGAACAGCAAAATGACCCAAAAAAACTCAAAAAAAAAAAAAAAAAAAAAAAAAAAAAAAAAAAAAAAAAGAGAAAAACATGACACTCAATAGACTCTGCAAAGAACACTCATATATAGTATGAGAGTTAAAACAATAAGGCAGAGGGTAACTGCAAAATTTGCATTTTGAATAGCCCCCAAAGGCCCATGTGTTTAAAATCTTGGTTTCTAGCATGGTCTTGTCAAGTAGTAATGGAACCTTCAGGAGGCAGAGCCTAATAAAGAGGTTCTGAGGTCATGTGGGACATGCCCTTGAAGTGTACTATGAGCTGTGATCCCTTCCTCTTTCTAACCATAAGGTGAGTAGTTCTGCTCTGCCATGTGTGATATGCTGCCTCATCACATGCCTAAAATAATGAGGCCAATCAATCACGGATCAGAACCTCCAAAACTGGGGAGTCCAATAAATAAACAAATAAATAAATAAATAAATAAATAAAGCTTTTTCTAAGTTAATTATCTCAAGCCCTCAAGTATTCCATTATAATGATGTAATTACAGACACTTTATTTGACTTCATTTAGTACTTGTACTTAATTGATCCAAGCTATGCACATACACATCCACAAAACACTTCAAAAGTATAGTAACTATTGATTTGGGGGCTAAAATAAATTTATCAAATAGGCAAATTCAAACACAGAATCCACAAATAATGAGGTTCCATGATGTGCTTATAATGCCATTATCACCCATCTAAAAAATCATGCATAATCCCCAAATATTCCCTTAGGTCCTAGAATCTATTCTCAGGTCTTAATTTATCACACTATATATGCTAGAGGGTTGGTGACTGAGAACAGACAAATTCTAATGACATCAAATTCTGAAGAATTATATGCAAAATATAGGAAGAACAAAAAAGTCTTTCCTGCATTCTATGCTCCTTATAAGCTAAACAATGTATTCACATTACTACCTCTGTCGGTCCTCATCATCACTGCTTTCATATTCTGATTCTTTACTAGATAACTCCTCATCCTCATCTGGCAAAGGAGGGTCCTCAGGTGGCCGAGGAGATGTAGGTGGAAGAGGGGCATGCAAAGGCATATAGTCTTCGTACTAGTTAAAAGAACAAAACAAAAACACTGTGGCAATTTGTGATATTTGCAGATCAAACCTATTTCCATATAAACACCTGATTCTCACTTCCCTTTATTTCATAATATTCTTTTGTATATTCAGCACACATTCAGGTGTGCTGTGGCAGAGTAATAGTTGATCACAAAATGTGTTTAGTTTCCTCTGACTTCTGGTTAGACTAAATTTGCAAATGTACCCTACAGTTATCCTTCCCCATGTAACTAAGTTTTAGTCAATGGAACAGGAGCAAAAAGAACTCAAACATAATTCTTCTTTTCTGATCTGGAGACTGGTAATGCCTTCATCAACCTGAGAAGGTACTCGGTGAAGACAACTCAGGTTTTTTGAATAACTCCGTAGAGTAGAATATCTTTCTGTATTAAAAGTTAAGAGTTTAAGTTTTGTTAACAGCAGCTAGCATAATCCTTAATAACCCTGTAATATAACAACCACTGAGTAGGTGCTGAAGCTACAAAGAAAAATTATAAAGTTAACAGTATATATAGCAGAAGAGCAGTCAAGCCCAAAGCAAATTCTCTTCTACTTATATGTTAACACTCAAAATAATATTGCATTACTATTATCCAAAAATATACACAGTAGTACATGGAAATAATTTTCAGAGCAGACAGCTTAATATCTAAATTATTAAAAGATTTGCACAGTAAATTCTAAAACAATATTAGCAACCTTTTTGTCTTTCCCAAATGATGCACTATTTACAACAGAACCACAACAATGGAATTTTTATTTCCATTGTTGTGGTTATCTTATAATGATGCAACATTAAAGAACTGAACACTGGAAGAAATTTTGGTCTCTATTACTAAAGCATTTCTTTCATATTCTGGTTTTCCTCTCTGTTCCTTCTCAGCTTTATTATTAACATCACATTTACTTTACACATATTCTTTATCTTCACTGTACATCAAAAGTTGACATAACACTTGTATAATTTATCCTCAATAATTCTAATCAGGAAAAGACATTTTGACAGTTGAAAATTCTAAGAGATTTCTTACCATGGGAGGTCGTGCAGTAATTGGTCCAAAAGGTGTGGGCAAATTCATTTTATTCATAAGATGAAGTACCTTAAAGTGGTAAATGATTTAAAATCATAAAGTATTAACAAAATAGTTCAACTCACATCTTGTATTTTATGTACTAAAAACTGTGCAAAAACACTACTGATTAATTTAGTGAAAAGAAAGGTCATCCCATGTCTTTACCATCCCAAGACAAGGAAAAACAAAGCACTGGTATGTCTCAGGTAAGTGTTCCTAAATTTTTGTCAATTCTATAAGATTATCTCCATTAATAAGAATGCAATGCTTTTACAATGTAAAATCTAATGTTAATCAATGTTTCTGATTACTGAGACTACAGAGTACAATAATGAAAAAGACATTATCTATATTTTCTACTGCAGAGAAGTATCCTATTACTGCTAAAATTATCAAACAATTGCTGGAGGACCCACTCTTTTCCTTAGCTAAATTCCATATTAAAGGTATATTCTAAAGTAACAGAAAATTACCAGAAATGACCAGAACCACATTAGGTTCTCTTTATTAGAATCCATTTTCAATACAGTTTATGAAGCCCATTACTTCAGAGTAATATTTTATTACATTGAAGCACTGTATATCATTGCCTGTCTTTACTTAGTCTGATTGATACCATTATACACAAATATGAAAACCAGCATAGGAAATACAGTATTGTGCTAAACAAATAAGTATTTTGAGCAAAATAAGTTTTATTTTACATACCTGTACGTAGAATTTAGGCACACTTGCTAAAGCATTTACTATGTTTGCTAGGATTGTGCTTGAAGGTGGTGGGTACATATATTTGAGGCATGAATTTAGAGGAAAAGTCAACCTAAATTCAAAAACAAAAAACTGAGTGTTTATTATGTTTTAATGATTTCATATCAATAACTCACTTTAGGTAAGCTGATAACATAAAAAATTGCTCAAGGGATACACTCTTACAGTTACCTTGTTCCTTAAAGATCTAGACAAGTACTTTTAAGTACTTCTCATTGCATTACCAAAAAAGGAAACATTTTCAGAGCTTACATATAGCTCTGAACACTTTAATAGACGCTTCAACTGAACTGAATTCAAGGACAAATACCTAGTTCAAAATGTTTATTCAACATAGTAAAATTATACATGACATTAAATTTCTTCATTGAAATAATCTTATTTGCAATATATATGATGTGTATGTGCACACACATACGGAGCAATAAAGCCAGAAAACCAACAAAAGAACAAACAAAAAATGCTAACCCGTGGTTTGGAGCAATTCCATTTTCTATTGTTAAACAACCAAATTCCTTCTTTTCTTTATCATCTTCTACAGAGTCATCAGACCTAGATAGAGCATAAGAATCAAAGTTGATCTTATTTTTTGAAATGGTGAAAAATTACATACAGAAAAGAAAAATTATCTTTTCAAATATAACATAATGAAAACAGTTCGGTTATGGAAAAAAAGAACTTTTATGCATTTCTCAAGTAATCATCAATGAAAAGGAAGAGAGGTAGAATTTAATTATACTGTATATCTTTGCATTATTGTAAAATTGGACACTCCACATTTTCATTTACTTTTCACAGGAAGTATATGAACTTAGTATGATAATTCTCAAAGACCCCCCAAAAAAAACAACTAAAATTTTTAAATTGCATAAGCAATACCCAAACTTTTTTTATTGTGTATCTTTGTCCAATCTCATGGTGTTTAGCACTATACCTCCTTCTCCCTACCCCACTTAAGTTTCTGATTCAGTAAGACTGTGTCTGGGTATTAAGGCCTAGAATTTTGTATTTGAATCAAGTTCCTAAATGATTCAGTTAGTCCAGGGATTTACTTTGAGACCCACTTGTGTAAAGTAAATTTGTGAAGGTTATATAAACTAACCAAGAGTCTTAATTGAGAACCAAATACTTATCATTTTCAAAGGCCACACCTATTCATGACACCTTACTATCATCATTGAAAGGACTCTCTACTACAGGTTGAAACAGAAAATGTTCTCAAATCTGAAACTTTTTGAGAGTCAACATCATGCCAGAAGTGTAAAATTCCATACCTGACCTCATATAACAGGCATACTATTAATATCACATAAAATTATCTTCAGGCTATGTATATGAGGTATACATGAAACATACATGAACTTTGTGTTTAGACTTGAGTCTCAACTTGAAGATAACTCATTATGTATCTGCAAATATTTCAAAATTTAAAAAAAAAAATGAAATACGTCACTTTCTTATCACTTCATATTTATTTTTCCAACACTCAGGATCCCAATGCAAAATCAGAAGTGAAATTAGATATTGTTTCACAATACTTGATTTAATAAAGAAATTTATCACTATGGCTTCAAATTATTTACTAGTCTGAGAACAACGCAGTAATTACACAACTGGTTAAAAAAAACACCCCCACACAACAACTTAAAATGGTAGGAAAACCTAAATAAATCTACATACCTCTTCTTTTTTTCAGTGCTTGAAGTGGAACATGGAGAATGAATTCGATCTTGCTCTTTTGCAAATTCAACTACTAAAGTATGACCTAAAAGTTTCAGCTGGTGAAGTCTTGTCAATGCCTTAAGTTGGAAGAACAAGAATAAAAAATTTATTATACCAAAAACCAGTTGCTAGTTATTACATTAAAAAAATAATGTCTACATGTTTTATTGCTGTAAACATTTACTTATTTACTTGGCTATTTCTTTTATTTATAATCTCAGGCTATCAGGTCTTCCTTACTGTTTTTGAACTGATTTGTTAGACAACCTAATCTTTTTTTTATTATTTAATCTGTTCCTTTTAGATATACCTGACAGTAGAGTATATTTTAATATATTATATATATATATATACACATATATATACATGGACTATATCTTATTCTAATTAGGATCCCATTCTTGTGACTGTACATGGTGTGAAGATTCACTGTGTTGAATTCATATATGAACACAGGAATAAGAAACAGCAGAATCAATTGGACATAACTTCCCTATGTTCAAGTCTTTATTATTTACCAAAGGACTGTTTCCTATAACTGAACAAAATAAAAATCTAGCCAACTCCAACCCTCTGTCAACTCTTCTTATAATTAGGAAGCTGAAAATGGCTAGGAAAAAAAAAAAAAATCAAATCTGCATGGTCCCATTTTATATTCACAACCACACACATCTCAGGACGGTCCTTAATGATGTCAGTTACATGTGACAATCTTAGTCCATTTTTTCCTACTAATCTCAACAGAATATTTTTTATACTTCCTCCTTGATCCTGAACCTTACAATATTTCCTCTCCCATTCTTAGCCTAGCACCTTTTTTCCTTACTTTGAGGTAATTGATGAGAATTTCAGACTCCTCTCAAAACTCCCTATCAGCACCTGCATCAACATATTTTCCATCTGTTACCACAAATTAACTATGCATATTTTTAATCTAAATCCAGCTGCTTGACTTGCATGCTAAATCTAATCTTCTTTCATCTACTAAAGTGTTTCTTTAGCTACTCTCTAGACATGTCCAAGGGGTGTTCTTACCTATGTTATTAATTTTCTGTCCTCTGTTGGATCTCCCACATCACTATACAAACATGCTCCTATTTCTCCCATTCTAATTTTTTTCTTCTTCTATGATTCTACTTAGCACTGCTTATTCTTATTCTTGCAGCTAAACTCCATAAGAATTATATAGACTCTCTTATCTATAACTCCTCCCATTCAGTCTCAAATCTATTCCAGTCAGGCTTATGACTTAAATCCACTGATACTGCCTTTCACAGACAACTAGAAATTTTGCATTAACAAGCCAATGGTCCAGTCTTAGTCTTCACTATACTACATTTAATAGTTGATTACTCCCACCTTGATACATGTTATCTGCTTATTTTCAGGCATGTAATATATACATGTACGCATATGTGGGGGGGGGTGCTCACTGTCTATTTACTACTTGATCTCTCTTTCTTTTTTTTTTTTTTTAACATTTGTAAGGTTGGAATGCTCCAGAGCTCCAACTTGGTCTTCCTCTCTATCTAAATGCCAGCTCTATGATGAAAATGCCTGAATTTAAATCTTCAGCCCAGAACTGTCCTAAAGTCCAGGAATAAAAATCCAAATGATGAACAGCTCCTCTCAAGTGTCAAGCATCTCAGATTCAACACTTCAAATATCGAACCACTTAATACTCTCTCAACTTTAAATGTCCTTTATTTGGAGCTTTTTTTCTTTCAGTTAATAATAATTCCATTCTTCCAGTTATTTGGGTCAAAAATCCTAGAATTATCCTATTTCTTTCATATATTCCATATCCAAGCCACTAAGAAATCTTGATTGCTTCTTCCTCCAAAATTTACCCAGAATCTAACCATTGCTTTAACGCTTCCCATGTTACGACTGAGCAATAATTATCCAAGCAAAAATCATCTCTGGACTAAATTATAATAATCTTTTAGTAGATTTTCACATTTCTACTCTTCCCCCTTCTTCAGTCTGTTGTTAACACAACCAAAGAGGTCCTTTTAAATATAAGTCAGAGCATATCACTACCTTGCTCACAATACTCTAGTGGATCCCATTTTTCTCAAGGTAAAGTCTAAGGTCCTTATGTAAACTAGATAGTAAGGACACTATTACTCCCCTAACTTCGAATCCAGCAATCTCCCTTTCATTTTGCCTACTCCTGTCACAGTGGCTTCCTTGAACACAAAAGGCATGTTCACATCCTAGTGTCTCTCTGTTCTAGTTGTTCTCTGACTGGGATGCACTTCTTCCAGATAATTCTTTAGTTATCTTCCTTCACCTTCTTCAAGTCATCAGCTAAATATTACCTTAACCACCCACACAGATTAAGTACACCTTATCCAATATGCCTAGGACCAGAATTCAGATTTGGGATTTTTTTCAGATTTTGGAATATTTGCAAATACATAATGAGATAACTTGTAGATGGGACCTAAGTCCAAATAGAAAATTCATTTATATTTCAGATATAACTTTTACATATGGCCTAAAGTTAATTTTACACAATAATTTTAATGTACCTTAATTTTGACTGCCCTGTTCCATGAAGTCAAGTATGAACTTTTCCACTTTGTGACTATGTGTGGGATATCACAGATTGAGGATGCTCTCTGTATAGCAAATTATCTTTCCCCTTATTGATGAGAATTTGGTATTTCTATTTTTTCATGGTAAAAAGTCCTCAACAGACTGTGTTCATTCCTCAGTATATGTCACCACAGGAACTGGTCCTCTTAACACTACTCTTTTTACATTTATGAAAATTTCTTTTCTAGTTCTCCTACTTCCTTAACTTCTGTCTCCCAATCTTTTCACTGAGTTCATCTTCCAGAGAGTCATGATATCTAGCATATCTATTGACATGGTTGAAGAAATTTCCCATTCTTGACCTTGCTTTAGCTCTAGGCCAGTATTTTTAAATGTTTATTAAATATTCCACAGAAGTAGTGCAATGTCTTCTCAAAGTTAACGAATGACATATAAATTCATTACATACCTCTACAAACACATTCCTACTCTGACTTCTTATGGACGCTCATCAGAAGCTGCATGGTCCCACTTTAAATTCAGGACCACAAAAATTTGAACTATTCCCTCTTTTTCAACCCATTTGCCACAAGACCTATAAACTCAATCTTTACCAAATGTTTATGTAAATTGACCTTTGCTTTCTTCAGATACTTATTCTCGTCTTAGCCACTAAAATATATTTCCATTTGGTCTTCTCACCTCCAATATTTCTCTATATCCAATCCAAGATATAAATGCTATTGTGTATTTTTCAAACATCTTATTATATTTTTAGTAAGCTCAAAAGTACCAAATGCCTTTAGAGTAAACTACTAAGCAAAATTCAATACCTCCTTCCACTCAAATTTAGGCTCTATATTTTTCAAGTGCTCGTTCCATTTCAGCTCTTAGCTCTTGCCCTATTTAAAACTTTCCATGTTCCTAGTTTTACTTAGTACTCCCTAAATCTGGAAGGACCATTTTTTCTTGTTTTGTTCTCAAAATTCAACTAATCATCAAAGGTATAGTTTAAAAGCCAACTCCTTTGCAAATGATTCCCTGGGTATTCCTTATAATACTTCACACACCTTTCCTTGAAACATTTATAGATATAGTTATCCATTTTTCATTCTTCTGAACGTGTTATTTTCAATTACATATGCAGTTAATTTTAATTTGTTTTATAGTTAGTCTACCACTTCTGTGTCCTAATATCTAAGCATTGGACAAGGTCTGCCAAATGACAACCAAATGACAAACATAACCTATTTGGTAAACTCTTGGAATACAAAGCTTTTGCTTCTAAAAACTAGAGTTTAACATTACTTCCCAATGTTTTACTACGACTAATAATAAAAAAAAAATTACTGATAACTTTAATAGTAAAGAAAAAAACTTACCTTTATAGCTGCTTTTTCATTAGAGAAAGTAGCAAAAGCTGTATGTTTCTGAAACAGAATAAAGGCACAAATTACTGCAATATAATTTCAGTTCCTATAAAATCATAGTAAAGAATGGGAAATTGACACTATTGAACTGATTACTAGTTTCAATCCTGGTTTGGTCAGACTTTGAAATGAAAGCTATGCAGTTTTTTCATATAAAGGTGTACAAACTAGCATATATTATATATACAAACAGCTCAATAAGCCAGAAGAGTAAAATCCTGTATTATACACAATCACTTTTTTTAAAAAATAGCTTTTATTTTTTAAAAGTTAATATGTGCATTACAGGAAAAATAAAAATACAAGCAAAGAAAAAAATATCCAGTCACAAGCAGCTTAGTTGGACATGTCCCTCCAGGTCATGTATATGCATATACAATATTCCATTTCTTGTGATTGAGATCGTTGTATCATGCTTTTCCACACATTGCGAATATTCACCAATTCAAAATCCCAAAGCTACATGACTATTTTTGATAACCAAGAATACTTGTAAACATCTACATTTTAAGAACTTTGGATATGTTATATATTTATCCCCTATTTATAACACATCCAAAGATCTTAAAATTTACACAGCCTGAGGCAAAGTTTAAAAATGTTCACTAAATACAGAAACTATTTCTCAATAGGTATGTTTCATTTGAGCTTTATTTTTGTAACAAGTTTCATTGAGAGAATTCTACTTTTAAATACATATTGAAATTAATTTTTAATCCCCAAAAGAGGTCAAAAGTAAACAAATTATATCAGGGATAAGATGTCAATGTTTATTACAAATTGCTTGGGTAATTAATACCACACTTCCTAATTTAATTTAATCTGATCCAAGATGATCTGAGTATATTTAAATTGAGCCAAAGGAGTACTTGTATTTGTATTTGCTGGCATACATGACACTTAGACTGATCAAAATTAGTCTTTTTCTAACTCAGGGATTCTCAACCTTGACTGCACATTAGAATCACCTAAGAAGACTTTAAAACATTTGATGTCTTGCTTTATCACGGGCTATCTTGCAAATATAACACCACCACTAATATTTTAATAAAGAGAAAACCATCAAAAATACTGCTGTTATTTTTTTTTTAAAGTGTTTAAATTCCTGCAGAGGAACTTTTAAGTGTTAAAATACTAATCTTTAAAGTATTCCGTCGGAAGACCTTTATAAAGAGCCTTCTTATTAAAACTCTAGTAGAAATCTTGTATTATTTACTCATATTATTGACTACTGTAGCTCCTTCTCTATCGTAGCTCTTTCGTTATTCTGATGTTTTAAAACTTCTGACTGAACCCAGGATTTAAAAAAAAAATAATTTGTTACATATCTGTAAGAGTACTCTGGATCTAACATCCTCAATTCAGAAGAGCTGGGAGATTTGGAGGATGGGTCCAGAAATGGAACATAATTAAGCTGTTTCCCATTCGTCTACTTTGCCTTTCTCCGCAATGCCGCGAATACTTAGACCAGAGATAATTAAAGCTTCGCCTCTCACGCAAAGTATTCTGATTAAAACAGGAAGGACCGGGACTCCCCACCACGCGAGCGCCCTGTCCCTTCTCCTCCCGGTCCCCTTCCTTCTGAGCATTCCCCGCTCCCAGACCAGTACCCAAGGGCCTTCCGGGGAGAATCCGAGGTGTGCACCCTTACCAGTCGCCCCTTATCGGACAGAACGCGCACCGACTGCGCCCCGAAGTATTTCAGCAAGTCCTCTTTTTCCTCGGCGGTCAGCTCGGCCGGCAGGTGCCTCACTAGAAGGGTTCTGTCGCCCCGGGGTGGGGAGAGCGAAGTGGAGCTCGGGCATCCTCTCGGCATCGGCAGTGGCTGCTCGGGGGCCGCCATTTTTCTTAGAGAAAAAGCAAAAGAACTGCACGGGAAGAAGCCTCCGTCAAAACTGCGGCATCAACAGAACCTGAGATAAATGAGTATTTTTCCGCTTCGCGCTAAGGATTCTGGAAACAAGGAAACACCGCGAGAGATTGTCTCCTTCTCGCGAGAATTCGCCACTGTCGATCGGGCCCTGGGCGGTGATCGTTTCCTCAGAGTACGAGGTGCTACAGTGAAGGTAAAGCAAAGTGATTTAAATGCCAGATAACGGCCGAAAGTATTAAAAACAAAAACTGCCCAGAGATAAGGGAGGATTAAAAAAAAAAAAAAAACTCTTATAACTAAAGAATAAAAAAAACACCCCCCAGCCACGTAAATGAAGGAACGTCTGTACACTGAGGGCAGAAGGACTCACTGCTGCGCATGTGCGAGCGGGCCAGCGCGAGCCTTTGCTCTCTGGGCTCTTAATCCCAGACTTGGGGAGGTGACTGACAGCCTCACAGGAAGCCCAAGTCTATGCAGAAATATGGGGTATGGTAAAATCCATAGCTGGTTCTATAGGAAATCTGTGGACATGTAGCGTCCATGTATACAGGAGAACTCCGTGTAAGGGACAAAAAGTGGAGACTATTTCCTTGAATCAGCAGGAGCATAGCAGCCTGACAGGCCCCTGCCAGGGTTCATTACACAAAACTTCAGCCTCTAGAAAGAGAGATCCTCCTAATAACTAAACACGCTGGAGTACACAACATACATATATGTGGGTACTCTTCTCCCTGATTTTTGAGGACACTCATGTAAAAAGAGATTGTTAACCGCTAATATACAGGGTGGGGTTTGATCTTTGGTATTCTGGCTTGAGGTCTACACTCTGATCCACTACTCTGCCTGGAATCTGAATACACTGAAGGTCAGAAATCAAGCCCTGACTCCAGGAGCACCCTAGGTGCAGCTGCTACAGGGTAGAGAACTGGAGTGCCTCTTCCTGGTCTTTTTATTTGCTGTGCAAGTACTTGTGAGAGATGTAGCAGACAACAATACATCAAAGTTCTGCTTAGTTCTGCTCTTCTGGAGCACTGATTGGGAACAAAATCCATCCCAAAATTGTCAGTAGTCAGAGACAGCCCTTGAAGGTTTGGTAGGAACCTTTATTATCTGAAAAACAATTGGCAACCAATGGAATTTTTTTGTTTTGTTTTTGTTTTGTTCTTTGGTAGGTGTGTGTTGGAGGAAACCAATGAAAGCATTTTTGTGGAGGCCACATTGAGGTGGTAGAACTATAAGGTAAATGTTGCCAAGAATAACAAGTGAGAATGTAAGTGACTACAGCCCAACTGCCCTGCAGAGTTGCTTGACTCCCACTTAATTTTGAATAAGTAGAAAATAAGCTTTTTACGTTAAAGACTTTGAAAGTTTAGTGTGTATTTTTGCAATGGCAAAGCCCATTTATCATGATTAAAAATAAACTCTTCAATATAGTTTTATCACAGAGACCAGAGTGAGTCTGTTAAATCCTCAAAACTCTCTGCCGGCTTTTTTTCTGAGTAAAAGCTGAAGCTCTTTCTTTGGTTTAATCAAAGAGCTGACATGATCTGGCTCACCCAGTGTATTACGTTTTTGATATCCTCCTCCTCCTTTGCACTGCTGTGGACCAGCAATTACCTGGCTCTTGTGCTCTGCAGACCCACAACTCAGATCTTTGCATTTGTTGTTCTCTCAGAAATCCTTTCTCACAGTTATCTACTTGGTTAGCTTCCTTCCCTCAGTTGCTCAAATACAACCTCATTAAATTGTCTATGATCAGTCAATACCCTCTCTACGTCTTCTGTTGTCTTCTCTATATTGCAGGGGCTGAGAGACTAGAGATCAGATTTTCCAGTGTTTTAGTTTTCTATTGCTATGTAATAACCCATCTCAAAACTTTGGAACTTAAGAATAACCACCATCAAAGAGTTTTCCTTTTTACCAAAGCATAATTTGTCTTTATCTTGTTTTTTGCAGTACTTTTTACCTCTAGTATAGAAGTCATCATATATAGACTTTATTATAATTATATATATATTAATGATTTCCTTATCACTGGTAAGCTCCTTGAAGATAGGAAACGATCTATTCATATTCACATCCTCCAAGCATTGACATAGAACCTTACAAATAGATTGATGATCATTGAATATTAAAGCATGTAAATTAATGTTACTCACAAGAAATAAAATACATTCTGGTGGCAACAAGGTATTATATATTCATTGTATTATATAGTCATTGTATTATATAGTCATTTGTATGGTGAATTTAAGAAACAAGGCTAAAGATTTCTTTTATAAAATTATGAAAAATGTAATGTCATTATTTTTCTGTTACTTTTTATAGATGTATATGTGTGAATTTCACACATAGTCATTTATAGGTTTATTCTTTACCTTTAAATAACAAATGAGCAAAAGTATAATTTTCATGAATTTTTGGCTTCTACAGGGAAAATCAGCCTCTTGTAATGTAACTTGCTTATTTCTGCTATTTTGGGATAGAATCTATAGAAGGTAGGGAAGTAGCAACATAAAAACATGCTTGTTCTAAAATATTTGCTTGACTCCATTTGTAATTAGTGATTGATTTGATTAGCATACACAGTTTTTAAAACATGCAACCCAAATGGACATTTTTCTACATATAAAACATACATTTTAGTGTTTATGGGTCAACCAAAGAATTGACCAATAAACATTCAAAGATAATTCTGCCAATAATTGGTACTGTCATAAATAGTCTTTCTGTAAGATAATAAAGCTAGACTACCCTCTCATAAAATAAAAAAAAAGTTATAGACAAATGATAAAGGGTCTGAAAATATAGGTCACTAAAACATTTTGGAAAAGAAGAATTAATGGGGAAAGTATGTAAAAGATATAAGCAGATAAGTTTTCAAAAGAGAATTATAAATGAGTCATTAATAGATGAGAAGATGATTGACCTCACCAGTAGTAAAGTAAATACTGATTCCATTCCATGGGAAGATATTAATTCATAACTATTGATACTGCCAGTTATCAGTGATGAGTTCTGCTTCTTGAAATGTTCAACTTTGAACATTAGAGAAACATGCCAAGGCAAACATATAAAGCAAGTTTTATTTAAAATAGTAACACAGACTTCTCCCCAGAGGTAGAAGGGGGCCTTAGCTGGTATTCTGGTATCCCAAGAAGTGAGAGCATCCTGCCCCATTTATATATTTTAGACTTTCTTTGTTCTCCTGCCTTCTTCCCCATTACCTCTCTCCTTCCTGCATACAGTGACTAGGCCCAGTACTAGACCCAGGAGATGCCCATGGGATGGCCAAAAGGTGGACCAGGGGGAAGGGCCAAATGGATTGATCCAGGCAGGAAGCAGCCCAGGGGGCCTTAATTAACAACTCCCTGTCTGCAACCTTTTGGGAGGGGTAGTATAGGCAGGTAATCTTGGTAATCAAAGGGCTCTGGAGACATTTAACATTCCACTCTCCCAGAGGCAGTTTCAAACTTCCCAAATCAAAACCAACCTCCATTTTCTCGATCCAACCAGATCACCTATCTGTACTAACTGCCTGTCTTTAATTGTGACTTCACTATCAGACTGGGAAATATTTTGTATAGTCAAAAAATCTAATGTTGATATGAATATCAGGGCAAATTTTTGTCACAGGCTTTTGGAAGAGCAACTGAATATTCAGATAAAATGTACATATATGCTTTTTTGATTCAGCATTTTTTTTCCAAATGTATCTTACTAAAATAAAAGCACTTGTACGTCACTAATTTACTGAATGGTTGAATTACTTGAACCTAGTGGACTATCAAAAAATATTGAAGAAACAAAAACTTTATTTTACAGCTTCAAACATACTATACTGGATCTCTCTTCCGTATAATATTCTTCAGTTTTCTTATTCATTTTGATTTTTAAAATAATCCACTACTTAGAATTCACTTTCAATCCAATTTCAAATACTAATCTTACTTCTAGGCTTATGTCCTTTGATCTCAGGGAACCTGTAGTAGGGTTGGAGGCCTAGCCGTTGCTTTCCCTGTTCCTTCACTTTCTCTTCCTGTTTCAAGATTTTCTGGGTGTCAGGAGGCAATTCTGTTGGCTGTTAATGGAAACTAAATTATATAGCATTTTGGGGTTCCTTAAGGGAGACCTGAAGAATTTATGCCTTGTAGTTTCATGATATCAGTAATGTACTTTCTGGTTGACACCTATGTGCTGTGTTAGTTCTTGCTTCCATCCACGTGGACTCATAAGTCCCAGCAAATAGACTCCTGGGGTAGGGTCCCAAAGATTGAGTCCAGCTGTCCCTTTTAGTGATTTGCTGGTCTGCATATGAGTTAGTTTCCAGGAAAGCTCCAGTTTCTTAGTGCTAGCTTAAAAGTGGTCTGAACAAATGGTAGTCTCACCCCAATTTACTTAAGTTCCTTTGCTTTCTTCCTCATTCATTCCCAAGATGCATGCTCCTACTTCACAGAAAAATTGATGTTTTAAAATCATGCTACAGTGCATCATACTACAGAAAATTCTTTTGTTAATTAATTCCAGTGATGGTACTGAAAAACTTAATTCTCTAAAGCCACAGATTATCAGAAACTTTATTTTAAAAGTATTTCTGGGATGGGAATATTCCACCATTAATGGTGTAAGTGCAAAAGGGATGCAGACCTCAAAGGTTTCAGAGAAGCTTTTATTTATTCACAGATTCAGGCACCATTGGGGCTCTTTTCCAATGTGAAAATGACCTCCAGTTACAGAGGGGATTTTGGTTTTATAGGGTACAACGAGGATGTAATCATTGGAAGTTGTGCACATGCAGTTTTGACTGTCAAGGGCTAGTTGTACAGGTTAAAACTTTAATTTTGGAGGGTAGTTGTAAAAAGGTTGAAACTTGTTGTCTGGGGAGATAAGAGTCCATGCTCCATGGATGAGTACTCAAATCTTGCCCATTGTTATTTGCTGTGCCTCCATTTAGGACTAATTTTCCATGGGGAAAGATCAAGGTTTAGGGCCCAGCATTCAGTATCTGCCCCTTTCCCCCAGGGCCCATTGTGTATCAGAAAAGGATCTGCTGGGAAGTAATTCCTTGGCTAGTTTCCCCTCTCTCTTCTGGAGCCTTCCCTCTCTCCGTTTTTCTTTGCGGTCTACCTTACAGGAATATTATTTTCCATAACCCCTTAACGAGGGACCTGAACTATGTGAGCACTTTAACACAGAATTGTGGCCTGTTTCTTACTCAGGTAAAAGCTTCAGGTAATACGTTTTCAGAGACAAGAGTCCACACTCATCTTAACTTTGCAGTTTGTAGTCCTGGCCTCCTCCTAACACAACCCTGCTTTGCTTTTAACCTATCAGAGAACTATTCATTTAAATTTCATTTATACCTTACTCTCAAATGGTAAGAACACTGGCTCTTCCTTCCTTTGTTTTGGTGAAATGCCCCATCATTTCTTTAGTGTGCAGATTCTCTTACTATAACAAATTAATAAGCCTAACTTTGTCAATCCATGGATGCATTATTGTCTGGCCATTTTTAAGAATAAATAGTAAATTTTGAATATTTTTTGTGCCCAGCACTCTCCGAGGCAGTAAAATGACATGTATAGTACCATATTAGATGGAAACCAGTATGTACCTGAGTTATAGGACTCTCCTGGAAGCCATATAAGAAAGCCAAGAGAAGAAATAAAAATAAAGGAAGGATTAATTTTTATCTTTCTAATCCTTTGAGTGCTTCCATTGGTTCTAATTTATGTTTTACTTTTATATTCCCCTTATGCTGCAGGGAAATTGAACTGTTTACTTCTTTTTAAATATACATTTTTTATTATGTATGCTCAGATGTGCTGCATATGCTACCCCCTTGGTGATAAGTTTCTTGATCCTTATTTAAATGTGGTCTTTCCTTTGATATCTATATATTTTGTTATGACCCAGTTTCCCATATAGTCACTTATGAATTTATTTTGCTTATTCAATATCATCTTTATCTTACTGGGAATGTTGCAGTACCATCTAAAGGTTCTTATCTTGTCCTGTTAAGTCTTTCTAGGCACTTCTAAACTCTCCTGTCCTACTATGCTACTTCATGAGTATTTAGTCATATTAGTCACTCTTGCTGCAATGGGGGGTGGAGATGCAGAATGAGAAGTGGAATCCCTTCTGATGTCTTTGCATTCATTGTCTTTCCAGATGCTCATATTTTTTTCATCTTTCTTCAGATGTCTTTTCCTTAGAGAGGATTTCCATGACTACTCTGAAAATAGTACCCTTCCTCACATACCCAGCACTAATCACTTATCCTGCCTTATAAATGTCTTGGAATATAACAGCCTAGAAAAGTACATGTTAATACATGTATATGTGCACGTTTAAGACATAATCTCCATTAAGCTAATCATGACAAAGGTCACATTTACTACTTTATCCTCAGACCCAAAATATACCTGGCACATTTTAGTTACCCAATATTTGTTGACTTGATAAACAGATGATAAAAATGAATGAATGAAGGTCGTCTAGTCATTTGTTTATCTTGTCATTATTACTCTGTCTTTTTCATTTAGAGGTGGCTAAAAGCACAGGTTTGAGGATTCATATTACTAGGATAATATTCCTATCCTATTGTGGAATATAGAGGAAGCTATTTAACCACTCTGCCTCAATTTTCAAATCTGTAAAATGTAGATACTGTATCTACCTAATAGGCTTAGTGGCAGTAGTAGGCAAATATAATGCCTATAGAAGTTATATTTATTATTTTTATATTTAATTGACTAGTGCCTTTCTTTTTCACTAGAATTTTAGTAATAATGTTAATTTTCCATAATTCCATCTTCAAATTTCTGCTTATAATAGGAATTCTATAAATATTTCTCGAATTAATAAAAAGATGGCTTAAAATTGAGGTAAGGTACACAGGTGTTTGTGTACATGCCTCGCATTCCCATATTTTGTAGTTACCAGCCATTGTCACTAGAAGGCAGTCTTGTCCTAGGAAAACAAACGGTACAAGCACTAGGCATTTATAAACTGAAGACAGCAGACCTAAGGTAGGGAAAAATGTCATACATGTTTTTTAGATTACTAAAATGATAAGAGGCTGAAGGTTTAATCATAAGTAAGCGTTGCTTATATGATATTTCTGTTTATTCCATTATACTGTAACCTTCCTGAATAGTTCATTTTTTGCATAGTGACTTTTTTATTATTTCCACTAACCTCTTGTTACTATAGTAACTTATTGCTATTTAAAAAACGATGTGAGAAAGAACTCTTAATGTACTTGTTTCCTAGTTCTTTAAGTCTCAAGCCCTTTACCTGCTTGTTTCAAAATGCTTTTATTTTGACTGGGACATAAATTACTCTTTATCGTATCCCCCCAACACTCTCCATTATTGAACAAGACATCTGTAATTTTGTCTTATTATTGGTCATTTGATGTTGATATATACAGCCTATACTGATTTTTGTTCTCTTCCAACTCTCCACGTGCCATCTTTGGAAAATAAATTATTAGACCAGTGTTTTTGTTCATGTCCAGCTTCATCTTTGTGTAATAAAATTAACAAGCAAAAATAATTCCTAATTTTTTTAGTGTTGAATAACCTACAGATTAGATAATCAATCTCTAAATGGTCATCTTTTTGAATAATTATTGAAATTAATATATATATATGTTACTTAGAATTATTTAAGTGTATATATATGTGTGTGTATGTATATATATACTTTGATAAGCTACATTTATCAAAGTATATTCAAATTATGGGAATAGCAAAATGAACAACAACACTTTAAGGCAGCAGTAATAATTTTCATTAGAGTAGTATTTAGAATCATTATGTTCTTATTCATTTCTTGAAAATATAGCTATTTAATGATATAGACTTTGAAAATATGTTTAAAATATTCTTTTATTCTTTACTCCTGGATGTGACATATTATTGACTAAAAGAAACTTTTTTCCTCCTTTTTATCTTGTATCAGTCCATTTGAGATGATTTAGTAAAATTAAAAAATTAAAATAATTAAGCATCTGTAGGTGGAAAAATGTATTTCTCTACATTTTGGAGGCTAATAGATTCATATCAAGGTATCAGCAGGCTCAGGATCTGGCGAAGTATCTTTCTGGTCTCTTCTTGGCATCTTTTCATTATGTCTTCACAGTAGAAGGGAAAGAGAAGCTCTCTGAGTCCTTTTGTAAGAACACTGGTATACTCAAAACTTAATCATCATCCCAAAGGCTACTTCTTATCTTAATGCCATCATCTTGGAATTAGAATTTCAGCATATTAATTTCAGAGGGATACATTTAGACCACAGCACCTCTCCTTAGTAAGAAAGGTGATTACAGCTTATTCTTGCTTTTCAGTTGTTGGCATTAATTTCTTTCTTACATTTTCAAGTTAAACTAGGCATAGCTAAGATGCTACCATTAGTGATGGTAGCTGGGATTCAAATATACTTATAATCTTTCTCAGCTTAAATGATTCAAAGTAGAAGGAAACATTCATCAAGAGTGATTTCTTTTATCATGGGAATATATAGTATTAATTCTGAGACTTAGAATGGACTTCAACTTCCTCTCTATTCCCACTACCCATTCCCACTTCTCTTTCAAACATAATTCATGAATTATTTTATAGCCAACTTCAGGGAGGCTTCATGAGATGAGCTATTATTCTAGGGAGAAGATGTCATGCAAGTACATTTTCAACTACATTTATGTCCCACAAATATCCCAGACTTAGTCACCCTAAAGAACAGATTTGAAAAACAATTATACTTAGTTGAAATTATACATTATTATTTTTAAAGGTAATATTTATTGTTGAAATTCTATACTTACTAGCAAAATGGAAAAAAAGTATAACCTACCAACCACTGATATTTTATAACAACTTTGTGTATGATTACTTCTATTCCTTACTCTTCCTATATTATGTGTATTTGTAAAAATTAAATATTACCATTTATACTATTTATATTGGTTTGAAATTTTTAGCGATATTCAGGTAACATCATATTGTGTGATTATAAATTGTTTTCAGATTACAAATTCTGGTGTTATTGCACATAGATAACATTTCAAAAAGCTAGAAGAAAGTATTCCGAAAGTTTTCACCAAAAACTAATGAAAAATATCTGAGGAGATAAATATGTTTAAACTGATTTAAGCATTATACAGTTTATCAAAACATCATACTATTCTAACAATTTGCACAAATTTTGTGTTTTTACATATAAGTTTAAAAATAAACAAATAAAAATAAAAGATCCTTAATAGCATTTATATATATCAAATCATCTAAAATTTATATAAAATAAATATGTTAATGTGTTAACTTTAGAGCCTCAAGCTACCTGTGTGTAAATTTTGTCTTTATTGAATCTCATTCATCTCACTAATTTATTTAGCACATTAGAAGCAGTGACAACATCTTAGAATAATATATAGTGCAATGATATATTTTCAGGTAAGTATAAAGTAAACTGAGGAAGAATTTTTTGTTATACAATAGTGTTTTAAATTATAGAGGAAAGATTTTATGGAGATTACTCAAAAAATTTTAAAATAGAACGTACCAAGCTGGGCACTCTCCAGGATCTCTGTGTTGCAGAATCTGGGACTAGACAGCCCTCAGGGTCCAGTGAGGACTGAGGGCACTCTGGCCTCTGTGAACTGTGCTTCTTCAGTAAATGAAACTTGAGGAAAACTGACCATTTCTTGCAAGTCTAAAATCATGACTCATGATTTGGTGATGTTCAGAGATGTGACTGTAGAATTTTTCTCAGGAGGAATTGGAATGCTTGAACTCCAATGAGAGAAATTTGTACAGAGATATGATTTTAGAGAACTGTAGCAACTTGTTGTCACTGGGATATTCCATTTCTAAGCCAGATGTTGGAAAAAGGGAGGGAGCTCTGGATGATTATGAGGGATGAAAAAGGAAGATGGAGCCTAGATTTAAAATCCAAGTATGACACTAAAAGTTATTTCAAGAAAAGGATAAATTATGAAATGAATTTATCTCACTGGGAAATAATGGAAAGAATTAAAAGTCATGACCTTGATTATTCCTTTTTTGGAAAAGATATAAAAAGTTTGGATATAAAAAGTTTATATAATGGATATAAAAAGTTTGAGGAACAAGAGAGTTCTCACAAATTATACTTCAGGAAAGTGACCAAAAAAAAAAAAAAAAAAAAAAAACCTGAAAAAATACCCATTTACAGAAAACACATCTCTTGCTCTATGTCAGGAAAGTCATAATAGAGAAAAACCCTATGAATGTGGGGAATGTGGGAAGGCTTTTAGAGTACACCAACAATTTACTTTCCATCAGAGAATCCAAACTGGTGAGAAACCCTATGAATGCAAAGAATGTAGAAAGGCCTTTAGATGATGTGCCCACCTGAGTAGACTTCAGAGAATTCATACAGCTGACAAACTATGTAAAAAGTGTGGAAAGATCTTTACATGTAGCTCACACTTTTGAGTACGTCAAAGAATTCTTATTGGTGAGAAGCCCTATGAATGTAAGGAATGTGGGCAGGCCTTCAGACAATATGCGTGCTTTACTCAACACTAGAGAGGTAACATTGATGAGAAGTGCTATGAGTGTAAGGAATGCATGCAGGCTTTTCTGTGCAGTGCCAGCCTTCAAACCCATCACAAACTATACAGGTGAAAAACCATGTGACTGCAAGAAGTGTGGAAAGGCTTGCAGGGTCAGGCAACAACTTATACTACATCAGAGTATTCACACAGGTGTGAAACCCTGTAATTGTAAGAAGTGTGGGAAGACCTTTAGTCCAGGCTATGACCTGACTCTCCATCAGAGAATTCGTACAGGTGAGAAAGCTTACAAATGCAAGGAATGTCAGAAGTTCTTTCATCTTACTCAGAACTAATTTCACATCAAGATATTCATATTGGAGAGAAACCTTATGACTGCAAGGAATGTGGGAAGGCCTTTAGGCTGTTCTCATAACACCAGAGCATTCATTTTGGTGAGAAACATTGTAAAGGTAAGGAATGCAAGAAGACTTTCAGATTGCTCTCACAACTTACTCAACATGAGTATTCACACTGATGAGAAACCCCATGTGGAAGGGCCTTTAGACTCTGTCGCTTACTCAACATCAGATATCATTATATATCATTCTGGTGAGAAACCCTACAAATGTTCAGAATGTAAGAAGGCCTTCAGACAACATTCACACCTTACCATCAGCAAATCCGTAATATAACTTAATAATTATAAGAATTCTTCAAATGTGAATGTAGTATTAAAGAGCATTAGAAAATAAATTCTAGAGAAAAATGTTTGAATATAGGAATCCCTCTTGCTTCATTCTCACACTTAATATAAAGTTTGTATTTAAAGGAAACAATATGTTAATTTAATGACTATGTAGAAGCTTTTCCTTGCCATTCAAGCCATGTTAAACTATAGGAAGTTCAGTCTAGAAAGGATCTGTTAAAGAAGTAAATGTGAAAAAGCTTTTGTCCTTACTTTTATCATCCCTATTCTTCTATCTGTGTGGTGTACCTATGAAGTTTGCCAGGGCACCATCTCACTCTGAAAATGAATAAATGAAAAGAAAGGAAAGTCATGTAGCCTGTGATACACACTGTATTTCAGGACAATCAGAAATTGATGAGGTAAAATTCTTTATTAGAGAATTCCAGCTAATAAATGCAGAAAGAATTATAGAATTAGGCAGTTCTATTCGAAAAAAACATGTTATAACATATAATGTAATAATGGATATAGAACTAATTCTCCACAGAGGTCAACCTTTCAGTGAAAGGTTGAATTGAATGTTACAGTGAACTGAACAGGCTAACAGCATCTGCATCCACTGATCAGAAGTAGGACAAGAAAATGTGTGCCTCATAATGTGATGCAATAAAATACACACAACTCACGAAAAGTATAGAACCTGAATTTAAGCCTGAAGATCCAACTCCAAATTTAGAGATGGTAGGGAATGGGAGAATAAATTACATGACACAACAAGAGACACATCTAAATGTGGGCAATTATATAAAAGGAGTGACCCAGCTTCTCGACCCATAAAATGGACAGTGAAAAAAAGACCTAGAACTCCTAAAATTTTGAAAAAAATTTAGAGACATATCAATCAAATGCAATGAAAGAATGACTCTTCAGGTTGTGACATTTTTATAGTTGGGAAAATGGGAATATTTCTAGTGGATAGTATTAAGAAAGTATTTTTATTGGGTGTGGAAAATAGCATTTTGGTTATGTAAAAAAATGTCTACTCATAGGGATAAATTCTGAAATTTATATATACAAGATGCTATGATGTCTGGAATATCCTTTAAATGTTCATGAAAAAGAACTGAGGGTCAGGCATAGATAGCGTCACTTGCCTTTGTAATGCCAGCAGCTCTGGAGGCTGAGGCAGGAGGATTACAAATTTGAGGCCAACTGCAGCAACTTAGACAGACCCTATCTCAAAATAAAAAATAAAAAGGTCTGGGAATATGGCTCAGTGGTTAAGCACCCCTGGGTTCAATCCCCAGTACCAAATTTAAAAATAATAAATAAATTTAAAAAATAAAGGAAAGTGAGGGGGATAACACAAGTTTGGTAAAAAGATGGCCAAATACGGCTGGGGATATAGCTCAGTTGGTAGAGTGCTTGCCTCATAAGCACAAGGCCCTGGGTTCAATCCCCAGTACCACCAAAAAAAAAAAAAAAAAAAAGGCCAAATAAATGTTAGGCACGTTTTTTAAAATTTGTTTTGCTTCTGCAATTCTTTCACGATTTTTTATATATTTGAAAATTTGTTTTCCTAATGAAAATTAATTTTGAAAAGGATAATTTTAAGTACCTAAATATTAAAATTTGTAGATGTTTCCAAAGCTCTATACACTGGGTTATTAAATACACTATATTGTATTGAGAAAGTTATGGCAAAGGGTCCAGATTTTGCTCCTTCACATCCTATCTCTGTATCTATTATAGAACCTGTGATACTGTAGTCATTTCATATGTTTAAAAAATGAGTAAAGCAAAGCAGTGGCTGTAACTAAACATGGAAATGTGTACTTGGCCTGCACTATCTAATATTGTAATCATTAGCAACATGTTGATCACTTGAAATTGAAGTATTGAACACTTGAAATGTGGACAGTCCAAATTAAAATGGTGTTAGTTGTAAAATATAAGATTTTGAAGGTCAAGTTCTAAAATGTTATGTTAAGTATTCAATTTTTCTTATTGAAATGAGAATATATTAGATACATGGCACAATACATGATACATTCTAATGATATAGTATAATGCATTTTAAAATACATTCAAATTAATTTCAAAAAAAAGTTGAAAAATAGAACTACCATATGATTCAGCAATCCCACTATGGAGTATATATCTAAAGGCAATGAAATCTCGTGTTTGGGGCAAGACTGTTCAATACCTAAGAAGTGAAAACAACGTTGAGTGTCCATCAGCTGACGAATGGATAAAGAGGTTGTGGCATATATACACAATGAAATACTTTTCAGCTATGAGGCAAAGGAATCCTATCATTTGTGACATTGTGGATGGAAACTGCAGATTACGTTAAGGGAAATAAGGCAGTCACAGAAAGACTGGGGTAGGAGATCTGAGCCTGTCAAACACGTTTCATGACTTTTGTTGTGAAAATGGTGAGACTGATCCTCCTCCCTTCAACACTGGACTTGAAATGACAGTGAGTGTTGTGGAAGTAGCAAGGCATTTTGTTAAAAGTAGAGGCAGTGACTTAAGATCAGATACCAAAGGGAGCAGAGCCTGGAAATTTATCAAGGAGAATTTTCTTTCTGTCCTAGAGATAAATCTACCTTTATGTTAACCAGTTTTATTTACTTATTTATTTTTATAACATTCAACTTTGTTGAGTTTTCTGTCACTTGCAACCAAAAGAATCCAAACAAATTTATTTATAGGTGATTTATTTAGTTCTTCATTAAAATATATATGTTTAGTTTATGAATATGTCTAAAAAACTCTGTTTTCTGGTTTTTGAGCAACCATTTGAAATACAAACTTGAAGTGGGATAACAGGCCCACAGTTCTTAGCCACTTGGTCAGCCAGTATACATTTATTAAACCTGTCAGACAGGAAGACTAATGAAAGTAGACCATGTCTTCCTTTTTTATGTCTTTTTTGTTCTCAGTTCCTAAAATAATGTTTGCACATTGTAACTGCATAGTTAATAACTGTCTAAAAAATGAATAAAATAACATTATAAATTGTTAAGAAAAAAGTTAGGATTGTTTGCCTAAATTATGTGATAATTTTTAAAAAGCTGATTTAATATATTGATATACAGATGGGCATAAATGACTAAGAAAACTCTTAGTTTCTGATCATGAGAAATTGTTTAACTCTCTGAAACTCATGTGCAAAACATAAATGATTATAATATCAAGTTAAATAATTAAGTAGGAATTTAATAATTTATGTAAAATATATATGAGTTCAGTGAATATCAATTACCATTGTTGCAATGAATGAATTATCAACTTGCCTTAATTTAATAACGCTTAGTTATTGTTGTTATAACCTTTAAAATTTGTTTAAAACTAAATCTTTTTTTTCTGATTTGATATTTATTTATAAATACATTTGAAAGGCTAATAGTCCTTTTTTTCTTTTTTAAAATTTGTTCTTTTTAGATATACATGACAGTATAATTATTTTGACATATTATACACACATGGAGTATAACTTCTAATTAGGATCCGAATTTTGTGGTTGTACATGATGTGGCATTACACTGGTTGTATAATATATGAACATAGGAAAGTTATACCCAATTCTTTCTTCTCTCTTTCAGTTCCACCTCCTCCCTACCCTTTAAAACCCTTTGTCTAATCCAATTAAATTATATTCTTCCCTCCCCCACTCTTAATTTGTTTTAGCATCTACATGTCAGAGAGAACAATGGGCCTTTGACTTTTGGGGCATTGGCTTATTTCACTTAGCATAATGGTCTCCAGTTCCATCCATTTACCAGCAAATGCCATACTTTCACATTTCTTTAGGGTTGAGTAATATTCCTTTGCATATATATACCACATTTTCTTTATGGATTCATCTGTTGAAGTGCATCTAGATTGGCTCCATGGCTTAGCTATTGTGAATTGAGCTACTATTAACATTGATATGGCTGCATCACTGTAGTATGCTGATTTTAAGTCCTTGGATTTATACCAAGGATTGGGATAACTGGATCAAATGGTGTTTCCATTCCAGGTTTTGTGAGGAATCTTCATACTACTTTCCAGAGTAGTGGCACCAATTTTCAGTCCCACCAGCAGTGTATGAGTGTACCTTTTTCCTCACATCCTTGACAAAATTTATTGTTACTTGTTGTATTAGTCAGGGTTCTCTAGAGGAACAGAAGCAACAGGAAGTATGACTATAAAAAGGGAATTTATTAGATAGCCTTACACGACTAGGGAAACTGGATAGTCCACAAGGGCTGCAGGTTGGAGAGTTGGAAGAACCAGTAGCTGTCCAATCTGACAGATGGAAGCCCCAGAACAAGAGGGATCAACAGTGCTACCCTAGTCCCAGACCAAGGCTTCTAGAAACTCCCTGGAGTATCACTGGCAGAGTCCAACTTGGAAGAGTGAAGCTTTCTTGTGCAATATCCTCAGAAGATTGAAGCAGCAGACAAGAACCCATTCAAGAAGAGTGGAGCTTGCATCTGCATCTGCTTCCTTGTTCTTCCAAATTTTATTCCATCCAAGCCATTATCCTATTGAGCAACGCTGCCCATGCATAGGGAGGGTCTCCACTTCAGTTCACTATCCCACATTCCAGTCATTCCTAGACATACCCAGAAGTCTCTTAATCATCAGCATCTCTTAATCCAATCAAATTGACAATACAAATTAACCGTTACACTTGTATTCTTTTTTTTGGTACCATTAATGTATTTATTTAAATATTATAAATAATGCTAGGAAACTATTAAGTAAAATGCATTCTGTATTCCTACATTGATAAGACACCATCTTTTTTAAAATTTATTTATTTTTTATTGTAAACAAATGGGATACATGTTGTTTCTTTGTACATGGAGTAAAGGCATACCATTTGTGTAATCATAAATTTACATAGGGTAATGTTGTTTGATTCATTCTGGTATTTTTCCCTTCCCCCCACCATTCTTTTCCCTCTATACAGTCCTTCCTTCCTCCATTCTTTCCCCCCTCCCTAACCCTAACTCTAACCCTAACACTAACCCCTCCCACCCCCCATTATGTGCATCATCCACGTATCAGCAAGTTCATTCATCCTTTGATTTTTTGAGATTGGCTTATCTTACTTAGCATGATATTCTCCAATTTCATCCATTTGCCTGCAAATGCCATAATTTTATCATTCTTTATGGCTGAGTAATATTCCATTGTATATATATATACCACAGATTCTTTATCCATTCATCAATTGAAGAGCATCTAGGTTGGTTCCACATTCTGGCTATTGTGAATTGAGCAGCTATGAACATTGATGTGGCTGTATCTCTATACTATGCTGATTTTAAGTCCTTTGGGTATAGGCCAAGGAGTGGGATAGCTGGGTCAAATGGTGGTTCCATTCCAAGTTTTCTAAGGAATCTCCACACTGCTTTCCAGAGTGGCTGCACTAATTTGCAGCCCCACCAGCAATGTATGAGTGTACCTTTTTCCCCACATCCTCTCCAACACCTATTGTTGCTTGTATTCTTGATAATCACCATTTGAATTGGGGTGAGATGAATCTTAGGGTAGTTTTGATTTGCATTTCTCTAATTACTAGAGATGTTGAACATTTTTTCCATATATCTGTTGATTGCTTGTAGATCTTCTTCTGTGAAGTGTCTATTCATTTCCTTAGCCCATTTGTCTATTGGGTTATTTGTATTCTTGCTGTTGAGTTTTTTGAGTTCTTTATAGATTCTGGAGATTAGTGTTCTATCTGAAGTATGATTGGCAAAGATTTTCTCCGGCTATGTAGACTCTTTCTTCGCATTGCTGATAGTTTCCTTTGCTGAGAGAAAGCTTTTTAGTTTGAATCTATCCCAGTTATTGATTCTTGTTTTTATTTCTTCTGCTATGGGAGTCCTGTTGAGGAAGTCTGGTCCTAAGCTGACATGTTGAGGATCTGGACCAACTTTTTCTTCTATAATCTGCAGAGTCTCTGGTCTGATTCTGAGGTCCTTAATCCATTTTGAGTTTAGTTTCATGCATGGTGAGAGATCTGGGTTTAGTTTCATTCTGTTGCATATGGATTTCCAATTCTCCCAGCACCATTTGTTGAAGAGGCTATCTTTTCTCCATTGCATATTTTTGGCACCTTTGTCTAGTATGAGAAAATTTATTTGGGATTGTGTCCATGTCCTCTATTCTGTACCATTGATCAACCTATTTTGATACCAATACCATGCCGTTTTTGTTACTATTGCTGAGTAGTATAGTTGAAGTTCTAGTATTACGATACCCCCAGCTTCATTTTTCCTGCAAAGGATTGCTTTAGCTATTCTGGGTTTCTTATTCTTCCAGATGAATTTCATGATTGCTTGCTGTATTTCTGCAAGGTACATCATTGGGATTTTAATTGGAATCGCATTGAATCTGTATAGCACTTTTGGTAGTATGGCCATTTTGATAATATTAATTCTGCCTATCCAAGAACATGGGAGATCTTTCCATCTTCTAAGGTTTTCTTTAATTTCTTTCTTTAGTGTTCTGTAGTTCTCATTGTAGAGGTCTTTCACCTCTTTTGTGAGATTGATTCCCAAGTATTTTATTTTTTTCAAAGCTATTGTGAATGGGGTAGTTTTCCTAATTTTTCTTTCCAGAGATTCATCACTTATGTATAAAAATGCATTAGATTTATTAGCATTGATCTTGTAACCTGCTACTTTACTGAATTCACTTATGAGTTCTAAAAGTTTTCTGGTGGAATTTCTTGGTTCCTCTAAGTATATAATCATATCATCAGAAAATAGGGATAGTTTACGTTCTTTTCCTATTGGTATCCCTTTAATTTCTTTGGTCTGTCTAATTGCTCTGGCTAGAGTTTCAAGGATGATATTGAATAGAAGTGGTGAAAGGGGAATTCCCTGCCTTGTTCCAGTTTTTAGGGGGAATGCTTTCAGTTTTTCAGCATTCAGAATGATATTAGCCATGGGCTTAGCATAGATGGCCTTTACAATGTTAAGGAATGTTCCCACTATCCCTATTTGTTCTAGTGTTTCGAGCATGAATGGGTGCTATATTTTATCAAATGCTTTTTCTGCATCTATTGAAATAATCATGTGATCTTTGACTTTAAGTCTATTGATATGGTGAATTACATTTATTGATTTCCTGATGTTGAACCAACCTTGCATCCCTGGGATGAAACCCACTTGATCATGGTGCACTATCTTTTTAATATGTCTTTGTATGTGATTTGCTAAAATTTTGTTGAGAATTTTGCGTCGATGTTCATTAAGGATATTGGTCTGAAATTTTCTTTCGTCCATGTGTCTCTGTCTGGTTTAGGTATCAGGGTAATATTGGCTTCATAGAATGAGTTTGGGAGGGATCCCTCCTCTTCTATTTTATGGAATACTTTGAGAAGTATTGGAATGAGCTCTTCTTTAAAGGTTTTGTAGAACTCGGCTGAGAACCCATCTGATCCCGGACTTTTCTTTGTTGGTAGGCTTTTGATGACTTCTTCTATTTCAGCACTTGAAATTGGTCTATTTAAATTGTGTATGTCCTCCTCGTTCAGTTTAGGAAATTCATATGTCTCTAGAGACCTGTTGATGTCTTCGATATTTTCTATTTTGTGGGAGTATAGATTTTCAAAATAGCTTCTAATTATGTTTTATATTTCAATCCTATTTGTTTTGATATTTCCTTGTTCATTCCGAATTTTAGTGATTTGGGTTTTCTCTCATCTTCTCTTTGTTAGTGTGGCTAAAGGTTTATCAATTTTGTTTATTTTTTCAAAGAACCAACTATTTATTTTGTCAATTTTCTGTATTGTTTCTTTTGTTTCAACTTCATTGATTTCAGGTCTGATTTTAACTATTTCCTTTCTTCTACTACTTTTGGTGCTGGTCTGTTCTTCTTTTTCTAGGGCTTTGAGCTGTAGTGTTAGGTCGTTTATTTGTTGAGTTTTACTTCTTTTATTAAATGCGCTCCATGAAATAAATTTCCCTCTAAGTACTGCTTTCATAGTGTCCCAGAGATTTTGATATGATGTTTCTTTGTTCTCATTTACCTCTAAGAATTTTTTAATTTCCTTCCTAATATCTTCAGTTATCCATTCATCATATAATAGCATATTGTTTAATCTCCAGATGTTGGAATAGTTTCTGTGTTTTACTCTTTCATTTATTTTTAACTTCAATCCATTATGATCTGATAGAATACAAGGTAGTGTCTCTATCTTCTTGTATTTGCTAACATTAGCTTTGTGGCATAATATATGGTCTGTTTTAGAGAAGGATCCATGTGCTGCTGAGAAGAAAGTGTATTCGCTCTTGGTTGGATGGTATATTCTATAAATGTCTGTTAAGTCTAAATTGATTGTGTTATTGAGATCTGTGGTTTCTTTGTTCAATTTTTGTCTGGAAGATCTGTCCAGTGGTGAGAGATACGTGTTAAAATCACCTAGTATTATTGTGTTATGGTCTATTTGGTTTCTGAAATTGAGAAGGATTTGTTTGACATACATGGATGAGCCACTGTTTGGGGCATAGATGTTTATGATTGTTATATCTTGCTGATTTATGCTTCCCTTAAGCAGTATGAAATGACCTTCTTTATCCCTTCTGACTAACTTTGGCTTGAAGTCCACATTATCTGAAATGAGGATGGATACTCCAGCTTTTTTGCTGAGTCCATGTGCATGGTATGTTTTTCCCCATCCTTTCACCTTTAGTTTATGGGTATCTTTTTCTATGAGGTGAGTTTCTTGTAGGCAACATATTGTTGGATCTTTCTTTTTAATCCAATCTGCCAGTCTATGTCTTTTGAGGGGTGAATTCAGGCCATTAACATTCAGGGTTATTATTGAGATATGATTTGGTTTCCCAGTCATTTGGTTCATTTTTTAAATTTTATTTATTTATTTGTTTGACGCATCTTGGTTCCTCCTTTATTTGACAATTCCTTTAGGATATTTCCTCCCTTTGCTGATTTGCTTCTTTGTTTTTCATCTCTTCCTCATGGAATATTTTGCTGAGAATATTCTGTTATGCTGGCTTTCTTTTTGTAAATTGTTTTAGCTTTTGTTTATCATGGAAGGATTTTATTTCATCGTCATATTTGAAGATAAGTTTTGCTGGGTATAAGATTCTTGGTTGGCATCCATTTTCTTTCAGGGCTTGAAAAATGTTGTTCCAGGCCCTTCTAGCTTTTAGGGTCTGGATTGAAAAATCTGCTGATATCCATATTGGTTTCCCCCTGAATGTAATTTGGTTCTTTTCTCTCACAGCCTTTAAAATTCTGTCTTTATTTTGTATGTTAGGTATTTTCATTATAGTGTGCCTTGGTGTGGGTCTGTTGTAATTTTGTGTATTTGGAGTCCTATAAGCCTCTTGAACTTGATTTTCCATTTCATTCTTCAGATTTGGGAAATTTTCTGATATTATTTCATTGAATAGATTGTTCATTTTTTTGGTTTGTTTCTCTTAGCCTTCCTCAATCCCAATAATTCTTAAATTTGGCCTTTTCATGATATCCCATAGTTCTTGTAGATTCTGTTCATGATTTCTTACCATCTTCTCTGTTTATTCAACTTTGTTTTCAAGGTTAAATATTTTGTCTTCATGTCTGAGGTTCTGTCTTCCAGGTGTTCTATCCTACTGGATATGCTTTCTATGGAGTTTATAACTTGGTTTATTGTTTCCTTCATGTCAAGGATTTCTGTTTGGTTTTTTTTCAATATTTCTAACTCTTTATTGAAATGATCTTTTGCTTCCTGTATTTGCTCTTTTAACTGTCGATTGGTGCGATCATTCAATGCCTGCATTTGCTCTTTCATCTCATCATTCAGTGCATACATTTGCTCTTTCATCTCATTGTTTGCTTCCCTGATCATTTTAATTATGTACATTCTGAACTCCTTTTCTGTCATTTCTTCTGCCATGCTCTCATTGGGTTTTTTTGATGTAACATCTAGATTTGTTTGCAGCATTTTCTTTCCTTGTTTTCTCATATTGTTCAGGTATCAGTGGACCGCTGAGATATTACAGATTTCCTCTATTGACTTACAATATCCCTGAAGATTTCTATATATATCCCCTCTTAGCCTTCAGTAGGCTGAAGTCTTGGAGGAAGTTGATAATGCGGTGCTCCACAAGGAAGCTGCCTCTCTAGGAGTGGTGGCCTTCAGGTGGGGTATATTCCCTGCTAGTGGGCAGAGGTGCCTCCACTTGTTGACCAATAGTCATCCAAAGGGGAACTAGGCTGCGGGCTGAGGCAAGGCCTGTTTGGGCCTGTGTCTCTGGTTTTACCGTCCTTGTGGGGAAACCTCACCCGGCAGGGAAGACTCACCCGGTGGGGAGGTCTCGCTGGTCAGTTCCCTCCTAGAGGTTCCCCTCAATTTACAGCTACTGCCTGAGCTGGGCTGCCTTCCTCTGCAAAGTTCCCAGGGGCCCGGCCCTACCTCCTGGGCCTGGGAGCCTCACCCTTCGCAGATGAATCTCCTTAGGCTGCCTCTTCTCAGAGAATCTGCCCGCAGTCCTGGAACCTTCGCTCTGCCCCTAAGCCTGTCTCTGTGGGGCTCGTCCACCAAGAATCATCCTAGATCCTGGGACCCTGCTCTGCACCTAATCGCCTGGCTATGCGGCCCCTCCTCTGAGCAACCACCTGGGGCCCCGTACAATCGCTCTGAGTCCCAGAGACCCGCCACACGCCTCTTCCTCCAGACAGCCGCCCAGTATTCCGGTGCGGTCACTAGGAGTCCAAGCAACTCACTGCGTGCCTCTTCCTCCCACCAACCTCCTGTAGCCCTGGGCAATCAATCACTCCAAGTCGAAGTGACCCTCCCCGTTCCTCGTTCTCCTCCAGGTAACCCCCCGGGTGTTCAGGAGCGGTCGCTCTGAGTGGTTCTGAATCCACGCACATGTCCTGCTGCACGCGTCCTCTGGGCAACCGCCTGGAGCTCTGGTGCGGCCACTCGAGAACAATTGACCCACCGCGCTCCTCCTCCAGGCAGCCCCCCTGTGTTCAGGAGCAGTCGCTTTAAGTCCAAACAACTTACCAATCGCCTCCTCCTCTGAGCAGCCGCCTGGAGCTCTAATGCAATCACTGCGAGTCCAAAGCCCCGCTCTTCCTCCTCCTCCTCCTACTTCTCTGGGCAGGCCCCGGTGTTCAGAAGTGGTCTGAGTCCAAACAGCTGGCCACGCAGCTCCTCCTCTGGCAACCGCCTGTAGCTCTGGTGTAGTCACTCCAAATCCAAGCGGCCACGCTCCTCCTCCTCCTCCTCAGGGCAGGCCCCAGTTTTCTGAGTCCACACAGCTCTCCTTTCTGCTCCTCCCCTGGGCAGCCACCGGAGCCCCAGTGGTTGCTCCGAGTCCCAGCGCTGTGCTGAGTGGCCTCCTCTATGACGCTCCCAGTTGTCCGAGTTCACTGCTCCAGCAGGGGGAGGGGCGTCTCGCCGGCAGCTCTACTTCACAAAGTTCCCTGCGTTCCGGGACTACCGTCCCATCCGGGATGCCTCCCCAATGGGAGAGACTGCCCGGCTGCTTTGAGTTGGTCCCAAGTCTCTCAATATCTCCTCTTGTGAATCCTGAGTCCTGGAGCAACATGAAATGCAGCCACCCTCTAGGCTGCCATCTTGAAATGCCTCTGATAATTGCCATTCTGACTGGAGTAAGATGGAATCTCAGTGTGGTTTTAATTTGCATTTCTCAATTGCTAGAGATGTTAAACATTTTTTCATATATTTGTTGACCATTTGTAGTTCTTCTGCGAATTGCCTGTTCAGTTCCTTTGCCCATTGATTGATTGAGTTATTTGTTTTTTGGTGTTGTTTTTTGAATTCTTTATATATCCTAGAGATTAATGCTCTATTTGAGGTGCTGGTGGCAAAGATTTTCTCCCATCCTATAGGCTCTATCTTCATGATCTTGAGTGTTTCCTTTGCTGTAAAGAAGCTTTTTAGTTTGATACCATCCCATTTATTGTTTTTTGATCTCACTTCTTGTGCTTTGAGAGTCTTGATGAGGAAATCTGTTCCCGAACCAACATGATGAAGACTTGGGCATACATTTCCTTCTACTTGCGTCAGTGATCTAATGCATAGATCCTCATCTACTTTGACTTTTGTGCAGTGTCAGAGATAGGGATTCAGTTTCATTCTGCTACATATGGATTTCCAGTTGTCCCAGCACCATTTGTTGAAGAGGTTATTTTTTTCTCCAATGTATGTTTGTGGCACCTTTGTTTAGTATGAGATAACTATATTTATGTGGGTTTGTCTCTGTTTCTTCTATTCTGTATCATTGGCCTACCTGTCTGTTATGGTGCTGATACCATGCTGATTTTGTTACTATAGTTCTGTAGTATAAAGTCTGGTATTGTGATGTCTCCTGCTTCACTTTTCTCACTGAGGATTGCTTTGGGTATTCTGGGCCTCTTATTTTCATGTTTGTGTTTTCTATTTCTAGGAAGAATGTTATTGGAATTTTAATAGGAATTGCTTTAAATCTGTATAGTACTTTTGGTAGTATTGCCATTTTGACAATGTTTCTGTGTATAGAAGGACAGGGAAAATCTTCCCATTGCCTAAGTTCTTCTTCAATTTTTTTCTTTAGTGTTCTATAGTTTTCATTGTAGAAGTTTTTCACCTCTTTTGCTAGATTGATTCCCAAGTATTTTATTTTTCGAGGCTATTGTGAATGGGAGAATTTTCCTAATTTCTTTTTCAGTTGATTCATCATTGTTGTATAGGAACACAATTGCTTTATGTGTGTTAATTTTATATTCTGATACTTTGATGAATTTGTTTATGAATTCTAGTAGTTTTCTGGTGAAGTTTTTTGTTTCTTCTATAGATTCTGTGTCTTGTAATATAGCATCATGTCATTAGCAAATAGGGATAGTCCAAGCTAGTTTGATACTTCTCCTATTTGTATGGCTTTAATTCCTTTCTTTTGTCCAATTGTTCTAGCTAATTCAAGGACTGTGTTGGATAGAAGTGGTGAAAGAAGGTATTACTTTCTTGTTCCAGTTTTTAGAGAGAATGCTTTCAATTTTTCTCCATTTAGAATGATGTTGGCCTTGGGTTTAGCATAGAGAGCTTTTGCAATGTTAAGGTATATTCCTACCATTTCTAGATTTTCTAGTTTTTTTGCACAATAATGGATGCTGAATTATGTCAAATGCTTTTTCTGCACCTGTTGAGGTAATCATGATTCTTGTTTTTAATTCTGTTGATGTGCTGAATTATATTTATTGATTTCCATATGATGATCCAAACTTGCATCCCTAGATTGAACCCCTCTTGATCAGGTGCACTATCTTTTTAATATGTTTTTTGTATGTGGTTTGTCAGTATCTTATTAAGAATTTTTGCATCTATGTTCATCAGGGATATTGGTCTGAAATATTTTTTCCTTGATGTGTTGTTGTCTAGTTTTGATATCAGGATGGTCCTAGCTTCATAGAATGAGTTTGGAAGGGTTCCCTCCTTTTCTATTTAATGGAATAATTTGAGGAGTATTGGTGTGAGTTCTTCTTTGGTGATCTGGTAGAACTCAGCTGAGAATCTGTCTGGTCCTGTGCTTTTCTTTGTCGATAGGTTTTTAATGGCATCTTTAATTTCATTGCTTGAAATTGATCTGTTTAAATTTTCTATGTTCTCCTGATTCAGTTTGGGTAGTTCATATGGCTCTAGAAATTTGTTGTTACATTCAAGATTGTCTATTTTATTAAAGTTTTCAAAACAGTGTCTGATTATCGTATTTCAGTAGTGTACACGGTGGTATTTCCTTTTTTATCAAGAATTTTAGTAATTTGACTTTTCTCTCACTCTTCCTTAGCTTGGCTAATGGTTTATCAATTTCATTTATATTTTCAAAGAACCACCTTCTTGTTTCATTGTTTCTTTGAAATTTTTTTTGTTTTAATTTCATTGATTTCAGCTGGGATTCTGATTATTTCCTGTCTTCTACTGCTTTTGGTGTTGAGTTGTTCTTCTTTTTCTTGAGCTTTGAGATGTAATGTTCAGTTGTATATTTGGTGACTTTCTATTCTTTTAATGAATGAGCTCAATGCAATGAACATTTCTCTTAGCATTGCCTTGATAGTGTCCCAGAGATTGATATGTTGTGTCACTACTCTCATTTACCTCTAAATATTTTTTAAAATTTCCTCCCTGATTTTTTCTGCTATCCAGTGGTCATTCAACAGCATATTATTTAGTCTCCAGGTGATAGAGTAGCTTCTATTTTTTATTTTACCATTGATATCTAATTTCATTCTATAATGATCTGATAGAATGCAAGGTATTAGCTCTTGTTCTTTTTTGTTTTTTGTTTGTTTTTGTATATGCTAAGATTTGCTTTGTGGTCTATAATGTGGTCTGTTTTAGAGAAGGATCCATATGTGGCTGAGAAGAAAGTGTATTCAGTCATTGATGCATTAAATATTTTATATATATATTTGTCTATTAAGTCTAAATTATTGTTTGTATATTTAGTTCTACAGCTTCTTTATTTAATTTTTGCTTGGAGGATCTAGCCAGTAGTGAGAGAACCATGTTAAAGTCACCCACTATCATTGCATTGTGGTCTATTTGATTCTTGATATGAAGAAGAGTTTGTTTGGTGTATGTAGCTGCTCCACTCTTTGAGGCATAAATATTTATTATTGTTATGTCTTGTCAATGTATGATTCTCTTAAGCAGAATGGAATGATTCTGTTCTTGAAGTATCTTGGTTTGTTTAGGGTGATTTGTTCCCTTACTTTTCATGTTGTTTGTGTGTTTACCCATCTAACAGTATGGCAGTATCTGAGGCAGTAGAGTTTCTATCCTGTGAATTTATAGGATCACTTAAGGTTTCTGGTATCTTTCCATTTAGGGGGAGACAAATAATAACAACAACAAATGCAGATAATATGTAGTATTTAATCAAACAGTTCCAGTTATGACATCTACAGGGTTAATTGTCACCATAAACAGAAATGATGTGATCAGTTATCACCCACAGTAATAATAGTAAGTTTGCAAACAGTTTTGAAATTTCAAATGATAGACAGGGAGAGAACAGAAGCAATGTAGAATGTGATGATTATGAGGAAGAAGGAAAGAAAATAGAAAAAAATTAAAAGAAGAGTGAAGAGGGACAGAGATTGTTTAGTGGAAGAAGAAAGAGAATCAAGGGAAACAAATGAGAGAAAAATCATATATAAAGTAAAAATTTAAATGATTAAAAATAAAAATAAAATTCAAAACAAAACTGAACTGTATTAATCAAACATCCTAGTTCTCAAAATACTGATCCATGAAATATAACTGACTTCAAAAATGCTTGAAATGAGAAAAAAAATATGAGTATGTATAAATGTCCATGAACCATTCAGGTTACAGTTAAACAGAGAAAAGAAAATAGAAAAACATTACAATCAAATAAAAAAAGATTTGATGAAAGTTAAAGAATTGTTTCCATTGGAGTTCACATGATTCTCAGCTTCCCTTCTCAGCAGTGTTAGGTGAAGTGGCCTAGAATGTTGGTGTGTGATGCCTCCTCCACCTTCAGGGTGGGGTTGCTGCAGTGTAAGAGGAATCCTGTAGGCAGAACTCCTGGAGGTGGAGTTTAAGCTTACTTAATCATTTGGTTCTTGCTTGAATGATGACTGGTCTGAAGATTTTTAAATCAGCACAGCTTCAGGGCCTAGCAGTTATCAGTCTGTGCTGGAAGACTGGACCTTACAGATCTCTGCATCTCCCCTGGGTTTTATTCATACAATGGAGAAGTCAATGATTAGTCCACTCCATCACCTGCAGACACCATATTTTCTGGTCCCTTAGTTTCAGTCTCCAAACTCAATCTCTTCTGCCCCACACTTTCAAATTCCTGGCCTGACGTATCTCACCCAGGCTGTCTCACAAGTGGCCAGGATGAATGATGAGGAAGAAAGACAGGTGGGTTTCCAAGACCAGCAATCTCCTGTGTAAACCCTTCTCTACATTTGACTTTCTCTCCTGGTCACTTAGGCATACTCTATGTCACATAGTGTGGGTATGCCAGGCCTTTATTTCAGGCCAAACTCCAATTTGCCAGGAATTGGCTCCCCCAGCTGGTGGCCCCCACACTACAGCTGCAAAATGATTCTTTCCTCTGTTCTCTGCAGGCAGCATGGGAGAGATGTGGTTCCTTGCCCACACAAAGATATCGTGCAACACGTCTTTCGGTTTTGATCACTGGGCTTTCCATAATCAGACACTGCCGGGGTCCAGCCCTAGCAGGAGTCCATGGGTTCCACACTGGTAAATGGGGCGCGGGGAGACAGCATAGGCGATGGATAGAGAATGAAAGACACAGACTCTAGTTCTGGTGCCATCAATCCCACTTTATTCTGGAGAAGGCTGGGTTTATATACACTTTTCTTCAGGCTATGATGACAGGCTTATGATTAATAAAATCAAAGAAGTTTCCAAAGCATAGGCAGAAATTGTTTTTACCGAAATCAGTAACCATACAGATTACAAATATTTAATTAAGTCAATGAGCTAATACAATGTTTATTTCCTTAATATCTAAACTCTATGTGACCTAAGACTATTATTATTCTCGCGGTTAAAGCGATAGACAAATAATCTCACATGACTATTTCTACTAGGTCCATCTGATTAATATCTAAATTGCTAAGTTACAGGAGGGCAACAGTCCCAATGGTTCCCATGGCTAAGTTTTTATACTAAATAGATTACATTGTCTTATGTAGCTCTTTTTCTCAGAACAGGACATTGTGTACCAATGTTTATTATAGGAGTGACCTATTTTTTGTAGGAAGGAAGGAATGTTGTGAAACCTTATTCTTTTACCTTACCACCACACATAAACAAAACCGTCATCTGGATTAAACCACCCTGTAGGAGACAGGGGGAGATCTACATCTACCTTCTCTAAGGGCTTGCCTTTAGCGGGGGTAGCAGGGCTTGCCATGGATAAAATAAGCTAGTCCGTATCTAGTAGCTACTGTGGGAGGTGCTTTTTGCATACTCATGGTTGGAAAGACAGACGGTTCCGTGGCCAAATTTATGTACTACATTACATGTTCATAACAAGCACCCCAGGAAGAAGACACATCACACAGTGGTAAAAGATTTTTTACTACTTGTGGCTGAGAAGCAGTTATAGTCCCTAATGTTTTATTAATATTCATGGGAAACTCTGTAGTATTCCCTTCACCCTCAGTGATTACTACCAAGGAATAGTATGAGTAATATAGTATTAGAAACATAATGCAGAAAAAGGACCAGAGCCCGGAGGCAAGCATCTGGCATCTCCCAGGACGATGAGTCCTTGCAAACATAATTCCCCCAGTGGATCCTTGTCAAGCACTGGTTGGGTTGCCAGGCGCCCCCGCAAGACACTCCTCAGGCCTCCTAAAAATGCAGGTTCCTTTAATTGCCTTATCCCTCCACTTTGCTCTTGGAGGGACCACCCTGGCTACTGTCTCTGGCTGTGGCAAGAGAGGCTGTGATGGGGATTTCTTTGTCATTGTATTATACCCGACCTCCTGAGTACCTGATCTGCTTTGAATGTCTAGTATTAAATCCCAGAAAAGACCCTCTTTTTATCAACCACCTTGCTGAAAAGCTACATATCTGCTTTATTGGTTTCATGCCACAGAGCAGCCAGGAAAGTGACATTCTCTATTCTGCCATCTTGAAAGAATCTTAAAACTAAATCTATAGTTAAATTTGATGCTAAGCATTTCTGGTCAAGTTTGGATTTATATATTGTATTAAATACTCACATCGAAGTTTCATGTTAAATGTCTCAATTGAAGAATATTTCTGGCAGCCACTTTTATAGAATGCCTGATATCAAGGTTGCTGAAAATCTTCATTGGTTTGTCCAACTATACTAATTTCTTTATAGCAGGTAAGATAAATTTGAGAAGACTTGGGATAAGAAACATCAGTCATGAAAACCAAGAACATTTTAGTAGTAGAAGAGTAACAAAGCAAATTATAGAGTCTTCTGTTAAATAAAAACAAAAGAGAATCTGAAAATCATCTTATTTTGGCTTTTCCTATTGGAAAAGTTAGCTAAACATTCATTGCATTAATGTACATGCTAATGAAACAAAAAATAACCTGCATCTTAATTTCCCTAGTCCCAAATGTTATTTCAGTGTATTCACATAGTACATTTTTTTGGATTATGTTCAAAGTACATATCAGAATAATAAATAATAATTGAGTACTACTTTTGTCTCCTACCTGCTGTCTTGATTTCTTTTCTTTTGAACTTCCATATCCAAAACTGGTGATATATATTGTGTGTGTGTGTACACATGAATAGTGGAAATATAGATAGATACATACTTGCATACATACATATGTAGATGCATAGATCAACATTTCAACATTTATAAGAAATTAGGGTTTGGGTAAATTGTTTCGCTTTTATGGTAGAAGGAATTATTTTCAGTTCTTCCCTTATCTATAATTATTTACCATGTAACCTTTCACTTACACACACACACACACACACACACACACACAATAAATGAAACAAAATTAAAGAGAAAAAATATTATTTACTACTCCTTGATATTGAGCTGTCTTGTGACTTGAAATGATATTTTAGGAGATAATGTGTTTCTGAGTTCAGCTTAATCATATATGTTACACAATAATGTATATTCACACCTTTGCTATGTGTGGGAGATACTATTTCAGCTTTTAATTTTGAAATTGAACATATGACTAGCACTGCCCTATGCACTTTTAGCAAACATGATACATGTAAAAGTCTGAAAATTAATGTAGCAGTTGAGCTGACTCTCCTGTACTTCTGTTATTGTTACGTAAATAATATGTCTTCATCAGGTCCTGTGAGTCCAAGAGATACACAGAGAGAACTTCTCCTTAAACTATAGATTGGAGCCAAGCTTAGCCTAAGTAAGCCTCCAGTCAGCATACCCATTTATGAACAAGAAAAAAAATATTGTTGTTTTATGCCTCTTAGTTGTGGGATAAGTTGTTACAAGCACAATTGTGGTAATGGCTTGTACTTATGTATGAAAAATTTTTTTCTATGTAACTAACAACTCACAGTTTGTTTTGTATCTACAGAAAAATTTTCCAGTGTTTGCAAATTGTCATTTTCAAAATAAGTCTAATATACCTTATGACAAAGCAAATCCTTACCAGAGGGAGATGAATTATTTTACCACAATAGAAAACGTGTAGTCACATTTTGAACCCAGAGGGGCTTAACCCTGAGCTGCATCCCCAGCCCTTTTTAAATTTTTTATTTTGAGACAGCATCTTGCTAAGTTGCTTAGGGCCTCACTAAGTTGCTGAGGCTGACTTTGAACTTGCAATCCTCCTGCCCAGCTTCCTGGGCTGCTGGGTTTACAGGCATATGCCACCATGCCCAGATACTTTTCCTCTTAATATATATGTATACATGCACCCTCACACATGTGAATATCTATGTAATTATTACCCCGAAGTTTATATATGTGGTCAACACTGCTATTTATTCTTGCTCCACCCTGTAGAATCTGTACTTTCCAGCCTGCATAATCACGAGTCAGTTCCTTAAAATAAGTCTCTTTATGCATGTTTGTGTACACACACAACACCTCATTGTTGCTGTTTCTCTGGAGGAGACTAATATAAGGAACTTAACCAACATAGTTACTAAATGTGGAGTATGTTAATGCTTATTTTTCGAGGATAAACTTCTGTTCCACATGAAAGTAAAATGATGATGGTCATGGTGGTGATGGTGATGATGATAATGATAATTGCAGTATAGCTACATATATTAAAATGCACTTAATGACCTCACAGTGTTATACTGTCCTTGAGATTTCACTGTCTACTTAGTTCCTTTTTGTTATTTATTAATTTAACTCACAAAATTATTGTGTACAGTGAAATAACTCAATCATAAGTAATGTATCAACACAGGTAAACAGGAGTGTTTACTCAGTAAGTTTTACCTTCAGTTTTGTCCGAAACCAGTGGAGAATGCCCCCTTATACTAATGAATAGATTCAGTGAAGCTAGCCAAAGCACCTGCCAAAAATACCTTCAAAAATGTTCCCTTTACACAACCCCCCAAATTAAAAATGTTCAAAATGTTAATTTGAAGTACTGAGGAACAAGCCCATACCTTGTGTCAACCAGTGTTTATATGAAGTGGAAATTCAAATTACTGAGGCTTAATTATGTAGAGTTATCTGGGACGTGGCAGTAATTTGGGGGTAAGGTGTTTGGGTAAGGCACTACTCAAGTAAGTAAATGTCTTCTCTTGTTTTTTATTTTTTATTCAATGAGGTACCTTTCTAAGTTTCCACTTTTTTTTTTTTACTTCTTTTTTGAGGGTGAGGGCAAGGATGCCTTTTTTTAAAACAAGAAGAACATAAAAATCCTAATAATCATAACAGCAGATGCCTCCAGACTTATGCGTCAACATGAATATTGTTCAAGCTTCATATAGGTCACTCAAGGTAGATCACTCCAAGAAAATCTCTTCCTAAGGATTTGGTTCTTCCACATTAATATCCACACCTTCCTTCCCATAGGAACACAAACTAAGGTCAATGCATTTCCTATGGTTTAGAGTCCACTCACTCTCATCACATCAAGGACATTGTTTCACAAATAAGTTATCATTTCTCTTCACTCATCACTCTTTTCTTCTCTTTAGGAAATGAATATACTCAATTTCTCCTGAAATTGTGCTCTGTCTGTTCTATATATCGTGACCACACTCATGCCTTCATTTCACAGCCAAACTTCTTGTAAGGGTTGTGCCAGTTTACCCTCACCACCCCTTCTTCATTCATGCAGAAATATTTCTAAGTTAATGTTAGGGATTAGGCATCATGTATATTACCAAATTTAATTCTTTGTTATTGGATGAAATATATGCACCTATCCTCTACTCTCAGTTTACAAATGAGGAAACAGATTGAAAGAGGCTAAAAGATCTGCTGGTGAAAGTAACTTGAACCAAAGCATGCATACTAAAATATGTATATTATTCTCCCATAAAATTGGTTGTTTACTCTGTGATGATCAGGAATGATTAAGTTCTTTACTCACATTTTCTTGTTTTATCTTCATGACATCCCCCTTAAGTGAGGACTCCTGTTCATTAACTCCAGGGGTCTCAAATTCAACTGAAATGGTTTTTCTTAAGTTGTGAACAACCTATTGAATGCCAGGTCAAATAAACACTCTTTTTAAAAATTTTATTTTTTTGTGGCATTTATTTCTGGGCACCCTTTGCAGAGAAAGATGTCTTCACTAATGTTAAAGTTTTAAAAAATGAAGCTTGCCTTTCATTTATTTAAAATAGGAAAATTAAAAAATACATTAAGAGAAAAAATAATAAATTATTATTTAATTATGCCAATGACTACCTTAACATTATATATATGTATGTTCATATTTTATTACATAAATGTTCAGATTTTTTTCTAATACATGTGTATATCTATTTAATGCAGATATAAACACATACACAAACACACATATGAAAATGTAATGTCTTTTCCTCACTCATTGCATTGTTCATGGCTGAGACCCTTACAGCAAATGACAGACTTAAAAGAGAAAAGCATATAGATTTATTTAATTTAAGTTTTACATGATATGGAGCCTTCAGAAAGGAAGACCCAAAGAAACATGGGAATCAGTATATTTTATGGACAATTATGAAGAGTACAATTGAAAAACAAAAGGGTAATAAACTAGAGGGAACTTAGTGATACGTATTTGTTCAGATTTTTGGTGTGTCTTACTTCAGAGATGAGAACATTCCTTTCTTCCAAAACTTGGGAGTACTCCTTTGGAATGAGGGTTTTATGACCTACATCTGGGGAAGGTTGCTTTTATGGATTGCTTTAGAGAAGAAACTGCTATCAGCCAGGATTTATGGCTAGCTTAGAGATGAAGAGAAGCAGGAAGTACAAGATTGACGTTCCTTCTACTGTTTGCTGAAATGCCAACCAATATCCAACATTTTGTAGTTGCACAATATGGCTGTGTCATTATTTATTTAATCAATACTTAATATGTTATGGTTGTTTTTGAAAATTTTTATTTAAAATATTTCGTGATTTTCCTTAGGATAATTTGCTGAAAGTGCAATTGTAAGTCAAAAGTACATATGTTTTATAATCCTGGAATGCATATTGTCAAAATTCTAACAACTTCCTGGCCTCTCCTTGAATATTGATTTGCTTGGATCACTCTTTCTTGATTACCTGTCTCCTCTCCTAAAAAACTACCTGTCATTCTCCTTTACTTAGACTTTTTTTCTGTCTGAATCCTTACATCTTTCTGTTTTCAAGGGATTTGACTGTGCTCTTCCTACTATACTTATCTTCTCCAGGATATATCATCTAGGCATATGAGTTCTTCTGCTTCGTAAAGCAGTTTCCTCACAATGTTTTTTTTTTGGGTGGGGGGTCTTCACTAACAGTTGCCTTTATGCTTTTTAAGGTCAACCTTTTACCAAATCATAAAACCCATGTCATTTGTTCTATATTTTTAATACTGCAGACCCAATTTTCAGTACTTAGTTTTATTTATCAGCCTTTTTTTACTGTCTAACAAACCACAAAGAATCTTGGTGGCTTAGCTATGGATTAGCAGTTGGGCTAGGTTTACTTTGGATCCTTATATGATTGTAGTCACCTGAAGATTCAGTGGCAGGTAGATGGTCAAAGATGAAGTATTAGTTTCCTACCACAAATTGAGTGGCTTAAAACAATGCAAATGTATTTTCTCATAAACCCACATGCCACAGGTCAGATGTCCAGATTGGTTCAACTAGTTTACTTTGCTCTGGCTTTCAGAGGGTCAAAAATCAATGCATTGAAATAAGGGTCCAGAGAGAATCCATTTTCAAGATCATTCAAGGTGTTGGCAGTCTTAATTTCTTAAGATTGTAAGACTGATGTCCTTATTTCTCTTTTGACTGTCAGGTAGGGTTGTTCCAGGAACACAATTAAAAATTGTAATCTGCTAGCTGGAATCCCAACTTTTTATATGAAGTGGAATTATTAAAGTGTTCTCCAGGGGCTGGGGAGATAGCTCAGTTGCTAAAGTGCTTGTCTCATAAGCACAGGGCCCTGGGTTCGATCCCCAGCACCACAAAAAAAAAAAAAAAAAAAAAAAAAAAAATGCTCTCCAATATTTACTTATGTATATTCTGTCACATTCTTTTGGCTCAAGGAACAAAAACCAATGAAAACTAGGTCAAATAAGAAGAAATGGTTTATTACAAAGTTACAGATGTCCCAGGATTCCTAAGAATGAAAATGAAAATGTTGGGCCTCATGGAGGCTGAATTTAGAATGTCAGACACTGAGATGACTCTTATTCCCATGCACCCTATCGACTTTAAAATGTGCTTCCTAATTTCTAATTGCAATTTGGCTATCTTTCTCACCAATCCTTTATTTACTATATATTGTTCACTGGAATCACTAGCAACAATTCCTGTGACTATTGAGCTTATATTCTTGTCAGTAACTATAATTTCTCTGTCTCAATTACTTTACTGAGATTTAGATTTATGATTGGGTTATCAGTACTTTGACTGACTTTGACCAGATGATTTTCCATACTTGTACACAAGGAGGTGGATGAAAAGGTCATGTGCTTTTTCCTGATCCATGGTTGTAGCAGATCCAAGAAAATGAAGGTCTAGGAGAGAACTGATAGACATGTCTAGTATACTTGTTAAAAAATTAAGGGAAAGTACAGTTTTAAGGAGTGTTTAAAAAATATATAACTGCTATTATATATTCATAATGCAACTAATTCTTTGCTCTGTGAAATAGATTATGAAAGGTTCTAGCCCATTTTCTTGTGAAAGAGCTACTCATTAAATCATACGTAGTGTGTACATATATATACATATAATATGTATAGAAAACTACATATATCAGAAAACCATATATATAAACTAGTTATGACTCTGCCATTCTAATTTATACTAATATTACACTGTGTTATCTAGTCTAAAATAATTACTGTATTAATGACTGATACCATATGATCTAAACCCTCGTCTTAGGGGTCTACTCTGGCTGGTGATATCTCATAATCTTAAACTCTGTTTAGGAGAAATATTAGCATAAATATTGAGGACTTGCCTCTGCATTCACACAGACAAGGTATGCAACATATCTTTTTTCTTTCACTTGTAAAATAGAGAAAATGCTAGAACTCATGTTGTTATAAAGAAAGAAATTAAAGAAAACCTTAGAAGAAGAAAAGATCTCCCATGTTCTTGGATAGGCAGAATTAATATTGTCAAAATGGCCATACTAACAAAAGCACTATACAAATTCAAATTCAATGCAATTCCAATTAAAATCCCAATGACGTACCTCATAGGAATAGAGAAATCAATCATGAAATTCATTTGAAAGAATGAGAGACCCAAAATAGCTAAAGCAATCTTTAGCAGGAAGGGGAAGCAGGTGGTATCACAATACCAGACCTTCAACTATATTTCAGAGCAATAGTTACAAAAATGGCATGGTAGTGGCACCAAAATAAACAGTAGGCCAATGGTACAGAATAGAGGACACAGAGACAAGCCCACATAAATACAGTTGTCTCATACTAGTCAAAGGTGCCAAAAACATACAAGGGAGAAAAGATAATCTTTTCAACAAAAGGTGCTGACAAAACTGGAAATCCATATGCAGCAGAATGAAACTAAATCCCTATCTCTCACCCTGCACAAAACTCAACACAAAATGGATCAAAGACCTAGAAATTATACCAGAGACCCTGCACCTAACAGAGGAAAAAGTAGGTCCAAATCTTCATCATGTTGGCTTAGAACCAGACTTCCTTAACATGACTCCCAAAGCACAAGAAATAAAAGCAGGAATCAATAATTGGGATAGATTTAAATTGAAACGCTTTTTTTCAGCAAATGAAACATCAACAATGTGAAGAGAGAACCTACAGAGTGGGAGAAAATCTTTGCCACACACACTTCAGATAGAGCACTAATCTCCAGAATCTATAAAGAACTCAAAAACCTTTACACCAAGAATACAAATAACCCAATCAATAAATGGGCTAAGAAAATGAGCAGACATTTCACAGGAGAAGATATATAAGTTATCAACAGATATATGAAAAAATGTTCAACATCTCTAGTAATAAGAGAAATGCAAATCAAAACTACCCTAAGACTCCATCTCACCCCAACTAGAATTAGCGATTATCAAGAATACAAGCAACAATAGGTATTGGTGAAGATGTGTGGAAAAAGGTACACTCATACATTTCTGATGGGTTGCAAATTGTTGCATCCACTCTGGAAAGCAGTGTGGAGATTAGAAAACTTGGAATGGAACCACCATTTGACCTAGCTATCCCACTCCTTGGCCTATATTCAAAGGACTTAAAACTCAGCATACTGTAGTGATGTGGCTACATCAATGTTTATAGCAGCTCAATTCACAATAGTTAGATTGTGAAACCAACCTAGATGTCCTTCAATAGATTCGTGGATAAAGAAATGGTGGTATATATACCCAATGGAATATTATTCAGCCATAAAGAAGAATAAAATTATGGCATTTGCAGGTAAGTGAATGATGTTGGAGAATATCATGCTAAGTGAAATAAACCAATCCGAAAAAACCAAAGGCTAAATAATTTTTCTGATAAGTGGGTGATGATCCATAACAGTGGGGAGGGATAAGGGAAGAATGTAAGAAGGATGAATTGTGTAGAGGGAAATGTGAGATGGGGAAGGGGCAGGGTGAAAGAAAGATAATAGAATGAGACAAACATCATTACCCTATGTACATGTATGATTACACAAATGATATGACTCTACTTCATGTACAACCAGAGGAATATTAGTTGTACCCCATTTGTATACACTGAGTCAAAATAAAAAAAGAGGAAAAAAAAGACGAAAGACAAGATACAAAAATAAGTAAATTGGTTACTACTTATAAATAATTTGACCCACAGTAAGCACTCAGTGTTGGTTAATAATTGATTTATAAAGCTCAAAAATGTTAGTGACTCTTTCTGCCCTATGTACTTTCTCCTACTTTATTGAAACTTTGTACTTCTGAAGCAAACAAAAATCCAGTTCTTACATCAACTTATATTATCTCCATATGTTTTCAAGGCTTATTGCATTTTTATTTTTAATGATAAATTTCTCATGTGATTCAAAGTATAAAGTGGAAGACCATTAGATAATGTGAACATTTAGATTTTTTTAAAAAATCTTGTTATTGGTTTTAATAAAAATGAAATTTAGTAAAATTAAATATTGAATTCACTCTAACCTGTGTCAGTACAAATGATGATATAGTATGAAATTTAGTAAAAACCTTCATGTACACATTTACCAATTCAAATCCATTACAGATATTCCTTGAAATCTCTCCATAGGGAGATTAGTTCCAGAACCCCCGACCTCCAACCATGTCAGTCTTGGCTCATGGCCCTGATATAAAATGACATAGTTTCTGCATATAACCTATGCACATCCTCCTGTGTACTTTTGGGTCTTCTCTAGATAAGTTTAATACCTAAAATGCAATGTAAATGCTAGTAATGCTATTATGTAAATAGTTGTCATGTTGCTTGTTTAAGGAAAATGACAGTTTCAGTACAGATTCAACTTTCTTTTCTAAATATTTTTCCATCCTTGGTGGGATGAATCTATGAGTGCAGAACTCATGGATATGGAGTGCTGACTATAATTATTTTTACAAGCATCTCCTTAGGAATAGAAAAGCAGACCCCGACATTTGGGAACTGGCCTTCTAGTGAGGGATTTGGGACACAGAAAAAGAAGAGTCTTAAAAAAGAAGTATGTATGATCTATTAGAATGCAGAAAATGCCCATGAATCTCTGAGATGCAAAACAAGTATTCTCTGAGCAGCCCAGCCTTTGCCCAAGTCCATGACTCAAACCCTTTTGGCCATGTCCTTGCTTTTAAAAAAGTAACAATGCATGCAACTCTCAAGTGCAGGGAAAATTGACAATAAATTGATAACTCTGCCCTGATACCACCTCTAATCCAGTTCTTTGTAACTTTCCCTGTATAAATATTGACCCCTTACACAAGAAGTTGCTTTCTCTCCCTTTGGAAAAGCCTGGCATTCTCCCTTGAGTGTGTATTCTTACTTTATCACAAAAGACATTTCTCTCAAGATAGGTGATATTCTCCTTTGATTATCTGTTTTCCCAAATAAATTGTGTCTCTTGACTAGTTTATGCTAAAATCTTTTCTGTCACATTTGCCAAGGACCCCTTGTGTCCTGATAAAAATTGCCCCACTCTAAGAACTCTTCCAGGGACAATACTATCAACTAGGCTTTGGTATTTCTATTAACTGCTCAGACATTTAGAGGTAAGCTTAGTGAAAAATAGAACAATTTGATAAAACACCAACATTAGATAAGGATACTCTGAGACCATGATGAAGCAAGACAATAACTGGCCCACTTTATAAGCATGTCTGAACACAAATAAAACATGAACAATGTGGAAGCCAAAGCAAGCAAACACTTCCTTGTCTTAGCTAATGTGAGTGAGTGATTGACGCTTTGCCACTTACAGCTTTATCTGCATTCTAGTCTGCTTTACCTACAGATTATATTTACTGAGATACCAATCATAAAGTGTACTAACTTTCTGATGGAATCCAATCCAGGGCATCCTTATTTGATCCTCACAAACTATCCAAGCAAAGTTCTAATCCTACAAATTCTAACATCTTCTTACTGAAAAGTCCCATAATTCTCCAGAGTATGCATTTTTTCTTGCTTTAACAATTAGTAGAACCTAACCTTTTCTACTGTAGGTATGTTCTTGGTGTTTGGCAGAAGGGCATCAGCAAAATATAAAGGTTGTAAACCCATTCTGATATCCTTCACTTTTGCCCAACATCAATTATTATCCATTTTACCAAACAGACTACTTTCATGGTGTCCTAGTTGGTCCTTAAAATTACAATCACAAAAAATTCACAAAGCTTTTAGAAATTTTTAAAAAATGTGTTTTACCATTTAGTGATTGCCACACATATCCCTTTATATTTAATAATATCCTTCAGATGCCTTGTTGACCAAGCAATAGCTCTCCTTTAACATTTAATTTATTTAAGGTAAGTTCATTTAAGAGATCATTAAAGCCACATTCTGAATTGAAATGCACAATTTAATGGCATGCTGAGACAGTTAATGATTTGTGGTTTCAGAGTACAATGTGAAAACTTTATAATGCTGTATTTTTAAGCAGAATAAGATATGGTTACACTAATTTCCATTTGAACTGCTTCCTAAAAGAATTGTTTAATCACAAGTTCCAAGGACAGTAATATTTAATAAGATAAACATTTAGTTAAATGAAGCTTTTTAGTACTTGGTATCAATTAAAATTTTACTTTAATAGGCAAAACTTTCTCATGAATTCCTTTTCACTATCTTATCTAGCCCAGTTACATCAGTGTGGGCCTTTTGCCCCCTGAATTGCTACAACAGAATGTCAGGAAGTGGAAGAAGAAATAATAATCCTATTGTATATGTCACAATTCAACATTTAAACTAACAAAGCTCAATATATATCTCCCTACTTAACTATACAATTTATATATAACAATATGAAAAAACTTTTTTTCACATTTAAGATAATTAATAATCTAGATAGGCAATACGATGAATATGGAAATGTAGAGATTTCATATTGAAATTTATATTTCAGTAAGTTAGATCTCTTTAAATAATTAGCTAGTAGGGATCAGCACCTGTAAGGGAGACAAAATAAATGGGGGAAATACTTTTTAAAGATGCTTTTAACAAAACTTACTCTGTATTGGAGAACTGGAATTTGTGGGAAAAGAATGGAAAATAATAATAGCAGACACTAATTGAGCTCTTATCATAAAAGAGATATCATCGAAGTGCTCCATAGGTATTAATTCATTTAATGATTACAAATATCCCCTGAGGAAAAATGACACAACTGCCAAGTGCTCACAAAACCACAACTTTTCCTTTTCAGCTGTAATCATTTCCAGGTTCCATTGCAGTTGGAAATAGTCATGTGACTTAACTCCAGCCAGTGGAAAATAAAAGTGATTCACTATCCTTTCAGATCTGGACCATAAAAGCTTCCTAAATGTGTCCTTTCACACTCTATTCTTCCTGTTGACAAATGAAGATTTTTCCTCAGATGCCCTTACAAGGCCCAAGTTAAAAATAGAGCACTGCTGTCTTAGGTTTCTGAATGTGGATCTTTGATATATAAACCAAATCAAATTGCAACTGATAAAACACAACAGAGGTGAAGGAATACAGTGCCCTTAAAATAACACATTTTTGTACCATATGATACTACTTTTTATCATTTTGTTTTTTCTTGATGCAGACTTTGGCACTATATATATTTAATCTCCTATAACTTAACAACTGAATACTATATGCATAAATATATCCAAGTATGTAAATAAATAAATGAACTGGAATTCATTGCATATATTTCCTCTAAATTCTAAAATACCTTAAAATATTTTAAATACTAAAGTACTCTAATTTCTAAAATACCTGGAAAAACTAAAATACCTTGAAAGTAAATATAAAAGATAAAATACCAGTTAAAACAATTCATTTGAGAATGTAATTATAATCCAAATAGTTGGAAAAGTTTCCCCTTTAGTTTATTAAGAACAGAGAAAGACTTAGTTTGTTATGGAAGATTGCTAAAGATTTCTACTTAAGGTTTCAGTTTTAGTCAGAATATTCTTTTTGTTCTTTAATCCCTAACCTCTATTGTCTGGAACTTGTTTGGATACTTTGAAAAGTTATACTACATTTTGATTATTTCTGTGTGGCTTATTTATGTGTGATTATTAAACTATTAATATAGAATTTTTAAAATGGAAGCAAACACTATTAAGATGAAGATATTAAAGACAATTATCAAAAACTTAATGGTCATTATCCAAAAAATTGTATTTAATTACTTTTATGCTAGAGATGCAAAGATCCAATTGAGTTTTTATTCTCAACTTCGTGCAAACCTTTCAACAGCTTTGTTGGAAAGGACCAAGGAATTTTGACTAAATGATTATAGTTTTTTTTATGTAAAACATAATCTTGAAACTTTGATTTGTAGTTAACATGTCTTTCAGAACTAGAAAAAAAATTAGCAAGTTCTTGTAATATAATATACTTCAAAAAAGCATAATTAAGTTCAATGATGGGTGTAGAATATGAGGGAAGATCTGAATACAAATATTAAATAGAACAGGTCAAATCTGTATAAAATACATCTCACGAGTTTTTATCTAGATTTTTGAAGACTAGTTAGTATATAGTATCTCTCTTGATAGCACTGCTACAGGACAGTAGCTCTCTCTATTCCAAACTATGAAGTTTGAGAATGTTAAAAATGTTCCAGTTAGAGGGATTGGGGATATGTCTCATTAAATTGAAGATATTTATTTTTCCAAAATTTAACATATCTGAAATGAGCATGCATTTTACAACTGTGGTCAACTAAGTATCAATTGTGGCATAGTAGCCAGTGCCTGTACCTGTGTAAACATGGTACATTGATTTATATTGTATCTTCCTCATTGAGTTATGTGTTTTTGAAACTGCATGTGATGTTACTACATATTAAGTAATGCACTTGAACCAGGAGATATTACTAAATTTATTGAAATAGATAAATTGCAAAGGTAAAAGAAACTGAAATGATCAAATTCATGTGTCACACAAGATAAATGACAGAGTATTGAAATGTTAATTTGTTAAACAACATTCTGTTGGCTTAACAGAGCTGCTTAAGGTCTGACAAAATGTAATTGAATTGGAAGAAAAGCAGTTGAACTTATTCAATTAGGAAAGCAAAATTACCATAACTTCAGAATGGATGTCAGGAACTTGAAAGAAAAATCTGAAGACAACCATATAGGACTCTTAAAAAATGTATCACCAATATTTTTGATGACATAGGAACAATATTGTGTTGGAACATAGTAAGGTCAAACTGTAAGGAAGATTTTAATAAATGAACTAACTTATTTTACTAATATTTTCCTCAAGTGATACATATTAAAAATGTGTATCTAACTACAAGCTAATGTTTTCAATAAACTTGTAAGTGAAAAAGCATTTATTCATAATTTAATTAGGAGGAATTTGCCAATGTTATGTTATAAATATATTGTGTGATATAATCAGGAGCTTCTTAGAGAAAATGTTTTAAATAATATTTACTCTAATATAATAGTAGTTAAGTGCTGGTAAATACTATCAAATACTTACTATTTAATACTTACTATTAAATACTTAATTTTTATTAAAAATTAATTTTTATTAAAAAATTAAGTCCAAGTTTAAGGATATACCATATTTATATGTTAACATATCCATATATTGGTTGATGCTTTTTTCCCATCTAGGGTTACAAAAGAATTAGGCTATCTCTCATTTAATCTACTTTATCCTACCTATCTACTAGCAAGAGTTATTTCATTATCATAATGATTGTGCTGAGTGCTTTAAGTGGACTACTTCATTCAGTCCTGATGAAGATTTTATATCATTTCAGTATGCAAAGGAGGAAGCTGAGACTGAGAAAACTTTTGCTCCCATAATGAATGTAGCAAAGCTGGGTTTTGAATTCAGGCAGTCTGGTTCCAGAGTTTATGCTCTTTGCCACCACACCACACAGAGAAGTTGTATTGTGTTATTATTAATGCATAGAGCTTGAAATCTGCTTGATGGCTTCAAGTTCCACTTTGCTACTAACCAACTGTATGAGTTAGCCTCTGTGTCTCAATGTTTCTTCTATAAAATGGTGATGAAAATACTTAAAATTATATTTTCCTCATTAGGATGTTATAAGAATCTAATGAGTTAATATGTGTAATGCATTTAGAATAGTGTCTGGGATTACCATTATCTAAATGTTAGCTATGGCTGCATCACCTCCTTTACATTATGCTCAGAATGAAAGATTATTTTCCCTGAAAGAAGCAATCTGGGGAAACACAGGAAAATCAATCAGGGTTTTTAAAAAAATTTCCTGCTGCCTGCATTCAATTTTACCAGAACACCCAATAGTATGACTCTTTTGCAGTTGTTCTATTTAATTGGTCAATTACCATTAAAGATCAGTATTTTCCATAATGAGTTTCCCTATAACTGCATTAATCCTACACTTTAAAGTTGGTGTTAAGTGGACCTATTTAGTTTCTCATTGATGGCAGCAAAATCTGATTTAAAGTTGTTGTTATATGCCTTTATTATAGAACTAGACATGAATATTCTAAACTTTGTTTTACATTGTTAAATAATTTTTTTTTTTTTTGGTAAAGGGAAGACTGCCAGGAAAATTTAAAAATACAATTGACCACTCACAAGGACAGATTATATAGTTGTAAAAATTATTGTTGAGATGTATTTAGCATTATATTATTTTTCCAAGAGTCATCATATTGAAACAAACTCTTCTGGATAGAAATAATTTATTTGTTTCAGTTTAAAATTTGACTAATATAGCATAGAACACAGATGTGAATTTCAATCCTGCTTCTATACATTACTAGTTATATGACTTTGAGCAAGTTGTTTTCTAAGTTTCTGTTCATTGGTAAGCAATAAATAAATGTCTATTTTATAGACCAGTTGTGGGGATTAGATGTGTAATTAATATAAATTATCTAGTACAGAGACTCAAACATAGTTGTTAACTCTACTTTGTCTTCCAACTCTTACATACAACATTGGCCCCTGCCTTTTACAAAAAGTAGAGCCATTGCTAGGATGTATAGAACAGCAGGAAAAAACGTTTTTGGAGACTCGTTAAAATAAATAATCTGAGTTAAAACATTTGTGAAATTCATAGATCCATTAAGAAATAGAAATTTATTAAGATTTAGAATATTGGATAGAGAATAAAACATACATATTTGTTTATTGCCATCAAGAAAAAATGAAGATTCTTCATAGTGTTCAGGCACTATCTCTGCCTGTTTAGATTCAGGAACCATTTATTTTTTTGTCAAAAGTACAATTCCTACATAATCACCTATTTCCCATCACAATAAAAAGCTAGCAACACTTATTATTCACAATACATGGCTCTTTGGAACGCATTTGTTTTGAAGCAAAACAGACCAATTTGCCTCTATATTTCCAGTACCATTTATTTAATGCTGGTTAATCACTACATATGATGCTATATCCTCTATCACTCTGCTCTTAATAGCGGTACACTGCCTTTCTCGAAGTATTTCATTGTGGTGACACACAAGTCCTAGTACATGGAATAATTTTACTGATAATTTATTTTCTAGTCTGGTTAAACTTACCATTTGTCATTTTATAGCATATACAAACAGCAACCCATTTCCAACCATATCTTCTCTTGAATTCTTTCATCTATAAACAACATTCCTAAAATGTAAGCTCTTTCAAAATAAACATACTACCGATGGTAGAAGAAAAGATGAGGGGCCTATCGGTATACAAGAAGAATGGTTCCATTTGTATGATGACTGTTCCTTAGGCCTGGCAAGGCCTAAAATTTACCTGCAGTAGCATGATATTACCACATTGATTAAATATAAAAAACAGCATTAATTCGAAGAAACCCTTCACAGTGAAAACTCTAGTTTCCAACAAAAGTCTCTAGTGGTCACCACTGAAAGTTGGCTTAACCTGTGATGTGGAGTTTTCTGATATAGTAGGTTGATGACTCTGAGTACAGCAACAGAAAGTTCACAGGTTAAAGAATACTGCTATCACAACCTTCTTTGGGTTTTGTTTTCCAAGGGTGACACTACATGTAGGTAATAGCCCATGCACAGGACTATACGTAAAGTTTCATACTAAGGTTCAATGAGGGATGGTGGTAGTCCACAGCTAGGCATGTGTCTCACAGGAGTGAGTCAAAAAATTATTATCATACCGAGAGCATTCTGGAGTCAATCCCACAGTATCTCATTAGAGAAATACTGTTCAAGGTAGTAAGAGTGATCCTTTTTGATTCAAGACTTCCCAGGAATCAGAGCTCAATCATAGACCCTACAGGTGCAAATCCCATAATATGTATGCCATCTGGAGAGTGTCAAAGGGAAAAACAGAGATAAACTCTATGTGGAGCCTGGTCTGAACTTCAGATGCCTTTACAAACCTGACTGGTTTCAGGAACTTAGAAGGTTACTTGGAAGCGATTATAAAAGTTGCTCCAAAGTACTAAAACTCATATGCCTCTAAGGGTGAGTCCTATTTTCCCTTGTCTAGGGTTAGTTCTGTGTTAGGGTTATTAGTCTCTGAGATACTTGAGTAATATATTGAGGATCATTACACTGGTCAATTATTCTGAATTCCAAAGTTTTAAGTAAATTTATTGATAATTTATTTTTAATTCATTGAAATTCATAAGACATCATCAAAATAGTTACTAGGATATCTCAAGCCAAGTTGCAACAAGTAAATTTTCACAGAGGTTTAAAACCCTTTCTTTATTCTATAGTCTTGCCTTCCCTTCCAAATTAAACTTCTTCCCCTTACCTGTAACAAATGTTAATATTATCAGGATAATCAAAAGAGTGGGCCTACAAATAGATCCTTTGCCATGTATTCACAGGCATTTTTCCTCAGGGATTTCATGAAGTAATATTTTTTCTTTTAGTAGATGTTTGGTATTTTGTGCCTTCAGCTCACAATCATTGATACAGTTATATTTTTGGCTCTTGGCAAACAACTTTGTACTAAGCCAACCTCTCCATGTTGGGCAAATATAAATATTACATAAAGAATATTAAGCCTTATTACATTCATAATATGTCTCCGCAATCAATTCCAAAACAAACCTAAAAGAATTATTTCACAAGTAAGCTGACAATACAGTACACTGAAGAGTGAAATGCATTACCAGGGGAACAGAGAAAGGGAAATTGGCCTGAAGCAAGTGAAGATCACTACCTCCACTTTCAGTTTATTATGCTATAGTTTGAATTCTTTTTCACTGTCCTTGCCTTCAAACTCATCCATTTTAGCTATTTTTCAAAATTCCATTTAAATTCCTTTCATAGTTGTTTAGTTATACTTCTTTGTACTTCGTTTGTAAGCACTTGTTCTAGGAATTACAATATGCATCTTTAATTTGTCATAGCATATTTTAAGTTAATACCATGCTACTTCATATAACCATAAAAACCTGTAATAACCTTACAGTAGTAAAATTCCATTTGTACTTCATCCTTTTGGCTACTGTTGTCATATATTTTAAATCTGCATATGGAATAAACATCATTATATAGTGCTCTTATTTTTGCTTTAAAATGTTTTGGAACAAAATAAAATGTCTTTTTTTTTCCCTTTTAGTGTTTTCCTATCAATTTACTATTTCTAGTCCTCTTCATTGTTTCTCAGATGATTTTTTTCATCCAGTGCCATTTCCTATCAGTCTGAAGAACTTCCTTTATTATTCTTGCAGGGTGGGTCTGTTTGGGACCAATTTTCTCATGTTTTATTTGAAAATGTCTATATTAAACCCTTATATAAATAGAATGTATTATCACTGGAAATAGAATTCAGGGTTGTCATTCTTTTTTCTTTAAGCATGCCAAACATGTTAATTACCTTCTATTTGCATTTTCTTCCTTTTAAGAAACAGCCATAATTATTATTGTTCTTTCCCTGTATAATATATAGATTTTATTCCCCCTGGGTGAAATATTTGCTGTTTCTGTTTTTCAAAAACTTGACTGTGACAGCCTCATTATGGCTGTTTGTATTTTAGCATGTTTTGCATTAAGATTCTTGAATATTGAGTAAATTTTTAAACCAAGTCTGTGAAACTTTTTAATAATTATTTCCTGAAATATGTTTTCTGCACATTTGTTCTGTTACCTAAAAATGCTACTAACTGTGATACTTGTTTACAAGGCACTGAGGCTCTGGTTATTAACTTTTTAATCTTTTTTCTCTGTGTACTTTGTATTGGATAACTTATATTGACCTGTATTTACCCTCAGTAATCTTTTCTTCTGAAATCTCTTATCTGCTATTAGAGCCATAATTTTGAAATTTCATGTATAATACTTTCCAACGTTAGAATATCCACTTGTCTTTAAACAGAGATGATTTAAGTCATTGTCTGCTAATTCCAACATGTGATCATTTGGGAGTTTGTTCTTTTGGCTACATTTTCTCTCTAGATATCAATCACCCATTCTTGTTGCATTCAGGTCTAGTAATTTTTAATCTTTGTAGAAATTGTAGGTGATACCTGGTTAGACATCATAATTAATTGGTCTTAAATCAAAGAGTTGTAGGACTTTTCTATTTTCAATTTCTTTTTGAGATTTTCCATGTTTCTACTAATTTGTTTATGTCATCTAAATTTTCAGTTATTGACATAAATCATTATTTATATATTTTCATTATAATTTCAATACCCAAGGTATATATTGTTATATCCCCACTTCATTTCTAATCTTGTTTATATGGATCTTCTTTTTACTTGTTCAATTTTATAAGAAATTTATTGATTCTATTTTTTTCAAAATCCAAAAAATAAATGAAAATCAATAATGACAATTTGGAAAAATAAAATAGCAACTTAAATACAAATTGTCATTATTGATTTTCATTTATTCTATTATATACATTTACAATCGTCTTTTTCTAGCTATGACTTTCACTATATACCCAAGTTCTAGTATAGTAATTCTAATCTGTTCAAATATATTTTCTGATTTGAGTAGAGATTTCTCCCTTATCTCATAAAGCAATATGAAGTGGTTTTCCTGACTGAAAACATCTAAGAATGTTCTGGTTATTTTTGGAGTTTTTTATTGTCATCTTAATTCCACTGTGATTATGATTCAGTAACATTTCATAACTGTGTGAAAATTTTCCCACTATGACATTAAGTTTGATATTTTTCATACAATTCTATTTGAAGTACTTATATATTTTGGGATCAACTACTAAATAAAAATTTAGAAGTGCTATGCAGTCCTCAAAAAACTACTTTTAGCATTTATTTACTGACTACACACACACACCCATACACACATACACAGAGCAAGAATGCTTCAATATCTATTTTTTGTTTGTAATTACTGTACCCATATAAGTATTACTTTGGTTCATATTTGTTGAATTATTTTCCAAATTGGCTTTCACATCTTAATCATAATTCTTTCAGTCTTGAAGAAGATAGAAAATTTAAAAATGAATTACATAGGAAATTTTAGTGTTTCTTATTAGTATTCAGTTATCATAGACGGTCAGACATTGTCTATAATCTGATTTTGGATTATTTTTGAATTCTATTTATCTATTTTATCTCTATCCTTTTCTTCTGAAAATTTAAGTTCTCTATAAACAAGTTGATAAGAACATTTGATAAATTTTTTAAATGTTGAATTAAAATGAAACTTTTATAGAAATACTTTAGTGTTTAACTGAAGTAGAATTTTGTAAGTTCTGAGAAACTTGAACAAAATATGGATTAATCTTTTATGCTTTTTGGAAAAACTATGAATTTAATTCAGATGTATGTAGTTAAAAGCTTTTCACGGGTATAGCTTCATCTTTCTCTCCTTATAATCCTGCCCCTGTTACAAGCACCACATTCAAGACTTTGAGAAATAAAGTTGTAAACAATGACAAAATCCTAAAAAATAAATTTACTGACAAAGCATAATAAATGTTCTATACAATTTTGCATGTTATTAATATAGCATATTTAGCATATTATTTTTGTCATGTTCTTATACTATTGAAATAAATTTACATTTTTAAATTTTGTTATGAATATTATGCAAAAAGCAATTATCATATATTATTTTATACCAGTTTTTGAGGTATTGAAGAATAAAGTAAAATGAAGGAGGATATTCAGGATTCTAATTCTACATTTGGAACTAAAGTAATATTTATGAAAATATGAGGTAAAATTTGAGGTAAAATCTATGAAATATGAGGTAAAATCTATGAAAAATATGAGGTAAAATCTATGAAAATATGAGGTAAAATTCCAACTGTGTGGTTGAAGAAACATAATGTCTATTTCAGAAAACAAAATAAAAAAGGAAAAGAGTAAAACAATAGATTTTCTAGAGAGATTGAAAAGACAATTAGATAAGAAAATGATGCCTAGGATCTAATTCAAGTTTAAAAAAAAATAGTATAATTTGGTTTGGAACACAAATTTTATAACCTTAAACCCAGTGTCCTCCCGCCGCCCCCGGAAAGAGGAAGATGAATAAGCTTTAGTATCTTAGCATCACATTAATGAAGTCTACTCCATTTACCAACATTGTTGTTCTTTTGAAGCTTGTCAAAAAAAAGTTACGATTTTTTAGGAATTATGTCTAATGTTAATAATCTAAAAACATTTTTATGGCTTTAATTTTTAAAACATCTATACAATGTCAGTTCAGTTCATAAAATGAAAAATGAGTCTGTCTTATTCTGTGTCCTTCCCATATTCTTGGACTCAAAAGCACATGCCTACACATAGTGTACAACTTGAAATATTACTGATGCTTTTTCTTTTGTCATCTTTTTTGGGGCAAATATCCACTCAAGCCATGTCTCTGGAGTTAATTTTAGAACTTTTTCCATTCATTTTTCCACATAATAAAGTCTTACTCATTCTTCATCCTTAATACTTCTTAAAATAAATCTTTCTAAACAACTCTTGCCTTATTTCAGATCCCCAAGTGACCTCCCAGACTGATTTGATCCTCTACCTTGCACCACTTCCCTAATTCACCTTTGATATCAAGTATTCTCCCACAGTATCCTATACTCCCACAGAATCCTACACCCGGCCACACTGTATCCTTTGTTCTTTCTCCAATAAACCACACTCTCTTAGGCTTTCACGCCACTACTCATTCCATTTTCTTTGCCCTTCTCCTCTTTCATTGCTTGATAATAACTCAGTCATCAATATCTTTTCAGTTATGTTTTCCTACTATAAAAATGGTTTCTTTTGCAAATTGTAAGAATATCCCCTATTCAGCAAATGTCCTTATGGGACAGTTAGGTCAACTCAGATGTTGTGACAAGCCCCCAAAACCTCAATCACAACAAGAAATAAACAGATATTCCTTGCAGGGCTATGGATTGGAAAAAGGAAGTCTGAACTAGAAGAGACAGGCTGTGCTTTATTACATTCTAAAGACAAATGGGTTCAGACTCCTTCTATCCCCATTCTACTTAAGTGTGTTGAATCACACAGATGATAGATAAATAATGTTGTCAAGTCACTCAATTCCCATTAATATCTCTGCTTCCAGGAAAATTTTGTCATTGCAGAAAACTATATTTATTACAAAAGTTACTACTACTAAAAATTTTTGAAAAATTAAGTATAATAACAAATATTTTATTTCTAAATTTTTATAAGATTAAAGTTAGAAAGAATACAATTGCCATTGTTTGTTATAAGCATCTCATTTTAAAAATGTTAGATCACAGTTCTATAAAATGAAACTGAGATGCCTTAGTGATTTAATACTTACTGTACTAAAATCTACTGGATTGAGTAAAGTACTTTGAAAAGCCATATATGGAAATAGAGAATATGCTATTAGACATGGAAAGAAAGACATATTGGAAGTATGGCAAGTTTGACATAGTGTCGCTTTGCTGTTTACAGTAAAATAAGAGAAGTAAAAGATAAGTTGAGGTAGAAACTTTAAGCTACAAGGAAATTGAGTTGATTTGGAAAATTCCCAGCTAATTCATATGGCAAAGGTGCTAAAGAATGCTCCGAAGAGAGCTTCATGGGTATGGATGGAAAGTCTATACCTGAAGTGTTTAGGACTATGACTTATGGTTCCAATTAATATTTCAGCTCAGCAGAAGCCAGTAATGGAGGGGTGACTACCAAATTTCTTAATTCATTTGGTCTTCTAAATATCAACAGGGTACCTTACATATAAAAACAAAAAATCATTTCTCAGTGTTTCTTTTTTGTTACCGGGAATTGAACTCAGGGGCACTCGAGCACCGAGCCACATCCCCGACCCTATTTTGAATTTTATTTAGAAACAGGGTCTCACTGAGTTTCTTAGCGCCTCACTGTGGCTGAGGCTGACTTTGAATTTGAGCTCTTCATGTCTTAACCTCCTGAGCTGCTGGAATTATAGGCGCGCACACGGGGCATGGTTTGTTCCTGTGTTCTGGAGGCTGAAAAGTATAAGGTAAAGGTATGGGAAAATTCAGTGTCTGATTAGGAACAACTTTCTGGTTCACAGATGATACCAACTTGGTGTGTCGGCACATGGTGGAAGGGATATGGGTCTCTTGTGCCCTTTTTAATAAGGGCAACAGTCTCATTCCTGAGAACTCTTCCCTAATGATCCAAGTGCCCTCCAAATCCCCTGCTTCCTAATACCATTGTCTTAGGGTTAGGATTTCAACATATAAACTTTGGGGGGAGAACATAAGCATTCAGGTCACAGCAGAGCTCTCATTCATGTAAATAAGTAACAAAGAATGGAAGGAGTGTACACTCAATTTTCCAAACTCATTTATAGTACAAAATTGACATGGCAGTTTATTAAAAATTTATTCCTAATGCTCTATCTGCTAACTTTATCCTTTAGTTTTCTTGGAAGCAAAGATTTGAAAAATGCCTGACATAGAGGACTCTTTATCAAGTCATTAGAATGTGCTTTCTTATTTGAGAGGAGGTAATTAAAATAAGAGAATTTAAGATTTTGTAACACATTTGCTGAAATAAGATTAGGAAAATATAGACATTGTTAATTTTAGTTATTGAGAATATAGTATTGTGTATACTATTTTTATTTTATCAAACTCTTGAATTTTTAAAAACTATTTTAAATATATGAAAACAACATTAAATAGTCTTATTAGTATAGACTTTCTTCATTATGTAGCAGATCAGCCACATTCTGACTACTCTTTGTCAATAAGTCTACATTATTTTGTAAATTCAAATAAGTGTATTACTGTAAGTACATTAGTTATCTCAGTTCATAATTAGATTGGTAAAGAGATAGACAGGCAAGGTATAAATCCAGCCATGAGATTTTTACTTGATGAAATAAGGTGAAACTACCTTTAATATTTCCTACAGATATTTCTTTTGTTTTGTTCTCATGGAACCTATCCTAAGGAATTATGCATTCTTTGGCAGAAGTTAGGGGAATGGAAGTGGGGTCATTAAAGAAAATTGACTATCACTTTTGTAGTACATCTGGATAAATTATAAAAGATATCTGATTTCAATACAATTTACATTTCTACAGCCAAATTTACCCTCAGTCATCTATATCTATATACCTTCTCCTTCTTTACCTCTAAATTCTTTGTTGTAAACGTTTCTTCCTTTCAGAATATAAATATTCATCCATCCATTCAAGCTAGAAGACTCAGATTCAATTCTGTAATCTCAAGTGAGTAATATTTATTTATGTGATGGGCACATAGATGCTTATTATATTATTTCAAGAACCTTTCTATATGCTTAAAATATTACATAATTTTGGAATTTTAATTGTGGTAAAAACATAGAATTTACCATTTTATAATTTCTTCACTGTACTGCTTAATAGTATTAAATATATTCACATTGTTGTGTAACATATCTCTAGAACTGCTTTATTTTGAGTAGTTGAAACTCTGTACCCATGAAACAACTCCCATTTCTCTCTCCCCATAGTCCCTGAACACCACCTTTCTACTTGCCTCATCTATAAATTTGAGGGGTTTAGGTACCTCACGTAAGTGAAATCATATAGTATTTGTCTTTTTGTGACTAACTTGATTCATTTATTATAATATCCTCATTTATTTCATGTAATAGCATATATATTTATATCATATTTTCTTTATTCATTCATTGAGGGACACTGGGATTGATTCCATTTCTTGTCTTTTATGTATAATACTGTTATGAATGTGTAAATAACTCTGAGATCGTGCTTTCAACTCCTTTTGGTATTTACACAGAAGTGGGAATTTTAGATCATATGGTCATTCTTTATTATTTTTTTTGGTTTGAGGAATCATCATATTGTTTTCCACTACAATTGCATCATTTTACATTTCTAACAACAGTGCACAGGAGTTTCAGTTTCTCTGTATCCTCAGTTTTCTTTCTTTCTTTCTTGTTTTGATAGAAATCATGCTAAATGAGTTTTAGGTTAAAATGAGTTCGAGATTTAAAATGAGTTTGAGATTTAAAATGAGTTTGAGTTTAAAAATTAAAAATATAGTCAATATTTTATTTATAATTCTTAATATTTTAAAAAATATACTTAAAAGCTTATTCAATAATTAGCAAAATTTATATGGTAATGCACAAAATATTTTCAGTTTTCATGTGCAAAATTAGGAGCAGAATGACTTTAAAAGACATGAAGAAGGAAGCATACTTCCACTATTTTTCAAAATTCTTGAATCATTAATTACTATTGTGTGAATTTGAGTAGTATTTATTTTCTTTACCATATTAAAAACAGATCACCATTCGAAGTGCAATTCAAATGTACTTACATTTCATCATATTAAATATCCATTAATGCTCACTTTACACAAGAGAAAACTGAGACATAGGTTATTTAGCAAGCAAAGAACAGAGCAAGAATCATTTAATATTAACTTTAGAAAACCAAGAGTGCGAATAACCCTACCTATTTACAATAACTGCTTTCAAAGCCATCATTTAATGTACAGCTGGATAACTCTGGACCTATTTTTCATAATTCATTTTGATCCCGGATTTCAGAAGTTTATTATTCATTCTAAAAACCAATAGTTCTTTGTCAACAAACCCTATCTTGTTATTTTCAAGAGATTTTGCCTAGCTTTATTGGGCATTATTTATATTTCTTAAACATATCCTTAAGTTGTCAAATTCTTCTGAAAATAGTCATACCCAGGATAGATATGAAAGTATAAGGATTGGTGTCTGTTAGTCGAGTGGCATGAATGCATTAGATGGGAGGAGTTTGGGATATTCACAAGAGAGTATCTAAATTGTAGGGCCATGATAGGAAAAATACAGAGATCCGTGAATTTGAGAAACCAATGAGATGAAAGATAATGCAAGTGGATGGAAGAATTAAGAGGTCGAAGAGAGAAAGTTTTGGTGCATTTAACTTACAGTTTTTAGGTGTTCATTAGAATATCTAGTTTAACTGGAGAATAATAAGTAAATTTAGAGAGTCAATTTATTGGATTATTTTGAGTGACTTGAGCTAGAAAGAATTTTAGAATGAAAATTCAAAATGTTTAAGTAATTTAAGCAATATTGCAACCTTTCCCAACTTATTTATTAAGAATTATCAAATTTAATGTTTCAATCAGAGAAGTTTATCTTGTGTGGACTTATCAGAGTATATTTTCATTTAAAAACCAATAAATTAATAACATGTTAATAAAAGTATAAGTCCAGTACCTCCACCCCCCAAAAAAGGTTCCACTAGTACTTATTTTCACTCTTTTTTTTTCTTTTTTTGGTGCTGGGGATTGAACCCAGGGCCTTATGCTTACAAGGCAAGCACTCTACCGACTGAGCTATCTCCCCAGCCCCTATTTTCACTCTTGAATGAGTGAAAAGCATACCATCTAAGCTTTGAGGTAAGATAAATATTTTATTATCAACTTTTATGTTCACATAATTTTCAGAAAAAGAATCCATAATATTATGTTATCTTCATTTTTATAAGGAAAGATTAGCATTAAGTTTCACCAAAAATATGTGTTCTGGAAAGGGAAAGGATTTAAGAACATAAAAATGCATGAATTAATAAGTTTATTAATTCTATTTGAATAAGTCAATTAACATCTTATTAAGTATTACTTTGTTTTGAGATTGAGTCCACAGATGTTTATGATACTACTAATTTTATTGAATTCAAAGATATAAAATATAAATTGATATTGAGAAACTTAGAAATTTTAAGTTTAATATTACTTTTTACCCCTTGTCTTCCCTTAAATCTTTCACCCTAAAGCAGTTATGTGGATGCTTTGTTGTTGTTACATTTGACCTGCAGAGGTCACTATTAACAGACAAATGAAAAAACTTCTGAAATTACACATTAAGATAGCTAAATTTTAATTTCCATCTGCTTCAACTCACTAAACAGTCCATAGCACTATCCCATATTAAGGTGTTATATAAATATAACACAACCTTAAAATTTTAATTTTTCGGGAACTTAAATGAAAAAAGTACATATTACTCCTTGAATGGATTAGCCAAATCATTCAACTTCCCACATTTCCTATCTCTAGTTTATAGGCAAATTGACAGCAAAGAGACCACACTAATTTGAGTTCTAATGATTCCTAATTAATTACCTTCTCTAATATTTAATATAAGAATCTATAACATAGATTCTCTGAACATGAGCTGTATCTTAGCATGAATACAACCCATTAAAAAAACAAAACAAAACTGAGGGGACAATTCTAGTAAAAATTTGATATAAAGTAATAATTTTAATTTTTTTTCCAGTTAGGATAGCTACTAGGAGGGCATAGATAGGGAAAGGGAGCAGGACTGTTTAATAGAGGAACCACCCTTACCACAAATGACAGTAGAATTCCCTCAAAATGAAGGGAATCTGTTATTTTTTTGTAAATTCTCTTCTGCTTCCATAAACACAGCCGTAATCAATTAAAGACCCACTTGTGAAGGAGCCATTGTTTGTAGTTCATTCAGACATTGCTGAGTTGTCTTTTAGACTACCCGTGCGGAAACCCTGGTAAGGTGATGAGAAAGTTCAAAGCACCTAACTTTTCAATGTGGATTTTGTTCTTGGGACTTCACTGTATCTTTTTATTCATTAAAAAAATTGGAGTGTAGCATATGTGTTGATTTTTGGTTCTGAAAAGGGAAAGGATTTAAGAACGTAACAAATACAGGAAAATTCTCTGAAAATATAATCCTTGTGACATTCACATAGTAATTCTTTATTTGAGCTTAAGCAGAATCAGTGCTAAAAATGTTTGCTAGGAAAGTTAATAATGTTACTTTTTCATAAGTCTGTTGGTAGAAAATGAGTGTACTTCCTTCAACCTAATGAATCATTCATTAATTTTTCTCATGGTTGCCATTTTATTTTTGTTAACAACCTCTCTCCTATACTCTTAACTTAAGTAAGGCAATATTGTTGGCACTAAAATTTGTCAGTATTCAATTACGGTTGCTGGATTTGGGAGACTGATGAGCTTTACTAAAAAGGAATGTAATATTTTCAGATAAGGATTTGGCATTCATGATTTAAAGAATTAACAAGATAAAAATGAATCAGCACTAAGTATTTAATATTATTTATATGTACTTAAAAAAAGGGAATAAACAAATTCTCCCTCTTAAACACAAGGAATAAAAGTTAGTTATGAAACTAAACCCTTATGGGCTTGTCTAGGTAGAAATTGTCCAAATTTCTTTCTTGCATGCCTAAAGAATAATCTGGAGTAGGCTTGTAGGAAGTTACACTCAACCCATGTTAACTGAATATTTAAGCCAAAAATAAGTGTTTGGAATGGGAATTAATGAATAAAGTGATTCAAAAAGAATATGTCTTCTTTCCTAAGACTCCTTTGTTTCTCCAGATCAAATAAAGATAACAACTTTCTCTGGGACTACAATTCAATAAAATTGCTGTGTCTTGTCACTGTTATGCAAGCACATAGGCCTCTCTCTTTCCCTTGAGTGACATGTCTGGGAGGTTAGAAGGAAGAGCCTTAGTGCTTAAACCAGCCACTGTACAGATGACTCAGGACACCTTCACTAAATCCATTCATTACCTTGGCCCTAGTGGGAGTACAAGCAAAGCCTGCCAATTAGATGTTGGTAATGTGGACTCTGCTTTAGGGAATTGGGTAAGACTGCCAGAATTCATTCCTGAACTTTAATAGCCACAAAAGAGTATTTTTCTGTCGTCTGAAACTCGTTCAAAACCAGGTCCCAAAAGGACAAGCTTCCTTTTGTGCACCCTCAAGTCCAGTGACTAATAATGTCACATCAGGTTTTTCCCAAGATCATAGGAAACATCTGACGAAGGAGAAGAGGAGGAAAGCTGTCTTTTGAGTTGATTAGCCTGTTTCACTCTGTTTCTGATTTTCCAACATTCCTTTTGGAAAATAATTACATAGTGATTTATCACAAATTAATGGTGCTTTAACATTAAATTACAGATTAAATCTGTTATGTGTCAGAGTCATAAAATAAAGCTTTCCCCTAATCTTTAGATGTTCAACATAGTAATTAATATCAGTTCATATTCAGGACTACTTGCCTTTTCCTTAGGGAAAATAAAAGTCCAAAATCTATCCTGAAGGTGTATTGGCATCACTGTTTTGATAAAAAAGCATAAGGATAAATGTTTTCCTTTCAAGTTCATTGACATTATTTTTGTTTGTTGATTTTACTTTTACACTTTAGTCAATTGAATTCTTGGATAATGTTTTGAATTTTTTCAGGAGCAGAGGTAAATTTTAAGGATTCATAAATAATTAGTAGTATGAAAAATCTTGGAAAATTTCTATGTTATTTTATAGAAAGTGTCAGAGAATATAAACAGGAGGAAATTTAGATAACTGCTAGTCTTTCCCTGTAGACTCTAACCAGAAAGATTTGATTCTGTCTCTATCAAGGTGCTTATTTCCCTTCTTTTGGATTCTAGTCCTAATTTTGCTTTAGAAATTATTTTTAATGTGCTTCAGACAGGAGCCTTCTGTACAGGTCTTGAATACATGTACTGTATCTTTGTTTTGTATTCTTGTACAAATATATTTTATTGGGAACCTACTTCAAATTCTTGTTAAACATATGAGCTTATTCACATGAATGTACTCAAGTGCTGTGAATATAGGGGCAAACACTAGAACAGAGGAACCTATGTCTCACATTCAGGCAGCAGCTCACTGTTTGGGGAAAGGTTTTCTCCATCATCTCACTGCCTGTGTACATGCTGCACCACATACATACTTCTTTTTTTCTGCAACGTGCATGCACAGATGCACATGCACACATCCGTGTGATTTAAAGGAAAAAACACATTAGTCATAAAAATTAGGAGTTGAAAGTAAGCAAGTAAGGCTCAGATAGTAACTGCTCAGAGCTTGAATGAATTGCCACAGTTTTCACCAAGTAACTGGCTGGCCTTCTCAGGCAGGCTCCAAATTCCTGTTGAAATGAAGACTTTCTTTCCTGGACTAGGCCTGGCATTCCTGGAAAACAATGGACCTTTTCAAATAGGCTCTGAAATTTCACAGGTGAAGGGAGAGGGGCAGTCATTTGATCCCACCCACAAGAAGCCTGTTAGTATTTTAAAAAGTGAAGACAGAGCCTATCATGGAAATTCAGGCAAAGCTGGCTAGTGGCTAAGAGCTGCAATCTAGACCCACAGTTCTCCAGATCCCTGTGAAATACGAATCAATTGTAGTGTTCTGTCTTTGACTTACACTGCAGCTCCTTTTCTATATTTTCTTAAGAGCGGACTACAGAACCACAGAAACTGTGTTTAACTTTGTATCGTGTGTTATGGAAGAGCTATATTCAAGCTTTTTTTAATTAGTATTTGACAGTAGACTCTATAAAGGAGGCATTTACTGATGTGCGTATATATGTAATATCAGTTTAGAAGAGATGCAAGGTAAAAATATTACATAGGCATATAAACACATATATTTTTGCATTTATAACCTAAAATAATGATTATACCTTGCATCTCTTCCAAACTATTTATTACATCTTTTTGTTGTTTTGTTTTGTTTTTGTTTTTTGCTTATTTGTTTTTGTGCTAGGTATTGAACCCAGCCACTCTGAGTTATGTTCTCAGCCCTTTTATTTTTTATTTTGAGACAGTGTCTTCATAAGTTTCCTGTGCTGACCTTGAACTTGTGATGCTCTTACCTCAGCCTCCCAAATTGTTGTGATTACCAAAATGGATATGTTCCCAGACCCTCAGTGAATGCTAGAAATGAAGGCTAGTACCAAACTCAATATATACTATGCTTCTTGCCTATATATTACATGATAAAATTTAATTTATAAATTGATTTATCCTATGATAAAGTTTAATTTATAAATTGGGTATAGTAAGAGGTTAACAACGACTAATAATAAAATAGGATAATTGTAAATGTAAACTATAGTAAAATCACCAGCATCACTAGTCCTGCACTTTGGGGGCCATTATTAAATAAAATAAGAGCTACATAAGTGCAATGCCTGCAATACAATGACAGCTGATTTGATGATAACCACGATGCTTATAAAGTGACTAATGGGTGGGTGATGTGTGCGATGTGGATGGGCTGGATAAAGGGATGATTCATGTCCAGGGTGGGATATAGTGGGACCACAGATTTTTCATGAATCTACTCAGAACAGTGCACAATTTAAAACTTATGAATTATTTCTGGAATTTTCCATTTAATATTTTCAGACTGTGGTTGACTGCTGGTAACTGAATCAGCAGAAAGCCAAACAGCAAATAAAGGGAAACTACTGTATTTTAGCTCTCTACTCAGTCAGATGACCCATAACTTTCCTGAATCACTGGCTAAATACAACACTATTTAGAAAATAGCAAAGTTTAAGGTATCATTTATTAAAAAGTGAAAGATTTGCAGATTCTTATAACCTGTACACCCAATTAGGGAATCAAATATTTATATAATATTTTAGTTAATCTACTTATCTAATGTTACCTGTGAAATCCAACTTATCATTGAACTTATTAATAAATATCTGGTGTTTATTAGCAATAAAGAGGTGGTTCCCATCTAGAGAGAGGCTTTTGGATTTACCACTGACTAACTACCATATAGTAAATTTGAAACCAACATATATTGTGATCACATTTTCTATGATGAATCATATTAAAAGAAATTAACATGTAACATTCACCTTCTTTTTCCCTTATGTAGTATTTTAATAGTCTTTTTTCAGCAATTCTTTCCTTTATCTCTACTTCCTTTTTCCCTCTTTTCCTCCCTTCCCTGCTCTCTTCATTTCTTTTCTTCCTTCTCACATATATATGAAAAATGAATTTAAAGGAACTAGGAATTCACTAAAATTGCTTTTTAGTAATTAATCTGTTCATATAATTGCTGAACTATTTGTTTAATTTAATCATAAACTTATTTATAAAATAAATATTAGTCTATTTCTATTTGGGGCCAGATCTATCATTCTTCTAGAAAAATGTGTAATATTAAATATACTACTAGTATTACTAATAGAAGTAGCTAACATTCTTCTGTAATTTTTTACTTTCTGAGGGAAGCTTTATTATCTACACTTTGCAGATAAGAAATTCAGTGCCTTCCAAGTTTAACACAAGTCCAAGTGAGGATTTAAATTCATGTCTTTCTTACTTTGAATTTCTTCACTATTACACTCTGCCATATCCCACCCAATCCCAGGCCCTAGCCTTTGTCTAGCTGTCCATGTTGATCCAACTGTAGATTCTATTTTGTGTGTCATAACAAATATAGGAAAAAAAAAAAAAAAAACTAAAATACAGTATCTCTCTCTTTTTTTTTTTTTTTTTTGCGGTGCTGGGGATTGAACTCAGGGCCTTATGCTTGTGAGGCAAGCACTCTACCAACTGAGCTATATCCCCAGCCCTAAAATGCAGTATCTCTTTATAAGGAGATTATAGTTTAGCAGGGTAACTAAGAAATGTATAATATGTATGTAGATATGTTTAAAACTAAATTTTTTACTAAAGTGATAATAGTTTGAAATAAAAACAAGATAGATCTTACTTTTTGCCCCTTTGTCAAATATACAAAAGAAAATCTAGAAACCCAGTTCTCTGATTTTTGAGTCCATAGAGTAGTTCAAGGACATTTGAAAAACATCAGCGTACAAAGTAGTTAAATGCATTGAGGAGAACTTCTCTGAAGAATATGGTGTGGTAAAACTCTTCTTCTCAGACTGATGTGGTCTTAGAGTAGGCTTCAATGAAACATTAACACAACTATATGTGAGTTTCCTGACATTGGCAGACTGCAACTTGGAGTCAGATACTTGCCCAGTTTATCTAAAGGGTGAGAAAAGGGATGGAAAGAAATGACTATCTGCTTAGTATATAGCCAGGACAGTTTTGCTGCTGCTCTGAGATTGGTCTGGTCTGGTCTCCAAGAAACCTTTGTTATGGTAAAGGATATATCAGTGGGCCATATATGGGACACTGTAAGAAAGAGAGCTGGACAGAAGCCATTTTAAAGACTAACCAAGAGCATAAACAAAAATTACCGAAGGAACACCAGTAGTCTCCAGTAGTGTGAGATTATGTGAGAGAGATCTCCAGGGAAATCAGGGACTGAATAGTGAGTGACCATCCAGTCAGGAGAATAAAATTCCATAGTTATAGAAACTGCCAAATTTAATTCTGATAAGAAAATAAAATTTGTCTACATGTCAGATACAAAGAATATGGTACAATCAGCCAGGGGAATATTAATTTATTCTCTTACTTCTGCTCATTTTGATCTCCCAAGAGCTTCGAGAAAGCAGCTAGCCAGTGAAAGAAGAAGTAAAGAAAGGGAAAAAAGGCAGAAGACAAACAACCATTCTCATTGTGTTGAGGCAGGCAACTCTAGGCCTTGACCTTAGCAGGGAGAAATCTTAATTTGAATAGTCATTGAAACATTGATTAATAGATTGGATCATATATATTATATTTTTAAATTGGAGTCAACATTCTGTGACGTGAGGGGTCATAATGCTGCTATTACCTAAGATGAAGCTAGAAAGTAGTGTAATATAGCCAATTTTCCAACCAGGGGCAAGAAAGATTACTCACATTGAATAAATTTTAAAGGGGTATTAGAGCTAAAACAGAAATGTGATTTGAACTTACCCTATAAGACTTGCATTCAACATACTAATCATGTTTCTTATAAAGAATTTGTAAAACGTTGTGTGATAATCACTGCTAATGGAGGGACTGTCTACTCCTGTATCTGAGCTAAGGAGCAATGTCCAATTTAAAGATCACTAGACAGGAAACTGCTGGAGGATTGTTTTATTCTTAGCACCATCACCTTTTTTGCTAGTCATCTTGTAATCTTCACAGTGTTTCTTAATTCCAACTTCTTCATATGTGAAAATAAGTAAAAATGTCATAATGCTTTGTGAAATGCCTTTTGCATCAAATGCCATAATATAAATCAAATTCATAATGGAATTAATACATTTTGAGAATGAAGTGCAATACACATGTGGTGTTAATGTTAAAAAATCTAATGACCTTAGTAGAACTTATACATTCAAATTATTTTATTATAAAATGGTGATTTTTTTTGTTTGAAAGTTTATGTTCATATGTGTTTCAGACATTTTCGGAACACATGTATACATACTACACACATGGTTTACTTATAAATATTATGCCATATTTTATTTGTGAATATATTTCAATATATTTATTATCTCTTTCTTATGTTTTTCTGATAGCACCTTAACATGAGTCTTTTTTATCTTGGTTTTAAGGCATACATAGAATGACAACAAAATAGGTAACAAGGCAATATATACATAGAGTATTTATTAGTGAATAAGAATACATATATGCATGGAAATTCCTCAGAAAACTTGAAATGGGACTACCATTTAACTCCTTGGTTTATACCCAAAGGACTTAAAATCAGCATACTACAGTGATGTGGGTACATCAACGTTTATAGCAGTTCAACTCACCATAGCTAAACTATGGACCCAAGCTACGTGCCCTTGAACAGATGAATGGATAAAGAAACTGGTATATATACACAATAGAATATCATTCAGTCTTAAAGAAGAATGAAATTATGGCATTTGTTGGTAAATGGATGGAACTGGGAAATATCATGCTAAGCAAAATAAGCAATCCCCCCCCAAAAAAAGGTCAAGTGTTTTCTCTGAATAGTGGATGCTAATTCACAATGGTGGTGGGAGGTTTGACTAGGGAAGAACAAAGTTACCGTGGACTAGGCAGATGGAAGTAAAGGGAGGAGAAAGGGTATGGGAGTTGGAAGGATAGTAGAATGAATCGGACATTAATATCCTATGTATATATATAACGTACATGACCAGTATGATCCTAGCATCTTCACATAGAACCTTATAATAGTTAATAAGTTTGACTTTTATTCAAAGTAGGAAGACAGTGAAAGGAAACTAAGAAGTATAAAATGATTTGATTTAAAATTTTAAAAAGTTCTGCTTTGCATGGAGAAAGAATTATAGATGAAATTAATGAAAAGAAGGAGATAAAAACAATTGGGGTTATGTTTTGGAGGTAGATTTTACAGAACTTTATGACATCTTGATTGATAGCAACAAAAAGTGAAGTGTCAGAGAAATGCTCTCCTATTGACCTCAATGAAGCAAGCTGATATGTGGTGAGAGGAAGGAGATCACATAACAAAGATGTGAGGACAGCCTGGGAGTTCATTATTGTCCATGGTCAGTATCAAGAAAATAGGAGTCTCAGTAATATAGCAACAAAGAACTGAATTTTGTCAATAACCTGAATGAACTTAGAAGTGTACCCATGCTCAAGATGAGCCAATACCTTTGTTGTAACATTATGTGTATTCTAAGCAGAGAACTCATAAACTCTATGCTTAGGTTTCTGACTTGTAGGACTGTGAAATAATAAATGTTTTAAGCTATTAAAGTTAGTTCCACAGTGATAGAAAATTAATGCAATTGGCAAACAAAGTTCCAATTTGGGATGTATTAGACTTAAAATGCTTATTACACATTCAATAGGAGATGTCTAGCAGGGAATTTGTAATTTCAGTCTGGAGTTCAGGGGAGAATTACATGGAAGCTTCATTTCAGAGTAAATGGAAAGAAGGAGACTGACAACAGTCTTACCTAAAGAGTAAATGACATACAAGCACCAGTCAAGAAAGCATAGTCAAAATCTTTCATTATCTATTCCATTATTTTTTAATATATGCAGTATTATATTGTTTCTCTTCACACTTGGCAAATTCATATCTTTTCAAAGACAAAATGATGTAGATCTATGTAGTTTTAAAAACAAAATTGAATTTTCATTGTTTTGATGCCTTCATTTGAAAAGTGGCATTGAATATATCTTTTAACATTATGTAAACAAGGACATTAAAATGAATTTGGGCCATCTTAAAACTATTTGGAAGAGACAGCTCAAGCAAAAATATCCACATGGAATTTATACTAACATATACCATAGAAGAGTACCAAGTCCTGAGAATATCAGGGCTGGTTATATTTACTGTTTCCTCCTACTGTCTTGTTAGTCCTGATAATCAATTATTGTAAAATATTTTGTTATTTTAGTGAATTCACAATTTTTTTATTCTTTTCAAATATTGCAGTGAATCTAGAGAAATTAGAACACTTAATAACTGATAGAAAAATAACCTGCGGATAACAGCATAGTCTTAGATATTGTGACTTTTCTCACCTGGAAACCATACCTAATAGCTTTAGGTCAGCTTGTTACTTGGAAGAATGTAGGGGAATCTGTGCTGATCAGTCAGTTGATTATGTCATCTTGTACACAACAGAGACCATATAGAGAATGACTGCAGTAATTTAAGAAGTGATTTTCATTGTAGGTACTGGTTATTGCAAAAGTGCAGTTTGTGGATATCTGCAAATTTATGAGATGTTTACCCATAAGTAAATTATAATCTATATATATTTAAAAATTTATAAATCTTACTTATTATTTAGAATGGTAACATAAAAAGAGTGAGGGAAAGAACAAATGTAATATTTACAAATAGGTTTGAGTGTATTTGTTCCTAGAAGAATAGAGTTGAAAATCTGAAGTTTCTCCATTACGTAGTTTTAGGTTTGTTTTACAGCTACCATTCTTAATTAGTAGTTAAATAAAGAGAACAATAAAGCTTAGAGTCTACCAGGCCCCTTTCATTTGTACTTGTGGAACTGGCTCAAGTTTTTTTGCTGGAACTCAGCTTTACCAAACTGATATTTTACTTGGCTTGGTTAACATTTTTATTTAAATAAATGCAGAAACTTAAGAAACATAAAATAGAAGGTTCATTGTGTTCAATATAGTTCAGGGGGAAAATAGGCTTAAACATCTAGCCATACCTATTCTGAATATAAGCTAAAATCTGAATACCTCTTTTTATAGTGAAGTCAGGGAAATAATACTGAGAACTTATTCTCTTGGTCTTTTATAACACACACACACACACACACACACACACACACATGCGTATATATCTGAAGTATAAAATAATAGTGCAAGTTTTTAGAGATATCGTTATATGTCTTGCCTCTGCTAACCCATATGTTATAAAAAAACAAAAAATGCAGTGTCATGAAGCTATTTAGGAAATGCAAATGAGATAAATATAAACTTTCTTGGAATAAAAGGGATCTACATACCTAATTCAGTTCCTTAATTCTGAAAAAGCTATTGAACTTCATAAAAATTATGCTCAGATATGGCACAGTTAATATAGTAGATACTATCAATATTTGACCTATAAAATATTGTACATATATTAACCAAAATAGAAATTACTTTCTTCAAGTACATACATTTGACAGAGTTTATTTTTATTCAAAATATTGTAAAGGTCCCTTTTTCTCTTTCTAGGAAATGATGACAGAAGGGCTAGAGTGGCAGTAAATGTCCTCCAAAAAATGATTACATATAGGGTAAACCTCTTCAAATACTAATTAATAATACTGTGCATAGATGTTTTAATAATTGTTTTATTTTAGAAGAGGTTTAGAGTCATAGACTTATTGAAATGATAGTACAGAGCATTCCTATAAACCCAATACCTAGTTTCACCTATTATTATTCCCCAATTCTTCATCTTGCCATAGTATGGTATATTGATCAAAATTATTTCACCAGTACTGATACATTATTAGTATCTAAATTTCATACTTTATTCACATTCTTCAGTTTTTCCCTCATGTTCTTTTTCTGTTCTAAGATCCCATCCAGAGTACATTGGATTTAATTTTCATGTCTCCTTAAACTTGTCTTAGCTATGACAATTTCTCAGATTTTCCTTATTTTTGATGACTTTGATAATTTGAGAAATGCTTGTCATGTATGTTGTAGAATGCCTCTCAATTGGAATTCTTATGATATTTTTCTCATGTTTTTACTGGAGTAATATGTTTTGGAGAACACTACAGAGCTAAAATGCCATTCTCATTATATATTGGAATATACTACCAATATAAGCTATCACTATGATATTAATGTTGACCACCTGGCTTGAGATACTGTTTGTCAGATTTATGCACTATAAAGTTACTCTTTATTTTCTTTTTATATAGTCTTTGGAAGCAGTTCCTATGTACAGCTCATACTTAATGAGTAGGAAATTATGAACTTCCTCTTGAGGGCAGAGTATTTAAAAAATTTACTTATAATTCTTCTGGATGAGAGAATCATATTTTCTCACTTTTTTATTTGTTTAATCATTTATTTTTATCAATCAGTATGGATTTAAAGTTATCAATTTTTACTTTGGATTATAATTCAATAATTTTAATTTTGTTGCTTTAATTATTCCATATGTGTCTGTTGGATGTTCTTCAGTTGGCTCCTGCTTCCCTTTGTCATATTTTCCTCTCATAATTGTGAGTTTTTGTGGTTTAAACAATTTCTTGCTTATTGTCATTAAAAGATATGCTGTGTTTATCTTGTTTATCTTCTGCGTCAGTCCTAGATAATTAGCCATTTCTTGATGGATCCTAGATTTCTTGTATTGAAGAATGATATTAGAATGTACAATATGGAAATTAGGTGTGCTCATTTTTACTATGTTATTATTTTTATGCCCTTTTGCTGGGGTTACTAGCACCCTGGCAGAGCAGAACTGAACAACTGAAAAGGATCCCAATCCTTTATTTAAGGGAAAGTACATCAAAAATTTCAGTTTGGCAGGGTTATTGAGGTAAACAGGTTGTTTGGTGCTTGGCAGGTTATCCCAATCTCCAGATGTCTGTGTTTGAACCTGGGACTGTGAGCTAAGGCAGGGTGCCAGTGTGACCTGGGCTTTCTTGAACGGGGGAATTTCACCCAGGAGTTCTCAGAAATGCAGCTTCCCTGCCTTATGTTGGCTCAAACAAACCCATGATTTATACTCCCTTTCAACTGACAGAGCAAGGATGCTTGTATGTTTACATATCTATAAATCCATATGCAACCATTGATACAGTAGTCTTCCCCATATCTGTGGTTTCACTTTCTATGATTTTTAGCTACCTAAAGCCAACCACAGTCCAATAAGTATTAAAAAGAAAATTCCAGAAATAATTCATAAGTCTTAAATTGTATGCTACTCTGAGTAGTACAATGAAAACTCATGCAGTTCCCACTTATTTCCACCAAGATATCATCCTTTTTTCCCAGTGTGTCCATTTTGTATACACTACCTTCCCATTAATCACTTCATAGGGATTTCAGTTATCATATTAGCTACAAGAGTATCTAAGTGCTTATATCCATTAACCCTTATTTTACTTAGTAATGACCCAAAAGTGTGAGAGTAGTGATGTTTATCATTTTGTTACAATATTATTAGAACAGTTGTATTTTATCACTAGTTATTTTTGTTCATCTCTTACCTGCAGCAACCAGCGCAGCCAAACTCTCAGGTCCTGCGAGGGGCAAAGGGGGATTGGAAAATAAAGATTCACAAACCCAGATTTCAAAGTTTAAGCTGGAATCAGGTAGAGCTCTGCTTTCTGGTGGAGATGCAGATCTAAAGAGTTATGCCAGCAATCTTTATTTATATATGTCTCATTATCAGGTTAAAGACTATGCAACCATTATTCTTTGTATTTGGGAAAGTTACAGAAACTAGGACGTCTTATGTAGCTTTTCCATAGTTGCAATCCACAGTTGCAAAGTGCAATGTTAGGAGCACCAGAGCTGGTGAAACGTTGTTGTCTAGCATAAGAGTTCCTTCCTTCCTGGGGGCTGTGTGCCTGAGATCAAGGTCAGAGCTGAAAGGACTCTTGCACAGAGCCTCCTCATGCAGGGCATTGCCACAGCAGCTAAGTATCTTGTGCCCTCCCACAGAAACATTCCCAGGCACTGGGCATGTCACAGCCATGAAGTCATCAGAGACCCCCAATCTCAGTCACTACTCTCCCATCCTTTGACACCACTCTCCACACTTAACCTTGTCTAATTTATAAATTAAATTTTATCATAGGTATGCCTGTGCAGGAGAAAAACAGAGCAATATGGTTTAGTATTGTCTGAGATTTCAAGCATTCACTGGAGGTCTTGAAACATATCCTCCTAGATAAGGGGAGACTACTGTATCTCTATTAATGCAAGCATAAATTCATACTGATGTCTCCAAATTTATCGCATTACCAACTGGACAATTTTAGTCTCTCTCCTTGCTTATCTTTATACTCCTTTTCCCCACACTGAGAAATTTGTCTCCTACAATTCATTTAATTAACTGTCCTAGTCCAGAAAACATGTATTGTATTTTCAGAATTGCTAATCCATAACCTCAATCATGAACAACTGTATGGGCTAGAATATAATACTTTTTGTACAGGTCTTTCTCCTTTAAGACAAAGAGACTACTTCTGTCTCTACTCATGTCCAAAATTGTATGGGAAGTACTCTTTTATCTTACCCCTCAGTGAGATTCATTCATACATTTGCAATACATTTAGATTTGGTTATAACATTTTTCATTTAATCCTGGGATTTCCAGACCTCTAAATGATATTTTAGAATTCATTCACATAAAGTACATTCTTTATTCTATAAAATTCACTTAATTTCTAAGTACAAGTTAAAAACTTTTAGCATATTAATGGAGGTGTGTATCCATCATGACAATTATACCTCAAGATGAAAACAATAGGAAGAAAAGCAGAATGCCCTTGGGTCATGAATATATATGATGCTATAGACTGAACTTCTCTATATATAATTCCCTTTTAATGAAAAAAGGATTTTTAAGCATGCCAAACTTTAGGTTTTGGTTCATCATAGAACACCAAATTTTGATAAACAACTCAAATCATATGGTCACTTATTCCATAATCGGTCATTCAGTCTTGTCCATATTCTGCTAACAAACCAAAAACTATTTCTCAAAGAAAAAATACTTATTTGCCAAAGAAGATTATTTCAAACCTTTGTGGGGCTGACTTATGCCTCTTTATTGTGAATTTCTATAGTTTGACTATATTTTTGTCTAAAAATAAGAAAATTCTTAAGAACAAAGATGAATATAACACACTGCTTCTTTTTCCACCTAGAATTATATCAAATTATTTTCTATCCATTTTTTATTCAGATAGTCACATGAGTCAATGATATGTTAACACCTTTATGCTTTTTATTTTGTTTTTATTTATTTACTTATTTTGTGGTGCTGGGAGTTGAACCTGGGGTTTCGTGCATACTAGGCAAGTGCTCTATCATTGAGTGAAACCCCTAGCCCCTGTGCAGTGTAAAAGGACTCTGCTTTGTCTGTAATGATGAGAATTCCAGGAATGGCCCTAAGGTAAGATATACTTGGCACAGGAGGCCTCTTGGTATTTCTCAGATCATACCACCTGCTCATATGGCCAGTCTCGGAAACCACTGGAATCTAACTGAGATATGTTTTCCTAGGTGTAACTCTGAGGAAAAAAATTAAAGTTTAAAAGATCTCTCTTAATATGACTTTTCCATAACAATTTGTCAGAATTGATTTATTGTTTTCAAGTCAGAATATAGTAAAATTTGGGCAAAGTATAGGTGAGGATAAGGGCCAAAAGAGAAATTAAAATAATACAGTAGTTATAAATTTACATTTTTTATTGGTCTTATTCTTCCTTGAAATTTTATGCTGTGTGGCTTATTTAAAAGGGTAACCATGATAATACTTTATATTTAAAAAGTCTTAATTGTTTTCAAAGCAAATTCACATGCATTATCTCATTTGAACATCATAGCACTATCTATGGTCTGAAGAAAAGATACATATGTGTGTATATATACATATATAAAAACATGCATGCTTATACTCATTTTTAAGTCGCTTAACATTAAACTTGCTAACCTATAACATGACTTCATTTATATTATTTCATTTTATTTTCATAGGTGGGACTGCAAATTAATACAACTATTTTGGAAAGCAGTATGGAGATTTCTTAAAAAACTATGGATGGAAGACCATATGACCCAGCTATCCTACTTCTTGGTATATATCCAAGAAATCTAAAAATCAGCATATTATAGGGATGCAGACACATCAATGTTTATAGCAGCACAATCCACAGTAGCCAAGCTAGGGAACCAGACTAGGTGCACCCAACAGAGGAATGGATAAAGAAAATATGGTATGCATACACAATGGAGTTTTACCAGCCATAAAAAGGAATGAAATTATGGCATTTTCTGGTACACGGATGAAACTTGAGAACATCATGCTAATTGAAAAGTCAGACTCCAAAAGCCAAGGGTCAAATGTTTTTTGTCATATGTGGAAACTAAAAAAGATTGGTGGGAGGGATTCCATGAAAATAGAAGAGAGATTAGGGGATTAAAGAATGGGAGGGAAGAAAAATGGAAAAAAGCAGGAATGGTATAATCAATCTGACAAAAGTTAGGATCCTAAGTACATAAATGAATATACCACAGTGAATTTCACTTTTGAATATATCCATAATTCACTAATTTTTTAAAAAGCCTTAAATAAAAATAAGATAAGTAGAGAAAGGGGAGCAGAGGGAGGTAGGAGGAGAGGGAAAGAGGAAATACTGGGGGCTGAATTGGAGCACATTTTATTCTATGCATGTTAATTTGTCAAAATGAACCTCAACATTATGTATCATTAAAATGAAGTAATAAAAAAATCTTAAAATTTCTATTAGTCATAAAATGCATGATCAACATCTCCTTTTTATTGGTAAGAAAAAATATTTGGAGAGATCAACTTTCTCAAGACAGTGCTACAGTAGATAAGCAAATTGAATTTAACTCAAAACTTAAGATTCTTGTGTCATTTGTATCCCACTAGACTGTTTATCTGGAAATCTTTTAGTAATCTCAGTACTCAGTTTGAACTCCATAATAATTAAATGATTTGGTGGGTGGAGTCAGGCATTAGCAATTTGTGAAGATTCTTAGGTGATTCCAATATTCAGCAAAGTTTAGAAACCACTAGTCTTTAAAACCATTTTGTCCTTTTGTCCCATTCTCCCAGATATAAAACACCTATAAAAACTTAAATATGGTACAAAATTATATAATCATAACAAAATAATATTAATAGCAAATATATTAGTATATACTAATATAATGTAAATATAAAAGCTCTAGATTATGATTTCCAACCTATTTTAATGCACATGTAAATTTTGTTGAAATATTTGCAGAATTGAAAACTTTAGTCTTAATGGGTATTGTGATTTAGACTGATGTTTCACTTTTCAAAGTTATGTTTCTAAGGCACCATTAACTCATATACTCATTTGCTTATTACCATGGGTTTTACTTAGAGAGGACATAAATTATATTTCTAAACATGTAAAGTTCAATATGATTAGCTGATTGTTAGTGAAATCACACTAGAATACGTGAATGCTAGAAATATATGAAAAATAAGTTGGTAATCATAACCTATTAGAACAAGAATTAAATTCTCATATTTCTAATTTTGGCCAACCTGTCAAGAAAAAACAAACAGACAAAACACAAATATATAATTCATGAAAAAGATTTCTAAGCCAAACTCCCTGTTTATTCCTGTGGAAGCTGCTTTTAAAGTTAACCTACTGGTCTCACTCTCTTATTATCATCTCTACTCCTTTTCTGTTTATTCAAAGAAATCTTGCTAAGATCAAAGAAAAACAAGCAACTTTTGCTATCAGTGGATATGAAAGAAGTTCAGAGATATCCGATATGCAACTCTTTATTTATTTATTTTATAAATCAGGAGTCCAGGAATAGAGGTCTAATTTGGCAGGATTTCATGTGCCCAGTAGGCCAGAGATTCCAGTTCAGAACGCTCCAGGAAGTCTGTCTTCATTGGAACCAGAGACTAGTATGATAGTGCTTTTGAGGTAGTCCAAGTGGAAAATTCAGTCAAGTGTTCAGTTGCCCATCAGGTGCAGGATGTTATCAACAACTACCTTCAAAACTTCTGGCTCTAGTCTAAGAGGTTAGTATGCTTAAAAAACAATAATAAAAATATAAAACCTCCACTCCAATGGTTCTGGGCAAGTAGATCCTGTGAAAGAGCCAGAAATTTGTGGCAATAAGGATAGTATTCAGGGAGTGAGACTAGAGCAGTTTACTATCTCACAAAGCCAACCAGAGTATAATTCTTTAGACCAAGAATACAATTGAGTTTACTTGTCAGTTAAGAGTAATTGGTCACTGAAGTTCTACAAAGTAAGGAAACAGCCGTGAAACCCCCCAGATGATTTGTAAAAACTAAGTGAAACAAAACAAAAAAAGTCTTTCTGTCATATTAACTACTTACAGTGAGGTTCAGGATAGACTTTTTCTTTTCTTTACTTTTCTTGTTTCCTTTTTTTTTTTTTTTTTCTCTCTCTCTCTCTCTCTTCAGTAAATTTAGACAAGTCAATTTCATTCTTTTAAAAATACACTCATACATTTCTGGTGGGACTGCAAAATGGTACAACCATTATGGAAAGCAATATAGAGAGTCCTCAGAAAACATGGAATGGAACCACCATTTGACCCAGTTATCCCACTCCTTGGTTTATACCCAATGGACTTAAAATAAGCATACTACAATGATGCAGCCACATTAACGTTTATAGCAGCTCAATCCACAATAGCTAAACTATGGAACCAACCTAGGTGCCCTTCCACAGATGAATGGATAAAGAAAATGTGATATATATATATATATATATATATATATATATATATATATATCACACACACAATTAAATATTACTCAGCTTTAAAGAAGAATGAAATTATGGCATTTGCTGGTAATTGGATGGAACTGGAGAATATCGTGCTAAGTGAAATACCAATCCTGAATGTTTTCTTTGATATGTGAATGCTAATTCGCAATAACGGGTGGTGTGGGGGGCATGCTAGGGAAGAATAGAGTTACTTTATATTAGGTAGAGGGGAGTGAAGGGAGGGGAAGGGGTGTGGCAGTAGGAAGGTAGTAGAGTGAAATAGACATTATTATCTCATGTACATACATGACTGCATGACCAATGTGATCCTACAATACGTACAATCAGAAAAATTAGAAATTATACTCCATTTATGTATAATTTATCAAAATGTATAATTGCATTCTACTGTCATGGACAACTAAGTAGAACAAATTTTAAAAATCATAAATAAATAGTAATATTTCAGCATTAGAAAAACCACAACTTTGTCAGAGACAGACATTGACTAGCATACTAGATGTGTGAAAGCACTCTGCAATGGCAAACTTCCTAACACTCTACTTGGCATATATGTTGGAATAACCTATAAATGTATCTACATTTTAGTACAGACACAACTGAATTTCCCCAAATGTGATTCAAGATAAACTGGTTTTATCCAATATTCTGTTCAGGGTTATTAGGGATCATAGAATTGGCATGGAATTCAGTCAGAAAAATATGTTCTTTTCTTTGCTTGGACGCTAACTGTGCAATTTAAATTCTGTCTCAATTTCCTCATTTATTTTTATTTTATTTTATTTTTTAAATAATTTTTTTAAATTTAGCTTTTAATTTTTTACAGACTGCATTTTGATTCATTGTACACAAATGGGGTACTGAATACCGCCGCTTCTTAGCCTGGGTTGCTTCAAGCGGCTCGCACAGCTTCTTGCTCTTACAGCCCGACCAGCGGGACAAAAGACACGTACTCTTCAGAAGTTCATGAAGCAGCTTCCGCTTTATTCAGATAACACCCTCAATATATAAGCAGTCTCATGCATAAGCAATTGTAACCAGATATGTCCATCCAATCCTGTTAAAGGTCAAGCGATCACTCGCTCAAGCATACATGTAAAGTATATCTGTCCACACGCTAGGCGGCTGAACTGATTATCATACAGCCAATTGTAAACACTTCCTGCCTTTCGCCAGGCATAATCAGGATGCCATTTGCTCTCTGCCAGTTGCCATCTTTAGATGCACATGGCATAACCCTGGGCCCCGTGTTTTGCCTGCCACAGTGGGGTACATAATTTCGTTTCTATGGTTGTACACAATGTAGATTCATACCATTCTTGTAATCATACATATACATAGGGTAATTTATTTTTAAATAAACAGGAATATACTTTCTCTGCCATACCATCATAGGTGAATATAAGGCCTATGAAAGTTCTTTGCTAAACAATAATGCCTGAGGAATTAGCTTTCATTTAGATCTGGACTTAAGTTCACTTTCATCTCTGTTTAAGAATATTGAAAGGATCATCTACTGCCTATGCCATACTTTTGAAACAGTGTACATAATTCAGGATGGACTTTGTGGTAGACTGTAATGACCCAAGCTAAGCACAAAATACTTTTACATAGTGTCAATATCATAATAATTGGGACGAAATGTTGATACTTCATAATGACATTTTTGTCCACTTTTAATTTACTTGTTTGCTTTCTTTATTTTTGGTGGTAGTGGGGATACTGAAGATTGAACCCAGGGGAACTTAACTACTGAGTCACACTCCCATCCCTTCTTATTTTTTATTTTGACACAGTGTCTTGCTAAGTTGCTGAGGCTGACTTTGAATTTGAGATTCTCCTGCCTCAGCCTCCTGAGTCTCTGGGATTAGTCATGCACCACCACAGCCAGCTTCTACTCTTTGGGTTCTTAATATAAAGTTGTAATATATACATAATGGTATCTCTAGATTTGTGATTTGTAGAATTATTTCAGGTCTGGATTTGTGGAATCTATAAAGATGTCAATTCTTTAATTTTTGATAGTCATTATTTGCCTATTTTTTCTTTGTCAGTCTAACTAGTAGTTTGTAAGTTTCTTTGTATTTAAAAATAACTAGTATTTGGTTTAATTGATTTTTCTCTATTGATTTTCAATTTCATTGTTTTTGCTTGGATAGTGCTTGATTCCTTTTGTGAGTTTTGGGTTGTTCTATTTACCTTTTTGTTTGATAAGGCAGAATGTTGGATCTTTGATTTGAGAATAATTTTCCTTTTTTAACAGAAACATTCAGAGATACAATTTTTTATTATTCAAGCACTGATAAAGCTGCACTTCCCAATTTTTAATGTTTTTCACAGCATTTTCAGTAAATGTTAAATAACATTCTACCAATTAACATAAAGTATAAGAACATTTAAAAATATGCTCTCAATTCTATCCTCCCATCTTTCAACCCTTATTATCATATATTCTGTTTTTCACATATTCTATAAAAAGATTTTTTGCTCTTATTGTATTTTGAAAGTTTAAACCATTTAGATGTTTAAATCTTTTAAATATCTTAAACATTTAATTCTTTGGAGATATTAAAAATAAAAGTAAAATATGTGTTTAACCTTCATTTTTTTTGTATCGTTTCTATTTCTCTAACTTATTTATTTATTTACATCTAAGTTTCAGTCTGGGGTACTTTCCTTTCTGGTTATAGAATTTTATTGAACAGTTTCATTGGTGATAGGTTCTCAGAGTTTTCGTTTTGTTTTTTCTGAAAAAAGTTTTTCTTTCATTTTGAAAAGTATTTTCAATAATTATAGAATTATGGACTGAGAATTTTGTTTTATCTCAACACTTTAATATTCTCAATCCATTATCTTATTAATTGCCTATTTTTTTAATGAGAACTTTGCTGCACTTCTTATAGTTGTTCCTCTGTTCCTAATATCTTTTTATTCTGGCTGTCTTCTTTTTATTCTTTGACTTTGAGAACTTTAATGTGTCACATATAATATTTTTTGTTTTATTTATTGCTTTTCTCTGAATTTCTTGATACTGTAATTTAATTTATCATTATTTTTTAAAAGAAATTCAGCCATTATCTCATAAAATATTTTTAAAATAATTAAAACTATTTTTTTCTCTTCTTTTTTTAGTCTCTTCATTACACTGTTAGACTGCTCAATACTATTTGATTGCTTATGGTTCTCTCTATTTTTACTTTCCATTCTCTCTCTTCTTAGTTTCTTTGTTTTAATTCCATTGATGTATCTCTTATTGACATTTTCTTCAGTCTTATTGAGCATACTTTTGGCCAGTTGAAGACATTCTTCATCTCTAGTGTGTGTGCGTGTGTGTGTGTGTGTGTGTGAGTGTATGTTTCCAGCATTCCTATTTGATTTCTTCCTATACTCTCTCTCCTTTTGAAATTCCCATCTGTTTTGGAAATAATTATGAACTGACAATTCTCAGTTTGATAGTCTCAGTGTTTGGGCCTTAGCTGAGTATAGTTTTGTTCATTGCTGATTGCTTTGTATCTTGAATGTGTGCTTGTGTGCTTGTGTGTGTGTGTGTGTGTGTGTGTGTGTGTGTGTGTGCACATGCTTCATACATAGACATTCCTGTGTAGGAAAGTAGAGATTGAGATAAATGGTGATGCCTGGAAATAAGCAACTATCTTTTTCCTAGACATTTAATTGAGGTTTTAAGTAAATCTTGTTGGTAGTGAAGGTACTTTTCATGCATTTGTTTGTTGCACCATGTTCAAGTTGGTGCTCTAGTGTTACCCTTTGCTTGAGGATGGGCAGCTAATAGGGAGATTTTTTTTTTTTTTCCCCAAGTTCCTTCCCTAATTTCAGCCTTAGACTTTCCCTATGTGCTGCATGTCTCAAAGGCTCTCTCTCATGTTCTTGTTCCTCTCCCAATGATGAAGAGCTGTGCTTCTCCCTGATCCTGCTTATTGTGGGTTAGCTTCTACATATCAGCAAAAAAATAAGACCTTTGGCTTTTGGGGATTGGCTTATTTCATTTGTTAGCATAGTAGTAGATCCAAGATAAGTGGGAAGGAAGATGATGGCTATTTTGTGCCTTTTGTTGTCTTGGATGATCCTTGATCTTGGGCTGGCTTTGTGTCCCATTTCTTGAGGTTGTAGCTTTCTCAGAAATACTGTCCTTCCCCAAGTGGTAAGGAATCTTCTCAGATGGTCTGACTCCTGGAGTCTTTCTTGCTTCCTTCCAAGAATCTTAGAAAAATAAAAATTAGTTCAAGTCTTATCCTGCTACAGTGACTCTTCACTCATAATATCACTAACAGGATTGTTTGCTGCCTTTTGCTTAGTGACTTAGGCTTTTTATTGGGTAAGGAAGAAGAATTCAGGTAGAACTTTCTGTTCTTCCACAGTGTTGGCTGTTCCCTCCATGTGCACCACAAGGGAGGCTGTGTGAAGGGCATGTCAATGGAACAAACTACCTTCGTGTTTCTGGCTTTTAGAGACTCTATAAATCTCATGCTATCCCATACTCAGATCTCAGCAGTTATTCCATATTTGACTAAATACTTAGCCATATGAATGCCAGCCCCATTTCCTTTCTGTTTCTTCCCTAGATAAGTTAATTTGTCCTGTCTTTCCCTGGAGTGCCTGTTTTTCCTTAGATTTCAGACTGTTCAGTTGTGCTGCAACATCAATTCTCTTATAGGTTCAAGAAAAGTTATGATTTTATATGTTTTTTTCTAGATGTCAGGGTGATAACAATACTGAGCTTACTACAAACTAGCAGAAACTATAAATTCTATTTCTTATACTGTTCAAAACTTTTAAAATAATCTAATGTATAATTTTCAGAATTTAACAATTAAAAGAATTTGAATTCACAGTGTATGGATGTACCATAATTTAACCATTCATCTATTGAAGGATTTTATTCTACTTTTTGGTTATTAATAATAAAGCTGCTATCAACATTTATGTTTTATACAAAACAGCCTGACTCTTTTCCAGTGATTGTACCATTTTACATCCCCAATAGCAATATATATGAGACCTAGATCTTTTATAGATCAGAATTTTGTAGTTTCACTTTGTTGAATTATAAATGTCTAGTAGATATATAATGATATCCTATTGTTTTAATTTGTAGTACCCTAATAGTTAATGATTTTTAAAAATTTAAAAATCTTTTTTTTATTAGAGCTTTATAGTTATCCATAGTAGTTGGTTCATCATGACAAAATCATACATGCATAAAATTCAATTTCAGTTCACTGTCCCCCCTTTTCCCTCTCCCTTTTCCTCCCATTTTTCCCTCCCCTCTCCCATTCTTCTTCCTCTATTCTGCTAGACTTCCTTTTACTCATCTATTCATTTGTATTTGATTGCCCCTGTTTATTTCTACATAAAAGTGAAATTCCCTGTGTTACATTTATATATACACATAACATGATTTTAAAAAAATCCATTCTGCATTACCTCCCCTTTCCCATCCCTCCACTTTCTCTCAATCTCCTTTCCATATACTACTGATATTCCCTATATTTTTAAAATATCCTATCCTTCCCTCCTCCTTTATTTTATTTTAGCTTTCATATATGAGAGAAAATATTCAACCTTTGAGTTTCTGAGTCTGGCTTATTTCACTTAACATAATTGTTCTCCATTTCCACCCATTTACCAGCAAATGCCATACTTTCTTTCTTCTTTACGGCTGAATGGACCTCTACTGTGTATATATACCACAATTTCTTAATCCATTCATCTAATGATGAGTACCTGGGTTGATTCCATAATTTAGCTATTGTAAATGGTGCTGCTACAAACAGTAGCACTATAATATACTGATTTTAATTCTTTTGAGAAAATACAAGGAGTAGGGTAAGTGGGTCTTATGGTGATTCCATCCCTAGTTTTTGTTTTTGTTTCTCTTTTTATATACCAGGAATCAAACTTAGGTGTACTAGAACCACTGAACTGCATCTCCAGCCCTATTTTGTATTTCATTTGGAGTCTCACTGAGTTGCTTAGTGCCTTGCTATTGCTGAGGCTGGCTTTGAACTTAAGATCTTTCTGCCTCAGCCTCCCAGACTGCTGGGATTACAAGCAGGTGCCACTGGGCCCAGCCTGTTTTTTTGTTTTATTTTTCTTCTTTCAGTATTAATTGCAGTACTTCTAACCAATTTGTATTATATTTTTTCCAGTTTTAGGTATTATTATATTATGGTGAATAAGGCTGTAGGTCTTTCTCTCTCCTCTTGTCACCACGGCTGGTGTGGCTGCCACCATGTCTTCATAATGTAGTTATAAAGTTTTGGGTAAATCAATGCTCAGCATTTACATTATAATGACCATATAAGTTGTTCAGTATAGACACAAGTAATGTTGGATGATTAGATTTCCTTTTTGTATAAACTTTTAATCTTGATGTTTAATAATGGTTTCATTTTTTTCATTTGCTTATTTTCCTGTGAATGTACTAATAATTTTTCTTCCAAATGTTTCAATAGACTGCTCAAATATTGTTGACATTATTTGCAAACACTCAAACCAAGTTCACAGAAACTCTAGGTTCCATTCCCTCTCAAATTCCCTATTCACCTCCAACCCCATTATTTGCTCCATAGGCCCTAAGCATGAGAATCATTGTGAAGTTTCTCTGGTTTTGAGTCCTATTTCTTTTTAAATTTTTTTTATTTGTTCTTTTTAGTTACACATGACAGTAGGATGTATTTTGACATATCATACATATATGGATTATAACTTCCCATTCTTGTGGTTGTACATGATGTGGAGTTACACTGGTCATGTGTTCATATATGAACATAGGAAAGTAATGTCTGATTCATTCTTTTGTCTTTCCCATTCACATCTCCCTCCCTTCTTCCCACTCCACCCTGTCCAATCTGATGAACCTTCCTCCCCTTTCTGCCTATTATGAGTCAGCATCCACATATCAGAGTGAACATTTAGTTTTTTGGGATTAGCTTATTTCACTAAGTGTGATAGTCTCTAGTTCCATCCATTTACTGGCAAATGCCATAATTTCATTCTTCTTTATGGCTGAGTAATAATTACATTGCATATATATGCCACATTTTATTTATTTATTCATCTGCTGAAAGGCACCTAGGTTGGCTCCATAGTTTAGCTATTTTGAATTGGACTGGTATAAACATTGATGTAGCTGCATCATGATAGTATGCTGTTTTTAAGTGTTCTGGTTATATGCCGAGGAGTGGGATAACTGGGTCAAATCGTGGTTCCATTCCAAGTTTTCTGAGGAATCTTCATACTGCTTTCCAGCAGCACCAAGTTTCAGTCCCATCAGCAATGTATGAGTGTACCTTTTCCCCTACATCCTTGCCAACATTTATTGTTACTTGCATGCATGATAAATGCCATTCTTACTGTAATAAGATGAAATCTTAGGTGTAGTTTTGATTTTTATTTTCCTGGTTGCTCAAGATGTTGAACATTTTTTTTCATATAGTCATTAGTCATTTGTGTTTCTTCTTTTGAGAATTTTTTTTTAAAATTTATTTTGCCCATTTTCAATTGGGTTATTCGTTTTTTTTAAAATATTTTTTAGTTGTAGATGGACACAATATCTTTATTTATTTATTTATTTTATGTTCAATCTGAGGATTGAACCCAGTGCATCCTATGTGTGAGGCAAGCTCTCTACCACTGAGGTACAGCCCTAGCCCAGGATTATTTTGGTTTTGCTCTTAAGTGTAGGGGGTTTTCAGCCACATCCTGTGTGGATGACGATGTTGACTATAAATCAAGTATCCATAAACTTATCTAATCAATAAACATACAAGAGCCAAAACTTTTTAAATGAGAGGGAGTGTGACGGATCAGGCCATACCAGATCTGGCCTCTAACAAGATGGAATAGCCCACCACTCCTTCATTTATAGTCAAACAGGTAAAGGGGGCCAAGACCAGGAGGAGCTGCTTCTGTGATGAACAGGATGGGGTAGAGTTAGGGAGCCATTTGCTCAGAGAAACTATCATTGAACCAGACAGGGAACAACTCTGACACAGCACCACATAATCCCCAGCGATCTGGGACAGTCCTCCGTGACTGCCAGTTCCTAGGAGTCAGGCCTCTATGTTGCATGGCTCAACCATGTCTGATTCTGCTAGATAAGATGGCTCCCCACACTTAAGTTTTTTGAGTTCTTTATATATTCTGGACGATAATACCCTTCCAATGGGGGGTAACTGGCAAAGATTTTCTCTAATTCTATAAGATCTCTCATTACACTGTTAATTATTTCCTTTACTATTCAGAGCTTTTTAATTTGATGGCATTCACTTACTGATTCTTGGTTTTATTTCTTGTGCTTTGGGGATCTTGTTAAGTAAGTCATTGCCAGCACCAATAAGATGAAGTGTTGACTTCATCTCTTCTAGCAGTTACAAGGTCTCTGTTCTAATTCCTAAGTCTTCGATCCATTTAAATTTGAGTTTTGTGTAGGGTGAGAAATAGGATTATAGTTTCATTCTTTTACATAAAACCACCCAGTTTCTTCAGCACCATTTGTTAAAAAAGCGATTTTTTCAAAATATATTTTTGGCATCTTTGTCAAGTATCAGATGGACGTAAGTATCTGTGTCTCCTATTCTATTCCATTGGTCTTCATGTCTGTTTCTATGCCAGAACAATGCTGTTTTTGTTGCTATAGCTCTATAGTATAATTTCAGATCAGGTATAGTGATGCCTCCTACATTGCTTTTCTTGCTCAGTATTGCTTTGGCTATTCTGGATCTCTTATTCTTCCAAATAAATTTAAGGATTTTTTTCCTAATTCTGTAAAGAATGTCATTGGCATTTTGATAAGGATTACATTGAATCTGTATAATAATGCTTTGGGGAGTAGGCCATTTTGAAAATATCTCTGCCTATCCAAAAACATGGTAGTTCTTTCCATTTTCTAAGCTATTCTTAAATTTCTTTCTTCAGTGTCCTATAATTTTCATTGTAAAGTTATTTATCTCCATGGTTATATTAATTCCCAAATATTTTTCAAGTTAATGTGAATGGGATGGTTTTCTTGATTTCTTCCTCAGTTGGATCTGTTGGAGTATAGGAAAGCTATTAATTTATTGGTGTTGATCTTGTATCCTGCTGCTTTGCTGAACTCAATAATTTCTAGAAATCTTCTGGTGGAATTTTTTGGGTCCCCTAGATATAGGATCTGGTCATCAGCATAGATACTCTGACTTCTTTTTTATTTGTATCCCTTTGATTGCCTTCTTTTGCCTGATTACCTTCTCTTGCCTGATCACTCTGGTTAATATTTGAATTGGAAGGGTGAAAGTAGATAGGTCTTCCTTGTTCCTCATTTTAGAGTAAATGCTTTTAGCTTTTCTCTATTCAGTATGATGTTTGTTTGGGGTTTGTGATAAATAGCCTTTATGATGCTGAGGGAAGTTGTTTCAAACTCTGGCTTCTCCAGCATTTTTAACATGAATGGGTGCTGAATTATATCCAAGACCTTTTCTGCATCTACTGAGATGGTAATGTGATTTTGTCCTTAATTCTCTTTAGGCAGTGAATTACATTTATTGATTTAAGTGTGTTGAATCAATCTTGCATCCCGGGAATGAACCCCACTTGATCATGGTGTATTATCTTCCTGATGTGTTTTTTTAAGGCAGTTTGCTTATATGTTATAAAGGATTTTTATATTTCTTTTCATCAGGGATATTGGTTTGCAGTTTTCTTTCTCTGATACATTCTAATCTGTTTTTGTTATTAGGGTTATATTTGCTTTATAGAATATATTTGGAAGTGTTTCCCCCTTTCAATTTCATGGAATAATTTGAAAAATACTGGTGTTAGTTCTTCTGTAAAGGACTGGTAGAACTCAGCTGAGAATCCATCTGGTCTTGGGCTTTTGATTACTATTTCAATTTTATTACTTGATATTGGTCTGTTTGTTTTCTGTGTCATCCTGATTCAATTTGGACAGGTCATATGTGTTTAGAAATTTGTCAGTGTTTCTAGATTTTCCAGTTTTTTGGAGTCCAGCTTATCAAAATATATTCTGATGATTCTCTGAATTTCAGAAGGGTCTGTGGTGATAGCTCCTTATTCATCTCTAATTTTATTGACTTGGGTCTTCTCTCTTTTGTTTTGTTTGGCTAAAAGTTTATCGATCTTATTTATCTTTCAAAGAACCAACTCTCCATTGCATTGATTCTGTGTGTTTTGTTTTTATTCTCAATTTTATTAAATTCAGCTCTGATCTTAATTATTGCATTTCTTCTGCTGATTTTGGAATTAGTTTATTCTTTTTCTAAGGTCTTGAGTTAGGGAATACACTTATTTACTTGGGATCTCTTTATTTTCTTAAATGTAGATACTTAGTGCTACAAAATTTCCCCTTAGAACTGCTTTCCTGGTGTCCCAGATAGTTTGATATGTTGCATCTCATTCATTTTCAAGAAATTCTTAATTTCTATTGTCATTTATTCTTTGAGGCAGTCTTCATTTGAGTTTTGTTCAATCTCCTTGTGTTTATGTGATTTCTATTATTTTTCTTGCTATGGATTTCTAGATTCATTCCATTGTGATCTGATAAAATGTATGAAATTATATCTTCTTTTGGTATTTGATAAGATTTACTTTGGGACCTAGAATAAAGTCTATTTTGGAAAAAAGTTTCATAGTTTTACTTAGATTGGAAATATTGTAATTGATTTTATGTTTTGATAACCTGTCTATTCACAATAAGGGTGTGTTGAAATAACCCAATTTTATTGTGTTGGGGTCTATCTAAGATTTAATGTCATGGAATGTTTTTCTTTTTTTTTAATGTAACTGAGTTCACTGACATTTAGGGCACAAATATTTACTGTAGTTATATCTCCTTGTTAAATTTTTCCCTTTACCAGGATGTAGTGGTCTTCTTTGTCTCTTCTGATTAATTTTTGCTTAAAATCTGCTTTGACAGATATGAGAATAAGTATTCCTACTTGTTTTGGAGTTCATTTGTGTAGAGTATTTTTTCCATCCTTTTACTCTCAGCCTGTGGGAATTTGCCTATAAGATGAGTCTCTTGTAAACAGTATATAGTTGAATCTTGTTTTTTGATCTATTCAGCTAATCTATATCTTATAAGGGGCAAATTGAGACCATTAGCCGTTAGTGTTAGTGTGGATATGTTTGTGGTTTCCTTCTTTTTTGGGTGTTTTGCTACATTTAATACTATCTTGATTCTATTCTGTTGATCATCTTCTATTTGGGAGCTTGGGGTTTGTTTTTAAGTTCCTCTGTGTACATTTTATCTTTGAGTATTCTCTGTAGTTCTGGCTTGGTGTTCATGAATTATTTCAATTTATACTTTTTAATTTAATATGTGCTTTAATTTTGTTTAATTTTTTGTTTCAATTTGTGCTCATAGAAATTTTTATTTACTCCTCAAATTTGAAACTGACACTGAAATTTGGTGGGTACAGTAACTGTGGCTGGTAGTTGTTTTCTTTTAGATCTTAGTATATCTCATTCTAGGCCCTCCTTGATTTTAGGGTCTAAATTGAGATATCAGACATGATCTTTATTGGTTTGCCTCTAAATGATAAATGATGTTTGTCTTTTGCAGTTTTAAATATTCTTTCCTTATTTTCTGTTAGGCATTTTGATTATGATGTGTCTTGAAGATCTTCATATTTGATTAGGTATAGTTGTCATCCTGTATATGGATGTCTATCTCATTTCTGAGATGGAAAAAGTTTTCCATAACCATCTCATTGAAAATATTCTTAATGCCTTTAGTTTATATCACCATGTTCTCCTCTATTCCAAGGAGAACATAGTGATATAAACAGTTTTGGTCTCTTGATGTTGCCCCAGAATTCTTGTATATTCTGGTCACATTTTATCATTTTCCCCTTTATTTCATTCTGTGTACTCAAGTTCACATACCCTGTCTTCAAGGGCTGAAGTTCTGTTGTCTATGCAATTTAATCTGTTGCTTTCAAGTAAGTTTTTAATTTGATTGATTGTGTCTTTCACTTCTAGGCGGTCTGATGGTTTCCTTTCAGTATTTATTCATTTATTGAAGTAGTCTTTCATCTCCTATATTTGCTGTCTTAATTCATTCCTTAGATCTTCAGTTAATTGAACATTTTAATATTCAATTTTTTATAATCTTCATCTGGGATTTTGTCCACTTTAATATCAGTGGGATCCTTACATGGAGGACTGTGAATTTTGGGGGAAGATTTGTTTTCCAATTTCCTTGTGTTCTCAGAGGTCTTGGACTTATGAGTCAGTTGAGATGGAATCCCCTTCCTCTTTTTTACATATGTCTTTTTGCATGTAACTATCTTATTTGTTCTGGAACTTCACTCTGTTTTTGCTATATGAGTAGATGTCAAAGGGTGGGACCTGATGTCCTTCTCTGATTGTTCCTCCTTAGCTCCTGGTTATTGGTTTGGGGCTTTTGTTCCTCAGTTCTTTTGGTTGGAATAATGTTAAGGCTCTCATGGAGCTTGATTGTGTTTGGGGTGATATTCACTCTTGCTTGGTTGAGGTGTGAATATTTCTCACCCGTAGGATCTCTACTCTATGATCTTAAAATGTCCCAATCTCTTTTCAGCCCCTCTTAGAGGTAGGAGGGAGCCAGGAATGGCACTAATGTTTGCAACACTACAATCTTAAGATAAATGTCTGGTGTCTACTTTAACATCTATAACACTCATTGCCACCTATATAGGAATGGTGGGGTCACCATTTAACAACATTACCCTCAATAAAAACTATGAACTTGATCAGACATTTGATGGCAGGTGTCTATGATGTTGTCCATTGTATTAATAATAGAAACAACTTGAATGGAGTAGGAACTATCTAATTTATATAGTTTATATTGTTTAGTTGAATTAATTTCTTAAGTAAGAAGAAACAGGGTAGGAAGGCAAGAGAAAGTTTGAAGTGTTTGAAAAAGTGATCAGAGGAAAGGCAGAAGCATAGGGAGCAGGTGTCAACTATAAAGAAGAAAGAATAAGTTAACTGAAAGTAATGAAAAAAGGAAAGAGAGGAAGAGGAAATAGCAAATTTTGACTGTTACTTAGGAAATAAAGAAGGAGATATAGGCAAGCCCAGAAGCTAGGCATGAATGAACCAACAAAGATCAAAATAACTTGAACCCTTGTATTATTGGACACCAATTAAGTCTAATCTAAGCTAAATGATAGGTGTGTACAAGAGAGAACTATTATTGTGTAAGTAAAGTTCTACTAATATGTGTGTGTGTGTGTGTGTATATATATATATATATATATATATATATATATATATTCAAAACTATCCATGCAATGAGAGCATATACAACCCTACACCATACATACACATTCACACACAAAATCATCCAAAATGAAAAAAGCGAAGAATAATACAATGAAATGAAATGTTTGAAAAAATTGAAAAAGATTAAAATTTAAAAAGAGTAAAAAGAAGTGGGAATATGGAGGAAAAAAATAGTCTAAAAATTGCAGAAAAAAATCTTAATAAGAGAGTACTTGTTTCCACTATGGTAGTCAAATCTGTTGTCAGGGATGGATTTTCAGTCTTTATGTTTATTTTGGGGGGCCACTGTTCTTATGTTCCTTACTTAGCTGCCAATTGGGTATAATTCTTAGCTTCAAATCTCCCAGTTTTGGATGGTATAGACTGGAGAGTGCTGATAAATTGTGTAATACTGTACTAGGGGTGATGCAGAATTCTAGGCTGGAGTTTTTAGTTACGGTTTGGACTTCAGTGACTTTTGAAACTCTGTTGGTGGATATTTGAGATTTTGTCCACTCCCCCTATTGATGTGGAGCTTCCTATCTCTGCTGGGCTTCTGAACTTCTTGGGCTTCCAGAAAAATCCACTTTTAGGCATAGGGACTGAGATTCCACATGTTTCACTTTCAGTGCTATGGATGTGAATTGCCATGTGTCCTCACTGGAAAGCAAATGTGCACCTGTGGCCACAGTGAGTTGTATGGAGTGCCAGCTATTATGGGATTTTTCTCTCTTGGGATTTAGAGGTAAATGGTTCAGGTAAAATGTTCTTTATGCCTGTTTTAGTCTTTCTGGTTCAGGTACCCTCTAGGAATTTTTTCGTAGGCTGCTGTTAACTTCCTTTATGAGTTCCCCCTTCTCTATTCACAGCTGCATATAGGGACAGCCTTCAGAGGCTGGGAACTTTTCCTTACCTGCCTGTGTATTCTACATTAACATCGGGCCTTTCACGCTGTGCCTGTGGAGGGCTTGCTGCCCACATGGAACGCTTTCACCCCAGAGGACCACTTTAGATTTTTTTTTTTCACTGAGACACTTACCCTAGCAACTCTGTGTCCATTTAAATCAACCTTTCTCTAAACCACAGGTTTCCCTAAATCAATTTTTCTTTATCTTTTGATTTCTTTACCTACTGACCATGCATCTCTTATCTGTGCTCCCTGTTCTGCTCTTTGGGCAGCAAGAACCAGGGCATCACTCTAAGGTATTTTTTTCTTATGCTTAAGTTACCAACATTCAGTAGTTCTAGGATTTTTTTTTTTTTTTTTAACACTTAAGTATTATATTTCAGTGAGATTGCTTTGTTACTCACCTCACTGAGGGTAGTCTTCCCACTTCATAAGTCTGCTTTGAAGAACTGCTGGGCGTTGGTTCCTTTCTTCCACCATCTTGTCCCCTCTGAAAGTCTTTTAAAATGATTTTTCCTTTGTGTGTAGATGTTCAGAGACAGGTTTACTGAGGGTGAGGACGAACAATGCCTACCCTTCCTAGCCTTACCCAGCGCACTTATTCAGGCATCGGAGATCGAGCTCTCAAGGCACGGATCTAATTTTATTTAGGGTTGCACAGGACATATATAGGCACATTATCCAATCAGGTTAACACACTTGTTAAAGTATAACAGAGTCAGCCTATAGGTGAACTATACGTCGAGGGTCAAGGTAGTACAAACAAACCAAGCATGCCTAAGTAATTCTGCCCAGCAACAGGTCTGAGACAAAGGACTGGAGGAATGGCAACCTCCAGCACACAGCATGAGGCAAGGCAGCCCGGGTGAGCTCACATCACAGCTTTCTGTGATGCACAACAGAACGAGGTCTCCCTCAGCTCAAACTCAGCTTCAATAACTGCAAAGACCTTCATTCCATGGAGAGTCTTTACAATTACCTCAGTTTCTCTGTTCAGACTGTTTGGCTTACTTAGACCATGGTGTCAGTGACTGCTGTCAGATAAGCTTGAGGAATGTTCCCTACATATGTGTACATTCTCATTGTTTAAAATGTATATCTTTTTTTATTTTCAAATTGAGTGGTGTGAAGTTTTTATTAAGTTTTAAGGGTACTTTATATATTCTAGACAAGCAATTTTTTTCCGGTTGTAGCTTGTCTTCCATGTTTTTTCATAGGTTCTTTTTTATACAAAAAAATCTTTAATTTTAATGAAGTCCAGGTTTCAATTTTCTTATTTTGGTGGTTGTGTTTGGTTGTTGTGTCTAAGAACTTTTTGTCTAATTCTAGGTCTCAAAGGATATTTCCCCTTATTTCCTTCTAAAAGTTTTGGAGTTTTACCTCTTACAATTAAATGTATTATGTAATAAGTTAATTGTTTTCATATATCTAAGGTTTTACATCAAGGCTTATTTATATTTTCTATGGATATCTAATTTTTGCTACATCATTTGTTGAAATGTATATATTAATTCTATAAGAATAACAATTGCTTAGAGATTAAAAGAACTTTAATTGCTTAAAAAATTCACAAAAGGTACAGAAGGTACTAATTGGTATCTTTTTTCACTATGCCTTTTGACAGTATTAAGAATCTAGGAGCTAATTAAGATGATAGTATCCATAATGATACTGTTATAAGCATAAATTATAATTTCTAGAGGAAACACTGGTAAAGAAGAATAGTTTAGAAAACAAGTAAAATATAAACAAATCCATTGCACAGTTTTAAGGATTATTAACAACTGATTTGCAAGAGTACTTTCCTTTATAGCACATTTTATATTTTAGTTTTAAAATGTAAACATGCCCCTCTAAATGTTTTGTTGTTTTGCTTGTTTGTTTGTTTGCTTTCAAAGAGAGCAACATTTGTTTTCTGCTCTGCCATGTTCTTTTTGCAAGAGGCAGTATCTAAATCTTAAATGGTTGGGTCATGCTTTGTATACTCCCTTTTTATTAGCATCCTTTGTGTCTAAGAGTGGACTTTCTTGCCCCTTAAGAAATTAGAAAATATATAAATCACTGCAACAAATTTTGAATTGTTTTGTGTGAAATGGAATCTATAGAATTGATATCTAGTTGACAATAAATAAATATTAAGTTAAATAATGTAGAACCCTCCCTTAATAGCCCTAAAGCTTTAAACTTTTCACCTAAAGAAATTATGCACTGCATAAACAAAATGACTATATCATTGTGTGGGAATTAAGATATATAGTTTAAGAAAAGTTTGCAAAGTTAAAAACTACTGAGATGATATTTATATAAAGCAGAAAAATTCATATTTGTTTTATGAATTATATTTTAAATAAAGAATTAACTAGACCTAGCTCAGTGCCATCACTGGTTGGTCACAGTCATGGAGCGAGGTGGTGGGTGAGCCAGGACACCAACATCGCAGAGGTAGGTGGAGGGCAGCTATCCCACCCAGCCAGCAGGCCAAGGACAGACATCATAACTGAGCGACCCCGCCTGACCCCTGCACCTAGATTGGTGCCATCCACTGGTTGGTCCCAGTCGCGGAGCAAACTGGTGGGCAAGTCAGGCCACTTGCATCACGGAGGTAGCAGGCGGGCACCAAACTCGCCTGCCTTGCGGAGCTGGGCAGGGGGTAGCCAACCAACCCAACCACCAGGCCAAAGACAGATGCCATCACTGAACAACCCACTCAAACACCACAACACCCAGGTTTGTCACCATCACAGAGTTAGCCAGAGGCTTCTTTATAGGCTGGTGCAGGCATTTTGAATTACTCATGAGGGCATGGCCATCATCCTTGGAAGGGCAACTCCCTTCCTGAGACACCTACAGTAGGCTAGAGGACCTTTGACAAGACCCAGGAGCCAAGATGAGGAGGTATTGAGAGACTCAGGACCAACTCAGAGCCCCCAGGAAATATACCCCACTTGAAGGCCATCACCCCAAGAAGGCCAGCTTCTTAGTGGAGCACTGCGTAATCAAGTTCCTCTAAGACTCCAGGCTACTGAAGGCTAAAAGTTGAGATATTGGAAATCTATAGAGACAATATTAGTCAATAGAGGAAATCTGCAATATCCCAGGCTTCCAATATTAGAGGGGTAGATATCTGAACAGTATGAGAAAACAAGGGAAGAAAATGTTGCAAACAAACCTAGATGGTATAGCAATAAAATCCAATGACAGCATGGCAGAAAAAATGTTAGAAAGGGAGTTCAGAATGTAAATAATCAAAATGATCAGGGAAATAAACGAGGAGATAAAAGAGCAAATGCAGGCATTGAAGGAGGAGATGAAAGGGCAAATGCAGGCATTGAATGTTCATACCAATCGACAGTTAAAAGAGCAAATACAGGAAGCAAAATATCATTTCAATAGAGTTAGAGATATTGCAAAAAAAAAAAACAAAAAACAGAAATCCTTGAAATGAAGGAAACAATAAACCAAATTAAGAACTCCATAGAAAGCATAACCAATAGGATAGAAAACCTGGAAGACAGAACCTCAGATATCGAAGACAAAAATTTAATCTTGAAAACAAAGTTGACCAACACAGAGAAGACAGGAAGAAACCATGAACAGAATCTCCAAGAACTATGGGATATCATGAAAAGGCCAAATTTAAGAATCATTGGAATTGAGGAAGGCTTAGAGAAACACACCAAAGGAATGAACAATCTATTCAATGAAATGATATCAGAAAATTTCCCAAATCTGAAGATTGAAATGGAAAATCAAGTACAAGAGGCTTATTGGACTGCAAATACACAAAATTACAACAGACCCACACCAAGGCACATTATTATGAAAACCTAACATACAAAATAAAGACAGAATTTTGAAGGCTGGGAGAGAAAAGACTCAAATTACATTCAGGGGAAACCAATACAGATATCAGCAGATTTTTCAATCCAGACCCTAAAAGCTAGAAGGGCCTGGAACAATATTTTTCAATCTCTGAAAGAAAATGGATGCCAGCCAAGAATCTTATACCCAGCAAAACTTACCTTCGGATTTGACAATGAAATAAAATCCTTCCACGATAAACAAAAGCTAAAAGAATTTACAAAAAGAAAGTGGGCATTACAGAACATTCTCGGCAAAATATTCCATGAGGAACAGATGAAAAACAACAATGTAAATCAGCAAAGGGAGGAACTACCATAAAGGAACAACCAAATAAAGGAGAAATCAAATCGTGTCAAAACAAAAACAAAAACAAAACAACAACAACAACAAAAATGAACCAAATGACTAGGAATACAAATCATATCTCAATAATAACCCTGAATGTTAATGGCCTGAACTCATCAATCAAAAGACACAAACTGGCAGATTGGATTAAAAAGAAAGATCCAACAATTTGCTACCTGCAAGAGACTCAACACATTGAAAAAGATACCCACAGACCAAAGGTGAAAGGATGGGGAAAAACATACCATGCACATGGACACAGCAAAAAAGCCGGAGTATCCATCCTCATATCAGATAATGTGGACTTAAAGCCAAAACTAGTCAAAAGGGATAAAGAAGGACATTTCATACTGCTTAAGGGAAGCATAAATCAGCAAGACATAACAATCATAAATATCTATGCCCCAAACAGTGGCTCATCCATGTATGTCAAACAAATCCTTCTCAATGCCAGAAATCAGATAGATCACAACACAATAACACTAAGTGATTTTTAACACACCTCTCTCACCGCTGGACAGATCCTCCAAGCAAAAATTGAACAAAGAAATCATAGATCTCAATAACACAAGCAATAATTTAGACTTAATGGACGTTCATAGAATATACCACCCAACAAAGAGTGATTACACTTTCTTCTCAGCAGCACATGGGTCCTTCTCTAAAATAGACCATATATTATGCCACAAAGCTATGTTAGCAAATACAAGAAGATAGAGATACTACATTGCATTATATAAGATCATAATGGATTGAAATTAGAAATAAATGACAGAGTAAAAAACAGAAACTACTCCAACACCTAGAGATTAAATAATATGCTATTGTATGATGAATGGATAACAGAAGATATCAGGAAGGAAATTAAAAAATTCTTAGAGGTAAATGAGACCAAAGAAATAACATATCAAAATCTCTAGGACACTATGAAAGCAGTTCTTAGAGGAAAATTTATTTCATGGAGCGCATTCAATAAAAGAAGTAAAACTCAACAAATAAACGACCTAACACTACAGCTCAAAGCCCTAGACAAAGAAGAACAGACCAACACCAAAAGTAGTAGAAGACAGGAAATAGCTAAAATCAGAACTGAAATCAATAAAATTGAAACAAAAGAAACAATAGAAAAAATTGAAAAATAAATAGTTGGTTCTTTGAAAAAATAAACAAAATTGATAAACTCTTAGACACACTAACAAAAAGAAGGAGAGAGAAAACTCAAATTACCAAAATTTGGAATGAACAAGGAAATATCACAACAGACACGATTAAAATACAAAACATAATTAGAAGCTATTTTGAAAATCTATACTCCAACAAAATAAAAAATCTCGAAGACATCAACATGTTTCTAAAGACATATGAATTACCTAAACTGAACGAGGAGGACATGCACAATTTAAATAGACCAATTTCAAGCAATGAAATAGAAGAAGTAATCAAAAGCCTACCAACAAAGAAAAGTCCAGGACCAGATGGGTTCTCAGCCGAGTTCTATAAAACCTTTAAAGAAGAGCTCATTCCAATACTCCTCAAAGTATTGCATGAAATAGAAGTTTGGGAGGGAATCCTCCCAAACTCATTCTATGAAGCCAATATTGCCCTGATACCTAAACCAGACAAAGGCATATCAAAGAAAGAAAATTTCAGACCAAAATCCTTAATGAACATCGATGCAAAAATTCTCAACAAAATTTTAGCAAATCACATACAAAAATATATTAAAAAGATAGTGCACCACGATCAAGTGGGTTTTATCCCAGGGATGCAAGATTGGTTCAATATCCGGAAATCAATAAATGTAATTCACCATATCAATAGACTTAAAGTCAAGAATCAAATGATTATTTCAATAGATGCAGAAAAAGCATTTGATAAAATACAGCATCCCTTCATGCTAAAAACACTGGAAAAAATAAGGATAGTAGAAACATTCCGTAACATTGTAAAGTCCATCTATGCTAAGCCCATGGCTAATATCATTCTGAAAGGTGAAAAACTGAAAGCATTCCCCCTAAAAACTGGAACAAGGAAGGGGTGCCCTCTTTCACCACTTCTATTCAACATTGTCCTTGAAATGCTAATCAGAGAAATTAGACACACCAAGGAAATTAAAGGGATATGAATAGGAAAAGAAGAACTCAAATATTCCTATTTGCTGATGACATGATTACATATTTAGAGGAACCAGAAAATTCCACCAGAAAACTTTTAGAACTCATAAGTGAATTCAGTAAAGTAGCAGGATATAAGATCAATGCTCATAAATGCAATGCATTTTTATACATAAGTGACAAACCTTCAGAAAGTGAAGTTAGGAAAACTACACCATTCACAATAGCCTCAAAAAAAAAAAAAATAAAACAATTGGGAATCAATCTCACAAAAGAGGTGAAAGATCTCTACAATGAGAACTACAGAACACTAAAGAGAGAAATTAAAGAAAACCTTTAAGAAGATGGAAAGTTCTCCCATGTAGGCAGAACTAATATTATCAAAATGGCCATACTACCAAAAGTGCTATACAGATTCAATGCGATTCCAATTAAAATCCCAATGACGTACCTTACAGAAATAGAGCAAGGAATCATGAAATGCTTCTGGAAGAATAAGAAACCCAGAATTGCTAAAGCAATCCTTAGCAGGAAGAGTGAAGCAGGGGGTATCGCAATACCAGACCTTCAACTATACTACAAAGTAATAGTAACAATAACGGCATGGTATTGGCACCAAAATAGACAGGTAGATCAATGGTACAGAATAGAGGACATGGACACAAACCCAAATAAATACAATTTTCTCATACTAGACAATGGTGCCAAAAATATGCAATGGAGAAAAGATAGCCTCTTCAACAAATGGTGCTGCGAAAACTGGAAAACCATATGCAACAGAATGAAATTAAACCCCTATCTCTCACCCTGCATAAAACTCAACTCAAAATGGATCAAGGACCTTGAAATCAGACCAGAGACCCTGCATCTTATAGAAGAAAAAGTAGGTCCAAATCTTCAACTTATTGGCTTAGAATCAGACTTCCTTAACAGGACTCCCATAGCACAAGAAATAAAAGCAAGAATCAATAACTGGGATAGATTCAAACTAAAAACTTTCTCTCAGCAAAGGAAACTATCAGTAATGTGAAGAGTGAGCCTACAGAGTGGGAGAATATCTTTGCCCCTCATACTTCAGATGGAGCGCTAATTTCCAGAATCTATAAAGAACTCAAAAAACTCTACACCAAGAATACAAATAATCCAATCAACAAATGGCCTAAGGAAATGAACAGACACTTCACAGAAGAAGATGTACAAGCAATCAACAGATATATGAAAAAATGTTCAACATCACTAGTAATAAGAGAAATGCAAATCAAAACTACCTAATGTTCCATCTCACCCCAATTAGAATGGCGATTATCAAGAACACAAGCAACAATAGGTATTGGCGAGGATGTGGGGAAAAAGGTACACTCATACATTGCTGGTGGGGTTGCAAATTATTGCATCCACTCTGGAAAGCAGTGTGGAGATTCCTTAGAAAACTTAGAATGGAATCACCATTTGACCCAGGTATCCCACTCCTTGGCCTATACCCAAAGGACTTAAAATCAGCATACTACAGAGGTACAGCCACAACAATGTTCATAGCTGCTCAATTCATGATAGCCAGATTGTGGAACCAACCTAGATGCCCTTCAATTGATGAATGGATAAAGAAACTGTGATACACACACACACACACACACACACACACACACACACACCATGGAATACTACTCAGCCATAAAGAATGATAGAATTATGGCATTTGCAGGCAAAAGGATGCAGTTGGAGAATATGCTAAGTGAGATAAGCCAGTCTCAAAAAGCAAAGGACAAATGATCTGACTGATAAGCAGATGATGACACATAATTGGAGGTGGGAGGGGGGCAAGAATGGAGGAAGGAGGGACTCTATAGAGGGATAAGAGGGGTTGGAGGCATGGCGGGGAGAAAAAAAATAACAGAATGAATCAAAAACTATTACCCTATGTAAAAGTATGATTACACAAATGGTATGCCTCTACTTCATGTACAAACAGAGAAACAAGATGTATCCCATTTGTTTCAATAAAAATGAATTTTAAAAATTAAATAACAGATTCAGTTTTAAATGAAAAAAAAGAATTAACTAAAAATTAGAACACATAAAAAGAGACATCATATACTTAGACATGGAAAAATTGGACGATAAGAAGGATGTATAATGCTTTAATTAAGAGAGGATTAAGTTCTATTTTGTTAGTAAATTTGACAAATAAAAGAAAACAATATGTTTTGAGTTTTGCTGTAAATAGTATGTCTGGTAAATTAGGCAGTAACAATTTATTATGACTAAGTAATTTCCAGGTTTCTTAATAAGTTGCATTCTGTGTTCAACTTGCTAAATTATAGTTTATTGTTAATTTTAAAAGAAGTCTAAATTTAGAAATACCCCTAAATTGTCAAATAATATTTTGTGTTATGTTTGTATAAATGCTCTAAAATACCTAAAGCTATATGAGTATATTTCAGGATTGGTACATACATTATTTACAAAATGTTCTGAAAGCTGCTTTTCAAATTTCCATATTAACTGGAAGAAACAGTTGCTATGTATAAATGAATGCATATAAATACATGTAACATCAATTTAAAATAATTAAATTTTCTAATGAACTTAGTTTTCCTCTCAAATTTATTCACACACAATTAGGTTCAGTGTAGAGTTTATATCCATGGGCCCTGAAGTCAAGTACAACTCAGATCTCTGTTTATTAACCATGTGATCTTGGACAAATTTTTAACCCTCTTTTAATTTTTCACCCATAAAATAAGAATGATAACATTGTAATTCTTATTAAGCTATTGTTGTTTACTGAATAACTTAGAAATTTCTCCGAATCACAGCAAGGATTTAATGAACATTAGGTCTTTTAAAAATTCCCTTATTACAACTCAGTAATGTTCTCTCTCAATAGAATTCATTTGACTTAAAATTATTATTTCTTATTTTTATTTGTATGTGATTTTTCTGTCTACATTGTACTTTACTCCTGCCACTTCAAGAAGCACACCCTGCACATCTGTAGATTTATCTCTTCCATTACACATTCTGCCTTCTCCCTCAAATTCTGCATCTCAAATCTCACCCAATATTTAACTGGTTTCCTTCTCTTCTGTTCCCAGTTTTGTGTGTCCTCTAAGGCATAAACAATTTGGACACAATATTGCTTCTAACCCCATGATTGTCTGAGACTAAGAATCAAGTTCCATTTTATACCTATCACTGCATTTCCCATCTCTATTACTGATTCTGGACTCCAGGCTGCTTTTTAATCTGTGCATTCAATTAACAGATATTTATTGTTTTTATTCTATAGACCAGAAAAATGAATTGCATTCATTATTCATGTAATGAAGAATTGCATTCATTATTCATGTAATGAAGTCATTACGGACTGTCACAGAAAGAAGAATCCTTGATTTCTGTTGATACCGCTACAAATATTTTATTTGCCTAGTATGGTTCCATGAACTAATAAAGTTCCCCTTTTACCTAGTGTCTTAGTCTATTCAGATTTCTATAACAAAATATGATAGACTAAGTAGATTATAAAGCACAAAAATTTATTTCTTACCATTCTGGACTCTGAGAAATCTAAGATCAAGGCCACAGCAGATTTGGAGTCAGATAAGGATTCATTTCCTAGTTCATAGGTTGTGCTTTCTGTGTCTTCACATGGTGAAAGGGGCAGGGCAGCTCTCTGGGGCCTTTTTTTTTTTTTTTTAATGTATGATACTAATCCTATTTATGAGGGCTGTACCCTCATGATCTAATTTTCTCTCCAATACCCTACTTCCTAATGCCATCACATTAGAGATTATGTTTCTACCTACAAATGTGGGGGGAATACAAACCTTCAGACCAAAGTAACTGGTTTGACTTGTGTTCCTTTCACTTGTAACCTTAAATGTTCTGAATTATATGGGACAATTTCATCATGTACTAAATCCCCATGTGTACTACATGTGTATTCTATTATCTAATCCTCTCCACACTAATCTATCTGTAGCAGTACTTGAAATGCAATGTTTTATTACTGTAGCTTTATATTTTAATATGTTATTGGGAATCTTCACTTATGACACATTCAAATTATTTTGGATATTTTATATGTTGACATTTATCTGAATGAGCTTTAGACTTGTTTTAATTTTTTTAAGAGCATAGAAAAGAAACAAGAATGGTAAAGCATATAATGGGCTTTATATTGAAAGTATGTTAACTTTATATATTCATTTTGAAGGATTTGTTGTGGGGTGCAACTTAAGAACAGATCAATCACCACTGAGAAGTCCAAATTTGAGAGCCTTAATTAAGCTGGCCGACTGACTCACACAATGCCCCCAAAAACGGCTATTGGGAGAACAGCCCCAACCATAGGGTTGGAGGGGTTCATATACCAAAAATCACATCAATTGTAAGTGTCTGTTGCTGCTTTGAAATTACAAACTAACATCATGAAATCATCAACAGAGGGGGAAGTGGGCAAAAGGACCCTTACCTAGGTACAAACTAAAGAATGGTTACTAACATCCACACAATCACTGTTTACATGGTACATTGTTTAGGAGCAATAGGAATCAAAAGAGAGCAATTTTTCTTTGCATAAGAATTGTCATTTTGTATTGTTAAACATGTCACGCTAAGTAACTGATGATGGGTATAGAGGTGGGGTGTTCCCATGGGAGAAGCTTATTTCCTACAAAACATGGAGTCTCAGAGCAAAATGGAGTCTGTTTAGTCATTTCCCTTAGAGTCTGGCCTATAACATTCTCATGGAGCCAGATCTATCAGTCCATCACAGACTGAATTTTTACAATATTGAATTTGGCAATATAAGGAAAGTTCTTTCCATTTATTTTCACTTATTCAGATAATTACTTATAATACTTAAGTGAATTTTAATGTTCCCTCCAGAGAATTCCAGACTGATTTCTGACTCAAGATGGTTTGACACAAATTTTTGGCTTTATGATGGTGAAAAGTGTGCCCATGAAACCTATGTTTTTCAATTTCATTAAAAAAGCAATTCAAGAAGTTACATGGAATATTGACACCTCTTTATAAAATAGATTTTGTGTTTAATGATATTACTTAAATATAGGCTCATTTAAGTATTCTGAGCTTATTGAATTTAAACTATGATATCCCATACATGGGTTTATTAAAAGAATTTCAAATGATGATGGGTTTAACAACATAAATTCATTATAAATTGAGGAACATTTCTGTTCATTGTCTTCCAGATTGATTCACTTCTATATATGAACATTTGTTATACTTGTACATATCATTTCTTTTGTTATACTTTCTTACTATCATTTGTCTAAATGAAAAATTTTCATTTTTTTAATAAGCTATCTTAAGTAATTCTCATTTGAACTTCAGTTGTTGTTTGTTTCCAAGAACTCAAACTATCATTGCAAAAAATAAAATAAAAAAAAATTGATGCTCATTTCATTGTCTTGTTTAAATTACATTGCACTTTTCAGACAATTTCAAATAGTGGTAGGGATTGTCTTACTCATAACTTTAGTAGGAATATTTGTAACATTACATCACTAAGCTTACTTTTCCTGCATCAGGAAATTTCATGTGAATGTTTAATTTTTAAATGTCTTTTGTATTATATGGAAAAATATTTACTTCTTTAACTTCATAATACATGATATATTTTTTCTTTTAGTGCTCTTTTTTAATCTTTATGTATAATCTTTGCATCAAAAATAAAGAAGAAGAATGGCCTTAAGTTATCTGCTGAATTCTTATAAATTAATTTGGGAACTGGTTTTTTCTCTACACTGAAGAGTACATTAATTGCAGGAAATTGTTTCTTCAAATACTTCATGAAAATAGTAACAAGTTTTCCCTCCATTCTTCTTTTAGGAAAAAAAAAATTCTAAGATATAACTGAAATGTAAGTAACAAGTTATTTGATTGGGATTTAATAACAAGTTTTAAAACAATAATTTCTGATCGCCAAGCTGTTGGTATGGTTGTTAAACATTACTATTTTATGCAGAAAAAATATTTACTTCCACTTGAATCACTTTTCTTACTTAAATTGCTAAATTCTCTATAATTCATCGCTTTCTCAAAAATTTGGGTAGCAGTTGCACCACACTAGTTAAAAATAAGCTCAGGCTGAAAACATTTTAGAGGACAAAAAACAATGATAGATTGGCTCTGTGACACTGTGATGTTACTCACAGCACCAGTCATATCAAAATGTAATTGTGAAGATCTGCCAATTGCATTGGTATTGCAACACAAATGTTTTCCTGCACATTATTTTCATAACAGCATTTTAAAGAGTTTTAGTGTTTCAGTCAACTTTTTCATTGCTGTGACCAAAAGACCTGACAAGAACAATTCTAGAGGAGAAAAATTTATTTGTCACTATAGTTTCAGAGGTCTTTGTCCTTAGATGCCTAATTTTATTGCTGTAAGCCCAAAGTGAGGTAGAACATCATGACAGAAAGATGTGGCAGAGGAGAATAGCTGGGAACATGGCAATAGGAAGGAGAGAGAGAGAGAGAGAGAGAGAGAGAGAGAGAGAGAAAGAGAATCCCCTCACTAGAGACAAAATATAAACTGCAAGGACACATCCCTAATGACTCATCTCCTCCAATCACACCCTACCTTCCTACAGTTACCACCCAGTTAATCCCTCTGAGGGGATTAATGTACTGATTAGTTCAAGGCTTTCATATCCCGATCATTTCACCTCTAAACTTTCTTGCATTGTCTCACATGAGTTTGAGAGGGACACTTCATATCTAAACCATAACATACAGGGATGAAAATATAATTTTTCCTATTTTACCATTGACCAGAAACTGTACAGAGAAATAAATATATACCCACTGAGAACTGGGTATTAAAAACCAGAGGCTTTCTATTGGGAAAACAAAGATTTTTATATTTTTAAATTTCAAGTTTTTTTTTTAAAGTTCCTAAGTTTTGATACTTACTTATTGCTTGTTTATCTTTCCTAAGAGATTTCCAAGTCTACTATTCTATACAATACTACATTAGAATGTTTAATATTTAGATAATCTTGATTAAGATATTTTAATATTCATGTATTGACGCAAAACTTCCAATATACTATATATTATTTATCAGAACTTTGAATAACTGAAAAAATTTCAACCATCAAAAATATTTAAATATAATAAGAAACACTTAAATGTTAGGAGTAAAAAGCTATTGACAGGATAGAATCTTTACATCTTAGGTACTTTTAGTCATAAGTAACAGAATCTAAGAATAAAGTAGAATTTATTGAGAGAATATTTCAATGGCTAATGGTATCTAAGAACTTAGGAAGGGTTGACACCAGGACAGCTCCAGAAATCTTATCAGTGGAGACACTGGGACATCCTTTTAGAGCTAGGACAATAAGATGACCCATTAAAAATAATTTTCATCTCTCTCTCAATTCAAAATTCTAAGTTTCTAGATGGAAAACTTGACTAGTAGTATAAATTTCCCACTATTGATTTGATACTTAATGATCATCGTGAGAAGGTCACCCACAGTTCTACTATACATCAATGACAATGACCATAGTAAAAAGAATTTTTAGCTGCATTAATGTTCTTCAAAGCATCATATTAAAATTCTAATATTTCTAGAAGTATGTGGTACATCCATTGTTCTCAATAATAAGCAAAATAATTTTTAAGATATATGTTTTAGGGCTGGGGCTGGGGCTCAGTAGTAGAGCACTTGCCTAATATGTGTGAGGCACTGAGTTTGATCCTCAGCACCACATAAAAATAAAAAAAATATAATAAAGTTATTGTGCCCATCTACAAATAAAATATAATAAAAATTATATTTTATTGTTACTTACTTAATCCTATCCTGGAGATTCTTTTTATCTTAAGAAAAATTTTAGAAGAATGTAAAATTGGCCACTAAGGTTTTTTTTCAAAAGGAAGTGGCTTTAAAAGTACTACAATTCATTTGTTGATTTTTCACATGGTTCATCTTTTCACTGTCTAGGGCACAGTGGTGACTTCTAAACTCTACTTGGTGGACTAGAAACTGAAAGCTCCTTGACTTTATTACATTTTTGCTTTTCAAACAGCTTTATTGAGATGTAATTCATCTATCCTTCATGTAATTCACTGATTTAAAGTGTGCAATCCAATGGTTTTATACTGTGTTCGAGATTTATGTAACCATTGCTACAGTCAATTTTAGAACATGTTCATCAGTCAGAAAGGAAGTTCTAGAACCATTAGTAATTGTTACCCATCACCCTCCTACACTCAACCCCAGGGAATCATTTATCTATATTTCTTTTTCTAATATTTGTCTATTGAGCCATTCCAAAAATTCTAACTATAAAAAAGTACTATAATTCATAACTGCAGGTGAAAAAAATAAAATTTTAAGTCTTCATATAAATTTAAGAGCTATTTTTTTCAAGTTGCATACAATTTTTAGTTTGTGAGATTGCATCCTGAAACTGCATCATCACCACTAACTAAAATATTTGTCTAAGAGTAAAAATATATATATGATTCTTTATATATATCAATTACTGTTAGAGAAGAAAGGATTAATGACTTGGTAATAGTGGCATCATCTTACATGCCTTATATACGTATAAATATATAGGCCTTTTAGTGGAGCCAGCCAAACAAGGTCTTCCCTCCTTACTGACCTCAGTTGAAATTGAATTTCTGTTTAGCATGGCAATTATCTGTTGCTGCACGGTGGTGTCAAACTTTTGAAATTTTGACTAATGTGTTTTAATAATTTCTAATAAAAATTAAATTACTTGATAAAACTTCATATATATGCTTATAATGTAGAAGTTAATTCTATGATGATGATATTTAATTTGGAAACACTGACTCTGGTTAAGTATTGGATTGTATCTGCAGACATTCAACGATTCACCAAAAGCATTCCCAGTGTACCTCAGTTATAAATAGAATCTCTATAAATGTTAGTTGTAACAAGGATACATGGTGAATTGTAAACTTTCTAGAAAGATAGTCATCTTTCATTGGGAGAAGTCTTTCCTTGACTCAGGAGCAGCCTCAAGATATGTATATATTGAGTACTGAGAAAAAAAGGGAAGAGTCCAGATTATATTATCTGTTCAAATTACTTCTTGTGATTATTTAGGATGTTTGAAGTTGATGATAAGTTCAGTTTACATATTTTTATTGGAGCATTATAATTATGCATAATGGAGGAATTCATTACACCATATTTGTACATCCATATAACATAATTTGATCAATCACATTCCTCACTCCCTTCTCTTTCCCTTCCTTCCTCCTTTCACCAATTTGCTTGCTCTGCTATACTGATCTCCCTTCTATTACTGTTATTTTCATTAGTATATAAAATAACATGTATACATATGCATACACACACACACACACACACACACACACACACACACACACACAGGATTCATTGTGGTATATTAGTACATAGGCATAATGTAATTTGGTAGAGTTCATTCCCCGAAGTTCCCATTGCCTTCCCTGCTTCACATTTTTTCAGATTACAATGGACCTTTGGAATCTGCATTTAGCATATTACACTTTGATTTCTTGATGAACATACTGACGATACATAATAATAATAATGATAATAATAATAATAATATCTACAACATACAAAAGGACTTTAAAAATATAAGATAATATACATAAAGAACTTAACATGAATTTTGATTACTGTTATGGTTTGGATGGGAGGTGTCCCCCAAAAGCTCATATGTGAGAAAATACAAGAAGGTTTAGAGGACAAATCATTGGGTTTAAGAGTCTTAATCCAATCAGTGAAGTAATTGCCCTGATGGGATTAAGTTAGTGGTAACTGAAGGCAGGTAGGATGTGGCTGGAGGAGTGTAGTTTTGGGTCTTATATTTTGTATTTGGAGAGTGGAATCTCTCTCTCTGCTTCCTGATCATCATGTGAGTTGCTTCCCTCTGCCACACTCTTCCGCGGTGATGTTCTGCCTCACCTCCATCTCCAAGAAATGGAACCTACTATAGACTGAGGCCTCTGAAACTATGAGGCTGCAAATAAATTTTTCCCCTCTACAGTTGTTCTGGTGAGGTCTTTTAGTCACAACAGGGAAAAGCTGACTAAATTCAATTATATTGGTTGGGAACAATGTAGCTATATTGTAAGTTAACTGAGGCCTCAAAATTATATCTTAATTAGGACTATTATTGAATTTGTTCTTTTAAAAAATCTTTAGAGAGCCTCTGAAAATATCTATTTGTAGAAATTTTCTTCCAAAGTGGTGGCTTTGAAAACTAATTTTCCGCAGTTTTTTTCTCAGAGATTTATGTACTCAAGAATGGGAAGCTGTGATGTGAATAAAGTGTCTGGTTACCTTGTGGTTGTGGTGCACTTGTGCTGGGATTTCCCTGTATGAAAATATAGGGTTAACACTTCCCTGTGCAAAAAAACAGGGTTAACATTCCTCAGTTGCTATGGAATGCTGGCCCTTGGTCTCTTTGGGCAAATGTCCAGAGATGTCAGTTTTAACCTTGAGTCGCAGACACTGTCTCCTAGGAACAGAGGATTCTGAACTAGCAAGATAACCATTATGTCTGGCCCATGCTATGATCTTCAAGCTGCCCGCTTTGCAGAAACTTTCCCACAAATAACCTTTTGATGATAAAACCTATATAATAAACATGTAGAGCCAACTTAGGGTCACTGTTCTTCCATCTGGTCCCGCCTTTTAACTCTCTATGTGTGTCTGTTTGTTTTAATCCCCCATTGCCCCTTGCTGGTTTCTGAATTAAGGGCTGTGAAGGTCATGGCTCTTAGGAGTTTATAATTTCCAAACTGAAAAGGGTGGAGATGTGTGAAACAAAGCATTTTCAGCTTGGTCCAAGAGTTAGTGAGAGGAGCGTGGAAAAGGGAAAATCACCTTTGGTTCCTCACAATTTAGTTTTCCCTGTAGTTTCCTAAAAATTGCTCTCAGTTCCTCTTTTTCTACTTCTCTTCAGTAATAAGTCCCAGGGACCAACTTCCTTAGGAGATGGCTAATTTACCAAATTAAATCTTATTCTTATTAAGGTTTGCTTATAATTTATTTTTTTCCTCCAAACTTTTCTCTGATGACAAACCACAATGACTATCTTTATTTTAGAATTTCTTAGCCCAATGAATTTATTTTTAATTGGAATATTTTAAATTGAATTGACAGAAATGGAAACTAACTTAAGGAGAAACATCAACTCTACAGGAGGAAACATATTATTTTATTTAAGTCATATGCATAATACTTAACTAATTATTTCCAGAAGATTATGATACCATGATAGGTCCAGACTGAGTTTTTGCCAAATTTAGAGAAGTGATGGTAGGGAAACAGGTTGAAGACTCAGATAAAAGATAAAGAAGAAAATGGCTAACTATACCTGGAATATAATTTTCCTTAAAATTCTGTACTTTATTCATTTTTATCACTGTTATGTAGTCAATTCTTGGAAGACTTACTAGCTTACAACTAATGCCTAATACATTTTTGCTGAATGAATGAATGAATGAATGATACTATTTCCTAATATTGTTCATGCTTGTAAGGTGCTCTGTTATTTCCTAGGGATACAATTGCTTAATCCTGCAGTATAGTAGAGCATTAGTAGATACTATAACTTGTTTGTATAATAGTAATTGCCATAATAGATGAATCCACAGTTCTTCAGAGTATGCTGATTTTATCAACTGCACGGAAATGTCTTTCATAACAAGGATAAATATTGTCTACTGTTTTAAAATCCCCATATAGCAAGCAGATGTTAATCTAGTTGAATTGTATTTGAATAAAGAGGGGATATAGCTGAGAATTTACCAACTAAACATATGGTTAGATTCAGGGAATCAGTTTTAGTCTTTGTGAAACTATTTTTGTAGAATTTAATATATTTAGTTTGATAAGAAAATTAGCTGATTTATTATATCTGTTTATTTTACATTGTTAGTTATTTCTTCTTTAAAGTATGAGACTGAATTATAGAATAGTTCTAAAAATTATAGGACATATAAGTAAAACTTCTTTTTCAGAGGTGATTTACTTATTTATGATTAAATTTAGATGAAAAGATTTAAAGATGTAGGTGTTCCAACTTTTTTATCAACAACTATGTTTTTGGACAATAATAAACAGTAGACAGAAAATGTACACCTTTTCTTCATTTCCTCTAATTTTTGCCTAACCTCAACTAAAATATAGTCAAGTAATATGTGACTTATTTTGTGATTTAATCATGAAATTAATGCACATGTGATGATTCAGTGTTAAATGAATTTCTCCATTCAATGTTTTAGTATCCCTATGATGCTTTTTTTTTTTTTTTTTTTTTTTTTGCAGTGCTGGGGATCGAACCCCAGGGCCTTGTGTTTGCAAGGCAAGCACTCTACCAACTGAGCTTTATCATCCCAAGTCCCAATGATTTTTCTATTAGCACTTTAACATTCTATTTTTTGGCTAATCAATAATCATAGCACATGGTAAAAAATAGAATTTTAAATGCTTAATTTTGTATTTGAATAATGTGCTACTTTCATCAAAAATATTTTTCTAATATTATGACTATTTTTATCCTGAAAATTTTAACAGCAGATTTGTAAATGGAAATCAGAATCTCTGGGAGGGAGGCCTCTGGCAGGGCAATTATTTTACACAAACAAGTCAGTCTGTGGGAGGGGACCACACGAAGTCTGCATCCCCCTTTGAACCCTCAAGTAGCATCCTGCAGGGGAAGTCCCTGACTGAAGATTGTTTAAATGGCAACAGTAGGGTGCACAGTAACATTGCTCCTCAAAGGAAACATCACCTTATCTGACCCGGTCTTGGACTTAATCAGGCGCCTACTTCAGCCAGTTGACAATAATGTCTCCAACCATTTCCATTTTTTAGTATTCAGGAGCCATTTGAGGACATGTTTTGTTTACTTAATAAATCTTCACAGAATATGATTTGCTGAAAACTTAGATGAATCTGGTCTTATTTTGCACTTTAGCCTCTGACAGTATATGACTCTAAGGATTTCTAAAATTCTATGATTATTAGTTCTTGTGGCAGATGTCAGTTCTCTAACAGTGTGCTCAGATCTACCTGAGTCACTTGGTAGAGTAAGAGGCATGATCTCTTGACTTTGCAGTATTTAGAGGATTGTCTTCTTAAGCATTTTAAGCAGTTATTACTTTGTTCAGTTCGTGGGAAATGATCCTCCTGGTGAAGTGTTCTAAATGTAAAAAGCTTTCAGGAACTCTGGGTTAGTTTTGATTGTGTAGTATGTTCTGTTATGATTCTGTCCATCATTTCACAGGAAGATCAGTGGTTAAGCATATGCTGGTAGCTGCCAGAGTCAACACTCATATTTTTCTTTCCATTCTGAGAGAAGAACTTCAAATATTATTCATAAAGGTCTTTACTGCAGCCTGTTGGTCTTGACTAAGAACACAATTCTTTCCACATTCTATTAATAATTCTAACCTAGAAAAGTCAACTATTAGGTTTTTCACAATTGCTTGTAGAAACACTGTTTATTTACTTAGCACTGCAAAATAACTGAGATACTTTGAATTCATAAATTAGAATGTATTATTATTACAAGCATTAACAACATAATATCATTATAATCCATCCATTAGAACATCTTTTTTCTTACTTTTTCACTTATACCTCCATTTTCAGGACCAAACCAATGTCTTTCAAAGTATCCAATTATGTAAAAGTTGATAAATGGTAATATTAATTTCTCATGTTTTTTCAATTTTGTTCCAAAGCATTTGCTCATGACAGATTGAAAGCAACTTTCTAGCCAATAAATAAATATTTTTTAAAAGAAAAGGAAAAGTGATTATAAATCATGACTTTCCCATAATGTCTTATCTACTTTTATAGAAACAACTAATATAGAAGGATATTTCATATATTCTTTGTAATATGACACAAATTTCTTTAGAAATGCTTGCTTTTTAATTTTGTGAAACTACAATTCTCTATCTTTTATTTCATGTTTTGCAGTAAGACATGAATTTTTTTTTCTAAACAAATGGGATACATGTTTCTCTGTACATGGAGTCAAGGAATACCATTTGTGTAATCATAAATTTACATAGGGTAATGTTGTTTGATTCATTCTGTTATTTTTTTTCTCCCCCCCACCTCTTCCACCCTTCTTTTCCCTATATACAGTCCTTCTTTCCTCCATTCTTGCCCCCCTCCTTACCCTAACCCTAAAACTAACCCTAACCCTAATGCTAACCCCGCCCACCCCCCATTATATGTCATCATCCGTTAATAGCAAGATCATTCGTACTTTGGTGTTTTGAGATTGGCTTATCTCACTTAGCATGATATTCTCCAACTGCATCCTTTTGCCTGCAAATGCCATAATTTTATCATTCTTTATGGCTGTAATATTCCATTGTATATATATATATATGCCACCGTGCCATTATCCATTCATCAATTGAAGGACATCTAGGCTGGTTCCACAATCTGGCTATGGTGAATTGAGCAGCAATGAAGATTGATGTGGCTGTATCTCTGCAGTATGCTGATTTTAAGTCCTTTGGGTATAGGCCAAGGAGTGGGATAGCTGGGTCAAATGGTGGTTCCATTCCAAGCTTTCTGAGGAATCTCCATACTGCTTTCCAGAGTGGCTGCACTAATTTGCAACCCCACCAGCAATGTATGAGGGTACCTTTTTCCCCACATCCTCGCCAATACCTATTGTTGCTTGTGTTCTCGATAATCACCATTCTAATTGGGGTGAGATGGAATATTAGGTCGTTTTGATTTGCATTTCTCTTATTACTAGTGATGTTGAACATTTTTTCATATATCTGTTGATTGCTTGTACATCTTCTTCTGTGAAGTGTCTATTCATTTCCTTAGCCCATTTGTTGACTGGACTGTTTGAATTCTTGGAGTAGAGTTTTTTGAGTTCTTTATAGATTCTGGAGATTAGTGCTCCATCTGAAGTATGAGTGGCAAAGATATTCTCCCACTCTGTAGGCTCTCTCATCACATTACTGATAGTTTCCTTTGCTGAGAGAAAGTTTTTAGTTTGAATCTATCCCAGTTGTCGATTCTTGCTTCTATTTCTTGTGCTTAAATTTGCCCTTTTCATGATATCCCATAATTCTTGTAGATTCTGTTCATGATTTCTTACCATCTTTTCTGTTTGGTGAATTTTGTTTTCAAGGTTGAATATTTTGTCTTCAAAGTCTGAGGTTCTGTCTTCCAGGTGTTCTATCTTATTGGTTATTTTTTCTATGGAGTTTTTAACTTATTGGTTCCTTCATTTCAAGGATTTCTGTTTGTTTGTTTTTTTCAGTATCTCTAACTCTTTATTGAAATGATCTCTTGCTTCCCTATTTGCTCTTTTAACTGTTGATTGGTGCGATCATTTAATGCCTGCATTTGCTCTTTCATCTCCTCCTTCAATGCCTGCATTTGCTCTTTCATCTCGTTTGCTTCCCTGATTGTTTTAATTATGTACATTCTGAACTCCCTTTCTGACATTTCTTCTGCTGTGCTGTCATTGGGTTTTATTGATATAGTATCTAGGTTTGTTTGGGACATATTCTTCCCTTGTTTTCTTTTATTGATCAGATATCAGTGGGACTCTGAGATATTGCAGATTTCCTCTATTGGCTTACAGTGTCCCTGTAGATTTCCAGTATATCACCTCCCAGCCATCTCTAACCTGAAGTCTTGGAGGAACTTGATAATGCAGTGCTTCTGAAGAAAGCTGCCCCTAGCCCTCTACTGGTTCCAGGGCTTGGAGCTGGCTCTGTGCAGAAAGGTTCTCACTGGGCGGCCTGCTCCGAGAAGCTGGCCGTGGAAGGAGCCTGCTGCCCGAGGGAGCAGGGCTGCATGGGGAAGACTCTAGCTGCCCTGCCTTTCTCTGAGAATCCGCCCCTCAAGACATGAATTTTTAAAAGATAATGGTACTGGACAGAGAAACATATGGTCATGATATACAGAGTTAGCTACCTGTCCACATCTGTAGGGACACCCCCCACTGTGACAACTACTACAAGTTCAAGAATTTTACCTAATCATTCTCAGTTTTGATAATTTATTGCAAGGGTCACAGAACTCACTGATACCAGTTTTTCTCATGACTACATTTATTAGAGGAAAAGGATGCAGAAAACAAGCCATAGGAAGAGTGTATGAGGTACCTCAATGTGGAATTTCTTGTTTTCTCCCCATAAAATCATAAATAGTGACATATTCCTCTGGCTCAAATGTGTGGCAACATGCACAACATGTTGCCAACCAGAAAAGTTGACCTCAGCCTAGGCAACTTGGAAATCACAAAAATGAAAGGATGCTGGTGGAAAATAAAAACCTGTGGCAAGACTGTTGAAATAATTTCCTGGGGGAGGGCAAGTTGGTGGATTAGAGTGAGGCAGCATTACTCCTAACTCAGCTACCCAGAACTCAAGCAGCAGAAATACTGTTTCTCCCCCAGTTTTGGAGTAAAAAAATCTCAAGACTGGATAGGCAGTATGCCCTATCTGAACCAGAGCCTTTTCAACTTATTAAACAGACCTAAATTTTAAAAAAAAAAAATCACCCCAAATTTATCAGAGAGCTGATTCAGGAGTCCCCTTGGGACTGCAGTGAGGCAGAACCAATGGCAACTGGTGAAACCCAGATACATGAGTTCACAACTAGGTCTGCCTGGGCCTGTCTGAGTCTAGCAAATTCATGGAAGTCAGAAACTGGGAACTATTTGCCCTGGGGAAACACAGGTTGGAGAGGCTAGACACAGCCTATCTCTCCCCAGCCCTGTGAGTCCTGAGGCTTGTCAAGGCTGACAGGGCCAGTTATAGTGGATCATGAGGTTGGAAGGGTGGGTGTGAGGGCATTTGGCTCTTGGTGTGCCCAGCCAGCTGTTCGGGCACTCACTGGGTTCCTGGGGCCCATCTGGGACTGGAACTTGCCAGGTCCAGCACCAGCTCAGTCCCTGGAACCCTTCCCAGATTGGCAGCCACCTGGTTCCCAGGTCCGAATGGAAGTTGGGTTGGGTCCAGCACCCACCTAGGCCCCCTAACCCCCATTCCCCAATCCTTTGAAACTCTAGCCCCCCTATCCAGCCCACTGTTCCACCTACTAGGCCCACAGCTTCACCCCAGCCCATAGCCTAGCTTGTCAGGCTGCCACTTCACTGCCACATCTGTCCAGTCCAGCATACATCTTCACTGCCAGCCTACAGGATCCATCATCTGGCCCTAATCCACCTGACTCAGGCCCGCCAGTCCTGTCAGATATGGCCAAGCACCTCATCAACCAGCCACAGTCCAGCCTGATGGCCCACCACTTCCCAGCCACCTGCCAGAATCACCCAGTCCTGGCTAGTTGGGCCCACCCGCCAGGGCACTGACTGCCTGGCCCAGCCAGCTGCTTCTTCATCTGACCACAGCCCACCTTGCCCAATTTGCTGCCAGGCTCACCTTCCCCAGTCAGCAGCTTCTCCACCTGACCTGGAGCCTGGCCACCCATTTTAATCTACCAGGAAAGGAAACTGGGAAGTATTAAACCCAAAACTTTACCTTGGTGAGCAACACAATAAAAAGGAAGAACTCCACAGCCCACAATCCATACTCCCACACTTGGTTCATACCTTAAGAAGAAACAAAAAAGAAAATCACTTGGGCACAGACAGTGAACACATGCTCTCATTATTTTGTCCACCATAGTGGAAACTACTCCTTAATTTCTTAATATTTCACTAAGATTTCACCTTTATTTTTTTCTTTTGCTATTTTTGGTTCGCTTTGCTTTTTGTTTTTGTTTTTCTATTTTGATATTGGATTTTGTGTTATTTGAATGTGTGCTGATTGATTCAAGGACTCCTATGCATATACATATTTGTCTTCCTCTCCTCATTTTTTGCCTTTTTTTTTGAAGTTGTTATTTTCCCATGTTTTGTATTTTGAGGGTTAGTGTTTTTGAATAGCATATTTTGATTTTTGTTTTGTATAATCTTTGCCACTACTCTAGCACCCTTGTTTCCCTCTTTTTTCTATTTCTGAAAAATTCCATTCTCTTTCTCCTCCTTTATAGTTTATATTTTTTCTTCCCCTTTATCATTAACAATGTATCCTAAGTTACCCCTGCATCTGTCCCTTTTACCCTTTGAAATTGCAAACACATTTCTGCCCTCCTATCTTCTTTCTTCATACTCAACTCTGTCTTCAACTCCTTTCAATATTGATTGATGTATAAAACATTTGCCTCTACTACCAACATCCCAACAATAGTTAATATGGCAGAAGTCATAGACAACAGCTATTATTTGATTTTAAGCCAGACATAATTCATGATTAGTTATTATTTTTAGTGATGGGAATTTCTGACCATACTATTTCTGCATATTGTACCAATTAATACTGTATATATTAAAATAAGAACTAACTATCTACTCTACCACAATACATTGTTTGCATAAATTGTTGCTATCATTGGTCTCCCCACTCCAAACTGTGAAGTACATGTATTGTAGAGGTACCACATAAACTCTAGAGCTTCAGATCCATCTAGATACATGGGAAGACACACAAACAATATGAAAAATCAAGGGAACAACCATCCCAAACAACACACAATACCTCAACAATAGACACCATTGAATATCACAGTGGAGGAAATGTTGGCAATGGAATTCAGAGTTCTTGGTTAAACTGATCTATGAGGTAAAATATGACATAAGAAATGAAATAGGAAAGAAAATGAAAAATGAAATCAGGAAGAAGTGTAAGATCATTTCAGTAAGAAAATAGAGATCCTGAAGAATAAGTTGGAAATCCTCAAAATAAAGGAATCAATAAACCAAATTAACAACTCACTGGAAAGCATTACCAGTGCACTAGATGCCACTTGGAAGACAGAGTTTCAGGCAATGAAGACAAAAATATATAATCTAGAAAATAAAGTAGATCATGGAGAAAAGATGTGAAGAGACCATGAATGAACATAACTTCCAAGAAATATGGGATAACATAAAAAGACCAAACTTAAGCTTTATTGGGAAGATGAAGTCTCAGAGATATAAACAAAAGGAATACACAATCTTGTCAATGTCATAATATCTGAATATTTCTTAGTCCTTAAGAATGAAATGGAAAATCAAATACAGGAGGCCTACAGTATCCCAAATATACAAAATTACAATAGACCCACACCAAGAAACATTATGATGAAAATGCCTAATATACAGAATAAAGATAGAATTTTAAAGCCTTCCACAGAAAAACATACATCACACTTAGAGGGAAACAAATCTAGATCTTAGCTGATTTCTCAGCTCAGACCTTCAAAGCTAGGAAGTCTTAAAATAATATATACCAAGATCTGAAAGAAAATGGAGGCCTGCTAAGAATACTTTACCCAGAAAAATTAAGCTTCTGGATTGATGATGAAATAAAAACCTTCCATGATAAACAATACATAACAATGATAAATATTCATGCCCTAAACAGCGGAGCATCTTCATACATCAAACAAACACTTCTTAATTTCAAGAATCAATCAGACCACAACACAATAATACTTGGAGACTTTAATACACCTCTCTCATCTTTGGATATATCCTCCAAACAAAAAGCAAATGAAAATGCTATAGAACTAAAATAATAATAATCTAGACTTAACAAACATATATATATATGTATATATATGTAATATATAAAATATTTCATGCATCAATGACTAAATACACTTTCAACTCAGCCACACATAGATCTTTCTCTAAAATAGGCCATATTTTGGGTCACAAAGCAATTCTTAGAACATACAAAAAAAAAAAATAGAGATAATACCTTGCATTCCATCAGATATGAATGGAATAAAATTAGAAATCAATGTTTAAATAAAAAAATAGAAGCTACTTTAACAACTGGAAACTAAATAATATGCTATTGAATGACCAACGGATAGCAAAAGAAGTCTGAGATGAAATTAAAAATAAAAAAACTTGGAAATAAGAATAGCAATACAACATATAAAAATTTGGGGTACTTCATAGGTAGTTTTAAGAAGAAAGTTCATTGCATTGAGCTCATCCATTAAAAGAATAGAAAGTCACCAAATAAATAACCTGAGATTACATCTCAAAACCCTAGAAAAAGAACAACTCAACACTAAAAGCAGAAGCCTGAAAAATAATCAAAATCTGAGCTAAAATCAATGAAATTACAACAAAAAAATTTAGAAACAATGAAACCAAAAGCTATTTTTTGAATAAATAAATAAAATTGATACAGCTTTAGCCAAGCTAATGAAAAGAGAGAAAAAACCTCAAATTACTAGACTTAAGAAAAAGGGAATAAATACAGATGATAATCAGGAACTATTTTGGAAATTTATACTATAATAAAGTAGAAAATATTGAAGACACTAATAAATATCTAGAACTATATGACCTACTGAACTTGAATCAGGAGGACATTAACAATTTAAACAGATCAATTTCAAGTAATGAAATTGAATATACCATCAAAAGTCTACCAACAAAGAAAAGCACAGAACTAGACAAAACAGATGAATTCTCAACTGAGTTCTACAAACCTTCAATGAAGAACTAACACCAATACTCCTCAAATTATTCCATGAAATAGAAAAGGAAGGAACCCTTCCAAACACATTCTATGATGCTATTATCATCCTGATACCAAAACCAAAGACACATCAAGAAAGAAAATTTCAGACCAATATCCCTGATGAACATAGATGCAAAAATTCTTACTAAGACATTGGCAAACTGCATACAAAAACATATTTAACAGATAGTACACCATGATCAAGTGGGGTTGATTCCAGGGATGGAAGGTTGGTTGACCATATGGAAGTCAATAAATGTAATTCATCACATCAATAGACTTAAAGACAAGAATCATATGATCAATAGATGCAGAAAAACATTTGATAAAATTCAGCATCCATTCATGCTCAAAACACTAGAAAAACTAGGGAAAGTAGGATTATACCTCAACATTATAAAAGCTAAACACAGGCCAACATCATTCTAAATGGAGAATAATTGAAACCATTCCCTCTAAAAACTGGATCAAGATAGGAATACCCTCTTTCACTACTTATATTCAACATAGTCCTTGAAACTCCAGCAGGAGCAATTAGACAAAAAAGAAAAAAAAAAGAAAAGAAATTAAAGCAATAAAAATAGGAGTAGAGTGTAAACTATCCCTATTTGCCATATGACATGACTCTATATTTAGAAGACACAAAATACTCTTCCAAAAGCTTCTAGAACTCATAAACAAATTCAGCGAAATGGCAAGATAAAAAATTACCAGCCATAAATAAATTGTGTTCCTGTATACCAAAGATGAATCAGCTGCAAGAGAAATTAGGAAAACTCTCCCATTCACAATAGCCTCAAAAAAAAATATTTGGGAATCAATCTAAAAAAAGATATTACAGACCTGTAGATGAAAACTACAGAACATTAAAGAAAGAAACTGAAGACCTTAGAAGATGTAAAGATCTCCCAGGTTCTTGGATAGGCAGAATTAATATTATCAAAATGACCATACTACCAAAAGTTCTATACATATTTAAAGCAATTCCTATGAAAATCCCAATGAAGTTCTTCATAGAAACAGAAAAATCAGTCATGAAATTCATTTGGAAAAATAAGAGATCCAGAATAGCCAAAGCAATCCTTAACAAGAAAAGTGAATCAGGAGGCTTCACAATACAGGACCTTAAATTATACTACAGAGATATAGTTACAAAAACATCATGATATTGGCACAAAAACAGACATGAAGACCAAAGGAACAGAATAGAAGACAGAGGCATGTCCCGGCCCGCAGGACTTCAACGGGTACCTGGAGGGGGGAGCAGGGATTGAGAGAGACGAGATACAGAGGAAATGGAGACAAGACAAAAGCCTGATCAAGTCTCTTTTATTAGGGGAATAAACACAGTTAATATAAAGTACAGAAACCAATCAGAGGAAAGCGCGCGAAGGCAAGACTAGTCTTGCGCCAGAACTCGAATAAGGAAGTGTAGTTGGCCAATCATGAAGCACCACGCAATCTAGTCTGATGCACCTGGTATAGTCTGACAGGTGTGTAAACAGGTAGAGGCACGACCCACCAGCATCCGGCAGGCACCATCTTAGCTCAGCATGAGGCGAGGCAGGGGGCGTGACCATGAGCCAAGGAGCGTGACCTTGAGGCAAGGCAGGGCGCATGACCTGCTGGCTCCAGACAGAGGCATGCCCACATAAATAGTTTTCTCATATTAGACAAAGTTGCCATAAACATACACTGGAGAAGAGATAGCCTATTCAACAAATAGTGCTGGGATAACTGGAAATCCACATATAGTGGAATGAAATTGAACCCCTGTCTCTCACTCTGCACAAAACTCAACTCAAAGTGGATCAAGGATATTTGCTTTAGACCAGCCAGCCTGTCCCTACTAGAAGAAAATGTAAGCCTCACTCTCCATCATGTCAACCTAGGAATGGATGGACTTCCTCAACATGACTTCTAAAATAGAAGAAATAAAATCTATAAATGGAATGAAATCAAACTGAAAAGCTTTTTTTATAGCATAGGAAACAAAATCTTTGCTCCCAGAACCTCAGATAGAGCATTAATATCCAGAATATATAAAAAGCTCAAAAGAGTTAACACACACACACACACACACACACACACACACACACAATAACCCAATCAACAAATGGGCAAAAGAACTGCTGCACAGGCAATTCACAGAAGAAGAAATATGAATGGTCAAAAATGTATGAAACAATGTTCAGCATCTCTAGCAATTAGAAAAATGCAAACTAGAACTACACTGAAGTTCCATCTCTCTCCAGTCAGAACAGCAATTATCAAGAATACAAGTAACAATAAATGTTGAGAATGATGTGGGGAAAAGGGTACACTCTACATTGCTGGTGCGACTGCAAATTGGTGCAACACTGTAGAAAACAGAATGGAGATTCCTCAGAACACTTGAAATAGAACCACCATTTGACCCAGTTATTCCACTCCTTGGTATACACCTAAAGGACTTAAAATCAGCATACTACAGTGACACAACCACATACAATTGTTATACAATGTGTATAACAGATCAATTCACCTTAGTAAATGTTGGGGGCTGTGCCATGTTGGTGGCGCCGGAATGGCGCCTGATCACATCGGCAGTGAGGAGGTTAATTGACATAAGCACACTCAGGTGATTTTCTCGTCCACGCACACAATGTATGCACATGTGTTCTCGAGCACTAATTGCCTGCTCGGAGCGTCTCGCCTAATCTTTGCGTAAGAGGCGTGGCCCTACTGTCCGCCTCCTGGAGGTGATATAAGTGTAGGTGGAGTGAGATAGAGACACAGCAGCCATTAGCAGAAAAGCAGTAGAAGAAGACACACGCGCGGCAGCAGCCAGAGGGAAAAACACGCGGCAGTAGTTAGTAGGGACATACGCCACAGCAGCCATTAGCAGAAAAGCAGCTAGGACACACAGAGAAGCAGAAGAACACGTGTGGCAGCAGCGAGTAGGGGCAGCGGCGGAAAGCAGATGGCAGAACGGAGAACTGAGACACATCACTAGGGCACCTTAGGTGGACGTACCCTTAGTTCACAGGATGCAGGACTTTAAGGCATAGCAAGTCTCTTCCTCTAAGCTCTAAGCAAAGCCTGTCCTTCTCTCAAAGTTTCTCTCTTAAGCAAAGTTTCTTTCTCTCTGATAAGCGGGGTCTCTCTCTCCTCTCAAAGCAAGTAAACCTCATTTCCTCTATCCTGTATAAGCAAACAAGTAAGAAAGCAGTGCACTAAAGAGAAAGATAGAAGTTCCTCAGTTTCCACTCCACCACCCATAAGACCCGTGCAAGTTGTTGCTGCAAGCAGTGACAAATATCCATGGATTTTGGAACCACAAAGAGCCAGCGACAAGTAAAACTATGGAATCAACCTAGGTGCACTTCAGTAGATAAATGGATAAAGAAATTGTGGTATATATACACAGTGGAATATTATTCAGTCATAAAAAAGAATAAAATTATGGAATTTGCAGGTAAATGGATAGAGTTGGAGAATATCATTCTAAGTGAAATAAGCCAGTCTCAGGACAACCAAAGGCTGAATATTCTCTCTGATATGTGGATGCTAACACAATATAAGGGGTGGAGAAAATATAAATTCATTGGAGTAGACAAAGGGGAATGAAGGGAAGGGAGAACAGGTGGGATTAGAAAATCAGTAAATGAATGGGACATAACTTTCCTATGTATATTAATGAATACATGACCAGTGAAACTTCACATCATGTACAATCATAAGAATGGGATCCTAATTAGGATAAGTTATACTCCACATATGTAAAATAAGTCAAAATACACTCTACTGTCATGTATAGCTAAAAAGAAAAAATTAAAAAATATAAAGTAAATTAATTTCTTTATATTTTATGGAATTCTTTAAATAAAAGAAATTCACAATATTATGTTATTGGTTCAAAGAATACTTCACACTCAATAGGAGCTACCATTAGTTAACTTACATTGATGAATACTTAATCAAAATGTATTAGAGTTAGGAGATCAGTGCTTGAGCTCCAAATGTGTGGTGTGTGTTTGTGTTTATGTGTGTGTGTCGTCATGTGTGTAATTCTGATCAATTTACTTTGAATCTCAGTGATAGTACAAAGAAAATAAGAGTGTTGAACTTACTCTTTAGGGACCATAAAGAGATTTTCATAAAATCTAATAAGCTTTGCACTCTGTCTCTAAAAGATTGTAAACATACTCCTAAATTCACAATTTTCTTTTACTTTCAGTGTGTTCAAGGATTTTGATTTACATCCCCAACCCCATTTAAGAAACTCTAGGATTTGGGGATTTTAAAACGGACCTTCGGATTTAAAATTCAAGATAGTTTTGGACCTTATCCCAGAATCATATGTGAAATTTAATTTTTAAATTATTTTTAAATTAAGTTAATACATGGGGTATAAAATGCTTTTATTTAACAGGATTTCTTATAAAAATCAGTTATTCTGTCATTTCCTCAATATTCCTCATCTTTAGTATTTGAGATGTGTATTTTCACTCCTTTATCCATGTCTCCTTATTTGCTTATAACAGAATAATATTTTTATGTTTTCTGAAAGTAAATTCTTTGTCTCAAATACTATTTATTGCTAGTCTAGAGTTGAATAAAAAATTTAGCCTTCTTATATTACATAACCCTACTTAATTGTCTTGTTTCTCTATCCATTCCAAGATTTGGTTAGGAGCTTAACAAATTTTGGGTTAATATTTAGCATTTATAGGATTATGCCTATGTGTATTTTATTTACTTGTTCACTCAAAATATATGTCCTGCTACTTTGCTGAATTCATTTATTAGTTCTAGAAGTTTTCTGGTGGAGTTTTTTGGATCCTCTAAATATAGAATCATGTTGTCTTCAAATAGTGATAGTGGGAAGGAACTGGGCAGACATTTGACAGAAGATATACAGGCAATCAACAAATATATTAAAAAGTGTTCATCATCTCTAGTAATTAGAGAAATGCAAATCAAAACCACTCTAATATTTTCATCTCACTCCAATTAGAATGGCTGTTATCAAGAACACAAGCAAGAATAAGTGTTGGTATGGATGTGGGGAAAATGGCACACATTGCTGGGAGAATCACAAATTTGTGCAAACTAGAACTACACTGAATGCCACTCTGGAAAGCAGTATGGACATTCCTAGGAAACTTGGAATGGAACCACTATTTGAACCAGTTATGTCATTCCTCATTTACACCCAAAAGACTTAAAATTAGCATACTACAGTATCACAGTCACATCAATGTTTATAGCTGCTCAATTCACAATAGCTAGATTGTGGAACCAACATAGTTGAATGGATAAAGAAACTATGATATACATATATATATGTATATATATACATATATATATGAATATTATTCAGCCATGAAGAGGAATAAAATTATGGCACTTGCAGGTAAATGGATGAAGTTGGAGAATATCATGCTAAGTGAAATAAACCAATCCCAAAAAGACAAGGGCCGAATGTTTTCTCTGATAAGTGGATGATGATACATAACTGGGGGAGATGGTAAGAGAAGAATGGAGGAACTGTGGATTGTGCAGGGTTAAATGTGGGTAGAGAAAGTGGACTGAGATAGGCATCATTATCCTATGTACATGTATGAGTACACAAATGGTGTGAATCTACATTGTGCACAACCATAGAAACGGAAATCTGTACCCAATTTGTGTACAATGAATCAAAATGCAGTCTATGAAAATAAAAGAAATAAAAATAAAAAATATCATATGCTTGTAAGTTGCCATACTAATCTATGGATACTAAAGATACATCTGTGAAAAAAACAGACAGAAATCTGTGACTTTGTGGAGATTACATTTTAGCGAAGGGAAACAGACAATAAAAAATGAACAAGATAAATGAATAAATTACATTAAGTTTATAGAAGGTAAGTGCTAAGGGAAGAAATAGAACCAAATAATAAGGATGAATGTGAAGGTGTCTTCCAAATTTAAATGAAGGTTTTCAGGTATACTTATTGAGATCACATGTAGTAGATATTTGAAGGAGGTAATGAAGTAACCAGTAGGAGATATAGGGGAATGACATTTCCAGATAGACTGAATAGCTGTGGCAAAGACTCTGAGTTATAAATGTCCCTGGTACATTCATACAATGGAGCAGGAAGAAAAGGCAGAGTGGGAGGAATTAAGGTTAAAGAAGGTTAGAGAGTAAGTAGAGGGCCATGTTTTGTCGAGCTCTGAAGGTCATTATGAGAATTTTAGCATTTTTTACTCTAACTGAAATGGAGAGCTTTGGAGGATTTTGAGGTAGAGTGATAATATTTTCACTTTTGCTTCAACTTTGAATCACTTAATTTATTCTGGTGAGACCAGATTGTAGAAGGGATTATTAGAAAGCCAGGTGCTGTGGTTTGGAAGTTGTTTCTTTCCCAAGGGTTCATGTGTTGGAGACTTGGTTCTCAGGATGGCTGGGCTGAAGTGGAGCCCAGCTGGAGGTGGTTTGGTCATTGGAGTGTGCCCTTGGAAGGGATTTGGAGGCCAGGTCTTTTGGGCTTCTTTAGTGTAATATGATCTCTTCCTCTTGCAAACGATCCTGCAATGATACCATCAGTTAGGCCTTCACCAGAGGCCAAACTAATGAGCTACCCAATCTTGGACTCTCAGCCTCCAAAATACTGAAGTAAAACAAAAAGAAAACCCTCCTTTTTTTCCCATTAAGTTACTAAGCTTCAGGTATTTTGGTATAGCAATTGAAATGGACTAATATACAGGGAAACTAGTTAGGAGGCATTTGCAAGAATTCATGTAAGAGAATGATGGTTTGAACCAGAGTGGTGGGAATTTTGTGAATGGTGATTGTATTCACCATTCGTTCATGAGAGAAACAGAACGTGAATGTATGTGTAAATGTATATAATACACATATATAAAAGGAATTGGTTCACATGACTATGGAAACAAATTTTACCATCTTCACTCTGCAAGCTGGAGAACCATGAAAACTAGTGGTGTAATTCAGTTTAAAGGCATGAAAACTCTGAGAGTCAATATTCTATGATGTATTTTCATTCCAAGCCAGAAAGCCTGAGAACCAGTGGTGAAGGTGTGTGGGGTGATATCTGAAAGCTCAAGAACTGGGAGTTCTGATGTCCGAGCTCTGGTATCTGAGAATAGGCAACTAAGAATGTTCCAACTCAGAGATATAGAGATTTCTCCCTTTTTCCATCAGTTTTTTTCTCTTCTGGACATTAGGTGGATTGCATGATGCCTGCCTACATTGGTAAGAGCAGATCTTTTGTATTCTAGCAATTCAAATGCTATTCTCTTCCAGAAACATTCACAGTGACATCTGAACAATGTTTTACAAGTTAGCCAGGCATGCATTACTGAACTCAAACTGACATAAAATTAATTTTCACAGGTGATATTATAGATATATTTTGAGAAAGAGTGAAAACCTATAACTGATTCATGTAATATATTCACACATTTCCTTGAAGATTTTTATTTCATAATTGGTGCTTTTGTGCTGACTCCTTGATTTACTATATGCCCATAAAAATTCATGATGAATGTTCTGACTTAAAGTGTAAATTCCCCTCTATAACAGAAACATGTCAAATATTCCATCTGACCCAGTTTTGGAGATTAGTGCGAGGATATTCCTCCTGTAACTCTCCCATCCTCTTGTTCTAATTTAGACTGGCTAATATCTAGGCCTGATGTACTTCTATTGTCTTTGGATTTTTGTTCACAACTGGCTTTTATATATTTTGCATGTTGAGATATTTATTTTCTTGATACCAGCACTGTATCTTCATTTCCTCCTTTGTTTAGTTGTGTATTTCTTCCAAAAAAGAGTGCACAGGAAATACTTGTTTGAGACCTTGAATGAGGGTTTCATTATACCCTCATTCATTTTGATATGTTTGATTGGGTATAATGTCCTCAATAGGTTTGATGGTTAATTTCACGTCAGCTTGGCTAGGCTCTGGTGCCCAGGTATGTGGTAAAGTACCAATCTAGATGTTGCTCGGAGTTTTTTTGTGTGTGTGTTTGTTTGTTTGTTTTTCTCTTTTTATGTTTGTGTGTGGGGGTGGGGAGGTTGATTTACATTTAACTTAGTGGAGTATGGATAAAACTAATTATCATCCACAATGTTGATAGATCTATCCAATTAGTTGAAGACCATATGAGCAAACATGGGGGATCCTTAAAAGGGAACGAAATCTCCTCAAGATGGAAACAGACAAACCCTACCTGAGTTTCCAGCCCATGGTCCTGCAGAATTCAGACTCAAGACTGCAACATCAGCTCTTACCTGAATTTCTAGCCTGCCCTATGAATTTTGGACTTGGCCATCCTATATTTTGAGATAATTCATTAAATAACTTTCTCTCTGTGTATCTATATAAATATGAATAAACATCACATATATAAATATTTGTACTTATGCATAATATGTGTATATATAAATCTTGATAAATATGTAGATATGCAGTATATATATATAAGTACAGATATAGATGTGATCTATGTATATATATGTGTGTGTGTGTATATATATATATATATATATATATATATACACATACAGGAAATGGTCTGTCAGAATTTTGAAAGCATTTATTGATTTTCTCTCTGAATCTATTGTTGCTACGGAAAGCCTGACATCATCCTTATTCATGTTCTCTTATGTGTTGCCTATTTTTGCTCTTTATAAACTTTCAGATTTTTTTTTTCTTTTTCTTTTATACTAGATGTTCTGAAATTTCGGAGTAAACCAAATTATCATGATTTGGGGTTTTTTGATTTGGAAAATCTCTCATTCTATATACTGAAGCTCAATTTATCTGAAAATTTGTGTTCTTCTAGGAAATGCCATTATATTTGTTGAAAACATTCTAATTTTTCTAGTCTTTCTGGGATTCCTATTACTAGAATATTGGATTTCTAGGTTGATTCTTCCTATTTCATATATTTTCATCTTTGCTTAACTTAATTTTATCTGCTTTGTATTGTATCTCTTCATTAGTTATTTCTGCTAATAAATGCTATTTTTAGTTTATAAGATTGTCTGACTCCCCAAATTTTCCTTCTCTAAGGAAATATTTTTATTAACACATGGATGAAAAATCTTCTCTTCTTTGTGTACTTTGATTTTAGTTGTACACCTAATTTTTACTGTTTATTATTTCCATTTTCTGTAAGTTCCTTTATTTTCTTGGAATCTTGGTCTTTGTCTTTCATACTGCAGTTACTTAAATTTATAAATAGCGCATTAAAAATGCTTATTAATAACTGTGTGTATGTGTATTTTTAGAGTGGAATTTATTTATTTACTGAAGTTTAATGTAAAATGATTGGACAAGGATCCACTTTTTGGGGGAAATGCCTTAGACATTTGAAGGTTTTTATTCTCTTGGACTCATTTCCCCAGAAACAGCTCTTTTATTGTCCTAGTATAGCAATGGGGGCCATATATAGAAAAAGGCTGGGGATTCACTGTCCAGTGGTAAACTTCCCCAAGTCCTGCTAATTTTAGAAGAGGTCTCCAGTCTTGGCCTGTGCCTGTTGTCTCAAGTTTAAATTATCTCCTATTAAAATTCATCAGAGAATAAATTGCAAGTTTTCTGGAAGGTGGGAGCTTATCCACAACTATGTGGGAGTCTGGAGGAAGAATGGCAGTTACCTAGCTGTGATGAGTAAGTTAGGTGACTGAGAGCTCTACTTTTTGTACAGACTTTCTGCTTGTCATAACCATGTGTTCTGTAAGACCTAAAACCCTTCTAATCCTGGAATGCTCTTTTGTGTTCCTCCTCACCAGAGTATGCTCAGACTCCTTCTCTGGTACCACCAACAGATGCAGCTTTTGGGTTTTCATGCTTATTTCTCAATTAATAAAACATGATCATTTCTAGTGTCCTTTCCTGTTTTAATTCAGATTCCATTTTAATCATCATGTTTTACCAATACTATTGTATGAGAAGTCTAAATGACCATAATTAGCTCAGATATTATAGGAAAAAAGATGATTTTCTAAATACTAATAATGGTTTAGCAACAATAGATGTTAGGTAGAGACTAAATATTTGAGTATTGATTACTGTACAAACATTTTTAAGTGAGGTATATATAGGGGGAATGAATATAGTTAATAGTACATAACATTTACTAATTTGTATTTAATATTTTAGAGAATGATAAATTATTAAAATTGAATTGAGGTACATTTATGAAGACTTGGGACAAAATAAACATTATAGTATTTTTTTAAAAGTAGCTAGTTGCTGTCATTCAGTAAAACCATATATTCAATTGACAAAATTGGTCATAGCAAAAGTAATATCTTATTTTCCCATTTTTTACTTTTATTATCACTGGTAATTTTATGTTTGAATATTCTTATTCACTGAGATTTCTTCACTGAGAACAATGTCTTAGTTTTCCAGCCTAACAATACATATTTTCATTATATTTTTGATCTCAGGTATATGAAAATATACTGGTAAGCTCTGAATTTTCCATGATTTTTATATATTTAAAGTTTGTTCTACTTAAATTTTTTATTTTTTCGAAAAACACTATGTCAAATCTTTTTAATTTATCTTTTCCTGGCACAGGGTATCGAATCCAGGGGAACTTTACAACTGAGCTACATCCCCGATCCTTTTTTAAAAAAATGTTTTGAGACAGGGTCTCTCTAAGTTGCTGAGGGCCTCACTGAGCTGACTTGAACTTTTGATCCTCCTGCCTCAGTCTCCTGAGCTGCTAGGATTACAGGTATGGCCTACCATGCTCAGTGCCATGTCAGATTTTAGGTTTATTTGGAGTCACACCTACATCATTGGCACATGATCAATATTAAATATCAAGAAATAATTATTTAGTAAGCATAGGATATATTTAGACAACCAAAACTTCTTATCTACAATATATTGACATACTTAAAACTAGAATATAGACAATTGGAACATTTATTAACATGATATTTTCTAAATTATCATGGGTATTTTAAGAAAAAGAAATCATGTCTGGTTTTGTACTTCAAAGGGTCAATAAGAGACTGAATGGGCCATTCATTTACTCTTAGAGTCATTAAAATGGTGGAAACTAGCCATATAGCCACACAACATTCTGAAATTACGAAGTTATAATAAAGTTGGTTACTACAAGAAAGATATTGTCTCCTACAATAAAATTAATTACTAGAAGTGGAAAATATTTTTTCAAGTTCAAATTCAAATACAACCATAAAATAGATTTAATGTTGTTTATTGAATTTATTTTTAGTTAATAGAAAATTTCTACTTTTAAAGTAGAATGCTTGAATACCTCATACATTTATTGCTTTAAAAGAACATTTTCAATATTAGAATAAAATGTTTTATGTATATAATTTTCAAATTGAAAGTGATCAGGAGTATGTATAGAATTCCAAAATGTTAAAAGAAAATGGTAGTGGATATCAGTCTATTATTTAAATATATACAAATTTACCATGATATATTTATTGGTGAATTATATCAATTATGATAGAATTTCATTAGAATTTAAAATATGTATACTTAAAATATTTTCCACCATTGTTATTTCAAACTGGTTTACCACTGATATGAGAAAACTAACATTCTTTTCATCTCTATTTATGGGGGATTCTAAAAAATCATTATTCTAAGAAATTATTTCCAAAAATAATTTGTATGAAGTATTTTTCTAAAAATATAATCAAAAATTTTTAGATGATTCAATTTATTTTGATACCATCCCATTTTATTGATTCTTGTTTTTATTTCTTGAGCTTTAGGAGTCTTATTGAGGATGTGGTTGCTAAGCCAACATGATGGAGAGTTGGGCATACTTTTCTAGTAAGCACAGGGTCTCTGGTCTAATACCTACAGCCATGATCCACTTTTAGTTGAGTTTTCTTTTTCTTTTTCTTTTTTTTTTTTAGTGGCTAAAAGTAATATTTTTATTTTAAATTTTTGATTTTTATTGAATTCAGCATTTTTTATTGTAAACAAATGGATTACATGTTGTTTCTCTGTTTGTACATGGAGTAAAGGCATACCATTTGTGTAATCATAAATTTACATAGGGTAATGTTGTTTGATTCATTCTGTTATTTTTTCCCTTCCCCCCACCCCTCCCACCCCTCTTTTCCCTCTATACAGTCCTTCCTTCCTCCATTCTTGCCCCCCTCCCATCCCCCATTATGGCTCCCTCCAGCGGTAGGCGGTGTCCACAGCCAGCTTCTTTAGTTGAGTTTTGTGCAGAGTGAGATTCTACTGCATAGGGATTTCCAGTTTCCCCAGCACCATTTGTTGAAGAGGCTATCTTTTCCCCAATGTGTGTTTATGGCACCTTTGTCTTGAATGAGATAATTGTATTTATGTGGGTATGTCTCTGTGTCTTTTATTCTGTACCATTGTCTTCATGTCTGTTTTTGTGTCAATCCCAACTATAGCTATGTAGTATATTTAAGGTCTGGTATTGTGATGCCCCTGCATCACTTTTTCACTAAGGATTGCTTTGGCTATTCTGAGCCTCTTATTTTTCCAAATGTATTTTGTGATTGCTTTTTCTGTTTCTATGAAGAACTTCATTGGGATTTTAACAGGAATCGCATTAAATCTGTATAGCACTTTTGGTAGTATGGCCATTATCACACTGAAAATCTTCAATCAAGACATGAATAGAGATCCTACAGAATGGGAGAAAATCTTTACCGCCTGCACCTCAGATACCGCATTAATTTCCAGGTTATACAAAAACTCAAAAAACTTAACATACACACACACACACACAAAAACCCCAATCAATAAATGGGCAAAAGAACTGAAGAAGCACTTCACAGAAGAAGAAATATGAATGGTCAAAAAAAATATGAAAAAATGCTCAACATCTCTAGCAATTAGAGAAATGCAAATTAAATCTACACTGAATTTCCATCTCTCTCCAGTCAGAATGGCAATTATAAAGAATACAAGTAACAATAAATGTTTGTGAATATATGGGGAGAAAGGTACTCTCATACACTGTTGGTAGAACTGCAAATTTGTGCAACCACTGTAGAAAGCAGAATGGAGATTCCTTAGAAAACTTAGAATGGAACCACCATTTGACCCAGCTATACCGCTCCTTGTTTTGTACAGAGGACTTAAAAACAGCATACTACCATGATGCAGGCACATCAATGTTTATTCCAGCTCAACTCACAATAGCCAAGCTATGGAAACAAACTTGGTGTCCTTCAATGAATGAATGGATAAAGAAAATGTGTGTGTGTGTATGTGTGTGTGCATGTAAAGGGATGGAACTGGAGACTATCATGCTAAGCAAACTAAGCCAATTCCAAAAAAACGAAGGCCAAATGTTCTCTCTGATATGTGAATGCTAACCCACAACAAAAAGGTTGGAGAGGGGAAGAACAGAAGTCTATTGGATTAGACAAAGGGTAACAAAGGGAAGGGAGTGGGGATGGGAATAGGAAAGAGAGTAGAATTAATCAGACATAACTTTCCTAGCCTTGTATTTGAATACAAAATCAGGGTAACTCTACATCACATACAACCACAAGAATAGGATCCTGAATAAGTAATACTCTATGTATGTACAGTTTGCCAAAATACATAGTACTAAATACACATAACTAAAAAATAAAAAAATAAAAAATTAAAGTATAATAAAAAAATCAATTTAAAGTTTAGTTGAAAATTTGCTAAAATTTAAGTTATTGTAGTAATATTATTAAAAAGCAGAAGCATATTTAGCTTTTAATGTGTGAGAGGAAAAAGTTTAGTTGTATCTTTCATATTTAGGCCTCTAGTTAGCATGTAATAATCCTTAAATCAGAATAGGTGAGTCTGATGAGCATCAACAATGAGAAACCTGACAAGGATTTATTTTTACTTTGAATCATACAGTGAATAATGGTAAAATTACCTATTAATTTCATACTTAAAATATTTTATAATTGACTTGAAAAATATAGTAGCTATATTTTCTGTCATAGTATTTGCCTTCTTAAATAGCTCAAGAACAGAGCCACAATTTTAATTTTTACATCTCTTCCATTTCCATATCTGACTTACTGGCATGAATCAAAACATACCTGGCTTTGGAGAGGAAAGATATGGTTAACATTGTAATTTAAATAAGCTATAATCCATAAGGCATCCCAGTATATCAATATATCAGGGCAGCAGAAAAACATCAATATTATTTGGAGCTTTGTATACTAATTTCTCTAAAGGAACTGGTCCTAGAAGGAGTAGCTTGAAGTTCAAGTTATAATTTCCAAAGAAAGTTGCATAATGACTTTATCTGGACTAGTCCTGGTATTCAAAAAAATCTGCCTTGTGATTTCAGAGGTAGTACTTATCAGATAACAGAAATACTGAAATGTTGCTAAGTGATAACAGCATCTCAAATGTAAACTTTTTGGTTTTATTAGAGCATAATTAAATACTTGAATCAAGAAGAATAGGATTCAGTCTTTTTCAAGAGGGATTTACAAAGGTTTTGGAATGATTACAGTGGAGTGCTAATTAGAAATTAAGGTATATAACCTGTGATTAAGCTTGAGGGCTCTAAAGTCAGACCAATTAAAGTTTAAATTCCAGCTTTCTGTGTGAATTTAGGTCAATTACTTGACCACTTCGTTCCATAGTTTCCGAATCTACAAAATTAGATGATTATAATACCAACCTTAAAATGTTGCTATAAGGATTAAATGGGATATTATATTTGAAAGGTTTAGCACACTGGAGTCTGGCATATTATAACCATTATATCAATTTTAATATTTTAGTAATTAAAAAGGGATGTACAATGGCAAGAATTAGTAAAGAATGACAAGTGACTCAGATGGATTCTATGCATATTTGTTGAACATCTGATTTATGCTATGTATTCCCAGTATTAAGGTCAGAATTGACAATTCTCACTAAGGGCATGCCAGACTTTCTTGAAATTACTGTCCTTACACTATTGTATGTAATGCTCATAAAATCTATAAGGAGTAAATGGTATTATTGTTCCCATTTTATATAAGAGACAAGTGACAAACACATCTGATAAGTAAATTGCCTAGACAGGAATAGAAAACAATAGCATCTAGAATTGTTTGTGAAAGATGCACTTAGGTTCTTTTACATTTGGTAATCTTGAGGTCTCCTTTTTTGGTGAACAAATTTATACTGGTGGACTTAACATATATACTGGTCATAAAACAATTTTGAATTTCTAGTTATTTTGCATCAGTTCTTTAGAAATCTTTGTCTCATTTTTGGAATAATTTTCATTTACATTATATTACAATCTTTCAATTTCTATTCTATAGCATCTGTAATTTTATTCCCCCTTTATTTTTTAATGTGTTTATATTTAGCATCTCCTTTTCTTGATGAAGTGTGATATGTAGCCTGGTTGTAATTAATTTTGATATTAATTTTTAATAATATGTTTATAATTTTCCAAACTACTACTACTATTACTACTACTACTACTATTCTTCTTCTCCTCCTCCTCCTCCTTTTCTTCTTCTTCTTCTCCTCATTATTATTATTATTATTTTGGTATTAGTTTCCAACTTTATCTTGAGTAGATATTGTGACTCTTTTAATATGTGTTAAAACTCTATAGTCTTCTTCATCAGATTATCATTGTTTTAGTCAGCTTTTCTTCACTGTGATTAAAGAAAAACGAGAAAAACATAAAGGAGGAAAAATTTATTTTGGCTCATGGTTTCAGAGGTTCAGTCCACCATTCACAAAAACATAGCTTTGGGCCCAAGATGAGGCAGAACATCATGACAGAAGGGTGTGATGGAGGAAAGCAGCTCAGGCCATGGCAACAAGGAAATGGGTGAGAGTTCTGCTCATCAGGTACATAATATGCACCCAAAGGCACACCTGCCGTATCTAGTCACACCCTACCCATATAGTTACCCTCCAGTTAATCCAGATCTGTGAATTAATCTGCTTCTTAGGTCAAAGTTCTCATAGTCTAATCATTTCACCTCTGAACCTTCTTGCATTATCTCCCACATGAGTTTTTGGAGGACATGGTATATCTACACCATAACACTCATCATGTTTTGACACTCTTCCCTGAGTGTTTAAAAATGTATATCCTCTAAATATTGGACTTAGAGGTTTATGTTCACCTTCTATTTCAAACTCATTTATTTAATCCTTGAATGTTTTCTATTCTTCTTTTCCTCCTGAATGTATGCATTATGAAGAAATATTTTTAAATCTCCTTCTATGACATTGGTTCATCTCTACTTATAATTCTTTTTCCCTTATGTACTGTCTGAATATGTTATCTGGTATATTGAAGATGGTAATTTTTATTTCATTCTGGAAAATTGAAAATTTTATCATTATGGAATTTTGGTGGGAGGTCCTAAGGATTAAACCCAGGGTGTGCTAAGCATGCACACTCTACCACTGAGCTACACCCTCAATCCCTAGAATTTTCCTTTATATCCATAATAATGCTATTTGCTTTAAAGTTTATTTGACTGATATTAATATAATTTCATCAACAGCACTTTTATTTCTATGTACCTGGTATACTTAATATTTTTATCAGTTCTTTACTTTTGAACTTTTTGTGACCCATCTTTTGGATGTGGCTTTCACAAATAATACATATGTACTTAGTCTTCCAATAAAATATAATAGATTTTGACTTTTGTTGGTTTATACTTGCCATCACTACTAATATTTTAAAATTTATTTATAAAATTTTGTCTTGTCCTTTTACTTTTCCATACATTCTTTTCTGTCCATGAATTTTTTTAATAAATTGATTTATTTTTTTTCATACCACATTGTTTCTCTTTTAGAACAGACTGGGGCAATCATTAGTACAGACTTGCAGGTATTGGAGAATCTTTCCTCATGGCCAGCCAGCCTCTCCTACATTCCTTGGATTCTCCATCTGAGAAATGGCATGTTCAGGAGTTGGGCAAACAATGATCATTTTACTGTAGGAGTTTCTGCAGGCTTGTGGTCATCATTTTTATTTTCTTTTGGTTTCTAAACTTAGTAGTACCCTCTTTGCTTGCCATCTATCTTTTCTTTAGGAACATCTGATTTCCACTAAGATGTTTCTGCTCTTTATAATCAATGCACTTATCTTGCTTCACCTTGAAATCAACCTGTACTCTAGTATCTCAGGAGCCTATCATCTCTATCATCTGATATCTCAATTGAACCTGGTTATAGATGACAATTATCATTGAGCTTCTCAAGAATTTTGGTGCCTTTTCACTTTCATCATTTCAGCAAATGGAGCCTGTCCCCTAGAACATAGGGGGTTGGTGAATTCTGACTCAAACTTTGTGATTCCTTATTCCACAATCAGCCATGGTAGTTTCAGCATTTCTACATTATTTTTATATCGATTATAACTTCTTCCGAGCTTCCAACAGGTTTCTCAGCAGTGTGTTAGCACAGTCTTCTGAGGTTCTTGGCAGGGTATTTATCCTGCACCTCCTGTGATTGCTCACATTTCAAAAACCAATGCTTTATCCATCTTTATACTCTGTCCTTTATCATGTCCCTTTGCAATCAAGACATATATTACCTTAATGCTCCTTTACTCCTTCAGCAGGCGAAGTTCTTCTCCAGGTAAGCAAATTAACCAAAATTATTTATCTGGTGAATAAAATGAAAGATGGGGAAAAATACTGCTCCAGGTATGTGTTATGCAAGATAAAACTTACTGTTTCATCTTAACAACAAAATTACTGGCCTTAATGGGGAGAAGTAGAACATTTTTGCAGGACGTTTCAGGAGAACCTGGGCATACAATGTGTTCAACAGCATCAACCTAGATGGTTCAACCTAAATCTCAGTGTCCTACCTAAATCTCAGTCTCCTACGTTTCTTTAATCAGAATGCTGTGTCATATGGCTGAGTAATATTCCATTGTGTATATATACCTCAGTTTCTTTATCCATTCATCAATTGAAGGACATCTAGGTTGGTTCCACAATACAGCTATTGTGAATTGAGCAGTTATGAACATTGATGTGGTTGCATCTCTGTAGTATGCTGATTTTCAGTCCTTTGGGTACAGGCTGAGGAGTGGGATAGCTGGGTCAAATGGTGGTTCCATTCCAAATTTTCTAAGGAATCTCCATACTGCTTTCCAAAGTGGCTGCACTACTTTGCAACCCCACCAGCATTTGCAGGTAAATGGATGCAATTGGAGATTATCATGCTAAGTAAGGTAAACCAATTCTGAAAAACCAAAGACTGAATGATTTCTCTGATAAGTGGATGATGATACATAACGGGGGAAGGGTGGAGGGAGGCAAGAATGGAGGAAGGATGGATTGTATAGAGGAAAATGAGGGGTGGTGAGAAGGTGGGCGGGAAGGAAAAATAACAGAATAAGACAAACATCATTACTCTATGTACATGTATGATTACACAAATGGTGCAACTCTACTTGATGTACAACCAGAGAAACAATAGTTGTACCCCATTTGTGTACAATGAATCAAAATAAATAAATTAAAAAAAAAAAGAATGCTGTGTCATAACAGACTAACTGGTCTTAACAAGGCAAACTTCTTTTAAACTCTGCTGCCCTTTTAAGTAACTTGTAGGCCTCATTTGCAGCATATTTTGCATTCTTGCTACAGGAAATATGAAAGTTTATGTGATGTTGTAGAAGGCTCTCAATTCACAATTTGCCTTCAAATGGTTGTTATTTTAAGCCATTCACTGAATTTCATTAATGCATCAATGCCACCTAGCAATATTCATCTTATTCTACAGTTTTTGTAGTTATTATTTCTCCTGAACCTCTCAACACCTAGGGATGCTGAATTTGCCAGTGCATTTCCTTCCTTGTATGCCATCCAGGTTTGGGTTTGGCTCCCATCAGCCAGTCATTCGATATGAACTGTTACTATGGAAAGGAGTATAACTGTGGTTGAAGAAGCTCACTTTGGCCCAAGGAAATTCTGAGTAAATTTTGATGCTAAGCAACCAGCAGTTCACATTCCTGTCAACTGAGTACCTTTGGATGGTGCATAATATCATACACTGTACACAACAGAAAATAAAGGAGACTGCAAATAACATTAATGTGACCTAAATAAATGAGTTGAAAATAAATTAACAAGACACAGGAATCAATAATAAGGAAAAATAAAATATTGGTACAAAAGAAAAGGTTGAAATAAATGCAGTGCATGCAGCTAAAATATTAAGTTGTTAAAGAGGTAATGATTCAGTAAAGTATAATACATGTCTTTGAAGGAAGAATACAATCACTGAATTAGGAGGTAATTTCTAGCATACATTGAAATTATATATAGAAATTCTCTCCATATAGAATTAGGTAGAAATTAGGAAAGAAATTATTTTGAAGAGTGAAAATAGCATAGTGTGCAAGGAATTTTTATTGTAGACTGCAAAACATAAAGACATATCCATTTTAAACAAGTGAATTTTGAAGATAACAATGTAATTCTTCACTTCTAGTAAATATTACCCATTTTACTATAATAAAATATTATTTTATTACATTTTACTGCGATATATCATATCAAAACAAGTTAAATAAAAAATACTTTAGTGTTCTTTTATACTGAAACTAGAAAACAGGAATACCCCGTCCATTTTTTTTAAGTGTAAACACTGTTAAAAGCAACTAACTTTGGCACATAAACTGAATGAATTGAATGGCAAAATGAACCACATAGGAAAAATAAAAAAGCGGTCCAAGAGCAGCAGATCTCAGAAAAGGCCAACATGAAAAAAGGGGTGTGGAATCCAAGGAGGAAAAAACAGAAATTAAGAAGACAAATGGGCCAAAGTGAATGAAAGAAATGTGCAGAAAAGAATAATGAATAAACAGTGACAGACTTCAGAAAATATCAGTGCAAATATGTTCTCCAAAAGAAACTTCTGAAACAACTGGGCAAGGACAATGTCATTTATTCCAAAGCAAGAAGTAAAATAGGCACTGGACCAACATTGACATAAAAGTACTAGAAGAAATAAAGTGAGAAAGACTTTCTCAAAGAACACTTCACAAAATGCAAAGGGACAGATGAAAGTTCTGGTCAAATATTTTATCATGAATTAAAAAGTTAAAAACAGTGAAGAAAAAAGAAATAATGAAAGAAACTCCCAAAGTGAAAACATAAGATTTTAGGGAAAAAAATATGTTGAGAAAACAGGAGATAATGAAATATACATTGGCCAAACTCAGGAATAAATTAGAATGAATAACAAAATCACATAAATGAAGAAAATATTGGCAGAAGCACATGGGGCAACATAGACATTGAGGATAACACAAGAAGAGGTCTGGGATACAAGTGGCAAATGTTAACAAAATAAAATATAAATAAATAAAGAGGAGTGCAAAAGAAGTAAAGGGAATGAATATAGAATGATGAAGATAAAAGCCACATATATAGAGTTCCTCAATAATGTCAGGGAAAAGGCTGGGGGTGTAGCTTAGTGGTAGAGCAATGCTTAATATGTGTGAGTCCCTGAGTTTCATCCCCAGCACCACAAAAAAAAAAAAAAAAAAAAAAGGAAAAAAAATCAGAGAAAGCCAAATATAACAGAACACAGTATTGAAATGTACAATTCAAGAAAATATTCTTGATATAAAAACAGACTTGGATCTACATTTTTGAAAAGGTAGGTTATATGCCAGGGCAGTTTGAACCACAATAGCCCATCCTGAAATATATTTTAATAAAGTCATTGATTCTTTAAAGATAAAGCATCCTTTGCAAATGTAGACCAAAGTATCAGATCTCTTAGCAGAAAGTAAACTAGCCACACATCATGCTTCTTTAAGTCTATTTAGTGTCAGGAAACAATGGAGCAAATCTACGTAATAGGCCAGTAAGATGTGTGGACCAATGACTATATGTCCTCCAGATTGTCCTTCTGGTGGAAAGTCAACAGATAGACTGATATGAACAACCAAAGACTCAGGGGTTACTGAAACTCCTTGCTCAGGACGCTGCCTACAGCTGAAGTCTGTCAGACAAGGGACAACAGACTGGAAATCAAAGGAAAAGTTATCAACTGTGAGTATATCTTATTTTGAACCAAGATGAACAGAAATGTGGTAAAAAGGATGACCAACAAAATATAAATTTATATGTCCTAACAATGGAGAAAGGTTAACCATTTACAAAATGAGAAAGGAGATGGAAAAAAGGATGCTTGCTGATTGCTACATGTGAAATATCTAGTGTCAAAATTTACAAAATTAAATGATTAATAAATAAGAGTACTGAATCACACAAACATACATCAGACTATCTACAGTCAAACTGGCATTACTGCTACTAAGTTTGGAAACTGCTTCCCAGATTCCCCTCATTCTATAGTTCCTGGTTATAGTTGGTCAAAAGGAACAACTTTCAATAGTGGAAGGGAAGCAAAGGCAACTTCTTTTATGATCAGACATGATAATGGCTAAGAACAGAAAATTCTTGTCCTCTACCTGATGAGTTAAGGTGTTTCCTCTGGCCCAACCTGTTGATTAATACTGGCTTAGGGCTGACGGTCAGGACCATGACTGTGCACATACAGATGCACAGTGCTCACAGAAGAGGCAGTTTCCTCTGACCTATCAGCAAACATCCCCAGTATAAACCACATTTACAGACAGAAGTGCATGGCTGCATGGATTTTCTCAGGTCAGATTTTTGTTCTTATGTCATCGCTTCAGGATATAATCAGTGGTGGTTTCTCTGATCCTCAAATTCCCCTCTTCAGACCTTTGCTCCTCTCACATTTGTGTAATTTTTAATTACTAAGTTAAGCCTCTTACTGCTGTGAAACTTTTAATGGCTTCAACTTGTTATTGACACAAAAATGAATATTAAGCAAAATAATTTTAGTGACTTAGAAAAGTAAACTAGGTATATATAAATATAAAAAGAAAAACTAGGAGTGGTAATCTAAATATCAGACAAATGGAATTCAGACCTCTAAGGGTTAAACTAGAAAAGGAAGAAAAATTTCTTATGCTACGAGCTTCCATTTATAACTGAAAGTTATATCGATTAATATATCCACATAGAACAGTGCAATAACAGCATTAACTGATACTTTTGATACTGACATTTTAATATTATTTATTTTAAAGGTAGTATTTCCAACATTTTCTTATTAAGCATGATTCTGTATTTGGATGAGAGATATACAGTTTTCAAGGTACAAGAATATTTATCCACTACGAATTTATTCTGTGATTTAAAAAAAAAGCTGAATTTTATGAAATGCCTCATTAATATCTACAGAAGTGATCAAATGATTTTTGAAATTGTCAGCATGATTGATATTGGCCCATTTGTACATTCTTGGAATTGATCCCTTGGGTCATACTTTTTTTTTCATGTGATGTTGGTTCCTTTCATAAATATTTTATTATATGGGATATTGCATTCATATTCACGAACATAGCTTATCTGTACTATTGTTCTTGGAATCTCAGTTAAGCATTGAAATCAATTTCATGCTCCATTCATGAGAATATTTTGAAATTATAATAGTAATTTGGAATTAAAAATGCATTAGCAAGTTTTTAAATTTTTGAAACTGATTAGATCTTTTACATTTCGGAGGGTCTTTTTATTGATGGAAACTGGTCATGTTCTATTTTCTTTCCTCTGGAAATTATTTTATAAAATTTTATTTTACTTGAAAATTATTAATTTCATCTGTGCTTTCCAATTTATAATCAGAACATAAAGCAAACATTGGCATGAACAAGTTGACTCATTTATAGCTCAAGTTAAAGACCTTATATTTTGGAGAAGCACAAATATCACAGATGTGTGGCTTTTCAGTGTCAATATTGATTCTTACAGGTAAAACTTTAGGGAAAAAGTTGTTTAAATCGATACAAGATTTTGAGTTTTTATTTGAGATATTTGCATGTAGAAATTCAGGGAAATTAGTACGTTTTTTATTCTATTATCTTTATCACTGTGAAAGACAACTGAAAATAGAGAAAACGTAAAATATGGTTATTGCCTCAAAGGATCTTTCACCCCAATTGTAAGTTCTTAAAGGATTTAATACCCCAAACAATGTACTTAGCTTTTCAACGTGGTCACAGTTAAATATTAAAGGAGTTAATTCATACTAAAACTTTTATGGGATTACAGAGGTTAGAGAGATTACCTGGGGTTGAGTTGGTCAAAAGACTTAATGGAAGAGGCAGCTGTACATGAAGGACAGGATTAAAATTGGCAGGACTCTAGGTATAGGGACAAAAATGAATGTACCTTTGAGATGGCATGGATATAGCATATAGAGATTGTTCTATAGATATTTGATGAACAAATAAATGAATGAATATATATAGTATTACCTGAGCCAGGAGAGAAAGAGGAGATATGCCAAAATTTAAATACCATAAACACGCCAAATTAAGATGGCTATGAGGCACCCTTTATTATCCCAGCTAGGGATTATTGACCATGGAGTGAACCATCTCAATGGATTACAAACAAGTTTTAGTGATTTGAAAGTGAGAGTACTGAGAAGATTAGTAGACAATGTAGGCAAACAAAAATAAAGAAAATATTGCTGCTGTTATTATTATTAAAGTGGAAAACGCCAAGCACATTTGTAGATTGTAAGGAAGAAATTAGATGAGAGAAAGGGTTTAATAACCTGAAGATAGTAGATGTTGTTAGAAATGGAGGAGGAGAGATAGACCCTAGGCAGGAACAAGGAAGCATACTTGGAGAAGTTCAGGAGAAAAGGGGCAGGTAAGGAAGAGAAGGTCAAGGGCTCTGAAGGTGAGTAGGGTGGATGCAGTTAAATATGGAGTTGGATTTCAGGGAAACTGATGAAAGTCTAATTAAGTGATCTTATTTCCTTTTAAAAAAATAGAGTTGTGTACATTTGATGAAAAGGGGGGGAGATGGGCAATTTGAGAATAATGAAATCTGGACTGGATTATAATGAAAATGGGAATGAGCAAGTTGGCTTCAAACTTATGGATTGAAGACCACAAGTGTTTTTGATGGCACAAGTATGGATGTATAGTTTTCTTGTAGAAACATTTTTACACTCAGGTAGATGTATATTAGTGAAAGATTTAGAAATTTTAAATGAGTTAACAATACTAGATTAAAAGACTGCCTACAGAAATCAATTATATGGTCTATATTAATTAGGGAACAGAGAAAATCCATGGACTTGATAAATTGGGATGAAAATTATTAGTGGTTCAGAAGTCAATTGTTTCAATGAAATTGGAGAAAAAGGCTTAGAGAAAATTAAAGAGAAAGAAAGTATGATAATAAGTGACCTAGTAAACCTCAAGTCTTCAAAAGTTAAGTCTTACAGAAGATAACAAGGTTTTTTGGAGTAGGATTTTGAAATGGAGTGAAAGTGAAGATGCCTAAAACTGAGGTAAAGATACTAAAGATAAAAGTCACATGGTATGGAGGAAAAGGTCACAGATATTGACATCTATTTCTTTTTCTACTTTTTTTTTGGAGGTAGTACTGAGGATTGAACTCAGAGGCGCTTGACCACTGAGCCCCAGTGAGTGACAGGGTCTCACTGAGTTGTTTAGTTCCTTGCTTTTGCTGAGGCTGATTTTGAAATCGGGATCCTCCTGCCTCAGCCTCTCAAGCAGCTAGGGTTATAGGTGTGCACCACTGTGCCCGACTTGACATCTATTTCTTAAACTGCAAAACCTTGGGAAGATTACTTTATTCCTATATACCTCAATGTCCTTATCAGTGAAGTTAGTTATGATAGGCATTAAAAAGAAAGCCTGTTTAAAGAATGTAGAAATGCAAGAATTGTTATTACTGTTATTCTATTATTATTACCTTCTGTATTGTTATTGTTGAATAGATTCTAAACATTGAGATTATCTGAGTATGGAGGAGTCAAGTGCAAAAACTGTCAAATACAAGGAGTTGATACAAGAAATATGACAAAAAGTGGTAATGAGAATTCCTAAAGATGATGATGAAATAGCTTGCAACAAAAGAAACTTTATGCTCAGGGGGAACTAGAAATATAATTTTAAAGTGTAATTTAAATAGTAATTTAATTCTGTGTCCTTTATCTGCATTTTGCTTGGAAAAGACTAAGATGAACTACCATTCTATGAAGGAAAGGGTTTAGAGTAGAGTGCCATTCTATGAAGAAAATGTTTAGAGTAGACTGGACTTCCAGAAAGAAAAATACAAAGAACTGTGGAGGATTAAGGGAACCACAGTATGAAGATTAAAATATAGGGAATAAAGAAAACCAGAGGTCTCACCATTGAATGGGAGCAAGGGAGATAGGCATGATTTGAAACTATAGAGTACTGTATTAAGTGGCAGATGCCAAATAAACACCAAAGGAAAATTATTTAAATGTTTGTGCTAGCTGATTCTTCTCTTCATGATGGAAACTTGGAAATGCTAGGACATGATCATGGCATATATAAGTGGTTGAGTCTGAGGATTTAGGATATGTTAGATAACTTTTAAAAGAATGTTTGGATGGCTAAATTAAAATAGTTAAAGTTGCATTTCAAATATTAAGTGCAGCACATGTATTCAAGTATCACACTGGATCACATTTGTATGCACAATTAATACATGTTGGTAGAAAAAAACAAAAAAATTTTAGAACTTAAATCTGCAATGGAAGGAGAGAGAAAAATAGGAAACAACAGTAAAAAATAATAAATCATAAACATGAAATAAGAAAAAATTATATCAACTTCAAATTGTAATAATGAATTTCTCAAACCTGTTCAATATCAATAATATCAAACAAAAAATAGCTACAAAAGTGTAAAATCTCACATTTTAGATAGAGTAAAATGTTTTCCTGAGATTTAAATTGACTCACTAAATTTCCTTATAAACATCTATTTATATATATATTTTTTTTCTTTTTTTTTTTTTTTTTTTTTTGTGGTGCTGGGGATCGAACCCAGGGCTTTGTGCTTGCAAGGTAAGCACTCTACTGACTGAGCTATCTCCCCAGCCCTATTTATATTTTTAAAATATTGTTCATTCCGCAATTTGAGGCATATGAAATTTGCATTTTAATTCTTGAACAATATTTGTGTGAGAATAAAAATAGCACAATCATTTAAATATATGCTTTTTATGTAGCATTTAATTCTTTAATTAGAAATGCATCTCAGTGCTGACAGATTTTCTTTGTCAGCCTTGAGAAACATGTAGTCAGGGGCTGCATGGGACTCATAAACACATTGAAGGCTTGCCTTTCGCCTGCCTGCTGCGTGGAGTCTTGATGACTGGCAACTCCACAGGAATCTGTCTGAAAACAAAAGACCATCATCTGGATGTGATAGTCACTTATTAAAGTCTCAGCTGTTTCAATTCTTCTTGAAGTGTCATAATTGAGAATTCTTTAACTGGAACATAAATGTTTTAAGTCTTCTAAAATGTTATCGATAAACCTTAATAATTATTCAATAAATTGTTCATTTGGAAATTATTTTGTAGCTAAGGAGTTACTGGTATAAATTGAATAAATTAATAACATCACACAACAAGTTATATAGCATAGATTTAGTACATTAATTAGAAATGGAGAAATTTTTGATGTTTTTGTTTTTTCTTGTTTGTTTTAGGCTAAGATTGCAAATAATTGATTTAGGCTTCCTATAAACTGGCATTTCCTGTACCCATAGGAGCCACTTCATCTTGTAGATATTACTGCCCTTTACTGCCACTGTGGAGGACAAAGAAAACCAGGACCAAGCAAAAAGTGACTTGATACTTGGCTCAAAAGAACAGCAACTCCCAAACACTTATAAAACTTTCCTTAGCCCTTTTCAGAAGGTGTGAGACTCTTTGGTCAGTACAATGAGCATTTAGCCAACAAGGGATCATTTTCTCCATTTTATTGAGACCCTAGGACTTTTTCCCAGTAACATAACCCATCTTATAAAAGTCCACAAACAGAGCTATCTTGTCAGGAAAAAAATGAGTACATCCAAAAGGAGATGGGAAAAGAATAAGAGAGAGAGAGAGAGAGAGAGAGAGAGAGAGAAAGAGAACGAGAGAGAGAGAAAGAGAGAGAGAGAGAGAGAGAGAGAGAGAGAGAGAGAGAGAGAGAGAGAGAGAGAGAGAGAGAGAGAAAGAGAGAATATGAATCATGGGAAGAGAATCCTTTAGTTCAGTATTTCATTGTTGCTTTTCATTACATGGCACATGTGTGAAACTTTCCAGAACTCTCTGCAAATATTTTGGATTAAGAAAGGAGAATTGCTCCCTGTTCTTTATTTAGCCTCTCTCTGGCTGGATCATTAATACACAGGCTCAGTCACCTATAACCATACTGCCCCATACAAGTGTTGGCATCATGCCGACTACTGAGGCTACTCTACTTCATATTCCATACGTTGGTTCAAAAACTAACACAGGACTACAGATTCTAAGAACTTTAACAGAGATTTACAGAAGTATTTTCAAATGTTAATTCAGCAGGACTATAGAGCACCATCATCTCTCACTGGATTGTGGTAATAACTTCCTAACTTGTCTCCCTTTTCCCATTATTTCTCTGCTACAATTTGACAGAAGCCAGAGTAAGCTTTTAAAAATGTCAGATCATGTGTCAACATTCTCAGAGGAATTCCTATCCAACTCAGAGTAAAAGTCAAATTCTTACACAGCCTGCGATGCACCATATAGTACCTGCCTTCATCTCCAGCCTCCTCCTCTACTGGTCCCCTTTCCAGTATGCTGACCTTCTTGGTGTCTTTTGAGACATTTGCTATTTCTGTCAGGAGAAATCTCCCTATGGATGTGTTCATGGCTTGCTTTCTTGCCTCTTTCAGATCTTTACTCTGATCGCACCTTCACGATGAACTCTTCTTAAGCATCTTGTTTAAATTTCATCCTCTTATTTCATTTTTCTCAAACAAGTATCATTTCTCAGACTTTTAGTTTGTTCGTAGTGTTCATTATCTGCCTCTTCTCACTAAAATGAAAGCTCCATGAGGAAAAGTGTTTTGTGGTCTGTTCATTGGTATCTCCTCAACGTTTAGAATACCGCCTGGCATATGGTTTGTGTCTAATAAATGTTTATAAAAAATCATTGGGATTCAGAAGCCCATTTTCAGGATTATAAGTATAGATAAATTTCTTGTATGCCAAGAAAATTTTTAGAAATGTAGTAAGCAATTACTACATTGCTTATATTTCATACTTTGACAGAAATACTTATTTGAATAAGAATCATGAGGTTCAGGTTAAGAATGAGAAGTTATGAAGTTAAACATTTATGCTTGCTTTAATCTTTAAAAATTAGATTCCATTAGTACAGAAAATAACAAATATATGACAAATGCCTATAAACTCAACATTAAAGTATATTAGATCATGAATATTTGACCATATTTGTTCACTATAACTTGTTAAAAAATAAAATATTACAGATAATTGAAACTTCTTGAAATACTTCCTGATCCTATTTTCCTATCACTACCTCCTTAGGTTCTGTATTATCCTGAATTTTGTATTTGTCTTGCCCATGAATCTGTATGTGTAATAACATATGAATGCGTCCATAAACAATATAAGGTTTTTTTTATGATCTCAAACTTTCCTGTGTGATGTTATAATTTAAGGTTATTCCTAGTTTGTTTTTCCCCAAATTATAATTAATTATGTTGATGGAATGTTTATCTGTTAATATTTAAAACTTCACTTAACTTATTGTAATTACTGTGTAGTATTTAATAAGTATATTAAAATACTTTTATTCTATTGGTAAATAATTTCTAATTTTTCCTGTTAGATACTGTTGTGGTTCGGCTTTTTGCATATCCATCCTTATGAACAAGTATCTCCAAGAAAAGTACCTAGAAATGGAGTTGTAAAACCAAAGTTTACACAATAAATTATCCTCCAAAGTGTTCATATTTACATATACATATAAAACTAACGTTGAGTTCTTGTTTCTCCAAATACTCATCACTACTTGTTATTGTCAGACTTCATTTTTTCTGCAGTTTGACTTGTGTGTCTAACAGTTGCTGGATTTAGATGTTCCTGAGGTTGAGCACAGTTTCAGCATTGATTAACTGTGTAGGATTTCTGCTAAGTGGATTCGTCGTTCAATAGCCTTTAAACATTATCCTCCAAAGTTATTTTTTCTTATAGATTTCCAAGTGCTCTTCATAAAAATTTTACATGAAAGTTCTGAAATTTTTGGCTCTAACCATATAGTCATTTAAAACATTCTTCAGAAGAGTACATTCTCAATAATTATGTCCAGATAATAGAAGAAAACTAGGCCTCTCCTGGGCAAACTGGGATGTATGGTTTATGTAGTTATAAGCATATAAGTTAAACATTTTTTTTGTAGCATCTTTCACTGAACAGAACTTTTTAATTCTAATGCAATCTAATTTATCAATTTTCAAAGCTAGTCTCAGAGGACAAATGCAATTTGGTTTCATTTATATGAGATACCTAGTGTAGTTAAATTCATGGAGATAGAAAGTAAAATGTTGGTTTACAAGCGCTGATGGAAAGGAAAATAGGGAATTACTACTAACAGATACAGAATTTTAGTTTTGCCAGATGGAAAGAGTTCTAGAGATGGATGCTAGTACTAATTTAATGATGTGAATATACTTAATAGTGAAGGACTGTACACTTAAAAAAGGTAAAAATGGTATATATTTTTATTTTATTTGCATTTTACAATAAAATATAAAATAAAAATTTAAAATGATGATAAAGGAAAAATATTAATTTTTATGTCAGTAATTTCTTCTTTCAGTAAAAGTCTAAGAGTTTTGTAAAAGATTGTAAATTTGTTTATTTGCTTTTTAATGATTGAGAATCTGCATTTTACTCTCATACTTCATGTCAATTTAGCTAGATATACAATGCTTAGTGAATTTTTTTTAACACTTTCCATATGTTCAGCCTAATGGTCAATACTTTGTGGGAAATGCCCATTCCCTTTAATAACTTCACATTTTCTGTTTTGTTTTTGTCTTTTGCATTTTACTACAATGTTCACTTTAATCTGAGAATTTAGAACTTTTGTTGATATGGAAAATATCCTACCATTATTTCTTTGAAATAGAACTGTTTTGCCATCAGTTTTGTAATTAAATTGCTATGAGATTATTGAATTATCTTAACTGAGACTAAAATCCTCATAGTTGCTCTTTGTTTCTTTATGTTAAATATATTACTAAAGGTTCTTATACTAATTTTTCAATTAAATTTGTTCTCCATTATACAGAATTTATGCTATTGAGCTTTTCCCCAAGAATATATCTTTCATTTCCTATATTTCTATTGGCTTTTTTTCATATTCATTGTTTTGTTTTATATCTACTTCTTTTTGAAATGTATTTTATTTTTATTTATTTATTTATTTATTTTTATTGTAAACAAATGGGATACATGTTGTTTCTCTGTTTGTACATGGCGTAAAGGCATACCATTTGTGTAATCATAAATTTACATAGAGCAATGTTGTTTGATTCATTCTGTTATTTTTTCCCTTCCCCCCACCCCTCCCACCCCTCTTTACCCTCTATACAGTAGTTCCTTCCTCCATACTTGCCCCCCTCCCTAACCCTAACTCTAACCCTTCCCTCCCCCCCATTATGTGTCAACCTCCACTTATTAGCGATATCATTCGTCCTTTGGCTTTTTGAGATTGGCTTATCTCACTTAGCATGATATTCTCCAATTTCATCCATTTGCCTGCAAATGTCATAATTTTATCATTCTTTATGGCTGAGTAATATTCCATAGTATATATATACCACAGTTTCTTTATCCACTCATCAATTGAAGGGCATCTAGGTTGGTTCCACAGTCTGGCTATTGTGAATTGAGCAGCTATGAACATTGATGTGGCTGTATTTCTGTAGTATGCAGATTTTAAGTCCTTTGGGTATAGGCCAAGGAGTGGGATAGCTGGGTCAAATGGTGGTTCCATTCCAAGTTTTCTAAGGAATCTCCACACTGCTTTCCATAGTGGCTGCACTAATTTGCAGCCCCACCAGCAGTGTATGAGTGTACCTTTCTCCCCACATCCTCGCCAACACCTGTTGTTGCTCGTATTCTTGATAATCGCCATTCTAATTGGGGTGAGATGGAATCTTAGGGTGGTTTTGATTTGCATTTCTCTTATTACTAGAGATGTTGAACATTTTTCCATATGTTTGTTGATTGCTTGTAGATCTTCTTCTGTGAAGTGTCTATTCATTTCCTTAGCCCATTTGTTGACTGGACTGTTTGAATTCTTGGAGTAGAGTTTTTTGAGTTCTTTATAGATTCTGGAGATTAGTGCTCTATCTGAAGTATGAGTGGCAAAGATATTCTCCCACTCTGTAGGCTCTTTCTTCGCATTGCTGATAGTTTCCTTTGCTGAGAGAAAGCTTTTTAGTTTGAATCTATCCCAGTGGTTGATTCTAGCTTTTATTTCTTGTGCTATAGGAGTCCTGTTAAGGAAGTCTGGTCCTAGACCAACAAGGTGAAGATTTGGACCTACTTTTTCTTCTATAAGATGCAGGGTCTCTGGTCTGATTCTGAGGTCCTTAATCCATTTTGAGTTTAGTTTCGTGCATGGTGAGAGATATGGGTTTAGTTTCATTCTGTTGCATATGGATTTCCAATTCTCCCAGCACCATTTGTTGAAGAGGCTATCTTTTCTCCATTGCATATTTTTGGCCCCTTTGTCTAGTATGAGAAAACTGTATTTATTTGGGTTTGTGTCCGTGTCCTCTAAAAACTGGAACAAGGCAGGGATGCCCTCTTTCACCACTTCTATTCAACATCGTTCTTGAGACTCTGGCCAGAGCAATTAGACAAACCAAAGAAATTAAAGGGATACGAATTGGAAAAGAAGAACTCAAACTATCCCTGTTCGCTGATGACATGATTATATATTTAGAGGAACCTGGAAATTCCACCAGAAAACTCTTAGAACTCATAAGTGATTTCAGTAAAGTAGCAGGTTACAAGATCAATGCCCATAAATCCAACGCATTTTTATACATAAGTGATGAATCTTCAGAAAGAGAAATTAGGAAAACTACCCCATTCACAATAGCCTCGAAAAAAATAAAATACTTGGGAATCAATCTCACAAAAGAGGTGAAAGACCTCTACAATGAGAACTATACAACACTAAAGAAAGAAATTAAAGAACACCTTAGAAGATGGAAAGATCTTCCATGTTCTTGAAATGTATTTTAATCAAAGTTATTTCTTCATTTGTTTCTGACCAACCTATGCTTTTGTGAAATCTTCACAATTTTTTTCATTTGGGTAGGTTCATATTTTGATAATTTTCTTGTCATTTAATTTTTTATATCTAATTGATCTATTGACCCATATGAAGTGAAAGATTTTAGCTTCAGTTTTATTGTATTTCTCTCAATATACAAAGTTTTGGAGTTTTACATTTGCTGTACCTGCATCTTGGAACCTTACTCTAAAGTATCATGTTATATAATATTTTTGGGGTGTTTCTTTATTATAATATGGAAAAAAGCAAGACATGTTAATATAAATAGTGGCAAGTAGGTTCAGATCCTGGGTTGACTCTGAGTCTTTGCTTCTCATCACCCCAAATAAAAAGATCACCTTAAAATCTAACCAAGGCAGTGTAACAGCAGTTATTTATTTATTTACTTACTTATTTAAATGATAATTACCCTTAAATACCCCAAGATACCATAAATAAATTATTTGGTTTTTTTAAATTTTTAATTGGCTCTTTTATTTATTTATATTTTTTGCATGTGTAAATGGTTCATTTTTTTATAATTTATTTATTTCGATTCATTGTAAACAAATGGAGTACAACTATAGTTTTTCTAGTTGTACTAGAAGTAGAGTCGTATCATTTGTGTAATCATATATGTACATAGGGTAACAATATTTGTCTCATTGTTATTTTTCCTCCCCCCACCCCTCTGACCCCTCTTTTCCTCTATACAATCTATCCTTCCTCCATTCTTGCCTCCCTCCCACTCCCCACTATGTATCATCATCCACTTATTAAAGAGATCATTTGGCCTTTGGTTTTTTTTTGGAATTGGCTTATTTCACTTAGCATGATATTCTTTAACACCATCCATTTACCTGCAAATGCCATAATTTTATTCTTCTTTATGGCTGAGTAATATTCCATACCACAGTTTCTTTATCCATTCATCTATTGAAGGACATCTAGGTTGGTTCCACAATCTAGCTATTGTGAATTGAGCAGCTATGAACATTGATGTGGCTGTAGCACTGTAATATGCTGATTTTAAGTTCTTTGGGTATAGGCCAAGGAGTGGGATAGCTGGGTCAAATGGTGGTTCCATTCCAAGTTTTCTAAGGAATTTCCACACTGCTTTCCAGAGTGGCTAATTTGCAATCCCACCAGCGATGTATTAGTGTACCTTTATCTCCACATCCTCACCAACACCCATTGTTGCTTGTATTCTTGATAATCGCCAATTCTAATTGGGGTGAGATGGAGTCTTAGGGTAATTTTGATTTGCATTTCTCTAATTACTAGAAATGTTGGACTTTTTTCACATATCTGTTAATTGCTTGTACGTTTTCTTCTGTGAAGTGTCTGCTCATTTCTTTAGCCCATTTATTGATTGGGTTATTTGTACTCTTGGTGTAAAGTTTTTTCAGTTCTTTATAAATCTTGGAGTTTAGTGCTCTTACATGCATGTGGTAAAGATTTTCTCCCACTCTTTAGGCTTTCCCTTCACATTATTGATTGTTTCCTTTGCTGAGAAGAAGCTTTTTAGTTTGAATCCACCCCATTTATTAATTCTTGATTTTATTTTTTGCACTTTAGGAGTCTTGTTAAAGTCTGGTCCAAGACCGACATGATTAAGATTTGAGCCTACGTTTTCTTCTATTAGGCACAGGGTCTCTGGTCAAATTCCTAAATCCCTGATTCACTTTGAGTTGAGTTTTGTGCAGGGAGAGAGATAGGGGTTTAATTTCATTTCATTACAAATAGATTTCCAGTTTTCCAAGCACCATTTGTTGAAAAGGCTATCTTATCTCTATTGTATGTTTTTGGCACATTTGTCTAGTATGAGGAAACTGTATTTATGTGGGTTTGTCTCTGTGTCCTTTATTCTGTAACATTTGTCTATCTGTCTGTTTTGGTGCCAATACCATGTTGTTTTTGTTACTATTGCTCTGTGATATAGTTGAAGTTCTGGTATTGTGATGCTCCCTGCTTCATTCTTCCTGCTAAGGATTGCTTTAGCTATTCTGTGTCTCTTATTCTTCCAAATGAATTTCATGATTTCTTGCTCTGTTTCTATGAGGTATGTCATTGGAATTTTAATTGGATTTGCATTGAATTTGTATAGCACTTTTGGTAGTATGGCCATTTTGATAATATTAATTCTGCCTATCCAAGAACATGGGAGATCTTTCCATCTTCTACAGTTTTCTTTAATTTCTTTCTTTAGTGTTCTGTAGTTCTCATGGTAGAGGTCTTTCACCTCTTTCATTAGGTTGATTCCCAAGTATTTTTTTTTTTTTTTGAGGCTATTGTGAATGGGTAGTTTTCCTAAATTCTCTTTCAGAGGATTCATCACTTATGAATATGCATTAGATTTATGAGCATTGATTTTATATCCTGCTACTTTACTGAATTCATTTATGAGTTCTAGAAGTTTTCTGATGGAATTTTTTTGGCTCCACTAAATATAGAATCATGTCATTGGCAAATAGTGATACTTTGAGTTTTCTTTTCCTGTTCATATTTCTTTAATTTCTTTGGTCTGTCTAATTGCTCTGGCTAGAATTTCAAGGATGATGTTGAATAGAAGTGGTGAAAGAGGGCATCCCTGCTTTGTTCCAATTTTATGGGGAATACTTTCAATATTTCTCCATTTAGAATGATGTTGGCCATGGGCTTAGCATAGATGACCTTTACAATGTTGAGAAATGTATATACCATCCCTAGTTTTTCGTGTTTTGAGCAGGAAGTGGTGCTGTATCTTTTTCTGCATCTATTGAAATAATCATGTGATTCTTAACTTTAAGTCTGTTGATATGAAGAATTACATTTGGTGATTTCTGGATGTTGAACCAACCTTGTATTCCTGGGATAAAACCCACTTGATCATGGTGCACTATCTTTTGAATATGTTTTTTATGTGATTTACTAAAATTTTGTTGAGAATTTTTGCATCGATGTTCATTAAGAATATTGGTCTGAAATTTTCTTTCCTCGATGTATCTCTGCCTGGTTTTTGGTATCAGGGTGATATTAGCTTCATAGAATGAGTTTGGGAGGGTTCTCTTCTCTTCTATTTCATGGAGTACTTTGAGGAGTATTGGAATAAGCTCTTCTTTAAAGGTTTTGTAGAACTCGGCTGAGAATCCATCTGGTCCTGACTTTTCTTTGTTGGTAGGCTTTTGATGACTTCTTCTATTTCATTGCTTGAAATTGCCTATTTAAATTGTGTATGTCCTCCTGATTCAGTTTGGGTGTATTATATGTCTCTAGAAACCTGTCGATGTTTTGGAGATTTCTATTTTGTTGGAGTACAGATTTTCAAAATAGCTTCTAATTATGTTTTGTATTTCAATCTTGTCTGTTGTGATATTTCCTTTTTCTTCCGAATTTTATTCTCTCTCCTCTTTGTTATTGTGGCTAAGGGTTTATCAATTTTGTTTATTTTTTCAAAGAACCAACTTTTTATTTTGACAATTTTTTCGATTGTTTCTTTTGTTTCAATTTCATTGATTTCAACTCTGATTTTAACTATTTCCCGTCTTCTACTACTTTTAATGTTGATATGTTCTTCTTTTCCTAGGGCTTTGAGTTGTAATGTTAGGTTTATTTGTTGACATTTTCTTCTTTTATTGAATGTGCTCCATGAAATGAATTTTTCTCTTAGGACTGCTTTCATGGTGTCCCAGAGATTTTGTTATATTTTATCTTTGTTCTCCTTTACCTCTAAGAATTGTTTTATTCCCCCCCTCCACAATGTCTTCTGTTATCCATGCATCATTCAATAGTATATTATTTAGTCTCCAGGTGTTGGAGTAGTTTCCGTTTCTTATTTTGTCATTTATTGATAATTTCATTCCATTATGGTCTGATAGGATACAGGGTAGAATCTCTATCTTTTTGTATTTGCTCAGAGTAACTTTGTGGCATAGTATATAGTCTATTTTAGGTAAGGATCCATGTGTTACTGAGAAGAAAGTGTATTTGCTTATTGATGGATGGAATATTCTATATATGTCTGTTAAGTCTAAATTATCAATTGTGTTATTGAGATCTATAGTTTCTTTATTCAATTTTTGTTTGAAAGATCTGTCCAGTGGTTGGTGAGAGAGGTGTGTTAAAGTCACCTAGTATTATTGTGTTGTGGTCTATTTGGTTCCTGGAATTGAGAAGAATTTGTTTGATGTACATGGATGAGTCATTGTTTGGGGCATAAATATTTATGATTGTTGTGTCTTGCTAACTTATGCTTCCCTTAAGCAGTATGAAATGTCCTTCTTTATCCCTTCTAACTAATTTTTGCAGGAAGTTCACTTTATCTGATATGAGGATGGAGACTCCTGCTTTTTTACTGAATCTATGTGCATGGTATGTTTTTACCCATCCTTTCACCTTTAGTCTGTGGGCATCTTTTTCTATGAAATGAGTCACTTGAAGGCTGCATATTGTTGGATCTTTCTTTTTAATCCAATCTGCCAGTCTATGTCTTTTGATTTATGAGTTCAGGCCATTAACATTTAGGGTTATTATTGAGATATGATTTGTATTCCCAGCCATTTTGGCTTATATTTGGTTTTTAACTTGACTTGGTTTCTCCTTTATTTGACTATTTCTTTAAGGTAATTCCTCCCTTTGCTGACTTACATTGTTGTTTTTCATTTCTTCCTTATGGAATATTTTGCTGAGAATCTTCTGTTATGCCAGTTTTCTATTTGTAAATTCTTTTAACTTTTGGTTATCATGGAAGGATTTTATTTCATTATCAAATCTGAAGGTAAGTTTTGCTGGGTATAAGATTTGTGGTTGGCATCCATTTTCTTTCAGAGCTTGAAAAATGCTATTCCAGGCCCTTCTAGCTTTTATCTGTATTGTCATCCCCCTAAACGTAATTTGATTTTTCCTCTCACAGCCTTTAAAATCTATCTTTATTTTGTATGTTAGATATTTTCATTATAATGTGCCTTGGTGTGAGTCTGTTGTAATTTTGTACATTTGGTGTTCTGTAAGCCTCTTGTATTTGGTTTTACTTTTCATTCTTCAGGTTTGGGAAATTTTCTGATATTATTTCATCGAATAGATTGTTCATTCCTTTGGTTTGTTTCTCTGTGCCTTCCCCAATCCCAATATTTCTTAAATTTGGTCCTTTCATGATATCACATAATTCTTGAGATTCCATTCATGATTTATTACCATCTTCTCTGTTTGGTCAAGTTTGTTTTCAAGATTAAATATTTTGTCTTCAATGTCTGAGATTCTGCATTCCAGTTGTTCTATCCTATTGGTTATGCTTTCTATGGAGTTTTTAATTTGGTTTATTGTTTCCTTCATTTCAAGAATGTCTTTTTTTTTCAGAATTTCTATCTCTTTATTGAAACAATCCTTTACTTCCTGCATTTACTCTTTTAACTGTTGATTGGTGCAATCATTCAATGCCTGCATTTGCTCTCTTATCTCATCGTTTGCTTCTCTGATCATTTTAATTATGTACATTCTGAACTCCTTTTCAGACATTTCTTATGCCATCCTGTCATTGGATTTTATTGATGTAGCATCTAAGTTTGTTTGGGACACTTTCTTCCCTTGTTTTCTCATATTGCTCATGTATCTTCCCCTCTAGGCATGCAAATCTGAGGTATTGCAATTTTCCCCCTAGAGACTTACAGTGTCCCTGCAGTTTTCCAATAACTCACCTCCTAGTCTTCAGTAGCCTGATGTCTTGGAGGAGCTTGATAATGTAGTGACCCAAAAAGGATGCTGCTCCTCTAGGGATGGTGGCCTCTAGGTGGGGTATAACCCCTGCTGGTGGGTAGAGGCACCTCCGTGTGTTGATAGATGGTCAACAGCAGCACAGGCACTAGAATGCAGGCTGGGACCCAGCTGGTCTGGGCCTGGGTCTCCGGGCCTGCCTCCCTGGAGCAGACATTTTGCTCCATGGTGCTGGGCTGGGTCTGAGTCTCTGGGCCTGGCTCTCTGGGCCTGCCTCCCTTGTGCTGAAGTCTCACCTGGCAGTACTGGGCTGGGCCTGGTTCTCTCTGTTTGTTTTTGATTAAGCCTCCCCATTCAACTAAGAAGTCTCATTACCTCTAGCCTCAAGCACATTTTGGCTCTTCCACTTTGTACTGAGAATCTTAATCTTCATTATTATATATTTATAAAATTATTAGAAAATACTGCCTGCTTGTAGTTTGAAGCCCATTGGATCTCTGATTTTCTCCCAGGTCACCACTTTGTGTTTCTATTTTATACCATCTTTCACTGGATTCCCTCCTTGTTGCTTTGTTGCTATTGCTATATATTTGGAGTAGAAGTAGTATATATCTAACCATGCACTAAGTACTTTGAGCACATTCATTAAATATTATAATTCAAATTGGATTATAAAACAAAATAGAAGGGAATGGGAATAATGATTGTGATCTTATTTCTTAAGGCTTAAAATGTATGATGGAATGTTTAAGGGCTAAATAAGCTTCCATATGAAGGGATCCATTGACACTTTTTCTTAAATATTCTATCATTATAGTCATTCTAGCTCTTTATTTTATTTCCTCATCTTTCTTTCTGGAGTCTTTAATTAAAGTGGTGACTGAGAAATGAGGAATTACATAACAGACTGTCAGTGGAGACTTTTGAAATATATTTTTTCATTTAATTTATTGGAAATGACTTTAAATATTGGACTAGACTGTAAATCCTCAAAATATGCTGTAAATTTTTTGTATAAAGGGAACTGAAAATTAACATATATATGTATTAATTTTGAAAAAAAAAAAAAAAAAAAAAAACACTTGGGCATTCTTCAGGAACATTCCAAAATACCCACAAGATTTAGCTCTTAGAAAATCAAACCACTGTGACCATGAGCCAGGCTATTGTTGCTTTAACTGACCCAGTTTTCTTGTGGAGACATGGCTTTACCCGATGGTAAAAATAATGCTTGTCAATTAAATTAAAATTGCATTTTTAGTGCAATAAACAGTAGAAAATGCATAGTCAAAATTTGAAATTCCAGTTTGATCTAAACTTTTTTCTTTTTTTTTTAGTGAAAAGTGTTCTTTGAGATAAAATGACTGAGAGTGTGAAATAAAAATAGGTGACTTGAATTCATAAAAAATTAGAGTATTTCTGAAGTTGCAATTTCCACTAATCTCCCACAATTTACAATATTATATATTTCTGAAATAGCTGCCATTTATTGTTTTTAATACTAAATACTATGCTAATGTTCATGTATTATCTTAATCTTCCAAACAACCCAATGAGGAACATATAATATTTACCTCTACTGCAGATACAAGAGTCCTAAGAGTTTGAGAGGATTGGTTACTGACCCATAAACCTGTACCATTTGTATATTATAGATTCTTCCTTTCATTAAAGTTTTTCTGAGTATAATCATTATTCTAAATTGTGTCCCAATAACTTAAGACATTGAAATAAGATTAAAGAGCAACAGTGATGAAATGAAATTTATTATTCAAATATTAGGACCAGGTTTAAATATAAACTTGAAAACACAAAGTTCTCAATAAATGATAGAAACATGTCAAAACAATAAAAAAGGTCAGCCTAAAGGGGCTTCCACTAATCAAATGTGGGATAATTTGAGCATTAAGGATCATAATTATAGCAGTGGACAAAACAGTGAAAAATGTATGACTGGATCAATGGTGTTGCTAAATAAAGAGAGGAAGGAAAAAAGGAAAGGTTTTTAAACGAAGAAACATCAGTTAATAATTGTAGAAGGAATAATAAAATTAGAAAATTACCATTTGCAGGCATCATTGTCATAAATGACCATAAAAACATCATTATATTCGAATGAGATATTTGAGAACTATACATTAGAGAGTAGTACTTACTCACTGCTACTTGTCTTGAGTATGATGTTATCAACAGTACTTTGAAAAATATGTTCATTTTTAACAGACACATGAAGAAATAATTAAGGCAAAGTATTGTAATGTATGCATGTTACTTTCAAATGACTCTAAAGTGGACATATCTAGGAAAGGGTATACAGGTGTTCTTTATTCTGCTCAACTCTTCCATGAGCTTGAAAACTTATAAAACAAGGAAATAGGGAGAAACAAACAAACAAAAAAAACCTTTGTATAATTTTTTGTAACTAAGTCCATCAACTTGTCTGACTGCATTAATAATCTAATTAAATATTTGAGGGCATGTAGTGAAAAAAATTGTCTCCATTCAGTGTTCTGGTTATCTTATAACAATTTTATTTTTCCATTTGTTTTCCTTGTTATTTTAAATTTTTCCCCACCCCATCTCACCCCACACCTCATTTTGGGAAGGCATATAGACATACTCCAGGTTTTGTATCATCTTTTCTCTGAAGATAGCAGAAAATTTCTCTCTAATTGCTGAGTCAAACTCAGCTGATGTAAGACAATATTAAATCTTTGATATTTGACAAAATTCTCTTAAATATATACTGAGAAATAATAGGTGATGAAAACTTTATGGTTTCCAAGGTTATTCATGAAACAGCTATTTATCATTTAGTGTTTAATTTTTAAAATGCCATACTAAACTAGAAGTTATTTAGGTAAGCACACATATTAATTAGAAACAGTTAAGTTTTATTCCAACTTAATTTTTCTATTTATAGTTTAGAAACTTATGCTAAGGCAATGATTGCTATCACTTATTAAATATATGTTATATATTAAATATTTTTAAGAACTTGGTTATAACTGATCCAAAATTTTCTATTCAATTTAAGCATTATTTACAAGCTTTCAAAATTAGGGAATTGTCACCTGTGGTCTCAGTTACTGAAAAGTCTGAGGCAAGAGGATTTGCTTGAGATCAGGAGTTTGAGGCCAGCCTGAATAAAATAGAATAGAAGCTTGGAGATATTAAATATTTTGCCCAAGGGCCTACAACTAGCTTAAGTGTTAAGTTCATCTTCCAACTAGGTCTGTATTGCTTCAAAGCCCTTGCCCTATCACTACAGACTGTCTCCTTAATGGTATGCATCACTTCAGATATCCTAAAGTGCATTCTTAGTAAGATTAAAATCATGTGTTCATGTTATATATATAGATATTCACAACATCCTATCTAGTGACATTAGGTAATATTGTTTTTAAAAGTACATATTATTTATTCAAATCCTCTGCTCTCACTTTATTGAAGACAAATAATTGGAAGGTAATAAAAAGATAACTAAGACATGACTCCCTCTTAATGAAACTTTCAAATAGAGAATGGAATTTTGTAAAAGTTTGAAGACATGCATAGCAGAGATGGCTTCCTAACTAAAACAATTTATTATTGTTTTTCCAGTTCATAGAACTGTCACTGGAAAATGATCATCCAGCCAATGACTATTTCCCATCCACTTACATCAAGGCTTTGTCAAGAGTTCTCACAAATAGAAGGCAAACAAAATTAATGTGTTTTACTTTTAGGACATGGGTTTTAAAAATTGTACTTTTTCCTTTCTCTTTTTCATCTACCCAAACCAATACGGTGGAGCCACAAGATGTAAGAAACCTATGGTCATGAGTCACTATGTGGAGGAAAGTCAGCATAAATCAGGATCACTTATTTTAGTCTGTTATGTGATTGAAAACCAAATATCTAGTAGATTTAATTACTGAAATTTTAACATTTATTTGCTACAACTATTAGTGTTGCCTTATATAAGATGGAAATTAGTGCCTGAAAGTCAAGGACATTTATTTATTTATTTATTTATTTATTTATTTATTTATTTATTTATTTTTACAGAAAGAACTTTTTAACAATAATTTAAAATATATGACATTGACTTTACATTTCATATTAAAAAGGGAGAAAATGGATGAGAATATGATGATTGCTATATGGACTCAAAACATTTGAGAGATTATTTCCTACAAAGACAAGTATCCACAGAACCTGAAACCCTATAGGAAAAGATTTAAAAACTCCAGAAAGTTATATGTACTTGTTTTTTTTGTGTGTGTGCTAACAAGGCACCAGAAAAAGAGATGAATTCAGGTACATTTTAATGGGCCTAAGTGGAGAAATTAAAAAGAATCATTTAGAAAAATTATTTTTATCTGACCCTTCCAAACAATGGAAAATAAGCTTTAAAAAGTGTTGTGCTATAAAAGCTTATTAAAATGTTTTGGTTAAACAAAGAGGTTTAGAAATCAGTTTAAGAAGTTTCCTTTGAGCCTAAGCCTGTTGTTTCAGATGCCTAAAACTGATAGCTATTATAAAGTTGAAGAGTAGCATTTGGGCAAGGAGGGAAAGAAAAACGTCAAATTGGGAACTATTTCCAAGAAATAGTTTCTGCTAAGGTTACTGGCAGATGAAAATGACTGCAAATAAATTGAATAGAAATCTACTAAGCTTTGAAATTGTGTTGCAGGAAAAAAAAAGAAAAGAAAAAAAAATGATAAAAACATGAACTTGACATGAAAAGGCATTGACTGAGATTTTGCAAGAGAAAACAACGATGGTGAAGAAGCACTCAGAAGGCATAGGATCAGGATGAACACTGGATAAGGAAGTTTCTCCCAGAACTCAGGATATCCATGAGTGCATTGAAGAGGTCCCAAGGGGAGGTACTGGGGAGTGACAGGAATCACATTACGTTATGTGCATGTGTGAGTATATCACAACGGGAACCACTATTTTTTGAAATTAATATGCAACAATATTTTTTTTTAAAAAAAGAAAAGGCTTTTTGTAATGCTGGACCAGTAGAATTATATTGTTTTTATGAGTAATTCACAGTTAAGTGTTCCTACCTGTTATGGTTTAGATGTGGCATCCCCCAAAAGCAGACGTATGAGATAGTGCAAGGTTTGGAGGAGAAATGATGGGGTTACAGCCTTAATCTAATTAGAGAATTAACCCCTGCCTGATGGGATTAACTGAGTGATAACTGGAGGCAGGGGGGGTGTGGCTGGAGGAAATGGTTCATTGGGGACGTGGCGTTGGGGTATATATGTTGCATCTGGAGAGTGGAATCTCTTTCTCTCTCTCTGCTTCCTGATCATCATGTGTGCTGCTTCCCTCTGCCACACTCTCCTGCCATGCCATGATGTTCTGTCTCATCTTGAGCCCCAAGGAATAGAGCCAGCTTTCTATGGACTAAGTCCTCTGAAACTGTGAGTCCTCAAATTAAATTTTCCTCCTCTACAATTGTTCTGGTTGGGTCCTTAAGTCACAGCAGCAAAAAAGCTGACTAAAACACTAGCTTTTCCTTTCTAAGGAGAGATTTTAGTGCAGAGACCCTGATTCTGCTTCACCACTGTAATTCGGATATGGAGCAGGAGACAGAAAAGGAGTCTTTTTAATTTACCAAGTAGATAATAAAAGGAGTACTATTTGGACCAAATGTCTAGGACTACAATGAGATTTTGGAATTTGAGCTAGATAAGGTAATTAACTGTACTTAATCCCTTGAGGAGAACTGAGTATGTCCTAACGTGTGAGAGAAAGGTATAGAGAGATGTAATGTTGTAAGCTGTGCCAGTTTATTTCCTACATTTTGAACTCTCTTTTCCACAGAATAGAGCTGTCACAAGTAAGGGTCATTTTTATATACCCATATCAAAAATAGAAATCATAAATCTTTGTAATGCTTGCTAATCTGATGGATGATAAATCATTATTGTTTTACAATATGCTATAGTGAACTTGTGAACAATACAGTATATATTTCCTGGCCATTTGTAGTTATTTTCTGTGAATTGCCTGATTGCACAGAAGATATCATTTATGTTCCACTTTCTATCCTTTTTTGTCTAATACGTCCTGAAACCTTAGTTCTGTCCCTACTACCACTAAGGTGACAAACTCTCTATGGGATATTATTGGTTTAGGTGGGAACAATGTGACAGTTACCTCAGGCCACTCACATGTGCCTCTCAGCTTCCACTCATGAGATCTGTTGGGATTATGCATGACCAGTAGTCTGAGAAAGTTAATGGCTACATGCCAGAATTTTCACAAAGGTGAAACAGAGCCATAAATAATACCAGGATGAACCCTAGACTACAGAGCCACAGCATGGGATTTTGGAGTTAGCTTACTCCAAATAATGCTTTATTAAGCATTATTTAAAATAATGCTTTATTTTAAAAGCATTAGGAACTTCATTACACATGGCAAGTGGAGAGACTATAATCTTTAGAATACAGTGAACTCACAAGTAATAAATGTTTCATTTTTGTATAGAGGCAATGAAAATTAGAAAGACTGTAGTTCTTTGATAAAAGGTATCATCTATCTATTTATGTATCTGTTTCTTTATTTTTTTCATTTTCTTTCTATTAGAATATTTTGTTGAAACTAAGACCTATTATCTAATTAAAAGGGTGTCTGAGCAGCAAAAAAAATTGAATGTGTAACTTTAAAAATTCTTTTATGCATAAGTCAGACATTGATAAACTAAGAGATGCTGAGGCCTGGGATGAATATTTGAATGAATGAGCCTGAGACTATTGAATATACAAATATCCCTGAGGCTTATAGTGGAGCAGAAGTGTCTTTATGCAAAAGTCAGACACTGATAAAATAAGAAATGCTGAGGCCAGGGATGGTAATATTTGAATGAAGGAGCCTGAGACTACTGAATATGCAAATCTCCCTGAGGCTTCTTAGTAAGCAGAAGTGTCTCCCTCTAATTTTCCAGAAGGAAATGCCTTTTTCTGCCTTTAGGTCGTGTAATGGTCTCTCCTGGAAGCAGATGCTTTGTAAAATGAGACATATTCCTTGTGTTAGTCAACTTTTTGTCTCTGTGAGAAAATATCTGGAAATATCAACCTCAAGGTAGAAAAAATGTATGTTAGTTCTTGGTTTCAGACATTTCTGTCACTTGTTGGCTAGCTCCATTGCTTTGTGCCTGTGGTAGATACTCTGTATAATCATTTTTTCTTCATTGTTCCTTTAAGCAAAATAACAATATTTTACAATGTTTGTCTATACACATAAAAACCTGTGCACATATTTGTGAAGTCTTTTCTTATTTACTAATTTATATAACTTTTATTTGGATATTTTTTGGATATTAATGCTTCCTTTGGAGTTTATTTTTAAGTAGTTTTTCTAATTGAGTTGAATACTTATTTAACTCATATTGAGTATTCTTTTTTGTATCCAAGTACAGAGTTTTTAAAAGTATCTTACTTTCATTTTTCAAAAATATACTGAAAATATTTACATTTAATTTTCAAACACATTTTCAGGTGAAATGTCTCTAGATTTAAAGAAATATTTTTAATTACTTTAGAAAGCAATACAAATGTGTACAAAGATTTTAAAAAGGTTGACAATGCAGAGTGTTAAAACAACTTTCATTGAAATATCTTTATGCAGGGCAATTTTAATAATGATAAATTTAGAATTAAACTAGGTGGGTGGCTATGCCCATTACCTCTTATTATGAATTGGTGGTAGCTGGATCTCAGTGCTGCTCATACTTACCATATGTATAATTGTGTTTTTTCTGGTTTTACAAGTTAACCTTAGCTTTTTTATTTAGGCAGATGATATTCCTCTTGCTCAGTAGTTTTTAGAATCTTTATTTAATATTTTGGGCCAGAACTAAGGGCTCAAATTTGGATTTCACAATAGTATTGGGTTAGTTGGTGTGCCTATTTGCTGCCAAGACCATTCCCCTGGAATAGAAAGCAGATGTTCTCAGTGGTTCTGTCTTAGTCTGTTTGGGCTGCTATAACAAATGTCATAAACTGGGTGACTTATAAACATCAGAACTTCATTTCTTAAGTCTGGAACAGTGGGAAGTTCAAGATTATGGCACCAGAAGATTCAGTGACTGAGGCTGGCTTTGAACTTGTGATCCTTCTGCCTCAGTCTCCTGAGTTAGTGCAATTACAGGCATGTGCCACCATGCCGGCATTAATATTAATTTTAATAGTTCAGTTAGCTTCAAATTTTCTTTCTTTATCTAAAAAGCATTCCCAAGGGTAATAGGAAAACACTCCTTGAAAATGGCCCTTAGTTCACCAAACTGCCTTTCACTTGACTAATTATCTATGATTATTTTAATTTGCTGGTGATAATAATTTACAATAAGCTTTAGATTCATTTTCTCTGAGTTCTATGATAAATGGAGTAGAAGATTATCATGTACAGTAGCTCACATATGAGTGAACAATTATTACAAATATTCGCTGGCATTGCCCAAAATTGTATCTCAAATTAGGATTTCAAGGCCCTATCAGCACAAGATTTAATTTTATCCATATTTTCATTTTTTACCTTTGGCCTTGGGTTTTGGTGGATCTCATAGCATTACCTAATTTCTTAAGATCCATAGGATTTAAATATATTTAAAAAAATTTTTTGAAATCTCAGCCTATGAGTTTTTTTGAAAATCATTAGAAAATTGAACCCCTAAAAATGTTAAAAGTAGAATATTGTGATAGTTAAATGTACGCATCAATTTGTACAATAGATTGCCTTGATATTTGATTAAACATAATTTTTCTGTGCCTCTGTAAGGGTGTTTTCAGAATACATTAGTATTTGAATTGGCGAATTAAGTAAAGTAGATGACCTGGTCCAAGTTGGGCATAATCCAGCTTGTTGAAGGCTTGAACAAAACAAAAAGGTTGAAGAACTCTGAACTCATTTTTTACCTATCTCTGCTAGAACATGAGTCTTCTCCTGCCTTCAGCAATGTGAGTTATCAGAGTTTTCCTTTAGGCTCAATTGTAATCCATATTTAGCCTCTCCAGCTCTTAGACCTTGGAACTACATCTCTGAATTTCTGTTTCCAACTTGTAGATGGCACTTAATGGACTTGACCCCCATAATCATGTGAGGCAATACCTTATAATAAATCTTATCAGTTATATAATAGGAGATGTATCCTACTGACTGTTTCTCTGGAGAAATATGATGAATGAATGCATATTAAGTAAAAGAGTTACATATTACTTCTGTAATTTTATTTGATGCACAAAAATCAGAAGGCACTTGAAGGTAGGACTCATGTTTTGCTTATTTTTATTTTCAATATTTCTTGGAACAGAAAATCAGTCTCTTTTGAATTCTAATAATTGTCTTTAAACTTATCAAATGCCTAATTAAACATATATTTTCTAATCAATGAAGTACAGTAAATTTAAAATGCCTGCAAAACACTTTACACTTTGCTATAATAGTAAGTGATCATAGAGACAATTTCCACAGTAGGCTTCTAATTGGTTTCCCTGACTCCTTGTGTGTTCTCTACATAACTGCCAGGTAATCCTTTCCAAAGTTAAGATCTATCATATTATCCCCCTGCTTAAAACCCAGCACTGGTTTTCCAACTACTGTAGAATAAAATCCTAAGTCAGTCCTTACATGCCTGAATTACCCAGTGCTATGTGAATCCTTATTAGTTCACATTTGCCAACATAGGTACTCTCCCTATCACTGCATTTCTCTAACAGTGTTCCTGGAACATGACAATCACTCTCACCTCAAGTACTTGAAGCCTCCCAGAATCTGTTCTCTAAGACCTTTAAAATCTTCATTCCCTTATTTCAGTCAGGTCCTAATTCTTAAAAGGTCTTTTCAAGCCAACCTATCTAAAACTGCAAATCTGTCTTATTTCCTGACCATCTTCTAATTTTTCAGAGTACCAACAATTATCTGACATACTAGTAATTTCCCACCTCTCCCATCTAACCAAACGTCTCTCTAGCACTGTAGGCAGTTAGTTCTGTTGACTCTTCTTTCCCTACACTTAGAGTACCTGCACACAGTAGGTGCTGAGTACATTTCTTGAAGGCAATTTAGACAATGTATTCAATTGTGTTACTTTTATGCCGTTAAGTAGTGCTCATCACTAGTACTTTTATTTTGATTTATAATTTTATCACTTGAATTATATCATTGATTCTTTTTCTTTTCCAAGAAGAATGTTTGGCTGCAATATTTTCCAGGTCCTTGTAGCCTAGGAATGTCTTCTGTTGCTCTCATATTTGAACAATAAATTGGTTGATGTGGAATTTTCAGGTCACAAACTTTTTCCATTAAAATTCTGTAGTGATTCTGTCTTGTTCTCTGGCATTCAGCTACACAGAAGAGAAAAATGAGGACAGCCCAACTTTTGTTCTTTCATGGGTACCAATTTTCTGCCCCTACTTGGGTCCTAATACTTTATTTAAAATATTTTTTCATTACTTTCTCTGGGTTCATAAAACTAATAGTGCTGATTCACAGACTTAAACAATATTTCAGCTCAGGAAAATTGTTTTCTATTTAATATTTGGTTATTGCTTGCTTTCAGTTATTCAGATTTCTTGCCAGGCGGCTTATGCTTATACTTCTCAGGCTTAGTAACACTAATCTGTCCTCTATCATACCTTTTATTTTATAATTCTATTAATTTATTTTTGTTTATTCTGGAGAGAGTTAGTGATTCAGTTTTCTGCAGTGTGATTTCTTATTTGTTTTTGTCTCCATGTGGATACTCATTGGGCTATTAATTTTTAATGCCCTTTCACCTTTTAGCTAATTCTATATTTATTCTTAGTCTAAATTAATATTACTCTATGTGTTCCAGATTCTCTTTCACAGAGACATATCTTTCAATATACTGAATAGAAATCAAGTTTCTAGAATATTTACTTCCTTTAGGTTATTATAAATTTTAGGAATATATTATTTTGATATTTAAGATAATGTTCCTTTTCCTTGTACTACAAAATCCTTTATAAGGCCTTTTTAATATGTTCTAATTAGTTATACATGACAACAGAGTGCATTTTGATTCATTGTACAAAAATGGAGCACAACTTTTCATTTCTCTAGTTCTGCATGATATAGAGCCACACCATTCATAAAATCATACATGTACATAGGGTAATGATGGCAATATCATCCCACCATTTTCCCCATTCCCATTTCCCACTTCACCTACTTCCCCTCTATCTGAAGTGCATCTGGAAAAGATTTTCTCCCACTCTGTAGGCTTTCTCTTCACATTATTGATTGTTTCCTTTGCTGAGAAGAAGCTTTTTAGTTTGAATTCATCCCACTTATTGATTCTTGATTTTATTTTTTGCACACTAGGAGTCTTGTTAAGGAAGTCTGATCCAAGGCCAACATGATGAAGATTTGAACCTACTTTTTCTTCTATTAGGCACAGGGTCTCTGGCCAAATTCCTAAGTCCTTGATCCACTCTGAGTTGAGCTTTGTGCACGGTGAGAGATAGGAACTTAATTTCATTTCGCTACATATGAATTTCCAGTTTTCCCAGCACCATTTGTTGAAGAGGCTATCTTTTCTCCAGTGTATGTTTGTGGTGCCTTGTCTACTATGAGAAAACTTTATTAATGTGGGTTTGTCTCTGTGTCTTCTATTCTGTACCATTTATCTACCTGTCTGTTTTGGTGCCAGTACCATATCAATTTTGAAACTATATATCTGTAGTATATTTTAAGATCTGGCATTGTGATGCCTCCTGCTTCACTTCTCTTGCTAAGGATTGCTTTGGTTATCCTAGCTTTCTCATTTTTCCAAATGAATTTCACAATTGCTCTATTTCTATGAGGAAAGACATTGGGATTTTAATTGAAATTGCATTGAAGCTGTATAACACTTAGGGTGGTATGACCATTTTGACAATATTAATTCTGCCTATCCATGGACATGGGAGATCTTTCCATCTTCTAAGTTCTTCTTTAATTTCTTTCTTTGGTGTTCTGTGAATTTGATTGTAGAGATCTTTCACCTCTTTTGGTAGATTGATTTCCAAGTTTTTTTTTTTTTTTAGGCTATTATGCAAGGGGTAGTTTTCCTAATTTCTCTTTCAGGGTCTTCATCATTGATGTATAGAAAGGCATCAGATTTATGGGTGTTGATTTTATATCCTGCTACTTTGCTGAATTTATTTATTAGTTCTAGAAGTTTTCTGGTGGAATATTTTGGATCCTCTATAGAATCATGTGGTTGGCAAGTAGTGGTAGTTTGAGTTCTTTTCCTATTCATATTCCTTTAATTTCTTTCATCTGTCTAATTGCTCTGGTTAGAGTTTGAAGAACTATATGTTGAATAGAAGTGGTGAGAGAGGGCATCCCTGTCTTGTTCCAGTTTTTAGAGGGAATGCTTTCAATTTTTCTTTATTTAGAATAATATTGGCCTAGGGCTTAGCATAGGTAACTTTTACAATGTTGAGGTATGTTCCTACTATCCCCTTTTTTTCTAGTGTTTTGAACATGAAGGGGTGCTGTATTTTTTCAAATGCCTTTTCTGCATCTATTGAGATGATCTGATTCTTACTTTTAAGTCTACTGATTTGATGAATTACATTTATTGATTTCCGTATGCGGAACCAACTTTGCATCCCTGGGATGAACCCCACTTAATCTTGGTGCACTTTCTTTTTTATTATGTTTTTGTATGCAATTATTATTAAGAATTTTTGCATCTATGTTCATCAGGGGCATGGATCTGAAGCTTTCTTTCCTTAATGTGTCTTTGTCTAGTTTTGGTATCTGTGATACTAGCTTCATAGAATGAGTTTGAAAGGGTTCCCTCCTTTTCTATTTCATGGAATACTTTGAAGAGTATTGTTACCAGTTCTTTGTATGTCTTACAGAATTCAGCTGAGAATCCGTGTGGTCCTGGGTTTTTCTTAGTTGGTAGGCTTTTGATGTTGTCTTCTATTTCATTGCCTGAAATTGATCTGTTTAAATTGTGTATGTCTTCCTGATTCATTTGACTAGTTCATATGTCTCTAGAAATTTGTCAATGTCTTTGAGGTTTTCTATTATGTTGGAGTACAAATTTTCAAGACAGTTTCTAATTATTTTCTGTATTTCAATAGTGTCTGTCATGATATTTTCTTTTCCATCACAGATTTTAGTAATTTGAATTTTCTCTCTCCTCTGTGTTAGTGTGGCTTATGGTGTATCAATTTTGTTTATTTTTTCAAAGAACCAACTTTTTGTTTTGTCAGTTTTCTCAATTGCTTCTTTTGATTCAGTTTCATTAATTTCAGCTCTGATTTTAATTATTTCCTGTCTTCTACTACTTTTGATGTTGATTTGTTCTTCTTTTCAAGGATTTTGAGATATAATGTTAGATCATTTATTTGTTAGATTTTAATCCTTTTAATAAATGAGTTCAATGCAGTGAATTTACCTCTTAGCACTGCCTTAATGATGTCCCAGAGATTTTGATATGTTTTATTGGTATTCTCAGTTACCTCTAAGAATTTTTTAATCCCCTCCCTGATGTCTTCTGTTATCTATGCATCTTTCAATAGCATATTATTTAGTCTCCAGGTGTTCGAGTAGCTTCTATTGTTTATTCTATCATTAATTTCTAATTTCATTTCATTATGATCTGATTGAATGCAGGATAGTATCTCTATTTTTTGTTTTTGGTAAGTGTTGCTTTCTGGCATAACATATGGTCTTTTTCAGAAAGGAATCCATGTGCTCCTGAGGAAAAAGTGTATTCACTTGTCAAAAGATGAAATATTGTATATGTGTCTGTTGAGTCAAAATTATTATTATTATTTTTATTATTGTAAACGAATGGGGTACAGCTTGTTTCTCTGGTTGTACATGAAGTAGAGGCGTTCCATTTGTGTAATCATACATTTACATAGGGCAATGCCGTTTGATTTATTCTGTTATTTTTTCCTACCCCCACCCCTCCCATCCCTCCACCCCTATTTTCCCCCTATACAATCCATCCTTCCTCCATTCTTGCCTCCCTCCCCCCCCCGCCCCCGTTATGTATCATCATCTGCTTATCAGTGAGATCATTTGCCCTTTGGTTTTTTGAGAATGGCTTCTCTCACTTAGCATGATATTCTCCAGTGTCAACCATTTGCCTGCAATTGTTCTCATTTTATTGTTCTTTATGGCAGAGTAATATTCCATTGTGTGTGTATATATATATATATCTCACAGTTTCTTTATCCATTCATCAATAGAAGGGCATCTAGGTTGGTTCGACAATCTGGCTATTGTGAATTGAGCAGCTGTGAACATTGATGTGGCTGCATCTCTGTAGTATGCTGATTTTAAGTCGCTTGGGTATAGGCTGAGGAATGGGATAGCTGGGACAAATGGTGATTCCATTCCAAGTTTTCTAAGGAATCTCCACACTGTTTTCCAGAGTGACTGCACTAATTTGCAAACCCACCAGCAATGTATGAGTGTATCTTTATCGCCACAACCTCACTTACACCTATTGTTGCTTTATTCTTGATAATTGCCATTCTAATTGTGGTCAGATGGAATCTTAGGGTAGTTTTGATTTGCATTTCTCTTATTTCTAGAGATGTTGAACTATTTTCATATATCTGTTGATTACTTGTAGATCTTCTTCTGTGAAGTGTCTGTTCATTTCCTTAGCCCATTTGTTGATCGGGTTATTTGTATTCTTGGTATAGAGTTTTTTAAGTTCTTTATATATTCTGGAAATTAGTGCTCTATCTGAAGTTTGAGTGGCAAAGATTTTCTCCCTCTCTGTAGGCTCTCTCTTCACATTGCTGATAGTTTCCATTGCTGAGAGAAAGCTTTTTAGTTTGAATCTATCCCAGTTATTAATTCTTGCTTTTATTTCTTGTGCTATGGGAGTCCTGTTAAGGAAGTCTGATCCTAAGCCAACAAATTAAAGATTTGGACGTATCTTTTCTTCTATAAGATGCAGGGTCTTTGGTCTGATTCCAAGGTCCTTGATCCATTTTGATTTGAGTTTTGTGCAGGGTGAGAGATAGGGGTTTAGTTTCATTCTGCTGCATATAGTTTTCTAGTTTTCCTAGTACCATTTGTTGAAGAGGCTATCTTTTTTCCATTGTATGTTTTTTGCACCTTTGTCTAGTATGAGAAAATTGTATTTATTTGGGTTTGTGTCCATGTCCTCTATTCTGTACCATTGATCTTCTGTCTATTTTGTTACTAATACCATACCATTTTTGTTACTATCACTTTGTAGTATAGTTGAAGTTCTGGTATTGTGATGTCCCTGCTTCACTCTTCCTGCTACAGATTGCTTTAGCTATTCTGAGTTTCTTATTCTTCCAGATGACTTTCATGATTACTTGCTGTATTTCTGTGAGGTATATCATTGGAATTTTAATTGGAATTGCATTGAATCTCTATAGCATTTTTGGTAGTATGACCATTTTGACAATATTAGTTCTGCCTACCCAAGAACATGGGAGATCTTTCCAGCTCCTAAGGTTTTCTTTTATTTCTTTCTTTAGTGTTCTGTAGTTCTCATTGTAGAGGTCTTTCACCTCTTTTGTTAGACTGATTCCCAATTTTTTTTTTTTTGAGGTTATTGTGAATGGGGTAGTATTCCTAACTTCCCTTTCTGAGAATTCATCACTTATATATAAAAATTCATTAGATTTATGAGCATAGATCTTATATCCTGCTACTTTACTGAATTTCCTTATGAGTTTTAAAAGTTTTCTGGTGGAATTTCCAGTTCCTCTAAATATATATTCATGTCATCAGCATATAGGGATAGTTTGAGTTCTTCTTTTCCGATTCGTATCCCTTTAATTTCCTTGGTCTGTCTAATTGCTCTGGCTAGAGTTTCGAGGACAATGTTGAATAGAAGTGGTGAAAGAGGGCATCCCTGCCTTGTTCCAGTTTTTAAGGGAAATGCTTTCAGTTTTTCACCATTTAGAATGATATTGGCCATGGGCTTAGCACAGATGGCCTTTACAGTGTTAAGGAATATTCCCAGTATCCTTATTTTTCCTAGTGTTTTGAGCATGAAGGGATGCTGTATTTTATCAAGTGTTTTTCTGCATCTATTGAAATAATCATGTGATTCTTGACTTTAAGTCTGTTGATATGATGAATTACATGTATTGATTCCAGATGTTGAACCAACCTTGCATCCATGGGAAAAAACTCACTTGATTGTGGTGCACTATCTTTTTAATATATTTTTGTATGCAATTTGCTAAAATTTTATTGAGAATTTTTGCATCAATGTTCATTAAGGATATTGGTCTGAAATTTTCTTTCCTCAATGTGTCTCTGTCTGGTTTAGGTATCAGGGTGATATTGTTTTTCATATCTTCCTCATGGAATATTTTGCTGAGAATGTTCTGTAATGCTGGCTTTCTATTTATAAATTCTTTTAGCTTTTGTTTATCATGGAAGGATTTTATTTTGTTGTCAAATCTGAAGGTACGTTTTGCAGCTGGCATCCATTTTATTTTGGAGCTTGAAAAATGTTGTCCAAGGCCCTTCTAGCTTTCAGGGTCTGGGTTGAAAAATCTGCTGATATTCTTATGGGTTTCCCCCTGAATGTAATTTGATTCTTTTCTCTCACAGCCTTTAAAATTCTGTCTTTATTTTGTATGTTAGGTATTTTCATTATAATGTGCCTTTGTGTGGGTCTGTTGTAATTTTGTATATTTGGAGTCCTATAAGCCTCTTGTACTTGCTTTTTCATTTCATTCTTCAGATTTGGGAAATTCTCTGATATTATTTCATTGAATAGATTGTTCATTCCTTTGGTTCATTTCTCTAAGCCTTCCTCAATCCCAAAAATTCTTAAATTTGGCCTTTTCATGATATCCCATAATTCTTGTAGATTCTTTTCATGATTTCTTACCATCTTCTCTGTTTGTTCAACTTTGTTTTCAAGGTTAAATATTTTGTCTTCAATGTCTGAGGTTCTGTCTTCCAGGTGTTTTATTCTATTGGATATGCTTTCTATGGAGTTTTTAACTTGATTTATTTTTTCCTTCATTTCAAGGATTTCTGTTTGTTATTTTTCCAGTATCTCTAACTCTTTATTGAAATGATCTTTTGTTTCCCACATTTGCTGTTTTAACCATTGAGTGGTGCAGTCATTCAAAGCCTGCATTTGCTCTTTCATCTCATCATTTGCTTCTCTGATAATTTTAATTATGTACATTCTGAACTCCCTTTCTGACATTTCTTCTGCCATGCTCTCATTGGATTTTATTGATGTAGCATCTAGGTTTGTTTGGGACATTGTCTTCCCTTGTTTTCTCATATTGGTCAGGTATCTACCCCTCTAGTAGTGAAACTCTGAGATATTGCACGTTTCCTCTATTCACTAATATTGTCTCTGTAGATTTCCAGTAACTCACCTCCTAGCCTTCAGTAGCCTGAGATCTTGGAGGAACTTGATAATGCAGTACTCCACAAGGAACTGCCCCTCTAGGGGTGGTGGACTTCAGGTGGGGTATATTCCTTGTTAGTGGGCAGAGGTGCCTCCACTTGTTGATCAATGGTCAGCCAAAGGGGGACTACACTGGTCTGGCCTCTCTGTGTGCAGAAGTCTCTCACTGGCCTGCTGCTCAGTCCGGGGTAGCCTCGCCCTATGGGACAGACTCATCCGGCTGCTCTGAGTTGGTCCCGAGTCTCTCAATATCTCCTCTTCTTGAATCCTGAGTTCTGGAGTGACATGAAATGCAGTCACCAACTAGTCTGTCATCTTGGTCCCAGATTCAAAATTATTGATTGCATTATTGAGTTTTGTAGTTTTTTTTTTTTTTTTTTTTTTTTTTTTTTTTTTTGGTCTATTTGATTCTTGAAATTGAGAAGGATTTGATTGATGTACGTAGTTGCTCCATTGTTTGGTGCATAAATATTTATGGGTACTATGTGTTGTTGATATGTGATTCCTTTAAGCAGCATGAAATGTCCTTCTTTATCCCTTCCTAGTTTGGCTTGAAGTCCACTTTGTCTGATATGAGGATGGAGACCCTTGCTTTTTTACACAGTCTATGAGAGTGTTTTGTTTTTCCTGTCTTTTCACCTTCAGTCTGTGTATATCCTTTTCAATGAGATGGGTCTTTTGAAGGCAGTATATTGTTGGGTCCTTGTTTTTTTAAATCCAATCTGCCAGTGTATGACTTTTTTTTTTTTTTCAGTTTTACATCCAAGTACACATGTACTGTTTTATTCTTGTCACTTAGTCTAGAAGGATAGAAGATAAAAAAATCATGTTTTGTTAATGTCATGTAAGATAGCAGGCTTTCTCATGGTATCATGTCAATGATCCATTACAATAAACCAACTCTAACAATGTAGTGCTTGCTTTCTTTACAGATCCAAGGAAGATAATTTTTTTTTCCAACACCTTGATGACAAGTGAATATGTCAGTATTGAGTTGAGTTGCCAGGGCAATAATCCAAGGAACTGAGTACATGATTATTCAAATTAAATAATAAAAAGGAAAAAGAGTGTCAGTTTTTGGGCTCCATTAAAGAATATTTGTCTCTGATTAAACTGCAAAATAGAATTGTGTTTTTAAGGAAATTTTAATATATGACAAGTAATTTCAAAATTATGAGTACATATGGACAAAGCTTAGTGATTTTGGATTTACTTTTGTAAAAGCACAAAATATTAAATATTATATTTGCATTTTAAACATTGTAACATAAATACAAAACATGAAACATTCAGTTAACACTGATGTACCACACCCAACTTGGATTTAGATACTGAGCATTTTATATTTTATAAAAAGAAATTCTCAGTGTTGTCAATACTTACAGTATATACTATAATTCCTACCAAAATCTTCATGAAATTTATAAAGTAGTATTAAAAGTAGTTATTTATTTTCTTGAATATTCTAAAACATGCCAATTTGGTTTAACCTTCAAATTTTCAGAGCATAAAAGATATACAAATAGAGTGTATGTTTTAACACAGGATAATTCTGTTTATAAATATGACAAAAAATATCTTCAATTTTCAGACATTTTAAAAAAACCTAAGCAAACAAAAGGTATTTTGGGTCAAGTTAGTTCTCTGTACAAATAATATATCATATGTCAATCCGTTTTTCAAACAGCAGCATTAAAAATTTTGCCATTATTAATTGTTAAACAATGCATTTGCACAGTGAAAGAAGATATGAGAAAACTTACAGAATCAAAAAAACTCAAAAGTATTCCAACTCTTAAAATAAGGAATAAGAAATTGGCAAATTAAAAGATTTAAAATGTGTCTTGGAAAAATTTTAAGCTGTATTTGTACTCTCAAATTGATTTTAGCTGCTTGACATATATAATTTAATATCTCAAAAGATTGTGGCTGAATTATTTAATAGTATTTTAAAGTGTTACCTCGCTGGGTAGATATGTTTCACACAATAGTTTTTAATTAAAAAGAAATCACTTGATAGTTTTAATCACAATTTATGATTGATTGATAAATGGATTAACAATCTAGTCAGTGATTTAGACCAATACAAGGAATAATATGATAAATGTTTCTTTCATTTCAAGTATTTGTTTGTTTTTTCAGAATCTCTATCTTTATTGAAGTGCTCTTTTGCTTCCTGCATTTACTCTTTTAGCTGTTTATTGGAGTAACCATGCATTGCCTGCATTTGCTCTCTTATCCCATCTTTTGCTTCATGGATCATTATAAATATGTAGGTTTTAAATTCTTTTTCTGTCATTTCTACTGCCACACTGTCATTGGATTCTATCAAAATAGCATCTTTGTTTGCTAGGGACACTTTCTTCCCCTGTTTTTTCATATTGTTTCTGTATATTCCCCTCCAGCAGTGAAGATCTGAGGTACTCCAGCTTCCCCCCTGTATGTTTATTGTGGTCCAGCAGGTTTCCAGTATCTCCCCTTTGAGGGGGAGATTAATATTAGCAGCACCCAATACAAACAAAATGCAGCCCTAAACCAGATAGCCTCTATAAAGACTTTAACAGTATTGTAATAAACAGGATGAGTTCAATTATTATCTACAGTGTACAATGAGCTCTACAACTTCTAGTGGTGGATGAAGAGGATGGGGTGGGGTGTAAGATGTAACTGTTAATGAGAAAAGAAGTGAGCAAGTAGAGGCACTTGATCAAGGGAAGAGTGAGAGTGGGAGCAAAGAAAGTTTGTCTTTAGCTTGAGAAAAGAGAGAAAGAGACTCCAAGGGAATAGGAAATAAAAGGAAAATAGACTGAGAAAAAAGATTAAAAATTAAAAATTAAAAAAAAAATCTATGATTCACAGTCATCCACCACTGAACTCTCTCAGTCTTCAGTATCTCTATGCCAATGCCAAGTCAAAGGGACTCCAGTCTCCTGTAGGTATCTCAGGAAGGGAGCTGCCCCTCTAATGATGGTGGCTACGCCCTCAGGGATAATTCAAAATGCCTGCACTAGCTTCCAAAGAAGCTGGGGAGCCACAGCATGTGAGTGCCAAGTCTGCACAGGGTAAGGGCGGGCACTGAGTTTCATCTGTTGCAGGGCTCCTGTGGGCACCGTGTCCAGCATCCATCTGCTAATATGATAAATGCTCACCGTGTAATTCTGTGAACTTGTAAAGCCAAGAATTGTATACATATTTCACTCAGTTAGATTATATGTTTTCATGGGTGTTATGGATCAACAAAAATACGTATACAATGTAAAGTTTTTTCTGTATTATTTTTTTAAAAGCATCTCAATGATTGTGTGTGGGTATGTTGGTTAGTACAATACAGAAAACATACAGGAAAAGTATAAAATGGCACTCAACATCAATGCAAGTACTTATCTCATTAGGACAATAACTAAGGATATTACTAATTTTTGATTATTTGATTTTTTTAGAACATAAATCAAAGCCATTAACTTTAAATTGAGGTATATACATAATACATACACAACCTTAAGCAGAGTACTTTTCTTCATAAGTAACATGACACTTAAAATACTGGAAACAGTATCTGGGCTGATTTGTATTTTGACTTAATGGAACAAGAAGAGAACAACATTCAATTAGGGAGGGGTACACTGATAATAAAGTTCTTAAAACACCTTCCTCTCCCTTTGTACTTACCATAGGTTATACATTGTCCTGAGAAGATTCATTGAGAAAAATTTCAATCACAGCTTTCATAAAGTACTTTGGAAGGAACCAATGAAAAAGCAAATTGGAAGGTGAGACTTTATCTTGTTTTCAAGTAAGTGGTCTTAATTTTTATTCTTATAGAAAAATATTGAAATCAGTTTATTATAAATATATCTAAACCATTAATTTATGCAGCTTTTCAAAAGTTCAGCACTTGGTTTATACAAAGTCTATGAGAAGAGGTCAGTAGAGATCCTCTAAACTTAAGTCACAACAGCATGCCTGGATAAGCCACTGATGAAATTTAATAGATGTTAGCTTCAAAATCTGGGAGATTTTTGCTACACTAATGCATTCTTTAACATCTTGTTTATTAGCAAAAATCAGTAATTCGGATTTTCTTACGTCCTCATGTGCTAACATTTTGTAGGGTTCTTCTCTAGTTACAGAGATCCTCTCTCTATCTGTACTGTCCACAACTACTATTATAAACTCCATGTTAGATTAAGAAGTATTCCAGGAAGAATAAAGAGATTCTTGGCCACCAATATCCCACATTAGGAAATGTGCATTAATCACTATCTCTTATACATTACTTACTATTGTAGGGGATATATGGACAACTTCATTCATAGAAAATTAGTAAATGGTGGTAGTTTTTCTTGCATTATCCAATCCAACAATGATAACTTTGTGTTTCTGATGATTGAACAGTCTTCATATCCTGCTGAAGAGAATTCCCATTCTCTGGCAGTGGACCCTCTCCAGCTACCCAGGCCATCTGGCCTCCCCTGGCTCAGGCTAAAGGGTAGAGAGACTGGAGCCTCTGGCTCTGCTGCTACTGTTGCAGTTCCTGCACTGGCTGCCAGCCAGCTTCTAGGGAACTGGAGAGAGGTCCCACTGCTGCCACCCTGGCACTTGCTTGCCTCAAAGACATCACTGCCATATTGTCTCAGTCTATGTCTTTTGATTAATGAGTTTAGACCATTAACATTCAGGGTTATTATTGACATAGGATTTGTATTTCTGGTCATTTTAATTTATTTTTGGTTTTTGACTTGGTATCTCCTTTGATTGGCTTTTTCTTTAATGTAGTTCTCCTTTTACTGTCTTTCATTGTTGTTTTTTGTTTCTTCCTCAAGGAATTATTTGCTGAGAATTGTTTGCAGTGCAGGCTTTCTAGTTGTAAATTCTTTTAACTTTTGCTTATCATGGAAGGATTTTAATTTGTCTGTCATCAAATCTGAAAGTTAGTTTTGTTAGATATAAGATTCTTGGTTGGTATCCATTTTCTTCCAGAGCTTGAAATATGTTGTTCCAAGACCTCCTAGATTTGAGGGTCTGGGTTGAGAAATCTGCTGCAATCTGAATTGGTTTCCTTCTATATGTAATCTGATACTTTTCTCTTGCAGCCTTTAAAATTCTATATTTTGTATGCTAGGCATTTTTATTATAATGTGTGTTAGTGTGGATCTGCAGTAATTTTGTATATTTGGTATCCATATGCCTCTTGCATTTGATTTTCCATTTCATTCTTCAGATTTGGAAAATTTTCTGATATTTCATTGAAAAGATTGTGCATTCCTTTGGTTTGTATCTGTGTCTTTCTCTATCCTGACAAATCTTAAATTTGATCTTTTCACGTTATCCCATATTTTTGGAGGTTCTGTTCTTGGTTTTTTACCATATTCACTGTGTGCTTTATTTTATTTTCAGGATTATTTATTTTGTCTTCATTGCCTGAGGTTCTGTCTTCCAAATGATATAGTCTGTTGGTGATGCTTTTTTTTTAAGTGAAGATAACCTCAACATTTTATTATCTTCATAACAAAACAAACAGTGACACTAAGAACTGGATACTTGGCTCTTTCTCTTCTTATCTCCTCCCAGTTCAAAATGCTTGCATCTCTTAATAGCCAGCATTCTCTTAGATCTTCAGTTAGACTAACACACTCAGGCCTCAGCACAATCTTCTTTGTAGTTTTAGCCTTTTTCCCAGAAAGTTAGCTTAGTCTTCCCACTCTGTTTCCTATCATAATGCATGTGAATAGAGAGAATCCTTGTCCTTCCTGTACTGAGTCACTTTATGGGGTTGGTGTTTGCCACACTTCTTACAGAACACCCAGCCAGTCTTAGGAATGTTCACCATGTTTTTATGTTGAGTTTTTAATTTATTTTTGTTTCCTTCATTTTAAGGATTTCCATATGTTTGCTTGTTTAGACTCTTTATTGATGTAATCTTTTGTTGCCTGCATTTGCTCTCTTATATCATCTTTTACTTCACAGATTATTTTAATTATGTACATTCTGAATACCATCTCTGACATTTTTTTCTAACTGTACTGTGAATGGATTCTATTATTGTAGCCTCTTGGTTTGTTTGGGGTGTTTTCCTTCCTTGTTTTTTCATGTTGTTTGTGTGTCTTCCCCTCTAGCACCATGGATCTGAGGTATTAGTTTCTACCCTACAGATTTATAGTGTCCCTGCAGATTTCTAATACCTCACTTTTAAGGGGGAGATGAATATTAATAACACTCAATACAAACAATATGCAGCTTAAATCAAATAGCCACTATTAAGACACTTACAGTATTATTGCAATAAACAGAAATGATATGTTCAATTATTATCTACAATATAAACAGTAGGTTTCCAATAGTGTCTACAGTTTTTAATGATGGACAAAGAGAGAATGGGGAGGTGGAGTGTGATGTTTTTGAGGTAGGAGGTGAGACTATAGTGGTATTAGATCATAGGAAGAGTGAAGAAGGAATCAAAAGAAGTTGGCTGTTAGCAGGAGAGAAAAGAGAAAGGTACTCTCAGGTGTAACCAAGCCTGCAGGGACATTGGTAATGATCTTCCAGGTTCTGGCTTTTGTGCCTACATGGAAGCAGCTATGCCCTTAGTTAGCGGTGGTGGCAGCACCAAGCCTGTAGGTACCTTGGTTTTGGATTTATAGGCCCTCACTGGTGTCCCACAGGGGAAACTGCCTCAACTAAAGGTGGTGGTGGCATCAGCAGAAGTAAACCAAGATGGCAGTGGAGGGTCCCAGGATTGAGGCAACCACTTTTAGAAATGGGGGTAGGAAGCAAGGCTCTGCAGTGGTGTTGGGCAGCCTATTTGGATATGCAATGCTGTGGTGGGCATTCTTGCAGTGTGCAGTTGCCTCCACACCCTGTCCATTTTTCTAAGATTGAGGCTACCCTGTGTGGGGTGGGGGGAGCTATAGTGGTGGTTTCAGAGTCTCAACATGGAGGCAGGCCTGAGTTGCCGCATGTTGGTAGATGGGGAGCCACAGAGCAGTGCAGTTGCTCTTCTACCCTACACCCTTTCTTTTTCAATTCAGATTTGGATTTAGAAAGATAGGTTCTACAATCTGTTTGATCTAAGTGTGACTTTAAGCCCTCTTTCTATGTCCTTGTGCAGGCTTTGTTTATTTCATTTGTTTGTTTGCTTTCAGAACCCCAGGTGGAGGACAAGGTGGTAAGCATTTGTCCAACTTGAAGTTACTGGTTTATATGATAAATTTTTCTAGGTGGTTCTTCTACACTGAAAGTTTCCTCTTTCATTTCTAAATGTTGAATTCATTATCTACATTATAACTTTAAACAGAATAGCAGTTCTTTGTACAGTTGTAATATTTAAAGAGTACAACAAATATAGATTCATTCTGACACTAGTAATTTCCCCTAACCCTTTTCAGAGTAAATGGAAAGTGCTACATTAGCAATGCAGGTGTTTTCACTGATTTTCCTTTACCTCATGCAGCTGTCCTCTAAATTTCCTTTAAATCCTACCAGAGTCCCTTTGGCCCTCTTTCTGCTTCTTCACCTATTAGGGTCATTAATTAGAATCTTAGGATGCTTTCCCTTTTGATCTTCACAAATCTGTCTTGTTTTTAATCAAACCTGAGTTTTTGTCTATTTGTTTGTTTTGTTCTTGATTCTTTTTTTGGTCACCTTCTGAAACAATGTGTACTGATAATCCTGATCATTCTAACACCATAATTCCATCTCAATCATTCCCACCTCATTGTCCCTATTTAACCTTCTTCACATTTATTTTATAATATTCATATTGAAATGTGTGTGTTCTCCCAAAAGAATGCAGACCAAATTTTACTCAGTATACCCTATCACAAGTGTTAATGACTATTTCTAAAATATACTGAACATTATAGTCGATGACTGCCAATACATCATCTCTTTTTGGGGGGGCAGAAACCTCCTCTGCCCTGGGAGGAGAAACAAATTTGGGGAGAGTTCATGATGCTGATTATGTTACATTTTTAGATGTTAGAGGCAATTCTGTGCTAAACATACACACAGAAACATTATATTTTCTTTCTCTGCCTTTAGTTTGGAACATGACTGAAGACTCCTACTCTGGCAAGTCACCTTGCTTTCTACAACCTTTTTCTATTTCCTGAATAGAGGACTCTCTGAGATTTAGTACTTGGTGCTCAACTATTTTCTTCCTCACTTCTTTTCTCCCTGTACATGAAGTAGTTTGCCAATGCATCCTAGCTTGATGGCTGACTGGTGGTGAATGAATTAGGCAAAGACTTACTTTGCTTTAGGTTGAATCAGTAGTATACTCCAACTAAGTAAATGGTAACACTGTGGCTTTTCTATAAGTTTTTAAAAAATTATTATTTGTGGGTATATTGCAGAAATACTCTTAGGATTCACCATTGTTGCCAATGTATTCCTGGGTCTCTGATCATTATTTTAACTTAAAATCTTCAGAACATCCAGTGCTTTGTCTCCCTATATAAATTTTCCCTGAGGTTTATGCACATCTTGAAATATGAAGAATGTAACCCCTAAACTTACTTTGACTTTGTCTATAAAAAGGGATATGGGTTCTGATTTGTTCAGGAGGTGTTTCCCATGAAGCTAGTGTGGGGAGATTTTGTTTTTGTTTGCCATTGGTAAGCATGGTGGGCAGTACAGCCTCTGATTCCCAGATTGGAGGACTATTTTGAGTATGAAGTAAATCCTTATTTCTCCTTTTAATAATTGATTTTATTATTCCAGTTCAGAGAGCATAGTATAGATCTAAGATGCATTTTGCAGCCCATCTTTTTTGGTTGATGAACTCGTCCTAAGACTTTGGTATATGGTTTAATCCCTTCAGTTATTTGAACATTTTTTTTTCTTCTTTTCTTTTTTAAATTGTAAACAAATGGGATACATGTTGTTTCTATGTTTGTACATGGAGTCAAGGCATACCAGTTGTGTAATCATAAATTTACATAGGGTAATGTTGTTTGATTCATTCTGTTATTTTTTTCCTCCCCCCACCCCTCCCACCCCTCTTTTCCATCTATACAGTCCTTCCTTCCTCCATTCTTACCACCCTCCTTATCCCTAACCCTAAACCTAACCCTAACCCTAACGCTAACCCCTCCTACCCCCCTTATATGTCCTCATCTGCTTATCAGTGAGATCATTCGTCCTTTAGTTTTTTGAGATTGGCTTATCTCACTTAGCATGATATTCTCCAATTTCATCCATTTGCCTGCAGATGCCATAATTATATCATTCTTTATAGCGGACTAATATTCCATTGTATATATATGCCACTAGTTTCTTTATCCATTCATCAGTTGAAGGACATCTAGGCTGGTTCCACAATCAGGCTATGGTGAATTGAGCAGCAATGAACATTGATGTGGCTGTATCTCTGTAGTATGCTGATTTTAAGTCCTTTGGGTATAGGCCAAGGAGTGGGATGGCTGGGTAAAATGGTGGTTCCATTCAAAGCTTTCTGAGGAATCTTCATACTGCTTTCCAGAGTGGATGCACTAATTTGCAACCCCACTAGCAATGTATGAGTGTACCTTTTTCCCCACATCCTCGCCAACACCTATTGTTGCTTGTGTTCTTGATAATTGACATTGTAATTGGGGTGAGATGGAATCTTAGGGTGGTTTTCATTTGCATTTCTCTTATTACTAGAGATGTTGAACATTTTTTTCATATATCTGTTGATTACTTGTACATCTTCTGTGAAGTGTCTGTTCATTTCCTTAGCCCATTTGTTGATTGGATTATTTGTATTCTTGGTGTAGAGTTTTTTGAGTTCTTTATAGATTCTGGAAATCAGCGCTCTATCTGAAGTATGAGGGGCAAAGATATTCTCCTACTCTGTAGGCTCTCTCTTCACATTACTGATAGTTTCCTTTGCTGAGAGAAAGCTTTTTAGTTTGAATCTATCCCAGTTATTGATTCTTGCTTTTATTTCTTGTGCTATGGAAGTCCTGTAAGGAAGTCTGATCCTAAGCCAATAAGTTGAAGATTTGGACCTACTTTTTCCGTCTATAAGATGCAAGGTCTCTGGTCTGATTCCGAGGTCCTTGATCCATTTTGAGTTGATTTTTGTGCAGGGTGAGAGATAGGGGTTTAGTTTCATTCTGTTGCATACGGAAATCCAGTTTTCCCAGCACCATTTGTTGAAAAGGCTATCTTTTCTCCATTGCATATTTTTGGAACCTTTGTCTAGTATGAGAAAATTGTATTTATTTGGGTTTATGTCCATGTACTCTATTCTGTACCATTGATCTACCGTGTATATTTTGGTACCAATACCATGCCGTTTATGTTACTATTGCTTTGTAGTAGAGTTGAAGATCTGGTATTGCGATACCCCCTGATTCGCTCTTTCTACTGAGGATTGCTTTAGCTATTCTGGGTTTCTTATTCTTCCAGATGAATTTCATAATTGCTTGCTCTATTTCTGTAAGATATGTCATTGGGATTTTAATTGGAATTGCATTGAATCTGTATAGCACTTTTGGTAGTATGGCCATTTTGACAATATTAATTCTGCCTATCCAAGAACATAGGGCATCTTTCCATCTTCTAAGGTTTTCTTTAATTTCTTTCTTTAGTGTTCTGTAGTTCTCATTGCAGAGGTCTTTCACCTCTTTTTGTTAGATTGATTCCCAATTATTTTATGTTTTTTTGAGCTTATCGTGAATGGGGTAGTTTTCCTAAATTCTCTTTCTGAGAATTCATCACTTATGTATAAAAATGCATTGGATTTATGAGCATTGATCTTGTATCCTGCTACTTCACTGAATTCACTTATGAGTTCTTAAAGTTTTCTGGTGGAATTTCCAGGTTCCTCTAAATATATAATCATGTCATCAGCGAACAGGGATAGTTTGAGTTCTTCTTTTCCAATTCGTATCCCTTTAATTTCTTATGTTTGTCTAATTGCTCTGGCTAGAGTCTCAAGAACAATGTTGAATAGAAGTGGTGAAAGAGGGCATCCCTGCCTTGTTCCAGGTTTTAGGGGGAATGCTTTCAGTTTTTCACCATTTAGAATGAGATTGGCCATGGGCTTAGCATACATGGACTTTACAATGTTAAGGAATGTTCCCACTACCCAAATTTTTTCTAGTGTTTTGAGCATGAAGGGATGCTGTATTTTATAGAATGCTTTTTCTGCATCTATTGAAATAATCATGTGATATGTAACTTTAAGTCTGTTGATATGGTGAATGACATTTATTGATTTCCGGATGTTGAACCAACCTTCCATCCCTAGGATAAAACCCACATGATCATGGTCCACTCTTTAAAATGTTTTTGTATGCGATTTTCTAAAATTTTGTTGAGAATTTTTGTGTCAGTGTTCATTAAGGATATTGGTCTGAAATTTTCTTTCCTTGATGTGTCTCTGTCTGGTTTAGGTATCAGGATGATTTTGGCTTCATAGAATGAGTTTTGGAGGGTTCCCTCCTCTTCTATTTCATGGAATACTTTGAGGAGTATTGGAATGAGCTCTTCTTCAAAGGTTTTGTAGAATTCGGCTGAGAACCCATCTGTTCCTAGACTCTTCTTTGTTGGTAGGCTTTTGATGACCTCTTCGATTTCATTGCTTGAAATTGATTTATTTAAGTTGTGTATATCTTCCTTGTTCAGTTTAGGTGATTCATATGTCTCTAGAAACTTGTTGATGTCTTCAAGGTTTTCTGTTTTGTTGGAGTGTAGATTTTCAAAATAGCTTCTAATTATGTTTTGTATTCCATTCGTGTCTGTTGTGATATTTCCTTGTTCATTCCGAATTTTAGTAATTTGAGTTTTCTCTCATCTTCTCTTTGTTAGTGTGGCTAAGGGTTTATCAATTTTGTTCATTTTTTCAAAGAACCAACTATTTATTTTGATAATTTTTCTGATTGTTTCTTTTGTTTCAATTTCATTGATTTCGGCTCTGATTTTAACTATTTCCTGTCTTCTACTACTTTTGGTGTTGGTCTGCTCTTCTTTTTCTAGGGCTTTGAGCTGTAGTGTTAAGTCGTTTATTTGTTGATTTCTACTTCTTTGTTGAATGTGCCCCATGAAAGAAATCTTCCTCTAATTACTGCTTTCATAGTGTCCCAGAGATTTTGATATGATGTGTCTTTGTTCTCATTTACTTCTAAGAATTTTTTTATTTCCCTCCTCATTTCTTCTGTTCCATTCATCATATAATAGTGTATTATTTAATCTCCAGGTATTGGAGAAGTTTCTGATTTTTATTCTGTCATTTATTTCCAATTTCAATCCATTATGATCTGATAGAATACAAGGTAGTATCTCTATCTTCTTGTATTTGCTAACAGTAGCTTTGTGGCATAAAATATGGACTATTTTAGAGAAGGACCCATGTGCTGCTGAGAAGAAAGAGAAGAAAGTGTTTTTTTCTTTGTTGGATGGTATATTCTATATATGTCCGTTAAGTCTAAATTGTTGATTGTGTTATTGAGATCTATAGTTTCTTTATTCAATTTTTGTTTGAAGAATCTATCCAGTGATGAGAGAGGTGTGTTAAAATCACCTAGTATTATTCTGTTGTGGTCTATTTGATTTCTGGATTTAAGAAGGTTTCTTCTGACATAAATGGATGAGCCAATATTTGAGGCATAGATATTTATGATTGTTATGTCTTGCTGATTTGTGCTTCCCTTAAGCAGTATGTAATGTCCTTCTTTATCCCTTCTGACCAGTTTTGGCTCGAAGTTCACATTATCTGTAATGAGGTTGGATATTCCAGCTTTTTTGCTATGTCCATGTGCGTGGTATTTTTTTTCCCCATCCTTTTACCTTTAGTCTATGGGTATCTTTCTATGAGATGAGTCTCTTGCAGGCAGCATATTGTTGGATTTTTCTTTTTAATCCAATCTGCCAGTCTATGTCTTTTGATTGATGAGTTCAGGCTATTAACATTCAGGGTTATTATTGTTATATGATTTGTATTCCCAGTCATTTGACTCATTTTTGTTTTTGACGATTTGGTTTCTCCTTTATTTGGCTATTCCTTTAGGCTAGTTCCTCCCATTGCTGATTTGCATCGTTGTTTTTCATCTCTTCCTCATGGAATATTTTGCTGAGAATGTTCTGTAATTCTGACTTTCTTTTTTTGTAAATTCCTTTAGCTTTTGTTTGTCATGGAAGGAGCTTATTTCATCGTCAAATCTGAAAGTAAGTTTTGCTGGGTATAAGATTCTTGGTTGTTCTGTTTTCTTTCAGGGCTTGGTAAATGTTATTCCAGGCCCTTCTAGTTTGTAGGGTCTGGATTGAAAAATCTGCTGATATTCTTATGGCTTTCCCCCTGAATGTAATTTGATTCTTTTCTCTTGCAGCCTTTAAAATTCTGTCTTTATTTTGTATGTTAGATATTTTCATAATAATGTGCCTTGGTGTGGGTCTGTTGTAATTTTGTATATTTGGAGTCCTATAAGCCTCTTATACTTGGTTTTCATTTCATTTTTCAGATTTGGGAAATTTTCTGATATTATTTCATTGAATAGATTGTTCATTCCTTTGGTTTGTTTCTCTACGCCTTCCTCAATCCCAATAATTCTTAAATTTGGCCTTTTCATGATATCCCATAGTTCTTGTAGATTCTGTTCATGATTTCTTACCATCTTCTCTGTTTGGTCAACTTTGTTTTCAAGGTTAAATATTTTGTCTTCAATGTCTGAGGTTCTGTCTTCCAGGTGTTCTATCTTATTGGTTATGCTTTCTATGGAGTTTTTAACTTGGTTTATTGTTTCCTTCATTTCAAGGATTTCTGTTTGTTTTTTTTTTTTTCCAGTATCTCTAAGTCTTTATTGAAATGATCTCTTGCTTCCCTATTTGCTCTTTTAACTGTTGATTGGTGCAATCATTTAATGCCTGCATTTGCTCTTTCATCTCGTTTGCTTCCCTGATTGTTTTAATTATGTACATTCTGAACTCCCTTTCTGACATTTCTTCTGCTGTGCTGTCATTGAGTTTTATTGATATAGTATCTAGGTTTGTTTGGGACATTTTCTTCCCTTGTTTTCTCATATTGGTCAGATGTCAGTGGGACTCTTAGATATTTCAGATTTCCTCTATTGGCTTACAGTGTTCCTGTAGTTTTCCAGTATATCACCTCCCAGCCTTCAGTAGCCTGGAGTCTTGGAGGAACTTGATAATGCAGTGCTTCTGAAGAAAGCTGCCCCTAGCCCTCTACTGGTTCCAGGGCTTGGAGCTGGCTCTTTGCGAAAAGGCTCTCTCTCTGCTGTCTGCTCCGAGAAGCTGGCAGTGAAAGAAGCCTGCTGCCGGAGCTAGCAGGGCTGCTTGGAGAAGTCCCTGGCTGCCCTGTCCTGGTCCCTGAAGCTGCCTGCGGGCTGGAGCTCACTGCTGGCTCCGGGATTTGGAGCTGGTTCTGTTCAGAAAGGCTCTCACTGGAGATCCTGCTCGGAGAAGCTGGCCATATGGAAGGACCCCTCCACTGGATGGACAGGGCTACCTGGGGAAGACTCTAGGTGCCCTGCCCTGCTCTGACAAGCTGCCCCTGTCTGGGTCTGCCACCAGGGCGGAGCTTCACCCATCGGGGAGACTCACCCTGTGGCTCTATTTTAGTCCGAGTCTCTCAATGCCTCCCCTCCATGAATCCTGGGTTCTGGAGTGACAGGAGATGCAGTCACCCTCTAGTCCACCATCTTGGATCGCCAGTCTTTTGAACTTTTGACATAAGAAATATACATATTGCTTTTTTTCATAAGTTCTTGGGACGGACCTCCTAAACTACTTGAAATTTTCTCAGTAATAAAGGTGTTATGAGAATACTTTATTCTGATATTTTGCCTATGCTTTGGTCCTTGGGACAAATCTCCTGATACTCCTATAGACAGGAGTGCTAAGAGAATCTTCCATGTTAATATTTCGTCTTTGATCTTGGTTTCTGATCAGAACTTCTAAATCCCTTGTGATTTCCTGGGTGATAGGAATGTCTTTTTTCTAAATAGGTGAATCTTGATAGGCTCTCTTCTGGAGAGAGAAAAGTGACTGAAAATAAAGCTAATAATTTATCATGCCTACATGATGAGGGCTCCTTAAAAATTCCCACATTATAGAGGGACAGAGTGCTTCTCAATTATTGAACACATCGGTGTGTTGGGAGAGTGGCGTACCCCAACTGCACAGGGACAGAAGTTCCTGCACTTGAGAAACTTGTAGAATTTGTCTTGTACATATCTTCATTTGGCTGTTCACCTGTATTTTTTATGTTCTTATTAATAATCCAGTAAATTCAACTACTTTTCTCTGTGTTCTTTAAGTCATTTCAGCAAATTAATTGAGCCCTGAAAGGTGTAGTGGGAGCCCAGATTTAAAGCCAGTCAGTTAGATGTTAAGTGATAACCTACTATTTGCAGTTGACATATATGGGTGAGGACAAATCTTTTGGGAATATGTGCTGTGTGGTCTAAAGCTATATCCAGGTAGATAGTGTCAGTATTGAATTGAGTTATAGACACCCAGTTATATGGTTGATGTATGAGAAAAAAAAAATCTCCAAACATGTGATGTCAAAAGTGTTTTAAGTGACTATGTAAGACATAGAGTAGGAAAAACCTTTTTGTTCCTCTGATAGGACTATTGGAAATTGTTTTTTGTTCTCTTCATGTATATTTTAGTTTCAGTTTATGGAATGTAGTTCAGGGAATACACACCAGTACCCATATTATCCTGATCTTGCTTTTTTCAAAATACTGTAATTATATGAAGCAGTAATTAATTTTAATAATGATAGGCAATTTTGCATTCTGTGTCTTATATTTCTATCATAACTCCAGAAAATATGTTAGCATAGTAAATACAGTATGCTATTATAGAAGAAATAAATCTAGACAATATCCACTTTGCTTGAATGGCTTTATACATATGCTTAATAATCTTCCAGTAATTACAAGATAAATTAATACATTGTTCTCAATTTTTTCACATAATTTTGCTGAAAATAATATGTAAATATAGCAGTTAAAAATGTTTTCTATGTTGTAAATTCTATTTTCTAGTTCATAAGAGAATCTTGCTTTAAATTAACTCTGCCATTGTTAATCTTGATAAATATTAACTTCATAAATGCTAGTTATAATTTCATAAAAAGCAAACTTTCATCTGGTAATGTTTATTTCAAATTGACTAGGCAGTGTGCTACCTATCTACATTATTGTATTCAGATTTGCCATCCAACTTTTCCATACCTTTTGAAGTTTTGTAGACTACAGGAAATGTGGTGAAAATAAACTATGTTTATTGAAACTATAGTTTCACCATAAACATAAATTATGTGTATGGTGAAAAAAATATTTTTTCCAAAAAATATGAACATGTTCAATAAGGTGAAAACCATCTTGCACAGAAAACACTTTGTAAGAAATGCCTGTAGTTATAATTCCACAAAGAGAAAAATATAAGAGATTTGAGGTTACATCTTTATTATTTAATAGCTATCAGCTTATATAGTCATGTGCAAAGGATAATAGCAATCATCAGGCTGACTTACTACTATCATGTGCAGTGTTTGAAAATCAATGAAGGGATAAGACTATGGAACCATATGGTATGTGTATTATAAGGTGACCTGTTCCATTCTTTTAAATTGCTATTACTGCTTTTGACACAGCTACAGGAAACAAAAAGGCTACTGGAATGCAGACCAGGGAAATGTATTCCCACAAGGCTTTGTAAAATGAAAGTTGGAATCTCTGAGTGGAAACAGATCTCTGAAAAATCAACCTTCTCTTCTTTATAGCTAAGATGGTCCTGTTAAAAAAATAAAATGCATTTTATGCAATTGATCACATTATTAGAACTGTTATTTTTTAAAAATATATTAGAGAAAAAGGAATATGGGCACAGAAGTTGGAATATAGTGCCTGGAGCTTTATGTGAAATACAGAATGCAAGACACCTTAGCATAGTGTTGGCACTTGAGATTGATCTGTTCAACTATTAAAGTTGAGGCTCACCATACCAATTTTTTTTTGTCATTTTAATGGGGAAAATTTGTAGTTCTTTTAGCTATCTCTCTAGTTGCTTTCGTTATCTAATGCAGTCCCCTAAAATGTAATAGTTTAAAACAATAGCCATTTTATTGTTCTGTGTTTCAGCAATTCAGGGAAAAAATATCCTTTTCTTACATGATATTTTCTAGTGTTAAAAAATGCAAGGTATCTCCTTAGTTACATGTCTAAACTTCAGGTAGTATGGCCTGAGAAGCTGAGGCTGATTGGAACAGTTTATCTGGGGTCATACATCTAGGGTCTCATGTCCAAGGTCTCTGCTAATTCTTAGCTGAGTTTCTTAGTTCACTTCTATGTAGTTTATTTATGACCTTTCCATGATCCACATCGTCTCTCCAGCAGAGTGGCTAAACATCCTCTGTAGCAACTCAGGGTGAGTACTAAAGCAAAAGCTAGTTTGTAAATATTAAGTATAGTATTGCAGAACGTCATTTTATCTTTATTCTGTTGGTTAAAACAGTAGAAAATTCAAAGGCCAGATTCAATGGGAGGATACTAAACAAAGGTGTGAATGCCAGGAGGTGTTTTTTTTGGGAGGACTATCAAAGGAATAGACAGACTGCCATTATTGACACTGGTGCCCCTAATGACTCACAGTTCAAGCACAACAAAAATATGCTCTCTCAAGATATTCAGAGTCTTGTCCAAGTTTGGTATTAGACCCAGTCATCCAAGGTTTCATTAGAATTTCATCAAGGTAATCCAGGATCATTATCTACAGCAAGTCCAGGTGGCATGGAAGACCTTTAACATACCTACTCTTATTTTAAACATTTATGAATCAAAGAGACAAATTTCCTGTTCTCCATATTCCAATATAATGAGGGTTTGGGATAGGAAAATTGCAATATTAATTCTCATTTAAAGAGAATGAATTGAGGCTAAAATAAAAGAAGAATTAAACTATAATAGATGCTATTGGTGGACCTTTGAGATCCTTTTACTGACCTGTGCTTCCATCTTCAAACTGCTGTGAGTATTGACTCACAGCCATCTCACATTATTGACTTAGCACCTCTGAATAGTACACTATGTATCAGAACCAGATTCCATCATGTGCTTTGGGGAATGTGTACTCCCTGTCCCTGCCATTATAGGTTTTATGACTTTAGATGCAGTTCCTTAAAAAGAGACACTTCTTTCTACCAGAGGACATAAGAGTGTGCCACTATACTTAAAACCATGGTTTCTACTTGTTGATTCTGGGCTACTGGTACAGATAGAAAAGAAATAAAAAATAATTATTAGTGGCAGAAGCAATTAAACTTGATAATTGTGGAAAGGTAAGATGCCCTCAACTTCATGGGGGCAAGGAGGAATGCATTTCAACACTCAGGTGATCTACTCAGTATCTATTCCTAGTTTTAATTGTAAACAGGTTAATATAGAACCAAGGTCTAATAAGTATAATCAGGGAAAAAGGTACCTCAAAAAAATGAAAAAGTCTGTGACACTGTAATGAATGTCATGAATTTATATACTTTGTCTTCAAGACCTGAAGTTCTTTCTTCAATACCGTCTAATCTACTGGTGAAATTTTTTAATTTATTTTTTATTTGATTTATTGTATTTTTGTTTTGTTTTGTTTCCAGGATTTCTGTTTAATTCTTTGTTAGGATCTCTCTTTATTAAATTTGTCTTTCACATCCTGTATTTTCTCTTGTAGCTCATTCCTTGGACCCTCTTTTAGTTCATTGGATATTTTAACAAAAAATTTTTGTGTCATATGGGATTTTATCCACACCAATATCTGTGCATTCTGCTATTCAGGTGTTGTAGCTGGTGTCTTGTTGGCCTATTTGTACATATTTTTCTAAGGTCATTTTTTTGCACATTTGTTGAGATAGATTTCTCTTCTCCTTTTATGTGAAGGCGATTTAGTATGTTGTTATTCCTTCATAATAAATCCTGCATTGGGGTATATCAGCATCAGGATATCCAACCATCATAACCAATGTGCTAAGTTCAATGTTGTGGAGCTGCTTTCAGTGGAAGGAGTAACAGCCAGTGTCAGTAGCATTTTAAGATAAAACCATAAGTAAGCATATACTAAAAAACTTATTACTAATGTTCTCTACAACTCTACTAGCTAATGAGAAAAGCAGATGAAAAATAATTTAGAACAGGTGGAAAAGTTAATCATTAATGATAGTATACTTACATGGGCAAAAAAGAAAGGAAAAAATAAAATTAAAAAGTAGGGGAAGGAAAGAGAAATGAAAGAAAAATCAGGAGAAAAGGAGAAAGAGAGAAGGGAGATGAAGAAGAAAAGAAGTATTGAGAAAAAATTCACTTAATTGAAAGAATACATAAAATTAGTTGGATCTTTGAAAAATACAAGTAATGGGGGAGGACACAGCAAAACATTATACAGAAGAGTTATTACAGCATCATTCATAAAAAAGATTCCAGTTTTCTTGACTGAGACATTTAAAATAGAGAAACTATTTTCATATACAGTGTGCCATTCACAGTGTGTATGAAAATAGTGTCTCTATTTTAAATATCTCAGTTTTATCACTTGTCATGATAAAAACAGGTGTCTAATCATGCTTTCAGTGTTTGGAGCAAAGCAGCACATTGCAGAAGGGAGGGGTAATTTGATAACAGGAGTGAGGGCAGTGGTCAAGGCATGGGACTATGTGCCAAGGCCAGAACTCAGGGCTGTAGCCTGTTGTGGGGAACTGCTGGCAGTTCAGGAATTCAGCCAAGATGTTGGGGGCAGTGTGTGTGTGTGCTGGCAGTGGTTAATATAGCAGTCAGTCCAGATATACATGCACTTCCCAGACTCTTCCCTTCCTTTAGAGGTGCTCATGCAGCTACCAGTATCACAGATGTACTCCATCTCTCAGGGCTGCCTTCCTAGGCAGACCCACTCATTGCAGGACCTGAATATAAGTTCAGAGGTATGTCATTTCTTAGGCTCCACCATTCCTTTCAGTGCCAGTAGGCAGCAGTGTTCTTCCCTGCCTGTTAGGTGCTTGGTGGTGTGGGTGGAAGAAGAGTGGAAGAGGTACTCACTGCTTTCTAGATGTAGCCTTCTCTGGCAGTGGTGTTTCTGGGGAGACCTGCCACATAAGATCCCATATTTCCCCAGACTCTGCCCTTTGCATTAACCCACAGCAGGAATGCAGGGCTTTAAGTCATTCCCTAGACACCACACTCCTAGGAAATATCAAGAATTCTGTTCCACTCCAGCCACCTCCTGTTTGTTGGGGGGGATGGGGTAACTTTCAGCTCCCTGAGTTTCTAGTTCACAGATTACTCAGCCAGCCTGCTTCAAAGTTTTTCCCTATGGTATTATTAACTAGTATCTTACTTGGGATGGCTTAGATGTGTTCACTGCAAGATTGCTACCTACTCACAATTCTCCCCCACAAAACTGAGAAAAGCAGAGCACTTCTCAGTCACCAAGAGGCTTAGCAGATTAATTCAGTGGGACTTTTCTCTTCTAACCCTGTTTGCAAAATAAGCTTGTCTGTTTTGTCTCTCCCTTTTTTTCCTTTTGTTATCCCCAAACCCAGACCTGCCCTGCTGGTACACAAACTACTTGCTGGTTAAATTGTTTTCTGTTTCAGTAACCAGAATTTCTGAGTTTTAACCTTCCAATATTGTGAATTAATGCAGTCCCTCTGTCACCCACCTCTCTGACCAGCTGTTTTTTTAATTCTTTGATTCCATCCTTTGAGGCAGTTGAAATCTGCAACCTACCACATTTCTGAACAAATAATTCAAAATAATATATTCTGAACAAATAAAATTATGTTATTGATATATTCATCATCAATATATATTTATATACATCTAACTTTTTCATCAACTTATACTGAGGGAAGAATCATAACTCTTTCATTATCGTAGCTCTAATATATTTGCTGAAACAAAGTACTTCACATCTTTTGGGTTTTGATTTTATGTGTCTCCAAGTGTTTATTTTTATGTGGTTAAGAATTTTATAGATTTATTTGCATATTGACTCATAGAATTAACATTTTAATATTTTACCATAAATTTAACTGTCTTAGTTTTAATTAATCTACCTGTCTGATACATCTTGCAAAGAAGATTCATACTTTTAAAACATAGCTGCCTCATTATCATTGGCAACTTGACAGCAAGGATTAGACATGTGTCATATATGAAACATTACTGCTTAGCAGATAATTTTTATGAACACATGATTTTTTTCTATTTTCTTATTTTTTATTTGTTCTAATTAGTTATTCTACATGATAGTAGAATGCATTCTGATACATCACACATGAATGGAATATAACTTCTCAATCTTCTGGTTGTATATGATGTAGAGTTACACAGGTCCTATATATAATCATATATTCTCATTGGATAATAATGTCTGATTCATCCTATTATCCTTCCTACCTACATACCTCCTCCCCTTACTTCAATACCCTCTGTCTAAACTGAAGTGCCTCTATTCTTTCCTAGACTCCCCTTATTGTTAATTAGCATCTGCATATCAGAGAAAATATTCAGTCTTTGGTTCTCTGGGATTGACTTATTTCACTTAGCATGATATTCTCTGGTTTCATCCACTTACCAGCAAATGCCATGATTTCATTCTTCTTTAAGGCTGAGTAATATTCCATTGTGAACAACAATTTCTTTATCCATTCAGCAGTTAAAGGACATCTAGGTTGATTTCATAGTGTAGCTATTGTGAATTGAACTGTTATAAACATGAATGTGACTGTGTCACTGTAGTATGCTGACTTTAAGTCCTTTGTGTAAAAACAAAGGAGTAGGATAACTGGATCAAGTGGTGGTTCCATTCCTAGTTTTCTGAGGAATCTCCATACTGCTTTCCCAAGTGCTTGCACCAGTTTGTAGTCCCAACAGCAATATATGAGTGTACATATTCCCTACATCCTCAACAACATTTATTATTGCTTGTATTCTTGACAATTGCCATTCTGACTAGAGTAAGAAGAAATCTTAGTTTCAATTTGCATTTCTCTAATTGCTAGAAATGTTGAACATTTTTTCATATACTTGTTAACCATTCATAGTTCTTCTGTGAAGTGTCTGTTTTGTTCCTTAGTCCAGTTATAGATTGGATTAATTGGGTTTTTTTGGTGTTTTTTTTTTTTTTTTTTTGGTTCTTTATATAGCCTGGAAATTAATACTCTGAGTTGCATGTGGTAAAGATTTTCTCCCATTCTGTAGGCTCTCTCTTCACATTATTGACTGTTTACTTTGCTGAGAAGAAACTTTTTAGTTTGATTCCATCCCATTTATTGATTCTTGATTTTACTTCTTGCACTTTAGGACCTGGTGAAGGAAGTTAGTTCCTAAGCTGACATGGTGGAGATTTGGGCCTACTTTTTCTTCTATTATAGGTGCAGATCTCTGTTGTAGTGCCAAAGTTTTTGATCCACTTTGAGTTAAATTTCATACAGGGTGAGAGACAATTTATTTCCATTTTTCTACATATGGATTTATAGTTTTCCCAGCACCATTTGTTGTTGAGACTATCTTTTCTCCAGTGTATGCTTTTTGGCACCTTTATATAATATAAGATAACTCTGTTTATGTGGGTTTGTCTCTGTGTCTTCTATTCTGTACTATTGGTCTACATATCTGTTTTGGTGCCAATACTATACCATTTTTGTTACTATGGCTCTGTAGTATAGTTAAGGTTTGGTATCATTATGCCTCCTGCTTCACTTTTCTTGCTAAGGATTCCTTCAGCTATTCTCTGTCTGTTATTTTACCAAAGGAATTTCATGATTACTTTTTCTATTTCTATTTCTATGACTTTTCTTTTTCTATAATGTTATTGGCACTTTATGAGAAATTGCATTAAATCTGTATAATGATTTTGGTCATATGGCCATTTTGACAATGTGAATTCTGCCTGTGCTAGAGCATGGGAGATCTTTCCATCTTCTAAAGCCTTTTTTAATTTCTTTTTTTAGTGTTCTGTAGTTTTCATTATAGAGGTTTCTCACATCTTTTGCTAGATTGATTCACAAGTATTTTTTTTTTTTGAGGCTATTGTGAAAGGGGTAGTTTTCCTAATGTCTCTTTCAGAGGATTCATCACTGATGTATAGGAATGCATTTCTGCATTTCATTTATGGGTGTTGATTTTATATCCTGCTACTTTGCTGAATTTATTTATTAGTTCTAGAAGTTTTCTGGTGGAATATTTTGGTTCCTCTATAGAATCATGTGGTTTGTAAGTAGTGATAGTGTGAGTTCTTCTTTTCCTGTTCATATCCCTTTAATTTCTTTCATCTAATTGCTCTGGCTAGAGTTTTAAGAACTATATGTTGAATAGAGGTGGTGAAAGAGGGCTTCCCTGTCTTGTTCTAGTTTTTAGAGGGAATGCTTTCAGTTTTTCTCCATTTAGAATGATATTGGCCTTGGGCTTAGCATGGATAACTTTTACAATGTTGGGGTATTTTCCTACTAGTCCCATTTTTTTCTAGTGTTTTGAACATGAAGGTTGCTATATTTTGTCAAATGCTTTTTCTGTATCTGTTGAGAATGATCATATGATTCTTGTGTTTAAGTCTATCAATGTAATGATTTAAATTTATTGATTTCCATATGTTCAACCTTCCATTCCCGGGATGAAACCAACTTGATTGTAGTGCACTGTCATTTTAATATTTTTTGTATGAAATTTGACAGAATTTTGTCGAGAATTTTTACATCTATGTTTATCAGGGATATTGGTCAGAAGATTTCTTTCCTTGATGTATCTTGGTCTGGTTTTGGTACCAGGGTTATACTAGCTTCATAGAATGTGTTTGGAAGGATTCCCTCCTTTTCTATTTCATGGAATAATTTGAGAAGTATTATTATTAGTTCTCTGAAGGTCTTGTAGAACTTGGCTGAGAATCCATCCAGTTCTGGCCTTTTCTTAGCTGGTAGGCTTTTCATGGCATCTTCTATTTCATTGCTTGAAATTGATCTCTTTAAATTTGTATGTCCTCCTGATTCAGTTTGGGTAGGTCATATGTCTTCAGAAATTTGTTGATGTCCTTAAGATTTTCTATTCTGTTGGAGTATAAATTTTTTTGGGGGGGGAATGGGGGATTGAATTCCGAGTCACTCAACTACTGAGCCACATCTCCAGTCTATTTTATATATTTTGTAGAGACAGTGTTTTATGTTTTGGTTAGTTGCTTAGCACCTAGCTTTTGCTAATGCTGGCTTTAAACTCATGATCCTCCTGCCTCCGCCTCCCAAGTCCCTGGGATTATAAGTATGTACCACTACTCCCAGCTAGAGTATAAATTTTCAAAATTTCTTTTTCTCTTCCATGTTTAAGTAGTGTCCATTATGATATTTCTTTTTCATCATGATTTTTTAAAATTTATCTTTTAATTTTTTACAGACTGTATTTTGATTCACTGTACACAAATGGAGTTCATCATTTCATTTGTATGGTTGTACATGATGTAGATTCATACCATTTGTGTAATCATACATGTACATAGGGTAATGATGTCTGTCTCATTCCACCATTTTTCATACCCCTCTCCCTCTCATTTCCTTCTACATAATCTCAAGTTCCCCCTTTCTTCTCTCACTCCCCACCTCCACACCCCATTATATATCATTCTCCATTTATGAGGGAAAACATTTGGCCTTTGGTTTTATGGGATTGGCTTATTTCACTTAGCATGATATTCTCCAATTCTATTTATTTGCAAATGCCATAATATTATTCTTCTTAATAACTGAATAATATTCCATTGTGTATATATATACCACAGTTTCATTATCCATTCATTTGTTGAAGGGTATCTAGGTTGATTCCACAATCTAGCTATTGTGAACTGAGCTGTATAAACACCGATGTGGCTGTGTTATTGTAGTATGCTGCTTTTAAGTCCTTTGAGTATAAGCTGAGGAGTGGGATAACTGGGTTAAAATGTGGGTCCATTCCAAGTTTTCTGAGAATTCTCCAGACTGTTTTCCAGAGTGGCTGCACCAATTTGCAACTCCACCAGCAATGTAAAAGTGTGCCTTTCCCCCACATCCATGCCAACATCTATTATTGTTTATGTTCTTGATAATAGCCATTCTAATTGGAGTAAGATGAAATCTTAGAGTTGTTTTAATTTTCATTTCTCTAATTACTAGAGATGTTGAACACATTTTCCTATATTTATTTGTTGCTTGAGTGTCTTCTGTAAAGTGTCTGTGCAGTTCCTTGGCCCATTTATTGATTGGGTTCATTGTATTTTTGGTGTAAAGTTTTGTAAGTTCTTTATAAATTTTGGAGACAAGTACTCTATCTGAAGTGGAAAAGATTTTCTTCCACTCTGTAGGCTCTCTCTTCATATTCTTGATTGTATCCTTTGCTGAGAAAAAGCTTTTTAGTTTAAATATATCCCAATTATTGATTCCTTCTTTAATTTCTTGTGCTTTGAGAGTCATGTTAAGGAAGTCTGATCCTAAGTTGACATGATGAAGATTTGGATCTACTTTTTCTTCTATAAGGTGCAGGGTCTCTGGTCTGATTCCAAGGTCCTTGACCCACTTTGAGTTTTGTGCACGGTGAGAGATAGGGGTTTAGTTTCATTCTGCTGCATATGGATTTCCAGTTTTACCAGCACCATTTGTTGAACAGGGCTATCTTTTCTCCATTGTATGTTTTTGGCTCCTTTGTCTAGCATGAGATGACTATATTTATGTGGTTTTGTCTCTATGTCTTCTATTGTCTACCATTGGTCTGCCTGTCTATTTTGGTGCCAATACTATGCTGTTTTTGTTACCATTGCTCTGTAGTATACTTTAATGTCTGGTATTGTGATACCTCCTGCTTCACTTTTTCTACTCAACATTGTTTTGGCTATTCAAGGTCTCTTGTTCTTCCAGATTAAGTTCATGATTGCTTTCTCTATTTCTATGAGGAATGTCATTGAGATTTTAATTGGAATTGCATTGAATGTGTATAGCACCTTTGGTAAAATGGCCATTTTGACAATGTTAATTCTGCCTATCCAAGAACATGGGAGATATTTCCATCTTCGAAGGTTTTCAATTTCTTTCTTTAATGTTCTGTAGTTTTCATTGTAGAGGTCTTTCACCTCTTTTGTTAGATTAATTCCCAAGTATTTTTTTTTGAGGCTATTATTAATGGAGTGGTTTTCCTAATTTCTCTTTCAGAGGATTCATCACTTATGAATAGAAATGCATTAGATTTACGTGTATTGATTTAATATCCTGCTACTTTGCTGAATTCATTTATTAGTTCTAGAAGTTTTCTAGTGGAGTTTTTTGGATCTTCTAAATATAGGATTATGTCATCAGCATATAGTTCTTCTTTTCCTATTCGTATCCCTTTAATTTCTTTCATCTGTGTAATTGCTCTGGCAAGTGTTTCAAGGACAATGTTGAATAGAAGTAGTGAAAGAGGGAATCCCTGTCTTGTTCCAGTTTTTAGAGGGAATGCTTTCAGTTTTTCTCCATTAAGAATGATATTGGCTGAGGGCTTAACATAGATAGCCTTTACAATGTTGAGGTATGTTCCTACTATTCCCATTTTTTCTAGTGTTTTAAGCATGAAGGAGTGCTGTATTTTATCAAGTGCTTTCTCAGCATCCATTGAAATAATCATGTAATTCTTTACTTTAAGCCTATTGATGTGAATTACATTTATTGATTTCCAGATATTGAACCAACCTTGCATTCCTGGGATAAACCTCACTTGATCACGGGGCACTATCTTTTTAATATATTTTTGTGTATGATTTGTCAGTATTTTGTTAAGGATTTTTGCATCTATGTTCATCAGGGATATTGGTAAAAGTTTTCTTTCCTTGATGTGTCTTTGTCTGGTTTTGGTATCAGAGTGATACTAGCCTCATAGAATAAATTTGGAAGGGTTCCCTCCTTTTCTATTCCCTGGAATATTTTGAGGAGTATTGGTATCAGTTCTTCTTTAAAGATCTTGTAGAATTCAACTGAGACTCCATCTGGTCCTGGGCTTCTCTTGGTTGGAAGACTTTTGATGACTTCTTCTATTTCAGTGCATGAAATTGATCTGTTTAGATTGTGTACTTCTTCCTGATTCAGATTGAGAGGATCATATGTCTCTAAAAATCTGTCAGTGTCTCTGACATTTTCAATTCTGTTGGAGTATAGATTTTCAAAATAGTTTCTAATTATGTTATGTATTTCAATAGTGTCTGTTGTGATCTTTCCTTTTTTTTATCAGGAATTCTAGTAATCTAAGTTTTCTCTGTCCATCTCTTCATTAGTGTTGCAAGGGGTTTATCAATTTTGTTTACTTTTTCAAAGAACCAACTTTTTGTTTTGTCAATTTTTTTAATTGTTTCTCTTGTTTCAATTTCATTGATTTCAGTTCTGATTTTAATTACTTCCTTTCTTCTACTATTTTTGGTGTTGATCTGTTCTTCTTTTTCTATGGCTTTGAGATGTAATGTTAGGTCATTTCGTTGTTGACTTTTTGTTTTTTTAATGTATGAGCTCAATGCAATGAACTTTCCTCTTAGTACTGCTTTCAGAGTGTCCCAGAAATTTTGATATGTTGTGTCATTGTTCTCATTTACCTCTAAGAATTTTTTTTTAAATTTCTTCCCTGATGTCTGTTATCTATGCATCATTCAATAACATATTATTTAGTCTCTAGGTGTATAAGTAGTTTTTGTTTGTTATTTTATCATTCATTTCTAATTGCATTCCATTATGGTCTAATAGGATACAGGGTAGGATCTCTATTTTTCTGTATTTACTAATAACTTCTTTGTGGCATAGCATATGATCTATTTTGGAGAAAGATTCATGAGTAGTGAGAAGAAAGTATATTCACTTGATGGATAAAATATAAATATCCATTAAGTCTTTATCATTGATTGTATTATTTAGTTCTATAGTTTCTTTTTTCAGTTTTTGTTTGGAGGATCTATCCAATGGTGAGAGTGGTGTGTTAAGGTCCCCGACAATTAATGTGTTTATTGTTTGGGGCATAAATATTTAAAATTGTTATATATTACTGTTTTATGTTTCCCTTAAAGTAGTCTGAAATGTCCTTCCTTATCTCTTCTGACTAACTTAGGTTTGAAGTCCAGTTTATCTGATATGAGGATGGAGACCCCTGCTTTTCTACTGTGTCCCATGTGCATGTTATGTTTTTCCCCATCCTTTCACCTTTAGTCTATGGATGTCTTTTTCTATGAGATGAGTCTCTTGAAGGCAGCATATTTTTGGGTCTTTCTTTTTAATCCAATTTGCCAGTCTGTGTCTTTTGATTATTGAGTTTAGGCCATTGACATTCAGGGTTATTATTGTGATATGATTTGTATTCCTGGTCATTTTGGCTTATTTTTGGTTTTTAACTTGACTTGGTTTCTCCTTTGATTGGCTTTTCCTTTAGGGTAGTTCCTACCTATGCTGACTTGCATTGTTGTTTTTCACTTCCTCCTCATGAAATATTTTGCTGAGAATGTTCTGTAGGGCAGGCTTTCTCTCTGTAAATTCTTTTAACTTTTGTTTATTGAGGAAAGATTTTATTTCATCGTCAAATCTGAAGGCTAGTTTTGCTGGGTATAAGATTCTTGGTTGGCATCTGTGTTCTTTCAGAGCTTGAAATATATTGTTTCAGGCCCTTCTTGCTTTTAGAGTCTGGGCTGAGAAATCTGCTGATATCCATATTGGTTTCCCCTTATGTGTGATCTGACACTTTTCTCTCACAGCCTTTAAAATTCTATCTTTATTTTGTATGTGAGGTATTTTCATTATAATGTGTCTTGTTGTGGATCTGTTGTAATTTTGGGCACCTGGTATTCTGTAAGCCTCTTGTATTTGATTTTCCATTTTATTTTTCAGGTTTGGGAAATTTTCTGATATTATTTCATTGAAGAGGTTGTTCATTCCTTTGGTTTGTCTCTGTGCCTTCCTCAATCCCAATTATTCTTAAATTTGGTCTTTTATGATACCCCATAATTCTTAGAGGTTTGGTTCATGACTTCTTAACATCTTCTCAGTTTGTTCAACTTTATTTTCAAGATTAAATATTTTGTCTTCATTTTCTGAGATTTTGTCTTCCACAAGATCTATTCTGTTGGTAATGCTTTCTATTGAGTTTTTAATTTGGTTTATCATTTCTTTCATTTTACGTACTTTTGTTTGTTTTTTTATAGAATCTCTATCTGTTTATTGAGGTGTTCCTTTGCTTCCTGCATTTGCTCTTTAACTGTTTACTTGAATGGCCATGCATTGCCTGCATTTGCTCTCTTATCTCATCTTTTGCTTCATGGATCATTTTAAGTATGCACATTCTAAACTCTTTTTCTGTCATTTCTACTGCCATGCTGTCATTGGATTCTATCACAATGGCATCTTGGTTTATTAGGGACACTTTCTTCCCCTGTTTTGTTATTGTTATTGTTTCTATATATTTCCCTCTAGCAATGAAGATCAGAGATATGAAGTTTCCCCCTTGCAGGATTATTATGACTCTGGTTTTCCAGTACCTCTCCTTTGAAGGGGAGATCAATACCAGTAGCACCCAATACAGAGAAAATGCAGCCCTGAACCAGATAGCCCCTATAAAGACTTTAACTTTATCGTGATGAACAGGATCACTTTGACTACTATTTACAGTATTTCAAGTTGTGAACAAGAGGATGGGGAAGGATGTAGGATGTAAGTAAGTAATAGAGGTACCTGTCAAAAGGCCTCCAGTCTCCTGTAGGTGTCTCAGAAAGGTACTGCCCTTCCAGTGATGATGGCCATGCCCTGAGGAATAATTCAAAATGCACCAGCTTCCACAGAAGCTGGGGAGCCCAGCGAGGGTGTGCTGAGTCAGCGTGGAGGCAGGCCCAGTGTCCCTCAGCAGTAAGGGGGCAGGCGGGCAGGCTCAGCTACAGGCCTCTGTGTTCCATGTGGGGCAGGGAGCTCAGTGCCGCCTGTCCACGGTGTCAGGGGGCAGGCTCAGTGCCAGCATCCAACCTTCATCATGAATTTTATTAATTTGAGTTTTCTTTCTCTTTCTCCTCATTAGCATTGCTAAGCACTTATCAATTTTATTTATATTTTCAAAGAACCAACTTTTGGTTTTGTCAATTTTTTTGAATCATTTCTTTTGTTTTAATTTTGTTGATTTCAGCTTTGATTTTAATTATTTCCTGTCTTCTGCTTTTGGTGTTCATTTGTTCTTTTTCTAGGGCTTTAAGATGTAGTGTTATAACATTTATTCATTGACTTCTGACTCTCTTAATGAATGAGTTCAATGCAATGAACTTTCCTCTTAGCACTCCCTTCACAGTGTCTCAGAGATATTGATATGGTGTATCACTTTTCTCATTTACCTCTAAGTATTTTTTTAATTTCACCACAGATTTCTTCCACAACCTATTCACAATTCAGTAGCATATTACTTAGTCTACAGGTAATAGAATAGTTTCTTTTTATTCTATCATTGATTTCTAATTTCTTTCCCTTCAGATCTGATAAAATGCAGGGCATTTTCCTCTTTTTTTTTTTTTTTTTGTATTTGCTAAGAGTTGTTTTGTGACATAAGATATGGTCTGTTTTTTAGAGAATGATCCATGTGCTGCTGAGAAGAAAGTGAATTCACTCACTGATCAATGAAATAGTCTGTATATATTTGTTAAGTCTAAATTATTGATGGTATTACTTTGTTGTATAGTTTCTTTGTTTAGTTTTTGTTTGGAGGATCTATTCAGTAGTGAGAGAGATGTGTTAAAGTCACCCCATATTATTGTGTTGTGTTCTATTTGATTCTTTAAATTGAGAAGGGTTCATTTGATGTATGTAGATGCCTCTTTGGGCATAAATATTTATGATTATTATGTCTTGTTGATATATATTCTCTTAACCAGTATGAAATGCCCTTCTTTGTCCCTTCTGATTAACTTTGGCTTAGAGCTCACGTTATCCTATAAGAGGACAGAAAACCTTGCTTATTTACACAATCCAGGCGAGTTACATGTTTTTTTCTTTTCCCCATCTTTTCAGCTTTAGTCTGTGGATGTCTTTGTCTATGAGGTTAGTCTCTTGGAGGCAGCATAATGTTGGGTCTTGTTTTAAATGCAATCATACAGTCTATGTATTTTAATTGATAGGTTTAAGCCATTAACCTTCAAGGTTATTATTGAAATATGATTTATATTCTTGGTCATTTTGGTTTATTTTAACTTTTAAGTTGAATTAGTTTCTCTTTTGATTGGCCTTTCCTTTAGTATAATTCCTCCCTTTGATAATTGTCACCTTTTTTTTTTTTTTTCAGTTCATCTTCATGGAATATTTTGTTGAGAATAATCTTTAGTGCATGCTTTCAAGTCACAAATTCTTTTGAATTTTGTTTATCATGGATGATTTTTATTTCATTGTCAAATCTGAAGCTTACTTTTGCTGGATGTAGGATTCTTGGTTGGCATCTGTTTTCTCAGAACTTGGTGTATGTTATTGCAGGATCTCCTCAACTTTGAGGGTCTGGGTTGAGAAATCAGCTGAGATCCGAATTGCTTTCTCCCTATACATAATCTGATATTTTTCTATAACAGTGTTTAAAATTCTATCCTTATTTTGAATGCTAGACATTTACATTATAATATGACTTGATGTGGTTCTGTTGTAATATTGTACATTTGGTGCCCTCTAATACTCTTGCATTTTATTTTCCATTTTGTTCTTTACATTTCAGGAATTTTCTGGTATTGTATCATTGAAAAGATTGTGCATTCCTTTGGTTTGTATCTCCACTCCTTCATCTATCCTGATAAATCTTAAATTTGGTCTTTTCATGCCATCCCATAGTTCTTGGAAGTTCTGTTTATGGTTTCTTAACATGTTCTCTCCATGGTCAACTCGAATGTTTTGTACCATATATTTTGTTTTCATTGTCTGAGGTTTTATTTTCAAAGTGATCTAGTCTGTTGGTGACACTTTCTATTGAATTTATAATTTAGTTTATTTTTTTTATTTGGAGGATATCAGTTTTTTTTGTTTTGTTTTGTTTTTTGTTTTTTTGTTTTAGAATTTCTTTTTTATTTATTTATTTATTTTTTATTGTAAACAAATGGGATACATGTTGTTTCTCTGTACATGGAGTAAAGGCATACCATTTGTGTAATCATAAATTTACATAGGGTAATGTTGTTTGATTCATTGTTATTTTTCCCTTCCCCCACCCCTCCCACCCTTCTTTTCCCTCTAAACAGTCCTTCCTTCCTCCATTCTTGCCCCCTCCCTAACCCTATCTCTAACCCTAACATTAACCCCTCCCACCCCTCATTATGTGTCATCATCCACTTATTAGCAATATCATTCGTCCTTTGGTTTTTTGAGATTGGCTTATCTCACTTAGCATGATATTCTCCAATTTCATCCATTTGCCTGCAAATGCCATAATTTTATCATTCTTTATGGCTGAGTAATATTCCATTGTATATATATACCACAGTTTCTTTATCAATTCATCAATTGAAGGACATCTAGGTTGGTTCCACAATCTGGCTATTGTGAATTGAGCAGTTATGAACATTGATGTGGCTGTACCTCTGTAGTATGCTGATTTTAAGTCCTTTGGGTATAGACCAAGGAGTGGGATAGCTGGGTCAAATGGTGGTTCCATTCCAAGTTTTCTAAGGAATCTCCACACTGCTTTCCAGAGTGGCTACACTAATTTGCAGCCCCACCAGCAATGTATGAGTGTACCTTTTTCCCCACATCCTCGCCAACACCTGTTGTTGCTTGTATTCTTGATAATCGCCATTCTAACTGGGGTGAGATGGAATCTTAGGGTGGTTTTGGTTTGCATTTCTCTTATTACTAGAGATGTTGAACATTTTTCCATATGTTTCTTGATTGCTCATAGATCTTCTTCTGTGAAGTGTCTATTCATTTCCTTAGCCCATTTGTTGACTGGATTATTTGCATTCTTGGTGTATAGTTTTTTGAGTTCTTTATAGATTCTGGAGATTAGTGCTCTATCTGAAGTATGATTGGCAAAGATTTTCTCCCACACTGTAGGCTCTTTCTTCGCATTGCTGATAGTTTCCTTTGCTGAGATAAAGCTTTTTAGTTTAAATCTATCCCAGTTACTGATTCTTGCTTTTATTTCTTGTGCTATGGGAGTCCTGTTGAGGAAGTCTGGTTCTAAGCTGACATGTTGAAAATCTGGACCTACTTTTTCTTCTATAATCTGGAGTCTCTGGTCTGATTCCGAGGTCCTTAATCCATTTTGAGTTTAGTTTCATGCATGATGAGAGATCTGGGTTTAGTTTCATTCTGTTGCATATGGATTTCCAATTCTCCCAGGACCATTTGTTGAAGAGGCTATCTTTTCTCCATTGCATATTTTTGGCACCTTTGTCTAGTATGAGAAAATTGTATTTATTTGGGTTTGTGGCTGTGTCCTCTATTCTGTACAATTGATCTACCTGTCTATTTTGGTACCAATACCATGCCATTTTTGTTACTATTGCTTTGTAGTAGAGTTGAAGATCTGGTATTGCAATACCCCCTGCGTCACTCTTTCTGCTAAGGATTGCGTTAGAGCTATTCTGGGTTTCTTATTCTTCCAGATGAATTTCATAATTGCTTGCTCTATTTCTGTAAGATAGGTCATTGGGATTTTAATTGAAATCGCATTGAATCTGTATAGCACTTTTGGTAGTATGGCCATTTTGACAATATTAATTCTTCCTATCCAAGAACAAGGGAGATCTTTCCATCTTTCTTCTAAGGTTTTCTTTAATTGCTTTCTTTAGTGTTCTGTTGTTCTCATTGTAGAGGTCTTTCACCTCTTTTGTGAGATTGATTCCCAAGTATTTTATTTTTTTCAAGGCTATTGTTAATGGGGTAGTTTTCCTAATTATTCTTTCCAAAGATTCATCACTTATGTATAAAAATGCATTAGATTTATGTGCTTCTAATTATGTTTTGTATTTCACTCATGTCTGTTGTGATATTTCCTTGTTCATTCCAAATTTTAGTGATTTGGGTTTTCTCTCATCTTTTCTTTGTTAGTGTGGCTAAAGGTTTATCAATTTTGTTTATTTTTTCAAAGAACCAACTATTTATTTTGTCAATTTTTTGTATTGTTTCTTTTATTCCACCTTCGTTGATTTCAGCTCTGAGTTTAACTATTTCCTGTTTTCTACTACTTTTGGTGTTGCTCTGTTCTTCTTTTTCTAGGGCTTTGAGGTGTAGTGTTAGGTCATTTATTTGTTGAGTTTTACTTCTTTTATTGAATGTGCTCCATGAAATAAATTTTCTTCTAAGAACTGCTTTCATAGTGTCCCAGAGATTTTGATATGATGTTTCTTTGTTCTCATTTACCTCTAAGAATTTCCTTCCTAATATCTTCTGTTATCCATTCATCATATAATAGCATATTGTTTAATATCCAGATGTTGGAGTAGTTTCTGTTTTTTACTTTTTCATTTATTTCTAACTTCAATCCATTATGATCTGATAGAATACAAGGTAGTGTCTCTATCTTCTTATATTTGCTAACATTAGCTTTGTGGCATAATATATGGTCTATTTTAGAGAAGGATTCATGTGCTGCTGAGAAGAAAGTGTATTCGCTCTTCATTGGATGGTATATTCTATAAATGTCCATTAAGTGTAAATTATTGATTGTGTTATTGAGATCTATGGTTTCTTTGTTCAATTTTTGTTTGGAAGATCTGTCCAGTGGTGAAAGAGGCGTGTTAAAATCATCTAGTACTATTGTGTTATGGTCTATTTGGTTTCTGAAATTGAGAAGGATTTGTTTGACATACCTGAGCCTCTGTTTGGGTCATAGATATTTATGATTGTTATGTCTTGCTGATTTATGCTTCCCTTAAGCAGTATGTAATGTCCTTCTTTATCCCTTCTGACTAACTTTGGCTTGAAGTCCACATTATCTGAAATGAGAATGGATACCCCAGCTTTTTTGCTGAGTCCATGTGCATGGTTTGTTTTTCCCCATCCTTTCACCTTTAGTCTATGGGTATCTTTTTCTATGAGGCAAGTCTCTTGCAGGCAACATATTGTTGGATCTTTCTTTTTAATCCAATCTGCCAGTCTATGTCTTTTGACTGATGAATTCAGGCCATTAATATTCAGGGTTCTTATTGAGATATGATTTGTATTCCCGGTCATTTGGTTCACTTATTTTATTTTATTTATTTAGTTATTTTTTTGACATGACTTGGTTCCTCCTTTATTTGACAATTCCTTTAGGATAATTCCTCCCTTTGCTGATTTGCTTCTTTGTTTTTCATCTCTTCCTCATGGAATATTTTGCTGAGAATGTTCTGTAATGCTGGCTTTCTTTTTGTAAATTCTTTTAGCTTTTGTTTATCATGGAAGGAATTTATTTCATCATCAAATTTGAAGGTAAATTTTGCTGGGTATAAGGTTCTTGGTTGGCATCCATTTTCTTTCAGGGCTTGAAAAATGTTGTTCCAGGCCCTTCTAGCTTTTAAGGTCTGGATTGAAAAATCTGCTGATATCCGTATTGGTTTTCCCCTGAATGTAATTTGGTTCTTTTCTCTCACGGCCTTTAAAATTCTCTCTTTACGTTAGGTATTTTCATTATAATGTGCCTTGGTGTGGGTCTGTTGTAATTTCATATATTTGGAGTCCTATAAGCCTCTTATACTTGGTTTTCATTTCATTCTTCAGATTTGGGAAATTTTCTGATATTATTTCATTGAATAGATTGTTCATTCCTTTTGTTTGTTTCTCTAGGCCTTTCTCAATCCCAATAATTCTCATATTTGGCCTTTTCATGATATCCCATAGTTCTTGGAGACTCTGTTCATGATTTCTTACCATCTTCTCTGTTTGGTCAACTTTGGTTTCAGGGTTAAATATTTTGTCTTCAGTATCTGAGGTTCTATCTTCCAGGTGTTCTATCCTATTGGTTATGCTTTCTATGGAATTTTTTACTTGGTTTATTATTTCCTTCATTTCAAGGATTTCTGGTTTTTTTTTTTTTTCAATATCTCTAACTCTTTATTGAAATGATCTTTTGCTACCTGCATTTGCTCTTTTAACTGTTGATTGGTGTGATTATCAATGCCTGCTTTTGCTCTTTCATTTCATCGTTTGCTTCCCAGATCATTTTAATTGTGTACATTCTGAACTCCCTTTATGACATTTCTTCTGCCATGCTGTCATTGGATTTTATTGATGTAACATCTGGATTTGTTTGGCACATTTTCTTCCCTTGTTTTCTCATATTGTTCAGGTATCAGTGGACTGCTAAGATATTGCAGATTTCCTCTATTGACTTATAATGTCCCTGAAGATTTATAGTATATCCCCTCTTAGCCTTCAGTAGCCTGAAGTCTTGGAGGAAGTTGATAATGCGGTGCTCCACAAGGAAGTTGCCTCTCTAGGGGTGGTGAACTTCAGGTGGGGTATATTCCTTGCTAGTGGGCAGAGGTGCCTCCACTTGTTGACCAATGTTCATCCAAAGGGGAACTAGACTGCAGGCTGAGGCATGGCCTGTTTGGGCCTGTGTCTCTGTTTTACTGTCCTTGTGGGCAAACCTTACCCGGCAGGGAAGACTCACCTGGTGGGGAGGTCTCGCTGGTCAGTTCCCCTCCTAGAGGTTCCCCTCAATCTACAACTACCGCCTGGGCTGGGCTGCCTTCCTCTGCAACGTTCCCAGGGGCCCGGACCTACCTCCTGGGCCTGGGAGCCTCACCCTTCACAGACGAGTCTCCTTAGGCTGCCTCTCCTCAGAGAATCTGCCTGCAGTCCTGGAACCTTCGCTCCGCCCCTAAGTGTGGCTCTTCCACCAAGAAGCCTCCTACGTCCTGGGACCCTGCTCTGCACCTAATCGCCTGGCTATGTGGCCCCTCCTCTGAGCAGCCACCTGGAGCCCCGTATAGTTGCTCCAAGTCCCAGCAACCCGCCGCATGCCTCTTCCACTGAAGAGCCGCCTGGTGTTCCGGTGCAGTCACTAGGAGTCCAGGCAACTCACTGCGTGCCTCCTCCTCCCACCAACCGCCCGTAGGCCTGGGCAGTCACTCTGAGTCCAAGTGACCCGCCCTGTTCCTCTTCCTCCTCCAGGCAGCCCCCGGGTGTTCAGGAGCAGTCACTCTGAGTCCAAATGACCCACCACACGCCTCCTCCAGAGAGCTGCCCGGAGCTGTGGTGTAACCTCTCTGAGACCAAGGGATCCACCGCCGTCCTCCTCTGGGCAGCTCCCTGGTGTTCAGGAGTGGTTGCTTTGAGTCCAAACAATTCACCACTCACCTCCTCCTCTGAGCAGCCACCTGGAGCTCTGATGCAGTCACTCCGAGTTCAAGTGACCCACCACGCTCCTCCTCCTCCTCCGGGCAGCCCCCCCCAGGTGTTCAGGAGTGGTCACTCCGAGTCCAAACAGCTCTCCACGCAGCTCCTCCTCTGGTAACCGCCTGTAGCTCTGGTGCAGTCACTCCGAATCCAAGCGACCCACCACACTCTTCCTCCTCCTCCTCTGGTCAGGCCCTGGTGTTCAGGGGCGGTCGCTCTGAGTCCAAACAGCTCGCCGCGCAGCTCCTCCTCTGGGCAGCCGCCCGGAGCCCCAGTGGTTGCTCCGAGTCCAAGCGCTGTGCTGAGCAGCCTCCTCTAGGATCCTCCCAGTTGTCCCAGTTCACTGCTCCAACAGGGGAAGGGGTGTCTCGTTGGGCAACTCTACTTCACAAAGTTCCCTACGTTCCAGGACTATTGCCCCATCTGGGATGCCTCCCCAATGGGAGAGACTCACCCAGTGACTTTGAGTTGGTCCCAAGTCTCTCAATTTCTCCTCTTTTGAATCCTGAGTCCTGGAGCTACATGAAATGCATCCACCCTCTAGTCTGCCATCTTGAAACCCCCATTTTTTAGAATTTCTACCCCTTTATTGAAGTGATGTTTCACTTCCTTTGTTTTCTCTGATTTCTTTCCTTATATTGTCCTTTACTTTACAGATCAGTTCAATCAAGTACTTTCTAAACTCCTTCTCTGACATTTCTTCCACTGTAGTGTCAATGGATTCTGTTATTGGAGGATCTTGGGTTGTTTGGGGTGATTTTTTTCCCTTGCTTTTTCATGTTGTTTGTGTGTCTGCCCATTTAACAGTATGCAATGGGGCAGTAAAGTGGACTTGTAGTGTCCCTGCAGGTTTCTATTACCTCACTGTTTAGGGAGAGACAAATAATAACAACAACCAATGCAAACATTGCAGTAAACCAAAGAGTTCCTACTATAACATCTACAATGTTAATTAATTATCACAATAAACAAAAGGTATGATCAGTTATTGCTTACAATAAAAACAGCAAGTTTGCAAAAGTGTTTATAATTTCTAGTGGTAGACAGGGAGAGAACAGAAGTGACATAGGATGTGATGATTATGAAGGAGGGGGAAAGAAGACAGAAGGAAAAGATTAAAGGAAGAATGAAAGGAGAATAATAGAGATTGTTAGCAGAAGAAAAGAGAGAATCAAGGGAACCAGGTAGGAGAAAAATATATAAAGTAAATATTTTTAAAAAATTAAAAATAAAAATAAAGGAATGCAAAAGAAAACTAAAATATGCTAATCAAACATCCTAGTTTGTAAAAAATAATCCATGAAAAATAACTGGCTTTAAAAATGCTAGAAATGAGAACAAGAAAAACAAATATGAAAATGTATAGATGTCCATACATTATCAAGGTCATAATTAAACAGAGAAAAAAATTTAAAAAGTCTTGATGAATAGTTAAAAAATTCTTTCCATTGAAGTTAAAAATATTTTCAGCTTCTCTTTTCAGCAGCTTTAGGTAAGGTGGTCTGGCATGTGATGCTCCACCTTCTGGATTGCTGGAGTGAGAGAGGTAATCCCCATGGACTGAGTTCCTGGAGGAAGGGTTTAGGCTTAGGTTGGCTCCAGGCTCTTCCCTAAATGCCAGTTAGTCTGGAGATCTTAAATCAGTGTACCTCCAGCACCCAGTATTTACTGGTCCATGCGGGAAGAGTTTACCACAGGGATCTCCCCTGGGTTCCACTTGTGTGGGAGAGAGCCAATTCTTAGTCCCTTACTTCACTTGTAGACTGCATGTTTCCTGGTCTCAGATCTGATCTCCAAGTAGTCTCTTCTTTCCCCTCTCTTCCAGGTTCCTGGCCAGATGTGTCTCTTTCAGTTGGTCTTGCAAGCAGTGAAATTTGAGGGAGAGTGGTAGAGTCAAGAGGATTTCTGGGACCAGTTGTCCCCTGTGTAGACCTCTCTCCACATTTGCTTTTCTCCTGGTCACTTAAGCACACTCTATGTTGTGCAATGTGTGTTTATTGACCTGAATTTCAGGTCAAACTCCAGTTAGCCAGGAACAGGCTTCTTCAGCTGCCAATCCCTGTGCCAAGGCTGCAAAATGGTTCCTTCCTTTGTTTTCCACCTGGAGAGATGGTTGCTTCTTTTCCCCATGCATCTTTCAGGTTTGTTGGGCAATGTCCTTGATCACTAAATGCTCTGTACCCACACATGCCTCAGGCCTCCCCAAACTGTGGGTTCCTTTAATTCCCTCTCCCTCTACTATGCTCATGGAGGGACTCTTCTGGCTGGTTCTTCTGGTTTGGCCATGGCAGTAGCAGTGCTGCTGGGGATTTTTTCCTCATCTTATTATATCCAATTTTCTGTGTCCCCAGTCTGCTTTGAATGTTCAGTTTTAAATTCCAGTAATGTCCCCCACCTTTTTCTTTCTTCACCTACCTTACAGAGAAGCTGCCTGTTTTCTTGGTTTCACATCATGGAGCTGCCAGGAATGTGACCTCTTCTACTTTACCATTTGAAACACTCCCCTGAACATACGGTTTTGAAGATCACTGTGAAATATTAAAAATAGCAATTTTCGGCTGGGTGCAATGGTTAGTGTCTATAATTCCAGCAATTCTGGAGGCTGAGGAAGGATCATTACAAGTTTGAGGCCAGACTCAGCAACTTAGTGAGGCCCTAAACAACTTAGCAAGATCTAGTCTCAAAACAAAACAAGAAAAAAGTGTTGGGGCTGTAGCTCACTGACAAGGTGTCCCTGGATTTAACTCCTCGTACAAAAAAAAAAAAAGTAAAACAGTGATTTTTACTGAAGTAATGGAAACAGAATTCAGCTCATACTTACCATTGGAAGAATTTGGATAACTTTTACAACAAATAATTTAAACTCTATTTAATTAAATGTAGGAGTTAATTAAAATTAACTCAGTTTAATTAAAATATCTATTAAGAAATAGGTATCTTTTACAGTTATACTGAAAAAAATCACAAACCACTAAAACTACCTACTATAAATTCAGTAATATATATAGAATGTTCAAGTTTTCCCAGTGACTAAGTTAATTCCTAAATTAATTCCTGTTAGGTTGTTTTGGAAGCTATAATGGACTTAGCATTAACTTAGCAATTCACTAAAATAAATGGTATTTCTGTGGCAAAGTTGTTGTTTCTTTCAATTACCTCAAGAGGGTCTCATCTCATTTACTTGTAAAGAAGTAACAAACAATCAGAAGAAATTGCTCAATCATTAGTATTTATTGAAGAAATATAATGTACTATTTTACATACAGTATAGTCTTTTCAATTAATTTGATAAATACACATGAACAGAATTAAGTAAAATATATGTAAACTAAATCTGTATTTACAAATATAAAACTTGAATATAATATAATATAATATACAAAATAAGATTGGATGAATTGTTAGAATGCAATAGAGATCTTCCAAATGGATAATAAAAATAAGTCAAATAGTAAATGAGCAAAGCATATGAACAGGAAATACAAATAAAGTATATGGGTAGTAAACAGAAAGATGTTTCAGCTGTTAAGGAAATTCAAGTAAGAAAAAGAAACACTTCTATTCTAATTTTGTAAAAATTCAAAAGTAAAAGGACAAATAATCTTTAAGGTTAGAGAAATTTTAGAAAAATGAGCACTTTCCTACATTGCTCATGGAAGTATGAATTGCTTACTCTTTAGGAGAATAAATTGGCAATATGTATTAAATTAAATTGGTTGACTTCCATTCCAAGGTAATAGAGTAATTGTTATAGAACTAGACTTCCAACCCAAACTATAAACTAAATAATGTATATTAAGCGATTTATAGACACGAGAAAACAGACAGCCTAGTATTTTGATTCTTGAGAGAGGTAAAATGCATGGTATAGGCATATATTTCTGCTTAGAAACAGTTTTTTTAAGCCATAAAGAATGGAGAAGGATCTTCAGACTATAAAAATCTCCTGAGCAGACATTCTAATTCAGAGCTGCAGAGCAGCTGGAATTTTGAGGATAGGAGGGAAAAGATCTATAAAGAGAAGAAACACCTAATATCTTTCCCATAAGTGTTGAATAATGAAACCAACATGATGATAGGGGTTGAAATTAACAAAAGACATTAAAACAGTTATAAAAATATACTTAAAAAGATTAGAAGTGCCTGATGTGGTGGCACATGCCTGTAGTCCCAGTGGCTCAGGCTGAGGCAGGAAGATCGAGAGTTCAAAGTCAACCTCAGCAAAAGTAGGCACTAAGCAACTTAGTGAGACCCTGTCTCTAAATAAAATATAAAATAGGGCTGGGAATGTGGCTCAGTGGTTAAGTACCCCTGAATTCAATACCAAGTACCGAAAAAAAAAAAAAAAAAACAAAATCAAAAGTGAATATAATGAGTAAAAGACCCCCAGTTTTAAGTTTCTATTTCCTTTTCTTAAAATGTAAATAATTATAAACCCACTCAAGTGACAGCTATATGTTTTAAAATAAGAACCTCATTTTAAAATGTTACTTCAGGTTTTAAAATCATTTGATAATACAAATCTGAATTTATCTATACCTTTAGGGGAAAAATTATGAATCTTATAAAATTATTGTACTATAGCATGACATTCTTTCATATTCTGCAAATGTTGTAAAATATTACCTACAAGTAAATTCACAAAAATACTTGAATCAGTTTCAAGAGGCTTAAAATCATATATTCAAATGAATGAATTATGAATTCAACTGTCAGTTCCCACTCTTTCAATTACTGCTTTTAGCTTGTCTGGGAGGGTGCTAACCATGCTGTTTATTTTCATATGAAGGGCAAGTTAAATATTCAAACTACTATCATTTCCCAGAAAAAATGAATATGAAATCGTGAATAATGAATAAGAGTCTAAATGCAGTAAACCTTTGGACAGAAAGATTTGTGCTGCACAAATAAAGACAGTAAATGTGGTAAAATATGTATACATGGCACAACAGTTCTTTCAAAGTTTGCACAGGTCTCCTTCTACTTCCATGAATAGCTCCATTCATTTCAGTGTGATCTGTCTGTATGTGTGCATGTGTGTGTGAGTTCTGGAAAGCTAGCCTGTGCTACCCGAGTCCAGCTGCATGTAGCAAATGTTTGGAGATGGCCTAAATTTGTATGATTCCATTCAGTACTTGGTATGAAATAATTTAGACCAACGTGTGGAAACAGGAACAGGATGAGAATATCCAAAGAATAAGTAAACCGTGATAGGAATCCTATTAAAAGCAAAATATAAAATAATATAAAATAGCAAGTATTGGTCACTTTACACTTAATACTTTATTCTCCTTTTAATGAAAAATATAAAATATACTTCAGTGCTATAGACAAGAGGTATCTGTGGGAAAGTGAGCAGATAGATTTCTGAAATCATGTATTTTTTCATGAGAATAGTTTGTGTTTAAGCAAACTGATTTGTTTCATTTCTAAACTATGATGTATGATCCATCATTATTTAGATTTTGACTTATATTTTAATTTTATGATTTTATAAAAAAAATCTGCATGAAGAGTAAGAGAAACAAACTAGATTAGGTAAATTTGGTATTTAAGAATTAATAATATTGGGGCTGAGGTTGTGGCTCAGTGGTAGCACGCTCACCTAGCACACATGAGGTCCTGGGTTCAATTCTCAGCACCACATAAAAATAAAATAAAGGTATTGTGTCCACCCACAACTAAAATATATATTTAAAAAGAATTAATATTTTAATAATATTTTGGTTATTTAAATTTTTGGTTATTTTATTAGATCTACATGAAAATATTCTTAAAAATTGAAATCTATAAGCAAGTAAAATTTTTTAAATTTAGTATTAAAATTTTTGAAACTTAAATGGATAGAACTAAAAGCCAGGTTCTATGGCTGGGGGAGTTAGAGTACACAAGACCCTGAATTGTTTCCCCAAACCACATACAGATAGAAAATTCACAAGAAAGAGCTATTAATTGTGGTATGTGCTGTGAGAATAGTGGATTTATCTCATTCTTGATTGAAATAGAGAAGCTGAGAGAGCTTCTTCCTTCATCTCCTCTACCAAGTCCTTTCATTTTAACAAGCTTTGCAGGCTATATGTAGAGAACACAGGTTCCTTTTTTCAGTTGATTTACTTTCAAGGGTCTTGCTGCCTCCTCAATAACTCTGCTTGGGAATTACTGCTTTTCTATTCTTATCATTTTGTCTCCTGTCTTCCCTGTTTAAGGAATGCTTTTTATTCTTGTAAATTCACTTTTATCTCAAACTCATACCCTGTAAGTCTAAAGACTTTGACCTGAATTAATTGATGGGGTACTCACTAGTCGCATGTCAATTTGGAGAACTTTGAAATGCACCTAATATGAATTAAGCGTGCTGTAAGTGCAAAATATACACTCAATTTCAAAGTTTAGGATTAAAAATATAAAATATCTATTAGCTTCTAAATAAGTCACTTAAAGTGACATAATTATTGACCAATATGAAAGTAAAATATTTTATATATTTAATTTACATTAAATATAACTACCACTTGCTTTTACTTGTGAAATGTGATGCATACACACACACATATGCATGTATGTATGCATATACATAATTTTTAATTGGCAAATGATAATTGGGTATATTTATGGGGTACAATGGTGATGTTTTCATATATGTACACATTGTACAAAGATTCAAACTATTTCACATATCCATCACCTCGTGAATTTATCATTTTTTATGGTGAGATCTTTTAAGTTACCTATATAGCTAGTACTCCTTTACTTCTGGGTAGTGTCACCTTAAATGTTAGGGTCACAAGTCAAAGAGGCTCAGGGGATATTTGTGTATATCCATAAGTTTGGGTTTTCTCCTGAACAAAAACAACAGGTAATAAGCTGTTAGGGAGAAAAGAAAAAAATAATAGTAGATTATCTCACAATCATTATTCCTTTCTACTATACACGCATTGATGGGTATCCAGTGATAACATTGTAGTACACAAAACGAAGCCAGGCTCAAGTACTGAGATGCACTGAAAGTAGAAAAAACCTGGAATCTTGTGTGGGAAGGTCTATACTCACTTATATTTAAAAAATATATTGCAAATTATCAACCAACTGAAAAGCAAATAAACAACTTGTAAACAAATGGACAAAGTCATATAGGCGCTCGGGAATTACCTGGACCCATTATATGTGGGTGTCCTAAAATAAAGTTGGTATTCAAAATTAGCACATTTATGAAATAATTCTCATTCTAAAGAAGTATTGATAAATGAGTAATTCTGACAAAATAATTTTCTATATGGTGCTAAAGTGCTACATTTTAGAATGTGTTGCAGAATGTGGAAAGAGGAGTTCCAGGAATAAAGTGATACAGATAATTCCTTCAGTGAAAAAGCTCATTTTGTGTTTTAGAGAAATAGGACAGTGGACAGTGGTTTATGCCTGTAATCCCAGGCTTGGGAGGCTGAGGCAGGAGAATTTTGAGTTCAAAGCCAGCCTCAGCAACTAAGCAAGGCCTTCAGCATCTTAGCTAGATCCTGTCTGTAAATAAAAAATATATTTGAAAAAGGGCTGGGGATATGGTTCAGTGATTAAGTACTCCTGGATTCAATCTCCAGTAAAAGAAAAGAAGGAAGAGAAGGAGGAAGGAAGAAGGAGGAGGAGGTAGGAGGAAGGAAGGAAGGAAGGAAGGAAGGAAGGAAGGAAGGAAGGAAGGAAGGAAGGAAGGAAGGAAGGAAGGAGAAGAAGAAGGAGAAGAAAGGAGGAGGAGGAGGAAGAGGAGGAGGAGGAGGAGGAGGAGGAGGAGGAGGAGGAGGAGGAGGAGGAGGAGAAGGAGAAGGAGAAGGAGAAGGAGAAGAAGAAGAAGAAGAAGAAGAAGGAGAAGGAGAAGGAGAAGGAGAAGGAGAAGGAGAAGAAGAAGAAGAAGAAGAAGAAGAAGAAGAAAGAAGAAGAAGAAGAAATGGTACCTGCAAAACAGGTACCTTATAGAGTTTTGGTTAATTATGGTATATCTTGGAATATGTCCATATAATGGCAAGAAATTCACTTTGTTCTGGACAGACCCACAGTTAAGGTAATGGACTTAAAGTGATCAACCTGCTGAATTTTTCCACTATGCTATAATCAAAGAATATAATGAAACTGTTTAGAAAGAACCAACAGTACAAGAGAGATTGCACTACATATACACACTTCGATTTGCAAAATCAATGCCTTATTCCATCAGTATTTTAATCCTATATTTAGTTCTGATCATTATTTTGTCACAAGTTTTATTTGTGGTGGCATCATTTTTTAGTGCCCAAGGAAGTTCTTAAAGCATATTAACTTTGTAGCACTTTGTATCTGTTGATAGAATCCCTTCTACCATCATTTATTTTCCCATTTATATTTTTTAAAAAGCATCCTATAAAAACTGCAAACTTTCTCCTTTCCTTAGCATTAAAATAGTAAAGTAGTTGTTATGATCTAGATGTAGTCTCCCCCCAAAGCTCCTGTGTGTTAATGAAGGAACATTCAGAGGTGAGATGATTAAATTTTAAGTGCTGTATCATAATCAGTGAATTAATCCACTTAATTCATTTAGTTTGAATGAACTTGCTAGTGACTGTAGACAAATGGGGTAGCTAGAGGAGGTAGGTCACTAGGGTTTATATATTTATCCCTGGCATCTCACATTCTGTTTCCCAGTTTCCATGACCTGAGCAGCTTCCCTACACTACAACTTTCTGTCATGGTGCTTTGCCTCATATCAGGTCCAGATTAATGGAGCTGGTCAAACATGAACTGAAATTCTGAAACCATCGAACCCAGATGAACTTTTCTTCCTCAAATTGTTGTTGTCAGTTAGTTGGTTGCAGCAATGAAAATCTGAATGACACAATTTCCTTCTTGTTTGAGAAATAGCAACATTCTTGCACCAAAATGGTATGTAATAAATTCAGAGGAAAATAGAATATTCAGATAAAATCACAATCTGTTCTAATAGTATTTTTATTTTAATGAAGATTTTCATACCTCTTGCTGTCTTTAATTTTATTAGAAAATCATTTGGATATTTCTTCTCAAAATAAAACATTCTATTTTATGATTTTTCAGAATGTAAAACTATATTCACACTCTGGAGAAAGAAATGTGCCTAGAAAAGTTCAACAAATCCAAAAAGCAATAGAAACACTTTGATATTTATTTCAGTACAGAAACAATTTTAATGTAAAGATCATAAATCACAGCATGGTAATTGCTGACATAAAGCATACTTTCAAAATATGGAAAGCTATTTTATATGTAATAGAATCTAGCATATACATACTTCATTATTTAAATGAAATAGTTCTTTCTCATATTTGGTTTTTGCAGGCAGAATTCTCATTTTTATGTAGGTAATAACTCACCCCAAATTGTGTAGTAGCTTATAGCAAATTGAGGAATATAATATATGACTTATTTTTGTTGAGCATTTTTCAATATGCACCACAAATGATGCTTTAATTTATGCTATAATATATGAAAAATAACTCCTAATTAAATAAAAACTAAATAATTAGCTTTAAACACTCATTTAACTGAATGTGGTAGGAGATATAGTGTACTGCTTGAAAGCTAATTTGTACAAATAACATGCTGAGCATAAAAATATCCATAATTATTAGTAAATATAAAATTTCTGAATCTTCAGATTATAGTTTCTGAACAGTAACATATTTATCACAATGAAATTATAATCAGAATTAAATTGTACATTGACATCTAACCTACTGAAAATTAAGGGAGATCATTTGTTAATTTCATAATCCAAATAAAATATTAAGCTAGAGGAAAATGTAAGTACAGGTGTGATTACCAATATAAAATAATTGTCCATTTAATAACTGAGTTTTTAAAAATTTATAAATGTCACTTATATAACTATTGTTAAAGGCATGACATAGATTTATGCAAAGATTTCATTCTACTAAATATCTTCAATGATAGAAATAATTCCTTCAATTGGCATTTAAATTTTACTCTATCGTGAGCCAGTTTAAAAAAAAAAAGACGAAAGTAATTCTAGCTATTCTCAAATCAAAATTAAAATTATAAGGTCTTTTATACAATATATATACAGGTTTTAGTTCATTATTATACAGTGTAGCTGAGATAGACTGGGGATGATGCCAAGGAGAATTCTCTGACATTCTGGAACACAGTCAAATGTTTAATTTCTATATATATGCAAACAATGAACTGGCTTAAAAAGAAACTAAGAAAGCAATCCCATTTAAAAATATGTACCAAAGACTATTTAGAAATAAACTTAACCAAGGAAATGAGAGACCTCTACAATGAAAACTGTAAACTACTGATGAAAGGAGTCAAAGAAGATTAAAAAAAATGGAAATATATCCCATGTTCTTGGGTAAGAAGAGTCAACACTGCTAAAATATACCCAAAGTGGTAATTCAATGCAATGCTATCAAAACACCAATGAGTTTCTTTGCAGAAACAGAAAAAATATCTAAAATGCATAAGAAATCACAAAAGACCCAGAATAACCAAAGTGATCCTGAGCAAAAGGGCAAAGACTGGAAGCTTTAAACCACCTGACATGTTTTTTTTAGATATGACCCCAAAATCATTTGCAACCACAGTGAAAATAGAATAGTGAGATTACTAAGAGCTAAGAATCTCCTGCACAACAAAGGAAATAACCAATAATATCTAGATAAAACCTACAGAATGGGAAAAATATTTGTAAGTGGTACATTTGACAAGGAATTGGCATCTAAAATATATAAGGAATTCAAAAGATCTGAACACCAAAGAAACAGTATATTTTAGTCAGCTTGTTTGCTTATGTGACCAAATGACCTGAGAACATTTTTAAGAAAGAAAAATGTGTCTTGGGGTGCATGGTTTCCGAGGTGTCAGTCCACAGACATTCAGCTCCATTCCTTGGGACTTGAGGTGAGGCAGAACACCATGGTAGAAGAGTGTGGTGAAAGAAAGCAGCTCAGGAAATGGCAGAAATGGCAGTAGGAAGGAGAAAAAGAGAGAGAGAGAGAGAGAGAGAGAGAGAGAGAGAGAGAGAGAGAAACTCTCCTTAACAAGACAAAATGTAAACCCTGAAGGCACACCACCAACGACCTACCTCTTCCAATTACCACCCAGTTAACCCTAGCAGGGGATTAATGCACTGATTAGGTTAAGACTGTTATAATCATTTCACCTCTAAACCCTCTTGCACAATCTCACACATGAGCTTTTGGGAGACATCAAATATTTAAACCATACCAGTGAAATTTTAAAAATGGGCTAAAGAACTGAACAAATACTTCTCAAGAGAAGACATAAATAACAAATACTGGTGATGATGCAGAGAAAAGGAAACTCTCAGGGAATGTAAATTAGTACAGTTACTATAGAAAACAATATGAAGAGTTCTCAAAAAACTAAAAATAGAACTACAATAGGATCTATCATTTCCACTACTGAGTATATACCCAAATGAGATAAAAATCCTTTCTATAAAAAGTTTTCTCTCCGATATTTATTAGAGTCCTATTTACAATAGCCAAAATATGATATTAACCCGAGTCCCTTTGGTGGATGAATGGATGAAGAAAATGTGCTTTTTGGCACAATGGAATAGTATTCAGACATAAATAGTGAAATCTTTTTAGTTGCTGTAACATGGATGAAAGATAAGTAAACTGAGTGAAACAAGGCAGACAGAAAGATAATTTACCACATGCTTTTATTTATCTATAGAAACCAATAAGCCGTCCCAGTAGAAGTATAGAATTGAACAGTGGTTATTAGGCATAGGTAATTATAGCGTGAAGGGGAGACAGAAATTAAAAGGGATTTCTAGGAACAAAGAAGTGTGCTGGAGGAAAAGGAGACAGCAGGCTAAGGGTAGGAGAAGGATGGAGAGATACAATGCCTGACGTATGCATGCATAAAAATACCACAGTAAATCTTACTAATATGTACAGTTAATGTGTTAATATTAATGGTATAATGATAAAAATGTCTTAACAACTTATTTTGTCGCTTATTCATTCAGTATCCTAAAATATTTAATATTAATTTATTACATCAAATAGGCATAAGGAATTAAAGATGATTATGCATCTGCTCCAAGATGACAAAGACCTTCTACAGTCTCAGAATGAACTCAATAATAATTTATTAAATTAATAGGGGAAGAAACAAATAAATGAATGCAGAAGGTTTGGAAGAACATTTGAAATATGGTGCTCTTGTAAATGATACAATTTTCTTAGAAGAGAGGCTTGAACATAGTACAAACACATTATCCTTGTTTCCTCTTTGCAATGGCCTCTCTTCATGCTTTCCTCTGAGTAGTTTCTATTTACTTTTTTGTTTTGTCTACTCGTTTTAAGTTCTCTCCTGGATTGTCATAATCCTTCTTTCCCCCAAGAATTTTTTTTAGGGATGAATTATCTCTCTTTTTTTTTAAATGTTTTGATTCATTGTACACAAACGGGGTACAACTTTCATTTCTCTGGTTGTAAACAAAGTAGAAGCATACTGTATAATCATACATGTACATAAGGTAATGATATTTGTCTTATTCTATTATCTTTCCTTCCCCTAGCCCCTCCTCACCCATCATTTCCCTCTACAAAATCCATCCTACCTCCATTTTTCCCTTACCCCCTCCCACTCCGTTATGTATTTTTCATCCGCTTATCAGAGAAATCATTTAGCCTTTGTTTTTTTGGGATTGGCTTATTTTATTTAGCATGATATTCTCTAACTCCCTCCATTTACCTGCAAATGCCACAATTTTATTCTTCCTTATGGCTGAATAAATTCCACTGTGTGTGTGTGTGTGTGTGTGTGTGTGTGTTTATCACAGTTTCTTTATCTGTTTATCTATTGAAGGGCATCTAGGTTGGTTCCACAATCTAGCTATTGCGAATTGAGCTACTATAAACATTGATGTGGCTGTATCACCGTAGTATGCTGATTTTAAGTCCTTTGAGTATAGGCCAAGGAGGGGGATAGCTGGGTCAAAAGGTGGTTCCATTTCAATTTTTCTAAGGACTCTCCACACTGCTTTCCAGAGTGGCTGCACCAATTTGGAACTCAACCAGCAATGTATGAATGTTACCTTTTCCCCCTGCATTGCTGAGGCTGTCTTTGAACATGAGATTCTCTTGCATTGGCCTCCCAAACCACTGGGAGTACAGGCATGCATTACTGCACCTAACTTGATTATTTTCAATTGTTATTTTTTGAAAAAATTTTGTAGTTGTAGATGGACAGCATGTCTTTATTTTTTTAATTTGTTTATTTTTATGTGGTGCTGAGGATCAAACCCAGTGCCTCACACATGCAAGGCAAGCACTCTGCCACTAAGCTACAGCCCCAGCCCTTCAATTATTATTGATATACACATAACACACATATGTATATATATATGTAGACATATGCTTAAATTTGATGATAAAATATCCTATGGCATTAATAACTCTTCATTTTAAGTTTTTAATGACCCCTGTTGCAAAATGTAGATTTCCTGGTTCCATCCAAATTTTCATTCACCTGGGATATATAAGCAATTTCAACTTGTTCTCCCATATCGCTTTGTTCCTGCCTGCCATTGGGTTCTGCTGCTCTCAAAACCATTGAATAGGGGGCCTCGTCAATGCTCCTACTGACAATGTAATTAGAATGTCACTGAGCATGCCAAGAATGCTGCCTCCTGACACTTTGAAAAGGGCAAAGAGTTAAAATGCCAAAGCAGAATTATGATCCAGGAATTTTGATGTACCAAAACCCATTTTCAACACAAAAATATTAAAAGATGATCCTCTCTCCCAGTCTGAACCTCATTTCTATCTACATTTCCTGCATGTGTCTTTGTAACAACAGAACATATGATATCAGCAAATATAGCATTTTCTTGCAGCCTTTGTCTCTGTAGGGCCCAGATAAGGGGTAGTGGATGTGTCATGGGATTAGCATTTAGACAGACCCATATTACATACTATTTTCTCTTTTACTGTCAGGACTCAAAAATTAGAGTAAAATAAAAATAAGCATGGACATGCAGATATCTCGTGTGTATGCTGACTTCATTTTCTGTGGATGTATGCCTCCTATATGCTGGATCATGTAGTAGATCATTTTTAGCTCTTTGAAGAACTCCCATATAATTTTTCATAGTAGCTGTACTCATTTACATCCCTACAAACAATAGGTAAGGCTTTCTTTTGCTCCACATTTTTGCCAGCATTTTACTATTTTTTTTAAATATAATAGCCATTCTGACTGAGGGGAGATGGAATCTCAGTATAGTTTTCATTGGCATTTTGATCCTCATGGCTAAAGATGTTGAACATTTTTTCATGTATTTATTGGCCTTTTGTTCTTCTTTTAAGAAGGTTCTGTTCAGATCATTTGCCCATTTTTTGATTTGATTACTTGTTCTTTGGTTAAGTTTGAGTTCTTTATACAGTCTATATACTCATTCACTGTCAGATGTATAGCTGGAAAAGGTTTTCTCTCCTCATGTAGGTTGCTTTTTCACTCTGTTGAATGTTTCCTTTGCTGTACAGAAGCCTTTAAGTTGGATGTAATCCTATTTGTTAGTTCTTGCTTTTGTTTCCTGAGCTACTGGAGTCCTATTCAGGAAATCATTGCCTGTAACCATATCTTGCAGTTTTTCCCTTAGTTTTCCTCTAATAGTTTCAGATATTCAGGTCATAGATTAAGGTCTTTAGTAAATTTTGTTGATTTTTGTGCAAAGATCGGGGGTCCAGCTTCAATTTTCTACATGTGAATATCTAGTTTTCACAGCACCATTTGTTGAAGAGGCTGTCTTTTCTCCAATGTACATTTTTGGCAACTTGTCAAAAAATCAGAGAGCTGTAATGCATGGGTTTACTTCTGGGCCCTCTATGCTATTCCATTGGTCTGCATATGTGTTTATGCCAGGCTATTTTGGTTACTATGACTGTAGTATATTTTGAAATCAGTTACTATGGTACCTTGAGCATTGCATTTTTTACTTAGAACTGCTTTGGCTATTTGGGCCTTTTGTGCTTTTATTATAGGATGTTTTCCCTAATTTTGTGAAGAATAACATTGGAAATTTTCTGGAGATTGCACTGAACCTGCATATCACTATGGTCATTTTAAAAATATTGATTCTCTCAACCCATGAACATGGTAGGTCTACCTTCTAGTGTCTTGAATTTCTTTCTTCAGTGTTTCATAACTTTCATTTTAGAGATCTTTCATATCCTTAATTTGTTATGACCTGCTTGGTGTCCTAAAATATGGTCACTTTTAGAAAGTTTCGTGTGCTGAAGAAAAGAATGTGATCTGTAGCTGCTAAAGAGTATTCTATAGATGTCTTTTAAATCCATTTGATCTGTAGTGTAATTTAGCACTCATGCTTCTTTTTTTTTATTTGTTTTGGTCTAGATGATATATCTGTTGAGTTTTTAGGTATTGAAGTCACCCACTCTTATAGTATTGGGGTCTATTTATCCCTTTATGTCTAATAGTGTTTATTTTATAACAATGAGTATTATAACATTGAGTGGATATATATTTATTACCATTAAATCTTCTTGATAAATTTTCCCCTTGATCCATATATAGTGATATCCTCTGTCTCTTTCAAATGATTTTTTTTAAAGTCTATTTTGTCAGATATAAGTATTGCTATTCCTGAATGCTCTTGTACTACATTTGTTTGGAATATTATTTTCCATCCTTTCACTTTCAGTTCGTGCATGTCTTTGCAGGTGAGGTGAGTTTCTTGTAGTCAGCATATTGTTGGGTCTTATTTTTCAATCCAGTTTTCCAGTATGCATTTTTACTTTGTATTCAGGGTTATTATTGAATAGTCTGGACTTGTCCTTTTTGTTGTTTTTCTTCTGGTTATTTTGAGTAGTCTATGTTGTTTCTTCCTCTGTTGTTCATCTTAGAAGTTCAATAGTTTATTGATACTGTTTGATTCTTTTATATCTCTCATTTTCATGTCTATTCTTCTAGTGGGATTTATGTTTTCACATACTCTCATGCTTGTGCTTTTCTGTCTCCTCTTCTAGGTATAATACTTGTCTAGTGGCCATGAATTCCCTTAGTTTTCATTAATCTTGGAGGATTTTTATTTTTTCTTCAATTCTGAAAGAAAACCTTGTTGGGTATAGCAGTCTTGGCTGGCAGTTATTTTTATTCAGGAGTTGGTGTCCTATACCCTCCTGACCTTCAGAGTTTCTACTAATAAATCTGTTAGTACAATGGGTTTGCCTTTAAATGTGACTTGACACCTGTCTCAGAGCTAGTGTTTCTTGTTTCATACTTTTTGCTAACTTAACTATAATGTTTCATGGAGAGGTTCTTTTATTTAATATTTTTTGGGGTTCTAAATGCTTTTAATACCTGAATTTCATGTCTTTACCAAGATCTGGGAAAATTTCCATTATTTCATTGAATTCATTTTCTGTGCCTTCAGACTGTTGTTCTTTCTTATTGGCTATTCTGGTTCCGAGTACATATGATTTTTCAGTCATATCCCAGAGATCTCTCATGTTCTGTTCATTTCTTCTTACTTTTTCATTACTTCCTGAATGTAAAGGTTTATAAGACTTATATTTAAGTCTGTTATTCTTTCTTCTGTTTGAATCAGTCTGTATGATCTTCAAGTAGAATTTTTATCTGACTTATTAAACTTTTTAATTTCAAGATTTGTTTCTTTTCCAAAATACCTGCCTTAGTGAGTTTCTCATTCAGAGCCTGCTTTATATTTCTTAATTCACTCTATTGTTCATCTATATTATCTTGAAATTCATTGAACTTTTAAAAAATCATTCTTTTGAATAGTTTATCCAACATTCCATCTTCTTTGATAGCTTTGGAATTTATTTCTTTAAAATTACAAACTTAGGAGATGCCATATTACTTTGTTTTTCCAGATATCTTATGTTTCTATACTGAGATGTACACATTTGTTAGAATGGATAACTCTTACACTTTTATTTAAGGGCTTTCTTTATATGTGGTCTTCTTGATATTTCTTAAGCTATCAGTTTGTTGTGTAGTGTTTAATTTTATTCCAACTGGATTTCATAATATAATATCCTTGTGGTTTCTTTAGCTGTGATTTGTAGGTTTCAATATGATGAATACTATAAGAGAAGCTGAGGGACCCACTTTCTCTGTAGATCTCTCAAGAGTGGTATCTCTCTGGTAATTAAAGCTCACGTGGTACAAACAACAGAATATATGTGGTGTAACTTCTGTGGTTATTCCTACAATTGAAGTGGAAATCCCTGTTACGTGGTGGGGATTTATATAGGCACTGTTGATACTAGCTCTGTTACTTGAATGTTATTCTGATACTGGCTAAACCAATAATGGGTGAAGAATCTGACGATTTTATATTCTGTTAGAAATTAGTACAATTCCTGGTGTTTTATATGAAGAGGCAAGTGTCAGGCTCTTAGTTTCCACTCTGTGCCACTGACATTCATTGCTATCAATAATGGGTGATCCAGCAGGATGTGGAATGAATAATTCTGTGGGTTTCTGATGACCCAAGGCTCATGCCATTTGTAGTTTTTTGGTTTTTTTTTTTTTTTAATTTTGCTGTTACTATGGGGTTGATCACCCAAGAGCAGAACATTAGAATCCCTTAGCTGCGCCAACTTGGAGAAGTATTATTGGCTGGGGTCTTTTGTCCCAGGACCACCATTCTTTAAGTTGAAGTATCTGTCAAGGTTCCAACAGGACTTGATCATGACTGGAGCTGGGTGAAATGCATCTCAGCTTAGCTGAGAGTGGAGTTCTGGCAGAGCACTTACCCAACTTAGGTAAAGTCCTGGGCTCAATCTCCAGCAACATACACACACAACAACAACAAAACAATAGCAATAACAATAATAACAGAAAAGAAAGAGTAAAAATATTAAAATAATAACATTAAAAAGATAAAAAGAAAAAAAATTAAAGGGGAATGAAAATAGAAAAAAGGTTTAAAAAGTGAGGAAAGGAAAAAAGAGAAAAAATTAACAATTAAAAAGAGGGGAAACTTAAAAAGAACAAAAATAGAGCATAGACTAGGGGGTATTCTCCCCTTTTCTCTTGTTTGTGGTGCTCACCTGCTGACTAATTTGTTGCTGAAGCCAACTGGAGGTCCTCTCAGCTGTTTTGTGCATTGGAGCAATCTAGCATCAAGTGTGGGACTCACTTGGAAATAATTCTTTCCACAGTTTTTTGTATGGCACACTCCAAGGTGGGTCAATGCTGGAGCTGCAGCATGTTATCAAGCTAGCTCAGAATGCTTAACTCCTAAGCCAAGATTCTCTCAGGAGTTTTCTGGAGCTTTGGGGCTGTGCTCTATGTGGGCAGGGTGAACACTGTTGCCTGAATGTGTCAAGACGCTAACTCAGAATGCATGACTCTAAAACAAGCTTCTCTCCAGCACTTTCTTCTTTTTTATTTGTAACTTCTTTTTTCCACAGTGAAACACCTAGCTCCCTATTTCTGCACTATACTTGTACAATCAAGTTTCACTATGTGCCACAAATATCCCACTATCATCATTGTCATTTCACCATCCACTGTCATTTGGTTGTACACTGAAGCTCTTTCAGGTTCTGACATTCCATGTAGGGCTGATGATATCCACTTTGTGAATTTCATTCTATGCCACTGTCCCTCCCTTCACAGAGGACTATCTTGTTCAGATTTAACTGAGGACATTTGAATTAAATTATATGAGAATTTTAAAATGTATACAATTAGAATAAAAAAAGAAGAAAAACAAAACAACACAAATACGATAAAAATAAAAGCAAAAGCAAACAAACAAAAATCTGCCATGATTTCTCCTAGCTGAAATATTTAAAATGGAGACACTTCTTTCCAGGACTTTTAATTTTGCTACCCATCAGGTATTGGGTGGGGGATGATGTTTGTAGGACTGAACTGTAGTCTAATGTGTTCTTTCTTAGCCTTGGACAAAACAGGCCAAACCAGGTAAGACAGTCCATGGACTGAGTTCTGTCCTCCTTGTTCAATGTTAAGTGTTAAGGCAAAGTTGTACACAGAAGGACTAGATGCAGTCCTGATTCTTCTGGTTTTTGTTCCCAAGGACAGGGGTGAAGCTATCGTAGGCACCACCTGATAACTTCTCCAACTGAAACTGTGGATTCATTCCGATTATGTACCCTTGGTTCCAACACCCTCAGTCAGTGTACTTTGGAGTGTGGCAAGTGTCCAAACCCTCTGGCATGTACTTTGAATGAATACCCCATGAGTGTGGAGGAGGCAACCAGGATCATGTGATTTGGGCAGGTGTTAACATTTCTGCCCATCCCAGACGTGGTACTCTCAGACCCAGCCCTCCCAACAAACCCACATACACCTGGGCCTGATCCTTATCACAAAGTTCAAACCACCAATTTTAAATGGAAGTATTTTCTACTTCCCTCTGCCTGGTTCACCATTCCACCTATAAACCAGAGGTCTCAGCAGATCTGTGTTAAATTCACTTTTCTGGGGTCCAAATTAACACTTGGGGTGAGCACCCACTGTGCCAGCAAAAAGAAGTGGCTGTTGGGTCTTGAAGACATAAAAAAATGCAAGGGTTCTTGATCTCCTGTGCAGCAAGTCTGAACAACAGGTTCATTCCCATTAAACACCATCTAAATCTACCAGGACATGCAAGGAACCTCTTCTCTCACTCTGATTGGCTATTCAGAGATCAGGTCTCCTATTTTTTTAGATTGTATATTTGCTTTTAGTGGAGTCTTCATTCCTAGAAAAAGCTGGGACTTCCTCTTTCAGCTTAATGAGGGGGTGCTTCCTCTCTCCCATCAAGTCATAGTGGATTCAACACTAGTGTACTCTATTTCCTTATTATTCTAAATGCCAATATTTCTGTTACAGACCCTCTCAAGCTGCATTCTGTGGTTTTCCTGTGGTCCTTATCTCATCATGAAGATAAACACCTATTGATTTGGTTCAATATCCTGAAGCAAGTTGTAAACATTGAGTGCCTATAGTCTGCCATCTTGGTTGTTTCAGTTATTATACAGTAAATGATGAAAGAAGGAAGGAGAAAAAGGAAGGGGGAAAGAAGAATAAATTGATAAAGAATCAAGGAAATGAGACTTTATATACAATTAAAAAATGCATACACAGAGTATTTATGTATTGGATGATTTCTAGTATCCTCTTACTCTTTTAAAATTTAACATTAAACACTTGTATTTCAGATAACAACAAAGTATTTAAATGGAAAACATTGAAATTATTAAGTTATAGAACACACATACATATATGTAAACCTTTAAACTATTTCATTTTAAATTGGTCTTCACCAAAATGCTTTTTATAAAATATTATAACTATAGAAAATGTTGTTTTTTTCCCTCCTCTTGCAAAATAATTTCAAAGAAAAGACTTAAGGATATATAAAAAGATTGGGAGAAATGTAATACTTCAATTTTTTGCAGTATGGCATATTTAGAAAGCCATTTTAACAAAAGTAGTCATTTTTCATCATTTTCTAACCACAACAGTATACCCAAGAGGCTATCTGCATACTGACAATTACATTTGATCTTCTTGATCTTCCTTATAAAAAAAAATGCATATTTGAAACCAAACTTTTATTGGTTTGTCCACTGAAGAAACCTATACTGAGCTTTTACCATATCTAAGGCAACTTACTAGACATTGTGACTCTTATAAATATGCTTAAGATAAATTTTGATGTGATCTACAGGGACTTACAGAATAGAAAAACAAATCATTGTGATGTGGGCAGAGTATGCTCCGTGGTATAGGCAGCAGGTACTTTGGGAAGAAAGAGGGGAAAAAGAGATCCAATGATGTTAGCAAGGGCAGGATTAAAATAAAGTTTTAATTTTTTTAACCAATAATGTTATAGAAATATATTTTAGGAAAAAGAAAATCAAATGTAGAGGGACATAAATTAAAGGACTATTCACAATATGTACTGATGTATATATTATTCTATTATAAAAATTTTCAAACATGTAATTTGTTTTTCAAATTACAATGTATATATACACAATATATATAAAGGTCCATTTATTCCAATAGACCTGAGATTCCTCATTAAATTTTGACTATTTTTCCCTGCTGAAACTACTTAACTACCGTTTGTTGGTAGTTGGCCATAAACAGAGAGGGATCCATTGAGAAACATACTCTTTCCCTATGCTTCCAGGAGAATAATACCTGGATGAATCATTTCTACTGAATGACCCATGAAATTATTAAACAAATATCTATGCTATGTACAAGGCTGGCTGCATGCATTGATGGCCTGTGAATCTGGACAAAACCTGTACTGAGAAAGGCCCCATGATGGGTTTAAAGTGCCACATCATCATATGCATTTTTAATTTAAACCAGGACACTCTAATTGTGTATTTGATTCTATCTGGATATCTATTAAAAATTTAGTCACACTATACTGGTTATTCCTTTAAATTGATAAAATGATAATATTAAAATTCCATTTTGACCCCACATTCTTATCCTGTCTCCTTCTCCCTTCTTCCGTTGCTCTTTCTCCCTCCCTCTCACTTATTTTTCTATTTCCTGTCATATCTCTCTATCTATCCATCTGTCATCTATTGTCTACCTATCTGCCTATTTATATCCCCTGATATACTGCTAGATCATACATTTAACCAAGCAAGGGTTATTGCTTATAGGAGATGATCATCTTTAACAAAAATGAAAATAGAAGCAATAAAATGTATGTTAGTGAATGGCTTTTATTCATAAGACAATTCATATAACATAAAAATTTAGACAGAATATTTACATTTTGATTTCAGTAGGCCAATTGTACATCTCAAGAAAATAACTGTTGCCATTAAATATTTATAGACCTTGAGATTAATTTAGTAACTAGTAAATTAAAGTCAGCACTCTTTAGCACATTTAATTACTAACCAATCAGCATGATCATTCTGGCTTTGTGGTCTTTTGAATTTGTTTGATAATTAAAAACAGAGGTGTAGGATAGGATTAAAACTTATTTGGACATCTGATTGTGACAAATGATACACTAATATTTTCTTTTCCTTATGCTGCAATCAATAATTTTTATTGTTAAATGTTTTCATCTTTTATTCTTTAAAATTGCTTCAGTTAAAACCATGAACAATCTTTATATCAAACACCAAAATAATTTCCATATTGCCTTTTTTTCTCTTATTATGGTATGAAATAATCCTAATTTTTTAGTCAATATTCCAATAATGAGCTGCAGGGTCATGGCTTACGTCAGTGTCAGTTTTTGTGTGTGTACGTGTGCATGTGAGTATATGCACAACATTTTTGCTGGTAGGAAAGACAGATAAAAGAAGTGACCTGATCAGAAGAAATAATAATAAAGGAAGGAAGAATGTAAGAAGAGAGAAAGGAAGAAAGGAAAGAAATAAGAGAGGAAATAAAGAATGACTGACTTTTTCTGTTTTATTAACCCATATGCTATCTCTTTTTATGACTAAAATATCCATTATGAATATCACTCATACTGAGATAATATTAATTTACTATGAGAAATTTCAACATTTATTATTATGGTATAGGGCAATTTCTATAGCATATCATTTGAGACAATATAATCATGTGATTTTTATAGGCAGATATTATAAGTAATTTCCAAAATCTTAGAAGTTCTTTTATTATTGTTCACTTTAAAAAATAAATAAATATTTAATGCTTTACTTTTTTAATATGTATTTGAGTGAAATTAGTAATAAATTATTTTAGAGTTATATCAAGAGCTATACTGATCTCATAGCTTTTCACATAGATAAAAATGCCAGTTTTGATGTTCTCAATGTTAGTCTAGAAATAAAAAGAGAAAACTTGACAATTATCTTGAAATCTGTTAATAGAGGAATATTTATTTACACAAATAAACTTGATAAACTAATTTTGGGTTACTCCCCTCTCTCATTTTAACTAGCCCAAATTAATTTCTGCTTCAGGTTTAGTGGGTCTTTTCATCATATTTGTCCTACCTACAAAAGAAAAATTAATTCTGATTATTATAAGATAGCATATAAAATATGGAACTCATCTTAAACTCAAAATGGACTCCAAATCCTAAGTTCTTTGGTTTGATTAGGATCCATCATATTTTAAGTTACTCTACTTTTATTTTTAAAGTTAAATTTCAGCTAAAATAAATTCGTTTATTAGAATGTTATGAAATCTCAATTTTATAATGAAAAAATATAGTTTAAAGTTTCATTACTACTTACTTGGATATGAGTCAATACATAGAAATCCAAACAAGAAAATACTACTAGGTGGGTTTTGGATTATTTTTTAACTATTCATATGTTTGAACTTGTTAATGTAAATTCATTAATTCTAATACTGAATTTTATATATAATATATAATGTTTCCCAACTCAAGGACAAGATGGGTATTTGATATTTTTGCTATCAATTATTCAGTAGTAAACAAGTATTTTCTTTAAGCAGTCATTTTCCCATACTGGTCCCGATTCTTTCTAGAGAAGAAAGCTATGTGGGAGCAAATCTTTGGGATAAGAAGGAAATCCAAGAAGTACAGGTTAGAATCTTACCTGTTGCCTACCAACTGTGTGTCTTGGGTGAGTTAGCTCCCTGTTTTCTCTCCCTTTCCTTCCCTTTTTCATCCTTTCTATGTTGGATCCTGTATAGATCTTCACTGGACCTGTGAGGATGTGATCAAAAGTGATGTGTACCATTTCCAGGATCCTGTAGTGAAAACTTTCCCCAGGTCTTTTCTCCATAAACAGTTCTTGCTGAAGGTCACAGAGAAAAGATGAGAAGATCTTTGTTCTTGATTACCTCTATGACCAGAGCTTCCTACTGATCAAGAACTTCCATTTGGAACTTCACCTGAGAGGAAAAGAACCTTCTATTATGTATGCCACCGATATTTTGAAATGTATGTTTTAGCACTTAACTTACCCTCAGATAAGATCTGTCATCCTTCCTTCCTCCCTTCTTCCCTTCTTTCTTTTCATTTCTTTTTTCCTTTGAGTTCTTTCCTCATCACTTTTTAGTTCATTTAGTAAATATTAATTCACCACCTCTTAAGGATAGTGGGTATAACTGTTAATATAAACGTGCTTCCTCTTGTTTTGAACTTCACATCAAAAGTAGAAAACCTTCAGGCAGGAAGACTCATTAAAATACTATTGCAAACATCCTGAAGTGACACGAAGAAGGGATTTTTCAGGGACTAAGTGACAGGGGAGAAGTTGGGAGAAATGAGGATAAAGTTACAGAAGGAACTCCAAAATTTTCAAAAAAGTTTCCTTAAGAAATCATAGTGTTATTAGTAAGAAATACAGAACAAAAAGGCTTTGAGATGCTGTCTTTGACGTTCTGTTTGAAAACTTTTTTTACACCACACACTGAGAACTTCCATAATATGCTTTATATATTTGCAGACTACTGCATGCTGTTGTGACAATTCACTTTGAAGTCACTCTCAGTGGTAAATGGGTTGATGAAAGACTGTCCTGTAATCTCGGAGCAGGTCTGGGCCATGGTAAATCAGAGGAATCATGGGAAATAGGGTTGACCAGGTCTTCAAAAGGCCTTTTCTCTCTGTTAAAAAGTGTTCATTCTTCGTTACCACCCTCTTAGGAAAAAACTCTGATTCTCAGGAGTTTTATTTGGAGCAACATGAATGGTTTTACTTTCAATAGTCACAAGGCAAATGACAGGTTATATTTAATTTTTTATATCTTTATTTACATAGACTTTGGTGATATCCCTCCTTGCTGTATAATTTGATTTATTTTGGTACATCAGAAGGAATCTATTGAAGTTGCACATGGCAACTGCCTACTTGCACAGCAAAGCATACAGCACAGAACAGAATAGTAAATAATATTCAGATGAAAAAATCATGGAATGCTTTAAAAGGAATTTGTGGGGCATTTCACAAAAATATACTTTATCCAAATTTAAAAATATCAGTTGAATGAGCAAGTCAGTGTTCTCCAATTGCTCTCCGATTTGCATAAAAGACCTGAAAAGGACTAATAAATTTAAATTCCTTAAGACATTTGATGATAGATACAAACATCTGAGGTGAATCGTGTACAAATAATTATGGAATATAACCCCAAATTTAGGAAATAGAACGTAACTGACTCAAATTCTGGTGCTACCTCCATACCATCTTTATGCTTCCAGTTGCTTGTGTAAAGAATGAAGAAAATAATAACAATGATAATGCCTGTTTACTATAACTATTAAGGCATAAATTCTCTATGTCTGATTCTATTGCTATTATTAAACCTTTTTAGATAGATATGTGACCGTGAAGAAATTACTTGTCTGTGTCCCAATTTTTTCAACTACAAAGTGAAAGTAATAAGAATGCCTTCTTCATAGAGTTGTTGGGAAGCCTAATGTTTTAGAACATGCCAAAAGCTCTTAGATGAAGATGGAATATATAGTAAATGGTATATATACCATTTATATATATATATAGTTATTGTCTGTTGATACTGATTTTGTGAGAATTCTGTATAATAATAAATGTAAACACCTTGAATGATTCCTGTAATATCCTAAGTGCCTATTGATTAACAAAAAAGGTTATTTAAAATAACCTATTTGTTTAATCAATAATGACAATAACTTCTCCTTAATAAATTATTAAATGCATTTATTTCTGTTTTTAAACAGCTATTAGTAATTTAAAACCTTTATTTTTTGCATAGACAATGTCCTTCACTTTTGACACTGGCTATAGTCTGATTTTTACTATTTTTCCAAAAAGATAATAACCAAAAAGAAATCTATGATTAATGATATGTGATCACATTCAGGGATATTATGTGCCATCTCTGTGGCTATTATGTGCTTATACATGCACTTTTTAAAAAAATTAAAAATATTTTTCTCTATATCTCTAATGAAAAAAATCTTTAAGATATTCAAATGAAAACACTTAGATCCTCAATTTTATTCCATTTTTCTCAATAAGGTACATGTAGTAGTAATGTAAGTTGTAGTCATGGTAGAGTAGTACATAATTTAAGCCTATGACAAAAATCAGGGCTCAATGTCTGTGTATGCTTAGCACACACAGACCCTGGGTTCATTACCCTGCCCCCTCCTTGAAAGAATGAGGGCAAAGTAATGATATTGCCTTAAAAAATAGATGAGGATTGCATATCAAATTTAAATTTATTTGTTTTGTTTGTTTGTTTGTTTGTTTGTTTGTGTGTGTGTGGTGCTGGGGATTGAACCCAGGGCCTTGTGTTTGCGAGGTAAGCACTCTACCAACTGAGCTACATCCCCAGCCCATCAAATTTAAATTTAAATTAATACAGCTGCAAAGGGACCAATATGTGACTAAATGCTTTGTTAGTTCATGGAAAGGATAAAAAATGAGTAACACATTCAAGTTTTAAGCAACTTAGAATGAGATGAGTGTATATAAGAATAAAAAAATTGTCAAATAAATGCAGTAACAGAGGTTAAAAGTTTAAGGGTGATCACAATAGGAAATGTTTGAGGTATTGCCAGAATTTTGATGGATGAATATGGAGAAATGATGCTTTTTATGCCTGTAAGTGATGGCATCTTTGAGAACAATAAAGGGCCTATGTGCTTGGATATTAGGTAGTTATGCATGGAAGCAAACTGAGACAGATTTTAAGATCTTACATTTGCTTTTAATTTTTAGGTATTTTCTCACCCTTTAAAACTCTTTAAAACCCTGATTATTCTACTCAAAAGCTTTGAGATTGCTCCTTCACTCTTATTTTAAAATACATTTTTATGTTAATTAAAGTAGCATCTTTATATAGTTTAATGAGTCCAAGTGTAGCTATGGCTTACCATGACAATAGGACTACTTTGCTCCATCTACTTTCCAACCCAGCTACATTTAACTTCAGCTACTGAGTATAATCTCCACCTCCTGATTTTAAATAAATATATTTTGCTGCTATTTATTACTTTTTAAATTGAGTATGCCTGCAGATCTCCTACTGTGAATATTAGTATTAAACTCTAATATATTCTGATAATCTTTCCAAACACATCCTCTCTGTATTTGTCTTTTTCTGATGCACACAACCCCCAACACACATACACACACTCTTTCTTCACTGTCAGAAATGTTGTTTAAATGTCTGTTCAGTGTTTGCATAACTATGAAAATATAAATATTATTTAATATGAACCACGTGGTGAAAAATAGTGAGGTTTTCATTGAAAGATTGTACTTTTCCTACATTAGTAATTTCTCCATTATTTCATTTGTTTAGATTTCTTTGTACAATCAATTTCCCTCCAATTTGGAAAGATGTATAAAATTCATGACACATCAAATAATCTTTTAGTACATCTAACTATCTACCTACCTACCCACCCACCCACCCACGTACCTATCCATATTTATTTCTTTTTCTTCAGTCTATAATGTCATCAGCTCTGGAGACTTCATCCCTAACCCTGATTCCACCTGGATGGATCATTCTCTCTAACTATGCTCATTTACAGTTCTGGTATTTCCCTTCATCATCATTCTGAGAAGCCTGTATACTTGTCTCCAATGATTAAGCCCTATTTCCTTGATGACTTCTGCTGTTGTCTATTTTCCATTCTTCTATTTACTCTTTCATTAAAAGTAACTTCTTATTCCTTATTATTTATAGTAATTTCAGTGGCTTTTGGTAAGAAAGAGATTAAATTCTGTGTTTCATCCATGTTCAATTGAAAGTCCCTCATATCTGTTATAAATAGTATTCTAGTTTACAGAGAAGGAAGATAACATTAGCCTTAAACTTTATCAAATTATTGTCTCCATGTCTTCAGGGGTATCTTTACTGGTACTGTATCTTTTTACTTCTCTTCCATATTTGGAGAATGGCTAATTCCCATCTTGATTCCCTGCATTCCTAAATCTAGCTGCTACCCTATTTTCTTTCCTTCACAGTAATGCTTATTGGAATTTGATTTACATTTTCTGGCTCTGTCTCCTCAATTTTTGTTCAATCCATGGCAATCAAGGTTTTAGCTCTATGAATATGAACCTCCCTGAAACGGTTTGTGTTAAGATTGCTTGGTTGCATTTAATTTTTTTTTTTTTTTAAATTCATGACTTTAATGCTAGACCTTGTAATAGAAGACAAGACAGGTGTGTACTTTTTTTTCCAGTTTTTGGTGAGAATAAAAAGAGTCAAACAATCAAAAATAAGAGAATATTGATAACAGATTTCATGTGCACTGATTAATACTGTTTAGGTTATAAACTCATGTGAGTCTTCAACACATTTTTTAATTGTTTTGTAGCTTGGACAGGTTCACAAATTAACATTTTAACTCATTAAGTGATAGTTTCATATGCATTTCCAGAAATACCTCTTATATTAGGAGAGCCTTAGAGCTTTGATACTGAACTCAATCTCTTTGTTCTGTTGTAAATTGGCATTAAGTGAGTTCAAAAACAACCCAACTGCATTTGAGTCTTCCCAGGAGATTACAAAGAAATAGCTGAGTCATTGGAGGACTCTGTTTCAATCATTGCTGGGCTTCGCTAATTTTTGGATATGGTTGAGTGTGTGCCCCAAATACACCTGTGTTGAAATTATGGTCCTCGGTGTGGCAATGTTGGGAGGTAGTGGAACCTTTAAAGGGTAAGACTTAATATATGATAATTAGATCATTTGGATCACTGCCATTAGAAGGGAATGATACTAGTTTTGTGGAAGGAATTTGTTGTTTTGCAGAAAGAGTTAGTTGATTTGCAGGAAGCAAGTTATTATAAAAGATTAAACCTGATCCCTGATCTTTCTAGCTTTCTATCTTGCTGTGTGACCCCTTTTGCATTCTCTCCTGCCATGATTTCATTGATGGTGAGAACCTCACTTGGGTCTGCCAATGCCAGCACCATGCCCTTGAATCTCCAGTTTTGTGAAGTAAAATTTTTTTGTCTTTGTAAATTAACTGGCCTCAGACAATTTATTATAGCAATGAAAAACAGACCAATAAAAGGTTCATTTAATCAACCCCAACAGTTGAAAAATTCATAAAACATAGGATAATGTTTTGTTGATATTTTAATTTTGTTATTGTTGTTACTTAAAGAGAAAATTACTTCAGTTGGTAAAAAGACAGAATGATAATTGACCCAATGATTTTTTTTTCCTATAGAATAAGTCAGAAATAACTGACCATATTCTCTCACTACATGCACTTGTGGTGGATGGACTATATGATGGATTTAACTGCATTTTTACAATAATAGATTGTAATTATATTTCCAGAGGATATATATACATCAAATTTTAGGTATGTTCATGGCATTTACTTTTATAAGAAAAATCTATTGCTACTTATAACCTATTGTTGCTGTTCTGAATATCTGCATTAAGTTTACTGCTTGCTTTATATGTTATTTGAAGTTTGACATTAATTTTTCATAACTAAAAATCACTTCCCACTTCAGTATAATCCTCAGGCATTTTGCATGGTATAGTATATTTTTTCCACCTATAAAGGGGGGCTTGCCTTTTCTAATTATTCTGCTGCTTACGGTGAAGATTTGTACATTAAATTGTTAGTTACTAAATATTAAGTCTGGAACAAGATATGACACTTCAGATATAGCAAAGGTAAATTATGGCATATGGCACTATTATAAGGTGTACTACTATTTTTGTAGTAACTTTACCCACTCTATAACCACAAATAAGTATTTGTCTAGTATGTGTGTAGTTTTAAGGAAATTATGTTGCAGCTTGTAATTACTTGCACTGAAATCCATCTGCGCAAACTTAGACCTTGCACTGCCTTAAATACACTTGGGGACAGGAATGTATTGGATATGTTTTCTTAGCGCTGATTAAAGCCGTGGTATTTACCTTAGCCCCTCAAGAATAAATTTGCTTTACTGTGAGATCAATGAGTCTAGCTGTGTTTCCTTGAAAGTGACTTACAGTGTGGCAATTTAGAGGAAGAGAGGAGAAAATGTCAGCAAGCTCTCGGGTTTACTCCAGAGATGCTTCTGTGTTCAATGACTACACTGCAAAACAACAACAAAAAGGAGAAGAGCATTTTAATGTAGAATTAATTTCCTGAACTGCTAAAAGCACATTTTTTTCACCACTTAATTTTTGCACTAAACTGAGATTTAAGAGTAACTTTACTGGACCTAGCATAACGCTATGAAGACTCTATGTTTTTATATACACATCATTTTTCTCTTGCGTAGTCTGTGCACACCTCTGCTTCTGAGCCATGTGTTCTTTCATAGAACCATGCTTACACTTATCTTGTTTTTCTGCTTGGGATGATGTCCTTAAAATTTTTTCTTTTAATTAAAGTATTTTTTTTATCTCTCATATTTTCTTATGTCCCCCTAAAAATTCAATTTTCCCTTTCCATGCATTTATAATATTTGTTGCAGTTGGTCCCACATAATTAAATGTGTCCTTGTCATATTTCTTTCTAGACTGTAAGATCTGTGAACTTCTTCCCATCACGAATGTTGCCTCCCTTGTATATTTGGATACTTGGAATGCTCATAGCAGGTGCCAGACACCCTGTACTCACGGCATGTTTATTAACTCATGGAGTCATGCTGTCCCTACTCTGGGAATGCTTTTATCTTGCCTCTCTGCTTATCCAAATTTCCTATTCTTTGGGAGTAGGCCGAAGATCTGGCTCTTCCTTGTTGTCATTTCTGGTGAACTCTACCCTCGGTGATGTCTTTTTTTCTTCATCTGACACTGGTTTGCAACATGGAGGGGTCTATTTGTGAGGAGAATACTTGGCCCAGAGTTGTTCCTGTGAAAGCAGCAGCTAGTGAGTGTCGTTTAAAGTCTGTGATGCACAGAGGCAACACTCTCAAGAAGTATTTGGTGGGTAAGTCAAAAAGGGAAAAAAGCCCTGGGTCTTCTGGCTGTCCAACAGGGTTTCTGATGGAGTTCTCCAAATCACTAGATGTACACCATGATCTGTTGCCCTGGCTGCTCACCGAACAAAGTACGCTCAAAAGGGTCACTCTAAAGAACCATTCTTTGTTATTAGCTGGAGTTTTAGTCTGATCTTTGAGAAATCACTTTGACTTTCTGACCTCAGGTCTAAGTTAAAGTTACATGAGCATGTTTCTTGGGTTTTCACACTGAGCCCTGATTTGATTCTCAGGTGTCTTTTAAGGGCAAATACACATCCTAAGAGAACTGAACTTATTTGATGAAACTTCATATTGTAATAATCATGTTAGAAAGACTAAAGTTTTATTTTCATTTAATGAGTGTCCATTATTTGGCAGATATTTGCATATATCTCTATTGCCCTCAACACTGATGGATGGCGTTGGTACCCTGGTTGATGAGAGAAGCTCATACAGTATAAGTTACTTGCAAAAACACATTAAATAAAGGCAGCATGGCAGAGTCTTAAAGAATCCTTGACTCTGGACTCAGAAAATATCAGGTCAGGTTGGGGGGGGGGGGGTTATCACTTATCAGTCATGTGACCTCAGAGAAATTTACTTTAGTTACTTAAGCCTTAATCTCCTCATGTAATTTCCACATGTAAAACAGGAAAATAATATTATTCACCACATGATGCTACAATAGTGACTAAATAAAACATTAAATGTTCAAAAATTAAATCAGAAGCAAGATAATTTGGTTCCAAACCTGTGCTTTTTCCTCTATAAGCATTATCCAGAGCCATTTAAATCATTAAAAAAATATTTATTGTGTGTCCGCTCTAGATTCTTGGAATAGTTCAGTGAAGAAAATAGGCAAGGATTTTTGCCTCTGTGGTCCAGTAAGTCCTAAAGTAAACAAATTATGTAGCATTTTTTAAAATAAACTGGCAGGTACTAGGAAAGAATAAAGTGTGTGGAAGGTAGATTTTTAAATGATGGTCGGGAACAGGGTTTAGTTTGAAAGTCATAACCAGGCAAATATTTGGTGATGGTCAGGGAGGTAGAGAGATACCAGGTAGAGAGAAAAGCCAGCATAGAATTCCTAAGGTGGATCTTCACCTGGTATGTTCAAGCAGCAGCCAAGAGACCACTGTGGGCAGGGGAAATGCAGAACAGTAGAGGTCGAGAGGGAGCTGATCCTATGGAACAGTGTAAGCCTTTGACCTGCACTGAGTAGAGATGAAAAATTATCTTTGACCTGCACTGAGTAGAGAAATGAAATATTATCTGATGTGTTTGAAAAGATGAACTCTTACATGTGAGGCCCTGGCTTTAATTCTCAGCACTGGAAGAAAAACAAAACAAAACAAAAACCTGTGAAAAGGTAACTCTAGCTACTGTATTAGAGAAGGGACTACAAGGGACAAGGAGAGATGTGAAGTGGCCATTTAGGAGGTGACTCCAATAACACATTTGAGGATCTGGTAACTCAGACCAGGGTCAGAGCAAGATGATGGTGAGGGTGAGAAGTAATTGGTCTGTAGATTATTTGAAGATAACCTACCAGAATTTCCCTTCAGATCAGACGAGGGTATGAGAATGAGAGCGGAGCTGAACATGGAACGAAGGACCTTGATGTGGGAAAATGGAGAGGTGAGCAGACAGAAATTGAGATAGCAAGGATGGCAATAGGGCAGTTTTATTGAGGGTTGGAACATTGGAGAAAAATCAGAAATTCTGGTTTGCACGTGTTGAGGAGGACATGTCAAAGGAAAGCTGAAAAAGTTGTTGGTCTTTATCTTGGCAGTTTCAGTCTACATTATTTGCCAAGCTAGCAATCGGTGTCTTTCCTTCATCTTAACTTTACCTTCTCAACTATCATCTATTGTCCATTACCAGATTTCAAAGTCTATGATAAAGAGGCTTTATGGTATATTTATTCTGAATTCCTTATAATGCTGAAAATGTAATTGTAGCTTGCCAAAAACCTATTTCCTCATTGTTTCCAAATGCTTGTCTCACTAAATAACTAAATATTGAGTGCTATTTTGCATTGATGACAAGGAAAAAATGTATGGGGAAACAATCTAGCTGTATTTTTGCCATTCTTTTATTAGCAACATGTAATTGTATAAACATATAAATCAGTTTTAGTATGAAATGTATATTAACATACATATAATTTGGGGATGTATATATTTGGTATATTTGAAGGCAGAAAATGTCCTTTATACATATTTTTATTCATTAATTCATTCTAAGACATGCACATACATGCATATTTGATTTCAAGCAAATATTTACTTAAGCAAGAAAATAAATGATTTCATGAAAAGAATACTAGTTTATTTCATGAAAAGAATACTAATAGTTTATAAAATAAAAGAACAGATCAACCCTGGAAAGGATTAAAAACCATCCACTTTTGTCAAAAATATAGACTTTGGTTTTAACTTTTTAAAGAGATCATTAAATGAAGCATAACATAGGTGCTGATGATGCCAATTACTCAAGTATTCATCTTCCTGTTCTGGATTCTGGGGTTTCATTCCTTGGAATTCTAATGCAAAAAGCAGAGCACAAATGAAGACATGGCATTCCTTGGAAGGCCAAAACTCCAAAGAGGGAATATACTGTTACTCTTCCAGTAGTAATTTGTGGGTTTAAGGGAGAACACATGTCAAAGAAGAACCTTCTTAAGGATTCAGAGGGAGATTGCAATATAAAATATATGTAATGATACAGTCTAGCACATGCACATGCCCACAGAGCAATGACATGTACTTAGAGGGAGGAGAAAAAATGAAAAGAAAATCACAGCAGATGATCGGCTTCAAAAAATGGGAAAATATATTTTTGCTCTACATAAATGATAAATTATAGCTTTCCAAGAAGCTCTTATTTTCTTTCTTTTGTCTCATTTGCTTTGTAACTTGTTTCTGTTTTTAGGTAAGAAATGTTATTTCTGTAAATAGTAGTGCCTTAATCCACAGTTTCATTTTCCACAGTTTCACTTACTCATCATCAATAACGGTCTGAAAATATTAAAATTCTATAAATAAACAATTCGTAAGTTTTAAATAAGTTTTACTATAGTATATCATTATAATTCTATTTTACTGTTATTAATCTCCTGTGCCTAATTTATGAATTATACTTTACCATAGGTATCCACATATTGGAATAAACACAGCTGCCATATGTAGGATTCAACACTATTCACATTTTCAGGAATCCACTGGGAGGCTTGGAACATATTCTCCACAGACTACAGTATTGCTTTTATAGACCAAGCATGACTTTTTTCCTTATCAGATAAGAGTCTGTACCCAATTTTTTTTAAGCTCAAAGGGCATTTGTTTTCTCATATACTGGAAATGTAGAAAGAGACTTGAGTTAGGGACTCTGAGGATGTCATTAGAAACCAGGCTCACTCCATTTTTGGCATTGCCTTTTTTTATCTACCTTAATTCTTATCAGTCACAACATAGTAACCACTGGGAAGCCAATGGAAATAGTTATTTCTCTGTCAACTATTTAGCTTGTAATATTGGAGGCAACTGGGTCTTGTAATATTACAAGGAAACTTGTAATATTGCCTCCAACTGGGTCCTTTGTGTTCCTGAATTAATTACTAGATCCAGAAAAGTGCAATGCTTCCATTGAAAGACTGGAGGCCCATCCCTAAAGGTAGGGACAAGTCAGCTGAGGGTGAAGGAAAAACAAGTTACCAAAGACAAAGATACGTATGGTTTTTAGGTACCTAGTGGATGGCAGTAGAACAACAAATGCCAAGCTTGTGGATTTTTAATGTGTTGCGGGGAAAAAACCACACATCATTCCTTCTCAAGAAATTTCAAAAAGTTTACTTCTTTGGATTTCCATATTCTGGTTGTAGTATGTACCATCATTCTTCCACAGCCAAAACCTCAAAATAGTTTTTACATATTATCCTCTCTTGGCTCATTCATCAAGTTCTGTCAATTTATCTTCCATAATGTCTTTTGCATCTGCCCTTTTCTTTCCATTTTCATTGCCACTACTCAAATTTGAACTATTATTAATTCTTGCCTAGATGTTTGTGTTTGCTGCTTAGCTGGTCTTTCAAGCTTTCAGTTTTCTTAATTTTTTGCTCATATACATTAAACTTTATTTCATTTTATGCTTCTCATTTATGTTTCTATGATTGCTCAAATTTTTTTTTGGTTCTTCTTAGCTATACATGATATTAGAATCCATTCTGATAAAAATTACACAAGTGTGGGATATATCTTATTCTAATTAGGACCCCATTCTTATAGGGTGGCACATTGGTGGGATTTACTTAGGTATTTTCCTATGTGTGCTTAGGAAAATTATGTTAGATTTATTCTAGTGCTTTCCTATTTCTATTCTTCTCCCTTCCTTTTGTTCCCCTTTGTTTAATCTACTGAACTTGCTTCTTCACCTTCCTCCCTTTATTGTGGTTTAGCTTACACATATTGGTGGAAACATTTGAAGTTTGTTTTTTTGAAATGGGCTTATTTCACTTAGCATGGTAGTCTTCAGATGCATCCATTTACTGGCAATGTCATAAAGTCATTCTTCATTATGGCTAATATTCCATTGTGTATATATTCCACAATTTCTTTAACTGTTCTTCCGTCGATGGGCATCTAAAATTGGTTCCATAGTTGATCTATTATGAACTGTACTGCTATAAGTCATAATTTCTATCTAGAATATTTTTTAATTTTTTTCTTTATAGCATAATGTATTTTGACATATTATGCATACATAGAGTATAACTTCCCATTCTTGTGATTGTACATGATGTAGAGTTACACTGGTCATGTATTCATATACAAACATAGGAAAGTTATGTGTGGTTCATTCTATTATATTTCCCATTCACTGTCCTTTTCTCCCCTCTCCCCACTGTCCAATCTGATGAACCTCCACTCTTCTCTTCCCCCCTACCTATTGTGAGTCAACCCCTGACATATCAGAGAGAACATTTGGCCTTTGGTTTTGGGGGGTTGGCTTATTTCGCTTAGCAAAACAGTTTCCAGTTCCATCCATTTTCTGGCAAATACCATAATTTCATTCTTCTTTAAGCCTGAGTAATATTCTGTTGTGTATATGTACCACATTTTTTTATCCATTTGTTTGTCGAAGGGTACCTAGGTTGGTTCCATAGCTTAGCTATTGTGAATTAACCTGTTATGAACATTGATGTGGTCATGTCACTATTGTATGCTGATTTTAAGTCCTTTGGATGTATACTGAGGAGTGGGATAACTGGGTTAAATGGTGGTTCCATTCCATGTTTTCTGAAGAATCTCCATACTGCATTCGGTAGTGGTTGCACCAAATTGCATTCCCACCAGCAGTGTATGAGTATATCGTTTTCCCCACATCATCACCAACATTTATTGTTACTAGTATGGAATCCAGGAAATTAAATTTTTTTTTCAGCTTATCAAGTGTTAGCATTACTTGTAAGTAAAAGTTATTCAAAATTGAGTTGAATTGTGCAAATTCTGTAAGCTCCCCTACATCTTTCAAATTCTACGAGTAAAATATTATCCTATTGATTTTAGGTACATAGAGGTCTTTTTTAAGAGAAATGATATGGTATGGAAATTATTTAAGAAATACTCATATATGTTAGATTAAAGGAAACACTGGGAACATAAAGTCCAGTTGAAAAACTATTGCTATAAATAAGCATGATATGATAGAATCTGGAGCAAAGGAAATAGGGGCTAGAAGTTAAAAGCATGGCAGATCCAAAGAAAAAAATTTATATTTTACTTCACCCTTTAACTAGGAGGCCAGTAAGAGCCTTCATCTTTCAGTATGGAGTAATAGCCAGTAAAAAGGTCATAGCAAATCTTCCGTAAAATCTATGAATGATGTTGAACCAACTTTTGTGACTGGTGGTATTTGGAGAGGTTTAGCTTAAATAATTACTGAATTATTAAAATCAAGAGTCCTGAAGTATCATTCTTCTTTCTGTTTAATTCCTTTGCCTGTTTGATTCCTCTTCTTCCTTCTCCTCTTTCTTGATTTTTCAGAAGAAGGGGATGTTTACTATGACTTCCTGATGGTTGATTTTTTTCAAGGAAGGTTCTGACAGCTGGTGCACTGATTTTCTAATGGTTTTTCTAACTGCTCAGATAATATGCCCAACAGCATTTGCAAAAATCATAGTAAGAAGACAAGCTATTCCCATCCCCTTCTCTTCTGCTATTGTACTACTCGAGATTCACCTGTCTTAAAAAGAAAGCTAGATACTTCCAAAATTTATGGTTTCAAACTTATCCAGATAGCCCAATCTGAGTTTTATTTATAGAATAGACAGATTCAGACAGAGCCCTACCAAATTCTTAGTTCACCTCTTTTACTTATTGATTGGTATCAAGAAAACATATTTTAGATGAACAATTATGAGAGAAGTTTCAGTGTCCTATGTACAATGGCATATAAAGCTAACAAGACTTCGCAAATTGTTATACAACTTTGCTGATAGTATTATATTTGGTATTTGGAATAATTTTGTGAAATAAATGTAATCAATATTTTCAATTGAATTTAATTGAGAAGTTAAAGCTCAGATTACACAGAAATGCATTATTCATTTTGCCTAGTTTATATTCTTTTTTTTTCTGGGATCTGACTTCTTCTGGAAAATTATGCTTTGCCCTCTGTAACCATACTGTGCAAATCAACAGTGCCATAATTCCCATGACCTTACTTATGGCTATCGGAATTCCTTTAAGATGTTTGCATGTCTCATGGTGAACAGATGTACTCACTCACTACACCAATTCAAGAAGTGGTAAATTATTTTATCGGACATGGATAATTAGAGTTCTTTCTTCCTTGAAATTTAAAAATCAGAACCATTAAGAAAGAAGAGAGAAATTTTGAGATAGGAAATCAAGAGTTGACAAAGGCATAAACTGGTTAAGAAATCAAAATGACACCCACTTGGTATTTACAGGCAATTTCATCTGCTTATTTTTCAGTTTCATAGAATTTAAATTTAGCATTTTCTGACTGGGATTCCATTAGATTGGTACACTTAAGAGTTAAGCCGATTTCCTTTCATTAAAGTTCAGTTTTTTGTGGCTTAATCAGTGAACTGTAATTGGTTAAAGTATTCATTTTATAAGATTTTTGAATAAAATATCAAGGATGTTTAAATCTGAAAAAAAAATGACAAAGGTACAAAGGTATTCTTTTCTCCATGAAAAGAAGTGAATCTGGCACACAAAAATTGGTAGAGATGAGAAGAAAGGCAAAACTGGAATCAGAGCCCTGCTTCTTCCATACATGAGGCAAAACCTCATCCCTAGTTAATACAATGTTTTAAGTATAAGACTGAATAATTCCCTTATAATCATTTAAACTATCTCATGAAAGTTTTCTATGATGTTGGGTTGCATCAGAAGACTTCTTAGTAATAAAATGGAAACTATAAATCTAGTGCCCAATATCATTTAGTTGTAAATACTGAATATATAATAGTTATCTGATGTCTAAAATATATTTTTAAATACCTAGCAGTGATTATTTGTATGAGGTAGACACTGTGCCCATGTCCCCTCACATCCCTGTGCTAGTGCATGTGCACAGATTCCCAGTGGTCCTTCCCTCCCACCAGCCAGCATGGTCTTTTTGAAGGAGGACCCACAGGCTGTTAGGTGTACCCCTACCTACACCCCTGATAACCATAAGCATTTGGGAATTTCTGCCCTCCGTAGCAGTCCTTTAAACAAACAGGCAAGTAGTAGGTCTTAATGCTCCATCTTCTGGTAAAGGACAGATTGACCTACACTGCCTCCAGAGATTCCCTGCACGATTAAACCAAAGATAACTTCCATAGGACTTGCTTGCTATTTCTGTTACATGGTTTCTTTCTCTCATTCTCCTAGAAATATGGAATCCATGAAGGTTTATATATATATATATATATATATATATATATATATATAAATATATATATATTTAAATGATGACAACACACTATTCTTAATACATAGATTTCACAAGAGACCTCAAGTGAAGAACCTAGAAGTGTGATATCAAAGGTAGGTAAAAGAGAAGTGCTTGGGAGAGAGAGAGACATGAAAAAGTGGTACTAAGATAAACACTATAACTGTGTTATACCTCACCTGGAAATAAGAATTAATCAGAAAATGACCTAAAAATGTTATTCAGCTACAATTCCAGTGAATTGTAAGAGTACACCTTCTTTGCATGAGCCAAACATTACAGAGCAGAATTTGAAAGTGGTGTGTATTTTGGCTTTCATTTTAGGGTTATAATTTATTCTTCTTGGTTTGTTTCCCAGTATTCACAGCAATGTCCAGCATACCTAACTGAAAGAGCATTGTTGGCTAGAATCTTAAGGAGAAATATTTTCTGAAATCATTATTAAAAGTTTAGGATCATTTCCAAAAGTTTGGGATTAAGATTACCAAGCAGCTGATTTATTGGTTCTCTGAGAAGTGTTCAACCTCTTCCTCCCAAAACAAATACACAGATAAAAACATCTTCTGTGTTCACCAGCCACCACCTACTGAGGCTGTCCTTTGGAACATTATTCAAGTTAGTGGAGAGTGAAAATGTGAAAAATTCACTGGTGTAAAAATTACCAGTACTCTGAGACCTAAACCAGTCTAAGGCAGTAAAGTAACTTTTGACTCAATTATTTAGGCATTTGGTGGTCCATTTTCTTCAAAATTATTGCTGAAGTGGCATTCAAAATTTTTCTAAAACATTTACAGAATTTATTAAGAAGAGAAATATTTATCCATCATGATTTAATTATACTTATATATTTTATTTTCCAAATATCACATATTTTATAGAACAGATATAACTTAAGACAACTTAAATAAAAAAGTTTCATGTCCATGAGCTTCTCGCCTCTCAGTTTATTTCCTATTTTCTGAAAAGACTTTTAAACTGAACGTAAGCTTAGGGGTGGTATGTTCTTGTGTGTGTGTCGGGAGGTGTTGCTAATTCTTTCTGTTCTTCAAATAACACTTCTATGTCTCTAGACCTAATAGATTAACATTTCTGTTCTGAGATTCATGAGAACAGTACTCTGTTAGATGAGTACTGTACTCAAAAGGGCATTCTGGACAGTAGTCAGAGTCACACCTTAAAAAATAATAGCTTTCAAAACTTGTTTTTCTTTCAGACTGGGAGCTACTTGATGGCAGGAACCATGACTTATTCATCTTTATATTCCCTGGGTAGAATGTGGCCATATAGAAGATGTTCAACAAATATTTGTGGAGTGAATGAGTAAACAGCCTATGGGTAGAAAGCTTCAAATAGTCTTTACCCCACAACCCATAAGACTCTCAGGAGAGAAGAAAGTCAAGTTAGGACAGTAGATTCTAAGACATCAGCTTTTGAATATTGAACTTGTCTCTTTCTTGAGAATATTAGCAATGTATCTTAGAGGAAAACACAGGAAAAATTATGACTTTTTCCCCCACCTATAGAGTACATTGTGTCCAACAAAAAAATGTGGCCAATAACTTTTTGAGATGTGACTTATTCTATTTTTTATTTTTTTATAATCTTGAAAATTAAACTCAATGTTATTATTTATAATTCACAGTGTATAAAGTTCATTTACTGTGTAAATGTTCATGTCATGTAGATTTAATAGGTAGCTAAAGACTACACATAATACATTTGTAGAATCAATAAAAAGCTGCAGTGATATAAATTATAAAAAACACATATGAGTCATTGTTTGCATAGAGTTTTAGATATCATTTATAAAGTATATGCATTCAAAAAGCTTTTTATTTGATGCCCTGAAACACTCATACAAATAGCATAGGTATATTCTCTGCATTTTCGAGATAAGAAGGCAAGATTCAGAGATTTGAAGTGACTATGCATGGTAAAAGAGAGTGAACTAGGAGAGTTTTAAACACAGTCATGACTTCTGACTTCCAGTCCTGTGCCTTCTTCACTAACCCTAACAAAGCTATTTGTTTTACATTTCTTAAATTGGCTACAACAAAATATAAAATAATATTTTACTCTCTGCCAATTTCCCAATTATATTTGTAAGAAATTATAATGTATAAGTATCAGAGTGTTTCCCAGGTCTACCTGCCCTCAGTTACCACCCAGTTAATCCCTACCAGGTGATACATCCACTGGTGAGGTTACAACTCTCATCATCTAATCATTTCACCCGTGAATATTCTTGCATTGTCTCACCCATGAGAGACACCTCATATCTAAACCAAAACACCCTTTTAGTGCCACCTTTAGATTAAGAGATGTTAACAAATATTAAGGTCCTGTGTCTTGAAGTTGGTAGGCACAAGCATGAACTGAAAACAAAAATCATTTGCTTTATTACTACTAATAACCACACAAAAGCTTTTGATAAACCTTTGCCCTGTATGCCAACCTCTTGTGTCTTACTCAGTTATTTGGTGGCCAGGAACATGGAACTAGGACCCCCTGGGGACCTCTGTGCATTTGCCAGTAACAGGCTTATAGTATGGTGAACACTAAAAAATTATGTAAGTTCAAATTGAATTTAAGTTAGATGGTTACTATTGAATCTTAGTTTAGTGACTTTCTGTTGATTACTCTTCCATCTAATTTTCTCCTTTTTCCAGTCAAAGCCTCTATTATGGTCTGAGTACTTTTGTCCTCCTAAAATTCACGTATGAAACCTAATCCCCAAAGTGATGCTATTCACAGGTGGAAACTTTGGGATGTGAACCCTCATAAATAGAATTAGTGACTTCACAAAAGATGGCCAAGGAAGATTTTTTTGCCGCTTTTACCAAATGAAGACATGGTAAGAAGTCACCATCTCTGACAATGTGAACTTTGCTAGACACCAATCTGTTGGCACTACCATCTTAGAATTCTTAGTCTCCAGAACTGTAAGAAACAAATCCATGTTATAAGCTATCCAGTTTAAAGTATTTAGTTATAGCCAACTATGCTGACTAAGCAGCCTCCAACTTTAGTTAATTTATCTCTCTCCCAGTCTCTTCTCACACTCTTGGATTGGGCCCTCTCCCTGGCTCCAAGTTTTATTAATTGGACTTTTTCAAAGTTAACTGTTGTATCAAGTTGCTTTAGGTCCCAATGATTAACTCAGGCATGGTGATGAGACACAGAGCAATTAGGAAGCAATGAGGCTTCTCTTGGAAATGCCAGAGCAGAGGTGGTGCTCCATCACCTGGCTGTCCTGGAGTTCCCAGGCCTAGCACTGCACACTTATTCCATTGCCATATGAAGGCTGAGACTGAAATCCACCCAGACACGGTGTGGCCGGGGGAAGGTGTGAATGTAAGTCCTACAGATGTTCTTAATGTTCACTAGTGCCAGGAGGAGGCCCCATATGTGGAATTATCAGTTATATAAGCCAATAAGTTCCTTTTTTGCTTAAGCCATTTGAGTTTGCTTTTTAGACTCAGTACTTGCACTAAATAATTCTCACTGATACAGATTTTGATATCAGAATATGAGGATATTAGATGTAATAGTTTTTAAACTTTAGATATTGAATGAATAGAAACAAGCATATCCAGTGTTTAAGTTCCCTGTATCCTGAGCTGGGAGACAGGCAGGCCTTATTCATGGTAGCTAATTAGAGAGTTGCCCATTTGATTGTGGTATTTAGACAATGAGTTTAGTGAGGATTCAAGATAAGCGATTTGGTAGGAAAATTTTAGGATATTGGAGCATGCTAGCTACATTTTTCCCTTGGTAGGAACCTATAAGAAGCAGAGAAAGCTTAGTTAAAAATAGCCTATCTACATGTAGGGAAAAAAGAAAATATAATTTTTCTTAAACCTAATTTTGCTTAGGACCTACTATTTACAATGCTGAGGGACTGGAAATCTGAGAGCTTGCATAATAGGAATGGTACCCAAACCAACAATCAGAGGCAAGGTGGCAGGTAGTAATCAAGGGCCTCGTGTATGTTCTGCATCACAAAGGGACAATTGCTTCTGCAGACTTGCTGCCAGAAAAGAGAAGATTACATAGAGTTTTGTCTACCCAGCCTTTCAAATTACCTACTGAGCTTGAAAACAGAAGATGTGAATTCCAGAACTAATGCAGCATTATGTAGCTTAGTGAAGTCAGTCGGACTGAAGACAAACTGGAAGGAACTTTTAGTTCTATTCGTTTTAATCTGGGGCTTCTGATACTTGCAATTTGAAGTGTCCTTAACTGTTAAACTTAAGTCTCAAAGAATATTGATTTCTTGTATGTAATATAGGAATGATAAAAACTTTCTTTCAGGATGGCGTTAAGAATTAAATTAGACCATACAAATGAAGAAAAGGTATAATAATTGATGTGGCAAATAGAAAAACTGTGACATGCACATTAAAAAAAAAACAAAAAACTGATTGATCGATTTTGCAGTACTGGAAATTGACCCCAAGGCCACTCTACCACTGAACCAGGGTGACTCCAACCCTTTTCTTTTTCTTTTCTTTTTTTTTTTTTTTTTTTTTTGAGACAGGGTCTCACTGTGTTGCTCAGGCTAGCCTGGAACTTGTGATTCCCCTGCCTCAGACTCCAGAGTCATTGGAATTACAGGTATGTGACACTGTGCCAGCTACATGCATTCTTTTAAAAGATAGTAAATACATTTTTAAAATAACAGATACACAATGGATTATTCATGAAGCTAAGATTTTCTATATGTGTTTTGGTATCAATATGTGATTCTAGAGCTAGATAGTGTCACTATCTTGTTGAATTATAAATTTCTTCTATATTTTTCTTCTAACTACTATTATACCCTCAATATTTAACATTCTACTTGAATCACAGTAGGCTACTAATTTATATTGTTGATTATGTTTGTGTACAAATTAAGTCATTAATGAAAATTCCCTTGTCTTGCAACCATCAGACAGAATCATATTTGGAAGATAAATCCATTTAAGTAATTCTTTGTTCAGTGTGCCTTTCCACTTAAAATAGTAAGTAGAATTGTGTGTACAACTCCTGATTTATGTTTGTGAAATTTTACCATGAAGTACAGGGTTACTACTGTTTCTAGAGCCATTTAATATCACTCTCCTTGTAGTACTTACTCATTCTGTTGAATGGTTTACAGGGTTCTCTAGCCTTGGGCCCAGTCCTAAATACTATAGCTATACTAAGCAGAATTACACAGCAGAATTACAAAATTTTGATAAAGGCATTTATAAAATAAAGATGAGACTAAGCTATGGGGACAGAGTGAAAGTTATAATAAAATAAAAAAATATGTAAATTGAAGTAAAGCTAAAAGTATAATTAAATTTAGAGGACTAAATTAAATTTATTTTATTTTTTATTTAGAATCATTTTACACAAATGGGGTACAAATTTCCTTTGTACACAAAGTAGAGTCACATCATTTGTGTAATCATATATATTCATAGGATAAAGATGTTTGTCTCATTCTATTATCTTTCCTTTCCCACTGCCCCCTTCCCACCATTCATTTTCCTCTATATAATCCATCCTTCCTCCATTCTTGCCTCCCCACACCCCAATTATATATCATCATTCACTTATCAGAGAAATCATTTGAACTTTGGTTTTTTGGGATTGGCTTATTTTATTTAGCATGATATTCTCCAACTCCATCCATTTACCTGCAAATGTCATAATTTTATTCTTCTTCATGACTGAATTTTCAGCCATAAAGTTTCTTTATCCATTCATCCATTCTTTATCCATTCACCAATTGAAGGGCATCTAGGTTGGTTCCATAATCTAGCTATTATGAATTGAGCAGCTATAAACATTGATGTAGCTACATCCTTTTAGTATAGATCTAGGAGTGAGATAGCTTGGGCAAATGGTGGTTCCATTAAATTTAATTTTGAAATGTAAAATAATAGGAATATGATAGAAGTATTTTCAATATAATTTATTGTAGTATAGGTAAACTATTTACATATTCTAGACTTTGCCTGAAAAATCCCAATTTTATTATGTTTAATATAATTGCAATTAAAAGCCATTTAAGTTTTGCTTTTTGTTGAGACAGTCAATAAAAATCAACACAATTTTTAATTATTGGACTAATATTTCAAATGTGAATTTAAAAATTCAGCACACACACAATGTCTTCAAAAACTTTGAGTACCATTATACCTTGTATTGGTTTAAAGAATAAATAACACTTGTCTCTAAAATCTTTTATCCAAGAAGCATAAAGGATAAAGTAGATAATGACAATATAAAATACGAAATGCTATTATGGTGAGAACACAGAGAATGGGCTCTTGGCTGGGTTGGGAGAAGGTAGGGAGTGTGTAGAAAGCCTCCAGAATAGGGCCTGGGTAGGAAAATTGACCAAGTAGAGTGGGATTGGGCTGGGGATCTGGGAAATCATTCTCAACAAAGAAGCTGCTGCAATTTGTGAGGGACTTTGGTTGAGAAGGAAAGGAGACAACACTGGAGAATGTCCCAACCCGCAGGACTTCAACGGGTACCTGGAGCGGGGAGCAGGGATTGAGAGAGACAAGAGACACAGGAAATGGAGACAAGACAAAACCCTGATCAAGTTTCATTTATTAGAGGAATAAACACAGTTAATATAAAGTACAGAAACCAATCAGAGGAAAGCGCGCGAAGGCAAGACTAGTCTCGCGCCAGAACTCGAATAAGGAAGTGTTGTTGGCCAATCATGAAGCACCACGCAATCTAGTCTGATGCACCTGGTATAGTCTGACAGGTGTGTAAACAGGTAGAGGCATGCCCCACCACCATCTGGCAGGCACCATTTTAGCTCAGCATGAGGCAAGGCAGGGGGCGTGACCATGAGCCAAGGTGTGTGACCTTGAGGCAAGGCAGGGCTCCTGACCTGCTGGCTCCAGAGAGGAGAATTGCTGATAATCTATTGTGATGTGAAGGGAAAGATAAAGTGGGAGTGAAACAGCTGCCAGGTACCCCCACCAAAAAGACCCACCATAATTAAGTTTCTCCAAAGGCCCTCCCCATAATTATGCTTCTTATCACCAAGATTTTATAAAGGTTGTCAACAGAATTTCACAGGAGTTCTGCAGAGAGCTGGACATGGTTTGAAGCTTCCTCTTCGTTGACACGGCCAGGTTTCTCTTAGAAAAGCTTGGACTGCAATCAAGTTTGTTGCTGTGCAAAAAATACGATCTCTGTTTTCTGTGGTTAAAACTCGTGAAACCTCTGTCTAGCCTAAGATTATGGGACAAAGAGTAACTGTTTTGTACCCACCCACTATCTATAAATCTAGAAGAACTTAGACTCAGGTCCAGAGATTTTTAGGCATTAGGCCCTCTGGACCACTACAGCTTAAATAAACCTGCTTCCTAAAAATTCCTCTGGTGTTCAGCATCATCTGTCCTACATCAGGAGAAAGTGTCAGTAGCCAAATTATGAAGAACCACATAACCCTCCTGGGGTTTGAAATTAATTTTAAAGGCTATCAGGAATCGTTTAATGACTTTATGTAGATGGCTATGACATGATCCACGTTGCTCTGGAAATGTGGAACATATATAAGAAATAGCAATATAAAAAGCATATTAATTTAACAAGAGATGGTAATCCAACCAAGTGACAATCCTTGGCCAAGCCAAATTAATGGCATAGAGATACAAAATAGATGGAGTAAAGAACTATTAAGAATATAGAGTCTTCATTATTTTGTGTCTTATTGTATGTGGGTGGTATGGCACACATTTTATCTCAGGAAATGAGGATATGCTGATGTCATTGAGATAAAAAATATAGAAAAAACATGGTGTAAGATAATGAGTTCAGCTTTTGCATATGTTAAATATGAAGGAATTTGGGGACACTGTGGGTAAAATATTTCTGGTAAGGAATTAGAATTGCTAGACAGATAAGGTTGGGACTTTTCTGTTTTCCTTTTTGATAATTGGTTTGGGTTGGAATATTAATAAAACATAATCATGAAAATCCTTGATAAAAAGTGGTAAAAAGTTTCCTGTGAAGAAGTCTTGCTCCTTCTTGAATTACATAGGAACATGAGGCATGCAACTGCAGAAAGCTTCTTAAGACCAGTAGGCAAAAGTAAGGAAAATCACAGAGCAGTGGAATCATAATCCTATTACTAAGCTACCAGATTTACAATTTTATTTTATTATTTCTATTTATTTATTTATTTATTTACTTACTTACTTACTTACCTACTTACTTAGCAATGCTGGGGATTGAACCCATGAGTGCTCTTCCACTCAGATATATCCCCAACCGTTTTTAATTTTTATTTCACAAAAAAGTCTAAATTAAGGAAGTCTGGTCCTAAGCCAACATGATGAAGATTTGGACCTACTTTTTCTTCTGTTTGGTGCATGATCTCTGCTCTAATTCCTACATCCTTGATTCATTTTGAGTTGAGTTTTGTGTAGGGTGAGAGATAGGGGTTTGGTTTCATTTTACTGCATATGGATTTCCAGTTTTCCCAGCACCATTTGTTGAAGAGGCTATCTTTTATCCATTGTATGTTTTTGGCACCTTTGTCTAGTATGATAAAATTATATTCATGTGAGTTTGTCTCTGTGTCCTCTATTCTGTACCTTTTGTCTGTCTATTTTGGTGCCAATACCATGCTGTTTTTGTTACTATTGCTGTCATATAGTTGAAGGTCTGGTATTGTGGGACACCCTGCTTTGCTCTTTCTATTAAGGATTGGTTTAGCTATTCTGGGTCTCTTATTCTTCGAACTGAATTTCATGATTGCTTTCTCTATTTCTATGTGGTACATCATTGGGATTTTAATTGGAATTGCATTCAATTTATAGTACTTTTGGTAGTATGACCATTTTGACAATATTAATTCTGCCTATCCAAGAACATGGGAGATCTTTCCATCTTCTAAGGTTTTCTTTAATTTCTTTCTTTTGTGGTCTGTAGCTCTCTTTCATCTCTTTTGTTAAATTGATTCCCAAGTTTTTTTTTTTTTTTTTTTGAGTCTATTGTGAATGGGGTAGTTTTCCTGATTTCTCTTTCAAAGAATTCATCACTTATGAATAAAAATGCACTAGAGAATCTATAAAGAACTTGAAAACCTTTACACCAAGAATACAAATAACCCAATCAATAAATGGGCTAAGGAAATGAGCAGACACTTCACAGAAGATCTACAAGCAATCAACAGATATATGAAAAAAATGTTCAACATCTCTAGTAATAAGAGAAATGCAAATCAAAACTACCCTAAGATTTCATCTCACCCTAATTAGAATGGCTATTATCAAGAATACAAGCAAAAAGAGATGTTGGCAAGGATGTGGGGAAAAAGGTGTACTCATACATTGCTGGTGGGGTTGCAAATTAGTGCAGTCACTGAAAAATGGTGTGGAGATTCCTTAGAAAACTTGGAATGGAATCACCATTTGACCCAGCCATCCCACTCCTTGGCCTATACCCCTAGGACTTAAAATCAGCATACTACAGAGATACAGCCACATCAATGTTCATAGCTGCTCATTTCACAATAGCCAGATTGTGGAACCAGCCTAGATGCCCTTCAACAGATGAATGTATAAAGAAACTGTGGTATATATACACAGCCATAAACAAGAATAAGATTATGGCATTTGTAGTAAATGGATGGAGTTGGAGAATATCATGCTAACTGAGATAAGCCAATTCCAAAAAACCAAAGGCCTTACAATCTCTCTGATAAGTGGATGATGATACATAACGGGGAGGTAGGGTGATGGGATGGAGGCAAGAATGGAGGAAGGATGGATTTTATAGAGGAAAAAGAGGGGCGGGAGGGAGTAGGGAGAAGGAAAAATAGCAGAATGAGACAAACATCATTACCCTATGTATGTGTATGATTATACAAATGGTGCGACTCTACTTTGTGTACAACCAGAGAAACAACAGTTGTACCCCCTTTGTGTACAATGAATCAAAACAAAAATAATTTTTAAAAATGTCTAAGTTGTGCAGGCTGACTTCAGATTTGTGATCCTCCTATCTCAGGCTGCAGAATCACTAGGATTATAGAAGTACACCACTGCATCCTACCCAACTATACTCATTTTAGATGAGGTAATAAAAATACTGACCATTGTTTTCTTCTCACATTTAGCTGAAAATATTTCAACTTGAAAGTTAAGAGGTGGCTTGACAATAACTCACTGGAGTAAGTTTAGGCAACCCTTTACAAAGTTGTATTTTGAGGAAAAGGTGTTGAGGATCCCTTATCAGAAACACTTCTGACCAGAATGTTTTCAATTTTAGACTTCTCAGATTTGGAGATATTTTCATACGCATTATGAAATACCTTACAGTTAGGGCCTATGTCTAAACACAAAATCACTTAGGTTTCACATATATACCTTATATCCTTATACACCTTGTACACATAGCTTGAAGATGATTTGATACAGTATTTCTAATAATTTTTTTCATGAAACAAAGTCTATGTACATTGAACCATCAGGCATCAAAGATGTCAATTCCTCAGCCACACTGGTGGACATTTTGTGGTTGTTAGGCAACACCATTTATTTATTATTAAATTTATATGCTACTCATAAGCAATAATTTTCTTATATTTATTCACCCATAAATACTTAACAGTAAAAATATAAAAGAGTATGAATACAGTGAAAAAAAAAAACCCATGTATTTCTGTAATCAAACAGTACAGTGGCATTGTCTGAACACCTGTGTCAGCTGTTAAACATCAGCAACAACAAACAAGGGCAGCCTTCAGTCTCCACCCGTGATGCTGTGTTTTGATTTAAATGTTACTCTACATTGTATGTTATTTTTGGGGTGAGAAGAAACATCAGAGACAGTTGAGAGGCCAGGAAGCGGGTCCCCTAGGGATGAGGAGGCAGTCTGCTGTGTGGCCTTTCAAATGTTTCCTCCAGTCATCTTTTCATTTACAAGGGGTTTTGTCTTAGAAGTCTCTTAGATTTTATGTACTCATATGATTTACTGTATTTCTATAAATGGGTGTTACTCTACTCTCATTAAGTCCATCATACATTTTTAAAAAACCTTCTTGTCTATAGGTACTTTTTCTGTCATTTCAATAATGTCATCTCCATCATCACTATTATTACGAGCACTTTGATTCTGAACCATTTTGGCTATTTGACCATTAATGAATGAACAACTGTAACCTCATTCATGATGTTAAAAAACTTTTTTATATCCCCTTCCTTCAACTTACTAATAGACTTGGAAGGCATACTTTATGCATATGTTAAGAGGTGAGATGTCATTTTTTTTCACTTGCATGTAGAATCTTTCAAATACTCATCATCATCACTGAATATAGTTGCAGGCCAGAGATTCTGCCAGGCATGCATAACTGTGTCTTTAGAAACTATATTCCAAGCACCAGCTGCAACGTATACAGCATTCTTCATGTTAATCCTTTTCTGAAAGCCTTTCACGAACCCACTTTTGTGTTCCCTGGTGCTAGCATGTTATTCTAGAAAGTATTTTTATGTTTATTTTTATAATAATGTCTTCATCATATGGCTGAATTAATAAAGTCAAATTTGGGGAAAGTGCAAGGCATAAGCATTATTTCTTAATAGATTTTGGAAGTTGGATGTGCAGAATAGTTGTCAAGGAATAACAGAAACATGCTATTCTCATATGGTCCAGCTTTCCTGTAGTGAGCATGAGCCACCAACATAAAATGTGAAACCAATCAGAAAAGATGATCCTGACGATCAATGCCTTTTTGTCAGCATAATAATGGACTGGTAAGAATTGACTCCTCTAAAACATCCAGGATGCAAGCTTTTGCCTGTGACAGTAGGTTTATACTTATGCATGCTTGCTGCATTAGCATATCCCAGCACAGTTGTTCTGTCCTTGGTATCCCTAATTCCTGTAAGGCCTGTCTCATCAGCTGTAGTCTGTCTTTCTGGGGCAATAATGTCATAACAGCATTTGTTTCATACCACTATAGACTTAAGCTAACATTGTATTTTTATCAGTGATGACCTCGAAAAATTTGTCAATGAATTTCTCCACACAACTTTTTGAACAGTATATGCTTTATCACCACAAATCTTTAAAAATTTAATGCATATTCTTAAAATTTTGCAACCAACCTGTTGGATGTTTGTAGTTCTCTTCCATTCTTAGTTCATGGTAACAGACCTTTACTTGTTTGATGATAAGCACACGTTCATTGCAATGCTAAGGAATCTACTCTTTCAATAACCGATCAATACCTTCATTTTTATCTTTATCCATTTAAAAATTTTTTTCTCTGACTTCTATTCATCATTTTCAACACAGAATTCTAACAGTCTGTTCTTTTCTTCAGATCATATATGGTGATTATTCCAACACCTCATTCTTCTAAAAGACATTTCACACTTATATTGATGTGCAGTTTTTCCAACAGCTTATCTTTCTGTGCTATAGGTAAATGCAAATACTTCTTCTTTTTCTCATCACTGTTCACAACAGAAGTATCCACTTGCGCTTTTTTTTGTCATTTTCAATAATGTGTTTGCACCACAAAACAGAGAATAAGCAAACAAACAAAAAATACACATTGAGTAATGTACATAGGATTGGTCACATTTGGTCCATCTTGGGGAACCTACCATTGGTGGGTCAGGTCTACACATGAGCCATTTTATTACCCTTTGTGGGAGTATCACCTGGGGAATCAGGGTATGTGCCTAAAAGATACATCATAGGCTAAGGGGGCTATAGGGCCTTTTTTTCCACCTTTGGGGATGCTGAATAAACTGTGCACCTGTATTTTGACTGTGACCCATCATATGGAGTCAGGTGTCGAATTTTTCACCTGTGACATTTTATAGTGCTTATAAAGTTTCAGATATTATAGCATTTTGGTTTTTGGATTTTGGAATTTTGAATTAGAGATGTAGTTGGAGGAAAAGTTTTCTTTTTAACTTGAAGAGATTTTAGAATATCAAGTTAATAATTATTCTTTAGAATAATAATTACTGATATTATCAGGAAAATTACAATTGAAAGAGAAAGCTTAAGGTTATAGGCAAAAGAGTTGGTGGAGTTGGTGGAATAGGGAAAGGCTTTGGAGGAAGAAAACTCTTCCTTCCTGATAGCAGAAAGGAAGAGGAACATTAGGTAGATGAACATGAGGTTTATCTGATAGCTAGAGCTCATGATTTTTGTTCAGGTCCCTTCCAAACTCTTTATTTATTGTTCTTACTTTGTTCAACAACCAGAACAGAATTTTTGCTTTGGGTCATCACTGATTATCAGGGATTCTTCTCAATCATCAGAAGAAAATGCCTTCCAGAAAAAAAATAAAGCAAGCTCAGTATGCAAATGCCCAGGTGAGGGAGAGCTTGTGCATTTGGAATAGGACAAGCAGCAGCTGATTGTGTCAGTGAGTTGTCAAAAATCAGATTTCTTATGGCCAGCTGGCTTATAAAAGCACATGATGTTCTGAAAACCAGAAGTCAAATTGGTACCAGCTGAGAAGACAGATATTAAGACTAATGCCAAACTAAATACAAAAGATATAAGAAAAGGACAAATTTTGAGTCAAAGAGAAAAATGGAACATACCAAGGAGTTATTTGATAGTTGTTTTTAAAGATACAAGTGAAGAGGTTTTCATTTGCAGCCTCAAAGCCCCCAGAGCATTCTCTTATTACGCTCAAGGGAGAAATGGAAGCATTTCAACTGGCTACAGTAGGAACATACCAAGAAACCTCAGTCTGTTACGTACATGATTTCCATAAACTGACATTCCACATTTAGCCCTTTTTTAACTGGATGGTAAAAAGAAATACAATTCAAGACCATCACTGTAATTAACTTGAATATACAATAGCAGTACTTAGCTTCCCAAAATTATAATTGATATTAAATTGTTACTTAACAATGAAAAATTAGAATTTATTCTTAAATGAAACAGAAATTGAAGGTTTGGAACAGAAATAGATTGAAGGTATGTTTTTAATATGAAACGATGCCTCTCCTATAAGATTCTGCACATAAAAATCCATGCCTCTAACATTGTTTCCAGATGTACTTTTGGCAAACTTTGAATTTTTTTTTATTTAGCTAGGCCTGCTTTTTAAACTATGGGAATGATTATATATTAGAATAGAAGCATTTTTGAGGCTGAAGATTGAAATAGAAGATAGTAGTGATTACATATTTAAGTGATTTCCCATTCCAGAATGATACAGAGGGCAAGAATAATGGTGACTCTACCCATGGCTTCATTTCCTTATATATGTGCCAAAAATTTCAATAATTGAATTAATCATCCTCTGATTTATATATTCCAAGGGCAATGGGAAACCATTAATGAAGCCATACATCTTTTAAAAAGTGATTAATCAGGTAGAGAGGAATTGGCAAGTGCTCAAAAAAATCTTATTCAGTGTTTGGGCCAAAACTATAAATTATTTTCAAATTACTTTCAATTTACATCTCAATGCTCCACTGAACTAAAGAGAATTCTATTTGTTCAGCTGGAAGATGTTCCTCTTGGCATAATATCAAATCTACAAAAACAACGAGAAAAATAGAGAAAAAGTGAAAATATTTGGAGTGTAAGGAACATATACTGACAGAGTACATTTTTTAAGGAATTAAAATTCTTTCCTATATTTTTATGTTTCTGAGAATACTACTCAAATTAGTTAATTAATGAATATTTGTGTTTGAGTGAGATACTAGTAAATTCATCATAAATGTCTCTTCTACAACTTCTATTCTTTCCCCCCTTTCCCTTGTATTTCTGTTTTTATAACCTAAGTTATCATAATGTTAACTAAATTTTCATTAATAAGCTACTGACACCAGGATCTAAAATACACAAATAAATGAAAAGATGTGATACATCTTGGGAAGAAAACCAAACATATTTAGAATTATTTATGTATATTGTCAGTTTATATTATGTTTATTAGAGAAAAAATTCCAAGATGAAGGATAAAATAATGAAAAATAAATACAATACCTTTCATCATATCATTACTCAAATATAAGCAAGCTTAACTTTTTCCTGTCTTTGTGACTAGTTTTAAATTTTAAAGAATGCTCATACTTTACATAAAATATGTATCACAGTTACTTCAATAAAAGTTAAAGTTTGTATATGTATATATATATAGGTTTATTTAAAAATAGTTATATATATATGTATGTATGTATGTGTTATTTTAAAGGAGGTACATGTCTGCATAATATAATGCACCATTTAACATTTAAGTCAGTAATAGACCACCTATATAATGGTGGTCCCATAAGATAATGAAACTGAAATCTTTCTATCCCAAGCTATTGCACATACCATAGCAAAAAACCTTACTCAAATTTTTGTGATGATACTGATGTAATTAAACCAACTATACTCCTTGTATAAAAGTGTAATACATACAATTATTTATAGTACATTACTCTTGAAAATTAATGACTGTGTTACTGTTTAATGTATTTGCTATACCATTCTTCTTATTATTTTATACTAGACTTTGCTTCTGTGTTTATCAGTTCTCTAATTGCATTGAGGGCACCTCAACAGATTGACCTAAGTGTTTTAGTGTGTGTTAAGTATACTCTAAGATGCTTGCATAAGGATAAAACAGCCTAGCATATGTCTCAGAACACAAACCTGTTGCTAAGGAAAGTGGGACTCTGAGTGTGTAGTATGTGTGTATATCTTTTTAATAACTACAGAATGGACTGCTCTGTGAACATCTAGATTACAATAATCTTTCACTATCATTAGTAATGTTGATCATCGTTTTATAATAATGATACATTATTTGTAATAGTTGCCTACAATGAGTAAAATGAATATTTATTGAACAGTTTATTTTGTACTAAGTACAGTTTCAGAACCTGGTGAGGCTCAGGTGAATAACACAAAATTCCTGCCTTAAGAAGAGTATAGTATGTTTGTTTTAGTCAGTTTTTGTTGTTGTTGCTGTGAGTAAAAGTCTTGACAAGAACAATTTTAGAGGAGTAAAAGTTTATTTGGGGACTCATGGTTTCAGAGTCTCAGTCCATAGGCAGCTGGCTCCATTCCCCAGAGCTTGAAGTGAGGCTGAACATCATGGCAGAAGAGTATGGTGGAGAGAAGCAGCTCACTTGATGTTCAGGAAGCAGAGAGAGAAACTCCACACCCCAAATACAAAATATATACCCCAAAGGAACACCACCAATGACCCACCTCCTCCAGCCACACCTTATCTGCCTTCAGTCACCACTCAGTTAATCCCATCAGGGAAACTAATTCAATGATTGGATTACGCCTTTTATAATCCAGTCATTTATCCTCTAAACCTTCTGGCATTGTCTCAAACATGAGGTTTTGGAGGACACCTCACATCTAAACCATAACAATGTTTGTCTTACATAGTTTATCTAGGATTTTGAAAGACTGACATGACAGTGACTTAAGGAAAATAGTGCCAAAATACTCAGACTCTTGAACCACTAGAGCTTCCTTTTTAGGAAATTTTGAACCAAGAAAATGGTCTGCACCTAGGAGTTCACTTGTTGTAAGTCAGATTTACCCTAATATCAAAACATGCTTTTTCTATGATATAGAAATGAGCTATTTTAGTTTTGGGAAGTTGACCGTCTTGGGCAATATTTGGTAGATCCTTCAGAAAGAGAGCCATGCTGGATCTGCAGTGATTTGATCCTTGACAAAGGTGCCAAAAATATACACTGGAGAAAAGACAGCCTTTTAAACAAATGGTGCTGGAAAAACTGGTTACCCAATGTAGAAGAATGAGACTAGACCCTTATCTCTCACCCTGCACAAAAATCAACTCAAAATGGATCAAAGACCTAGGAATTAGACTAGAACCTGTAGACCGTAGAAGAAAACAGGATCAAAACTACAGTATATAGGAATAAGCAGTGACTTTCCCATAGGACACCTAAAACTCAGGAAATAATGCAAAGAGTTAATAAATGAGATGTCATCAAATTAAAAATTTTCTGCATAACAAAGGAAACAATTAAGAATTTGAAGAGAGAAACTAAAGAATGGGAGAAAATCTTTGCTAACTACTCTTCTGACAGATGATTAATACCTTAAATATATGAAGCACTCAAAAAACTTTACACCAAAAGTCTCAAATAAACCAACTATTAAATGGGGCAAATGAATTAAATAGACACTTTCCAAAAGAGGAAATACAAATGACCAACAAATACATGAAAAAAATGTTCAACATCACTAGCAATTAGAAATGCAAATCAAAACTATACTGAGATTTCATCTCACTCAAGTTAGAATGGTAGTCATCAAGAATACAAACAATAGCAGGGTGCTGTGGCTCACACCAGTACTCCCAGCAGCTTGGGAGACTGAGACAGGAGGATTTCAAGTTTAAAGCCAGACCCAGAGAAAGCAAGGCGTTAAGCAACCTAGTGAGAACCTATCTCTAAATAAAATACAAAATAGGGCTGGGGATGTGGCTCAGTGGTTGAGTGCCCTAAGTTCAATCCCTAGTACCCACCCCACAACAAAGAATATAAACAATAAATACTAGAGAGGTTGTGGAGAAAAAGGAAACTTTTGCACTGTAGGTGGGATTGTAAATTAGTACAACTACTATGGAAATCAGTATGAAGCTTCCTCAAAGAGTTGTCATGGAACTACCACATGACCCAGCTACGCTATTCCTCAGTAGTTATGCTGAAGAATCAAAGTCATAATACTACAGTTATACAGGCATGCCCATGTGTTTATAGCAGCACAGTTCACAATAGCCAAACACACTATGGAACCACCTAGGCATTCATCAAACAGATACATGGATAAGGAAAATGTGGCATATATACACAATGGAGTTTTACTCAACCACAAAGAAGAATGAAATTATGGCATTTGCAGGAAAATGAATGGAACTACAGACCATATGTTAAGCAAAATAAGCCAAACTCAGAAAGTCAAGGATCATGTGTTTTCTTTCATATGCAGAAGCTAGAGAGAAAAAAGGAAAAGAAAGGTGGAAAATGGTAATCTCATAAAAATTAAGAGAGATCAGTAGAGGAAAGGGATGAAAGGGTGGGGGAGGGGAGGGAGCGAGGAAGTGCTGAGGAGAGATATTGGCCAAATTAAATTGTTATATTGTGCGTGTGTATGGATATGTAACAACAGATCCCATTATTATGTACAATATGCCAATAAAACATGTAGGAACAAAGGAAAGAGAACTATGGTGGAGAAGTAAGGATATCCTGCTAGGCATTTACTCTGTAGTTCTGGATGTCAGTGATGACCCTTTGTTTACTTTGGGATATTTTCCCAATTTTACCATCTATTAGTAAAATATAAGTTCTACAAGAGCAAGAATGATTATAAAGAACCTTGAACAATTCCTGGTACAAAGGTATTCACTGAATATATGATCTTCATGGGAAGAATTAGTCTCCGTTCAAATAAGTGATCGCAGGCATTCAACAGATGGGTTTCTGACTTGTATCTGTCTCAGTGTTTCCTAGAGGGCATATGCTATAATGATTTAAGTATAATAATACTGCAAATTCACATGACTTTTTATGAGTGAAGGAACAGGAAGTACACAAAAGTGTAATTTAAATAGACTATTTTCCTCCCCCAGCACTCTAAGCCTAATAAATTAAAGGGGATTCTATTTATGAAATGATCCAGAATTTCCCAAAAGATAAGGGCAGTCAAATGGGTGATGATTCCAGGTGTTCAATCCATTCACCTGGAAGATGGCTGCCTTTACACAGAGGCTGTCCTTGTCTCTCCTGAGTGCTTTTCCTCCTACTGCTAAAAAGAATCACAAATTTCCATAAAGATTTAGTAGTGAAAGAATTTGGTTGCCTATAAAACAGGATGCAGGTGACTTGAGTATTTACCTGAATGAAAAATCTGAATGTCACTAATAGAATTCTGTCATTCAGTCTAAAGAGCATGCTTCATAGATTTATGAAGATTCAAAGTTTTTGATTCTAGTTGCTTGATGAGTGGTATAGATTTAGCTCTAAATGTTGACATGGACAATATATGCACGATGGCATACTTTACATATCATTAGTTATTTGGCTCTTGTGTTGGTTTTTAAATATATTATTCTTATAATGAATCGACCAAACTTAATATGTTTATTAATTGAATGAATGTGAGTCAATAATGCTATAAAAAAGATATTGGCATGTCTTGTCAGCTTTGTAATATCAAAAAGTTCCATTTTACCATCCAAGGATGTAATAAAAGCCTAAAGAACAAAATATTCTTTCTGAATGCACCAAACACTCCAGTGACTTTGCTACAACTTTTACAGAGGCAATTGTTTTACAATTTTAAGGCATACTCCAGGGGGAAAAACATTGTAGAAAGCAAGTTTTATAACTTTGTTATTTTTCTTTATCCTATACCCTCTCCTACCTCTTCAGGGCTGAAAAAATATATTCTTTATCTTTTAAAAGTCAGCTAAACGACATTACTTATAAAAGCCTTCCTTAACTCCCACCCAGAAATGATTATTACTTGTGCTAAAAGGTATTTCTATTGCAATATTTATGTGGTTTTGCTATCATTGTGTGTTGTTCAGTTTTAGACATAGGTTCTGCAAGAGCAAATTGCAACAAAGTTGCTGAATAAAAACATTCCAACACTCTATAAATCTAAAACCTAAGGTTTTAAATATGTATTGGTATATTAATAAGTCTAAACTTCAATTTGCTCACATGTTCCAAAGACACATTTTGCTTATAATATTTCACTTGTGTTTGATGTTTCACCTTTCAGGAGAAGTTACTCATTTTTCTGAAATACCAAAGGTCATGTTATCAGTTAATTTGTTACAACTTTATTATATGTTTGAAATAAGGAATTATTATTTTAAAGGATTGTTTCTTTTATTCTGCTTATGCTTTACTTTTTGCTTTTGTCTCTTTTCTACACAAATTTCATTTATATGGAAATATGATCAGATATTTCCATTTACCATCACTAATTGACCCATTTTCCCTGCTCTTCTTCGAATAGATATTTATTTATACTATTTAAGACTAGAAAATATGAATATTATTATTTTTCTCTGAGTTCTACTTCCCTGCTTCAATTCCAAGCAAATCTTTCCCAGTTTCTCAAATACTTCTGTATACATGGAAGCTACAAGAGCCTATCTGTAAGATTTTTTGTTTGGTCTGATGCTTTGCTTGAAATATTTCTGAAAACTCATTTTTCTCACTTGACCTTAAGTCTTAACTGAAAAAAAAAAAAGGTAAATGAAGCAACAATCTACTATATTTGCTCAAGAGCATTTATCTATTTAAGATTCTGACCTATTTTGTACATGTATAAAATGCCATAGCAGCTGGCAATGCTTAATTAGAAGTCAATGAAAACATTCAGATTTATATATCATTTGGGGAAATGAATAATTCAATAGTCACTGAATAAAATTTATAAAAAATGGTCAAATATATTTTTCTTCAGGAACTAAACAATAGTTTATTTAAAATTTAAATACCATGGAGATTTCAGTAGGGCTGCTATAACTTAGGTATTGGTATTATTTTTCATATAACATGACTTATAAGTAATATTGCCAAGATGTGTTGTTGGTATTGCTAAAAGACAATTATAATTTAAAAGTATAATATAGAATGTGAATGCTAAATATATGAATAAATTATATATTAATTTTTTTACATTTGTTCTCTTTCATTAAAGAACAAAAACATTAAATGTTAAATATGCTAAAATTACTTTTCCTAGGCTTTTATCTGGAATGTTGCTATATGTCCTTTATTTTAATAAAGAAAATTAAATGAGCTTTTAAAATTAAATCATTGCAGTGATCCAAGATGGCAGACTAGAGGGTGACTGCATCTCCAGTCACCCCAGAACTCAGGATTCAAGAAGGGGAGACATTGAGAGACTCGGACTAAGATAGAACCACGGGGTGAGTCTCCCCCACCCAGCGAAGCTCAGCTGGGTGGCAGGCCCGGATTCGAGTGGCTTAGTAGAGTGGGACAGGGCAGATAGCATCTCCCTGAGGCAGCTCGGTGCAGTCTGGCAGTGGGCTCCGCCCACAGGGACAGATCCTCCAGCCTCTCGGAACAGGCCCCCCAGTGAGAGCCTTTCTGCACAGAAGAAGCTCGGCCAGCTCCGGCCCGCCCCAGCCAGCTCCAGCCCGCCCCACTGCCAGCTACAGCCCGCCCGCAGGTTGCTTCAGTGACCAGCACAGGGTGCCAGGGACTTCCCCAAGCAGCCCAGCCCCCCTCCAGCGGGAAACGCCTCTCTAGGCTAGCTTCTCGGGGCAAATCACCCAGTGAGAGCCTGTCTACACAGAGCCAGCCACAAGTCCCCAAGCCAGTGGAGACCTCCAACCTACAACCAGCCTCTGGAACCAGGGCTGTGCAGCAAGAGACCTCTCCAGGTCTCTCTCCCTGGAACCAGTAGCGGGCTAGGGGCAGCGTTCTTCAGAAGCACTGCATTATCAAATTAATCCAAGACTTCTGGCTACTGAAGGCTGCTAGGTGATACACTGAAAATCTATAGGGTCACTATAAGCCAATAGAGGAAATCTACAATATCACAGAGTCCCATTGACATCTGACCAATATAAGAAAACAAGGGAAGAAAATGTCCGAAACAAACCTAGATACTATATCAATAAAACCCAATGACAGCACAGCAGAAGAAATGTCTGAAAGGGAGTTCAGAATGTACATAATTAAAACAATAAGGGAAGCAAACGAGGAGATGAAAGAACAAATGCAGGCATTAAATGAACGCACTAATCAACAGTTAAAAGAGCAAATAACGGAAGCAAAAGAGCATTTCAATAAAGAGTTAGAGATGCTGAAAAAATACCAAACGGAAATCCTTGAAATGAAGGAAACAATAAACCAAGTTAAAAACGCCATAGAAAGCATAAACAATAGGATAGATCACCTGGAAGACAGAACTTCAGATATTGAAGACAAAATATTTAATCTTGAAAACAAGGTTGACCAAACAGAGAAGATGGTAAGAAATCATGAACAGAATCTACAAGAATTATGGGATATCATGAAGAGGCCAAATTTAAGAATAATTGGGATTGAGGAAGGCTTAGAGAAACAAACCAAAGGAATGAACAATTTATTCAATGAAATAATATCAGAAAATTTCCCAAATCTCAAGAATGAAATGGAAAACCAAGTACAAGAGGCTTATAGGACTCCAAATATGCAAAATTACAACAGACCTACACCAAGGCACATTATTATGAAAATACCTAACATACAAAATAAAGACAGAATTTTAAAGGCTGCGAGAGAAAAGAATAAGATTACATTCGGGGGAAACCAATAAGAATATCAGCTGATTTTTCAGTCCAGACCCTAAAAGCTAGAAGGGCCTGGAACAACATTTACCAAGCCCTGAAAGAAAATGGATGCTAACCAAGAATTTTATACCCAGCAAAACTTACTTTCAGATTTGACAATGAGATAAAATCCATCCACGATAAACAAAAGCTAAAAGAATTTACTAATAGAAAGCTGGCATTACAGAACATTCTCAGCAAAATATTCCATGAGGAAGAGATGAAAAACAACAATGTAAATCAGCAACGGGAGGAACTAGCCTAAAGGAATAGCCAAATAAAGGAGAAACCAAGTCATGTCAAAAAACAAAAATGAGTCCAATGACTAGGAATACAAATCATATCACAATAATAACTGTAAATGTTAATGGCCTGAACTCATCAATGAAAAGATATGGACTGGCAGATTGGATTAAAAAGAAAAATCCAACAATATGCTGCCTGCAAGAGACCCATCTCATAGAAAGAGATACCCATAGACTGAAGGTGAAAGGATGGGAAAAAACATACCATGCACACGGACACAGCAAAAAAGCTGGAGTATCCATCCTCATTTCAGATAATGTGGACTTCAAGCCAAAACTAGTCAGAAGGGATAAAGAAGGACATTACATACTGCTTAAGGGAAGCATAAATCAGCAAGACATAACAATCATAAATATCTATGCCCCGAACATTGGCTCATCCATGTACGTCAAACAAATCCTTCTCAAATCCAGAAATCAAATAGACCACAACACAATAATACTAGGCGATTTTAACACACATCTCTCACCGCTGGATAGATCGTCCAAACAAAAATTGAATAAAGAAACCATAGATCTCAATAACACAATCAACAATTTAGACTTAACCGACTTATATAGAATATACCATCCAACAAAGAACAAATACACTTTCTTCTCAGCAGCACATGGATCCTTCTCTAAAACAGACCATGTTTTATGCCACAAAGCTACTGGTAGCAAATACAAGAAGATAGAGATACTACCTTGTACTCTGTCAGATCATAATGGACTGAAATTAGAAATAAATGACAGAATAAAAAACAGAAACTTCTCCAATACTTGGAGATTAACTAATACACTATTATACGATGAATGGATAACTGAAGACATCAGGAGGGAAATTAAAAAATTCTTAGAAGTAAATGAGAACAGAGAAACATCATTTCAAAATCTCTGAGACACTATGAAAGCAGTACTGAGAGGAAGATTTATTTCATGGGGCGCATTCAACAAAAGAAGTAGAAATCAACAAATAAACGACTTAACCCTACAGCTCAAAGCCCTAGAAAAAGAAGGGCAGACCAACACCAAAAGTAGTAGAAGACAGGAAATAGTTAAAATCAGAGCTGAAATCAACGAAATTGAAACAAAAGAAACAATCGGAAAAATTAATAAAATAAATAGTTGGGTCTTTGAAAAAATAAACAAAATTGATAAACCCTTAGCCACACTAACAAAGAGAAAGAGGGAGAAAACTCAAATTACTAAAATTCGGAATGAACAAGGAAATATCACAGCAGACACGAGTGAAATACAAAACATAATTAGAAGCTACTTTGAAAATCTCTACTCCAACAAAACAGAAAACCTCGAAGACATCAACAAGTTTCTAGAGACATATGAATTACCTAAACTGAACGAGGAAGACATACACAACTTAAATAAATCAATTTCAAGCAATGAAATAGAAGAGGTCATCAAAAGCCTACCAACAAAGAAAAGTCCAGTACCAGATGGGTTCTCAGCCGAGTTCTACAAAACCTTTGAAGAACAGCTCATTCCAATACTTCTCAAAGTATTCCATAAAATAGAAGAGGAGGGAACCCTCCCAAACTCATTCTATGAAGCCAATATCACCCTGATACCTAAACCAGACAGAGATACATCGAGGAAAGAAAATTTCAGACCAATATCCTTAATGAACATCAATGCAATAATTCTCAACAAAATTTTAGCAAATCGCATACAAAAATATATTAAAAAGATAGTGCATCACGATCAAGTGGGTTTTATCCCAGGGATGCAAGGTTGGTTCAACATCAGGAAATCAATAAATGTCATTCACCATATCAACAGACTAAAAGTTAAGAATCACACCATTATTTCAATAGATGCAGAAAAAGCATTCGATAAAATACAGCATCCCTTCATGCTCAAAACACTAGAAAAAATTGGGGTAGTGGGATCATTCCTTAACATTGTGAAGGCCATCTATGCTAAGCCCATGGCCAATATCATTCTAAATGGTGAAAAACTGAAAGCATTCCCCCTAAAAACTGGAACAAGGCAGGGATGCCCTCTTTCACCACTTCTATTCAACATCGTCATTGAGACTCTAGCCAGAGCAATTAGACAAACCAAAGAAATTAAAAGGATACGAATTGGAAAAGAGGAACTCAAACTATCCCTGTTCGCTGATGACATGATTATATATTTAGAGGAACCTGGAAATTCCACCAGAAAACTCTTAGAACTCGTAAGTGAATTCAGTAAAGTAGCAGGTTACAAAATCAATGTTCATAAATCCAATGCATTTTTATACATAAGTGATGAATCTTCAGAAAGAGAAATTAGGAAAACTACCCCATTCACAATAGCATCAAAAAAAATAAAATACTTGGGAATCAATCTCACAAAAGAGGTGAAAGACTTCTACAATGAGAACTACAGAACACTAAAGAAAGAAATTAAAGAAAACCTTAGAAGATGGAAAGATCTCCCATGTTCATGTATAGGAAGAATTAATATTGTCAAAATGGCCATACTACCAAAAGTGCTATATAGGTTCAATGCAATTCCAATTAAAATCCCAATGATGTACCTTACAGAAATAGAGCAAGCAATTATGAAATTCATCTGGAAGAATAAGAAACCCAGAATAGCTAAAGCAATCCTCAGTAGAAAGAGCGAAGCAGAGGGTATCGCAATACCAGATCTTCAACTCTATTACAAAGCAATAGTAACAAAAACGGCATGGTATTGGTACCAAAATAGACAGGTAGATCAATGGTACAGAATAGAGGACATGGACACAAACCCAAATAAATACAATTTTCTCATACTAGACAAAGAGGCCAAAAATATGCAATGGAGAAAAGATAGCCTCTTCAACAAATGGTGCTGGGAAAACTGGAAAACCATATGCAACAGAATGAAATTAAACCCTTATCTCTCACCCTGCACAAAACTCAACTCACAGTGGATCAAGGAACTTGGAATCAGACCAGAGACCCTGCATCTTATAGAAGAAAAAGTAGGCCCAAACCTTCAACTTGTTGGCTTAGGAGCAGACTTCCTTAACAGGACTCCCATAGCACAAGAAATAAAAGCAAGAATCAACAACTGGGATAGATTCAAACTAAAAAGCTTTCTCTCAGCAAAGGAAACAATCAGTAATGTGAAGAGAGAGCCTACAGAGTGGGAGAATATCTTTGCCAATCATACTTCAGATAGAGCGCTAATATCCCGAATCTATAAAGAAATCAAAAAACTCTACACCAAGAATACAAATAATCCAATCAACAAATGGGCTAAGGAAATGAACAGACACTTCACAGAAGAAGATCTACAAGCAATCAACAGATATATGAAAAAATGTTCAACATCTCTAATAATAAGAGAAATGCAAATCAAAACTACCCTAAGATTTCATCTCACCCCAATTAGAATGGCGATTATCAAGAACATAAGCAACAATAGGTGTTGGCGAGGATGTGGGGAAAAAGGTACACTCATACATTGCTGGTGGGGTTGCAAACTAGTGCAGCCACTCTGGAAAGCAGTATGGAGATTCCTCAGAAAGCTTGGAATGGAACCACCATTTGACCCAGCTATCTCACTCCTTGGCCTATACCCAAAGGACTTAAAATCAGCATACTACAGAGATACAGCCACATCAATGTTCATAGCTGCTCAATTCACTATAGCCAGATTGTGGAACCAACCCAGATGCCCTTCAGTTAATGAATGGATAAAGAAACTGTGGCATATATATATACAATGGAATATTACTCCGCCATGAGAAATGACAAAATTATGGCATTCGCAGGGAAATGGATGAAATTGGAGGGTATCATTCTAAGTGAGATAAGCCAATCTCAAAAAACTAAAGGACGAATGATCTTGCTGATAAGCGGATGAGGACATACGGGGGTGGGGGGTAGGAGGGGTTAGTGTTAGGGTTAGGGTTAGGTTTAGGGTTAAGGATAAGGAGGGTGGTAAGAATGAGGAAGAAAGGAATGTATAGAGGGAAAAGAGGGGTGGGAGGGGAGGGGGAAGGAGAAAAAATAACAAAATGAATCAAACAACATTGCCCTATGTAAATTTATGATTTTCAATTAAAATTAAAAAAAAATTAAATCATTGTGGTTCAGCGGAGGAATTTTAAATACTACAACATTTCATGCTTTCTAGAATGTTTTTCCCCCTGAAGTATACCTTAAAATTTTAAAACAATTGCCTCTGAAATTGCTTTCTTAACTGCTTCAAGACTAATTGAGATCTGAGTTGATAAAACTTACAGCCTTGTGTTCTTATGGGCTATGCATGCCTCCTTTTACCAATGAACTGAACTTCAACAGATACAGTGTACTAAGCTGCATTCTCTATTTGGTACTTAGCAGTTTCAATTAATGTCACCTCATCTGCTAATACCAAGATCCCCCATTGTGGTCCCACTTCTTCTCAACTCTCAAACACCTCTTATGTTTTGTAGTGGGGTACATGGAAAACTCTGGATTGCACTTGGAAAGCTTTTCTCATGTCCTAGAGAAAAGAGATGAAGATTAATAAGGGAGATCACAGCTAAACAAAAGTCGTGGATGGCAGTTAATCCTTAATCTACTGACCAAAGGAGAAGAAAGTTCTCTTTAATATTTTCCATTAGAAATCCAATTTAAAAATATAGTTGAAACTGACTGGTTATGTACCCAAAATAGATTAAGATACATATAACTAGACTTTGTTCATTCAATCAACATTCAGTTGAATTAATAGTCAGCATCTTTTTTTTATAATTTATTTATTTTGATTCATTGTAAACAAATGGGGTACAACTTGCTTCTCTGGTTGTATATGAAGTAGAGTCATACCATTTGTGTAACTATACATGTACATAGGGTAATGATGTTTGTCTCATTCTGTTATTTTTCCTTCCCCCTGACCCTCCCACCCCTCTTTTTCCTCTATACAATCCATCCTTCCTCCATTCTTGCCTCCCTCCCATCCCCCATTAGGTATCATCATCTGCTTATCAGAGAGATCATTCGTCCTTTGTTTTTTTGGGATTGGCTTATCTCACTTAGCATGATATTCTCCAATTTCATCCATTTGCCTACATATGCCATAATTATATTCTTCTTTATGGCTGAGTAATATTCCATTGTGTATATATATCACAATTTCTTTATACATTCAGTGTCCTTTTTGATATCCATTACTTTAAGGTTAGTCATTGTATTCTCCAAAACACCATTTGAAAATGCTAATAGTTATGAGAGATGGAACAATAAAATCTTTGACACTTAACTTTTTTCCATAACTGTAAGAGACTAAGATACTTGAACAATATTAGAGATTTTTTAAATGAACATTAGTTCAATTAATATTAGTAAGTCCTGAGTCTCGTTCAGTACTTCCATAAGCTATAGAATGAATGTTTTTGTGCCCTCCAAAATTCATATGCTGAAGCTCTAACCCCTATTTGGAGACTATAAGGCCATCACAGAAGCAATTGGATCCCTTATCCAGTTGAGGATTAGTGACCTCATAAGAAGAGACACTAGAGAGCTAGTGTTCTCTCTTTCTTTCTGTGATCAAACAAGAAAGGTCAGATGAGGACATAGTCCCAAAATGATCATCTGCAATCCAGGAGGAGAGCCCTCACCAGGAACCAAATCATTCAGCACCTTAAAATCTTTGACTTTCCAGCCTCCCAAACTATGGGAAATATGCTTATATCTCTTAAGCCACCCGGTCAGTGGTATTTTGTTATGGCAGACCTGGCAAACGACGACACATAGGAATGCCAACTTATAAAATTCATAGCAACACTGATTATGAGTAATTGTGTAGGCTATTGTTTCTCATATTTTATTTGTCATGTTTCAGATAAGTAAACACAAGCAAAAACTGATTTTAAAACAAAAAGAACCTATTCTGAATTCCTATATGCCTAAATACTGTAATAGAAAAAAAAATGGCTCATAGTTATTTTTCACTTGAAGAAATTTGCAGTTTTATTAGGCAATAAAAGACACAGAAGATAAAATTATGGACCAATGTTAGAAACTTTCTAAGACTGGCACTTGGAAGATGTTGATATAGGTGGTCAGTCATAGATACACCTAAATTCCCTTTCTGTACTTTAACCACAAGTGCAATTATTCTTTTCTCTTCCTCATCCTAAATATTCCCAGGCAAACAAATACTTTACAATTATGTGGGTACTTCAATCACTTTTACCATCATTGAGGAGAGTGGTCTGATTAGACAGTGGCATGAAGTTAAGAAATATTTAACATGTTACATCATCTGGTGGTATTCATGATTTATTTGACCTGACTGAGAAAGTAATGTTCACTCCAATGAAATACATTTCTGTTGGCAGAATTTCATCATTGTGGTCGATAATTTGCAGTCCATAAATAGCTCCTGTCTGTTTCACATGTGTTTGGAATGGATGAATTCAGGACCTTGATCACATCTCTTGGTATGATTAAGGAAAGCAAACACAGAAACAAAAATGTGGTGTGGGACAGTTTCATGTGAGATAAAACATTTTTCCTAGTTTTAGAAAGTGGGGTAAAATAAAGGCAATTTGAAAAACTTTTGAAAGGAACATCAAGGCAGACAAGAGTGAATAACCAAGGCAAGCCTGGGTATAATCTTCAAGAATAATTTCAATGAGAAATATTAATTTTGTCATTTTTTATTTACCCCAACTATTTCTTCTGTGCCTCTTCCTTTACCCATACTATGAGCATCAATGGTCATGGGTTTTCAGACAATATAGGTATGTTTGTTACTGGTAATTGAAAGTCTTGGAGTTCAAAGCATTCTGGATGCTTATATTTAAACAGTTGTAGTCACTTTTGTTTCATTGGAATGGAACTAAGAATTTGGTTTGGCTTTTAAATATGAAAAAAATATTCTAAAGATGTTTCTAATCAAGTGAGTGTGTAATTGGTGTGTGCCTGAAACTCATCAGCTCAATAGGGAAGCAAAAGCAATGTCCCATGTTCCCATCTTTCTTGGGAGCTCATTACCTGTGTGTTGGCTCAGATCAGTTCTGTTTCACAGAGAATACTGTATGTGTATTTGTTGAAAGCAATGATTTAAAAGTTTTATTTCTAAAAATCCATCTTTCTCCTTTTCATATGTAGTTGCCTATTCTTATTCCATTAGCACCTCCATCACAATGTGAACTGGATAAGTCAGGAGTGGTGGCACACCCCTATAGTTCCAGCTGCTCAGGGGACTGACCAGAGGATGCTTAAGCTCAGCAATGGGAGGCCAGCTTAGGAAAATCATGATAATACATCTCCAAAAGTAAAAACGTGAAACTTCAAAACTTCATTTTCCCCTTTATTTCTTACAATACTACTCTTTTTTCCATCATGGCTTGGATGTCCTTCATTTTGAATTTTCTATGTTGTGATTGAAGTTTTGCCAAAGTTCTCTTAACCCTTGGTTGATTACTTAAATTCATACCAAAGAAATGATGGTGGTCAGAATAGGAAGTTTCTGTATTTTCTGTGTAGTAGCACATGTCATTCACCTCCTACACACCAGCCTTCTTGCTGATCCTTGTGCGCACAAATCCTTTTCTTGCTTCAGAATTTTTGCACTAGTTGTTTTCTTTGACTGGAATGTTTTTCCTCTGCTTGGCTCACCCCTTCAATTCTTGAGGTTTCTGTTCAAAACCACCTCCTCTTGAGGCCCTTCTTGAACATATTGTCTATCTCCACAGAACCATTTCATCTATTGAACTCTTGTCCTGTTTTCTTTCCCTCACTTGGCATTATGTAATTAGAGTTTTTCTATTGGATGTATTTGTTCAATGCAGTTCCTTTACTAGGATATAAAATGTAGAGTCCATGAGGCAATCAACACTAATTGCTACATTCCAAGTATCTAGAACACTGGCATAGTAAGCATTTAGTTAATGTTGGTTTTCTAAATAAATCACAAATACATTACCTCTCCTGACATACATGAATACTTAATTAGATGGCTAAATTCCCGGCTCTGCATGGGTGTTGATAATAGATAAGCATTTCTTTTAGGCCTTGGTTAGGAAGGGGCTACACTGGTTTAGGACCTAATTTTTTGTAAAAGTAAGGAGACAGTCTTAGAAGTCCCCTATCCATTTTTTCCCTTCTGCTTCCTTTGTAGTAGTCCAGAATGACCTCAAAACCTTATTCTCTTTAAAGCTGCCCCTCATCATGAAATCACCCCAAAAGTTCATGTTTTGAAAGCTCATGTTTTGACATGATGCCCAGTGGAACAAGGTTTAGAGGTAGAATGATTAGATTAGATTATGAAAACCATCATGTAAACTCACCAATGGATTGATCCATTTGATGAATTAATAATTTAATGGATTACTGGGTGGAGTAAGGAGGTCATTGGGGGAGTGTTCTTGGAGAATATATCTTGTCTCTGGCTTCTCCCCCCGCCCTGCCCTCTCTCTCTCCACACTTCTTCTCTCCCTGTCTGCCCCTTTCTCTCCCCTGTCCTGGGACTCTCCACTCTCCCCACCCACCAATCTCTCTGCACCCCTTGGCTGCCATAAGCTGAGAAGCTTCCCTCCACTCTGTCTTTCTGCCATAATGTTCTGCCTCTCCATGAGCTCAGAATAATGGAGTGGGTCAGTCATAGACTAAACCTCTGAAACAGTGAGCCCATTCTAAACTTTTCCTCCTCTTAAGTTCTTCTTATCAGGTCTTTCAGTCACAGTGACACATAACTGACTAACACATAAACCTTTAGGTAACTGAATTAAATATGTGATCTAACTCTCCTTTGTTTTATTCATACCAGCCAGCTATGTGAATGCCTCTCTGGGCCTAAACCAGAGGCTCCCATGCAGCCTTCTCCTGACTATGCTCTGACAAATATTACTAAAATAAGAGTAATAATCATGAATATTTGCTCTTTTAATATAAATTTATTGGGATCTTAAAGGGCTTTGGAGAAGAAAGGAAAAGTATGCTTATTCTACCATCTTTTCTTGAAATATTAATATTTAAGTTGAGACTTTCATGAACTTACTTTTTTAAAACCTGTTTTCTTCTACCAAGACACCAGAACTACTTCAGAATACTAAATTAACAGTATTGTTTATGTGTTTTTACTTCCTGTGTTAGCTTTCCAAATTCTTCCTACACTAGATTAACAAAAAAAAAAAAAAAGTCTTCTATTTAAAAAAAAAGACAAAATTTAGCAAACAGGAAAAGAAAAAATGAAAGCAAATATTACCCCAAAACCTTAATCATTCCCAGAATTCCATTTCTCCCTAATAATTAAAAAACTCAATCCACACATTTCTGAGGTATAAAAACCTCCCACAGCTGTATATACACCCTATTCTCAAAACCCAAAAAATTTCACTACAGTCCTAGATATGACATAAATTTATAAACCATTATAATACGGGAAGGAGATAAAATACATTTTGTTTCTTCTACCCAAGGTTTAAATATGTTGCTTCTATCCCTTAATGATCACCCTGTAAATTTAACAACTCAACATTGAGTTCAGTGGATCAAACACTCAGGTTACCTTTTTAAAAAAAAAAAAAAACACAAAAAACTTCTATTTTTTGTAAAAAAAATCTCTCCATTGTAATGCTATAGTCATTGAAGTCAGGTTAAGCATGAGTGTGGTAAGTAGGGTGCCAAGGAACACTTTCTAAATTCCAGAGATTGCCATGGACATGGAATATTGTCCCACAAGTGCCTTCTTTCAGAAAAAGGACAGTAGAGAACAGTTACGTTTCAAGTCCACCCCCACACTGACCTCTTCTATGGTGGGGCCACACATGACCAACCCTTGTGTGTGGGTGATGAGTAGTGTGGCATTCACCTAATTTTTTGGCTTCTGCTCAAATGTAGGTGGTGTTTAGACAACATTTTCTATTAGGTTTCCTTTTAAAAGTTTCTCTTCTGCCCCAGATTTTTTATCTTGGGAAAATATAAAGCCAAAAAACATGAAAATTGAAGAGGCCTAGAGCCAACAACTGGGAAGTCAGTCACAGAAATCTTATAGCAATGAGCAACGAATTATTGTTTCTTTTAGTTCAATACTGTTTTGATAATTTAAAAGGAAAAATAGGAAACACCAAGAGGATTGAAAGTTATTTTTTTTAAATTGATATCTTTGTCTTTATTACATCACCTGAACTTAAGAACCTTCAACCCCAAACTAAAGTCAGTCAAAAATGAGACCAGAAGAATTAAAACTAAACATTGGGCAAGGTAATACGGTTTATCAAATTAGGAAGACATAAAGTAAACAGGATGGTTACTTCCTATAAGAAAATAGCCTAACCTTGGAACAAAATGACCAAATCACTCAAACATCCCAAATTTTGACTTTTGGTGTTTGATAGACCTGGGTTTGATTCCCAAGTTAACTACTTATTGAGTTCTGCCATCTCTCAATGTTAATTTTCTTACCTTAAAAAATAGGAATAATAAGACTTAATCCCCCAGAGTATAATTGGGGCTTTGATCATTGAGTCCATTTTCTTACTGTAATAGAATACCTGAAAGTGGGTCATTTAGAAGGGAAAGCAGTTTACTTGGCTGACACTTTATTTGTAAGTCCAGGGACATGGTGCAACTTCTGGTGAGAGCCTTCTACTTCTTCATTTCCTGGAAAAGAGACAAAGAGTGGCAGTCTCACTGTACCCCATTCTCTCAAAAATTAACGAATTCTGTAAGAGAGATATTAATCCCTCTTAGTGACTCAACCACTTTTTAAAGGCCCCACCTTCCAACACCACCAGATTGGCCATCAAATTTTAATGCAAGTTTTGGAGGGGACAAACTATTCAAACCACAACAAAGATAACAAGGTAATGTGTGTAAATCTTATTAAAAATGTCTGTTTTACAAGGTCAAAGGTCACAAGTCAGTTCCAAGACACCTAGTTTTGAGTATTAACTCCCCGGTTACTAACTCTGACTTTTCCAAGTTTCTTTATCCTGATCTTTATTTTTTTTTTTTTAATTTTCTTTCTTTCTTTCTTTCTTTCTTTCTTTCTTTCTTTCTTTCTTTCTTTCTTTCTTTCTTTCTTTTCTTTCTTTCTTTCTTTCTTTCTTTCTTTCTTTCTTTCTTTCTTTCTTTCTTTCTTTCTTTCTTTCTTTCTTTCTTTCTTTCTTTCTTTCTTTCTTTCTTTCTTTCTTTCTTTCTTTCTTTCTTTCTTTCTTTCTTTCTTTCTTTCTTTCTTTCTTCTTTCTTTCACTTTTAAGCAGGACTAAGAATTGGACCCAGGGCCTGGTGCAAGCAGTCTATACTGAGGTGCACCCTAACCCTTTTTAAAACTTATTTTGAAACAGGGTTTTACTCAGATACCCAGGCTGGCCTGGCTCCTGAATTTTTTTTTTAAGGTTGAAGTTACTTTAATAAAGATTTAGTTTATGAAGCAAATTCATTTGTTTAAACAACTTTTATTATCTTGTACTCTGCCAAGCCCTCCTTTATGCTCTTGGAATAAAATAGGAGATCCAACAGGTGATAGTTCCCTTCCACATTAAGCGAGGATTCTAATATGTAGTCTGATCAAATCTTTAAATGTAGCTGTAATTTATTTAACACAAAGATAAATGAAAAATACAATTTTTATACAAAGATCGAATTATAGCTTTCCTATTTTACTCTCTAAAAGAGCATTACTGAACAGGTAAGGATAAGGATCTCACTTTAATTCCAAGGCTTGTCTTTAGCTAAGAAACAGATTTTCATTTTTTGTGGAAGAGAGTTTTAAGAAGCAATGGAGAAAGGATGAAATAAATTTATAATTTAAAAATACATAGAAGGAATTTGACTCATAGGCAGCAATTTGGTAGTTTCAGTGTGTCCTTTGCTTCCAAAAGAAATTACTTCTGGAAACTATGACTCCAAACCCCAAAAGGATTAATTATTTTTATTTATTTTAGTGTTCAGCAGCAGGTTGAGGAAGTTTGTTTAAGTTGGTGTTTGCTCAATTTCCTTCTTTCTCCAAGTTTGGTGAGTTTGAGATTATTGTAGGAAAAAAAAAAAAAAGAGAGAGAAAAGTTAATTTCTCATATTCTAACTATTTCTTTTGGTTCAATGATAAAATGATAAAATGTTTATAGTTTTTAATCTTCTTATAATAATCAAATAAACATTCCCTGACAGTAAATATAATTGTGCATGCATGCATACGCATACTAATTAATGATCAAATAAAAATTCCAAGGACTGCTGCAGTTGATTGAATTTTGTTCTTTATATTTATAATCACGGTTTTGGAAATAACTTGCCTGCCAAGTTTCTTTTATTCTCACCTCATAGTGAAAGTACCATATGTGTATTTTTTTTTATAATCAAGAAGAAACCCAATCTTTTTTTAATTGGTTGCTGTGTGGTAGGTTGGTGAATGCACTATTTATGAGCAAAACCACAGTGTAAACAAGCCTAAAGGAAAGTATGGAAAACTCCATGGGACGTTGGCCAAGATGGATTTATCAGGAAAAGAGGAATGGAGTGAGGTTAAGGACTTATATTTTGCCTTAAGGTTACCTGTGGTTATAATGAGGTGTAAGAAAGTGAAGAAAAGGAATCCTAAAATGAACAGGAATTATTATATTGCCTTTTCTATTTCCCTAGATCAATCATCAGTATGGAAGTAATGTGTATTACTTATGGGAAGGTAGATGAGTTTTCTGGGATGGGAGGGGATTTGTTTTATGATTTTGGTTCCCTAAATCAATCACTTCCTTCCCACCCCCACTTTTCAGGGTTGTTGTGATAGGTACAATTAATAGTATATATGTATTCTGATAGCAGAGTTGTTTTCCTCTTTTTTAAGGTGCAAACTGTCTCTCTCAATTTAGCCTGATTATATATCTTGGAATAGAGTCACTTCTGCAAACATTAATTTCACTCTTTTGATTGGTCTTTCAATATTCCAGTCAAATAATTTCTAAGACAACTCTTCACTTTCACTTCTATATTTTAAAATTCTCCTATGTTTAGATGAACTCCCCAGCTTTCCAGCAGCTGAAGAACCTTACATGTTAAAGATCATGCACCCACATATGTAATTTGATGCCATATATGTCTTCTCCTTCACAGTCATACATTTTGAAATCATAGTGTGTTTTCACATCCTCCCTTTCTACTCATTCCTTGTCCTTGAAAAATCAGCCTCTGTTCTTATCACATGACTAAAAATTGCCTTCATTAATACAAGCAATGACTTAGTACCTGCAAAAACTGATATTTTGCTTTTTTTTAATTTGATATGTAGGACTCTTCAACAATTGAGCCATATCTATTCTCCATGAGTTCATTTTATTTCAGCAGGCTTATCTTACAGGCACCTAAGCTTAAAATGTTCTAAGCTGAACTTTTCACCTTTTCCTCACTCCTCCACCCACCAAACAACTCTTTTCTGTGTTCTTTCCCTCTGAAAATAACACTAGCATCTATTCAATTTACAAAGCCAGAAATAAATATGTAATTTAAATATTCATTTTCCTTTATCCTCACATCCAAATATTAACAAAACTTACCATTCTCATTCTTCATTTTTGTGGTTACTACCTTAGTCTCAACCACCATTGCCACACAACTGGATACTGTTACAGTTTTTAATTACTCTCATTAACTCCTGCATGGTTTTCTTCAGCTTATTTTTATATCATAGTTGTACTTATCTTTTAAAACAAAATCCAATCATGTCATTTTAAACAATTAAATCCTATCTATTGTACTTAGATCAGAATCCAAACATATGAATATGACTCAAAAGGTCCTTCATCATTCAGTCACTGATTGATTACATTACCTGCCTCATATCTAACCTCATATCCTACTGTGCACACAACAGTTACTCTTATACACACATAGACACACACGTTCACTTTAAGAACTATCCATGTTAAACTGCTTGTAATAGGTTCCTAAAGCACTAGGTTGATTCCTTCCCTTCAGTTGCCTATCAGTATTTTACTTGACTATCAGCTACTAACATTTAGTTTTCAGTTAAACGGACTCTACTTTCTAGAATGTCCCCTAATTGGTTCTCTGGGTTCAGAGTTTTTGTTTTATTCCTTCCTGGATATTCCCTTATGTCACCTAACAGACTAAATCTTAATTGCCCATCTCCTCCCACTGGACAACAAGTCATTTAGTTATGATTGTCTTACTTGCTACTCCATCCAAGAACCAATCATAAATACTGCAACTCAGTATGTTCTCAATAAATATTAAGCATATACAGAATACAAAATTCATCAATTGAATTTTTATTATTAATGTATACAACTGAACTTTTAAATATAGCACTTATTTTTTTTTATTTCTAAAGCATGCTTTGTGGAAAATTTAACAACTATGATAGAGTGCTTAAAGTTGTACTCACAATTATATCATGTAGCAATAATAGCATTTTCTGAAAATCCATCACTTATTTTTGCACAATTCAAAAAATTATATATAATTTTTTAAACTGCTTTTTAATATCTATATTACAGTAAGGCTATTTTATAGTATACATAAATGTGATTTGCTTTGTTTTTAAGTCAATACTATCGAGGTTTACTTTTTCTGATCTAGTCTTCATAAACAATTCAGTGAAACAGACACTATTTTAAAATGTTCAATATGTTAAAAATATGTCTTAGATATTGTAAAAAGAAAGAAGCTGGCTCTTCTAAAATTATTTTCTCCAAAAATAGATTATTAAATGCTGCAAAATTCCTTACTTGACAGTGGTAGGGTGCATTTTTGTTTATTTAAAATATGTTGTTCAGGTCTGTGACACTTGTCTGGAAAAGTTAAAAATGAAATTTTTTAAATTTTTAAAAGTTAAAAATGTATGTGGTAGCATACAAATACATGTGTCCAAGGGATATTATAAAATCCTCCCTAGCCTCACTGAATTGTGTCCTCCAAATGGCTGGCCCTAGAAAAGTAAATATGTTGAGATCCTCATTTGGATAAGTAGGTAGAGCAGGTGTCTCAAAATCAATGTCTGGAATTCAATGGATATAAAGACCCCTGGACCATTTGTTACTAACAACCCTTTATCCCACCTGCAGAGACTCTAGATTATTAGGTTTTTGTTAGGGCTCAAGATTATTCTTATTATCCAGTTCTAGAGTGATTCTAGTGTGGGGATTGTGGGTATCCAGTGATTCTGGCTCTGCCTCACTTGCAGACACATCACACCTAGGAATTTTAAGAATGTTTTAATTAGTGAATTATAGTTACACATGACAATAATTATTGTTTTAAACCCACACTGTTTTTGTACACTGAGGCCTTCCTATAATGACATAATTATTTCCATAAAAGAGCTTCTGTCAGAATTGGAGGCTCATGTAATATAGAATGAATTTTGACATAGTAACTGAAATTCATTTAGTGTCTGTATTATTTTACTTCACATGATATTTTATCACTTAATGAGGAATTAAAATTGAAATATATCATTTTGGTAAGTGTAAATATCAAGTCCATAAAAGGATTTATGTAAAATATCTCTGGTTTTCTTACATTAAAATATATTAATTAGCTTAAATTCTAAGATAGTTTAATGACTTTAAAGTCCATTATAAATTTTAATTATTGACTATTATTAGTTTTCAACAATAGGGAGAAGAAACAGATTGGAAAATACACATTTTAAAACATAAACCTTATTTCTGGTTTCACCTTTCACATAACTTTATTGAGTTCTCTCTCCTTCTCCTAACCTCCTTTACAGATCATCAATTTACCAAACACTTAGCACTTTCTTACTACCTAGAATAATGTAGAAATGAAAATAAAATCTGTATTTGCTTTGCCTTTCTTCTCAGCTCTCCTCTCTGTATTTTCATGATGATCAAATGAAATAGCTCTGTAAACTGTAGTTCCACACCAATATAAAAATTTTATTTACTATGGTTGCATTGATTAAGCACAAAAAATGTTGTCTTAAAAGTTGGTTTTGTGAACTTCCTAACGAAGATCATATAACTAAAAAAAATGTGCTGCAGAAAATTATTTTCTAAACGTTTACATTTTCCTAAGAACCTTCTTTATCACTGGTTTACATATTATTTGTCTCTGTTAATGCTGGTGCTTAAAACTAAATTTTTCTCAAGTCCAAACTAGGATTCATTATCTTGGCAATATATCTAGCTTTCCTCTGAGAATTTGTCATTGCTAACAACTGCTCTATTCTCATTAAAATTTCTTCCTAATTTCATTCAATAATACACAGATTATTTCCCTAAAATATCTATTCCTTGTAGTTGTCTTATTTGGAAATCAAAACAATTGAAGGTGGTGAAATGAATTTAAATCCCAAAGGTATTTCATTGTGAATGAATGTACATTTGTGTGTGTATGGGTGTGTGTGTGTGTGTGTGTGTGTGTGTGTATTAGTAAATACATGTATTTAGGTGATAACTTATGTAAGAAAATCTCATTTCCCATGTATAAATGTAATCAAGCATTTCTGTATCCATATAACACTAAACATTTTATTAACTGAAACTGCTCTGACTATATTCCTCTGCTGATGACACATCTCCAGATAGATCTGTTAGCACATGTGATTATATCTGAATCATGCTATCAAAACGCTGACCTTAGCTGTTTGGAGTGTGGACACCTGACACAACAGAATGTAATCTGCTACTGACATACAAAGCTGTATGATTCCAAGACTGTGCTCAAACAACAATTGTGGTAATCACTTGATCAATCCTGGGAATTAAAAGTGGAGGAGACCCAGGACAAGATGAGGAAGAGTCATCGAATTCATCCTGAGAGTAGAACAGAAGCATGGATTTCTTTTAAAAGTCAAAACGGGAGAAAGAAAGACAAATTCAGTTACGAACATGGCATAATACCACAACAGGTATAAATCAACTCCTGGTCTTGAAGGTATTTCAAGATGCCATATTAAGACTCTAATAAATCTTAAGCTGAATCCTTTCCATTTTCCTTTCCGTAGGCCTGGCTATACTATATAAACTATTCTATAGTTACTATTCTCAAGAGGCCAGACTATTGATATTTTCTTGGGTGCTTCAATGTTCCTTGGGATTCTAGGAGCTTACCTAACCCAAATTCCTATTCTACTGTGGTCAAGAAAGAGTAAGGCCCATTCTTTTCTTAATTGGATACTATTTCTTTTGGAATTCATAAAGAATCTTAGAGTAAAAATGTCTCCTAAAATAAAGGATCTATCATTGTGTGGATTCCATTTATTCCATTTCAGTAGTGGCTCTGACAGTTTGATTTTGAAGGATAGAAAGTGGTTCTGTAAGTCTGGACAGGCTTGGTTGTTCCATCTATTTTAAAAAGGACATTTTAGCTGATAGATAGTAGCACACATATTCAAACATGCACATGCTCATTCATCATTTAAACTTGTGGCAATGCCTAAATAGTAGCTTTTATTTTCCCCTAGACCAATCTAACTTTATTGGGTAAAGACAAAAATAAATCTTCACATTTGTTATTCTGCAATTGTTTTTTGTAGTGACTACTATAGAATTCTAGACTCTCAAGACTTATTTTTGTGCTTAGAACTTAATGAAGTGTTCCAGCAAGGTTTCTGCATGAAATTCCTTCTTTATGTCACTGCATCGTGAACTCAACCTCACTAGAGAAAATTCAGACTCTGCAGCTTACATGAAAATCATCTAAAGGAGTTTTTAAATTTTAGAAAGAATGGTCTGGAAGAACTCAAGAATTAGAAGAAAAACAACAATAATAATCTCATCAGATTTATGAAAATTCATCATTTTCAATAAAATATGTGTAAGATATAAGGGATATTGTTCTCAGAATATCCAAGATAGAAATAAGGGATATTGTTCTCAGAATATCCAAGATAGAAATTTACTTAGAACTTTCCCGGGAGTTGGCTGGTATTGCAGGCAATTGAAAAGTGCCAAATTTGGGTAGAAGCCTGAGCTTTAGGCATTTTAAAAGTCAGGACTCTATATAATTTTCCTGTAAAATAAATGGTGCACATTTTGTATTTTTCAGCATTGAAGTAGAAATAAACAGAGTGATGTCCATGATGGATTGCTAAGTAAGAACAAGTTGCATATATATGTACAACTTTTATGAATACAAATAGTACTCAAATCCTCTAGATGTGTGGGGTTTTTTTTTTTACATATTTGAAATTTTTTTACATTTTTACATTTTACATTTTTTTACATTTTTACATATTTGAAAGTTAAGAACAATGTATGACAGGTATTAGCATTAAACAGCATGTGATGAGAAAAACAGAAGAAATTAGCGGAAGTATGACTATAATGGATTTATACAAACCATTATTCTTTTGTGCTATTTTAGTGTTTTTATTCTGGTGGAGCTTACAAGGTATTAGGTTTGAAATTTTGAATCAGGCATTTAAGATTTAAAGGATTTAGAACAATGTTTTTAATATAAAATAAAAACTAGATCACACAAAAGTATTCTAAATTTAAATGTTTGTGTGTGTGTGTGTGTGTGTGTGTGTGTGTGTGTGTGTGTGTATGTGTGTGAATGTGATGCCAGCTCATGTTTTATTGCTGAAAGGATAACTCCTCATCTGCAGTGTAATGCACTGTAAACAAACATGATTTCAAGGAACTGTGTTAAGCATAAGTAAAATTGAATTATAATTGATGACTGAATTGTTTGAATATTTTCCTTCAGAAAATATTTCTCAGAAAAATGCTTGTCTTATATGTGACTAATAAGTCATTTATTTTTCTTACATAAAAATTGTTTCAAAGAAGTAGCACAGAGCGTGTCATATTTAAAAGTACTCAAACGCTCCATACAACTTTCTAGAGAAAATTCAACTCATTAGAATGGAATCTGGGTCTCATCTCTCCTTCCTGCTTTCCTTGTTGACTTCCTCTCCTCCATCTCTCTCCTTACCTGCTTTTCTTCAGCTTCATGAAGTACTTCGGATTGTGGAAGTTCTCCTACCTTCTCTGCCTCTGTGTCTTTGTACGTTTTGCTTCCTCGTGCTTGAATGTCCTCCCAGCTAAGTTCCACTTTTCCAGATAGGTTTATTCCTCCTTCAGTGTTAAGGCATGATGTCTCCTCCAGGTCACATTTTTATGCCTCCAAGCATTAGCCTGGATTAAGTGTCTTCCCAGCACATCCCCAGAATATCTCAGGATTTTTCTTTCTCATGGCATTCATCCCAGTGAATTCAATTTTTCTCAGCTTTATTGAAATATAATTGACATACAATAAAGGGTACATTGTAAAATGTATAATTTAATGAGCTCTGACATATGTATACAGCCATGAAACCATCACCACAAATCAAGATAATGAACTTTTTCCATCACCCACAAAAATTTCTTCATGTCCCTTTGTGTTTCCTTCTATTCCTCTGCACCCTCCCCATGTATCCCAAGGCTACCACCAATCTGCTTTATATCATGATAGATTATTTGGAGTTGTCTAGAATTTTACATAAATGGAACCATATAGCATGCACATTTTAATTTCTTGTTTTTTTCATCCAGAATAATTATTTTTAAGATTCATTGTTTTTACACGTCTTTCTTAGTAGTATTCCCGTGTATATCTTACCACAATTTGTCCATTCATCCGTTAGTAAATATTTGTATGTTTCCAGTTTGGGGTTATTACAAATAAAGTTGCTATGCACAGTTGTGGACAAGTCTTTGAATGGATATGTTTTTACTATTTTTCCTATGCATATACCTAGGAGTATGGATTACGTTGCTAGTGCCACAATAAATTAAAACAATAGAAATTTTTTCTCCCACTGTTTGGGGGCTGGAGGTCCAAAGTCAAGGTATTGGCAGGAGCATGCTCCCTCCAAAGGCACTCGAGAATAATTGTTCCTGGTCTTTTCTGGGATTCTGTCATTCATAAGCATTCCTTGGCTTGTAGATGGATCCCTCCAATCTTTGCCTCTCTCTCCATGTGGCCTTCTACCCTGTGTGTCTATCTGAGTCCAAATCTTCTGCTTCTTTTAATCATTGAGTTTTCCCAAAACACCAGCGCTTAGGAAAAATTAATGTTCCTTTCTGGTTAAATAAATACACATATAGATCTATATGTACATGTTCATAGTAATCAGTAATTTTTCAACCCCAAATTATTGGGATTTTTATGTAAGAAGTGGTAAATAAAGAGATTAAGGAAAGAGGCGTACACTTTTACCATTATGCTTTTTACAACTATTATCATGTGAGGAATGACTGATGATGTCATAAATGTTTTTAATTATAAATTAGCATACTGTGTTAAAATAACAATTTGAATGACAACAACAAAAACCCCAACAAACTGCACAATTATGTCTTAAATTAATTTTAAATATTAATATGAAATTTAGCCCTACATTTTCTAAAATATTTTTTAAAATTTATTTTTATTGTAAACAAATGGGATATATCTTGTTTCTCTGTTTGTACATGAAGTAGAGTCATACCATTTGTGTAATCATACATTTACATAGGGTAATGGTGTTTGATTCATTCTGTTATTTTTTCCTTCTTAATCTTTAAAACAATAGCATCAGGCTGGGGATGTGGCTCAGTGACAGAGCACTTGCCTGGCATGTATGAGACACTGGGTTTGATTCTCAGCACCACATACAAATAAATAAAGGCCCATCAACAACTAAAAATTAAATAAAAAAGGATTCTTTAAAAAAATAAATAACATCAAGGATGAAAGATCATTCAAGTTTTAAAAGGTTAAACAGACTGATGATATTTCGTAGAGTTATTTAAACCATCTTTAATTTTTAAAAACTAAAAGCAACTCTTAAATTATTTTCAAATGAAAACAGAGTCTTTTCAGAAAAAAATTAGGACAATTCTGTTTGTTACTTATTTCAGATGAGCTTATAGGCTATTTGAAATAAGAAACTTGCTATTTGGTTAATCGAAGATTTTAAAATTCCATTTAATATTTTTAACTACAAGCTTCCCAACAAAAAAAGTGTGAGATAAATTTTATATCCAAAATAAACACACTCGTTCTCTGGAAGTTTCATCTTCACTTTTTATTTTGATACATAAGTATTTTGTATACCCAGTTCATGGTGCACTAATGGAATATTCAATACCTGTTTGCCAGCAGACAGAGTATACTTCTTTATGATTGTTTTCACCACCAAGTTATATGGAAAAACTCTCCCAGTTTACTTCAATTACTGGAATTTATGGCAATGCAAATATACCCTTTGTTTCTATTGTGTACTGGGTTGAAGAGTGTACCCCCAAAATTCACATCCAGTGGGAAACTAAAATTTGACCTTGCTGGGATCTCCATAGTTGCCATTATATTAAACTGAGGCCATACTGAATTCAGGTGAGATCTCCCTTAACCCAATAACTGCTGTCTTTATAATAAAAGAGAAATTTGGACACTGAGATGCACAGAATACCATGCAACTATGGAGACAATTTAGAGTCATGCATCTACAAGGGAAGGAACTCCAAGGATTACCAGCAACAATGAGCAGAGGAGAGCAGGAACAGATTCTCCTTTAAAGCCCCCAGAAGAAGCATGACCCTGCTGGCACCTTGATTTCAGACTTGTAGCATCCAGAACTGAAACAATAAATGCTTAAGCTGCCCAGCTAATACATGATGTTATATGATAAGTTGTTTGTTTTATTTCCTGCCTTTGTTTTTTTTCTATGAAATCATACCCACCTTCCCACCCATGCATTTTGTGGGTGAAACTAATAAGAGGGAATTTCTGTTGCCTGACCAAAGGAACTTCAAACAAGAAAATCTGATGTACTAAACATAGAAAAATTCATTAAACTGCTTTTGACAAAATGGAACTGTGGTCCCTTTATTAGTACAAGGTCCTAATATTAACCTAGAAATCTGAATATGTTACATATGTGTGTCAGTCAGGGTCCAGTCAGCAAAGAAACAAAACATCATTTGGAGTCTAAAACAGAATTCAAGGCAGGTAATATATCTAATCGAAGAGGCTGAAGGGCTGACAGAGAAGTGGGAATGAACGAAACTAGGGATTAGGAGCAGGAAATTGCTTTCACCCTTAGACTGGAAGAACCAAGGAAAAGGCAGTTACTGCAGTGCAGAAAGAAGCTGGAAGCCTTGTTTGGTGGAGACTGCTCCTGTTGGAGACACCAGTGAAAAAAGGAAGGAGTTTAGCCTTCAGGAGACTTAACCCTGTTGAGTCCAATGACATAGGAGCCTGGAAAAGGAATTGGAACTTTTAAAGGTCAGTCCCTTCCCTTGTAAGCTGAGTAGGGGAACTAAAGGAACAAAGATGCAGGCAAGCAGATCTTTCAGGTCATATCGTATCATATTTCTGCTTACTTCTTCCATTATCGTCCAGGCCAGGACCTAATCATCATTCATTTTGTATTCTGTACACTTCTAACAACTTCCTTGACACTAGCTGAAATCTGCTCTTCACCCACGTAGATATGTTATTTGCTTAGGCCACCTAGCAGAGTGAATTTCTTCTTTTTTTAGAGGATATGAACTTCTTAAATTGATATTTTAGATCCCTAAATCAAATTCAATATATCTTAAAATATCTCTCATTATTTTCCTATTTGGTTGTTGTGCCCTTGCCAAATATAACCTGAATAGTGTTGTTGGAAATAAAAAGAAAAAAAACCCACTCATACAAAACTGTTGAATTAATATGATTAATTTCAAAATTGCATAATGCAGACTGTAATTCCTTTAGAAGAGTGAGGTTTATAAATCAATGGGAACAAGTATAGACCCTGAGTCTCTGAATTCTGTGTGAACACTTATATATATCTTACTCCAGTGTTTTGTCCCAGCAGTAGATCAGTGCACAGCCACAGTTGAAGCCCTATAATACTAACTGAATGAAATAAATCATGAATAACAACTTAGTTTTCTTAGGTTGAATGTCTTTGGAAAAAGTTTTATTAGCTAGATACCAGATTTATTTCTGCATATAATAATTAACTGACTAAGAGTATGAAAATGTCTTAAGTTTTAATGGAATTTTTCAAAATTTAAAAGTAGAGTATTGCATCCTCTGGTTTCTTACACAAAGTCAATGAAACATTGTTTCCTAAATTTCATAAATACCATTATGAGAAAGTAAAATATTTGGAACAACTTTACAAGATAATTATAAATGTTTAAAAGTATATATATACATACATATTTGAATAAAACAAGAGTCTTATACCTTTTATGGATAGTCAGTACACCCTCCTACAAGAGTTTTGAAAGTTCATAAAATCCAATCAGATCAAATGTATGCCTTTTCACTGGTGAAACAGATTTCCATAACCCTTGAGTTAATATAGACGATGTGTGGGAAATATATGCAGTCATACCTTATTGATATTGTGGGTCTGTTTCCAGACCACTACAACTAAGGAAGTTACACAAAATTGTTTCATTTCCCAGTGTTAATTAACTGTGTTGATGCAGTACTGTAGTCTATTAAGTGCACATGATGTCTAAAAATAATGTATGTATCTTAATTAAGATTAATTTATTACTAAATATATGCTAATAATCATCTGAGTCTTCAGTGAGTCATGAGCTTTCTGGTGGTGGAGGGAATTGCCTTGATATTGATGGTTGTCAACTGATGAAGGTGGTGGTTAACAAAGTGGGGTAGCTGTGTCCATTTCTGAAATAAGACAACAATGAAGTTTACTGATTTATTGACTCTTCCTTTAAAAGAGCTCTGTAGCAGGTGCTACTGTTAAATACTATTTTAGTGCACTAGAACTTCTTTTAAAATTGGAGTCCATCTCACATCCTGCTATAGCTTTAGTCACCAAGTTGATATAATATTCTAAATCCTTTGTGTCATTTCAAGTCTGTTCACAGCCTCTTCACCAGGAATAGATTCCATCTTAAGAAACTAACTTATTTGCTCATTCATAGGAAGTACTCTCGTCTCTTAATGCCTTATCATGAGATTGAGGCATTTCCATCATATCTTCAGCCTCCACTGCTAATTCAAGTTCTCTTGCTATTTTTACCACACCTGCAATTACTTCCTTTCCTAATATTTTAAACCATTTAGCAGCATCCATGACTGTTGGAATCAATCAACATCTTCCAAACTCCATTTATGTTGATATTTTGACCACTTCTTATGAATCATGAATATGCTTAGTGGCATATAGAATAGTAAATCCTTTCCAGAAGATTTTCAACCTAGTTCACCAGGTCTATCAAAGTAATCACTGTCCACAGCAGATATAGCCTTATGAAATATATTTCTTAAATAATAAGAGCCAAACATGGAAGTCAAAATGACTCCTTGATATATATACTGCAGAATGGATATTATCAGGAAAGAAAACAACATTAATCTCATTCTACATCTCCATCCCATCTCCTGGGAGACCTGGTGTATTGTCAATGGGCAATAATATTTTGAAAGGAATCTTTTTTTGAGCCGTAGGTCTCAACAGTGGTCTTAAAGTATTCAGTAAACTATATTGTAAACAGATGTTCTGTCATCCAGGCTTTGGTATTCCATTTACAGAACACAGAGAGAGTAGATTTAGTATAATTCTTAAAGACTCTAGGATTTTTGGAATAGTAAATGAGCATTGGCTTCAATTTAAAGTCACCAGCTACATTAGTCCCTAAGAAGTGAGCCAGCCTGTCATTTAAATTTTTTAAAGACAGAAATCAGCTTCTAACTATGACAGTCCTAGATGGCATCTTCTTTTAACACAGAACATTTTCAATGTTCTATCTGAGTCAAAAATCTGTTGTTTACTGTAGGCATTTGTTATCAGTTACCTGAGCTAGAACTTCTGGAAAACTTGCTGTACATTTACATCAATATGTATTGTTTCACCTTGCAATTTTATGTCATGAAGATGACTTTTCTTTAAATCTCAGGAACCAACCATTTCTAGCTTCTGAAATCTCAACTCTCTCAACCTTCATAGAATTGAAGAGTAGGTTTCATTCTGCATTGAGTTTTGGTTTAAGGAAATGGTGTGGCTGGTTTGATCTAGCTAGACAACTAAAATTTTCTCCCTATCAGCAAAAAGATTGTTTCACATCTTATCCACGTGGTCAGTGGAGTAGCATTTTTAATTTCCTTCAACTTGTTCTCCACATTCATAAGTTGGTCATTTGGCATAAAAGGCCCTGCTTTTGCCCTATCTTGGCTTTTAACATCTTTTCCTCCTTAAGCTTTTGATTTCTCACTTTTGATTAAAAATGAGAGATGTCAGAATGGCAATTATCAAGAATACAAGTCACAATAAATGTTGGCGAGGATGTGGGGGGAAAAGTTTACTCACACATTGCTGATGGGATGTAACCATTACGGAAAGCAGTATGGAAGTTTCCCAGAAAACTAGCTATCCCACTCTTCTGTCCACAAAGGACTTAAAATCAGTATACTACAGTGACACAGCCATATCAATGTTCATAGCAGCTCAATTCACAATAGCGAAACTATGGAACCAATCTAGGTGCCCTTTCATCAGATGAATGGATAAAGGAAATGTGGTATATATACACAATGGAATATTACTTAGGCTTAAGGAAGAATGAAATTATGGCATTTGTTAGTAAATGAATGGAGCTGGAGAAAATCATGCAAAGTAAAATAAGCCAATCCCCAAAAACCAAAAGCCGGATATTTTCTCTGATATGCAGATGCTCATTCATAATAAGAAGGGATGGAGTAGGGAAGGACAGAAATACTTTGAATTAGACAACGGTAAATGAAGGAAAGGGGATGGGGATAGGAATATGAAAGATAGTAGAAGGTATTGGACTACTATTATGACCAGTGTAATTCCACATCATGTTAACCAGAAGAATAACCATATATGTATAATAGGTCAAAATACATTCTACTGTCATGTATGACCAACAAGAACAAATAAAAAAAATTTTAATGAGAGATGTGTGACTCTTTCACTTGAACAGTTAGAAGATACTATAATGTTATCAATTGGCCTAACTTCAATATTGTTGTGTCTCCAGGAATAGGGAGATCCAAGGAGAGGGAGGAAGATAGAAAAATGGCTGTAGTTGGAGTAGTCAGAACCCACACACTTTCATCAGTTTAGTTTGTCATTTTATGAATGAGGTTGGTGGCAAACCACCACCATGACAATAGTAATATCAAAGATCAGTGATAATGAATCACTCTAACAGATACAATCATAATTTTAAAAAAGTCTGAAACAGTTTGAAAGTAACCAGTGTGTGACTTAGAGACACAAAATGAGCATAGTCTTTTTGAAAAAAAAATGACACTAAGAGACTTGCTGAATGCAAGGTTACCATGAATGGTCAATTAGTATTAACTGCAACATCTGCAAAGTGCAATAGTGAAAGCACAGCAAAATTATGGACACCTGCATTTTTATGTTTCTGAAAACAGTATGTCAGGATACTTGGATGTGCCAAGTGCTTGGATTTTACATGGTGGTGAGGTGTGGTGTTAGTCAGTGCTTCTCTCTGAAGAGTATTTGCAGGCAAAACTTTACCTAAAAGCTAGAGAAACTTCCCACTGTAAAAGTAGTGGAAACATGGTCCTTCTTCTTGAGAAGAATTATTGCATTGAGCCAGGTGTGGTGGTGCATGCCTGTAATCCCAGCAGCTCAAGAGACTGAGGCAGGAGGATCTCAAGTTGGAAGCTAGTCTCAGCAAAAGCGAGGTGCTAAGCAACCTAGTGAGACCCTGTCTCTGAATAAAATACAAATAGGTCTGGGGATGTGGCTCAGTGGCTGAGTGCCCCTGAGTTTAATCCTCATTAACCAGCCCTCCCCACAAAAAAGAATTATTGCATTGAATCCCAGGATGGGGCCCATTCAGGTTTGCCAACAGGGAAGGTCAGCAGGCATGCCATGGGCAGAAGACACTCCCCAGTGGTGGCTGCACTTGACATTGTTTTAGGAAGCATTGAATTTCAGCCCAATGTATGGTTTATCCTGGAATCTACTCAGACCTATGATTGCAGGTCTTGGAAAAAAAAAATGGAAAGCAAGCAAACTGAAAAATCTGTTCTTTGAAAGCTGTCATAGTTAAGGTTCAGAGCAATTCTTTTTGTTGTGGACTCTCCTTAAGGAACATAACACCGGGAGGTATCTTTCCTTAAAAAATGAACAGCTACATCAAAAAAACCTTTGCCTTACAGCTGACTTGATTTCTAGACTTCTTTCACTTTGGCAAACACACAGCTTCAACTCTATGGCAATTCCTGTTGCTTATGGCCTTGTACCAGATCTGCTCTGCTCTGAACTTTAGCCAAGGGTGTGATTTTGGAACTAGAGCACATTGAACCATAAAGAGAGGCTGTGAGAAGGCCAGCCGCTGCATAACTTTCACTTCATGGAGTACACCTGCATTCTCAGTCATGAGACTGCCATGTTAGCAGGCCAGCAATGAGAAGGACAAGTTCAACAAACCATGGCCAGCAAGGCTGTGTCCTTATGGATAGTTAGTGCTCTTAGGAGAAGACTGGATTCCCTGCCACACGGGCAGGTGGGGGTCTAGAGTTATCATAATGTGAATATGATTATAACTGTGGCACTCAAAACCAAAAATCTCTATACTTTAAATATGTATATCGAATATCTGATTTTATTTTTCACCATAAGCCCTATATCCCCTAATTAAAAGAGAAGTTTCTTTTGATGAATACATAATTCTCAACTTGCCATGACAATTTTTCATTTCACAGTCAATGTATATTTTAGTAACTATTTTTACTGTCATTTAAGCAGAAACAATAAAAATTGAGCAAACAAATTCTGATGTCGGTCATTCTCGTGTTATATACATATATCTTTATCATCATTATGATTTTCTTAGATTTTTGAAAAGTTAAGCACAAACAAGCTGAAAATTCAAACCATTACGGAAAAAAAAATCTTAGGTAGCTGGAGATTTGAGCTCTAGTGCTAACCACTAACTAGCTGGGTAAGACCTTGGAAAGCTTTATTTGACCTTTGATTTTTCTTCTATAAAATGAAGTTATGTTTGATTTCCAAGGACTCTAGCCACTCTACAAGCCCTAAAAATTTTGGGTAGATGCAGTAGTTAACAAATATTTTGTTAACATATTAATATTTACAAAATGTTGCTCCAGCAGAATATGCCACACCTACCTGGTATTAAATCAATCAGATAGTAAAAGCAACTATTTCATTCCAAGCAGAAATCAGAACTATCAAAACAATGGTACAACTTTGTGTACTAAGAGGGAGGTTTCAAAATGTTTGACAATAACTGCCAACATTTTGATTTTACTTTTTCCCTCATGGAAAAAGAATTTAGGCTGCTCATTCACAAATAAAAGTGTGATTTTTTTTTCTTCAAGCTTTTCAAGAATTCATTTAAAAATTTTCGCTCATCAGCAGGATGTGACTGTCAAATAAAATGCTGAGTTAAAACATAACTTCAACGTGTTGTGTGTCAGTTTTCAGTGAATAGACGGACCTTCAACAGTCTAATAAAATTCCTCCTTTTTCCAAACTGATTCTCTAGCTTCAGAAAACGTTTTCAGTTATTTAATTCCTTCCTTTAATAAGTGTTTTTACTTTTGAATTTCATTTCATACTTCATTCAATAAATATTGGCTATTTTCCAAGTACTTCACAGATATACATAATGAAGATTAAACTGTCATAAAATAACATCATTCTGAGTAGGCCATTAAAGTGTAACATCCATAGTGGTTACCCTTGATTTCCTAAAGCCTTTGTTACTCAAAGGCTGGCAGCAGCCCATATCATCTATGAGCTCATTGGAAATGCAAATTCTCAAACCTCTCAAATCAAGGCTGAATCACAGACATATTCAGACTTGAGTAGTGGTCAAAAGGAGATGATGATGCTTTGGACTTGAGCACTGTGCTTCACGTAACAAACAAGGAGATGGCCTTGGGGGTACTGCTATATTTTTCTATTCTCAGGTTTTTCTTGGGATAGCATTGAGATGATGAATGATACCATAAAGTGACATGTTTCAACTTGCACTTATGCTATTCATTTGGCCAGTGGAGAAAGATGTTTTTTGTGCAGTACAAATCACCTAGATGAAGCACTGAATATACTTTTACTCCAGTTTGAAAATAAAATTGCAATAGGCTATCACATCTGAAGTAAAAGATGTTCATTTTTATAGATTTTCAAAGAGTTTTGAGTGTCAGTCAATTGTTTCAAAGCATCTTGTGCTTGGATATCCAGCCATTAAAAATCCATAGAGATGTGTGACTACATCTAAGGGACAGATGTTGGCTCAAAATATGCTGAATACAAACCTTACAAAGTATAATATGTAATTTTCCGACATCTATTTTCACTTCTGGTTGCCTCCCTCATCCAAAGATATTTATGCTTTGGATATAAAATCCTGTGATGTCATTTTAGAGAAAATTACGGTATGAGTTCTGATTATAACAATGTAGTGGTCAAAAGAACCCACTCCACCTTGGCACTGGATTACAGTTCAGAAAATGCTCATGTTCATTTGTAATGCATCCAAAGGATAATGAAAAAGAAATATTTGAAGATGAAAAGAGTTCACACAAACCAAAGCAAATGTTTTCTAAAATGAGAATACAGTATATATTACATACAACATAATACCTTATGATAGATACAGCATGATATTTCTCACAGAAAAAAGTCTGATCCAAAAATAAAGAAAAAAGATACAAAGTAGAGGGAATCTTACCTTCTTTGCTTTTCTACTTACTCCTCTAAGTATGGAATATGAACTTACAAAATGATGTTAATAAGACTCAGTTACTAATCAACGGATGTGCACTTCTTGTGTGTGAGCATGTGATGTTAAATGTGTACTTCTCTCAAAATGGAAGCGAGTAACATTACCACACACTGACTGAGCAGCAGGAGTTGAAGAGCAGGGTGACTGTAAAAACATCATGTAGAAATGTGGTAAATCATAATCGATTTTTGAAATGGAGAAAAAGGGAAGAAAAATGAAAATATAAAGATTAAAGAATATGATAGAAGGATAAGGATGCAGGGTTAAAAAGAAAAGAGAAAGCATTTGCATGAAGAAAGAGATACAAATAAACAAGTGACTAATATGTACCTCAATTGTAGGAAGTACAGAGACATGGGAAATGAAAATTTGTGGGGAGAGTTAAAGGAATTATTAACAGTTCTCCCCAAAGTAAGGCAAGTACTTCAGGTCTGTTCCAATTGACCCAGAGAGTACAGAATAATGACAGTTACAGTAGTTAATATTTCTTGATTGCTTACAAAGTTAGGTACTATTATAAGCACTTTACATGATTAATTTATTTCATGTTCACAAAAAGCTAGAAAAAGGAGATATATTGTTACAAGTCCTTTTATAGGAGAGAAAGCTGAGGAAGAAAAAGGGGTAAGTAATTGCCCCCAGGGCATCACAGCTAGTTAATGGCAGAACTAGGTTTTAAATCAGAATGTCCACTCAAGATTTTTTGTGTAATCACGATGCTGTAAAAAATTCCTAATGTGTAAATGTCATCTTCTTTCTTTATATTATATTTCTAGAAATGAAGCATAATGTCTCCCTTTTTTAGGAAGGCATTTGTTTTCCACCTCAAATTGTTGGTGGCCCTGAAAAGCTGTGTAAGAAAGTTAACAGGCCTGAGTTTTAGACTAAGGCAGAATGGTATTCAAATCCTGAATTCACTCACTACTTTCCCCATTTTCTGGCGAAGTTAAGTTTTTCTTCACCTCATTGTCACATTTGTAAATATCTGTCACTGATGTTTGATGTGAAGATCAATAAGAGAAAATATGATGCAGTGCTTAACATGAGAAAGACATGTAAAAATGGCAGATATCATTATTCTATCATCCTTGAAAACTGTGATTAACTGTCATTAGTCTTCTACACTTTTTCTCACTGGTGTATGAACTCTCTAAGAGCAAGGAAATGGAGCTGTCTCCGGCCTAATGCAGTACTGGGTTCAGAATTATGGCTCATTAAATATACAAATAGAAGATGACTAAACATGTTCCTCTCTACCTTTACTTGTAATGTTTGGTTTATTGAAATGCACTTTTGCTGAATTCAATTCAGCCCTCTATTCCTTAGATTTGTAGGTGCAGATTCAGTTATCTGGTGTATTCACTATCTTTTTCAAGATTGCAAGTTATACTGTTTTTCCCGATTGGACCTTCCTTGTCTGTATTCAACTATCAAGAGCAAAAATGTTTGTCTTCGAATGCCACCGGAATTTATGTGAGGGTTGATGGCTACAAAACTAATAGACACAAAGGTGGGAAGACAAAGGTCTGTTTCAGAAGCCCAAGGCATTGCTTCACCCATTCTGTGTCTTCCGTTACCAATAATGGAAAGTGTAAATGAGCAAGAGGACAACATGTAGAAGAATCATCTCTGTGAGTTCCTAACAGCTAGTCAGATTTAATAAAAAGAGGCAAACAATTGGAGCCTGGGAAATTGACCATATTGAATTTTAATCCAGAAAGGGCAATGAAGAAAATTTCCTTTGGCAGATACAAACAACTGGAAAGAAAGGTACAAAAATATCATGAAAGATTTAGGCATTAAGATGTTCATTTTGGCTGTTTAATGCTTTTCAATTCAACTTCCATTCCACATAGCCAGTAAAATAAGTTATATTATGGATGTACAAATATTCCTAATTCTAGAAAAAATTAAGAAAGGCACAGACATTGACAATAAAATAGCTTAGCATTTTTGAAGTTAATAAAATAGCTTAGCATTTTTATTTATATATTTATTTTAAATGACCTCAGAATGCCTTTAAGCTTAAAAATGGAGGGAAATGTAGGAGATTTTAAAGTCAATAACTTTTCATGCTTTAAAGTTTTTTTCCTTATGATTTTTTTAAAAAGTATGCAAGTGCTAAAACAATGATTTCACAGTAATGAAAATTCCATTTTTGTAGCACTTTTATCTTGGCTCTATGTTTACAATCTACTTCCCACCTCCTCACAAGTGTATTGCATAACGAAATGAAATCTCCAGACAGCATTTGCTTTTCTATGGCTTGATGTATAGCAGGAAAACTGTCTCTGCTTTGTGCTTATTGGTAATTACATAGTATTTCTTCAAAATATGTCTGCCTCTGGGTTTCTATTTTTATGCTACCCTTTAAGCTGTTTGTAAATGAAGTCATTTGATAGCATGATACTTTTATTATTTTTTTCCTTGGGTTACAGTTAGCATAAAAATCATACAGTCTGGTAAATAGAAAAGTATGCAATGAATGGATCTAATCAACTCCTGAAAAATAAATTTGCATGTTATAAAATCATACCTTGCATTTATATAATTCCTCTGAGCAGAGTAATTTGCTCAGAAGGATGACATCTAAGAAAATCTCAAACTTTTTTCCCAATTTGCTTAAATTTCTATTTGTGGCACATTATTGAGCTCATTAGAGGTTCAGTGATTTGATACCTACTATGTTCAGGGTACTACACTAGGGCCCTGGACTTCTAAACATACGTATTTCCTTTAGGGAAAATCCTTCAGGATGACCAGTAGTCCATCTACCGTGAGATAAGCTTATGATCAGGCTTTATAGGCAAGAGTATTAAATATTGTATTATTAATATTTTGTATTAATACAATTACTGATTCCAAGTAGTTGTGTCACTTTAGATAAGGCAACTTATTCTCACTCATCAGAGCATATTAAATGAAGGTTTTTTTATTTTTTGCTACTATTACAGGTTTAGAGTAGTGAATACTAGTGATAGTCATGAGTACCAAACATGAAGAGCCATATTTACTCAGTTGGTGTTTCAATGAGGCCACCTTCTAGTCACTGAGTCTGTCTCACCCTCTCCAAACTGTGCTAAACTCTAGGACTTTCAGAACGTGGTGAGGTGTGAACTAGATATAATATAGCATTTATTAGAACCTAGAGTAATGTATTATTCAATTTTTTATGGCTATAAACAAAATACCCCAGGCTGGGTAACATACAAAGAAAAGAGATTATTTAGCTCACTGGTTTCCGAGACTGAAAGTCCAAAATCAGGCAGTCCCAGTCAATTGTTCAGACTCTGGCTAGGGCTTTATGGTGAATGGTATCATGGTGGGAGGGTATGTGAGAAATATCACATGGTGAGACAGGAAGCCAGAAAGTGACTCAGGAATCAGGCTTGTTCTTTCACAGCAACCCATTTTTATAAGAACTAACTTGTTCTATGAGACCAACATTAATTCCTCCTGGGTACAGTATTCCTAATGATATTTTTACTTGATACTAAGTTCCACCTGCTTAGTTTAGTCAGTCAGTTTTTCACCATTGTGACAGAAAGACCTAACAAGAACAATTTCAGAGAAGGAAAAGTTTATTTGGGTTTCATGGTTTTACAGGTCTCAGTCCATAGATGGCTGACTGACTACATTGATGGACCCAAATTGAGGCAGAACATCATGGTGGAAGAGTGTGGTGGAGGAAGTGGCTCAGGATATGGCCATGAGGAAGCGGAGAGAGACTAAGCTCTGCCCAAGAGGGACAAAATATATACCCCAAAGGTATGTCCCCAATGACCCACCTCCTCCAGTCACATCCCATGCACCTCCTCCAGCCACACCCCACCTACCTATGGTTACCACCCAGTTAATCCATTAAAGTGTACTAATACACTGAGTAGGTTAGGCTCTCATAACCCAATCAATTCATCTCTAAACTTTCTTGCATTATCTCTCATATGAGCTTTTTGGGGGATACCTCATAAATAAAACTTACCACTGCCAAAGATTCTACCACCACCTCTTATTAGCATCATACTGGAGTGTGTAACAACTGAATCTTTGGGGAACAAGCCATATCCAAACCACAGCAATTGTGAATTAAGCATTCTCTTAAATTTAAAAATCTCTGAAGAGAATAATTCTAAGGTTGTAATTCTAAATTAAATTTTTACAAAACTAAACTTCAATTTGTCTAGTTTTAGAATTTATAAGGTTGGCAAAGATAGTGCAGAGAGTTTCCCTACACTTTACACATGTTTTCTCTAATAATCAACATCTTACTTATTGTGGTCTATAATGTATGCATATATCAAAACAGGAAGTTGTATGCCTTAAATATACATATTGTTATATGTCCATGATATCTTTATAAAGCTTTTAAAAAGAGAGTAACCTAGGAAAATATTAGGAATGATGGTAGAGAAGGAGTCACTATACTCTTTTCTAGAATGCTTTTAATTGAAGCTCATCACCCATATGAAACTCTCAATTCAAACCTAAAATCCCACAGAAGGCACAACAACAACAAAACGTATGTATGAATAGTTAATTTTTGGAGTGTCAATGCATAAATATATGTGGTTAACCCACATAACTTTTTGTCCAAGTTAGCGCATTTTTGAATATGAAATGTCATGCTATTCACAAATATACCAGAAAATCATGTTAAACCAAGATGTATGATCACCCCTCTTGTCACCCATGCTGTTGAGCATCTGGTACTTCAGGGTTGTTCCTCTTAGTCCCATATTTCCTATTTCTATTAATATTCCTAAAAATATTTTTCTACATTAAGCCCTATAAAGCTGAAAATAACTAAAATATTACTACAAAAATTAAAGAAACCAGGATAAAATGTAATTTTTGTGGTCAAAAAGAAAAGAACCATGCAAACAAAATCCATTTATTTATAAAATTATAACCTCTAGTTGTATGATTACAGAGCCTATGGCATCTTTGCAGGAACTTCTTAAGAGGCTGAGGAAGGATTCAGTTTTAGCAACTGTGGAGAGAGAACACCAGGAATTTTGCTAACCCGAGAACTGAAGATAGCATCCAAGTATTCATGTTGTATGCCTGAAGACAACATGGAGGTGACCCTCCAGGAAAGGAACAAAGATAACTTTGGAGTCCAAGCAAACAATTCATCCCGGAATGTCAACCAAAAGATGTTTAATTGTTATGTGCCACTTTTTACTGGACTCAATGTTAAAAGATTTGTGTTGTAAAATGAACATCTATGAATCAGAGAACTTCCAGCCTTTCAGCACCAGACAACTCAGTTGGCCTAGGCACCTCTACTCATTCTCTATTATGGGGCTGAGAAGTTTTGCAGAATCTTGAGGCCTTGAAATAAAAGGCTAAAGAAAAAGTGAAGGTAAGAATAGAGGTTGGGGAATTCATTCTTCACTTAATGAGGCAGCTCTTTTAAAATTTGTACTCAAGTCTCATTTTGAGATAATATTTTTTTATTTACCTCTGTCAACCATATGAAATTTTCTTGTTATTAATATCTATACTTTCATATACAACTTAAGGACTGATGAAAAAATATCTCAAGATTTGTTAGAATTTAATAGCATAATAGATATAGAAAATAACCAATAGTAGTTAGCCAATTTTCTATATTGGTAAGAGATTCCTGTACTATTTACACATATCTAATGAAAGCAAAGTTTTAGATTGAATTAATATCATATCTTAAGTTCTACCTTCAGTAGTAAAATAGGAAATCAGCTAAAATGAATACTACTTAAGTAATTCTGAGTATCTGAAGGGGTAGGTGCCTACCAGTATTCCAAAGAGGTAGGTATAATTTTCATATATAAATTCTGAGAATGGTACCCACTCTACATTATTGTAATCAGAGGTAGGAAAATCTAAACCTAACTTATAATAAACCAAAGATCTTAATGGTTATTGTTCTTGGGGAAGAAAAAGAGAGGACTCAGTGGGAAGAAATTAAAGTAAAATGCTTCAACACCAGAAGTCATAGAGGAAATAAAATACAAAATAAATATGAGGACCATAAGAAAACTTGAAGACATGGGTTAAATAAAGTTCAAGAAAACTTAAAGACTTTTTCAGGAACTTCTGAGTAATTTGATATATAATTATTCAAAAAAATTTATGAATGTGGGCTTGAGTGGAAGCTGAATGCTTTCAATAAAATCTTGGTGGGTGCTGGTTAGATGACAGATGGCTAGATTCACTTTGTCTGGAAGCTACAGAACCCAACTATAGATTCTGAAAACTTTGAAGAATTTCACCTTTTCTAATGTTACCATATCGGAAGCACTGTTCACTATGATTTTTTAAAAGATATAGGCTATAGAATTTTAGAAGGTCCAAAAATAGAGATGAATGGAGTGATACAGATGATAGGCAGATAGTTATTAAACTGGTTATTCCCCTTTAAAAGTTGTACAGTGAGTAGCATATTTAACTGAGATTGAGAAGTTAGTGAAAATTATGGGGCACACAGTTTTATGGGTGACTAATTTTTTTGCAATTTTTTTGTAAAAGTACTAAAAAATGTGTCATTACATTGTGATTAGGGCGAGTCTTATTTTTTTGATTTATTTAGTTTCTTATATTACCAAAGAGATATAAAAATCTATTCTTCTAGAAAAATCAAATAGTCCATAAGCTGAAAGAAATTAAAATCATTTTCTTCATGTAAAGCAGTTGCAGAATCCCAGTGATAAATAAAAGATAATCAAAATTCACACCAAATAAGCCCTAGGGTAAAGAATTAAGCCAGAAGTGTTAGAAGGTGGTTTTAGTCCTGCCTCTGCTATAGGCCTTCAGCAAACGATGTCTTTTTGTAGATCTTTTCTCATCTTTAAGTTGACTGGATGCTCTCCAACTGTTTCTACTATACAAATAAGCTATCACATTCAAAGCCATGTGCTCAATTAGAACTGAAATTTTCTATGATATATGAGAAAATCTAAAAAAAGTCATAAACTGAGATGTCTCATTTTAAATTAATAACTATTTTGAAGCAGATAAATTCAAAAAGGGATGAAATACTGATTCATGTTCCAATATGAATAACCCTTGGAAACATGGCAGGTTAAAGAACAACAGATTACATGTTGTATGGCTCAGTCATATTAGATGTCCAGAACTGGCAAACCTATACAGACATGAATTGTTACTGGTTGCATTGAGCAGGAGTATTGAGAGGGAGGAGAAGAGTCTGCTAATGGTTAGGAGGTTTCTTTGAAGGGTGCTGAAAGTGTTCTAAAATTAGATTGTGATGATTCCCACAACTTTGCAAATATCCTAAAAAGTACTCAGTTTCTCACTTTACGTGGGTGAATTGTATGGTATGTGAAATATATCTTACTAAATCTTTAAAAATAAATAACTTCAACCTTATATAAATCAGGCCTTCAGCAGAAGGTTAGTATTATGAAGGCAGGGAAGTGTGTCTTTTGCTCACTGATAAATTTTCACTATCTTAAAACTATGCCTAGCACTAGTTATATAATCAATGACTATTTGTTGACTAAAGTCTTGAATTAAATTAATAAAAAATGCAGGTGACTTTAAACTTATAGTCATTTCAGGCTGTTATAATTTTATTAATCTTTCACTTCCTCTGTTAGCAGTCAGCAATGCAAGAGAAAGCATCTTTTTTGCAGTCTTGTTGAATCATGGCTATTGGTTTCCTGTAGGCAGCAATCCAAACCTATGGCTATTGTTGCCAGCCAACACAGGAGATCTGCCAGTTGAAAGAAGGCAGGCCCCTAAGGCATCAAGTGTAATGCTGTACGAACTGGCCTGTGAGGATGTGCACAACCCCTGTTATGGGAAGCATAACTGGAGTATTGCATTAGAGGCTTATGCTAAGTCTGGAGAGCAAGATGTGTGCATGTCTATTTCCTGTCTTCAATCCATCTTTTTTGTTTGTTTTATTGGATATAAAAAAATGTGCTTGTCTTCAGTCTGGGATTAATTCCCCTGGTTTCTCACATCAAGATTTCTCTCAGTAGTTGGCAAGTGAAGTAGATCTGAAGAGGTAACCCTGTCTAAAGAGACCTTAATCCTATTTATAGATAAGTCTCTTAAGAAAATCTTCATCGAAAAACTCTGTGCCAATTATTATAGATGCCAATTTGCTTGCAGGTTTGGATTACTTTTGTAGGATGCAGAGTCTTTGTTTAGAGGTTTATCATTGTTGTTTACTTGATTCTTGTATTTATTTTTGTTGTTTTTCTCTTATTATTTACTTTTGCAGACTCTGCTACTAGAAACTTTCTAGGTACAGGTTCCTATTTGGTTCTTCTAATCTCACAATTCTTCTCAATTATAAAATGAATTATTTCATAATTTCTATTTTCCCTACACAAATTAACATGAATATTTAAATTTGACTCAAACATAGATCAGTTATTATTCTTTACAAATAATAAGAATTTGAGTTTGTTCAGCAATTAGGTGCAGATAATTTAGAACTATCCTAAACTTTGAAAATGGAATCAGAAACAAAAAAACCGAAGTTAGTAGAAGAACAATGATTGGTTGATTGTTAGCATTTCAACAACCCAGAGTTGTGCACAGCTATTAAATACTGTAGAATTACTGGAGTTTAAAATTATGGAAGTAACTAAGTATACACATACTGGGTATCATTTTTTCTTTTTTTTTGAGCAGGAATTAAACCTGGGGTACTTGACCAATGAGACATATTTCCCCCTTTTAATTTTTTTTTTTTTTTTTTTTTTTTTTTTTTTTTTTTTTTTTTTTTGATAGGGTCGAAGTTGCTCAGAGTCTCTCTAAGTAACTGAGACTGGCTTTGAACTTGCTATCCTCCTGCCTCATATTCCCAAGCTACTGGGACTATAGGGGTGCACCACTGCACTGGGCTATGATATCACTTTTGAGAAGTAAGGCAGAAGGTATGGTTTGACAAGTATGATTTTGTATAATATTAATATGTTCATTTTTAATTAAAGAAAATGTTAATGATTTTGCTTTTATAAGTGGATGTTACTAAAATTATATGTAAATGAAAATGTATAAGATAGCTTAGAGAAAAATAAGATATCTGACCTAATCTATTAATGAATGATTAAAAATAGTTTCATGCATTGTATACTGCAAATGACTTTTTCTTTTGGGAAAATTTATACAAACTGATTTAGTTTGATGAAGTTACCTATTTTATGGAACCACTTAAAATATTTAAAAGCTTTAAGGGCCTTGGAATATTTCATTCTTTGCTTTATTATTTTACTCTAAGTAATGTACACTTCTAAAAGGGAAACACATTTTTCTAATTTGAATCGAATACAATGAAAAACTTTTCCAGAAGTTCTTGTTCTTTTCTTTGTACATCCAAGGAAGCAAAAATCTGTAAGAATTTCTACTCTAACTATAGAGTACAAGTCAATGGATGATTTGATGACAACAGAGACAAATAAACTTATGGATGTTCCTTCTGTGACTACTTTGCATGGATTTTTTTAAATGTCTGGTTGACAGCATTTTGTATGTGTATGCATCATTTCTTGTGTTCTATTGCCCCAGTTGCAATTTTGTGGCAGAGTTTACCCTGTCATCAGCGTATTGAGCTGTCAATGACTAGGTCTCATGTTTTTGGTTAACTACATCATGATGATCACATTGATTGAAAATTTAAAACATAACCCTGCTATTTTAAATATTATGGTAAGGGTTGAATGTGTTGTAGCAGAAAAACTCAGCATGTTTAGACAATGACTGATGACAATGAATTAATAGGTAAATATTAGAATTGTGATATCAAAAGTAGAGAAATGTTTTAAGCACCTCATGTTTTAAAATTTTTTTACACATCTGAATTTTATGTCACATGGGGATATGGTAAAGTGAAACATGTATCAATTTTAGGTTAAAAGAAAGCTGGTTCGAATTCTGACATTCTGACTTTGCTATACACTGGCATAGTTTTTTGACTTTTAGATAAAATTCTAAGTATCGACAATTTAATTGAGAGACTTCATCTAAAAAAGCATATACTATGCCTGACATTTTCTAGACAGCATTATTTTTAGGTGTTCACTATAGTTGATACAACTGTTGTTAAAATATCAAAAGCAACTTCATAGGTAAGTGATTTCAAAATTAAATTTATCTATCCTAAATGCTTCCATACATTCATTTATATTTTAAAATGAGTACACTAACAAATAAATAAAACAATTCTCCATTTGAAATTTCCTTTCTATTTTTATGACAGTAAATGTTTACTGAGCACATAAATACCAGATGAAATTTTCACATACTTTTTTTTGGGGGGGGCAGTAAAAAAATTCTGAACTGTTTCCAACCAGAAGCACAGAAAATTTTAACTATTTTCCACTCCCTTTGTGTTGGTGGGAATTTCAGATGGAACATGAATATTCACAAGCCCATAATCAATAGGAAATGTTAATTTCTGAACCAAAATAAGTAAAACAGAAGTAGCAGATTTTCCCAAATGCCAATCACTGAAATGTGAAATCCCTCTGAAGGTAACATATAACTGAAGTACCCCACCATTCACTCAGAATTTTTCCACTTGATCTAAGAGGTACAACATAAAATAAAAAGCACTCAATCTCTGAGTATTCAGCTCTAGTTGGGGTTAGGAGCATGGGGACAGAGATACTGTGCTAAGGAAGTTTTCATAAAAGATATCCTATTATTTTACCAGATTATGAAAAAATATGCCACAGAAACATTAATTAATTTGATCTCCTGTATGCTAAAATGGACTCTGATGTAGCCTAGATTGGTTTAGCTCTGAACAATTGTTTTAACCCAATTCCATTTAGTGTCCTGGGGGTGGGGGAGAAGTAGAGAGGCAGAAGTTGTCTCTGATGGAGTAACAGGGCTCCATCCAATAGTGTTTATCCAAGAGTGTGGGCTACATGTATGTGAGTGCCAGGGCTACCTGTATATGAACCATTAATATTGAAAGAAAAGCATGTCATTAATAATAGAAACACATTTTGAGTTTAGAAAACCCATTCATACAATATACTAAGTAGTAAAATCACTAATTTAACAAAGTGTATTATTTTTCACCCAGATGTTATTATGTATCATATTGTAGCTCTGTAAGTAGTATATTTCACAGACCAGCAGCAGCATCTGGAAGTTTTCTAGAAATGCAGAATCTTAGGGTCCTATCTCTGACCAGCTGTTTACATCTATGTTTTAACAAGATCCAAAGTTGTATTGTACACTCCTTAAAGTTTCAGCAGTACTGGATCAAGAACCTGTTAGCTATTGGAGGTACAAGAATCTTGATTGTAATACTTAACAGCATCCACCCAATCTGGGCTATAATTAGCCAGAAATGGTTCATTCACTATTTTCTTTTTATATCCTTTCATATTAAGGTAGTACTTATTAACTACTAAGTAAATAAATTCTAAGTGTTCAGTAAATGTTTGCACAAAGAAAACTGTTCTTTTACCTATTTATTTACTTATTGTACCAGAGATTGAACCCAGAGGTGCTTAGCCACTGAGCCATATCCCCAGATCTTTTTATTTTTTATTTTGAAACAGGGTCTCCCTAAATTGCTCAGGGCCTCATTAAGTTGCTGAGGCTGTCTTTGAACTTAAAATCCTCCTGTCTCAACTTCCCAACATACTAGGATTACAGGCTTGTGCCACCACACCCTGCTTGAGTTTTCTTTGTATGTTCTGTGGCTGCTGGGGAAAGTCACACTATCTTCAAGAATGCTACTTTCTTTAGAATTTCAGTTTTCAACTTCTCTTGGACCCCTAAGATTGTGGACAATTCTTGTTTTCATCCTTATTCCAACTTTATGATTTTTATTTTTTTCTCAAAATGTTTTCAAACTTTTGTCACCAACTCAGGGTATCTTCATTTCTATTTTCTTTTTTCCTTTAAGTGGATGACCCCCTCTCCCCCCCCCCTTTTTTTTTCTTACTTTTCTAAGAAAATTGAGGCAATTTGAAGTTTCTTACTGTCTTAGTCTCTTTGTGCTGCTATAGCAGAATATCGGTGACTGGGTAATGTATAAACAACAGTAACTTACTTCTCACAGTTCTAGGCACTGGCTGCTTTATTGTCTAGGGAAGATCTGGTCTCTGGTGGCTCCTGAGACAGAACTTGAATGCTCTGGAGGGTAATAAAGCTGGGTCCTCACTGGCAGAAGACAGAAGGTCAAAAGAACTGTCAGTCAAGCACCTTTATAAAGCCTAATCTAGACCTCTCTTCTATACCCCACATTAATTAACCAGCTCTTGGAAGATTGTGAAATAGCCTCAAGATTTAAGAAGTAGTCAAAGAATTTTTAAATAAGAACACCAAAAACTCTAACCTTAAGAGATATATCAAACAATTTAGTAAATATAATTAGAAAATTTTGTTAACCAAAGGCGAGCCACAATATAGAAGTTTCGTGTAGTACATATAATCATAAGTTGTATCCAGTACATAGACAGTAGCTCTAAAAAAAATAGATAGCTCCATTTACAATAGTCACATAGGGGAACAAGCACTTTACAAATGAAGTTTCCAAAAAGGCAATAAACATATTAAGAATTCTCCATCTCATAAATCACAAAGGAAGTGAAAATTAAATTCACAATGAGGCACTGCTACACATTCACCAGAATAGACAAAAAGAAAAGGACTGTAAAGTCTAAATGTTGATAAAACGTGGCATGACTTGGATATCATACACTGCTCAGAATGTAAGCTGATCTGACAATTTTAGAATTTTCTTTTCAATGAGACACCATATGACTCAGCAATTGCATTCATAGGCAAATACCCAAAGTAAATTCTTACATATGTTCAGCAAAATATAAGTACCAAAATATGTTTCTCCAAAAGAGAATGAAGTATGAGTTTGTGGTTTATGATATATAATCAATGTAGAAATACCATCAGTTGGAATTTATATTTGATTCACTTTAAAAAGAAACCCGTAGGAAAAAAAATTTTCTATAAGTTTAACACATGTAGAAAAGGCTTTAACTAGACAATAAATGCCATTAAAAATCAGAAAGTGAATATTGGCAACTATAGTTCCCTCTTGCCTAATATTTTTCACTCCCACCTCTGAATACTATTAAACAAGCCTAATCCTAGACCTTTAATAAGGATCACTGAGTAGCAGGAAAAATGCCAAAGAGACATGCTAATGGCTCTTTAAATACGAGTGTATTTAAGGCACTATTTAACAGATTAGTCAAACTGATTTCTTGGCAGTTCCCACATTATTATAACCAAGGTTGTGCCTGTGGAAACAGTCTAAGTTGTAACCTCTCAGGAACACATCTTTTACCCATGCCTCAAAGAATTCCCACAAAGATCCAAGGAATGTAAGCTTCCAACTAAAAAACAAATCACAAAACCTTCTGCATGGGGAATTGGTCTTGCAGAAATTGCTACTGCAGCCTCTAGAAAGGCAGACAGACTGACAACAAACAGACAAAACCGTGGTCCAAAGTTAAGACTAAATTGGATGCCTCTCATTTATGGCAGCCATGTTACATGGCTAAACTCTGGCTGAGAAAATGAGAATTTTCAGCTTTCCCAAAGGCAGTTGATCTTCCATGCCCATCCAGACTTATAAGATACAGGATTACAAACATAAAAACGGGAACTCAGTTGACCATAGCCAAATATTGTAAATATTCTATAAAAGTGTGATTTGTCTCCTGAATCTCATTTCTACCCTTTTTACCACATACATAGGATTAGGCTCTGATAAATCATTACTGAGCCTCTCAATACCTGGATTAATTTGACTCTTGTCCAAAACCATTCTGGAATGCTCTAGCACGCTCCTGTTCTTTCTTTTCTTCTTTATTTCTCCCTTTCTTCTTCCTCCTTCCCTCCTCCCTCCCCTTCCCTTCCTTTCCTCCTTCCCCTTCCTTCTTAAAATTTCTCATCTATGGTCTTCATCCAGTACTTGTGAGAATGAGACCTAAAATATCCAACTCGTTAGTAACTATGTGGCCTTGAAAGATTCACTTGTTATAAATCCTGTGTATTTGTTGGGCTACAAATTCATTAGTGAAAATAAATCTGAAGAAAATAACTGTTTCAATTTAACATGTACAAAATAAAACCAACCAGAACTATTATTATTATGTGGAATTGCCATTGCTTATAACAAAAATTGGACATTGTCTTAAGTATTGATTTAAAATAATCCAGATGTGTCTACTCAGTGTGGCTACAGCTAACATGCTGCATCTGTATAAGTAACTTTGAAGTTTCAAAAGCTATGAAGGTTGTAAATTAAAACTGTAATTTTGTGCCCACTGAAAGTTTCCTTGTCAATTGACCATCAGAGACCATATTAAATTTCAATTAGAGTGTTATTTTGGCCTTGAGACTTTCCTATGAAACTCAGGCTGATTTTGAGTATTTTGTTTGTTTGTTTTGTTTCATTTTGTTTTAGCAAGTAATTTGAACTTTGCCAAGCTTAAGAATCAGATCACAAAAATTTTTAATATTACTGAGGTAAACTTGGAACATTTTATTTCTACTTTTGATTTAATATTTTTTAAAAAGGAAAACTACTCCCTTCATAACTGGCCTATTTATTGTTTCAGAATACTACAAACACCCAGCTTCTAGCTACTTTTGGTCTTAACATGGAAGAAAAATAAATAGAAAGTCCTTGAAAACTCAGAATTCACATACCGTACTGTATCAATCTGAAATTCCATGTCCACAGCAATGGATAGTTTTTATTTATTATTTATAACCTGTTTTCTTTGCAACCATTTAGCTTCTACAGGTGCTACAAATAACATAATTTGACAACAACCATAGACTTTTCATATCTGAATAAAGAAAAAGTACATTATACACTGTGAATTAATTTCTTTTACTGTTGTTGTACACAAAACTGCTCATTCAATTATGGTAAATATAAACATATCCAAATATTATTCTCTTTTTCTTAAAATGAAACTGATTATCTATTTTATCTAGATTTTCCTGAGATATTTATTCAGATGACATTTTCAGTCTATTTTGGAATGTTGTTAATTCCAGACTTGCTTGTGTGGAATGCAAGATTAACAACATTCCTGAAAGCATAGAAGAAACCTTTCACTCACATGTTATTGTTAAAAGAGCAGCAGATGTTACAAAAATTACAAAACCTGCAGCCCAGCTAATCACTTACTTCTTCCTTATTCAATAATTCACTTATTAACAGGTTTAGTATAGAGGACCAATAAATATTGCCTTAGCCAGAGAAGACATTCTATGTCACCTGCAAAAATATGATTGCTGTTTCCTTACTGCATCAGGTCAAATTGTAGGACCTTCCACAATTTTCCCCTTGTGAACAGAGCTAATCTTTTCATTCCGATAAAGTGGAGAGAAGTAAATAAAGTTCATGGATTTTCAAGGCTCATTGTTTATTTAATCTTTCAAAACGCCTCTTACTTTGAACAGAAATCAGGTAGCAACTATAGAAAAAAATCTCTGCACCTAGATGAAGAGTCGATGGTGCTCTCCTGCCTCTTTGGCTAAGCATTATTTTCTGATTCAGTTGGAGGCTCTGGAGAGTGAGTATGGTAGACTCATTAAGGAGGATTATAGCAATCCAACTTGGAAAATTGAGTATAACTGTATTGCCAGCTGGAGTTGAAAGATATTTCTAGTTCTTACAACAATCAAAGTTCAGAAACAGTAAAACAAACAAAAAATGTAGTCCTGGTAGACTATTTTGCCACTGGAAACTAGTAGACAAAGTTTCCTTTTACTGGAGAGGCTGCATTTTCTCGATGGTTAGCAAATGATTTTCCCCTAACAATTGTTAACACATCACTTTAACCCAGGTAAAGCTTGATCCAGCTGAAGTTCTTCCATATTTCTACACCCTCTTGGCTTCCATAATAGTAAAAACTTCCAATTGCAAAGGAACACATGATCAGCTTAGATGTTCCCTTCTCTATATCTTACACAACCCATCCTGGCCTTTGTTTTGACATTTATTATAGAATTTTTTTCAAACATTCATTTATTATATGTCATTTGCCTGCTTATCTTATCTAAATTCTTTGTACCAATCTCTTTTCCCAGTTTATAAACTTCCTGAATATGAATGAAATGTCCAATGTTTTTTTCTTTAGTCATGAAACATTGCTTCTACCTAGCTAGCACTCAGAAGGTATGTCTATATATGAATAAGTGAGTTCTTGAAACTACTCATATGTGTCCTTTCCTTTTTCATACAAGAGATTTTATTAAGCAGATATGCAGAGTGTCTGCCCACAGAGTGAGAGAAAGAAAAGAGAGAGAGAGAGAGAGAGAGAGAGAGAGAGAGAGAGAGAGAGAGAACGTGCACCAGAGCAAGAGTGAGGGAGAGAGAGGATATGTGTCCTTTGTGTGCTGAGAGATTCAGAGATTCAGATACCTGTTACACATAGATCTCAATATATCCATGATGATGATAGCATTTTATCATTGCTTAAATATATTCACTTTTAGAATGTTTGGTTTAAATCACTCACAGGGATTTTTAGGAGAGTCACTATTTAGGATCTCCATATAAATTACCAAGAAAATTAAATTCAACTGCTAAATTATAAAATTTTAAAAGTTACCATTGGTAAAGCAATTTAAAGAGTATTTCACACATAGAAAAACTAGACAAGAGCTTATTAAGTAAGAAAGATAGTAAATGTCCTCTCTCTTCAGAGAAGAGAGTCTATATAGATTCTTATGCACATAAATAAATCAAGATTTTAATCTTAATCATAAGTGATCTTGATTAGAATCAAGAATAATAAAGGAGGCAATCCAAGATAGCAGACTAGAAGGTGACTGTATCTCCAGTCGCTCTAGAACCCAGGATTCAAGAAGGGGAGGCATTGAGAGACTCGGACTAAAATAGAACCACGGGGTGAGTCTCCCCCACCTGGTGAAGCTCGGCCCGGGCAGCAGGGACGGATTCCAGCGGCTTATTAGAGTAGGGCAGGGCAGCGAGAGTCTCCCTCATGCAGCCCTGAGCACTCCAACGGTGGGCTCCTCCCACAGGGCCAGATACTCCAGCTTCTCGAAGCAGGCCCCCCAGTGAGAGCCTTTCTGCACACAACCAGCTCCAAGTCCCTGATCCAGGACATGGTGAGCTCCAGCCTGCCCACATGCTGCTTCAGAGACCAGGACAGGGCAGCCAGGGACTTCCCCAAGCAGCCCAGCTCCCTCCAGCGGGAAGTGTCTTTCCAGGCTAGCTTCTCGGAGCAGACCGCCCAGTGAGAGCCTTTGGACACAGAGCCAGCCACAAGTCCCCAAGCCAGCAGAGACCTCAGACCCGCAAGCAGCCTCTAGGACCAGGGCAGGGCAGCCAGAGACCTCTCCAGGTGGCCCTGCCCCTCTCCGGCCCGCAGGCTTTTTCAACAGGGTGATCAAAGATGGTGGACTAGAGGGTGACTACATCTCCAGTCACTCCAGAAAACAGGATTCAAGAAGGGGAGGCATTGAGACACTCGGACTAAAATAGAACCACAGGGTGAGTCTCCCCCAACTGGTGAAGGTCGGCCCAGGCGCAAGCCTGGATTCAGGTGGCTTATTAGAGTAGGGCAGGGCAGCTAGAGTCTTCTCCAGGCAGCCCTGGGCACTCAGGCAGTGGGCTCCTCCCACACGACCAGCTTCTCTGAGCAGGCCTCCCAGTGAGAACCTTTCCACACATAGCCAGCTCCAAGCCCTGGAACTAGTGGCGGGCTAAGGACAGCTTTCTTCGGAAGTACTGCATTATCAAGTTACTCCAAGACTTCAGGCTACTGAAGGCTGGGAGGTGATACACTGGAAATCTAAAGGGACACTATAAGCAAATAGAGGAAATCTGCAATATCATACAGTCCCACTGACATCTGACCAATATGAGAAAACAAGGGAAGAAAATGTCCCAAACAAACCTACATACTATATCAATAAAACCCAATGAAAGCACAGCAGAAGATATGTCAGAAAGGGAGATCAGAATGTACATAATTAAAACAATCAGGGAAGCAAACGAGGAGATGAAAGAGCAAATTCAGGCATTGAAGGAGGAGATGAAAGAGCAAATGCAGGCATTAAATGATCACACCAATGAACAGTTAAAAGAGCAAATACGAGAAGCAAGATATCATTTCAATAAAGAGTTAGAGATACTGAAAAAAAAAAAACCAGAAATCATTGAAATGAAGGAAACAATAAACCAAGTTAAAACTCCATAGAAAACATAACAAATAGGATAGAACACCTGGAAGACAGATCCTCAGACACTGAAGACAAAATATTAAACCTTGAAAACAAAGTTGAACAAACAGAAAAGATGGTAAGAAATCATGAGCAGATCTACAAGAATTATGGATATCATGAAAAAGGCCAAATTTAAGAATTATTGGGATTGAGGAAGGCTTAGAGAAACAAACCAAAGGAATGAACAATGTATTCAATGAAATAATATCAGAAAATTTGACAAATCTGAAGAATGAAATGGAAAACCAAGCACAAGAGGCTTATATACAAAATTACAACAGACTCATACAAGGCACATTATTATGAAAAAATCTAACATACAAAATAAAAACAGAATTTTAAAGGCCGCACAAGAAAAGAATCAAATTACATTCAGGGGGAAACCAATAAGAATATCAGCAGATTTTTCAATCCAGACCCTAAAAGCTAGAAGAGCCTAGACAACATTTACCAAGTCCTGAAAGAAAATGGATGCCAACCAAGAATCTTATACCCAGCAAAACTTACTTTCAGATTTGACGATGAGATAAGATCCTTCCATGATAAACAAAAACTACAGGAAATTACAAAAAGAAAGCCAGCATTACAGAACATTCTCAGCAAAATATTTCATGAGGAAGAGATGAAAAACAATGATGCAAATCAGCAATGGAGGGAACTAGCCTAAAGGAATAGCCAAATAAAGGAGAAACCAAATCATGTCAAAAAACAAAAATGAGTCAAATGACTGGGAATACAAATCATATCACAATAATAACCCTGAATGTTAATGGCCTGAACTCATCAATCAAAAGATATAGACTGGCAGATTGGATTAAAAAGAAAAATCCAACAATTGCTGCCTGCAAGAGACTCATCTCATAGAAAGAGATACCCATAGACTAAAGGTGAAAAAATGGGAAAAAACATATCATGCACACGGACACAGCAAAAAAACTGGAGTATCCATCCTCATTTCAGATAATGTGGACTTCAAGCCAAAACTAGTCAGAAGGGATAAAGAAGGACATTACATACTGCTTAAGGGAAGCATAAATCAGCAAGACATAACAATCATAAATATCTATGCCCCGAACATTGGCTCATCCATGTACGTCAAACAAATCCTTCTCAATTCCAGAAATCAAATATCCCACAAAACAATAATACTAGGCGATTTTAACACACCTCTCTCACCACTGGATAGATCGTCCAAACAAAAATTGAATAAAGAAACCAGAGATCTCAATAACACAATCAACAATTTGGACTTAACCGACATATATAGAATATACCATCCAACAAAGAACGAATACACTTTCTTCTCAGCAGCACATGGATCCTTCTCTAAAATAGACCATGTTTTATGCCACAAAGCTACTGTTAGCAAATACAAGAAGGTAGAGATACTACCTTGTACTCTATCAGATCATAATGGATTGAAATTAGAAATAAATGACAGAATAAAAAAATAGAAACTTCTCCAATACCTGGAGATTAAATAATACACTATTATCTGAGGAATGGATAATAGAAGACATCAGGAGGGAAATTAAAAAATTTTTAGAAGTAAACGAGAACAAAGACACATCATATCAAAACCTCTGGGACACTATGAAAGCAGTACTAAGAGGAAGATTTATTTCATGGGGCACATTCAACAAAAGAAGTAGAAATCAACAAATAAATGACTTAACACTACAGCTCAAAGCCCTAGAAAAAGGACAGCAGACCAACACCAAAAGTAGTAGAAGACAGGAAATAGTTAAACTCAGAGCCGAAATCAATGAAATTGAAACAAAAGAGACAAGCAGAAAAATTACCAAAATAAATAGTTGGTTCTTTGAAAAAAATAAACAAAATTGATAAACCCTTAGCCACACTAACAAAGAGAAAGAGAGAGAAAACTCAAATTACTAAAATTCGGAATGAACAAGGAAATATCACAACAGACAGGAGTGAAATACAAAACATAATTAGAAGCTATTTTGAAAATCTATACTCCAACAAAACAGAAAACTTCGAAGACATCAAGTTTCTAGAGACATATGAATTACCTAAACTGAACGAGGAGGACATACACAACTTAAATAAATCAATTTCAAGCAATGAAATAGAAGAGGTCATCAAAAGCCTACCAACAAAGAAAAGTCTGGGACCAGATGTGTTCTCAGCCGAGTTCTACAAAACCTTTAAAGAATCTCTCATTCCAATACTTCTCAAAGTATTCCATAAAATAGAAGAGGAGGGAACCCTCCCAAACTCATTCTATGAAGCCAATATCACCCTGATACCTAAACCAGACAGAGACACATCGAGGAAAGAAAATTTCAGACCAATGTCCTTAATGAGCATTGACGTAAAAATTCTCAACAAAATTTTAGTAAATTGCATACAAAAATATATTAAAAAGATAGTGCACCACGATCAAGTGGGTTTTATCCCAGGGATGCAAGGTTTGTTCAACATCTGGAAATCAATAAATGTAATTCACCATATCAACAGACATAAAGTCAAGAATCACATGATTATTTTGATACATACAGAAAAAGCATTAAAATATAGCACCCCTTCATGCTCAAAACACTAGAAAAAATTGGGGTAGTGGGAACATTCCTTAACATTCTAAAGGCCATCTACGCTAAGCCCATGGCCAATATCATTCTAAATGGTGAAAAACTGAAAGCATTCCCCCTAAAAACTGGAACAAGGCAGGGATGCCCTCTTTCACCACTTCTATTCAACATCATCCTTGAGACTCTAGCCAGAGCAATTAGACAAACCAAAGAAATTAAAGGGATACGAATTGGAAAAGAAGAACTCAAACTATCCCTGTTCACTGATGACATGATTATATATTTAGAGGAACCTGGAAATTCCACCAGAAAACTCTTAGAACTCGTAAGTGAATTCAGTAAAGTAGCAGGTTACAAGATCAATGCTCATAAATCCAATGCATTTTTATACATAAGTGATGAATCTTCAGAAAGAGAAATTAGGAAAATTACCCCATTCACAATAGCATCAAAAAAAATAAAATACTTGGGAATCAATCTCACAAAAGAGGTGAAAGACCTCTACAATGAGAACTACAGAACACTAAAGAAAGAAATTAAAGAAAACCTTAGAAGATGGAAAGATCTTCCATGTTCTTGGATAGGCAGAATTAATATTGTCAAAACTGCCATACTACCTCAAGTGCTATACAGATTCAATGCAATTCCAATTAAAATCCCAATGATGTACCTTACAGAAATAGAGCAAGCAATTATGAAATTCATCTGGAAGAATAAGAAACCCAGAATAGCTAAAGCAATCCTCAGTAGAAAGAGTGAAGCAGGGGGTATCGCAATACGAGATCTTCAACTATACTACAAAGTAATAGTAACAAAAACGGCATGGTATTGGTACCAAAATAGAGAGGTAGATCAATGGTACAGAATAGAGGACATGGACACAAACCCAAATAAATACAATTTTCTCATACTAGACAAAGGGGCCAAAAATATGCAATGGAGAAAAGATAGCCTCTTCAACAAATGGTGCTGGGATAACTGGAAAACCATATACAACAGAATGAAACTAAATCCCTATCTCTCACCCTGCACAAAAGTCAACTCAAAATGGATCAAGGACCTCAGAATCAGACCAGAGACCCTGCATCTTATAGAAGAAAAAGTAGGTCCAAACCTTCAACTTGTTGGCTTAGGATCAGACTTCCTTAACAGGACTCCCATAGCAAAAGAAATAAAAGCAAGAATCAACAACTGGGATAGATTCAAACTAAAAAGTTTTCTCTCAGCAAGGGAAACTATCAGTAATGTGAAGAGAGAGCCTACACAGTGGGAGAATATCTTTGCCACTCATACTTCAGATAGAGTGGTAATTTCCAGAATCTATAAAGAACTCAAAAAACTCTACACCAAGAATACAAATTATCCAATCAACAAATGGGCTAAGGAAATGAACAGACACTTCACAGAAGAAGATGTACAAGCAATCAACAGATACATGAAAAAATGTTCAGCATCTCTAGTAATAAGAGAAATGCAAATCAAAACTACCCTAAGATTTCATCTCACCCCAATTAGAATGGTGATTATCAAGAACACAAGCAACAATAGGTGTTGGAGAGGATTTGGGGAAAAAGGTACACTCGTGCATTGCTGGTGGGGTTGCAAATTAGTGCAGCCTCTCTGGAAAGCAGTATGGAGATTCCTCAGAAAGCTTAGAATGGAACCTCCATTTGACCCAGCTATCCCACTCCTTGGCCTATACCCCTAGGACTTAAAATCAGCATACTACAGAGATACAGCCACATCAATGTTCATAGCTGCTCAATTCACCATAGCCTGATTGTGGAACCAACCTAGATGCCCTTCAGTTGATGAATGGATAAAGAAACTGTGGCATATATATACAATGCAATATTACTCCTCCATGAAGAATTATAAAATTATGGCATTTGCAGACAAATGGATGAAATTGGAGGATATCATGCTAAGTGAGATAAGCCAATCTCAAAAAGCCAAAGGACGAATGATCTCGCTGATAAGCAGATGAGGACACATAATGGGGGGTAGGAGGGGTTAGCGTTAGGGTTAGGGTTAGGTTTAGGGTTAGGGATAAGGAGAGTGGTAAGAATGGAGGAAGGAAGGACTGTATAGAGGAAAAGAGGGGTGGGAGGGGTCCGAGGGGTTGGGGGGAAAGGGAAAAAAATAACAGAATGAATCAAACAACATTGCCCTATGTAAATTTATGATTTTTAATAAAAAAAGAATAATAAAGGAAATACAATACTTGATGCACAGTAGAGTATCATGCAAAATAACAAATGTAGTTTTAAACTTTTCAATAAATATATGGTAAACTATTTTATTAATTAGTGTAAAAATGTATAAATCTAAATCTGAAGCCTTGCATTCATCTGAAATTTTATATACTTATGGGTATAAATGTTCAAAAGATGTGATGATTATATCCTCCTCATATGTCTTTTCTCATAGATCACTTACCTTTTGACATCTCTTAACTTTCTGTCCAGTATTATGTACTTCTTTTACCGTCTTATTTGCTAGACTTTATCATACACCAGAGTACATCATTCCTGATCTTTAACAGGATGCATAATTTAATTACCTTATTCTTTGCTCATCTTGCTGCTAGACCTAGTGTTAATCCAGTACAAGAGATAACCAAGTAAGATGCCTTGCCCTGGGCTGAGCTTCTAGGACATTTTGAATGGCACAGAGCAGGAAAGTAAACTGAATAAGATGCCCATCAAGAACAGAATTGCACTTAAGGTTAATTGCGAAGGATCAGTAAAGAAGTGCTATAGTGTTCAAATTGGAGAGATAATTATAAGCCACAAACAAATAAATCAGATGTAAAAAGCAGGAGAAATGATTGAGGGACATATGTGGAAAGGTGAAACACAATGAGAGAAGTCAACTCATTAATTTTCTCATACCAAAAACTGGTGTTGCTAGAGTTGGAATGGATGCTCCAACTAGAATTAAAGCCAAAGTTATGGCAAACTCTTCTCAGATACATAGGACTTCCAGGAAATAAAAAGAATTTACTTAAATCAAAATTATTGAATGCTTCCTAATTGCCAGATCTTGAATCATATGTGTTTATAAAAATGGACGAAAAGGAGTCTTTGAAAAGCGAGGAATTCACATGTACAACAAAAGTAAGTATACATATATAAGGAACAAGGAGAACACACATGGGGACAATTAAACATATTCTGGGAGCTTGATCAGTAAAGATTTATTTAGGGAAGTGACATTTAGGATAAGATCTAACTATCCTCTGTAGTCTCCCCTCAGCTTGGTCCCAGAGCTCCTGTCAATATTAATATTCATCTCTTATCATGATGTTTGTTGTGTTACATATAGCAAAGAACCAAACCACTTCTCACTTCCCCAAGATTTTTATCCTTTTCCTAACCCTCTACTGTTTTTAAAGATTTCTCCTTCATAGTTGTAGAAGATGGAGATCCTCTAGCATAGGCTCATCATCCTCTTTCAATTTGATTAAAATACTGTTTTCATGGACTTCTCCTTCTAGTTCCCAGATTGGGAAGGGTTTGGGCTCCTTCTTTTGGGTCCAAGGTGAAACTTTACATGTGAGTCCCTTTGGTTCTTACCTTAATCTGGACCTGATTCTAGCAGTTATCTATTCTTTGTTTTACATTTCCCATCTTTCTGACTTTGCTAACTATTTCTTCTATGCTCAGATCATTTTTGTTCAATCTGATAAACTTTCATTCTTTCATTCATGACCCAGATTTTTCAAAAAGAAATCCATATTCATTGTCTTTGTTCAATATTGAGTCATTCAGCAAATGGCTCGGTGTCTGGCATTTGCTTCTATCCACCCACACTCGCGCTCTGAAAGGCCACTCCTGATGTGCTAATCATCTCTCTCAGTCTAAGGGTCTGTTCTCAGACTCAGTCCTTGACCTACAAACAGTGTCCAGTCTCTGAAATACCATTTTTGAGACTCAATCCTACCTGCATTCTTAGGATTTATTTTTCCTTTCTCTCTCTACCCAAAATTTGTCTCTCTCATTATTTTTGAAGACCTTAAAGGTAGAAACAAGACAAAATAACTACATAGCTCAGTCTGCGAAGGAATTTACCTATTTGTTTATTTGATAAATATTTAATACATACTTTATGTAGTGATTAACATGTACCAGGTCATGTCCTAAATTATTCACAAGGATTAATACATTTAATCTTCACAATAACCCTGAGAGGGCTAAAAAATGGAGAGATTGAGGCACAGAGAAGTTAAATGATTTGCTCAAGATCACACAGTGGGTTGACTAACACTCTGGAGTCTTTCTATGTTTCTAAAAATTATATTACTTTTGATATTGCTGCACATTAACACTAACATGCCCTTTCTGGGAAACCTCCACATCCAAATATTTCTGACTGTGTCAGAAAGTAGCTCTAGGAATCTTTGCTTCCCCACATAATGAACATATGGACCTACTCTAAAGAAACACTTAAGCATGGACCACCAAGGAGTCACTGGATGCAATTCAGGAAGTCCATGGATTTGGATCATGAAAAAGAAAATATGACTAACTTCTAACGAAAAATTTAGCATTTTCTTAAAATATCAATGTAGGTTACAAATCATGGTGCTATTGGCAGTACATATGAATTTGACACCACAGGAAAACAGGGATAGTTTATATCACATTATAGAATTTTTCAAACCTTCTGAAATATTTGAAACCATCATTATATTAAAAGTATAGAAATTATCTGACTCACATTAAATCCTGTTTTCTAATGCAATAATAAGCAAACACACATATACATTATTGTCATATTTTTAAAATTATTTTGATAACTGTTTTGAAATAATTGGGCTACATTTTTATTCCATCAATTTTATTTTAGACAGTTGAAACCATTATTCTGAGAAGAGATCCACAGATTTCACTAGAAAAGTAAAGGCTTCAAAACACACACACAGAAATAATGTAGAAACCTCTGTTCCGACCTTCATTTTTTAAATTTTTACAGACTGCATTATGATTCATTGTACACAAATTCATCATACACACTTTTCATTTCCATGCGTGTAAACAATGTAGATTCACACCATTTGTGTCATCATACTTATGTTCTTATACTTGCTCTATCTCTTCTGACCAGTCTAATTAGATCTTGATAATGACACTTGGATACTTACCTGCAATTCTATCTTTTCTCAAACCCACAGTTACATTGGCAACATTGTGCTAGACTTTGCTTAATCATGCTACAACCTCTAAACCTCAAATAAGAGAAGGTATCTTCAACCCTAATTTTCTTCTCTTTCTCGTGCCCACATAGCTGTGACTAGCATCTTTATGCTTTCTATTGTTAGACTAAATAGCTTGGAAACATCCTTGATATGTTAGGTTTTCATCACTATAATCAGAATACCCAACAAGAACAACTTAGAGGGAAAGAATTTATTTGTGCTCATGATTTCAGAGGCCTCACCCTGAAATGGCCTCACTCAGCCATGGTTGGCTGACTACATTGTTCTAGACTGAGGTGAGACAGAACATCATGGGGGAAGAGCATGGTACAGGAAAGCTGCTCTGAACATGGAAGCCAGGAAGCAGAAAGAGGAAGAGGAAGGGGCCAGGAACAGAGAGTATCTGAGGGTACTCCACCTTCCCCCAACCCCCACCACCCGCATGACCTACTTACTTTCCCAAGCCACACCAACCTACCCATACTTATGATCCAGTGGTTCATTCAGATTATCAGTTGATCAAATGGATTAATCTGCTGAGTGTGGTGGCACATGCCCATACTCCCAGTGGCTCAGGAGGCTGAGGCAGAAGGATCACAAGTTCAAAGCCACCCTCAGCAACTTAGTAAGGTCCAAAAGCAACTCAGCCAGGCCCTGTCTCTAAATAAAATATAATAAAAAGGGCCAGGGATGTGACTCCCTGGTTAAACACTATTGGGTTCAATCCTTGGTACAAAATAAAGGGTTAATTCACTGATGATGTTACAGCCCTAATCACTGCCTAAAAACCCACCCCTGAACCTTGCTTCATTGGAGTTTATGAGCTTTTCAGGGGACATTTCCAGATTCAGACAATAACACTTGATTCATTATTGCTCATATTCATTCCAATCTCATGATTCTGAAGTTTTGGTTTCTTCCCATTGCCCTCCCAATATTTCAGGTATTTGTTCCTGTCCTTCCGTTGTAGATATCACTGTATCTGTCTCATGTTGCTTCTTTCCTGTTTTTACTTTTCTGAGCCTTTTCACCTCCACCTCAGGTTCATGCTAGTTTCAGAAAGGACAGTATAATATCATAGATATAAAGGCCATTTACACATCTCTTACTGATATATTTTTGTTCATTTTAAAAATGACGAGATACAACTTTTTTAAAAATTCATATTTATGTTACCAACAAAATAAAACTTTGTATATCCCTACATCTAAGAGATCTTTCTATAAAGTCTTCTAAAATAAATTAATGCCACCAGGTGCAGTGGCCCATGACTGTAATCCCAGCAGCTCAGGAGGCTGAGGCAAGAAGATCTCAAGTTCAGTCTCAGCAACTTAGGGAAGACTTAAGCAAATTAGTGGGATTCTGTCTCAAAATAAAAAAAAAAAAAAAACTAAAAAGGTAATTCCAGCAACTTGGGAGGCTGAGGCAGGAGGATCACAAGTACAAAGCCAGCCTCAGAAAAGTGATGCACTAAGCAACTCAGTGAGATCCTGTCTCTAAATAAAATACAAAAAAAGGGCTGAAGATGTAGCTCACTGGTTAAGCCCTCTGGGTTCAATCCCTGGTACCAAAAAAAAAAAAAAAAAAAAAAAAAAACAAAAAAAAAAAAAAAATAATGCTTATAGGAGTAGTTTTTTATAATTTTTTAGTAAATACATTATATCTTTCAGTGATTTCCTCAGCATTAACTTGATCTTTAATCACAACACTATCTACCACAATTTATATAACTCTTAATTTATTTTTTGTATTTATTTAGGTTGTTTCCAGTTTGTGCTATTACAAATGATCACATTATGGACATCATTTAAAATTGTCTTCCCACAATCTCTGCCTATAAAAATCTAGAGAGTTTTGAAATCCAGTTCAAATGTCATTCTATCTCCCTTTCCCTCCACACACTCCAACCACATAGTAAACTCTTCAGAATTTGATCACATCTTGTTATGATTTGGATGTGAGGTGTCTCCCCAAAGCTCATGTATGAGACAATGCAAGAAGGTTCAGAGAAGAAATGATTGGTTACAAAAGCCTTAACCCAGTCAGTGAATTAATCACCTGATGGGTAACTGAATGATAACTGAAAGCAGGCATAGTGTGGTTGAAGGAGATGGGGCATTGGGGGCATGGCTTTGGGATATACATTTTGTATTTGGCAAGTGGAGTTTCTCTCTCTGCTTTCTGATCATCTGTGAGCTGCTTCCCCCTGCCACAGTCTTCATCTATGTTGTTCAGCCTCACCTTGAGCCCCCAGGAATGGAGTCTGCTGTCTATGGATTGACACCTCTGAAACAATGAGCCCCCAAATGAACTTCTCTCTAAAATTGTTTTGGTCAGATCTTTTAGTTGCAGCAGTGAAAAAGCTGATTAAAACATATCTCGTTCCAGTTTTATTTCTCCATGCATAATGAATGACAAAACAAGCATTAAAATTCCAGAGCAAATGTGATAAATCTTTCAGAGGTCACTGCACATCTTCTTTTTAAAGTTATCATTCCCAATAAAAAAGTTAAGAGGATACCTGAGAAAATGTCCAGAGAATGGCAAAAGTAGTGTATGCATTGAAATAATTACATGATAAATTCCAAGTGAATCTATTTACAATGCCATAGCAGGATAAAACTTCAGAGTAACCTCAACTTAGTCAGAGTAGCAAGATTGAACAGGAAAAAGGGATGAAACATATATTTTTTACCATCAACCCAAATGCTTGTTATTTATAAACACACACACACACACACACACGACAGTTAATGACTTCATGTGAACATGGGATTTCTTGAATACATATTAAAATGTAGTTGTTCTTTTCTGTGTCTAAAATCAAGAACAGTAAATTCCTCCTTGATGCTCCAGAGAGAGAGGGAAAGGGGGAGAGAAAGAGATAGATATGCTACTGAGGTATAGGAATAAGAACTATTTAGGAAGAACAGAGAACATTTTGCAGACTGTACAAATGGGAAGGAATAGAACCCTTCTAGTTTTTATATCTCTTATATCTCTACAAATGTTATAGGCTCTAAGATCACAAAATGTATCTGATAAAACTTTTGTTTAAATACTGTGCAATTGCAATCAAGGAAATTGAGAATTACATTTAACCATTAGGCAAAATATAGTTTTTACACAAGGCATTTTAAATAATTTTTAAATTAAAATTAAGAATATTTTTAGATATCTTGTAGCTAAAGTTGTTGGAAAGTTCTAACACTTCTGGTATTCGATGTGGGAATAATAGATAAGTGATATCAATTGGTGCTTCATTAAGGTTTATCCCCACTCAGGTGTTACATATTTGCAGTTGTATTAGACAGTTCATTGCATTATGTAATTATTACTAACTTCCATTGACATTCTTCTGCTCATATACAGGATAGCATGATGCCATTAAAATATATCTCCAAATAGACCTATCTGTATAACAAATGTCAATTTTTTTAAAATAAAAAATTACTTTATCGTAATTTAGTAAACTATGAGGGTATTGAAAAGAAATAAATGGTTGAATGTGGCCAAATATTTCCCCCAAAGCACCAAAGCCTGAATAAGAAAAGCTCAATTTCAAAGTCAAATTAGTAGATAGTAGATTAAAGAAGAATGTAGGCTCAGATTAATATCTTTGAGAAGGAATGAACAATTCTCTGGAGGGAGAATTCAGAAGCAGAACTCTGTAGTACACCACAGGGGTAGGGAAAGGGGACAGGGTAAAATGATAGTGCTACCCAGATGCAGTGTAACTGCGGTGAACCAGCAGGGAAAAAGGCTCTGTATTCACATCCTAAAAGAGAACTACAACTTTAGAAAGAATATGGTTAACCCTTCAGTATGGGTCAACTAAGAAGGATTTCACAGTATAGCATGTGGTTTGTGTCTTGTTTTGTAGGCTGTGTTGTTGTTTCTTTTGTTGTAGTTTTTGGCCGTTGTGTTATAACAGGATGACCTGTTATAGGAGTGTATGCTTGTTGTCTTCTCTGATTCTCACTGGTCACTGCTTGCCTAGGATGATGTACAATGAAAAGTAATTCTTGACCTTTCAGTGAAGACAGTTTTTATATAAGCAAAGCATGATTTTCTATGGTATTTCAACATTTATGACAATCATGGCATTCCTATGAAGCACAGGAGAAATTCCAGTTGTAAACTCACTTGTTTGGAGGCAGAGACTGTAGCAAACACAGCACTTCCTGCTTCTTATATCTCCAAACTCTGGAGATTCCAACCAACACCAACTTCCTAAAGGGGATAATTGGGATAAAAGTCATTAACGTTTCTTGGAAACCACAGAAAATCATTTTCTGTTTTTTTCTCCTTATGAAATGATTAGATACATTTCTTCAAGATTTAGCTGACTGAGGACCACTTTTATTTATTTATTTATTTGTTTATTTATTTATTTATTTATTTATTTAATGTTTCAGCATATTTTATTTTAAAGCTTCATTTGTGACAGTTTTAGGGATTTTTTTAAATTATTATTTTGATTCATTGTACACAAATGGGGTACAACTTTCATTTCTCTGGTTGTACACAAAGTAGAGTCAAAAACGTTTCTGTACTCATACATGTACATAGGATAATGATGTTTGTCTCATTCTATTATCTTTTCTTCCTCCCACCCCTCATTTTCTCTACATGATCCATCCTTCCTCCATTCTTGCCTTACCCCGCCCCACCGTTATGTATCATCATCCACTATCCATTATCCATTATCAGAGAAATCATTCAGCCTTTGGTTTTTTGGGATTACCTTATTTCACTTAGCACGATATTATCCAACTCTATCCATTTACCTCAAATTCCATAATTTTATTCTTTATGGCTGAATAATATTCCATTGTATTTATATATACCACAGTTTCTTTATACATTCATCAATTGAAGGGCATCTAGGTTGGTTTCACAATCTAGCTATTGTGAATTGAGCTGCTATAAACATTGATGTGGCTTCATCACTGTACTATGCTGTTTTTAAGTCCTTGGGGTATAGGCCAAGGAGTGGGATAGCTGGGTCAAATGGTGGTTCCATTACAAATTTTCTAAGGAATCTTCATACTGCTTTCCAGACTGGCTGCACTAATTTGCAACCTCACCAGCAATGTATAGTGTACCTTTTCCCCACATCCTCGCCAACACCTATTGTTGCTTGTGTTCTTGATAATCGCCATTCTAATTGGGGTGAGATGGAATCTTAGGGTAGTTTTGATTTGCATTTCTCTTATTACTAGAGATGTTGAACATTTTTTCATATATCTGTTGATTGCTTGTAGATCTTCTTCTGTGAAGTGTCTGCTCATTTCCTTAACCCATTTATTGCCTGGGTTATTTGTATTCTTGGTGTAGAGTTTTTGAGTTCTTTATAAATTCTAGAGATTAGTGCTTTATCTGAAGTGCGTGTGGCAAAGATGTCCTCCCACTCTGTAGGCTCTTTCTTTACATTGTTGTTTCCTGTGCTGAGAAAAACCTTTTCAGTTAGAATCTCTCCCAGTTATTGATTCCTGCTTTTATTTCTTGGGCTATGGGAGTCCTGTTAAGGAAGTCTGATCCTAAGCCAACAAGTTGAAGATTTGGACCTACTTTTTCTTCTATAAGATGCAGGGTCTCTGGTCTAATTCCAAGGTCCTTGATTCATTTTGAGTTGATTTTTTGTGCAGGGTGAGAGATAGGGGTTTAATTTCATTTTGCTGCATATGGATTTCCAGTTTTCCCAGCACCATTTGTTGAAGAAGCTATCTTTTCTCCATTGTATGCTTTTGGCACCTTTGTCTAGTGTGATGTAACTGTATTTATGTAGGTTTGTCTCTGTGTCCTCTATTCTGTATCATTGGCCTACTTGTCCATTTTGGTGCCAATACCATGCTGTTTTTGTTATCATTGCTCTGTAGTATTGTTTAAGGTCTTATATTATGATACCTCTTGCTTCACTCTTTCTGCTAAAGATTGTTTTGACTATTCTGGGTCTGTTATTCTTCCAAATGAATTTCATGATTGCTTTCTCTATTTCTATGAGGTATGTCATTGGGATTTTAATTGGAATTGCATTGAATTTGTATAGTGCTTTTGGTAGTATGGCCATTTTGACAATATTAATTCTGCCTATCCAAGAACGTGGGAGATCTTTCCATCTTCTAAGGTTTTCTTTAATTTCTTTCTTTAGTGTTCTGTAGTTCTCATTGTAGAGGTCTTTCACCTCTTTTGTTAGATTGATTCCCAAGTATATTTTTTGAGGCTATTGTGAATGGGGTAGTTTTCCTAATTTCTCTTTCAGAGGAGTCATCACTTATGAATAGAAATGTATTAGACTTATGAGTGTTAATTTTATATCCTGCTAGTTTGCTGAATTCATTTATGAGTTCTTGAAGTTTTCTGGTGGAATTTTTCAGCTCCTCTAAATATAGAATCATATCCTTGGCAAATAGTTATAGTTTGCATTCTTCTTTTCCTATTTGTATCCCTTTAATTTCTTTAGTCTGTCTAATTGCTCTGGCTAGAGTTTCAAGGATGATGTTGAATAGAAGAGATGAAAGGTGGTATCCCTGCCTTATTCCAGTTTTTATGTGGAATGATTTCAGTTTTTCTCCATTTAGAATGATGTTGACCATGGGCTTAGCATAGATGGCCTTTACTATGTTGAGGTATGTTCCTACTATCCCTAGTCTTTCTAGTGTTTTGAGCATGAAGTGGTCCTGTAGTTTATCAAATGCTTTTTCTGCATCTATTGAAATAATCATATGAGTCTTAACTTTAAGTCTGTTGATGTGGTGAATTACATTTATTGATTTCCGTATGTTGAAACAACCTTGCACCCCTGGGAGGAAACCCACTTGATCATGGTACACTATCTTTTTAATATGTTTTTGTATGTGATTTGCTAGAATTTTGTTAATAATTTTTGCATCTATGTTCATCAGGGACATTGGTCTGAAGTTTTCTTTCCTTGATATGTCTTTGTCTGGTTTTGGTATCAGGGTGATACTAGTTTCATGGAATGATAGAATGAGTTTGGAAGGTTTCCCTCCTTTTCTATTTCATGGAATACTTTGAGGAGTCTTGGAATGAGTTCTCTGAAGGTCTTGTAGAACTCCACTTAGAATCTATGTGGTCCTGAACTTTTCTTGATTGGTACACTTTTGATGGCTTCTTCTATTTCATTACTTGAAATTGATCTGTTTAAAATGTGTATGTCCTCCTGGTTCATTTTGTGTGGATCATATGTCCCTAGAAACCTATTGATGCACGTGGGCAGTGGCTCTGGGCCTGGGCAGCATTGCATGGGTGATGGCTCTGTCTGGGCCTGGGCTGATGAGTGGCACTGGAGTTGTATGCCAAGAACTACTTTAAACTATCACTACAATCAATAAATTATGCCAACAATCAATAAACACATGATTTTCAAATCCTAATATTGATAGATGTCAGATGTATTTATAAATCTTATTTATATGATTTATTTGTTTATGATCATACAGAGTATTTGAGAAGGAAAAAGCAATAAGATAAAGAATTTTGAAATTTTTAATATTTTAATAATATCTATTCAGCCTGGTATGGTGGAGCAGTCCTGTAATTTCAGCAGCTTGGGAGGCTGAGGCAGGAGGCTAGAGAGTTCAAAGCCAGCCTCAGCAAAAGAGAGGTGCTAAGCAACTCAGTGAGACCCTGTCTCTAAATAAAACACAAAATAGGGCTGGGAATGTGGCTCAGTGTTGAGTGCCTCTGAATTGAATCCCTGGTACCAATAATAATAATAATAATAATAATAGTCTATTCAGAAGTCACAGAATAAATGTTACTGTAATACTTTCAAAAATTTGGCAGTTACAAACCATTTTTTTCTGATTTCTGTATTTACCATTTTCCTTTCAAAAAATTCTTTAATTTTTACCACCCTGAATCACGTAGTCTTTAGTACAATTGCTACAGATAATTTGTTACAATACTAATTTCTCTGACATTGAAAATGGGTGTGGAACAGAGTGCTTAATCATATTGGCACCAAGATGTTTGTAGTTCTTCATAGCAACATGAATAAATTTTACCCCAGGTGCTTTCCACTTTCTCCTCCCCCAGAGCTGTTTACTTTACCTACTGTTCCCATCCCCATTCTCATGTCTACCCAGAGAAGTAGAGATTCTCTATCATCCTCTCCATATTTCTAAAGTCACCTTTATCCATAGATGAGCTCTTCAGGAGAAACTTTTCCAAAGTAACCATACTCCAAAAATCACTTACCTTCACACCACATAACTCCAACTTTTGCTTCTCTGTGTGGAAGAAACATATTAATTAACATCAATATGGACTTCATTTCTAATCTGGATCTTGTTATACCTCCTTTAACCTCCCAATCTGAACTTTGTTCTCAACTTGTTTTCTTATTGATGGATAATGATGGATATTAGCAATGGACATTCTATTCTTTCAGAAACAAGGTCTCACTGCATTGCCAAGCTTTCCCTAATCTCTGGGCTTAAGCAATCCTCCTGCCTCAATCTCCAGAGTAGCTGGCACTGCAACAGGTGCATGCCACCATACTGACAACAAAAAAATACTTTAATCATTAAATACAATTTAGGATTATTATATTTGGACCATCCAAAGTTGTGTCTGATAATAATAACTGAATAGCTAATGTAATTTGAGTACCTACTATAGTTAAATTACTTAAATATACTCCAAATGCTATGGTTTAGATATGAGGTCCCCAAAAAGCTCCTGTGTGAGACAAAGTAAAAATGTTCAGATTTGAAATGATTAGATTACCAGAGCAGTAACCTAATCAGTGCATTAATTCACTGATATGGATTAGCTGGGTGGTAACTGTGAGCAGGTAGGTTGTGACTGGAATAAGTAGGTGACTGGAGGTCACCTTTGGAATTTATATTTTGTCCCTAGTGAGCAGAGCCCTCACTACTTCTTGGCTGTCATGCTTTGAGCAGATTTCTGCTGCCTCACCCTTCTGCCATGATATTCTCTATCACCTTGGGCCCAGAGCTATAAATTTGGCCTACCATGGACTTAATCTCTGAAACCCTGAGCCAAAATTAACTTTTTCTCCTCTAAATTGTTATTCTCAGGTCTTTTGGTCATAATAACACAAAACTGACTAAAACATCATATATATTATCTTGTTCAAATATTTCAACAAGTCTTTGAACAGATAATACTATCTAAATTTATTTTATATATAAGGAAACAGACACAAAACGGTTAAGTGATGTGCTTAGGGACTATTATGGTTTGGATGTGAGGTGTCCCGAAAAAGCTCACATGTGAGACAATGCAAGAAGGTTCCAAGAAGAAATGATTGGATTGTAAGAGTCTTAACCCAATCAGTGAATTAATCCCTGATGGGATTAATTGAAGTGGCAGAATATGACTGGAAGAGATTGGAATTGGGGCATGACTTTGGGGCACATATTTTGTATCTGGAGAGTGGAGTCTCTCTTCCTCTCTGCTTCCTGATGATGTGAGCTGCTTCCCTCTGGCATGCTTTTCCACTATGATGTTCTGCATCACTTAAAGCCCTGAGGAATGGAGCTGGCCTTCTGTGGACTAAGACCTCTGAAACCATGAGCCTTCAAATAAACCTTTTCTCCTCTACAGTTGTTCTGGATGAATCATTTAGTCACAGTAGTGAAAAAGTTGACTAAAACAGGAATATACCATTAATGGGGAGTAGAGTTGGGATTTGAAAACTGATCCCAAGTGCATTTATCCTGACCTGCCTCTTTGACTTGCACAATGATCCCTGAATTGAAACACTGGATCACACTACATCTATTTATATAATGGCCTTTTATATTACTGTCTACTCATATCTAATGCCCAAAGTTGTTTGTTTCTCCTTTGCTCATATATATGTATACTCAAGACAATTAAAGCATAGGTCAATACAAAAGTTTCTATGAATATTCACAGAAATATTATTTTCACTAGTGTTGTGGTTTGAATATGAGATGTCCTCCAAAAGCTCATGTGTGAGACAATGCAAGAAGGTTTAGAGGAGAAATGATTGGGTTATGAGAGTCTTAACCCAATCAGTGAATTTATCACCTGATGAGATCAATTGAATGGTAACTGAAGGCAGGTGGGGCATTGGAATCATGGCTTTGCGGTATGTATTTATTTGTATTAGGCAAGTGGATATCTTTCTCTCCCTCACTTTCTGATGATCATGTGAGTTGCTTCCCTCCACCATGCTCTTCAAGCATGATGTTCTGTCTCACTTCAAGCCCCAAGGAATGGAGCTGGCTGTCTATGGTTTGAGAACCTCTGAAACCCTGAGCCCCCAAATAAACTTTTGCTCCACTATAATAGCTCTGGTCTGGTCCTTTGGTCACAGCAGTAGAAAAACTGACTAAAATAACTAGCAAAAAAGTGAAAATAACCCAAATATATATCAACTGATGAATGAATAAACAAAATGTGATGTATCCAGAGATAAAAATACCATTCAGTCATTAAAAAGGAATGAATTCATAACATATTTTATTAAGTAAAAGAAGCCAGACATGAAAGAATATATATTGTTTGATTCTTTTTATATGACATTTTTTTCAGCATAGGGCACATTCATGAAGATAGAAAGTAAAATAGTGGGTAGCAGGGGCTGAGGTATGGACAGATTGGGTAGTGACTAACTGCTGTTGGATTGGAGGTTTCTTTTTCAAGTGATAAATATACTCAAATTAGATAGTGATAATGGTTACACGCTCATCCAAATACATGAAAGTCACTAAATTGTACTTTAAAATGATAAACTTTTTAGTATGTTAAAAATTAGAAAAAAATGTATTGCAAGTGAAATTATATTTTTCTTTTATACATTTTGATAGACTAAAATTGCATTTGTTTAAATTTGGGGGGATATAACCCATCATGTTTTTAAAAACTATTTTGCAAAGTTTCCCAGTATTATTTAAATTAAGCATTGCCATCTAAAACTGTTTTTAAAAATAGTTTTATAAATCATGTCTATTTAGTCAATTAATCAATAGCCACCACTAATGGAAAAAGAAACCATTAAAAATGGATAATTAAAATCTCCAACACATCATGCAAAAGTCAACATGTTATAGTCTGTAAAGCAGACTATAAAATATATTTTATTTTAAAATAAAAATATATTTATTTTAAAATTAATGTACTTCAAGTAGTAAATGTATAAGATAACTTTATTTTATAATAAAATTCTATTAAATCTACAAAAAATTCACACTGTTTGTATAAAAGCAGGAAAATAAAAGCATCTTATAAATTATTTTGGTCTCTCTAAAGGTCTGAGAAAACCATAGTATTTGTTTCCTGAGATTTATCAAAATTTCTAAGGAAGCAGAAGTGTAAGGCTATGGTTGGATAATCATTAAAAAAATTGATCACTTAGTAAAAATTAAAGATCCCTTTGATTGAGAAAACAGTCTTTAGAGGTTTTTGGTGCTTATAGCTTCTTTCTTTATTTAGATCATTACAAAATTTAATATGCTGCAAAATAGCTCTAATGGTTGGAAATTCAAAACGGGCATTTTAAGTTCAGTACAACAGTCCTATTAAGGACAATGTAAAGAACAGCATTAAATGGTGTGGCTTTGCTTCAGTTTTTACATGTGGAAGTTTTCTCCACCTAACAGCTGACTTTTGTGGTTCCAGAAGCATCCTGCCAATCCCATGGTATAGGCACAAACAAAGGCTCACCAGAGCAGAAAGCTTTCAAGGGGAGGGTTTCATATAGTACTTACATTGCACTGAGCCAAGGTAAGTAAAAATGTGTTTCAGTTCAACACTGTGTATTCAGCCTAAATTGGCTGTGCTGCTCTCTGCCTCCCATATTTGTGGTTAGCCTTCTGCCTCACTGCAGCTGGGCCCACCACTCCTGCCTAATAATAGGAGTCAGGTCGACCTAACTCTAAATTTTGCTATTTCCAATAAAGTCTGCTTCTGCTAGCTCAGGGGGTTATTTTTAAATAATCTCCCTTTCCAAACCAGCTGCAATGAGGCTTTCCTGTCTGCTAACATTAAAGGTACAGGTTCTCAAGACATCTGTATCCAAACACTCCCCAAGACCACAGCAAAAGCACTGATAAGAAAAGGACTTCAGTGCTGCTCTGTCATCTCAGAGGGAAAGGCAGGAAAGTTCAAGAGTGCCAAGCTACAGATTCAGCTTCAAGAGTCGGTTTGTTTTACTATATATAAAGTATATATGTATGTGTATATATACTATTCCAAAACTATTTAAAGCACTTTATAGAAATATATGAGATAAATAAGAAATTTTCTAATTTTAATCATTATCAGAGGGAAAAAAAATACATGCAGAGAAAGAGGGAGACAGAGAAAAGGAAAGGATGCGTGTTTTACTTCTCTTCACTCACCTGCCCGTATATAAAACCAACCACTTATCCAGTCCTAGGCCCACATAATAATCTTTGTGACATGTCAGTAGAATTCTTCAGTGGAAAGGGCCCTAGTCCTGAATGACTGCTCAGTCCTCCACTTGCTGTGAAACTGGTGCAACAGCTTTCTTTGGGAATAAGTAAGGGGAAATAATGGATATCTCAGAGATAACAATCTCGACCATGTGAGACCCTTTCCAGAGCAACTCAGTCTTACCAGATAATGAAGTGTCTGAAGGTTGATGAGAAATTGCTATTGTCTCTTTTGGTAACTGCAAACTGTAAGAGCTGATTAGTGAGTTGTCCCTGTAACTGGTTTTAAATTGAACATTTCTAGATCAACAGAGTCATTTTTTGATTTCTCCTTCAGTGCACCTATTCAAAGCCTAGGTAATATAGTTATGAAGAAAAGAAAGCCTCAGTCACCAAATTTCTTCTGTTTTAAATAATATGGATTTAAAACTGTAATATCAGATCATACTTAATAGGATAAAGAAAAGAGAACTGACCTTGAAGTTCAAAGATAAATCTGTTTTTCAGTCTTGCTATTTATAACTATAATCAGAATCTCTGCGTCCTCATATTAAATGGGAATAATGTACTTTTGTAGGAATAGTATATACAATAAAGTAAGTTAAAATAATTTTTAAATTATACCTGAATATTAATGTACTATTATCCTGAGATCCAACTTCCTTGCCCTAAATCTACCAGTCTCATTTCCCTTCTTAAATATTTTACACCTTTACTTTCACACTCTTTCCATAATTTCTAAAACATGAAACCCGAATTCCATGTTCAGTTTCAATAGCTACATCACTATATATTTTTGTATTTCTTGTTCCTTTTAATGGTTTTGGTATGAGATTATTGATTGTCATTTGCTTCTGTTCATAAATCACTGAGGTCTGAATTCAAACAATGTCACAAAGAGTAATTTCTTGTTAGAAGGATGAAAATGTGCTGGTATGAAATTTTCCATTGCCTTAAACTTGGAGTTTTCTAGTTTTCTTGATAAAGTAAGTAATTACTTATCAACTCATTTTATGATTTTTCTTATTTCTACAACCAGCTTTGTGTGTTACACTAAAGTGTAAAACAAAGTACATTAAATAAGTATCAATATTTTGTCACACTCATCTTGTTCCAAAATATGTAAACTCTATCATAGAAATACATGAAATAGTTGCTGGGCACAGTAATGCACACCTGTAATGCCAGCAACAAGGGAAGCTGAGGCAGGTAAAAGCTCGAGGCTAATTTCAGCAGCTAAGCAAGGCCCAAGTTCTCTAAATAAAAAATAAAAGGATTGAGGGATTACAGCTCAGTGGTAAATAATCCTTTTGTTCAGTTCCAAGTACTGTAATTTTATTTCTCTCTTCTTATATAATTTTTTATTAACAATGCTTGCACAGACTTCTCTATGATTTGTGCTAATTATTTGCTTATAACAAGGGTGATGAGTAAAGTGCTATAGATTCCCAATCTCCCTGCCTGCAGTTGTATCAGTCAAGATCCCATAAGGAAATAAATAGCATTTTTACAAGAAGTAACTGAAGAGATTTTAGTCAAGGGACCATTTATAGATCTGAACCAGTGTCACAGGGTCTGAACAAGGATGCTAAAGCTGCCAGCAGTAGTGACAGTGAGAGCTGTTACCATCCCAAGGTATGAAGATATGAGGGGAGGCAGCAGCTATAGCTTTAGAAAGTAATGACTTCCAGGACTACACCTTTACTCATGCCTACAGCATGAGGAAACCAGCACTTTCCTTATGCTCTCCATTTTTTTGTTAGTTTACCCCACAATCTAATTTGAAGCAACCAGAAGGCGGAAACCTATCCACATCCTGCATAATTAGCTTCCCAAAGCACAGAACAGCAAAAAATGGACTGCAAGATATGGAGGAGCAAATTCAAATATCTAGCACAATAATGAGTTTCTAAAGACCATCCCCATCAGTTGCATTTATTTTTGTGGGGAAAAGAGTTCTGGAGATTTAGGTCAGAGGCACTTTACTCCTGAGCCATATCCCCAGTGCTTTTTCATTTTTTATTTTGAGACCGGGTCTCACTAAGTTGCTTAGGGCCTTGCTAAATTGCCGAGTCTGGCTTTGAACTCGAGATCCTCATGTTTCAGCCTCTGAAATTGCTGGATTTACAGGCATACACCACCACTACTGGCATCCATCTGAACTGAGTCATGGCTCTTTGTGTTGCTATGCCACATAACTTGTGCATGAATAAACAATGTGCATGTGAATGTAGTAATACAGCTTTCCTTTAATAAGGTTCTACAAAATTTGTTGTATGTAGGTATGAATGTCACTTTTGCAAAAAAAGGGCGATATTTAGTAAGGAAGAAAGAATTTTCTGATTTTTAAAAATTCCTACTTAAAGAATCTTGCTCCATTAGTAAAAAAGTAATTATTATCCTGGAAAACACCTATGTCACTTGGTGTTTGACTGGAACTGCACTGCACCACATGCATATGATGGGAGTTATTTTTATGATAGATTTTTAAATATGTATATATTTAAATATATATTTTAAAAGTAACTAAATTATTTTCTGCTTAGCTTTTAAATTGAACATATATAAAATGCGATCCAGTTTTTAAATGTTTAATAGGATCACTACAAATTTAAGTATAATAGGTAAACACTAGAGAAAAATTAAGGACCCTTGAATAATTGAGAGAGTTTGTGTAATTAAAATACAAGCTTTCTTTACAATTCTAAACAGCTATTATTTTTGGCATAATACATGAGTTTATTTGATAAATATTTATTTAACTTCTATTTTTAGGTTTTGTTCTGGGCACATACAAAATGCAACAGCATAATAAATGTCCAGAATATATTAACAATTAAAAAATGAAGTTAGCAGATGATATGTATTACATCATATAACATCTTTTTGTGTGATAAGCGTACCATGGAATCTGATTTAAGCACTATAAATGTGTTACGTATTTGGTTTCCATAACAACATTATGAAGTGGTTGTTTATATATATATAAACAATATATATATTCAGAAAAGAGAACTGAGACTTAGATAGTTAAGGTGACTTATCTGAGGTATAAGGCTAATAAGGTGTGTTGAGATTCAAACCCAATTAGTGTAATTTCTGTGCATGTGTTCTATACCAGCATATAGTTGAGTTTATTTTTCTTAAAATTAAAAACATACAACACACACATACACTCACACACATCAGATGAAACACTAACATGAGTCAAAGTATTAAAACATATAAACCTATTCTAACAAAACAAACTGGATAGAATTTGCATGTGTACATCTTTTTCATATGAAATAGAGCTTCACAAGTATGTGCTTCAGACTTTCAACTATAAAATCTACATAAAGGAAAACACATATTTTAAGTTTCAAATTTGTTTTAATAAATGCATATATTCATGGAGTGGTATGTGGTAAATCAGCTCTCTGGGAGAAACAAAACTAAATAACAATCAGCAAACCCTTGATTTACAATGTTTACCTGATTTTTTATGAGCAAACTCACTACTTCTGATTTTAAGCTACCGGCAGTTTAATAAGCAACTCACAAGATATCTGAATATTTAACAACCAGCACTCACAAGCAAGCCAGCATGAGACAACTCCAGCACACCACTGTAGCTCTTTTAGGAATAGCTCAGATAATATTCAGAAATTTTTTATCACCAATTTCCTCATGTTCCCTTTGGGTCAATTTCTACCCCATATTAAAATACTAAAACAAACAAAGCCAAAAACAAACAAAAAACTACAGATTGAGTATTCCTTACCTGAAGTTCTTGAAAGGGTTCCAGATTGGGGGTATTTTTAATTTTAGAATATTTGCATGCATTTGAGATATCTTGGGGTATAACCTAAGTCTAACCATGAAATTCATTCGTATTTCACATACACCTTATACAGATAGCCTGAAGATGATTGTATATAAAATTTTTAATGTATCTGCCTTTTTCTTTTTTCAGTGCTGGGGATTTGAACACAGGGCCTTGTGCTTGCAAGGCAAGCACTCTACCAACTGATCTATATCCCCAGCCCTGTAAGTTTCTTTTGATTGTGACTCATCATGTAAGGTCAGATATTGAATTTTTCACCAGTGGTGTCATGTTGGTTCTCAAAACGTTCAGATTTTGGAGAATTTCTAATTTCAGATTTTCAGAGTAGGAATGCTAGACTTATATTCTAATTTCTGTATTTAAAATTGCTTTTGTCAGTTTTTAAATTTTATATAAATGAAGTCATACAATATCTATGTACTCTAAGTTTTTAAGACATTTAGTCTGCTGTGCATGACATTAAGTAATTCTATTTTATTGCTGGGTATCATTGTGTGAACATATAAGAATTTGTTTATACATTTTCCTATTGTTGAGCATATAAATTGTTTCAGACTTTTCACTACTATAAATTATATGCTGCACCATTCCCATGCAGTCTGTTTTGTAGTATCTAGTTTCATAACTCAGATAAACAAATGTGATTGTTAATTTTAATTATCAGCTTGATTGGATTGAGAAATGCCTAGAAAATTGCCAAAGAACACTTGTAGATGTGTATGTGTGTTTCCATAGATGATTGGCATGTTAGTCAGCAAACTGAATGGGGAACTTCCACCCTGAATGTGGGCACCATGGTCCAATAAACCGAGAGCTTAAATGGAACAGAAAGCAGGATTTCAAAGCTCTCTCAGATGTGCACAATTGTTCTTGAACAGGTGAGTTTCTTGCTGATACTATAACCCCCAAACATCAGGTTCCGGACTCTTCAGCATTTGATGATAGATTTGCACCAGTGACTTTCCTTTGGACTTGCAGACCTCAGAATTGGCCTGCATCATTGTTTCTTCTGAGGCTCCAGCTTCTTGAACTGAACAGCCACTGGTTTCCTTGACTCTCCAGCCTATAGTAATTGTGGGAGTATCCAGCTTTTGATCATGTGAATCAATCTAAAAAATTCCCTATTATTGTTGTGAATACATTCTCTTGGTTCTGTTCCTCTAGAAAACCTGTGTGTGTGTGTGTGTGTGTGTGTGTGTGTGTGTGTGTGTGTGTGCGTGTGTGTGTGTGGTGCTGGGGATTGAATCCAGTGCCTCACATACACTAGGCAAACACTCTACCACTGAACTACATCCCCAGCCCTAGAGCCTTGACTAATACAATAAGTCTAGAATTGCTGAGTCTCAAAATACCTTTATAAGTTAGCATCAATTTCCAAAGTATAAAACTTATGCTCCTGCAATATGTGACAGTAAGATCAGACTCCTCATTATTTATATTCTCACCAACATTTTGCCATCTCAGGTTTTCATTTGCAATTTTAGCCATATTGGTAGGTATATGCTAGTATCCATTGTAGTTTTAATGTTTCCTTGATGATCAGTGAAGCTCAGCACATTCATTATATGTAAGTTAGATATTTGTTAAGCTTCTCTCTGTATAAGTTCTTTGCCTTTTTTGAGGTGCTGGTAGTCATGGTGTTTGTAGTTTTGCTACTGATTTATGGGGAATTTAAAGATAAACTCTGGATACAAGTCTTTTGTCAGTTAAGTGAATTGAAAATATTTTCTCCCCATTTTAGCTAAATTTTTCATTTGGTTATTGGTGCATGTTAAATATAATCCTGTTTATTGCCTTTTTTTCCCCCCCTATGGTGTTTCTGGTATCCACTGTAGGAATTCTAACATGGATCCAAGGTCACAAAAGCAGTCACCTATATTTTCATGAAAAACTTTATATTTTAAACTTCCATTATTAAGACTGTAATTCATTTCAATGACTTTTTGTTCACTCAAAGTAAGGTAAGGGTTGAAGATCATTTTCTGCATTTAGTCAATTGTGCCAGCATGATGTACTGAACAGATTGCCTCAGCATTCTTGTTAAAAATCAATTGATTCTGTATATGTGTATTCTGAATTCTTTATTTTCCTCTCTGGAACTATTTGTTTGTTATTATGACATTTCTAACTTTTTATTATGATAGATTTTAGTAAGCCATAAAATTAGGCAGAATTACTTTTATAACTTGTTTATTTTTCCAACATAGTTTTCCTGTTTCTATTTCCTTTGTTTTAAAAATAAATTGAGAAATAACTTGTCAATGTCCATAATAAATATCTTTTGGGATTTAATTGGGAATATCAATTTGAGAAAATTTAAATCTTAACAATGTTAAGATTTTTGAGCCATGAACATGGTGCAACTGCAATTATTTAGTTCTTTAATATCTCTCAGTAATATTTTACAATTGGTGTTACAAAGTTTATAGGTTTTTTATTTTTTATTTTATTAATAAGTATATTTTTATGTTAAAAATAAAGTATATTTTAAAAAATATGCATAAAGCTTTATTTTTAAAGTATATTTTTATGCTAAGGTAAATAGTTTTCTAAATTCCTTTTTTTTCAATCATTTGCTGCTAATATACAGACATAAAATTAAGTTTTATGTTTTTCCTATATTCTTTCTTGATGAAATTACTTTTGGTTCTAGTATATTTTTATAAATATCTTTTGCTTTAATGTAAACAATCGTACCATCCTAAATAGAAAACTTTTTTTCCTTTCCAATATTTTATGCTTCTTATCCTTTTCTTTGCAGCATTGCATTGACTAAGTCCTCCATTCAAATGATGAATAGATTTAAATACAGAAAACTTTGTCTTTTCCTCAACCTTAAAAGTGTTTAATATTTCATAGTTGAGTCTGATGTTTCAGCTCATTTTTTTCCATAGATAAGCATTATCAAAATAAGGGCATTCTCCATATATAGTTTTCTGATATTTTAAAATTTCTCAACACTATAATTTTGTTAATATATTTACTGAAATTATTGGTGTCCATATGGTTTTATGTATACTTTGTGCTATTGCTATAGTAAATTAAATTGGTTACATTTAAACCAAGCTTAATGGTAAACCAATTTTACATCCATGAAAAAAATCTATCTTGATCAAAATATATTTTATTTTTATATTTTTGCTAAAAATATGCCAATAATTTGTAGGATTTTTTTATGTTTATACTTAATTTTATCTTTTTTTTTTTTTTTTTTTTTTAGGTTTTGTGACCTGGGTTATCTTGGTATATAAAATAATTTGGAAAGTATTCCTTCTACACCAAAACATCCTCTCTTCTCTAATGTCCTGCTCTGCAAATTAGTTCAAAGTGGTACATCTTTTAGCGTTTTCCTAAAATCAGAGTCATTGCTCCTACCTTATCATTGCCTTACTAATTCTGGTTCTTTCAGCTGTGATGTCAGTACATAATTCAGTGCATTAATAAAAAATGATTCACACTTCCAAATTTATAATTTTTAGTGATGAATTAACAAAAGATGTTATTTATTTATAGTTATCAGGAAGAAACCTGGTATGGGCTAACCACTTACTCCCACAGAATCTGCTAATATCCTGCTAAAAGTTTGGTTTTATTCTTCTACTTACTGTTGTCAAAATTATCATAAAGTCTTTATTTTCTAGATAATTATTATTACTATAAAATTGTCTCCAATCCAATGAAGTCCATTCACCAAAATTGTTTAAAGTATATAGTTCCTATAACTTTGAAATTTTTATTTTTCATATTTCATATTTACCTAAAATAGCAATATTTAAAAGGACAAAATAAAGGAAGCAATTTGAAAATAGTTAATTAGTTAAAACTAAAAGTCAATATTTGCTTTTTTATTTTTTCTTAATGGTTTCTTTCATTAAAAGCAACCTTAACCAGAATGTTGACAATGATCAGTTGTATCAAATTAAGAGACATTTGAAACTCTGAACTTAAGTTGATTTTGGAAAACAGTGATTATTTAAATTAGAACCATCAAAATAAACATAAAATATTTTATAAAATATTTTTATATATCTTGATATTGCTTTATAAAATATTAGAACTGATAAATGGTTACCATACATCTTAAAATCACACTATTTCAAGTGACTACTATTTCAAAGGAAGAAATTGTTTTAGTATATTTTATTGCATTTTTTTATTATTATAAATATATTTTGTTGAAGTGTGTATTTTGCTTTCATTTGGGAAATTTATATTAGGTAATATTAATTGATTAAGATGTGAATTTAAAGTTGTTTAATGTAATCTAATTTATTTCCTTTGGCAAGTCTGCTAAAATAAATGGGTTGGGAGCATTGTGATCCATAGTTGAATTTTTCCTCCATTTGACTGTATTTACTGCCCTAGATCAACCATAGACTCATTCCTGACTCTATGAAACAATCTTGTGGTTTTAATTATTGAGGATACTTTTTTCTTTAAAAATATTGTACATATTCATTGAACACCTTCTCTGAGTCAAAAGTGTTACAGATATTGATGATATGTCAGTGGAAAAGACTGATAGCTGGTGAAAATTCAGTTCGATCTGGAAGTACAGACTGCTAGATATTTTTCATTATATATGTGTGATTTTTATATACACAAATATGCAATAGAACTCCACAAAATAAATGTTCTCAATGTCGAGGATTTCCTCTTCTAATATTTGGGCTAATAGGCTAATTTTTTTTTCTTTTTTTCAATCTGAAGAAAATAATTATTTTTCTCTCCACTTTTATTACTCTTTTAAGACTCAGATTAGTTAGACACATCTCATAGCCTTTGTTGAAGCATGTTCTGGTTTTTAATCTTTTCACATTAATCTATCAACCTCATGGTTTTAATCATTCTTATTACTTTTCTCTGAACTCTATCCAATTTTTCTACATACCTGTAGTAATGATGACCTTAGAAATGAGTTCATAATCCAGGTGTGAGCTCAACATAGTCCTGCAGACAGAACCTGTCGTTTCCATATTTATGACATAAGTTTTCTGCCAAAGGAAAAAACTACTTCTAGGGGGTCTTTAAACTTTTTGGCTCAGCATGTCTTTGACATGGACCTCCTTTCTCTTATTATCTCCCTCACATTCTTGTCTTCTATGATTCTCAACACCATTCACATGATTACCACTTCAAAATGTCTATCTCTACCACCAAGCTCTTCTTTAAACAATAAGGAAAAACAAAAAAGGAAAAATAGAATTTCTTAACTACCTTTCCTGACAAGTTGGATTAATCTCAAAACAATCATGATAATTGTTATTATTTTTATTTTTTTAATGAATGATAGACACACAAGTAATATTCCCTGTACTAGTATTTCCATGTTATAGTTTGGATATGAGATGTTTCCCCAAACCTCCTGTATTAATGCAGGAATATTCCAAGGTGGAATGATTAGATTATGAGAGCTGTGACCTAATCAGTCCATCCTAGTTTGGACTAACTGCTAGGTAATTATAGGCAGGTGGGGTGTGACTGGAGGAGGGAGTTCACTCGGGGCATGACTTGAAAGGATACTTCTTTATGGCCCTTTCCCCCTTCCCTCTCTCTGCTTCCTAAGCCCACTGTGAGCTAAACCTCTGAAATGTGAGCACCAAGTAAACTTTTCCTCCTCTGTTGTTCTTGTGAGGTATCTTGGTCATAGCAACAGCAAAGTTGAGTAAAACACTCCATAAACAATTCTATGGTTTTTTTTTTTTTTTTAATGAGTTTAATCAAAGAACAGTTATCTTTTTTTAAAAATACAGTGTTATTTTCTTGTCAATAATAATGTATTGTTTTCCTTTTGCTATTAGGCCAAGCTCTAAAATTCTGAACATTTATACACAACCCTGGGGGCATCATTAGAAAAGTCTTGGTCTTGAGTTTACTCTTTTATCCCCAAGCCTAGAGAAGAGTCTGACTTTTACCTGATTCTTAAAAGTCTGACCTCCTTCTTATATCTCCACTCTGAAGGTAAAAACTTTGACAAAATTTCTCAATCTTGATTATTTCAAAGGCTGTATACAAATGACTCGAGGAAAAAAGGAAAATACAGGGGAAAACAATATTTTCTAGTTGTGTTTAGAGTTTACTAAACATTTATCTCACATTTTCTTTAAAAGACAAAAATAATATCTACTTCTTAAACTAGAGACATTACTAGATATAGATTATCCATTAAAAACTCGATTTGGGACATTTCATGATATTATTCTAAATTAATTTTAGGCCCATTTTAGCAATTCTATTTCTAAGCAAATATAGTATAAAAATCCTCATTCTGCTTCTCTCTACCTATGCCAAGTAAATATTTGCACCTTATCAAAATTGGCAAGGTCTAAAAGCAGTGAACTATTTCTCCAAATAAGAAAGAAGAAAACCATGACAATTCCTGCAAGTTATATCAGTAAAGTGAAAACAGTTTGTAATAAGAAATGAGAAACTTGTACATAATATGTTCCAAATCTCTTTGCCAAACTCTGTTAACATCTGCCATGGTGGCTAGGTATTCATGAAATTTTCATTTGCTTGAGTAAGTTGATAACAATGTGGTAATGAGTCTGTCAACTGATAAGGCTGTATTGGTCAGGTGGATGAAACAGCTTTAGCTTTCCAAAACTCAATTGCAATGTTTGCTTTCCATGGTTGAATTAGCAAAGAACATGTTTCATTTCCAATTTTTCTCAAGCTGAACTTCGTAACTTGTGATATAACTGTGAAGAAAGGCATTGTTCACAAAAAACCTGAAAGGGCCATATTTAAGCTACAACTCCTTTGCATTTCAGTAAAGGAACAGAGTTTCATGCATAGTTAGTTTCTACTCCAGTGTGTATATTTTAGTTCCACTTGTCCAATTTAATGACTTCTTGCCATGTGCTGGTTACCTCCGTAAATGCGCAAGTATCTAAGGAGAACCAAATGCAGCATCTTCTCTAAAGGAACTTCCATTATGGCCAGCGAATTAGATACACATTTTCCATAGAAAGGAAGAACTAATTTCTTCATGAGTCATCATGGCTGTTCAAAGAATTGATAATTTCTCTAGTGTTATTTTTGCAATGCAAACTTCTCTGGAACATACACTTAAATTTTTAAAAATTTGCAGTGCGATTTCCTAATCTAAGAAAAAGTATATTATTGAGGGATAATTAATAACACAGCTTTTCTGGGAACTGTAATTGTAATATCCAAATGTTCCCTTATCTTATTTTGTTAAATGTGGCTGCTTCTCATATTGAAATATGAGAATGCTACTTTAATAGGCAGAATTCAACATTTGGGTTAATGACTTTTTTTTTTCTTTTCTTAGAAAAGTCATTGTATTAATGCAGTGTTTTTGGATTTTTGTATAAACTATCAAACAAGACACTTGATAAAAAGGATCTTATACCATTTTTTTTCCCTCTAGTTAGTGAATTTTCTCCAGGACGACTTTTCCTCTCTTTTCTCTTTCTTGATCGTTCCACCAAATGCTTTTCTGTACCATATTAACAGTGATCTTCCCACCTCTGAATCTTACTTTGTAAGTACTGAAACCCCCTTTCAAAAAGTCTAATAGAAGAGTTCTGTTTAGAAAGTCATTTGAAAAATGTCAGGAACAACCCTTTGCCCTGTCTCCCTGGCATTCTGAAAGTTGCCAGTTAACCTCTCTGCGGTTCCCTAAGTGGACCACAGTTTCAAGGGCTGAACTGTAGACCCTTGTTCAGTATCCCCTGCTGAAAATCAGAGTAAACAGTTTAGATCAAAATGGGCTTTCTGAACTCACATTTCAGCATGTTGAGCCACCACTATGGAATGTTTGGGATTCTATTAATACAGAAGCTTTACGGCTGTAAAAGAAAATATGCTTTCAGGACTGAAAAGGTAGCTGCTTTATTTTCAAGTGGCAAACATGGCAAAGAAATCTGGTCTATGATATGGCAAGATGGTATATCATAATTTTTGTCTTAAATAAGTGAAGGGTCATTTTACAAGTTGTAATTTGAAAATATATGTACTGAAGTAAAAAATTATAGGCTGCTTAATGTGAAATACTAAGGTATATCAGAGGGTACATATTTGAATGCAATCTATGCTATCTAATGATTTCTGGCATTCATTGTTCAATGCTTCCTAAGAGCTTAAAGAACAAAAACACATTTCAGGGCAATCCCTACAATTTCATAGAGTTATCACAACTAAAAATAACAATTATTCTCTACTAGAGTGCTACTTTAAACTTTACCACTGAAAAAGTTTCAGGAATGCATTTCATCAATGAAGGGAAGTGTTCCGATTTGGTATTCCGACTTGTTTTTCCTGGTGTCTGCTGCTGGAAGTCATATTTCTCCCCAAAACTCTCATACTATTTTACTTGTATAACTTTCATTGTACTTGGTATATAGGCTGTGCTATTGTTATGCTAATCTCTTCTCCCTTGACTGGTCTGTCAGTTTCTGTAAATGACAATATCACAGCTCATTGACTTTCTGACTCATAATGCCTAGCATAGGGTCTGGCTTTTACCAATCACTTATTGAATACACATTGGGCCTGAAGCAAGGATTATCTGAATTGTAAATGAATTATTTACAGAGACAAGACAGAGTCCAAATTTTCACTCTATCCCTCTTTCATTGCAGAAAGGCACTGTATCACATTCTTGAACAAATATAGATCCTCAAATGTGCAGTACTAGAGATAGTGGAAAGATAAATGCAAAGAATGACAGGTACCATGACAAGTTAGACAACCCAGGAGGTGGAATATTCAGGTTTCTGCAACAATAGGAAAGAAATTTCAGAGGGATAGGACTGAATTCTTCAAAAATTCATTTTTAGAGGACTTTGACAGTGGATTATTTAAGAAAAAAAACACGAGTAGCTATTTAGGGATAGTCTTGATTACATACTTAAAAACACATGGACATACATATACAAAACAAATTTTAAAAGTAATATCCTGACAAGTTGATTGTTTTGTTTGCTAACAAATAATTCAGTTAAAAGTTGGGGTAAGAGAGGTAGCTTCAAGGACCAGGACAGGGCAGCCAGGGACTTCCCCAAGCAGCCCGGCTCCCTCCAGCAGGAAGCGCCTTTCCAGGCTAGCTTCTTGGAGCAGACTGCCCAGTGAGAGCCTTTCTACACAAAGCCAGCCACAAGTCCCCGAGCCAGCAGAGAACTCCGACCCGCAAGCATCCTCTGGGACCAGGGCAGGGCAGCCAGAGACTTCTCCAGGCGGTCCTGCCCCCTCCGGCCACAGGCTCTTTACACAGGTGATCCAAGATGGTGGACTAGAGGGTGACTGCATCTCCAGTCACTCCAGAACCCAGGATTCAAGAAGGGGAGGCATTGAGAGACTCAGAATAAAATAGAGCCATGGGGTGAGTCTCCCCCACCGGTGAAGCTCAGCCTGGGTGGCAGGCCCAGATAGGGGCAGCTTATCAGAGTAGGGCAGGGCATTCCCGAGGCAGCCCTGCTCCCTCCAGTGGAGGGCTCCACCCACACGGTCAGCTTCTTGGAGCACGCCCCTCAGTGAGAGCCTTTCCACACAGAGCCAGCTCCAAGTCCTGGAACCAGTAGTGGGCTAGGGGCAGCTTTCTTCGGAAGCACTGCATTTTCAAGTTACTCCAAGACTTCAGGCTACTGAAGGCTGGGAGGTGATACACTGGAAATCTACAGGGACACTATAAGCAAATAGAGAAAATCTGCATTATCTCAGAGTCCCACTGATATCTAACCAATATGAGAAAACAAGGGAAGAAAATGACCCAAACAAACCTACATACTATATCAATAAAACCCAATGACAGCACAGCAGAAGAAATGTCAGAAAGGGAGTTCAGAATGTACATAATTAAAACAATCAGGGAAGCAAATGAAGAGATGAAAGAGCAAATGCAGGCATTGAAAGAGGAGATGAAAGAGCAAATGCAGGCATTAAATGATCGCACCAATCAACAGTTAAAAGAGCAAATATGGGAAGCAAGAGATCATTTCAATAAATAGAGATACTGAAAAAAAACCAAACAGAAATCCTTGAAATGAAGGAAACAATAAACCAAGTTAAAAACTCCATAGAAAGCATAACGAATATGATAGAACACCTGGAAGACAGAACCTCACACATTGAAAACAAAATATTTAACTTTGAAAACAAAGTTGAACAAACAGAGAAGATGGTAAGAAATCATGAACAGAATCTACAAGAATTATGGGATATCATGAAAAGGCCAAATGTAAGAATTATTGGGATTGAGGAAGGCTTAAAGAAACAAACCAAAGGAATGAACGACCTACTCAATGAAATAATATCAGAAAATTTCCCAAATCTGAAGAATGAAATGGAAAATCAAGTTCAAGAGGCTTATACGATTCCAAATATACAAAATTACAACAGACCCGTAGCAAGGCACATTATTATGAAAATACCTAACATACAAAATAAAGACAGAATTTTAAAGGCCGCGAGGGAAAAGAATAAAATTACATTCAGTGGGAAACCAATAAGAATATCAGCAGATTTTCCATCCAGACCCTAAAAGCTAGAAGGGCCTGGAACATTTTTCAAGCCCTCAAAGAAAACGGATACCAACCAAGAATCTTATACCAAGCTAAACTTACTTTCAGATTTGATGACGAAATAAGATCCATCCATGATAAACAAAAGCTAAAGAAATTTACAAAAAGAAAGCCAGCATTACAGAACATTCTCAGCAAAATATTCCATGAGGAAGAGATGAAAAGCAATCATGCAAAGCAGCAACGGGAGTAACTTGCCTAAAGGAATAGCCAAATAAAGGAGAAACCAAATCATGTCAAAAAACAAAAATGAGTCAAACAACTGGGAATACAAATCATATCACAATAATAACCCTGAATGTTATTATACATCAAAAGACATAGACTGGCAGATTGGATTAAAAAGAAAACTCCAACAATACACTGCTTGCAACAGACTCATCTCATAGAAAGAGATACCTATAGACTAAAGGTGAAAGGAAGGGAAAGAACATAACATGCACACGGACACAGCAAAAAAGCTGGAGTATCCATCCTCATTTCAGATAATGTGGACTTCAAACCAAAACTGGTCAGAAGGGATAAAGAAGGACATTACATACTGCTTAAGGGAAGCATAAATCAGCAAGACATAACAATCATAAATATCTATGCCCCAAACATTGGCTCATCCATGTATGTCAAAGAAATCCATCTTAATTCCAGAAATCCAATAGACCACAACACAATAATACTAGGCAATTTTAACACACCTCTCTCACCACTGGATAGATCTTCCAAACAAAAAATGAATAAAGACACCATAGATTCCAATAACACAATCAACAATTTAGACTTAACAGACATATATAGAATATACTATCCAACAAAGAACGAATACACTTTCTTCTCAGCAGCACGTGGATCCTTCTCTAAAATAGACCATATTTTATGCCACAAAGCTACTGTTAGCAAATACAAGAAGATAGAGATACTATCTTATATTCTATCAGATCATAATGGTTTGAAATTAGAAATAAATGATAGAATTAAAAACAGAAACTTCTCCAATACATGGAGATTAAATAATACACTATTATATGATGAATGGATAACAGTAGACATCAGGAGGGAAATAAAAAAAATTCTTAGAAGTAAGCAAGAACAAAGACACATCATATCAAAATCTCTAGGACACTATGAAAGCAGCACTTAGAGGAAGATTTATTTCATGGGACGCATTCAACAAAAGAAGTAGAAATCAACAAATAAATGACAACACTACAGCTCAAAGCCCTAGAAAAAGAAGAGCAGACCAACACCAAAAGCAGTAGAAGACAGGAAATAGTTAAAATCAGAGGCAAAATCAACGAAATTGAAACAAAAGAAACAATCGGAAAAATTAACAAAATAAAGAGTTGGGTCTTTGAAAAAATAAACAAAATTGATAAACCCTTAGCCACACTAACAAAGAGAAAGAGAGAGAAAACTCAAATTACTAAAATTCGGAATGAACAAGGAAATATCACAACAGACAGGAGTGAAATACAAAACATAATTAGAAGCTATTTTGAAAATCTATACTCCAACAAAACAGAAAACCTCGAAGACATCAACAAGTTTCTAGAGATATATGAATTACCTAAACTGAACGAGGAGGACATACACAACTTATATAAATCAATTTCAAGCAATGAAATAGAAGAGGTCATCAAAAGCCTACCAACAAAGAAAAGTCTGGGACCAGATGGGCTCTCAGCCGAGTTCTACAAAACCTTTAAAGAAGAGCTCATTCCAATACTCCTCTAAGTATTCCATGAAATAGAAGAGAAGGGAACCCTCCCAAACTCATTGTATGAAGACAATATCACCCTGATACCTAAACCAGACAGAGACACATCAAGCAAAGAAAATTTCAGACCAATATCCTTAATGAGCATTGATGTAAATATTCTCAGCAAAATTTTAGCAAATCATATACAAAAATATATTAAAAAGGTAGTGCACCACGATCAAGTGGGTTTTATCCCAGGGATGCAAGGTTGGTTCAACATCCGGAAATCAATAAATGTCATTCACCGTATAAACAGACTAAAAGTTAAGAATCACATGATTATTTCAATAGATGCAGAAAAAGCATTCAATAAAATACAGCATGCCTTCATGCTCAAAACACTAGAGAAAATTAGGGTAGTGGGAACATTCCTTAACATTGTAAAGGCCATCTACACTAAGCTCATGGCCAGTATCATTCTAATTGGTGAAAAACTGAAAGCATTCCCCCTAAAAACTGGAACAAGGCAGGGATGCCCTCTTTCACCACTTCTATTCAACATCGTCATTGAGACTCTAGCCAGAGCAATTAGAAAAACCAAAGAAATTAAAGGGATACGAATTGGAAAAGAGGAACTCAAACTATCCCTGTTTGCTGATGACATGATTATATATTTAGAGGGACCTGGAAATTCCACCAGATAACTCTTAGAACTCATAAGTGAATTCAGTAAAGTAGAAGGTTACAAGATCAATGTTCATAAATCCAATGCATTTTTATACATAAGTGATGAATCTTCAGAAAGAGAAATTAGGAAAACTACCCTATTCACAATAGCATTGAAAAAAATAAAATACTTGGGAATCAATCTCACAAAAGAGGTGAAAGACCTCTACAATGAGAACTACAGAACACTAAAGAAAGAAATTAAAGAAAACCTTAGAAGATGGAAAGATCTCCCACGTTCTTGGATAGGCAGAATTAATATTGTCAAAACTGCCATACTACCTCAAGTGCTATACAGATTCAATGCAATTCCAATTAAAATCCCAATGATGTACCTTACAGAAATAGAGCAAGCAATTATGAAATTCATCTGGAAGAATAAGAAACCCAGAATAGCTAAAGCAATCCTCAGTAGAAAGAGTGAAACAGGGGGTATTGCAATACGAGACCTTCAACTATACTACAAAGCAATAGTAACAAAAATGGCATGGTATTGGTACCAAAATAGACAGGTAGATCAATGGTACAGAATAGAGGACATGGACACAAACCCAAATAAATACAATTTTCTCACACTAGACAAAGGGGCCAAAAATATGCAAAGGAGAAAAGATAGCCTCTTCAACAAATGGTGCTGGGATAACTGGAAATCCATATGCAACAGAATGAAACTAAATCCCTATCTCTCACCCTGCACAAAAGTCAACTCAAAATGGATCAAGGACCTCGGAATCAGACCAGAGACCCTGCATCTTATAGAAGAAAAAGTAGGTCCAAACCTTCAACTTGTTGGCTTAGGATCAGACTTCCTTAACAGGACTCCCATAGCACAAGAATCAAAAGCTAGAATCAACCACTGGGATAGATTCAAATTAAAAGGTTTCTCTCAGCAAAGGCAACTATCAGTAATGTGAAGAGAGAGCCTACACATTGGGAGAATATCTTTGCCACTCATACTTCAGATAGAGCGCTAATTTCCAGAATCTATAAAGAACTCAAAAAACTCTACACCAAAAATACAAATAATCCAATCAACAAATGGGCTAAGGAAATGAACAGACACTTCACCGAGGAAGATGTACAAGCAATCAACAGATAAATGAAAAAATGTTCAACATCTCTAGTAATAAGAGAAATGCAAATCAAAACTACCCTAAGATTTCATCTCACCCCAATTAGAATGTGGATTATCAAGAACACAAGCAACAATAGGTGTTGGTGAGGATGTGGGCAAAAAGGTACACTCATGCATTGCTCGTGGGGTTGCAAATTAGTGCAGCCACTCTGGCAAGGTGTATGGAGATTCCTCAGAAAACTTGGAATGGACCCATCATTTGACCCAGCTATCCCACTCCTTGGCCTATACCCAAAGGACTTAAAATCAGCATACTATAGAGATACAGCCACATAAATGTTCATAGCTGCTGAATTCACCATAGCCAGATTGTGGAATCAACCTAGATGCCCTTCAGTTGATGAATGAATAAAGAAACTGTGGCATATATATACAATGGAATATTTCTCTGCCATGAAGAATGATAAAATCATGGTATTTGCAGGCAAATGGATGAAATTGGAGAATATCATGCTAAGTGAGATAAGCCAATCTCAAAAATCTAAAGGACAAATGACTTAAATCGTTGATAAGCGGATGAGGACATATAATGGGGGGTAGGAGGGATTAGCATTAGGATTAGGGTTAGATTTAGGGTTAAGGATAAGGAGGGTGGTAAGAATGGAGGAAGGAAGGACTGTATAAAGGGAAAAGAGGAGTGGGAGGGGTGGGGGGGAAGGGAAAAATATAACAGAATGAATCAAACAACACTGCCCTATGTAAATTTATGATTACACAAATGGTATGCCTTGATTCCATGTACAAATAGAGAAACCACATGTATCGCATTTGTTTAAAAAAAAAAAGTAAGAATCTGAGCATTTTTCCCAATACAGTAAATTATATAGATCATATGGATATCATTTTATAAAATAAGAATAGTATAATTTAAAATATAGTATTGATCACTTTGCAAGGAGCTGGATCTATCTTAACCTATTGATGTGGCATCTCATTATTCATATATGGGAAAAGGAGACTCAGAACCATGGTCGTCGCTGGCCCGCCTTCACCTCTGTACTTTCTCCTGGTAGTTTCTTTGCAGTGACTTGCATTGACTACTCTCTCTATATATCAGACATTAAATATTAATTTCAGTTAGAATTTTAGCCTTGTTTTCTTTTTTTTTCTGTTAAAACCACATATATGTAGTTATATATATATATATAGATATATATATATGGGTAACTAATTTTGATTGTTCATTTTACTGTCTCTTTCTGCACCAAATTATTAACTTTTTGAGATTAGACCCAATAACTGGCCAATAACCTATAGAAGGAGTAAAAGGTTATAGTTGTAGGACAAAGTAAATTCATGAAATTTAAAACTAAACTTTAGATGGGCAATATGGCAACATAGGGCTTCTGAGACCAAACATAGATAAAATCGGTAATTGGGCCCATCTTTATTCTATAGAGTTCTGAGAGGTTAGTGGGGGAACTTAAAGCCAGTGCATTTTACTTTAGTATGGTTGGTGTTGAATTGGAATTGACTCACAACTATAGGAAAATGAAATTGAAGAAATGACATGGATCTTGGAGCACTGATCCTGAATTCTTTTTTTTAAACCTTTTTTATAACTTTATTTTATTGTTTATTATTATTATTTTTAATGCAGTGCTGAGAATTGAACCCAGTGCCTCACACATACTTAGGCAAGTGCTCTACCACTGAACCACAAACCCTGCCCATGCTCCTGAATTATACTAGAACCACATATCTCCATGTTACTTAATCTCTTCTCTGCATCTAAGGTCCAGAGAAGAGCTCAGATTGAGTGAGCTAGTCTACCCTTTCATACTCCAGGAACATAAATTTAGTCAAAATAACCTCTGTGGTTAGAGAAATGAAGCAGTGCATAGTTTGATATATAAACTGATTCATTAGGCCAAACATTTAACATTAAAGCATCCTATTTCTCTCAAGTGGAATATCATAAGCCTCAGTACCCCATAGTTATTGCACACCATAGAATGTTCTTATCTTAGACATTCTATTGTATATTTGATTTGAGAAACATATTTGAATACTGGCGTGTCTCAATTTAGAGAACATGGACCCCTATCAGCACCACTTATTTTATGCTCCCTAATGGCTACTTGTTCTTTGCAGCAGTGGAAAAAGTGGTTTTAAAGTTTTCTTTTCTACATTTACCTCATTTGTTTGTTCTAGTTTATTATTCTTCCCTTTAATGTTTTTTGGAATTTATCATATGCTACTGAATGTTCCTTACTGACTCACTGTCACCACACCATTTTTGTTTTTTTGGTCTTTTTATTCCCCTAAAAGACAGATGTTGACTTGAGGAGGGAATCTTTTATGGTACTCCACTTGAATGAGGGTGGTCAATTGAATCAATATGTCACCTGAAACCTCTACCATACTGAGAGCATGTGGAAGCCATTCCTTTGTCAATATCCATCACTTCTGCCTGCAGGGTTACTGGTATCAGACATTCCAAGGAGACTGTTCAGATAGGAATGTGAGTGAGTCTGGGCAAGAATTGTAAACCTACTAGTGTTTTGCTGTTATTAACCACAGCATGTACATCCGGTTTCACAGTCTTCTTTTGGAACAAGTGTTGTGTACTCACTCAAATTTCCTACTTCCTTCCCAACTAAAATAAAGTGGCTGACATCACAGTCTAATAGCTGGACAAGGACAGAGGAAGTGGAGCCACATTTCCTTCTGCATCACTTACTTTGGTGTGTCTAGTCTTACGTCACGCAAGGATAACATTTGGTGTGGTTGGCTTAATTCAAAAGCCTCCAAGTCCATTCTTTTTCAAACACAAACTTTCACATAAATTAAATAGATGAACATGTAAATATGGGATTCATATCCATTGATCACTACTTTAAAACAACTCAGGTCTATAATTCCTGCCCAGACTAACTCACATTCTTGGCTGCAAATATCTATTTGGAATGTCTAGCCTTAGAAATTTCACATTTTGTACAGTTATTTCTATCTCATATATTTAACCCACAAACAGAATATAGTTGAAAACAGCAGCAGATCTGGTTCAAATTAGATGACGCACTTAGGATATTAACAAAGACCATAGAGAAAGCACAGAGGTACAGTGTAAAGGTTCAGAAATGCAAAGTTAGAATAAGTATAAAGAAAAGCATCTTAAATTTCTATCAGTATATAATTTTTATAGAAATCAATGTGTCTCCAGAGATATATTCTTTTGAATTTAGACTCAAACTGATAGATTTAGCTTATGAGAAATATTCTTAAATAATAAATACCAAGACTATTTTCTTATGTTTTGTAAGGAGCCAATTTAAATTATACTTAGTAATGCATATAATATGTATTTGTATGAGAATTTACAAGTATCTATAAAATACATAACTATTTTTTTTAACAGAGTGCAAGGTTAAATGAAAATAGTCTCTAGAATATTCAGGAATCCATCAATATAATTCCTTGTGATATAGCAACCCAGATAATTTAAGTCCAAATTAAATGGCTAAACTTGAATTGTTTTTCTATCTTTGGGAAAACAAAGTGGTTTCCATTAACAAGAACCAAAGAATTGAAACCAAAGGAAACTGACCATACCTAATAGAGGAAGAAACTTTGGCACCAGAGATTTAGAGATCTTAAGCATGTTAATAGGAAGTCCCCCCGTGACTTCTCACAACCTTGCAACCATCTGAAGGTGGTTCCTTGTCTCAATTTAAAAAAAAGATGGGGTGGGGTGAGAGGGACTGGCAGACCTTAGCAAGCTTCCTTCAGAGTGCACCCACATTGCTCTAGGAACCAAGCCAAGGGAACGGAACGTACATTCGTGTAATGGAATGTGGCTTTTTCCTCTCCTTGTCTGTGGCTTCTTTGTGAGGTGTTGGCTACCATCACTCATAAGTGAAATGTCACAAAAGCAATAATACTAAAGATATATAAATAAATTACATTTTTGTCTAAACCAATGTAATATATTTCCAGTTGGAAGAACCCTTTTGGCTATTTGGAAGTAATTCAGAGGTCTCTGCTATTTACACAGAATCCTGTCCATTTAGTTTCTTAACTATTTTACCTTTTTTTAACCTTTTAAATCTTTCATCTCATCATGTATTTATTCATCAGAGATCAGGATAGTTCTTTTGTTGAGTTCTGTATGTTTTCTACAAGTAACTTTTTCAATAGTTAATGAAGCTGACGACTAAATCCACAGTTTATTATCTTTTCCTTGCAAAGCTCTGTTGCAACTGATTTCTGCAAGTTTCAAAAAGACATGACTGAATTTCTCTCAAAATCAGATAATCTATTAATTTAGAGAAATAATGTGTTTTATGAAGTTATTAATGCATGTACTACTCATAACAACATACACATTGCCTGAGAGGGAAAAGTGGCAATTTTGAGAATTCGCATGACAAAGTACTAATTTCTCAATAAAATTCTAGATTTTAAAGGCATCCTAAAATTTAAAAGGAATTATTTTCATGAATACCAGCACAATGGACTACATTCACCAATCGGACAAAACATACTCTTAATTGAAAAGCTTAGCAATATGTTATTAAAGTGCATGTCTGTAGACAAAGAGAAAATTATACTTCCTTTTTGTTAACAATATGAAAAATAAAATGAGAGAACAGATCTCACAAGTATAAACATTTGATTTTAATACACATTGTAGTTGCCTATTGGGGGCATGGGGACTAGGAAGTCAAGTCTCCCTAAGTTTCTAAGGCTGATCTTGAACTCATGAGCTCAAGTAATTCTCCTACCTCAGCCCCTGAGATCTGGGACTACAGGCATGTGCCACCATGCCTGGTTCTAACTGTCTCTTTTACCAAGAATCTTTACTGCATTTCAATTAATATTCATCTATAGTTTTTCCCCTCTTATTTGCACTAAAAAATTTTCATTAAATTTTTATATAAGAATATAATAATATTCAAACTAAAGAGTAAAATTTTAAAAAGTACTGGGCTCATATTTCAAAGTTCATGAGATTCTTAAGAAACTATTATAATAAGCATATATTGGGTTCAGATTTTCTGTTCCTCATAAAAATTATCTAAGCAAGTACTTTGTAGAAGTACTTTGTAGATGTGTTCTTTATCTGTTATAAACTTAATATATGCTTAAGTTATAAATTCAAGAGGACTATGATAAATTCCAAAGGGGAGAATGTGTTCATTTTGCTGTTGTTTTCCAGTGAGAAAGCATCCAGGAAACTGAATCGAAGAAAAAATATTGGAAGAGAAATTCAACATGGTGAATGGTGGTAGTTCATAAATGTGATAATTTTTTCCCTAAGATTGCTTATGAGATTACTTTACTTTAACATAAGCCATAGTCATGACTGAGATTGGTATAAAGAACAAAACTGGAATTAGATTATTCTATTAATTATGATTATTTTGTGCTGAGTGGTCCAAAAATATTCTAGAATGTCTGATGATATCTTACCATTTATAGTCTCTAATGAATTTATTCATTCATATGAATTTATCATGTAAATTATGTCTCTATATATCAGCACAATGATACACATTGATAACTAAGACATGTTCATTTCTTTCATGTTGCTTGAAATTAGGGAGAGAAAATGGCTTCCTAAAATAGCAAGACATCGTGACTAGATCAAGGATGTATCGCTCACACTAGAATCTGAAGAGATCAGGGAAGTCTTTGTGAGAGTTTCTTTGAATTGGGTCTTGAAGTATGTTCAGGCATTTTCCTAGATAGAAAGAAATTTCTTACAAAAGAAATAATAATATAAGTATTCCTTAATGGAATATTCTGAGAAAAACTAGATGTCAGATAAAAAAGTACATCCATAACAACTTATTATGTATTTCGTAAGGAAGTAGAAAAGAGAATTTTGAAGCGTTCCAACATGAAGAAAAGATAAATGTTCAAGGCAAGGGAAATGCTAATTGCATTACACAATACACATTGTATACATGTATCAAATTAACACATTGTACCCTGTGATGGGCTGACAGATCTGGCTCCATGAGAATGTTATAAGCCAGACTCTAAGGGAATGACTAAACAGACTCCATTTGCTCTAAGACTCCATGTTATGTAGGAAATAAGTTTCTTCCCATGGGAACAACCCTGCCTCTGTGCCCATCATCAGCTACTTAGTGTGACATGTTTAATAATATACAATGGCAACTCCTATGTAGTGAAGAATTGCTCTCTTTTGATTCCATTGTTCCTAAACAATGTACCACGTGAACAGTGATTGTGTGGATGTTAGTAACCATTCTTTAGTTTGTACCTAGGTAAGGGTCATTTTGACCCCACTTCCCCCTCTGTCGATGATCTAATGATGATAATGTCTAATTTTGAATTATAGCAACAGACACTTATGATTAATGTGATTTTTGGTACAAGAACCCCTATAACCCTGTGGTCAGGGCTGTTCTCCCAATAGCCATTTTTTGGGGGCATTGTGTGAGACAGTCAGCCAGCCAGCTTAATAAGACTCAAATTTGGACTTCTCAGTGGTGATCAGTCTGTTCTTAAGTTGCGCCCCATAACAACCCATGAATGTGTGCAATTTTAAATGTCTTTATAAAAATTAAATGATTGTCGTACATTTTATAATTGATTCAATTTGTATAAAGATATGTCAATTTGCAAAAACATGCACTTCTACCTAAATATGTTCAACAAATGTTGAGTTAAACAAAAATGAGATGGTTTCTTTCTGAAGAATTCATTTTAACAGATATTTTTTCCATTATTTTTAAATCGCATAAAAAGATTCTACGTCTCTTGCAGGGCATGGTGGTGCATGCCTGTAATCCCATCATCTCATGAGGCTGAGGCAAGAGGATCAAGAATTCAAAACCAGCCTCAGGAATGTGAGGTGCTAAGCAATTCAGTGAGACCCTGTCTCTAAATAAAGTGCAAAATAGGGCTGGGGATGTGGCTCAGTGATTGAGTGCCCCTACTTCAATCCTTGATACCAAAAAAATAAATAAATAAATAAAAGATTCTAGGTCTCTTAATAAAGTGATGGAACAGATTTTATGAACTCACCTAAGACAAATTATTTAAAACATTTCCTAATGGTCCTAACAATCCATGACTTTTTGTAGATGTTCTGGTTGGCTCTTAAAATTTGTAACTTTGAGGAATACTCCTGCTTAAGCACTGCCGCAGTCAAGATCTTGAGAAGAATATGCTATGTATCACTTTTGAAATTTACCTGACTCTAACTTTTTGTACAAGGAAGTCTTATTTGTGGTGTTGTGAAAGATTGTGCTCCTCGGAGCAGAGCATATTTGAACATATCAGTACAAGTACAAAGACTGTTATGTTGAAAAACTATGTTTAGTCTGTGAATCCTTAGAAATCAATGTTTGTGAACTCAGGTTGGTGGGATTCAATGTTGAATAATTATAGGATCCAGACAATGCAACCCTGCAAAGTGTACTTTATCTTGTGATTTATGAGGAGCTCAAAAAAATCTTTGAAGCCAGTAAGATCAGATTTGGATATGTGCACAGATGAATGTATACATAGTTCATTTTATTGGCCTAACTTAATTAAGATTATGAAAACTACACATAAGACAACTATTAAATAGAGAAAGTAAACGGGAATAAATATATAAAAATGGACTGAGCAATGAAGCCACTACAAAAATGCATTCACTAATGAATTTATACATTTGCAGTGGCTCAACTATAAATGTGGGTTCACACATTTGCTAAGAACCAGCCTGAAAAAGCAAATCAAAATCAAGTTGAAACATACAGAAGTCAAAATATAAAAATCTATGAAATAAAAAATAAAAAGAATGACCAATTAACTGAACAATTGAAGGAAGATCTACTTATAAGTTCAGGAAAGAAGAGGAATTAAAGGACAATTCTTGTGGCTAAAGCCTAATTATAATAATCTAAGTCAGAGATAAATATGGTTTGAATGAGGCAGCACGGAGTACAAATTGATGGGAAAAGTTAGATTCTAAGAAAAATTTCTGAGATTGAATTTAGACCTTTTAGTATGAATAGATGTTAGGAGGTAGGGTAGGAAGTAAAAGTGACAAGGAGCTTTTTAGTTGATGGTGTATAATTTTAAAAAGTAAGGAAAAATAGAATGATGAACAACTTGAAGAAAGGTGAGCTTGGAAGTAAAATATAAAGAGTTCAAGTTGAGATATATTAAGTTTTGATGCTTCAATGGGCTATTGGAGACTGATTTTCTGAAAATCAGAGAGAGTATAAAGGCCAGCAGTTTTCAACTAGGAATATTTCCCATACTATATTCTCAGTTAGTACATGCTAGGGAGATACCATATGGGACTAGCAGACAGTTATTATAGTTTTTCTAAAGCAGACACTAATATTAATAAGAATTTTCCTTATTCCCCTGATAACAATCTGAGTTATAATAAAAGGTTATGCAAACATAAAAGTAAATGTGTTTCAATATAGTAGAATATGAATGTGAGAAAACTGATTAATAAATACAATTGTGACTATTGAGAAATCTTGGCTGGAGATGGTGGCACATGTAATCCCAGTGACTTGGGAGACTGAGGCAGGAAGATCTCAAGTTTGAGAACAGCCTCACACTTAGTGAAGCTCTATGCAACTTAGTGAGACCATCTCAAAATAAAAAATAAAAAAGGGGCTGCGGATGTGGCTCAGTGGTTAAATTTTCCTGGGCCCTGGGTTCAATCCCAGTACCAAAAAGAAAAAAAAGAAAAAAAAATCTTGGTTTCTGATTGTGAAGAGAATGGACAATTATTTGACATACTTTGGAAGTAATAGAAAATATTTAACTGAAAAACTCAAACTATTGTTTCCCAAATTTTCTTATAAGGAAAAAAATCAGTACTTAAATTTCAAACAGGTTTTATTGCTTCACTGAGGTATATTATCAGAAATACACTGGAGAGAAACAAGAAAAGCCAAGTGGGAAGAGGAAGTTTTGAATGTAAGAAAATGGAGACTACCGGAATTTCTGCATCTGTACTGTGTGATTAGCACTGTTTTTCATAGAATACAGTGACCTCAAAGAACAGCAGCAATGCTCAGTCAATGATTGGAAATGAACATTAGGATACTGCTGAAACACTCAGCAAATCAGTTATTGCTAAAATGGGGTTATAAAGTGTCCCAAGTCCTATGTCACCTCAAGATTGCTTATTTAGTGTTCAGGAAGTACTGTGGTGAAAATAACGCAATGAGTGGGGAAACAATCATTATTCTTACATAATATTTAGAGGTATCAACATCCAAATAACATTGCAATAAAATAATTTGAATTCATATGATAAAATATGATTAAAGTCATTTGGATATAGATACAGGGAAGGTTGTATAACCCAATTTTTGTAGCATCTCTTTTTATCTCTTAAGAGATTATTAAACTGACCTCAAAAGTTACAGCTATCTTATAGATTTCTGTAAATCAGTCTCACTTTTTTCTCCTTTGAAAAGTTCTATAGGTGCACTACTCATTCAGTGAGTGAGGTATATTAAATGAACATCTTCATCTCTGTTTTTTGCTCCAGTACGGGTTCTCTGCCTTTATTACGCAGTCTATTTTGTAAGCATAGCTGTCTTCAAAGCAACTGACTAACTTGGTCTTTGATCGACCTACCATGCAGTCTTCATGGCAGTGCATATGTTTACAACAGAAATCTCTGGAAGCATAGTGGATCACATAGGTGGTATGGGCAGGTTCTGGGCTCCTGCAGACCACACAGTTGAGCAGTTGGTTGGTTACTTACTACTCTATAAATACCTATTGACTCATCAGCTTGTGTGGTTGTTTATTGTTTGCTAAATGCTTGCCCTCTTTAAGTCATATTTTCCTAAATGGTAGATAAATAACGTGATACTGAGGAAAACATTGTTTTCTCTGTGGGTATGTCATTGCTTAATGTTCTCTTCTAAAATATTCAAAAAAGGAAAAAGAAAGCCTTAATCTTTCTCCATTATTTTTCTACATAAATTGTAGAGATGTTAAGTTCATGAGAACAAAGGTGTAATCTCAATAAATAAAGTCAATTCCAGTTAACAAGTATAACACATCTCTGTCTCCTTAAAAAAAAAAAATGTTCAGAAAAAATAAAACAAAAGGAAAAGGAATGTAAAGATGAAAGGCACATAGGCAAGATTAAGAAAAGTTCTTTGGCGACCAAGTACTCAGAAAAAAGAAGTCTGATACATGCATGAAGTACAGAAAGAAGAAAGACAGGTCAGGAAAAAAGAACTTGTTATAAATTTTCTCTTTTTTTCTACTTTATTCTTTTTTTTTTTTATTTGTTCTTTTTATTTATACATGGGATTAGAATGTATTTTGACACATCATACATACATGGAGTTTAACTTCCCTTTCTTGTGGTTGTACTCCATGTGGAGTTACACTGATTGTGTATTCATATATGAACATAGAAAAATTACGTCCAATTCATTGTACTGTCTTTCCCATTCTCATCTTCTTTGCCATCTCCCAGCTGCTTCCATCCAATCTGATGAACTTCCATACCTCCCACCCTCCACCTATTGTGAGTCAGCATTGACATATCAGAGACATTAGGCCTTTGGTTTGGGGGATTGGCTTATTCACTTAACATGACAGTCTCCAGTTCCAACCAATTACTGGCAAATGCCATAATTTCATTCTTCTTTAAAGCTGAGTAATATTCCATGTGTATATGTATATATCACATTTTCTTTATCCATTCATCTGTTGAAGGGTACCTAGGTTGGTTCCATAGCTTAGCTATTGTGAATTGAGCTGCTATGAACATTGATCTGGCTGCATCACTATAGTATGCTGATTTTAAGTCCTTTGGGTATATACCGAGGAGTAGGATAACTGGGTCAAATGGTGTTTCCATTCCAAATTTTCTGAGGAATCTCCATATTACTTTCCAGAGTAGTTGCACCAATTTGCAGTCCAACCAGCAACGTATGAGTCTACTTTTTCCCTGTAAGGCCCCTAAAAAGGAAACCCCAACTCTGTCCCATGGATGGACGGCAACCCCAATCAACCGCAGGAGGCGTCACTTGATGCAAACCGCAAGAGGTGTTTATTCCAGCGCGCTGGGACCCAACTCCAGGAGTCGAGTCCCTAGCAGAAAATCTTGTAGGTTTATAAAGGCAGAAACCACACATCGGGAGGGGTCACACATGAAAGGGGGAAAAGGGGGACAAAGCTGCCGGGAAATTTCAAAGGGGGTCTAGGTTTGCTGATAACATACAACATGTTTCACAATGGTTTTACAACAGGGCGTAGATTCTGGTCAATAGTTTCTGGTAATCATTCTGTTTGATCACTATCTGGCTATCTGGCTCAATTTACCCTTTTATTCTCTGTTTGGGGCTGTTTCTTGGAACAGCTTTAAGGGCTTTGTTCCCATTCCTGGGAGGGTGACCTTAGGGAGTGAGATGACTGGGAGGGTGACCTTAGGGAGTTAAGATAACTGGGAGGGTGACCTCAGACAGCTTAAAAAAATGTCCATTCTTTCACCCCACATCCTCACCAACAATTATTGTTGCTTGTATTCTTGATAATTGCCATTGTGATTGCAGTGAGATGAACTCTTAGAGTAGCTTTGATTTGCATTACTTTAATTGCCAGAGATGTTGAACATTTTTGAATATATTTGTTAATTGGTTGTATTTCTTCATCTGTGAATTATCTGTTCAGTTCCTTAGCCCATTATTGATGGATTATTTATTTATTTATTTATTTATTTTTGGTGTTAAGTTTTTTGATTCTCTATATATCCTGGAGAATAATGCTCTGTCTGTGGTGCAGGTGGCAAAGATTTTTTCCCATTCTGTAGGATCCCTCTTGATGTTATCGATTGTTCCCTTCCTTTGAACATTTTTTCTTATAGTTGTTGACCACTCATATTTCTTCTTCTGTGAAGTATCTGTTTAGTTCCTTTGCCTAAGAAGTTTTCTTTTAAATGACAGAGAAGTGGAAATGCTTTGTGTACAAGATATGACATTTGTCTTGCCTTATAATCAAATGTCTGTTCTCCTTACATGATGTACAGCAAGGAAACATAATTTAGAGCTAAATAACAATGATTTAGTTTAATTTACAAAAATAGTAAACAGTTCAAGAAAAGTAAGTGGTTTGCTCTTGGGTATTGCTCTAACTAGTAGCAAAGCAATGCTTATAACTCAGGTCTTCCTTCATTCAGTGCATACCAACAGTTAGCTCTTGGTTCTCTAGAATGGTTTACATTCATATTGGACTTTCATGAGATAAAGCAGATCAGTACAAATCAGTTAAAACATGACATACTTCAACATTTTGAAGAATAGCCTCCCAAGAAGTGGTAGGCCAAAAACCATCCTTGTTTTTCCTATCTTACTATGATCATGACACTATAGAAAGATTCTTTCAGAATGAGATAACTTATCCACCATATTTAAAACTCAAAATATTTCTCCTCCTAAAGTAAATATTCTTCAATGTTTCATTTAATATAGGTCAAAGATATTTGGGAGTCAGAGTAGAAAGAAGCCTAATCCTTCTATTTTGATGCTTACTACAACAAAATGCATCCTTACTTATAAATTAGATTAATATAAGTATAATTACAAATTTAATTATAAGTCTGTTTATTTGAAAATTTTTGATGTAACTTTTTTAATGTTTTAAGGGTACCCTTTGATTAAACTCCCTACTTCAGACTTCTTATTCTATGCCTACTTGTAGGCTTTGACTTTTATTTTTAATTTGGTAAGGGTTTACTCCAATTCTAGGGAAATAAAATCAACTCATAAGTAAGAAAACAAAAATCAAGCAAACAAAAAAAACTATTGCGAAACCTCGGTCTTCCTCTTGAAGTGGGAAAGTGCTTAATACAGCTGTAAAATAGCAAATAGCAGAGTGTTTCCCCCCATATCCAACCCACTCATTTTTTCCTCCTCCTCCTTATTGGCTCACCAGAGCTAATAATAACTAACATTTGTGGGTGCTTTCCAGCTCACCAACTGCTAAGTGTTGCCATTTAGTCTTCACAATAAGTCTTTGGCTAGCTATTATTATCATCACCCTGCTGCAGACAAGAAAACTAAGATTAAAAGAGGTTAAGCAACTTGTAAATAGTTTTCAGAATTCATTATATTAACTATACAGCCATTAAAAATGAAATTTTGTTGACAATTTAATGACATGAGAATATACTCCTGAAAAAAAAAATGTCAAGCTAAAAAACAACAACCAAACAGCAGGCATAAGCTATATTAAATGAATCCAATTTCCTTCTTTATGCACTTCAAATTTTCCACAAAAAGCATGCACCAATTTTCTTAATATGATTAGGCCTATGAAGATTGTCTAGTAAAATGAACATTAATCCCTAATATTATGTGCAGTTCTACCTACTCATCACACGTGTGCTTACAGAAAACCCATATATGTCATAGCATATAATCATAATATACATTTTGGAAAAAGTGAACTTGAATTTGTATGTGAATGAGTTAATTTCATAATAAAATCATTGCTTTGTCCTTATTATTTTTCCCTAAGAGCCATCAGATTAAGTGTGCGTCAATACAAATGTACTAACCAGAAGATGTCTATTGTCTTTAGAGTATTTAACATTTTCTTATTCTCCTGGGGATTATTGAGCATTCAAAAGAAATAAGATTTATGGAGTGCTTAATTATTTTGTTCTTGATATTTTGTAAATATATATAATTTATATATTGTATATGTAAATATATAATATTTATATAAATATGTAATAAAGAAATATGTAATTTATATTTAATATATATAATTATATATTAATATATAATAATTGCATATATTGACCCAATTTGATAAGATTATTATGAAAATAGTCTTTTTTTTAATTAATAAGCACTTTTATAGCTGGGGAAATAGACTTGGAGATGTTAAATGAATTACACATGTTCATGGCAGAGAGACAACTCAATCCAGATATTTCTTTCTCCAAAGCCCATGTTCTCAAGCAACTAATCTGCTTTCCCTAAATTGAAAAATGCATGAGTGACCTTAACCTCTGTGTCCTGAACTTCTCAGAAGTAACCTGAATTTATTAGTTCTATTTGCTAAACCCCTTCAATGTTTATTTTAAATTTTAAAGCCATCCTGTTTATCTGCTAGCTAATCATTATTAAAGAGATAAATTATGAATGCACATTTTTATGGTTTCCATTAAGAAGTCATTTGAAAAATAGCAGAAAAGCCCAGGGAGTAAATAAACAAAAATATCACCTAGTGATTAATTTACAATTCCTTCAGTTTAAGAAATTTTGAAATTTTAAGAGGCGTTAGATTTTTATGTCTCAATTAAATTTGTACTGTGGAATTTATGAATAGAAATTTTTTCCAGTCAAAAAATATCCTTTTACTCATCAAATGCTGCAGATGTTCTTCCTTTTATACCACAGAAGAGGAACTTCTTGAAGATGCCCTGCATTTCAGATTTTAGATTGGTGATAGGGTACCTCAATGTTTATTCAAACCACACTTGAAAAACTGAATTATCCCCCTTTCTTTGTGGTGATGACTCTGAATAGGCTGTAGTCTCTCAAAGGTCACGGGTTGAAGACTGTAATGTGTGAAATTACAATAAAAAAAAAAGGCAGTTGTGCCGGAATTAACATGGGGCAGCCAGCAAGTAGTAACCATCCTGGGAAAGAGCACTCCCCTGGTCACTATATTTTATTTTCTGCTTCATATGTAAACATACATACAAATTTTATTCCATATTTTAGTGACTCATTACTTTCACATAGTAATCTGTTCTGTTCTCCACACTTAATTAGATATAATGAATTTTAAGAATAATTTTAGAATTGTTGGCATTTTTTTAACCTGAATATTCCCCCTATTTCTTTCCTCTGCCTTAAGGAGGCTGACCATCTCTCCTATTACTCCTTCATTCACATTCACTTAAGTAGAATAACATAAGTTGCCCACTTTTGTGTTTTATTTGAATTGTTTTACTTATTGTGTAAAATAAAATGTTACGCTATACTCTGAGACTTTTGGGGATTCAAAATCACAAAAGCAGATGTACAAGGCTGAAAAGGTTCTCATATGTGTTGCAAAGTAATTCACACTTGGTTAAAAATTATGTGTCTTAATATTTTTGAAAATTAAACCTTACAGATCAAGCCCAAACAATGTCTCGAAATAGAAATATTCATTGTAAATAATTGCAAATAGTCATCAAAAATAATTTCATATATATTACAATGAAAATATCCAGGTAAATCTATACAATGTCTTTCAGGAAACAGATGTGTTATAATATGAAGGCTATTAAAGGTAGAGCCAGAAAACTTGGGTTATCATTTTTTCCATTTACCATTTTCCATTCACCAAATGTGTGAACTTCAATTCACTTTTTAGTGCTGCAAATTTTAATAGGATTAAGAAGACATAATTTATTCATAAAGCCCTTGTGAACTCTAAAAACTGCTAAAAGAGTCATGGTTTTAATATAAGTTTCATTATTATAAACAACGTTCCTTTAAATGAAATAATTATTGGAAGTTTATCTTTTTTTTTTTTTTCTAAGTCAGTGTTAATGTACTCTATTTTTAAGACATTTAGTCTGCTGTGCATGACATTAAAATTCTATTTATTGCTGGGTATCATTGTGTGAACATATAAATTTGTTTATACATTTTCCTATTGTTGAGCATATAAATTGTTTCAGACTTTTCACTACTATAAATTATATGCTGCACCATTCCCATGCAGTCTGTTTTGTAGTATCTAGTTTCATAACTCAGATAAACAAATGTGATTGTTAATTTTAATTATCAGCTTGATTGGATTGAGAAATGCCTAGAAAATTGCCAAAGAACACTTGTAGATGTGTATGTGTGTTTCCATAGATGATTGGCATGTTAGTCAGCAAACTGAATGGGGAACTTCCACCCTGAATGTGGGCACCATGGTCCAATAAACCGAGAGCTTAAATGGAACAGAAAGCAGGATTTCAAAGCTCTCTCAGATGTGCACAATTGTTCTTGAACAGGTGAGTTTCTTGCTGATACTATAACCCCCAAACATCAGGTTCCGGACTCTTCAGCATTTGATGATAGATTTGCACCAGTGACTTTCCTTTGGACTTGCAGACCTCAGAATTGGCCTGCATCATTGTTTCTTCTGAGGCTCCAGCTTCTTGAACTGAACAGCCACTGGTTTCCTTGACTCTCCAGCCTATAGTAATTGTGGGAGTATCCAGCTTTTGATCATGTGAATCAATCTAAAAAATTCCCTATTATTGTTGTGAATACATTCTCTTGGTTCTGTTCCTCTAGAAAACCTGTGTGTGTGTGTGTGTTGTGTGTGTGGTGTGTGTGGTGTGTGCGTGTGTGTGTGTGGTGCTGGGGATTGAATCCAGTGCCTCACATACACTAGGCAAACACTCTACCACTGAACTACATCCCCAGCCCTAGAGCCTTGACTAATACAATAAGTCTAGAATTGCTGAGTCTCAAAATACCTTTATAAGTTAGCATCAATTTCCAAAGTATAAAACTTATGCTCCTGCAATATGTGACAGTAAGATCAGACTCCTCATTATTTATATTCTCACCAACATTTTGCCATCTCAGGTTTTCATTTGCAATTTTAGCCATATTGGTAGGTATATGCTAGTATCCATTGTAGTTTTAATGTTTCCTTGATGATCAGTGAAGCTCAGCACATTCATTATATGTAAGTTAGATATTTGTTAAGCTTCTCTCTGTATAAGTTCTTTGCCTTTTTTGAGGTGCTGGTAGTCATGGTGTTTGTAGTTTTGCTACTGATTTATGGGGAATTTAAAGATAAACTCTGGATACAAGTCTTTTGTCAGTTAAGTGAATTGAAAATATTTTCTCCCCATTTTAGCTAAATTTTTCATTTGGTTATTGGTGCATGTTAAATATAATCCTGTTTATTGCCTTTTTTTCCCCCCCTATGGTGTTTCTGGTATCCACTGTAGGAATTCTAACATGGATCCAAGGTCACAAAAGCAGTCACCTATATTTTCATGAAAAACTTTATATTTTAAACTTCCATTATTAAGACTGTAATTCATTTCAATGACTTTTTGTTCACTCAAAGTAAGGTAAGGGTTGAAGATCATTTTCTGCATTTAGTCAATTGTGCCAGCATGATGTACTGAACAGATTGCCTCAGCATTCTTGTTAAAAATCAATTGATTCTGTATATGTGTATTCTGAATTCTTTATTTTCCTCTCTGGAACTATTTGTTTGTTATTATGACATTTCTAACTTTTTATTATGATAGATTTTAGTAAGCCATAAAATTAGGCAGAATTACTTTTATAACTTGTTTATTTTTCCAACATAGTTTTCCTGTTTCTATTTCCTTTGTTTTAAAAATAAATTGAAAAACTTGTCAATGTCCATAATAAATATCTTTTGGGATTTAATTGGGAATATCAATTTGAGAAAATTTAAATCTTAACAATGTTAAGATTTTTGAGCCATGAACATGGTGCAACTGCAATTATTTAGTTCTTTAATATCTCTCAGTAATATTTTACAATTGGTGTTACAAAGTTTATAGGTTTTTTATTTTTTATTTTATTAATAAGTATATTTTTATGTTAAAAATAAAGTATATTTTAAAAAATATGCATAAAGCTTTATTTTTAAAGTATATTTTTATGCTAAGGTAAATAGTTTTCTAAATTCCTTTTTTTTCAATCATTTGCTGCTAATATACAGACATAAAATTAAGTTTTATGTTTTTCCTATATTCTTTCTTGATGAAATTACTTTTGGTTCTAGTATATTTTTATAAATATCTTTTGCTTTAATGTAAACAATCGTACCATCCTAAATAGAAAACTTTTTTTCCTTTCCAATATTTTATGCTTCTTATCCTTTTCTTTGCAGCATTGCATTGACTAAGTCCTCCATTCAAATGATGAATAGATTTAAATACAGAAAACTTTGTCTTTTCCTCAACCTTAAAAGTGTTTAATATTTCATAGTTGAGTCTGATGTTTCAGCTCATTTTTTTCCATAGATAAGCATTATCAAAATAAGGGCATTCTCCATATATAGTTTTCTGATATTTTAAAATTTCTCAACACTATAATTTTGTTAATATATTTACTGAAATTATTGGTGTCCATATGGTTTTATGTATACTTTGTGCTATTGCTATAGTAAATTAAATTGGTTACATTTAAACCAAGCTTAATGGTAAACCAATTTTACATCCATGAAAAAAATCTATCTTGATCAAAATATATTTTATTTTTATATTTTTGCTAAAAATATGCCAATAATTTGTAGGATTTTTTTATGTTTATACTTAATTTTATCTTTTTTTTTTTTTTTTTTTTTAGGTTTTGTGACCTGGGTTATCTTGGTATATAAAATAATTTGGAAAGTATTCCTTCTACACCAAAACATCCTCTCTTCTCTAATGTCCTGCTCTGCAAATTAGTTCAAAGTGGTACATCTTTTAGCGTTTTCCTAAAATCAGAGTCATTGCTCCTACCTTATCATTGCCTTACTAATTCTGGTTCTTTCAGCTGTGATGTCAGTACATAATTCAGTGCATTAATAAAAAATGATTCACACTTCCAAATTTATAATTTTTAGTGATGAATTAACAAAAGATGTTATTTATTTATAGTTATCAGGAAGAAACCTGGTATGGGCTAACCACTTACTCCCACAGAATCTGCTAATATCCTGCTAAAAGTTTGGTTTTATTCTTCTACTTACTGTTGTCAAAATTATCATAAAGTCTTTATTTTCTAGATAATTATTACTATAAAATTGTCTCCAATCCAATGAAGTCCATTCACCAAAATTGTTTAAAGTATATAGTTCCTATAACTTTGAAATTTTTATTTTTCATATTTCATATTTACCTAAAATAGCAATATTTAAAAGGACAAAATAAAGGAAGCAATTTGAAAATAGTTAATTAGTTAAAACTAAAAGTCAATATTTGCTTTTTTATTTTTTCTTAATGGTTTCTTTCATTAAAAGCAACCTTAACCAGAATGTTGACAATGATCAGTTGTATCAAATTAAGAGACATTTGAAACTCTGAACTTAAGTTGATTTTGGAAAACAGTGATTATTTAAATTAGAACCATCAAAATAAACATAAAATATTTTATAAATATTTTTATATATCTTGATATTGCTTTATAAATATTAGAACTGATAAATGGTTACCATACATCTTAAAATCACACTATTTCAAGTGACTACTATTTCAAAGGAAGAAATTGTTTTAGTATATTTTATTGCATTTTTTTATTATTATAATATATTTTGTTGAAGTGTGTATTTTGCTTTCATTTGGGAAATTTATATTAGGTAATATTAATTGATTAAGATGTGAATTTAAAGTTGTTAAGTAATCTAATTTATTTCCTTTGGCAAGATCTGCTAAAATAAATGGGTTGGGAGCATTGTGATCCATAGTTTGAATTTTTCCTCCATTTGACTGTATTTACTGCCCTAGATCAACCATAGACTCATTCCTGACTCTATGAAAACAATCTTGTGGTTTTAATTATTGAGGATACTTTTTTCTTTAAAAATATTGTAAATATTCATTGAACACCTTCTCTGAGTCAAAAGTGTTACAGATATTGATGATATGTCAGTGGAAAAGACTGATAGCTGGTGAAAATTCAGTTCGATCTGGAAGTACAGACTGCTTAGATAGTTTTCATTATATATGTGTGATTTTTATATACACAAATATGCCAATAGAACTCCACAAAATTAAATGTTCTCAATGTCGAGGATTTCCTCTTCTAATATTTGGGCTAATAGGCTAATTTTTTTTTTCTTTTTTCAATCTGAAGAAAATAATTATTTTTCTCTCCACTTTTATTACTCTTTTAAGACTCAGATTAGTTAGACACATCTCATAGCCTTTGTTGAAGCATGTTCTGGTTTTTAATCTTTTCACATTAATCTATCAACCTCATGGTTTTAAATCATTCTTATTACTTTTCTCTGAACTCTATCCAATTTTTCTACATACCTGTAGTAATGATGACCTTAGAAATGAGTTCATAATCCAGGTGTGAGCTCAACATAGTCCTGCAGACAGAACCTGTCGTTTCCATATTTATGACATAAGTTTTCTGCCAAGGAAAAAACTACTTCTAGGGGGTCTTTAAACTTTTTGGCTCAGCATGTCTTTGACATGGACCTCCTTTCTCTTATTATCTCCCTCACATTCTTGTCTTCTATGATTCTCAACACCATTCACATGATTACCACTTCAAAATGTCTATCTCTACCACCAAGCTCTTCTTAAACAATAAGGAAAAACAAAAAAGGAAAATAGAATTTCTTAACTACCTTTCCTGACAAGTTGGATTAAGCTCAAAACAATCATGATAATTGTTATTATTTTATTTTTTAATGAATGATAGACACACAAGTAATATTCCCTGTACTAGTATTTCCATGTTATAGTTTGGATATGAGATGTTTCCCCAAACCTCCTGTATTAATGCAGGAATATTCCAAGGTGGAATGATTAGATTATGAGAGCTGTGACCTAATCAGTCCATCCTAGTTTGGACTAACTGCTAGGTAATTATAGGCAGGTGGGGTGTGACTGGAGGAGGGAGTTCACTCGGGGCATGACTTGAAAGGATACTTCTTTATGGCCCTTTCCCCCTTCCCTCTCTCTGCTTCCTAAGCCCACTGTGAGCTAAACCTCTGAAATGTGAGCACCAAGTAAACTTTTCCTCCTCTGTTGTTCTTGTGAGGTATCTTGGTCATAGCAACAGCAAAGTTGAGTAAAACACTCCATAAACAATTCTATGGTTTTTTTTTTTTTTTTTAATGAGTTTAATCAAAGAACAGTTATCTTTTTTTAAAATACAGTGTTATTTTCTTGTCAATAATAATGTATTGTTTTCCTTTTGCTATTAGGCCAAGCTCTAAAATTCTGAACATTTATACACAACCCTGGGGGCATCATTAGAAAAGGTCTTGGTCTTGAGTTTACTCTTTTATCCCCAAGCCTAGAGAAGAGTCTGACTTTTACCTGATTCTTAAAAGTCTGACCTCCTTCTTATATCTCCACTCTGAAGGTAAAAACTTTGACAAAATTTCTCAATCTTGATTATTTCAAAGGCTGTATACAAATGACTCGAGGGAAAAAAGGAAATACAGGGGAAAACAATATTTTCTAGTTGTGTTTAGAGTTTACTAAACATTTATCTCACATTTTCTTTAAAAGACAAAATAATATCTACTTCTTAAACTAGAGACATTACTAGATATAGATTATCCATTAAAAACTCGATTTGGGACATTTCATGATATTATTCTAAATTAATTTAGGCCCATTTTAGCAATTCTATTTCTAAGCAAATATAGTATAAAAATCCTCATTCTGCTTCTCTCTACCTATGCCAAGTAAATATTTGCACCTTATCAAAATTGGCAAGGTCTAAAAGCAGTGACTATTTCTCCAAATAAGAAAGAAGAAAACCATGACAATTCCTGCAAGTTATATCAGTAAAGTGAAAACAGTTTGTAATAAGAAATGAGAAACTTGTACATAATATGTTCCAAATCTCTTTGCCAAACTCTGTTAACATCTGCCATGGTGGCTAGGTATTCATGAAATTTTCATTTGCTTGAGTAAGTTGATAACAATGTGGTAATGAGTCTGTCAACTGATAAGGCTGTATTGGTCAGGTGGATGAAACAGCTTTAGCTTTCCAAAACTCAATTGCAATGTTTGCTTTCCATGGTTGAATTAGCAAAGAACATGTTTCATTTCCAATTTTTCTCAAGCTGAACTTCGTAACTTGTGGATATAACTGTGAAGAAAGGCATTGTTCACAAAAAACCCTGAAAGGGCCATATTTAAGCTACAACTCCTTTGCATTTCAGTAAAGGAACAGAGTTTCATGCATAGTTAGTTTCTACTCCAGTGTGTATATTTTAGTTCCACTTGTCCAATTTAATGACTTCTTGCCATGTGCTGGTTACCTCCGTAAATGCGCAAGTATCTAAGGAGAACCAAATGCAGCATCTTCTCTAAAGGAACTTCCATTATGGCCAGCGAATTAGATACACATTTTCCATAGAAAGGAAGAACTAATTTCTTCATGAGTCATCATGGCTGTTCAAAGAATTGATAATTTCTCTAGTGTTATTTTTGCAATGCAAACTTCTCTGGAACATACACTTAAATTTTTAAAAATTTGCAGTGCGATTTCCTAATCTAAGAAAAAGTATATTATTGAGGGATAATTAATAACACAGCTTTTCTGGGAACTGTAATTGTAATATCCAAATGTTCCCTTATCTTATTTGTTAAATGTGGCTGCTTCTCATATTGAAATATGAGAATGCTACTTTAATAGGCAGAATTCAACATTTGGGTTAATGACTTTTTTTTTTTCTTTTCTTAGAAAAGTCATTGTATTAATGCAGTGTTTTTGGATTTTTGTATAAACTATCAAACAAGACACTTGATAAAAAGGATCTTATACCATTTTTTTCCCTCTAGTTAGTGAATTTTCTCCAGGACGACTTTTCCTCTCTTTTCTCTTTCTTGATCGTTCCACCAAATGCTTTTCTGTACCATATTAACAGTGATCTTCCCACCTCTGAATCTTACTTTGTAAGTACTGAAACCCCCTTTCAAAAAGTCTAATAGAAGAGTTCTGTTTAGAAAGTCATTTGAAAAATGTCAGGAACAACCCTTTGCCCTGTCTCCCTGGCATTCTGAAGTTGCCAGTTAACCTCTCTGCGGTTCCCTAAGTGGACCACAGTTTCAAGGGCTGAACTGTAGACCCTTGTTCAGTATCCCCTGCTGAAAATCAGAGTAAACAGTTTAGATCAAAATGGGCTTTCTGAACTCACATTTCAGCATGTTGAGCCACCACTATGGAATGTTTGGGATTCTATTAATACAGAAGCTTTACGGCTGTAAAAGAAAATATGCTTTCAGGACTGAAAAGGTAGCTGCTTTATTTCAAGTGGCAAACATGGCAAAGAAATCTGGTCTATGATATGGCAAGATGGTATATCATAATTTTTGTCTTAAATAAGTGAAGGGTCATTTTACAAGTTGTAATTTGAAAATATATGTACTGAAGTAAAAAATTATAGGCTGCTTAATGTGAAATACTAAGGTATATCAGAGGGTACATATTTGAATGCAATCTATGCTATCTAAGGATTTCTGGCATTCATTGTTCAATGCTTCCTAAGAGCTTAAAGAACAAAAACACATTTCAGGGCAATCCCTACAATTTCATAGAGTTATCACAACTAAAATAACAATTATTCTCTACTAGAGTGCTACTTTAACTTTACCACTGAAAAAGTTTCAGGAATGCATTTCATCAATGAAGGGAAGTGTTCCGATTTGGTATTCCGACTGTTTTTCCTGGTGTCTGCTGCTGGAAGTCTAATTTCTCCCAAAACTCTCATACTATTTTACTTGTATAACTTTCATTGTACTTGGTATATAGGCTGTGCTATTGTTATGCTAATCTCTTCTCCCTGACTGGTCTGTCAGTTTCTGTAAATGACAATATCACAGCTCATTGACTTTCTGACTCATAATGCCTAGCATAGGGTCTGGCTTTTACCAATCACTTATTGAATACACATTGGGCCTGAAGCAAGGATTATCTGAATTGTAAATGAATTATTTACAGAGACAAGACAGAGTCCAAATTTTCACTCTATCCCTCTTTCATTGCAGAAAGGCACTGTATCACATTCTGAACAAATATAGATCCTCAAATGTGCAGTACTAGAGATAGTGGAAAGATAAATGCAAAGAATGACAGGTACCAGATGACAAGTTAGACAACCCAGGAGGTGGAATATTCAGGTTTCTGCAACAATAGGAAAGAAATTTCAGAGGGATAGGACTGAATTCTTCAAAAATTCATTTTTAGAGGACTTTGACAGTGGATTATTTAAGAAAAAAAAACACGAGTAGCTATTTAGGGATAGTCTTGATTACATACTTAAAAACACATGGGGACATACATATACAAAAACAAATTTTAAAAGTATATCCTGACAAGTTGATTGTTTTGTTTGCTAACAAATAATTCAGTTAAAAGTTGGGGTAAGAGAGGGTAGCTTCAAGGACCAGGACAGGGCAGCCAGGGACTTCCCCAAGCAGCCCGGCTCCCTCCAGCAGGAAGCGCCTTTCCAGGCTAGCTTCTTGGAGCAGACTGCCCAGTGAGAGCCTTTCTACACAAAGCCAGCCACAAGTCCCCCGAGCCAGCAGAGAACTCCGACCCGCAAGCATCCTCTGGGACCAGGGCAGGGGCAGCCAGAGACTTCTCCAGGCGGTCCTGCCCCCTCCGGCCACAGGCTCTTTACACAGGTGATCCAAGATGGTGGACTAGAGGGTGACTGCATCTCCAGTCACTCCAGAACCCAGGATTCAAGAAGGGGAGGCATTGAGAGACTCAGAATAAAATAGAGCCATGGGGTGAGTCTCCCCCACCGTGAAGCTCAGCCTGGGTGGCAGGCCCAGATAGGGGCAGCTTATCAGAGTAGGGCAGGGCATTCCCGAGGCAGCCCTGCTCCCTCCAGTGGAGGCTCCACCCACACGGTCAGCTTCTTGGAGCACGCCCCTCAGTGAGAGCCTTATCCACACAGAGCCAGCTCCAAGTCCTGGAACCAGTAGTGGGCTAGGGGCAGCTTTCTTCGGAAGCACTGCATTTTCAAGTTACCCAAGACTTCAGGCTACTGAAGGCTGGGAGGTTGATACACTGGAAATCTACAGGGACCCTATAAGCAAATAGAGAAAATCTGCATTATCTCAGAGTCCCACTGATATCTAACCAATATGAGAAAACAAGGGAAGAAAATGACCCAACAACCTACATACTATATCAATAAAACCCAATGACAGCACAGCAGAAGAAATGTCAGAAAGGGAGTTCAGAATGTACATAATTAAAACAATCAGGGAAGCAAATGAAGAGATGAAAGAGCAAATGCAGGCATTGAAAGAGGAGATGAAAGAGCAAATGCAGGCATTAAATGATCGCACCAATCAACAGTTAAAAGAGCAAATATGGGAAGCAAGAGATCATTTCAATAAATAGAGATACTGAAAAAAAACCAAACAGAAATCCTTGAAATGAAGGAAACAATAAACCAAGTTAAAAACTCCATAGAAAGCATAACGAATATGATAGAACACCTGGAAGACAGAACCTCACACATTGAAAACAAAATATTTAACTTTGAAAACAAAGTTGAACAAACAGAGAAGATGGTAAGAAATCATGAACAGAATCTACAAGAATTATGGGATATCATGAAAAGGCCAAATGTAAGAATTATTGGGATTGAGGAAGGCTTAAAGAAACAAACCAAAGGAATGAACGACCTACTCAATGAAATAATATCAGAAAATTTCCCAAATCTGAAGAATGAAATGGAAAATCAAGTTCAAGAGGCTTATACGATTCCAAATATACAAAATTACAACAGACCCGTAGCAAGGCACATTATTATGAAAATACCTAACATACAAAATAAAGACAGAATTTTAAAGGCCGCGAGGGAAAAGAATAAAATTACATTCAGTGGGAAACCAATAAGAATATCAGCAGATTTTCCATCCAGACCCTAAAAGCTAGAAGGGCCTGGAACATTTTTCAAGCCCTCAAAGAAAACGGATACCAACCAAGAATCTTATACCAAGCTAAACTTACTTTCAGATTTGATGACGAAATAAGATCCATCCATGATAAACAAAAGCTAAAGAAATTTACAAAAAGAAAGCCAGCATTACAGAACATTCTCAGCAAAATATTCATGAGGAAGAGATGAAAAGCAATCATGCAAAGCAGCAACGGGAGTAACTTGCCTAAAGGAATAGCCAAATAAAGGAGAAACCAAATCATGTCAAAAACAAAAATGAGTCAAACACTGGGAATACAAATCATATCACAATAATAACCCTGATGTTATTATACATCAAAAGACATAGACTGGCAGATTGGATTAAAAAGAAAACTCCAACAATACACTGCTTGCAACAGACTCATCTCATAGAAAGAGATACCTATAGACTAAAGGTGAAAGGAAGGGAAAGAACATAACATGCACACGGACACAGCAAAAAAGCTGGAGTATCCATCCTCATTTCAGATAATGTGGACTTCAAACCAAAACTGGTCAGAAGGGATAAAGAAGGACATTACATACTGCTTAAGGAAGCATAAATCAGCAAGACATAACAATCATAAATATCTATGCCCCAAACATTGGCTCATCCATGTATGTCAAAGAAATCCATCTTAATTCCAGAAATCCAATAGACCACAACACAATAATACTAGGCAATTTTAACACACCTCTCTCACCACTGGATAGATCTTCCAAACAAAAATGAATAAAGACACCATAGATTCCAATAACACAATCAACAATTTAGACTTAACAGACATATATAGAATATACTATCCAACAAAGAACGAATACACTTTCTTCTCAGCAGCACGTGGATCCTTCTCTAAAATAGACCATATTTTATGCCACAAAGCTACTGTTAGCAAATACAAGAAGATAGAGATACTATCTTATATTCTATCAGATCATAATGGTTTGAAATTAGAAATAAATGATAGAATTAAAAACAGAAACTTCTCCAATACATGGAGATTAAATAATACACTATTATATGATGAATGGATAACAGTAGACATCAGGAGGGAATAAAAAAAATTCTTAGAAGTAAGCAAGAACAAAGACACATCATATCAAAATCTCTAGGACACTATGAAAGCAGCACTTAGAGGAAGATTTATTTCATGGGACGCATTCAACAAAGAAGTAGAAATCAACAAATAAATGACAACACTACAGCTCAAAGCCCTAGAAAAAGAAGAGCAGACCAACACCAAAAGCAGTAGAAGACAGGAAATAGTTAAAATCAGAGGCAAAATCAACGAAATTGAAACAAAAGAAACAATCGGAAAAATTAACAAAATAAAGAGTTGGGTCTTTGAAAAATAAACAAAATTGATAAACCCTTAGCCACACTAACAAAGAGAAAGAGAGAGAAAACTCAAATTACTAAAATTCGGAATGAACAAGGAAATATCACAACAGACAGGAGTGAAATACAAAACATAATTAGAAGCTATTTTGAAAATCTATACTCCAACAAAACAGAAAACCTCGAAGACATCAACAAGTTTCTAGAGATATATGAATTACCTAAACTGAACGAGGAGGACATACACAACTTATATAAATCAATTTCAAGCAATGAAATAGAAGAGGTCATCAAAAGCCTACCAACAAAGAAAAGTCTGGGACCAGATGGGCTCTCAGCCGAGTTCTACAAAACCTTTAAAGAAGAGCTCATTCCAATACTCCTCTAAGTATTCCATGAAATAGAAGAGAAGGGAACCCTCCCAAACTCATTGTATGAAGACAATATCACCCTGATACCTAAACCAGACAGAGACACATCAAGCAAAGAAAATTTCAGACCATATCCTTAATGAGCATTGATGTAAATATTCTCAGCAAAATTTTAGCAAATCATATACAAAAATATATTAAAAAGGTAGTGCACCACGATCAAGTGGGTTTTATCCCAGGGATGCAAGGTTGGTTCAACATCCGGAAATCAATAAATGTCATTCACCGTATAAACAGACTAAAAGTTAGAATCACATGATTATTTCAATAGATGCAGAAAAAGCATTCAATAAAATACAGCATGCCTTCATGCTCAAAACACTAGAGAAAATTAGGGTAGTGGGAACATTCCTTAACATTGTAAAGGCCATCTACACTAAGCTCATGGCCAGTATCATTCTAATTGGTGAAAAACTGAAAGCATTCCCCCTAAAAACTGGAACAAGGCAGGGATGCCCTCTTTCACCACTTCTATTCAACATCGTCATTGAGACTCTAGCCAGAGCAATTAGAAAAACCAAAGAAATTAAAGGGATACGAATTGGAAAAGAGGAACTCAAACTATCCCTGTTTGCTGATGACATGATTATATATTTAGAGGGACCTGGAAATTCCACCAGATAACTCTTAGAACTCATAAGTGAATTCAGTAAAGTAGAAGGTTACAAGATCAATGTTCATAAATCCAATGCATTTTTATACATAAGTGATGAATCTTCAGAAAGAGAAATTAGGAAAACTACCCTATTCACAATAGCATTGAAAAAAATAAAATACTTGGGAATCAATCTCACAAAAGAGGTGAAAGACCTCTACAATGAGAACTACAGAACACTAAAGAAAGAAATTAAAGAAAACCTTAGAAGATGGAAAGATCTCCCACGTTCTTGGATAGGCAGAATTAATATTGTCAAAACTGCCATACTACCTCAAGTGCTATACAGATTCAATGCAATTCCAATTAAATCCCAATGATGTACCTTACAGAAATAGAGCAAGCAATTATGAAATTCATCTGGAAGAATAAGAAACCCAGAATAGCTAAAGCAATCCTCAGTAGAAAGAGTGAAACAGGGGGTATTGCAATACGAGACCTTCAACTATACTACAAAGCAATAGTACAAAAATGGCATGGTATTGGTACCAAAATAGACAGGTAGATCAATGGTACAGAATAGAGGACATGGACACAAACCCAAATAAATACAATTTTCTCACACTAGACAAAGGGGCCAAAAATATGCAAAGGAGAAAAGATAGCCTCTTCAACAAATGGTGCTGGGATAACTGGAAATCCATATGCAACAGAATGAAACTAAATCCCTATCTCTCACCCTGCACAAAAGTCAACTCAAAATGGATCAAGGACCTCGGAATCAGACCAGAGACCCTGCATCTTATAGAAGAAAAAGTAGGTCCAAACCTTCAACTTGTTGGCTTAGGATCAGACTTCCTTAACAGGACTCCCATAGCACAAGAATCAAAAGCTAGAATCAACCACTGGGATAGATTCAAATTAAAAGGTTTCTCTCAGCAAAGGCAACTATCAGTAATGTGAAGAGAGAGCCTACACATTGGGAGAATATCTTTGCCACTCATACTTCAGATAGAGCGCTAATTTCCAGAATCTATAAAGAACTCAAAAAACTCTACACCAAAAATACAAATAATCCAATCAACACATGGGCTAAGGAATGAACAGACACTTCACCGAGGAAGATGTACAAGCAATCAACAGATAAATGAAAAAATGTTCAACATCTCTAGTAATAAGAGAAATGCAAATCAAAACTACCCTAAGATTTCATCTCACCCCAATTAGAATGTGGATTATCAAGAACACAAGCAACAATAGGTGTTGGTGAGGATGTGGGCAAAAAGGTACACTCATGCATTGCTCGTGGGGTTGCAAATTAGTGCAGCCACTCTGGCAAGGTGTATGGAGATTCCTCAGAAAACTTGGAATGGACCCATCATTTGACCCAGCTATCCCACTCCTTGGCCTATACCCAAAGGACTTAAAATCAGCATACTATAGAGATACAGCCACATAAATGTTCATAGCTGCTGAATTCACCATAGCCAGATTGTGGAATCAACCTAGATGCCCTTCAGTTGATGAATGAATAAGAAACTGTGGCATATATATACAATGGAATATTTCTCTGCCATGAAGAATGATAAATCATGGTATTTGCAGGCAAATGGATGAAATTGGAGAATATCATGCTAAGTGAGATAAGCCAATCTCAAAAATCTAAAGGACAAATGACTTAAATCGTTGATAAGCGGATGAGGACATATAATGGGGGGTAGGAGGGATTAGCATTAGGATTAGGGTTAGATTTAGGGTTAAGGATAAGGAGGGTGGTAAGAATGGAGGAAGGAAGGACTGTATAAAGGGAAAAGAGGAGTGGGAGGGGTGGGGGGGAAGGGAAAAATATAACAGAATGAATCAAACAACACTGCCCTATGTAAATTTATGATTACACAAATGGTATGCCTTGATTCCATGTACAAATAGAGAAACCACATGTATCGCATTTGTTTAAAAAAAAAAAGTAAGAATCTGAGCATTTTTCCCAATACAGTAAATTATATAGATCATATGGATATCATTTTATAAAATAAGAATAGTATAATTTAAAATATAGTATTGATCACTTTGCAAGGAGCTGGATCTATCTTAACCTATTGATGTGGCATCTCATTATTCATATATGGGAAAAGGAGACTCAGAACCATGGTCGTCGCTGGCCCGCCTTCACCTCTGTACTTTCTCCTGGTAGTTTCTTTGCAGTGACTTGCATTGACTACTCTCTCTATATATCAGACATTAAATATTAATTTCAGTTAGAATTTTAGCCTTGTTTTCTTTTTTTTTCTGTTAAAACCACATATATGTAGTTATATATATATATATAGATATATATATATGGGTAACTAATTTTGATTGTTCATTTTACTGTCTCTTTCTGCACCAAATTATTAACTTTTTGAGATTAGACCCAATAACTGGCCAATAACCTATAGAAGGAGTAAAAGGTTATAGTTGTAGGACAAAGTAAATTCATGAAATTTAAAACTAAACTTTAGATGGGCAATATGGCAACATAGGGCTTCTGAGACCAAACATAGATAAAATCGGTAATTGGGCCCATCTTTATTCTATAGAGTTCTGAGAGGTTAGTGGGGGAACTTAAAGCCAGTGCATTTTACTTTAGTATGGTTGGTGTTGAATTGGAATTGACTCACAACTATAGGAAAATGAAATTGAAGAAATGACATGGATCTTGGAGCACTGATCCTGAATTCTTTTTTTTAAACCTTTTTTATAACTTTATTTTATTGTTTATTATTATTATTTTTAATGCAGTGCTGAGAATTGAACCCAGTGCCTCACACATACTTAGGCAAGTGCTCTACCACTGAACCACAAACCCTGCCCATGCTCCTGAATTATACTAGAACCACATATCTCCATGTTACTTAATCTCTTCTCTGCATCTAAGGTCCAGAGAAGAGCTCAGATTGAGTGAGCTAGTCTACCCTTTCATACTCCAGGAACATAAATTTAGTCAAAATAACCTCTGTGGTTAGAGAAATGAAGCAGTGCATAGTTTGATATATAAACTGATTCATTAGGCCAAACATTTAACATTAAAGCATCCTATTTCTCTCAAGTGGAATATCATAAGCCTCAGTACCCCATAGTTATTGCACACCATAGAATGTTCTTATCTTAGACATTCTATTGTATATTTGATTTGAGAAACATATTTGAATACTGGCGTGTCTCAATTTAGAGAACATGGACCCCTATCAGCACCACTTATTTTATGCTCCCTAATGGCTACTTGTTCTTTGCAGCAGTGGAAAAAGTGGTTTTAAAGTTTTCTTTTCTACATTTACCTCATTTGTTTGTTCTAGTTTATTATTCTTCCCTTTAATGTTTTTTGGAATTTATCATATGCTACTGAATGTTCCTTACTGACTCACTGTCACCACACCATTTTTGTTTTTTTGGTCTTTTTATTCCCCTAAAAGACAGATGTTGACTTGAGGAGGGAATCTTTTATGGTACTCCACTTGAATGAGGGTGGTCAATTGAATCAATATGTCACCTGAAACCTCTACCATACTGAGAGCATGTGGAAGCCATTCCTTTGTCAATATCCATCACTTCTGCCTGCAGGGTTACTGGTATCAGACATTCCAAGGAGACTGTTCAGATAGGAATGTGAGTGAGTCTGGGCAAGAATTGTAAACCTACTAGTGTTTTGCTGTTATTAACCACAGCATGTACATCCGGTTTCACAGTCTTCTTTTGGAACAAGTGTTGTGTACTCACTCAAATTTCCTACTTCCTTCCCAACTAAAATAAAGTGGCTGACATCACAGTCTAATAGCTGGACAAGGACAGAGGAAGTGGAGCCACATTTCCTTCTGCATCACTTACTTTGGTGTGTCTAGTCTTACGTCACGCAAGGATAACATTTGGTGTGGTTGGCTTAATTCAAAAGCCTCCAAGTCCATTCTTTTTCAAACACAAACTTTCACATAAATTAAATAGATGAACATGTAAATATGGGATTCATATCCATTGATCACTACTTTAAAACAACTCAGGTCTATAATTCCTGCCCAGACTAACTCACATTCTTGGCTGCAAATATCTATTTGGAATGTCTAGCCTTAGAAATTTCACATTTTGTACAGTTATTTCTATCTCATATATTTAACCCACAAACAGAATATAGTTGAAAACAGCAGCAGATCTGGTTCAAATTAGATGACGCACTTAGGATATTAACAAAGACCATAGAGAAAGCACAGAGGTACAGTGTAAAGGTTCAGAAATGCAAAGTTAGAATAAGTATAAAGAAAAGCATCTTAAATTTCTATCAGTATATAATTTTTATAGAAATCAATGTGTCTCCAGAGATATATTCTTTTGAATTTAGACTCAAACTGATAGATTTAGCTTATGAGAAATATTCTTAAATAATAAATACCAAGACTATTTTCTTATGTTTTGTAAGGAGCCAATTTAAATTATACTTAGTAATGCATATAATATGTATTTGTATGAGAATTTACAAGTATCTATAAAATACATAACTATTTTTTTTAACAGAGTGCAAGGTTAAATGAAAATAGTCTCTAGAATATTCAGGAATCCATCAATATAATTCCTTGTGATATAGCAACCCAGATAATTTAAGTCCAAATTAAATGGCTAAACTTGAATTGTTTTTCTATCTTTGGGAAAACAAAGTGGTTTCCATTAACAAGAACCAAAGAATTGAAACCAAAGGAAACTGACCATACCTAATAGAGGAAGAAACTTTGGCACCAGAGATTTAGAGATCTTAAGCATGTTAATAGGAAGTCCCCCCGTGACTTCTCACAACCTTGCAACCATCTGAAGGTGGTTCCTTGTCTCAATTTAAAAAAAAGATGGGGTGGGGTGAGAGGGACTGGCAGACCTTAGCAAGCTTCCTTCAGAGTGCACCCACATTGCTCTAGGAACCAAGCCAAGGGAACGGAACGTACATTCGTGTAATGGAATGTGGCTTTTTCCTCTCCTTGTCTGTGGCTTCTTTGTGAGGTGTTGGCTACCATCACTCATAAGTGAAATGTCACAAAAGCAATAATACTAAAGATATATAAATAAATTACATTTTTGTCTAAACCAATGTAATATATTTCCAGTTGGAAGAACCCTTTTGGCTATTTGGAAGTAATTCAGAGGTCTCTGCTATTTACACAGAATCCTGTCCATTTAGTTTCTTAACTATTTTACCTTTTTTTAACCTTTTAAATCTTTCATCTCATCATGTATTTATTCATCAGAGATCAGGATAGTTCTTTTGTTGAGTTCTGTATGTTTTCTACAAGTAACTTTTTCAATAGTTAATGAAGCTGACGACTAAATCCACAGTTTATTATCTTTTCCTTGCAAAGCTCTGTTGCAACTGATTTCTGCAAGTTTCAAAAAGACATGACTGAATTTCTCTCAAAATCAGATAATCTATTAATTTAGAGAAATAATGTGTTTTATGAAGTTATTAATGCATGTACTACTCATAACAACATACACATTGCCTGAGAGGGAAAAGTGGCAATTTTGAGAATTCGCATGACAAAGTACTAATTTCTCAATAAAATTCTAGATTTTTAAAGGCATCCTAAAATTTAAAAGGAATTATTTTCATGAATACCAGCACAATGGACTACATTCACCAATCGGACAAAACATACTCTTAATTGAAAAGCTAGCAATATGTTATTAAAGTGCATGTCTGTAGACAAAGAGAAAATTATACTTCCTTTTTTGTTAACAATATGAAAAATAAAATGAGAGAACAGATCTCACAAGTATAAACATTTGATTTTAATACACATTGTAGTTGCCTATTGGGGGCATGGGGACTAGGGAAGTCAAGTCTCCCTAAGTTTCTAAGGCTGATCTTGAACTCATGAGCTCAAGTAATTCTCCTACCTCAGCCCCCTGAGATCTGGGACTACAGGCATGTGCCACCATGCCTGGTTCTAACTGTCTCTTTTACCAAGAATCTTTACTGCATTTCAATTAATATTCATCTATAGTTTTTCCCCTCTTATTTGCACTAAAAAATTTTCATTAAATTTTTATATAAGAATATAATAATATTCAAACTAAAGAGTAAAATTTTAAAAAGTACTGGGCTCATATTTCAAAGTTCATGAGATTCTTAAGAAACTATTATAATAAGCATATATTGGGTTCAGATTTTCTGTTCCTCATAAAAATTATCTAAGCAAGTACTTTGTAGAAGTACTTTGTAGATGTGTTCTTTATCTGTTATAAACTTAATATATGCTTAAGTTATAAATTCAAGAGGACTATGATAAATTCCAAAGGGGAGAATGTGTTCATTTTGCTGTTGTTTTCCAGTGAGAAAGCATCCAGGAAAACTGAATCGAAGAAAAAATATTGGAAGAGAAATTCAACATGGTGAATGGTGGTAGTTCATAAATGTGATAATTTTTTCCCTAAGATTGCTTATGAAGATTACTTTACTTTAACATAAGCCATAGTCATGACTGAGATTGGTATAAAGAACAAAACTGGAATTAGATTATTCTATTAATTATGATTATTTTGTGCTGAGTGGTCCAAAAATATTCTAGAATGTCTGATGATATCTTACCATTTATAGTCTCTAATGAATTTATTCATTCATATGAATTTATCATGTAAATTATGTCTCTATATATCAGCACAATGATACACATTGATAACTAAGACATGTTCATTTCTTTCATGTTGCTTGGAAATTAGGGAGAGAAAATGGCTTCCTAAAATAGCAAGACATCGTGACTAGATCAAGGATGTATCGCTCACACTAGAATCTGAAGAGATCAGGGAAGTCTTTGTGAGAGTTTCTTTGAATTGGGTCTTGAAGTATGTTCAGGCATTTTCCTAGATAGAAAGAAATTTCTTACAAAAGAAATAATAATATAAGTATTCCTTAATGAATATTCTGAGAAAAACTAGATGTCAGATAAAAAAGTACATCCATAACAACTTATTATGTATTTCGTAAGGAAGTAGAAAAGAGAATTTTGAAGCTTTCCAACATGAAGAAAAGATAAATGTTCAAGGCAAGGGAAATGCTAATTGCATTACACAATACACATTGTATACATGTATCAAATTAACACATTGTACCCTGTGATGGGCTGACAGATCTGGCTCCATGAGAATGTTATAAGCCAGACTCTAAGGGAAATGACTAAACAGACTCCATTTTGCTCTAAGACTCCATGTTATGTAGGAAATAAGTTTCTCCCATGGGAACACCCTGCCTCTGTGCCCATCATCAGCTACTTAGTGTGACATGTTTAATAATATACAATGGCAACTCCTATGTAGTGAAGAATTGCTCTCTTTTGATTCCTATTGTTCCTAAACAATGTACCACGTGAACAGTGATTGTGTGGATGTTAGTAACCATTCTTTAGTTTGTACCTAGGTAAGGGTCATTTTGACCCACTTCCCCCTCTGTCGATGATCTAATGATGATAATGTCTAATTTTGAATTATAGCAACAGACACTTATGATTAATGTGATTTTTGGTACAAGAACCCCTATAACCCTGTGGTCAGGGCTGTTCTCCCAATAGCCATTTTTTGGGGGCATTGTGTGAGACAGTCAGCCAGCCAGCTTAATAAAGACTCAAATTTGGACTTCTCAGTGGTGATCAGTCTGTTCTTAAGTTGCGCCCCATAACAACCCATGAATGTGTGCAATTTTAAATGTCTTTATAAAAATTAAATGATTGTCGTACATTTTATAATTGATTCAATTTGTATAAAGATATGTCCAATTTGCAAAAACATGCACTTCTACCTAAATATGTTCAACAAATGTTGAGTTAAACAAAAATGAGATGGTTTCTTTCTGAAGAATTCATTTTAACAGATATTTTTCCATTATTTTTAAATCGCATAAAAAGATTCTACGTCTCTTGCAGGGCATGGTGGTGCATGCCTGTAATCCCATCATCTCATGAGGCTGAGGCAAGAGGATCAAGAATTCAAAACCAGCCTCAGGAAATGTGAGGTGCTAAGCAATTCAGTGAGACCCTGTCTCTAAATAAAGTGCAAAATAGGGCTGGGGATGTGGCTCAGTGATTGAGTGCCCCTACTTCAATCCTTGATACCAAAAAAATAAATAAATAAATAAAAGATTCTAGGTCTCTTAATAAAAGTGATGGAACAGATTTTATGAACTCACCTAAGACAAATGATTTAAAACATTTCCTAAATGGTCCTAACAATCCATGACTTTTTGTAGATGTTCTGGTTGGCTCTTAAAATTTGTAACTTTGAGGAATACTCCTGCTTAAGCACTGCCGCAGTCAAGATCTTGAGAAGAATATGCTATGTATCACTTTTGAAATTTACCTGACTCTAACTTTTGTACAAGGAAGTCTTATTTGTGTGTTGTGAAAAGATTGTGCTCCTCGGAGCAGAGCATATTTGAACATATCAGTACAAGTACAAAGACATGTTATGTTGAAAAACTATGTTTAGTCTGTGAATCCTTAGAAATCAATGTTTGTGAACTCAGGTTGGTGGGATTCAATGTTGAATAATTATAGGATCCAGACAATGCAACCCTGCCAAAGTGTACTTTATCTTGTGATTTATGAGGAGCTCAAAAAAATCTTTGAAGCCAGTAAGATCAGATTTGGATATGTGCACAGATGAATGTATACATAGTTCATTTTATGGCCTAACTTAATTAAGATTATGAAACTACACATAAGACAACTATTAAATAGAGAAAGTAAACGTGAATAAATATATAAAATGGACTGAGCAATGAAGCCACTACAAAAATGCATTCACTAATGAATTTATACATTTGCAGTGGCTCAACTATAAATGTGGTTCACACATTTGCTAAGAACCAGCCTGAAAAGCAAATCAAAATCAAGTTGAAACATACAGAAGTCAAAATATAAAAATCTATGAAATAAAAAATAAAAAGAATGACCAATTAACTGAACAATTGAAGGAAGATCTACTTTATAAGTTCAGGAAAGAAGAGGAATTAAAGGAAATTCTTGTGGCTAAAGCCTAATTATAATAATCTAAGTCAGAGATAAATATGGTTTGAATGAGGCAGCACGAGTACAAATTGATGGGAAAAGTTAGATTCTAAGAAAAATTTCTGAGATTGAATTTAGACCTTTTAGTAATGAATAGATGTTAGGAGTAGGTAGGAATTAAAAGTGACAAGGAGCTTTTTAGTTGATGGTGTATAATTTTAAAAAGTAAGGAAAATAGAATGATGAACAACTTGAAGAAAGGTGAGCTTGGAAGTAAAATATAAAGAGTTCAAGTTGAGATATATTAAGTTTGATGCTTCAATGGGCTATTGGAGACTGATTTTCTGAAAATCAAGAGAGAGTATAAAGGCCAGCAGTTTTCAACTAGGAATATTTCCCATACTATATTCTCAGTTAGTACAATGCTAGGGAGATACCATATGGGACTAGCAGACAGTTATTATAGTTTTTCTAAAGCAGACACTAATATTAATAAGAATTTTCCTTATTCCCCTGATAACAATCTGGAGTTATAATAAAAGGTTATGCAAACATAAAAGTAAATGTTTTCAATATAGTAGAATATGAATGTGAGAAAACTGATTAATAAATACAATTGTGACTATTGAGAAATCTTGGCTGGAGATGGTGGCACATGTAATCCCAGTGACTTGGGAGACTGAGGCAGGAAGATCTCAAGTTTGAGAACAGCCTCACACTTAGTGAAGCTCTATGCAACTTAGTGAGACCATCTCAAAATAAAAAATAAAAAAGGGGCTGCGGATGTGGCTCAGTGGTTAAATTTTCCTGGGCCCTGGGTTCAATCCCAGTACCAAAAAGAAAAAAAAGAAAAAAAAAAATCTTGGTTTCTGATTGTGAAGAGAATGGACAATTATTTGACATACTTTGGAAGTAATAGAAAATATTTAACTGAAAAACTCAAACTATTGTTTCCCAAATTTTCTTATAAGGAAAAAAATCAGTACTTAAATTTCAACAGGTTTTATTGCTTCACTGAGGTATATTATCAGAAATACACTGGAGAGAAACAAGAAAAGCCAAGTGGGAAGAGGAAGTTTTGAATGTAAGAAAATGGAGACTACCGGAATTTCTGCATCTGTACATGTGTGATTAGCACTGTTTTTCATAGAATACATGTGACCTCAAAGAACAGCAGCAATGCTCAGTCAATGATTGGAAATGAACATTAGTGATAACTGCTGAAACACTCAGCAAATCAGTTATTGCTAAAATGGGTTATAAAGTGTCCCAAGTCCTATGTCACCTCAAGATTGCTTATTTAGTGTTCATGAAGTACTGTGGTGAAAATAACGCAATGAGTGGGGAAACAATCATTATTCTTACATAATATTTTAGAGGTATCAACAGTCCAAATAACAATTGCAATAAAATTAATTTGAATTCATATGATAAAATATGATTTAAAAGTCATTTGGATATAGATAACAGGGAAGGTTGTATAACCCAATTTTTGTAGCATCTCTTTTTATCTCTTAAGAGATTATTAAAACTGACCTCAAAAGTTACACTATCTTATAGATTTCTTTAAATCAGTCTCACTTTTTTTCTCCTTTGAAAAGTTCTATAGGTGCAACTACTCATTCAGTGAGTGAGGTATATTAAATGAACATCTTCATCTCTGTTTTTGCTCCAGTACGGGTTCTCTGCCTTTATTACGCAGTCTATTTTGTAAGCATAGCTGTCTTCAAAGCAACTGACTAACTTGGTCTTTGATCGACCTACCATGCAGTCTTCATGGCAGTGCATATGTTTACAACAGAAATCTCTGGAAGCATAGTGGATCACATAGGTGGTATGGGCAGGTTCTGGGCTCCTGCAGACCACACAGTTGAGCAGTTGGTTGGTTACTTACTACTCTATAAATACCTATTGACTCATCAGCTGTGTGTGGTGTTTTATTGTTTGCTAAATGCTTGCCCTCTTTAAGTCATATTTTCCTAAATGGTAGATAAATAACGTGATACTGAGGAAAACATTGTTTTCTCTGTGGGTATGTCATTGCTTAATGTTCTCTTCTAAAATATTCAAAAAAGGAAAAAGAAAGCCTTAATCTTTCTCCATTATTTTTCTACATAAATTGTAGAGATGTTAAGTTCATGAGAACAAAGGTGTAATCTCAATAAATAAAGTCAATTCCAGTTAACAAGTATAACACATCTCTGTCTCCTTAAAAAAAAAAAAATGTTCAGAAAAATAAAACAAAAGGAAAAGGAATGTAAAGATGAAAGGCACATAGGCAAGATTAAGAAAAGTTCTTTGGCGACCAAGTACTCAGAAAAAGAAGTCTGATACATGCATGAAGTACAGAAAGAAGAAAGACAGGTCAGGAAAAAAGAACTTGTTATAAATTTTCTCTTTTTTTCTACTTTATTCTTTTTTTTTTTTATTTGTTCTTTTTATTTATACATGGGATTAGAATGTATTTTGACACATCATACATACATGGAGTTTAACTTCCCTTTCTTGTGGTTGTACTCCATGTGGAGTTACACTGATTGTGTATTCATATATGAACATAGAAAAATTACGTCCAATTCATTGTACTGTCTTTCCCATTCTCATCTTCTTTGCCATCTCCCAGCTGCTTCCATCCAATCTGATGAACTTCCATACCTCCCACCCTCCACCTATTGTGAGTCAGCATTGACATATCAGAGACATTAGGCCTTTGGTTTGGGGGATTGGCTTATTCACTTAACATGACAGTCTCCAGTTCCAACCAATTACTGGCAAATGCCATAATTTCATTCTTCTTTAAAGCTGAGTAATATTCCATTGTGTATATGTATATATCACATTTTCTTTATCCATTCATCTGTTGAAGGGTACCTAGGTTGGTTCCATAGCTTAGCTATTGTGAATTGAGCTGCTATGAACATTGATCTGGCTGCATCACTATAGTATGCTGATTTTAAGTCCTTTGGGTATATACCGAGGAGTAGGATAACTGGGTCAAATGGTGTTTCCATTCCAAATTTTCTGAGGAATCTCCATATTACTTTCCAGAGTAGTTGCACCAATTTGCAGTCCAACCAGCAACGTATGAGTCTACTTTTTCCCTGTAAGGCCCCTAAAAAGGAAACCCCAACTCTGTCCCATGGATGGACGGCAACCCCAATCAACCGCAGGAGGCGTCACTTGATGCAAACCGCAAGAGGTGTTTATTCCAGCGCGCTGGGACCCAACTCCAGGAGTCGAGTCCCTAGCAGAAAATCTTGTAGGTTTATAAAGGCAGAAACCACACATCGGGAGGGGTCACACATGAAAGGGGGAAAAGGGGGACAAAGCTGCCGGGAAATTTCAAAGGGGGTCTAGGTTTGCTGATAACATACAACATGTTTCACAATGTTTTACAACAGGGCGTAGATTCTGGTCAATAGTTTCTGGTAATCATTCTGTTTGATCACTATCTGGCTATCTGGCTCAATTTACCCTTTTATTCTCTGTTTGGGGCTGTTTCTTGGAACAGCTTTAAGGGCTTTGTTCCCATTCCTGGGAGGGTGACCTTAGGGAGTTGAGATGACTGGGAGGGTGACCTTAGGGAGTTAAGATAACTGGGAGGGTGACCTCAGACAGCTTAAAAAAATGTCCATTCTTTCACCCCACATCCTCACCAACAATTATTGTTGCTTGTATTCTTGATAATTGCCATTGTGATTGCAGTGAGATGAACTCTTAGAGTAGCTTTGATTTGCATTACTTTAATTGCCAGAGATGTTGAACATTTTTGAATATATTTGTTAATTGGTTGTATTTCTTCATCTGTGAATTATCTGTTCAGTTCCTTAGCCCATTTATTGATGGATTTATTTATTTATTTATTTATTTATTTTTGGTGTTAAGTTTTTTGATTCTCTATATATCCTGGAGAATAATGCTCTGTCTGTGGTGCAGGTGGCAAAGATTTTTTCCCATTCTGTAGGATCCCTCTTGATGTTATCGATTGTTCCCTTCCTTTGAACATTTTTTCTTATAGTTGTTGACCACTCATATTTCTTCTTCTGTGAAGTATCTGTTTAGTTCCTTTGCCTAAGAAGTTTTCTTTTAAATGACAGAGAAGTGGAAATGCTTTGTGTACAAGATATGACATTTGTCTTGCCTTATAATCAAATGTCTGTTCTCCTTACATGATGTACAGCAAGGAAACATAATTTTAGAGCTAAATAACAATGATTTAGTTTAATTTACAAAAATAGTAAACAGTTCAAGAAAAGTAAGTGGTTTGCTCTTGGGTATTGCTCTAACTAGTAGCAAAGCAATGCTTATAACTCAGGTCTTCCTTCATTCAGTGCATACCAACAGTTAGCTCTTGGTTCTCTAGAATGGTTTACATTCATATTGGACTTTCATGAGATAAAGCAGATCAGTACAAATCAGTAAAACATGACATACTTCAACATTTTGAAGAATAGCCTCCCAAGAAGTGGTAGGCCAAAAACCATCCTTTGTTTTTCCTATCTTACTATGATCATGACACTATAGAAAGATTTTTCAGAATGAGATAACTTATCCACCATATTTAAAACTCAAAATATTTCTCCTCCTAAAGTAAAATATTCTTCAATGTTTCATTTAATATAGGTCAAAGATATTTGGGAGTCAGAGTAGAAAGAAGCCTAATCCTTCTATTTTGATGCTTACTACAACAAAATGCATCTTACTTATAAATTAGATTAATTATAAGTATAATTACAAATTTAATTATAAGTCTGTTTATTTGAAAATTTTTGATGTAACTTTTTTAATGTTTAAGGGTACCCTTTGATTAAACTCCCTACTTCAGACTTCTTATTCTATGCCTACTTGTAGGCTTTGACTTTTATTTTAATTTGGTAAGGGTTTACTCCAATTCTATGGAAATAAAATCAACTCATAAGTAAGAAAACAAAAAATCAAGCAAACAAAAAAAACCTATTGCGAAACCTAGTCTTCCTCTTGAAGTGGGAAAGTGCTTAATACAGCTGTAAAATAGCAAATAGCAGAGTGTTTCCCCCCATATCCAACCCACTCATTTTTTCCTCCTCCTCCTTATTGGCTCACCAGAGCTAATAATAACTAACATTTGTGGGTGCTTTCCAGCTCACCAACTGCTAAGTGTTGCCTCATTTAGTCTTCACAATAAGTCTTTGGCTAGCTATTATTATCATCACCCTGCTGCAGACAAGAAAACTAAGATTAAAAGAGGTTAAGCAACTTGTAAATAGTTTTCAGAATTCATTATATTAACTATACAGCCATTAAAAATGAAATTTTGTTGACAATTTAATGACATGAGAATATACTCCTGAAAAAAAAAATGTCAAGCTAAAAAACAACAACCAAACAGCAGGCATAAGCTATATTAAATGAATCCAATTTCCTTCTTTATGCACTTCAAATTTTCCACAAAAAGCATGCACCAATTTTCTTAATATGATTAGGCCTATGAAGATTGTCTAGTAAAATGAACATTAATCCCTAATATTATGTGCAGTTCTACCTACTCATCACACGTGTGCTTACAGAAAACCCATATATGTCATAGCATATAATCATAAATATACATTTTGGAAAAAGTGAACTTGAATTTGTATGTGAATGAGTTAATTTCATAATAAAATCATTGCTTTGTCCTTATTATTTTTCCCTAAGAGCCATCAGATTAAGTGTGCGTCAATACAAATGTACTAACCAGAAGATGTCTATTGTCTTTAGAGTATTTAACATTTTCTTATTCTCCTGGGGATTATTGAGCATTCAAAAGAAATAAGATTTATGGAGTGCTTAATTATTTTGTTCTTGATATTTTGTAAATATATATAATTTATATATTGTATATGTAAATATATAATATTTATATATAAATATGTAATAAAGAAATATGTAATTTATATTTAAATATATAATTATATATTAATATATAATAATTGCATATATTGACCCAATTTGATAAGATTATTATGAAAATAGTCTTTTTTTTAATTAATAAGCACTTTTATAGCTGGGGAAATAGACTTGGAGATGTTAAATGAATTACACATGTTCATGGCAGAGAGACAACTCAAATCCAGATATTTCTTTCTCCAAAGCCCATGTTCTCAAGCAACTAATCTGCTTTCCCTAAATTGAAAAATGCATGAGTGACCTTAACCTCTGTGTCCTGAACTTCTCAGAAGTAACCTGAATTTATTAGTTCTATTTGCTAAACCCCTTCAATGTTTATTTTAAATTTTAAAGCCATCCTGTTTATCTGCTAGCTAATCATTATTAAAGAGATAAATTATGAATGCACATTTTTATGGTTTCCATTAAGAAGTCATTTGAAAAATAGCAGAAAAGCCCAGGGAGTAAATAAACAAAAATATCACCTAGTGATTAATTTACAATTCCTTCAGTTTAAGAAATTTTGAAATTTTAAGAGGCGTTAGATTTTTATGTCTCAATTAAATTTGTACTGTGGAATTTATGAATAGAAATTTTTTCCAGTCAAAAAATATCCTTTTACTCATCAAATGCTGCAGATGTTCTTCCTTTTATACCACAGAAGAGGAACTTCTTGAAGATGCCCTGCATTTCAGATTTTAGATTGGTGATAGGGTACCTCAATGTTTATTCAAACCACACTTGAAAAACTGAATTATCCCCCTTTCTTTGTGGTGATGACTCTGAATAGGCTGTAGTCTCTCAAAGGTCACGGGTTGAAGACTGTAATGTGTGAAATTACAATAAAAAAAAAAGGCAGTTGTGCCGGAATTAACATGGGGCAGCCAGCAAGTAGTAACCATCCTGGGAAAGAGCACTCCCCTGGTCACTATATTTTATTTTCTGCTTCATATGTAAACATACATACAAATTTTATTCCATATTTTAGTGACTCATTACTTTCACATAGTAATCTGTTCTGTTCTCCACACTTAATTAGATATAATGAATTTTAAGAATAATTTTAGAATTGTTGGCATTTTTTTAACCTGAATATTCCCCCTATTTCTTTCCTCTGCCTTAAGGAGGCTGACCATCTCTCCTATTACTCCTTCATTCACATTCACTTAAGTAGAATAACATAAGTTGCCCACTTTTGTGTTTTATTTGAATTGTTTTACTTATTGTGTAAAATAAAATGTTACGCTATACTCTGAGACTTTTGGGGATTCAAAATCACAAAAGCAGATGTACAAGGCTGAAAAGGTTCTCATATGTGTTGCAAAGTAATTCACACTTGGTTAAAAATTATGTGTCTTAATATTTTTGAAAATTAAACCTTACAGATCAAGCCCAAACAATGTCTCGAAATAGAAATATTCATTGTAAATAATTGCAAATAGTCATCAAAAATAATTTCATATATATTACAATGAAAATATCCAGGTAAATCTATACAATGTCTTTCAGGAAACAGATGTGTTATAATATGAAGGCTATTAAAGGTAGAGCCAGAAAACTTGGGTTATCATTTTTTCCATTTACCATTTTCCATTCACCAAATGTGTGAACTTCAATTCACTTTTTAGTGCTGCAAATTTTAATAGGATTAAGAAGACATAATTTATTCATAAAGCCCTTGTGAACTCTAAAAACTGCTAAAAGAGTCATGGTTTTAATATAAGTTTCATTATTATAAACAACGTTCCTTTAAATGAAATAATTATTGGAAGTTTATCTTTTTTTTTTTTTTTCTAAGTCAGTGTTAAATTTGAATTCCAAATGTATATGGCAGATCTTTTTTTTTCCCTGATGGAAAACAAATCTTTTTAGCCTCGGAAATGTTATTTTGTTTGAACCATTTTTTTTAAGTCTTGTGTTACTTCAACCATTATATCCATTCATGCTATTCTCTTTGCACTGGTATTAAAACACCCTGTAGTCATCTTCCCTATCCAACTCTATGTAGGCTACACTGCCAGGCGTGACCTTTGCACGTTTATGATTCTCTTTTAACTTTATTGATTTTGTGTTGTTGCTAGTTTTCTAATTAGTTGTTCAATATTTTATTTAAAGATAATTTAAAATTCACTGGATATGCTAAACTAGTAGAGGTTCTGTGTAACCTTTTCTCTGTTTCCCCCATTGGTAATACCAATTTAATTATGTTTCAGTATTAAAACCTGGAAATTGTTATCAGTACAATCCCCAAACATTATTCAGATTTTACTAGCTTTATTTTTAATGAGCAATTTTATATGTATTCCTCTACACATGAAAGATTATCAAATGTGTAGATTTGTGTAATCACCACCAAAATTTAGATGCAAAATTATTCCATCGCCACAAACATTTTCCTCAAGATCCTCATTCGTAAGTATAGCCATCCTTCACCCTCTTTCATTTGTTTCTAACCCTTGGCAATCACTAATCTTTCTCTTTTCTATAGTTTCAAGAATGTTATACTAATGAAATCTTATAGTACAATCTTTTGATATAAGCATTTTTACTCAATATAATTTATTTGAGATCCATCCAAGATTTTGGTGTATATCAATTATTCATTCATTTTTATTATTGAGTAGTATTCCATGGTATGGATGCAGCACAGTTAGAAATACATTTGGGTTATTTCCAACTTAGGGTTACTACAAATAAAACTTATGTTCATGAATACAATTTTGTGTGGAAATGTATTTTCATTTCTCTGGAATAAATGAGCAAAAGCGGGGTTACTGGGTTGCAAGATATCTTTTAAAGAAAATTCCAAAGCTATTTTCCAAAGCGGTTATAGAATTTATATTCCTACCAGCAAGTTCTGAGTGATTAGCTTTTCACATCTTCACCAGATTTGGTAATGTCACTTTTTTAAAAAAATTGATCTAATATTCGTGTATTAATGTATCATTTTGGCCTTCATTTTTATTGACCTAATTGTTAGTGATGCTGAAAATCTTTTTATGTGATTATTTGATTATTTATATCTATATGTCATTTGTGGTGAAATGTTTGCTTAATGTCTTTTGCCTATCATCTAATTGGAGTGCGTATGTTCTGTGTGTGTGTCTGTGTGTGTGTTTACTGTTTCATTTTGGGAGTTCTTTATATATTCTAGATACAAATTGTTTACAGATACATGATGTGAAAATATTTTCTCTCATTCTAGCTTGTCTTTTTTATCCTCTTAAAAGGATCTTTCATATTAAGTCCAGTTTATCATTTCTTATCTTCCACGGATTGTGTTTTAACAACTCGTTTAAGAACTTTCACCTAGTTCTAGGTTCTGAAAATTTTCTCCTGTGTTTTCTTACATGTTTCACAGTTGTTTTACTTTTGATCCATTTGCAATATCTGTATAAGAGTGAGATTAGATTGACATTTGTCATTTTGACCTATAAATATCCAGTTGCTCTAGTTACCACACTGTCTGATTACTGTAGCCATATAGTAAGCTATAGAATTGTTTACAAATGAGGGATGGTGCCTATAGTCCTATCTACTTGAGCAAGAAGATCACCTGAGTCAAAGAACTTGAAGTCATCCTGGGCAACACAGTCAGACCATCTTTATAGACTTATTCTCTAGAAAAAAGGTTGAATTGAGAAACATCCTCACTTTGTTTGCCTTTTTCAAAATTGCTTTTCATATAAATTTTAAAATAAGCTTTTTTAACATCTTTAAAAACACATTTAGAATTTTGATAGGAATCACATTAATCCCATGGGTAAATCTGAGATGAATGGGCATCTTTACTCTTGTCTGTCCAAATCATGAAAATGGTACATCTCCTTATTTGTTAATATATTTGTTTTCTTTCATTAGTGTTTTATATTATTCTTCATGTAAATATTTCACATTTTGGTAGATATGTATTTTATTTTGAATTGATTATAAAATATATATTAATATTTTGTTTTCATGTGTTTTTTGCTAAGATGTAATGATAACAATCATTTTTTGTATAGATCTCTTTGTCATGTGGCTGCTTTGTCATGTGGCTGAACTCAATAGTTCTAAAAGTTTTTTTTTTTTTTTTTTTTTTGTAGCTCCCTTAGGATTTTCTAAATAGACTACTATGGCATTGGCAGATAGGGAATGTTTTATAAGTTCCTTTCCTATTTACATGCCTTTCAATTCCTTTTCATACTTATTAATGGACTACTAGTTTTAGTACTATGTTTAATAGGAGCAATTAGAGCTAACAATTTTGTTCCTGATTTTGACAGGAGTTGGGAGATACATTCAGTCTTTCCCTGCTAAGTGTGAGGTTAGCTATAGGTTGAAATTTTTTTCTTTTTAAAGTTTTGAATTATTGATTATTCATTACTATAGGCATCTGTTTCATAACCAGCAAATGTTGAGAATTCTTGTTCCTAGGTTTCAAATATAAAGATAGTAGAAAATCACTAACCTTCCCAAAAGCCTGTAGTTTCATTAATTTCCTGACACTTGGTGTATCCATAGCTTCAAATGAGATACAATAACAGAGCTTTTGCTACAGAGTCAATGTGTCTGTATTTATCTCACAACTCATATTGCCCAACTTTATCTTTCAACAGGGATTATGAATTAGTTTCTGATTCCAGGAAAGTTTGAGCTTTGACCTTGTCAGAGTAATACTATATGAAAAGTGTGATGATGTATTATAGTTGACATGACTTGGCTCAGTTATCCAAGCCTGAAAGGTAAAAGAATGGAAAATAGTACTTTTTTTCTAAAAAGGAATCTTTATTCTGAATTTTGTATAGTACCATGAATGAAAAAATATGTGTCCTAAAAAAATCTACTAAGTACAGAATGTGTGTGTGTATGTGTATCATGTGTGTGCATATGCCTATTTGTGTATTCAGTACAATTTGCTTAATTTACAATATTCAATGATACAAATGTAATTAAAAAGTTATCTGGATAGACATAAACCTTTGAAAATACAGCAGTGTGTATTTACTTACTATTAAAAGCTGCAATATTATGTGTGGAAGAAGATAGAAAGCATAGAAATCAAAATGTTTGTGGTTCTTCTGTCGGTCTCAGGAACAAAAGAGTGAGAGGATATGGAGGAAGTTACTCTCTACCTACCCACAAATAATCATATTTCCATTGGGAAGAAAATTGATTTTCTAGATCTAGTTCCTCAAAAGTTTTTTGAAAGTTTAACCTTAAAATTTACTGTTTCAAATTCTTCATTTGAATCATTAATGAAAGCTTTGCTGTAAGAAGTTTTTTTTTTTTTTTTTTTTTTTCTTCCTGCCAGATTTACTATATCTGGAATCTGGAAAAGATCCAAAGAGTATCTGGAAATTCATAACTTCTTAGATTTTCTGACAACAATTTTAGATTTTCTAGATTTCACATTGATTGTGTCACGTCCTGGCAATGCCACTTTAAATGTTTAAAAAATGAAGATAGACATTCTTTCCGCCCATTTAAAATATATTCACCAAAGAAACTTAACAAGATAGACTATATAGTAAGTATAAACAAAATCTGCTCATATGTGATGTCCTTTCTCATTTGCTAATATCAAGACTGTATGCTGAATGACAACACTTGATGAGGAATATTTCCAAATATTTACTATACGTTATAAACACTATGCTAGAAACTTCATGCAGACTAGGGGCAAATTCTCAGTAAACTGTGGCAGTCTCCATGGTGCACCCAGTGTTTCTGGATCTATGCTTTCCAGGCACATGATAGGATTGTAGAACTCAATCCACCATGTTGAGTGGAACCATATGATAAGTGTTATTCATTGTCAGTAGAAGTGACATGAATCACTTCTGAATGGAAGTACTTATTTGTGGGAGCTCTTTCCCTCTGTTTCAGCTAATTACAACTTTTAATGTAGCAGTTTCTCCATCAAGCTGTATCATAAAGAGCAGAAACCATGGAAAACCACAGACAACCCATGGTAGACATATAGCTTAAGTAAGAACTTTTCAGGAGCTACTAAGTTTTGGGGGTTGTCTATTACTGCAGCCCAACTTGATGCAAATAAACTACATATCTGCAAAGAAGAAAGACAAACTCAGATCTGTGCTCCAAATGTGTGCTTTCCCCTATAAACTACAGTGTCAATTTGCATCTCATATCCCTTTGCACCAACTCTTAGCCTTTCAGTCAATAAATTTTTGAGCCATTTGAAATACATTAGATGTTTTAGTATTACGGTTGAACATCATGGTCATTTCTCTCAATGCATTAAAATGTATTATTTATCTAAAGTTTAAATCATAGCTCTGCTACTGCTAAGATTTTGCAGAAGGAGGGCATTGGAAGTTATGTAGAACAACATTTCATGGTTTTGATGTTTCATAACTCCCAACTGCTGACCATATGAAAGAGCTGCATAAACAATTGAAAATGCACAAAAAAAGATTTTACTAAAATATGTGAGTCTCAGACTGTTCTACCACTTGTGCAAATTCTTAAACTTTTTCTTTGATTTACAATATAGAATGAACCTTGACATCAAAAGTTGTTACAATGTATGATTCCACCTCTTTCTGTTTAAATAATATTGTTATTAGTGAAAAGATATTTAATTGCTTGTTTATCCATTTTCTATTAAAATCAGAAACTAGAGGACAAAGTGGGCATTCCTTGTGTTACATCAGTTAATTATTGATTGATATGCTCAAGTGCCAATGAGAAGCCACTGAGGACACCTAATTCAAAATCAAGAGTCAAGGAATTAATTTAACATGTTAAGTATTTCAAGAGACAGATCAGTTGGGTCTAGGCCTCATATAAGAAGATATCTTTATTGTAAAATTGTGATCTAAAAATAAATGGTGTCTTCTAAACCATGATGTAGGCATGGACTAGAAGAAAATATGATCTTCAAAAACAAATCTAATTGACTTTTGAATAAAGCTATGAAAAGTTAATAATAATATCATCCCTTTTATATTATTGTGATCACCAATTTTGTATTAGAGCTTGCCCTAATGACTTCTTAACTTGATCAGATTCACGAAGACCCTATTTCTAAAAAAGGTGACATTCACAGGTACTGGGTGCTAAGACTTCAACATATTTTGAAGGAACTCAATTCAACACATAAAAGTTTTCATTGATTTACCAGTAATATGTACACCACAAGTAGCAGTAAAAGGTTATAGGACTCTTATGACTAAGAATGGTTATACCATAACTAGTATAGAAACACTAGTTATAATCAGGGCTCTTCTTCATACTCAAAACTCTAACAGTTAGTTTGATTCATATTTGGGGGTTTTAAAAGATTATTTGCTGAACTTTAATCTTGTACGGTTTTGCCTAATGAATTGTAGATCAGCATAAGATAACTATTTCCACTCATTGTTTTGTTGGTAGTTCTGTTGTGGCTTATAGTAGTAACTTAAGAAACTTAGATCTAAGATGTCATTAGATTTTGTCATGTTATCAATTCCCTCTTTAGATATTTATATCATTCAATTCCCATTTATATCTCATTCCTATTATCTTTCTATACCACAGAGATGCTTTGTGCTGAAATTTGTCCTTTTTGAGCTCCCTTAACCCTCAGGATGGCCAGGTCACACAGCTCTGGCTGATGAGGCTTAAGAGGATTCTTCTGAAGTGTTTCTGAAGGACTTTCTTTTCTGAAAAACAGGCTCTGCCTTTTCTTGACTTCTTCCTTCTATTTTCTGATGACTGGAGCTTTAATGCTCTCTTTTAACTCTGGAGGAAAATCCAATAGAGAATTGATGCTCTATGCATGTCAGGAACCACCTCATGCTGACCTAGACTTTGTAAGAGAAAGAGACTCTTTGTTTAAACCACTGAGTCAGTATGAGAACTTGAGTAAGATATAGAGGTCTTCCTTGTGAAATTCCCTTTAAGAAGTTGAAAGGTCCAATGGTATATAAATATGCAAAAGTCCAGGTAAATTTCTTTAGGCATATGATTTCTGAGACTTAGAACATATAAACCAGAATGTGTAGTTAACTCTGTATGAAGGATCACAGAAGTATAACATGACAACACTAATGACTTATTTCATACCTTTCCCTGAAAGATTCCTTGCATTTTCAGTTATAGTTGTATTGTTATGAACTAAACTTTTAAGTATACTGTTAATGTTTAATATTTAATCAATGTGACTTTCAAAAACTGAAATCAGTGTGTCATATGTGATTTAAAGAAATGCCTTATCTTATGCATTTTCAGGGAGATTTTGTTTTAATTTTGTGTGTGTGTTCATAAACAATTTTACAACTAGTATTTCACCTATACCACTTGCTCAAGAATGAAATTATAATCATATAGCCATGAAGAGAAAGTTCATAATATTATGACCACTTCCAAGTAATTTTATGTCTTGGAATCTGATGACCTACTGTACTGGACCTACTATAGGCCTTTTCTCTCACCTCATTTATTTTCATAGCCTCTTAACTGGATTCTCTGCTTCTTCTGCTTGCTATTTTTTGAAAGTGTAAATTTACAAGTAAAAAAATTTCATCTCCATTGTGCAAGTATGAAGAGGTGGGTCCTTTAAGAGATGACTAGATTGTGAGGATTTTGTCCTCATGATTGAATTAATGCCTTCTTTTAAGGAAAAAAAATGTTTTATTAGTTGTAGGTGGACATAATACCTTGATTTTATTTTTATGTGATGCTGAGTATCTAACTCAGGGCCTCAGGCATGCTAGGAGAGAGCTCTACCACTGAGCCACAACCATAGCCCAGTTAATGCCTTCTTTAGTCAACATTTTTGCTGCACTGAACAAAAGACTTGACAAAAACAATTAGAGAAGGAAAAGTTTATTTGGAGGCTCATGGTTTCAGAAGTCCCAGTCCATAGGTGGCCAACTCCATTCCTTCGGGCTCCAGGTGAGGCAGTACATCACAGTGGAAGGCTGTGTCTGACGAAAGTGGCTCAGGACATCACATCAAGAAGCAGAGAAAGAACTCTGATCAACAAGGACAAAATATAAACCTCAAAGGCATACCCCCAATGACCTACCTCCTCCAGCCACACCCTACCTGCCTTCAGGAGCACAATGAGTAAGCTGTTGTTTGTAATTTATATAGCCTGCAGCATTTTGTCAGAGTAGAACACCATTTAAGACACTGTGCTTGCTGCCCTTTAGGGGTTTTTTGATCTCAACCTAGAGGACAGGTTAATACAAAAGTTGGATTTTAACTCTTTCTAGCATAACATCTTTCAATAGCTCTGGTTGTAAACCAAACCCTAAAATGGCCATCAATGGCCATCAGTACCCATCATGAGGCTGGGTCCTGTTCTCTGAGAAATCCACTTTTTTATTTGCTCATCTTTTCTATTTGTAGTGAACTTTTTTTCTCTTCTACTAGGCATGTTTCCAACTCAGGGTCTTCACATGCATTTTCCTCTGCTTAAAATTCTTTCCCATAGATGTCCACGTGGTTGCTGTTACCACCTCTGGGCATTTACTTAATCACCTTCGTAGCAAGGCCTTTACTTAGCAATTAATTAAAATTTTTAACTCCTTATCATCTATACATATACATATATGATGTTCATATAATTTTTAAATTTTATTTATTCTATGTTTGTTTGTTTCTACTTACATCTAGAATGTTAGCAGTACAAGGGTAATGGTTCTACTTATTTTTCTTTTCTTTCCCCATTTTACCAATGCTTTTGTTAGTACAGACACATAGAAGTTTCCAGTATTAAGATATATTTTAACTTCATACAAACATTGCAAAAAAATACGAAATGCATATTTAAAAGAGAACTATATGAAACACTTAAACACTCCAGAAACTTGTGAGTCCAAGAGAAGGGCTCTATAAGGAAGGTACATCAAAGCAACCAATAAGTGTGAGTTCAGTGAATGGATTCTAGCACAGTTTAAATAACCCTACAATAGGAAAGAACATTACATAGGAAATTATAAAAAAAATTCATTCAACTTATGTGTTTATTTGTAATTTAGGCATATGTAAGAGTTTAATTCCCAATTCCAGCTTCTTTCTTTTGTCTTTCTCCAAATACATTGTTTTCTTCACTGGGAAGTGAAATAATTTGTTTAATGACTTCATTTTTTATTTGTTTCTTTTGTTTCAAGTGGAAGGAAACCAAAAGTATAAGTTATGTCGATTTTCAGCATTATTAAAATTTTGCTTCTTGAAACACTTAAAAATATCAATCCAAAAGAATATTTTCTTCAGATTTTGTCTGTTTGTTTTCTTTTATATATATATATATATATATATATATATATATATATATATATCTTTTTTTTTCTTTTTTTTTTTTTTTTTTAAGTCCTGGCGGTTGAACCCATTGAGCTACATCCCTAGGTCACTTTTTTTTTTTTTTTTTTTTTTTTTTGAGACAGGGTTTCCCTAAATTGCGGAGGCTGGCTTCAAATTTGCAATCTTCCTACTCAGCCTCCCAAGTAACTGGGATTACAGGTGTATACCACCAGACCCAGCAACATTTTCTTTTAAAACACAAACTACAAAAGTATAAGAAAGGAGTCAATCATTGTTGATCACATAGGTCAAAAGTTATTGTTTATTTGTATATACAGTTTGAGTATGCCTTACCCAAAATGCTTGAGTAGTGTTTTGGATTTTGAATTTTTTCAGATTTTGGAATATTTGCATATACATAATGAGATATTTTAGGAAGGCATCCAAGTCTAAACATGCAATTCATATCCTGAAGGTAATTTTATATAGTATTTTTAGTTTGTCTGTGTTTTGACTGTGACCTGCCACATGAGGTCAAGTGTAGAATTTTCCACTTGGCATTATGTCATCACTCAAAAGGTTTCAGGTTTTGGAACATTTCAGATTTGGGGTTTTCTGATTAAGGATACTCAATTTGCACTAAATATATGTAGATTGAACCTCACTGAGTGTAGGAATATTGTCTGTTTTGTGTACTGGCCCTGTTAATAAGTTTTTACTCCATTAAATGTTGTATAACTAACAAATGTCACTGCAATCTAGCAACAAATGCTTATTTCTTATTCAGCTTGCATGAGGGATGTGAGTCATCTGAGGCTCTGCTGGACCTTGCTAGGTTCTGCTGGGCTGTATGTGTCTTCCCAGGCCAGGTTCAAGAAGTGCATGGAAGAGGTTGCCATACTCTGAGAGGTCTTCACTCTCTTTGCTGTTTGTAGAAGGGGAGCACATTGTCCACTTACTTAGAAAACTTTTAAAGTTTCTGCTTGGATGGGGCCCAAGACAGGATCACTTGCTATAGTTTGCCAAAATAAATTATAAGGACAAGATAATATAGCAAAGAATCTCATTTCTTCTACATAGATACATGGTCAATTTGAGTAGGAGCAATTCTTTACATAGGAGGAGTGGACAAGTGGAAGCAAAAGCAATCTACTGCACTAAGGATTAGAAAATCTACCCAAGGGAATAGAAAAATATTTCTCACATAAATGTGTGTTGAATGGATACTATTAAAATTGATCAAGTCTAAGAAATACATCACATATATGTATAAACATGCTCTCTGAATTAAAAAAAAAAATTGGACCGTTGAATCTACCAGAGTGGTCTCCAAACATGGGCATGCATGTACCCCAGGATGTGTGAAAACTTTGCAATCAGTATGGTGGGCATCAGTAGCACTTGGGGAAACAATGTTCATATCCTCCACTTTCACTGATTTGTTCCTAGTATATTCCTTAGAAAGCATTTCTAGTCTGTCAACCCACTTTTTTCAATTCCCTTTTCACAATTGCTATTTTACCATGTTATAAAAGAAGGCATACTCCCTACTCCTGATGAATCTTTTCAGCCCCAGGCTCCAACAATCTCCAGGACACCAAACAAAGGAATGTGTTTCTCAGTGAAAGCAAGGCAATGAGAGCTTCACAGGGTCTCTGTCTGGACTTGTCCCCGTGACCCACTCTGGGCAAATTTCTTTGCTATTATCTGTTTCGGTCTCACTTGTTCTGTTAACTATTCATTTTAGGATTTCAAAATGAGGTTTTCATATGATTGTGTGTGTGTGTGTATTTGCATTAAAATTTTATATACATATGAGCTAAAAATAAAATACATCTATTTGTATTAAGGATAAAATTATTACTGATAAAGCAAAATTGATTTGGCTAATTGATTTGACAATGAAAAGAACTGACTTTGCCAGTTGGATTATATGGCAAACATTTTCCAATAGCTGAATGAGTCAAATCTACTACTCCAAGATTACAAAACAAGACACAATTAAGACACTTAAGTTGGCAATGCATAATAAACAGAAAAAAACATCCACATCCGCTGTTGCTATTCAACGGATTATTTTTTATCTAAGTTTAAAATGAATAAGAAGGTAATTAGTTTTTAAAAAATTATTTTATATGACATGCAAGCAAAACATTTTATCTGAAATATGGGTATATAGAGGAAATAGCTGTCAATAGATGTGAAAACAGTGAAGGAATCTTTTGTCTAATTAAATATTATACATGAGACTGGCCCTGTATGTTACTTGCAAAAAGGTAAGGATTTCTAATAAACCTCTAAGATCTCAACACAAAAAACCAAACATGTAAGTTTTACAATTAATACCTTTCAAAGCTTTATTTTGATGAACTGTTATAACAGCAGGCTACCCAGCTACTGCAAAACAAGCACAGGAAGTGCAACATAATGATAAGGATCAAATTGCCATAATGGTTATTCTTTTGCACCTAAATTATGTAGTCACAAGTCATTCATAGACTCTGCATTCACACATGGTAAACCACAATTGAGGCGTTGGAAGGGTTTGTTTTGAGGGTGTAAAATAAATCATTCCAGGGCTGTAATGACTGAATTGCTGGGCTCAACAGCATCTGCTTTAGTTATCACAGCAACCAAGGTGAAGTTGCAGTCAAATAAATCAACCTTCTGAAAATTAAATATATATAATAGAATTACGGACTGTGAAGCAGTCTAAATATATGTGTATATATATTTGTATACATGTATACACACAAAGTAAAGTATAATTGTACATATGTACAAGTCTGAACTATGCATGTGTGTGCTTGTGCATGTGTGTGTGTGTGTGTGTGTGTGTGTGTGTCTATAGTACTTATTTAAAATAAAGTTGAGTGGCTTAAGCTAAGGAAATTTCTTTAAGCCATATGAAAGTTCTCTAATTATAAATGTTGTATTTTGGAACAACCACCTTCCACTGGAGACTTAAGCTTCTGCCCTAAATTTAAAAATGCATTCTTGGAAATCTTGCTATTACTTCTGTTGACACTAGTTAAAACTCTAATTCTGATAGCATTACAATGGTACATTGTAATGTACCATTACATTTACAATGGTAAAGCATGCTGCTCCTTACCAATCTGATTTAGAAATATTTGTTGTATGAAAAATAGAGATAATTGATGATCTTTCATTTTATTTTAGTGTTATTTGGCACAACATAGAAAAATTAAAGATCATAACAAAAGGTCACCATATAATTTTTATTTAAGTAATTGGTAGGAAAGTGTTTGGGCACCATATTAGTAGTGAGAGTCAGAAGTAAAGACCCCCTTCAGTATTTCTGCAAGCTACTCTCATATGGAAATCCAACTTCATTTTTCTCTGTTTTTTAAAAATATTTAATCAAATATCTTATTTGATATCTGATCACTTTTAGCAGAGGCACAGTTAATATCAATGTAAAATGAAATTCAATATATTAAATATATTTACTAAGTTGAAAGAATTCCATAAATTATTGACACATTTACCAAGGAAACAAGTATAGTTTGTTTCCTCTCTCTTTGCCTTGACAATAATATTATGACACTTTGAATTTATTTTTAAATTAACATTCTTGATTATAAGATGTTGCAACAAATGGCATATTATTTTGAGTTGCAAATGTTTTTAAATACGTTATTGATAAATTATCATCAAGATAGCTGAGCATTTGGGAAGCAAATACATGATAACAAATTGACTTTTTTTCTTGTTATTTGCTATTTGACATCCCCCACTCCCAGACATTTCTACCCTTCTTTATACTACTGTGTTCCAAGAGGCCAATGTCAATGGCTGTATTACTCAGCCCCATACCATTTGACTTTTGATTAGACATGATTATTTAAACAGTGTTATCAGTTAGATCTGGAATGTCCCCCAGAGGCTCTTGTGTTGAAGCTTTGTCCCCAGTGTATCGATGTTCAGAGATGGGGTTTTTGGGAAGTGATTGGATCATGAGACCTCTGACCTCATCAATGGATTAATTCATTGACGGACTAGTAATTAGCTGTCATTATTGGAAGGGCCAGCTGCATTCTTCTGGGGTCCTCGCTTTTATCTCAATGACTTCTTACAAAGGCTGTTTCTCTCTGTGCTCCCGTTAGCAGTTGCCCTCCCTTCACATCAGGCTGCTCCTAGTGCCTGGGTAATTCACCAGCATTAAACTTTTCTTAAACTTTCAAACTCCTGTTAATAGTCCCTTTTTTAAACATTCCTCAACTCAATTCTGTGAAATAACTCATTTCCTGCTGAGTCCTGATTAAAAATTGCACCTTTTTAGAAGATACCTTATGTTTCCTGTAAGCTAATGTTTTCGTTAATCAATAATTTCAAGGATTTCTCTCTCTCTCTCTCTCTCTCTCTCTCTCTCAATGTATATTCAATAGATCATTGACTTAGCAACATTTAAACTGCACTATACTCTCTACCAAGACTCTTTGATAACTTTATACCTTTTTTTCCTACAAAGAAAATATGTCTTTTCCATTCCTTTATATGTGCTAGAGTTCCTGTGTCATATGATTAAAAAAAACTCTTTACTCTGTCTGTATTCATATCAAAGGCTTTGGGTCAATTTTCATGTCTACAAGGAGCATTTGCATCAACTTTCACCTAACTGAGGTACAAATAATTGTTATTTCAGAGTTAGATACCTGTGCTACCCAAATGGCACCTAAGCTCCATGAAAACAGAAATCATGTCTCATAATTCACTTATCTTTATCACAGGACCTAATACTGTGTTAGACATTCTAATGATGTACAACAAAAACATTGGGTTGTCTTTAAAATAATAGTTTTATAAATCTTATACATTTGGAAATGTATTTTTCAAATCGCAATTTTCGTCCTTTATTTCTGAGTCCAATGATCATATGGATTGTTTTAAAAATATATGTAAATGCAAATTGCCTGATGAATGGTTTAAAACAGCTGTTTTTGATGTAAAAGCTAAGAAAACAACATCAGGAACAATGAATACTAGGTTAAAGAAATTTATGATTGATTTTTTTAAAACCCATAAATTGAAAGTACAACACTAATTTTAAATTCATCATGTTTAATCTGAATTGCTGAACCAAAAAATTAGATTCTATATTCCATTTTGTTGCATATCAAAGGAAAATTGCTAGAAAAACCATTAGTCCTTGAACAAGCATTTGTTCAATATTATTATAGTCCTAGAATAGTAGTCAATTTATGGCTTAAACAAATATAAAAAGAATTTTTTTGAAGAATGTACAACTCAAAGAAAACTTTGAATATATTAAGTAATGCATTCATTGCACGTTATCCTATCATGTTTTATGTAATGAATGAGGTACGATAGTTGATATCTCTAACAAGTAAGAAAAACAGTGTTGGAACACAGTCTGAGTCCAGTCTTTGTGGAAAGTAGATAGGATCAGAATGAAAATCAAAACTAAATGCAATAACACATTGTATACGATGGAGGTTAAAGTAGAAGTGTGCTGCCTAGGTGGTTCATGGAACTTAAAAGAAACTCATGGGTTCATGGAGCGCTAGACAAAATTATCTAGGAAATTATCATATTAGAAGGAGCTTCCAAAATAAATCCAGGTGTGTTGTGGGTTGATACATAAACTGTAGTATGAATGGATTGGATTTAACGCAGTTGATCTTAAATATTAAAAAAATCATTCATTCATATATTTAACACATATGAATACATGTTTGTGCATGTGTGTATACACATGGATAATTTGCTAGATTATCAGCACTGCTTCAGGTGCTCAGGATGTACCTAAAAGTAATAGAAATACTTTGATCTCATAGTGCACACATGCAAATGAATATGGGTGGGCTTGATTCTTATAATCATCTGCACAGTGCCTTTCCTGTGAGAAAGATTAAGAAAATCTCAGCTGAAAATCTCAGCTAAAAATCTCATACTGAAGTTTTTTTATTTGATCTAATTTGCTCTTAAATAATTTGTCTACCTTTCATTATTTGTTTGAATTTCTGAGGAATAAGTTGCTTTGGAAAACTCCAAAATATGGGAAACTTGGATTTTGCTGCCATTTATTAGCATTTTAGGGCCCCCCTTTTCATCTTTCATTAAGGTACCTTCATTGGGAAGCCAGAGTAGTGTTCAAACAGAAACTTTAGATAAATCAAGTTGAACGGAAATTATTTGAACAAAGAAAGACTTATGAACATGGCTGCATTTAGAACCAGAATCTCAGAGAACTCCACCCAGTAATGTGAGCCGTAAACTTTTGCCACCCAAACACACAAATGAAGGATAGAAATCACCCGATTGGCTTCTCCTAGGCATTTGCCTAATTTGGGCATGGTATAATAAGGCATTTGCTCTATTTGGACATAGTGTGGTCAGTTAACAACCTCTGATTGGTTGAAGATCAACTCTCTGTGATTGGTGAAAACCCAGATATTTGTTATAAACACACACACACACACTCATTACACAACACACACACACACACACACACACACACACACACACACACACACAGTGCTCCTAACTTAGTTTTCAGTTTGCTAATGTGTAAAGTTGTTCAGAAACTTAAAGTACTGAGACAGTCTCAGACTAAAGGTCTTCTACTTATTTGCCAATAGAAAATAGAAATGTTGTATTTTGTGGGTTTGAATCTTGAGTCTTCCAATTACAATTGCATATCTTGATACCTAAACGTCTAGAGAAAAAGTAGGAAACTGAGACTGTTGTTGAGGAAAAACCAGCAAGGAAGTACTCATTTTTTGAGATGCAGTATAAATCAAGGAACAGTGTTGGGTAGAATTAATTGTTCTAGATTTTTCTAGATAATATTATATAACTCTTCCCTTTGCTATTTATTATGCAACTTCTCTGAGTTCTTATTAACGGGTATGTCAGGAGAAGGTTACAATACATTAACAAAAAGTGAAAGCCTCTTTCAGAAGGTGAGGTTTTCCAGACCAGCCCATTTATTTTGTGGTAAAGATTACCATCACACGTCCAAGGTTTTGTTTGCCTGTAGTCAATTCCTGTGGTTCCTGTAGTTGGAAGGTAATCAGAAGAAGTAGGGAAGACAGATGTTGGTCAGGGCTAAACATTATTCAGCAACAGCAGTCTCACATGTTTGAAATCATGCTGTGGTTTTTTCAGTTTGATTTTTATTGTCTGTTTGGACTAATCCCTTGCCACTCTTGTTGTGAAGCTAAGGATAATAAACAGCAGCGTTCCTTAACATCACATTGCTTTAATACCACACGGATATAATTAATGCCATCCAGAATGCTTTCTAAAGAAGGAACGCATTGTGATGATACTCAGGAAAATTTCACAGGTTCAAGGTCCAGCCGATTTTCAAGACACCACCCTGAGAGGTTCACTAGCTTTAAAGGAAGGTAAAGCTTACCATTCTGAAGTATTTGCAAGTAATTATTAATAGCCATGTCAATGAAAACCTGACAAACTTCACATGAATATAATATACAGACAATTCCGTTTTTAAATCCTTTTTATCAACAAGTATTCACTGCAAAAGTATTAACTTAAATAGTATATCTGTTCTTGAATTTTGTCACATAACATTATCTATGCTTTATTGTGTATGAATTCTGTGACCCTGAATATATTGCCTAACCATTTGCTTTGCTGAGAATTATTTTCTGATTTATAGATTTGTGATTGCCAAGAATTGTGAAAAGACTGATATTTTACCCTGATTTCAAGCTCACATGTTATATACCTTATTTTCATGTATGCTGGCAGAAGGCACATGATCAGTGTGTGAGAGAAATATTATGCACAGCAATAGTAGTAGCTAGAGATCATCATTTTCAAGTGCCAGTACTCCAAGTCTCAGTTCCCACAAAGTGATTCAGTTAGGGATTTAAATAGAAATCCCCAGAAATATGTATTTTATGTTGATATTTATTTGATCACCTAATTTTTTTTAAGAACAGTACTTTATGCTCACCTTTATTTTTTGCTTTTATCTATGAGTAAAGAGATTATCTTATTCAATCTTTCCATATTCTTTCACCAGGAGTGGTGGGGAAATCTGCCTGTTTTTGTCAAATTGAGGAAAGTCTCAGAGTGGTCAAGTATTCCTTACAGACTTCACATATATCAACATCTTTCCAGAAGTATCTGGTGCTTGGGCTGTAAGACCATACGACTTAGTGGATTCTTCTGCATGAAAGTCCTACTTTTCGCTTCCTCTCTGTAGACCTAGGTTTTATTTTCTCCCCAATCTTCTAAACCAAGCAGCACTTTTCATCCATTTTCTGGCTTCTAGAATTTTATCAACATGACATGTTTGCTCTTACATCGACTGCCTCTCTCTTCATCTTAGTAGGTTTATGTCTATTTTGTTCCTTTATCTTAAGGTAAATCAGTTTTCAGGAGGAAGCACAGCTTAACATTCATACGCATGTCTTCAGAATTCTATGTTCTTAGATACTACAAGCTTTTACATTCTTTAAAGTCAAAAAGTATTAATATGTAAACACAAATCTAAAGAAATGCTTCTATGGAATTTAATTTTACCTTCAATGAAGACCTGTTACACAAATACGCATTTTCTAAATCTTTAAAAGAACAATTATTTAATCTTCAGGGTAAATTTAATATCATGTGATCTTGCGTAAAATTCTTATCTTGACTTCCTCTATTGTCTGATTTTTTTTTCCTTCCTGTGTAAGACAGTCAATGTTTTTGTGAAGATCCAGTGAGATACTGCACCTATTAAAATGATTTGAATACAGCAATATATATTTATATAAATGGGAGATTATTTAAAAGAAAATATTATAGTCAATTTAATAATTTAATCATGCTATATTTCTATATTTATCCATTTCATCAATTTGTTAGTTTTTGGTATACTATCCAATTCCTTGACATTTCTATCGTTACTTTTAAAGATATTATGTGCAGTTACATCCAAGATACTTTTAAAAGTAACACATCAATGCCAAATACACTGATCTTTGTTCTCATTTATTCCATTAGCAGGTTGCTTCCAGAATTTCATCAGGTTTTGAAGTACATGTGGAATTCCATTTGAACAAATACCACTGTAATGACCAATTTTCCAAGAGAATATTTTTATTTTCCAAAACACATGAAAAAGGTGTATGAAAGTTCAAATATTATTTTACCAACTTGGATACAGCAATCAATATTAAATGGAAAACTGTGCATTAGACATAGTTTGAAATTCCAGATTATCTAGTGATATTTCAAATGCAGACATTGATTTTTAAGCATTAGATATAGAAGAAAATCGAGTGGAATAGCAATTGTTATTTAATATCCTGTTTTGAATTGTTTCTTTAGATTTAAATATTGCATATATGCACCTTTAAGATTATGGCTGCTTTGCAGTCAGAAAGAGTATAATTGATAGGGTCAAAGTGTTGATGGTTCAAATGGTTACAGTTAGAATTTAGAATGTGTGACTTGAGTAATTGAATAAATCTAAATTTAAAAATCCAAAATGCTCTGAGATTTTTTTTACAATAGCTTTGTATCATTTATTTGTTAAAGTTTTTAATTTTTAAAAAACTTTAAATTTTTATTTTTAAAGTTTCTTGTTAATTTTTTTTATTTTAAGAATTTTAAAAATTTTTAAATATTTAAATGACCAAGGTTATATGTATTCAAGGTACACAACGTAGTTTGAAATGTGTGTGTTTGATGATTTTGTATCCTGTGACTTTATTAAATTAATTTATTAATATTAAAAGCTTTTTGGTGGCAACTTTGTAGTATTCTGTAAGTAAGATCATAATTTGGCAAACAAATAATTTTACTTTTTCTTTTGTAATTACTTTTTCCAGTTATTTTTGTTGTTGTCATGTTGCTCTGGCTAGGATTTCTATCACTATGGTGGAGAGAAATCGATACATATAACACACAATAGCTTTCATGTTACAAGCACACCCTACCTTGAAAACAGTGAGAATAGCCCCTCATTGTTGTTCTTTATGGTTGTTGCAGCTTTAAAACATGGTCAAAAATGTTGTAATACTTAATCCATGCAAAAGTGAGGTCTATGTCACTTCATTTTGCATCTGGACAAACTTGGGACAGCAGAATATATAGTAGAATTGATAGTATGTGACTTCTAATACTAGCTCACCAAGGCTTCTACAGATTCCATTTTATTGACCACACTTCTTGGATCCTTCCACCCTGAGGTTGCCATGTTATGAGGAAGCCCATGCAATAGGGAAAAACCACATGAAAACATTCTGCCCGGTAGTTCCAGCTAAATCCAAATAGGAATCACCCAAGCCTAAGAATAAGATAAATGAGTGAAATGTCTTCAGATGATTCCAGACCCTAACCAGTCAAGTCATCTCCAGAAACATTAATCTCCCATCTGAGACCCCAGACTTCATGGAACTCTCTAATATGTGCCCAATCTGAGTCCATGACTCACAAATTTGTAAGCATAATAATATTGTTATTGTTTCTGTCGTTAAACTTTGAGGGGTTTTTTTTTCTTTTTTTTTTTTTTTTTTTTTTTTTTTTTTGGTAATACTAGATATCCAACTAACCATAAGTCAGCAATGGAAGTGTTTCATTCTCTACATAAAATTCAGAATTAACATTGAATAATCATTGGCTAAATCACTTTGTAAATCCAGGACAGGAACAAAAAATTACCTTTTGAAATCAGAGGATGTACTTTAATGTCGTTATGTTTAATATTAAATAACATGGACATGTGCTTTTCTGACTTTATATAAGCATATTATACACTTTTAAAAAATTATAACTTCTTAGAAATACATGCAGTTTTTGATGTGTGAAGTAAATTATATTCACAGCTAGTAGAATGCAAATATATCAGAATTTGGAATAGAAATAATTATGTATCACTTACAAAATAAATTCCAAAATGTATATGTTTAGAGATGAAGAGTTGGAATTAAGAGATGTTTCCCAAGATATAGCCTAGCTATTGGCATTTTTTTCTCTTAAGTACGATTTTTAATTTGTAAGGTACTCCTTGTCCAAAGTCTTTTCTCGTATTTTTCACTCTTGAGTATTTACAAGATACAATAATCCTTATATGCAGAATCCCTCTCTGGTATTATATATATTTCTGGAATATTGTTAAGAACTTTGATATTTGTTTCTAATATGGTACAAGAGCAGCAACTACAAATTGATTCTACTTCCTTGGCAGGAACTACGGGAAGTAAAAGTATAGCTACAGTATTTAACAAATGTAAAAATTAGATCACCTTTGGAGACAAATAGTCATCCAGAAATTTTAAAAAATATTCAACTAAGATTACTCAGCTTTTTTTAAATTTTATTTTTATTGTAAACAAATGGGATACATGTTTCTGCTTGTACATGGAGTAGCAGCACACCATTTGCGTAATCATACATTTACATAAGGTAATGATGTTTGATTCATTCTGTTATTTTTTCCTCTCCCCCACCCCTCCCACCCCTTTTTCCCTCTATGGAGTTCTTCCTTCCTCCATTCTTGCCCTCCTCCCACCCCCCATTATGTGTCATCATCCGCTTATTAGTGAGATCATTCGACTTTTGGATTTTTGAGATTGGCTTATCTCACTTAGCATGATATTCTCCAATTTCATCCAATTGCCTGCAAATGCCCTAATTTTATTATTGTTTATAGCTGAGTAATATTCCATTGTACATACATAACACAGTTTCTTTGTCCATTCATCAATTGAAGGCCATCTAGGTTGGTTCAACAGTCTAGCTATTGTGAATTGAGCAGCTATGAACATTGATGTGGCTGTATCTCTGTAGTATACTGATTTTAAGAGTATAGGCCTAGGAGTGGGATAGCTGGGTCAAATGGTGGGTCCATTCCAAGTTATCTAAGGAATCTCCACACTGCTTTCCAGAGTGGCTGCACTAATTTGCAGCCCCACCATCAATGTATGAGTGTACTTTTTCCCCCACATCCTCTCCAACACCTATTGTTGCTTGTATTCTTTTAAATTTTTTTATTTATTTATTTTAATTAAAAATCATAAGTTTATATAGGGCAATGTTGTTTGATTCATTCTGTTTTTTCCCTTCCCCCCACACCTCCCACCCCTCTTTTCCCTCTATACAGTCCTTCCGTCCTCCATTCTTACCACCCTCCTTATCCCTAAACCTAAACTTAACCCGAACCCTAACGCTAAACCCTCCTACCGCCCCTTATATGTGCTAATCCGCTTATCAGCGATATCATTCGTCCTTTAGTTTTTTGAGATTGGCTTATCTCACTTAGCAGGATATCCTCCAATTTCATCCATTTGCCTGCAAATGCCATAATTTTATCATTCTTCATGGCGGAGTAATAGTCCATTGTATATATATGCCACAGTTTCTTTATCCATTCATCAACTGAAGGGCATCTAGGTTGGTTCCACAATCTGGCTATAGTGAATTGAACAGCTATGAACATTGATGTGGCTGTATCTCTGTAGCATGCTGATTTTAAGTCCTTTGGGTATAGGCCAAGGAGTGGGATAGCTGGGTCAAATGGTGGTTCCATTCCAAGCTTTCTGAGGAATCTCCATACTGTTTTCCAGAGTGGCTACACTCATTTGCAACCCCACCAGCAATGTACGAGTGTACCTTTTTCCCCACATCCTCGCCAACACCTACTGTTGCTTGTGTTCTTGATAATCGCCATTCTAATTGGGGTGAGATGGAATCTTAGGGTAGTTTTGATTTGCATTTCTCTTATTACTAGAGATGTTGAACATTTTTTCATATATCTGTTGATTGCTTGTACATCTTCTTCTGTGAAGTGTCTGTTCATTTCCTTAGGCCATTTGTTGATTGGATTATTTGTATTCTTGGTGTAGAGTTTTTTCAGTTCTTTATAGATTCTGGAAATTAGCGCTCTATCTGAAGTATGAGTGGCAAAGATATTCTCCCAGTGTGTAGGCTCTCTCTTCACATTACTGATAGTTGCCTTTGCTGAGAGAAACCTTTTAATTTGAATCTATCCCAGTGGTTAATTGTAGCTTTTGATTCTTGTGCTATGGGAGTCCTGTTAAGGAAGTCTGATCCTAAGCCAACAAGTTGAAGGTTTGGACCTACTTTTTCTTCTATAAGATGCAGGGTCTCTGGTCTGATTCCGAGGTCCTTGATCCATTTTGAGTTGACTTTTGTGCAGGGTGAGAGATAGGGATTTAGTTTCATTCTGTTGCATATGGATTTCCAGTTTTCCCAGCACCATTTGTTGAAGAGGCTATCTTTTCTCCATTGCATATTTTTGGCACCATTGTCTAGTATGAGAAAATTGTATTTATTTGAGTTTGTGTCCATGTCCTCTATTCTGTACCATTGATCTACCTGTCTATTTTGGTACCAATACCATGCTATTTTTGTTACTACTGCTTTGTAATAGAGTTGAAGATCTGGTATTGCAATACCCCGTGCTTCTCTCTTTCTACTGAGGATTGCTTTAGCTATTCTGGGTTTCTTATTCTTCCAGATGAATTTCATAATTGCTTGATCTATTTCTGTAAGGTATACCATTGGGATTTTAATTGGAATTGCATTGAATCTGTATAGCACTTTTGGTCATTTTGACAATATTAATTCTGCCTATCCAAGAACATGGGAGATCTTTCCATCTTCTATGGTTTTCTTTAATTTCTTTCTTTAGTGTTCTGTAGTTCTCATTGTAGAGGTCTTTCACCTCTTTTGTGAGATTGATTCCCAAGTATTTTATTTTTTTCAATGCTATTGTGAATGGGGTAGTTTTCCTAATTTCTCTTTCTGAAGATTCATCACTTATGTATAAAAATGCATTGGGTTTATGAGCATTGATTTTGTAACCTGCTACTTTACTGAATTCACTTATGAGTTCTAAAAGTTTTCTGGTGGAATTTCCAGGTTTGTATAAATATAGGATCATGTCATCAGTGAACAGTGATAGTTTGAGTTCTTCTTTTCCAATTCGTATCCCTTTAATATCTTTGGTTTGTCTAATTGCTCTGGCTAGAGTCTCAAGAACGCTATTGAATAGAAGTGGTGAAAGAGGGCATCCCTGCCTTGTTCCAGTTTTTAGGGGAAATGCTTTCAGTTTTTCACCATTTAGAATGATATTGGCCATGGGCTTAGTGTAGATGGCTTTTACAATGTTAAGGAATGTTCCCACTACCCCAATTTTCTCTAATGTTTTGAGCATGAAGTGATGCTGTATTTTATCAAATGCTTTTTCTGCATCTATTGAAATAATCATGTGATTCTTAACTTTTAGTCTGTTGATATGGTGAATGACATTTATTGATTTCCTGATGTTGAACCAAGCTTGCATCCCTGGGATGAAACCCACTTCATCATGGTGCACTATCTTTTTAATATATTTTTGTATGCGATTTGCTAAATTTTTTTTGAGAATTTTGCGTCGATGTTCATTAAGGATATTGGTCTGAAATTTTCTTTGCTTGATGTGTCTCTGTCTGGTTTAGGTATCAGGGTGATATTGACTTCATAGAATGAGTTTGGAAGGGTTCCCTCCTCTTCTATTTTATGGAATACTTTGAGAAGTATTGGAATGAGACCTTCTTTAAAGGTTTTGTACAACTCAGCTGAGAATCCATCTGGTCCTGGACTTTTCTTTGTTGGTAGGCTTTTGATGACCTCTTCTATTTCATTGATTGAAATTGATTTATTTAAGTTGTGTATGTCCTCCTCGTTCAGTTTAGGTAATTCATATGTCTCTAGAAACTTGTTGATGTCTTCGAGGTTTTCTGTTTTGTTGGAGTATAGATTTTCAAAATAGCTTCTTATTATGTTTTGTATTTCACTCCTGTCTGTTGTGATATTTCCTTGTTCATTCTGAATTTTAGTAATTTGAGGTTTCTCCCTCTTTCTCTTTGTTAGTGTGGCTAAGGGTCTATCAATTTTGTTTATTTTTTCAAAGAACCAACTATTTATTTTGTTAATTTTTCCGATTGTTTCTTTTGTTTCAATTTCATTGATTTTGCCTCTGATTTTAACTATTTCCTGTCTTCTACTGCTTTTGGTGTTGGTCTGCTCTTCTTTTTCTTCTTTGAGATGTAGTGTTGTCATTTATTTGTTGATTTCTACTTCTTTTGTTGAATGCACCCCATGAAATAAATCTTCCTCTAAGTACTGCTTTCATAGTGTCCCAGAGTTTTGATATGATGTGTCTTTGTTCTCGTTTACTTCTAAAAAAATTTTTCATTTCCCTTCTGATGTCTTCTGTTATCCATTCATCATATAATAGTGTATTATTTAATCTCCAAGTATTGGAGAAGTTTCTGTTTTTTATTCTGTCATTTATTTCTAATTTCTATCCATTATGATCTGATAGAATACAAGGTAGTATCTCTATCTTCTTGTATTTGCTAACAGTAGCTTTGTGGCGTAAGACATGGTCTATTTTAGAGAAGTATCCATGTGCTGCAGAGAAGAAAGTGTATTCTATTCATTTTTTGTTGGATGGTATATTCTATATAAGTCAGTTAAGTCTAAATTGTTGATTGTGTAATTGAGATCTATGGTTTCTTTATTCAATTTTTGTTTGGACGATCTATCCAGTGGTGAGAGAGGTGTGTTAAAATCATATAGTATTATTGTGTTGTGGTCTGTTTGATTTCTGGAATTGAGAAGGATTTGTTTGACGTACATGGATGAGCCAATGTTCAAGGCATAAATGTTTATGATTGTTATGTCTTGCTGATTTATGCTTCCCTTAAGCAGTATGTAATGTCCTTCTTTATCCCTTCTGACTAGTTTTGGCTTGAAGTCCACATTATCTGAAATGAGGTTGGATACTCCAGCTTTTTTGCTGTGTCCGTGTGCATGGTATGTTTCTTCCCATCCTTTCACCTTTAGTCTATGGGTATCTCTTTCTATGAGATGAGTCTCTTGCAGGCAGCAAATTGTTGGATTTTTCTTTTTAATCCAATCTGCCAGTCTATGTCTTTTGATTGATGAGTTCAGGCCATTAACATTCAGGGTTATTATTGTGATATGATTTGTATTCCTAGTCATTGGACTCATTTTTGTTTTTTGACATGATTTGGTTTCTCCTTTATTTGGCTATTCCTTTAGGCTAGTTCCTCCTGTTGCTGATTTACATCATTGTTTTTCATCTCTTCCTCATGGAATATTTTGCTGAGAATGTTCTGCAATGCTGGCTTTCTTTTTGTAAATTTCTTTAGCTTTTGTTTATCATGGAAGGTTCTCATTTCGTTGTCAAATCTGAAAGTAAGTTTTGCTGGGTATAAGATTCTTGGTTGGCATCCATTTTCTTTCAGGGCTTGGTAAATGTTGTTCCAGGCCCTTCTAGCTTTTAGCGTCTGGATTGAAAAATCTGCTGATATTCTTATTGGTTTCCCCCTGAATGTAATTTGATTCTTTTCTCTCACGGCCTTTAAAATTCTGTCTTTATTTTGTATGTTAGGTTTTTTCATAATAATGTGACTTGGTGTGGGTCTGTTGTAATTTTGTATATTTGGAGTCATATAAGCCTCTTATACTTGGTTTTCCATTTCATTCCTCAGATTTGGGAAATTTTCTGATATTATTTCATTGAATAGATTGTTTATTCCTTTGGTTTGTTTCTCTAAGCCTTCCTCAATCCCAATAATTCTTAAATTTGGCCTTTTCATGATATCCCATAATTCTTGTAGATTCTGTTCATGATTTCTTACCATCTTCTCTGTTTGTTCAACTTTGTTTTCAAGATTAAATATTTTGTCTTCAATATCTGAGGTTCAGTCTTCCAGGTGCTCTATCCTATTGGTTATGCTTTTTATGGAGTTTTTAACTTGGTTTATTGTTTCCTTCATTTCAAGGATTTCTGTTTGTTTTTTTCTATATCTCTAACACTTTATTGAAATGATCTCTTGCTTCCGGTATTTTCTCCTTTAACTGTTGATTGGTGCGATCATTTAATGCCTGCATTTGCTCTTTCATCTCCTCCTTCAATGCCTGCATTTACTCTTTCATCTCCTCATTTTCTTCTCTGTTTTAATTATGTACATTCTGAACTCCCTTTCTGACATTTCTTCTGCTGTGCTGTCATTGGGTTTTATTGATATAGTATCTAGGTTTGTTTGGGACATTTTCTTCCCTTGTTTTCTCATATTGGTCAGATGTCAGTGGGACTTTGTGATATTGCGGAATTCTTATATTGGCTTATATTGTTCCTGTAGATTTCCAGTGCATCACCTCCCAGCCTTCAGTAGCCTGAAGTCTTGGAGTAACTTGATAATGCAGTGCTTCCAAGGAAAGCTGCCCCTAGTCCTCGACTGGTTCCAGGACTTGGAGCTGGCTCTGTGTGAAAAGGCTCTCACTGGGGGGGGGTCTGCTCCGAGAAGCTAGCCTGGAAAGGTGCTTCCCGCCAGAGGGGGCCGGGCTGCGGACTGCTTGGGGAAGTCCCTGTCTGCCCTTTCCTGGTCCCTGAAGCAACCTGTGGGCAGGAACTCACCGTCCTGATTCAGGGACTTGAAGCTTGGTTCTGTGCAGAAAGGCTCTCACTGGGGGGCCTATTCCGAGATGCTGGAGAATCTGGCCCTGTGGGAGAAGCCCACCACCGGAGTGTGCAGGGCTGCCTGGGGAGGACTCTTGCTGCCCTGCCCTACTCTAATAAGCCACCCAAATCCGGGCCTGCCGCCCAGGCAGTGCTTCACCGGGTCGGGGAGACTCACCCCGAGGCTTATTTTAGTCCGAGTCTCTCAATGCCTCCCCTTCTTGAATCCTGGGTTCTGGAGCGACTGGAGAGGCAGTCACCCTCTAGTCCGCCATCTTGGATCGCCCCACTTGTATTCTTAATAATCGCCATTCTAATTGGGGTGAGATGGAATCTTAGTGTAGTTTTGATTTGCATTTCTGTTATTACTAAAGATGGTGAACATTTTTTCATATGTTTTTTGATTGATGGTAGATCTTCTTCTGTGAAGAGTCTGTTCATTTCCTTAGCCCATTTGTTGACTGGGTTATTTGTAGTCTTCGTGTAGTTTTTTGAGTTCTTTATAGATTCTGGAAATTTGCACTTTTTCTGTAGTATGAGTGGCAAAGATATTCTCCCACTCTGTAGGCTCTCTCTTTGCATTGCTGATAGTTTCCTTTGCTGAGAGAAAGCTTTTTAATTTGAATCTATTCCAGTTGTTGATTCTTGCTTTTATTTCTTGTGCTATGGGAGTCCTGTTAAGGAAGTCTGATCCTAAACCAGCAAGTTGAAGATTTGGACCTACTTTTTCTTCTATAAGATGCAGGGTCTCTGGTCTGATTCTGAGGTCCTTGATCCATTGTGAGTTGATTTTTGTGTAGGGTGAGAGATAGTGGTTTAATTTCAATCTGTTGCATATGGATTTCCAGTTTCCCCAGCACCATTTGTTGAAGAGGCTTTCTTTTTTTCCATTGCATATGTTTGGCCCCTTTGTCTAGTATGAGAAAATTGTATTTATTTGGGTTTGTGTCTGTGTCCTCTATTCTGTACCATTGATCTACCTGTCTATTTTGTTGCCAATACCATGTCATTTTTGTTACTATTTCTTTGTAGTTTAGTTGAAGTTCTGGTATTGCAATATCCCCTGTTTCATTCTTCCTGCTAAGGATTGCTTTAGCAAATTATGAATTTCATAATTGCTTGCTCTATTTCTGAAAGGTATACCTTTAGGATTTTAACTGGAATTGCATTGAATCTTTATAGCACTTTTGGTAGTATGGCCATTTTGACAATATTATTTCTGCCTATCCAAGAACATGGGAGATCTTTCCATCTTCTAAGGTCTTCCTCAATTTATTTCTTCTATGTTGTGTTGTTTTCATTGTAGAGATCTTTTATCTCTTTGGTTAGATTGATGCCCAAGTATTTAAATTTTTTGAGGCTATTGCAAATGGAGTTGTTTTCCTCATTTCCCTTTCAGCTGTTTCGTCGCTTGCATATAAAAATACTTTAGATTTATGCATGTTGATTTTATAGGCTGCTGTTTTGCTGAATTCATTGATGAGGCCTAGATGTTTTCTGGAGGAGGTTTTTGGATCCTCTAAATATAGAATCATGTCATCAGCCAACAGTGACAACTTAAGTTCCTCTTTTCCTATTCATATCCCTTTAATTTCTTTTGTCTGTCTAATTGCTCTGGTTAGAGTTTCGAGGACAATGTTGAATAGAAGTGGTAAAAGAGGACATCCCTGTCTTGTTCCCATTTTTAAAGGGAATGGCTTCAGTTTTTCTCCATTAACAATGATGTTGGCCATGGGCTTAGCATGAAGAGCTTTTACAATGTTCAGGTTTGTTCCCACTATCCCTATTTTTTCTAGTGTTTTGAGCATGAAGGGGTGTTGTATTTTGTTGAACACTTCTGCATCAGTTGAAATAACCATATTATTCTTATCTTAAGTCTATTGACATGGTGGATTACATTTATTGATTTACAGATGTTAAACCATCCTTTCATTCCAGAGATGAACCCCACTTGATCATGGTGCACAATTTTCTTAATATGTTTTTGGATACGGTTTGCCAATATTTTGTTGTTAAGGATCTTTGCATCTATATTCATCAAGGATATTGGTCTAAAATTTTCTTTCCTTGATGAGTCTTTGCCTGGTTTGGGTATGAGGGTGATATTAGCTTCATAGAATGAGTTCAGTAGAGTACCCTCCTTTTCTATTTCCTGGAATACTTTGAGAAGTATTGGAATGAGTTCTTCTTTGAAGGTCTTGTAGAACTCGGCTGAGAATCCGTCTGGTCTTGGGCTTTTCTTGGATGGTAGATTTTAATGGCTTCTTCTATTTCATTGCTTGTTATTGATCTGTTTAAATCGTGCATGTCCTCCTGGTTCAGTTTGGGAGGAGCATATGTCTCAAGAAATTTGTCAATGTCTTCAGTAGTTTCTATTTTGTTGGAATACAGATTTTCAAAGTAGCTTCTCATTATGTCCTGTATCTCAGTGATGTCTGTCATGATATTTCCTTTTTCATCACGAATTTTAGTAATTTGAGTCTTCTCTCTCCTTTTCTTTGTTTGTGTGGCTAAGGGTTTGTCTATTTTATTTACTTTCTCAAAGAAACAACTTTTTGTTTTGTCAATTTTTTGACTTGTTTCTTTTCTTTCAATTTCAGCTCTGATTTTAATTATTTCCTGTCTTCTACTACTTTTGCTGTTACTCTGTTCTATTTTTGAGGGCTTTGAGCTGTAATGTTAGGTCATTTTGTTGTTGACTTTTCATTCTTTTCTGGAATGCACTCCATGCAATGAATTTTCCTCTTAGAACTGCTTTCATAGTGTCCCAGAGATTTTGATATGTTGTATCATCATTCTCATTGACCTCTGAGAATTTTTTTATCTCCTCCCTGATGCTTTTTGTTATCCATGTTTTGTTCAATAGCATATTATTTAGCCTCCAGGTGTTGGAGTAATTTCCCTTTTTTATTTTGTCATTGATTTCTATTCTCAGTCCATTATGATGTGATAGAACACAAGGCAGTATCTCTATTTTTTTGCATTTCCTAAGGGCTGCTTTGTGGCATAACATATGGTCTATTTTCGAGAAGGTTCCATGTGCTGCTGAGAAGAAAGTGAATCCACTCATTGATGAATAGAATATTCTATATATGTCTATTAAGTCTAGGTTATTGATTGTGTTATTGAGTTCTATGGTTTCTTTTGTTGGTTTTTGTTTGGAAGATCTATCTAGTGGTGACAGTGGTGCGTTAAAGTCACCCAGAATTATTGTGTTGTGGTCTATGTGATTCCTGAAATTGAGAAGGATTTGTTTGATGTACAGGGATGCACCATTGTTTGGGGCATAAATATTTACTATCATTATGTCTTCCTGATTTATGGTTCCCTTAAGCAGTATGAAATGTCCTTTATCCCTTCTGACTATCTTTGGTTTGAAGTCCACTTTATCTGATATAAGGATAGATACCCCTGCTTTTTTACTGAGTCCATGTGTGTGGTAGGTTTTTTACCATGCTTTCACCTTTAGTCTGTGGATGTCTTTTTCTATGAGATGAGTCTCTTAAGGCAGCATATTGTTCGGTCTTTCTTTTTTATCCATTCTGCCAGTCTATGTCTTTTGATTGATGAGTTTAGGTCATTAACGTTCAGGGTTATTATTGAGATATGATTTGTATTCCCAGTCATTTGGCTTATTTTTGATTTTTAAGTTGGCTTGGTTTCCCCTTTTGTGGTTTTTCTCTAAGGTGGTTCCTCTCTTTGTTGACCTACATTGTTGTTTTTCATTTCCTCCTCATGGAATATTTTTTTGGGAACATTCTGTAGCACAGGCTTTCTATTTGTAAATTCTTTTAACTTTTGTTTATCATGGAAGGATTTTATTTCATCTTCAAATCTGAAGGTTAGTTTTGCTGGGTATAGGATTCTTGGTTGGCAACCATGTTCTTTCAGAGCTTGAAATATGTTGGTCCAGGCCCTAATAGCTTTTAGAGTCTGGGTTGAGAAGTCTGCTGCTATCCATATTGGTCTCCCCCTATATGTAATCTGATGCTTTTCTCTGGCGGCCTTCAAAATCCTATATTTATTTTGAATGTTAGGCATTTTCATTATAATGTGCCTTGGTGTGGATCTGTTGTGATTCTGTGCATTTGGTGTTCTGTAAGCCTCTTGTATTTGATTTTCCATTTCATTCTTCAGGTTTGGGAAATTTTCTGATATCATTTCATTGAATAGGTTGTTCATGCCTTTGGTTTGTATCTCTGTGCCTTCCTCAATCCCAATAATTCTTAAATTTGGTCTTTTCATAATATCCCATAGTTCTTGGAGATTCTGTTCATGATTTCTTACCATCTTCTCTGTTTGGGCAACTTTATTTTCAAGATTAAATATTTTGTCTTCATTGTCTGAGGTTCTGTCTTCCAAGTGGTCTAGTCTTTTAGTGATGCTTTCCATTGAGTTTTTTATCTGATTTATTGTTTCCTTCATTTCAAGGATTTCCATTTTTTTTTTTTTTTTGAGAATCTCTATCTCTTTGTTGAAATGACCTTTTGCTTCCTGCAGTTGCTTTTTCAGCTTATTGGCATTATCTTTCATTGCCTGCATTTGCTCTCTTATCTCATCCTTTGCTTTTCGTGTCATCTTAATCATGTATAATCTGAAGTCCTTTTCTGACATTTCTTCTAACATACTGTCATTGGATTCTATTAATATAGAATCTAGATTTGTTTGGATCATTTTCTTCCCTTGTATTTTCATGTTGTTCATGTATCTTCCCCTCTAGCAGTGCAGATCTGGGGTATTACAGATTTCCCCCTAGAGGCTTATAGTGGCCCTATAGGTTTCCAAAACCCTTTCTTTAAGGGGAGATCAATATTAGCAGTGCCCAATTCAGACAGTATGCAATCCTATACCAAATAACCCCTATGAGGACAATAACAAAATTGTCATAATAAAGAGGATGAGTTCAAATATTCTCTTCAGTAATACAAACAAATTTGCAATAAGGTCTGCAGTTTCAAATGGAGGACAAAGAGGATGCAGAGGGATGTAGAATGTGGCTGTTAATGGGATAAGAAAAGAATATACAGAAGTTCTAGATAATAGAAAGGGTGACAGTGTAATCAAAAGAAATTGGATGTTAGCATGCAAAAAGGGAGAAAGAGACTCTGAGGGAACAGGTAAACAAAAGGAAAAGAGAGCAAGAAAAGTAAAGAAATAAAAACATTTTTTTTTCAATAAGGAGAAAAAAGAAAATCTACAGTATTAACAGTCAGCTTCTTTTTGAATGAGACAAATTTCATCAGGGAATTCCCAGGCAAATTTTCCTGCCTGTAAAATGAATAAGAGTTTATTTTTCTTAAGAGAACACCACATAAATAAACAAAACATTTTTACAGAGTCAGGCTGCATAGCAAGTTAAATATTTGCACAATACACTTAGAAATTCTTATTGATTGGTAAGCCCATGGCAGGGCACCTTGATATATTGTAGTGTAGGCCATCATCTTTGGCACCTATTCTAATTATATATTTAAAGATGCCTATTTCAGCATGACTTTGCATGCATACCTGTTATCTCCAAGACTTTAGATGCTGAGGCAAGAGGTTTGCAAATTCAAAGGCAACCTTGGCAATTGTATCAAGACCAGGTCTCAAAATGCAAAATAAGAGGGGAGGGACTAGAGATGTTGCACAATGGCAGAGCACCCTTGAGTTCAGTCTCCAGGAATCACAAAAAAAAAAAATGCCTATTTCAAGAAATGCATGGTTATATTTAGATGAAGGAATTACCTTTGCTAAATTTTAAACACATGATGTCAGTTAAATTTCATCACACCTGTGGGTAGGTTTATTACATCAGTTTTATCAGTGAGGAAATCAAGAATATGTAATAGCTAATGATTAATACTTTTAATCTCACATACACAAGCAGTTTTTAAGTGTATCTTTTAGCTTGCTATTTCTTATAATAAGCATGTGACTTGGAATTATCTTCTTCGTTTTGTACTTTGGGTAACTGAGGGCAAGAGTTTGAATATCTTCTCCCTAAGTATGTTCTATATTTAATGTTCTATCGCCAATCTATTTGCAGGGAAAGGGTTTGAACCCAAACTCACTTTGTTCCAATTTTGCCTTTCAGTACCTCTGAGTTAAGATCTAGATGTTAGATAATCTGGCCAAGATTTTACGACCAGAATGTGGCAGTAGGGAGGGCTTTATTGTAAGTCTTTTGAATTTTAATCTCCTACATTTCTATGTTCTTTTTAGAACAAATCACAAAATCTCCTTATCTTATAATCCATGCCAACTTTTACTGTGTATTCTTTGATATGTCTCTCAAACTATGTATGAGTTTGTTCTGGGATACACAGTTTATACTGGCCACAGATCACAGACCTAAAATTTTCTGCTTCTTCCCATTCTGGGAATTATTTATTCCTACAAAGATTCACTCTATAGAAGTTAAATTGTAAATATAACTCTTCTGTCAAAAACCTCACTAACTTATGGAGCAAAATGAGTTAATGCTGTCAGTTTTGTCCTCATAGGTTCTCTTGAATCTAATCATTTGTTTCTACTGTCACCATCACTTATCTTCAAGCTGGTGTTATCACTGTCATGAATAATTTATTTGCTTTTTATATGTCTCCAAAAACGTATTCTGACACAACCTCCAATCTGTTTTCATGCCAAAATAGGGGAAAATATTTTGAAATGCAAATACAATTTTACATCCTATTTAAAATCTATTATTGGCTTTCCATTTCTCTTATAATAACTTGACAAAGAAATTCCACCTAGTTCATCCTTTAGGTATCACCAGAGCCTTATTACTGCCTTGTTTTTCTCAGTCAAGATGTATCAGTCTTCCAGTTCTTTCACATCGTTTCCTCCCTCTAGCCATATATTGATATCCCATCTAGAATTATTTTCCTTGCTCCTTTTACCTATGTAACTCCTACTCCTTCATGAATTTCATTTCTAATATCACCTGCTAGGGACACATACCCTAGTCAGTTCAAATATTCCACTTTAGCTGACATTACAACAGCCACAGTTCTTGTATAGCACTTACATTTATTGTGCAATATTTTTAGGAGATCTCTTCTCCAACAGACTGAGTGCTTCATGAGGGCATTGGCAGTATTTTTTTTAATATTGGTAGATAATCAGAACCTGATTTAGTGTACATAACTGAGTAGGAACTATTTGATTGTTGACAACTATTAATGTTCCTTGATGAGATACCAATTTTGGTCTTATGGGAGTGAAACTCATCATTCTTACCTCACAATGCTTAGAAGACCCTCTGTAGAGTACAAGAAGTGATAAGTTTATGAGGATATAGATATGCTTACTTGACCAGATAATCAGAAATGTATACAATTATTAAAACAACACATGGCACTGCACAGATATATACAATTTTGTATGCCAATTAATAAAAAAAGGAAAGAAACATAAAACAATGATTTCAATGGAAAAAATTTTATTTATACTAAATCTATCCATTGGCCTTCACAAGTTTCTCAAACTAGCATTAGATGACACATTCAGGAAGGAAGATTAGGTGGAGGTAAGTGAATCTCAAAGATGCAAAATTTAATGAAGCATTCATTCTCAGGATCAGAAAAGTGAACCAACTTGAGAATTAATGCCTTTTTAACATTAGTGTGTTAGGGAGAAATGAATTCTTTCATCCTGTTCTATTATGTAAATAAAAGGCGAGTAAAAGTTCTAAAAGTCCTAGAGAACCACTTTCGGATCCAGTATCATGTTATGACTTTGTGTGCAAATAGGTAAATTTGTTTTTTAAAATATTACTTGTAAAAGGTGGGGAAATATGCTTTATTACCTTTTATAAGTCTAGATTAAGAATTTTTTCCAGCATCTAAAGATTTTTCTTTTTTTGTCATTACCATTATCAATACTAGTTATTTATTCAAGCCATATGATAAGATAAGGGTTGGTAGAGAATAGATTTCATAGATGGGATGGGCAACTTCATCTTTTACTTTATTAAAAGTTAAGAATAAACATATTTGGTTTAGACTTAATTCGACGTAACTTGGAATGAACGGTAGGTTTTCTCTGCTGTGAATATTTTAGATGTTGGGAACCATTTATTTTCTCATCAATAAGTACCTCTGAAGGTTTGGATCTAGCCCTTTGAAATAAGTTACTCACAGGAGTAATTGTCTACTATTTTTTTTTTATTTCATTTGAAAGGATTCCTTCCTGTCTGCCATGAAGTGAGCAGCTCCTCTGCTACTATGTGGAGGAGAGAAAGGTGAGAATCCACAGAAAATGCAACACTAGAGTTCACATGAAGGAATACTGGACATGAAAGTTATTGTTTTATTTTGCTTTGCAATACTGAGGATCAAATATGGTACCCCATGCATGTACTCATCCACCACTAAGTACTCAATGACCTTTGAGTAGATCACCCAAGAATGCAGTATTCCAGTAATGGTCAATGACCAGCCATCCTGGTTGTGAATACAGGGTTTCAGGGACATGGGATATTTAATGAGAATGCCAGGACAATTCCAGGCAAATCTAGATAGATTGTCATTACTGTTATGGGAGAATAATTTGCCCTAGACTAAATTTGGGTCTCATTCTCTCTAATAAGTTTTAAACACAAGAACTGAAGAGATTAAATTATTTCAAAGTGACTGTGTCACAAAATTTTGAGAATATATTAACACACAAATATACAGACATACTTATACACATACAGACACAAAAATATCCTATACCACCAACATAAAATTTGCAAGGTCTTTTATGTAGAGATGAAAACTAGAATGTCTGAGGTAAAAAAAGACTAGATTCCTGTTTTAGCACCAACATAAAGAAGGCTTATAAATTGTCATGATTCCACTTACTACAACAATAGCAAAACACTGGAAGAACTGCAAGTTAAGTAGTTTACTTGGACTGAATCCAGGGCACCTAGTAAACTTCCACTCTAAAAAGGAACAATAGGAACATTAAAAGAGATACATAAACTGACATCTGCTTACTTGAAGTAAAAGCAGCCACTGGAACAGTAAGCTTTTAGGAACACCATGGTTATTGTGATAAACAACTAGAGACTGAGAGTGGACATATGTGAAAGTGAGAAGTTCCTTTGTTCCTGGAGCCTTACAGAGTCCCACCCACTCTCATGGGTATTCCTCTAGGAACTCCATCAGGTTCTCACAGTCAGAATATGAGAAAGATTCCTGGTAGCCTTGGCAGAGGGAGGTGAAGAATAAGCATCATCAAACACATCTAGTGCCTTCTCCAAAACAAAGGCCTGTTTTCAAGGGGAAAAGACTTCACTGGAGCACAATTTGAAAACCTCAGACCAGCTGAGGAAATGGAATTCCTCCCCGATTCAGCCCCTCCAACCCTCTGGTCTTTTCTAAATTAGAAAAATATAATCACCAGTAAATTTGGCTCCAAACACTAGAAAGGGGGAAAGGAGCAGGAGCAAGAGAAAAAAATAACAGATAAACTGCTGGAAGAAGGACACAAAGACATGAAGGTCCCGAGCGGAGAATTTACTGAAAGACTGAACTTAACTTAGCAATTATAGAGTTGGAGCACAATTATAGAGAAAGTTTCTCTCTGTCATATTTTCCCACTGTCAGTCTCCAGTTATGTGTCACAATTACCTAGTAAGTGGTCCTAAAAGCTTAGGAGGCCCAAGTGCTAAAGCAATATATTATAGTTGACTGCAAGGCAAAGACTCTCTCCCAGGTACTGTACACAGAAAGTTCCATGTCCAAGATAAGATGCTAGTGGAATTTGAAGCCTCTGGTTTTTGTAACTATAACAAACATGATATAGCCCAACTCCCAGCCAAATTAGCATAAATTTTTATACTAAAATGATAATTTTTTCAGTTCTTATGACACTAAACAAAATTTCTGGCTTTCAATAAAAATGAATGAGATGGCAAAAGAAGCAAGAAAAAACATAGACTAAAGAAAAAAAAAGCAGACTGAGATATGACTAAGATGTTGAAATTATTAGATAAGAAATGTAAAATAATTGTGATTAATAATACTTTAAGGGTTTATATTAGTCAGGGATCTCCAGAAAAAGAGAAAAAATCTAAGATATAGATAGGGATATAGATATGAAGGGACTTCACTCACATAGAGTCTGAAATGCCTTATGTTAGGAAGCCATGAGATTCCAGCAGGAGGCCATGGGGATTTCAGCAGTGTGGCTCAGTGTAAGTTCACAAGTCTCACAAATAGGGAAGATGGTGTTGTAAGTCCAAGGTCAAAGGCCTAAGAACACAGAGAGTTATAAATCTTGGAGTGCTGAGGAAGTAGAGCCTTGAGTTCTGGTATCCAATAGCAAGAGAGGAAGAGTGGCCCTGCTCTAACAGAATGGGAAAGAGGGAGAAAGAGATTTCACCTTTCCTTCATCTTTTTGTTCTGCGTCCCCAGCCCACTCAATGGTATATACCCACACTAAGGGTGGATATTCATCACTCAGTCCAACCAACTGGCCAATTTCCTCTGCAAACATTCTCACAGATACATGCAGAAATAATGTTTTATCAGCTATCTAGGTATTCCTCAACCCAGGCAAATTGATACCTAAAAGGAATCATCACAGGGCTCTAATTAAACATAAAAGAATAGATGGACAATATAAGAAGACAGTTACATAAAAACTTTAAGAAAATATAATGAAGAAATGTTATAATTAATAAATAGTAACATAAATGAAAAATGCCTTTAATGGCCTCTTCAGTAGACCAGACATAATTGAGAAAATAATCTGTGAGTTTGAAGAAAAGCCAACAGAAACTTTCCAAACTGAAAATCACAGAGATAAGAGGATGGGAAAACAAAACAGAAAATCCAATAACTGTTAGTATGTCACAAGTTATAAAATACACATGATTAGAATAACAGAGCTAGAAAAATTGAAGAAAAAATTGCCAGTAGTATGCCAAGTAATAATGACGACGAGCTTTCCAAAATTAAGTATAGATTTACTTTGATCCAAGAAGCTCAGAAAATCACAAGGAAGTTACATACCTCCTACCAAAAAAATAAATAAATAAACACACACACACACACACACACACACACACACACACACACACACACAAACATATTGTATTTGTAGTAAGTTATGTCTCCCCAATGATATATTCAGTTTCTGGCCCGCAGTGGGTGTGTGTGTGTGTGTGTGTGTGTGTGTGTGTGTGTGAGAGAGAGAGAGAGAGAGAGAGAGAGAGAGAGAGAGAGAGAGAGAGACCTTACTTTGAAATAGACCGAATGAATCTTTATTAGATTCTGGTACTTCCTAATCAAATAAATAGTTTTCTTACAAAGCAAGGGATATTTGGGAACACATGCAGGAAAGGAAGGTTTGATATGAATGCAGGGGAGATACAGAGGCATGATTCCTTGAGTCCACACAGGCAGAGATTAGTGATGAATTTGCAAGTTGAGGAATGTCAAAAATTGCCAACTACCAACAGGAACTGGGAAGAAGCAAGAAAGAATTGTTCCTTAGAGTCTTCAGAGTAAGGATTGTTCTGCTGTCACCTTGATTCTGTAATTATAGCTTCTAGATCTGGGAGAGCATAAATTTATTGTTTTAAGCAAGTGTTTGTGGTACTTTGCTACAGAAAGCCTAAAAACTAACACAATATCCTAATGGTAGAAGTCCAATATGAAGATAAAATCTTCAAGGAGCCAGATAGTAGAGAGTAACTTATCTAGGAGCAAGGATAAGAATTACAAAAGGAACTTGTCAGGAAGCATGCAGGAAAAAGAGAAATATTTAGAGTGTTGAAAGAAAAAAAAAAAAAAAAAAAACCCTACCAACTTAAACCAATATGTCCTGGGAAATTATCTTTTAAAAGTGAAGAAGAATAAAGAGTGAGAGAGAAATAAACACTTTCTCAGTTAAAAAAGTCAATACTGTTTCATTGTCAATTCTTCCCAGCTTGATATGTGGGCTTAATAAACCTGATATTTTCAATTGTTGATAAGGACATGGAGCAAAACAAACTCTCATTTTTTGTTATTTATTTATTTATTTTTTCATTCATTCATTCATTTTGCAGTGCTAGGGGTTGAAATCAGGGATTTGTGCACGTTGAACAAACATTCTGCCACTGAGCTACATCCCAAACCTTGAAACCCTCGTTTCTTGTTGGTAAAAATGAGTAAAAATCAAGCTATTTTGTAGATATCAATGAGGTTGTTCTAAAATTCATATGGCAAATTAGAGGATCTAGTAAAACCAGCATAATACTGAACAAGAACAAAGTTGTGAACCCCTAGTACCAAATTTCATAACTCATTAGAGAAATATGATATTTTTCAAAGAAAAAACATATAAATTAATGTTACTGAACAAAAAGTTCAGAATTAGACCATAATAGTTAGATAATTTTTGCAAAGTTTTAAAGCAATTCAATGAGAAAAGAACAGGTTTTTCAACAAATGGTGCTAGAAAATTTATCAGATGCAAAAAATAGTACTATAAACAGAATTAAATCTTACAAAAAATTAAAGTATATCATAAATCTATATTAAAAATATAATATTATTAAACTTCTAGAAAAACACTGGGAAGGGAATCTATGTAACCTTGGGTTTAGTGACAAGATTTTAAATACAATATCAAAAACATAATCCATGAAGAAATAAAACATTTTCTGATTTAGGCTTTATTAAAACTGAAAGCTTTTGATCTGTGCAACAGTTAAGAAAATAAAAAGACAAGTCACAGACTGAAAAACATATTTAAAAACACGTCTGATAAAGTACTTAAATCCAAAATATTTAAAAAAATTTTTGCAACTCAATTACTCTATGGACAATAGATTTGAATAGACAGCTCACCACAGAAGATATACAGATCAAAGACAATGATTTTAAAAGATATTTAACTTCTTTTATCCTTAGAGAAGTGCCAAGTAAAACAATAATTATATAACATTATACACCTATTTAAAAAGTCTGACACTGTTGTTGACAAGAATGTGGAACAGAAGAAACACTCATTCCTTTTTGGCAAAATTAAAAACTAATATGGGCGCTCTGAAGCACAATTTGGCAATTTTCTTCAAAACTAGTCTTACAAAATCTTCCAACATTCACATTTCTTGTCTTTTACTAAAATAATTTGAAAACTTAAAAATGACAAAAACTTGCACAAGAATGTTCATAGAAACTTTATTCAAAGCTTTCAAATGCTGAAAGCAGTCAAGATGCCCTTCAATGAGTGGTTAAACTATTGTACATCCTTAAGGCAGAATCCTATTCAGCACTAAGGAATAATCTACTAAATCACATAGAAGACTTTTAAATATCTGCAGCCAAATGAAAGAAACTAGTCTGAAAAGGATATCTACTGAAAAGGCATTCAAAATGCCTTTCAGAATTTGGACGTTCTGAAGTTCCAGAACTGTAGTACAGATACGGTGAACACATTGATTGGTGCCAAGAGTTTGGAGGTGAGGTAGTTTTGACTAGGTGAAATAGCATATTTTAGGGTAATTAAAATATTCTGTATGCATTGTAAAGGTGTAAAGAGAATATTATACTCCAATAAAAACCCATATAACTACACAATTCAAAGAGTGAAATTTAATGTATGCAAATAAAGTAAAGAAACATTTATGAGAGTGGACGAACCCAGGATGGAATACAGAATGTGACTGACTAGGATGGGGATAAAGAATTCTGAAATTACTACACACATATACACATGTATATTGGAAGTAAACAGTTAAGAAAATTACACTCAATTGTGCATGACCAGTGATAGGAACCAGAAATCCTTGGGAGAAATGGTTCATTATAGGGCTAGAACATATTATACAAGAAGAACCTGGAGTATCTTCTAGGGTGAAAAATAGGGAAGTGCTCAAAATATGTGTATATGTGTGTGTGTGTGTGTGTGTGTGTGTGTACATATATATATGTACACACACACACAGACATATAAACAGTGGGGATTTGTCAAAGGGAAACATTGTGTAATAAATGTTTTTATATCTTCTTGGATCATGATTGTAATCTGTCTCAACATCCAAGCCAAAAACTAGAGACAACCAAAAGAGCTCTAAATAACTAAAGCAGGACAATTGGAGCAACAAAATAATAGCATATAACCTTGACATAAAGTGGTAAGAACTATACTTTATCTAAATTTCTTTTTCTCCTAAACCTATAATCCCTGCCTAATTTTGTAGGGAAAAATATCAGAAAAATTCAAGTTGAAGAACCTTCTACAAAATACACAATCAGTACTTCTCAAAACTGTAAAGATAAAAAATGTCAGGGAAAGTCTGAGAAACTGTCATGGTCTAGGAGAACCTAAGGAGACATAGTAACTAAATGTAGGGAGCTACCCCAGGTCAGATCCTCTAACCAAAAAGGGACATTAGGTGAAAACAAAGAAATATTAACAAAGCATGGAATTTAGTTAATAATAATGTATAAATATTTGTGTATTCATTTTGACAAACATATAAAACTAAAGAATGCTAACAATAGAGAAAACTAGGTGTGGACTAGCTAAGGTTGGGTATTATTTTCACAACTTTTCCATCAGCCCAAAATTGTTCCAAACGTTTTAAAAGTTTTTAAGAATACACTTAATAGGATGAATGGCATGTTATCTATTTTCAAATAAATTATCAGTGAACATAGAAGTTATAAAAATAGAAGCTCTCCCATAATATATATGTAATCTTCAGTAGATAATAGAAAGATGGGGTATAAAAAAAATTATAAGGATGTAGCAGCACAAAATTTACCATACTTAAGTTACAATGGAAATAGAATACTCAAAGGTCCACAAATATAAGAAATGAGGAAATTCTAAAGGTTCTTAGAGATTAAAAGACATATTATATACAAAGGAACAAAGGTAAGGTTGCCAGTAGATATTTTGTTGCAAGCACCACAAGTTGGTGAAAATCTTTCAAGTACTGACAGAAAAAGTCAGTCTAAATTTTTAGAGGTATTTAATATATCTTTCAAAATTAAGGCAAAATCAAGGTGTGTTCAAACAAACAAAACCTGCAAGAGTACATCCCACAAACCCACTTTTCTAACTTTCTAACAAAGGATCACAAATTTGACAACTTAAAGCAATATACTTTTACTATCTTATCATTAACAAAAAGCAAAATAATGAAACATATTTTATGCTAACACTAAATTAATAGATGTTAACGCTAACGGAGATTAAGTTCATTTCATAAAGGAAGTGAGATAAATTCATAAAGAGGACATGAAAGTCTGTATGTCTACAGCACCAAAATTTAGAACTTCAAAACACAAAGTAAAATCTGATAGGTGCTAGGAAAAATAGGTAATTCCAAAATAATAGTCCTAATTTCAATATTCCTCTCTTAGTAACTGGTAGAACAGTTAGATTTGTAGTGAAGACTCGAGGAAGTATCTTGATGAAACTTGACATTTATTGAATGCTCTATTCCACAAACACAAGAATGCCCAGTCTTTTGAGTGTACACAACTGTTACTAAGATAGGTAATATTCTGGTCCATAAAACAAGTTTCAAAATATTTTAAAAGACTCAATTCATATGAAATAGTTTATTGACTATGGTGGAATTAAAATAGAAATCAAAACAGAAAGTCCCTGAAATAGCCTCAAATATTTGGAAACTAACAGACTGCTAGTTAGTAGAGTAAGGTTGCACAGTATATAAAATGAATTTCTATATACTAGCAAAAAATAGAAATTGAATAAAAAAATTACCATTCTCAATAATACCAAAATCAATGAAATACATAGGTGTATTTCTAACAAAAATGAAAAAAAAACTTAAAAAATAAAACCAAGTAACCTCTATGAAAGAATACAAAGACCTAAACAAGTAATAAACATGTCATGTTTACCAGTCACATGACACAATATTATTGTCACATCTCAAATTGATCTATAGATTCAAAAATAATCCTAACCATAACCTAGCTGTCTTTCTGGCAGAAATTGGAAAGCTTATTCTAAAACTTACAGAGAAAGGTAAATTCCTAAAATAAACCAAAATAGCTTTAAATAAGAACAAAGCTGGGGGCCTGGGGGGTTCAGGTGGATTTCTGCCAGTTGGGTGCTGTTCTGCATGTGCAGACAGCCAGCGCGACCTGGTGGCTCTGGGCAGTGAAGGCCAGGTTGAGTCCGCAAGAAGAGGTGGTCCCACTGCGACCCCTCTCTGTGTCTTGAGAGACTTGTACCCTGGCGTCCTTACTGACTCCGAGTCCAGAGCTCTGCGTGTCCCCACGTTCAGAGGCAGATGGAGAAGGCCCCCCACTCTTCTGCTTTGGTTCAACCAGCCACTCTGTGGAAATTTTACATGCTGCTTGAACACATCAGAATGACTAACCCTGAATAAGAAGTCACTTGAAGGAAGAGGAACACAAATTTCATATTCATAAATTCCACTTTTTTCCTAAAGGACTTAGGATTCAAGAAGAGGAGGTATTGAGAGACTCGGAACCAACTCAGAGCTGCGGGGTGAGTCTCTCCCATTGGGCGAGGCTCCCTGGACGTGGCGGTAGTCCCGGAATGCAGGGAACTTCATGGAGAAGAGTTGCCAGCAAGACTCCCCCACTGGAGCGGTGAACCCGGACAGCTGGGAGCATCACAGAGGAGGGCTGACCAGCAAGAGACTTCCGCACAGAGCGAGGATCCCCGAACCCAGGCGGTGGGTCCGGACCTCAGGCAACTTCTCAGAGGAGGACTATCCATTGAGAGACTTCTGTGCAGAGCGAGGCTCCCTGCCCAGATGGTAGTTCCAGACCAAAGGGAACAACTCCAAGGAGAAGCGAGATTCCCTGCTGGGTGAATTTTCCCCACCAGGCACTCTACCTGAGTGGTAGAACCAGAGACACAGGCCCAGATCATCTTGCCCCAGCCCTCAGTCTAGTCCCCCTTTGGCTGACCATTGGTCAACAAGTGGAGGCGCCTCTGCCCACTAGCAGGAAGGCTACCACCCCTAGAGGGGCAACTCCCTTAATGAATTATCAAGTTCCTCGAAGAATTCAAGCTACTGAAGCGTAGAAGGTGAGTTATTGGAAATCTAAAGGGAAACTATACATCAATAAGGGAAATCTGAAATATGTCAGAGTTTCACTACGAGAGGGGAAGATACCTGAGCAATAGGAGAAAACAAGGGAAGAAAATGTCCCAAACAAACCTAGATGCTGCATCAATAAAATAAATTGACAGCATGGCAGAAAAAATGTCAGAAAGGGAGTTCAGAATGTATATTATTAAAATGATCAGAGAAGCAAACGATGAGCAAATGCAGGCTTTGAATGATTGCACCAATCAACAGTTGAAAGAGCAAAAGCAGGAAGCAAAAGATCATTTTAATAAAGAGGTAGAGATACTGAAAAAAAAAAAAAAAAAGAAATCCTTGAAATGAAGGAAACAATAAACCAAGTTAAAAACTCCATAGAAAGCATAACCAATAGGATAGAACACCTGGAAGACAGAAACTCAGATATTGAAGACAAAATATTTAACCTTGAAAACAAAGTTCAACAAACAGAGAAGATGGTAAGAAATCATGAACAGACTCTACAGGACTTAAGGGATATCATGAAAAGGCCAAATTTAAGAATTATTGGGATTGAGGAAGGCACAGAGAAAGAAACCAAAGAAATGAGCAATGTATTCAATGAAATAATATCAGAAAATTTCCCAAATCTGAAGAATGAAATGGAAAATCAAGTACAAGAGGCTTATAGGACTCCAAATACACAAAATTACAACAGACCCACACCAAGGCACATTATAATGAAAATACTTAATACACAAAATAAAGATAGAATTTTAAAGGCTGTGAGAGAAAAGAATCAAATTACATTCAGGAGGGAACCAATACAGATATCAGCAGATTTTTCAACCCAGACTCTAAAAGCTAGATGGGCATGGAACATTTTTCAAACTCTAAAAGAAAATGGATGCCAACAAAGAATTTTATATCCAACAAAACTTACCTTCAGATTTGACGATGAAATAAAATCCTTCCATGATAAACAAAAGCTAAAAGAATTTACAAAAAGAAAGCCGGTGCTGCAGAATATGCTCAGCAAAATGTTCCATGAAGAAGAGATGAAAAATGGTGTAAATCAGCAAGGGGAGGAACTACCCTAAAGGAATTGCCAAATAAAGGAGAAATCAGGTCATGTCAGAAAACAAAAATGAGCCAAATGACCTGGAATACAAATCATATCTCAATAATAAACCTGGATGTTAATGGCCTGAACTCATCAATCAAAAGACATAGACTGGCACACTGGATTAAAAAAAAAAGATCCAACAATATGCTTCCTGCAAGAGACTCATCTCATAGAAAAAGATACCCACAGACTAAAGGAGAAAGGATGGGGAAAACACATACCATGCAATGGACTCAGCAAAAAGCCGGAGTATCCATCCTCATTTCCGATAATGTGGACTTCAAGCCAACGTTAGTCAGAAGGGATAAAGAAGGACATTTCATACTGCTTAAGGGAAGTGTAAATCAACAAGACACAATAATCATAATACCTATGCCCCAAACATTGGCTCATCCATGTACGTCAAACAAATCCTTCTCAATTCCAGGAATCAAATAGAGCACAACACAATAATAGTAGGTGACTTTAACACATCTCTCTCACCACTGGACAGATCTTTCAAACAAGAATTGAACAAAGAAACCATAGATCTCAATAACACAATAAATAATTTAGACTTAACAGACATACATAGAATATACCATCCAACAAAGAGTGAATACACTTTCTTCTCAGCAGCACATGAATCCTTCTCTAAAATAGACCATATTTTATGCCACAAAGCTACTGTTAAAAAATACAAAAATATAGAGATACTACCTTGTGTTCTATCACATCATAATTGATTGAAATTAGAAATAAATGACAGAATAAAAAACAGAAACTAATCCAACACCTGGATATTAAATAATACACTATTGAATGATTAATGGATAAAAGAAGACATCATGGGGGGAACAAAAAAATTCTTAGAGGTAAACGAGAATAAAGATACATCATATCAAAATCTCTGGGACACTATGAAAGCAGTATTTAGAGGAAAATTTATTTCATGGAGTGCATTCAATAAAAGAAGAAAAAAAATCAACAAATAATTGACCAAACCCTACGGCTCAAAGCCCTAGAAAAAGGAGAACAGATCAACACCAAAAGTAGTAGAAGACAGGAAATAGTTAAAAACAGAGCTGAAATCAATGAAATTGAAACAAAAGAAACAATCGAAAAAATTGACAAAATAAATAGTTGGTTCTTTGAAAAAATAAACAAAATTGATAAACCCTTAGCCACACTAACAAAGAGAAGGAGAGAGAAAACTCAAATTACTAAAATTCGGAATGAATAAGAAAATATCACAACAGACACGAGTGAAATACAAAACATAATTAGAAGCTATTTTGAAAATCTATACTCCAACAAAATAGAAAATCTTGAAGACATCAACAGGTTTCTAGAGACATATGAATTACCTAAACTGAACGAGGAGGACATACACAACTTAAATAAAACAATTTCAAGCAATGAAATAGAAGAGGTCATCAAAAGCCTACCAACAAAGAAAAGTCCGGGACCAGATGGGTTCTCAGCCGAGTTCTACAAAACTTTTAAAGAAGATCTCATTCCAATACTCCTCAAAGTATTCCATGAAATAGAAGAGGAGGGAACCCTCCCAAACTCATTCTATGAAGTCAATATCAACCTGATACCTAAACCAGACAGAGACCATCAAGGAAAGAAAATTTCAGACCAATATCCTTAATGAACATTGATGCAAAAACCCTCAACAAAATTTTAGAAAATCGCATACAAAAATATATTAAAATGATAGTGCACCACGATCAAGGGGGTTTTTTTCCCAGGGATGCAAGGTTTGTTCAACATCTGGAAATCAATAAATGTAATTCACCATATCAACAGACATAAAGTCAAGAATCACATGATTATTTTGATACATACAGAAAAAGCATTAAAATATAGCACCCCTTCATGCTCAAAACACTAGAAAAAATAAGGATACTGGGAACATTCCTTAACATTGTAAAGGCCATCTATACTAAGCCCATGGCCAATATCATTCTAAATGGTGAAAAACTGAAAGCATTCCCCCTAAAAACTGGAACAAGGCAGGGATGCCCTCTTTCTCCACTTCTATTCAACATCGTCCTTGAAACTCTAGCCAAAGCAATTAGACAAACCAAAGAAATTAAAGGGGTACGAATTGGAAAAGAAGAACTCAAACTATCCCTGTTCGCTGATAACATGATTATATATTTAGAGGAACCTGGAAATTCCACCAGAAAACTTTTAGAACTCATAAGTGAATTCAGTAAAGTAGCAGGTTACAAGATCAATGCTCTTAAATCCCATGCATTTTTATACATAAGTGATGAATCTTCAGAAAGAGAAGTTAGGAAAACTACCCCATTCACAATAGCATTGAAAAAAAAAAATACTTGGGAATTAATCTCACAAAAGAAGTGAAAGACTTCTACAATGAGAACTACAGAACACTAAAGAAAGAAATTAAAGAAAACCTTAGAAGATGGAAAGATGTCCCATGTTCTTGGATAGGCAGAATTAATATTGTCAAAATGGCCATACTACCAAATTCAATTCGGTAGTATGCAGATTCAATGCAATTCCAATTAAAATCCCAATGACATACCTCATAGAAACAGAACAAGAAATCATGAAATTCATTTGGAAGAATAAGAGACCCAGAATAACTAAAGCAACCCTTAGCAGGAAGAGTGAAGCAGGGGGTATCTCAATACCAGAACTTCAACTACAAAGCAATAGTAACAAAAATGGCATGGTATTGGTACCAAAATAGGCAGGTAGAGCAATGGTACAGAATAAAAAAACATGGACACAAACCCAAATAAATACAATTTTCTCATACTAGACAAACATGCCAAAAGCATGCAATGGAGAAAAGACAGCCTGTTCAACAAATGGTGCTGGGAAAACTGAAAATCCATATGCAACAGAATGAAACTAAACCCATATCTCTCACCCTGCACAAAAATCAACTTACAATGGATCAAGGACCTCGGAATCAGACCAGAGACCCTGCATCTCATAGAAGAAAAAGTAGGTCCAAATCTTCAACATGTCAGCTTAGGAATCAATTCTTAAAAGAATTGATTGATTCTTAAAAGTAAGAATCAATAACTGGGATAGATTCAAACTAAAAAGCTTTTTCTCAGCAAAGAAAACTATCAGCAATGTGAAGAGAGAGCCTTCAGAGTGGGAGAAAATCTTTGCCAGTCATACTTCAGATAGAGCACTAATTTCCAGAATACATAAAGAACTCAAAACACTCTACACCAAGAATACAAATAACCCATTCGACAAATGGGCTAAGGAAATAAACAGACTCTTCACCAAAGAAGATCTACAAGCAATCAACAGATATATGAAAAAATGTTCAACTCTCTAGTAATAAGAGAAATGCAAATCAAAACTACCCTAAGATTTCTTCTCATCCAAATTAGAATGGCGATTTTCAAGAATATAAGCAACAATAGGTGTTGGCGAGGATGTGGGGAAAAAAGGTACCCTCATACATTGCTGGTGGGGTTGCAAATTAGTGCAGCCACTCTGGAAAGCAGTGTGGAGATTCCTCAGAAAGCTTGGAATGGACCCACCATTTGACCCAGCTCCCACTCCTTGGCCTATACCCCAAGGACTTAAAATCAGCATACTACAGAGATGCAGCCACATCAATGTTCATAGCTGCTCAATTCACAATAGACAGTTTGTGGAACCAACCTAGATGTCCTTCAATTGATGAGTGGATAAAGAAACTGTGTTATGTATATACAATGGAATATTACACTTCCATAAAGAATAATAAAATTATGACATTTGCAGGCAAATGGATGAAGTTGGAGAATATCATGCTAAGTGAGATAAGCCAATCTTTAAAAAAACCAAAGGTTGAATGATCTCGCTGAAAAGCAGATGATGATACATAATGGGGGGTGGGAGGGAGGCAAGAATGGAGGAAGGAAGGACTGTATAGAGGGAAAAGGAGTTGAAGGGGTGGGGGGGAAGTAAAAACTAACAGAATGAATCAAACACCATTACCCTATTTAAATGTATGATTATACAAATGGTATGACTCTTCTTCATGTACAACCAGAGAAACAAGTTGTACCCCATTTGTTTACAATAAAAAAAAATGTTGGAATATGTACTATCGTATTTCAGGACTTATACAATAGAAATAGTCAAAATAGTCTCAACGACATTTAGCAACATGACCATCAATAGAATAGAACTGGGTGAATCCAAAAATAGACAGATACATATACAGTTAAATTTTACAAAGACACAAAAAACATTCAATGGAAAACAATGGTCTTTTCAACAAGTTGTGCTGAATATTTGCATATCCACATAACATTCTCCAGTCTGAAGAAAATGGAATCATACATCACACCATATAAAAATTAATTCAAAATGTGCTGTATATTTGACATGTAATAAGACCTACAACTGTAAACTTGAAAACGTCTAAAATAAAACAGAAAGCCAATGTGACATTGATTTAGAAAATAATTTCTTATAAATCCAAATATGTATATGTATAAATCTGTTTCACAAATTTTTGTCAGAGTAAAGAAAAATCTGTATTTAACACACATTGGTGTAATGAATTATAAGGAGAACCATACTCAAGAAAAATAAATCATAAACAATTAAGACAAAAGTTACAAACAATGAAATTAATTGGACCCATACTACTGATAACCAGATGAGATAGATCATGACCAATTAAAATAATATTTATAATACATGATTTTGATGAAGTAAATCTCAATTAACATTTAACAAACAAAACAAAACAAAATAAAACAAAAATAAGTGTGCATTTAAAATACATCATACTACTGGAACTTTCAAACACTGCTATAGTGGAAGCATACATGGTACTATCCCTATAGAAACATGTTTGCACTGTCTTCAAAATTGAACACATCCTATTATGCAGCACTTCTATTCCTGAATATCTACTCAACAGACCTTCTCATGGGAACACTTAAAATACGAACATACTTATAATAGCCCAAACTGAATACAACCCAAAATTTTTTCATGGATATATAAATTGTGATAAATTCAAGATAGAATATTATACAACAATGAAAATAAAATTGTATGCAGTTGCATAGATAATCTCAAAAATATACTAATAAATGAAATGAGACACAAATTATTATAACATGTATACTTCCATTCCTATTCAGTTTAAAAAAAAATGGGTGAAACTAATTTGTACTATCAGAAGTCAGCATAGTAGTTCTTGAGGAATGGATAATGAGTAGAAGAGTCATGAGGTGGGCATCTTGGTTTTGTTAACATTGTAATTCTTTATCTGAATTTTTTCTTACATGGCTATTTTCGCTTTGTAAAAATTCTTGCAACAGTAAACTTTTGGTTTATGTTGTATATGGTGTATACATAAATTATCAAAAATTGATAAAAAAATTCCATCGCTTTGTAAAATCATTTGGTAAATGTAGAAAGCATAAAACTTATACTTGTTTTCTTGGTATTTTGCCAGAATGAAAATTAAGATAATGGTCAAATTGTTCACATTTTCTGTTTTAGTTTCCACTACTTACTAATATACACAAAAAAATTAATAAGTGGAAGAATTATTCAGCATACTAAATTAAGCTACAAATTTATCGTATTGAAAATTTGAAAGGAAATAAGTTGAATTTGTTTTACCTAACTGACAGTGTGACTTTCTTTTTCTGTTTTGTAAAAATGCACAAACAGAAAAATACCCCTAAGTATACATTGGGAACTCATTTATTCAAAAATTGATTTGGTGTTTATTCCTCAAACATAATAAAACCAATAAATCTTTACACTGGAGAAATACAATGACCAAAAACAGGAATGGTGTAATGTTTTCTTTTCTTTCTCCTTTCTTTTCTTTCTGCCCTAGGGATTGAACCAGGACCTTGCTCATGCTAGCCAAGTGCTACCAGGACACCATAAGCCCAGCCTTTGTGTGTTTGGTATTTATGAGTCTTCTAATGAACCATCTCAAAACACATGGATTAAATTGGTCATAATATAGTAAAATAATACCACTGGCATCATTTTATAATACCTATAGAAACTTTTGTTTAAAGAATAGTTTTTTACCTTCAGAATGTTTCTACAATTGGATCACTCCTCTCATCTCATTTCAACCAAGATCCCATCCTCTCTCACCTTGAATTCTACTATAGCCTCCAAGTAGTGCTTCCTGTTTCTGTCCTTAAGTCTTTTGTCATTCTGTTCCCAATAAAATATTCAGAAAAAAAAAATCTCAATCTTCCTACAAGGTTACAGGAAAGATAATTAGTTTGAAATATACCAAAGATCAATTCTTTACAAGGGTGAGGTCTAGTGTAAGGTAATTAGATAATGGGGACATTACCCGTAGAAAGGATTAATATTAGCTTCTTGGAAGTTAGCTCTCATGAGAGTAGATTACTAAAACATGAGGCTGTTTCACATGCTTGCCCCTATTTGTCCACCATATTGTAATAGTCAAGAGGGACATTGCCATGCTGTTTGGATACTCCAGTCACCAGAGTAATGAACAAAATTAGCATCTTTTATTTATGAAAGTACCTAACCTGGAGTACCTTATTATAGTAACAGAAACTGGACTAATAAACTATTTTATTAGAGTCTAACTTGGAGTTTTATCAAGAACTATCTGGTAACTGGCTAGATATTTAATCCTAGAACATTTTAACTATCTATTCCCACCTCAGGGGGGCCAAAAAAAAAAAACACCCTGATAACCTTTATAAAATTCACAGTCCAGAGGTACAGCCTCATTAAAAACTGCAACCCACTCACAAGACTATAAAACACTTTCCCTCCCTTCATATCTCAGCACCATATCATAGATCTGTCTATGGACCAGCCTTCTTACCCAATACCTTATGCCTGGCTTTCACCAAAATACTATAAGGTATACTAATTAGAATTATTAAAGAAATGTCAAAGGCTAGATTCTTGGATTAACCTTTGGTTTGCCTTTTTTTAGGATGTTTCAAAAGAAAACAAATTGAGTCACAGTGTTGGATATACTGGAAGTGGTTTCGATAAAGGAGCATGAAATTTAAGCTATAAATCTGTGTTCATCAGCTCTCTGTCACTGTGATCAAATAGGTGACAGAAACATCTTTAAAGGAGGAAAGATTTATTTGGTCTCACAGTTTCAGAGGTTTCAGCCCATGAAGCTTGGGCCTCATGGGATTGGGCCTATGGAGAGGCAGAACATCATAGTAGAGAGCATGTGATAGAGAAAAACTTTCACATCACGGTGGCCAAGAAATGAAAAAAGATAGACAAGAGTGGCCATTAGGTTGGGACCAATCCTTTACCATGGGAGTCTTTGGGGGACACTTAAGATCTAACCCACAACAAATAGGAAGAATTAAGATAATGAAGCCATGTGTGGTGGCACACTCCTGAAATCCCAGGGGCTCAGAAGGCTAAGGCCGGAGAATCACAAGTTAAAAGCCAGCCTCAACAGCATAGTGAGGCCCTAAGCAATTTAATGAGACCCTGTCTCAAAATAAAAAATATAAAAAGGCTTGGGGTATCGCTTAGTGGTTAAGTGTCCCTGGGTTCAATCTCTGATACAAAAAAGAAAAACATAAAAGATGAGAGGATTAATGGAGGAAAAAAATAATGAAATACAAAGAATCAAAATTTTTTGTGAAATGGAATAAATTGTAAAACAGCTTTATGAAAATGAGATGGAAATTAGGAGACTTTAACCAGAGATTAGGTATCTCAATTTGACATTTCATAAAGCGAGCATTTTTGCACATTGAGAAGGTCTAGGATATTATGACCATAAAGTTGGTCTGTAGGGAATAAGCGGGGAATAAAAAGTACTAATATTTATTTTTGCCTGTGTAGTCAGTAGAGTACTAACATTTGTTTCTTATCTGTTTTTTTTTTCCACTAGTGAAAATTTGGTTTGGTGTTATTTTAATATAATACTTCATCTAGACTGGATTTTACAGTACTTCTAGGGTGAAGGCTGGGTAAAATGGAGAGGAAATGGTGAAATCTTTAGTAATCTGGATGTGTAGCAACAAAATTATGAGGAGTAGAGAACCCAATAGTTCAAAAATCAAAAGCCTCAAATGTGCATAAGTTTTTATGCAAAGATAGAGAATTAATGAATCCCCAGGCAGTGTTTGAAAAACAAAGAGGAAATTAACTTTACCTCCTGGCCCAAAGTCATGGAAAGATCTAAGACCCAACTTCAGTCAGTCAAGGAGAAGAATTCATCTCTGAGGGCGAAGGAGAATTCCTGAGTTCCTGAAAGCAGGCTTCATGGAGCACAGTGTAAAGTTGGTGAAAAACAGGAGAAGTTGGAGGATCAATAAAAATATGTTTAGAAGGAGAATGAGCAAGGATCCAGGAAGTGCAGATTTTCAAAATGCCTGAAAGATTTTTGAAGAAACATTTTCAATGGTCCTGTGGTCTCTAAAGGCCTCAGGGAAACTTTTTTTTTTTTTCTTTTTAAAATTTCCTTTATATCTATAGCTGATCTGGTGGCCATAAGAAATAAATATGTTTCAGTTTGTAGTACATGGAGAAAGTTTTTGTGGGTTGTTTTGTTTGGGTTTTTTTTTGTTTTGTTTTGTTTTGTTTTTTGTTTTTTTGGAAGGTTTTGTTTTGTTATATTTGCTTGGTTTTTTTTTTTTTTTTTTTTTTTTTTTTTTTTATGAAAGAAAATAAAACCAAACTAGCTGATTTCTGGACTGAATTCTTAAATACATCCTGTGATTCTGAGGGAGTGGTATTGACCTAAGTAAACTACTAACCTAAGGTCAATAAGCAGATACCTTCAGGATTCGTGCTAAATGATTAGAAAAAAAAAAAAAAAACAAACCAACTACCTTCCTTTTTTTAAATGGCTATAGTTCATTTTTTTATTACTTGCAATCAGAATAATTCTATCTGCTATAGCTTCAGAATCTTCTTGGGGAGAGTTCACTGTTCCCTCTTTATATTTCTTCATTCTATAAAATTCCTTTTCACATCTGTCTTGTAGGAGGTGCACACTGTGTTGTTAATTATCTTCTGGCCTGAGCAGACTAGGTGTTCTTTGAAGGTAAGGACACCATTGCACTGTTTGTGGTGCAAGTCCTTATCATAGTATTTGGCACATGATATAGGTAGTCAATAGATGTGTTGAAAGAATGAATAGTGAGCATAATAGGAAGAGTTTTATATAAAAGACTCACTTCCAGGAATTTTCTTTGTTTTCATATACATGGATACTATGATAGCTATTCTACTAAGTGATAATCAAAATTTTAAAATTTCTGCTAGGAGCAGTGGCACCCAATTGTATTCCCGGAGACTCCTCAGTCTGAGGCAGAAGGATTGTAGGTTCAGGTTAGTCTGAGCAATCTAGCAAGACTCTGTCTCACAATTAAAAATAATAAGTAATACGGATGTATTTTATTGGTAAAGCACCCCTGGGTTCAATCTCAAGTACCAATAATAATAATAATAATAATAATAATAATAATAACAGGACTCAAAAGAATTGATCCAGAGATGCAACTCCACCTATTACTGTGCCTATTACAGTCTTTTCTGGGAATTCGGAATGCAGAATTTGGAGAAAGTGATATGTGGAATCATGGCAGTAGAATCATACTATTTACAGTACTCTAGCTGAATAATTCCTGAGCTCTTTATTCTAAGGATCCAGAATCCACCTTAATTCTTATGTTTCTTAATGTGGGACCAATTAACTTCTGCTTGGATTATGAGAGATATAGATGATGCCTTTCAAATAAATTTTTCTGTGTTCTAAATTAGCCAAAGGAGATACTTATTTCTCACAAAAAAATGAACTTCAGTAATTAGAATACAAAGATTTACGGGCTGTATAAGGAAGCACGGGGGTAATTCCAAATCTGGTAGCTATTGAACAGGCTAGGAACAAGGGAACATTGTGAGAAATAAACTAGAAATAATACATTTTAAGGGTTCTGCCACAAAACGTGGGATCAGGGGACAAGTTTAAAATAAAAGCATAGCTCCAATCGTGTAAGAAATTGAACATGAGTCTCTAATTAATACTACTGTTGAGAAGTGTGGAGCATTCCCCAACACCCAGTTCTCTCTAGACAAATCCACATATGACCATATAAGCAGCTATCACTAACCACAGGGTTTGCCAGGGATTAAGTCATAAATAGAACTCAAGAAATGGAGCTACAAGTCCCACTCTAACCACCAACACCACTCCCTTCCTACAGTGCAGTTAGTGTGAAATAGTTTTTTAGGTTTCCCTTTCAAGTTTGTAATGAATTGAAGTAGGGTGGAAAAATTAAAAACAGGCCATGCACTAAAAAGGCATTTTTCTCTTCCATTTAAGGATCTCAAAATTTTAAAAAAAATAATAATTTAAGGATATTTTTGGAAATTAGAAACCAAAAATGTAGTTTTCCTCCACCAAGATTTTTTTTGTCTGAAAAAATTGCTGGAGCACTTAAAAAATAATCATAGAGACTTTTCATCTAAATATGAAATCAGATAACTTTTTCATCTCTTTCAGAAATAACATCTTTTAGAGAAAGACTATAATGAGTTATTTTCTTCAGATTCTTCAGCCAGACAAACCTTGAAAGGTTATTAACTAACTTTTATGTTTTAAGTTATATTAAACTATTAGTTTGTTATATGCTTTTTATTTTTCCAGTATAAAGGAAATTAGCATATTTCCAAGCAGAGAATTCAGAGGTTAAGGTAGTTTGGTGTCTGGAGATTCAGTAATTCATGAAAGAGTCTCTTTTTCTCCTTCTATTTCCTGTTTTCGAACTCCTTCCACTAGCACCATTCAAGCAAAGAGTAACACTGTGCTTCAGCTCAAATAGCTAAAAGTGACATTAATTATTTTATTTATTTACTTTTTGTTTGTTTGGGCAGCCTGCCTGCAGACAGTGGGACTTGGAGAACTTCATTGCCTTGTGGATGTGCTAACTTGAATTTTTTTCTGACAGAGATGATAACTTAATGACACTAATTTAAATTAAACAAGAGGTATGATTCCTGGGGCACTAATTGAAAATATTTTCCTGAGTCAAGGCTAAGTATTCAAAATAAAATTCTCTGTGTTCATATATTTATCATGTTTTGAAAACAGGAAGAAACAAGTGATTAAATGTATATATTTTTAATTTCAGCATTATACTGCTATACCAACAAAATCCATTGTGTTGTTCAAAAGATTGTGATATTTTAACATGCTCTTCATTGCACATTGCTGCTATTCTTTTGAAAATATATCTCATGTTCCAATAAGTATGTTTATGCTAATGCTAAATAATATCAATAGTTTAATTAATATAACTAGTAATTGCTTTTCAAAAAATAATGATGTCTCTTCAAACTAAATATTTTCATTAAAAAGAATTTTGTATGGAAGAAAGATTTGTGATTAAAACCAAGGATATGAAATTTAACAATCATGAGTAGTAATATTCAGTACATCCTGAACCTGAATAGGGTCGTTCTAGGGTATGACCTTGATTCCCCAGGGTTTATGCCTGGAGTAATCAACCTTGGTATTTCAAACCTCACATTCTTTTCTTTACCTCAGACCAGCTGAGCTTTCAAACCTTTGAATTCCTCTTTCATAATTTCAGTTCTTCATGATGCTTTGAAATGAATCTTTTCCAGAAATAGACTATTAGTCACAAAGAAAGGACTTAGCTTGGTTTCATGATCAGAGTTTCCCCCCATATTTAGCTTGTCCCATAATAACTGATTTTTGAAGTGATGAAACTGAATTTGTAGGTTCACTCAGTCCCGGATGGAATTTTCCACATCCTTTTACCTTCTTAGACTCTAGTTTCTGGTAACAGTTCTACTTTGTTCATTTGAAGGCTTATTCAGTAAGGATATATTTAATTTTTAAATTAAATACATTTTTCATTACTATTAATGTTTTATGGTGCTATAGTCTTTGACATATTTTGATAAGGATTTTCTGGATATAGTAAAATTAATTTGTCAAGGAAGCTATCAAGAAACTGTGAACCTGTTAATACAAAGATTTTGTTTTCCTATTTTTATTTTAAATCTCCGGGGGGTAATTCAATGTGTGGCACATAGTCAGTCTGCAATAAATATTTGTTGAATGCTTGAATGAATAATAAATCAATAAACATTTCTATAACTTGTTGACATAGACATTTTGAAAAGGTAACATTTGATCATCATAGTTCCTGCTGCTGTTACAAACATTAAAGAATTTACATATAAAATTTCTGAGCTAAAAAGAATGTTGAAGATTTTAAAAATTCAATTAACATATTAGAAATGAGAGAATAAGTATTAAAGTAGCCATTGATGTTAGACAAATTTACTTTATAGCGTCATATATTGATGAACTTGAATTAACATTTCACATTTATTTAAAAGTGTGCTAGTGTACCTTCAACTATGGGAAAATTCTTCCTTTTTACACTTTACCATCTAGCAGAGAAAGTATAAAGTTACCTCAGACATATATACACACACACACACATTTTTATAAGAAAAATAGTTAAAGGAATAAGTTTCTTTTACTTAAACCATATTTTCCCAGTGACTGCATATGAACAAAATTTAAGTAAATAGGTTATTTTTAGTTAAATCATATTTTCCCTTGACGGCAAATCAGTGTTTCTCAATCTTTTTCAGTCCAAGACACACCTATGAGCCTGCCAAGGCAAAGGTGAGAAAAAAAAAGACAATTTTATTCCTTAATCTCATTAAAAGATAACTATGATACTGGTCGCTCCCACTATAAATGTATCCTACATGCACGATCACTCCCCATTTCCTCCCTAAGTGTTTCTCACACAGTTTACAACTTATTTTCCATTCTCCATCAAACATTGGCAAAATGGGATGGAAGAAGCCTATGACATCACCAAACGCAGATTAATTTAAGATTTTCCTTAAATGTAGTTAGGAAGTACTGACTTCAGTTATAAACCCATTTATACCCTAACCCAAGGAAAAATATGACCTCAAATTACACCATGGAAATGTAATAAACTTTTCAAATTTGCTCATATAATGAAAAAGTAATATTTTCTTAAAAATGTAATTAAAACTTTCCCAAATTTGATAACATATTCAAGAAAAAGTACCTCTCTTAACCTGACTTCACAGAGAGAAATATGATTTTGAATGAATAATTTTATATCTTTTAAAGACCATTTCATTCAGCCTCTTCCCTAGAGCAATAGTTGGGACTTAACTATTCCAAGTATTAATCCTCTTTAAATTTTAAGATTTTCTTCTAACACTTATAGAATATTTAATACACAATTGTTTTTGTTTTAGTATCATTTAAAATTTTAAAGGGTATTTGAAAGGATGAGTTTTTCCAGATGATTCAAAATTCTTCCACGAGTATTCATATTATTATCATCACATTAAGTTGCAACAAATGTCTCCTTCTATAAAGTAATCAAAAAAGTTGTTATGAAATCCTCCAGGGCCCGGAGGAAGTTGCCTGCCAAAGCACTGCCCACCCCAGCACTACATCTCCAAATAGGCCACCCAAAACTAACTCATGGCCCACTCTTTCTACCCCATTTCTGAAAGTAGCTGCCTCCATCTTGGGACACCTCCATCACCATCTTGGTTTACCTTTGCAGCTACCATGGCCATTTTTAGTTGGAGAAGTTTCTATCTTTGGACACCAGCTGGGGCCTGGAATCTCAACACCAAGGTACCTATAGGTTGGCTGCCACCATTGCCACCAACTACGGACAACAACCAGGATCAGGAAAACCATAGCCAAGGTCCCTGCAGGCTTGGTTACACCTGAGGTCTCCCTGCTAGTTGTGCTAATAGCCACCATCTTGCTGCAGAGGCATGGAAGAGAGCCTGGCATGTGGTTGGTAGGTTGGAAGAGGAAGTGAGGGCATTGTGAACACTGCTGGCCCAGCCAACCAGTCTGGCACACGCCTGATTCCCAGGGCCAACTCAGGTGGCATTTGCTGGGACCCGATACCAGCTAGGTCTCTGACTCCCTCCCCAACCCAGCTTCCACCAAGCATGTGGTCCCACCAGTTACACAAACCCTAGTGTCCCAACACCCACCCTAGCCACTAACCTGCCCTGGTGTTTTCAGCTATGTGGATGACCTGCAGCTCTCCACACCTGGTCCTGATCTGCCTGGTACAGAATACATGACAGGTGCACAGGTCCCAGTGCTCAGGACCTCCAGAGAGTGATATCTTATTGGCAAATTAAAAGGGCAGAGGCAAGAAAGATACAGTTTAGATACTACATTAGAGACCAGGAATTGTGGAGTCTACAGGCAATGTAAGGGGCTGAGACCAGACTCCTATACTACACAGGTGGACCCCAAAGTCGATTCCTGGAGTGCAGTATTCCAACAGGGACTGGAAATTGCCATACCCTGCCTCTAGGAGTTTGGCCTCCAAGAGTTCTGCCTCCAAGACTAACCTTCACACCCTAGTAACCTTCACCATCCTGAGGGGGAGATGTCAGCAAACTCCACACAACCCCACTTTATTGAATGAGAAGGGAAGCAGAGAAGATATTGAACTATGACAGAAAAAAAATGTTCAATTTTTCTTTTAGATTTTCCTTTTCTTTTTTTCCTGCTCTCACATTCCCAACATTTGGAAACCAAGTACTCTTCTTGTATCAGGCTCCTGAGGACTTGGATATATGAATAGTATATATTACAGCAGTATATTACAGTTTTATTATATATTCTTATCTTTCTTTCTTTTTTTTTTAACTCTTTCTCTAGATATATATTCTCCTGTCACCTATCCGTTTCCCTGGAGTTTCTTTCTCTCTCTCCTGCTAACAGCCAACTTCTTTTGATTTTCTTTTACTCTTCCTATGATCTAATACCTCTATATTCTCACCTCTTGCTCATAAATCTCACACCCTACTCCCCCAACCCCCATTCTCTCTTTGTCCACCATTAGAAACTGCAGACACTTTTGCAAACCTACTATTATATTATAGATAATAAACACAGCATTTCTGTTTATTGCTACAAAATTATAAACATCTTAGTAGGAGCTATTTGATTTAAGGTTGCATATTGTTTACATTGGGTGCTGTTAATATTGATTTCTCCCTTGAAGGTGAGGTACTAGAAACCTGCAGGGACACTATAACTATATAGAGTAGAAAGAGTAATACCTTGAATCCCCAGTGCTAGAGGGGAAGACACAAAAACAACATGAAAAAAGAAAGGAAAGAAAATGCCCCAAAGATGCAACAAAAATAGAATCCATTGACAGCACAGTAGAAGAAATGTCAGAGAAGGAGTTCAGAATATACATAATTAAAATGAGCTGCAAAGTAAAGGATGATATGAGAGCAAATGCAGGCAATAAAACATCACTTCAATAAAGAGTTAAAAGAGCAAATGCAGGAAGCAAAAAATCTGTTATTAAACAGATAGAGATTTTGAAAAAAAAAAAAACAAAGAGAAATCCTTGAAATGAAGGGAAAAAAATTAAAAACTCAATAGAAAGCATCACCAACAAACTAGACCACTTGGAAGACAGAACCTCAGGAAAGGAAGACAAAATATTTAATCTTAAAAACAAAGTTGACCATGGAGCAAAGATGGTAAGAAACCATGAACAGAAACTCCAAGAATTATGGGATAACATGAAAAGACCAAATTTAAGATTTAGCAGGATAGAAGAAGGCATGGAGAAACAAATCAAAGGAATGCACAATCTTTTCAATTAAATAATATCAGAAAATTTCCCAAACCTGAAGAATGAAATGGAAAATCAAATAGAAGAGACTTATAGGACACCAAATGTACAAAATTACTACAGATTCACACCAACACACATTATAATAAAAATGCCTTGGATACAAAATAAAGGTAGAATTTTAAAGACCTTAAGAGAAAAGCATCAGATTACATATAGGGGGAAACCAATTCAAATATCAGCAGATTTCTCAACCCAAACACTCAAAGCTAGGAGGTCTCGGAACAACATATACCGAGCTCTGAAAGAAAATAGATGCCAACCAAGAATCTTATATCCAATTATATCCAGCAAAATTAGGCTTCAGATTTGATGATGACATAAAATCCTTTCATAATAAACAAAAGACAGAAGGATTTACAACTAGAAAGCCTGCACTACAGAACATTCTCAACAAAATATTCCATGAGGAGGAAATGAAAAACAACAATGTAAGTCAGCAAAGGTAGGAACTACACCAAAGGAAAAGCCAATCAATGGAGAAACCAAGTCAACTTAAAAACCAAAAATAAACCAACATGACCGGAAATACAAATTATATCTCAATAATAACACTGAATGTTAATGTCCTAAACTCATCAATCAAAAGACATAGATTGGCAGATTGGATTATAAAAACAAGCCCCAACAATATGCTGCCTTCAAGAGGCTTATCTCATAGGAAAAGACTTACACATACAGGAGGTGAAAAGATTGGAAGAAACATCATTCACATGGACTAAATAAATAAGCAGTGCTTTCCCTCTTCAAATCAGATGAAGTGGACTTCAAGCCAAAGTTAGTCAGAGGGATAAAGAAGGACATTTCATGCTTCTTAAGGAAATCATACATTAACAACACATAACAGTCATAAATATTTATGCTCCAAACAATGGAGCATCTACGTATGTCAATCAAATCCTTCTCAATTTCAAGAATCAAAGAGATCACCACACAATAATACTAAGTGACTTTAACACACCTCTTTCATCACTAGATAGCTCTTCAAAAAAAAAAAAAAAAAAACCCTAAACAAAGAAACTACAGAACTCAATATGACAATCAATTATTTTGACTGAACAGACTCATATAGAATATTTCATCCATAGACAAGTGAATACACTTTTTTTTCTCAGCAGCACATGAATCATTCTCTAAAATAAACCATGTTATGCCACAAAACAAGTCTTACCAAAGCCAAAAAATAGAGATTCTGTCCTGCATTCAATCAGATTATAATGGAATGAAACTAGAAACCAATGATAAAATAAAAAATACAAGCTATTCCAACACCTTGAGACTAAATAATACACTATTGAATCATGATAAGATAGCAGAAGACATCAAGGAGGAGATTAAAAAATTCTTAGAGGTAAATGAGAACACCCATACAATACATAAAAATCTCTGGGACACTATGAAGGCAGTGCTAGGAGGAAACTTCATTGTATTGAGATCATTCATTAAAATAATAAAAAGTCAACAAATAAATGACCTAATATTACATCTCGAAGCCCTGATCAAGGAAGAACAAAGCAAAACTGAAAGTAGTAGAAGACAGGAAATAATTAAACTCAGAGCTGAAATCAATGAAATTGAAACAAAAGAAATGATTGAAAATTTAACAAAACAAAAAGTTTATTCTTTGAAAAAATAAACAAAATTGATAAACCCTTAGCCACACTAACAAAGGGAAGGAGAGCGAAAACTCAAATTACTAAAATTCATGATGAAAAAGGAAATATCATGATGGACACTATTGAAATATAAAACATAATTAGAAGCTATTTTGAAAATCTATATGCCAACGAAATAGGAAATCTCAAAAACATTGACAAACTTATAGAGACATATGATCTACCCAAACTGAATTGGGAGAATGTACACCTTTAAAACAGATCAATTTCAAGTAATGAAATAGAAGCCACATCAAAAGAATACCAATCAAGAAAAACTCAGGACTAAATTCTCAGCCAAGTTTTATAAGATCTTCAAAGAACAACTAATACCAATACTCAAATTATTCCATGAAATTGAAAAGGAAGGAACCCTTCCAAGCTCATTCTATGAAGTTAGTGTCATCCTGATATGAAAACCAGAAAAAGACACATCAAGGAAAGAAAACTTCAGATCAATATCCTTGATGAACACACATGCAAAAGTTCTTTATAACATTCTGACAAATCACATACAAAAACATATTAAAAAGATAGTGTACCATGATCAAGTGGAGTTCATCCTAGGGATGCAAGGTTGGTTCAACATCTGGGAATCAATTAACATAATTCATCAGATCAATTACTTAAAGATAAAAATCATATGATCATCTCAATAGATGCAGAAAAAGCACTGGACAAAATACAGCACCCCTTCACATTCAAAACACTAGAAAACCTAGGAATAGTAGGAACTTTCTTCAACATTATAAAGGCTATCTATGCTAAGCCCAAGGCCAACATTATTCTAAATGGAGAAAAATTGAAAGCAGTCCCTCTAAAAACTGGAACAAGACAGGGTTGCCCTCTTTCACCACTTCTGTTCAACATAGTCCTTGAAACTCTAGTCATAACAGCTATACAGATGAAAACAATTAAAGAGATATGAATAGGTAAAGAACTCAAACTGTCATTATTTGCCAACAACATGATTCTATATTTGGAGGATCGAAATAATTCCACCAGAAAATTTCTTGAACTAATAAATTCAGCAATTTAGCAGTATATAACATCAACACCAATAAATCAAATACATTTCTAAAAGTCAGTGATGGATACTCTATTCTTAATAGCCTCAAAAAAAAAAATCTTGGGAACTGATCTAACAAAAGAGGTGAAAGATCTCTACAATGAAAACTACAAAAAACTAAAGAAGGAAAATAAAGAAGACCTTAGAAGATTGTCCATGTTCTTAGATAGGCAGAATTAATATTGTTGAAATGGTCATACTACCAAAAAGTGCTATTCAGATTTAATGTGATTCCTATTTAAATCATAATGTCATTCTTCACAGAACTAGAAAGAGAAATCATGAAATTCATTGGGAAAAATAAGAGATGCAGAATAGCCAAAGCAATCCTTAGCAGGAAGTGAAGCAGGGGGTATCACAATACCAGATTTTAAACTATACTACAGAGTAACAATAACAAAAACAGCATGGTGTTGTCATCAAAATAGGCAGGTAGACCAATGGTAAAGAATAGAAGACACAGAGAAAAACCCATGTAAGTACAGTTATCTCATACTAGAAAAAGGTGCCAAAACATACAATGGAGAAAAGATAGCCTGTTCAACATGTGGTGCTGGGAAAACTGGAAATCAATATACAACAAAATGAAATTAAACCCCTATCTCTCACCCTGCACAAAAGTCAACTCAAAGTGGACTAAGAACCTAGGAATTAGACCAGTGACCCTGCATCTAGTAGAAGAAAAAGTAGACTCAAATATTCAATATGTCAGCTAAGGACATGACTTCCTTAACAAAACTCCTATAATATAATGCAAGAAATAAAATCAAGAATCAATAAATCAGTTTAATTCAAACTAAAATGCTCTTGGCAAAGGAAACAATCAATAATGTGAGAAGAGATGGTACAGAATGGAAGAAAAATAGCACTAATCTCCAGAACATATAAAGAGCTCAAAAAACTGAACACTACCCCCCCCATAACCCAATCAATAAATAGGCTTAGGAACCAAGCAGAAACTACAGTGGACAAATATATGAAAAAATGTTCAACATCTCTACAATTAGAGAAATGCAAATCAAAACTATTCCAAGATTTCATCTCACTCCAGTCAGAATGACAATTATCAAGAACACAGGCAACAATAAATGTTGGTGAGTATGTGTGGGGGAAAGCACAGTCATACATTGATGGAGCAAGGGAATAATGGAGGAACTTTAGATTGGGCAGAGGGGAGTGGGGGGATGTGTGTGGTGGAAAGGATGATGAAATGACAGTCATGTACATGTTTGATTGAACAAATGGTGTGACTCTGCATTGTGCACAATCAGAAAAATGAAAATTTGTCCTCCAAACAGATAAAAAAATGTGAATGTGATATATATACCCAAGGAAATATTATTGCTCAGCCTTGAAGAAGAATAAAATTATGGCATTTGCTCATAAATGGATGAAGCTGGAGAACATCATGCTAAGCAAAATAAGGCAATCCCAAAGAACCAAAGGTCAAATGTTTACTCTGATATGTGAATGCTAATTACCAATAAGGCAGGGTTGGTTAGGGAAGAATAGAGGTACTTTGAATTTGACAGAATGGGGTGAATGAGGGGAGGGGTATGCAAGTAGGAAGGATAATAGAATGAATCAGACATTATTACTCCACATGCATATATGATTACACAACTGTTGTCATTCTGCATTGTGCACAACCAGAAGAATGAGAAGGTATACTCCATTTATGTATGATGTGTCAAAATGGATTCTACTTTCATGTATAACTAATTTGAACAACAAAAAAAATAAATTTTTAAAATAAAAATAATTTTTAAAAGTGGAATGAAATTCTGATACAGTGCAAAACAGAAAATCAGTAGGAGTTATTTTCTTTGGTTATAGTTAGAAGAACTCTGAAATATTCTACACAGAAGAAGAATTAATTAACTGATTTCTAGTATAAATTTTGTCACAAGGTATGTCGGTCAGTTTTGAGTAACTGTGAGTAAAATACCCAATAAGAACAACTTAGAAGAGGAAAAGTTTATTTGGTTCATTGTTTCAGAGATTCAGTCTAGGGTCAGTAACTTCCATCACTCTGAGCAGATCATCAATTGCTAGGGACAAAATAATGCCCAAGGCATGCCTCTTGTGACTGCTTCCTCTAGCCATAGCCCATCTGCCTACAGTACCACCCAGCAATTCATTTAAATTATTTTTTTAAGCAGCAGATGGATTTTATTTATTTATTTATTTATTTTTACAGAATGCATTTTGATTCATTGTACACAAATGGGGTACAACTTTTTGTTTCTATGGTTGTACAGGATGTAGATTCACACCATTTGTATACATGTACATCAAATGGACTAATTCACTGATTAAGTTATAGCTCTCATAATCTTATCATTTCACCTCCTACGTTAACACAGGAACTTTGGGGAGATACCTCATATCAAAACCATAGTACAATGGTAAAAATGTGATTGATTAAGAAATTGAGCATTAGTAGTTTTGGGTGGAAAAAAAAAGCTAAGATCTTTTGGGTTATTTATTGGAGCTCATCATTAGAGTTTATGGAGATGAGATACATTTCCACTTTAAATGTGCTTTTAAAATTTTTGCATTTATTTGAATAATTGTTGAATAAAATAAATACCTTATTCAGATTCCTATCTTTTGAAAAGAAATCAGAACCTTGCTGAACTCAAGGTAAGCTCAGTGAGGTAAATACTGACTATGCTCTGGTTTCTTTGGAATCCTTCGATTTCCTTTCTAAGGTAAAATAGTTATCCAGGAGTGATTCCTCGGTGTTCTTTTCAAAGTGACAAACATGTCACAGTTACGTCTTAAGCACCACCCATCTAAAATCATAAGTTTAAATATCTGTTTTTCATTATTAAAATGTATCATATCTATGGAAAGTTAGTGGTTAGTTCTGTGATGCAAGGTACTTAGCAATTTTATATTGTTTGGAGTATGCACAATTCCTATAATTGGGGAGCATTTATTTCAGGGGGAAGAAAAGAACATAGAGGTAGAGCTGAGAGTTAGATAGAGATATATATAAATTCATATAGTTGCATACTGAGATGTTGGTTATGTGAATGCCAAAGCAAACTCATGGATAACACAAACTGATATTGACATCCACTTCTTCAGGAGGGTCTACTGAGTTCCTCTGAGTTTCTGGAGGAGCTTCCTAAAAATTTGGAAAGACAGCACCTGGCTAATTTAGAGAAAGGGTCTTTTTCTACATGTTCCAATATTTTGTGTTGTTACTCCTAAGAAAATCCAGTGGACAGATTCGCACGTGCTTTTATTGCAATTACACAAAATGTACAAATTGACTTTGAGAAAACTGATTTATAATTGGTAATTATGAATGTGGTATGAGGCTAGCTGGTCTTTTGAAACTGCACTTTTTAGACTGAAAAGTCTAAGTGTGTGTATATATGTATATCTCTGATGGAAAGAAAGAGTTGATTTTTTTCCTAACATATACATAGGTATAATAATATTTTTACTCTGAACATGTAGATTAAATATATCCTCTATATATGAGTGTTTTCATTCTAAATATTCTTTTTTTTAAATTAAGTTATTTCATTGTGGAGATACTTGATAGATGAACTAAATGTGAAACAGTAAAATGACAATCCTCTGAAAAAATGAAATGTATATATGTGTATAAAATCACAAATAATATAAAACCTTGCTAATAAAGCATTTTAAAAATGCGTACTCATTTTAGTGTTATTATATTTATTATCATACTATTGTTTTATTGATATCATACTTTTAAATAACATTTTTATTTTCCCTAACCTCAGTGTTTGTCCAGAAACATGGTTTGAATTATTTTATATAATATTTTCCAGTAATCCTCTCTTGATACATTTTAAATTCTCTCCTAATACCTCTTACTATATATTTCTTATAAAAACCCAAATCAGTTATGACATTCATGGATTCATTGCCAAAGATTTATCAGTTTTTTGAGTACAGAAAACTTGCTACAGGTTGTGGTGCTTGTACCTTACAACTGAAACCCAGAAAATCATTCTGACTCTGTTAAATTTGTTTCTGCTCAGAGACAATAGACTTGGAATTAAACATTATTCTGCACACCAGAAACATCCCCACAGTTTTGAGAAAATATCAGTAACTTTCAACTAAATTATGAAATATTTATTTGGTACACACAGGCCCAAGGAAAGTTATCTTTATTTAGTTTTTTATTACATGTCATTTGCTCTTTTGTTTCTAAATTTGATTTTTATTGAAAGATATATAGTTTGGGTGCATTTTTTCTAAAACCTATCTCATGTGCTATATTCTGTCTCTCAAAGCAGTCCACATTGTACAATTCATCTCACTTTGCTAGCAGTTTTTGTCTTCCAGAAAAGCCATAACCTGTGTATTTCATCAACAAGTTTTTACTCTTTACTTATGGAAGTATCTTGGAGACTTACATACAGAATTTGAATATAAACTTTAAGTTTTTAATTCATGATTTATAATTTTCCAACCACTTACAACATGTCTGAAATAATTTTATCTATGTAACAATGTGTTTCATGAATGCCTTCACAGGCTCTACCACTAAACCTGGCCATTTCTCAAAAGAATTTGCGGTACCTACGGCAGTCCTGTATCTTTGCATATTTCACTTAAATTTTCTGTAAATTCAACATGAGTGAAGACTTATTTTGTCAGTATAGAAACTGACACTGAAATTTGTACAGTTGGAAAATTGTTTTAACAATTTCTAGTCAACCAGGATCTATTAGGTTAGTACATATATATTTAAAAGAGAAATAATTTAACTTAGGAAATTGATTACACTGAGTGTTTGATCTGTGATGTTTACAGAGACATCCTAGAGATTGGTACCCACTTAAAGTATCATCCCTATTGCCAGGAATACCAGTAGATAGAGGAGAAAAAATACCCTGAATTTTCCTTATGCTCTGTCCTCTTTACTCAACTAATGCCTGCTGTCATGAGAGCAACTAAATTATGGGGCTTCAACTCTTCTGTGACAGAGGAGATGCCTCTTTTGGGAACTCTTATGTGAAGGTGATGATTTGAGACTGCCCAGGTGCTATGCTGATGCCCTGTCCAGTCAGAGGTTCTGTGCCAGCCAACTATTACTCATAGCTCATGAGTACATTAAACATTGCCCTACTGATAGATGGGAAAAGCTTCTATGAAGAAGGCAAAAGCCTTCTAAAATTTAGGCAAAGTGAGACTTTCATTAAAAACTTACCATCTTAAATTTTTAAAAATTAATTTGTTTAAAAAATCCCATTCATACTAAATAAGTTTATAGATTCTCTATAATCTCAAACAAAATTTAGCAAAGGGTTTTTGGAATTTATCTGAAAAAATATAAGGGTGAAAATATCAGAGATATTAGTTTTTATTGAGGAACTATAATAAGGACTTATTCCACATGCGATTGGAGTGGAGTATGTACTTATTTACCCATGAAGTATTTAATGAGCTCCTTACTAGGCGATGGACAATCATATCTTAGAAACAAACAGGGAATGTTTCTCTCTTCATGAAGCTTGCAATATAATTGAAAAGATGGAAAATAAGAAAAAAACTGACAAATGAGTAAGCAATATCATTACAGAATAGGATAATTTCTATAGATTGTAGGAGTCTATCACAGAAAGACCAGGACATAGGACATATCTTTAGAGGAAGTGACATTTGAGTAGATTCATCAAGATGTAAAGTAAGAATTAATCAGCTTTTTGCATAACTGAGGAAATAACATTTTCCTTACTTCTCGCTGTATGACGTCAAGCAAATGTCTTAATCTGCCTTATTCTTCAGCTGGAAAATGAGAATGTTCTAGTATCTTTCTCACTGAAGGGTTAGAAAAATGAGATTTGATGTGTGGAGTACCTAAAACAGTGACAGAAACATATTACGTTTCAGTGAATATTGACCAGTTTTTAACAAGAAAAGTCATGATACTCCATTAAAAATAGATATAAGCAGAAAATTTAACTAAAAATATAGAATAATCCCGTTTTATGTACACTTTATTTTCATTGGCCATCCAAAAATACAAAAAAGTCATATAAGTTTTTTCTTTGCACACATTTAAACCATTCTATTTAAAATTTTATAGAACACACAGAATTTTAAAACTTTATTATTTTCAAATGTCAGAATGCAATGGCAGATCTCAAATCTTGGAGCAATATGCATTTTAATAGAACTTAATGTTTATTAATATATGATAGACATCAGTGAAATCCAGTTATTGAGACAAGTAGGCAGGAAGCAGAAATCTAGAATTAATTACAAATCTTCAAAAGAATCTTTCTGGGATGCAAGATGGCAGACTAGAGGGTGACTGCATCTCCTGTCACTCCAGAATCGAGGATTCAAGAAGTGAAGGCATTGAGAGACTCGGACTAACATAGAGCCATGGGGTGAGTCTCCCCCACCGGGTAGAACTCGGCCTGGGAGGCAGTCCCGGACAGGGGCGGCTCCTCAGAGCAGGGCAGGGCAGCTAGAGTCTTCTCCAGAGAGCTCTGCTCCCACTGGCAGTGGGCTCCTCCCACATGGCCTGCTTCTCGGAGCAGGCCGCCCAATGAGAGCCTTTCTGCACAGAACCAGCTCCAAGTCCCGGAGCCAGCAGCGAACTCCAGCCCACAGGCGGCCTCTGGGATCAGGGCAGGGCAGCCAGAGACTTCTCCAAGCAGCCCTGCACACTCTGTGGCAGGCTCCTTCCACGGCCAGCTTCTCAGAGCAGACAGCCCAGTGAGAGCCTTTTTTGCACAGAGCCAGCTCTAAGCCCTGGAACCAGTAGCAGGCTAGGGGCAGCTTTCTTCGGAATTACTACATTATCAAGTTCCTCCAAGACTTCAGGCTACTGAAGGCTGGGAGGTGATATACTGGAAATCTACAGGGACACTATAAGCCAATAGAGAAAATCTGCAATATCTCAGAGTCCCACTGATATTTGACCAATATGAGAAAACAAGGAAAGAAAATGTCCCAAACAAACCTACATACTATATCAATAAAACCCAATGACAACACAGCAGAAGAAATGTCAGAAAGGGAGTTCAGAATGTACATAATTAAAACAATCAGGGAAGCAAACGAGGAGATGAAAGAGCAAACGTAGGCATTAAATGATCGCACCAATCAACAGTTAAAAGAGCAAATACAGGAAGCAAGAGATCATTTCAATAAAGAAGTAGAGATACTGAAAAAAACAAAACAAAACAGAAATACTTGAAATGAAGGAAACAATAAACCAAGTTAAAAACTCCATAGAAAGCATAACCAATAGGATAGAACACCTGGAAGACAGAACCTCAGACACTGAAGACAAAATATTTAACCTTGAAAACAAAGTTGAACAAACAGAGAAGATGGTAAGAAATCATGAACAGAATCTACAAGAATTATGGGATATCATGAAGAGGCCAAATATAAGAATTATTGGGATTGAGGTAGGCTTGAGAAACAAACCAAAGGAATGAACAATCTATTCAATGAAATAATATCAGAAAATTTCCCACATCTGAAGAATGAAATGGAAAACCAAGTACAAGAGGCTTGTATAGGACTCCAAATATACAAAATTACAACAGACCCGTAGCAAGGCACATTATTATGAAAAAACCTAACATACAAAATAAAGACAGAACTTTAAAGGCCGTGAGAGAAAAGAATCACATTAAATTCAGGGGGAAACCAATAAGATTATCAGCAGATTTTTCAATCCAGACCCTAAAAGCTAGAAGAGACTGGAACAACATTTACCAAGCCCTGAAAGAAAACGGATGCCAACCAAGAATCTTATACCCAGCAAAACTTACTTTCAAATTTGATGACGAAATAAGATCCATCCATGATAAACAAAAGCTAAAGGAATTTACAAAAAGAAAGCTGGCATTACAGAACATTCTCAGCAAAATATTCCATGAGGAAGAGATGAAAAGCAATCATGCAAAGCAGCAACGGGAGTAACTTGCCTAAAGGAATAGCCAAATAAAGGAGAACCAAATCATGTCAAAAAACAAAAATGAGTCAAATGACTGGGAATACAGATCATATCACAATAATAACCCTGAATGTTAATGGCCTGAACTCATCAATCAAAAGACATAGACTGGCAGATTGGATTAAAAGAAAAATCCAACAATATGCTGCCTGCAAGAGACTCATCTCGTAGAAAGAGATACCCATAGACTAAAGGTGAAAGGATGGGAAAAAACATACCATGCACATGGACAGAGCAAAAAGCTGGAGTATCCATCCTTATTTCAGATAATGTGGACTTCAAGCCAAAACTAGTCACAAGGGATAAAGAAGGACATTACATACTGCTTAAGGGAAGCGTAAATCAGCAAGACATAACAATCATAAATATCTATGCCCCAAACATTGGCTCATCCATGTATGTCAAAGAAATCCTACTTAATTCCAGAAATCAAATAGACCACAACACAATAATACTAGGCAATTTTAACACACCTCTTTCACCACTGGATAGATCGTCCAAAAAAAAACTGAATAAAGAAACCATAGATCTCAATAACACAATCAACAATTTAGATTTAACAGACATATATAGAATATACTATCCAACAAAGAATGAATAACTTTCTTCTCAGCAGCACATGGATTCTTCTCTAAATTAGACCATATTTTATGCCACAAAGCTACTGTTAGCAAATACAAGAAGATAGAGATACTACCTTGTATTCTATCAGATCATAATGGATTGAAATTAGAAATAAATGATAGAATTAAAAACAGAAACTTCTCCAATACATGGAGATTAAATAATACACTATTATATGATGAATGGATAACAGTAGACATCAGGAGGGAAATAAAAAAATTCTTAGAAGTAAACAAGAACAAAGACACATCATATCAAAATCTCTAGGACACTATGAAAGCAGCACTTAGAGGAAGATTTATTTCATGGGGCGCATTCAACCAAAGTAGAAATCAACAAATAAATGACTTAACACTACAGCTCAAAGTCCTAGAAAAAGAAGAGCAGGCCAACACCAAAAGCAGTAGAAGACAGGAAATAGTTAAAATCAGAGGCAAAATCAACAAAATTGAAACAAAAGAAACAATCGGAAAAATTAACAAAATAAGTAATTGGTTCTTTGAAAAAATAAACAAAACTGATAAACCCTTAGCCACACTAACAAAGAGAAAGAGAGAGAAAATTAAAATTACTAAAATTCGGAATGAACAAGGAAATATCACAACAGACACGAGGGAAATATAAAACATAATTAGAAGCTATTTTGAAAATCTATATTCCAACAAAACAGAAAACCTCGAAACATCAACAAGTCTCTAGAGACATATAAATTATCTAAACTGAATGAGGAGGATATACACAACTTAAATAAATCAATTTCAAGCAATGAAATAGAAGAGGTCATCAAAAGCCTACCAACAAAGAAAAGTCCGGGACCAGATGGGTTCTCAGCCGAGTTCTACAAAACCTTTAAAGAACAGCTCATTCCAATACTTCTTAAAGTATTCCATAAAATAGAAGAGGAGGGAACCCTCTCAAACTCATTCTGTGAAGCCAATATCACCCTGATACCTAAATCAGACAGAGACACATCAAGGAAAGAAAATTTCAGACCAATATCCTTAATGAACATCGACCCAAAAACTCTCAAGAAAATTTTAGCAAATCACATACAAAAATATATTAAAAAGATGGTGCACCATGATCAAGGGGGTTTTATCCCAGGGATGCAAGGTTGGTTCAACATCCGGAAATCAATAAATGTCATTCACCATATCAACAGACTTTAAGTTAAGAATCACATGATTATTTTGATACATGCAGAAAAAGCATTTGATAAAATACAGCATCGCTTCATGCTCAAAACACTAGAAAAATTTGAAATAGTGGGAACGTTCCTTAACATTGTAAAGGCCATCTACACTAAGCCCATGGCCAATATCATTCTAAATGGTGAAAAACTGAAAGCATTCCCCCTAAAAACTGGAACAAGGCAGGGATGTCCTCTTTCACCATTTCTATTCAACATCGTCCTTGAAACTCTAGCCAGAGCAATTAGACAAACCGAAGAAATTAAAGGGATACGAATTGGAAAAGAAGAACTCAAACTATCCCTGTTCACTGATGACATGATTATATATTTAGAGGAACCTGGAAATTCCACCAGAAAACTTTTAGAACTCATAAGTGAATTCAGTAAAGTAGCAGGTTACAAGATCAATGCTCATAAATCCCATGCATTTTTATACATAAGTGATGAATCTTCAGAAAGAGAAGTTAGGAAAACTACCCCATTCACAATAGCATTGAAAAAAATAAAATACTTGGGAATCAATCTCACAAAAGAGGTGAAAGACCTCTACAATGAGAATTACAGAACACTAAAGAAAGAAATTAAAGAAAACCTTAGAAGATGGAAAGATCTCCCATGTTCTTGGATAGGCAGAATTAATATTGTCAAAATGGCCATACTACCAAAAGTGCTATACAATTCAATGCAATTCCAATTAAAATCCCAATGATGTACCTTACAGAAATAGAGCAAGCAATTATGAAATTCATCTGGAAGAATAAGAAACCCAGAATAGCTAAAGCAATCCTCAGTAGAAAGAGTGAAGCAGGGGGTATTGCAATACCAGATCTTCAACTCTACTACAAATCAATAGTAACAAAAACGGCATGGTATTGGTACCAAAATAGACCGGTCGATCAATGGTACAGAATAGAGGACATGGACACAAACCCAAATAAATACAATTTTCTCATACTAGACAAAGGGGCCAAAAATATGCAATGGAAAAAAGATAGCCTCTTCAACAAATGGTGCTGAGATAACTGGAAAACCATATGCAACAGAATGAAATTAAACCCCTATCTCACCCTGCACAAAAATCAACTCAAAATGGATCAAGGACCTCGGAATCAGACCAGAGACCCTACATCTTATAGAAGGAAAAAGTAGGTCCAAATCTTCAACCTGTTGACTTAGGATCAGACTTCCTTAACAGGACTCCCATAGCCCAAGAAATAAAAGCAAGAATCAACAACTGGGATAGATTCAAACTAAAAAGGTTTCTCTCAGCAAAGGAAACTATCCGTAATGTGTAGAGAGAGCCTACACAGTGGGAGAATATCTTTGCCCCTCATACTTCAGATAGAGTGCTCATTTCCAGAATCTATATAGAACTCAAAAAACTCTACACCAAGAATACAAATTATCCAATCAAGAAATGGGCTAAGGAAATGAACAGACACTTCACAGAAGAAGTACAAGCAATCAGCAGATACATGATAAAGTGTTCAACATCTCTAGTAATAAGAGAAATGCAAATCAAAACTACCCTAAGATTCTATGTCACCCCAATTAGAATGGCGATTATCAAGAACACAAGCAACAATAGTTGTTGAGGAGGATGTGGGGAAAAAGGTATACTTATACATTGCTGGTGGGGTTGCAAATTAGTGCAGCCACTCTGGAAAGCAGTATATAGATTCCTCAGAACGCTTGGAATGGAACCACCATTTGACCCAGCTCTCCCACTCCTTGGCCTATACCCAAAGGACTTAAAATCAGCATACTACAGAGATACAGCCACGTCAATGTTCATAGCTGCTCAATTCACTATAACCAGATTGTGAAACCAACCCAGATGCCCTTCGGTTGATGAATGGATAAAGAAACTGTGGCATATATATACAATGGAATATTACTCCGCCATGAAGAATGATAAAATTATGGCATTTGGAGACAAATGGATGAAATTGGAGAATATCATGCTATGTGAGATAAGCCAATCTCAAAAAACTAAAGGACGAATGATCTCGCTGATAAGTGGATGATGACATACAATGAGGGGTGGGAGGGGTTAGCATTAGGGTTAGATTTAGGGTTAGGGTTAAGGAGGGGGGCAAGAATGGAGGAAGGAAGGACTGTATAGGGGGAAAAGAGGGGTGGGAGGGGTTCAGGGAAGGAAAAAAAATAACAGAATGAATCAAACAACATTACCCTATGTAAATTTATGATTACACAAATGATATGCCTTGATTCCATGTACATCAGAGAAACAACATGTATCCCATTTGTTTACAATAAAAAAAACAAAAAAGAATCTTTCTGTCTGGCACCTTGAAGTTCATTGAGGTTTCCACTGTCTTATAAGCAAAGAAACAGATCAATAGCAACCATAATAATACATTGGAAGAGAAAGTTTAGAAATATAATGTTTCTCAGTAGGAAATACTTTGCATACCACAAATCTGAATTTGCATTTGAATTACAAACAAAAGTTTTCAACTGCTCTCCAAAAATAATTCTGATATATATATTTGGGGAAATCGTAATAGGGTATTTCGATGAGAGTTGGGAAAAATAAATTCCAACATGTAACAAGGAGTGCTCATATCATTTGAGACCTGATTTTGAGAATATTTCCCTTTGCTCTTACTAAAATAATGTTAATTATAGGGCAAAATAACAATAACAACATCAATACATCTTCTCTTCAAATATGACCAAATAATAAAACAAAACAAAAAAAACAAGGAAAATACATATGGAGTCCATATATCGTTTGTAATCTTTGCTACTCTAGGGTTTCAAAATGAGACCTGTGTGAATCACATTCCTTCATGAGATTTTTGCCAATTCCTGAAGGCTGCCACTGTCTTAATCTCTCTGACACTAAGGAAAGAGTACCTTTTTCCCATGGGCAACCTGTATCCAAGGATTCTATTGCAATAGAGGTATAAATGTCATACTAACTCAATTCTAAAAAATTCTTAAAATCCTTTCTGGCTCCAGCATTCCCTGGAGAATTATTTGAATTTCTCATTGCATTGGCATTGCAATTTAACAATTCTGTCAGCCCAATCTTCAGGCCTTCATTCTTATATAATCTTTATCCTGAAGACAGTCTCCAATAAACATTAAAAAATCATTTAAATCAGTTTCCTGGGAACATTATCTAGGAGGGTCAATGTCAGAAGAGATTCAAAGAAATGGAAACAAAAATGAGATTTTTTAAATTGAATCATCAGGTGTTTATGGTAATGAAGACACTTTTGCTTGTAGTAGGTAAGGTATGATTAACTCCTGGCCTATGTTAATGTTGTAATTGTTAAAACTTTTGCCTATGATAAACTTGAATGAAATACTAGGGGAGTAAATATCTGAGCAATTGCCATATCCCAAACATATGAGATCAAGGAAAGTGAAAAATATGAAAATGAATGATTGGTATTAAAAGCAATTGATGAATCAGAAAAAAAATGGAAGTATGAGATGATTAACCACCAAATTAAAGAAAATAAAGTAGCACAATAAAGTGCTTCTTCTTTTTTTTATTTTTATTTTTTCATTCTCTGACAAAACAAACAACTGAGTATCAAGCCCAGCATAAAATTAAAAGAGTGACATATTTGCAGCGGAGGTTGAATAGCCAAACTGCAAAAGTGTGGTATGCCAGCCTGGAACATGTTAGGTGATGGAGTATAGGATGGGTACATCTGACTCAGTTCCAAAGCCTGGCAGGTTGCAGCCAGTATGACCTTTCTTTTGGACCAGATGTGCTCACCTTTCATATTTTTCCCTGGTAGAAGTTTCTCGTTGCTGGTATCTCTTAATCCTGGGGGTCTCCATTGCAGCTTTGGCTTCTATTATGGTTTCAATATGAGATGTCCCCCAGAAACTGACAGGTGAAACAATGTAAAACGTTCAGAGGTGAAATGATTGGATTATGAGAACCTAAATCATCAGTGCATTGATTCACTGATACAGATAAACTGGGTGATAAATCTAGGCAGGTAGGGTGTGGCTGGAGAAGATATGCCTTTGCAGTATATATTTTGTCCCTGTGAGCAGAAGTCTCTGTTTCCTTGTTGCCATGTCCTGAGATGATTTCCTCCTTCATACTCTTCTGTCATGCTGTTCTGCCTCATCTCAGGCCTATGCACTGACACTTCAGAAACCATGAGTGCCAAATAAACTTTTCCTCCTCTAAAGTTGTTTTTACAAGGACTTTTGGTCACAGTGCTGAAATAGCTGACTAAAACAGCTTCCTTCTCACAGCTTCATGCATGACCCTTTCAGGAGCTGCCCATAGAGATTCCAACTCTTCTATGCTTTCTTTGCCTGGCTTCTCAGGCCTTCTTTTGAAATTTCAGTGAAATCTTCCATGACCCTCTAACTCTAGTATCCTTCATTCCTGCAGAACCAGCACCACATTGACTAAGCTAAAGTCTGCTGCCAGCTCAAGCACTTGTCAGGTCTCCTTGAACTATGGCTATAGCTATCTCTGAGTGGCTAGGCATCTGAGTCAAATCCACTCTTAGGGACACAGCTTTTATAGGTGGCCCTAGCACTCTCTTCTTAAAGCAATGTCTTTCAAATAAGTTTTCACTTTTACACCCTTGAGTGTGTAATTGGTGTGGTCTTACTAACTCCTGAGATGCCTTCAAAAATTTTCCTATCATATCTGTACAAAGACCTTAACTTCTCTTTAGTGGCAGTGATCTCTTCAGCAATCTCATCTTGCTTGACCCTGGTTATACCCATGGTTTTCCAGTGAAACTGCAAGTTTTAAAAATCTTCTTGACCTTCTGCTTTCAATTCTTATGGTAACCTGGCTTAAAGCATCCAGCAATATGCATGTATCATCTGGCCATTCTGCAGTATATCACTCTGATCCACTATATTGATAACAGTATATTCAACTGAATGATCATAGTTTTACCTATGTTGAAGATCTTGATAATTCACAACTGTTACATAAAATGGGGGACAAAAATATGAAGATTCGGAGCCTGCCATATTAGTAAAGAGTTTAGGGGTCCCATTGCCTGTTTCGTGCCTGTGCATCTCCTCCAAAGTAAAAGAAAACTTACTATATCTCATGCATTTCATCATTAAGAAGGAAGAATAATATTTGGTAGGCAGTCTATTCCAGATTACACTGTGAATCTGGTCTGTTTATTGGGTGATACAAAAGGTTGCTTACTTTAGATAAGGCTCAGAGCAGGAAAAGGCCCTATAATACATCTATGTCCTGATGCTTGGACTTTAGTATGAGAATATCAAGAGTGGCAAAATATTCTATGAAAGCCCTACTAGAGGGAGCTTGAGCTGTTGGAATGGAAACATTCTTTCAAGGTCATTCTATTGTATACTTATATATTCGAGAGAACATCCCCATGAACAAAGCACTAAAAACTAATTAGACTAAATGGCTTGGCCAGTTGACAAAAGCTAGTATCTATAATTGGCTCTCCCAGTGTTGGCACAAGGGACACAATAAGCCCCACAATGAAAAAAACCCATGCTATTTGAAGCAATAATTGAAAGCAATAATGATGAAAGAAATGGAGGCTACACTTAACCCCAATAATTTCAGTTGACCAAGGCAGAGAAAATGATTGCTATTGATGATGTCCCATGAAAAGCATGACTGGTACTGAGCCTCTGATATAATATCATCTCTCAAAGAAACCAACCAGCATTTGGTGGCAAGTTGATTACACTGTACTGCTTCCACTTGGAGTAGCAACAATTTATCTTGATTGTATTCAGTCACCTCCAGGCTATGGAGTGATTAATGTATTCATACAATGTGCACAATATTATATCAGACAAAAAATTCACTTTAAAACGGCAAAGGAAATTAGCAAATAAACATATGATAATAGAATCCAGCAGTTCTATCACATATTGCATGACTAGAATTTGCTGCCCTGAGACAGTGATGGAATAACTTTGTGAAGGAAACAACTGGGATAGCAACTTAGAATTGACCTCTGCTGAACTGCTAGTATATACCCATATGTGTAGTAATGTGTATATGTTCTCTATATATAAATATATACATACATAAATCTGAATACTATGTTTTTAGGTATTTTATATTAAAAATATCAAAGTATTAAAAATATCAAAGTGTATACAAAACAAATTTAGAAAAATGAGTTGGGCATAGATTAAACAACATTGAAATTTATTATTATTTCTTAATATTTCCTGTTATGTTGATATTTACTCTAAATTATAAGAAATTAATAATGTCAGAGATATGATAGAAATGGATTCATTATTTTTGAAAATCTTTACATGTTGATATAAGAAGCATCAAAGATTTTGATTCTACATTTAAATTTTCAGATATTTTGTTTCCATGGCTATAAGTGGAAAAAGTCTACTCTTTCTAACAACTCAGAGTGTTCATTCATCAGTCCTATCTACAACCCAAATAAATGTTTTTCTTAAAATTGGCAATGTTCTTGTAAATCTCAGGAAATGCTGCATCTTTGTTTTTAAATTACTTCAAACTCACTGAATATCTTTTTTAAATAAAATGTTAGACTGATTAAAAATGTAGAAAATTGTAGGTTTAATCCCAAACCATGGAGATATGGTTTCAGATATTAAAATTACATAATGACAGAAACATTTCCTAATGTGTATTTTCAAAATGTTTTTACATAGTAAAAGTCTCTATTAAAAAGCTATTTATTTCTTTGTTATTGTTCAACTGTCTTCTTTACTTTGTAGGAGTAATGTGACAAAATTTATTAAACTATTCATAAACCTGAACAATACTGACAGTCATTCATCTTCAAAAAAGTTTAATAAAGTGAGATTTTTTTTGTAGGACAATAACAGAAAAAAATGTGCCCACTGTTCTTTTAAATACTTTGCCACAAGGTATTTTCATGGTCACTTCCCATCTCATTATGAAGCATTATAATACGTCGACTGTATTTTATGTGGGTTCAAATAAAACCGTATTTATTAAAACATGTGGGCTACTGCTGTTTTCTTTCCTTTCCTTTTTTCTTTCTTTCTTTCTTTTTTTTTTTTTTTTCTGGTACCAGGGATTGAACTCAGGGCACTCAACTACTGAGTCACATCCCCAGACCTATATGGTATTTTATTTAGAGACAGAGTCTCACTAAGTTGCTTAGCAGCCTTGCTTTGGCTGAGACTGGCTTTGAACTTATGATTCTCCTGCCTCAGCCTCCTGAGCCGCTGGGATTACAGGCGTGCGCCACTGTGGTGCCTGGCTGTTCTCTTATCCTTCTGTGTTTGGATAAATCATAAAGCTTTCTTTGTATACATTGTCAGCAAAAGAGAGAAAATGATGGCATATTCTGCATGCTGCTGTATTTGAGCCTCTTTTAAAATCTTCTACATTGATGACATCTTCTGCTTTTTAGCTTCTCCTGCCTTACTGCAATTGCTTGTCTATGAATAATTTGAGAAATGAATATTTAATGTAGTAAAAACTAGCATAACTTAAAAATCTATTTTTATTTAATGCCTTTATAGCAGGCAAATTAAAATGGTTATGCTTAAATATTTTAATAAATAATATTTTATTAAAGATTCTTTTAAATAATCCCCAGTATTTCTTTCTTTTACTGGCCACACACATAAAAATCCTCTTTGATGCTTTATATTGAGACAGATTCTTCAAAAATCATAAACCAAGATGTTAGAAGCATCTGTACTTCCCTTCAACAGGAAAACTCTGGTACTATTCAATTTTTCTTAACTTATTTTCACCAAAACTCCAATAATATTTTCTGTTTCTTGTAAAGCTTGTTAAAACTATGCATTTTAGAATTGGTGCCATATGCTTTCCTAGTAAAATTTGAGACATATTTACTATAGCAAAAAGAAAAACATATTTATCATGCTATGAACTTTTTATTTGAGGTAAAATTCATATAATTTTTGACAATCCATGGCATTTAATAAAATCACAATGTCATAATACCAGTCACATCTATCTAGCTCCAAAATATTTTCCTCACCCCCAAAGAACATCCCATACTCATTAAACACTTACTCTTAATTCCTCTTTTTCTCCAGGCTCTGGTAACCAAAATTTATTTTCTGTCTCCATGGATTTAGCTCTTCTAGATACTTCATGTAAACAAGTCAGACAATATGAGACATTTTGTGCCTAACTTCTTTCATTTAGCGTCATGTTTGAAAGCTTATTCACCCTAGAATAATATGGTATTAAGTTTACTTACATGTTGGTACTTCATTTCTTTTTATGGCTGAATAATATTCAATTTTATGTTTGTATCACACTTTGTTTATTCAGTCATCTCTTTGTTTCTACCTTTTAACTATTGTGCATATTGCTGCTATGTAATTGTGCACCTGTCTCAATTCTTTTGGGTATATACTTATGTTTTGAATTTGAGAGTCATATGTGAATATTGTGTTTAACTTTTGAGGAAACCAGTAAACCAATTTCCATAGCAGTTATAATTTTATTTCACCAGCTGGATATGAAAGTGCTAGTTTCTTCATATCATTGTCAACACTTGTTATTTCATTTTTAAAAAATTATAGCTATGCTAGTGGTTTTGAAATAGTTCCTGATCACAGTTTTGATATATGCATTTCTCTGATGACTGATGATGTTGACCACACTTGTATGCACTTGTTATTTATATATATTTATATATATTTGGATATATTCTTGAGAGAAATGTCAACTTTGCCTGTGGGGCTATTTGTTGTGTGTAAATGTTCTTCATGTAGTGTATACTAGAACCATTTCAGATATATGATGTGCAAATATTTTATTTTATTTTGTATGTTTTCTTCACTTTCTTGATAAAGCTAGATTTGATGAAGTTAGATTTATGTTTTTTCATGTTTTGCTTATGATTTGGGTGTCATAGCTAAGAATACATCTGCAAGTTGCGTATCATTAAGATTATGTCTATGTTTATTTCTGAGAGCTTTCATCATTTTAGCTGTTAAGGTTAGTAGACCCAACATTTATTTATAAGGTAATATACAAATTCATTCTTTGGTATATGTTTATTCTGTTGTTCCAGCATTAATTGTTTAAGAAACTATTCTTCTTGTCCCCATCACCTTCCCATTAGTACACCTTATTCTCAATGAATTTCAACCTGTCTGGGAGTTACTTGAAGGACTGATGCAAAGTATTTGTCTTTATTTTGTCTAACTCAGAATCCAGAGGAAAGAAAGAAGTATACATTTTTTGGTGGGAGGAAGTAAATAAATATCCCACAATGCCTTTTTTCTTTTTTTTATTATGTTGCATCTTTCTTAATTCAGGCTACTCATATTTATGTAAATCTTTGTTTTGCAGTATTTAAACAAAATTGATTATGATAGCTTTGATATGAAAATTTTTCAATTTTCCTGGAGAGATGGGCCTTATACTCATTTGTCTGCCATGTTCACTGACTTCTGATTCTTTTTGAGATTTTGTCTTTATTAAATTTGAAATGCCAATAGTGGTTTATAAATGTGATTTGTTGAACTTTTGGAAACTACTTAATTATTATTATAAGTCAAACATTTCTGACAAGACTAAGTTTTTTTTTACTACTTTAGATGTTTAACTTACTATTCTTTGAAAATTTAGATAACCAACTTTTGTTTAGTGAGAATTCTCATTCACAAGCAGTAAACATACTTTTTATTTGATTTGATTGCTACATATCTTACAGGATATTTTATAAGGCTACAAAGAGATAACTGGTTTACTGTGCTACTTAATATGTGAAATGAATAACATGTTTGCTTCTAAATTCTCTTAATACCTGGTCAATCAAACACAAGCATATTATTACTGTCCTACTTTAAGTTACTTGTGTTATGTCTAGCTTGTATATCTAAATAAAAGAATATCCTTATTCCTAGTGGGCTAATTATTACTTCTTTTGTTAATGCAAGAATAGATCTATGATATAGATATACTGGTATATCTATAATCTACAAATCTTCATCATCCCCAAAATACCACTTCAAAGAATTCAATATCTGTACCAAATTTGCCAATGTAGTAAAATGTTCTTTGTATTCCACTGTAATCATAGTTTAATTATTTGTTGGAAAGTAATGATTATTTTAATATTTTATCATATAAATATTGACTTCTCTACCTATGAATTTTAATTCATTTTTGCATAATTTAAACAAATATTAATTATATTTTTTAAAAATTTGGGGGACAATTTGGAGAAAGTAATCTGAAAGAGCTTTAGCAGTGTTTGAATAGTCTAAAATTTTACTATGTAAATAAAATACTAAAAACTTGGATTTGTTTAAAGTAGAAAATTGCAATAGTCTTTAGAGAAATTAAATTGGACATAGTTAATAGTAAAAAGTTGTAGATTTTAGATTTGTTTTTAGATCTTAGGTTTGGGTATATTTGGACAATGCCAGTGATGAGTCTACCCCTCTTGAACCAGATAGATAAGACAGGACGCACTTATAAAGCAAATTTACTTTTTCTTACCTCTGTAACTGAAAATTTGTTAGTTCATGGTTTAGGAAAACACTCATAGCTCTAGCTCTTACTTTTCAACAAACTCACTCTAGTGTAATATTAAATCAGCAAACCCTGATTCAGTCTGACACTTGACCACTCATTCAGCTCAGGCCTAATTCGGGCTGGGAGACTTTTACTGGGAGAAGTGCACCAGTTTTGCTTCAATCTCTCTGTCTGCCTTTTGCCTCACTCCATAGCTGTTGCATCAGATCTCTCTGGTCTTAAAGATGGAAATGAAGGAGAGAAAAGAGACTGAAAATGTTTCTCTTAGTCCAAAAGTGTAACCTGGCACTGATTTTCTGTAAGCGTGGCTGGTTTTCATTGGTACTTGAAAGTGGATTGCTGATAAAATACCTGACATTGGCTTTGGGACTCAAGCTGAGGAATGGAAGGATAGCAGGGACCTTACTTATAAAACTTGGAACAAGAGTAAGCAAATTTCTAAGGGAAGTTGGAGAAAAGACTATCCATAGTGTGCAGTGCTGGAGAGTGAGTGAAGCCCAGTATGTGCAACAATTAGGGAGATATGAGGAGGTTTCAGTCACATCCCTTGTGGATGAGGGAGTTTTCGTCAGAGGACAGTGCTGCCTATAAATCAATTACTAATAAACGTATCTAATCAATAAACACAAGAGCCTATACTCTTTTCAAATGAAAGGGGTTGTGGTGGATTGGGTCATACCAGATCTGGCCTCCAAGAAGATGGAGGACCCCACCTTCACCTTTATTTAGAATCACACTGGTAAAGAGTCCTGGACTGGGAGGGGCTTCTTCTGTGAGGAACAGGATAGGGTGGAGTTAGGGAAGTCATTTGCTTAGGGAATTAGCATATCCTTAGACAGTGACATACAGGGCAACTTACTGCTAGGCTATCTGAAACAGTCTCCCATGACCAACAGTTCCTGGAAATCAGACCTCTGTATCCCATGGCTCAGTCAAGTCTGTTTGTGCTAGACATGGCTGGTTCCTCACCAGAGATAAAGTATTTTATTGGTGAGACAATACAGGAAAAAAACAAAGTGTCTTTTCTACTCTCATACATCACTCATTTTAACACACACAATATCAGATGTGTGAATATGTTTTCCCCACACATCAAGCAAATTGTTAATTCTCCTGTGGACTCCAAATGAGTGTCCTACCATTTAACTAAATTCTGATACTATCTAACCAGAGCTAGCATCGAATTCTGTAAGTTAAGGGTTCAGTTCCTAAATACTTTGCATTTCAAATGCAGTTGCAAACTCCAGATTGAGAGTAACACTTCTGGCTTCTGATAAGTGACTATCTTTGGGGTTCCTGCAACCCTTTCTTGGGTTCATTTAATTTGCTAGAGTGGTTCACAGAATTTTATTTACGTTCATCCATTTATTACAAAAGAGACTATAGGTGTTACATATGAGCAGCTAAATGGAACACAAGGTATGGGGAAAGAGGTTTGTACTTTCCATACCCTATCTGGGTGTGCCATCTACCAGACCCTTCAATGAGATACATATTCAATTCTTTTTTTTTTTTTTTTTTTTTTTTTTGAGACAAAACCTCACTAAGTAGCTACGTGTTCTCGAACTTGTAACCCTTCTGCTTCAGCCTCCCAAGCCCCTGGCATTACAGGACTGCTCCACCACACGGTGATGTGTTCTCAAAAAGACTTTCAAGATAAGAGATGATCTCAGAAAAATCAAATAGACCATGCAACCAGTGAAGTGGGTCTCAGACTGAGTCAAAGCCAAATCAAGTCTGTGTCTGTAAAACCTTCTGAAAACCTCATAAATGTTTAAGATATGCTTTATGTAACCTCTTAGCTAAACAAGGTTTTAAAGATCATTGTCTCAGAAAGTAGAATTGTCCCCCCAAAAATTACGGGTGTGGCTTTGGTGAATTAAATGAAGCCCAATGAGATGGACAGAAAATCCACAAAGATTTTAAGAAATTTTTTTGTCAGCAAATATGCCACTAATGGATGAGAAACACACACACACCACACACACACACACACACACACACACACACACACACGCCAAAATGAAGGCGACTGTAAAAAGATTTCACCTAAGCTGCATCACCAACCTTTACGGAAAAAGAAGTCTTCTCAGGAGGCATAAACATAACTCAGAGAGCTAAGAGCTGTGGAGAAAAACAAATTATCAAACAATCCTCAAATAACATTCTGGTTGAATTTCTTGACATTTATGGACTAGTGATTTCTGTGCCTTCCAATTCTCCCCCTTTGTGAAGGGGACTATCTGTAGTGACAGACAGTCATTTTAGTTCACAAGTGTCTGGGTCAAGGGAAGATTCATTACAAATCCTATTTGCATTCAGACCTTATTTAGTTCAGGAGTTACTGAGATTGAGATTGATGCCATAATTGAATGAGGTTTAGGGGGCTGTGAGGAGGTTGGTGTAGTTTGCACTGAAGCCAAAGGGAGTCAGTAAGTGATTTCCAAATATGGTTAATTCCCACCATGCCTGTACATATATATTACCTTTTTCCTCCCACTAAATCTGGTCTTGTCATATTATTATTTTGTTTTGACCTAAAGAATGTATCAGAGGTGAGGTCGTGCCATGCCTGAGCCTAGGCTTTAAGAAGCCTGCAGCTTCTAATTCTGTTCTCTTGGACCCCAAAGCTAACATTTAGGAAGCCTGTCTGGCCTGCAGAGAGAGTGGGATCCAGGCACCTCAGTCGAAGTGCTAAACATGCATTGAATCCATCTCTTGTTTCACATCTAGTCAGGTCCCTGCTCATTGCAGTTGTATGAGTGACCCTGGCTGACATCACAGTGAGCAGCAGGACTGCCCAGCTGAGCCTAACAAATGCACAAACTCATGAGAAATTGTTTTAAAAAGTTGTTGTAAGCTCTCAAATTATAAGTTAGTTGGTTATGCTTCTTAGATAATTAACACAGAATGCGAACGCTGGTTTTTTTGTACTCTGAGATACTGGAATTTCTCATCTGTAATTCCTTTTGACATGAGTGATACTTATCCAGCTGTCTTCTTACAGACCCCTATTTAGCTTTTATATTTTATGGTACACCCTAAAAACACTTTTAGTCAAAGTTACCTCCTTCCAGCACAAAGAGTGTAAGTTCTGTCGGAGCCAAACTATTCAGCAACTAAACGTTTCTCCTTGAAGCAGGAGAATAGGTGCACTTAAGAAAATGCATGTTGGAGCAGCACTTCCTAGACTGCTCTCTTGGCAGTTCTTCCCTTCCTCAGCACTTCTCCTTTGTACACACTGCTACCACGATCTCTTTCCTGTTTCCATGAGCTCTCTCCTCATCTCTTTCCTCTACCAGTGCCCTAGCAATTTCCCTTGAGAGGTACAATTTTCTCCCATGCTGATTGCTTTTCTTGAAAAACACTTACCCTTTTATCTTCTAACCCAGGAGATTTTAAGGAATAAAATTCTAAAATTCTCTAGCAATTCAAGATCCAGAAAAATGTCTTAGCAGGCAATCTGGAATGCATGGAAGCAAATATGTCCATATATTAAGCACATTAACATATAATTGTGAATAATATGTGGGAATATTGCTAAAAATTAGGGTAGAATGAAATAGCATTTTTAAAATAACCAGTGTTATTTCTATTCTGCATTTAGAAGCCAAAAAAATTATGCATTTCTTTCAAACATTATAATATCCATCATCAAATTTCTGAATAATGTTTCCATTTCCTTCAGGTATTTATTTGAGCTACCAAGATAATTAAGTCTCTACATATATGTATATGTGTATTTGTATGCAAGTGCTTAAAATATTTCTGATCATCATATTATTAAATTTTATTTCTTATAAACCCCAATAAATTTCTATTTAAAGACAATACTAAAAATGTAGATTTTGCAAAATTTGTTTGCAAATTGTGATTTCTAACAGAAAGTATTTTTTCCTAGGTAATTAACTAACTAATTAATAGATATTTTCTTCAGGAGTACAAGTAAGGTTCTAGAATTTAGGACAATGTCCTAATACAAATATTTATGAAATCACTATCCCTATATAGCGTATAGTTTTTGAGGATAACTCATGGTACTGTTTTTGGTGTTACTAAAATATGAAGGTGTTAACATGAAATAACCATAAAATTTTGGGGTTATCATTTGTAACCCCAAGATTTAATATCCTAACATGAATTCCCTGATATCTTCTTCCTTCCATTCTTACCCACTTACCAAAAATGTATCCAAAAAACCTGTTTTAGAGTTATTGGGTAGAAATCACAGAAAAAACGGTGTGAAGATTACAAGAAGTTTATTATTGGTTTTCAGAATCAAAGTTCATGTGAACATAGTCACAAACTATGCAGAATCCTTATTGTTGGGAGACTGAATACATAAAGAAGAGACCTGAATTTGGTGGAAGCTGTCTTGGTAGAATGGAACTTTCAACTATGCTAAATAGAATATATAAAACTCTCTCTTGATTTTCCATACCTTGAAAGTTCAATTTTACACGCAGTACAGGTGTGAAATCTCCCTTGGTTTCTGGAAGCCCCATGGCATCTCCAATAGCATCCTGTGGTTCTTAGCCAAGTTTGGATCTCAGAAATGCAGTGATTCATACTAAAGACCGGATGCTTTAAATTAATGTGGGATGTGGGGGACTTAAATTAGCTATTCAGTTTGACAGCAGAATTAAAGTGAGCAATCAAGAAAAAATGCCAAAAAATTAAATGGAGCACAATTAGAAGGGGAAACTAAGACATTGAAGACACAGTTTAGACTGAGGGTTTCTATTCTCATAGAACTTTTAGTACCAAAAGAAATACTCATTTCAGACTTGATATATCTTCAACTTCAAAGTTTTAATGTTTTGGCTTAGAAATTTATACATAGAAATGACTTTTATGATGTTCCATATATTTATAAAATATTAGCATAATTATGATTATATTTCTTTAACACATTGAATTTCTTTTTTCCATTTTCGTCTTGGAAGGTATAAAATAATATGGACTTACTTTACTATGTTTTCTCATTGTGGAAGCATACGGAATCATGAATTAATTTTAAAATGCCAGGTAAAAATGAAATTTGAAATTGTTCGTCATCATATATCTTTAAAAACAGTGAGTTTTTCTTTCCATATAAAATATAGCCACAGATATAACCATTTAACTAGATCTACAGATAATTCTAATGCTATAAATATAGTTCTGATATTACCTTTCTTTAAGATTTATAGTACTAGGTATCTCAATGCATTTTAGTGATTAACCTATAAAGACATAAGCTATATTTTAAAACTATAGCACTTACAAAGACAGAATTAATAATGAGAGCAGAAGTGAGCAAATACCAATGTTTTCACATACTCTGTTTTTGTATTACTAGTTTGAACTTCTAGTGTCTCATACCTCAACTTTAAAATGAAATTATTAAAGTTGCCACATGCCTACTCCATAAAGATGTCATGAAAGCTAACAAAAAACTAAGTATTTAAAAAATTGCTATAATGACAAATGCATTTTGTTTTTAACAAAATAAAATTAAGATTAAATACTGCCACTTGTATGCATATGTATGTGGTTTTCCAGTCCTTGTAGATTAGATTATGAAAATTTTTCAAATAGTGTGTATTGTTTATCCAGCATTTGAATGTGCAATAATTTGACCATACCAGAACTGGCAAAAAATATAATATTGGGAGGGTTATTAAACACTGAGAATCTGTGAAACAAATTATGCTGAAGTTATTCAATACAGATGTTTTAATAATCAGATCTATTTTACCATATTCACTAGCCTTAAATCTTATATTTGGCATCTTTTGTGGAATGTATAAGAATGTTGTATAAAAACAACAGAAATATTGCATATGATTCAGAAATCTGTTTTGTTTGAGTCCTAAGATTTTTGAAGCACGTGAGTTTGGTTTTAGAATTAAACCAATTGGTTTAAATGGTGGAGGCACAAACCAATTACATCTGGTTGTCTGGAAACAATATTTATTATAAGTCATGAATAATGTCAAATGGTATTGGTGTGGATCAGTCTGTGAAGACATGAAAGAGGTGGAAGTGAATATTTACTTACTTAGGAAGTGTAATAATGCATTTCTCACCTTGTTACCTTTTATTATTTATTATATCAAGAAATTGTATAATAAATGGAACTTGTGTGTTGTGATTTCATTACCAAAATTAAATTTTGAGAATGTGTGAAATGGTTATAAGTAAATTCTTAGGAGTAAAGAGCAAAGAATTCCTTTACAGATGCTAAAATCTACCTTCAGAAATCTTGTTTTGTTAGAAATGGCCAGTGTGAATCAAAACATTACTACTCACAGTGATAGTTGGAACATCATTGTCATATTATTAGTGTGGCACTTCCTTTTGCAAGGGCATGTGGTTCATTAAAATGTTTAAAATTCATTCCTCTGCCTGTACTAATAAAGCTATAAGTGTCACTTTGTACAAGTCTTTCTATAGTATTATTATTTATTATTATTACTACTACTACTACTACTACTACTACTACTACTACTACTACTACTATTTTGGTACTGGGGATTGAACCCAGAGGCTTGTGACCATTGAGCCACATCCTGAGCTCTTTTTATATTTTATTTTGAGACAGGATCTTTCTAAGTTGCTTAGGGCCTCGCTAAATTGTTGAGGCTGTCTTTGAACTTGGGATCGTCCTGCCTCAGTCTCCTGAGCTGCTGGAATTACAGGTGTAAGCCACTACACATGGCCTACAAGTTGTCTTATATTTTTAAGGAAACATATATACTCAGGACATTCCAAGAGCAATTAAATGCCAAACCAACTCATAAAGGAGAAAAAAAAATCTTGCAAAGGTCCAAATAAGTATCTAATACTAAATTTTTACTCTGAATCACTCTATTCTCTCTTTTTTCCTTTTATCTCTGGGAAATTTTGTAAAGGAACCCTGATAGCTTCCTGTGAGTATAGCTAACTAAAGGATTCTGGTAACTTCCTGTTATTATATCTAACTAAAGGATTCTAAAAAGAGAGATATACAGTGTACAAGACCACATTTCTAGGTTTGGGGGGGGGTCCATTTAGATTTTATTTGATTTTAGTTTTTAAAATAAGAAGGGTCTGTCTTTTTTAAGTTGGCTCATTCAACTTTCCAAGAGAACAAATTTTCAAATGAAGATTCTGTTGTATCATGGAAATTGGTCTAATTTGGGTTCCTCTGAAGTTCTGTAAGTTATTTTAGAGTAAAGTTGAAAAAAAAAGTACCAGTCATCACTGTGGAGTTCTTATGAGCATGGCTAGACTATGGAAATAAACGTCTCTATTCCTTCTCCACCCCTGCTTTCTACAATACAATGACCCATCTGTGAGGTAAGAGGGACTAACTGCACTTTTAAAGAGACTAATTTCTACCACCCAAGTAATAGAAAAACTGTAAAATAAATGTCAAACTGCTTAGTCATTTCTTAAAATAATTGACCTGCAGTTCAGAAAAGGGTGAGAAAGGCAAACCATTAGAAACAGTAAGAGAAGGGATACATTCAAGAACAATTTTCTTTTAAATATTTTGCGTATTTCTGTTGTGCTTGTGTTCCCCCTGGTAATATCTCATTCAATAAGTCAAATTTGATGTGCTAATTTTAATTACAGTAAGGTATTTAGAGAAAATGTCTAATTTTTATCTATCCGAAATAGAGAACATAAAGCTTCAGAATGAGGCAAGGGGAATGAAGGTCAAGTGATTTGAAAGGCGATCTATCATTGCTAACATCCTATTACTTAACCTACTTCTTCTTTCCCCTAATTCTACCTATAGTAATTTAAGGATTATTAAATAGCTCTCTTTACCTCTGATCCTCCAATACTGTTTGTATTAGGGCTGTCCAGCTACAGAGAATGTCTTCGATCTCCCTTTGGTCATTGAAGTTTCAGTGTTTGAAACATTTTGTCTGAATCTGAGTCTCTTGATTCCTAGAGATACATGAAGACATTAAGGGGAATCTGTAAACTTTTTACAATATTTTATAAAGCTTTATGAACTCTGAAGATTATTTAGAACATTTAAGTTTCCTTCATTGAACCTCTCATTCAATTAACAATCTCAGTTTCTATGACAAGTCTTATATGGACAAATGCTTAATTTAAAATAACTCTCCAAAGGGGGTCACCATTTATTTTCTCTATTTTTTCCAGTTCTTTTTTTTTTTTTTTTTTGTAAGGCATGCAAATCAGAACTGATTTTACAGAGTTGAGCAAATATCTTTAAACATTGTTGACCAAATGAAAATATATCACTAGCTGTGCTTCAAACTAAAGACCTATGTCAAGGATGTTATCATATCCTATTATATTTTTATTTTGTGTATATATAATTAGCAAAGACTGGATGAAAGGTAGCCCCGGGCATAATTGCACTGGAATCCTCTACTGTGAGACTGAAGGTAGCTGAGGTGGATCTCTTCTGGTTTTTCTCTGCTTCCTTTGTTTTTTGGTATTATCCTTCCCTTCATTGAGCTCATCTCCTAAATTCATGGGAAGATTTCAGGGATGCTCTAGGTCTGACAGCTGGTTACAGGTTAGAGAAGTTAGAAATAACTACTTTTCACTATGAATCTCCTGTTTCCTTCCAGAGGCATTAATTCAGACCCAGGTGCCTAGCTGGGCAACGGCCAGAGGAATTCAGACCACAGAGTACAGAAAGTATAAGGTGGTAATAACTCTATTCACCCAAGATGCTTTGCTTGAAAGGACCCTTTCACAAGCAATGAGAAGTTTGAGATGAAACCAGAAGGTAGTGTCTGCTAGATTGACTGCATCATTTCTCACTTTGTAGAATAGTATCAGGTCATGGAACTCTCAAAAAATCAAGAGAGCTATTGAGAAACAGTTTGGAACAGCATCTCCATACATATGTTATAAGCATTGTAACTCTATGAAATTGAATTAAAATTTTGGAAATCTCTCAAATATGTATTTCTAAAGTTGTAATTATTACACTGTTTTGTATTTAAGAGAAGACCTAGAAAATAGCTTCACATATATAGAGATGAACAGTAAAGTCAGGTTTCAAAAAAATTAGGAAACCACAAATATATACAAACTTTGCATTTCTGAGAGGATGAAGAGTGATGAAGATGGTAAAGTGACTTATTTCCATTGTAAAGTTCTTAACTTGTAATTATATATTCTAGGTTCACAAGATATCAAATTATTATATTAAATTATGTTAACAACTTGAAGTTGTATTTTCAAGAGCTAGTTGGCCATAATTCTCCGCAGTTGATAGAAGGCATCCCAAACATCTGCCAGCAGCATTATAAATATCTATTAGATTTTTAGCCTGTGATTGAAAAGATAAACTTCTTGATGAGGGAGTAGTTCTTTGTCACAGAGAGTGACATTTTTCATCATATATATTCCTCATAAAAAAGGTCTTTCTAATTGCTTTCCTCGTTGTATATGCCTTAATTTCTGTTGCCGAAGAATTTCATTTTGGGGCTCAATCTAGACTCTAACTGCATTTCTTCCAGCTCTTAAAGTATATGAAGAAAAGATTTGATTAATGGGTCATGAGTCCTATCTTGGTGACTATTAGAATACTGGATTCCTAAAGATTAGGAAGTAATCCAATCCTAAAGATTGGGAAGTATAGAGCGGAACATATGTATCTAGTAAACTTAGTTGAAGGCCATTAAACATTTAAATGCCTCATTTAAATACTCAAAGTAGGGCCTGGCTAAGGTTTCTAGTCTTTGTCAACAGAAAAATGTATTCATTCATTCAACACATTCTATTGATTGGTTAATGTATGCTGATACTGGGTTGCACATGGTTCTAGAAAATCTCTGCAAGAAATATCTTGGGAAATATTAAGAAAAGGAGGAGTCAACAGGATGGTATAATTTAAATGTGGATAAAATCATGAGGGACTCTAAATTCCAGGTTTAAGAGGATTAACTTGAGGATGGGGTAAGTAAAGAGGGAATTTAGAAACTCGTCTCTCCTCATTACTTTCCCTGTGGAGTGACCATGTTTTCAGTCCTTGAGGCCCAGAGGGCCAGGGCCAGGCCCCTTATGAGGAGTTGTGGGCCCAACCACTTGAGATTTTCTGCTAGTCGCTTTCTTTTTCTTTTCTCCTCCCTCTGTGCCACCCTCATCCGGGATCAGGACAGAATCAGCTGGAAAATTAAATTACTCACCCCTTAATGTCAGCTCCCATAAATTTCTTTCTCCTCCTCCCTCAGAGTATAGTTCAACTCTTTGAGGCAAGCCCCCGAATGAACCTATTGCTGAGTTTAAACAATTAGAAACCTGTCAATTTCAGATGCTCAATGAGTTTATCTATAAACTCCTGGGTTTTGACCTCTAGGGTCCCTCCACGCCACCTTCATTCCTTTCTTATTCTTGGTTTAAAAAGCAAAAAAAAAAAAAAAAAAAAAAAACACTTTGAGGAGCAGGCAGAGCAGAGTCCGCTGATTCCACGTCTGCCACACGAAGCAGATTTTTGCACAAGGATAAGGTTACGGCTGCCAGCCCAGGACTCCAGCGGTGTGGCCGATCAAACGCTTGGCTTCTCCCCTCCCCCTCCGACGAACGAGAGGCTAACAGACGGGTGCAAGTAGACAAGTAGCTGTTTTTATTGAATACAGAAGCTCCTTGAAAACTCCGTGTGCTCCAGGGCTCTCCTGCAATTCCTTTCATTCCCAAAGTGCAGGAGCCAAGCACGCGTCCCGCGTAGCTCCCTCCCATTTCTTCTCCCGGATTTGGGTAGGAGTGGAGGGAGGAGAGGAATGGAGAGCTGGGGGGTGGTTGGTGGGCTGGGCCTGCAGAAGTCCTGATTCTTGGGTAGAGGGAGATGGGGGCGGGCTCCCGGCCTCCCGAGAGGCGTGTGATTGGGTCTGACCCTCAGCCTACTTGTCAGTTTCGCCCGGGGTCGGGGCGGGGTGGGGGGGGCGTCAGGAGGGCGGGGAGGGGAGTGGGCGGAGGAGGGGGCTGCCCGGAGCTTCACGTCCGGCCCACTGACGGCATGAAACCTTTAGGGGTATGCAGTGCTCTCAGTTTTTTGGTTGAAGCCCCTCTGCTTTCAGTCTGAAGGCAGGGCCCGGACGAGGACGGATCGGAGGGTCCCAGGCGGCGGGGCCAACCGAGAGGGAGAGGAGGGGGCGAGAGACAGGAAGGAAGCAAACCATCAAATTTAAAAGAAAAAGCCCTTTGACTTTTTACCTCCTCTCCCTCCCCAATGGCTGTGTAGCAAACATCGGCAATACCTTGGAAGGGACGAAGTCGGTCTGCAATCGCAATTTCGTGGGTTGAGTTCACAGTTGTGAGCGCGGGGCTTGGAGATGGAGCCGTGGTCCTCTAGGTGGAAAACGAAACGGTGGCTCTGGGATTTCACCATAACAACCCTCGCATTGACTTTCCTCTTCCAAGTTAGAGAGGTCAGAGGAGGTAAGGAAAATGGATTTGGGGGGGGGGCGGATATTGCCGTCGGTCTTTCTCCTTTTTGCTCCCCTCCTCCCCTTGCCCCTCAAAAATTCTCTTAAATAAAATCCAGATTGTAGCTGCCACCAGGTTGGAAGTGGAAACTGGAGACAGAGAGATGGATGTAGGCGGGACAATAATGGGAGAGGAGGTAGGTAGCAGGAAAAAAGATCTGTCAGGCACAGAGCTGGCTGAAAATGCCTTTCGCCACTTTCCAGCCTCTTTGAAAAGAGGAAAAATATTACCTTGAACAGAGGGGCAGTTGTACAAAGCTTTTGTTTGAGGTAGTCCTTAGATTGTCCTTTAAACAAATCTTTTGGTTTTTTCAGATTCTAACTAATGGGAATATCTTTTTAAGGGTGAGCTGAGGAGAAAATATAGAGAAAGGGTATAAAATGAACCTTGATAAAGTTCTTTGTCTGCTACGAAGTGAGAAACAGGCTGTTTTACTTTTGGGATATAAGAGAAACCAGGGGGATCAATCTGGAAGCTTGAGAGCACTTTGTGAGTGGTGTGTGTGTGTGTGTGTGTGTGTGTGTGTGTATGATTTTGAAGAGATTTTCAGTGGAAAACACTCCACAGATTAATAAGGAAAGGGCTCAAGATAGAACACTTTTCCCTGAAGTTCAGCCCCTTCCTTCTGTGAGGTCCCCCCACCACCACACATACACCCAGAAACATTTCTTCTTGCAGGTTGGACGTGCAGTTCTTTTGGAGAATGATGAAAGTCGTCAAGCAAATGGGGTGGGGGCGGAGGAATAGGGATTGGGAGGGAAGAGGAGGGGGCGTGGGGGGCTGGGAGGAGAGAGGTAAGGAAAAGTTCCTACGTGGCACCACCAAATATTGAATGACCAGACCTGCTCGGAAGACTGCAGCCCTGTCAGTACCCAAGGAGGGAGAGCGACTTCACTCCTCCCCTCTGCCTCCTCCCTCTCTGGCCCCTCCCTTTCCCGAAAAGGCATCTGGCGGCAGCGGTCCGTTAGGTGCTGTAGACTCGGCTGGCAGGCGAAAGCCTTTGGAGTTCTGGGAGCGCAAGCGATTTACAGTAGGAAGCAAGCTTTTTCAGAAGTGCGGAGAGAAGCCTGGGAATAGGAAAGAGGGTGGGGACAAGAGGATAAGGGAGAAAAAAATAAAAAAATGTCAGCCCCAAATGGGACAGTTTAGCAGAAACTCGAGTCTGGCTCTGGGTCAGATGCCAAGACTTGAGTTTTCTCCTAATGAAAGTTAGCGCTCCCGGAAGTCAGATTCTGCTACCACCTCGGTATTCCTACTGCACGCTTGTGATTTTCACCTTCCGGAGTAGCAGGCAGCACTAGATTACTCCTGCCTGTGAAGTTTCCTGGTGACTACAGTTAGACCCTCTAATAAGGAACTGTATTTGAATTTTGAAATGAGTAATATTGTTTATGTTACTTCATTTCCACATTTTTAAAGGATAAATAGGAATATTTGAGAGTAGAATAATCAAAAAGTTTGCATTTTACCTTTGGTACCTGGTCACCACTTGGACAGTTCTGTCAGCAGTTCTGCCCTCTGCTGGTTTTGTTTTTTATTTGGAATTCAAACATCTGCCACAGTAAAAGGCCTCCTAAAGGCCCTCTCACTGCAGTGATGCTGGGAAAGGACACTTGATTAAGGGGGAATGGATATAGCAGTTCTTTTTCAGCATATTGCACACACATGTAGACACGAGTATTGTAATGGCAGCTGTTTATTTAACAATGTGGAAACTGAGAAATTCCTCAGTGAAGACTGATGAACTAAATGTTCAAAGGACATTATTCTATGAATTTAACAAATGGATTATTTAAGTGAAAATACAGATTTTTCTTTCCACATCGGGCCTTCCAGTAAAATTCTAAGAATATCAGAAAAATTGAATTTCTACACTTTCATTTTTTCTATTTCCAATCTAGCTACATACCTGAAACACTTTCAAACAAACATTTCAGTAGCACACCAAATAAATGGCAGAAAAGTAAACTTCCATTGTATAAAGTCAAGTAATGTGAGAAATAGTGAAGTATTAGGACCAGGTGCTGTTGGGTTTTGCTTGTCTGTTTTGATGAAATGTCTTGAAAATTATATGATACTTCAAACATTCATATTATAAGATTTGGTGTTTGTTATATTAAGATATCTGGTGATTTTTGCTCTGTGAGAAGCATATTTATTTACATCTATTCTTGTTGCCTGGTACATGTCAAAAAAGAAATAATAGTACATTAGCACTTAAAGGAGGAACATTGACTTCAAATTCCCAATCAACACATAAGAGAAACATTAAACTGTGTCTAATACTAAAACTAGCCTATATTTGTAGTTAAAGGAATGAGTAAGATTTTATACCAGGTTGTCAATAAAGGTATTATATTCTAGCATCATATTATGACTTATTGATTTCCCTGTGGTGCAGTTGTGTGTTTCAGCTGCTAAAACCAAAAATAAATTTTAAAGTCTTTTTCATATAAAATTAGGTCATTAAAGCCTGAAAAAGTTCTGGGTTCATAATGAAGTTAAACTCTAAAGAAAACAATGCAGGGGAAATTTCTCAGAAGTGAATGGATAAAATAAATTGATTTTACATAATCATGTTATTTTATTTTGAAAATACAAAACTAACTTGGGAATCTTTAACATATATATTAAATTTTTTTAATTTTAACTATGATCTTGTATAAAAAGATTAGGTGGAATTTTAAGAAACAAACATTTATATCAGCTTCAATTTTATGTTTCATATATTTGTTTTATCTCAGAACTCTGTGTGTGTGTGTGTGTGTGTGTGTGTGTGTGTGTGTGTGTGGAGAGAGAGAGAGAGAGAGAGATAGAGAGAGAGAGAGAGAGAATGAATGACTTACTATAGATAGGACCTAAGATTTACCTGGAATTTATAGTGACTGTAGTATGATTGCATTAAGAAAGGTGATTTCCTATAAGACTTTTAGCAACAGTTTAAAAGCTAGCTATAGTTGAATACTAAGAAAATTAATACCTAATTGAGACTTTATTTTTTTTTCTAACCAGAATGGTATTCAGCTTTTGGTGGGTAAGCCAATACTATGTCTTATGAAACGTTGATAAAATTTTAGAAAAGAAAATTTTAGGAGGAATTTTAGTAGCTTGTAAGCTATTGGTAGTGAACCTTGCAGAAGTGTTTTGAGTGCCCAGGATCAGCAGGTGAAATGGTGCTGGCTTCCAGAGGTGCTGGCTTCCAGAGTGTGTGCTAATCCAACTTCACAAGGAGAGCAGATTTGTTCCTTTTGGTTACTTAATTAGAAATCAGTTAAAAGATGGCATGTGCCTCTTTAGTAAGTACAGTATTTGGTAGGATGATTAATATTGTATCTTTCCATTTTTTTAAATTCACAGTTGATGAATCTATAATAGAGAAACAGTAAAACTAAAAGGTAACTCCTGAGAAATACCTTCCTGCGTGCTTTATGTAGACAGTCTAAATTTAGGTGGCACATACATGTTCAGTTAGTTACAGACACTTTCACCTAATTGTCTATTAGTTTTGAAATTGTTTATTAATATCTCAAAGTGACAATTTGTTTCATAGAAAGAGTTATTCTTTAAGAGATATCTGTATAGTTGTAAACAAAATTATGAAGTAGCAAAATGGGAAATGTATTTATATAGAGTGATTGCTACAATTTAATTTTTTAAAGATTCCTTATTTATTTTGACTCGTGAGTAAAATAGGACTATATTGTTGGTCATGTTAAGTTTACCCTAAAATGAAGCAAGGCAAATCACCTCTTTTTGTATCTTTGTGTTGGATTTCTATCTGATAAAAAAGTGTAACTAGTTACCTTTCTTTTCTAAAAATGTTCTTGTTTGAGATAAGTTTTACTCTGGTCAATTTATCAAGGCTCTGGTTTATTGATCATTGTCTATCATTTGATAACAAGAATTCAAATCAAGTTTGGTTGAGCATGTTTATGAAATAAAAAGATATATTTTTGAAAGAAAAGGTGTGTTGATGGGATTACTTTCTTGACAATCCTAGAGCTAGGAATTCTAGTAATTGCTAATTCATCTTACCTTTTCACTTTACTAATGAGGAAACTAAGACACAAAAGGTTGTTTGTTGAATACTTTTTCATAAAAATATAAGAATATTCTTATAACATTCAGAGTTTTTCTGAGGGTGTAGGATGAAGCTCTGTAATAGTGATGAGAAATATAATACACGAGTGAGACTTGATTCATAGACTGACCAAATATTACCTAAAGGTATGTTTGCTGGTAGATAAATGGGAAGGTGGATTAAGTGAAAATGCCTGATTTATTGAAAATCAGATAGGGAAATTGTGTTACAGAATGTATTTTAGAATTCCTCAATTTTATAAGTTTGAAGAAAGGTAACTTTTTATCATTTCAACATAGATGTATTGTTAATATGCCTAATCAAGTGATTCTATAAGATTATCTGCATCGGAGTAGGAAAGGTAATAGTTTCTGAAGTTTTTTTTTTTTTTTTTTTTTTTTTTTAGTTTTTATTTTATTCTCTGGAAAGTTGTTGACAGAGGACCAGGTCTGATTTTGAATTTTCAAGAAGTTAAGAAAATAGCATATTTTCTTTAAACAAAGAAAATAAAGTGTCTGATGTTTTCAGGTTAATTTTAGTTGAATTTGTGTCATATTTTACATCATATAGCCTTTATTCATAAGTCAAATGATCATTTGAATGTTATGCACTTGTTATATGTTAACAATCTTTTTCCTTGTAAATAGTCAAATTTAGAAAAAATAACTCAATAGTGCAAATTCTAATAAAGTTTTTATTTTGTCTAAGCATCTGAAACTGCATAAACACCTTTTTCTTGGGAATAAAGGGACTGTTTATTTATAGGAAGTACTCACTCTTAATGTACTAATATTGATATCTGTCATGCTGTCAACATTTTTGACAAATTTTATCATCACATGTGAAATCATGAGGAAGGAAAGAAAAATTTGATTCTATATCTCAACATTTATTTCTCAAAATCCAACCTTTCAGAACTAGTATTTCTACTAAATTAAGAGTCATTCCATCGTTAGGAAAAACCAACGATCTTAGAGTCCTAAACATGATACTGTGGAAAGGTTTACTGTGAGTTACAATCAAGATTAGCAGTTTACATAAGCGTGGTGTTTTATAAATAATGAGGCATCCACATCATTTCATATCATTTTTAATGCTTATGTTTAGGTATCTAGTAGCCAAAATTTCACTGGATCCTAAACACACTGTTCTTAGCTCTCCACCTTTGGAGAAATAATTAAGAGCAGTTGGTATATTCATTAGGAATTCAAGGCAGCTACAAAGTGCGAGCAGATTGCTGGTCTGCATTTCTGCTTTTACTCCTTCACTTCCCTCATTTAAAACTGGAGAAATGGAGAAATCTGACCTGAGCAGGGAGTGGTGAGAGGAAACCAAGGTTTTTTTTTTTTTTTAACCAATGAAGCTTTCTTCCCTAGCAAAGAAGAAAGTAATACATAGATGTTATAAAAAGTTGCAATGTCCCCTAAATTCTCTCACTGAAGGGTCAACTTTAAATGCAGTTTTCAGTGCAACTTTCAGTATATACTATTACCCTCCTTAAATTTAGACATTTTTCTTCTAATTTCTCTTGTACTTTAATTCAAAGTCTAGGTAATTTTTTTCTTCATTTTTGAATCGCCTTCTATATTTGGATACATGTAATATACTTTTTTCAGTTTACGAACTGTAATATAATTTTATTTTATAGGTAAATGTTTTTCCTCCTTTCACTTTTGCTAGGATAGCATGAATAATACTAGTTTATAGAGAAGATGAAAGACAATTTTAAAGTGATTTAGCAAGTAATATCTATTTATCAGTTGCAGTCTTTGGCCTACTACTGACTTGGCTAGTGGTTCTTTAGACATTGGCTGATCACCAGACCTACTGTTATCTGGTAAAATAAACTCTTTGCTAGCTGTGCATGGAATTAGAGACAGTGCTATTAATTTAGGAGAAAGAACTCAGAGAAAAGAAAGGTTATCATATTTCAGAGTAAGAGACCAGCTTAAATACGACTTGACAATTGAGAACTAAAACAAACCTGTGTAAAAGTGCTTTAGCACAATCAACTTTTGCAATCCCCTCAAACCTTCTTTTTTTTCTTAAAAAGCATTTCTTTCTTATTTTAACCAAATTTAATTGCTCTTGAATGGCCTGGGACTGTACAGGCAAATGAAGGTCCCTATTCATAGAACTTGAGCTGGTAGAGTATCAGTGGAAGCTTCCTTCCTCTGTCTGACTGGTTAACTGACATCCGGGCTTAAAGGAATGAACCTTAGACTCTGTGAGGTAGTTGGCTTTCCTTCCTCACTTAGATTTTCACATACAACTTCCTGAAAGGATGACTGCCAAAATGGGCAGTAGTTGCAATCCTTGACAAGACTAGTTAAGAATTCTAGTGCATACTCTGCCGAAAAACATGAGTCATGATGTTAAAGAGTTGTCTTTGCTTCTTTTGATTGGTCCAACAGTGGCACACAGCCCACTGCTGGCTGTCATTCTCCTTTTTGAATGCTGGTATGTCTTCGCAATACTTCACTGAATTTGAGGATATAATTATTATCTGAATGGCTGAACATGACACAGAGTGCCTTTCACTGTATGGCCCCTGTGTATGTCCTATGACCAGACATTTCTCACCTCTCCAGTGCCACTCCCATTGACCCAGCGATGTTAATCCCCTTGCTTGATTTTCCCTGTCTTGGAATCCTTTCCCTAGAATATATGTTCTCTTCCCATTCATCTGGCACTCACTTTCTCACCTCAGAATCTAACTCCAGTGTCACAGATCCATGAAATGTTTCCTCATGTTTCCAGGAAGATAGTGAGAGTGCACATGAATGCATAAACATTGTATACCAGGTTTTGTTGTAACTTCATATAGAATCTCATTTCATTCTGACAATCATCCTGGAAATCAGCTGACATGAGAATACCTGTTTTATCCATGAGAAAACTGAAAAATAGAGAAGTTAATTAGTTTGTCTAAGGTCACACAGTAAGTAATAGACCCTGGATTCAAACACACACAATCTTGCTCCAGAGTTCTGGCTTTTAACCACTTTGATATTTATTTTTTACTTTTATATTTTGAATTACAGCTTCATAGTCATACAAAGTAGTTGGGTTCATCCTGACAAACTCATATGTGCATGGAAATTGATTTCAGTTCATGATGCTCCCCTATCCCTCCCTCTTTCCCCTCATGTCCATCCTGCCCTAGCTCAATCTTCTTCCTCTACTAGATTTCCTTTCACAGTGCTTCTGTACAGAGCCCTGAACTTGTCTCCTGAGCACAGTGCCCTGGGGCCTAACATTAAAGCATAAATCATGCAGCAGTAGCACCTTAAACCTCATGTCAACCATGTGAATAACTTAAGTTCTACAAGAAGAGATGTAAAGAAGCCCTGGGAAAGGATCATTTTACAATTCATATTGCTCTTCAGCCTATATTTGGGTTCAATAGTGGAAGCCATATCAACACTTAGCCATTTCATGGACAAACTACAGCATGAAAGGTGAGGGAAAACTGACAGGGAGTAGCTGGGAGCCATCATCAATTATTTTGGTTCCTTTGACCAAAAATCATCAGTTATGAAGTTAACTGATGTATCCGTTGAAGTTCAAAGTGTAGATTAGGGTTAACTTGGTTTCATTGAGTAGCAAGTGGATTCCTGCTTATTCTATCAGAATTTATGGAAAGGAACCTCAGGTCTTATTCTGCTTTTGGGGCTTGATGTATACATGTTTGCTTATGGCCTTCAATATAAAAAGGGTGGACCTGATTATCCAAAAGTTATTTGGAATATAATCAACTAGAAGAATGTAACTGAAAGACACATGACTTACGGAAAATAAACAGTATGTTAAAAAAAAATGACTCATTTATATGCCAGATTTCCTCTTGAGGTTGTTGGGTAGATAATAACTGACCTAATTTTATCTGTGTCCCTAGTGTTTACCACAATGGCAGAATGTACAGTATATAATGATGTTCCTGTTATTTGGGTTATTAATTGTCTTACTTTTTTTTTTTTTTAACTAAGCATACTAGAACAAAATTAAAATCCAGTTAACTTGGAGTGGTGTGAAATTAAAGTTTGGAACTTCTCTCCTCATATCATATTATTATCATTGATTATATCCCCTGTCCCCTTTTTCTTTACTCAGTCTCAAAAGTATGTTGGAATCTATTTCGAGCTATTTCATCTGGAAAACTATTTTGAACATTCTTGCCAAAGATGCTTCTGAATATTGGTAGCTACTTATTGACTGTATTACCTCTAAGATTGTCATTCGCTGTAAGACATATATATGTCTCACGTGACAAGATATCATTTCCCCTTTCTACTGTTGAACAGGAAATGAAAGTATAATTCAAGAATATCACACTGTAAAATGGTTAATTGAAAACATTACTGTCACATATTTATTTTGAGTCTTTCATTTCATTTGTAACTATTGGTGATTTCATTGCCTGACTTAGCTTAATAACTGAGACGTGATGGCCTACCTATATATAATTATTTTTAAAAATAATTCTTTCCTTGTATTAGAAGTAATTAGATAATCATATGTATTATAGTTATATTATAAATTACTGTCTTCAAACACAAAGTATATAAAGTTTCAAATGCTTATAACATTGATAGATAGTAGCTGTAGGGTTGTTTTGAAGAGCCGGGCACAGTGGTGATATCCCAGCAATTTAGGAGATTGAGACAGGAAAATTGCAAGTTCCAGGCCAGCCTCAGAAATTTAGCAAGACCATGTCTCAAAATAAAAATAAAAAGGGCTGGAGATATGGCTTAGTGGTTAAGCTCTCCTGGTTCAATTCCTAGTACCAAAAAAAAAAAAAAGTTGTAGTTTTTATATTATGTTCTTATTTTATATTTTAGTTAGATTAAAAGCATGGAAATGGGTATCTTAATCTGTTTTAATATGTCCAAAGTGTGTAGAGCAAGCCACGTAACAGGCATTCAATAAGTCTTTGCTGAAATACTTGTTCTTCAATTACCTAAACAAAAACCCAGATGATATATATAATAATGTGTATTAATTGCTGTCCATGTTCACATAAGTACATTGAACCCATTTCTGCTGATACTGTTATGATCTACTAAAAACACCTGTGTCTGGTTGCCTCCAGGCCAAGCTGTGATTCCACCCTGATTTTGCTCCCAGTTTATGGACTATTGCTTTTCTCCAGGGTTTAGAAATTATCTGCTCCAGGAATACTTCTCTGCAATCATGAAGATAGGGACGTTGACCTTGTACAACATCCTAAAGCATACTATACTTACCCCAAACTTGAATACTTATCACAGAATAATTTTATGCAGTGAAAGCAGGAAACACATCTCTTACATAAGCAACACTAGCATTTAGCATCATACATGGATCATAATAGATGGATAATAAAATATTTGTTGATAGATTAATGAATGAATGAATTCATAAGCAAGGTATTTTCACTAAAGAGGATAGGGAAATGATTGCTGGCTTAGAATCATAATTATTTGCACTCTTGACCCTGGGGATTTTGATTGAGTAGATTTTCAATGGAATCCAATCATGGGTGCTTTATAAAGTTATGTAGATAATAGGGATGCAAAGCCAAGGGTTTATAAACCATCTGTAATAGAAAATAAATATATCCAAAAATGAGAATATAACAAGACACTGTGAGTTAAGTGGAAGATAATCATTACTATGTGCAAATTGTTTGATAAATACTGTATTGCCAAACAGCAGTGGCTCTGCAAGAACTGAACTGAGTAGTTCAGTTGATTATAATACAGAAAATAATTTATTTTAATCCTCATCTCCAGAGCATAAAACAAATTAAATGTCAATGAGTATTGCTCTTGTAACATGAAAGTTTAATGGAAATGTAATTTCAGTGTTTTGTGATAACTTTTTTTAATAACCTTGACCATTTGTAAATCAGAAGTGAGATACTTTTTAAACATCTACTCTTAACTGACTTTTCTTTCTTTTCTTCACTGTACTCAGAATTTTGATGTTATTTTTGCTTTCATCTTTCTGTTTGTGTAAGTTTTTATGGTATGACAAATTTGGGGATAGAGTTTGTCAATAACTTTGAATTTCAAATGACTATCACCTTCTGTGAACAACCACTATTTTTGGTACTGCAACTACAAAAACAGTATACCAGTCTCTGTTCTCATGAGTGTGTATATTGCTCCAAGAGTGGCAGTGAGAAACTGATTAATATAGACAACCATGAATTTATTCACCTGACAAATATTTATCAAAGTCCTACTTATGCTAGATTTTAAGCTCATTCATTCAATTACATATCCAGCAAGTACATGTTAGAGGTTTATTATGTACTCAGACTAGTTGCTAGGCAAAGTCAGTCACAATCCTGCCACACTGAATTTATGGTCTACTTGAGAAGACAGTACTCAATCGAACAGTCATGCAAGTAAATATACAACTAAAATACTGCTAGATGGTTTGAAAGAGAGGTGCATGGTTCTAGAAGAATACAGAATAGAAGCTCAGTAAGACCAAAGAAGGCTTCCCTGAGAAATAACAATTGAGTATTGAGTAATCAATCAAAGTGAGGAGGAAAGAATGTTCCAGGCAGTGACATGAGGGCTGAGGCAGAAGGGCAAATAACTCCACAATGGAACTGAATAAAGGACTTGAAAAAAGGCACTGTGGTCAGCAAAGAAGAAAAGGGGTATATGAGAGGTAAGATTGGGGAAGTGGGCAGAGGACACATAACACAAGATCACATGGTTATATTTTTCTGCATGGTATGGAATCATATGAATAAGTAAAAAGTACAGGAAGGCTGTTCTTTAAGTTGGCAGGGTCAGTGCGTGTTTGCTTTGTCTACAATCCTGGTTTATTGTAATCATGGTTGGATCCTCTGACAAATAATCAGGGTAGTGGGGCTATGCTCTTTTTTTCTGGAATAGTCAACCATAATAAAATCACCAGGGATTCTCAACAGTTATAGGACATTTAAATTATACTTCATATGTGGTTAACATAGACTTGGAAATATGTAAACAAGTAATCTTTCTATTTTATAAGGGAATACATGAAACAAATGTTTCTACACATTTATAAAATCTTTTATAAGACAAAAGAAGTAGCTTAACACTTTCTAAACCTTATATGATAGTTTTAGTAATTAACCAAATTACAGCTTCATAGGATGACATTTGTGACTTTTTAGTTTCTGGGGATTAATTTTGGACTATGTTCTCTATTTTGTTTGAGAAGCAAAATATTTACTGTAAGCATTTTTAGATCATAAAGATTTCCTTCAAGGAAAGACATCAAATAGTTTTTAGGTAATCACATAACAATGATAGATTTGAATAACCTTTGTATCATTAATAATAAAGTTTTACTTCTAACCCAGATCTTTCCCCTGAACAATATAGACTTACATACTTGACTCCCTATTCAACCATGTCTAGTGGTATTTAAGTCATCTCAAACTCCTCACCTAAAACCTGTTTCTTTCAGTTTTCTCCATCTGTTTAGGGCAACACAATCAATCATTATGGTCAGGCAAAAAAACTAGGTCAGCTGTGACTCTTTTTCTCTGATAGCCTATATTTAACCTGTCAGCAACTCCTGTCTATTCAATCATCAGTATATTTTCAGAATCTGACCCAGTACTTCATTGCTCAGTCCAAGAAAGTCAACATTTCACATGTGGACGATTGCAAGTACTTCCTAGCTGCTATAGGATTCTGTTCCAGTGCCCTGTCAGTCTGTCTCAACACAGCAGTCACAGAGGTCTGATAATAAATTGAATGGGAAGTCTCTGTTGCTTCTTTTCAATTTTTCTATGAAGTTAAACCTGTTCTGAGAAAATAAATCATAGAAACAGTTGGTTCACATCACCTTTCTCCCCTTAACCTTCCAATAGTTTTCCATCTCGCTTGGAATAAAATCAAACCTCCTTGGACTTATACAGTCTGCCTTCAATAGAACCTCATTCTCACTTCTCTGACCTCACCTCTTATATCCTTCTTATATGTTTTGGATGAGAGAATGTCTCCTTACATTTTTTTTCAACATTCTTAGCCAATTTTTGTGTGAGTTCCTTGCACTTGTTATTTTTTTCTTAGAATTCTTTTTTTTTTTTTTTCTTGGCAAGAACATAAAGGTATATGAGCCCCCTGTGTCTTTCGAGATTTTATGTAAATAGCATCTTTTTTAGTGAGTGTTTGTCTGACCTTAATTTTGATATCACAGTCTACACCTTTACAATCTTCCTTTGTGCTCTTTTCTTGACTTATTTTTCTCCCAAGTACTATTTAGATATTTTTCTTATATAAAAAATAATGATGTATTTAAATTATAGAGGCTTTGTTTTAAGGTTCTATATAACATTTTTGATTAGGTGTTGAATATTATTTTGAAATACAAATGTTGCCCTAAATTATTTGAATTTTTAGATGCTGGCAGAATCTAGGTCACACATGTCCTATAATTCCCACAGCATAGTTACTATGTATAATTTACAAATACTGTGACAGCCAAATCCCACATACAGTAGCACTTTTCTTATTTGATAGATGTCACGGACATTGATCCAGTTGTTCTAAAAGATGATGGCAATAAATTGTAGTGTGAACTTACTTTGTTTGACTGATTTAAGAAAGTGATGATGTTGGTACCCTGATAGTAGACAGATTTTTTTTCAGCCAAAGAACTAGAAAGCAATTACAGATTAAATATTGTCAGGGACATGTAACCTTAAGCTAATATTCAAGGAAAATTCTTTTATTATTCCTTATTAAGGATAAATCTAGCATTGCCCTCAATTCTGGATAGGTCAAAATTAAAATGATAAATAGTCCATAATAGGATGGGGATTCAAATGATTTTCGTGGGAGTTACTTTTTTTCATTAGTTCTACTTCAGAATATTTCACTGATTCTTTTTTTTTTTTTTTTTTTTTTTTAACCTTTGAACTGTGGATTTCACTGTGCAAATGACTTTTTTAAACTGGTATTTTCAGAGTTCTAGTAAAATATGTTTACTTTTATCATCAAGTTTTCCTTTTCTGAAAGGCAGTACAAATAGGCTTACCAGGTGCTTGATTTTATGAAATTAATTATAAAATTCCTAACACTCCATGTTACTGATTTATGTTGCCATTGTCCCCTACATTCTTGATTTGATTATTAGACACTCATTTCTTCCAAGATTTCTGTCAAAATCTAGAACCATGAAATAGTTACATTTATAATATTTTTATTATCTCTGTGTATGTACAGTGAAATATATTAAGAAAACATAATCTTATTAATGACAATAATTTTAGTTGATTATAAAACCATATGGGGGAAAACTGAATTCTATATTGTAGTATGCAACATGTCCCATATCCAAAAGTAATTAATGTAAACTATACAACTATGAGGGTTTCTTATACAATATTACAGTTTTCTAATGTATTTAATCAAGTTATTTCTTCCTTTTGTGATGCTTTGATAACACAGTATTAATAATAAATCTGACCATTTTAGCTAAAAAGGGTTATATTGGGACACAGGAAACACCTACAGTTTCTATTGACATTATTTGCATCACATGGTCATATGAAGGTAAACGTATATTCTTTTATAATTATGGGAGAATTTAGCTCAATTTTTAAAAATACTTTCATGTTGATTTCTAACCCTACGTTCATAAGTGACGTATGTACATTTAAAATAAGTGAAAGAATAGTACCAGAGAAAATACTATATAATATCAAATTTTAAGCCTTTTAATAAATAACTCACCTCAGGATTACTGTGTTTATGTCATATCAGTTTCTATCAATGCAAAGATAAAATGAAAAGGAAAATGCTAATGACATCAGCAAAATAGTTTCAATATGAACATGACAGATTGCTAAGCAATACATAATTTCCATGCATAGCTTATAATGCACATTCACAGATAGTAAATTGCTCAGTATTCTACTCTACTGCAAAGGGATTTTCCCAAGAGAAAACAGGTAACAGGAATCAAGTTAATTATAGCTATGTGGAATGAAAGGTACTCACTGAAACTCTTATATATGTTCAGAAAGATTAAAATTTCCAGGGAATAATTTTGTTTTTCTTTGTAGTACGGGGGATTGAATGTTGAATTTAGGACACTCTTATCACTGTACTACATCCCCAGTCCATTTATATTTTATTTTAGGATCTCAGTAATTTTCCAGACTGCCCTTGAACTTGCAACCCTCAGCCTCCTGAGTAGTTGGCATTACAGGCATTATTTACTATGCATTAGACACAGTGATTAATAGTCTTAGATATCATTTTCTCAGAGATTAAAATTCCTTATCAATTTAATTCTAAAAGTGAGGTCGAGTCGAGAAAACTAATTCTTGGTGGGGTTAGTCACTTACCCAAAGTCATACAGAAAATAAATCCTGAGATTGGTTAGAAGTTGAGCAGTTCAAACTGCAGAAACTGACTTATCGATTGCTTATACACTTGTCAGATCCTAAGTTGTAAATTCTTTATCAGGGGATCTCATGATTTTGAAATAGAGTAGGGCATTGCTATAGATCAGTTATAGTGAAAAATTACTTTTCTCTCCTTTTCAGTCCTACATCCTCTACCATATACACATAGTAGTAGTCTTAAAACTTGCCTGGGGCAGCAAAGTATTTTGCCACTGGGCAGGAAATAGTTTAGAATTCTTTTAAATTTTTTTCAATCCTTTCCTTGGTGATACCTTTCAAATATTGCCTTTGATGTGAGGGCAAATGAATGTCTAGAATTTGAGAAAGCATCCATATTAGAAAGGTCATTTTATACTGCTTTTCTTACCATACCTGAATCAAACAGTCAAAATGATCTCTTCAAATTGTTGTTGCTAAATGTCACTTCTAACCCTCTTCATTTCCCTTCTCAGATTGATGGGAAAGATATTCCAATTCAGAAGCTGGATGTAGTTACCCCTTCATTTATTCGCGAAATATATCTATTGATTATTTTCTGTGTTTCAATTGCTGTGCCTTGGCAGTACAACAGTGAATATGGATATCATTGTTCATTGTCACAGGGTTTGAGGCAAATGTTAATAAATTATGAGAGACAGTGAATCAATTAGGTAGTGTGTGTAAACAACAAGAAATCATATTATTGTTTAGATTGTGTCTGAGTCCATATTGTGCAATCATGATGATATAATTAGACCAATGAAATAAACAGTGTGGTGTTATTCAAGGTGAATATAGGGTACTATGAGAGAGTCACATAATCTGTCTGGGAAAGTAGTGCTTTCCTAGAAAATGTCATACTTTTAATTTTTTTTTTTTATTTTTACAGACTCATTTTGATTCTCTGTACACAAATGGGGTACAACTTTTCGTTTCTATGGTCGTATACAATGTAGATTCACACCATTCCTATAATCATACATGTACATAGGGTAATGATGTTTGTCTCATTCCACCATCTTTCACCCTCTCATTTGTAATCTAAAGTTCCTCCTTTCTTCTCTTACCCCCCAGCCCACCCCCACTATGTATCATCATCCACTTATCAGGGAAAACATTCAGCCTCATACTTAGGTCTAGAACAAAACATTAACTAGTTCTGAATCTACCTGTTTTTATCTCTGACTACACATTATATTCATTTGGGAAATTTAAAACATGGATGATGTCTGGGCTTTACAAGTCATTCCAGTTTGTTAATTCTGGGGTGGCACACAGGCATTCATATGTTTTAAAAGCACTCCAGGTGTTTTCTTTTCTCTCTTTTTTTGGTACTGGGGATTCAACTCAGGGGCACTTTGTGACTGAGCTACATTCCCGGTCCTTTCTATTTTTTATTGGAAACACAGTCTTGAGAAATTGCTTAGGGCCTCAATAAATTGCCAAGGCTGGCTTTGAACTTAGATCCTCCTGTCTCAGTCTTCAGAGTTGCTGGGATTACAGGAATGCACTATCATGCCCAGCTCCAGGTTATTTTAATTAAAAAAAATAATAATAATCAATCAACTATTCATAGTCAATTAGAAAAGATAAAGATATTAAAATACATTTTAGAAACTGAAAGTATTCCAATTGGGACAATTAGTCTGGGGATGAATGAGTGGAAAGGTGTGAAACAGATATTTTTGAGACCCTGGTATGTCTTTCCTATTGACCTAGAGATGGCTTGCTTGGAGTTTGTGGCAGTGAATTCATGACAGAGGTGTAATGTTTGTCTAGAGGTTTCAGTAGTCATGGTGCATTTAGGGAGAATTTAGACAGCTGAACCTGTTTAGTGTTGATTTGGGGCAGGCATGAATTTTTTCTTTTCCTTGAACTCGGAAACTTGCTGTATCCATGCTGCCGTATTGCTATTTCTTTCTTTCTCCTCTTCACTGATTAATCTTAGTCAGCCTTTAGGACTCAGCATAAGAAGGTTGAATAATAAATATGTTAGCCATTGTGGGCCATACAGGCTCTGTTGCAACTGTGTGGCTCTGATGTACTGTGAAAGCAGTTATAAGCAATAAATGAATAGTGTGGCTATGTTCCAAGAAAAACTTTATATATGAATGCTGAAATTGAAATTCATATAGTTTTAATATCTCAAAAAGTATTACACATTGTTTGATTTTTTGACTATTTACAAATGTAAAACCCTTCTTGTTTTATGCACCATATAAAGATAGGCAACATGGATGTCTTAATCCAAAGTTATAGTTTCCCTAACCACTGTACCATTCTAAGACATTGTAACAAATAAAATTGTTCTGACAAAAGTTCTCTGAGGCAATATATATTTGTTATTTTCTTTTTACAGATGTAGAAACTGAGGCACAGAGCAGTTAGTAATATGTCCAAATCACATAGACACTAAGTGGCAGAAATGGAATTCAGAAGCAGCCTGACTTGTTAACACTGTGTTGTGCTTCTTTCATTACTGTCATGGAAGTGTGTGAAGAAGGTTAGAGGAGAAACTAGTGACAAACAGCCCAAAAGTGTTTTGAGGTCTTAGATCAATAATCTCTGGGGATGCGGATACCACAGGGGAAAAAGGACCAGAGACCCATAATCAAAATGATTGATGACTGAGTGAGGACATTCAAGAGTCAATGGAATGCAATAGAAAGGATATATTAGGGCCTCATAAATTTTTATTTTATAAGTAGACACTCCTGTGGGCCACAGAGAAAATTGCTTCTAAATATTTACACATGTGTTTCTCTTTCACCCAATATTTTATGTAGTTCAATTGTGTGTGTGTGTGTGTGTGTGTGTGTATTTGCATCACAGTAGGTTCCCAGAAAGTCTGAATTCAGTGTGATAAGAACACTGAGAGAGGATGGAATTAGGGGATAAGGAGAGATCATAAAGGGCATGCAGTGGAGGATAGAACTGGGAGGATAAGTGGCTATGTCTAGATCAAGACTTTGTATGCAAGAGATGTGGGATGTGGACATCATCTAGAAGTCAGGAGGGTTTTTTGAAGGAATTTAAGCAGCAGAGTGACTTGAAATACGGATTTTTATGGAAGTTCAGTTGAGCTATGGCATGCAGATTGATTGGAAAAGGGATGGAAACCAGTTAAAAGGTACTTTAGTCTGCTTTCTGCTGCTAACAAAAAACCTGAGAAAAACAACTAAAAGGAGGAAGCTTTATTTTGGTTCAAGTGTTCAGTCCATGATCACTTGCCCCTATCATTTTTGGACCTGTGGTGAGGCAGCACATGACTACAGTATGTGGTAGAGAAAATCTGTTCACATCCTGGCGGCTGGAATCAAAGAGAGGAGAAGATGATGAGGGGTACCAGTATCCCCTTCAACCTTATGCCCCCAATTACCTAACTTACTTCCTCTAGATCCCACCTCCTAAAATTTCCAGCACCACCCAAGAATGTCTGTGGGGGACATTCAAGATCCAAACCATAGCAAATGACTTTTGTAGTAGTGTAATGGGCTCTGATATACTGTTTTCCTATTTAAATTAACCTACAATATACAGTAAAAGGCAGGAAGATGTTATTGAACAAAATAATGTACTGAATTGGATACATTGGAAATGGTTAATCATGGTTTTTAATACTAGTTGAAAACAAATAATTAAAATATTAAGGGTATTTAAAATTGCTTTAGGGCTGGGGACATAGCTCAGTTGGTAGACTGCTTGCCTCGCATGCACAAGGCCCAGGGTTCAATCCCCAGCACGCCCCCAAAAATTGCTTTAAATACTGGAAATTTCACTTTTTTATATACACTGTATAAGAAATTGCTTCTTTTAATCTTTCAAACCTTTCCACTAACAAAATATAAAGAAGTTTTCATTTGTGTGTATAAACCAAAAAAATCCATTTTATGAGAGTTTATTAAATACTCGCATTTTAAGAATTATCGAATAACGAGCAGAATTTCAAAGTGACTTTAATTTATTGACTGAATTATTTTATATTACTGTGACTTGATATACCTTTTTAGAAAAAAATTAATTGAAATATTTATAATATGTTCCTGTTTTTTACCATTTTTTTGAAAAATATTCTTATTAGTTGTTGACCAAACTTTATTTTATTTACTTATTTATATGTCATGCTGAGAATTGAACCCAGTGCCTCACACATGCTAGGCAAGCTCTCTACCACTGAGCCACAACGCCAGCCCCTGTTTTATTACCATTTTCTTGAGGAGGGATTTATGGTTTTGTATCATGGACTCTGTAAAGAAATTTGCCAGATTTTAAAAGGAGAACCTTCATTTTGAATTCTGCATAGGAATTGGGTTTTTACCACATTAATTTCAGAGTAGAAAGGAACAACTGTGACAAAATTTGTGCTCTTCTAAAAGGTCACTGTGTTTAGAGGTAGTATAGAGAAAAGGAAAGTTGTGGACATTGTGTTCTATTTACCTATGCCTAGTTTTGACCATGACCATGGGGCTTCATTCTTTTTTTCACTAAATTACAGACTTCATGGCAGTGTTCATGTTCTGTCCTGGAGTCTTACTCAGCATTGCTTTTGAAAACGGCTTTTCACAAAGATAAAAAAATAAGCAAATAAGATTGTGGCTTTAATTAACATTCTCCTTTATAGTAATTTATATCCTGGAACATGAATTGAGTTTAATTTAAAATAAATATCAACATCAGGAGTCAGTTAACTGACTCAAGATAATTTTAGACTATTATATGTATGTTGTAGGTCTTTTTTGGTAGAGTTTTTCTTTGCGGGTTATAGCAATGAGGGTATTGAAAAGGAAAAAGCATATTTTGATATTTACATAGACCTCAGAAGTATCTTGAATTTCCTCTTTTATTCTCAATACTTTCAACTGTAGTGTGGGGATGCAAACATAGGTTTATGAGGGTCAATGCCTGTAAAAGACCTAGTGTAGTGACCAGTGTATGCATATTAGGTTATCTGGGTCTGGCAGTTACTATGATTACTATTTTCTTAGTTTAATGGTAAGACAAAATTAGAAAGTAAGAATGGTCAGGTATCCCACTGGCCTAAACAATGGCCATTAAAAGCAGGACTAATGAAAAAAAAGTTTCCATTATAAATTATAAATTATAATACCATTATAATTTTTAAAAATTCCAAAATTGAACTAAAGACTAACATATTTAGTAGAGTTAAAGATCCCTAAGAAATGTCTGATTTCTGTAAAGAACACTTACTTTTTAAATTTGGAACAATGTGTGTCCTACTGCATAGTGTATGAATTTTCATTCAGAATCTTGATGAAATAGGTAGAAGGACTTTATTATTAAAGGAAATTATGTCTATCATACTTTATGAGGCAAGTTATATAAATTGTAATTCATGTATGTTTAAAGATATAGCAGTCAGTATTTCTGAAAAGCAATGAACTAAGGAAAAGATAAGATGCACAATGTTCACAAGCCCAGATTCAATCATTCATTCATGCATTCTATGCCAGATTGATAATTATTGTAAAAATATTGGTTGAAATTGTAATTTTCAAAGAATAAAATCTTATTCAGCCTCTACACTTCATGGGGTATGGTAAATTATGGTGATAGTATTTCCTGAATCTAAAATCAGTCCTATTTTCATGAGATCATTTCAGAAATAATATATTTATAAAGCAAATTATGTTCTGAAAATTGATGATAATTCTATTCTATTAAAACAATTCTATCCTACTAAAACTTTCTTCCTTTCAGACACAAGTGAGTCAAATAGTGCTGTTTATACATATGTAAATGTAAACAATGTCTCTTACATTGTTTACCGGAGCATAAATAGTGCCTCTCCAATTAGAATTTAAAGATATATGTTAGCCATTTTTTCATCACTGTGGCCAAAATACCTGAAAGAACAAACTTAGCAGAGTAAAGGTTTATTTTGGGTGCACAGTTTCAGAGGTCTTTGTTCCTGGTTGGCCAACTCCATTGCTCTGGACCTGAGATGAGGCAGAAAATCATGACAGAAGGGTGTGATAGAAGAAAGCTGCTCAGGTCATGGGATCTGGGAAGCAGAGAGAGAGAGAGAGAGAGAGAGAGAGAGAGAGAGAGAGAGAGAGGGGATATAGTTCCCAAAGCTATGCCTCCAGTGACTTAATTCCTCTAGCCATATCCAAACAGCCTACTGTTCATTCAGCTATCAATGGATTAATCCAGCCAATGAATTAGGCCCTAATCACTGCCTAAAAGTCCCACCTCTGAACCTTGATACATTGGGAATCATACTTTCAACACATGAGCTTTGGGTGGACATTCAGATAACAAACCATCATAATATGTGACATAAGAACTGTATCTAAGGTATGCTAAGTGATGCATTGGTCAGCCCATGGCCTACTTTCAATATTCTTTTTTGCATACATATAGAAAGCCTGTAGATCATAAGTACATTGAGTAAGATAGTTTCCAAAGTCCATTTTTATACAGTTACTTAAACCAATTGATGCATGTTTTGACTTAGTATATTAAATAGATGTATGGCTGTGGACCTTTTCAAAGGTCAAAAATATACAGTTTGTTCTTTTTTTGTCCGGTGTATTTCATGTAACGTAATGATTAGAAGGTTCATCCAAGTTGCAATCAGCTCATTATTTCACGGTCCATTTCCAAAGTGGTGGTGCGATAATTTGATGTGTCAGAACTTAATTGCTTTTAATCACTAAATAATGTCCTATCATATAGATCACATTTTGTTATTGTGTTTATATCTTGAAGGAACTCCATTTGTTTCTACCTCTTGGTATTATGAAAAATGCTGAAAGGGGCATAAAACTATCTCATCAAGTTCTGAATTTGAGTCTTTGTGGAGTGTACCTAGTAGTGGAATTGCTGATGAATTACTTTTTACTTCTATGTTTAGAGAAATAGTGTTTAATTTCACTTACATGAAGTTTCTAGAATAGGCAACTTCGCAGGGATAAAAAGTGGATTACAGGTTACTAGGGGCTAGGAGGAAAGATTTGGGAATGGGGAATTATTTCATGGTGGTTACAAAATTGGAGTGATAAAAAAAGTTTCAGAAATACATAATAGTGATGATTGCACAACACTGTGAGTGTAATTATTACTATTGAATTGAAGAATACTCAATGGAAAATGTTTATATTATATATATTTTACTGCAATTTAAAAGCAATAGTATTACATACCACAAACCATTGAATTGTACTGTATGGTGTGTGAATTTTAAACCATCAAAGCTGGTTATCCAAACAAGACACATTGGAAAAGGAATGTTTAAGATTCCAAACTTATTTTATGTTGACTACTTCACAGTAGCTGGTGATAGAATTAATGGGATTCCATCAAAAGTTGTGTTAGATACTCTAGGGCTACTTGAAAATGGGGAAAAAAGACAGTCAACCCCAAGGAGTTTCAGTCTATACTGTGAAGCATAAAGCAATGTCATGAAATAGCTGGCAAATTTAGAGGGTAAACATATAACCACCTACATATAGATACTTAATAAATACTTACAGACACAGATACATACACACATATACATTTACTATATAGACCAAATTAAATTTCAGCTACACACATACACACATATCAACACCTTCTATTTTGTATATTCATTTTTTTATTCTAGATTTTGCACTTGAGAATGTTGTTATGGTCTCTATTATGACCTTTACCACCACTTCACAGACACTCATCCAAATGTTTGAGGAGGTATGGTAAACAATAGATTTGAAAAATGGAATGACATAATATTTTCTGTATTAAAAAGTATTCAATTTTATATTAGATTGCTCAATTATTTTTTAAACTTATTTTTCAGCTGCTCCAGTTGATGTACTTAAAGCACTAGATTTTCACAATTCTCCAGAGGGAATATCAAAGACAACAGGATTTTGCACAAACAGAAAGAACTCTAAAGGTTCAGATACTGCTTACAGAGTTTCAAAACTAGCACAACTCAGTGCTCCGACAAAACAGTTATTTCCAGGTATGTTCAGTTTATTATGACTACTACTATTACTGCTACTGTTGTTACTACTAATGCTCCTTCAACTACTTCTTTGCTAATGATTATTTCTTTTTACCATTCTGTATAGTATCTATAATTCAATTATAGGTGGAAATATAATTTGAGTATATAGATACCAAATACATTGAGGTCACCAAAGTGATGAAATGAAAATAATTATTGCCAATCTTTTAATTCAGTACAAAGAAAATATGCTTATTTGAGCATTTAATAATTCATAATTTCAACATGATGGAATGTGAAGGCAACATTTTATGACTATTCCATTTTTGTATGTGATCATGTAGAACTTATTCATTGGAGAGATGGGAATTGGAAGGAGACCTTACTCTTAAAGTCTAGTTTATTTAATAGGCATGTGGATTTAGACATAATTAACATATGTTTTCCTAAAACTAATATGTTTCTGTTGAAAGAAACACTTCTCTGGTAGATGTTAATTTTGCATTAATTTTGCATGCTATTCTTATCTGAAGTATAATAAAATAAAGTCACACCTCACAGTTACTGGATGTTCTAAGAGTAGAGATTTTGTTAAGACTTTCACCTGGCAGGGTTTCATTATGGTGCTGAAAAAATAGTTGGTAAATAATTTCTTTTCTTCTACGAAAGTGATAATTGATCTCATAACACTAATTATCTAGAAATTATGATCATGTGCGAAAAGGGAATTAGATGGTGAATGAAAATCTCTAAGATTGTATTTCTAAGCAGGTAGCTCTTTACATCTACTTGCAGTAGATAAATGACAATTATTTACCCTTATTAGTTTAAATTGGGTGTCCTCATCCCTGTTTAACAGAGGAGGAAAGAGTTTCACAGATGCTCTCTGACCTGACCAAGTTATACAGGGATCCATGTTTGTTCTTCTCCAAGGTCAATATTTCATATACTATCAAACATTCCTTTTTGATGCCCTAGAACCTTTTCAGCGGCAATTGGACAATTAATTTCTTCATATTGTCCTGTATCTTCTCTATCTCAAGAGATTTTAGTTTCCTATTTTCAGATAAAACGTATACTAACAGAATGATATGAATCAAACAATTATAAAACAAAATGCACTTTTCATGCAAAGACATTTTAAAGTATTTCATAAACACATATTTAGATTGTTCATTGAATCTTCCAGCATGTTTTGTGCTTTGCTATTATTTGTGGTAAACAGAAGTAACAATGTATATATAAAAATGCCCAATATTTCTGATTTTGAAAATTAAAACTCAAAATGGTTAAGTCATAACATTTTCAAAATCCAATTTAAATTTTTCAAATAGTAAAAGTCTATTGAATTTTCTAATGCATTTCTAATAGAAAAAAATGATGGTAATTTTAATAGAGAAAAAACAGAAAAGTAGACTAATGGAAACATTTTAGAAATACTCATGAAGTTATAGTTTATAATTCTTTATAACTGGCTCATTATCAGGGCCTGTTTATTCTGCATTCCATGATGGTAATTAGCTAATTTGATTATTTTTATATGTTCTCTTGTTTTACACATGGAGAAAGAATATATGTCTGTAGGACCTTCTTCCGCTCCAGTTAACAGAATTTAACTATATGAAAGTTTTTGCCTTTCTCACAGCACTGGGTCTGAGGCATATGATTCTCATAGTGAGCATTTTCAGATAAGAAGAGAAACAGATAACATTATGCAAATGATTATAAGCTTGTCATCCTGGAGGTCAAAGCTTTCTGTCTATTATACAAATTGATAGTAAAAATTAGTAATAACAGATCACCATTAAAAATATTAAAATAGTAAATATTACTTATAAAATAGTAAAAAGATCTTGCAAAATGTATTTGGAATGTCCTATCATGCATTATAAGAAGATATAAAAGCAATTTCTTTTCTAAAGACTAAAATAAGCAGAAGTACAGAAAACTTCAGCAGTTATCAATAGGGGGAGTGAGAAGTTGTCAGTTGGATAGAGTCATTAAAATATTCTGATGAAATTAAGATATGTATCTTTCAGAGTCCCAACTTGAGATCTTTAATTTAAATGTCTGAACATTGGAACTGAATGGAAGCCCTCTAGAACCCAAGCCATAAGACAGACTGTGCAAGCAACTTTGCATGTATTGATCTACATCTTTATAACCATCAGAAAAGGGTAATATTAAAACTCAGTTCAGGAACAGGAGTTAGAAATGTGAAATATTAGAATATAATCCTGGAATCAGCAAATGGTATAAAGCCGAGACTATTATAATCTCTCTTTGACTAAAGTTTGTTCTTCTCACTATGTGAAATGCACCCCCTCCAATTTAAAAATCTTCCTGACCACTAAGTTATAACATAAAGAGATTTTAGAGAGATATATTCTAGAAGGAAAAAATATTGGCCACAGTATAAAATGTTACTATAAATGACCAAATTATTGTGCCTTTTCATTCCAAATTTATTACTGGAGGCAACATTTAATGATCTTAAAAGCCTAGTTTAAGAATCACTATTGAATTTGTTATACTAACAATAACTCATGATTGTTATTACATGTATATGTATATATGTGTGTATATATACATATATGTACATATATATACACACATATATATATGTCTTTTATAAACACACACAGTAAGAAATAATGGCACTTTTTAACAAGTCAGTTAACATGCTTTATTCTTAATCTATTTATATGTTTCAAAATATGGATTAAAATGTAAAACCCAATATTTTATCTGTACTGTAAATTCTTATCATTTATTTCAGATAAAATTTTACATTTTAAGTCAATGCATTTCTGTTGTAGAACTGATATATCTAATTCTCCCTGATTATTTCACTAAGTTATGAACAATATTAATTATCATAGGAAAGAAACTATGTGGAGTGTCTAGGTTAGACTGAAAATTTTAACATCAAGTTATGATTTTCTTAGCAAATTTTATTTTTCAAAGGTCGAAACTTTAAGATTATAATTAAAATCTTTATTGTTTAATTTTTAATTGGGGAATAGACATTTTAATGGAAAGATTTTAGTGATTTGTATAGTTAGAAGCCAAAGATTTTCAAGAGTTATGCTGAATAATTGGATTGGATTGTTAATTAAAATTTTTCATAATCTTTTAGTCTTATATGAATGTATTATTTCCCAGAATGCCTCTTTTTCTAGATGTCTCTGTGTAGACATTTTTATAAAGTGTTTTAAAGAATGGACAAGGCGTTGTTTTCTGCTAGCTCATGATATTTTAACATCAGTTTTTTCACTATGAGATCTTTGAAAAATGTAGGTGCACTTATAGTATTCTGTTATTCTTTGCATTCTGAAGTACTTCTTTGAAGCAAAAGTTTGTTTGCCATGAAACTTCTTCAATAATAGGCTGGATTACATAGATATATAATTATAGTATAAGTGGGCAATAGGAATTTTTTGTTGATTTGTTTTATTATTTTTCCATTTTCTTCCTATAACTAAGTTTCTTTTATTGCTTTTCAAAAATGTAAAATTGTACATTTCTGTGACATTTAAATCAAATTGAGAGCTGGGAGTTTAGCTCAGTGGTGGAGTGCTTGCCTACCATATGCAGCACTCTGGGTTCAATCCCTAGCAACACAAAAATTAAAAAATAAATCAAACTGTGCAAAACTATATGTATAAATTGACATTGGAACTAGATAGATGGATTAATTGATTTTCTTCAATAGCATTGAAAATTTTTACACGGACACTTTTTCAATTTGGAGTTTAGTATCAGTTGCACTTAACTACATATATGTATATATGCATATATATATATATATATATGTGCATGTTTGAAATAAGAGTAGCTTAGCTCACTTTGAATTTTGATGATGTATTCTTATTTAATTACCACAACATCCTGGTGGGACAGATTGCCCTATTAATGGATAGAAAAACCAACTAAGAGATTTTTTAAAATGTTTGCCAAGAACACAGTAAGAATGTCAAGGAGCTGAGATATGAACCAAATGATGTTATAAGATCAGAATTTTTTACTGAGATACTGCATTACCTTCCATTTAATTATTCTATACACGTTTGTAGCATAAAATGTATTTGTATTACTTGTTGTTTTTCTTTTTATAATATATTTTAAATAATTTCCACTTAATAAAACATTTTTGTTACATTCTTTTATTTATTTATTTGTTTTTTGATACTGGGGACTGAAAACTGGGGTGCTTTTCCATTGGTCTACATGTTCAGCCCTATTATTTATTTTTTATTTTAAAACAGGGCATTGCTAAGCTGTCTGTTACATTCTTTTAAGTGGCTTCATAGTATTCCATTATGTATATAATTTGTATTTTATTTAACCAGTTACAGCCATTGCAACCCATTTTAATATTTGTCATTATAAATAGTGCTTTAATGACAACATGATATCTTTACATATATGCATCCTCTCTCTGTATATTCTTAGAGGTGGAATTGCTGATCTCCTGTATTGTTTGAATTTGAATGCATGACAGACACATGCATATTGCTTTTATTATTTTATACTACTGCCTGTAATAGAATTTGGAATCAATGGATTGTATGTGAACTCTTGATATTGGCCCAGGTATTACCTATTATACATGCACATACACTTGTTTTGCAAATAGACATCTTTTTAGTTCAACTAAACTCATTCCTCAAATAATTTTGCATGTTTTACTTATATGGGAGGGTAGTAAGGGGATTAAATTATATATATATATATATATATGTATTTTTTTGAAAAATAAAACCAACAATTTAATATATAATGTTCTTATAAAAATATTATGTTATCATTTACCTTGCATATTTATTTTACAAATGCTCAGTAAGCACCTGTGTAGATTGAACAATAGGCTTGATACTTGGGGTATGATAGTAGTTAGGGTAAAAAAAACACTATGTCTTCATGACTTTGGAACCAAGTTAGCTAAGGACTTGATAGTTTTTATTGATAAATGCTTATGCCTTCTATTTGTGAAACTGTATTGCATGGTATCAAAAACTGATCTTTTGAAGGGATGATGAAAATAATACCTTTATATAATGTCATTAACATGCCCCCTTTATGGGCTGGGGAAATAGCTCAGTTGGTAAAGTGCTTGTCTTGCATGAATAAGGTCCTGGGTTCAATCTCCAGCACCATGGGGGGGGGGGGGAATAACACACCTTCTTTAAGAGATATATATGGCTACAGGCTAAACAAACCCAGAAATACAGACCTTTTGCCAAAATTAGTGCTTACATAAGTGTTTCAAGAGTTATTGTTATGTGTTTCATATTGTATTGGCACCAGTGACTTTAAAGTTCAAATGTATTGGATCAATTTACACCAAAAGTTTAAAAGAGTCATAAAATTTCCCCACACATGCTCCATTTGAGGTGGAGCTGTTTACTTTTTGGATTAAGATGACTCATTAAGGCCACGTAGAAAATTCAAAAATAATTCTGTGATCTAAGGACAATTTGGAAATCTAGAATTTCTAACTCATTGGCCTTCTCTTTTCAGGTGGAACTTTTCCAGAAGATTTTTCAATATTATTTACAGTAAAACCCAAAAAAGGAATTCAGTCTTTCCTCTTATCTATATACAATGAGCATGGTATTCAACAAATTGGTGTTGAGGTTGGGAGATCCCCTGTTTTTCTGTTTGAAGACCACACTGGAAAACCTGCCCCAGAAGATTATCCCCTCTTCAGGACTGTTAACATTGCTGATGGGAAGTAAGTAGCCAGTGACCAAATGTGTTTCCTATGCTGAAAACAATACTTTCACTTAATCATTCAACAAATATTTATGAAGTGTGATACAGTTTTTTCTAGGGACTAGTAAAGAAAAAGAAACAAAATAATAAAAGGCCTAAACTTGAATAGTTTACTTTGCTGTCTAGGCAGGCAAATAGTGAAAAATATTTAGAAATATATCAATAAAGAATATACAGGTGTAAGTGAGACAGAAAAATAGTGCAGAGGACGGGGAAAGACAGTAAGCAGAGCAATTTTAAGAAGTGACGTCAGGGAAAATCTCACTAAGAATGAACATATCCAGGAGGTGGGGGATGTGCCATGCTGAGAATCACGGTATACTGTTCCAGAAGGAGGGGAAACCAATGAAAAGTCTCTAATTCCAAGGTGTGGCCCATTTCTTCCAACATGGAGGAAACCAGCATGGCAGGAGCAGAGTGGGATGGTGACCATGGAAAATCAGTGGGAAGCCATATGGCATAACACATTCTAGGAGGCTATAAGCTTTACTCTCAGTGAAATGGGAAGTTAGTGGAGCATCTTAAGTGGGGACTGATCCGATTTGACTTATTTTTTTCTTTACCAGTAACATAAGTGATCAGAGAAACCTTGTAATTGATCTGTCATATACTATTCTAAGCACTTAACACATAGCTAATTTGTTTAACTATTCATAATTACTTTAAGAAGATAATTTTAATAGAAATTACAGATAAGGGGACCAAATCACAGCTAGTTTATGGGGTTTGCCTATGGTCATAAAGTTGGAAAGTGACAGAGGTGGCTTTGGAATTTAGGTAGTCAGGCTCAACCCACTCTTCTGAAATCCTGTTGAAATCTCTTTTGTGATCATTGCCTTTTGCTCAGGGAGCCACAAACACAAACAAATATGTATTAAATTTTACTACACATTTTATTGCTGTATTTTGACCCCTAAAATAGCTTTATCAGATGTAGAACATTGGGTTATAGACAGAAGGAAATAGCAGTGCAGGTGGAAAAAATAATCCATATACATTGTGTCTTTTTCAAGAACCCAGTGAAACCTCCAAGTCTCAGTGACAGAAAAAAGTAGACTTTCATAGGTAATTTACACTACTATCCTATGGACAACTAAAATGTTATATCACATTGTGTTTTTATTTTTGACCTTTAGCAAACATCAAGGTAAAATTTAATTCATATTCAGTATTTGTGGAAGACATTTTGAATTCAATGTTCATTCAGATATTGTTTTACTTTATATTGCTTATCCTCATTTGGATGCCTTCTTAACTGAAAAAAATTAATTTATCATGGCCAGCATTCTATTTGAAAACAGTAGGCACTGCTTAGTCTGAGTAAGTTATTAAAGTGACACATGGGAAATGCTCAATAAATATTTTTATTGTTTATTAAACAGAACAATAGTTATCTATCTCACAGTGGGAAACTATTACTGACAATATATTGAATGAAATAAATGCATGGTATTTTTCATTCATATATTCAATCACAATTTATTAAATGCTTACTGCCAGCACTGTATATTCATTTGAGACTGTTAAAATGTGACATATTTGTTGAACGCAACTAGAATTACAATTTCAATGCAAAAAATATCGGTATTTTAACCCATTTTTATTTGTTAAAATACATTCATCATGATAGGCCATTTATTCCATAAGTATTTATCCACCACCACTTGGCTGGATGTCTAGGGCACAGGTGTTGCAGCAGTGAAAAGCCCATGTGAGGTCTCTGCCATCCTGGAGCTTAAATCCTGCTAGGAAAAATCAACAACAGACAAGCCAAAAACACACAAAATGCTGATAGCTCTATGAATGAAAATAAATCCATGAAATAGATGTATATAGTGTACTATTTTAGAATGGGCAGTCGTTTTTTTTTTTTTTTTTTTTTTTTTTTTTTTTTAAACAAATGGGATACATGTTGTTTCTCTGTTTGTACATGGCGTAAAGGCGTACCATTTGTGTAATCATAAATTTACATAGAGCAATGTTGTTTGATTCATTCTGTTATTTTTTCCCTTCCCCCCACCCCTCCCACCCCTCTTTACCCTCTATACAGTAGGGCAGTCGTTTTTGATGATGTTGCATTGAACAAAGTGCAGGGAGGAGGGAATAGCCATGTGAAGATGTGGAGGAATAGCATTCTTGGCAGAGCGAAGAACACTGGGGAGCAGCAGGAAGGAGGCAGGCAGGCAGTGAAAGAGATTGAAAGTCAAACATGAGATCAGAGAGGGCCTGGCCACCCTGTTGTGGGAGTACCTAATAGTTTTTAGTAAGGTGGAGACTTGATCTGTCTCATATGCCAAAAGGTCACTGTGTGCAGAAGAGTGGAAGCAGCAACCAGTTAAGAGTCTACATGAAAGAGTTGACAGCTTGGACTAAGTTGAGAGACACTGAATTTTTGTTTATACTTTGAATACAAGAACCAAGGAGAGTATTTTTGAAGATATAAATGGATATTATGAGAGAAAGAAAATAATTGAGAAGGGTTTCCAAAATGAAGTGTTAATTTATTTTTTTCTAACAGTATTTTGAATATTATATATCATACTGTAATTTTGATGTTTTATTATTATCACAGCTTAAATTAATTCAACAAAAATGCCATTTACAGTTCTAATCAGCTTTTCACAGTTGAAATCATTTTTATTTTTTGGTAATGAAAAGCACATACCTATGATATTAGGAATAGTTTAAGTTAAGACACAAGCAATTTGGCATGAAGTATGTGTAAATTATACTCTTACTGTATTAAGTGACTCCTTATATAAATCTTTGCTCAATTCAAACCAAGCAGACACTGATGCTAGTTGAATGCGCTAGTGGAAAGAGCAAAGATTAAGTGTATATGGAAATATACTTGGTCCTCATCAGTAGCCATGCCAAATATCATGAAACAGACATTTTAGGAAGGCTCCTGCAACTTTTTGGGTACTTTATTTTATGGATGTAGTCCTAGGCACTTCTGGAATATTAATCTAGCACTTTTCATTTGGAAAAAAAATAAAATATAGAGTGGCTTGTGGAATCCAAGTGAGCTTCACTTAGTGGTTTATGTTAGCACCAGATATTGTTAATAAACTCTCCTTTTCACAGTATTGCTAAGGTACATAAGTTTCCAAAGGGCTGGCCATGTCTCCCTCTCTAAGCCTGTCATCACCATCCTGAATTAGCTGGAGCAGTAGCTCCAGAGTGAATTGAGACTCTCCCTGCAGGCATGCACTAACTGTGCTTTCTTTTGGTGTTCCCACTTCCTGCCAGCAGTGGGAAAAAGGAGAGATATTGTGTCTCAGGCTTGGATCCTACCCACAGTAATGATCTATAACTGTCTTGAAATTAAAGTGGAAAAAGAAATCTAAAGCACCTGAAATAAATGGCAATAAAAACAGAGTAGTGCATTGTGTTTTACAGTTAGAACGTTGAGTTGCTCCAGATGGAGCAGTCATTTAATTAGTAGACATACTCTTTTGCAGTCCATCTCAGGGGATCACTTGAGCAGGATTTTTTTTTTTTTTTTTTTTTTTTTTGTAGGTGGAATTCCACTTTTGAAGAAAGCATTTACATACATAGAAACTACTGCTTACTCCCTGTCCCATCCTAATCTCTATCCAATACCCTTATCAGGATGCAGTGAGATTAAGCTTTTGTTGTTGTGACATAAAGTGATGCAGAGAATGGGCATTTCTTTATCAGCATGGACAGATAATCCTTCTGTGCATCTTCTGCTACTGTTGTCTTTTTGAGTACCTAGCACTATGCTAGGTAAGCAGCAATTTGTCACCAGCTAAACAATTGATTCCTAAGCCTACATTTTGAACCACTTCAGCTCACTTTTGTAATTTAAAAAACACTATATGTGAATAATGGTTTGGTGGCTAATATTATTGAAACTTATGAAAGTATTACCTGGCTCTTTTTAGGTGGCATCGGGTGGCAATCAGTGTGGAAAAGAAAACTGTGACCATGATTGTTGACTGTAAGAAGAAAACCACAAAACCACTTGATAGAAGTGAGAGATCAATTGTTGATACCAATGGAATCACGGTTTTTGGAACAAGGATTTTGGATGAAGAAGTTTTTGAGGTAATCAAACATTTAAGCTGAATATTATTGAAGCTAATGAATGAGGTTAAATAACAGTAACAATCTATATCTGTTATAAAGCAAAGTTGAAAACTCTAAAAGGTGACCTACATTCTAACCCCGTGGGTGTAGCAGTGATGCGTTCTATTGTTCATTAAGAGAATGACCAGACAATGGTTACTGCAGTGACTGCAGAACCTTAACAGAGATTGGTTGATTTGAACACAGGCACAGTCTTCCCCTGGGAGGGACAAATGGCTCTACTCTTAGTACTTTGTATGATTTTCTTTGGAGAAAAGAACATTTTCTTCTCTTCCTCCTCTGCAAGATTAATTTAGAGAAATGTACAAGTCTCTGTTCTGTCTTGCTTTGTTCTTTGTGAATATTTCCAAGGTAAAGATTTATATTGCAAAAAGATGAACTTTAAGCTTTTAAATCACATTTTAAAAAATAATATGAAGGTCATGGGAAGAAGCTTCTTTCAATTATTTCACTAATTATGATAATCACATTCCTTTAATTCTTTAATCATTGGATCTGGTAATTTGTGCTCTTGTTTTCAGTCATTTTTTCACAGAACAAACAGATCTCAGTTCTGACCCTATAAAGAGAAGCATGCACTTCTGAGACATTATTTCATTACTTTCATGGTTGTTTTAACACAATTTTTGAGTCATTTAACTTTCAGAGTGTAGCAGAGTAAAATTGTGCAATATAATATAGATGGAGGCATGTTTCCTATGGAAGATTTGCTTTATTTTGTTGATGTGTGAATATTTATATACACATACATATGTGCACACACATATATACATACAGTGTATATTTGCATTAAAGGTACAATGTAAATTAGGGTATTAGCTAGATTATCATATTTTTATAATTATACACTTATATATATAACCTATAACATGAAGCTAAACATAAATAAACTCATGACATTTTTGAATTATTTATTTGGAATACTATTTTTTTCTGATGTTTTTCACTTCTTTTTTTTAAGTCTTTGATTCTACGTAAAAATATTTTAATTCATGATATGTCTGAATTAAATGATAAACTGATTCTGGTAATATATATAGTGGTATTATATTCCCAGATCATCTGGTATTATTCATTGATTGCCCACACTATGATAAACCACCATTTATTAAATGAATGAATATTATAAACAATTAGTATAATTTCCAGTCTTTCAAAGTCTTATTTTAAAAATAGACTATTTATAAGCATTAGTTTCACAGGCAAAAGCATATTTTTAACCCACAGAACCCTATTTTCCAGGATCATAAATGAATAATATAGGATTTCATCCCCTCATCCCTGCCTTCCTTCCTCTCTTTTGGTTTCAGTCTCTTTCTCATTTAAATTTATAATACCATATACCACATTTTACATCCTGGAATAACTCCAACTGTTTATCCAGAGAAGCTACTAAAACTTTAAGAAAAATAATTCTGAAGAAATTGTTCAATGTAACAATGAGTAGTTCAGATGACAATGAGTAGTGAAAAGCACATTTATTAAACTGCTTCACAGTTTAGAGTTTTATGAAACGTATGAAGCTTTCAATAGAATATTTACTTGCTATGAAGTGTGAGTCAGTTTTTTAAAATGTCAATGAAGGCAGAACCTTTCATTATCAAATTATTTAATACTATCTTTGACAGTTAAGTAGGCAAACTATTTTTACTTAATAAAATGTTTAGAATGCTTTAGAGTAAAATTATTTGAATTGGGTGAAATTTTATTTAATTCACATATCCAAACAGTCATCATACATTAAATTCAGGCCTTATTTACTAAATGGTATTACTGTATAGCTATATAAAAGTTCTAAACCAATGTAGTCTCTTTCTACTTAAAAATAGAGCATGGAGAAAATAAATGATTCAAACACAGACTTTTAAATTTGAGTTAAATTCTCACAACTTTTGTGAAATTGGTTCATTCTATCTGAATATAATGTTAATATCTTCCTCTAAAATTTTTCTCAAAAAATCTTATTGTCATTTTGGTTTACCTTGTGGTACATATATCAACTTTCAGATCCCTGTAAGTGAATGTGTAGAATTTGCATATCATTTTAAAGTTTAATAAAACAGTTGTGATAATAAGATGCTCTTGTAACACCAATGATTCATTAGTCTGAAAACTAGAAATGTCACTTTTTCAGATATACTGTAATTCATTTTTAGATGAAAATTTGTTTAATGTATTTAATTTCAAATATATACCACCCTACACTTCTGGAATGGAACTTTAATGCCCCAAAATATTAAACATGGCTATATTTACATTGCAGTCCAAGGTCTTAAGAATTTAGCAGTAAACAGAAGCAAAAGTGTAAATAATTTTTAAAGTTTTACAAGAACATTTTCCATGAAAATGCCAAGATGACTATATAGACCTATAAGCCAAATTATATAATTTTAGCATATCAGGGTGAGTATATGATTTGATTCTGGAATGAGAAAGAGCTGATGAATCCCAGTCTCCAGCCTAATTTTCACTGTTATCTGTGTAATTAATTTATGTATGTTTCAATCTCTCATTCTTTACATGGGAAATATAATAGAATCTCATTCATTAGGATCAAAAAATAATTGAGATGATGCATGTAAAGTGCTTAGATATTAATATGAATTTATGAACCTACATTCATACACAACACATAAGCAGTTACATGTATTAATTATGCATTAAGGCACAGTTTTCTATATTATTATGACTTCTTTTTCTATTTTATGATTTTCTAGCTATAGTGTTTCAAATATTTTTTGTACACATTTTATATGGATTACCAACAGTGACCCATGTTTAAGTGAAAACTCCTTGTGTGCCCTTTCCTTGGTTACTGCTAGTTTACAAAGTACCTTATAAAGAGTGGATAAATCTGTCCCCCTAAACAGAGATAGCTGAGTACAGGCCTTCATAGAAGGAAGATGATCTGAGTGGGTGCATAATATTATCAGGCACAAAATGTCCAATCAACACTGATCAGAACCCTTGGTTTTTCCAGATTGATAATATGCAGCAAAGACGTGAGGAACAATAAATGGAAGAACCACATTTCCTGTGTTTATTATCAATAAAATTATTTTTTATTTTAAGTTATTTTTGGAAAACTGCCAAATAACAAGTTATAGCCATTGGAACTCAAGTTTTCAAAGCATCTGTTATGGTTTGAATGTGTGGTATGCCCCCAAAGTTCACATGTGAGACAATGCCAAAAGGGTCCGGGGAGAAATCATTTAGTTATAGACTTAACTTAGTCAATATATCCCTGATAGAATTAACTGACTGGAAACTGGAGGCAGATGGGGCGTGACTGGAGGAAGTGGCTCACTGGGGCTATGGGGTATATATTTGTATCTGGCGAGTGGAGACTCTTTCTCTCTACTTGCTGATCAACATGTGAACTGCTTCCCTCTGTCCCACTCCTCCACCTTGATGTCCTGCTTCACCTTGAGCCTGGCAGAATGGAGCCAGCCTCTTATGGACTGAGACCTCTGAGACCATGAGCCCTCAAATAAACTTTTCTTCCTCTAAAGTTGTTCTGGTTGGGTCTTTTAGTCAGGTTGCTGAAAAAGTTGAATAAAATGGCATCATTATTTTAGTCTTCAGTTTTTTTAAATTATTGAGAATCATAGCAGATTATTACAAGTCTTTTATATTTTTAACAAATATCTGTCTTGGGGACATTCATTCATTGAAGGAATTAGTGGAATATGATCACGATTAGATTGGAAAAGCTTGTTGATGAAAATTTTGCATTTAAAATTTTTTTTTTTTTGTGGAGCAATCCATGCAGAGAAGTAGCAATGAATACAAGCTATGCTTTTTTCTTTTTTTTTTTTTTTTCCCCCTCAGTTCTGGGGATTGAATCCAGGGCATCTCCCATGCTAGGCAGGTGCTCTATACTGAGCTTTACATTAGCCAACAGCCCATTTTACTTTGATTTTGAGACAAGGGCTTGCTAACTTTCTTGGACTGACCTTGAAATTGCAATTCCCCTGCCTTGTCCTCCTGAGTAGCTGGATTCATAGGCCTGCATTACCAGGCCCTGCACAACTATGCTATTTTGGTAGTTCTGTAAGACCTGAATATTTTTTACTTTAAACAATAAATAATAATAATGAATAAATAAATCTTACCCTATATACTAATAGTCATTTCAAATAATCCATTATATTCTTACAAAATTAAGCCAGGCCATGGTGAAGCACACCTGTAATCCCAGAGGCTCCAGAGGCTAAGGCAGAAGGATCATGATTTCAAAGCCAGCCTCAGCAACTTAGTGAGTCCCTAAGAAACTCAGCAAGTCCCCGTCTCTAAATAAAATATAAAGAATGACTGGGGATGTTGCTCAGTGTTTAAGCACCCCTGGGTTCAATTCCTGGTACCAAAAACAAAAACAAAAACATCTTATCAAATTAAGCTTGATTATTGACTTGTAATGTCCTTTATCTTTTTACAGCACATTTTCCAGTGGTACATCTTGCCGCATGTCCCATGTGGGTGAGGGAAAGTGTTCCTGTAGGAGGGATGGCTGGCTGCAAAATAAAGCTATGAAATTTATTTATAAGTAATAACAACAGAACACAATTATATTAAAAGCCAGAGGCATGAATGACTGAGCCAGCTGGAAAGGGTCTGGTGCTAACAAAGGAAGGAGCCAGGACTTGCTTTATTTATAGTGGTACAGATCAAAAGGGGACTGGTAGGAGGTTCTTTGAGAAAAACAGGATAGCGGGTGGAGGTAAGCAAGCCCTTTGGCTCTAGCAGATCATTCCCACATTCAGAGCTTGCATTTGAACTTCAGTGTGAATCAAGGCAGGATAACCACATGACTCAAGCAGTTCCTGAGACCAGATCCCCCTGTCTAACAGCTCAACCAAGCTTGGTTTTCATACAAGTCATGGATGAATTCCTGCATATCCCCCCTTTTCTACTTTTTAAATATAAATGATGGGCAGATACTTTGAGGACCCTGATCCTGATTCTGAGGGCACAGCATCCTATTATCATAATACAAGAAAGAATTAGTAGCAAAACTATCATTTCAACAATATACCATGCAGAATGTTTCCATATGTTTCTAGGATTAAAGCCAATTAATTCATGAAGTATTTTTTCAGCTAGAGATCTAGGGTTCATGAGATCAATTCTGCTTTTCTGAATATCCTGGATGTGAGGATGTAACTCCATAAGATCCAGGCTATTATTGATATTCCAAATGCCCATTAGATGATTATTTTTTTCCCAATCCTACTGGGAAGCATTATATTTGGCTCAGTAACACAGATACACAGACATTATGGCATGTAAAACTTTGTTTAAATTTGAGAGCAGAAAGTTCTTTATCGATATTTATAACAGTAGCTGTTAAAGCATTTAATTTATTCTCAATCATTTCATCAATACTTAACTTCCAGGGGTCATAGCATTTTGACAGAATGGATTATGCCTTAGATAAAGTGAATGTGGGTACAGATAGAAGCCTGAAAGAATACATTAAAATATATGGGACCCAAATTATCATCAAACAAGAAATAACTGCTAGAAGCCCAAATGTGAATTATTGATCTTTCTAGTGTAACAATCAATTTGCTGAGCTCTGATTGGTCTTTATTATATAGTTACTAGTAGGGCAAAGCAATACCCAAACAATATAGAGTAGTTTAAATCATAAGGAGTTTTAAAAAATCAGAACAATTGCATATCTAATCTTATTTTTGTATTCTGAAAATAGTTTTAGATAATTCAACTATTTTCCAAGTCTCTTAGATCTTATATCATATGAAAAATTGAAATTAAATACGGTTGCCTGCAAATTATTTTCAAGAAGAAGTAAAAATGAAACACATTTAGTGGCAGTATTGCCATGCTAAGCCTTCCTGGCTTTGGGCCTTCTGGAGGAAGTGACATTCTGATGTAATTGTCTTTTATCAGTTTTTGAAGATCAATTCAAAACATATCCACCACTTTTAGAGATTTTTTTGTTGCATTGGCAAGATATTTGCATATTCCATCCATTTAGGGAAGGTGCCAAATTCTATTGCAGAATGATTAAGGTAGTAAGATACTGGTGGATATTCCATGAAAATGACTGTCTTGTTATGAGAAAGTCCCATTTTAATAACTGTTTGAACAAATAATCTTAAATTCCAAGGGCCAGTATGAATGGCTGGCCTAGGTACTCCTATGCTGTCTTTTCCTCAAAAGTTACCTTTTAATAGCCAGTATATTTATCAAGGGACCAGCATATAGGTAATTTCCCACTGTAGCCAGTATAATTAAATCTAGTAGCATGAATAGATGTTATATGTTTTCTTTGTAAAACCTCCCATTATATGAGTATCATTAGTAAATACTGGGATGGATTCTCCAGTCTACCTCACTGGGTTCATTAAAGGTGGATCTGGGAAATGGATCTGATAAGTCTCTCCATGGATTCTACTTACCTGACAGCTCGCCAAAGCCAGTACAGCTATAAACATGGTGGTTGGTGTCTTATTACCCTCTGTTCTTGAACTACCTACTCAGCCTGAAGTGTCAAGTCCTTCAGTTGTCTCCACAATGATAGGTTAGATTTTCTGGAAATATACAAGTATAACCTCTACCATATAGTATTATATAATCTAGTGTATTCTATTGCTACATGTGTCGCTCAGCAGTGGTGAGACTTTTAATATCACAATTAAAACATTTTTTTGAAATAATTTTGTGAGATTTAGTGGGTTTATGTAGGGTTCTGTTTCCCCCTTTTTATTTTTTAAAATTTTAGAAATAAGTTAATATAAACTGGAGTATCATTATCCTTAATCGTAGACAGTGGCCTAGAATTGTACAAGTATTCAAACCATGAGAAGTGACTTAATCAGTATTTTTATTTGGCCAGGAAAATTAGTAAAGTTATCTGTTAGGCATGTGAGGATTGTTAAAGTCAATGTTATGGAGTGGAAGATGGCATTGCAGTAAAAGAAGGCCTAGTTTTTACCAAATATATGATTTGATTTTGTTTCTAGTAGTGAGCTGAGTGACAAAATTATGAAATGGAGTCAGTATAGATATTGAAAGTCAGTTTTACAACTTGTTTGTCTTATAGGTAATGACCTAATTATCTTAAATTAAGTTGTTATATTAGAATTAGTACTTGCATAAGGCATTAGCTAATAGTAGTTGTAAGGTTTGTGAGGGAAATACCATATAAAATTAATAAGAATAAAAACATTTAATTTTTATAATAGTTATGAATCAAATAATATAATTTTATATAATTTTAAATCTTTAGTTATATGTAGTATTTTTTGTTTTGTATTAGGAATATAGCAATTTGTGTCACAAAAAATTATCTTTTGAACTTAGCCTTAAACTTGAATGATTATTTTAACCTGGAATGAGATGAGAAGCAGATTTTTAACTTAATAGAGCTGGCCTCTACAAAGGATACAGAAGATATAAATAAACTTTTTTAAAAAAATAAAAAATACATGCGTTTAGTGAGCACAGAAAAAATTTCTTCTATTTTTTAATTATAAAAAAATAAAGTAAAAGAACGAGTAGCTTTTTACCTACCAAATTATGAAAAATTTTTATCAAATTTGGTGTTGTTCTAAGTATGCTGAATTAGTACTTTCAAATATTATTGGGTAGAATGTGAATTGGAAGTATCTTTCAGGACAGTGATTCAATAAGTTATTCAAAAGTCTTAGAATTTTATATGTCATTGACCCAGCAATCATATTTTAAGGAATTTATGCTAAAGTAATCTTTCGCATAAAGTATGAATATTCTTAATAACTTTAAGGTAGAAAAAATAATTTAAATGTCCAACATAGGGTTTTAGATAAATGAACTATATGATAAAAAATCTGGCATTAAAAGTAATATCGTGAAATAATATTAATCATGTGTAATTTAAAATAATTTTACAAGTTTTAAAAATAACTCATATTCTATATGTATAAAATATGTATAGTTCCAAGAATATGTACAGAAAACAGTTTAGAAGGTTGTATACTAAATGTAATAGTAGTTATTCATGGATAGTACATTTTTAAGAGATTTTTATGTATACTTTATTTTTCTTAAGTGGGTCTCTTGACAAAACTTAGGTAAGGTGTTTTAATTTTGAAACTAATCTTAGTTTCTTATTTGAATATTATTTCATAAAATTTGTATATATAATTTTTTGGATTAATGTAAATTAGGTAACATAATTTAATATTATATCTGAACATGAAACAGACAAGTTAGGAGAGCTTTTATCCCCTCTTGGGGGAAGATGTCAAAATATTTTTATATCTCATATTGCTAACTTTTAAATAAGCTAGTGTCTCTTAATTGTATTTTAGAAATATAATTTAGTGTACTTCTCAGTGTAGAGAGTAACAAAAATTTTTATAACATATTTATTTAATTATAAAATATTAAATGACAAATATTTAATTAAGTTGTAACTATTATATGTTTATAAGAGATCAATATTGTAGAAAACTTTAGTTTGGAGAGCAACAGCTTAGTAAAATATCCTTTTAGATCTTATACTTTAAAAACTTGTATATTTGGGAAACAAAGATACAATTAACATATAACAAGTTAATAATAATTATGATTACATTGATGTTTTTATATGAGGTAAGTTTAGCTTTTAAAGAGAAATTTGAAATCTGGAATGTAAGGTGATATTTTAAAACAATAGTTATTGTTTAACCAAAATTATATGAATCTTAATTTCTTTAAAATTAGCTTTTCTAAATAATAAAACTCAAAAGACATAAGAAATTATTCTATTGGAATGAGAATACATGAATGTTTAAGCATTTCCTTTTTTTCTTTTATCCTTTAGTTAAAAGGCCCAATTAATTGGGGTCTGTGAAAAGATCTTATTTATACTTGTAAATAGACCTCATGATAGAAACTTAGAATTTAAAGAATAAAAGGCTTTCAATAACTTTAACTGATTGTGTTACTTATATGTAACTAATTTAATTACATGTAAACCTTTTGAAAACTATTTTGAATGAATTTTGTTTTAAGGTACTCAAACATGTTATAGTCTTCTACTTTACAAGCTGAAAAAAAAAGTTTGATCCCGTATATGTCACACATGATAGTTTAATTCCTAGCAACTTAGTTCTCAGTGAGAACACAGAGAATAAAGGAATTTTATATCAACCAAATTACAAGCACATTTAATGTTGAAATACATTTTGGTTAAGAGTATCTGATGTTTTTATACTTAGTAGATATTTTAGCACCCAACAGAAGATCTTTTAGCATTTCAACCTTGTAAATCAACAAGTTTCTCCTGTAATAAAGACTTATATAATTAATCCTATTTACTTTAAATTTAACTTACTTATTTTTAATTGTAAAAGTCAAGACATCAAACAAATGTAGATAACAGTATTAATTATCTTTCCAGTTCAAGAAAATTGTTAGAAGGAAATGGACATAAATTTGAAATTTTATAGAAGTTAGCAACTTCATTGACTTCCTGTTGAAGAATATTGTTAGAAGCAAATGGATATAGATTTCGAATATTAAAGAAATTAGCAATTTTATTAATTATTTGAACAGCTGGAAAATTTTGAATTATTAATTTTAAAGACGTCTTTATTTTTATGTTTACCCAATTTAATTTGAATCTTATTAAGTCATGTGAATTAAAGATATTTGGATCCATTTTTAATTTTAATTTTAAATTGTGAGCATGCTCATTGAATTATACATAAATTTTAATATCATGTAAACATAAGCATTGTATGCACACATTTATTAATCAGTCAAATAGACAAAAAGAAAAATTTTTATAAATTTTTGTAAGTGGAGCTCCACAGTTATGAACAAACTCTTATCAAAGCTTTTGATTTAACCTGTTTAGGAATTTAAAATATAAACAATTAAACTTTTACATGATTTAATCATAAGGCAGGTCTGCTTCGATGAATACGCCAGGTTCGAAGTCCAGGTTTGAAGTTCTAATAATTGTTAGAGTCACCCTTAGCATCATTCCTAAAAAGCAAAAAAAAAAAAAAAAAAAAAAAAAAAAAAAAATTATCCATTAAAAAGCACAATTAGAGCATCTTTTATTTAACTTTGGTTAAAGACAATCTATTTGAGATAATGAGAGAAAGCGCTGGTGGAAACAGTGAATTGCAGCTTTTTAACAGTCGCCTTGGCGTGATGGTTAGCAAGCTCGTCCTGAATTAGGAAGGTTGCTCATTGGAGATTAGCCTGTAAAGATACTTACTTTATTTTATTTTATTTTTTATTTTCCAGCAAGTTGTTAATCAGGGAAATAGAAGATTACAACTAAGATTTTAATTTTCCTTTCTCCTCCTGCTGTAGAATTAAGAATTATTAGCTTTCAAATGCAGTGGAGTTGGGGGAGGAGCTCAAAAGGAGCCCAGGAAAACCATGCAGGTAGTATCATGTGCGGCCCTGCAGGCGATTTAAAAGTCCGTGCCATTGGTGCCTCCCATCTGAGCACCACTTCTCTCATCTTGGTGGCCTGGCCCCCAGGGGCTCTGCCTGGGCAGGAACCAGCCATGTTCCCTTGGAGCAGGTAAAACTCCCTGAGCTCTCCCGGCAGCTGTGGTTGCTGCCTCCCATCCGCACTGCCCTGGGTTAGAAACTAAGCCGTTTCTGCAGCGTGGGGAGCTGTGGCAGGTGCACACATATCTAAATTATGAAATTTGCCAATTAATTTCCTTTATTTGGATTAGAGATTTTCCCTGAATTCCTGATTAGGATCTTTTTTCCCAGCATTTTAAACTTCCGCATTTATTTCCGCTAAGTTAGGCTTTACTTTCAGTTTAGGTTGCACAGCCAATTTCTGGAGCTCTCCTGCAGACAGGAACTGCAAGATGTGAGCAGACTAGACGTTTAGACTACTGATCCCAGATGCAACCAAGTCTGTTATCACTTTTAAGTATTGAGAAAGTTGCATTCCCTTTACTGAATTTCCACTCTGACTGCCATATCCAGAACAGCTGAATAGATTTCTCTTTTAGAGTTAAAATTTTCTGTTTAAGGTCACAATAGATTCTTCTCTCCTAACTCTCACTCAGTAAGGTACTCCATGTGTATGTTTTCTGTTTCCAAGTGAGGAGGTCAAACACCCACCTGACGTCTTTTCTTCAGATGCCCCCCTGCTGGGCGTCAGTTCTCGCTGCATGTCCCAGTGGGCAAGGGAAAGAGTTCCTGTAGGAGGAATGGGCTGGCTGCAAAATAAAAGTTATGAAATTTTTTTATCAGTAATAATAACAGAAGACAGAATTATATTAAAAGCAGAGGCATGAACGACTGAGCCGTCTAGAAGGATCTGGCTCTAACAAAGGAAGGAGCCTGCACTTGCTTTATTTATAGCAGTAAAGAGCAAAAGGGGACCGGTAGGAAGTTCTTGGAGAAAAACAGGATGGGGAGTGGAGTGAAGCAAGCCATTTGGCTTTAGCAGGTCACTTGCACATCCAGGGCTTGCATTTGAGCTCCAGCGGTGAATCAAGGCAGGATAACCACATGACTCAGGCAGTTCTTAAGGCCAGTTCCTCCTGTCTAATAGCTCAATCAAGCTTAGCTTGTGTACAAGCCATAGATGGCTTCCCTCAGGTACACATTTAAAAAATTGTAAGGCAGTTGATATGGTATTCTGAGGGAACTATGTGGTAGAATGGAGGGAATTTTTCTACTTACTCACTTTTGCCAGTTTGAATGTATTTATATTCATGACCCTTGAGAATTTTGTGTATTATCCTATTTACATAATGTTGGATTCAGTTTGCTAAAAATCTTTAAAAATTTGAGTCTGTTTTAATGAGGGATATTGGTCTATGATTCTATGTATTTATAATATCTGTGTCAAAATTTGATATTAAAGTTATCTTGTCCTCATACACTGATTTGGATGGTGATCTTTCCATATCTATTTTATGAAATCTTGTGTGTATAATTGCTGTTCTTTGTTTCTTGATTATTGTATAAAGGGCACTAGTGAAGCTGGGCATGGTGGTGCACACCTGTAATCCCAGTAACTCGAGAGGCTGAGGCAGGAGGATTCCAAGTTCAAAGCCAGCCTCAGACAATTAGCGAGGCCCTAAGCAATTTAGAGAGACTCTGAGTCAAAATAAAAAAATAAATAAATAAAAGTAGTGACTCGGCGGTTAAGCTTTCTGGGTTCAATACCTGGTACAAAAAAAAAAAAAAAAAAAAAAAAACGAAATCAACCAACCAAACAAACAAACAAACAAAACACCAGTGAAAATATCAACCTGAGCTTCCTTTTCAAAGAATTTTTTTTTTTTTTTTTCCAACTGCTGGGCATGGTGGGGCACACACCTGTACCCCCAGTGACTCAGGAGACTGATGCAGGAGGATCAAAAGTTCGAGGCCAACCGTAGCAATTTAGTGAGACACTGTCTCAAAAAATAAACATAACTGGGGATGTTGCTTAGTAATAAAGTGGCCATGGGTTGTATCCTCAGTACAAAAATATGAATATTAAAAAATAAAATAACAACGAAAATTTGACTAGAAAGATATTTTAACATATTCAACTTCCTTACTAAATACAGGTTAATTGTTTGTTTTCAGTATCTTTTATTGATTTTAGTAAATTTTATGTTTCAAGAAACACTTCCATTCAAATGTTATTGATAGAAATTGTATTCTTTTTGTGTATTTTTTAATGTCTTTAAGATTTCTAGTAATGACTACTTTTTCCCTGGATATTTAACTCAGGGCCTCAAGTATGCTAGGCCAGTGCTCCACCACTGAGCTACATCCCCAGTCCTTTTTATTTTATTTTGAGACAGGATCTCCCTAAATTGCCCAGGTTGAGCTCAAACTTGCTATGTTCCTGCCTTAGCCTCTGGAGTAGCTGGAATTACAAACACAAAACACCATACCCAACTATTTTAGTGATGACTTCTTTTCAATGCTGATATTAATTCTGTTCTCTTTTTTCTTGATAAATTGAACACTTTGTTGATATTTTTAATAGATCAATTTTAGGCTTTGTTGGTTATTGCTCTTACTTGACTCTCAACTGTTTCATAATTTCTTTCTACCTTTAATTTGGAAAAGGAAAATTTCTAGACTCTCAAAATAGAAGGTCAATATTTTAAGAGTTATTTCTTCCCATCATATAAATTTTACATTGTACATTATTTTTCTACATGTACCTATTGGCATTAGCTTATTGGATATTCTTGTTTTTAATCCCCTTTGCTAATTTCTTCCTTTTGATTCATGTGATACGACTAATAACATTTAAGACACATTAAGTGTTGCATTAAATGTTGATTTCTTATTGATATGGCTTGATATAGGTCTACAATTTTTGTGTTTTCTTTGCTTTCTGATCCTTGTAATCACCTTATTCCTCCAACTTTGTTTTTGAAGATGGGGAGATTGTTTAAATACTTTTTAGAGTTCTATAGTATTTTGTCTATTGGATTTTTTGCTACATTTTTAATTTGTGGTGAGTTTAAGAATTCCAAAATATATACTGCGATTTTATGATGTTTCTTATTTTGTACCATGTTATATGTAATGAGGAAATTTTCCTTCCAATCTTCTTCTACACTGATTTTTATATTTGTCATATGTATTAGATCTACATATGTTGAAAATATCACCAGATTTTATAATTTTTGCTTTAAAACGGTCATAAGTGTTTTAAAGCTGTTAAGTGAAAAAATTTCTTATTTACCATTTTTACCTTTTCTGTTAATCTTCCATTTTTGAAGGCCCAACTATATTCTCTTAGTTTTCATATTTATGAGACGTCATTCTTTGCATTCATTACAGAAGGATATTTTCACAGAACTCTGGATGGACAGTCTATCATTTTAGTATGGTAAAAATGTTCCACACTCTTATTGCCTCTATGCTTTTGAACACTACAACCACATTCAAGTCATTGTTCTCAAGTACCATTTTTTTTCCAGCTGCTATCAAGATTTTTCTTTATCTTTGCTTTTCAGCAGTTTGTTTATAAGCTAACTGGGCATGAGTTTGTTTGAATTTATTATTGAGGGAGGATACATTGAACACTGATATATGTAAATGAATGATTTTCAACAAATTAGGAAACTTTTGGCCAGTTTAAAAAGAGTTTCTTCTTTACTGTTGAGTATTCCTAGCTTTTCAGTGATGTACCTCTTCACCCCTTGGAGAAAAATTACTAGCTGTTTTACAGTTTTTGAGAGTTTAAATATCTAGGTCATCTCAGGGTTGGCATCTGCTTATTGTCTTTGACTGAATGAATACAATTAGTCCATTGTATTCATGTGGATCTTTTCCTGTCTCCCTAGTCTCCACTGATCTCATTATAGTTCTCTTACCAATACCATACTATAGCGATGAATGTAACATTATAGTAAATATTGAAGTCAGGTAGCTCTTTTCATTCATGATTGTGACTTAGTTGGTTTCTAGATCTTTTGCCTCTTTTCATAAAATTTAGAATCAGTTTCTCAAGATCCACAAACTAATATTTTGGTATATGGATGATGCCGAATATTTAGATTGAATTGGAGATAGCTGACATCTTGACAATATTGAGTTTCCTATCCATGAACTTGGAATACTTCTTCAGATATTTTGTTCTTATCAGTTTTACAGTTTTCCTCATATAAATCATATTTTTTAAGTCATACATGCATATTTCAATTACTTAGTGCTAACAACAGTGCTATTGAGTTTAAAATTTCAGTTATCATGTTTTCATTGTTTGTAAGCAAGTGATTGACTTTGTATATAAAACTTGTATATTACTGCAACCTTAAAGTAATCTCTTTTTGGAAATTTGGTTTTGTTTTTTTAAAATTCTTTTGGATTTTCTACATGGACGACCATGTCATCTAAAAATACAGTTGAATTCCTTCTCAAATTATATATATTTTATTTCATTTTCTTTACTTATTGCATTAGCTAGGATTTTCATCATGATTTTGGAAATCAGTGTTAAGAGAGAAAACTTGTCTTGTTTCTGATCTTTGTGGCAAAGTTTTGAGTCTCTCATTATTAAATATGATGGTAGCAACAGTTTTTTTGTTGATGTTCTTTATGAAGTTGAGAAAGTTCCCCTGTTTCTGTTTTCCTGAAGACTTTTATCATGTATGCCTATTGGATTTTGCTTAATGCTTTCCTCAAGGTATTGATAAGATAATTTGGTTTTACTTTTTTAGTCCCTTAATATAATTATACTAATTGATCTGCAATTGTTAAATCAGATTTTCATACTTGGTATAAATCCCTCTTGGTCATGGTGCATAATTATTTCCACACATTATTTGGCTTGATTTATAATATTCTGTTATGCATTGTGGCATTTATTTTTAGGAGCGATATTAGTCTCTGGTTTTCTTTTCTTCTAATGTCTTTATCTGGTTTTAATATTGAAGTAATGTAAGTTTCACAAATGAGTTAAGAAATATTTCTTTTACCACTATAAAGCATTAATTTGAAAAAGCATTTGTTTTATCTCTTTATTCTGAAAGAAATTATAGAGAAACGGCTTAATTTGTTCTCTAAGTGTAGGTAAAATTCACTAGAGAACTTGTCTTGGCATTGCACTTTCTGTTTTGGAAAGTTATTATTCTTTGATTCAATTTCTTTATTGTATGTAGGTCTATTCAGATTTTCTATTTCTTCCTGTGGGAGTTTTTGCAGATTGAGCCTTTCAAGGAACTAGTCCATTTCATCTAGAATGTCAAATTTGTGTCATAGAGTTCTAAAATATTTCTTTATAATTCTTATAATGGCCATAGGACCTACAGTAAATTTCCATTTTTCCATTTCAGATAATAGTAATTGGTATCCTATTTTTTTTTCTTAGATATTCTGACTCATTTCTTGTCAATTTTATTGATATTTTCAAAGAACCAGCTTTTGTTCTTAATGACATTTTATTTCGATTTTTCTGTTTTCTATTTAATTATTTCTGTTCAAGTTTTATTATTTCTTTTATTCTGCTCACTTTGGATTTAACTTTCTCTACTCTTCTATTTCTAGTTTGTTAAGGTGGAAGCTTAGATGACTGATTTTATATCATTTCTATTTTCTAATATATACATTTAATGTTATGAATTTCCCTTTAAGATAAATTTCATTGTCTTTTCCATTTTGTTTTATCATATTTTAAATTTTCTCTGAAGATTTCATCCTTGACCTGTGTTTAGAAGTGTGATTTTTAGCATCCAAATGTTTTGGGATTTCCCAGCTGTCATTCTGTTGCTGTTTTATAGTTTAATTCCTTTGCTCTCTGGTAGATATTGAATGATTTATATTATTGGTTACTCAGTGTCTATTGCTGTGACAAATACCTGTGACAAATACTTATTAGGATAAATGTTTATTTTGGTTCATGGTTTCAGAGGTTTAATGGTTTAATGGTTGCTTGGTCCCATTGCTTTAGGCCTGTGACAGGGCAGTATATCATGGAGTTGGGAGCATGTGGTAGAGAAACCTACTTACCTCATGGTGGTTGGGAAGCAAAAATAAATAGTGAAAGGGGCCAGAGTCTCAATATCTCCTTCAAGAACATGTCCTCCACTAGACCTCACCTCTTAAATAGTACCGAGATAGTGATTAGCAATTTTGCACCTGGTCTTTGAGGGTCATTTATGATCCAAACCATTACATTCTGTTCTTGGCTCCCAAAGGCTCATGTCCACCTCACAATGCACAGGATATTCAGTTCATCTCTAAAAGTCACCAGTCTTGACAGTGCCAGCATTGTTAAAAAATCCAAGTCTAAAGTTATGTTTGGGTCTCAAGAAAAATTCCTAGGTGTCAACCTTTATCAAAATCAAAAGAGCAAGTTTAATACATCCCAGATTGGATGGCACAAGTTAAATATTCCTATTCCAAAATGGGGGAAGAGGAAAACAACAATTAGAAATTGAACTAAAGCAAACATGAGCAAACACGAAACTCAGATGTGCAAACATGAAATCCTATGACTCCGTATACAGTATGAAGGGCACCTGGTAGAGGGATGTGGGACCCCAATGACTGTGCAGGCCCAACCCAATGGTCTTATGGGATATAACTCACATGGCCACTTTCTTGGGCTGCTCATTGCCTGCAGCTTCCCTCAGCAGTCATTTCATGTGCCTGAAATCTCTAATCAAGTTAATATAAGACTTTTTTTTATTTTTAAAAAATTTGTTCTGATTAGTTACACATGACAATAGAATCGATTTTGACGAATCATATATAAATGAAGTATAACTTCTCATTCTTCTGGTTGTACATGATGCAGAATCACACCAGTTGTGTAATCATATATACACATAAAGTAATAATGTCTGATTCATTCTACTATCTTTCTTTCCCTCATACCCCCTTTCCTGCCATCACTCCCCTTTGTCTAATCAAAGTACCTCTATTCTTCCCTAGCCCCCACCCCGCTTATTGTGAATTAGCATCCACATATCAGAGAAAACTTTTGGCCTTTCATTCTTTGGGATTGGCTTATTTCCCTTAGCATGATATAGTCTAACTCCATCTATTTACATGCAAATGCCATAACTTCATTCTTCTTTAAGGTTGAATAATATTCCATTGTTTACATACACCGCATTTTCTTTATCCATTCATCTGTTGAAGGGCATCTAGGTTGGTTCCATAGTTTAGCTATTGTGAATCAAGCTGATATAAACATTGATGTGCTGTGTCACTATAATATTCCGATTTTAAGTCTTTTGTGTATAAACTGAGAAGTGGGATACCTGGGTCAAATACTGGTTCCATTCCAAGTTTTCTGAATAATCTCCATACTGCTTTCCAGAGTGGTTGCACCAATTTGAAACCCCACCAGCAATGCATGAATGTATCTTTTCCCTCAAATCCTCGCCAACATTTATTATTGCTTGTATTCTTAATAATTTCCATTCTGTGTGCAGTGAGATGAAATCTTAGAGCAGTTTTGATTTGCATTTTTCTAATTGCTAGAGTTATTGAACATTTTTTCATATATTTGTTAATTGCTTGTATTCATTTATCTGTGAAGGTCGGTTCAGTTCCTTAGCCCATTTATTGATGGGGTTATTTGTTTTCCTGGTGTTAAGTTTTTTTGAGTTCTTTATATATCCTGGAGATTAATGCTCTATCTGTGGTGTAGGTGGCAAAGATTTTTCTTGCATTCTGTAGGCTGTCTCTTCATGTTATTCATGGTTTCCTTTGCTGTGAAGAAGCTTTTTAGTTTGATTCCATCCCATTTATTGATTCTTGATTTTACTTCTTGCTCTTTAGGAGTCTTGTTAAGGAAGTCAATTCCTAAGCTGACATGGTGGAGATTTGGGCATACTTTTTCTTCTATTAGGCACAGGTCTCTGTTCTAGTGCCTAAGTTCTTGATCCATTTTGAGTTGATTTTTTGGAGGGTAAGAGATAGGGGTTTAATTTCATTTTGCTACTTATGGATTTCCGGTTTTCCCAGCACCATTTGTTGAAGAGGCTCTTTTTTCTCCATTGTATGTTTGTCTAATATGAGATAACTGTATTCATGTGGGTTTGTCTCCATGTCTTCTGTTCTGTACCATTGGTCTACTTGTCTGTTTTGGTGCCAATACTTTGCCATTTTTATTACTGTAGCTCTCTAGTATAATTTAAGGTCTGGTATTGTGATACCTCCTGCTTCACTTTTCTTGCTAAAGATTTTTTAGGCTATTCTGGGCCTCTTATTTTAGAAATGAATTTCATGATTGCTTTTTCTATTTCTTTTAAGAATGTCATTGGGATTTTAATAACAATTACACTGAATGCTTTCATAATATGGCCATTTTGACAGTGTTAATTCTGCCTATCCAAGAGCATGGAAGATCTTTCCATCTTCTAAAAGCTTCAATTTCTTTCTTTAGTGTTCTGTAGTTTTCATTGTAGAGGTCTTCCACCTCCTTTTTATATTAATTCCCAAATATTTCTTTTTTTGAGACCATTATGAATGAGATAGTTTTCCTAATTTCTCTTTCAGTGAATTTATCACTGATGCATAGGACCATGTTTGATTTATGGGTGTTAATTTTATATCCTGCTACTTTGCTGAATTCATTTATAAATTCTAGAAGTTTACTGATGGAATTTTTTGGACCTTCTAAATATAGAATCATGTCATCAGCAAATAGTGATAGTTTGAGTTTTTCTTTTCCTATTTGTATCTCTCTAATTTGTTTCTTCTGTGTAATTGCTCTGGCTAGTTTCATGGACTATGTTGGATAAAAGTGGTGAGAAAGGGCATACATGTCTCGTTCCAGTTCTTAAAGGGAATGCTTTCAATTTTTCTCATTATTTCTTCTCATCAATTAGAATGATATTGATCTCGGGTTTAGCATATATAGCTTCTACAATTTTGAGGTACATTCCTACTATCCCTAGTTTTTCTAGTGTTTTGACCATGAAGGGTGCTGTATTTTGTCAAATGCTTTTTCTGCATCCAATGATCTTGTCTTTAGGTCTATTGATGTGGTAAATTATGTTTATTTATATTCATATATTGAACCAACCTTGGATGCCTGGGATGAACCAAGTTATTGTGGTGCACTATCTTTTAAATTTGTTTTTGTATAAAATTTGTCTGAACTTCATTGAGAATTTTTACACATATGTTAATGTTCTTCAGGGATATTTGCCTGAAGTTTTCTTTCTTTGATGTGTCTTTGGTTTTGGTAGCTTCATAGAATAACTTTGGAAGGATTCCCTTCTTTTCTATTTCATGGAATAATTTGAGGAATATTGGTGCTAATTCTTCTTTAACAGTCTTGTAGAACTTGTCTGAGAATTCCTCTGGTCCTGGACTTTTCTTCATTGGTAGGCTTTTGATTGTGTCTTCTATTTCATTGCTTGAGATTGACCTGTTTAAATTACGTATTTTCTCCTGATTCAGTTTGCGTAGGTCATATGTCTCTAGAAATTTGTCAATGTCTTCAAGATTTTCTGTTTTATCAGAGTATACATTTTCACAAAACTTGCTGATTATTTTCTGTATTCTAGCAGTGTCCATCATGGTATTTCCTTTTTCATCACAAATTTTAATAATTTGAGTTTTCTCTCCTTCTCTTCATTAGCATGCCTAAGGGTTTATCAATTTTATTTATTTTTTTCAAAGAACCAACTTTTTGACTCATTGATTTTTTTAATCATTTGTTTTATTGTAATTTCACTGATTTCAGCTCTGATTTTAACTATTTCCTCCCTTCTATAGTTTTTGGTGTTGATTCGTTGTTCTTTTCCTAGGGCTTTGAGATTAATGTTAGGTTATTTATTTGTTGATTTTCTATTCTTTTAATGAATGAGCTCAATGCAATGAACTTTCCTCTTAGTTCTTCCTTTATGGTGTCCCAAAATTTTGATGTGTTGTATCGCTATTCTCATCTACCTCTAAGTATTTTTTTTATTTCATCCTTGATTTCTTCTGCTACCCATTCATCATTCAGTAGTGTATTATTTAGTTTCCAGGTATTTTTTTATTTTTAGCATTGATTTCCAATTTAATTCCATTATGATCTGATAGAATGCAGGGTATTATCTCTGCTTTTTTTGTTGTATTTAATAAGAGTTGGTTTATGGCATCAGATATTTTCTATTTTACAGAAGAATCTGTGTGCTGCTGAGAAGAAAGTGTACTTACTCATTGATGGAAGAAATATTCTTTATATAGTTATTAAGTCTAAATTATTTATTGTATTATTTAGTTCCATAGTTTCTTTGCTTAGTTTTTGTTCGGAGAATCTATACACTAAGATCTATCCTCTCACTAAGAGAGGTTTGGTAAAGTCACCCAGTATTATTGTGTTGTGGTCTATTTGATTCTTGAAATTGAGAAGGATTTTTTTTCTGGACGTACACAGATGCTCCATTTTGGGGGGCATAAGTATTTATGATTGGTAGGTCTTTTTGATGTATAATTCCCTTAAGCAGTATGAAATGTCCTTCTTTGTCTCTTCTGATTAACTTGGCTTGAAGTCCACTTTATCCGATATGAGGATAGAAACCCCTGCTTGTTTACTCGCTCCATGTGCGTGGTATTTTCTCCCATTCTTTCACCTTCAGTCTGTGAATGTCTTTGCCTGTAAAGTGACTCTCTTGGGGACATATTGCTGGGTCTTGTTTTTAATCCAATCTGCCAGTCTGTGTCTTATTAAAATTTTTCAAAAATTTGTTCTAATTTGTTGTACATGACAATAGAATGCATTTGTCTTTTGATTGATGAGTTTAGACTCTTAACATTCAATTTTATTCTTGAGATATGGTTTGTATTCCTTATTATTTGTGTTGATTGGTTTTTAACTTGACTTGGTTTCTCCTTTGATTGACTATTCCTTTAGTGTAGTCCCTCCCTTTGCTGGTTTTCACTTTTTTTTTTTTTGTTTGTTTGTTTGTTTCTACTTCATGGAATATTTTGTTTGGAATGTTATGTAATGCAGGTTTTCTAGTTGTGAATTCTTTCAACTTTTGTTTATCATGGAAGATTTTTACTTCATCTTCAAATCTGAAGCTTAATTTTGCTGAATATAGAATTCCTGTTTGGCATCCATTTTCTTTCAGAATTTGGTATATATTATTCCAGGATCTCATAACTTTGAAGGGCTGGGTTGAAAATCAGCTGAGATCCAAACTGGTTTCCTCCTATACATAATCTGATATTTTTCTCTTAGACTTTAAAATTCTATTCTTATTCAGTATATTAGGCACATTATAATGTGCCTTTGTGTGCGTCTGTAGTAATTTTGTACATTTCTTGTCCTATAAGCCTCTTGTATTTGATTTTCCATTTTATTCTTTAGGTTTGGGAAATTTTTTCTTCAGACATCCCAGTCCTCAGTAAACTGATGCATGAAAAATACTTGGTTTTAAAAATGGTAGAAATGTGAGAGAGAAATAAAAAAGGTAGATCTCAATGAAAAATTGACCAGTTGGTTCTGTTGGAGTTCAGAAGTTTCTTAACTTCCCTTCTCAGCAGTTGGGTGGTGTTGTTTGAAGTTTGATCCTAGCTTCACCCTCAGGATGGTTGGGGTTGCTAGGGTTAGAGGGTTAGTCTGGAGGCAGCGGGTAGGCCTAGGTATGCTCAGGTCTCTTCAGTGGGAGATTTTAAGTCATTGCACCTATAAGGCCCAGCAATTGCTGGTCCACATTGGAAGACTGCACCCCATGAATCTCCTTTGGTTTCCACTTGTGTGGTGTAGGAGCCTGTTCTTATCCTGATACTTTGCCTGCAGACCCCATGATTCCTGGTCTCTGATTCAGTCTCTGAACTCAATCTCTGCTCCCCCTGCAGGCCTTTTTGAATTCCTGGTCAGGGCTTCTCTCCCAGCTGGTCCTGCAAGCAGCCAGATTGGAGGTAGATGGGGAAGCCATGTGGATTTCCATGACCAGTATTCCCCAGTGTAAACCTCTCTCCATGCTCGATTTTCTTCTTGTCACCCAAGCATACTATCGGTCTTGCAGTGTGGGTTTGCCCTGTTTGTTTTTTCAGGCCAGACTCAGGTCTGCCAGTAATCAGGACCCCTACCTTCTGTCCCCTGCATCACAGTAGCAAAATGGTATCCTCCGTTGTCCTACCTGTATGCTACTGAGAGAGGTGGCGCTTCCCTCCCATACATGAATATTGTGCAGCACAGCTTACAGTTTTTTTGAGCAGCATCTCTGATCTTTAAGCTCTCTATACCCCAATAGACCTCAGTCTTCCCAAAAAGGGTGATTCCTTTCATTCTTTTATTGCTTTACTGTATTCACATAGGGACTGTTCTGGCTTGCACCTCCAGCCACTGTCTTGGCTGTGGTTCTGGGTATCTTTCTCCCTAATTTTGTTATACACGGTCTCCTGAGTTCCTGATTTGTTTTGAGTGTCCAGTTTTAAATTCCAGTAAAATCTCCCCAATTCTTGATCATTTACCTACCTTGTTGAAAGGTGCCTCTCTGCTTTTCTTGGTTCATGCCATGGAGCCACCAAGGAAGTGACCCCTCTATTTTACCATCTTTCTGCTTCTCTAATGTAAGACTTCTTAACAAGCAAAAACATGTAGGACAGACAAAACCAAAATTCTGAGTTAAAAACTCCAAAGTGGTCCAGTCATGTCAGGGAGAGGGGTGGATATGTTTTTTGAGAATTTTACTTGGAGGGATTTTATCAGGTTTTCACAGTGAGTATTACAGAAAAATCCCCTCAGGCTTCTGGAAGGGGGATGGAAACATTTTGAAATTCACAAAAATATCCATTCTTCTTAATAAAACATGCCACAAGAGAAACTTTTTTCTCCCCAATACTGGGAATTGAACCCAGGGTGCTCTACCACTGTGCAACATTCCCAGCACGTTTTATTTTTTTTTCTTTGGGACCAGGTCTCCCTAAGTTGCCCAGGCTGGCCTTGAACTTGTGGTCTTCCTGTCTCAGTCTTGTAGTCACTGGAATTACAGGTGTGTGCCACAGTATCCATCATCACCAGAAGTCATTTAATGAGTGAATAACCTCCTGAGGCTTCATCAGAGCTCAAGCTAACTGGAAAAGGGAACACATTGGTGAACATTAGTCTTTGATGAAGTAAGGAAATACCCAACCCATGTTCTCATTAGCATTCCACATGGAGAAGGGAAATACATAAGCCAAGCCCCTTCCAACCATCCTGTTCTGCTTAGAGAGGTAAGAGTGGGATCGAGAAGCATAGATAAAATTCTCTGTCCATGAGCTCAGGCTTACCAGAAAATGGAGACAGAATCCTAGCACTATAGATTGCTTCCCCTCCCCAGCACCTTATATCACATAATTAAAGGCTTATTTACAATGCCTCTCTATTCACCCAGTAAATCATGTCTATCTTTCAACAGAAAATTACAAGGCATACCACCAGGAAAAACATACAGTTTAAAGATATCAAATGAGCAACAAAAGAGTAGAATATGGTTTTACCAAGAATTTTTTAAAACTGTGATTTTTAAGCTGAAAGCTTTAATAGAAAATGTGAACAACACAGAAGGAAAAATGAATACTGTAGCAAAGAGATAATAATTATAAGAATCAAACATAAGCATTATAGGTAAAAATCGTCTAACAGAAATGAAAGGTTTTTGATGGGTACATTAATGGACTGAACAAAGCATAGGAAAAAGTTTCAGAGTTTGAGCATCTGAGAATAGAATCTTCCAAAATCGGAAAGCAAAGAGAAAAGAAACTGAAGAAAAAAAACTCAAGGCTGGAGTTGTGGCTCAGTTATAGAGCACTTGCCTAGTAAGCACGAGTCTCCAAGTTAAATTGGTAGCACTGCAAAAAAAGAAAAAAAAAAAAAAAAAAGGAAACAGAATAGGATACCCTGTCTTTGCTTCCAGGCCACCATGAGATAAGCAGCCCACTCTGCGTGTGCTTCTACCATGATATACTGATTCTCCACAGGCCCAAAGAGATGAGACCAAGTTATGTTGGATTTGAACATCTAAAATCATAAGCTAAATCTTTTTTCCATATGTTGATTATCTTGGGTATTTTGTCAAAACAAAGGAAAACTGACTAACTCAAAAAATTGGTATTAAGAAGTAGGGCTCTTGTTGTGACACTACTGTTCGTGTACTTCGGAAACCTTTGGTATTGGTTTTCAGGAGACTGTTGGAAAATTTGGAGAAACAGGTAGAGAAAACCTATAATGCCATAACTTAAGGGGTGATTCTAGTGGGAGCTCAGATGATCAGAATTGTCATAGGTATGCAGAGAGTAAAGGCTGTGCTCATGAAATTTTCATGAAAGTGAGGACTTGTATGGGAGTCGGACTGCAGGCCATGCTCATTTCATTCTGGCAAAGAACTTTTGCACATTTTACCCATGCCCTGAAACATCGTAGGTGACTAAGTTTGAAGGTGGTGTATGAATTAATCTGGTAGAGAAAATTTCAAGGCAGCAAAGAATTCAGGCAATGACATGGACATTGCTGGCTGCTTTTAGTCAGATTTACTATGAGAATTGTGAGCAAAAAGCAAAGTAGAATGATTTGAAAAATTTACAGTTTGTCCAGAAATGAAGTACCTTTAGCACGGCAGGCAAGGAAAGTGTGGTTGTTACAAAGGTTAGTGTCATTAAAAAAAAAAAAAAAAAAGGAAGAAAGAAAAGGCAAGTCTAGTGCTCTCGGACAGTAGAAAAGATAACTTTGGGGCATCTTGGAAATCTGCAAAACCTCCAACATCCCAAGCTCAAAGATTTTCCTGTGAGAAGAGAGCCCCACACTGCTCTGCTCAAAGAGGACTGCCTAGATAATTATTTCCTTGGCATTTCTTTCCACATGTTCACCCATCCAAGCACTCAGAGACCATGTCCATCTCTGCCAAGGGAATCTGGCTACTGATTGAACTGGTAGCAGACCTTGGCATAATCCATATAATCCTGGTCCTGCAGGATGCAGAATACAGGAGTTGTGGGGTCATGGAAGCTTCTGCCAAGATTTCCAAGTGAAGCTTGGGAGGTCAGGAAATATGTGACAGGTTTGAGGTCCCTGTAAGCAGCCCCTGAAAGCATTGTGTGCAAAGTTGTGAGAATAAATCAAAAGCCACAGTGGACAGAGACCCTGCATAAAATGGGATAATAGTGTTATTTACATCTGTGCATTGCAACTTTAAGTATTTCACTTTCGTTTAAAAAATAAATTTAATTGACTATTTCTGGAATCAGATGAAACAGTAGCTATGATAATGTAGCAGCTATATTTGTCTTTGTAAAACACTCAGGTTTTTATTATTTTAAAGTAGACTTCAATACACGAAAGCAAAAATGAAATGTCATTTTGGAGTTGGACTTTATTATATACATACTCTGTCAGAGAAAGCATGGAGTCAGCAAATAAAAACAAAACAAGGAAGTTTTAAGTTTACTTATGGTTGTTTAGTTTTGTTCTTGTCTGTAAATCTTTGGTTAACTTGAGCATTTGGGAATGTAGCTCTGGCTTTTTGAAAAAATTGTTGAAAGCATTGTGGGGAATCAGTTTTGTGATTCATGTTGGTGTAATGTATTAAGGTATCAAAATTATTTATTTTCTAAATGTCAGGAAATAATATACCAAACTAAGAAATAATACATCATAGATAACAATGTGGGGTAAAATTTGACAGTGTTGATGTAAAAAAACTGTTCAAGTCTGTGAGTATAACAAACACAAATTCAATGGAAATTCATGTTAAATTCCCAGGGAACACCACACTTCCAGGTTCTATTAAGATTTGACACCTATACTGCTTTAGACTCTGGGGCGGGTGTACCATGGGTTGAACTCAGGGGCACTTGACCACCGAGCCACATCCCCAGCCCTATTTTATATTTTATTTAGAGATAGGGTCTCACTGAGTTGCTTAGCAGTCTTGCTTTGGCTGAGGCTGGCTTTGAACTCATCATCCTGCCTCAGCTGGGAGTATTCACCACCATGCCCAGCATGCAGTTCTTTTCTAAATGAGATATTTTGACTTTCATGCAAAAATAGTTAGATATATCTACATGACATTATCTTGTAAAAGTAGTCTCATAAAATTTAAGATTTTATTCTTTATCAAGGTTAGCATTTGTCAGATTTTACTTAGGTTTGTTGTTAATAATGTATAGGTGATATTTAAGTTAAATTTGACTACTGATGGCATTTAGACATAATGGGTTTAATCCTTCTCTGCGGGTTATCCTTAAACAATGATGAAAGGACCATCTGTTTTTGTCTGTTTGATGTGTAATTACATTCCTTATTGCTGCACACTGAGTTGGTCTGACAAGTGTGGTGAAGAACAACATACAAAAATGCGCTACATGATTTACGACCAACCTTCAGTGATTCTGTAGGGCATTTCCTCCGTTGTCTTTTCTAACATCTTCTGTACTTTATATACAACAATTGTGATTAGTGTATCATTGGATTTTTCTGCTGCCAACAGTGTATAATAAAGTGTCACATTTTATATTGTCCCTTTTATAAATTTTGACTTTCTATATAGATTGCTCTGGGGAAAGATCATACTTGTGCCTTTTGTTTTTTTCCTTTTTAAGCTGAACTATTATTCTGCATTATTTTATGAAAAAGATATGCATTTGTGTTCCTGTTTTCATATCTTGATTAACACATTGTTTCATAATTATTTATGTCTATTAATGTATAACTTTCTCACTAGAGTAAAAATTTCCTGAAAACAGGATTTATATCCTGTTTATTTAGATATTCCAAGAGAAGCATCAAACACTAAGTTTGGCACAGTGTTTACAATCCATAAAGATCAAAAAGTGCACAAGTGAATGATTAATATTTTGTTGGAGGTATCAGGGAGTGGAAGGGTGGAAATAGTTGTAGGATAGCACATGCCATTTGAAAGTTTGATGTTTAAACTTTAAATACTAAAGTGGATTATTTCATATTGAAGCAGAATATATGTATTTTCTAAACCTGGTGCTCAAATGAGGGCTCTAGAGACACAAATAATTAAAATATTATCTTCCATAATAAAGACATTAAAATGTTCAAGGGAGGTTGTAACTATTGAATCCAGAATAATGAAAACTAAAAAGACATTTAAAGATGAGAACACAGGTGCAAATGATGAGTGCTTGGAATGAGCACAGTGATTATGAAATGCACAATGTGGTTCAGGGGCATTGGGAGAATGACCTGGTTGGATGGGTAAGGAATTCTTTGCCTTTTACGTCATGCTGAAGGGTTGAACCTTTAAAAACTGTGAGAAATTTCTTCAAGTAATTAAACATTTGAATTAAAAAAAAAAATTGTGGCAGTGAAGTAATTAGTCTAGAAAAGAGAGGACCTGGCAAAAAGAAGAAAACATGAAATATTGAATATGAGTTCTTGTACAAGGTACTTGGAGTGGAAGAATTGAAGAGAAGGGTCTCACTTCTGGATGCTAACATAGGTTAGATCTGGTAGGACCTGGGGACTATCCGGACATATTGGGTTAAGGGAGAGAAGAACTTAATGCCTTGCTTTTCTAGCACTGACACATATATAGCAAATAGATGGTGTTTACAGACACAAACTGCAATTTTATCTAAGTCGAAAGAACTTAACTCTCTTTTTTTAAATTCATAAACTTTGTTTTAAAAAAGCTTTATAGTAGTAAAAAGTTGTAGAGTATTTTGCCACTTTTTCTATACTTCCTGAATTTTATGGTAAACATGGAGTTTATGAGAAATTATTATTAGCTCAAAGAAGTACACCAGGAATATTATTATTTAAATTATTATGTAGGTGTTTTTAGAACATGATTTTTTAAGGCATGGTCTAATTCTTCCCTCTTCATAATGATTAAAGTTCTTAGAAGTGTGACAGGAATATATAAGTACATTTAAAAGCTGACTTTCTTATTGAATATTAGAATTTTTATTAAATATTAGCATTATGTGTTTCTTGAATAATTGAAAAAGCCCTTCAGTGGATATCACTGCTTCTGCCTTTCCTATCTCTTAGTCTGTTCTGCAAGCAGCAAGTCTAAAATAGCAAGCTTGTTCCTATCCAATAGCACCTGACTAAGAGAACAAATGAGTCAATGAAATGTCAACTCTTTGCTCATAACCTTTCAGTGGCTTTTCTTCTCATTTAAAGTTCAGTTTCTTTGAAAAGTCTCTACGGTCCTGTGTGATCCTTACCATCTCTCTGCTCGTCTCTCTAACTTCATTCCATGGTTCCTCATCCCTTTGCTCCCTCTGGGCCAGAAGTTGTCTCTTCCTTGAGTATATCAAACACACTTCTGCCTCCAAGTAGCTCCTGCCTGTTCATTCACTAGTTTCTGGAAGGCTCTTCCCCAGATGTCTGCATTTTTTTACTCCCTTAGTTCTTCAGATAACTCTGTCTTCATATGCCTTAATTAGTGTGACTTTTCATGATCCTACTTCATAACGCAGCACCCTACTTACTGACACATCTCTCTTTTTTATTTCTTTATACTCTTCATAACATATGCCACTTTCTGACACACTACATTTTGCTTACTTTGTATCTGCCTCTAGCATAAGTCTGTAGCCAGGCAGGAGCTCTGTGCTGTATCCCCAAAGTCTGGAGTCCTGTAGGTGATGTAGCAGGTTTTTTAATGAAAGAAAAAATAAATGTGGCTCCTATTACTTATTAAATCAAAAAGTCTAGGTAACCCATGGACAACAAAGAAGCCGGAGGCAAGGTCTATTTTCCCTATTATAATTTTGTTTTGTTTTAGTTTAGATAAGTTTAGTTTATCAGATTTTCTTTATTTGGTGAAGTAGATCCGTATTAGTGTTTATCTTTCAGTAGGAACTTTGTTTAACATTGATAATTTAGAAAGTATACCATAAATGTGTCCTTTGTTTGGAAGTGTTTTATACAAATAGAGACATTTTCTATTGTACTTAGTAAATGTTGAATTAGGTGTATATGCAGTGATATAGAATACTGCTCATTTTCATAAAACTGGTTTTTGAAGCTGTGTTTGGGACTTTGTGCAATATAAGTGTTATGTGGCTAGCAGTCCTGTCTGTGATTATGTGGTTTTTCTCATTCTTTCCTTTGAATTATGGTTCAGATGCAATCTCTGATGCATTTTTCAATTACGCTGAAATTGTAAGCATTTTGGCAGCTTTCCTTTACCACACAAACAGTTGAGAAAGAATCATTAACTATGGAATGTTAGAAAGAAAACCCTGTGATGAGAGTTACTGTCTTGGCAAATTCAGAAGTTTGAGTAGGCAGAAAGCATAGATTTGAAATGAATCTTCACATAATGGTAGCCACTTCTTAAGAATTTTATGCCATATTTGGTATTTAATGTCAGCCTTGTTGCTGGATGTGCAACCGATGTCTCTCTCAAGGCCCACTATACTTTTCAATAAAGCTCAAATATCAAGTATGAACAGAAATTTTAGTGTCTGGATAAGTATTTGTTGGAAAAATATAGAATTGCATTATATTGTTGCTTTTATAGTGGCACATGCTAGACTGCTTAGCTAAATGATTTTTCTTTTTTTGTATACACTTTTTCCTGATGGACTTGACTAATAGAATAGACTTTAAAACTCTTGAAATTGAATCTTTTGGAACTTATTTTTGCAAAAATTATAAGTGAATTCTATGGCAACATTCCTTAAACTTGATAGTTCTAACATATGCATTGTCTAAAAGTCTACTATTCAAAGGTATATTCTCTTTTAATTACCTTCACCTACATGATAAAATACCTTATATTTGCATATAATTTTATGTTTACAAACTGCTCAAGTGGGTACAAATTGTTTTAGAATTTCCGAGGAAATACAGAACAAGTATTACTTACTATTCTTATTAACTAATATTAAGATAGTATATTTTAATGGTAAATAAATTGTTTGCTTGGAGATCCATTCATTGAATATATACTGAAAACCCACTGTGTGCAGGCCTAGTCTAGGAACTGTGGAAGACAAAGAACAAAACACCTGCTCTCATGAAGTTTATATTCCTGTGAATGTAAAATGAACAAAATAGGTTGACTGGTTAAGTAGAGGAAGCCAGAATATATATTTTGCCTTTGTCTTCTAGTAAAGACCCTGTACTTTTCTGCCAAGTGACACACATACTGATTATATGAAACCTTAAACTTAGTGTGTATGTGTGTTTATGTATTTATAATTGGAAGATTCCAATTACTGTTCTCGGGCCTTTAAATATAAGGTTTTTGTCCAACTTCAGAAGGAAATAGAACTCTACTTAGAAGGTTGCAGAGGTATAAGCAAGAAGGCTGAGAAATCTAGTGGTTAGCTTTATCTTCCTTAGGGCAGAAGTAGTGTTGCAGAGAAGTATTAGTCTCATTGGAATTATCACAGTGAAACATTGGAGGTGGTTAACTTATAAAGAGAAAAGGTTTATTTAGCTCAGTTTAGGAGGTTCAGACTCCAGTGTGTGGTCCCATTTGTTTGGGCTCTAGGGGAGCAGATGGCAACACATAATGGAAGGAAAAGATGTAGGAACAAATTGTCACATCTCAAACTGGAGCAGAGAGGGAAGGATTAACTGGGGTCCCACAATCTCCTATGAGAGCGCATCCTCAATGATCTGTGGTTTCCCCTTAGGCCTCATCTCCTAAAGGTTCTACTTCCTCCTAAGAGTGCCAACATAGGAACCAAGCCTTTAGTGTACTGTCTTTGTGGGACATTTAAATATTCAAAGCATTTTGCCCTTAGCCACCAATATGTCTCCATTCACTACGCAAAATACTTTTATTCCATCTCCTTAAGTTCCAAAGTCTTAACAATTCCAACATTGCTCAAAAGTTTAAGACCAAAGTCTCATCTGAGTCTCAAGTCACACTTTCAGCTGTGAACCCTTGTAAAGGCCAAAAACAACTTACATACTTGTAGTGTACAATGGTGGGATAGATACAGGGTAAACATTCTTATTCCAAAAGAGAGACATAAGGAAATAGGAAGAACTGACTCAAAGCAAGATTGAAATCCAACAAGGTAAAGGTTAAATCTTAAAGTTTTAACTCTGGCATCTTGGGCACACTGTCCTGAGAGTTAGGCTCCCAAGGACTTGGGAAACCCTGCCTTTAAAGGTGCATTGGTTGCCCACATGAATACTCTATCATGCTGATTTTACATGCTGTCTGTAGCTTTCCCCAGCGAACACTCCATGCTTTTGTTTATTGCTTGTGTTTCCACTTTGGCTTCAGTTTCACACCCACAACTTTAGTAGGCATTGCCCCATTAGGGGCCCTCTGTAGGACTCAACCTTGCAGGAGATGGCCAGTCCTCCAATGGACTGGAGAAAGCTGCTGTGCATAACTATTGACATTTGCTCACCTTCAAAACAAGCATAATATGGATATTATGAAAGTCACCACCAGCATAAGCTGCCTTTGGGCCCAGCTGCAATAACCATGATACACTTCACTGGCTAGCCAGAATATCAAGATGACCCTGAGCATAGAGGACTCTCCAGTACTATTTCACGAAACTTTTTGTCCTGGAAAAAACAAATTTGTCTCTGAACAAATTTATATTTCTAGGCCTCTGATATTCCTGTGATGGGAGTGGTGGTCTTCAAGATGCTTGCTATTCTTTTAAGATGTCTTTTATATTGCCCTAATGATTAACATTACTGGTAATCTCTTTAGCAAGCGTCTATTAAACCACACCCTGTTTGTCTGCAGATTTACCTCCCAAGCATGCTTTTTCTTTTCCACTCTTTAGCCAGGCTGAAACTTCTAAATCTTTCCAACTTGCTTCCTTTTGTTCACTATAAATTTGATTAAAAGCAGCCAATAATACTCATGCCAAAGCCTGAATACTTTGCTATTTTGAAATCTTCTCCACCAAATAAACTATTCAATCACTTTTATGTTTGGTTTTCATGTCTTATGGCATGAACACAGTGCTACCAATTTCTTTGTCAAGGTGTCACAAGAGTGACCTCTACTCAAATTCCCAATAGCATTATTTCCATCTGAAATCTCATCAGACTGGCCTTTACTGTTCAAATTTCAATCAGCATTTTGGTCTTCTAGGCCCTGACTAGAATCACCTGGTATGTTCAATGTACAGAATTTCAGGATTTCTCTTGCCCTCTCCTTCAAATCTTCCACCCTCTGCCCATTTACCAATTCCAAAAACTTCTGTACATCTTTAGGAGTGATTACAGTAATGACCTCACTCTATGGTACCAACTTTCTATATCAGACAACTTTGCATTATTACAACAAAATCCCTGAAGCAACTAACTTATCATAGAGAGTTTCATGTATGCCACAGTTTTGGAAGTTCAAAATCCAAAATCAGGTGACTCCATTGATTTGGCCATTGTTGAGAGCAGATGGAAGCACATCATAGTGAAAGCATACATAGAGAAGCAAGCAATCTCACCCTAAACCAGATTGGAGAGAGAAAGAATTCCCAGGGTTCCCTTCAAGGGCGTGCCTGGTACCAACCACTAGGCCCTACTTTCTAAAGGTTTTGCCACTTCCCAATATCACCAGCCTGGGTACCAAGCTTTTAACACATGGGTATTTGGAGACATTGGACATCCAAACTATGTCAAGAACTCAATGATAGCTGCAGTCCTGAAGAAGTGTTCTCCAACAGTGGCATTAATGCCCCTGTAAAACCCACAACAGTGTAGGGGAAACTACCTGACCTCTTTATCTTCACACCTTCCACATTCCTGGTGGTACCTGTTATTGTCTGTGCTATAAACCAACTTTTAGGAGTCTGGTGATACAAAATCTAGGGGTTAGATTCTTTGGGCATAGGAAAAGAGAAAGAAGTACTAATCATAGTATTTGGAGACTCATTGGAGAATACTAAGCATCCTTATATTAAAAGAAAAACTGGACATGTTCCCATACATTATCTCTTTTATGCTATGTACTTCTGGATAATTCCTCTGATTTTCTAAGATAAAAGTTGTTTCATTGTCTCTCCATATTTCTTTCTTTATAACTGGTACCTAATAAGTAGTAAAGAAATGTTTCTTAACTATTCTGCATTTGTGAATAATGATCTCAATAACACAGGTATAAGTTCTTTGAGAGAGTATCTGGGTCTTATTTACTTCTTTTATTCCTTTTGACTCCTATCTGTAGTGTCAGCAGGATACTTTGACATTATAAACATTTGTTGAATGATAAATGAATCATTGGCAAACATTTAAGACAGATTCTGAAAGTAATCTATTAAATTACTTGTGCAAATTAGAATTAAAATTTTTTGGAGAAATACAATTATTTTCTTCTTTAAAATATATTTGTACCTATTAACTTGTGCTAATACATGGAAAAAAAAGATATTTTGTTTGGGGGAACAATGTAGCTTGACTTAAAATGATGTGGCATATAGAACCTCTTGAAATGAAGAATGTCGTATACCTAGTGGTCTCCTTTGTTTCCATCAAAAATATGTTTTTTCCCCAAATACTCAAATTTCAATAAAAATTTCTGGTTTTATATTTAAGCATGCCCCTCATTTTTCACTGCTCACTAGATATTGCTTGTCCCATGTACACACTGACTGTATTCTGTATTGTGAAGTTTTCAGATTTGGCACTTCAAAACCATTTTTGTTTTTAAAATTAAAAGAGTAAAACATATATACACATGTATGTATACACACACATATACATACATATACACATACATGTGCACATGTATTTTACAAATTCTCCTGAACAGATTTCATAAAAATAGCCAATTTTGATTTATGAAATTTCAATTCACTAAAAATATGTGAATAATTGTTATATAGTAGAAGAGAGCGACAAAGTAAAAATAAGGCAATATTTTGTAAACATCTATTACTTTGGGGATAGTATCATTTTATGTAGAATTAGAATAGTAAATGTATAGAAATGCTACTACCAACATTTAAAAATTTTCTGGCAAACATCTTTTCTAAGAGATTTAAGAATAGGCAGCAAAAAAAAAAAAATAAAATACCAAAAATTGATATGTAAAAAACTAATTCTCAGCTATCTGGAATGCTTGCTTGGATTGGAACAGTAAATGTGACAGTTCAATTGTTGGACTCTTTATGGCATCATGAAAATAGTCTGTCATTTCCTTTTACATTTCAAAGATAACAATTACTTTAAAAATAAGTCTATGATTAACTAATCAGTCAAAGGCTATGACTTTGACTTAATGTTAAGTGTCAAATTCTACTGTTAATTTTGCATGACAGGCAATGAAAGTCATGCCTATTGCAAAGTGGGTATTTGACCTTTATGCTGATATTAGTTATATGAACTTATCCCTTAAGTTCAGGTGCTAAAAGACATGTTAAAAATAGTATACAATACATAATGTTTCTTTTCAGAGGAGTAAAATTTTTCTCAAATTAATTTTAAAAATAAGGTTGCAAAAGGATTTCCATTTTGTTTTAAAATTCTTCTTTAGTTTTTAAATATTATTTTCAATGATACTATTTTGGACAATAAATATTTGTAGTAACTATCAGATGAATTCATTTTGGAAGGGGAATCAAATTTTGATGACACATTTTAAATGTTTAAATGTTTAAATGTTTATTTATGTTTTAAATGCTCAGTATTTTTACAGATTTGCAATTTAAATTTTTAAGAATGTCTAAAAAGGAAACTGTTGGAAATTATTTTGTTGTGGTCATTATTTACATTAACATAAACTGAGAATCTATTGAATACTACAAAAAACAAGTATTCCGATTTATATACTATATGTACAATTCATATATAGGTATACATTTTTATACTTTTTTCTTTTTTCATTGTTGACATGCATAAGTAGTATTAGACTATAGCTTCATTAATGTGGAATTATAAAACCAAGAATTGTTTTACTTTTTTCCTATTCTATGAAAATATGTTTGAAAACATCTGTATAATGTATAAACTTGATATAAATTATAGCATAATTTATGAAGTTATTTAAATCTCTGATACATGTACTTAAAAGCTCATTCCCTTCAAACTTTTCATTTAAACCTAGAGTCAAATATTTTCTCACCATACTTACTTTTTATTATGCCCAGTTGTCTGAGGGATATAACTGATACCATCTGGTATAAAACCTGAATTCTAGCTCTTTACCAAATTAAGTGAGCCAATATTTCTGCTACATCTACTTAATACCTGTCCCTGGACATAATTAGTTGTTACTTCTGTTATAAATAAAGACATATTCATTTTATTTGCAGTGCTCTCTATTCTGTTATAAAAATATTTGTAATATCTCAATCTGTATTAGTCCCAGTACACAGTCTAGGCAAGTTCATCTTGTCCTTCATTATCAGTGAAAACATGAATGTTAAGTTGCTACAGAAAGATGTGTGACTGTCAGACTAAAGGGAAAGTTTCTGCTGATTCTTATTGATTCTTATAACTTAAACTGGCTTTAATAGTATCTGACAATCTGTAGTAGAGGGGGAACACAGATGAAGGCTATTTTCCAAAAAACAGCTTATTTCAGAAATGACAATGAATTGTTATTCTACTTCTTACACTTAACATGGTTGACCCCCAAATCTTTTCTTTGTTTTTTCTTTTTTGTGGTGCTAGGGATCAAATCCATGGCTAGATGCAAACTAGGCAAAAGCTACATATCTGGTCTTATTATGTTTCTTATTAAGTAACTATCTTTTCTTTCCTACCATTGCTCATTCAAGAACTGCAGAATTTGCCCACACTCCTCAATAACACACTTTCCTGCCTTTATCCTTGCCATCTGCATCTCACTCCATCATCAGCACCCAGTCTCCAAATCTCAAATATTTCTTCCTAATATCTCTACTATATGTACTGTTATCTGCTCTATTCTTGTCACTGTTTGACTTGGTTTCAGTTCTCAAGAGTTTATTGAAAAATATTCCTGACTGTTTCCAAACTGTCTGCTTCCAATTCTCCTCCTCTTTTTTTTTTTTTTTTTTTTTTTTTTGGTCAAAGTGATTTTTTAAAAAAATACATTGATCAGTTTATACCATTGCTTAAAGCCTCTGAATGACACTCCATAACTTTCGGGATTCAGTTCATAGGAAGGAGCTTTCTGGAATTGCTTCCTTGCTTAGAATTCTTCTAAATTTTTAGCTTTATTCCTTTCACTTTCTACTTCAGTTCTCATCATCACCATAAATAGGTCCTTTTCTTCTAACTTTGCAGAACAATTTGTTCTTCTCTAAATTCGGCATTCCGTTTTATGCCTCAAAAACTTAATGCTATTTCCCTCTCCTCCTCCTCCTTTTAGCCAACTATTTACAAATAATGCATCAAGATTTTTTAAAGAATTATTTCATTATTTATTCTCATTTAGATATCCATGGGTTGCAAGTTAATGGAGACCAGAATGTGCTACAGGAAATTTAGAAGCTAGATAATTTAGAAGGTAGATAACTTTATAGAATAAAATTACAACTGTGTGATTTACTCCTTTATTAATGGGGATGTAACATTCAATTCTAAACATTTCTGAAAATCGGTGAGATACATAATCAGTAGTTGTTTAGAATCAGTCTTCATAATCTTACCAAAAGTAAGTTGATCTCTTAGAATATAAGAGATATCCAAGAATTAATAGTAAAAGGTTTTGTCTTCCAATATTCAGAGTGGAATTGATAGTCTTATGAAAAAACTGTCACTGTTTGCTAGCTTGACATTCAAGAAAGGTCAACATTTTTCAATAAGTTTGTCATTGATCCAATACCTGCATTAGCTGTGTGGCTATATGTTAATGTTCTCTACCTTACTTGTGATCCTTTTATGTTCAAAGTACATAATCTATCTACATGTCACATTATTCTGTTAGATGGAAATGAATATGAGTTTATCAGAGCCTGGTTTTCCATTGATTATTGTGGAAAGTCACCTTTGGGCTGTACAATCCAATGGATGTTCAGGCTAGAACTGATGTCAAACTAGCACTGGTTGGCTTCATGTAAAATGAGGAGTTGAAACTGAAGATTCGAATTCTTAACACTGGCACATATTAGACCAGTTTTATGTAAAATATCTCAGTAAATACATTTTTTACGTGCACAGAAAATCTGAAATTTTTTATCTTGTGTATTTTATAGAATATTATTCTGTCACCTTCATAGTGTACAAAATAGAAGTAGCTAGGTCTTAAAGAGGCTATTTAAATGTTTAGGTAACCAAAGTAACAAAACTAACTAAATAAAAATTAAAAATATGTTAAAATATATACAGTATTTTTTGATTTTGAAAGAAGTATATGCTATTATTTATGTAACTGGCATTGATAGAAAATTTGATGAGATGTTTTTGCAATGATGTGACATTCAGAAGAACCTCATCTGTTTACAGTTTCTATTTTGTTTTCTTATATTCTCTTTACTTTCCTCCTGTTGATCTTTACTGGCCATAGGAAAACACTCTAGTTAGACAGAGCTGTAAATTGCAAGGAATGTTATCAACTCTGCTTTCATCTTAGCTTTGCAGATTTTAAAGAATGAGTATGCCTTTTCCAGGTCTTTTATCCTGTAGTTGCCAGTTTTACTTGGTAACTTCACTCTTTTTTAGCTGTGAAATTTTTAAACCACTATCAAATCTAAATATTTACAGTTCATTCAACCTGTCATGACATTCTTGTTTATTTATAGACTGTCTCACAACATTTCATTAATCATAGATTAATATAAAATACTGTAAAACTATGTTCTAGGAAAAATAGTGCTGTTGGTTTTTACAGAATTTTCCAATTTCTCTCCAGTACTATATTTTATGACTAACTATTAAACACCTGAAATAAGATTTTATAGTGGAAAAGTTGGCAGCATTCCACTTAATGAAGTCAGATACCTTAAATAGAATAGTAAGTAGTTAGGAAAACAATATTCCTCTCAAAAATACACCTTTTAAGAAATGCAATCTCTATGTAAAATAAACAATTTATCATTTGTGTTTCAGCAATAGTTTTACCTGATTAATTATAATTCCTATATCTAAGTCTAAATTTTTAGTACTGGGAGGACCTTAGATATGATCTTTCAGTGCATTCATTTCAACTAGATGAAGGCCTCACAATTCCAAGTACTTAATGGCAAAGCTGGGAAAAAAGTTTAGGAAATAGAGTTTCTAATTGAAACCACCAATGATGTCCTTATTTAGTAATCTACTCAATGTATTTGATGATGTCTCATTGTCATCTTTCTTTTTTTCTTTTTTCTTTTTTTGTGTGGTGCTAGGGATGGAACGCAGGGTCTTATCCATGTCAGGAAAGCATTCTACCACTGAACCGCCTCATTATTATTTTCTTAAACAGCAGAATGAAAAGCTATGTATTCAGATTTCTCTTTATTATTTGTGATTGTACATTTATAACAATCCAGGCATATCTACATGTTCTAAGTTGATCATTTGGTGTTTGAAAATGCTATCAATATATTTTGAAACCTTATATTCATTTACTTTGAGTCTGTCTCAAATCATTAGGCATTGTTAATGTTATTCCCTATATAGTGATTTAAAAAATTAAAAAATATCCCAGAAATAATCTTATTTGATTGATAATCTATGTATATTGCTCATGACATATGAAAATAAATATTTTCCAGTTGGAAATGCTACTAGTATGACCATTATAAACCAAGTGGTTTCCTGTATGGATATTTACTGCAATTGTTTTACTATATGTTTTACTGGAAATTACAGAGTTTTCTTACTTTGATATTATGTGAATATGCTTTCATGTTATATGTAATTTTAAAACACTTTAAGAGGACATATGAATTAATAATAATTGAATGAAATTACTAAATAATTGCAATAGAAGTTTAAAAAAATTGAGAGATCGGTGGAGAAATTTCTAAATTTAACAAGATTTATTAAAAGGATGACTTATGCATTATAATATTTCATGTCTGAATTTTTTTGGTGGATGTGTTTTTCACTTTTTAACTTTGCTCATTTTTTATTGATAATGAGACATTCTAGATGAAGATATTTATCAAGTCCTTGGCAACATTAATTTAAAGGTCAAAAGATGGAGTGAAAAGTGGGCAGAGGAAAACACTAAAAAGAAAATGGTTGGAAATGAGAAGTCCATAAAGGACTCTGGAAAGTGCCATCATTTTTCTGGTTATCTAGAAGACCTGTGTGCATGGCCAGGAAAGACTTAAAGAGGTCCTAATATCTCATATGTTGCTGACCTCGACACTGGGCCCTTGAAGAAGTGAGGTCTAAGGCACAGTTGTAAACTGTTAGTATGGGTGAAGTGTGCTCCAGTGCATAGAAGAAACCTCCTGTGATATTATAGGTTTAAAGTATTTTGGAAAAATCTCTGGCCAATAATCAGCTGATCATAACCTAACCAAACAGGGACTCCAGTGGTCAAGGCAACTAAGAGTACAGACTTAAAATCAACAACAACTATAAATAGAAACCACAACAGGCCCAGGTAATGAGAGCATGAAATCTTATTTCCATAGTTACCTTTTTAAACATTCAACAACAACAAACTTTCAAAATTACAAGAAAGGCAAAGAAACTGGAAATTATGTGCCATGCAAAGGAAAACAAACAAACAGTAGGAATTGTCCTTGAAGAACCACAAATACTGAACCTTCACAACAAAGGCATTATATCAACTATTATGAATATGTTCAAAAAATTAAAGGAAACCTTGACTAAAGAACTAAAAAGAAAGTATGATAACAATGTTTTACCAAGAAAGAATAACCATGAAGATAGAAATTATTTTTTAAAAGTACTAAACAAATTCCAGTGTTGAAAGTATAAATAAATGCAACTTAAAAATCACTAAAGAAGTTCAATGGAATGTTTGAACTGGCAGAAGAATCAGTGAGCTTGAAGATAAATCAACCGAGATTATCTAGTGTAAGAAAATTAAATGAAAATCATGACAAATACATTGACAGAGTCAGAGACCAGATACCAAAACAGGCATGGTAGAAGCTCCAGAAAGACTAGAGGAAGGGGTCAAAGGCATATTCGAAGAAGTGATAGATGATAATTTCCCAGAATTGATGAAACGTGTTAATCTTCACATCTAATATTCCGAACAAACCCCAAGTGGGATAAAGTTGTAAAAATCCACGCCTATGTACTTCAAAACAAATCAGTCAATAGAGAAAGACAAAAGGGTGCCATGATGATAACATACAGGGGATCCTCATTAATATTAGTAACTGATTCTCACCAGATACCACAGAGGGCAAAAAGTGGTGGAAAACAAATTAAAAAGCAATCTTGAGTCAAAAGAACAATATTGTAGGCATCATCATACAATCTAACTTCAAAACACACTTCAAAATAAAAGTAACTAAAAGAGCATGGTACTGGCCTATAAACAGACACACAGGCGAAAGGAACAGAGTAGAAAACCCAGATATAAAACCACACCTTTACAGTGTTCCAGAAAGGCATCAATGACACCTATTAAGGAAAGCACAGTCTCTTCAATAAATCATGCTGGGAAACTGCATGCCCATACTCAGAAAAATGAAACTAGACCCCTGTCTCTCCCTACTCACAAAAGTCAACTCCAAAGGAAATACTTGAATATAAATCTCAAAACATTAGAAGTACTAGAAGAAAATGCTTTCTGACATAGGTCTGGGATGAATTTTGGGAGTAGAATCTGAGTAGCACCAACAACAAAATCAAAAATTGACAAACATGGTTCCATTAAGCTAAAAAACTTCTGCACAGCAAAGGAACAACCCACTGAATGAAAAGACAGCCTAGAGAATGGGTGAAAATATATGTAAACTATGCATCTGAAAAGGGACTAATATCCAGAATATCTAAAGAGTATAAATAACTCAATAGCAAAAACAAATGAATGGATTGTAAAATGGGCAAAATATTTGAATAAACATTTCTTAAAATAAGGCATATAAATGACTAAAAATTATATTTCAAAAAATCATGCCATCACTGATCATCAGGGAAATACAAATCATAATCACATTGAAATATCTTCTCACCTGAATTCAAATGGCTATTATCAAGTAGAAAATAAAACATGGTGGTAGGAATGTGGAGAAAGTGAAACACTTATGTACTACTGCTGGGAATGTAAAATAGTGCAACCATTATGGAAAACATTATGGAGGTTCTTCAAAAAATTAAAAGTAGAACTACCATATGAGCCAGCAATCCTACTCCTAGGTATATATCCGCAAAAGAAATGAAATCAGTATATAAAGCAGAGATTGCATGAAATTTGTTTCTGTATCCCTAATACTATGTTCAATATGTTGTGTAAATACTTTTTCCATGGACATTTGTTTATGGGTAAATGGATATTGCAGTCTAAAAGTGCTATAAATTCTTTCCTAGTCCTCAGTTTAGAGACTTTTGTAATTTAATATTCATATTTTTCTTTAGGTTCTAAATAACTCCAGGTTATAAGAATGTAGGGAACACTGGAAAAATTTTGAAATTATCAAAAATGGAATTAGGAAATCTATAAATCATACTTTGTGCTCAAATGTAAAGGGACTTGTATGTCTTCTGGGCCTGAATATGATTCTGAAATCAAAATGGTCATGACCCACAAATTTATATCAACCTAGTTTCATAATACATTAGACCCCTGAAAGTATTCAGATTGCTTCAAAAGCAAAATATTTAGATCTTTCTTTTACTCACAGTCTCCAAGAACTGCTGAAATAAAAATTCTGCAGAAAATCCTATAATTAAATATTTCTAATATTTGTCATTTTTATGAAAATCACACAGATTTCTAGATGTGACTTTTAAGTATGTGCAGCTACTCCTTTTTCTCTTAATATAAATGTACCAAACCTATGCTTTTGTATTTGGTTTTTCTGGTTTCTACATTTCTCATCTATCTTTGTAAAAATTTCTTTTGCTAACCAAACATAACTGTTGGATTTATATTTATACTTAAAAAGTCTCATATAAATTTGTCTATCAATAACAATTCAGTAAAAGGTAATTAATTTTTTAGTCTTTTAATATTGGAATTACATTTACTGATATTTTCATTTGTTCTTTACTGTGAAGAGTTAACCATAAGAGCAGTACATTGAATTTTAACAAATGGATGAATGTACTATAGATATTCTGAACCAGAAAAAAAGGACATGTCTTAATATTTGTAACTAATTTGTTAAATAAGTTTGAGTTTCTCTCTCAGTCCTATAATTCTTTACATTGAAATATCAGTGATTTTTCTACTTTAGTAATTTACCAATAAATTATACATCATCTTAAACAGATTTCCGCTCTAGATATGTGTATTAGGATTTGCTGACTATATCCATGCCTGTTTCTTTGCAGGGGGACATCCAGCAGTTTTTGATCACAGGTGACCCCAAGGCAGCATATGACTACTGTGAGCATTATAGTCCAGACTGTGACTCTTCAGCACCCAAAGCTGCTCAGGCTCAGGAACCTCAGGTAGACGAGGTGAGGAGCACAAGATCACCAGATCCTCTCATTTCCACGATGTGTACAGTGTCTGCAGTTTGGGGACTTGTACTTACTTATTCAATTTTAATTACATTATACATTGTATTGAATAGTTTTTTTAGTGTTTGTAGTAAGAAGTGACTTAATGATACTTGGTAGTTTTCCCCTCTTTAAGCATTTTGTTCCTTAATATTATTGGAATTGGAGCTATTTCATTTATACGTTGTGCATATGAGTGTATTCCATTTGGGGGATATAATTTCTAAGAGTTTATTTTGGTCCTTACCATTTAAATAATTAACACAGATTCAAGATAAGGGTAGTATATCTTCTGGTATACTTGTCATCCCTCAGGACTTTGACAGTTCATGAAGATGGGAAAATGGCCTTAGAACTGTTTTAAAGTTTTCAGTCTGTATTGAATAATTAGATTCTTTTTTCTCTTTCGCATAGGGAATTTAAAAAGAAGGTCCAAAGTAAGAAATTTATGCTTTAATCGGAAGCAGAACTGTTTTTAGTTTTTTTTTATTAAAATTATTAATTTTAGAAAAGGGGGACGTTTGAGAACAACAAACTGTTCTTATTTTAACTCAATAGTTTTTTTAACCTTTAAAATTTACTATTGGTTACTATCTTTTTCTTTTTAACTAGTTAGAAAAATTTAAGATCTTTTGATTTAATGCTACTTTTTTGAAGTGAATTCAGGTTAGATTTTACAATAAAATCTCTCAAATATTTTTTTGACACTTCTTTGTTTTTAAGGAATAGTAGTGAATCCTGTCACACTATTTTTTTCCATGACAATATTAGTGCTTTTTTTTTTTTTTTTTTTTTTTTTTTTTTTTTAAACAGGGTAATCTTAATAAGCTAACAGTAAGGCAAATCTGAGAGAATAAAGAAAAATTGCTGGATGTTTGTTTGTTTCATGGTTTTTAAGTGCTTTATTGTTTTTATTTCCTTATGATTCACTAAATATGTTTTCTGTCAATTCCAAGATGATAAGTGAAATACCCATTAGGTTTATGCTTTCATATTGGACAGATTATGTGATGACTTAATATTAAAATTTGTAGATTTTATTGTGTATGTTCAAGATTTATTTTTATGCTTCTTTCTTAAGAAGGATAAGTCTTACTCTTTTTAGCAACAGATATGGCTCTGATTTTTGGAAGAAGGAAGGTATGCATTTTTAATATATAAACTTCAGGTGTTTTGCTCCCTGTTTTATTGCTATTTTGTCAGGTAAGCTGAGTTATTTTAAATCAGGATAATTTTTAACAATCTTCTTAAGTTCATTGAGAAGTGAACCTACCTTTTTGTTTTTTAGCTGTTGAAATGCATATTTAACATGCTGTTGAGATGTCAAACTTATTTTGCCAGAAGCATTACATAGCTATAATAGAAACTGCAAGAAAATCTGGTTGAACAAGACAGGAATAAGCAGCATTTATCATCAGTTTCCATATGATTTGTAACAATGAAAATTTTATTCATTTATTTATTTATATGGGCAATGGGGATTGAACTGAAAGGTCCTTTATCACTGTGCTACATCCCTAACCCTTTTAATTGTTTTAAATTGAGACATGGTCTCTGTAACTTGCCCAGGTTGTCCTCCAACTTACAGTCTTCCTATCTGAGTCTCCTGAGTCATTGGAATTACAAGCATTGCCACCATGCCTTGCTATTTATTTATATATATATATTTTTTTTTTTAGGAAGAATCAACTTTAACTTTTTTTCTGTAAAGCTATATTAACACTGATACTTTGATACTTTGATAAACAGAAAATCACTCCATACTAGTATTACAAAAACTAGTAAATCAAATTAGTAAGCACTTTTTATATTCATTTTGAACTCTATCCATTATTATGTAATTATATTATCATATGCATTTTAATAACTGATTCTTAGGTATTCTACCTAAGCAAAATAGCTTTGCAAAATATTATTTGCCAATAAACGAAGAACATAAAAGGCACTATGAACCATGAGTAATTTGTAATTTGTGTTGTTTAATATTCCATTCATAACTGTGAAATTGCATATATATTATTCTAATTTGGATTAATAAATATGACAATTCATTTTGTAAACTAACCTGTCTGCTTTTCCCAACTTATTTTTTCCAGTTAGTATTTCTAAATAACACTCTAATCCATTCTTAAAATTTAATTGTTTGTGTGCTTAGCACATCATTTTGTCATCATGAAGTTTAGTAATAACATCATCAAATTTTAATTCTATTTGAACCTACATGATGACATTTAAATATAAAAACAACTAATATTAAAATTATGATGATTTGTGATATTCTTATTAGGTCAAATTTTCTTCCTATCTTATAAGAAATTGGATATCAAATTTATGTGTGATTTCATCTTAATGTATCACAACCCTATATTGCCTTCTATGTAAAAGGTAAGAATGATACTCTTTTCTAAAAGATGAAAAAGAAAAATAAAGCAAAACAAAGACAGTCCTTTACAAAGGATTTTAAATAATAAATGGCTTCCCAAGATATATTACCCATATCATCTTTTCACTAAGTATTTATTATACATGCTAGTTCTCATAAATGCATAGGTTTTTACTAAGATCACCATTTTTCTACCAAAATAAGTGAAGGACAGAATTTATGACATTTCCAGAAAAAGTACCTTTCTCATCATATATTCTAATTTCTGTTGTCCTATGCACAGATCAAAGTTGAAATCTTTACATCACTGCATGTCTTCTTGAACATATTCCTGTTTATGATAACCAGTTTTTACTTCAACCTATCTCCTACCCATCCTCAAAAGTGCCCACAAAAATAGGCAATAAGGCTTCGTGCATACCAGGAGTACCTGAAGTCTCTAACTACCTCAACAAGGGAGATTCTGTCCACACAAAGAAATAGGAAGAATAGGAGCAATAGTTCTTTTTATTGGCTTCTGAGAAACTTTAAAACAAAACAAAACAAAAAACAAATGTGCTGTAGCATCTGAGGAAGTGAACATGTCATTTCCTCCATTATTCACAACCATTCTGATAGTTCTTCCTCTGGAAAGTGTTCAAACAGAGGAGCCCTTTAGAAAGGTTAGCAGAAGTTACCCCCTACAAGAGAAAACACATCATGTAAAGTCAATTGGTTATTTGGTTCAGGTTTACATATACACCTCTAAATAGCAGACCTCAGTTTAAACTGCATTTAAATTGCGCATGTTTGAAATTGAGTTTTGTTTTCTCAATTCATTATAGATATGTGTGATTCTGAAAAGTCTGCTTAACTTTAAAATTCTAAACCATAAAATAGATTGGCAAATATTTTGTTTTCCATATTTTACCTTAAGTTGGCAATCAGTAAAGACATTCAATATTTCTTTAACACAAGTGACTACAACTCAAACAAATTACTCATTAGATAATATTGAATCTCCATTAATGTATACTTAATATGTAGCTAAATTTAGTACTTAATTGCTTTAGTTAATCATATTATCAATAATGTTTACAGAAAATTTCCTAGAATCACTAGGCATTTTACCTTACTTGCAAAGATATGAAAAAACAACAATATTTAAAGTGGGATCCACATTTATTTTTCTATTTACCAAATTTTATGTAAATTCTTATAAGAATAACATTTATTGAATGGCTTCCAGTATCTATTCATTGAAAATGAAGCTGTTACTACAGGGGTAAAATTGAAAATATTCTTATTAATTTTATCAAATAAGAATTTTGACAATCATAAAGAATACTACAGGAACACCTGTTATATTTCAGTATGACCTTTAGCTGAATCATCTAGAAATGTTTCTCTAGTGAGGGTATTTCATTAATGACTGAATGTACAAAATTGGCATCAGATCACTTTTGATATGTCTCTGTATATCTGTGACATTCACACTCAATTGAGTAGCTGTGTCTAACAGAGCTTCTTAGAGGGCACTGTGATCACAACTTTCTCAAATTTTGAGTCAACCATTATTTTGTTGGCATATTAAAAGGGATTGGTTGAAATGCCCAGTTGGGACATCACTAGAATTTTGCCAAATACAATACCTAGGAAATTGCATATGTTTCCTTTTGTATTCCTATGTACATTCTTTAGAATTTTAGTTCATTGAATTTTCTGCTTATTTTTTAAGTTATATGTGCATTTAATGCATTTATAGTTATTTTGATGAAAATATTAATTTATTTCATAGTATCTATATTCTTGATTGAAAATTTTAATTTTCAATTAAATTGGGATGAGCACATTATTTTCTTCACCATCACTATATGGTTTTCTTTCATCTCCCTCTATTAAGAAACAACCCCTCTCCAATTAAAATTTTTAAAAAAGAATAATGTGGGACAACTATTTTTCAGTTTGAATTTATTGTAAATACTTTAAGGTGCTTAAATGTTATACTCTTAATAGCTAAAAAAGCAGTAATTTCAGAGATCGAAATAATGTATGAATTATAAACATATCCAATTCCAAATTTTTTAACACTTCAGAAATACCTTGCTCTTAGTTAAGTCTGTGAAATTAGATATTTCTAAATGGATTGTAGAATTCTTTATTCCATTGATTACAGTCTTCTGAAAATATATGTTTACCTCATGTCCCTTGTATTCCCTTTTCCTCCTCTCTCCTTCTCCATCCTGTAATAGATTTGAAAGTCCTTTCATACTTGGGAAGATCATTCTTCACATTTTTTTAAATATGATTTTTAAAAAAGTACCAACTGAAATTATTGTAAAATTCTTATACTGCAACCTTGTGTAACAATTTTTACAAATCAAAATTAACATGAATAATTAACACGTATATATCCAAGAACACAAATGATATGTTTGGATTAATACTCAATAATTAAAAGTTTGAATTATTCAAAACTTTTAGTTTTCCCACAATCTTAACCACCATTCTGCTCTTGGAAACCCTGCTTTTATCACTCCTGTTGTTATACTCCATATGAGATGGTATAATACTTCCATATGATACAAAATAACTTCTAAGTAACAGTGTTTCCCTATCTCTTAACATTTACTCTTAAGTAAAAGTTAAGAAGATGATTCCCGCTTTGTCAGTAGTACTTGCAACTAACAAAATTGCCTGCTATTTTTTCCTTTGCAATGTAGTATGCACCTGAGGATATAATGGAATATGAGTATGAGTACGGGGAGACAGAGTATAAGGAGGCTGGAAGTGTAACAGAGAGCCCCACTGTAACTGAGGAGACAATAGCACAAACAGAGGTAAAAACAAAGAGGTGTCTTTGTATGTGGTGTCTGCTCTTCCTCGTCTTGTGGTTGCTTATGTCAACTGTTTCTCAGACTTACCATAGACCTTTCTTCATTCACCCATTTTCTGTGTAATAACAACAGATTTTATTTGACAGTTGTCCTGCAGCAGTGCTGCCCATGTTGCGTTTGCTTATTCTTCCTTTCATCCACACCTTTTTTCCCTTCTCACTTTATTTATGTTTCCATTCCATCTTTCATCACATTTTTACAGAAAAAGAAATCCAATTTCAAAATGAAGATGAGGACAGTGGCCACTAACTCAAAGGAAAAATTCAAAAAGTTTACACCCCCCAAAACCAAGAAGAAGAAAAGTTATCAAGCAGCAGCAAAAGCCAAACTAGGGGTAAAGGTAGCAAAGAAAAAGCAATCAAGATCTCTCCGAGATAAGCTGGAAGATCTCTGATCATGAGTCATAGTCTTAACCCAACTAGATAAATACTCATTTGGCTAATACTATACCCCCAAGTCATGATTTTCACATAGATGAGAGATGATTTTACATTTATTAATTGTTTTTCTTTTGAATTTGTTATTAGGCAAATGTTATTGATGATTTTCAAGAATATAACTATGGAACAATGGAAAGTTATCAGACAGAAGCTCCTAGGCGTGTATCTGGATCAAATGAGGTAATACACACAGACAGCATTAACTGACAAAACAACATTTTAAAGTGTGTTGTATATTTTGATATACTTTGCTCTGGGAGAATCCATAATCTCTCAATATTCCAAGTTCTTATTCTTTCACTAAAGTAAGAGAAGCAATAGCATTAATTCACATTAATAAAATCTGATCATTTGAAGTCATTGTCACTTCAGGTTTTGCATGACTCTTTGCTTCATGCAAATGCTTAAATGGTCAAACTGAATTGGCTGCTGTCATCTCAATTGCTCCTAGTGTTGAGCAAGCTTCTCAACATGTTGTGACAAAGACTAGTCACAGCATGATCCTTCTGTAAGAAAAATTCTCTGATGTGAAAATTGTATCATCAGTTGATACAATTTGAAGTTTATTCTATCTGACCGATAATCATGAATTTTAATGACAGGAAGCATTTTGAAAAAAATACAGTCTTAGCAGATTTTAATAAATATTTGTATTTTTAATTTTGTTAAGAATATAATATTAATTATGATTAAATGATATATCTTAAACATACCAGCATTTTCTAAAAAAGATGTTTAAGTTCAGAATTCCATGTTGCAAATGCATTCTGATTATGAAAAGAAAAATCAGTATACAATTTAAATTTGTTAAATATCTGACATACGTTCCTTGGAATTTTATCAAAAAAAATGAGCATAAGGAATGCGAATAATTTAGTTATATGAAACTTATATAAAATGTGTCCCTATGAGACAAACTCAAAAGTACATTACATACAAACACAAAATTTAGAATAATAAATATTTAGGATGTGAATTGATTTTAAGTTTTATCTGGTTCCATTTCATCATTTGCCAACAGAGGATGTCTTGATTGAAGATGCTTATTTAGCTTCTTGAAATTCATCCAGCTCTTTAGGCCAAGGTTATGAACATATCATATTCTGACCCTGGATAATATGCAACTTCTGTAGACAATGTATGTTCCTTGTCTAAGAGTACAAAATGTTATGATTATTGGCTATTTTACTATTGAAAACAATTGCTAAATTAATCACTTATCCACATATTTCATTCACAAGATTTTGTATACTAATTTATTCAATATTACTCTAATTATATCATTCATTATATTACAGATAAGTTACTTAAAAGACAAATTTAAAAAGTCACAAGATGAATTATATCTTTGGACTTCATCAGAATCACAAAAAGCATAATATTCATATAAAATATATGATTTGCATTTATGCTATAAAAAGTATTATTTATGAGAAAAAGGACATTCTACCAAGTTTACTTTCTATATTACTGAAGTCATACCACTGATAAGAAATTTATTTTTAGTGTTTATTTTCTACTCTAAATGAGATTATACAATAATGTTTTCTTATTTTGAGGGCCATGATTTACATTTTATTTACTTAAATGAACTCTGGTGTACTACTACTACTCTTCATACACAAAATTTTGCATAATTACTGCAATGATAAGTCACAATTAATATTGGCATTAATATTTTATCTATGGGATTGAATATCAAGCTTATATGGCATCTTTGTAGCAATTTTACTTAATGATGTTCAGTAAGCTTTGAAAATTAAGCATATTTTTAGCTACATGCATAGTTTATTGTTCAAATCTTAAATTATAAATATCAACTTGACTAACAGATTTTTTTTCCAATGGAAGCAAATATACATGGTGGATCCATGTGAATATTTGCAGATTATTGGGAAAGTAGTGCTTTGAAAGCAATATGTCTTTGTACATACCAATGTACAAATGTATTTCTTTCAATTATGCTGACAGGCTACCTTTCCAAGCCTTCAGTCTTGCTTAAGCAGTGATTAAAATCTTTCATTGTCTGCTATCAAGCTGTAATTACAAATGCTTACCTTGCTTCACTAATACTAAACTTTATGTTCTCCAATTCCTTATAACTTAAATTAATAGCCAAATCCTGTTGAAGACGTTTTCACAGAAGAATATCTAACTGGAGAGGATTATGATCCCCAGAGGAAAAATTTCGAGGACACACTATATGAAAACAAAGAAATAGACGGCAGGGACTCTGATCTTCTGGTAGATGGAGATTTAGGCGAATATTTTTATGAATATAAAGAATATGAAGATAAACCAACAAGCCCCCCTAATGAAGAATTTGGTCCAGGTGTACCAGCAGAAACTGATTTCACAGAAACAAGTGTAAGTCAGCAGTAGGTTCTGTGTCATTGTCTAACTTATTTTTGGAGTGTTTTCTTGTTCATTTTAATGTCTTTTCAGGTTTAAAATACAGGTTGAGTTCATATATCAATTGTGAATACTTACAACTCCTAGGCCAGCTTGATAGATTCTTCCTTATGGGAATCTTCAGCAATTGTATTTCAGGCCACTCTACTGGAATTTTCACTTAAAAGTATAGTTTGAATAAAATTGTACCTAAAATTTCTTGTCATTCATAAGATTAAAATACAGTAATTTCTTTTCTGACTAGAAAGTTTGATTTCTGATTTTTTAGACGATTATATTTAATGTGATGACATTTATTAATGTCTTGGAACAATAATTGAAGCTACAGATGTCTTTGTATTTCTATACTGTTTTCAAAAGCAATTGTTTAATCTCATTTTAAGAAGCAGTGTTAGTTTTTACTTGCAGATTGAAACCTTTAATAAGTTGCTGTTTTAAAAAGCACACACTTTAATAGGTCGTTTTAAATGCCTCTAAATGATTAAATTCCTTTCTTAAAAAAATTGAAAAAGTTTTATTAACATGAAGACATTTGGCTGTCTTAAATTTTTTACTCAATAGATAAATGGCCATGGTGCATATGGAGAAAAAGGGCAAAAGGGAGAACCAGCAGTGGTTGAACCTGTAAGTACTGGTGTGGATACAGATGTATGAACCACCATCATTTTAAATCATTATGTATGTTCATATATTACCATTGAAAATCCTGATGTCCAAATGTTTATAATTTGCCACAAGTCAGTCAGTCAGTAATGCCCTAACAAATGCAATTTCAATAAACCAAAAAATTATAAAAATGGAATTTCACTATTTGAAAGTGGGTAAATTTGTCTACTCATATTCTCTCATTCTACAGCTAAGGAGACTGAAATCTGAAGGGTTTAAGTGATTTTTCTGAGGTTTCAAATGTTTGGTGGTTGAGCTATAATATGACTTTTGTTTTTCTGATTTCCAGTCTTATGACTTTTCCTTCTAATTTCTGTAATGGCAGTATTAGAAATGTATTATAGACATAGATACTTATTTTTTTCAGATTCACATGATACCATGCAATGATATAAGAATATTCTTTTAAAAACTCACTTTTAATTTCTTTCTTTTCCGTGCAAAAATGTTTATAATTTATTTTATTTAATAGGAATAGGGAATTCACTTTTTAAAAGTCAATGGTTTAGTGCCGTCTTACATTCACTTAGTTAAGAGGTTGGGGGTTGCACTTCCTTGGTAAAAGATTTTCTGTAATTTTTTGTTACAGGGTATGCTAGTTGAAGGACCACCAGGGCCAGCAGGACCTGCGGTATGTAAATGACTTATGATTATTTTTTTCTTGATTTTTAAGATGATTGAATATGAGATTTCTATTTTATTACTAGATTTGAATTTTTAAACTGATTTATATATTGAATCTTATAGGCAAACATTTGTTTAGAGTGACTGGTAAACTTGAATAACTTTCTGATTTAACTATCCAAGTGATATTCTCTAGAGAGCACTTAAATTTTGTTTTGAATATTTTTGTTGCTTTAATGTCTCTGCATCTTGTAACCAATTTTTATCTTTTTACCTGAAAATTATAAAAGTTTTTTCTTAAAAGTCATTCTTTTTCTTTGGGAGATATAATTATATTTCAATGCATGGGTGAGAATTCTTGATAGACTGTAGCTGCTTTATCTGTACTTCTACGTGAAGTGATTATCAGATTTCATTCATTGTCATTTCCTGATAAGGCTGATGTAACTCATTGTGTCATTATTTTAAAGTAGCTAAACTAAATAGACCTGGTAAGAAATCTCATTTTTTTTCTTTTGTTTTTTTTTTTGTTTGTTTGTTTGTTTTTTCTTTTTTTTGAGTGTCTGTATGTGGAAATAATTAAATTCTCATCTTCTGAAAACAATGTAAAAAAACTTACGCTTTCAAAGATTTACAAAAGAGATATGAAAATGCCTAGAAGCTTAATGTAGAAAGTGATTTCTACGTTTTCAACTTAGTTATCACATATTTGAGGTCTAATCTTATGAGTGTGCCATTTCTTCAGGAAGAACTGGGAACCAACTTTAACCTCAGGGACTTTACATTGGCATGCTCTCCCTTCCTGTTTTCCTTGGGACGATTGCCTCCATCTGAGAGCAGCTGCATAGAGGAGCAGTGTGCTAGCTACAAAGTGGTTCCTATATGTTGTCTTTTCACAAGAAGCTAAATAGGGCAATTGTTTGGGAGACAAGTGTATATTTATGAAATATAAATGAGCTGTTCTTTGCTACAGAAGGATGAATTTGCCTGAATGCTAAGGGCTCAGGAATTTCACTCAGACCATGGTTTGTTTCTCTGTAGGGTCTTATGGGCCCTCCAGGTCTACAAGGCCCCTCTGGACCTCCTGGTGACCCTGGCGATAGGGTAAGTAAAGGGTCATGTCATTACAAAAGCATGTAACCATAGTTTAAAGGAATCAAAACATATTCATTAGCATTAAAATATTAAAATCTGTAACTTCAAAATGTTATCTTTCCTGATGATGGGAGGGTTGGGAGGGTAAGAAATCTAAGAATTCAATGTCATATAATACTTTAGTTAACTTTTTATGCTATTATTTAAAAGGGAAGCTAAAAAATGGTTAATCTCTGGTAAAACTGGTATAGTTAGTAAACTGATTTTATTTTCAGTCAATTCCTACATGAATTCTCTACATTAGTTTCAGTTCTTCAAATTTGGATTGCAGACATTGCCATAGGCATTTAGCTGAATGCTGTTAGAAGGAATTAGCCAACTTGAATTCTAGTTTGCAGATCGAATTCTGGTTTCTATGATGTAGATCATTTGTATTATCTCTCTAGTGCCTTCTTATACATTATCTTTTCCCTCTTTTTTCTCATCCTTGAGTAGACAGTATCTTTGTGTAGTATGTATGTGTGTGTGTGTTTCTTTTGCTCTTTTAAAAACAAAGGATTATACTTTTATGTATTTACAATTCAAAGACGACAAATATTGTATTAGAGAGATAAGAAGTGAAGATTTTAAAATATCACAGTAATTCTAACCTGGGTACGAATTACTTAAAGTTAGAGGATATAAGCAGTATATTATGCAAACATTTGCTTTTCTTATGTGGCATGTTTAGTCTTGTTTATATGGTCTGATAGAGATATTTATTTTTTTATCAGTCACTTTAGATATGATTCTTATTTTTAAATTCTACCATTTTTTCATAAGACCTTTTTGGATTCTGTAATATATTGACTTTATTAAAACCCTATTTCTGATTATAAATTTGTCTCTACATTGTGCTCTAAAAATATAGGCATATAAATGATCTAATTAATTTATTTTATTAAAGAGAATTTATACATATCATATTAGATTTGTTAGAATTTAAATAATGGTTTCTTTATAAACCCATTATTTGAGCTTACTTTGAAAATTCTTTCATGCTTGTAGAGAACCTATTGAAGTAATATTTGAAATAAAATATAATTTTGCCAGACTCTAGTCAATATTAATTATTTTCTGTTTTAAATTTTCATAAAAAATAACATTTGAAAATTGTTGCTGCATATATTTTATACCAAGTGAATCATTTGAGTTATATCCTTTATATCTAGTTACTGGTTAATCTTAGAATTTACCCCCTTTTCTGCTAAAAATGACTTGGCTATGTAGAAATAAATCTTGTTCTATTGCAATCCTACAGACATATAACTTGTATCTAAGATTTGCCTACTCATGCACAAATACACATATATTTAACATTTTCTACAATTCCATATATATCTTGTATTAACAGACATTCCAGTCACACATAATTTCCATGTGTACATTCATGCATGCATTGAATGTATTTTATCAATAAGAACTCAAAATAAATTAATGATTATCTATGTCTAAATTTAGCATGTAAATCTTATGTTGAGTAAGTAATTATCTATGTTAATAGAAAAAGTACCTATTTTGAAAACAATATTTAAAGTACCTAGAATATGATAGACTTCAAATATGTATTTAAGTAGTCTATGTATTTAAGTAGTCTATTAATTGATGCTATTAAAGTATCTATTAATCAATACTTAAACATATCTTAAACTTACTAATTTGACTTTAAATAAATGCTTTATCATTTATTTAAATTCTGCAACAGTCAAAACTTGATTCATTGATTATCCTCAGAATATAAAGGAAGTCTTCATCTTATACAGTTTTCGACTTCAAGTAAACACAGCACAGTTCACAATCTTAATTGGATTATATGTTGATAAGCAAACATTATTAAAATGCTCTAAAACTAGTGCAATTAAATAACATCCTTTCTAGTTATATTTACCAAAAGGAGATTAACCAACTCGGAAAAGGCAAATTCAAATTGGATAATGTAGATTTAGGTTATACATTCTAATAAATTTTATTATTTATTTATTTTAAGATTGATTTTGATTAGTTCATTTCCTTTCCTAGGGACCCCCAGGACGTCCTGGCTTACCAGGGGCTGATGGTCTACCAGGTCCTCCTGGTACCATGTTAATGTTACCGGTATGTTTCTTTTTATTTTTATAAAAACAACTTGATATCTTGTCAACTTGTTTCTGAAAAATACTGTTTGGAGAGTAGTCATCTAAAAATTATTCTGTAAGGCACAGATAATGAATCAAACAGCTTTTGGAAGTTAAGGGAAATTTTACTACACAACATCCTGATAAATATCAATTTCAAAAGTAAAACTTTCATTATTCGATTATACTTTTAGCAACAAGGTTTTTCTTAATATTTCTAATGTGGTTTATCATTAACAAGTATTTTATATTTCATTTAACATAATATTAATATATGTTTACTATAATACAGACTATAGTTAAAACTCTTTAAAGATTTATTTATAATGTCATTATTAATTGCTCAAAAGTTGTAGCTCAGTGGTATAGTGCTTGCCTAGCATGTGTGAGGCACTGGGTTTGATTCTCAGCACCACATAAAAATAAGATAAATAAAATAAAGGTCCATAAATAACTAAAAATTTTTATTTTAAATTATGCTTTACTACAAGATTATTTTTCAAATACTTTGACCTTAGTGCTATGGGGAAAACGTCCTAGATTTTTTGGTTTAAATGATAAGTTTTCAAGAAAAAATTAAAATGAAAAATTGCCTGACATTTCATTTTGAATTAAAAGTAAATATGAGCTTTATAATTTTATGAAGGACTATTAGGTAGGATTGGTTTTCTCAAAATTATTTTTCTATGTGTTCATGGAAATTCAAAAGATTTTGATCAATGATACATAGGTCTGTAGTCATAACCAAACTTATGTAGGTATGAAATTTTTACAAATAAATGAATAGCATGTGAAGCATTTGTGTAGGTAAAAAAGGCATGATGATTCATTCCAGAGTTTGAGATTGTAGAATTTGAAATCGCTAAGAAGTTTCTCTTTTACAAGTGATAAAATGTGGTGTAGAGAGCTTCCCTAAGTAGAAGCAGGATTAAAAAATTTAAAAGCTAGGTTTTATGGTACATTGTGCAGTTACTTTGGACATGGGGTAAAATTACACCATTTTAAGTAAATGGTTGTTGTCTAGTGATTAGGGCACCTAGTTCATCATATGTGACAAAGGCTAGTTTTCAGCTTCTTTATACTATCTCTTCTTAGTTCCGTTATGGGGGAGATAGTTCCAAAGGACCAACCATCTCTGCTCAGGAAGCTCAGGCTCAAGCTATTCTGCAGCAAGCTCGGGTAAGAAAAGCTAGTCATATGTTTCCATAACCATATGCTGTGTCCGACATGTGTGTGTGTATGCCTATGGAAGATGCTACCACTATTAATTATAGAATACTTCTGGAAAATATATGGAATTTAGAAGAAAAGAATGCCGAAATTATATTTTTCTCATTCATACTTATTAATTGATATTAAATAACTGACTCTTGCTGTATTTCCATATATAATTCTGTCTCCCACCATAACACCAATAATTTCTAGTCTTTTGAGAATATTGATGAATTATACATAGTACTCTCTATCTTTCACATACAAGTTTTTCTAGTGATAGATATAATTAAGAGAAAAACATATGAAAGAAATTTGTTCGTCCTAACCCTCTGGATTATTTAAAATATCTCAAATAATCCAGAAAGTTAAGTTTCCTGGGATATCTTATATATGAAAAGAAACTTTGTGTATTTTCAGTTGTAATCCTTATAATTTATATTTTTTTTTTACAAAATCTGTTCAATATTGATACTTTATAATCTTTTGTCAGTTGAAAACTTCTACTGTTCTTTAGATTTATAAAACAGATAATCACATATATTTTTAATTAGCTGTACTGTAATTAAACTATACAAAAGAAAAATCAAAAGAATGAACCAGGAAGGAATCAGAAGTCATATAATACTTTAATATTTTTATTCATAATATCGGTTTTCTTTTTATGAACATGCAGGATTTATGGTTGGTATGGGTATGGTTCTTCATTTTTTAACCAATATAGAACAATTCTGTAGTAACATTTATTCTTCCATTAATTTTATGTCTGTGTAAAACACCTCAAAAATTAAGTGAAAGGTGTAATTCACTCTTGATGTTTATTTATTTCTTAAGTTTATGAATCTGAAAAAATCAATATATATTTATATTGTTTAAAGATACCAAACATACCATATTTAAAGAATACAACATGCATTATATATATCTAAAAATATGTATGATAATTGATTATTCCTATGATTTATAAATTACATTGTTTTGAAAAAATATAAGATAATTATTTGAACTTAAGTATTTTGAGCCCCTGAATTCTTCATCTTATCAATCCTCTTAATGGACTTGAAGCATAGGCACAAGCATTATAATTCCAAATTTTTAGATATTTAATCTCAAGGATTAAGAAGTGTATTGTCAAAATTCTCATGGTGAGTTAGCAGTGGAATTTTGGAGATCCTATTGGTTTCATCTCATGCACTGTTCTAATCAGATTTCTCATTTATTTCCATCACAGTATTATTTTTGATGAGTTTTGATAAATCTAAGTATTCACCATTTTTACCCACCAACATTCAAAAATAACATACCATACTAATATAACATCGATAAATTTTTTATCTTTTGTGCTGTATGTTTTTCAGATTTTCAAGTGTGCTAATTTCACATTTCTAGAAAATGTAGTGTAACAATAGTGCATGTGATCAGTGTATTATGTCTCTGATTATACATAATAAATTATTATATAATATTAAATTTTAGATTTATTAAAAGAACTGTCTTGCCACAGCACAATTTTACTTTGTGCTGCTACACTTTATCATAATTTTTCCTAAAATACTGGTAGAAATATTTTAAAGCACTTCAAATTTTCTACCTCTAAAAATATTTTCAATGTGATTTGCAAGTGCATATTTAAGAGCAGTAACCTGTACATTGTTCTGAAGTATACTTCAAAGTAGAAAATTGTCAGACATTAGATTTCTTATTTTTAAGTCTATTTTAATTTGTATTATTGATTAAATTGTAACAATACACGCTATAAGATGTATATAAGTTTCAACAGTTTTAAAAATGTCTGATAGTTAAGTCTTTTGTCATTCAAGAAACTTATATTTCCTCAGTAACCTTGCATACTTTCTAACATGTAGCTTATGATAACTGTTTAAATCATGTGCTACTTAAGGTTAGCTTGTGCAAATGACAGATGTTATTTAATATGGCTAAACTTGATATATTTTACCTTCTAGATTGCTCTGAGAGGCCCTCCTGGCCCAATGGGCCTAACTGGAAGACCAGGTCCTGTGGTAGGTTATACAAAAATGATAATGTATGTTAAAATTTCCATACTGGTACTTCCTTGAGTCTTTTGCCAGTCCTGGGCCTTTGTTCATATCTCTGGCTGGTGAACATACCATACATAACCCCATTTGTGGTTGATATTGTTTCCATTAAAAAAAAATCTATCTCTATTCAGACTTGAAATTTTATAATACTTTATGTATTTTGAAGGACTCTACATTCAATGTTATGAGCTCATGAGTAACATGTTCTGATAGTATAATTGATAGAATTCAAAATCACATTTTTACTGTTCTATTTTTCAAAATATAAGAAGGAATATGGAAGATTCTGTGTCACTTAAAAATGGGAATAGAACTAATTTTAATTGCTTGTTATTGAAAGATTCACATAACTGCAAAAAGGCATGTTTAGTGTTTTATATAATTTGGGGGCAGAAGAATTACCTGGACATTTTATTAAAAATAAAAATCACTGGGTCATGGAACTTGGGACTCTGATGATTTAGTTTCACAGTTGGAACTGGTAAATGTTTATTTTTGTTTGTTTGTTTTTGTTTTGTTTTGTTTTGGTACTGGGGATTGAACTCAGCGGCACTTTACCACTGAGCCACAACCCCAGCCCTATTTTGTATTTTATTTAGAGACTGGGTCTCACTAAGTTGCTTAGTGCTTCATCATTGCTTGAGGCTGGCTTTGAACTCGCAGTCTTCCTGTCTCAGCCTCCTGAGCCTTTGGGATTGCAGGCATGTGCCACTGTGCCCAGCTTAAATGGTATTTTTAATGAGTGCCATAGGTTAATTTTTATGGCCATGTTTGGAAAACACTGCCTTATGCTTTGTAATTTACAGTTCAAGCTCTCTAAAATTATATTATCTGAAGGAATTTCATGACAAACACAAACAAGTGGATCTGTAGCAATTAAAGGCAGAGAGGAGCAGAACCAGTGGAAGCATGTTACATTGGCAGTCCTTGGCCAGTCATTAAGGCTCAGCCATTTCAACACAACACAGTGGCAAAGAGAAGACATTGACATCCATGAATATGTTTCAACATCAGTCAAGATCAGTGTGTTCTATGCACTTCATCTCTTTGTTACAAAAAGTTTTAGCTTTGTGAAAAACAATCATGTCTTTTCACCATTTCTCTTCTAATATACTTTGTTCATAAACATCAGATTATTTAAGTCTTTTGGATTTCTACTAATTCTACAATGTAAAAAATAGTTTGTTTATTAAGGTTTAGAAAACAGCCAGGCACAATGATCCACGCCTGTAATCCCAGTGGCTCTGGAGGCTGAGGCAGGAGGATTGAGAGTTCAAAGCCAGCCTCAAGCGATGGCAAGGCACTAAGCAACTTAGTGAGACCCTGTCATTAAATAAAATACAAAATAGTGTCTCAGTGGTTGAGTACCCCTGAGTTCAAGCCCTGGTACCAAAAAAGACAAAAAAAAAAAAAAAAGAAATTAGAAAACGTCAACATTAATATTTCAACACAAATGTGTACATTCTTTTAGTGAAACATTATTCAGTACATTTGTGTTTATCAAGTAATTTTATGGACAAATGGAAGATCCATACCATAAAATATACAGGAAATATAGAAAATGTGCTTTTACTCTCTTCTCTTACTATCAGTTATTGTGTGAGAATGTTTAGAATAAGTGTTTGAGCAAAATAATTATAAGGTATTGAGTAGGGAGCATGTATTACACACAGTAGATAATGAGGCCTATTAATTAAAAATAAGTTGACTTCTACAGTTTTGTTCAATTCAGTTATTAAAGTTAAACCACAGTTTTTCTCTTGAATAAATTCAGTTACAAGAATTTCTAATCAGAAGCTTGAAAGTCATTCTTTTAACTTTCAAGATGAGAAAATTCATGTTACTTTACTGTCCATATTTCTTGGAAATCATATCAGTAGTTATTTTACTTTGGAGCCACTAGGAGGCTCTAGATAGTAACATTTTTAGATTTAGTGTAATTCTACTCTTTATTTTACTTTGATGTACCACATGGTTTAATAAAATGTGTATTGATTTAAACAAATCTTACACTTTAAAAATATACAATGTAAACTTCTTCAGCACGAAGCTAGCTATAATCGCTATATTTATTTTTAATATTTTAATGTTTTTAGGGAATAAAAATGGCTTAATGTGTATCTTGAAAACTTGCAACTCATTTATGAAGCAGGTTAAGGCTGTCAGTTAATGTGCCAGGTTTTTACTGCACTTTTTAAATTATGTAAACATTTGTATAAAGTGTTTGTTATAATGAGTTAGTCTTATGGGAAAAAACAAACCAATCTGGGGAAAAATGTTTTGATATTATTTCAGCACATTTATAATGATAGCAATAGCATCTGTCCTTAGCATTTTATGACTCTGAAATTCAGAGTTTAAGAAATATCTGGCTGTAAAAGCAGTAACATTTTGCAAATCCTTATTGCATAAAAAGATTTGATGCATACTTTGTTCAATAACATTTTTTGCACTAGTACTACTCCACTATATAGTGATAAATAATGCCTGTGTAGCTTTCTAAGTGTTCAGATGGTGCACACATTATAGAAAATCCCAATGCCATATCATGAGGTTGGCTTTGGTGTATTTACGAGTGAAAAACAGACTTTTATTTACAGCTCACCAAAATACAATCAATATGCTGACAAGAGATGCACTTCAGGGAAAGGGCTTAGAGAGCTTATTGTTTTAATTAATAATGTCAACTAATGTGATGTTATATATTCAGGAAAACTTTCATTTCAAGTGAAAATAGTGGAATATAAGTGCTCAGGGAATTGCTAAATTAAATGATTACACCTTCAATTTTTCTTGACAGGGCGGGCCTGGTTCAGCTGGGGCCAAAGGTGAGAGTGGTGACCCAGGTCCTCAGGTAAAAAAAAAAAAATGATAATAATAATAATAAGAAGAAGAATTTGGTTTTGCACTTATTTATCATTGACTTCATTTTTATCTAGTAAGACATTGAAGTTTCTGCTGTTACGAGTAAAGAATCTATTTACCTTATTTTTAAGCACTTTACCTCTTCTAATTAAAAAATCTGTAGTGACCAATTGACTGTCAATAACTTAATTAATTTAAAACATATTTAAATTGTGAGTGGGAATAGACTTGAAAGTAATAGACCTTTAGAATCCTAAATTGGCTAGAAAGTTTCCAAAGCACAGCAGAACAATTGCAGTTGTACTTGTATTGGTGGTGCCTCACACCCATGCTTTCCGTGGAGAAAAAATTTAGCACATTGTCTCATAAAGGATATTTAATACACCTGAAAGAAGCTAACTTCGAAAACTTCGTAGATGAAATTAAGAGAAATTGTAAGGATATAAGCTGAAAACACTTAAATATCTTAGATTATATTTAAGTGGAACATTATTTTTCTTTAATGATATAAAGTAGAGCTGTAAGATTATGCAGTATTCTAGAAAACAGAAAAACAAAAGATGACGTTGATTTTTAATATATTAATTCTTAAGTGGAAATGCTTCCTGACATAGTCAATGAATATAAATTCACTGGGCTGCAGGATCTCTCAAGTGGTCATTTTTTCCCCCATTTTAAAATTAATTTTATTTAAAAAATATTACAAAGAAAAATTGAATTCAAACACATTCTTTGTAACTAGCATCACAGTCGTTCGAACAGATAATATTCTATAACTCCGAACCATTTCTCGGTATCTTTATAGTTGTATCCTACCCAGACCCCAACCAGTGTTCTTCATCACTGAAGTTTTGTAGTTTCAAAATATCACATAAATGAAATTGTACTTTAGGTAACCTTTTGAGACTGGCTTCTTTGACACAGCATAATGCCTTTGAGATTCATCACAGTCGAGTTCATCAATAGTGCATTCCTTTTGTTACTAAGCACTAAGTATTCCATTGTGTGGACACACCAGTTTATTTTAAAATGATAAAAAAAATCCCCCCAAAAATCCAAAGAAAATTGATAAGGATATTTGGCTGACTTAAGCTGTGGCAGCCTTCCTTTTCATGCTTAGTTAACATTGCCACAAAAGAATGGAAAACACTTGCAGCTTAACTTGAAATTGCATGAAAATATTACGTAAAAATCTAGGAATTTTATTCTTTTGCAAAATTTGTGAACTTTCTTCTTTTTAAACTCATCTCTTTAAACATAAATGACTCTGAAAACATGCTATAGCAGTGTTTGTGGATTTTTGCAGTTTTTCTGATTTTCTTAAATCCAAAGAGAGAAAAGGGATATGAAAGGATCATTTTCATTTAAAATTAGCAATATGTGTCTTTTTATTATTGACCTTTGTCTTCCAAATAGGTTCAGGCTAGAGTCCTCTCACTACAATAATTTTTTAAAAGCTATATTTTTAACCTCTATTTACTAGACAATCTTAACTTTTCATATTTCTAGAATCGATATTTTGTAGCAATCGTAAGAATTATTTGTAATTTCAAATGTGGATTTCATTTTTTGTCTACATTCACTTCATAGAAATTGTTTAAATTAATGTTGAAAAGTGTAATTAATTAAATTTAAAAGCCTATATAATATTCATTCTGAAACCACATTTGATCTATTATAGCTGTGCAGTAATTTTATATGAAAACCTATATATCCTTCTCCTTATTTTACTGCTACTATGAAGAGAGTGTTTCTGATCTTTAATATGCCAGTTTATAAATAGTCCACCAACATTATGTAGGTGATTGAAGGAACATGTGCCAGGTACTGTGCTAAGCTCCAGGAGTATTTAGTTGAAACAGAGTTAGCTGGAAACTTTGGCAGGTAGGATTCTAATCAGGGATTCACGATCCAACATGATAACTACAATGAAAGACTAAATATCTAGGAGAGGTGATCCAAAACATGAAGAGAAAAATTTTTAAAAAATGGTTCGGAAAATAAAGATAAAGGGGATAGATGGTGAAAAGTGTGTTCAGTCAAAGGAAACGAGGAACCCATGATTTTTAAGAATAAAACAGGTAATTAGGGATACTTGTAAGGCTTAAAATATCCCATTATATTTCTTTTGTTTAAATGTAATCACATGTCTACATTTAAATTTAATAGTAATATAACTTTTTTTTTGGTAAGAAGCCATTTGGAAAAATTGTCTTCTGATTCATCTGAATTTTTACATAGAAATAATTTCCTTGTGTTTAAATGACTAAGATCAAGCTAAGACGATATCAATTTCTAAAACCTTCACTCTTGAAGTTACTGAGTTTATCAGCCAAGAATTCTACAATAGGATTTAATTTGATGTTTTGACATAGGGCCCTCGAGGTGTCCAAGGTCCTCCTGGTCCAACTGGAAAACCCGGAAAAAGGGTATGGATGATTTTTACTGTGTACTTTTAGATTTATCTGCAATGTCAGTTTGTTCTTTTTTACTTTCTGTTAGTAGGAATTCTTTTTGCGTAATCCTGTTTTTGACATTATCAGGGTCGTCCAGGTGCTGATGGAGGAAGAGGAATGCCAGGAGAGCCTGGGGCAAAGGTCAGGAATTCATATATTTTTATATTCAGATCTTGGATGTCAATGTACCCTGGAATTTTGTATTTTAAAATAAAATTTCTGGATATGAAATAATAGTTGACATTCAAATTAGAGTACAGATCTATACTAAGGATATGACAATGAGAATGATTGTCATTTACAGGGAGATCGAGGGTTTGATGGACTTCCAGGTCTGCCAGGTGACAAAGGTCACAGGGTAAGATACATCTATTACTTTTTTTAATTGTTCGTTCTATTTAGTTATACATGGCAGCAGAATGCATTTTGGCTGATTGTACACAAATGGAGTACAACTTTTCATTTCTCTGGTTGTACACGATGTAGAGTCACACCATTCATGTAACTGTATATGATATTTGTCTCATTCCCCCATTTTTCCTTCCCCACTTTTATCAAGATGTAATGGGAAAGTTATGATGTGTTTTAGTATCCATGCACTATGGCAAATCAGATAAAAATGAACTTAAATATTTGAGAATTGATTGAGTAAATTATTACATCTAATAGATACCAGGAGAAAGAGATACAATTATGCATGTGGCATCAATGCTATTATTTTAAGATATTAAAACTTTTTTGTATGGAAACATAAATTGAGGCATGATCTTAATGTTCAAGAATATGGTAAAGAACACATTAATGGAAGAGCAAGGGTAGAGATTTAATTTTTCATCTAATGTATTATTGCCTCACTTTCCTTCTTGCATTTTGTCTGTGGAAATGCCCGCAAAGAAAGATATCTGTAGGCAGTCTGTCATGAATACTGCATTATTCTGACTATATTATTTCTTCATGATGCTATGAGTTTTCACCTCAATGCAAGACCTTATAATTTGCTATGGGTAAATAAACCACTAGCAATCCAGTGGATATTTTTAGTGGGAAATTAAATGAAGAGACAGTTTCTTAAAAAAATAATAATAATAAACTTTGAATACTTTCTTCACCAGAATGAAGAATAAAGGAAGGTAAGGCAGCAGTTAGGTAAATGGAGAAGAAAAGGAAAAAAAATGAAGAGAACCTCAAGAATGTCTAGCAGTATGCCTAGTGTATGCTAGTACATGTCAAGATAAATAGATTTTTTATTTTTAAAAGGGATTCAAGACTCTTTAGTCTTCTTATGTGATTTAATATACTTAGAAGTAGAAAATATTAAATTAAAATCGTGAAAGTTGTAGCCATACTTAAGACAAATTCAACAAAATAATTTCCTAAATGCTTAGCTTATAATCATAAAATGTCTGAAAATCACTTTAGGTATTTATTTTATTTGAACCTTTCCACGTTGATAATTGAGGGAACATTTTCCCTAGCATAATAGTATTAGAGGTTAGAGGTGTCAATTTGTGATTTTTCCACAAAGCGTTCTGAGGAATGCAAAGACAGTGCAAGTTCTCCCTGTCCAATATCTTGGTATATTTGGTTAGGTGATAGGTATTTAGGTGTTTAGGTGGATGTGGGATGGACTGTGAATGCATGGCTTATGTTATACGCTAATCATGTTTGTCTTTACTTATTAGGGTGAAAGAGGCCCCCAAGGTCCTCCAGGTCCTCCTGGTGATGATGGAATGAGGGTATACTAAGACTTCATTTCTTTAAGACATGTTTAAAATTAAAACATAAGAATGAACAAAGTCACATTGAAATGATGCATTGTCTAATAGCATTGCCCTCCTGTTTTGTTCATGACAGGGAGAAGATGGAGAAATAGGACCCAGGGGTCTTCCAGGTGAAGCTGTAAGCAATTTTTTTCTTTATTTTTAAATAATCATTTTCCTGTTTGCGGGAAATAATAACTGATGTTACATATGTAAAGGCAATAATAAAGTCGAGTAAATATTGAAGTCTTACCTAAGCTTAGCAGGCAATTATCATGTTTAAAAACAAAGAATATTTTTGAGCTCCTATTTTGTTTTATAGAAAATCTTAGGCACTTGAAAGAATAAAATGTGGGATGTAATAATTGCTAGCCAAAACCCTACCACGTTTTTGTTGCTATTTTGTTTCTTTTAAGTATCATCAATAATTCCAGAATCTATTTATGTATTTAGAATAAATGAATCTTATTACCAGAAGAAACAAAAGAATGAGGGACTTAGTATATGGCAGATATAAGGATTATGTCAGTTTTTTTCTCCACCAAACATTAATAATGAGGAAACAGAAATGGGAAGGTTTACTCAAAGCCAGCTGACCAAACAATAACAATAACAACAAAACAAATAAACAAAAACTGTTTCTAGAGAAAGGCCTCCTATTCTTAGTTTTAATCTGCTCCATTATAGATCAAAAATTAAAAAAAAAAACTTATGGTAAGGCATATAGAAGAAATAGTAAATCATTGTACTGTCTATTTTAAAGAAGGAAAAGAAGGCAAGAATGTGCAGGAAGGGGAGAGAGAAGAAGAGGAAAAATCAAGTTTAAATAGCAATAATTTAAGAAATTTTCTACCAAGAAAATGGTTTCATAATTTGTATGTATAACTATCTACCTGTTTGTTAATTTCAATGAGTATTCTCTTAACTAAATGTGAACTAAATGAGAATCCAGGTACTTTTATTTTTAGTTTATCTGATTGCATATTAAGACTCAGTTGCCATTCGAATCAGAAAACGACACAAAATGCCTTATTAAAAGTATTAAACTATTTTTTCTTTTAAAAATTCCCTAAGTCATTCATTTGTAAATTTGTAGAATCAAACGCATCCAGTTTCTGTACTAAAGACTCACTGTTATCTTTTCTGACGTTTAGGTCAGTATAAACACTAGATACTTATGTTACATGAAAATGGTACTTTAAACATCACTTTCAGTGTATTAAGAGAAGATGTGCAAATATATTTACTCTTAATATTATATTGGAATTTTTTTCAAATTCTGAGGACATCTCTCATGAGGACATGCTTTCTTTTCTCCCCTCCTTAGGGCCCACGAGGTTTGCTGGGACCAAGGGGAACTCCGGGACCTCCAGGGCAACCTGTATGTATTGCTGGAAACATTCTGGATTTCCTAGGGAAAGTTTGTTAACAAACTCTTTAAAATTAGGAGGGCGTAAAAATTATTCATAATCAAGAGTTAGCTACCTTTATATTCTAAGTTTTAAGAATGCTGCCTCTCTTGGGGTAACTGATCATTGCCTCCCCTCTTTTTTTATTTTATTTGTCAGTCTTATGGGTTTCATAAGACTTACGATAATTCATGAGCACACAATAGAAAATTATACTAGGTTATCTCCATGGTGAACATGGATGGAAGAGAGTAGGCCCAGCCTCATTTTCATAAATTCCTAAATACCTGTTTTCATTTAATGCTAAAAGGAATCTTTATCACCCTTGGTTAGTGTGTGTCATGTTATTATAGTAGCCTTTTTGAGTTTCTGTTTTAGCATCTAGATTTTTAAACAACTCTGCATATTTTTTTTTTTCTTTATTGAAGGGTATTGCAGGTGTAGATGGACCCCCAGGACCAAAAGGGAACATGGTATGTAGCAAATATCTATAAACTCATCTCTAGAATCTGGGTATTAAGGACTTTTACTGCTAAATTTAAAATAAACATTCATTACAACATTTTGTTAATTATTTTAACTACCGCTAGCAGTAGTTAAAATAATAAAATTTCACTATTTTGCAGATGGTCTTGCAGAAAAACTGATTTGTGAACTACTTTTCAGATGAGGCAAAAAAAAACTCCAAACCATTATCTTGCAAAAAATGCCTTATTAAGGACTTTACATTTTCTTATTGTATAGGGTCCTCAAGGGGAGCCTGGGCCTCCAGGTCAGCAAGGGAATCCAGGACCTCAAGTAAGTCCATGCTTTTATAGCTCCTTTGAGACAATGGGGTAAAATGTTCTCTTTTCATGAGAAAATGGACAGCCTCAAAATTTTCTATGTAAGGCTAAAAATGTTTAAAATGTGAGTACTGGAAAATAATTCTTATTTTTCCCTTTTTATTTTTTTTAAATATAAACAAACTTTCAGAGGTCCCTTTCTTCCAAGAGAAAAATGAGTCATTCAGCATTCACAGAGTGCCAGGATCTATAGCCACACCTGTGGGAGGGTTCTGACTAGAATCACTTTACAGTCTCATTGCAAAAGAGAAGCTTGTGTAAAACTCCTCATAGTGTTCTCAAACTCTCCAGGGAGTCCAAAATATCTGTGTGTGTGTGTATGTGTGTGTGTGTGTGTGTGTGTCTACATATACATGTGTTTATTTATATATGTAGACATACACAGTGATTCTCATAACTCATTTCATATGCAGTGGAGAGCTAATAATTTACTATTTAAAAAATATATTCTTGTGATGTGATTGCTGACATGAAATAAATTCTTTTTAAATAGGGTCTTCCTGGTCCACAAGGTCCAATTGGTCCTCCGGGTGAAAAGGTAAATTACTCTGTTATTCTAGTAATCTCTGGTGAACAATTTGTGTTAATAGCCCTAGGCAGCTGTAAGGCCAGCCTTTTGTTCCTGATAAGATATTCTTATAGTACAGAACATAAGGAATTAATCTGAAGTTAAATCATGAGAATACAGTGTGAATAGAATTCATTCATCTTTAAACTGTGAATGACAAAGTTTTGCATAGTTACCATTTAAACAGCTTCCAAATGTTACATTCTCAGCTCTATTAATGTCAGAAACCTACTACCATGAATGAATGTTTTCTGTTTGATTCTCTTTTTTTTCCTCATTACTTGAAAAATGTGATTGGGTTTGTTTGCAACAAAGAGTTTGTAGTATAATCTCATTAAGAAGAATTGTGAACTTGTCACTGCCACTATTTCTCATTTATAATTGGCTAATGATGTCCTTGTTAATACCTCAATAACTGGATCAAAACAAATATAAATCTTTAATTAAAGAAATTTCTTTTCCCTGATCTCCTCTGCAAGATTCCCTGAGTAGTATATCCTGTTCACCATAGTTATAGCATAATAGTTGGCTAGCTGTAAGGATTTTTTCTTACCTATGTGTATTTTTATGAACACACCAATTTAAAAAAAACCTTTATTGAGGTGTAATTTATATATCACAAAATTCACTTGTTTCAAGTGTAAATGATTTCCAATAAACTTATAGAGCTGTGCCACAAGCTAATTTTAGAATCACCTCTAGAGAGAATTCTTGTGTCAATTTGCAATCCATATTCACCCCAACAAGACAACAGCTGCTTTACTTTCTTGATATAGATTTGCTTTTTCTGAATATTTCATACGATCAAAATATGTGAATTAATTTGATATATGGATTTAATCATATGGTCAATATAGTATATGACCTGTATGTCTAGTCTCTGTGATTTGTATAATGTTTTTCATGTTTATCTATGTGGTAGCACACATCAGTACTTTGATCCTTTTTATTGCCAAATAGTATTATATTTCCATGTTCTGCTTTCTTATTCAGCAGTTGCTGGTCATATGGGTAACTTATGCCTTTTAGCTTTTATCCATAAAATAGTGTTAGCTTGGCTCTTTGCATGCAAGTGTCTATATAGGCATGTTTTCATTTCCTTTTGATAGAGATCTAGGAGTTCTAGTCATGTGGTAAATTTACATTTAACATTTTAGGAAGCTTCTAAACTGCTTTCCAAAGTGGTTGCACCAATTTTTTGTTGTTGTTGTTTCCACTAAAATATGTAAGGATACTAGTTCCTCCATGTCCTTAATATTGTGTCTATTCTTATTTCTGATCATTCTTGTTATTGTGACAGTGTTTTATTGTGGGCTTAATTTGTATTTCCTTAATCAGTAGTGGTATTGAGCATATTGTTGTGTGCTTACTGGTTGTTTAACTTTTCTGTTAAAACATCTACTCAAATCCCTGGATTATACTGTAATTGATTTATTTATCTTATTGAGTTTAAGGATTAACATATCAAATTTAATTGCTCATTGAAGTACTTTTTTTTCTGTAGATTTTTTTTCTATGTGGTTGCAGTATAGGAGTGTTTTTGGAAAATATCCTGTGAATTCAAAACTTTAGGTTCTCAAGGTGATTTTAAACCTTTACTTTAGATCAACAATTGCAATCTGGGCCACTCCTAACTTTTATATTAGCTCATCATAATAAACATCATATTTGTTATAGATTGCACTTGATGCATATATCTATTAAATTTTTGACCATAACTTTGTCATACATAACCTGAATTATTAGGAGAAATTTGTTTTTAAGAAACATTGACATATCTGAATTTCCTTTGTTGAGCTAAAGATAAAATATAAGATTTTTTTCACTGCACTTTTACTGGTAAGAAGAGAGCTATCTTAAGTATATGCTGCTACTGTCTCTGTTCTTCACTTATTCAACTTGTAAATTTAAAAACAATCTTTTTCCATCAAAAGAAGAAAGGAACTTATGAACATGAGGGAAAAACATTTTAGTTACATTGCAGCTATCTAATATATTTTGTATGGCATATATATTAAAAAGTAAACATGATCTGGCTTTATCTTTCTTCATGATATAGTATGATCTGGCTCAAGAGCTTTGTTTCCCAAACTGCTAGTGAATGGTAATTTTTAATTGTTTAATAAGATAATCATAATTTACATATAATTAATTAATATCATATTTTTAATATCCAAGAACTTTTATATATTTTATCTTAGGTTATTATAGCTTTTATCATATTGGTGACGAAATATCACATAACATTTGTTACTCATACTGGATAAGACAACTATATTTTTCTGACATTTTTTATAAGTATACTGAATATTTCCTGTGATTTATGAGTTCAGTATTCACATCATTCATATGTTAATTGCTTTGCCAAAAAAATGACATAACTCTATGAGCTCAGTATAAAACAGCATGACACAAAATAAATATCCATTAGTGGAAGGGACTTTGAAGATACGGATGTGGGCTTGGAATCATTTGACTTGCAACTTTGTCACACATTAACAGATAATGATATTTCATGAGATTCATTGAGACAAAGAGGATAATGCATATAAATTGCTCAACACAGTGCATAGATGCACTCTATAAATTTTAACTATTTTATTAAAATCTAAACAGAATGACATTTATTTATTTTTATTCCTACTTCTCCAGGGAAACATCAAGCAGTTTAAAAGCAGACAAAACATTCTGCTGTCATGGAACTTCCATTTTAAAAGAGATGGATTGATTTCAATTTGATTAAAAAATCATCTTATAGTGCAAGAGTTTTAATATTTCTTGTTTACCCTCCAATATATATCAACAGAAAAGATCCAAGTACTGCTCACCAAGTTGTCATAGAAATAACAAATCTGCTGATAACAATAATTAATGAACTTGTACTCTGTGAGCTACATTTTGTTCTAAAGAAATAAGACAAGTGTCCTGAGAGTAAAAGGTAATTTAGGTGATACACAAAATGCTGCCATTAAATATTTAGTGTTTTGTAATAATTATTACATAATGTTAAATGACTGGACTGAATATGACTTATAGATTGGTGAAGGGGATTGAAATTTTTAAGTACTTTAAATGAAAAGCAATTAATTGTAGTTACAAATCATAATTTTTTTAATTAAAAAGGTATTTTTATTTATTTATTTTTTGCTTCATACGGATTGAGGTGATGCTTTCCTGTAAAACTTCATAATATCAGTCAACATGAACACAATGCTTATCTTAAGTACTCTCTGAGAATCAGAAATCTCTAAACTATCTAGCATTTAGACTTGCTTATGTGTCCCTGCCTTTTCAATTGGTTTTAAGTCCTAACTAATAAGTGCATCAAAAAGTTAATAATCTCAATATAGTACCTACTTTTCTCCCAAGGAAGTGTATACTTCTTGCAATGTTGACTATTACCATTTTTCAAACTTAGCAACGGTCATGTTAAATAAAATTTGAAACCCTCTGTGGTTAACAGGAATTAGAGAGATCCGTTGAACAAATATTTAATTTTTTATCATTTGTTAGTTGCATATTAGGTTACGTAATTTTACATAAAAACAGATTTGTTTTTCTTCATGTTGTGAATAATTTTCACATATTAACTTATGTTACTGAAAATGTTTTAATAATTAGTGTATTTCACCATACTCTGAAATTATAGTCATTTGTCACTAAACAGGATACAGTCTGAGAAATCCATCATTAGGCCAGCCATTGTATTCTTGTGTAAATATCATGGCATACACTAATCCACAAACCTGCATGGCAAAGTCAGTCACTTGTGTTGCAGTCGAGATGTGGTAAATAGATGGATCAGACTGCTGCCAGCATGATACAGCATACTGTTTTAAAGTAAATTTTTTTAAATAGAAGGATTACATTCTAAAATAATGATAAAAGTATAATATAATAATACATAAGCCAGTAATATAATTAATTTATTATTTTCTCAAATTACGTACTGCATGTATTAAATGTATAGTACCTTTATGTAGCTGGCAACATTGTATTCTTGTTTGATATCACCACAAATATGCGAGTAATGAATTTCACTAGGACCTTAAGATGGTTATGACATTGCTAGGTGACAGTGTTTCAGCTCCATTATAATCTTATGGGACCACCATTGAGCATGTGGTCCATCATTATCCAAAATATGGGGCTCATGACTGTATTTGAATTGGCATATGTTAACATTATTGATGGAAAAAACAAATGTTTACCTTGTCATTGTTCTAAGTCAATGGATTGTTAAGTTGTACTTTCCCTTTTATTCTCTAAGCTCCAGTGTGTTATGGCATTTAAAAACTAATTTATTATATTTATAAAGAACACATTTAAGGTTACTATGCAGGCTAAACTAGCATATTTTTGACATATTGGAAATTGGATTTTCATTTATACCATTTTTCCACATAAAATGTTAAAAAGTTATTTAAATGTTTATTACTTGTAATTAGAAACCATTGTCTCAAGAATATTGCTAGTGCTATATTGCTATGTACACAGTCAGAGCTTTTCATTATTTTTATTTCTTAAAATAAAATATTCTCTTTTCACTATTTTATTAGGGACCCCAAGGAAAACCAGGTCTTGCTGGACTTCCTGGTGCTGATGGACCACCTGTAAGTACTAGTTACCTGGTCATTACGTTTTCTATATAGTATCTTCAAAAGTAGATTTTACATGTGTTTCAGAAATGATTGTATGTAGTCTGTAATAAAAGTAAATTGAGCCAGTAATTAAACATTGATCTTTTCAAAACTACATTTTATCATGTCACTTCTGAATTGCAAAATCTTTAATGAGCTCACATTGGCCTCCAGATAAACTAATATTGGCACTGTAGACCAGAACCTTCCAGAATCTTCAACTTTTCTACTCTCTCATGAAGCATTAGCTCCAGAAAGACAGATTCACTCACATTTTCTAGGCATTCTTTAAATTTTCTGTGATTCCTTGAGTCCACTTCTTTTAATGCAAAGCACTTACCCACTGTTCTTTCCTTACATCTTTTTCCCAAAAGTTCAGATGAAGCTCCAAAACATTTCATAAATTTCCTCAGACAATATCTGTGAAAATTCCTCAGACCTCGGGATTTATTCCTTCTTTGGAAATATACCAATATTTATTATTTCTCTACATGTGGTAATAAATAATGTAAAAATGCAATATCTACCTTGTTATTTTAAAAAGTGTATTATTTATGCATTTTTTTCTCTTCAGTCTACTTACTGTGATTTGTAAGAGTCAGGATATGAGATTTCATCCTGCTTCTACTTGTCATTAAGTGTGATTGTCATGCAGCTGTACATTTCTACTTACTGAATATGAATAACTTGATTATTAGCAGTATTAATGTTTATGTCTTTGCTTTATTTTTAGATTTTCTATTTACATGCTTTTCTTTCCTTATGAATATGTACATACCATCACTAATAGATCTGCAGAATATAAGGCAATTAAAATATCTGTATATAAGACTCTAATTGAGATTGGATTTAAATCTTTAATGAGCAATATGTATTGTTATTCATGCTTTTTCAAAACTTTCTTAATAGCATTCCATATTTACTGAAATATGTATAATTTAATGATTCTTTCTAAATGCTACCATTGCCTATGGTATTTAAAGATACAAAAATGGACACAAAAAGCTCAACGTTTTCTAAAAAAATAGAATATGATCTCAATAGATTTGAACAAAAGGAAGAATTTTGTAGTATTATCAACTACCATTAATATTGCATTTTGCTGAGATGTACTTTTCTATATATATAGGGTCATCCTGGAAAAGAAGGCCAGTCTGGAGAAAAGGGTGCTCTGGTAGGTTACCAAGTATTCATTTAAATGTTCTATCAACTTATCTTTAAGAAAAGAAGAAATGCCTTGATTTGTTCATCTCTATAGTATATATTTTTCTGAGCTCACAAAGGGATAGGAGAATATTAGAAATGATAAAAACATTTCATTTCTTTTTTGAGTATGCTTTTAATATCTGAAAAAATTTTCCTAACATTTTAATATAAATTGAGTCCCTATATTTATTTTTGACATAATAAACAGGCATGCCTTGGATAGACAACTTTTAATTTTATATGTTTGTAAAATAGATTGTAATCTCTTTTTTAAAAATATTTTATAGTTAAGAATAGTACATATTTTGCATATATATAGTATAAATGGAATAAATTATCATGCTAATAATTAAATTGAACAAAAATTGCTGAATATTATTAAACTGTTTATGTTACTCCAATTTTATCATTATTTATTACTTTTATTACTTTATTTATTACTTTTAACCAAGAGGATATTAAATTTTAAGTGTAGTGAGTCTCAAAATATCTAATGAAAGCTTTTTCAATAAGCTTAGTAAGTATGCTTAGTACTATCCAGATTATAGTAGCAGGGATAGAATCATTTTTGTTTAGAGTTGCTATTTTTGAATTGCCATTAAAATGGCATTAAAATTCTCAGCATTACTGCAAAGTAGCAAGTTACATATTATTTATTGTTTCCATTACATGTACTAGACAAGTGAAGCCAACTAAGGGAAATACATAATTTTTATCACATTACTCATCATGGGAATGCTACAATTTTATACAAAATGTTTATTGATTGGAAATCATTAATTTTGTTTGTAAATTTATAATTTTCTACTGTATTCAATGAGCATGATGAGATTTTTCAGGTTAAAATTTTGTTATTAATTATCTAAATATTTTGTGTACATATATTGGATGATTTAGGTATTAGTCTGTTTTCTGTTGCTGTAACAAATGCTTGAGGCTGAGTAAAATATAATAAAAACAGGTTATTTATCTCACAGTTTGGGGGTTCAAGATCAAGTGATCTTATAAATTTGGTCTCTGGTGAAGGACCTCTTGACTGCTTCCTAACACAATAGATGGCATCATGGCAAGACTGCTTATGAGAAAGAGAAATTAAATGATAAGATACAAAGCTAGAGATATTCAGGGACCAGGCTTTGTATTTTATAGTAACCTGCTCTCCTAGGAACTAACAGGGTCTGTGAGAATTTCATTAATTTTTTCCAAGAGCAGAACTACAATAATAATTCCCAACAACCTAACCACCTCTCACTAGATTCCTCTTCTTAAAGGGTCTACTCCTGTTAACATTAACACACAAGAGACCAAGCTTCTAGCACACGAATCTTTGGAGAACACTCAAACCTTATGCAAATCACAGGAAGACATTATTTTTAGCATGAATGTGATATAGTAAGTTTATGTGAGTAGTGCTATAGTGCTAGTCATATGGCTTGTTTATTACATCTGACTCTAGAAACAAATAATAAAATATCCAAGAAATCTTTACCAAATATTAATATAGAAAAATACCATATTTTTATAGGTTATTTGGTAAAATTATAGTATGTGAATAAGTAGCATTGTCAAAGTATCATACATTTAAATTATAATGATTCTCTTTTAGGGTCCCCCTGGTCCTCAAGGTCCTATTGGCTACCCTGGTCCTCGAGGAGTAAAGGTAAATGTTAAGTTGTTTCTACATTATTTTATTTCAATGTAAAACATGATAGTAATTTAATATTTGTAATTTATTCCATAGGGAGCAGATGGCGTCAGAGGTCTCAAGGGATCTAAAGGTGAAAAGGTAAAATTTAATTGTTAGATGATTTTTTAAATTATTTTTTTATTTTTACAGGCTGCATTTTGATTCATTGCATACAAATGGGTTATAACTTTTTTGTTTCTATGGTTGTACACAATGTAGATTCACACCATTTGTGTAATCATACATGTACATAGGGTAGATGATTTTTAATTTCTATGTATCTAGTGTATAAAATTTAAGGTTCTCCAACATGTGTTTCATTTATCAAATATACTGAGTGATTATTTACATATTAGACAATGTGAGTCTAATTTTGTATACCATATCCTGGAATCTGTTATGGGACGCAACTTCAGAATAGACCAGTCACCACTGAGAAGTCCAAATTTGAGTCTTTATTAAGCTGGCCAGCTAAATGTCTCACACAATGCCCCCAAAAATGGATATTGGGAGAACAGCCCCAATCACAGGGTTTTAGGGGTTCTTATACTAAAAATCACATCAATATTAAGTGTCTGTTGCTATGATTCGAAATTACAAACTAACATCATGAGATAACCAACAGAGGGAGAAGTGGGTCAAAATGACCCTTACCTAGGTACAAACTAAAGAATGGTTACTAACATCCACACAATCACTGTTCACATGGTACAGTGTTTAGGAGCAATAGGAATCAAAAGAGAGCAATTTTTCTTTACATAGGAATTGTCATTCTGTATTGTTAAACATGTCACACTAAGTAACTGACAGAGGCAGGGCGTTCCCATGGGAGAAGCTTATTTCCTACATGACATGGAGTCTCAGAGCAAAATGGAGTCTGTCTGGCCTATATCATTCTCAGGGAACCAGATCTGTTTAACTCATCACAGAATCTAAAAAAAACCCAAAATAACAACAGAAAAACCCTATAGTCTAAGGAGAGTGCTAAAGAACAGAGGCAAAAGTGTGCCATACAGAGTTAGTCTTGTATCCCTTTTTTTCTTACATATATTTAACTTTGCAAATCATAGGATTTGCTACCGTGTTTGGGCAATATCCAATTTTATGCTTATATAACTCTTTTCTAAAATCCCCAAAATTCATAAACTGAAATGTATTATAAAACAACTGGAAGAAAGGAAGGCTTACCATGTGATGCTACTATACACAAAGAAGAGTATTAGCAAGAGGGAAATAAAATTAAAACCAGGGAGAGGTAGATGAGAGAATTTATCTTAGACTGTGCATGAATACTGCATTTGTAGACCAATTGGCTTTGGCTAAGGAACATGAAATTCAGATTTTTTTCAGGTAAATGTTTAATAGGAAAGGAGAGTCCCAAATCCTTCAAAGATTATTTTGAAATGTAAAGGAAATGGCATTAACTAGAATCATATTGGATTAATTTTTACTACTAAATTGCATAAAAAAATTAAAAACAACATGGAGGCTTGAAGTATAAAATCTTAATATAACATTTAATGTTGTTTCCAAGGGCAATCATTTATTTCCACAGTCATAGTACTACAAAATGGCCCATAAGTAGCAATAGGGAATGGATAGCAAGGAGAGATCCCTTTCTCATACACATTAAAATTTATATTTTCTGGAAAGAACAAACTACTGAGATGCAGTAAAGGGTGCCGTACATTGTTGTAGGACAAATGTGCAGATTGAATGAGCTCAGCAACTTGGATGATGATGCCAGTTCATCCTGATCAGCACTGATGGTTGTTGAGCCGTGTCCTACTGAGCTTGTGGTGGGACAGAGTGACGGTTCAGATAGTGGTAATTTGCAATTATTTGGAGTATGTCCATGTAAAAAACTGTTGTCCTCATTTAGGATTTTGTGACTGTGCTAGAAAGAGGGTAGTTGCAAAGTGACAGAGGTAAGTAAAACTATAGATGATGAGAAACATGTGAGGAAAAACACAATTAAAAAAAAATACATACATTGCTTGTATGTAGGAAATATCTTGAGATTGTTGGTTGTTTTGAGTAGCATATCATTTCAGAAGAAACAAGTGTATATACAGGAAAGTACTTAAATTTGTAAATTTGTAGTCAAAAGTTATGGATTCTGATTCAATTCCCATACTAAAGAGATGAGTAATCTGAAAGATTACTCTCCCTGAGCCTCATTTTAAATCTCTAAAATAAGATTTTTCTAAAAAAATTCTAAGGGGGTTTGGGGATATAACTCTGTTGGGTAGCATGCTTGCCTTGAAAGCACAAGGCCCTAGGTTCAATCCCCAGCACTGAAAAAAAAAAAAAAAAAAAAAAATCTAAGGTGTTTCCAACTGTTTTGTTTTTATTTTTTCCAACATACTTATCAAATAGTATTTTATTTCCCTTGCTTTTTTTCTTTTCCCTTTTTCTGAAGATTACTTCAAATCTGATAATTTTAGGATTAGAAATATTAATATCTTGTTTTGTCATTTGTTTAAAGATTTGCCTAAAGAATTTGAATCATATATTGTTTTCCTTAATTGTGCACCTGACAACAAAGTTTGACAGAAGCAGCATCCCTTTTACTGGTTCCAGCTCCAAGTAAATAAATAAATAAATAAATAAATAAGTCTGCTTGAAACAATCCTAAGGTCAGTTACTGATTCTTGGAGTACAGTATTTCTTAAACTAAACTTGGCAACTGTGTAATTGCCTTTCTCTCCAGGGAGAAGGTAGTGAAGACAACAGTTAATAGGAAGTTAAGTGGTCATTTTCAGCTCTCATGCCTCAGCCATTGCTCCAGCTACATTCAGTATAGAGAAAATTCTGCCTCTTTCAAGGTCATTTCACCACAAGAACATGAAAACCTTAAACTTTCCTCCTGAGGAAAACTTCTACTGTCAGTTAGACAAGATAGTGGTTTGAATCACTTTTTCTAGTTTTAGCGCTCACACTCAAATTGCCGGGTATTTGATATTTTCTGAACCTTCATGTACCTTGCCAAACTCCCACTGGAGCATGAATAATTTCCAAATGTTTCTTTGGTAAATGTTTATGCAATATCATGGTTTCAAAAGTCAAAAATACATTAGATACTAGAAACTCAGTGGGTATTTAGACATGATTCTTACCTCTAGTATTTAGTGGAAAAGTGATTTCTGATCTACTCAGAACAGTAAGTCATATTGTTGCAATAAGAAACATAGCTGGGACACATTGAATGGACGGATTAATTTTAGGAGAAAAAGTTTGAGGTCAGGTAACACTTCTTAGCAAAATCATGAGCTGCATCATGAAAAGAGTGAAATATCACCAGATGTGCAGAGAAAGGAAAGCATTTGCAGGCATGTTAGGAATGAAAACACAATAACTTAGTTTTTCTAGAATACAATCCCAAGTCTTGGGTGGAGATGGAGGGGGAATTCAAGACAAAAATCTGATGAAATGGACAAGAGCTAGATCATAGTGTGGTAGGGGGCAGCTTATATTCATCATTACCCATTTGAAAACACTGAGGAATATAAAAATGAAAGTAATGTGATCAATTTTGTATTTGAGAGAGATTATTTTGCGAGTAGAATGGGGAGATAAATGTGTATGTCCTTTCTAGCTTTGTTCTCAGACCCAGACTAAAGTGTCCTTTCCTCCAGCTCTGAAAATTGTATCCATTTTGTACTACAAATAAAATGTCAAACCACCTATCATACATCTCCTTCACAACTTGACTCAAAAACACCAGCACCACCAGCATACCATCATCAACTTCTTCTTCTTCAACATCATCTTGTCTTTCTTCTCTTTCCCATTCTACTTCATTCATACCAAAATTAATGCAAATGTTCTATCTTCTGTGTTTTGTTTAAAACAAAAACCTTAAAATATCCCACAGTGTTTTCAATATATGAATTGCTCACTTAATGTTATTGAATACATAAATGATCATCCTCTAGAAATTTATTTTTTTCTTGAAATTAAGAGATAGTAAAGTTGTTCATGAATCTTTCAGATTTCAGTAGGAACAATAGGAAATATTTCTATAACCCCAATGCCTCCACTGCTAAATGATGCCTAGTTTTAAGCATCTCTGCCTGTGCATAAGATACTACAATTAGCAGTCTGTACATATGAAGGATATTCTTTTTTCTTCCTATTCTCACCTGAAGAGATTATAATGTAAAAATCATGTTAAATTAGAAGGCATTCATCTAAAGCAAAGGATATTAAATGCATAATGTAAAATTCTTTGGTAAAAATTAGTAAATTAAGGGTAAAAACATTTTGATAGACTAAGACTTTGTAATCCATGTTGAATGATAATTATTATATATTTACTTTTTCTTTATTTAAATAGCATAAGATATATGCTAATTTACCTAATTATTAGCACTCATTTTACATAACCATATTTTAGATTTTTACACCTGCCTGACTAAACTCTTGTTCATTCCATGTACTTTTTAGGGTGAAGATGGCTTTCCAGGATTCAAAGGTGACATGGGTCTTAAAGGTGACAGAGTGAGTAAAAAGAAAACTCGTACTAATACATAAAATTACATATTATATATGAATTCTAATCTTTAAAAATAGCAAGTGCAGGATAAATAAAATGTATTAAGATTTTGCTCATTTGGGTTTTACATGAATATCACACATTTTAAGTTTTGTGGAAATAGTATAGTACCACTTATTTTTTAGACATTATGTTAAATTTTTCATTTCTCCTATGAAACACACAGATGCACACATTTCCATACACATGCTTTTCTACTAACAATGGGATTATATCCCAATAAACTCATTATGTGTTGAAAATATTGTGAATTAAAATTACACTTCAAGTGTGTAACCTACTGCATATCAGCTTAGCAGCACAATGTACTGTGGAATATTAGTTGTTTATCTTGCTGGTCACATGTTTGGCTGAGAGCTGAGCCTTTCTATGGCTGCCCAGCAACTTGAGAGAATAGCAAACCACACATGATAGCCTGGGAATAGAAAATCCAAAATATGAAGTATGGTTTCTATGGAATGCACATTGCTTTTTCCCCAAGGTAAAATAGAAGAATTTTAATTTGAACCATTGTAAGTTGGGGACTGTCTGTATAATATATACTTTGTGTATGTTATATACAGTCCCTGACTTACAATTTTTGACATTATGATTCTTCAAATTTATGATTTGTACCATTTTTGTTCTATTTTGTTCTATTTTTCACTCTTTATGTAGTATTCAGTAAATTGAATGAGATACTCAGCACTATATTATGAAACAAGCTGTGTTAGAGGGTTTAGTCAACTGTAGACTACTGTAAATGTTCTGAGCACTTTTACAGTAGGCTGGGTTTAGCTATGAATTTTCATAGGTCAGGTGTATTAAATGCATTTTGATTTAGGATATTTTCAGCTCACATGGATTTATTGAGATATAACCCTTTCGTAAGTCAAGAAGCATCTGAATATGACTGAGTATTATTGTGTCTAGACACAGTTTTAGAATACAATTATTAAATTACATTAAGTAATTTGATAGGCTTGTTCTAAATTTAGTTCTTCTGTAGTGAACTGTGCTGCCTAGAAACTTCCTATCTGCAACTTTTGTAAATTTTCAGTAATCTTGAATTTCAGGGTCTAAGAATAGAATTTTTTCTCTGGATATGAGCACTAAAAAACAAAAAAATAGTTTTATTTATCTAAAGCAAATTAGATGCTTTATTGGGAATATTTCTTTTATAACTAATCTAATGTACCTGTACCTCTGAGTGAAAAAGCATACTGTAGAAGACCTTGGTTTTGCCCAAATTCACATAACATGTGTTTGGGATGGGAGACAATAACTTTGAATCTCAGTTCCTAATTCCTTAAAGATAAAAATAAAATCTAAAATGAAAATAGTTTTTCTTGTGTTTCAAATAATGATTTCCAAAGTAGCTTTCAATCTTTATTCTTATTGCTTTCTCTTTCAGTCTCTCTCTGCCTGTGTCTCTTTCTTTGTCTCTGTCATATCTGTGTCATTCTCTAACACAGATGTCTTAAAAGCAAGATAACATCGTATATGTTAGCTTCTGACTTCTGAAGATTTTCAGTATGTTGTTATATTTAGTTGTTTATTCAGAAATGGAGCAATTGAAGAAGTCAAACCCTTGTAAACTCCCCTGTCAAACATAAAACATGAATAAACAAACCAGAAGTTGAAGAATCTGACTCTCCAATAGATTAGAATCTCTGCCTGTTAGGATTCATATATGTTTTAAGTTACAAGATGTTATCTCTATACTTCAGGGAGAAGTTGGTCAAATTGGTCCAAGAGGAGAAGATGGTCCTGAAGGCCCCAAAGGTCGTGCAGGTCCCACTGGAGACCCAGGTCCTTCTGGTCAAGCGGGAGAGAAGGTTGGTGAAACTCTAAATGTACAGGTCCTTATGGAAGATGCTTCACTGCCCTCTTAAATACTTTTCATCACTGATGTCAGGAAGCTAAAGGAATCTGTTAGATTTCAATTTGATTCATATACTATCCAGAGTATAATCATGAGAAGAGCACATTTATCTCTTTTCACTCATGCTTATTTTCTTGATCCCTCTGCTCTCCTCAGCCATACGGGATCAACTCTTCAGAATTAGATGCTGAGAAATTAAGAATGAAAAAAGGATGAAAGAGTCAATAAAAGACGTTCTCTGCTTATTGTTTTGGATCAAGTAGAATCATTTTTATATCTCAAACCAAAATATACAATATGTTTAACCATATATTTTCACTGGATAAGTATTTTTAAAAATATTTATTTTCAGGCCTATTTTCAAGAAATTTTAATTCAGGTTGACACAAGCATCTCTTGGAGTTTGAAACATACCTAGAAAATTCCGATATTCATTGTTCTGAGAAACAGTGTATGTATGAAAAATACTTGCAATCACTGCATTTACATTTAAATGTAACATGAGGCAATGTTAAAATTATATCTCAGGACCATTTAGTGAAGATTAACTTTTAAAAATATTCCATGAAGTTAAATTGAAAAGAAAAAAATAGCTAGAAATATCTATGGTAAATATTATCCCATTATGCACACTAAAGCAAATATGTTTAGATTCTGGTGGTGAAATTTAAATGATTTCTCTATTTTTATACATACATACATCTATATTTTCTATAATAAGCATGCCTGTTATTCTATAAGATAAAGAAGTTCTGTGCTTTGAGAAAGCTGTAATATTTTCACCTCTCTATCATCCTATCTTATGTGGAGATTGTAACTATTCAAATAAAAAAATTTCTTCATGTCATTGGCAACCATCTGATATGACAATTGTACCGTTTCACATTTTAAAAAATTTGCCATGTGTGAATTGATGAAAAACATTGTGTTTAAGCAATGCAAGGAAAAGATAGGGAAAAGACAAGGGCTCACCAGACTGTTAGACCCTTCTACGTAAGTGCTGAGTTGCCCACAGTTCAAGGATTAACCTGGGACTTTGCTCTTTTCTCCACCCGACTCTGTCTTATGTGTCTGAGGTATCAGCAGTTTCTGCTACCTCACAATTCTTCATCTTTAACACTCCCTAAGTCTATGTGCATTTATTGGAGTTGTCTGTCACCATATTGAAAAAATAAACACATATTCTGCCTGGATTTATTTTAAAATGATTCTAAAATGAGTAAGAGTATACATTCTAATGTAGTAATTAGCATAGAACATAGATAGTTTTGTGATCATAATTAGAGAATTTCATTAACCTTGAAATCAATGGAGTAAAACAAGCTATGAGAACGTAATGTATCCAAGGGGACATCATTATTAGTATGCTTCTTAGGGCTTGTTTGCATATTTTCTATCTGAAGACTGCTTATCTATGCAGTGATAATCATAACTCCATCAACTCTTTAGTTCGATCTATAATCATGAGGTCATCAACTAAGTTCTTAATTTCTTGCCTTGCTTTATACAGTAAAATGTTAATTTTGTTCATGAAGTTCTGCTTCTTCTTTAATAATACATGTACAATGCAATACAAAATGGTTTATTTCCATTTTTTTTAAGTGTACATTGGAAATGACACTTCAGGCTTGCTAATGTTTAAGACATCAGTGCATAATATTTTGTATATTACAAATGCCTTTATAAGTATCTTATTACAGAAAATGATATACAGTAAAATTCCACATTTTATTCATTTATCATTCTTTTTTTATTTTCTTATTAATGATTTGTTTATTAAGTAATTTCAGGTCCTAATTTTTTAGATCGACTTTTGAAGCCTCTTATTATTTGTTGCACATTGTTAGAATTCTTTATGATTTATACTATATTTTAGCAATCACAGATTGGATCATAACCTCTTTGTACCAATATAAAATAGTTGCATAGTTGCATATGCGGGTGCCCACTAGAAAGAAGTAACTCTCCACAAAAGTCATCATTATTAGTTATCGCCCTCATTGTATAACAAATTTATTAACCAGGTTTATCCAATATTTGAATAAATTAAAAAATTGCTCAAAATTTAATTCATAATATCTTAATGTATTTTGTATATCTTAATGTACTTTACTTATTGAGAAAAAGTTAAATAACTTCCTCACTTGCTATATATTTAGGTTGTGAAAAATGAAATAATTTTACTGGAAAGATTTGTTTCTGTTGGAGCAATAAGATCTGAATGTAGCTCCAACATCTTGAACTATCTTGAAAGAATATTTAATATTGAAAAAGCCTAACCATTGTTTTGTTGTTGGTGGTGTTTGTTTATTTTTGATTTTTTGGTTATGCCTGAGAGTTCACAAAAGGTAACAACTTTCTTTAGCTAGGATTCTATGTCACCAAAGAAGGTCTTATCCCTCACACAATAGAGGTTAAATTAGGCAACATTAAAGTATCAGGAACATGTCAAAAGCAACAATTTCCTTTTCCTATGGAAATGAAGAAATGTAATGTAAATAAAATACAATAAACACTTTAAAATCTTTCTTTAGGTGTACAAATATGTGGTTCTAATATTTATAAAAATGATTAAAATTTTCACTGAAGTGTATTCTACTTTTTTTTTTTTTTTAAACTTTAGGGGAAACTTGGAGTTCCAGGATTGCCAGGATATCCAGGAAGACAAGGTCCTAAGGTAAAATATTAGCTTGAGTTTTGTAGTTTATCAACATGTTATGAAAGCACTTAATATTGATCACCTTTGATTATCTCACAGTTGGTAGCAGAGAGGAGATGGGGATATAAAATATAATTCCACAAGCAACAATCGGGGTATGTGGGCTCTGGAGTGCATGGATCTTAGAGGGAACATGGATTGAAGGATTCTAGGACCTAGCATCATTAAAGGAAGGCACAGTTGGCTACTTCCTTGTGTTTGGAATAAGGACTCTTCCAAGGAGGAACATTAGAATATATCAAAGTCATCAAGTGGATGACATGTGATAGACGACAGCTTTTGATTTCATTTCTGTTGCTCTGCAGGCTTGAGTTGCCACTGGATTTCTTTTATAGAGCTGTAATACACCCTGTTGACCTCATTTTCACCAGTATGTTTCCCAGGGCAGCCATAACAAATCACAGAAACTCTGACCTACAATCACGGAAATTTACTTTCTCCCCATTGTGGAGGCCAAAAATCTGAAGTCGAGACATGCACAGGGCCACACTCCTAGGGAAGAATGTGTCCTGGCCTCTCCCAGCTCCTAGTGGCTCTGGGTGTCCCTTGGCTTATGCCAGCATGTCTTCAGTCTCTGCCCACTTTTTACATGGTCTTTTTTCCTGCTTGTCTGTTTCTTGACTTTGGTGTCTTATAAGGACATTTGTTATTGGATTTAAGAACCACTTGGATAATTCAGGACAATCTCCTTTCAAGATCCTTAATTTCATTTGAGGATGACCAGACATTTTTTTCCCCCTTCCAAATAAGGTAGCATTTACAGATTTCAGATTTTGGACATGCATATATCTATTTTCTTGCGGGTTATCTCAAGGACTAATTTTTCTCCAGCTAACTATGCAATTTTATTAAGGCTATACTTGCTGCATTGACTAGGTACATTAAGATAGTTAAATTAATTAATACATAAATATTGATTTTTAATATTAGAGGGTTCATTCTATTCTTTTAACTATATGTAGATGAGAGTATCTTTATTAATCTATCTCCCTATATATCACAGTAGGACACATTTACACATAATACATAAGACTAGATAAGGTCAATCCTGGTTGTATAATATCCTCAAACATATATTTGTTAATAATTTCATATATAACCAGGGTGAGACAGAAATGCCCCTCCCCTAACTAAAGGTGGACTTCATGAAATTGTGTCACTTATTGTCTAGTAGTGACATGATTTTAGGCTTGTCATGTTTTGTCTCATAGTTTTTCATAAGAAGCTCATATAATATTTTGAACTCTTCTAAAATGATTCATACCATTTGTGATTTAAAAATAATACAAATATCACTTAAAAGTTTTTCAGTACATTGAAATTTTTGACTAATTATTTTGACCTTTTAAATATTATCTCTAATATATTGCTCTGTCAGTTACCGTCCTTTCAAATGTCAACATTTTTTCACAAATATTTTAAGAAGCCATTCACTACATAATATTTGGCCTTAGGCTGTGATTAGATGCCTTCATGAATTCTTGATCTGTTTGCTAGACTGAACTGCAATTGTGGTGTTGTTTTGCTTTGTCTTGAACTTAGAAAACTGCCATAATATTTGTTGAATGAACACAATTTTATTTTATGAGTTTATCTGAAATTCTGATTTTTTTGGTTTCTTCTAAGTCATTTCTTTGATTAGTATTCTTTGAATTCTTTTTATTAGCAAAATGCAATAGAATGACTAAAGAGAAATATTTCTTTTTAGAAGAATCACAAGTATTTCTAATTCTTTAACTTAAATGTCAGAAATCTTGGTTTTTATTTTTTATATTGCTTTTCTACATAACTAAATTTTTTCTATGATCAAATAACTTGTAGGTTTCTCATTTCCAAAACAAAAAAAATGATGGGTACATCAAAGATCAAAGATAGCCTCACACTTTTTTTCTATGTGGAAGCCAATCAATTTTGAATGGAATTAAGTCTTTACTACAGTAAGAGTGGAATTTGATTGCTCATCTCTTTGAAGCAGTTTAAGGACTATAATTAGACACTTTAATTTATACAGTGTCTTAGAAGCAATGTAAATCGTAATGGGAACCAAAAGTCACACCATTGTATTTTAAGATGATAGCATTTCAAAATGTAAAATTTATCTCTAGATGGTGTGCTTTACAATTCAAATGGCATTGGAAATAATTTTGAAAGTTTCACTTTTATTAAATGAGATAATTTTGTCATTATTCTTTGACATTATAGTCACTTTTGGTTTTTATTTCTTCTGTATAAAATCAGGTAATTCCTTTTCACAGAGTCTGTAGTTTGTTGATAATCCCTCATATAAGAAAAGAAAGATACTATCCCCATATACACTTAACTTGTGGGTTGGACTCTGTTTTTTCCACCAATTTCCTAGGGCAGAGATGATGTAAAAAATAGATGTATTGAAAATAAAATTGATACATGAGAACAATTTACTTAAATGAGTATTTATAAATATGATTAGTTATCTGGTCAAGTCAAGACAGAACTAAATATTTGTTCCCAAGTAAAATTTAATGAAAGTAAATTATTCTTATATTATCTTGTCAAATTCCTGAAATAGTCATACGGTAAAACTCTACCAGATACAACTTTATCTGATTTTCTGTAGAGAACAAAAACTTTGAAAGTCCTTCACAAAATGTAATTAGCAGAGATTTCTCCCCCAGTATTTCATTTCCAACAATTATCTTAGGTCCAACAGGAGTTAACTCTAAAGTCATGAATCAGAATATGCTGAAAAATGGGTCAGAAAAAAGAAATTTAGCAGTGTATACTTTGGATTACTATTTTGACCGTCAACTGCCATAGGTCTTTACATACAATTTTCCTTATTTGCTTTAATAGCACCTGTGGAAGAAATTGGTAACATTCAACCTACTTGCTTAGCATGTAATATTCATCATTTTCAAAATGGGAATGGAGCTAACTGGTTATCTCCCATGTATTGATAATATTTCACACTACCTGCTCTTCCTGTGCATGCTTAAGAAACAACTTCCAAGATTTCCAAACATTAAAATATATCTTACCTGAAGAGGGCATTGAATAAGCAGATTCTTGGACCCTCTATCAGATTGTATATTTTAATTTCCATAGGTATGGAGTGTGACTTGTCAATTCATATTTTCAACAATAATTCAGATTATTCTCATACAGAGGAACCACTTATCACTTAGAGAAGGATTATTTTAGGACTAGTTCAGTGCAACTTACTTAATTAAGAGAAGCACAGGATTTATTCAAGTCAAAAGAAATTTAGTTATATTTCCATTAATGCATGAGGACATATAAAATTTTGAATGTCCACTAGTCTCAGCTAGAGACTTTACACATTATTGAACTTAATCCATACAATGGTCTAAAAAGGAAAGGCAAATATTGAGAAACCCTCCAGCCATCTCCAGGGACTTATAGTTAATAAAATGATTTGAACCTTGATCTGTATGTCCTGATTCAATGAAGAGATGAGTCTCAGTCTTGATCAAAGAAATATCTGACAAGATGAAAAATCTGGGATTATACACAAGGTCAAAAAGAGGAATCTAGTTATTGGAGATTATATTATATTCCATCTGTAAAATGTCATTAGTGACCTAAATGGAATAATGATTTAATGTATTTATTGCATTTTAAAATAATCATTGCATTATATATTATTATTATTATTTTGTTACCTTGTATTCCTTTATTCCAGTCTCCCATAACTTTCAAAGTATCTGTATAATATGCATTATTGACCTCATTTTGCAAAAGAAAAAATTATACTCAAACAGGATAAGTAATATACACAACTTACTTACTGATGTGCAGCAGGCAGAAATCTTGAATTTATATCTTTGGAATACTAAACATAGGATTTAATTGTTTAGTACATGGCTTTGTTTGGTAATCACATTCATGGGTCAAATAGAAAACATGGAAGAAGTTGACCAGCCTAGTTGATGGATCCGGTTCTAAAAATATATAAATATTCAGCTAAAATAATACATATGTGAATATAATAATGTTAATTGAGGAAAAACAACTTCATAAAGCCTCTTTTTTAATGTTTGACTGTTCATGCTTATGAAAATAGAAATTTTTTTAGTGTCAAAGCAAGAATGTAGACTATTAAGTTAAAAATATATTTTACACAAAATATCCTTGGATTGCTGTTTTATAAGAGTTATAATATTTTATTAATTATTTGACTTTGAAGTTAAATACTAAACATATTTTATTAATTCATGCTTTCAATGCTTCCAGGATTTCAGATGTCATTGTAAGTTCATTTTCAAATATATAAGTGGCGCTCATGTGTTTCCTTGAAATTTTATATATGATTTTAATTATATTTTCATTTAAATATTACCAGCTGTGTCAGAATTTGTTTTCCAGAAGAATCACAGCTTTTGGCCAGCAAGTCTTAATTATCATATTCACTGTTTGTTATTTTTTGTCATTTTAGGGTTCTACTGGATTTCCTGGGTTTCCAGGTGCCAATGGGGAGAAAGGTGCACGGGTATGATATTTAAGTGTGTTATCCTGAACTATCTACTGTAAATGTCCTTGCATGAGAAACCATCTTTCAGCCCCACCCCCACAATTTACTGTAGTATACAGCACATGGAAACTGAACTGTCTTTGGCAGGGAGTTGCTGGCAAGCCAGGCCCTCGGGGTCAGCGTGGTCCGACAGTGAGTGCTTTTATTTAAAATAATGATTTTCATTTGGAATTTTATTTTTCACTACAATGTTTCTGTGCCTTTGTATTTGCTTGGAATTAGATCAGTTTCATATTTTGCTCACATATACAGGGTCCTCGAGGTTCCAGAGGTGCAAGAGGTCCCACTGGGAAACCTGGTGCAAAGGTATTGTTGGCACTTGTTTCAGCTGATCTTTATTGCAAATTCCTTTTCTGGAGGATGGATGCCAAAACAAGGATACAAAACTGATTTTTCTTTTCTCTTTCTTCTCTCTTTTTTTTTTTTTTTTTTTTTGCTACCAGGGTACTTCAGGAGGTGATGGCCCTCCTGGCCCTCCAGGTGAAAGAGTACGTATGATCCAGTCCCATAATTTAAAATGAAAATGAGTACTTTTGCAAGTGTTTTATATTTCTGGAAAAAAATATATGTACACATTCATCAACAAAAAATTTAGTCTGACTTAAAAAATTCTATATTCTTTAATTTACTTTGTCCTGCCAACATAGAAGCTTTATTGGTTTTATGCAACTTCTTTTGTTAAAGAAATGAGAGAAATAATTTGTGTAATTGGCCTAAGATATCACTCTTAAACTCAAGCCTATGTAAATTTTTAATTTTAAATGTGCTTAAAACACCTATGCCCTCTCATCCACTTGTCTTGTTTTCCATATTAATACTCAATTTGTCTGAGCTGGCAGCAAAATTATGCTGGTACTATGTAAGCTACCAGTGGCCATTAAGCCACAATCAATATGAATTCAACTCAAGACAAAACATCTATTCCAGTAAATAGAAAAACAATTTAGTAAATTGATTTTCAACTGATAGTAAATAAAACAAAATACAGATGAGCAAGCATGCCCTTTGTTTGACTTTTTTGACAAAATGCAGTTTTTCTTAAGAGTCAGATTTTTTTTTTAAGATTTTTCCTCTTACAAAATTTTAAATATTAAGATCTGTATTACAATCAAAGATATTAGAATCATTGTCTAGTATCTGTAATTGCTTTCAGTACCACATAGTCATATTAGTATATTTTATTTATTATTTTTTGAAAATTAAAGTGGGTCTTTTGCAAAAGGAAAACAAACACCCTGTGAAGTATACCTCAAAACTGAGAAAGAGTAGTTTTGTTATTTTGAGAAAGAAACAGAGAGTGAAACTTGGTTTTTATATATGACAAAAATTTGAGTAATAAGAATATATGTTCAATTAGACTTACTTTCTGACCTTGGCTCACATTTAATTAAACTTTCCAAACATTTCTCACTCTCTATGAATTATTCCCAAATTAAGTCCATTCATCCTGCACCTTTTGAGTTGATAAATAATAAACATATTTGATGTCTTTTATGGTTAAAGTCATTCAATATGTTAGATGAATCACTAAACAAATTAGAATAACAAATTGTAGCACAACTGATTTTTGTTTTTAAAGCACACACTATATTCTCTTTTAGTGCTTTATTTATGCATCCCAGAATTTTACGATCAACAATGTTTCTTTTAAGTAAATATGCTTTATCTTTTCTTTTTTAGTCATATTTTTGTTTGCTTTTTTGTGGTGCTGGGGATCATACCCCAGGCCTCACATATGAAGACTAATGGTCTATCACTGAGCCACATCCCCAGCTTGTAAATACACTTTCAATGTATTTACATTTTAATTTGGAAATACTTGTTAGATTCAACAGGAAGAGTACTTGTAATTGTAAAAATACTCTGAAAGTGAGAAAAGTACATTTTTGAGGATCAAAGTAAAGGGTAATTATGTCTTTTTAAAAAAATAATCTAGAAAGATTCATTTTCAACAAAAATTTGTGAGCTTTCCATTTCTATAAACAGAGAACCTATTTCCTATGTTTTTTTCTCTGTACTAAAAGGGACACTCCTCTTAATATACCCTTATTTTTCTTAAATATCGTGAGCTATTTTACATTATGTCTTAAGGACACATTGAAGAATTACAGAAGTAATGCTATAATTTATTTTCTTCAAAATAATTAATGGGAGGTTTGGTGATATAATTTGGAGTACCATTAGAGATACAATATCTATTTTTGCCACCTTCTGTGGCTATCTTTAAAATATATTAATATTTAACTATGTAAGTATGTATAAGTGTGTATATATATGTGTGTATGTATACGTGTGTGTATGCATGTGTGTGTGTATATATATATATATATGTATACATGCATATACCTCATTAGTAAATTAAATGTGATCCCTCAAAAATCACAATGTGCAGATCACATATGACTGTCATTGAAGAGTTAAATAGATTTAATTGGGTCTAAGGTTACCAGATTTAGCAAAAAAAAAAAAAAAAATATATATATATATATATGTATATAAAACAGAACTAAAATACCTAATTAAATTTGAATTTTTCATTAGAAATGAATAATTTTGGCATATGCATGCCCCTTGTAATATTTCAAGAATATGAAAAACTTCATTATTTATCTAAAAATTAAATTAAATTAGACAGTGGATATATTACATGGTGATCATACTTGGGTCCAACACAATATTTACACTGAGTCTTTAAACATTTTTTACCTTACCCAGAAACTGTAGTAGTCCCTCTTTACCTTTTCCTGCCATGGTTACCTTTCAGAACTCCAAGATACTTGAAATTGCACATAGTGCTGAACCCTATATAAGCTGTTTTTCCCCCTATACTTTTATACATACCTGTGATAAAGTTTAATTTATCAGTTAAGCAGAATGAGCTATTAACAATAATAATAAAGTAGATTAGAACATACTGTAACAAAATTATCATCATCCCTGTTCTTGTGCTTGAGAATCTTATTTAGTAAAATAAGATTTAATTGAACACAGCCATTGCAATACTATGACAGTTGATCTGATAATTGAAATGGCTACTAAATGGCTAATGGGTGGGTAGTATATACAATGTAGATGAACAAAGGGATGATTTATGTTCCAAGTGGTACTGAACAGAAGGAGAAGAAATTTCACCATGTGTAAAACAATATAATTTAAGACCTATAAATTATTTATTTCTAGAATGTTATGTTTAATTGATCACTAGTACCTAATACTGTGGAAAGTGAAATCACAGAAAATGGGGACTACTATATTTGATTAGTAGAAGGAAAATATGTGAAGAATTTTCTGTGAAATTTTATAAAGCAAGACTCATTTGTTCTTTATTTTCAATGAAATATTGATTTTAAAAATGTCTTTCTTTAAGAAATTTAAATTTAAAATAGAATTTTATTTGAAAAATATCAAAATTTTATAAAGGAAATATGTTTGAGTTAGGGGAATTGAGTGTACTATAAAACCTTAAAAGTGCTATTTAAAATTTTTTATTTAAACGAGACATTTTGTTCTCTTAAGTTATTATAAATATTTAAGAATCATATTTTAATAATTTAATGGTAGTATAAAAACTTATAAATTACTCATATTTTCCCAGTGTTTTATTAATTTCGGGTTGCACATTTTTTAACTATATGTATAAATTTGAAATTCTTTTTGATTTCAGGATCTGATGCTGGTTATAGAAAAAGCTTATGCTTATTTCAGAACTAGCATTGCCTTAAGAATAGTAATGAAATTTTCCTTGAGAAGGCTAAATTGATAGTTTAAATAGAATAAACTCTATTAAAGACCAGCATTAGTAAACTTCATTTGGATTAGAAAATAGATAAATCCTATCCCATTGTATTACTTAATAAATTTGATTTCTATTATCTTTCATTTTACATATCTTCTTTTTATGACTGCAATTATTACGTTCTGACATGTACAGAATTATCTTTTACGGATTCTTTTCTTTCACCAACACAATCATCATAATAGAATCTACTTTATGCATTTTAAAGATATGTAAATAAGAAAGTTGAATGATATTGTTAATTATCAAGCCAAGAATAATATTATAAAAGCATATTTAGACTGAATGTTAATGAAAATAATTGTACAATAAAGTTCTTTTTATTTTTCCACCAAAGATGTTTATACACAAGTAAAATGAGATATTGACATTCTCAAATATATTTTGTTTACAGATATTGAAGGTATCTTGTATGATCATTTTGAAATATTCACTTATTTTCCCTTGTATTTGTGACTGACTAGAGCCAGAACACATATGGAGTCAATTTTAAACATATTTTTCCTTTGGAGAAGTATGGAATTGAATTGAACTTTTCCTTCTATGAATGTTTCTGGCCAATATGCAAAGTAAAAACAAAATCTGTGGAACTTATTGATACCTATGTGTTTTATTGGCTTTTTATACGAACTCTAAATATTTTAGTGCTCCTGAGGTACGGGCATTGACATGATGTACAATTTTAGATAGTGAAAAACTAGTTTGCTTTTCTATTAGTACTGTTATCATGTCATAGTACAATAGTTTTGTCACTATAGTGAAGAAGTCGTATGCTGCTTTGTATTTTATCTGTATAAATAAGCCACAAGGCGTGGAGGTGTATCTTTCCAGGCATATCATTAAGTTTTCTGCACTCTTTACTTTCAGGGTCCTCAAGGACCTCAGGGTCCAGTTGGATTTCCTGGTCCAAAAGGTCCTCCTGTGAGTATCATTATTTCCTTTTCTTTCTTTATTTTAAAATATTTTCACAATTCTGAGAGTCGTAGTTTACAGTTTAACTCATTTTGAGATGTAGAGGTTGATTAAATCCCTGTAAAAGCAAAGTTGAAAATAAAATGTGAAAAAATAAGTTTTCTATTTATGAACTCAAAGAATTTTCATATAAACATCTCTTATTTTGCATTATTTTAAAGTATAACAAAGACTTAAATATTATGAATATTATTTTGTCACTCTCTACTGAAATAAATATTATTTAAATATTAGTGTGCAATAAATATTCTCAATTATTAAATATTTGATGTGTTACAATTTCCCTGTTATCGTTCACTATCAAATTACATCTTGCAAATGGAATCTTGCATCCCTCTTCAGTTATCACTTCCTAAACTCCTTCCAACATTCCGATATATCACATTGAGAGTTATATATTTTTATTGTTTTTGTCTCTACAAAGCATTCTTCTTAGAAAACGTAATGGTAATACTTATTGAATTATATTTTTATAAAATTCTGTTTAGTATAATGCTTTTTTTGAATATCATCATTAAATAGTTTCCCAAAATTAATTGAAATGCTTTATTTTCATATTTAAATATTCATGGGAACATAAATCATGTTCAGTTGTTTTCTTTCTTTCTTTATTCCTCCTTCTCTCTCTCCCTTCCTTCCTTCCTTAATTCAGTTTCTTTTTGTACACGGGAATTAACTGACCCATCTCTCTAGTGCAGTGGTTCTCAAAATGCTTGTTGTGGTCCAGAAGCATAAGCTACACTTGGGATATTGGTAGAAACAAAAATCTCACCTGTCAGCTATGTTTTAATTAGTCATCCAGATATTTCTGATTCATAACAGTTTGTGAATCATTGTTCTAGCGTAGACTGGAAAATATTTTCCAAACTTTAGCGTGCTTACAAATCAGGTTGGTGAATCGTGTTATTTTAAAATACCTACTTGAATTAAATGTTAGCTGTTGAGGCTATCACTTACTTTTTACAATAGTTTTAGACACTGCTTAGAGTATTATTTTAACACAGAACAGTTTGGCTTTATTACCACTAACATCAGGTTGTTATCTATATTATAGGATTATAAGTGAATTGACACAAATAGCTACTATTAATATATTGATACTACCTGCACATAATGTCTTTCGCTCACTGGGTTGTGTTCCAAATGTAATATTGTCTGTGCAATTTCATAGAAAATTGAAAACATGGTTGCTAAAGTGATTGTATACATATATTTTCATATTTTTAAGTATTCTGGAGCCATGTGTATAGATCATTTTGTCCAAAAACAAAAACAAAACAAAGCAAAATTTTAAAAACATGAGACATATAACCTTAACATTAATACTTATACGTCCTATATATTTGTTTACATGGTTACAAATTGTTTCCCCATGTGATATGATTTTGTTGTCAAAGAGATCCATTGGACTCATTTTTCCTCAGAATTTTTCAATCTGTTCTCTCAACATCTTTCAGTAAGTTTTGAGACAGTGATCATATACTCATTTTGTCTCTAAGAGGTATTAGAATTATAGTAAATGCCTACACTTGAGAAGCACACCGTCTATTTGGAGGGACATGGCACCGTTGAGGAGCATTGCTGCCTTCTGAATAAAGTGGTTTGGTTACTGTTCACTGTCAAGTGAAATAGTACAATATGAACTATAAATGCCTAACATTTTTCTGCTCTGCAGTTTTATGAAAGAAATACCTTCATCTCTTTGATATAGAAAGAAGAAATTGATCCCAGTGACTTGGGAGGCTGAGGCAGGAGTATTGCAAGTTTAAAGTCAGCCTCAGCAACTTATCAGCTGGGGGTATAGCTCAGTGGTTAAGCACCCATAGGTTCAATCCTCAGTACCAAAGTGGAGTGGGACTGAGGATAAAGAAGAAATGGAGGTGGAGGGATAGAACCTGTCTCTTCCTACAGACTAATCACACACACACACACACACACACACACACACACACACACACACACACACACACACATACACCCAAACACCACAAAGATTGATTACTTGGAATGTTCCCTTTTGATTCTTTTACTTTCACATTATTGTTCCCATATTTGGAGAGTATATAGTTATCTCATTTAAGAAAAATTTTAACTTTGAATGATTAAAATTTATAGCATTATTATTATGAGGAACATTAATATTTGTAGAAAAAAATAATCAAACCTAGTGCCCATGAATGGCACTCACTAAATAAGTGTTTTTTTCACTAAATAGTTTTTAAACTATTTAGAGGAATCTTTCATCAGATTGCCTCTTCTGGTATATATGCACCTCAGAGTATATGAATTTGTTTCCTCTGTTCTTCACTAACTAAATTAAAAGGGTAACCTATTTTGATGAATAAAATTATCATTTATAAATATACTATTTGGCAATTATTTGGCTTTATTTTATTGGGTAGTAGTGGGAAGCCATTATATATATTTAGGATTAATTGCCTAATAATAGAAGTACATATTTGGATCAAGAAAAGTGGTAATCATATTGATCCTACAGACCATTAATACTTTTCCCTCAGACTGTCTAGGAACACCACTAAAAATCATGTTGCATTCATCCTAGCATGACTTCACTTAGATCTAAGATCACTATTTTAAAGGATTATAATTTTTGTAACAAATGTTTCATCTCTATCAGCAAATATAGTGAGATATTTAATTTTAATATTTACAGACTTGGTATATCTTGTACTGATTGCAGAGCTCATCATTCAAGAAGTATTTTAGTGTGATGAAGACCAAACTCACATTTATGATCCTTTAACTGTCTTCCTCTGTTTTTAGTAAATTTTTTATAATTATCTGAAATCGATATTACATTAATTCCAACTGTATCAAAATAGAGACAAAGCAGAGAAATTGTTTTTATTTGTTGTTTTGGCAAAACAAATCTAGATGAAATCTTTTAGAATTAACTATCCATTTTTGTGTTTCACTTCTAAACTGAAGGCAAACCATCATCTTATATTACTATAGACCTAGTGAGTAATGCATACATGTCTAATATATGTTTTTAATGAACAAATGTTGAAGTGACATCCAAGAATGTTTAGGACCTTGGAGCTCTGATTTTGTTGTTTGGGAGGAGGATGGCACTAGAAGTACCTCACTGGATGTTCTTGGAAAACCTGAGCAAATCACTGAGCAAGCTGGATCCTGTGAATTATAACAAGTTTTTGATCTGCACTGATAATTCACAGAACCACCTGTATGCTGATATAGAAGAGGACAGGGAGCAGAGATGGTTCTGGGCAGTGTCAAGGACTGTTCTCCTGAGGCATGTGAGCCATCCTGGAGAAAACCTTACTCACATGAAAGAAAACTATCTGTAAAAATGGTCTTATTTTGAAATGAAGTCTTTTGTTCAAACTCGTTCCATATGAACACATAAAAAACAGATATTTGAAAATAAATTTATTAAAAATTTGACTTGTAGTGGGAAGGGTCATTGAGATAACACTTGTAAAAAATGACATGGATGTTGTCATCAAAAATGTCAGTATTAAAATGATCATCTCTTTTCATTTAGCCAGAAGTGTGGGACTATTTCTCTCTATACCTATTTATCATGTTTTGAAATTTGAATTGACACTTAATGGTTTCTGGGGAGAAAAAATAATTTATAAGGCAGTCTAAGGAAGCTATCTATCTCTACTAAGACTAAGAATAGAAACCTTGGAGAGTTGTTTGCTTTACATACTTAGTTACTTGCTTTACCTATTCAGACATGACAAAGACAGCACCCATTAGAGAAAGCAATATCATGGCAGAGTTACTCTCCAGTACTTAATAAGAATTTTACTTCCAAGAAGGTATCTAAGAAAACTGAGTGGGAAAAATTGGCCTTTATGACTTCCAGAACTGAGCATAGCATATAGTTTCCTTTACTTAAAGCAATTTTAGAGGTAAAGTGCCTTTGTTTTTTTAAATTTCATTTCTTTCTCATTCTTGGCAGTTAGAAGTTTGGATCACCACTAGAGGACACTATCTTTCTCTGTTATCCATGTTTCAGTACACAGAGAATTGAGTTACAAACACATCACACACAAAACATTATTTGTTAAGTTTGAAGAATAATTTTGCAAAAATAAAATTGCAAACCTATGCAAATATGGTTTAAAAAGAGATGCAATGAAATAAATTCATTTAATTGTAAAAGGTTCAGAATAGAATTCTACATTTTTTTCTTGGTCTCAGTTACAGCTATAGAACTATGTTAAAGAGATACATGTGCACATACTGCCATATATGAAACTGAACATCACCAAGTATGACATCAGTAGAACATCAAAATATAATGTCCAGTGAAATATTGGTAAATTGTCTAACATATTACTTTTAGGCTCTAATCAAAGAAATATTTACATCATGGGTGTTTAAAACTTGTGATTTCAGGGTCCACCTGGGAAGGATGGACTGCCAGGACACCCTGGACAACGTGGTGAGACTGTAAGTAACTATTTCTGAGTGAAATTTTCAATCTTTAGTACTTCATCCATTCATAGAAAGCTACTTTGTTGTTAACACTTACACTACCAGCTTGAGAACAATGTAGGAATGAATTCCATTAGCCCTTTTATTAAAACCAATGAATAAATCCATAAGTAGACCAATGTTTGTAAACAAATATCCTTGGTAAAACTGTTACGTTAATTGATATAATTGTTCTTATTGTCAATAATAGTACTTTGATAATGGTTGATGGAGAAGAACCCATTATTTTTTGGATGCCTTCACAAGATTGTCACGTATTACCATAAGCCATGCACATAACCCAGCATTCTTCTTTCCAGAACTAAAGAGTGGTTTCTGCTAATGTTAGAACCATAAGAGTATAATTGGTATGGAACTATTTCAAATGCTTCCTCTCATGTCGAGTAGGGAAGTATAGTTTGAAAAAAGTAATTTCATTTTATTTAATAATGGAGAAATATAACATTAAACAAATTAACTGAATTACCCTTCGTATATATAATGATTGGGCAGAGGAGAAATTATCAACTCCTTGATGGCTTAAGAATTCTGGTGTGTTAGTGGTTTATTTTATCATTATTATGAAACTACATATCTGGCCTATGAATGGGTTGTTATTCTAGTCAGAAATCCTCAAGGGTTGGCATATTTCCTTGGAACCTATTCTTATTTCTTAATATTGGTTAATTTTATCCAGATTTCTTGAGAAAACCACAACATAGACTATCTTTGTGTAGTTAAAAATCACTTTAAGACATTCTGCCAACATGCAGACATATTTGGAATTGCATAGCTCTATGTGTTTCAAATCTTAAAATATTATTAATTTTCTGCCATGGGAGAAACAGTCTGTCAGCAGCAACCCAATTCCTGTCTCACTCTCCAAGCGACAATTCTTAGTTTAACAACTTCCTAATTTTAGCCAGACTCGAAATTTCAAAGTCTCCACTTTCAAAAGCTGAATCAAAAATAATTCATAGTGGGACCAACGAATAAAATTGTTTTGTGTTTCCTCTTTGAATGACATTTCCATGATGAAGAAAATATGGAGGATTCTCTAAATAAGATTCCACAGTGAAATTTGCAAACATTTCCACTCAAATCTTGCATTCATTTTTAACCATCATGTTATTTCCTGGGAATAACTCTGGAATATTTTTGAAATTTTTTTTGAGGAAAGAATACCTACAGAATTACCATTTTAAAATCCCCTTTCTCTTCAATTTAATCAAGAGTTTCTGCTTCTCTCTGAAGTAACTATGTAATATATAACATTTGAATTTAAACAAAGAAGAAAATAGCATATTAACTAATGCCTCTAGGAGGAATCTTTCTCTAGTAGTTTCTCATAGACAAAGACCAGGATTTTTTTTTTTTAAATTGTATTTCTGATTTCATATCCTCTTTTCAGAAAAGAGTGAATCACCCTATGGCTGAGAACTGTGCTTTCTCACCTTATTTTTTTGAATTCTATCTAGAATTCAAAAGATTTCTTTGTGCAAGATCAGAATCTAGCCTGGATAGGCTTTGCTATATATGTGTTATCTTATTTCAAAGAGGAAATTCTTTCATTATTTTTCAGATTTGTCCACATTGAGAAATTCAAGACTAATTTTGATGCCTTACATTTTCAAGCTTTTTCAAGTATCCAAGAAAAATTAGAAACAGACCCTATTATAGTGAAACATTCCAAATTTGTCTCAGAGACACTGTGCCAAATCCAGTATTGATGCTAAAACTAATTTAGCCCCTTAGAGATTATTAGAATAGGAATTGCTTGGTTGGGTCTTGAATATTCCAAGCAACCCATGAATATATCAAATTAATTTCTGTTTTTAGGGACTTTGAAAGACCTTAAATTAAGTTATTCTACAATTGAAAAGCAAGTTTAGTCAGTATATGAAAATTTCAAACAAGCAAACCCCATTCTGAACTGTAAGAATTTTACTGTGTGTAGTTTTTCTCTACCATCCCTAGTGTAAATTTATCAGATACTTGCAAATGCTATAAATGTCTTGAATAAGCAGACATATGGGCAGTGCTCTCTTCCAGCTCCTCCAAAATCTATCACCTGCACAATTGGGCTAGCAGCCAAGCTTTTCTCTTTCCCCTTAGGATGCAGGAGTGCAAATGTAGATTGTAAATTTTCCATAGACTTTTCCTCAATTAAACATTGATTTTTAATCAATTAATTTAATCAAATGTTGTTATAGTCATTTTTTGCTGTTTGTTTTCACATTCACTAAGAAAAAAAGCTTTGCAAGATTTTAATATTTTTTAAGTTCAGAATAGCATTTTCCTCTTCAAGTCAAACTTGAAGAAGGGTAGTCCAAACAAAGGGAATAGGTCATGCAAATGTATGGTTCAGAGAAAGGTGAGATTAGTGTGGGTAGAACCTAGGACACATTTTCAAAGCAATAGCTGTGACTGGAGTAGCTGACAAGGTTGAGATTGTGCTGAACTTTGTCACCAATATTGCTTGACATATGTTTAGCAATGCATTGATTAGATTTGCTTATATAAGATGGTTATTCTGGCTAAAAGTGGGTAAGTGCATGAACCTGATTTGAAAAACTGCAATCATCAAAGAAAGAGATGATTATAGTTAAATAAGACAATTCTACTGGGACATGAGAGAAGTTGTATTTTGAGAGTTTCTTAGGTGACGCTCTAGGTTCAAACACTGACTGAGTTTGATGACTGCAGGAAAGCTTGGGGATTAAAGGCACTTCATCAATAAAGGAAAAAATACAACTCAGAGAAGGTACTTCCAGTGAGCTCATGTTAGAAATGTTGGAGTCAGCACCATAAACAATTGGAAATGAACAATAGGCACTTAATGAGAGAGTGTCAGGGTTTAGCACAGATTATAGTTTTAGAAATAGTTTGGAGCGGGTGAAAGAATGAATCATTATAGAGGTAAGAATTGTAGTCATGGAGGTTGTTGACAAAATCCAGGGAGAAGTGTACATATTCATGCCCGCATATATTGTGCACACACGTATATGTGTGTTTATATTTGTGTATATACATTAATCTGTAAATCTGATGACAGATTTCCAAACTGCCCAGTTGCTGAAAAGTTAAATTAAGCAAACTGCTCTTTTGATTATAAAATTCTAAATCAATTCTGTGATAATTTCACTCAGAATTAGTCGGTTTGTCTATTTAGCTCAAGTGGAACCCTGATGATCTTAAGAATTATTGAGTTTTAAACTAGGAGAAATATGTTTTCCTACTCTCTGATATAAGTTACAATAATTATAAATACAGATTCATTTTACTTATAGAATTTTGTTATTACAAATAATTCAAATTAATTGTCTGGAAGGTTGTGATTTAAATGTGGACTACAAGCTTCTTTCTTGCAAATTTGATTATTTCCATTTGATTACATGTTATAGTGAACAAAACTTTTATAAACACTATTCACTTTAATTTTGTCCTTTGGAATGTTTTTCTCCTAAAGTTTTCTATCTACTCCTCCAAATTTAAATGTAACCTTACTCACATGAGAAAGAACTTTGTCTATCATGGTACAATTATACAGAATGAATAATCCACGAGTCTAGAGAAATGTAGGTACCAAAATAAATTCCCCAAAGCTTAATTTAGTGAGGACATTCTGTTCACATCAACCAAATTCTGTTTTAATGATTGCATTATTTACAAGGTGCATTTATAACTAAATTCTTTTGGGTTTTTGGAAAGAACATTCATAAAAAGATGAAATGATTACTAATCATGCAAAGTATTCTCTTTACACATATATTTTTATATCTTGTTTTATTTTATGAAATTTTTGGAATGCACTAAAATGAAATGTATTCATATCACTGACTATAGATTTATCTCTGTATAGAGAATGAGTGGACTATTTTAAAGAATGTCTAAGTCATCATTTATTTCATCGATAAACATTGCTACATTAACATTCTGTATGTTGTTTGACCTGGTGGAACAGGTCTAAGAATACATTTGTGCTCCAGCTTTATCATACTGCCTTATTTTTAAGGTATATTGAAAGTAATCATTGCATTACAATGTAAAGCAGTGAAGACAACAAATTTTGAATTTTAAAAAGAATTGGAATATGTGAACTCATATTGTAGCACTTGAGGTATTTTTAACCAATAGTTGACTTTCTTTTAACTTAAGTTTTCCAATTATCAAATTCTATTTTATGCTTTGTCTTTTGCATAGTTTTTACAGATAATACTTTGTTTCCTTAGGGATTTCAAGGCAAGACTGGCCCCCCAGGACCAGGGGGTGTTGTTGGACCACAGGTATGTTCCTTTATTTTTCTGGCAAGATTTATTTTTATGTTTATCTTTTTACCTTAGTAATTTGTGTAACATGTATCCATTTTATTATGATTCCAAGTGATGTATTTTTAAATTTCAGATCACATTCAAATATTCGAAGGTTACCAAAGCAAATGATATTTAGCAAATTACTGCTTAACTAAAGTGGGTTTTCACTTGCCTGTATCAATAAAATAGAAGAATACATAATGAAAATATATCAGAAATTCCCAATAGGTTTAACACTAAAGCTGACCATGGCATCATCTATTTTTTATAAACCCCAAATTCTTTCTGAAGAGGTTGTCCACTTAGAATTTAAAATTACAAAATAACTTTAGATCTTTGAGTATTAATTAGCTATAGAAGAATATTATAAAATTCAGAATACCACATTATAAAATTTTAATATTTATAACTTATCACATGTTTTTTAAGAGTTTTTTCATTATAATGACAATTATTCATATTAGGGATAAATATATTAGTTTGTTTTCCTGAGAATATGTGAAATATTGATGAAGACAAGAATGTCTCTCAAGATAGGCAGCAGACAGACTAAAATATTAGAGCAATATCCTGAATTATAGTATCACAGAGTTGCATATAATAATTATTGTGCATAGAAAACAAAATTGTTATCCTTTGCCAAAACATATTGACTGGACAGAACACTTTTAGTTTACTCAGCTGGAATTTTACCCCTGGTAATAGCAAATTACAGTAAAGCAAGAACAGTTGGATAAATGTTTTAATTATTTAATGCTTTAGTCTTTTTCCTAATATGATTTGTTCTCAACACTTTGTAAATCATGTATTCACATGCTCAGAAACATGCACATCCATAAATACACACCCCTCCCCAGAGAAGCAAAACCTACATCCTTTTTCTATGAATTTGTGTGGCAAAAGCAAAAATGAAGAATTCTTAGATTGCTTAATCATCTTATTTCAGAGAATAATTTTAAATCTAAGGGAAATTTTTAATTCTTCATTCTTTTTTGAAGGAAATACAGCATGCCTGTAATCATGCATTTTTGGTGTGTATGTACTAAAGGGTTCTTTTTAACAGATCCTCAGTTTTACTTACACATATAAAATGAAATATATTCCTAGTAAATATATTTAAATATGAATAAATATATAAGTAATATAAATATAGTTCAATATGTGCAAAATATAGCAAGAGAGAATATTCATATATTATTAAGTATATGTTGCATATTATATGTATTAATCAATAATTTGAAAGCTTCCTCTGAAAATACTTCTACTTTTCTGTTTCATATAACTTCATAACCATTTTCTATGGAAAAATAAAGACTAACCAAAGCATAATTCCTATTATACTTAATACCTGTGAAGAGAAATTGAATTAGTCTATCTAGAATATAAACATGTTGGGTCTTAACTGAATATTTCAGGAACTGATACCTTTTGAAAATGCATCCCTGCAAATGCAGACATCTAAAATTCTGGGACCTGAGTTCTTTTTTCTCCTACTTTAAGAGATAAAAGTAGTGGGTGTTTTATTGAGTATACAACTTCATTGATTTATTTTTCCTATTATGAAGGAAATACAGCAATTTTAAAGAAAATCTAACTCCCACAGTGGCACACACCTGTAATCCCAGTGGCTAGGAATTTGTTGCAGGAGGATCATGAGTTCAAAGCTAGCCTCATCAACATAGTGAGACCCTGTCTCAAAATAAAAAATAAAAATGGCTGGGAATGTGACTCAATGGTTAAGCACCCCTGGGTTCAATCCCTGGGACCAAAACAATAAGTAAATAATAGAATTTCCTATTTTAAATATAACCATATTTTCATGTTAGACTAAAGGAAGTGATGTAATGGGAAAGAAATGGATTCATCATTTTTTTGATAAGTTATATAAATCTCTTGTCTATTTTTATCTCACTGATATAACTATTCAATTAGTACCAACTTCATATTATTTTCTATTAAAATTCTGGCATTCAGATATTTAAGAAAAAACTCCCTTTGGGAGAAAAATTTTCACACAATAATAAGTTATTAAGTTATTAAGACTTTATTATAAAGTCAATAAGACTTTCAGTTATTATATAGATAAAGGAATTTAAATCTAGAAGCATGTGTCAGTATTTGGGACATGTATGTTCTTTATCTAAAACCAAAAGTTAAAATATGTTACATTTTTAGAAAAATAGCAAAGAATGATATTCAAAAGTAACTTCAGTAACACATCACTGTGTAACAACCTTAACATTTGGAATTTTCCCCTTTATATATCTTTAACTTAAATCCTTCATCTTGCTGTTTATTCTAAGTGAACATAGAGAGCAACTGGTCACCATTCCTTATTTATACTCTATGGCTTGTTATACTGTAGGATCACAAAGGCACCAGTCAGGAGACATGTTAATGACCTGACATTTTTCATGCTGGCATTTGCTGCAGGTGGCTGTTTGTTATACATTTGGCCTAGAGGAACTGCTGGCCCAAACTCACTGCTTTCAGGACCTGCCCCCCCACTACCACATTCCTTAGACTTTTTCAAATGAATATAAATTAGAAGTAGAGAGGTCTCCAGTCTATGGAAATTCCAAAGAGAACCACTTGAGTTTTTTGGGTTCCCAAGGTCTAGGCTTATTATCAAGTATCAGTTCAGCGGAGTACCTATCAATATGGCACCAATATCTTTTTATTCTTAGACTGATTTGACACCTTATATTACAAGAGGAATGGCATGAAGCTATTGTTAAAACAAAGTAAATTTTTTTTTTTTAAATTTTTACTTTTGGTACAAAGAATTGAACTCAGGGGCATTCAACCACTGAGCCAGATCTCCAGCCCTATTTTGTAATTTTTACTTAGAGACAAGGTCTCACTAAGTTGCTTGCCATTGCTGAGGCAGGCTTTGAACTCATGATCCTCCTGCCTCAGCTTCCCAAATCGCTGGGATTACAGGCATGCGACACTGTGCCCAGCTTCCAAAACACAATTTTTAGCAATACGTGGACTGCCCTTATACTGAAGAAATTCTAGTATTAAACAAGGAAAATAACTTTTTAGACTTAATGTATTCCTTTGTGCATTTGGATATTCTAATCATGATTGAATGTGATAATTTCAGACTTTTGTCAGATAATGCTACTTTCTGTGTTTTATAAGTGGTTTTTAGGACAACTTGAAAATAAATGAGAATGATAAACTTTAGTGAAAAGGAGTAATATGTATTTTGAGTATGCATTGTATTTGTCAAAAATTAAAAGAACATTCTAATGGGATTTTGCTTATCTAATTTAGGGACCAACTGGTGAGACTGGTCCTATAGGTGAACGTGGGCACCCTGGTCCTCCTGGCCCTCCTGGTGAGCAAGGTCTTCCTGGGGCTGCAGGAAAAGAAGGTGCAAAGGTATAACATGCTCAAGGACTTTTCTTAGCTCAAAGCATTCATTTCCTTTTTGTTATATTGCTTACCGCTTCTCCGGAGAGTCTCTCTATTTTGTCAGTATTTAATGTCAAAAAAATATATCAGGAAGATATTTAGTGTGAGGTTATTGTACTTTGAAGATATTACTGAATAATGGAGCAATTAGCTCATTGACCATAAAACCATCAATTTATATATATCCTTAAATCGAGGTATTTTTATTTCATTTTAATATATAGAGCATTCCAAACAAAATTCTCATTGTTTAGTAATATTCAAGTTGTTACCACAGATTGGAGATAATCACAATTTTGTTCATACAAATGGGTGTAGAAATTACTCTTTATTGATGGATTTACATTATATTCTTTAGGGTGATCCAGGTCCTCAAGGTATCTCAGGGAAAGATGGACCAGCAGGTTTACGTGGTTTTCCAGGTGAACGAGGTCTTCCTGGAGCTCAGGTATAAACAACATATAAATGTGTGTGTGAATGAAATTGCTTATTAGAAGCATTTTTCTCAGAGCTTCACTAGCATCCTGAGTATTTAAGAGAATACAGGTAAACATAAGCATTTGATTATCATTATACATATATGTATATATATATATTTGTATTAAAAAATACCTGCCATTCTTATTTTATCAACCACACATCTCCTTCCATTTATATTTAGTTCACATTGATTCATTTTCTTTGATTTTATACTTCTCCCAGGGTGCACCTGGACTGAAAGGAGGAGAAGGTCCCCAGGGCCCCCCAGGTCCAGTTGTAAGTATGATGATAATACATAGCCGTACTATCCATGGTTGCAAATTACAGCTATTCTTTCATTACTCTCATGCTGTGATCCCACAGTGTGTAGGAGAGAAAATAAACACATGTCAATCAAATCAGTCAGTGCCCAGTTTCTACTAATTGCATGCACTAATGAGTGCAGAAACAGAAGGGTTTAGATGATTGGAAATATTTGCTTCTGTTTCTGCTTCTGTCAGGAGATATAAGGGGCTATTTTGCTTCTTACCATTCCCAGTGAAATAAATCATAATTATGAAGAATAGAAACTCATGGTCATGGAAACCATGGAGAAGTTGTAATTTGAATTCTTTTTTACTTCATCTCTTTTCTCATTTTAAAATTAATCATAAAGTAAGATTCAATTGCTTATATATTATTTTCAGTCATCATTTGTTATAAAACAGGCTTAATTTGAGATTCTAAGTACTTCATAAGACTCATTTGTCAGTGATATAAGTAAACCCCATAAAGATGAAAAATAAATGCCATTTTATATATTATGCATGTCAATTTATTTAGTCAATATAATATTATGAAATAATTGACAAATGAGTAAACATTAGATTTTTATCTGTTCTTTTCTGATGTTCATATATCTAAATAAACTCCTTGAGAACTGTTGAATACAGTTTCCATGTTTTTTATCAAATTCAGTATTATTCCTGAAAGGTCACTATAACAGACAAAAGGCAATACTTCTCATTCTCCATCTTTTTTCATCAGCCTGAGTATTGGAAAGTTGCCTTAAATCCTTTCTCAACTACTATTCACACCATGTTGGAGTCATATTAGTTCCACTTTCAAATGTTTCTTTATCCCCTTTTCTCATTTCCATCACCACACTCTCTGTTCAGATTCCTTTTGTTCTCTCCCTGATTAGCAATGTCTTTCTTCTTGACTCCATTTTCCTTTTCTCATCAGTCAGTTTTTAAGATCAGTTATAAATTTTAGTTTAATGCACTTCCTTAACCATGCCATTCCTTTGCTTATACCTATCTCATGGCTCTACACTGCCTTCAGAAACAAAACTCCTAATGGCCACTGGCCATCTTTGCAATTTGATTCCAATCACCATAGCCAACTTTTTCCCCCTAATGCTTCCCCTTTAAGTCTACCCAGTCTAATGTACTGAACATCGTCTTGTTCCCAAAACCACCGTGATCTTTTCTACTTTGAGAGAATATAATTTATACTTTCCTGTTCTTCTAGGAAACTGCATTTTTTTCTTTCTCTCCTTGGATAAAATCCTATTCATCCATAGATATAGAACTTTCTATGGGATCATTTATTAGTGAAACTTTTTCCTCCTCAGAATTTTGTTATGACTTGTGTTTTAGAAATTATAATAGAATATCATCAGTTGCCTCTCTCACTACTCTGTGAGTTCCCTGTATCACTTTTGTTATGTTCACAATACACACCTGACACACAGAAATCATTCCATATCTTTTTATTTAATTATCATTGAGCCTGATATAGGAATAAAGTCTGTGCACCATAACTAATACTGAGAACACAGCAAGCATAGCATTTTTCAGGGTAACATTGTTCTTAAACCTGAAGAGCTATAAATCATTCAAATTGGTAAAGATTTTTTTAAAGGAAAAATAATGTATTTCAGTGAATATATTTGACTTTCCATGAAATTTATAAAATTATGTACAAGACTTTTTTATAATCTTTGCAATTTATTGGTGGTAGTATTAGCAGGAAAACTAGTTGAATAAGACAAAAGTTTTTATTTGGACATAAAATTTTCAAGAACTCCAGTACAATGCAATCCATTTAATCAGATTTTGGGTTATAAAGTAATCTTAATTTAGGGATAAATGATTTTTTTAAATCAGTGGTCATTGAACTAGTGAAATTTGAATCATAACTACAAGAATTAAATTGTTTTAAGATTTTTTTAAGGACTCGCGCAAATAAGCTTTCCTAGGTTTTTGAAGCAATTGAAACCTATATATATATATGTATAGTGCATAATAAACTCTGTACATATAGTTTTTATTATATTTATTAGAAATTATCCAGTTAAATATAGAATATGCTATTTATTTAGTTGCCTTCAAAAAATTAGTAATCTGACAATTACTAATTACTTTATTCAGTTAAACACCACAAAAGATGTCACTTGACTCAAAATACAATAAATTATTTTGAAGGAAAAAAGTCCCACAAAAGATTAAGTAGCACTATCAATTGATTGGTGATTAAAAGCCTAGTGACATACAAGCAATAGGTGTTAATTCTGTGGGGCCAGGGAGAGAAGAGAAATCAGCAGAAGCGTCCTTCACCTTGGCTTTACAAAGCACAGGATATAACACAAGCATAAGAGGACATATGAGGAAAGGGAAAGAGTGTTTGAGGTACTACTGGTTTTACAAAAGCAGGGCAAGCCTTGGAAGAAGGACTAAAATTTGTTCAGTTCTTGCTGGAAACTAGGCATTCTGCTAAATATTTTACATCATGTAAATCTAAAGCAGAAATATAAAATGACATATTATTATTGAAACTCTAATATGGCAAGTAGGAGTTAATTTGAAGATTTTGACATCTTTGGAGCATGTGGATTAAATAAATAAATAAATAATGAATAAATAAATGAAATTTTAGGAAAAAAGTTTTTCCTCTCAGTGTAAAATATATAATGAAGATGGGAAAGGCTAGATAGGTGTAAAGTTCCAGTATTAATTCATAATACTATTGTGAGCCAATGACCAGGGGAGTGGGGGGTCAAAGCGCAGTGCAGATGTCAATACAGGAAGGCAGGGTAGATTGTACCTGGGCAGTGAGGAAAGAATGAATGATAACCTCACTCTTGTGTGTCGGAAGGTATAATGATGCCTTCCAAGCCTAGAACCATTTTGCCTCATCTGTACCAACAACTACAACAAAGGAAAATTTCACACATAAAAATTCAAATCCTCTTGGTAGTCACAAAAAATTTTAAAGGCTTTTATACTATATTAATACAAATGTTCCCCAAATGCTCAATGACTTTATCTGGAGTAACTACTTATTCTGAAAATAAACTCACATATTCAATTTTTCAAGCATTGACCAATTAATGGTTTTCCTCAGTTGTTGGAGGAGGACCCACTGAAAGGAAAGACATCCTTACAGGAAATGGGTTTCCAACACTGTGGTGGATTATTGTAAAATATGGGGAAGAGTCTCAAGATGACAATCTCAGCCTGCAACAAGTGCCAAATAAGCCTCCATTTGCTTTGGTTATAGCAGTCATTCACTCATGTATATATTGAATTACATTTTGAAAAAAATTTATTCCAAATTACAAAGATTAAAGCAAAAAAGTTGATCTTCTCAATGCAAACTCTATTTAGAAAATTAGTTCATGTTAATTCTCATTTTTTAAGATATGATAGGAAGAAGTTTATTTTTAAAGCAAGGATTCAGAAGTGATTTTTTTTTTGGAAAGAAAGATAACAAGTTCTATATTGCGATGTTGATCACAAAGATGATAATGGAATATCAGAGGAAAATATGTGATCTGTTGGGGAGAGATGGTAAAATTATAAGTCTTAAGAGATAAAGGCATAGGAATATCCTATGGAACTTCTTTGTTTTATAACAGGGAGGTCTGAGTTTATCCCAAATTTACTTTGGGATATTGACCAAGTAATTCTATGTATAGAAGAAATGCTCAGAAACAGAGAGGGTTGGAGATTCAGCAGTTATTCACATTAGGGGAAAGAAACTTAAAAATTGATGAGTTATTTAAGGAAAAGAATGTGAACAAGGAAGAAATAGGAAGGATAAAGGAAAGAGAAAAAGGAAATAGTATATAATTATGTGTCATTCTTTCAACTCTTGTGTTGAGTACTGTATATTCTTTATATTTATTCTGGGAAATTGACGTGGTCATATTATTACATTCCATTTTTTAAGGCAAATTATCTAGGCTTAGAGAAGATAATTAGGTTGTATAAGTTTAAACTCTTTTATCTGCAGATGAAATTCACATAAATTCTTTTCCATATACATAGATCTCTCACTCTGTAAACATCTGCTTAACAAAATTTTCCCTCTTTCTCTCTTTTTATTTCTCCCTCTGTTTTGATTACATTTCCCCAAGTTGTCTTGACACTTCTATACCCTGTGAATAATCTTGTTTAAAAGAAGAGTTAGAAGAACTAATATTCCAGCTAACTGGGCTTTAATACTCTTACTGGTTCCCTGTAACTCATTGACTATTTGAATGAATCAAAGATTAAACTGCTTAAATTAACATAGCAAAGGTTGAGTTCCTAATGATTATACATGCTTTTTATGTGTTACCACTGTGCCCCTTACACTCTGTATACTTTCTATATTTTCTAACTCATAGCAAAAAACAATATTTTTAAGCATCCATCTATCCCTGTGTCCATCTGTTTATTCATGTATGAATATATTTTGTGTCTATTCTCTTTATTCATAATTCATTCGGTCATAAATACCAGAGAATTTGCATCACACTGCTATCACATTCTGTCACGGTGGGCTTACTAAACTCTGCTTGGTCTGGATGCAATGCCATTGCCTTGGGTTCAGACAGACTGTGAAGCATAAAGTCATGCCTGTCTAAAGGATGCACTTGAGACTATGGGAGATTGCTTTAGACAGAATCCTATTTGTAAATATCCTCAGAAGAAATCTCTTGATAATCATAACTTTAAAAACATTAATTTTAAGTCTGAATTATTTTTGTGTGGATTCTTGAATAGTTAACTATTTTTCTTTCAGTTGTTTTGAATTCTGAAATGCAGAATTTCCTTCTTTGGCTTGCAGAAATCATGGAGTCAAACTTGAGACTCAATAGGGAAGATGATGCCTTATTACTGTTTTTCTAATCTTTTGAACATATTCATTATAAAAAGTCCAAATTATGTAGCTGTTTTAATATCTTATTATTTTTTATTCTCATTAATTTTTAACTTATGAATAAAACCCATTAAAATGACTTCATAACTCACCAATGGATCATAACCTAGAGGGAAAAATCCTTGGTCTGTAGGCATTTTTAGATTGCTAGTATTTCTGGCTTTGAATTATACCAATAAAATGTTATTTGCTTACCTTTCATGCTTACCTGTTTTTTTTTACTTATATTCTCTTATATTTTATGTATTCTCTATAAGCTACTATAAGTTTTTTCTTTTGAAATGATTATAAATAAATATCTGAATATACCAGATACTCTATTAAGATGAAGTATACAGATTCATAAAATATACTTTTCCTACAAAGAACTTGTGTTTTTCCTAGGAAGACAGGTAAAAGAATAGATTTAAGAAAAAAAAGTAGCTAAGTATTAAGTGATAAACTAAAAGGCCAGAGAGACAAAGCTGAAAACAATGCTTTTTATTTCTAAAAGAATTATTAGAGTTAGATTTGTGAATAAAAATCAGTTTTATCCATTTTCATGTGTGCTAAATTTAGTCTTGAAATTCTCATTGCTGTTTTTGTACTGTTAGGAAAGAATGGGTATTTCAAGATTATGGTTTTCTAAAGATCTTTCTACCAAGAAAAAAATTTTTACCAAACAGAGTTCTGTGACTTTGTTCTTTTAAAGTCAGGCCAAAATCAAGTGCTTACTGTATGCATGATGTTGTATCCAAGAGCTGGTCATAGATGCCAGTCAAAGCCCAGGTATGTCTACTGATCACAAAGGGTTTAAGCACTGAGTAGGTGACTTAATGCACACATGAAACAGAAAGAAGCAAGGAGTGAAGAATGAAAGAGGTAGGTAGTACAGCATTTCCCTAATGTTGAAGATAAACTAGGTAAGTGTTTTGTATGTATATAAACATGCCATATGTGCAGCTATGATAGGTAGCAAATTCTCAGCTTTCACTTACCCCCTCTATTTTCCTAAAGAAAAATCAAGGAGAATGATTTCCCTAAGCAATGTTTCCTCCATATCTTATGATATGGAATCATCTCTTTACCAACAGTATTTTCTTTAAAAATATGATTAAAATATTTTAACATGGTAGAGTGATGGTAAAACCTTTTATCTTTATATTTCTTGGAGTGGTAGGATTTAATATGGGGAAAATATGTGAGGGAGTCAAATAGCTGCTAAAGGGTAAGTGTTCAGTATTTCTCAACTGAAATACTGTGATACCCCGTTTCCGTAACTTCTCTTTCATGGCTGCTCCCTGAAGATTCTAGGTCTGTTATACTCCATATACTATTTATTATTTCTTCTTGGTGTCATCTCTTCTTTAAGAGCTTACATATCTTTCCTTTCATAATTCCTATTTCTTTTCATTTTTTCCCCCTGCTTCCTATTCCTGAGAACCTTCTTAGCACTAACATTTACTTGTTCTTCTAACAGGGAACAGACAAGACTTCAAGGATGGCATCTGCTGGCTTATTGGGTCATATACTGTATTTCTCACGATAAAGCATGTCTTTTCTGTTGTGACCCAGGTCCATCTCAGTTAGGTATTCTCACATCCAGCTGGGATTCTGGTAGAGCTGGTGTTGGGGACCAATGACCAAAGTTTGCAGAACTGCAAGACTTCGACCATTCAGAATTTATGCTTCAAATCCTATTTGTTATCTCATCTAAATTTTTGGTCTGTGTGATCTAAAATATGTTATTTGAAGAGTAGAATTATGTCATACTAGTCATGCCATGGATGTCAACTTGACCTTAAAAAGACAAGGACATACACGTTTTTGTCCTCTTCTTGAACAGCTCTGTATTATAAGAACTTGTGTTTATGCTTCTATTCTTCCCCCTAGTGGATACATTTTAAGTGAATGCTAATGAGATGATTTGTCTGTTTATCGGTTTCATTTACTTTACAAATGCTCCTCAGAATATGAAATTCACACAGAAAATAACTGATAAAATATTTATATCAGTGTTTCCCTCTGTGTAAAGCATTAGAGAAACAGCCCCTGTTCTCTCTGCTCCAAGAATGTAGAATGATGTTATTGCTTCTTGTTTCATTGCCATTGTGAGGTTTAGAGAAAGACACTAAAAATTTAGAGAGAGGAGTTGCAGAAGGAGCTAAACCTAACAATAATCTAAAAAAAGAAACTAAGATATTTAAAGTTCTCCTTTTTTAAAAGTATGATCACTTCTTATTTGAAAATAAGAGAAAAAAAAATCCTCTTTCCCATAGTTGATGGTGTTATTAAAATTTGTATAACTCAATACATATTAAATTCTTGTCTTTGTGAAAGGTTTTTTAAAACATTTATTTTTGAGGTTTACAATATGATGTTATGGGATATATTTAGATAGAGAAATTATTACTATAGTAAAGCAGATTAACTTTCTGTCATCTCACATAGTTACATTTTTATGACAGAGCAGCTGAAATCTACTTAACCTACATGCATAATACCGTGCACTTTTCACTTTTATTAACTTGTGTCCTCATGTTGGGCAGTAGAGTTCTACTCGTGTATATCTTACATATTTCCTTTTAGCTCCCATATGAAAGTGCCACATCATAAAAAGTCTGCACTCCAGTATGCACTGGAACATTCATTCAAAATAGAAAAGACATGGAAATGGAACTTTCAAATTGCCATGTGTCCATTTATATTTAAATCACAAATTAGGAAAATTATATTTCTCTAGATTTTAGCCCTCCTTGAAAGTTCTTTCCAGTTCAACACTTTTAATATGTAAAATAGTCATCATTGCTACAGGGAGGCAAACACAAAAACAGTTTAATGCCTTCTGGAAAAAGCCCCCTCCATACTTTAACAATACCATATTACCTCCTGGATCTTAGTTATCTCTTCTATAAAATTTTACATGTATAAATATTTGAGATTATATATCTATTTAAAAATATGTAGCTGCTCATGTTGTATTCATACTTTAGGACAAGAATTGTTCAAAGAATTTTAGGTGTATCAGCACATTAAATATTACAGAAACCTGATGATAGACTATGTCCCTAATTTATTGGTTAGAAAATGACTCCTAGAGAATTTGCTTAAGACCAGAAAGTTAGTGCTCTGGCTCTGGAACGGAAAAGATTGCACATTCAATACACTCACTTAGAGCCTGCTATGTGCCAGTACCTACTCCAAGTGATGGAATCACTGATTTAAAAAAAAAGCAGAAATTCCTACCTTTGTGGTTCTGATCATTGTGCATTTAACCTTTATTTAAATCTAAACATACATGTTAAATATAACTTTTCATTTATCAGACAAGTTGTAAAACTTCTTATTTGTAACTGTATAGCACTGCAAAAATTTTATCATTATATATGTCTACTCTTTAGGAAAAATAATTCATTTACAGGGCAGTTTTCTCAAGGACTGGTACCTACTGTAATACATTTTGTATCCCCAGTAAGTGTCACTAGAGAGTGAGTTCTCAGTGTGTTTTTTATTGAATGTGTAAATTGGACTCTTTTAATATTGGATTTAAACTTCAATTTATAAAAAGAGACAGAACTTCTCCAGTGGTTCAATTGAGATTAAAGGATTCATAAGGCTTATTCTTTTAAAGTTGGCTTGGGAATATTTAAAATCTGCAAATTTTCTCTGTATCATTTTCTTAATCAGTAGGTACCATCAGAGATTTTCACTTTTCATTTATTTATATATAAAATAAAATCACTGCAGAGCATGCTGTTATTACAAATACCTACGCTTATATAATGTTTGAAATAACTAGTAGAAAAGGAAATTGCAATTGAACTGTAGGGCACAAATATACATTGAAAGAGTCTCTTCTTGTTTTCATCATTGGTTTCAAAGTTTATAAGATGTGACAAGATCATGAACGATATTTTAGTTACAAAGAAGTAATATATTTTCGTTATTAATTTTAATGCAGGTTCCACAGAAAGATGGTAATCTGAAATTTAATCTTATGAATGCTTCAAGGGAGAAATTAAAATAGTTATTATTTGTAATAAAAAAGCAGCATAAAATATCTGCAAACTACACACACTTTCATATATTCAAATCAGCATTTCATCTGTACTTGTGACATATTAATACAATTATTTGAAATATCTTGATTAATTTTAAATATTAAACATACCTCATCATCAATTTAAAATTTAACATGCATTCTATTTTTAAGAACCATACATTATTTCCATGTGATTTATCAATAATAGTGCATCAAGTTAAGGCAGCAAGTGTTTCTTTTAATTCTGGTACCACATCTTTTTAGGGAAAACACACAATCAATTGTTATTCTTCAATTTTTTAAAAAAAAATTCTGTTGATTATACAAGAGATTTTTTAAAAAATATCCAATAGGTGGACTTTTATAAAAATATAAATACATATCACTAATTTAATTATGTCCTGTATTTTTTGCTATTATTTATATTATTTAATGTATATAGTAAATATTGTATTCTTTGGTAATTTCAATGAAGAGAGAATGGAGATATTTTTAAGAGAAAATCCAGTGTCAAGTGCTATATTAATTCATTTAGAAAATAATTATAGCAAATCTGAAATGCTATATGTAAGAAATACTTAGAAGTGACAAGATCATGAACGATATTTTAGTTACAAAGAAGTAATATATTTTTGTTATTAATTCGTTATTAATCCTCAAATCAGGAGTTAGTGTAACAAAATGTTTAGAGATAAAACTGGACGTACTGTATCAGAAACAGTGAGACATGTAATTATAGAAAAATACTTCTCACCTTAGAATTCTAAAATATAAAGTAAAAACAGTTGTTTGTGTATGAAAGTTTTTATGGGAAGATCAGGATGAGCCTACTCTCAAAAAGGTGCATTTACTTAAATAATTTGATACTCGGCATCAATAAAAGAAAGATATTTAACTTTTCAGATCAGGGCTGCAATATGATGAATGAGCCTTGTGGTGTCTCAGGTAACCAGTTTGAATAGTTATCAAAGCTGAAAACAGTTCTGTGGAGGTCTTGAAAATGGAGAACCCTTTGGATAAAGGAAAGCACTTTCATCAAGTGAAAGCATTTATAACCAATTTGAACTTTAATGGAAGAAGTGGTCTTAAATGGCTATAATTTTTCTACATGTCAAAATTGAACACAATACACATGGACTATATGAATACAGAGAATCAGGGAAAAATTGTTCCCCATTTACAAAGTCCTCCAAAGGGAAAATAATTTTCTAGGGAATCATGGCATAAATAGGAATTATTTTTTATTGTTTCTTTTGAATTATACATGATGATAGGATTCATATTGACATAAATATAAAAGCATGGGATATAATTTGTTCTAATTCAGTCCCTAGTACTTCCTCTTTCACTTCACTCCTGCCTCCCTTGTTCCCTTCCCTCTACTGATCTTTCTGCTACTTACTTATAGTTTTTTTATTTTAACTAGTGTCTTGTGGGTGTACGTGGTGATGAGATTCACTGCAGTATGTTAAAATACTTTACATATGAAAAGTATGTTGCACAGTTATTGTTACATCTTAGGTTTGATAATTGGAAAACAGCAAGTTCTCTTTATGTGATCCTTCCCTTTCTAGTAATCCTTTTATCTTTCCAGTCTCACAGGTGTCCACCTCCACAGTCTGCGATGATACCTTCCTTGGGTAGATTTTCCACAGTTGGGGTTTAGACAGAATTAAAAAGAGAATAATTTCATGCCTTGGTTTATCAGAATTGCATCTCTTTTTTATAATCAATTATAAATAAAATATCTCAGCACTTACATGAGATGCTTATTTTATCTTTGACAAAAACAAGGGTGGTAATCCTTTCCTGAGGTTTACAAGTGGAATATTAAAATAAAAAGTGTCATACCTTGTGTATACATTGATCAGTTTTTCTGATAGTGAGAACTTATCTTAAGGTGTATTGACTGTAACTTGAACGAAACAGAATAACCCTCATTGCATTATACTTTGTATTTTGTTGATGGTTTCTATTACAAACAAAGGAGTATTTTTATTATTGAAAGTTTTCTCTCATTTTATTAATTCAGGGAATATCTCTGTATCCCTCAGCTTCTCTTGATTCCACCCTGTCCCTTCCCTGTTTGCTTCCCCTCTAATAATTAGAGGCATATCTTTGTGTTGTTTTCACATTTAGGGGTGCTTCTTGACACTGAAACATTCCACGAACTTCACCATCATTATTTTTCTTCTGTACTGGCCTCTGCAATCACTCATCAGAACTGTACCTCTTGGCTAACAAATAGATAAATCACCTGTGGCTGACTCATTCTTCAAAAAAATTATTTTATTTTATTAAATTAAAATAATGTAGATTGACATAAATGTAGATGTTTATTATTTGAAAAATATTAACTAAAGTTTTCCCTTGTGACTATGTTCTCATTTATAGTATTTGGAATGTTTGATTGGTAAATATGTACTGTTCACAAAATTCTTTAACTATTGTACAATATGAAAAATATTTTCTATGTTTGTCTTAGTACATGTCCTTAGAGCTCAGAAATGCCATTTTTTATTTAAGTGAACATCACATTTCATAATTTCTTTAACCATATTTTGGCAGTTTATCCAATTATTTCTGCATCCCCAGGTTTAAGATATGCCATAGTAATGATGGTGGTTCAATTAGTCATAAAACAATGACAGAAATAAGAGAGAAAATAATATTTCTTGGGTTACTCTTATCTCCTATAAATCTGTATCCCTTTCATTTACCTTATTTAATTTTTAGCTTAATTTAGGCAACTGGCTAATTAAGAAGTACTCTATGTAGCTTGTGAATTTAGCCAGAAAATAATGTCAGGAAATTAAGAAGTAGATGTGTTTGCTATCCTTTTGTAATCAATGAGGATGTTGGTGAAAGTGAGTCGGGGTGGGTGTTGAATTTAAAGACATCCCCAGTTAATGGTCATTGGGAATTATCGCTGTCCTCATAGAGAGCACCAGTGGGTGGTCCTATGGAGAAAGTACTGAACAGACTCCAGTCAGTGTCAGAGTTCCCACAACTAGCTACATGATTATGGGGGCCTATTATTGAGGGCTCAGTTTCCTCATCTTTAAAGCTTAGATGCTGCCACTGCACAATCAATTCCCTAGAATGTTTGAGAGAATAAAATGACAAAGTGAAAATAATTTGCAAATTTTAAAGCACTATGGAAATACAAATCATTTTGTTATTGTCAATTGTAACTAGCTACCTATATAATAAAATATAAATTAGAATAAATTAAATAATACAAATGTATATAATAGATATGGGAAGTATAGTATTAGCAAATAAGTGTTAAATAACATTTTGCAGGTTTTATAAATAATCGACTATGAATTTTGAAATGACATTGTATAAACATACTAATTATTAGATAAAGATACTAATATTCCCTAATGAAACTATTGAGCTCATTTCCACATTTCATTCAGTTACAAAATAATATGATAAATCATAATTTAATCACCCATCTAGGAATCTCATCCAAAAGTAACATACTATTTTATTTTATTAAATAAAACTGAAAATAGAAAGTATATAATCCTTAAGCTTTACATAACTTAGTAAATATGTTTTCATTTTTTATTCTTGAAATACTTAATATTTTCTTAAATTGTTGAAACAGATAATTAATATGAAGACAATAACCATAAGATTGTTTTTTTAAAACTTTACATATGACAAAGTTTTTAAAACTAATTAAAATATGTGGCATTTTTCTTTAAAGTCAATTTCACAAACCTAATTCGATGTGAATTACCTTTTAAGTGTTCATAATAAGACCCCAATGTTTTCTAGAGAAATGTGTGATAAATTTAAGGACTTCTTCTCCAGAAAAAAAAAAAAAAATGTAAACTTTGGGATAGTGATTATCAAACTTTTCTATGTAAAAGTTGTCTTTGAACATCACTTAAGAAATTTTTTGAAGGCAATTTTTAGATTTAGAATTATGATTTAGCAAACTTAAAGTGAAACTAAAATCACTTCAAGAAATAATAGTATAAGGCGTATATTCTGCCAATTCTTTATAATATACATGAAGAAAAATTTTGAGAGATTAGATTGGATAGATGTTTTATAGAGCATTGTACACAATTACAAACACAAATGAAAAAAGCTAGCATCCATAAAGCAGTAAATATATATAATTTTGAAGTAGTTGTTCATCTCTTCAACATTTATGCTTAATATTGGGACAAGAAATTAGTCTCTTGAATAGTGGATGCAGCTGTTCATTTTTGAGATTTTAAAATTTTCTAGAACTTATTTTTATATTTTTTTACTGGACTGTAAAATGCCATTGTTACTAAGTTACTTAAGCCAATGTCATTTTTTTATTACTAATAAAATACTTCTTTTCCTATGTTCTAGGGCTCACCAGGAGAACGTGGTTCAGCAGGTACTGCTGGCCCAATTGGTTTGCCAGGGCGTCCGGGACCCCAAGGCCCCCCTGGTCCAGCTGGAGAGAAGGGTGCTCCTGTAAGTAATGTTGAAGAGAAAATGTATTAAAATGCTACCATGCACAAGTTATTACTTTTTATTGAAGAATATTAGCTCTTCATACCTCACTGCATTCTTCCTGTATATGTGCCTGGCATATCAAGATACCTCTTTTTATATTTATAATAGAGAAAATTTCAAATTCAATTAAATGAGGTGACATTTTCCCACACTATGAAACCCTAATATCTGTGAGGGAGCTGGATATTATTAAGTAAAAGTCTTCTCATTTTGCTCCTTTTTAAAAATAAAATTGGGAGTTTTGAATAAAACTAAACCTTGCTGCCTTTTATTAGAAAAATGTGAACTTTTCACACCTGTTACAGTACAATCTCAGGTTCAATCATTTCCATAATCCATAAATGAATTCCATAGAAAGTGGCCATCCTCATGTAATTTGAGCTTTGATCTCAACTGAGTGAGGTGGGAAACCTCTGAACAATTATTTCAGAGTATATTTATCATTTTAAAATTTGATATTTTAGTGATGAAGGACTTGTTAATTAACTTTATTTTTTGTTGTTGTTGTTCAAGATTTCTCCTTTACTTTTTTTTTTTCTGCCTTTGATTTAATCATGTCTTTTTGAAAAAAGCATTCTCATTCTCCAAGATTAAAACACAAACTAATTCAGTAAATGTAGATGAAGGGTGCCACCTATGATCCCCCAAAATGTAAGTTTAGTGCATTCATATATCTGGAAGTCTTGCCATACACAATTCAATTTATGCTTATAGCTAATCCTCAGCTCTCACAAATGTATCGTGTTCATTGTCCATGTATTTTCTCTCCTTACTCTGTGATATCATTCAGAGTTTCTGATTTGGTGCTGCTATAACAGAATATCACAGACTGGGGAGTTCATAATTAATAGAATTTGGATAGCTTCACAGTTTTATGACTGGAAAGGTCAAGGTCAAGGAGCCACACCTTAGGAGAGCATTCATGCTACATAATCACACAACAAAGAGTAGTTGACAGAGTTCCCTTTTATAGCAAACCTAATCCTGTGATAATGAACCCTCTCCTATGACAACATTAATTCCTTCACTCACCCTCATGTTCTGATCACCTCTTGTTGGACCCCCACCTTTCAACATGGTGACTCACATGCTTTTTGGGCAAGCATTTGAACTGTAACAGTTTCCAAGTAGAGTCTTTTCCTTCCCTCTTTCTTTTTTTTCTTCCTTTCTTCCTCTTTTATTTTGATCCCTGTAATCCATTGCCTTTTAGAAACATAGTAATAAAAAACAGAAACAGAAACAATTAATGACACCTGGGGTTAGAATTATGGGTAGCAGAAAAAGCATTTCTAATATGCTGAAAATGGTGGTAAAACCTCTTCTATCTTACTACATAAGTAGAAATATTTTGATAGGAAAACTGATTCTTAAACCTACAACTGCATTGGGGATTTTTTACATGCAAGAACACAGTTAGGAAACTTAATTATTTGTCTTTGAGGAATCTAGCTGTAGGAATAGGGGGAAGCTAAATTTAAAACACAGTGAAGTTGCTGCATTAACCATAAATTAATTAGATCATAGGAGTTAGAGATTTTGAAAAAATATGCTCCAGATGCTTATCACAGTATCAAGCATATGTATATGAAATTGCAGAGAAAAGCATAAGGGCCAGGATTGTAAATCTATGGGTCATTTAGAATAAGAACAATATTTAGAACCATACTATTAGATTTCCATTTGAGGCAATGTTGAGAGAGAATCACAAAGAATTCACTCTATGGAGAATCATAATGAATGTGAGTTGTGAAGGGATTCAGTAAGAGACATAGTAAAACAGCCATGAGGGATAAGGAAAAAATATATGTACTTGTATATATATCTCCAGAGGCATGTCGTCAAAGAGGCCAAGAGAGAAGAGTTTCCTTTTGTTCAATACTTTAAAGGATAAAGAATACTGAAAATAAATAAAGCAAACAGAGGTTCTGGGATTTGACCCATTGGACATTATAACCTTGGAGTTAAATACAGTGGGATTCAAGGAGAAAGTGGATGCAAGGCTTGGAGTCTGTGTATGTGGATCACCTCAAGAAAGCCATGGAACAATAAGAAGGGTGATCAACAGGTAGAAGTACTAGTAGGATTGAATGCATTGCCTTTTCTTGTTATTATGCTGTACATACATTTACCCACTTCTCTAGTAATAAGAAGAGTCAATTAAAAATGAGGACATTAAAGAAGTCAGAGTAGAAAAAGACTATCAGCTGAAGCTAACCAGAACTGGGGTGTGCATGCATCTCTATCATTTTATTTAGTTCATGATTTCTAACTAAGTTACTTAACATCAAAACCTTTTGTCACAGGAAAGCAGGGAGCTGAAACTCCAAATCTTGGTTCGTGTGTTCCAACGAAAAAAATTTTAAAGTTAGACACAAAAATCATGTGAGAGAACTTTATTATAAGTGAAAGTGAAGTAAAAGCAAAGTGAGGCTTAAAGCAGAGAACAATGTCAGAGAACAATGTCAGTGGGCCAACTCTAAGCAGAGAATGATAAAGGAGACATCTCTATCTCCAGGTTTATTACCCTTTGATGTTACCAGGAGAACTGGGGATCACTTTCTGTACTCTTTACCAATCAGTTTTTCAACTCCTCCTTCACATCAGGTGGTGAAGTTTTTGATCTTATCTGGTCCTCTCCAGAACTGTCATGGTGGCCATCCCATTTGTTAATTTGCAAGTCAGTCCCACATTAATGTGGGCAATGGAGTCAATAGCTGGTCAGAAGTTACTTAGATTATGTAGAGGGAAATGAGAGGGAGGAGGGGGCAGGGGTATGAAAGATTGTGGAATGAGACAGACATCATTACTCTATGTACATGTATGATTTACATGAATGATATGAATCTACATCGTGCACAGCCATAGAAATGAAAAGTTGAACCCCATTTGTGTACAATGAATAAAAATGCAGTCTGCAAAAATAAAAAATAAAAATAAAATAAAATAAAATAAATTTTTAAAAGTTACCTTAGTGTTCCTAAGGAAGGAATTTTCCTTCCCAGACTATTGGAGACACTTACAGCGATAATTCCTAGCTTCAGATCAACATCAATGAACTCTCGAGTTAGTCCCATTAATCCTTATCTTTTCATGTATTTTCCCATTAGGTCCTTTGCTTCTGTTTATTTTTTACAAATTAACTACCACTCTTTGCTTTCTTCTCTACTTTGGAAGTAATTTAAAGCAAACCCTAAAGTAATTCAAAGAATGCTTGTGACCTTGCCTGCATTTCACTGCTCATTACTAGCTACTACCTAACACTGTTTCCTCATTTCTGGAAAGAAGATAATCACAGTATTTTGTGAGGATTAGGTGAAATTATCCTTTTAAAGCATTTTTCAGAATTTGATATGTTCTTAGTAAAAAATCATTATTATTTACACCAGAACTTTTATAAAGAAGGATGGAATAATAATCTAAAAATAAATACATAAATTAACATTTGAGTAAGTAGAGATGGATTCTGTGAATTTTGATTTAAGTCGAGGGTGTGAGATTAGGTTAAATATAAGATCAAGCCAATCACAGGGCATAAGGGAATGTAATTTACTATCATTTTTAAGGTAAGATTTAGTATTTAATATAAACAGAGGGGTATAAGTAGTTAAGTAAAAAGTGACTGCTTAAGGAGAAATGGATGTTTCCAGTAGTTGTGTAGGTGGGAGTCTAAGAGATGCATAAAGAGGAGGAGTGATGTCATTGTGAGGAATTGTGAGTGGAAAATCTAAATTTAGAGTGCTATGGATTGCTGAAGGATTTTTCTCGCCTTCACACAGACTAGGAACAGAAGAAATAGATGGCAAGTGACTCTGGGTTGGAGATTACATGTTCTATAATGAAAGCAGATGAGGATAAATCCATCTTAATTTGCAGTCACCCCTTATACAAAACAATTGACTTTTGAGTCAAAGTTAGCAGGGGAATCCAAATTAAAAGAAATATCAAACTTGGCTTTTGAGTTTGATGTAGTGAAGTTCAGTAAGAATGAGACAGCATTTTTTTATTATTATTTTTATTTAGCTTTTAATTTTTTACAGACTGCATTTTGATTCATTGTACACAAATGGGTACATAATTTCGTTTCTATGGTTATGAGTACAGACAGGCTTGAAATATAATTTCAAACTGAGGGATTTTTTTTTTTTAAAAAAAAAAGGTCTTCAGAGTGATATCAGGGGTATGTTCTATAATAATTTTGTCATACTTTTTAAAAACAAGAACATATAAAAAACAGTACCAACAAGTTACCTTTGTCTTATAGTTACTGTATTTTAGGTGTCACCAATTAACTAACCAGGTATGGTTGTATCAGAAGTAGAAGCCATGGTAGACCACACTAAGCTGGGTCTTTCTCTTAGGAAAAGCAAACTAGATTGACCGAAGAATTTATGTAAAATGATCTGATTGGTTCTCTGGTTACAGTGCAGAGAATGAATTGAAAGGAAATGAAAATGAATGTAGGGAAAAGCAGTGAGTTATTTCAGTAATTCAGACCAAGGACACTGGTACTTTAAAAGAGTAAGTGATAGAGATAAAGTGGAGAATAGATAACTAGGAGGGCTGGCCTCTTAGCTCAGTGGTAGAGCGTTTGCCTACCTATATGCATGGTATCAAGTTTGAGCCCTAGCTCAGGAGTGGGGCTAACCAGGAGACAAAGAAGATAAAAGTAAATGAGTATAAAGGGTAGGAGATGGATGGTGGGGAAAGTTTGGAGGAGAGGTGGCTGATGTGAAGCCTGGACCTAATGACTTATAGATGGCCAGTTGGTATAAAAAGAGAAAAGAGAATCACTGAATGCAATTGAGAATACTGTCTTATGCAAAACCAATGAAAGTTTGACTTTTATAAAGTAAAATATTTTAAACTCTGAAAGAATGTTTTATGGAAAGCAGAGGTGGTTTTCATTATCAAGTCTCTAGTTGTTTCTTTTTTAATTACACAATGTAGGTAAATGGAAAAACAGGAAAAGAATGCTATTCTCAGAAACAAACAAAAAAAAAATAGGAAAAGCTAATACTCTTGTCATTTTGAATTGGGAAAAGCAACAATGAATTAAAATACCAAAATGTAGAAAAATCCATGACTGATTTGTTTAAATAGGAAAGAGTTGCATCTGAAGCCTATCGTAAAGTTGGACATATAAGGAAGTGGATTTTATGATTTTTAAGCCTATTATCTTCTGTACGGCTACTTCACTGGCACTAAAGAGGAGGAGTTGAGGTTCAGCAAGTTTTTACAAACATCAGGCATCGGATCTGACTTGCTGGTACTTGCTTAGAAACTATGTGTCTAAAAGAAAAAAAAAGAAAAAATCTCAGTTGAATCCTAATTACTTCTGTGGACCATAGCCTGAGATTCATAAATAATTTAAAATGATAAATCATAAAACAACATAGAGATCTTTTGTGTTATCATTTACTGCTCAAAAATTTTTTTCCTTAGAAACATTAATTTCCTTATCAAATATAGGAACTAGATTATATCTAGATTTTATATATATTAAAAATTGTAGCAAACAGCTAGTTGTTAGGTTTCTTACAGCAAATTAATGATCTGTTCGATTTTCAATACAGGGAGAAAAAGGTCCCCAAGGCCCTGCGGGGAGAGACGGAGTGCAGGGCCCTGTGGGTCTCCCAGGACCCGCTGGGCCGGCTGGCTCCCCTGGAGAAGATGGAGACAAGGTCAGTGTCCAGTATTGATGTTTGTACAACTTGTGAGAAAGTTTTAATTTTTTTCTCAAATGTTTTATAATTAAAGATTAGATGACAGGTGGAAGGTAACTTTTTTCAAACTTTACCACCCTTCCATTTGTTCGAAAGTTTTATTTTAGAGGTTGAGACCTAGCATATCTTCCATAGAATAATAGGAAAATAAAATAAGAGAAAAGTGGCAGTAAGAAAAAAATAGTAGATGTCAGCTACTGTTTATTTTTTTAATATGTTTCTGAAATGAATGTAAAATAATAATAATTTCCTTCATATGTTTAGCACTTATATCTTGGATATTATACCATAAGACAAGAATGAGCTATGTACTTAATTGACAGTTTTATGCTCTTTTGCTAATATATAAGTAAAGACTTTAAGCTTTCTATTCCAAATGTAAAGTTGTGTTTGAATTTAATGTATTTTCTAGTATTTTTCTAAAATGCTAGAAAATTTGTGAGACAGCATTCTGATAATCCGCATTAACAGAAACTACTTGGAAAACTAGGAGAAAAGCACTTTTTGATTAATGTGTGGTTATATGTGTATACACCATTGTACTTTCATCATCATTTTAGAGTAGGGATATTTGAGACAAAATCAATTTTTTAAATAGTAAATCCAGTTGCAATATTTCTCAATGTTAAGCTCACTTTTTATCTATATATTAGTCAATACTACAAAGCTACAAACAGAGAGATAGCCCAGGATTTTACATTTTAAACAGTGATACTAAATGCTAGCATGGAATTGTATTAAAGATAAAATGTAATAATTCAGTGGTAATGATAACAATGCAATGGCAAGTATGATGTTACAAATAAACTCTCACTTAAATCTTTCAAATACAGGGTGAAATTGGTGAACCAGGACAGAAAGGCAGCAAAGGGGACAAAGGAGAAAACGTGAGTTTCTGACTGCTTACAGAGGGAGTATCATTCATTTAACAGATTTTACCGTTTACCATGGATAGTTTCCCATAGTTCTATTTACTTAACTAGCCAAGTGTGATAATGTTAATACTTTATTACTTTTGTGGTTGTAGCAATCTATACTGCTATACAATTCTGTGAGGCCTTCTGTTTATGTGATTAAGTACAGTATGATATTTGTAGGTTTCATAGGAAACAACCTATGAAAGATGCTATAAGGAGATAGCCTCCTTTTCCGTATGATTATGAGAAATACTATGCATACATATGCCAAATTAAATACCATTACTGTGATCTTTACCTGTATATAAATTGATAAATCTATTTCTATATATTATAAATGCTTATTCTGGAATATTTTTCTCAACAAATCATAAAGCTGATAAAATAATTTGTTTTTTTTATCCAAATGGTGTGTTCATTCTTGCCTCTAGGGCCTTCTCTTCACTGTTTACCAGTTTATACTCTGTTCAAATTATATTTTTTAAATTTTTTCCTTCTTAGATTAAATAAGTTAGGTGATAATATCTCATGTATTTTACCTCTGCACTTACTCATTAATTTATACTCTTTAAAGAACACCTGCAGATATTTAGGTCTTGTTTTCCTTTTCTTCTTTCTTTAAGTGTTCCATATGTATTCTGCAATAAAAATGCAAGTTGGGGAAGGGGAAGTACAGAGTAATGTTCTCCATTTGTTTATTTTTTCAGTATAGTTTACCTAACATTCTGAGAAATTGTATTCCAGTTGGCCACAATATTCTGTTCTGTGACCCACTTATCATTCTGATGCTTTTCAGGTTGAAATTATTGCATACCTTAATACATAACTTTGAAAAAAAGGTTTTTTTTTTCTTTTTAGAATTGATTCTTAAACTGAATAGTCACCAAAATCCAATGAGATGAATGGTTCTAACTAAAAAGAAAAATCTAGTATCAAACAGAAACAACTTTCAGATAATGCAGTATTTAACCCATCATGATCCCTTCATGTATTTTCTATATCAAGGAGAGCACAACTTTGGCGAGTGAGTGGAAACACTGATATTCTGGATCTGTGCTGTACAAGTATCACAAGATATTGTGTATAGAAAACCATCTGCATAAGTGTGCTGCAGTTGGTAGTAGATATAAATTCTATTTTAGTAAATTATCTTTTCTTAGGTTTTATTTAGATTTCTTAAAGATAAGTAAATACTATTTGTCTATTAGAATACCTTATGTGATTTCCAGAAGCCATGTTTAAAAAAGATTTTATTTCTTCCTTAAAAACCATAATTAAATATAACTAGATGACTATAATTTAAGTCAGCAGTTCTGAAATATTTTTGTCTCAGGACCCTTGTATATTCAAAACACTTTGTAAGGATGTCAAAAAGTTTGCTCCATGTGGATTATTATTCTATGAATTATATGAGAAATTTTAAAAACTTATAAATTGATTCATTAAAAGCAAAATAATAATTCCAAGGAAATTTTAATGAAATACAGCTATATTTCCCCCCCAAAAAATATATAGTACAAAGAATAGTGATGCCTTACATTTTTTGTGGCTAGGTTAGTAAACAAATGTGCAAATGTGCATTTGTTTTGTTCTACCTTGCATTTCAAATAACTCTTTTTCTCATACATAATTTTATATCATACTACAATGATCACTTGAAAATTATTGGTTGACTAGGTAAGGTCTTCAAGGTATTAACACATTACTTTATACAGTATCAATAATATAATAAAATGATTTCAGATTGGGCAGCAATGAGGCCCAAAATGGCAGATACAAGATTTCAAAATTCTAATTTTGCTTGAAAGTTTAAATATTATCATTGATGTACTTATAAATGCTGTCAATTTTTTTTAATTCACAAACTTCCTTTATTTTTAATCACATCTCTTCCAAATTCCAAAGTCCAAATAATTACAGTCTTAAAAGATACCCACAGACTGAAGGTGAAAGGATGGGAAAAACATACCATGCACATGGATTCAGCAAAAAAGCAGGGGTATCCATCCTCATATCAGATAAAAAAGTGGCCTTCAAGCCAAAGTTAGTTAGTCAGAGGGATAAAGAAGGATATTTCATACTGCTTAAGGGGAGCATAAATCAGCAAGACATAACAATCATAAATATTTATGCCCCAAACAATGGCTCATCCATGTACATCAAACAAATCCTTCTCAATTCCAGGAATCAGGTAGACCAAAACACAATAATACTAGGTGACTTTAACACACCTCTCTCACCACTGGACAGATCTGCCAAACAAAAATTGAACAAAGAAACCGTAGATCTCAATAACGCAATTGATAATTTAGACTCAACAGACATTTATAGAATATTCCACCCATCAATGAGCGAATACACTTTCTTCTCAGCAGCACATGGATCCTTCTCTAAAATAGATCATATGTTATGCCACAAAGCTACTCTTAGCAAATACAAAAAGATAGAGATACTACCTTGTATTCTATCAGGTCATAATGGAATGAAATTAGAAATAAATGACAAAAAATACCAGAAACTACTCCAATACCTGGAGAATAAATAATACACTATTGAGTGGTGAATGGATAACAGAAGATATCAGGAGGGAAATAAAAAAATTCTTAGAGGTAAACAAGAACAAAGATACAACATATCAAAATCTCTGGGACACTGTAAAAGCAGTACTAATAGGAAAATTCATTTCATGGAGTGGATTCAATAAAAGAAGAAAAAAATCAACAAATACATGACCTAACACTACATCTCAAAGCCCTAGGAAAAGAAGAACATATCAACACCAAAAGTAGAAGTAGACAGGTAATAGTAAAAATGAGAACTGAAATCAATGAAATTGAAACAAAAGAAACAATCAAAAAAATTGACAAAATAAATAATTACAGTCTTACTATCTGTCTTGTCTTTCAAGAAAAAATAGTAGTTCATGTAAAAAATACTAAGTATACAAATCAGACTACAGTACAAGTGCCTTTTTTAAAAAAACTTTTTAGTTGTAAATAGACACTTTATTTTATTTATTTATTTTTACATGATGCCGAGGATTGAACCCAGTGCCTCACACTTGCTAGGCAAGCTCTCTTACCGCTGAGCTACAACCCCAGTCCCCTAAGTGCCTTTTCGAAAGAGATGTTGTACTTCAATATAAAACAAAAGAACCTAATTTTTTTTCAGTTTTGTCCTATGAATATCAAAAAACATGTGCACAAGTCAATATTTAATAAAATGAAAGACATTTCATGCTTTATCAAGAACATAAACAGCATTTTATGATGACTTAGAGTTCATGACTATGAAAATCAAGTTATTGCTATTATAATTTGTGGCTCTTGCCATGATGATTGTTAGTCACCAGCAATTTTACCATCATTAGTGCATCTTTAGTGCAAATGCCTAGATTTATAAAAGAGATAACATCTTGGTTTTTATGTGGAGAATTTTGAACTGGAAGAAAAATCAAATGATCTCAAATACCATCAACAGTTTGTGGACATTTTTGAAATCGTTGCTGTAAGTAATTGTCCCCAAAAGTGGGAACCATGGTTGAGAACAATAAAACTCAATGACTTGATTACTTTAGTACCTTTTATAGAGCCGACTAGTTTTAATATGAGAAAATAAAACAGTAAGGAAGTATCTATGCAAGTAAGACTCATAATGCCTTTGAAATCTATTGCTCAAAATAAGGAGTTCAATATATTTGATATATAACACCAAGTTTTCATGTGTGTACATATAAAAGTTTGAAATTTTCATGTATTATTACATCCTATCTATATAGAATCTTCAGAATTCTCATGTTCAGTTAGAAGACAATAGATAAATTTCATGTGCTATTCCTGACCCATACACATTTCACTAAAGAAATCTGGTATTGTGAAAATTTTTAAATGTCTATCTTCAACTTGATTTATATTAGCATACAAATCACATATAGATGAGAATGCTTTCAATAAATGTCAATTTAAAATTGGTTCCAAATATGAACATATGGATCTCCAAGGAGTAAAATAAGCAACACTATAACTGTCAATAATTATACGAGTGAAAGTCTTCTGAGTAATGTTGATGTTTGTCCAAAAGATGTAGAGAGGTTTAATAGACCTTGATCAGTCAAAGGTTTTGCTTTATATAGAATTTTCTGGTGTTAGTTTTAAATTTACTGGCCTTTATCTCCCTCAGGGTCCTCCTGGTCCTCCAGGTCTTCAAGGACCAGTTGGTGCCCCAGGAATTGCTGTAAGTATTCCATTTTGTTCAGCGAATCTAAATTCTTACATCTCCTTGATTAAATTTATGAAATTTGTCACGTAACCCACTGATTTTTGTGTGGTAATGTTTTATTTGTATGCTTGACACTGACTCACAGTTAATTTTTGTGTGGTAATAAGTTCTATTTGTACATTTGATATTGAGTCATGTTTAAATTATATAGCATAGCTAACTAAGCTGATCCTTAGAAATGAGAAAACGTGACTCCCTTTCAAATTAGACCATAAGTAGTTGAAAATAACTTAACGTGTAATACATTTTGGATATATTTTCCCTATTAAAAAGCTTTTATTTTATTTGTATACATGATCAATTCACAATCAGCAGCACGGTAGAAACTCAAAAAGTTAGCAAAATGAACAATGACATATTTGCAGCAAATAGTGGGAATTTATTCTACTTTTTACTTGGTTATTCTCAAACACATCAACTTTGAACTAATTGGAATGGCCACATTTTATAATTTGTATCATGATGGTTTCCTAATTCAAGATCATTTTTCTTGCTGCTCTCTAGGGAGGTGATGGAGAACCAGGTCCCAGAGGACAGCAGGGGATGTTTGGACAGAAAGGTGATGAGGGTGCAAGAGGTTTCCCTGGACCTCCTGGTCCCATAGGTCTTCAGGTGAGTGATTCTCTGACTGTTCACTCCATCATTTCCACCTGGTTCTTATGTTAGGTTCACCTAGTAGAAGCAAGACAAGCATCTTTCCTTTTTTTTCTATGTAAGAACAATATCTATTTTATTCCTATGTATATCTGAACCTCAGTTGCTTTTTATCAACTATTATTAATTTTTCTGAAGATGCCTGGTTTCTGTTTATAAAGCATGTTGAGCCCTTAGGCTGATTACCTTAGGTATTATAACCTCCTTTCTTCATTCCTATATTCTTTAAAATATGAACTACAAATGTATAGGTCTGATAATTAAAGGTAAGATATTAGAATGGTTAGTTCCTGGGTCTCATAGCAGAATGTTAATAATTAAGGTGACTACAAACATTTAAAAACCTTAAAAGGAAGCACACTGCCAACAAACAGCAAGATAAACAATAATAGGTAAAATAGATTAACAGTAGCCAGTTAAAATTGCTTAATCTTTTAAAATTATAATTTGTGTTTTATGAAGCATATTCAGAGAAGAAAATATTAAATTGTAAGACACCATAGGGGAGAAATTTTTATTCGTGTAGTACAGTTCTTACAACTGAACTCATGGCCATCTCTATTGTGAGTATGGTTTACTTTCCACCTAATGTTCTCTGAGCCCCACAAACTTTGCAAATACCTGGTGTTCTTCTCTTCACTTCTTCTACACTTATTATTCTGTACATACCTAGTGATTCCTTGAAAGATTGTAAAGTTGTTTTAAATAGAATTTATGTAACGAGAACATTACTTGTGCCACATTAGCAATTTTAGAAATGGTAAATTAAGTCATCTGGTTCACCGTACCTAAGAATTTGTGAAGTTGTAGAAAAGTATATGCAAGTGGAATTTATATATATGTAATCATCTTTATTTTCATAAATAAGATCATAAAAGTTTTAGATTTTGGTATTAAATAGCTTGTTATATACATAATTGCCCAAATTACACCCTAATTGTCATATAATAAATTATAATGTAATTATTATTGCTAAAATAGTTTTTCTTTACTAGTGAACATGATATTCTAATTTTTTGCTTCATTTTAATGACAAAAATGTTTTATGCTTGTAAAGTACAAAACTTTATTTTCATATTTGTTATGTTTGACTCTGTTATAGTTGTAAATAAGTGGTCATGAGTACTAATTACAAGTTTGTATGAGTACACATATTTGAAAGCAAGAAGACATTAAAACAAGATCACCAGTGGATTTGTTACTATTTAGTTTCTGTTTTTGTCATATATGTGATTACTCTTAATTCTGTAAGGCTGTAGTTTAGGAACTTAGATCTCATGGTTAAAAAAAGTTACCTTGTAACTTATATTTATAAACTTGCTAATAAAAATTATCACTCTTCACAAAGTAAGAAAAGTGTTCCTTGAGGAGGATGACTCAAGAAATCAATTTATTAAAAAATTGCTTATATTTTTCCATAATTACAGTTTGAATCAGGAATTAAAAAGGTGCTAATGTTATTAATATGTTCCCAATTAACATCTGCCATCCTTTAATTGAGTCTTCATAGTAGAATAGATATAATAATAATCACAATAGACATAATAACAATCACAATAGACATAATAATAATCTAATATTTGAATTAAAAGACAATTTGATATTTACAATTTGTCTACATATAAAGTGTGTGTGTATGAAAGAGAGAGTTCTTGACCTAAATTTATTTTTGGTGCATTACTGAAGTGGCAGATGATTTTAAATTCACAATCCTACAACAGGATCTCTGCATGCATAAATCACTCCCTAGGAAAAAGTTAGGACATACAAAAACTGATTAACACTGGAATACCATTGAGCACACTTAGTTACTTGCAGAAAGAGAATTTTACTTATTATGTGTCTATTAATTTCAACAATAAAACAATAATCAACTAAATTATAATCCAAGTTAATTTAAATTAAGGTTTGTAGTTTCCTGTTGAACTAATCATATGCCTAAAGAAGAGATGACAATGTAAAATGTGCTTGCAAGAGACAAAAAATAAATAAATAAATAAATAACATATTTATGTAGCATTCAATGTGGGGATTTTCAATCAAATGCACTCTATATTAAATTGATGTAGAAACTTGGACAAAGGGAAGATGCTTTAATTTTTGTGATTTTTTAAGAACTTGACATTTATGTTGTAATGCATTCTACTTGAGAAAATTGTCTTAAATTGAATACTTATTTCATATGTGTCAAACTCTACTTGCATGTTTAAGTATTTAAATTCTTGTACTGCTTAAATGAGATAGAATTTCTGAGGTCGAAGACCTTTGAATCTAATATCTTAGTAATCTGTTCCTGGCAGTTCTGGATAGAGTGCAATGTAGGAAACAATACTTAGTTACTTCTTCCTAAAAATCTTCATTATAATTCTAGACACTCCCTTGAGAGCATGGTAACAGTTTAGGAAACACATATAGCAGTCTTTTTTCTTAGAGAACTTACTGACATTTGAGGGAAAACTAATTAAATCAGTGTATATATGATTGTCCAAGTCATTAATTAAGTTTTCCACAAAAAATGAATATATACCACATTATAAAAGTTTACAGATATATTCAGTGAAGTACTTTTTCCTGCAGATTATATGGAATTAGTAGGTCATAAAAAGAGTTTCAGGGGTTATTACCCGCATTTAATAAGATTTCATCTCACCCCAATAAGAATGTCTATTATCAAGAATACAAGTAACAACAGGTGTTGGCAAGGTTGTGCAGGAAAAGGACGCTTATACATTGGGGGTGGGGTTGCAAATTGGTGCAGCCACTCTGGAAAGCAGTATGGAAATTCCTTAGAAAACTTGGAATGGAACCACCATTTGACCCAGCTATCCCTCTCCGTGGACATCAGTGTTTATAGCAGCTCAATCCACAATAACTAGATTGTGGAACCAGCCTAGATGCACTTCAGTAAATGGATGGATTAAAAAGCTGTAGTATATATACACAATGGAATATTACTTGGCCATAAAGAAGAATAAAATTATGACATTTACAGGTAAATGGATGAAGCTGGAGAATATGAGGCTAAGTAAATTAAGCCAATCCCAGAAAATCAAAGGCCAAATGATTTCTCTGTTAAGTGGTTGATGATACATATTGGGAGAGTGGGGGAGACAAGAATGGAGGAAGGATGGATTGTATAGAGGAAAATGAGGGGTGAGGAGGGGACAGGGGGAAGGAAAGATAACAGAATGAGACAAACATCATTATTCTATATGTACATGTATGATTACACAAACAGTGTGACTGTACTTCCTGTATAATCAGAAAAATGAAAGTTGTACCCCATTTGGGTATAATGAATCAAAATTTAAAAATGAGATAGAACAGGATATGGTAAAATAGAATAAAAATTTCAAAGGTCATTATCTTTCAAAATTGTGAATGTTGCTTTTTGAAATGCATGGTTCAGCTACTTTGCACATGCACGCATGGGGGAGAATTATATGTAAATATTATTGTGGGTCACAGTCAAATAATTTGCAGCCATTGCAGTGCCACACCAAAGTCAATCATTTTACTAAAATACCATCATTTATTTCGATCTTTATCATTGTTTGTATGTTTTATTAAATTACATCTGAAATACTGTAGTACGCATATAAACATAAACTTTGTGGATGCTGGAGGAACAGGTCCATGGTAGCATGGTTGGTTGCCTACCATGTGTGAAGCCCTGAGACTGATCACCAGCACTGCAAAACAAACAACAATTGAGGAACAACCATATGTGAAGTATAAATATTATATATAAATGATTATAACACTGAAAAATTTAAAAATGAAAATAATTTATAATCTTACAGTATTAAAAGCTTATCACTGTGTTTCTGTTCAATAAATATTATATCTATTTCACATATACATTCTACAGTTAAATTTATACCCTGTATATTCATTGGTATTTGACTTTATTATCATATATAATATACATGTTTACATTATTAGTACCAATTTAACTGTATTATCTTATTCCATCAGTTTGTATAAGTTTATGAAGCTATTTTTTCTGAGATCGAACATTTGAAATAATAGAGAATTTCCAGTATCACCGTCAGTATTACAAGAAACATTTTTTTTTTTTTTTTTGGCCTGTTACCTTTTCTTTTGGTTTGCTTTCTGAGGATTCATTCATTGATCTTGTATTCAACAGTATTTTATTGAGAACTTAGTTTTTGTTTGGCCCTTTGCAGTTCTAAGAGAGAAAATAATTGACACTGTCTCAAAGTAGGTCAAGATTATAAGTATGTGAAGAAGTCACACAGTCATGTTTATAGGTATATAATTCAAGTATAAACAAGTACTGTTGTGATAAGAGAGAGGAAATGTAAACCATTCTCCTAATCGAGTAAGTGATCTGGAAGAAGTAAAATAATTTTCCCATAAAGATGGCCAGGTAAAATTTGAGTCCATCCTGCTTCGGGTTTACACTGTTAACACAGAACTTCTCCTAAAGCACATGGATACAGTGGAAATTAATTTGGGAAAACAATGTATAAATTTACAATTTTCATGGCCATGAGAATTTTTTTAAGATTCAGAAGGAGGAATTACCAGGTCCAAACTTAAGAAGATATGTATAACGTTGTAGATGTATTGAAATATTGATTTTTACAAGAGTTTTTCAAACTGATTCTTATCTTTAAAAACCTCACCTGGATGGGGTATTCTGAAATAGTTTTGGACAAGATTTTTCAGAAGATCTGTACCATGGCAATGCTATTATATCCTGTTCATTAAAAAGGTAGAGTAAAAGGGTAGGTGTTCATAAATTACGAAGTCAAATTATGTGCTTAGTTACAGTAAAAGAAATCAAACAGTATGATATTGTACAAAGCACAGATTGAATTTGTAAATGTAGGTACAAGATCTAATTGCGTGAGAGCAAAACTTCCATTATTATAAGTATTTTAACAAATGTTAGCTTCTGAATTTTAATTTCCATGTACTTATTTAACTTTATACTTAATTTTTGATTTTTGACCAGACATATTTTTAAAATACATGAGTGACTTTTATTTTTGTACTACATTTTCTTAGGGTCTACCAGGACCACCTGGTGAAAAAGGTGAAAATGGAGATGTTGGCCCCATGGTAAGTTTGTATTTTCTACTGTTTAATGCTTATTGTGAATTCCCACACTGTTAATTTCTTTTCTAAAATTTTTGATTCTGTTTAGTCATACACAACATTATGATTCATTTTGGCATAATGATAAGAGCACCGACTATATTGTGCTGTATTTCAGTTCCCAGTATTTCCCCTTTCCTTCCCCACCCCACTCGCCCTGTTTGTTTCCCTTTACTGTTCTTTCTGCTATTTACTTTTACTTTCAGGGTTTTGTTGTTGTTGTTGTTAGTATCTTGTGTATGTACTTGATGGTGAGATCCACAATGGTATATTCATGTATGTACATAGGAAAGTTAGGTCAGATTCATTCCTCTGTTCTTACCTTGTCCTGTCCCCTCTCCCTTCTCCTCTTTCCTCAGTCCTTTATACTGTAGGAATGCAAATGCATCAGTGTTTATAGCAGCACAATTCATGATTCACAGTAAGCAAGCTTTAAAACCAATTGTATACTTCAATTGATAAAAAAAAAGGTGTGTATATACGCACCATGGAGTTTTACTCAGTTATGAAGAAGAATGGAGCCAGGCACAGTGGAGCACACCTGTAATCCCAGTGGCTCCGGAGGCTGAGGCAGAAGGAATGAGAGTTCAAAACCAGCCTCGGCAATTTAGTGAGGCCCTCAGCAACTCAGTGAGACCTTGTCTCTAAAAAGATACAAGGGATGAGGATGTGACTCAGTGGTTAAATTCCTTGAGTTGAATCCCTGGAACCAAAAACATAACAGAAGAAGAATGGGTGGAACTGATAAATAGGTGGAACTAGAAAATATCATGCTAAGTGAAATAAGTCAGACTCATAAAGCCAAAGTTTGAATGTTTCCTCTGATTTGTGAAAGCTAGACCAAAATAAGGGGTGGGGGAAGAAAGGGAGGAAGAGAAAGCTAGAAGCAGAGGTAGGAGTCCATCAAGATAGAAGAAGATTAGTGGACTACTAATTTCTTTATTTGAATTTATTGATATGAACAAAGTAGTCCTAAAGATTATGGTGCTTTCTGTGTTTATCCCTCACCTTTTTCCTACTCTGTTTCCATCTGCAGGCATTAAATATTGATATCATTAATTCAGATATATTTCCATTTCTTCTATTTCTCACCTCAGAATAATGTTATATGCTTGTATGGCATTCTCATACTGTTACTTTCTTATCTTTATGTCTATTATTGAGATGCCACATTTTAGTTGCTTCTTAGTCTTTAGCTTTGGACTGTGATGTCAACCAATATAGAATAAATAATAATCACACCAGATTTCTATGATTAGCGATTGTTGATGGAGAATGAAATTTTCTTGTTGTACTTTGAAACAAATTCTAAATTTAATAAAGAATTCATTTTTAATTAGCATGACATGACTTAAAATTATTTGCGTTTATTAATTCTGACTTTCTACTCTAAGACCTCAGGCTAAAATTTGAAATACATGTATTTGTTTATAAAGCACTATTTTTGATAAGGAAATAATTTGCCAAAGTAATTGAAATCTATAATGAAATTTCATAAGTACATTTCATAATTGCTCTTTCCTTTCAACATCGCCCCCAATGTTTCTTCCTTGAGAAAACATGTTTTGGTAATTTTATACCTGTATGTGAGATTTTATTCTCTTTAAGGACCACACCAGGTTATTACATTCTTTGAAATAATTCTTATTATGAATAAATGTAAGTGCAAGAAATGTGGAATGAACATTGCTGATTCAAATAGCTGGTTAATAATACTTCCAAGCAATATCCAATGTGTAGCAAACTTCTTTTTAGATGTGGTTGCTATGGTTCCATGAATCATTGATATGTTCTCCCTGACCTTATAGTAATAAAGAATACCAGAGAAACTTTTCAACCATGGCATTAGAATAAACTGAGACATTTGAAAAATACTAATGTCCTGGTATTCACTACAGACTGTTTTAATTAAACCTTGAGATAGGGGGATTGGCTATCAGTATTTCAGTATTTAATAAAAAATTACCCTTAAGTAATTTTAATGCACAGCCAGGAAAAATAAACTTTCTTTGGGGACTACAACTAAATAGTGATTCTTATGTCCATGTCCAGAATGGAGAACAAAATTTCACACACACACACATGCACAAACACACATGAGCCAAATACAAATGAATAAAAAACAAAATACTTTTACTGAATTAATGAATTCTAAATGTAGTCAAGTATCTTTTTTATTCCAACCTCATGGTCCCCTTATATTCTAGTATGTTATTAAATAAAATATCACCAGTTGCATTATGAATACATCATATTAGACAGTAGCTATAAGCTTTTTTGGCCTATTTTCTAATCAAATTGAATTTTTTGTGAAGGGCTAATTTCCTCACAGATATGTGTGAAGGATTATTTGAATCCGTCAGGCATTTTAAAACCCTGATATGCTCCACTGACTCTGCCTTCACATGCTTCAATTTCTTTTAGTTTTCATATTCACAAAATAAAATGTTAAAGATGCATTTGAGATTGGTCCTTGTAAATTTTATTATTCATCTTTTACAGGGTCCACCTGGTCCTCCTGGCCCAAGAGGCCCTCAAGGTCCCAATGGAGCTGACGTAAGAACTGTGAAATATATACTGATCGTTTTGAAGTTACTTGAGTGTTGGTATTATTTTATGGCAGATGTTTTCTGAGATACAATGGAGATAATTGTGCCACTGTTCAATGTTAGAAGTGGATGAGAATTCAAGGATCATCTACTCACTCCACTTCATTATTCAGGGAGAGAAAAAGGCTTTCTAGGGAACAAATCACAAATAAGAAACAGACATACAATTCACATTCAAGATACGTTCATTGGTTAGTGACAGGTAGTAGTTGTATTATTTCTATTACAAAAAACCACATTGTTCAGATCAAAATACTTCACTTAAACCTTGCATATGACAACTGTTCAAAAAGTAAGCATCATCTTTAACAATGGCATAAGGAGATGGTTTGTAATTGGCTTTGTCTGCTCTAGTGTAGTTTTGTACCTTTAGGTACACATCTGCCTAAATGTTTTTGTTTAAAGGCTTTGCATTCTATAAAATGTGTTGACGTAGTATGTGCATAAGTGCACCTCTTACTGTGTAAAATGTTTCCTCTCAATTGTATAAAAAAGATACCCCTTAAGCCTAACATTTGGTACAATTTTATAGGATTTGGAAATATCAAGCTCTAAGTATCTTATTTTTATCATTAATGGTTTCCATGCTTTGGAGATCTCTCTCCTGATTTGTGAGAGTAAGATGTCTGTGCTTTCCTCATTCTCCTGGCTGGTCTTCATTGCTTTTCCAGGCCTTCTTTTAATTCTAGCAGTACAGAACTGAGTAAAATAGACCAAAGCAATTGATATAAAAGAGTTTTGGGGTTTTAATTCCCCCTAAGGAATTTCAAGACTAATCATTAATAAAGGGGTTATTTTTCCTATGGTTTATGCAATACTTAACTGAAAACCCAGTTCTAATCCACTAGGAAATCATTCTGTAGAATTTACCTGACCCAGGGTAGAGAGATCAGACTTATGTTCTAAGTGTCAACTGGAGTGAACAGGGCTGGAAAGACTCCTGCTCTACATTAGAAATTCTGGGGAATTTGAAAGTCAATGTGCTATATTAAACTATTTGCTCTCAGTACATTTGACAACTCAACAAAATTCTTGCATATATTTCTGCCTCTGAGAAAAACTAGATATATGTTTATGAACGTACTTTTCCAACATAACGATAAGGATAACTATATACCTTTTCCACACTGAAGGGACCACAAGGACCCCCAGGATCTGTTGGTTCAGTTGGTGGTGTTGGAGAAAAGGTAAGAAACTCTGTAATATACAGTTTGCAATAGCTGAAATTAAGAGTTTTTGATAATATTGTATTATATTTTAAGTGCTTCTAATTTAAAGGGATTTCTAAGCACTTTACATACAGTTATTTGACTCACATGTCATCTACTTTAGTACTTGAACAAATTAAAAGTTAAACTTTTGAGATACCATGTTTTTCATTGCTAGATATTGTGCTGAATGATGTACATGGGTTATTTTCTTTAATCAATGCAACAACTTCATAGTGATGGTATCATCATTATCCACTTTTGTAAACTGGAAAGCTGAGGCTAAAAATCTTCAGTAATTTCATCAAGGTTTTTTTCATTAAAAAATAATATGATACTCCAGTCTGTGAATATCTGATGGGAGTCCAGTCTCTAGCTACTAATAGGACTGAACAAAGGAAAGATTGTTCAATAAAACTGATTTAAAGGAGAAGTAGAATCTTTCACATCAAAAAGAATTAGTCATTGATTTTGTCATATTTTGAGTTATATTTTAATTACTAATAATATGACCTGTCTTTGGCACTTTTCAAAATAGTTAGCATGTGCCAAAACATCCAGGTTTAGAATAGCTTCTTTTTCTGATGAATATGATTTCATTTTAATAATTTTCTTTTCTTTTATGAAAATGTCAAAATGATTCACTGATTTTTAATTTTTGTATTCATGCTCACTTCTTAATAGAATTATGAATAAAATCATCATTGATATTTTCTTGATTTAAAAAATAAATTATTTACCAGTTTTGAGGATAGAATTGAATTTCATAGCATAAAATATTATGTGATAAAAAAATGTAAAATTTTCCTGAATTTGACAATTATTAAAAGATGTCACATTTATCCCAAACTCCTAAAAGTGATTCTGCTTGCCTGTAATACCAGTGACTTCAGAGGTTGAGGCAGCAATATCACAAGTTCAAAGACAGACGTAGCAACTTAGAGGGTCCTAAGCAATTTTAGTGAGAACCTGTCTCAAAATAAAATAATAAAATGACTGAGGGTGTGGCTCAGTGGTTCAATCCCTGGTATCAAAAGAAAAGAAGTGATTATGTTCCTTAACCTCAAGTATTGACATATTTTATACTGTACTTAATTATAAAAATAAATTTGTTTATTTTAATTAAAGGATTTGAAGCTCAAAAATAAAATGTAATAATAGTTTGTGTTATTGTGATGTGTACTTTTGATAATTTATGTGATTATTCAAAATACTACATTAATTAATTAGAAAAGTTTGTCTTAGTGCATCAATGGTATAGTTTCTTTGGATATCTTTTTTTATATTCTAAATTTGCAAGTTGAGTATTTGAAGTCTTCTGATTGGAGGTGGGATTGAAAGAGCATTTTTCGTTGAGGTCAGTTGTTCTAGGACGAACAGCGTAAGACAACACGCTGGTCTGTGGATACTTCTGTATCAGGATAAATGACATCAACCTTGAAACTTTTCTTCATTGCACTATGGCTTTTTGGCTTTAATGCTTATCTAGTAGTTGTCAGACTCAGTTCCTGGTTTTACTAGCTGTTTCAGCTTATCTCATTTCCTAAAGATTTCAAATACAGAGGGAATAGTTTTAAGTACTTCATCCACTTCTTTTATACTTTTTCTTCTGTGAAACTTTTTCAGATAGATGCTGATGTTTACAGTTTGAAGGAAGTCCCACACTGTTTCCATTTTGTTTAAAGCCTCTGTGGTAGGACCTTGCCAACTTTGAGTTTTATGAGAATGATTCAATCAAGTTGGCAATTGGATTTTTACGTTTTAAATGTATCTGATTTGAAATTTGATACATGACAAAACACAGAGTTCTAATTTGGCTCTTTATTTTTTGAAATTTTCTATGTGACACCAAGCAGTATAAAAATGAAACTCTAATCTTATTTATTTATTTATTTTTTTAGAATCTGCTATAGATTATAGATTTCTGACATTAGCTTTGATTCTGGCTGAACATGTCCCCATTTCTATCTTGGAAACTTTATTTCCAGTCAATAGCAATGAAAATCAGAAGAAGGCAGTGTCTTTAGTCATTGTGTGTTTGTGTAACATGTTCATATAATGTATACTTACTCTAAGTGGCTTCTGAACTTTAATAGTTTCCTCACAACAGGGCATTTCCTTAATATTAATATTTTTATAACTCTGAATATACAAAGTAATGTATTGTTCCTTCTGAAGGAAGTTTTATTAAACAAGTAAGCATTATATAGAGTGGCATAAAATGGTCATGAGAAATGACACTTTAATAATCTAGCATTTCTTCATATACAAATGCTCTATCATATAATTTACATCAAGTATTATTCTTTAGAATAAGTATTTTTAACCTTGTTAGTGTATATATATATATATATGTATACATATATATATATATATGTATACATATATATAAAGTCTTGTGGCATTTATTCATTTGTAATTTTGTCCCACCCACTTTTGAAAGATTAGAACTCGGATTTTTTTTAGAAAATATCAATTGCATCTTATGGAATTGCTACATATATTGTGAATACTTGACTCTAATATATATAATTTTCATTTGTGTTTCTGGACAAATGAATATTAATATATTGTTCTTAAATTAGACTTTATCATTAAAAAGGTCATCCTTAATAGTGACAATTATTTAAAACCATCTCTTCACTGCCCATCATTTCTTCTATTTGAAAAAGAAATGGAACAAAGTTTTATAGACTCTCTTTAACTTTATTGTTGGCAGGGATTTTTTTTAAATGTAGTTATTTCACCTCTAGTTCCAGCCTTCTGTGGTAATACCCTGGGTTAATGTGGTACATAAGAAAACATTTTGTACAGGCTCAACAGATTTTCTATACTCCAAATAAATATTGTATGTATTCCATATATAAAATATTTAACATGGGCATTTTATGGTTGATTTGAATGGCAAACTACTTGTTTCATTTCAAAGATACGAATAACAGCTCATAAAAATATTACTTATATATCAATCCATTATTCTGAGATAGCTGAATGATTTCTTTCTTCATAAATAATGTAAATGCAATCTTTTACTTGTAAGGTTTATCCAAAATACTGGAAATACTTGTCATTCACCTTGAGAGTGGAAAATTTACACACACTAACTACTACTGATTAATTTCTTGCAAGCACTTGATGTCTTCTACCATCATGCAGATAACATGAGAAGTTAAAATATGTGTATATTCTCAAAGAGTAAGAATTTTGCACACAAAATAGTCTCTTCTGTGTTTACATTTAATATGTTATCTTTCAAACCAATTGAGGATCATGGAATTTGTGCTGCAAATATTGGAAATACCAGAGTTAAAAATTAAAGGAAACAGGCCTCACATGTTATTTTCAATTTAGAAGTACAAAACCTACTTCAGAATTGTTAAGATCTCTGATTTCAGAGTTGCTAGTACCATGATTATGAGTGGAAGTGCAGTTCATGAATGTACTGTATTATTTAAATGATCACTTTAACAAGTTGTTATCTATTTATGCATTTCTCCATGTGAGGCATTAGCAACAGACTTTCATAGCTAAAACCTGCTTGTCTAGAAATTTATTATTCTGCTAAGCTAGAAAATATCCATCCATATCTAAATAAGGATATCATAAATGCTATGAAATTTATTACAAGTATATTCTCAAAGGGAGCAGTTTCAGTATTTAAGTACCTTCTATACCTCATAATTATAGTCTTTTTTTCCTATGTTCTTCTGATCTCTACTAACCATATCCTGTAGGATTCATAATATATTCTCAAATTATTGGATGATTTGTTATGTTAAAGAGAAAGTGAATTTGTATTTCAGTAAGAAACAATTTGAAATGTCTAATCAATAAAATTTATCATAATGTAAATATTAATGCATACAAATACATGATTTGTTAGGAAACACACAGACAACAGTTATGATGGTTTTGCAGTAAGCTAACTTGATGTGCTATCTCTAATTAACCCAGGAGAAATTGTAACATCAAGCCTATCTGGTTCTGTCTCCTCATCTGAGAAATAAAAACACTGAATTCATTAATAAAAAAGTTTCTTACTCATATTAAAGTTTTTCTTTGTCTTTTAAACAAGACAATAAAGGAAGACAATAAAGGAGGGACTACTCTAAAATCTGTGGTTGTAAATTAAGGCAGATTTACATCTGCAAAATGTCATTTTTCTGTTCTAATACTCATTCAATTTTTTTTTTTTTTTTTTTTTTTTTTTCCCTAATAGGGTGAACCGGGAGAAGCAGGGAACCCAGGGCCTCCTGGAGAAGCAGGCTCAGGTGTAAGTACCGTCTTATTGTCAATATGGGATATTATTTGAGAATTTCTTTAAAGCATTTTAAATATGTAACTTAACTACCAGTAATGATTTAGTTTTTTGCTTTCCCTTTTCAATTCATTAAAAGTAATCACAAATGCAGAGACTTATTGTTTAATATCTTTGCATACCCTAGAGTATTTTGATTCACAAAGAAGTTAAAAAATAACAATTTGCACAAGTGAAAGCATTAATTACAACCCTAGGCTGTTTACGGTTTGCATTGTTTTACTTTTTACAATGCTCAAAACAGACCCTCATAGAAAATAATTGTCTGACTCAATATGCTGAGGTTAAAAACTGATTTAAAGCTTATAAAGTATCTATTTGTTTTCTTATGTTATGTAGGGTCCCAAAGGAGAAAGAGGAGAAAAAGGAGAAGCTGGTCCACCTGGTGCTGCTGGACCTCCTGGTGCCAAGGGGCCACCAGGTGATGATGGCCCCAAGGGTAACCCGGTGAGTAGTTTAATTCCCTTTAAAGTGGCATTTATGCCGAACTCACTTTGGAATGTTTTATAGAAATATTAGAAACGTGGTTGGCGAAGCTGACTTTTCTTCATTTCATATATGCATAAGCATTCTTAATTAATTTCACTTTTAAAAAAATTTCTAGCAGGAGAAGAGAAATATTCTCCATAGACTTTGCCATGACGTTAACCTTTTAAATTTCAAAATGTCCTAACATCATATTTTTTCAATTATTTATTTTCCTTCAAAAACCTCATTTTAGGGTCCTGTTGGCTTTCCTGGAGATCCTGGTCCTCCTGGGGAACCTGGCCCTGCAGTAAGTATCATGAAAAAAAATGTAAGAATGATTTTGATAGGGATGTTTCTCTTGTTAATAATGGAAGAAGATTCTTCATTACTTAAATGGACTTTCAAAAGCAGAAAGAGCAAGAAAACAAACAACTACAAGAAAATACATGCAGTATTATTATTATAGATTATTATACCTTCATATGTGATTATGCTCTTCATTTAAATTAGTTGTTCAGCCTTACTAGATTGTACAAGTTACCTGTTATTAAAGTTGCAGGATTGCTTTTCCCTGTCTCTTTTGTAATGCAAATCATACCTCCAACTGCACCATATCTATTCCTGGCCAAAGGATGAACTTGCCTTTCACACTAATTGCCTCTTCTTCCTTGCCTTATATCAAAAGCAGACTGTATTTTCAATTTGATGTAGCAGCAGTTTCATTTATCTTTATGGAGAGAGTAAGAGGCACCACAGTCCAGAAAGGAAGTATAGCAATTTTATTTGTCCATCTGATAATTTATCTCAAGAACACACTAAGGTAGTCTATTAAACTTTTTTTCCCTGATAAAATGAAATGTAGTGAAAAATGTCTGGATTCATTTTCTATTGCCGATTATAGGGTCAAGATGGTGTTGGTGGTGACAAAGGTGAAGATGGAGATCCTGGGCAACCGGTAAGAAAACCCATTAAGTTTTTTTTCATCTTTGCACACTCTCAAGTTATTTTAAAGAAATGATCGACCTTTCAAAAGCACAGCTCATTGTGTGTACATTTTTCCAAAAGAAATATTTGAATTCCAGTTTAATCTTCGGAATGTTTATCTCTTGAGATGTATCAAAAATATAATCAAAGTCATAATAAAAAGTGCAGTCATAGCATACTAAGGATTTTGTCATTGTATATCAGATTCAGTTATCCATTCATTTTGTTAAATAAAAAATCCTTTTTTGTATTTCTTCTTTTTAGATATAGATGACAGTAGAATATATTATGACATGTAATATATGCATGGAGTATAACCTGTTGTAATTAGGATCCCATTCTTGCTGTTGTACATGATGTGGAGTTTCATTGGTCATGTATTCATCTATGAACTTAAGAAAGTTACATCTGAAAAATACAAATAAGACTGAAAGGAAGAAAATGTACTTAGTCACTTGTCATTAGCATGAATTATTTCATTTATTAACTGGACTTAGCATAATATAAATCTTTTTTAATTTTTTCCTCTCTCTTTCTCTTTCTCTCTCAATTTGTGAATGAAAGTGTGTGCTTTGGCCACAAAAAGAGGGCACTAACTTAAGTAGCTCCTGAAGATAACTGTAGTCCTAACAGTTTTTTCTTTAGAGCCATCTCCATGAAGTATTTGCAGGCTTCTTCTGTGTAGATGAGATTTGTGGATCAAATCCTGGCATATTGTGACTATCTGGCCATGGCAATGCTAGCACTACATAAGTAATTTATAGGTAATAGCTTTATAGTTTCACAAATTTATGTGATCTGGATAGAATTATTAATTGTATGAGTCTATTAATTAGTATATTGGTTGAATGTTTGCCAAATAGAAATGAGTACTTTTTAAAAGTATAGAGTTTTACATAGAAAGACTCTGGTTCACTCTCCTTTAGCTATGAAGATTACCATATGAATTTACTAACTCAATTTACAGATATCTAGAGTAAATTTAGATATCTGAAATAAGGCTGAATTTTTTAAAGGAAAGATTTGTGGAAATGAGTAAACCAGGTCTATTTCTGTCCAGATTTTGAGAAATTATGTAGACCATAAGATAATTCCCAATTTCTTAAGAGGTGACTTTCATATTTACATACATATTTATTTATAGGGTCCTCCTGGTCCATCTGGTGAGGCTGGCCCACCAGGTCCTCCTGGAAAAAGAGTAAGTGTTTTTAATTCTCTATTTGAAATATCTGCTCTTTATTCACCATGTGTTTAAACTTATGTATATAAGTTATAGGCAGCATGTTCTAAGGATACTGAAAAAGTCTTAGAGTACTTTTTTAAAATGTATCAAAGTAGAAAATTCTTTAACCACTTCACTATCGTAACAAAAACAAGAAAAACAAATCCTACTCAGCTCTGTACTCTCCTCAGTGAAAATGTAGACTCATAACAAATTCCAGTGGTACCTTGAACATCAACTCCTGAGATACCATGTGGGGATAAGATGTCAACACTCCAGTGGTAACTTAAAGCATTGCAAAAGCCTGGATGCCATATCAATACAATAAGCTCAGGAATCAGTACATAATATTATATTGCTTTATATGGTCAAACTTCTCTAACTTGTGAACAAAATTTTAAGACAGAATTTTCCTGAAGAGCCATACCAACATACAAGTAGGTATTGTTAAAATATTGACTGCCGAAGAACTTAGATTTCCAAAACTTTTAAATTAAACTAAATTTAATTTACTTTCATATTTTGATTAATATAATAATTTTACATATAATGGGGTACATTATGATGTCAAAACAGGTATACAGCATGCACTAATAAAATCAGGGTAATTATCATTCCCCCTCCTCATCATTTATGTTTGGGAAATTGAGGCTCCTCTCATCTAGATCTTCATAAAAATATACAGTAGTTTTCTATGAACTATAATGAATGATACTGTGATTATTATGAACTATAGTCAGCCCACTATTCTATGAAACAACACTACAACTTATTCCTTCTACGAGTGTTTGGGTACTTGTTATCCAACCTCCCTTTACCCCTTCTCCCCTCCACCCTTCTGAGCCTCCAGTAATCACTATAGTCAAATCTGGCTTATTTTAGCTTTAGAGAAAATATGTGGTATTTTTCTTTCTGAGTCTGGCTTCTTTCACTTAACACAATGTCCTATAGTTCTATCTATTTTCCTATAAATGGCAGTATTTCATATTTCTTTATGTCTGAATAATACTCCATTACCTATATGCAACACATTTTCTTTGTCCCCTCATCTTTCTGTTAACACTAGTTTGATTCCATATCTTGGCAATTGTGAACAGGGCTGCAGTGAACATGGTATCTCTTCAGTATGCTGATTTCATTTCATTTGGATATACAAGCAGAAGAGGGATGGTTGGATTACATGATAAATCCTTTTTTATTATTTACTTTGAGGAATCTCCATAATGACTGTACTCAATTCTGTTCCCATGAACAGTGTGTAAGAGTTCTCTTTTTCCACATCCTTGCAGGATCATTTATTTTTTGCCTCTTCAATAATAGTTTATCTAAATAGAGTACAATTATGATTTTGATCTGCTCTTTTCAAGTATTTGTTGTCTATCTATATTGCTTCTTTTGAGAAATGTCTATTCAGACCATATACCCATTTTTAAAGTTGGATTATTTGTTTTTATGTTGTTGAGATTTTTAGTTTCTTACATATTCTGGACATTAATTTTTTTCAGATTAAAAGTTTACAAATATTTTCTCCCGTTCTGTTGGGTGTTTTTCCATTCTGTTCATTGTAGTTTCCTTTGCTGTATAGAAGCTTTCAATTTGATATAATCTCATCTGTCTATCTCTGCTTTTGTTTTCTGTATATTTGGAGTCATATAATAAAATGCCTATACCAATGTCTGGAAGAGTTTGCCGATGTTTTCTTCCAGTAGTTTTATGGTTTCAGGTCTTACATCTGGGTCTTTGATCCATCCTGAGTTGATTTTTGTAGAAAGTGAGAGACAGAGTCAAGTTTCAGTCTTCTACATGTGGATATCCAGTTTTCTCGGCATATTTTTTTAGAAAGATTTTCCTTTCTCCCAGGTATGATTTTGGGTACCTTCCTCAAAAATATTAGCTGTGTAGGGTTATTTCTGGGATCTCTGCTCTATTCCATTGGTCTGTGTATCTGTATGCAAGTACTATGGTGTTTGGGTTACCATAGCTCTGTAGTATGTCTTGAAATCTAGTATTGTGCTGCTTTCAGCATTAGGGGTGTGTGTGTGTGTGTGTGTGTGTGTGTGTGTGTGTGTGTGTGTGTGTGTGTGTGTGTGTGCGCATGCACACTGTTATTTTCAGTATTTCTTTGACTATTTGAGGTCTTCTGTGGTTTTATATGAATTTTAGACTTTTTCCCCTAGTTCATTGAAGAATATCATTGGTATTTTCATGGGGTTTGAATTGAATTTTAAGTTACTGTAGGCAGTATGTTTAATATTTTTTTTACCATCAGTGAAAATGATAGTTATTTCCTTCTTTTCTTTTTTTGAATCTACTCTCATTGTTTTGAGATTTTTGTTACAGAGGTCTTTCACTTACTTGGTTAAATTTATTTCTAGATATTTTATTTTTCTTCATAATTACTGTGAATGAGTTTGTTTTTAGATTTCTTTCTCAGCTAGTTCATTATTGGTATATAAAAATATTATTGATTTTTTAATGTGAATTTTTTATCCTGCAACTTTACTGAATTCTTTTATCCTTTCCTTATCCTTTTAGTGGTGTCTTTAGTTGTTGTTTTTTTTTTTTTTTTAAATATATGGAATCAGAAAGAATCATACTTTCTGCAAAAGGAGGTAATTTGACTTCTTCCCTTACTGTTTGTATACCTTTCATTTCTTTCCCCTGCCTAGTAGCTCTGGCTAAGACTCCAAATACTATATTGACTAAGTGGTGAGAGTCGACATCCTTGTTTTCTTCCAGGTTTTAGAAAAAATGCCTTCAGCTTTTCCCCATTCTGTATGATACTGATTGGGTGTTTATCATATATAGTCATTGTTATTTGTGTTGAATCTAACTTCTTCTATTCCTAGTTCGTTTAGGGCTTTTATAATGAAGGGACACTATTTTACTGATTTTTTTTTTATTTCCATTAAGATGATTCTGTTGGTGTGATGTAGTATATTTGTTGATCTGTGGATGTTGAAGCATCACTTGAACTTAGTGAATGACCTAGTTTTTCTTTTTTGCTGTGTTCTTGTTTGGTTTATTTTTTTAATATGGGTGATGCTAGACTGGTAGAGTGAGTTTGGAAGAGTTCCCTCCCTTTCAATTCTTTGAAATAGTTTGAGAAGATGTGGGCTTAGTTTTTCAAAAGTTTGGTAGATGTAGCAATAAAGCTGCCTGATCCTGGACCTTTCCTTTTGGGAAGACATCATTACTGATTTCATCTCATTACTTATTATTGACCTGTTCAGGTTTCCTGTGTCTGTTCTTTGCTTATCATTTTACTATTTTCATAATATAACAATGTCTATAGACCAACCTCTTGTAGCACCTAATAATTTTACATTGGACTGTTATTAAAAAGAAAGCAATCGATTTATCAAATATATTATAACTAAAATTTTCTGTTTATTGAAAAATATTAAAAAGATATGGAAAATAAAAAATTCAATTAGGAGAAAATATTTCTAACAGAGAAAACTCATGAAGAATAATTTTTTAGAATACCTAAGTATTTCTTACAAATTCTGAAAGAAAATATTCCAATAGAAAAAAATTCAGCAAGTTATGAGAAGACATTTGACAGAAATGTCCCACAAATACACAAATAAATGAAATGTTGTTGTTGAAATCAGGGAAATATGTGCTGAAATTCACATGGAGATAACAACCTATATTCACCAATTAACAAAAATTTACTTAACACCAGATGTTAGAAAAGATGTTTTCAGAAAACAATGGGGATCATCATTCACATCTATTCTTGGTTAATTTCTAATAGTCTTTTATTAGACTATTAAAACCACTTTAGAGAAATAGTTCTAAGTTGCTTAGTGGTTTCTAACCAACTTTTCCTACCAACTGGTAATTGCATTTCTGGGTACATATCCTGTATTATGTCTTGCACATGTTTACCAAGAGGGGCATATTAGAATGCTCATATTATCTTTGTTCAGAAGAATAACTATAGAAAAGATAAATGCATTTTGTTATATTCATAAATGAAAATATTTTATGGCCATGAAAATGAATATATTAGAGATGCTTGAATCAAGAGGGTTGAATCCAAAAACCTATTAAGCAGAAAATATATTACCAACTAAGATGGTTTGACATATTTTCTGAGTTTATGCTGGTGTGAAAATGTACATTCAGAAAATGTACAAACAGGCTTTCAAATTTTGATGTTTTCCTGGGCTAGTGATATGAATATCATAAAAGAGAATCATGGGCAGCTTCTGATGAGCAAAGAACTGGTACTCTATCAGGTATTATATTGCTAAACTATGATATAAAATATTAAATGCATTTTCAGTGTATGATATTTTCAATTTATGATGAGTTTATTGTAATAAAACCCCATTAGAAGTTGAGGAACATCCATATATGTACAAAATCTTGTACTGCAAAATAATATATTTCAAGATTTTGTTTATATATATATATATAATTTGCAAAAAAGTAAACTTGGTTAGTATTCAAACTACGTGGTAAAAATAGTAAAAAATGATAAAGCAATGATTAACAAAAGTTTAGGATGGTAGTTATTTCTGTACAACAAAGTGCGAAAACATGTAGAAAGTTAGTGATACTGAGTTGCATTATGTAATGAATTCCTATGTTGAGAACCTAAGATCATAGAGTCATTTTAAATAATAATTTATGCAAATATGATGGGCTATTTTAATCTATTTGTTACTTTGTTAACAAAATTAGAAGACTATGTATTCATGAATTATTAATGGAATGAGAAATATGGTAACTACACATTGCTTAAAGAGTGATTCACATGCATTTTGATATGATAGAATAATCAGCCTTAGGTCAGCGTGACTGAACAATAATAGCATGAAAGTTTTCTTCACTTAAAATGTGACATCATAAAAAATGTGACATCATTAAATCAGACCTGAATGCTCTTTAGAACAATGTATTAAATTGTTTCCTAAATTAGGTTGACATAAACTATTATGCTCATAACTGACTTTATCTGTTTTACATAGTAATTTATTTTCTTAGACAAAGTAAAATATATTTTGATGGGTGAAAATTATTCTAACAATAATAACCTTATTACTGAAATTATGATTTGCTTTGATATAATACTTGGAATTAATACTTGTAATCTTTTAAATTATAGTCAAACAAACTAGTTAATTTAGTCAAGAGTTCTATCGTAGCTTAAATAGGTCCTTTAGCTACAAAAACTATAGAAAAACAGGTATTACATAGTTCTTTTGCAACATGTGAACTGTCATCTTTCATATGTTAATGTCAGAAAGCAATAGTTTAGAATGCAGTTGCATTAGAATCAATCACACCCAGTCTCAAATCTATTTTGTTACCACAGAATGTGACATGGAAAAGTTAATTTCTTTGAGTCTCCATTTTCTCATTTATAAAGTGGGCATAATAACTAAGTTCAAAGCAAAAGTGAGGACTAAATTAAATTAATACTATGTATATTTAAAGCAGCAAGCCCAATGCCTACATTTTTCAGGAGTGCAAATAGAAGATAGATGTTACTGTCAACATTGAATAAAAGTTTCAAATTGTAGCATTATTCATAGATCTATTTATCATTAAATAAAATATATAAGTAAAAGATTAAACTATATCTAATTTTACAGCTATATAATTTAAAGGAAAACTTATTAGCAATAAGTAACTATAATAGACCAGCTTTGTTTCTTGTTGAATTTTTCATTTTCATTTGAATTTTATAGTGATCAATACTGAATTGAGCGGTGCACATATGAAAAAATTCAAAATATTAAGGAAATGCATTTTCAAAGCACAGAATATTGTAATTTTGTTGACCCAGTACATATTTATATTATTTATTCCTTTGTGTAAATTCATGTAACATATACTACAAAGGAATTTCCTTTGAGAATGATTGCAAAAAAGGGGAGAATTTAAATTCATAACAATTGCATATAATTTTTCATGAATTAGATTTATAAAACAAGAGAGATTCAGTACTAATATGAGAAATAATAATGGAATTAAACAGAGTTAACTGAGAAGAAAATATTTGGGAACTTACAAGTAGTGTGCCATTGTGAGGTCATTTTTCATACACTACACGTATGTGAGGTTACTTTTCTTTTTTTAATTTGGTCAAGTGAAGAATTGTTTTGCAATCTATTTCCCTTTAGTCCACCTGGAACAGGTAGTCTTAAGTAAGCTTTGTATGTATTTTGTGGAAGTTAACATTTCTCCTACCTTTAGCTTCCCTACTTTGGAAAGGTAGACCAATAATAATTTTGGTATAATATATATAGCAGATGTACCAATAACTAGAAATGTGTTCAAAATGTTATCATTTTTCTGTGAATTAATTTGACAAATAAATATTGATTGTAATGCTTTGAGTGGCAGTAACAGAAACAGCATTCTGATGGTCATTAAACAAGTAGAAAAATTATGTTGTTATTTGTTACTACATGTACCTTAGGTCATGCATTTATAATACTGGAGAATAGATATCTCTTTCCTTAAGGCACCAGAAGATAGTACAGCTTATATCAATATGCCTTGAAATGTTGACACTCAAGTTATCAAATCCCTTTACTGAAAAAAATTATAGAACTAAATAATTTTAACCTTACAAATTGAAAGTACACATATTAAATGGAATTTTAAAGTCCAGTTCATACTACCAAAGGAAAGTTTACAATAGAAATTAAAATAAATGGTATTTTTTGATTGAAGATAGTTAAATTGATTTAACTTTATTTTTTAAATACTCAAAATATTAGTGTTTTTAATACTGCTTAGGAAAAACTGTCCAAATTTTTTTCCTTTGTGGCTATTGGGAATTGAACCTAGGAACCCTCTGCCAATGAGCTAAATCTGCTGCTCTTTTAATTTACTTATTTTTTAAATTTTGAGATAGGGTCTCAGAATCACCCAGCTGGCCTTGAACTTGCAGTTCTCCTGCCTTAACCTCCTGAGTAGCTGTTATAATTTTTTAATGTGAAAAATAAGAACACTTGTTGGTTTAATACATGTGTAAATGTTTCCCCAAACATCTGATTGCACTCTAAATTTCAGCAGAGTTGATTTTACTAGTATCTGAAGTCAGACCATTCTCAAGTTCCTGCCTTTCTGTAAGTTTCCTCTTTCCTCTTCGCTCTCAAACCCCAACATAAGTATGCTTGCCAGTATTCTGCCCCTATGACCTGCATGTATGCCCAGACTCTTTGCTGTCAGCCTGACTGAACCACTAGCACTTCTCTGAAGAGGGCCATGCACTTTTCATTCTCTGCCTTTGTGTTTGCATGTAAATGTTCAGAAGGTAAACTGTTCTAAGGAAGCATCCCTCCCTCAGCTACACACACTGTAAGATTCAGATCAGAGATTCAATTTTTAGGAAAGCTCTCCCTACTGCCAAACTGTATCAGTGTACCTATTTTGTAAACCTACCTTGCCTTCATTTATTTTACAGTGTAGTCTGTTTATTAACTTTTATGTCTGTCTCTGTAACTAAATTTTGGAAACTCCCTTAGGATTGCAATTTTATATTTTATTTGTATTCAGCATGCATAGCACATTTCTGGAATGTAAGTAATATTTATATATTTGTGAATAAGTGGAAGAATGGATAAATTTTGGACATATTGTAAAATGTTAACAAGGGAAACATGATAATAATAGATATTTTGTAGGAATTATATTTTTCAAAGATAGGAAAATCCATTTTAGCAGCAAATACCAGTGAAGAATTAACTAGGGCCTCTTGATATAAACATAGGAAAAATAACCAAAAGAAGAATTTTTCTGTATGCATTGTTTTAGTCCATTTTGTGCTGCTATAACTGAATACCACAGACTGGATAATTTCAAAGGAACAGAAATGTTCCTTTGAAACCATGAAATGTTCAGGGTTCTAAGACTGGGAAATCTAAGACTGATGGTCTGCATCTGTCAAGGGCCCTCTTGCTGCATCACCAGGGCAGAAGGGCAGAGGTGGGAGGGTATGAAACATCACATGGGATGGATCTCATAGCCTCAAGTCCTTTTATAACCATTATAATCATCCATGAGACCATTAGGCCCCACCTCCCAATGGTTTTGCAGTACCAATTAAGTTTCCAACACTTGCTTTTTGAAGATGCATTTAAATCATAGGAGGCACAATGAGTTTTTTTCAAAGGAAATTTCCAACTTTCCTGGGAAAAGCAAGTCTGCTTTCATCTTAGTTTTTCTTAAAAAGTAAAATTCTTTGTCATTTGGGAGAAAATGAAATGAATAAATTAAAATGAGAAAATGACTGGAACAGCTATTTAATAAGGACTCACACAGTGACAGGTACATATAAGGAAAAGGTCCTTTTGAGGTGGAAAAACCCCATATTTTAATCATAATCTTTGTGTTGCAGTTCAGTTATGTTAAAACTCTCTAGGCTCTTCAAACTCAGATTTTATTTCTCTATCTTGGCATAACTTGCTGTATGGTTTGAGTTTTAAAAATCAACCATTGGTAAATCTATGCTATAAAGTTCATGTATTAAACGTAATCCTTTGAGTTTAAGGCTGCATAAATTTATGTCACTAATTTAAGGAAAAATCTTCATTTTCATGAATAAGGAATAACTTTTATTTTATTGAGCTCCATTGTTTGTTTCCAAATTAATAGTTACTGTGATTGTTTTATCTACTTTGCATTTGGTAGTATTTTAAATATCACAGCAAAATAATTAATGGCTCAACATTTAACAATGAGAAAGAGTCAAAGTTTATGCTTAACTGCAGAAATCTTCTTGCATAAATAATATGATGTTTAAAATATATGCTTTGAAATGTTATTTTATGTATTATTAAGAGCATATTGCTACCACCTCAAGAGATGACTGTATAGAATTTATACACTTCTTATATTGTTATTGAGGCACCATGAATGTCCAATAATAAATGAGGTTACAATGCTGATATTGAGAAAATAATTGCCAGTGTTGTCTTCATTATTCTTTGAGATAAAATGAGTCCATGGAATTCTCTAAGTTTGATGAAGTGTTTGATGTTTCATTTTAAATATGAATTTAAAAGACATGTGAAAGTCTTGCATGTATTCACCATTAGAATTTTATGACAACATCTGAAAATTTTTTTAAAAAGTAATTTCTCATTCTTCACCTTATTTTCACCAAATAACACCACATGGCTACTCTCTCCAGCTTCCAGCTCCAATCTTGGTTGATGCTTTTGAGCATAATCATTGAGATTACTGAAGTAAACAAATGAAAAACAAGAGGAACTGGGGAAGAAATGAAAAGCAAGTTCTAGGAGATCACCAAGTTCTTACTTAATCTTTCTGTACTTATTCTTTTGTATGACATCTTGAGTGTAAATTTTTTTTTCTATTTTTGCTCTAATGATAGTTTTTAAAAAGTGGTACTATTTTTTAATGTTACTTATTTCCATGAATTACATAGTTCTAGAGAAGGAAAATACTCAATGAACCATCATGATTATAAATGTTTCTTTAACTGGGACATGATCTTTTAAGAATGTGTAAATATATGGATGTTCTTAGATTAAGAAGGGGCCCACTCTGAAAACATACATAAGAATGGAAATAAAGTTTGGTACATTAAATTCATCCCTGACAATTCAACATAAGTGATATCTGAGTATTTTATATGCATAATAACTATCTTGATTCATCAGCATTTTTAAACACTTTATTTTTTACCATTAACTTACCTTGGCATTATGTGATTTTCTATACTCTACCCTGAGTTTTACTTTTAATATTTGTAGTGGAAACTTGTACGTGCAAATCATTTTAATTTTCCACACTGTGTTTTAAGCCAAATAACAATAGTAAATCACAATTTATTAGTCTGTTAAAATTAAATTGGAGTATTTGTAAATAAGTCCTGAATTGTATTATATGTAACACTTTTTTTTTTTTTTTTTTTTTTTTTTGGTGGTGCTGGGGATTGAACCCAGGGCCTTGTGCTTGCAAGGCAGGCACTCTACCAACTGAGCCATATCCCCAGCCCTGTAACACATATTTTAAGTGCAGTTTTATGTTTATAGGGTCCTCCTGGAGCTGCAGGTGCAGAGGGAAGACAAGGTGAAAAAGGGGCTAAGGTAAAATATATTTTATAAAAAATTATTTCAAAAACTTATAATACCTTAAACAGCATTTATTCCAATACATTTAAAAATAATAAAATGTGCTTTTATGATTACGAGTGTGTTTGCATACTTTATTTTCTAATAGGGAGAAGCAGGTGCTGAAGGTCCTCCTGGGAAAACTGGCCCAGTTGGTCCTCAGGGTCCTGCTGGAAAGCCTGGTCCAGAAGGTCTCCGGGGCATCCCTGGCCCTGTGGTGAGTGAGCATCTTGGCTGAAAAATGCTGCTTTGAAAATAACACCTATTTTCAATAAATTATGCATTAAAATGTTTCTGACAGCATATTTCATAAGTTATAGTGAGAATGTTTTTGTGGGAATTCAGTAATTATTATGTATAGATATTCTTGCATTATTTAAGTAAGTCATTTATTTAATAAATTCATGGTACAGTTCTAACTTGCAAAGGCAGAATAGGGAACTAAACTCGTAACTTCTCAATAACAAACTTTTTGTGCATTCCTCTGTGCACACATACAGATGCATGGCTGTATTACATATGGACATGTACATAGTCAAAATTTTAAGCACAAAATTGCTTACAATACTTGTAAATGTTTTCCGTGTAGTAGAAGTCACAGGAGATATGTGCTGCTTTCCTTTCTGCATTTCCAAAATTGAAAAAAATAATGCACAATCATTTATTAATAAAACATGATTCTTTTTTTCCTGTAGGGAGAACAAGGTCTCCCTGGAGCTGCAGGCCAAGATGGACCACCTGGTCCTATGGTGAGTAGCATCTTTTTCATTATTTGAAAAGAGAAACTTCCTGAAGCAAAATTGTTTATAAGCTAAAATTTCTGAAAGTTTAGATTCTAAGTCAGTTTGTACTTTATACAGTACTCAAGGAAGTATATTACTTAGACCCCAAAAGAGTAAAATATTTCTAACTGATAGATACATGGAAAAGACGCCACTTGATCAGAAGAGTGTTCCTTTTTTTTTTTTTTTTAACCTTTTGGATGAAAAAATTATTTCCCCTCAGAATAAAATGCCACTAACGGCCTTGCAAGTCATTTTCCTAGTACAGACAGTTCCCCAAAATCCATGCTTCCTGGTGCTTCATTTAAAAGAATAATGTTGGTACAGGCTTACAGTGACTCCTTGACCAAATAAGTGGTTCCTTCTGTGAGACATATTGGCTGAAAGATAAGACACTAAACCCCATTAGTGCAAAAAGATACGATTATAACCAACATTCAAGTTTAGTCGGTGTTATAAACATTATGTGCAAACTATAGGCTTGAGAAATGTAGTAAAGCAATTATTGACTAGCCTACTATTTAGAGATGCAGTTTATTGTAGCATCCAAGCTACCTTTGCTAAAATTTGGGCAGACAGTGAGAAAAAAGACATGATCTTTAAAATCATTGCTTAGTAGATGACTTGTTTGCTTTGTGAATGGATCAGTTTCACACTATAGATATTTTACCTTCACTATCCAAAAATAGTTATGTTAAAGGATTAATCAAAACAGCAAGTAGTATACACTGTACAATGCAAGTGTGGTGAATATTGGTTTAAATGGCCAAGTTCCTCCACGTAGTAATTTAAACCTTAGTCAAAAGCCTCTTGTCATGGATATATTATCTCAGAGGTGCATACATATCCAAAAAACCATCAAAACTCAGATTCACAATCATATTCAAGAGGGATTCCAGTCACGTTTTTTAGACAGTACCATTTCCCCTCACACATCATCAAGTATTTCATAAACGTTAAAGGTATTATTTTAAACTTTTGCTGAAGAAGTTAAAGATTACTTATTTGTTAACTGGATAAGTATCGTCAAATTGTAATTGACTTCAAGCCGGAGATTATCAATTGGGCACATAATCTCGTCCATATAGAAATGGGGTCCTGTCTGAAGCAGGATCACTCTACATCTACAGGACTCTTTAGGAAATATTCTTCTTTACTATGGTAAGTGCCTAACTGCACAGGGTCAGAGCCTGGAAGAAAAAAATACTCTACCTTAATGTCATCCTAAAATTTGCCAGAGGTTTTTTTCTTATTATTTCAGGGTTTTCAATAAGTATACTGACCTTTCTGCAGATGAAATAAAAAAGTACCATGCTGGAGATTTCCTTTAGCTAATATTAAAAATAAAACCATCAGGCATACCACCTGATTCCAGCTTGCAAAAGTTTGTACTTCTGACTCATAAGCAAATGTAAGTTTAGAGTACAAGGCTCTGAACAATTCAAACCCACTTAGGAACAGAAATGATGAACCTCAGAAGTAAGCCTACTCAATTCTCTGACTGCTGGTTTTGTTGGAGAATACTTATAACATGAATATAGTATAGCTTTTTCATAGCTTTGGGTAGTCTTGGCTGTGGTGTCTAATCTCTATGAAAATGTGCTTAGTCCATGAGGTGAGGGTGGATTGAGCAATCATCTCCAGAATGCTACTTATGGCAATTTAATGAGCTTTTTAACTCAGCTAAAAATTATTTATTATAATAGGTAATATTTTAATCAGAGTGAGAAGTAATTTATCATGGTTACTGTTTAATATCATTGACTAAATTCAAACTCTCTATTTTTCAAATACGTGCGCTGCCATTTACTTGTAGAATGACATTAGAAATATTGTTCTTTTCCCTCCCTCTTTCTCTCTCTTTCTCTCTCTCTCTCTCTCTCTCTCTCTCTCTGTGTGTGTGTGTGTGTGTGTGTGTGTGTTGTGTGTATTTCTCTCTAGTTTAGTTTCTTCATTTATAAAATGGGATTAAGAGCATCTGTTCCATGAAATGCCATAAAATTTAAATGAGTTAAATTTAGTTACTAACATCTTCTACCTCATGGAATTTTTATGCCTGTTAAATGAGTAATTTTTATACCACTAAACAATTGATGGGCACTAGTAATATAAAATAAAGAATTAAGTGAATAAAATAATGATAAATATTTTGAGAAACATCAGTTGTGTATTCCTTAGTGAAAGGAACTAATTTCACCTCAGTTTATGTGTGTGTGTTTGTATGTGTTATCAATAATCTGGTTTGGAAGATGTTGACTATTAGAGCAAACAGAGAAGGTCAATTTACAATTTCAGCAGTTAGAACATGTGATAAATACTATAATGGAATCAAACAGAGGATGATAAGTATACCCAGAATAAGACCATTTAAATAATTTCCACTCTGGATTCTTCCTGATTAGAAGTATGATTAGATTATGAAAGAAGGTAAAGGAGTTGTAAATGTGGATAAGATGTAGGAGGTGAGACTAACAGAGATGTGAAAATTTACGCAATTTATATTCATTCGGAAAATAATTCACATAAAATTGTTATGAATATAGCTTCTCCATATTTTATTTTTTTCCTTTAAATAAAGGAAAAAATTACCTTTTAAAATATTACCTTTTAAATATGTTTGCACAAATATTCAAGTCTAGCGAGTTTCAGCTTGTTACCGAGTTCTGAAGCTGTCTATTGGGTCTCTTCTTCTCTTCTAGAAGCTACCTGTAACTTCCTACAGCAGTTCCACTAGTCACTGCCACCAACGTCTTTCCTCCCTTTCCCTAGTGTTTAAATCTGGTTAGCTGTTCAATAAGTAAACTTATTGGCTTTCATCTTTCCAGATTGACTAGTACCTAATTAGACAATTGAACTCCAACAGATGATCCATCATCAGCATAGATAATAATTTAACAATTTTATAGGAATTTATGGAGATAAAATTCTTTAAAGTGAAATGAACAGATATTAAAACTCTAAAAATGATATTAGCTTGTTGTCTGCTCCACTCTATCTTATCCAGCTTTACTAGAGTTTTGTGGAAGTACTGTATATGTCTTTTACTTTAAAAAAGCAAAATAAAAATGATAAAATTAACTTAAACCTCTATGTATGCATTATCCTATATATGTGCAATACAACCCATGTGGTATGTATACAGATCTATATGGACAAGACTACATTTAGAATCCTCATATGGAACTTAGATCACAAAAGTAGAAAATGTAGGTGCAAATAGGAAGACTAAGACAATGATGAGCCTATAAACAATTCTGTTCTTATTTCTACTTTTAAGTGGAACTGCTGGTTCTTGAGTACAGAGTGAAAAGTAAATGTGAATAAGAGTGTTTAAAGAGAAAAACAGTGGTAACTAAATTCTTCTGCCTGCTACAGATCAAAATTAATGTGACTTAATAATAAAAACTAATATTTATTTGATCTTTTTGAAGGCAGAACTAACATTTAGTTTTAAGCTTTTATTTGTTTGCTTCATATTCTTTGAAAATCCTATTCATTCCAATGTAACGGAAATATTTATCATTATTTATCTTTGGACAAGTTTACTTTAATATTATTATATATTCCTTCTTTTAATAAGTGATAAGTAAAATGTCTGATAGCATTATTTTTCAAACATAAAAGCCTGAATAAAAACTAGGATGGGTTATTGAATCACAATTTATTTTTTTCTTAATGCTATATTTAAACTATGTGAAAGAGGATGACATGCTTGACATTTCATAATGATTAAACAGGTTGAAATAATAAAACACTTGTTTTCCCCCCAAATTAAATAATATCTCATGATTTTATGTTTTAAGAAAGTGTGGGATCTGCAGTTTCTTTAAGTTTCAGTACAGTAGAGCTTTGAGATGCAGATCAAGCAAATATCCATAAAGGATAATACTGCAGGGGGAATGTTGATTGTGTATTCTACACACTTAAGAATGTATGGTCCCTGTTTTCCATTTCTCTTTATTGCATATGAATTATGTATTTCCCTAGGGGTTTTCAATTTACAATATCCTAAAGAGGAAATAGAAAACATGTAACTTGGAATAACATTTTTATATGCAGAGTTGTTGTTTTTGATATGTTCCGAGTTCAGACGGGTATTTATAACTGCTCTCAATATCATAACATTATCAATTTCCATTTCCAGCTGATGAAAATACAAAATTGATTTTGCTGGCAAATTCATCCATAGACATAGTTTGTAATTTCATAAGAACTTATTAACTTAGAGGAATACTCTTAACTCCTTCATGAATAATTGTATAGAAAATATGTAAAATTCATTTGAAACACAAAATAATGTCTAGTATATTTCTTATGATGCCCTGAGGAATTATAATTACTATTTTCTTTTTGCTATTTTAACTTGTACTATCATAAGGATGAGAAGATGAGAGGTCCCCATCTGTATCATAACTAAAGCTAATGATAGTATTGATATTTGTGTTATGCTTCACTGTTTATTGAGTCTTGATAAGCCTGATTTTTCTTTCATTATCTCAATATTAAGACAACAGTTACTTTAGTATCTTTTATGAATAAAACTCAGAGGTATAAGATTTAGAGTTCAACATTTGTGACTACAACAGTAACTGAATATTGATGCCCAACAGGCAACATCTTTGTTTTCCCATTTACAGAAAAAATTTTGAAAAGTATATGGTATGCCTGAAAGTTTGAATATAAAATGAGAGGTGAAGAAAGAAAAAAATATATATATAGCCTCTTAAATAGTTTTGGGGTTCTTTGTTTTTGTACTAGTGGTTGAACCCAGAGGTGCTTTACCACTGAGCTATCTCCCTAATCTCTTATACTTTTTAAATTTTTGTTTCAGTTTCAGAGAATGTATGTATTTTTAACTGCCATATATCAAGTGTAGCTAATATTCTTAAATATTTCAAGTACATAGTTTTTTTATTACAATTAGTTTTTTGGCAATGCTAGGGATCAAACCCATGATTACATTTTTATTAGAATGATTTTCCCAGGCTTCTTTTATGCCTCTTTATTCTAATGCATAGTCTGACACCTGCCCTAATAGTTATATAAACTCTCTAAATGATTACCTGATTGCTTCCTTTACCCATTTATAGTATTCCTTTAAAATGGCTATTGGAGCTTCCTATAAAACAATTTTTTAAAATATGCTGTTGGGCAACATTACTTCCTTTTCACCAATCTTTTCTGATAAGACCAAAACAAGTAGATGCAAATTATGTACATTTAATTATAAAATTAGTAAGATGCTAAACTAATAAGTCATATTTTTATTTTAATATTCATCATTCTCTATGCTGCTCTGATGTGCATATTGATTATCTGGATTTAGGGTCTGATACCACAGAATAATGTTTCTTAAGCCTTAATGAGCATCAGATCTATGAAACAGATTACTGGATTCCACACACATTTCTGTATCCATTGATCTGGATAAGGTCTAATAATTTCTTTCTAAGAAGTTCACAGTTGATACTGATGCTGATGTTTGGATGACAGCACTTTGAGAGATTCATTACCATAGAATATTCTAATGTTCTTTGTTGTCGTTGTTGTTGTTTTGGGGATTGAACCCAGGGCGTTGCCCATACTAGTCAAGTACTCTGCCATTGAGCTGCACCCCGCACCCCAATTGGGTATTCCAATCTACGTGAAAGGGCAATGTCAAAATCCACCCTTAGAATATATTTAAAAGTGAATAGATAATTTTAAGTCTTCTTTTGTCTGTCCTTGGTTTAACAAAGCAGTACAATTGTTTATATTAATGCAAAAGAGAATCTAACTTAATTAACATAAACTTGTTTGGTGATTAATTTTCTTTCATTAGAATATCGTTGGATACATGCACATTTAAAACCGCATACTTTGCATAAATTTTTTTGTCTGTTAATAGAAGGATGTATGGAAATTGTCCATTTAATATAAATATTCCCATAAACTATGACATATTTCTCAATTCATATTTATTTAATCAGAATTATCAGTATTATGGTTGTATGGTATGGCTACATTAAACCAGGATGTTTTAAACATATAAATTTATGTAGAATTCTGAAAAATAAACTTTGATCATTATGGACTTGTTTTGAACTGAATATTCCCAAATCAAACTAGCTCTGTGATTAGTAAATATGATTTTTATATTTATGACTACTCTCTGTGTTTATTTGTTTCTTATTATTTAGGGACCTCCTGGTTTACCTGGTCTCAAAGGAGATCCTGGCTCCAAGGGTGAGAAGGTAAAAAGTTTAAAATATTGGTGTTGTTACACTTTTGATGCAATAATAATAGAAGTCATTACTTTACCGATTAAAACCTTTCAAAAGGAAATTTCAAAAGATAGCTTTGTCATTCTAACCATGAAAAGCTACTAACTCTCAGCTTCCCAGATGTGTTTATAGAAGAGAAAGTATGCAAAGTAATAGTGAAACATGTACCAGAATTGGGTGTTGCATCTTTTCAGCGTGCCCTTTTAGAAACCATATGGAGAAAGCATATGGTTGTACTAAAATAACTATTCACAAGATAAGCAGATGGAATAGCGAAATGACCACTTTTATGTTTTAAAACATAAAAATAATTTAAACTAGAAATATTCTTTCAAGTAGTAATCATATCTCCTAAAATTTATACTGTGTTGTTACTAAATAGAGAAAACAAGCAGTTTTTTGAATGGCATTAATATTGTTTAGATTATTTTAAATCTCCAAAAGTTTTTTAAAACCGCAAAGTCTCTGAAGAATAGAAAATCATTTTGTATTAATTAGATGCTTATTAAAATAATGCATTTCCCATTGTTATATCATCAATATTACTTATTGATATATTGTTTTTTTAAGCTAGAGGATCCTCACATGAAGCACTGAGGATGATATTTTAGAAAACATTCATCTACATAATACACCCAAACCCTAATAAAGGTTGCACTTAATGTTAAGTAGCAAAAATCCTGTGAAGCAAGGAGAGAGGGTTGCATCTTAACTTTATATTCCTTTAGAAAGGTTATTTAATTATTGATCTACATTTTAAATTTTTTATTTTATAATTAATATGCAAATGTTTTGACTAGGGCTTTCGGTTTTGTAATGGTTATAATTTATGTATTACTAAAATTTTTCTTTCTTCCCTCTTCAATGGGCATCCTGGTTTAATTGGCTTGATTGGTCCCTCCATGAGAGCAAGGGGAGAAGGGTGACAGAGGACTCCCTGGAACTCAAGGGTCTCCAGGAGCAAAGGGGGATGGGGTAAGTAGAGGCACGGATGCTCTTACCTTCTCTCTTCCAATAATACACACAGACTTGCACATATCTCCTTAAGCGTGACCAAAGAAGTACTTTAGAGCAGTCTTTCCTTGGTGGTTGGTTTTAGTGAGTGTTATTTTCAAGTGATTTTATTGACATTAGAATAAATAAATTAAAACTACGAATTGTTAAAATCATAAAAATTATAGTTTAGTATTTGCACAAATATGTATTGAATCTTCATCATATACAAATTTATTCTGAGTGCTGCAGGAATATAAAATATATATGTATGCAATCTTCATACTACAGATATTTAATAAAAAAGCTATTTGAGCCATCTATTTAGCATCTCAATATCCATAGACAGTGCACCAGGTGGAAAAAATTCAGATTACTTTCTGAAAGTTATTTCTCAGCTTCACAATGGAAAATTTTAGGCTATTCTTAGGCATTTTTAAATTCTATACCTTTTGGAATGTGTGTTGTTATGCAAACGGAAATGGAATTGCTGAGGAAAACTCAATAAATTCGATGATTCTCCCTCTAGGGAATTCCAGGTCCTGCTGGTCCCATTGGCCCACCTGGTCCTCCAGGCTTACCAGTAAGTGCAAGGCAAAGCAATCTTATAAGGTAGAGTTAAGCTCTGAGTATAACAAAGAGGTACAGATGCTGCAGATTTTTATCTCTGCTTTTGTCTTTGCATTTTCTAGGGTCCTCAAGGTCCCAAGGGTAACAAAGGCTCCTCTGTAAGTACTTCTCCCCTTGATATTTTAATTTTTCAGTGAAGTCCATTAAATTACTTCGTTTTCTACTTATGTTCACTTTTTCTAACAGGGACCTGCTGGCCAGAAGGGTGACAGTGGTCTTCCAGGACCTCCTGGGCCTCCGGTAAGTGCATGTTAACAAGAATGATGTTCTGATAACTTACATCTGGAGACTGGCAGTGATTTGTTTCCAATTATAAAATGAATGAAAACAGGTACTGTCCAAACTTTTGATTTTATAACAAATGTAACTATGTCAATTAAGTAATAAAGTCTACATGCTAAAACCAATCGATGAATTGATTTGACTCTAAATAAGGAAACCTTAATTATATAACAATCTTATACATAATAATATGATTTTTTTTTCAAAAGAATCTTATGATTTTTGTGTATTTTAATGAATTCAATAGATTGTATGACACAGAGATACATTTACCTAACTTTAGGAATAAAGACAAAAGTTCAGTTGCTAGGCATTGTCTTTTCTAATGAATATAATTATCATAATAGAAGAAAAATAATAGCTACCTTTATAAGTACTTATATTTACCAGACTTAAACACTACTAAAGGTAGAATTACAATGTATAAGTATATGAAAGAATACTTAGTTGTCTTTCTTGAGTTAAAATTTTCCAATTATGTGTGTATTAGTTTTCTAAGACTACCATAACAGCATACCGCAAGACTGAGTAGAAATAAAAACAGAACATTGAATCTCACAGTTCTGGAGGGTAGGAGTCCTAATCAAGGAGTCAATAGGGCTGTTTTCTTCTGAGGGGTGTGGGAGAGGAATCTGTTTTGAACCTCTCTCCTTGATATTGTCTTCCTTCTATATGTGTCTCTGTGTTCAAATGTTCCATTTTTATAATAATGTCCGCCATGTTGGATTAGAGCCCACCCCAATGACCTCATCTTAACTCTTTCCATCTCACATGACCCTATTTATAAATAAATTCTCAAATTTCTGAGGTATCAAGAATTATGTATTCAACATAGGAATTATTGCATGGTTCACTATAACATTATGGATTTACTATTTGGTGTGGTTCTACTTTTGTATAGACAAAAATTGAAGTCTGCCTCTCAGTGTTAATTTATAAAGATGTAAGTTGTAGATATTGAAGCACACTGTTTATAAATTTTCTATGTTTCAGAATATAAATTTTTATGAAATATACATCATTAGGTAGTATAAGAGCTTTAAAATGTTGTTTTAATCTGTAAAAATATTTTTGGGGGGGGCATGGGGTATGGGAGATTGAATGCTGGACACTTAACCACTCAGCTACATCCCCAGCCCTTTTTTATTTTTTGTTTTGAGGCAGGGTCTTGCTAAGTTTCTTAGGATCTTGCTAAAATGCTGAGTCTAGACTCAAACTTTCGATCTTCCTGTCTCAGCTTTCTGATTTGCCGGGATTACAGGTGTGAGCCATTGCATTCAGCTGAGACTTTACATAGTTCCAGAAATACTGTGTAAATGAGTACTACTCAGAAAATCAGAGAGTACATATATAACATGTCAACAGAAAACTATGCTAATGTGTAAAGTGCCAGAAATATGACTTGTGCACCTACCTCCATATCTACACCACATATTTGCAAAAGAAACTACAAAATTAACATGTATATGTATGTATTTATATGATCTTTTCACTTATCATTCTGTAGCTACAGGAAAACTAAACCAACTATAATTTCTTCTAACCAGAACAAAACCAGCAATAACGAAATCTGCAGAATACTCTACTTTATGGAACACTCACATATTTTACACTCACTTTGTCTCCTTTACAGGGTCCACCTGGTGAAGTCATTCAGCCTTTACCAATCTTGTCATCCAAAAAAACAAGAAGACATACTGAAAGCATGCAAGATGATATGGGCGATAATATTCTCGATTACTCTGATGGAATGGAGGAAAATTTGGTTCCCTCAATTCCCTGAAGCAAGACATTGAGCATATGAAGTTTCCAATGGGTACTCAGACCAATCCTGCCCGAACTTGCAAAGACCTGCAACTCAGCCACCCTGACTTCCCAGATGGTATGTTAATAATACATGACAAAGCAAATGTACTGATTTGCTAAGTTACTGAAGTGCATTGTGAGCTCGTTAATTCTAATTAAATGTTTAATATACTGTCTAAATAAAATTAGAGCAAACAATTATTAATTCTACTCTTGTAGACAGAAAAAGTCATTTACACTGTGTAATTCAAGGTCTTCTTTGGAAAATCCTTGTCTGTTAAATAAGGTTTCACTGAATTGTGACAAGATGATTTTTAGATAATGATTGCTCACACAAATGTTCTTCACCTTGTAAATAACTGAGAATGGATATTATGTGTGAACTCATAGGTGCATATCACCATACAATTATTACTGACTTACCAATTTACTTTATATTAATATAGTATGTTAAAACAATTACATTAATATTAATTAATATTTGCATGAATATGATCAAGTACTTTGCACTAACATGGATAATATGAATATGATTAAATAGCATAACATGAATATTTGATCTATCAGTTTAGCAAAATTTGGTGAACAGAATACTTAGGCATTGGGATAACGGGGCAAAAATTTTTCTTTCATTGATCCACACATATACTGTACAACTGTTCATGGTTTGTTTAATAATTATAATCAGGATAATTTATTTTGCCTAGTTCTTAGCAAAACCTATACACATCTATTTCTGAGAAGGAAAAAGTTTCAGCTCTGCTAAGGTAGTTGATTAAAGTCATCATTACTTAATTAAAATGGGTGGATATTTATCTGACTTTAAACCTTCTAATTTATACTGAAATACCTTACCTCCCCTTTTACTTCCAAGAAAATATTGTTTTGCACTATCAATCACTGAATTTTATAAATGAGATCTAACACCATGAAGATAGCAAAGTCTAAATTAATTCCTAAGTAGCCACTATAAAGGAAAAATACCATAAAATTGTACTATCCTAAGCATAAACAATTAAAACTAAAACACACAGTTGTTAAGGATTCTGTGCAAACTGATGATTCAAGGTCTTCCAATTTATGTTTATTAGAAAAAGATATGTTTAGTTCTGTGATTTATAGAGATTCTTACTTTTAATTAGCATAACGTACACAAAGGATTTAAATGATTTAGCTTGAGCCTGTGCTAGAAAATTTCCCCTTTTACTTCCAAATTTAAATATACTTGACCAATCAACAAATTTCCACTAAGGTTTTTATGACATTTAGATGAGAATACAGAGAATACAACTAAATGCTATGATTTCTTCACTTAAGATCAAAATGAATAAGGTAATCATACAAATTTGAAAATCAAATGTAAGAGCAGCATTACTAAATTATAAAAGCACATATGATTTAGAACTAGAGAAGTTAAAAAAAGTATTGTAAACTTTAGGAGTGGTAATCCCATTGTGGGCTATGGTTTCCAGTAGTTTCTGTACAACTATCTTCTTCATTAATTCTTCAGTGTGACAACTAAATAAGATTAATATTGATTGACTGATGCCAGGCACTGCATTTCATACACACATTCGTAGATGAACAGAAAGAATAATGCTCTTGACCTATTTATTATCTAACGGTATAGATAGGAAAACCAAAATGATTAGTAATAGCATATTATGACTGTTATTATGGAAAAGTAGACATTTATTTAACTAGGGGATGATTCCATTTTGGACAAATTCAATGTTAATATTTGAGGAGGTAATATGTAAGCTGAAACTTTAAAAAGATAGTCAGTCATGCTCAGAATCAAGCGTATTCTAGTCAAAAGGTGCAAAACATTTGCAAAGCTTTGAAGAAGACAAGATCTTGATGTTTTCATGGAATTAAAAGGAAGTTGGTTGTGGCTGAACAATAGTGAGCGAATTGGAAAATGATTTAAAGTAGTTTTGGAGGGAAGTAAAATGAAGTCAAGGGAATTGGTTAAGAAACTCCTGGACTAGTCTGGACAGGAGATGACAAAGGGCTCATTTAGAGATATGGTAGTAGAATGAGATATGAATAAATTAGAGATAAATTGAACATAGTATCCACAGGATATTGGTCCATTGTATGAACAAAGATATCTGAATAAGTAAGCTATAAATATATTATTTGAAAGAATATCTAATGACCATGTTAATTGAATAAAATGAAATAAAATTGGTTCCCATAAAATTCCAAATAATACATTCTTTAAGAACATATAAAAATATCAAACAGTTATCTCTGGTTGATAAAATTTTAGATGATATTTGTTTTCTTGTATATTTTTCCTGAGAATTCCAATTTGTTTCAGATGGAATGTATTGGTGCTATAATCACAAAAAGTGTGAATGTTTTTGTTAAAATCTTCAAGTTACTACCTGACAAACAGAAGATGTTATTAATTATTAAAGTACTTTCCCTGCTTTTATATAGTAGAAAGTAAACATGAATGTGACTGAAGTTTTGAGAGTTCCAGTACTAAACTCAGTACCAGAGAGCTTTAAAATGCTGAAGTTCATAAACCAGTGTATTCACATAATTCAAATCACATTTGAAATAAGGTGGCAGCATGAAAATGATCTGAAGAAATCAAAGTAATTGTCACATGCTTATCAATTTTATCTCCTAATAATTCTTGTTAAAAAAATATTTGTCAACTATTCAAAGAATAACTTTATGTCACTCCTAATATTGACCATCTTTACTCACTAATCCAAAAATATTAACCATGATTATTTACACATAAAATTTGTTCAGCAACATTGCATTAAAGGCAATAATAGCAGTTCATATTTAAATATATAAGGCAGTTATCCTTCTTAGGACCCCATTCAAAGAGGAAGCATATTTACTACAAAAAATTTTTGTATAAGATAAGGTGAAGGTATGATTCCTGAGCCTAAGTAGGTACTCCATTGTTACAGATGAGTAATGAGGTGAAAATGGAATTTTACACTCATACACTCATATTTCTAAAACAAAGTACTACATAGTAGATTGGGCTCAACTAGATCTGATCCCATTATGCGTATATTATTATACATGGATTAACAGAATGTTATTATTTGAAGAGGTGACAGACTAATACCTAAAAGTGATTGGTATGCTAGAACAAAAAAAAGTATTTCAGATATGGTTCCTTTACAAAGATTTGAGGCAAAAAAGACATAAAGTCACTCCTACTAATCAAGTATATACCTTAATATGCCTAAAAACAAAAATGTAGGGAATCTGCGAATATTGACTTCCTTATTTCTCTTTAATAAAATTTAATATCTAATGCATTTAATATTATTGTTAATGAACTTATATAGACCTGCTTTTTTCCTACTTGTAGGTGAATACTGGATTGATCCTAACCAAGGTTGCTCAGGAGATTCCTTCAAAGTTATTGTAATTTCACATCTGGTGGTGAGACTTGCATGTATCCAGACAAAAAGTCAGAGGGAGTAAGTACCAATCTGCTTTGGTGGTGAATGTTGACAGTTCCTGCCATGTTTTGCAATATTGAACTAAACATGAAAATTATACTGTCATATTTTCATTTATCTGCTTTTCTTACAGGGTAATTAGAGCATTTCATTTGCATAAACATGAATAAGGCACCAGAGTGACGCATAGAGTTAACAAATACTTCTTTCCTTTATTTTTTGCCCAGATGTATTCTTTAGGCACCTGCTTGCTCTCTAAGATTCTATGACTTCCATCACACGTCACAGCTGAATTTCAAATTTTAGTGCATATATAGTATTCTTATGCCCAATTATCATATGGTAGCACTCACAGCTGCATATTATGCTCAAAATGCAAAATTTTATAAAGAATTTGTCTTTACATAAAAATAAGAGTATTCTCTAGCACTTCCATGTTTTAAATGTTTAGTGTCTTCACACATACTCCATGCTTTTCACCTAACAGTATCAATATACTTGAAGTTCTATCTTTAAAGCTACATGCAAATCATTAATATAAGGAAAGATTTTTCATTAGCATAATTGTATTTTCCAAACATTTTGTAAGCAAGACATTTTATCTTTATCATATTCATGTAATAAATCTCATTTTCTTAGTAAATGGTGCAGGCTTACAGAGGTAAAGGAAACTCCATAAGGCAAAGCAAGTAACTTTATGTGGTGATATATCTTTTTAGGAGAAAATTTAAGTTTGTGACATCAGAATGATATAGTAGGTCAGGAGAGAAAGCAACTTCCTTCTTCCCAACCCCAGCTTGTCATATGGCAATCATAATAAATCTCCTGTAGCCCCCAAAAAATGCATGAACAAAGGAAAATTCCAACCCCTCACAATGATGATTCAGATTCCCTAAGGTAAAGTCTTATAAACTGATAATTTACTAATCTTTACAAATAAAAACATAAATACAAGTCTACAAGAGATTCTTCATATTCCCAGAAGGAATGATTCATCTTACTTTCTACCAATGACTTTTCTGGAACATCTATCTGCCCTTAGTTACTAGCTAAATATTTTCAGAATGCCTCCTTTGATACGCAGTGCTGTTACTTGCCTTATTGGTTCATGCTGGCTGGGATTTGGAGGATTTCTTTTGTGAGAAATTACCTGAGAGTTCTACTGATGTCCCCAATCGCTCTCAGTCTGCCTTTACCAAATTGTTTCTCCCCATTTATTTTTACAGCACTGAAGAGATCATGAAGAAAATGATTCAATGTTTATGACATGCAATTCATAGATCTATCTCAAATGTTGCTCCTTGTCTCATTTTGTCTATTATAGACCAATACTATTTTAAAAGCTCTTTAGCTCTTAATCTTAGTGAAATTTATTGATATGGACATAAACAATACTATTCATAAAATTTACCTAACTTCTAATTTTCCCATTCCTTTACAATAGGTAAGAATTTCATCATGGCCAAAGGAGAAACCAGGAAGTTGGTTTAGTGAATTTAAGAGAGGAAAATTGGTATGTTAATACCTCAACAAGAAATGGTTTATCAAAAACTCCATAAGTAGAGCTTATGTGTTCTCCAGTTTGCTCCATTTAGACCACTATGGTATCCTAAAGCAGTTTAATTTTGTTTGTATTAATATATCTGGAAGTATACTAAATTTACTGAAAAAAATAATCAAATAATACAGTTCAAGACTGAAAGTCATCATAAAATGAATTTTGCTAAAATATCAGCAAAAGTATATAATATCCATTTAAAGTCTTTGACTATCACTGTTTCATTTTCTGTTACTAATTTGTTCTTTTTTCTTCATTTCATTAAGAACTTTTAGCATGTACAGTTATTTTTTTCTAACTGTTATCTTTGGGAATATAGTAAACAAACCTACCTTTTTTTTATTATAAGCCAAATGTAAGGTGTATTTCCGTACAATTAACAGCTTCCTTTAAAATTTTTATAAAGATATTTTAAGATTGGATCTAGACTAAAGTCATATTAAAAACAGTTTAAAATATATGTTTAAATTACTTTAATTAGGAGTTAACCAAATTTAAGTTTCCCACTTATCCAGATAATTATTCAATTAATTAATATTCTTTTTCAAATGCTATTATTTTCCACTGGTGAAAATTTATACATTTATTGTTCCTATATAAACATACATATTAATGACTCATAATTCTCTAGTTTAGGCTTCAGGTTAGATATTCACACTGTGCTACATTCTTATTTGTGTATGAGTTTTAAAAAATACATAGAACCCTGTGGTTTTGTTTTGTGCAGTTTTATTTTCCTTAGAGTGCTTTGCCAAAGGAAATTTTTTCCTCTAAACTCATGAGGCTCCTCAATATCACATCTGTTAGTCAGTAAGGAACAGGTAAACTTACTATAAGGAGGAAATCAGATTAGTTGCTCTTGCATTGCCTTAACCTATAAATCCGAGTGGATTTGTAATTTTTTAAATTTAGGTTTATGTGTTTCTCTTAAGCTCAGTTATATTAATTATACCCAACAAAAATTTTGTGAAGATGATGTAAGACAAATCTTAATAATTTACATCTAAAATTATTTTCCTGCTATAAATACAAAATAAATATTGATTCAACAATTATTAACTCCGGTTGTCTCTGGCATTAAGCTGGATGCTAGTGATAAAACTGTGAATATACATACTATCTAAGAATGAACTGAGACTCTGTTTTGAAAATTAGAAAACCAAAATGCCTTGGAAGATTATGGCCCCAAAATAAAAAGTTCAGGAGTACGATCAAAGAACTAAACCAGGTAACCTTTGCATCGCACTGGGATTCCTCGGTTTCATTGTTTCACCATTTTACAACTTAAAAAAAAAAAAAAAAAAAGTTGTGAAAAATAATGAAGTGTTTTCTTCAAAGCAGAATCAATTTTTTTTTTTTTCTTGCAGTGTTTACTGATTAGGAAACAACAAGTAGTAGTTAGAGTAACCTAGTTGGAGATAGTCCTGAGTTCATAAAATCCTGTATCTGAGTATTCTGACCTCAATTCACACTGTTTCTCAGTTGGTTAAAAAGGACTTGTCATCTACATGCTTCCAGCATCACAGTTTACTGTCAACAGTGATTTTGTTTTTTGTAGTATAAAAGAGAAAAAAAAAAAAGTCTTTATGTGTTTTTTATTCTTTTATTCCCAGCTTTCATATTTAGATATTGAAGGCAATTCCATTAACATGGTGCAAATGACATTCCTAAAACTCCTCACTGCCTCTGCTCGGCAAAATTTCACCTACAACTGTCATCAGTCGGCTGCCTGGTATGATGTGTCATCAGGAAGTTATGACAAAGCACTTCGGTTCCTGGGATCAAATGATGAGGAGATGTCCTATGATAACAACCCCTACATCAAAGCACTGCATGATGGCTGTGCGGTGAGTGGATCTTGCTTGTCTTCTTCCTCAGAGATGAGACGCAGTCTGTAACAACCTCAGTTTGATTCTAAGCTAGATTTCTGTCATGAAATGGCTGTCAGTCAGTAATAAGATTTGATGCTTGACACTGACATTAAGATACAGAGTTTTAGAGACCACTACTATTCACACACAGGTATGCACACATGCAAACACTGAAATATACACAGATAAATTTTTTTGTGTGTGTGTTTTCCTTTTTATTTTTATTTATTTTTTTAAATTATTTTTATGTAGCTTTTAATTTTTTACAGACTGCATTTTGACTCATTGTACACAAATGGGGTACATAATTTTGTTTCTATGGTTGTACACAATGTAGTAACTTTAGAATATGTAGAAGAAAATGAGAGGGAAGGGGTATGAAAATTGGTGGAATGAGACAAACCTACTTCAGAATTGTTAAGATCTCTGATTTCAGAGTGCTAGTACCATGATTATGAGTGGAAGTGCAGTTCATGAATGTACTGTATTATTTAAATGATCACTTTAACAAGTTTTATCTATTTATGCATTTCTCCATGTGAGGCATTAGCAACAGACTTTCATAGCTAAAACCTGCTTGTCTAGAAATTTATTATTCTGCTAAGCTAGAAAATATCCATCCATATCTAAATAAGGATATCATAAATGCTATGAAATTTATTACAAGTATATTCTCAAAGGGAGCAGTTTCAGTATTTAAGTACCTTCTATACCTCATAATTATAGTCTTTTTTTCCTATGTTCTTCTGATCTCTACTAACCATATCCTGTAGGATTCATAATATATTCTCAAATTATTGGATGATTTGTTATGTTAAAGAGAAAGTGAATTTGTATTTCAGTAAGAAACAATTTGAAATGTCTAATCAATAAATTTATCATAATGTAAATATTAATGCATACAAAACATGATTTGTTAGGAAACACACAGACAACAGTTATGATGGTTTTGCAGTAAGCTAACTTGATGTGCTATCTCTAATTAACCCAGGAGAAATTGTAACATCAAGCCTATCTGGTTCTGTCTCCTCATCTGAGAAATAAAACACTGAATTCATTAATAAAAAAGTTTCTTACTCATATTAAAGTTTTTCTTTGTCTTTTAAACAAGACAATAAAGGAAGACAATAAAGGAGGGACTACTCTAAAATCTGTGTTTGTAAATTAAGGCAGATTTACATCTGCAAAATGTCATTTTTCTGTTCTAATACTCATTCAATTTTTTTTTTTTTTTTTTTTTTTTTTCCCTAATAGGGTGAACCGGGAGAAGCAGGGAACCCAGGGCCTCCTGGAGAAGCAGGCTCAGGTGTAAGTACCGTCTTATTGTCAATATGGGATATTATTTGAGAATTTCTTTAAAGCATTTTAAATATGTAACTTAACTACCAGTAATGATTTAGTTTTTTTGCTTTCCCTTTTCAATTCATTAAAAGTAATCACAAATGCAGAGACTTATTGTTTAATATCTTTGCATACCCTAGAGTATTTTGATTCACAAAGAAGTTAAAAAATAACAATTTGCACAAGTGAAAGCATTAATTACAACCCTAGGCTGTTTACGGTTTGCATTGTTTTACTTTTTACAATGCTCAAAACAGACCCTCAAAGAAAATAATTGTCTGACTCAATATGCTGAGGTTAAAAACTGATTTAAAGCTTATAAAGTATCTATTTGTTTTCTTATGTTATGTAGGGTCCCAAAGGAGAAAGAGGAGAAAAAGGAGAAGCTGGTCCACCTGGTGCTGCTGGACCTCCTGGTGCCAAGGGGCCACCAGGTGATGATGGGCCCCAAGGGTAACCCGGTGAGTAGTTTAATTCCCTTTAAAGTGGCATTTATGCCGAACTCACTTTGGAATGTTTTATAGAAATATTAGAAACGTGGTTGGCGAAGCTGACTTTTCTTCATTTCATATCATAAGCATTCTTAATTAATTTCACTTTTAAAAAAATTTCTAGCAGGAGAAGAGAAATATTCTCCATAGACTTTGCCATGACGTTAACCTTTTAAATTTCAAAATGTCCTAACATAATTTTTTCAATTATTTATTTTCCTTCAAAAACCTCATTTTTCCTGTTGGCTTTCCTGGAGATCCTGGTCCTCCTGGGGAACCTGGCCCTGCAGTAAGTATCATGAAAAAAAATGTAAGAATGATTTTGATAGGGATGTTTCTCTTGTTAATAATGGAAGAAGATTCTTCATTACTTAAATGGACTTTCAAAAGCAGAAAGAGCAAGAAAACAAACAACTACAAGAAAATACATGCAGTATTTATTATTAGATTATTATACCTTCATATGTGATTATGCTCTTCATTTAAATTAGTTGTTCAGCCTTACTAGATTGTACAAGTTACCTGTTATTAAAGTTGCAGGATTGCTTTTCCCTGTCTCTTTTGTAATGCAAATCATACCTCCAACTGCACCATATCTATTCCTGGCCAAGGATGAACTTGCCTTTCACACTAATTGCCTCTTCTTCCTTGCCTTATATCAAAAGCAGACTGTATTTTCAATTTGATGTAGCAGCAGTTTCATTTATCTTTATGGAGAGAGTAAGAGGCACCACAGTCCAGAAAGGAAGTATAGCAATTTTATTTGTCCATCTGATAATTTATCTCAAGAACACACTAAGGTAGTCTATTAAACTTTTTTTCCCTGATAAAATGAAATGTAGTGAAAAATGTCTGGATTCATTTTCTATTGCCGATTAGGGTCAAGATGGTGTTGGTGGTGACAAAGGTGAAGATGGAGATCCTGGGCAACCGGTAAGAAAACCCATTAAGTTTTTTTTCATCTTCGCACACTCTCAAGTTATTTTAAAGAAATGATCGACCTTTCAAAAGCACAGCTCATTGTGTGTACATTTTTCCAAAGAAATATTTGAATTCCAGTTTAATCTTCGGAATGTTTATCTCCTGAGATGTATCAAAAATATAATCAAAGTCATAATAAAAAGTGCAGTCATAGCATACTAAGGATTTTGTCATTGTATATCAGATTCAGTTATCCATTCATTTTGTTAAATAAAAAATCCTTTTTTGTATTTCTTCTTTTTAGATATAGATGACAGTAGAATATATTATGACATGTAACATATGCATGGAGTATAACCTGTTGTAATTAGGATCCCATTCTTGCTGTTGTACATGATGTGGAGTTTCATTGGTCATGTATTCATCTATGAACTTAAGAAAGTTACATCTGAAAAATACAAATAAGACTGAAAGGAAGAAAATGTACTTAGTCACTTGTCATTAGCATGAATTATTTCATTTTATTAACTGGACTTAGCATATATAATATCTTTTTTAATTTTTTCCTCTCTCTTTCTCTTTCTCTCTCAATTTGTGAATGAAAGTGTGTGCTTTGGCCACAAAAAGAGGGCACTAACTTAAGTAGCTCCTGAAGATAACTGTAGTCCTAACAGTTTTTTCTTTAGAGCCATCTCCATGAAGTATTTGCAGGCTTCTTCTGTGTAGATGAGATTTGTGGATCAAATCCTGGCATATTGTGACTATCTGGCCATGGCAATGCTAGCACTACATAAGTAATTTATAGGTAATAGCTTTATAGTTTCACAAATTTATGTGATCTGGATAGAATTATTAATTGTATGAGTCTATTAATTAGTATATTGGTTGAATGTTTGCCAAATAGAAATGAGTACTTTTTAAAAGTATAGAGTTTTACATAGAAAGACTCTGGTTCACTCTCCTTTAGCTATGAAGATTACCATATGAATTTACTAACTCAATTTACAGATATCTAGAGTAAATTTAGATATCTGAAATAAGGCTGAATTTTTTAAAGGAAAGATTTGTGGAAATGAGTAAACCAGGTCTATTTCTGTCCAGATTTTGAGAAATTATGTAGACCATAAGATAATTCCCAATTTCTTAAGAGGTGACTTTCATATTTACATACATATTTATTTATAGGGTCCTCCTGGTCCATCTGGTGAGGCTGGCCCACCAGGTCCTCCTGGAAAAAGAGTAAGTGTTTTTAATTCTCTATTTGAAATATCTGCTCTTTATTCACCATGTGTTTAAACTTATGTATATAAGTTATAGGCAGCATGTTCTAAGGATACTGAAAAAGTCTTAGAGTACTTTTTTAAAATGTATCAAAGTAGAAAATTCTTTAACCACTTCACTATCGTAACAAAAACAAGAAAAACAAATCCTACTCAGCTCTGTACTCTCCTCAGTGAAAATGTAGACTCATAACAAATTCCAGTGGTACCTTGAACATCAACTCCTGAGATACCATGTGGGGATAAGATGTCAACACTCCAGTGGTAACTTAAAGCATTGCAAAAGCCTGGATGCCATATCAATACAATAAGCTCAGGAATCAGTACATAATATTATATTGCTTTATATGGTCAAACTTCTCTAACTTGTGAACAAAATTTTAAGACAGAATTTTCCTGAAGAGCCATACCAACATACAAGTAGGTATTGTTAAAATATTGAGTGCCGAAGAACTTAGATTTCCAAAACTTTTAAATTAAACTAAATTTAATTTACTTTCATATTTTGATTAATATAATAATTTTACATATAATGGGGTACATTATGATGTCAAAACAGGTATACAGCATGCACTAATAAAATCAGGGTAATTATCATTCCCCCTCCTCATCATTTATGTTTGGGAAATTGAGGCTCCTCTCATCTAGATCTTCATAAAAATATACAGTAGTTTTCTATGAACTATAATGAATGATATTGTGATTATTATGAACTATAGTCAGCCCACTATTCTATGAAACAACACTACAACTTATTCCTTCTACGAGTGTTTGGGTACTTGTTATCCAACCTCCCTTTACCCCTTCTCCCCTCCACCCTTCTGAGCCTCCAGTAATCACTATAGTCAAATCTGGCTTATTTTAGCTTTAGAGAAAATATGTGGTATTTTTCTTTCTGAGTCTGGCTTCTTTCACTTAACACAATGTCCTATAGTTCTATCTATTTTCCTATAAATGGCAGTATTTCATATTTCTTTATGTCTGAATAATACTCCATTACCTATATGCAACACATTTTTCTTTGTCCCCTCATCTTTCTGTTAACACTAGTTTGATTCCATATCTTGGCAATTGTGAACAGGGCTGCAGTGAACATGGTATCTCTTCAGTATGCTGATTTCATTTCATTTGGATATACAAGCAGAAGAGGGATGGTTGGATTACATGATAAATCCTTTTTTATTATTTACTTTGAGGAATCTCCATAATGACTGTACTCAATTCTGTTCCCATGAACAGTGTGTAAGAGTTCTCTTTTTCCACATCCTTGCAGGATCATTTATTTTTTGCCTCTTCAATAATAGTTTATCTAAATAGAGTACAATTATGATTTTGATCTGCTCTTTTCAAGTATTTGTTGTCTATCTATATTGCTTCTTTTGAGAAATGTCTATTCAGACCATATACCCATTTTTAAAGTTGGATTATTTGTTTTTATGTTGTTGAGATTTTTAGTTTCTTACATATTCTGGACATTAATTTTTTTCAGATTAAAAGTTTACAAATATTTTCTCCCGTTCTGTTGGGTGTTTTTCCATTCTGTTCATTGTAGTTTCCTTTGCTGTATAGAAGCTTTCAATTTGATATAATCTCATCTGTCTATCTCTGCTTTTGTTTCCTGTATATTTGGAGTCATATAATAAAATGCCTATACCAATGTCTGGAAGAGTTTGCCGATGTTTTCTTCCAGTAGTTTTATGGTTTCAGGTCTTACATCTGGGTCTTTGATCCATCCTGAGTTGATTTTTGTAGAAAGTGAGAGACAGAGTCAAGTTTCAGTCTTCTACATGTGGATATCCAGTTTTCTCGGCATATTTTTTTAGAAAGATTTTCCTTTCTCCCAGGTATGATTTTGGGTACCTTCCTCAAAAATATTAGCTGTGTAGGGTTATTTCTGGGATATCTGCTCTATTCCATTGGTCTGTGTATCTGTATGCAAGTACTATGGTGTTTGGGTTACCATAGCTCTGTAGTATGTCTTGAAATCTAGTATTGTGCTGCTTTCAGCATTAGGGTGTGTGTGTGTGTGTGTGTGTGTGTGTGTGTGTGTGTGTGTGCGCGCATGCACACTGTTATTTTCAGTATTTCTTTGACTATTTGAGGTCTTCTGTGGTTTTATATGAATTTTAGACTTTTTCCCCTAGTTCATTGAAGAATATCATTGGTATTTTCATGGGGTTTGAATTGAATTTTAAGTTACTGTAGGCAGTATGTTTAATATTTTTTTTTACCATCAGTGAAAATGATAGTTATTTCCTTCTTTTCTTTTTTTGAATCTACTCTCATTGTTTTGAGATTTTTGTTACAGAGGTCTTTCACTTACTTGGTTAAATTTATTTCTAGGTATTTTATTTTTCTTCATAATTACTGTGAATGAGTTTGTTTTTAGATTTCTTTCTCAGCTAGTTCATTATTGGTATATAAAAATATTATTGATTTTTTAATGTGAATTTTTTATCCTGCAACTTTACTGAATTCTTTTATCCTTTCCTTATCCTTTTAGTGGTGTCTTTAGTTGTTGTTTTTTTTTTTTTTTAAATATATGGAATCAGAAAGAATCATACTTTCTGCAAAAGGAGGTAATTTGACTTCTTCCCTTACTGTTTGTATACCTTTCATTTCTTTCCCCTGCCTAGTAGCTCTGGCTAAGACTCCAAATACTATATTGACTAAGTGGTGAGAGTCGACATCCTTGTTTTCTTCCAGGTTTTAGAAAAAATGCCTTCAGCTTTTCCCCATTCTGTATGATACTGATTGGGTGTTTATCATATATAGTCATTGTTATTTGTGTTGAATCTAACTTCTTCTATTCCTAGTTCGTTTAGGGCTTTTATAATGAAGGGACACTATTTTACTGATTTTTTTTTTATTTCCATTAAGATGATTCTGTTGGTGTGATGTAGTATATTTGTTGATCTGTGGATGTTGAAGCATCACTTGAACTTAGTGAATGACCTAGTTTTTCTTTTTTGCTGTGTTCTTGTTTGGTTTATTTTTTTAATATGGGTGATGCTAGACAGGTAGAGTGAGTTTGGAAGAGTTCCCTCCCTTTCAATTCTTTGAAATAGTTTGAGAAGATGTGGGCTTAGTTTTTCAAAAGTTTGGTAGATGTAGCAATAGAGCTGCCTGATCCTGGACCTTTCCTTTTGGGAAGACATCATTACTGATTTCATCTCATTACTTATTATTGACCTGTTCAGGTTTCCTGTGTCTGTTCTTTGCTTATCATTTTACTATTTTCATAATATAACAATGTCTATAGACCAACCTCTTGTAGCACCTAATAATTTTACATTGGACTGTTATTAAAAAGAAAGCAATCGATTTATCAAATAATTATAACTAAAATTTTCTGTTTATTGAAAAATATTAAAAAGATATGGAAAATAAAAAATTCAATTAGGAGAAAATATTTCTAACAGAGAAAACTCATGAAGAATAATTTTTTAGAATACCTAAGTATTTCTTACAAATTCTGAAAGAAATATTCCAATAGAAAAAAATTCAGCAAGTTATGAGAAGACATTTGACAGAAATGTCCCACAAATACACAAATAAATGAAATGTTGTTGTTGAAATCAGGGAAATATGTGCTGAAATTCACATGGAGATAACAACCTATATTCACCAATTAACAAAAATTTACTTAACACCAGATGTTAGAAAAGATGTTTTCAGAAAACAATGGGGATCATCATTCACATCTATTCTTGGTTAATTTCTAATAGTCTTTTATTAGACTATTAAAACCACTTTAGAGAAATAGTTCTAAGTTGCTTAGTGGTTTCTAACCAACTTTTCCTACCAACTGGTAATTGCATTTCTGGGTACATATCCTGTATTATGTCTTGCACATGTTTACCAAGAGGGGCATATTAGAATGCTCATATTATCTTTGTTCAGAAGAATAACTATAGAAAAGATAAATGCATTTTGTTATATTCATAAATGAAAATATTTTATGGCCATGAAAATGAATATATTAGAGATGCTTGAATCAAGAGGGTTGAATCCAAAAACCTATTAAGCAGAAAATATATTACCAACTAAGATGGTTTGACATATTTTCTGAGTTTATGCTGGTGTGAAAATGTACATTCAGAAAATGTACAAACAGGCTTTCAAATTTTGATGTTTTCCTGGGCTAGTGATATGAATATCATAAAAGAGAATCATGGGCAGCTTCTGATGAGCAAAGAACTGGTACTCTATCAGGTATTATATTGCTAAACTATGATATAAAATATTAAATGCATTTTCAGTGTATGACATTTTCAATTTATGATGAGTTTATTGTAATAAAACCCCATTAGAAGTTGAGGAACATCCATATATGTACAAAATCTTGTACTGCAAAATAATATATTTCAAGATTTTGTTTATATATATATATAATTTGCAAAAAAGTAAACTTGGTTAGTATTCAAACTATGTGGTAAAAATAGTAAAAAATGATAAAGCAATGATTAACAAAAGTTTAGGATGGTCGTTATTTCTGTACAACAAAGTGCGAAAACATGTAGAAAGTTAGTGATACTGAGTTGCATTATGTAATGAATTCCTATGTTGAGAACCTAAGATCATAAGTCATTTTAAATAATAATTTATGCAAATATGATGGGCTATTTTAATCTATTTCAGTTACTTTGTTAACAAAATTAGAAGACTATGTATTCATGAATTATTAATGGAATGAGAAATATGGTAACTACACATTTCTTAAAGAGTGATTCACATGCATTTTGATATGATAGAATAATCAGCCTTAGGTCAGCGTGACTGAACAATAATAGCGTGAAAGTTTTCTTCACTTAAAATGTGACATCATAAAAAATGTGACATCATTAAATCAGACCTGAATGCTCTTTAGAACAATGTGTTAAATTGTTTCCTAAATTAGGTTGACATAAACTATTATGCTCATAACTGACTTTATCTGTTTTACATAGTAATTTATTTTCTTAGACAAAGTAAAATATATTTTGATGGGTGAAAATTATTCTAACAATAATAACCTTATTACTGAAATTATGATTTGCTTTGATATAATACTTGGAATTAATACTTGTAATCTTTTAAATTATAGTCAAACAAACTAGTTAATTTAGTCAAGAGTTCTATCGTAGCTTAAATAGGTCCTTTAGCTACAAAAACTATAGAAAAACAGGTATTACATAGTTCTTTTGCAACATGTGAACTGTCATCTTTCATATGTTAATGTCAGAAAGCAATAGTTTAGAATGCAGTTGCATTAGAATCAATCACACCCAGTCTCAAATCTGTTTTGTTACCACAGAATGTGACATGGAAAAGTTAATTTCTTTGAGTCTCCATTTTCTCATTTATAAAGTGGGCATAATAACTAAGTTCAAAGCAAAAGTGAGGACTAAATTAAATTAATACTATGTATATTTAAAGCAGCAAGCCCAATGCCTACATTTTTCAGGAGTGCAAATAGAAGATAGATGTTACTGTCAACATTGAATAAAAGTTTCAAATTGTAGCATTATTCATAGATCTATTTATCATTAAATAAAATATATAAGTAAAAGATTAAACTATATCTAATTTTACAGCTATATAATTTAAAGGAAAACTTATTAGCAATAAGTAACTATAATAGACCAGCTTTGTTTCTTGTTGAATTTTTCATTTTCATTTGAATTTTATAGTGATCAATACTGAATTGAGCGGTGCACATATGAAAAAATTCAAAATATTAAGGAAATGCATTTTCAAAGCACAGAATATTGTAATTTTGTTGACCCAGTACATATTTATATTATTTATTCCTTTGTGTAAATTCATGTAACATATACTACAAAGGAATTTCCTTTGAGAATGATTGCAAAAAAGGGGAGAATTTAAATTCATAACAATTGCATATAATTTTTCATGAATTAGATTTATAAAACAAGAGAGATTCAGTACTAATATGAGAAATTAATGGGATTAAACAGAGTTAACTGAGAAGAAAATATTTGGGAACTTACAAGTAGTGTGCCATTGTGAGGTCATTTTTCATACACTACACGTATGTGAGGTTACTTTTCTTTTTTAATTTGGTCAAGTGAAGAATTGTTTTGCAATCTATTTCCCTTTAGTCCACCTGGAACGGTAGTCTTAAGTAAGCTTTGTATGTATTTTGTGGAAGTTAACATTTCTCCTACCTTTAGCTTCCCTACTTTGGAAAGGTAGACCAATAATAATTTTGGTATAATATATATAGCAGATGTACCAATAACTAGAAATGTGTTCAAAATGTTATCATTTTTCTGTGAATTAATTTGACAAATAAATATTGATTGTAATGCTTTGAGTGGCAGTAACAGAAACAGCATTCTGATGGTCATTAAACAAGTAGAAAAATTATGTTGTTTTTGTTACTACATGTACCTTAGGTCATGCATTTATAATACTGGAGAATAGATATCTCTTTCCTTAAGGCACCAGAAGATAGTACAGCTTATATCAATATGCCTTGAAATGTTGACACTCAAGTTATCAAATCCCTTTACTGAAAAAAATTATAGAACTAAATAATTTTAACCTTACAAATTGAAAGTACACATATTAAATGGAATTTTAAAGTCCAGTTCATATACCAAAGGAAAGTTTACAATAGAAATTAAAATAAATGGTATTTTTTGATTGAAGATAGTTAAATTGATTTAACTTTATTTTTTAAATACTCAAAATATTAGTGTTTTTAATACTGCTTAGGAAAAACTGTCCAAATTTTTTTCCTTTGTGGCTATTGGGAATTGAACCTAGGAACCCTCTGCCAATGAGCTAAATCTGCTGCTCTTTTAATTTACTTATTTTTTAAATTTTGAGATAGGGTCTCAGAATCACCCAGCTGGCCTTGAACTTGCAGTTCTCCTGCCTTAACCTCCTGAGTAGCTGTTATAATTTTTTAATGTGGAAAATAAGAACACTTGTTGGTTTAATACATGTGTAAATGTTTCCCCAAACATCTGATTGCACTCTAAATTTCAGCAGAGTTGATTTTACTAGTATCTGAAGTCAGACCATTCTCAAGTTCCTGCCTTTCTGTAAGTTTCCTCTTTCCTCTTCGCTCTCAAACCCCAACATAAGCATGCTTGCCAGTATTCTGCCCCTATGACCTGCATGTATGCCCAGACTCTTTGCTGTCAGCCTGACTGAACCACTAGCACTTCTCTGAAGAGGGCCATGCACTTTTCATTCTCTGCCTTTGTGTTTGCATGTAAATGTTCAGAAGGTAAACTGTTCTAAGGAAGCATCCCTCCCTCAGCTACACACACTGTAAGATTCAGATCAGAGATTCAATTTTTAGGAAAGCTCTCCCTACTGCCAAACTGTATCAGTGTACCTATTTTGTAAACCTACCTTGCCTTCATTTATTTTACAGTGTAGTCTGTTTATTAACTTTTATGTCTGTCTCTGTAACTAAATTTTGGAAACTCCCTTAGGATTGCAATTTTATATTTTATTTGTATTCAGCATGCATAGCACATTTCTGGAATGTAAGTAATATTTATATATTTGTGAATAAGTGGAAGAATGGATAAATTTTGGACATATTGTAAAATGTTAACAAGGGAAACATGATAATAAGATATTTTGTAGGAATTATATTTTTCAAAGATAGGAAAATCCATTTTAGCAGCAAATACCAGTGAAGAATTAACTAGGGCCTCTTGATATAAACATAGGAAAAATAACCAAAAGAAGAATTTTTCTGTATGCATTGTTTTAGTCCATTTTGTGCTGCTATAACTGAATACCACAGACTGGATAATTTCAAAGGAACAGAAATGTTCCTTTGAAACCATGAAATGTTCAGGGTTCTAAGACTGGGAAATCTAAGACTGATGGTCTGCATCTGTCAAGGGCCCTCTTGCTGCATCACCAGGGCAGAAGGGCAGAGGTGGGAGGGTATGAAACATCACATGGGATGGATCTCATAGCCTCAAGTCCTTTTATAACCATTATAATCATCCATGAGACCATTAGGCCCCACCTCCCAATGGTTTTGCAGTACCAATTAAGTTTCCAACACTTGCTTTTTGAAGATGCATTTAAATCATAGGAGGCACAATGAGTTTTTTTCAAAGGAAATTTCCAACTTTCCTGGGAAAAGCAAGTCTGCTTTCATCTTAGTTTTTCTTAAAAAGTAAAATTCTTTGTCATTTGGGAGAAAATGAAATGAATAAATTAAAATGAGAAAATGACTGGAACAGCTATTTAATAAGGACTCACACAGTGACAGGTACATATAAGGAAAAGGTCCTTTTGAGGTGGAAAAACCCCATATTTTAATCATAATCTTTGTGTTACAGTTCAGTTATGTTAAAACTCTCTAGGCTCTTCAAACTCAGATTTTATTTCTCTATCTTGGCATAACTTGCTGTATGGTTTGAGTTTTAAAAATCAACCATTGGTAAATCTATGCTATAAAGTTCATGTATTAAACGTAATCCTTTGAGTTTAAGGCTGCATAAATTTATGTCACTAATTTAAGGAAAAATCTTCATTTTCATGAATAAGGAATAACTTTTATTTTATTGAGCTCCATTGTTTGTTTCCAAATTAATAGTTACTGTGATTGTTTTATCTACTTTGCATTTGGTAGTATTTTAAATATCACAGCAAAATAATTAATGGCTCAACATTTAACAATGAGAAAGAGTCAAAGTTTATGCTTAACTGCAGAAATCTTCTTGCATAAATAATATGATGTTTAAAATATATGCTTTGAAATGTTATTTTATGTATTATTAAGAGCATATTGCTACCACCTCAAGAGATGACTGTATAGAATTTATACACTTCTTATATTGTTATTGAGGCACCATGAATGTCCAATAATAAATGAGGTTACAATGCTGATATTGAGAAAATAATTGCCAGTGTTGTCTTCATTATTCTTTGAGATAAAATGAGTCCATGGAATTCTCTAAGTTTGATGAAGTGTTTGATGTTTCATTTTAAATATGAATTTAAAAGACATGTGAAAGTCTTGCATGTATTCACCATTAGAATTTTATGACAACATCTGAAAATTTTTTTAAAAAGTAATTTCTCATTCTTCACCTTATTTTCACCAAATAACAACACATGGCTACTCTCTCCAGCTTCCAGCTCCAATCTTGGTTGATGCTTTTGAGCATAATCATTGAGATTACTGAAGTAAACAAATGAAAAAAAGGAACTGGGGAAGAAATGAAAAGCAAGTTCTAGGAGATCACCAAGTTCTTACTTAATCTTTCTGTACTTATTCTTTTTGTATGACATCTTGAGTGTAAATTTTTTTTTCTATTTTTGCTCTAATGATAGTTTTTAAAAAGTGGTACTATTTTTTAATGTTACTTATTTCCATGAATTACATAGTTCTAGAGAAGGAAAATACTCAATGAACCATCATGATTATAAATGTTTCTTTAACTGGGACATGATCTTTTAAGAATGTGTAAATATATGGATGTTCTTAGATTATGAAGGGGCCCACTCTGAAAACATACATAAGAATGGAAATAAAGTTTGGTACATTAAATTCATCCCTGACAATTCAACATAAGTGATATCTGAGTATTTTATATGCATAATAACTATCTTGATTCATCAGCATTTTTAAACACTTTATTTTTTACCATTAACTTACCTTGGCATTATGTGATTTTCTATAGTCTACCCTGAGTTTTACTTTTAATATTTGTAGTGGAAGCTTGTACGTGCAAATCATTTTAATTTTCCACACTGTGTTTTAAGCCAAATAACAATAGTAAATCACAATTTATTGGTCTGTTAAAATTAAATTGGAGTATTTGTAAATAAGTCCTGAATTGTATTATATGTAACACTTTTTTTTTTTTTTTTTTTGGTGGTGCTGGGGATTGAACCAGGGCCTTGTGCTTGCAAGGCAGGCACTCTACCAACTGAGCCATATCCCCAGCCCTGTAACACATATTTTAAGTGCAGTTTTATGTTTATAAGGGTCCTCCTGGAGCTGCAGGTGCAGAGGGAAGACAAGGTGAAAAAGGGGCTAAGGTAAAATATATTTTATAAAAAATTATTTCAAAAAACTTATAATACCTTAAACAGCACTTTATTCCAATACATTTAAAAATAATAAAATGTGCTTTTAGGATTACGAGTGTGTTTGCATACTTTATTTTCTAATAGGGAGAAGCAGGTGCTGAAGGTCCTCCTGGGAAAACTGGCCCAGTTGGTCCTCAGGGTCCTGCTGGAAAGCCTGGTCCAGAAGGTCTCCGGGGCATCCCTGGCCCTGTGGTGAGTGAGCATCTTGGCTGAAAAATGCTGCTTTGAAAATAACACCTATTGTCAATAAATTATGCATTAAAAATGTTCTGACAGCATATTTCATAAGTTATAGTGAGAATGTTTTTGTGGGAATTCAGTATTATTATGTATACGATTATTCTTGCATTATTTAAGTAAGTCATTTATTTAATAAATTCATGGTACAGTTCTAACTTGCAAAGGCAGAATAGGGAACTAAACTCGTAACTTCTCAATAACAAACTTTTTGTGCATTCCTCGTGCACACATAACAGATGCATGGCTGTATTACATATGGACATGTACATAGTCAAAATTTTAAGCACAAAATTGCTTACAATACTTGTAAATGTTTTCCGTGTAGTAGAAGTCACAGGAGATATGTGCTGCTTTCCTTTCTGCATTTCCAAAATTGAAAAAAAATAATGCACAATCATTTATTAATAAAACATGATTCTTTTTTCCTGTAGGGAGAACAAGGTCTCCCTGGAGCTGCAGGCCAAGATGGACCACCTGGTCCTATGGTGAGTAGCATCTTTTCATTATTTGAAAAGAGAAACTTCCTGAGCAAAAATTGTTTATAAGCTAAAAATTTCTGAAAGTTTAGATTCTAAGTCAGTTGTACTTTATACAGTACTCAAGGAAGTATATTACTTAGACCCAAAAGAGGAAAATATTTCTAACTGATAGATACATGGAAAAGACGCCACTTGATCAGAAGAGTGTTCCTTTTTTTTTTTTTTTTAACCTTTTGGATGAAAAAAATTATTTCCCCTCAGATAAAATATGCCACTAACGGCCTTGCAAGTCATTTTCACTAGTACAGACAGTTTCCCCCAAAATCCATGCTTCCTGGTGCTTATCATTTAAAAGAATAATGTTGGTACAGGCTTACAGTGACTCCTTGACCAAATTAAGTGGTTCCTTCTGTGAGACATATTGGCTGAAAGATAGAACACTAAACCCCATTAGTGCAAAAAGATACGAGTTATAACCAACATTCAAGTTTAGTCGGTGTTTAAACATTATGTGCAAACTATAGGCTGTGAGAAATGTAGTAAGCAATTATTGACTAGCCTACTATTTAGAGATGCAGTTTAATTGTAGCATCCAAGCTACCTTTGCTAAAATTGGGCAGACAGTGAGAAAAAAGACATGATCTTTAAAAATCATTGCTTAGTAGATGACTTGTTTGCTTTGTGAATGGATCAGTTTCACACTATAGATATTTTACCTTCACTATCCAAAAATAGTTATGTTAAAGGATTAATCAAAACAGCAAGTAGTATACACTGTACAATGCAAGTGTGGTGAATATTGGTTAAATGGCCAAGTTCCTCCACGTAGTATTTAAACCTTAGTCAAAAGCCTCTTGTCATGGATATATTATCTCAGAGGTGCATACATATCCAAAAAACCATCAAAACTCAGATTCACAATCATATTCAAGAGGGATTCCAGTCACGTTTTTTAGACAGTACCATTTCCCCTCACACATCATCAAGTATTTCATAAACGTTAAAGGTAGTATTTTAAACTTTTGCTGAAGAAGTTAAAGATTACTTATTTGTTAACTGGATAAGTATCGTCAAATTGTAATTGACTTCAAGCCGGAGATTATCAATTGGGCACATAATCTCGTCCATATAGAAAATGGGGTCCTGTCTGAAGCAGGAATCACTCTACATCTACAGGACTCTTTAGGAAATATTCTTCTTTACTATGGTAAGTGCCTAACTGCACAGGGTCAGAGCCTGGAAGAAAAAATACTCTACCTTAATGTCATCCTAAAATTTGCCAGAGGTTTTTTTCTTATTATTTCAGGGTTTTCAATAAGTATACTGACCTTTCTGCAGATGAAATAAAAAAAGTACCATGCTGGAGATTTCCTTTAGCTAATATTAAAAATAAAACCATCAGGCATACCACCTGATTCCAGCTTGCAAAAGTTTGGTACTTCTGACTCATAAGCAATGTAAGTTTAGAGTACAAGGCTCTGAACAATTCAAACCCACTTAGGAACAGAAATGATGAACCTCAGAAGTAAGCCTACTCAATTCTCTGACTGCTGGTTTTGTTGGAGAATACTTATAACATGAATATAGTATAGCTTTTTCATAGCTTTGGGTAGTCTTGGCTGTGGTGTCTAATCTCTATGAAAATGTGCTTAGTCCATGAGGGTGAGGGTGGATTGAGCAATCATCTCCAGAATGCTACTTATGGCAATTTAATGAGCTTTTAACTCAGCTAAAAATTATTTATTATAATAGGTAATATTTTAATCAGAGTGAGAAGTAATTTATCATGGTTACTGTTAATATCATTGACTAAATTCAAACTCTCTATTTTTCAAATACGTGCGCTGCCATTTACTTGTAGAATGACATTAGAAATATTGTTCTTTTCCCTCCCTCTTTCTCTCTCTTTCTCTCTCTCTCTCTCTCTCTCTCTCTCTCTCTGTGTGTGTGTGTGTGTGTGTGTGTGTGTGTTGTGTGTATTTCTCTCTAGTTTTAGTTTCTTCATTTATAAAATGGGATTAAGAGCATCTGTTCCATGAAATGCCATAAAATTTAAATGAGTTAAATTTAGTTACTAACATCTTCTACCTCATGGAATTTTTATGCCTGTTAAATGAGTAATTTTTATACCACTAAACCAATTGATGGGCACTAGTAATATAAAATAAAGAATTAAGTGAATAAAATAATGATAAATATTTTGAGAAACATCAGTTGTGTATTCTTAGTGAAAGGAACTAATTTCACCTCAGTTTATGTGTGTGTGTTTGTATGTGTTATCAATAATCTGGTTTGGAAGATGTTGACTATTAGAGCAAACAGAGAAGGTCAATTTACAATTTCAGCAGTTAGAACATGTGATAAATACTATAATGGAATCAAACAGAGGATGATAAGTATACCCAGAATAAGACCATTTAAATAATTTCCACTCTGGATTCTTCCCTGATTAGAAGTATGATTAGATTATGAAAGAAGGTAAAAGGAGTTGTAAATGTGGATAAGATGTAGGAGGTGAGACTAACAGAGATGTGAAAATTTACGCAATTTATATTCAATTCGGAAAATAATTCACATAAAATTGTTATGAATATAGCTTCTCCATATTTTATTTTTTCCTTTAAATAAAGGAAAAAATTACCTTTTAAAATATTACCTTTTTAAATATGTTTGCACAAATATTCAAGTCTAGCGAGTTTCAGCTTGTTACCGGAGTTCTGAAGCTGTCTATTGGGTCTCTTCTTCTCTTCTAGAAGCTACCTGTAACTTCCTACAGCAGTTCCACTAGTCACTGCCACCAACGTCTTTCCTCCCTTTCCCTAGTGTTTAAATCTGGTTAGCTGTTCAATAAGTAAACTTATTGGCTTTCATCTTTCCAGATTGACTAGTACCTAATTAGACAATTGAACTCCAACAGATGATCCATCATCAGCATAGATAATAATTTAACAATTTTATAGGAATTTTATGGAGATAAAATTCTTTAAAGTGAAATGAACAGATATTAAAACTCTAAAAATGATATTAGCTTGTTGTCTGCTCCACTCTATCTTATCCAGCTTTACTAGAGTTTTGTGGAAGTACTGTATATGTCTTTTACTTTAAAAAGCAAAATAAAAATGATAAAATTAACTTAAACCTCTATGTATGCATTAATCCTATATATGTGCAATACACCCATGTGTATGTATACAGATCTATATGGACAAGAATACATTTAGAATCCTCATATGGAACTTAGATCACAAAAGTAGAAAATGTAGGTGCAAATAGGAAGACTAAGACAATGATGAGCCTATAAACAATTCTGTTCTTATTTCTACTTTTAAGTGGAACTGCTGGTTTCTTGAGTACAGAGTGAAAAGTAAATGTGAATAAGAGTGTTTTAAAGAGAAAAACAGTGGTAACTAAATTCTTCTGCCTGCTACAGATCAAAATTAATGTGACTTAATAACTAAAAACTAATATTTATTTGATCTTTTTTGAAGGCAGAACTAACATTTAGTTTTAAGCTTTTATTTTGTTTTGCTTCATATTCTTTTAAAATCCTATTCATTCCAATGTAACGGAAATATTTATCATTATTTATCTTTGGACAAGTTTACTTTAATATTATTATATATTCCTTCTTTTAATAAAGTGATAAGTAAAATGTCTGATAGCATTATTTTTCAAACATAAAAGCCTGAATAAAAACTAGGATGGGTTATTGAATCACAATTTTATTTTTTTTCTTTAATGCTATATTTAAACTATGTGAAAGAGGATGACATGCTTGACATTTCATAATGATTAAACAGGTTGAAATAATAAAACACTTGTTTTCCCCCAAATTAAATAATATCTCATGATTTTATGTTTTAAAGAAAGTGTGGGATCTGCAGTTTCTTTAAGTTTCAGTACAGTAGAGCTTTGAGATGCAGATCAAGCAAATATTCCATAAAGGATAATACTGCAGGGGGAATGTTTGATTGTGTATTCTACACACTTAAGAATGTATGGTCCCTGTTTTCCATTTCTCTTTATTGCATATGAATTATGTATTTCCCTAGGGGTTTTCAATTTACAATATCCTAAAGAGGAAATAGAAAACATGTAACTTGGAATAACATTTTTATATGCAGAGTTGTTGTTTTTGATATGTTCCGAGTTCAGACGGGTATTTATAACTGCTCTCAATATCATAACATTATCAATTTCCATTTCCAGCTGATGAAAATACAAAATTGATTTTGCTTGGCAAATTCATCCATAGACATAGTTTGTAATTTCATAAGAACTTATTAACTTAGAGGAATACTCTTTAACTCCTTCATGAATAATTGTATAGAAAATATGTAAAATTCATTTGAAACACAAAATAATGTCTAGTATATTTCTTATGATGCCCTGAGGAATTATAATTACTATTTTCTTTTTTGCTATTTTAACTTGTACTATCATAAGGATGAGAAAGATGATAGGTCCCCATCTGTATCATAACTAAAGCTAATGATAGTAATTGATATTTGTGTTATGCTTCACTGTTTATTGAGTCTTTGATAAGCCTGATTTTTCTTTCATTATCTCAATATTAAGACACAGTTACTTTTAGTATACTTTTATGAATAAAACTCAGAGGTATAAGATTTAGAGTTCAACATTTGTGACTACAACAGTAACTGAATATTGATGCCCAACAGGCAACATCTTTGTTTTCCCATTTACAGAAAAAATTTTGAAAAGTATATGGTATGCCTGAAAGTTTGAATATAAAATGAGAGGTGAAGAAAGAAAAAAATATATATATAGCCTCTTTAAATAGTTTTGGGGTTCTTTGTTTTTGTACTAGTGGTTGAACCCAGAGGTGCTTTACCACTGAGCTATCTCCCTAATCTCTTATACTTTTTAAATTTTTGTTTCAGTTTCAGAGAATGTATGTATTTTTAACTGCCATATATCAAGTGTAGCTAATATTCTTAAATATTTCAAGTACATAGTTTTTTTATTACAATTAGTTTTTTGGCAATGCTAGGGATCAAACCCATGATTACATTTTTATTAGAATGATTTTCCCAGGCTTCTTTTATGCCTCTTTATTCTAATGCATAGTCTGACACCTGCCCTAATAGTTATATAAACTCTCTAAATGATTACCTGATTGCTTCCTTTACCCATTTATATTATTTCCTTTAAAATGTGCTATTGGAGCTTCCTATAAAACAATTTTTTAAAATATGCTGTTGGGCAACATTACTTCCTTTTCACCAATCTTTTCTGATAAGACCAAAACAAGTAGATGCAAATTATGTACATTTAATTATAAAATTATTAAGATGCTAAACTAAATAAGTCATATTTTTATTTTAATATTCATCATTCTCTATGCTGCTCTGATGTGCATATTGATTATCTGGATTTAGGGTCTGATACCACAGAATAATGTTTCTTAAGCCTTAATGAGCATCAGATCTATGAAACAGATTACTGGATTCCACACACATTTCTGTATCCATTGATCTGGATAAGGTCTAATAATTTCTTTCTAAGAAGTTCACAGTTGATACTGATGCTGATGTTTGGATGACAGCACTTTGAGAGATTCATTACCATAGAATATTCTAATGTTCTTTGTTGTCGTTGTTGTTGTTTTGGGGATTGAACCCAGGGCGTTGCCCATACTAGTCAAGTACTCTGCCATTGAGCTGCACCCCGCACCCCAATTGGGTATTCCAATCTACGTGAAAGGGCAATGTCAAAATCCACCCTTAGAATATATTTAAAAGTGAATAGATAATTTTTAAGTCTTCTTTTTGTCTGTCTGTGGTTTAACAAAGCAGTACAATTGTTTATATTAATGCAAAAGAGAATCTAACTTAATTAACATAAACTTGTTTGGTGATTAATTTTCTTTTCATTAGAATATCGTTGGATACATGCACATTTAAAACCGCATACTTTGCATAAATTTTTTTGTCTGTTAATAGAAGGATGTATGGAAATTGTCCATTTTAATATAAATATTCCCATAAACTATGACATATTTCTCAATTCATATTTATTTAATCAGAATTATCAGTATTATGGTTGTATGGTATGGCTACATTAAACCAGGATGTTTTAAACATATAAATTTATGTAGAATTCTGAAAAATAAACTTTGATCATTATGGACTTGTTTTGAACTGAATATTCCCAAATCAAACTAGCTCTGTGATTAGTAATATGATTTTTATATTTATGACTACTCTCTGTGTTTATTTGTTTCTTATTATTTAGGGACCTCCTGGTTTACCTGGTCTCAAAGGAGATCCTGGCTCCAAGGGTGAGAAGGTAAAAGTTTTAAAATATTGTGTTGTTACACTTTTGATGCAATAATAATAGAAGTCATTACTTTTACCGATTAAAACCTTTCAAAAGGAAATTTCAAAAGATAGCTTTGTCATTCTAACCATGAAAAAGCTACTAACTCTCAGCTTCCCAGATGTGTTTATAGAAGAGAAAGTATGCAAAGTAATAGTGAAACATGTACCAGAATTGGGTGTTGCATCTTTTCAGCGTGCCCTTTTAGAAACCATATGGAGAAAGCATATGGTTGTACTAAAATAACTATTCACAAGATAAGCAGATGGAATAGCGAAATGACCACTTTTATGTTTTAAAACATAAAAATAATTTAAACTAGAAATATCTTTCAAGTAGTAATCAGATCTCCTAAAATTTATACTGTGTTGTACTAAATAGAGAAAACAAGCAGTTTTTTGAATGGCATTAATATTGTTTAGATTATTTTTAAATCTCCAAAAGTTTTTTAAAACCGCAAAGTCTCTGAAGAATAGAAATCATTTTGTATTAATTAGATGCTTATTAAAATAATGCATTTCCCATTGTTTATATCATCAATATTACTTATTGATATTATTGTTTTTTTAAGCTAGAGGATCCTCACATGAAGCACTGAGGATGATATTTTTAGAAAACATTCATCTACATAATACACCCAAACCCTAATAAAGGTTGCACTTAATGTTAAGTAGCAAAAATCCTGTTAAGCAAGGAGAGAGGGTGCATCTTAACTTTATATTCCATTTAGAAAGGTTATTTAAATGTATTTGATCTACATTTTAAATTTTTTATTTTATGAATTTAATATGCAAATGTTTTGACTAGGGCTTCGGTTTTGTAATGGTTATAATTTATGTATTACTAAAATTTTTCTTTCTTCCCTCTTCCAAAGGGGCATCCTGGTTTAATTGGCTTGATTGGTCCTCCAGGAGAGCAAGGGGAGAAGGGTGACAGAGGACTCCCTGGAACTCAAGGGTCTCCAGGAGCAAAGGGGGATGGGGTAAGTAGAGGCACGGATGCTCTTACCTTCTCTCTTCCAATAATACACACAGACTTGCACATATCTCCTTAAGCGTGACCAAAGAAGTACTTTAGAGCATCTTTCTTGGTGTTGGTTTTAGTGAGTGTTATTTTCAAAGTGATTTTTATTTGACATTAGAATAAATAAATTAAAACTACGAATTGTTAAAATCATAAAAATTATAGTTTAGTATTTGCACAAATATGTATTGAATCTTCATCATATACAAATTTATTCTGAGTGCTGCAGGAATATAAAATATATATGTATGCAATCTTCATACTACAGATATTTAATAAAAAAGCTATTTGAGCCATCTATTTAGCATCTCAATATCCATAGACAGTGCACCAGGTGGAAAAATTCAGATTACTTTCTGAAAGTTATTTCTCAGCTTCACAATGGAAAATTTTAGGCTATTCTTAGGCATTTTTAAATTCTATACCTTTTGGAATGTGTGTTGTTATGCAAAGTATGGAAATGGAATTGCTGAGGAAAACTCAATAAATTCGATGATTCTCCCTCTAGGGAATTCCAGGTCCTGCTGGTCCCATTGGCCCACCTGGTCCTCCAGGCTTACCAGTAAGTGCAAGGCAAAGCAATCTTATAAGGTAGAGTTAAGCTCTGAGTATAACAAAGAGGTACAGATGCTGCAGATTTTTATCTCTGCTTTTGTCTTTGCATTTTCTAGGGTCCTCAAGGTCCCAAGGGTAACAAAGGCTCCTCTGTAAGTACTTCTCCCCTTGATATTTTAATTTTTCAGTGAAGTCCATTAAATTACTTTGTTTTCTACTTATGTTCACTCTTTTTCTAACAGGGACCTGCTGGCCAGAAGGGTGACAGTGGTCTTCCAGGACCTCCTGGGCCTCCGGTAAGTGCATGTTAACAAGAATGATGTTCTGATAACTTACATCTGGAGACTGGCAGTGATTTGTTTCCAATTATAAAATGAATGAAAACAGGTACTGTCCAAACTTTTGATTTTATAACAAATGTAACTATGTCAATTAAGTAATAAAGTCTACATGCTAAAACCAATCGATGAATTGATTTGACTCTAAATAAGGAAACCTTAATTATATAACAATCTTATACATTATAATAATATGATTTATTTTTTCAAAAGAATCTTATGATTTTTGTCATATTTTAATGAATTCAATAGATTGTATGACACAGAGATACATTTACCTAACTTTAGGAATAAAGACAAAAGTTCAGTTGCTAGGCATTGTCTTTTCTAATGAATATAATTATCATAATAGAAGAAAAATAATAGCTACCTTTATAAGTACTTATATTTACCAGACTTAAACACTACTAAAAGGTAGAATTACAATGTATAAGTATATGAAAGAATACTTAGTTGTCTTTCTTGAGTTAAAATTTTCCAATTATGTGTGTATTAGTTTTCTAAGACTACCATAACAGCATACCGCAAGACTGAGTAGAAATAAAAACAGAACATTTGATCTCACAGTTCTGGAGGGTAGGAGTCCTAATCAAGGAGTCAATAGGGCTGTTTTCTTCTGAGGGGTGTGGGAGAGGAATCTGTTCTGAACCTCTCTCCTTGATATTGTCTTCCTTCTATATGTGTCTCTGTGTTCAAATGTTCCATTTTTATAATAATGTCCGCCATGTTGGATTAGAGCCCACCCCAATGACCTCATCTTAACTCTTTCCATCTCACATGACCCTATTTATAAATAAATTCTCAAATTTCTGAGGTATCAAGAATTATGTATTCAACATAGGAATTATTGCATGGTTCACTATAACATTATGGATTTACTATTTGGTGTGGTTCTACTTTTGTATAGACAAAAATTGAAGTCTGCCTCTCAGTGTTAATTTATAAAGATGTAAGTTGTAGATATTGAAGCACACTGTTTATAAATTTTCTATGTTTCAGAATATAAATTTTTATGAAATATACATCATTAGGTAGTATAAGAGCTTTAAAATGTTGTTTTAATCTGTAAAAATATTTTTGGGGGGGCATGGGGTATGGGAGATTGAATGCTGGACACTTAACCACTCAGCTACATCCCCAGCCCTTTTTTATTTTTTGTTTTGAGGCAGGGTCTTGCTAAGTTTCTTAGGATCTTGCTAAAATGCTGAGTCTAGACTCAAACTTTCGATCTTCCTGTCTCAGCTTTCTGATTTGCCGGGATTACAGGTGTGAGCCATTGCATTCAGCTGAGACTTTACATAGTTCCAGAAATACTGTGTAAATGAGTACTACTCAGAAAATCAGAGAGTATCATATATAACATGTCAACAGAAAACTATGCTAATGTGTAAAGTGCCAGAAATATGACTTGTGCACCTACCTCCATATCTACACCACATATTTGCAAAAGAAACTACAAAATTAACATGTATATGTATGTATTTATATGATCTTTTCACTTATCATTCTGTAGCTACAGGAAAACTAAACCAACTATAATTTCTTCTAACCAGAACAAAACCAGCAATAACGAAATCTGCAGAATACTCTACTTTATGGAACACTCACATATTTTACACTCACTTTGTCTCCTTTACAGGGTCCACCTGGTGAAGTCATTCAGCCTTTACCAATCTTGTCATCCAAAAAAACAAGAAGACATACTGAAAGCATGCAAGATGATATGGGCGATAATATTCTCGATTACTCTGATGGAATGGAGGAAATATTTGGTTCCCTCAATTCCCTGAAGCAAGACATTGAGCATATGAAGTTTCCAATGGGTACTCAGACCAATCCTGCCCGAACTTGCAAAGACCTGCAACTCAGCCACCCTGACTTCCCAGATGGTATGTTAATAATACATGACAAAGCAAATGTACTGATTTGCTAAGTTACTGAAGTGCATTGTGAGCTCGTTAATTCTAATTAAATGTTTAATATACTGTCTAAATAAAATTAGAGCAAACAATTATTAATTCTACTCTTGTAGACAGAAAAAGTCATTTACACTGTGTAATTCAAGGTCTTCTTTGGAAAATCCTTGTCTGTTAAATAAGGTTTCACTGAATTGTGACAAGATGATTTTTAGATAATGATTGCTCACACAAATGTTCTTCACCTTGTAAATAACTGAGAATGGATATTATGTGTGAACTCATAGGTGCATATCACCATACAATTATTACTGACTTACCAATTTACTTTATATTAATATAGTATGTTAAAACAATTACATTAATATTAATTAATATTTGCATGAATATGATCAAGTACTTTGCACTAACATGGATAATATGAATATGATTAAATAGCATAACATGAATATTTGATCTATCAGTTTAGCAAAATTTGGTGAACAGAATACTTAGGCATTGGGATAACGGGGCAAAAATTTTTCTTTCATTGATCCACACATATACTGTACAACTGTTCATGGTTTGTTTAATAATTATAATCAGGATAATTTATTTTGCCTAGTTCTTAGCAAAACCTATACACATCTATTTCTGAGAAGGAAAAAGTTTCAGCTCTGCTAAGGTAGTTGATTAAAGTCATCATTACTTAATTAAAATGGGTGGATATTTATCTGACTTTAAACCTTCTAATTTATACTGAAATACCTTACCTCCCCTTTTACTTCCAAGAAAATATTGTTTTGCACTATCAATCACTGAATTTTATAAATGAGATCTAACACCATGAAGATAGCAAAGTCTAAATTAATTCCTAAGTAGCCACTATAAAGGAAAAATACCATAAAATCGTACTATCCTAAGCATAAACAATTAAAACTAAAACACACAGTTGTTAAGGATTCTGTGCAAACTGATGATTCAAGGTCTTCCAATTTATGTTTATTAGAAAAAGATATGTTTAGTTCTGTGATTTATAGAGATTCTTACTTTTAATTAGCATAACGTACACAAAGGATTTAAATGATTTAGCTTGAGCCTGTGCTAGAAAATTTCCCCTTTTACTTCCAAATTTAAATATACTTGACCAATCAACAAATTTCCACTAAGGTTTTTATGACATTTAGATGAGAATACAGAGAATACAACTAAATGCTATGATTTCTTCACTTAAGATCAAAATGAATAAGGTAATCATACAAATTTGAAAATCAAATGTAAGAGCAGCATTACTAAATTATAAAAGCACATATGATTTAGAACTAGAGAAGTTAAAAAAAGTATTGTAAACTTTAGGAGTGGTAATCCCATTGTGGGCTATGGTTTCCAGTAGTTTCTGTACAACTATCTTCATTAATTCTTCAGTGTGACAACTAAATAAGATTAATATTGATTGACTGATGCCAGGCACTGCATTTCATACACACATTCGTAGATGAACAGAAAGAATAATGCTCTTGACCTATTTATTATCTAACGGTATAGATAGGAAAACCAAAATGATTAGTAATAGCATATTATGACTGTTATTATGGAAAAGTAGACATTTATTTAACTAGGGGATGATTCCATTTTGGACAAATTCAATGTTAATATTTGAGGAGGTAATATGTAAGCTGAAACTTTAAAAAGATAGTCAGTCATGCTCAGAATCAAGCGTATTCTAGTCAAAAGGTGCAAAACATTTGCAAAGCTTTGAAGAAGACAAGATCTTGATGTTTTCATGGAATTAAAAGGAAGTTGGTTGTGGCTGAACAATAGTGAGCGAATTGGAAAATGATTTAAAGTAGTTTTGGAGGGAAGTAAAATGAAGTCAAGGGAATTGGTTAAGAAACTCCTGGACTAGTCTGGACAGGAGATGACAAAGGGCTCATTTAGAGATATGGTAGTAGAAATGAGATATGAATAAATTAGAGATAAATTGAACATAGTATCCACAGGATATTGGTCCATTGTATGAACAAAGATATCTGAATAAGTAAGCTATAAATATATTATTTGAAAGAATATCTAATGACCATGTTAATTGAATAAAATGAAATAAAATTGGTTCCCATAAAATTCCAAATAATACATTCTTTAAGAACATATAAAAATATCAAACAGTTATCTCTGGTTGATAAAATTTTAGATGATATTTGTTTTCTTGTATATTTTTCCTGAGAATTCCAATTTGTTTCAGATGTGAATGTATTGGTGCTATAATCACAAAAAGTGTGAATGTTTTTGTTAAAATCTTCAAGTTACTACCTGACAAACAGAAGATGTTATTAATTATTAAAGTACTTTCCCTGCTTTTATATAGTAGAAAGTAAACATTGAATGTGACTGAAGTTTTGAGAGTTCCAGTACTAAACTCAGTACCAGAGAGCTTTTAAAATGCTGAAGTTCATAACCAGTGTATTCACATAATTCAAATCACATTTGAAATAAGGTGGCAGCATGAAAATGATCTGAAGAAATCAAAGTAATTGTCACATGCTTATCAATTTTATCTCCTAATAATTCTTGTTAAAAAAATAATTTGTCAACTATTCAAAGAATAACTTTATGTCACTCCTAATATTGACCATCTTTACTCACTAATCCAAAAATATTAACCATGATTATTTACACAATAAAATTTGTTCAGCCACATTGCATTAAAGGCAATAATAGCAGTTCATATTTAAATATATAAGGCAGTTATCCTTCTTAGGACCCCATTCAAAGAGGAAGCATATTTACTACAAAAAATTTTTGTATAAGATAAGGTGAAGGTATGATTCCTGAGCCTAAGTAGGTACTCCATTGTTACAGATGAGTAAATGAGGTGAAAATGGAATTTTACACTCATACACTCATATTTCTAAAACAAAGTACTACATAGTAGATTTGGGCTCAACTAGATCTGATCCCATTATGCGTATAATTTATTATACATGGATTAACAGAATGTTATTATTTGAAGAGGTGACAGACTAATACCTAAAAGTGATTGGTATGCTAAGAACAAAAAAAGTATTTCAGATATGGTTCCTTTACAAAGATTTGAGGCAAAAAAGACATAAAGTCACTCCTACTAATCAAGTATATACCTTAATATGCCTAAAAACAAAAATGTAGGGAATCTGCGAATATTGACTTCCTTATTTCTCTTTAATAAAATTTAATATCTAATGCATTTAATATTATTGTTAATGAACTTATATATGACCTGCTTTTTTCTACTTTGTAGGTGAATACTGGATTGATCCTAACCAAGGTTGCTCAGGAGATTCCTTCAAAGTTTATTGTAATTTCACATCTGGTGGTGAGACTTGCATTTATCCAGACAAAAAGTCAGAGGGAGTAAGTACCAATCTGCTTTGGTGGTGAATGTTGACAGTTCCTGCCATGTTTTTGCAATATTGAACTAAACATGAAAATTATACTGTCATATTTTCATTTATCTGCTTTTCTTACAGGGTAATTAGAGCATTTCATTTGCATAAACATGAATAAGGCACCAGAGTGACGCATAGAGTTAACAAATACTTCTTTCCTTTATTTTTTGCCCAGATGTATTCTTTAGGCACCTGCTTGCTCTCTAAGATTCTATGACTTTCCATCACACGTCACAGCTGAATTTCAAATTTTAGTGCATATATAGTATTCTTATGCCCAATTATCATATGGTAGCACTCACAGCTGCATATTATGCTCAAAATGCAAAATTTTATAAAGAATTTGTCTTTTACATAAAATAAGAGTATTCTCTACACTTCCATGTTTTAAATGTTTAGTGTCTTCACACATACTCCATGCTTTTCACCTAACAGTATCAATATACTTGAGTTCTATCTTTAAAGCTACATGCAAATCATTAATATAAGGAAAGATTTTTTCATTAGCATAATTGTATTTTCCAAACATTTTGTAAGCAAGACATTTTATCTTTATCATATTCATGTAATAAATCTCATTTTCTTTAGTAAATGGTGCAGGCTTACAGAGGTAAAGGAACTCCATAAGGCAAAGCAAGTAACTTTATGTGTGATATATCTTTTTAGGAGAAAATTTAAGTTTGTGACATCAGAATGATATAGTAGGTCAGGAGAGAAAGCAACTTCCTTCTCCCAACCCAGCTTGTCATATGGCAAATCATAATAAATCTCCTGTAGCCCCCAAAAAATGCATGACAAAGGAAAATTCCACCCCTCACAATGATGATTCAGATTCCCTAAGGTAAAGTCTTATAAACTGATAATTTACTAATCTTTACAAATAAAAACATAAATACAAGTCTACAAGAGATTCTTCATATTCCCAGAAGGAATGATTCATCTTACTTTCTACCAATGACTTTTCTGGAACATCTATCTGCCCTTAGTTACTAGCTAAATATTTTCAGAATGCCTCCTTTGATACGCAGTGCTGTTACTTGCCTTATTGGTTCATGCTGGCTGGGATTTGGAGGATTTCTTTTGTGAGAAATTACCTGAGAGTTCTACTGATGTCCCCAATCGCTCTCAGTCTGCCTTTACCAAATTGTTTCTCCCCATTTATTTTTACAGCACTGAAGAGATCATGAAGAAAATGATTCAATGTTTATGACATGCAATTCATAGGATCTATCTCAAATGTTGCTCCTTGTCTCATTTTGTCTATTATAGACCAATACTATTTTAAAAGCTCTTTAGCTTCTTAATCTTAGTGAAATTTATTGATATGGACATAAACAATACTATTCATAAAATTTACCTAACTTCTAATTTTCCCATTCCTTTACAATAGGTAAGAATTTCATCATGGCCAAAGGAGAAACCAGGAAGTTGGTTTAGTGAATTTAAGAGAGGAAAATTGGTATGTTAATACCTCAACAAGAAATGGTTTATCAAAAACTCCATAAGTAGAGCTTATGTGTTCTCCAGTTTGCTCCATTTAGACCACTATGGTATCCTAAAGCAGTTTAATTTTGTTTGTATTAATATATCTGGAAGTATACTAAATTTACTGAAAAAAATAATCAAATAATACAGTTCAAGACTGAAAGTCATCATAAAATGAATTTTGCTAAAATATCAGCAAAAGTATATAATATCCATTTAAAGTCTTTGACTATCACTGTTTCATTTTCTGTTACTAATTTGTTCTTTTTTCTTCATTTCATTAAGAACTTTTAGCATGTACAGTTATTTTTTTCTAACTGTTATCTTTGGGAATATAGTAAACAAACCTACCTTTTATTTTTATTATAAGCCAAATGTAAGGTGTATTTCCGTACAATTAACAGCTTCCTTTAAAATTTTTATAAAGATATTTTAAGATTGGATCTAGACTAAAGTCATATTAAAAACAGTTTAAAATATATGTTTAAATTACTTTAATTAGGAGTTAACCAAATTTAAGTGTTTCCCACTTATCCAGATAATTATTCAATTAATTAATATTCTTTTTCAAATGCTATTATTTTCCACTGGTGAAAATTTATACATTTATTGTTCCTATATAAACATACATATTAATGACTCATAATTCTCTAGTTTAGGCTTCAGGTTAGATATTCACACTGTGCTACATTCTTATTTGTGTATGAGTTTTAAAAAATACATAGAACCCTGTGTGTTTTGTTTTGTGCAGTTTTATTTTCCTTAGAGTGCTTTGCCAAAGGAAATTTTTTCCTCTAAACTCATGAGGCTCCTCAATATCACATCTGTTAGTCAGTAAGGAACAGGTAAACTTACTATAAGGAGGAAATCAGATTAGTTGCTCTTGCATTGCCTTAACCTATAAATCCGAGTGGATTTGTAATTTTTTAAATTTAGGTTTATGTGTTTCTCTTAAGCTCAGTTATATTAATTATACCCAACAAAAATTTTGTGAAGATGATGTAAGACAAATCTTAATAATTTACATCTAAAATTATTTTCCTGCTATAAATACAAAATAAATATTGATTCAACAATTATTAACTCCGGTTGTCTCTGGCATTAAGCTGGATGCTAGTGATAAAACTGTGAATATACATACTATCTAAGAATGAACTGAGACTCTGTTTTGAAAATTAGAAAACCAAAATGCCTTGGAAGATTATGGCCCCAAAATAAAAAGTTCAGGAGTACGATCAAAGAACTAAACCAGGTAACCTTTGCATCGCACTGGGATTCCTCGGTTTTCATTGTTTCACCATTTTACAACTTAAAAAAAAAAAAAAAAAAAGTTGTGAAAAATAATGAAGTGTTTTCTTCAAAGCAGAATCAATTTTTTTTTTTTTTCTTGCAGTGTTTACTGATTAGGAAACAACAAGTAGTAGTTAGAGTAACCTAGTTGGAGATAGTCCTGAGTTCATAAAATCCTGTATCTGAGTATTCTGACCCTCAATTCACACTGTTTCTCAGTTGGTTAAAAAGGACTTGTCATCTACATGCTTCCAGCATCACAGTTTACTGTCAACAGTGATTTTGTTTTTTGTAGTATAAAAGAGAAAAAAAAAAAGTCTTTATGTGTTTTTTTATTCTTTTATTCCCAGCTTTCATATTTAGATATTGAAGGCAATTCCATTAACATGGTGCAAATGACATTCCTAAAACTCCTCACTGCCTCTGCTCGGCAAAATTTCACCTACAACTGTCATCAGTCGGCTGCCTGGTATGATGTGTCATCAGGAAGTTATGACAAAGCACTTCGGTTCCTGGGATCAAATGATGAGGAGATGTCCTATGATAACAACCCCTACATCAAAGCACTGCATGATGGCTGTGCGGTGAGTGGATCTTGCTTGTCTTCTTCCTCAGAGATGAGACGCAGCCTGTAACAACCTCAGTTTGATTCTAAGCTAGATTTCTGTCATGAAATGGCTGTCAGTCAGTAATAAGATTTGATGCTTGACACTGACATTAAGATACAGAGTTTTAGAGACCACTACTATTCACACACAGGTATGCACACATGCAAACACTGAAATATACACAGATAAATTTTTTTGTGTGTGTGTTTTCCTTTTTATTTTTATTTATTTTTTTAAATTATTTTTATGTAGCTTTTAATTTTTTACAGACTGCATTTTGACTCATTGTACACAAATGGGGTACATAATTTTGTTTCTATGGTTGTACACAATGTAGTAACTTTAGAATATGTAGAAGAAAATGAGAGGGAAGGGGTATGAAAATTGGTGGAATGAGACAGACATCATTGCCCAGATACATTGTTGAAAGCATAACAAGGTAATCTTAAGTAATGTGTTATTTTGTCATTTCTGACATTTAAATACTATTACTTCTTGTTAATGTGACATAAAAAAATCAATGCCTTATGTCACTGAACCTGCTCAATACATGGATTTAAAATATCAGATAAAAGAATGACCATCATGCCATTAATACCATAGGTAATTTTTACACCTGCATTTTGCTTATAGGTGCTTTTTAATTATCACTGTGTTACAACAACTTAGGAAACTACTATCATTTTTGTTATCTTTATCCTCTGAAACCATTGTTCATGCCTGTGGGAGTTCCATAAATAGCAGTTTGCTTTAGCTACGTGTTGATGACTGAAGAGGGCACAATTAAAAAATAAGAGAACCTATGCTTTCAACAGAATGAATGGAGCATAAGTAGAACACGATAGACAAATCAAAGCAGGTTAAAGATTCAGAAGTCATGGAAAGCATTCTAAGTAGTCGTAAATTATTAATATTTATAAAAATTAACATATGGCAGATATGTTTCAGTGTTTGCTCTCTTACATTGTAAATTCTATACTGTATTTTAAGAGAATTTGACAATATGTATCTTAATTATAACTAAAATAGGATGTATTACTTATATGATGGATCTAGTACCAGCATCAATTTTATACTAAATTTTATTTATCAACTTAATAACTTATTTTTAAATGTGCAGCACATTGGATTATCAGAATTGAGTGACTGCAACTAAATATTAAGCATGATTGTTAATATCCAAAATTTAAAATTCCATGTGATTCTCCATCAGTAATAGCAAAAAATTATCGTCTAATTATTGGCAAATTTGTAATTTATTTTCTTCTTTCTCATCTTCCAACCTCTACTTCGAAGCTTAAAAAAAAATAAAAATTTGTTTTAGCAATATTAAATTATCATGTAATTTTAAATTTGTGCTTAATTTTACAGTCCAGAAAAGGCTATGAAAAGACTGTGATTGAAATCAACACACCGAAAATTGATCAAGTACCTATCATTGATGTAATGATCAATGACTTTGGTGATCAGAATCAAAAGTTTGGATTTGAAGTTGGTCCAGTTTGCTTTCTTGGCTAAGATTAAGACGAAGAACCTATGAAACCAACAGAAAATATACCTTGGTGCCACCGACCCATTTCATGCCACATGCAAGTTTTGAATAAGGATGGTATAGAGTACAACTTCCTATGTATACTTGTACCATTTAATACTGATGCCCTTGAAGGGGCAAAAACATGTGAAAAGAGCTTTGAAAATCATTAAGATATAAGATAGTGTGGCTGAGATGGAAACAGGGCTGATTCTTAATTCTCGACCCTCATCTCTCCTCTTCCTATTTGGATTTCTTTGGTGCTGTAGAAAAAAAAAAAGAGAGAAAAATATATATTCATAAAAAAAATGGTGCTCATTCCCGTCCAAGGATATGCTAAAACAGTGTGTTTAATAAATTGTAATTATTTTATGTACAGTTCTATACTGTTATCTATGTGTCCATTTCCAAAACTTGCACGTGTCCCAGAACCTATCTGACTCAAATTTTATGACAATTGCAGAACCATGATGGCAATAAATATATGTATTACAAAAAATAAAGTTGCAATTTCTGATGTCTCCAATTCCCTTTCTTTTATTAATAATAAAATGCCTTTGTATATATTGATGTTGAAGAGTTCAATTATTTGATGTCGCTGACCATTTTCTCAGAGGGCAAAACCTGGAAGACTTTTGGGAGCACACTACAATCAACTCTTCTCTGCTGACAGTAACTTTAATGAAATTCAGCCAAAAATATCATTCATTTTGGTGTTTTACTCAATGCTATACCTCAAACTATTTCTTCTCAGAATCCAGGATTTCACAGGATACTTGTATATATGGAAAACAAACAAGTTTATATTTTTGAACAGGGAAATATGTATGAGAAATATTTTAACAAAGTGATGCCTCCATCAAGCAAACAACCTTATGTACAATTTTTTCTCTATCTGATTGTTTTCAGTGTGCTTCAATAAAGCAGATTTATATTAAAGATGGAAACTAAGCAATTATTTATGAATTTGTGCAATGTTAGATTTTTTAATCAGTCAACTTCTTGAATTTGATTCTGAGTTGCATATTATAATAGTCTCTATTATTTTACCTGCCCAACAAATACTATTTCTTAATTTTAAAGATAACATCATCCATCATTTGACCAACTTGATAACTAAATAGCACATGGGTGGACTGTTTGAAGTCATACTTAAGATAATTGGAACATATTTTTCACTAAGGTATTTTCTTTCAGGTAGCTTGAAACAGCAGTAAAATTTAAAAATTTCAAACTGGACTTTGTATCTATTTTTAAGTAATATATGTAAGACTTGAAAATAAATGTTTTATTATTTCTTATATGAAGTGTAAAATTAATTGATACCAGATTCCACTGGAACATTTTCAACTGATAATTTATCACGAAAGAACATACCTGTAATATTGAAATTAAAACGTGAACATCTGTCATTCAGAATTTATTTTATTTTTGAAATTAAGTTTGTAAATGTCCTTTCAAGAAGGGAGTTTTGAATCGCATAAATAAACTCAAGTCTTGTCTACCTGGATTGGTCATTCTCTTTCTTAAGTAGGTTCCAAATTATTCTGGTTTATAGAAGAGGATTTTCATTGTCTTTCTTGACCATCCAGATTAGAATACTTTTGTACTTTTGAATAAGCACATTAACCTTCAGACAAGTCATTTAAGTATGTGTAAAATACAAACACCACAAAAAATACTTTAGTTCTGCACTCGATAGATTGTACTTAAATTTTCAAAATTTTTTCTTGTAATTAAACATTTTACAATGCCTAAAACATGCCTTTTCATTTCAGCACTAAAGGTGCCCCCAAACTTTTAATTTGAAATAGCCTTTAGATCATGCATAACATAATATTTATTTTTGTAGCAAGAGCCTATACAACAATTTAATGAAAGCATAGCAATGATAGAATAGTTTGCAGATTAGCTTGTATCAGGGATGTATTGTTATTTGTCTAGTTAAGCAAAATAGCCTTAAGTTTGGCACCAACAGGGAATGCATAGATAACTGAATGTCTTACGCTTTTCTGTTTCTGTGTATGGATCTGGTTTTCTGCATAACATCAGATTTTCTTTCTTTCCCTTATGTTTGATTTAATCTGGACAAAAGAAAGTTCAGCTGAATAGAAAAGCACATTAGATGACATTTTAGTACTGGCCCAGCCTGTTTAAGTTATTCATGTGATAATTTCAGAGAATAATATTAACCTTACAGGCAGGAATGGGTTATGGACCTGATACATAAAAAATTTGGTATAACTTTAAGAAAAAAAATTACAAATACAAAATATAGACATGACTATTTTGAATGAACCAAGATATTACAACAAATTATTATTTTTTAAAAATGATCCATAACAAAAAATATCAGAAAAACAGGGAAAACAACATATTAGCTTTCTGATATACCTTTATGGTAATTTTTTATCTTATCATTTTGGCTGCAAACTCTTTTAGTGCCTCTTCACAGGAGAATTTTATAGTTTAATTTCTAAAATGTTTGTCCAACATTTTAGACCCCCCCAAAATTTTTCTATTAGTGGTAGCTTTGCTATATTTTAGCTTCATATCCTGTTTTGGGGAAATGTTGTAAAAGTTAGATTATTTTAAAACTTATGAAAAGCTCTATTACATTTCTTTCAAAAATGCACTATAAAATCCATGAGAATTTACCAGACCAGGTTCTGATTCTGTATATTCTGCAGTTTTGCCTGTGCTGACGATGAAATTCATCTTTTGGATATCAAAAAACATGCATGCTGTGGCCATCATACATTTTTGGTCACCCTGACATGTGACAGGAGTACTCTAGAAAACTATTCCTGCACTAGAATTGCAGGCATTGCTTATACATAAAATTAACAGCAAGCCATATAATTAATACCCCATCATGTAAACATATTACCTGAACCCCAAATAAATGAATTCCCAATTGAATTTCCTCCTCACTCTTTCCTTCCACACTATACAAGGCAGATTAGCAAAGAGAAGTTGGAGTGACTAGGCAACGTTCTTAATTGATCATAGTCAAAGTATTTGACTTTGGTAAATGTTACCAATTATATCACCTTTTGAGCATATTTTAAAGAGACTTTTTAAGGTGTTAAACAGAGCCCATCCATGAGAATTATACTGAAGCTTGGGTTTCCTTGTTTTCATATTAATCTACTGCATACTGGATAACTGCAAAATATATGTGTTAATTAAGGGCCTCATTCCTATAAGAGATAAATAGTGGCTATTGCTCTATATTTCTTATAGTTACTATTATCACCATATTATAAGATCCTTTCTAAGATGAAGCTAATAACACAAGTGCTACCTACCTCACAGAACTATTCTAATGATCTAATGTTTGTAAAGTAAAACCTCCATACAAATTGCATGAACACATAGGCCCAAATTTTCAGATCCTTATATACAATCTTTACAAATTAATACCAAAATGGGGCACAAGTCATTTTACCATCCAGGAAAACTGAATTCATCAGACATAGTTTCCCCTGTGTGTGTGTGTGTGTACTGGAATGTGTTTTGCTCTCAGGAGGATGAGTTTAATAGGTCTTGGGATGTCTCAACTTTTATATTTTCCTATTCTAATCATCCTGTATTGGCTCTATTTGATTAACCAATGTTCAATACAGCTGCAGCCCAGAGATCCATACATTGCAGTATGATTTACAATAAAGTATCTTGCAGAAAAATACCCTGCATGCAGCATTCCCAAGTTCAGCAACCAGTATCTAGCAATTCCTGCAGGATCCTCATTTATTTTCAATCAAGGAAAACTATCAGTCAATATTTATAAGGAGATTGGTTAGAACAAAAAAAAAAAAAAAAATGGAAGAAAAGAGTTACAGACCCATGGTTAACTCTGCCCTTTGAACACCATAAATTGAAGTTATTTTAGAAATGTTTCACATTACTAAAATGGGACTTATTTTACAGTAACCTTATAATGGCATTTCTGCCTAAAAGACTATTTGTATAAATTTACATTAAAACACTGATTCCCATTTTTAAGTTTATGTAAAAACACTGATTCCACCTCTGTATATCTATAAAGAAATAGACGTGTAGTTCTTTCTTTCTTTCCATAATGCAAAGACTTGACTTTTGTCAAACTAACAAGCATACTCTATGTCACAGTGGCAGATCTTATTTTAGTGGCAACCTAGGGCCTAAGCTGAGTCAGTTAGCATAATATAGCACCATATGAAGGTCTCTGTTGTGAATAAAATGCTTGACTGCTATTTGTTGGCTCACAGAAGAGAACCAGTATTTTGGCACCACAAGAAAATTCATTTGAAATATCAGAAACTTCTTTGATCAACCCTATGTGGGATGTCCAAACTTTAAATTTAATGGCGCTAACAAAATTCACTAAGAAATTATATTTGCGGGTCCCTCAGGTCAGCATGGGGCAAAGATGTATGTAATGAATTCTTAAACAAAACAAGTTGTGGTATCTCAATTGCAGAAAATAAAGTATGCTTCTAAATCATTTAATAAACATTACCCTAATAGTTAACATTCTGTAAGATAAAATTTATTTTCAAAATCAGTGTATATTTATGGAATATTAAGTTTCTTATCTATTAGGGGACAGACAGGTGAGGATGGTAGGGACAAGAGGTTAAGAGAATAATTCTATAAGATGGGCCCACTGTGCTGACTCCCACATGCTTTCTTTTCCAAGAAGCAATTTACCTGCAGTCCTGCCTGACCTAAGTGGACAGGGCATGTCACATTCTTCAGCAAACAACCTGTTATCTGTCAGAGAAATGCAGGCCTAAAATAACAATGTCGATGAATGGAAATCAAGTTACCCTGAAAGGGAAGATTTTTTGTGACCAGATCCTGAAACTCTGGGAGATAAGGATAGTTCCTCCTAACCATAAAATTTGTAAGAATATATGATTAAGAATCAAGTTAGAATTGATCAGCATGGGCCAAGGTAACCTAGAGTTGCCATAGTTGTGGAGGCTTAAAAATCTGTTGTAATCTTTCTGGCAGTCAAAAGTGAAGCTATAGAATAGGCAGGACTCTCTGGAAGCTTCTCTGGGATCCCCAATAAAACTGGAGTGCAAACTGGGTGCAGTGGTGCATGCCTGTAATACCAGCTGCTGTGGAGGCTGAGGCAGGAGGATCTCAAGTTCAAAGACATCCTCAGCAAAAGGTGAGGTGCTAAGCAACTCAGTGAGAGAGACCCTGTCTCTAAACAAAATACAAAATAGGGTTGGGGATGTGGTTCTGTGGTTGAGTGCCCTGAGCAATCCCCTGGGCCCAAAACAACAACAACAACAAAAACCAAAACACAAAAAAAACTGGAGTGCAGAAGAGGCATGCTGTCCCTCTCCTCTCTGAGAGCTGAGAGAACCCACACTCTTACTTGAGAGTGTCCCATTTCCCATTTCCTATCTTGTCACTAAACTCATTCCTGTTACTCTGAGCCACGTGTCTGAAATCTTTCTAAGTTGATCCCAAGAATCAGGATTTGAAGGGGGCTTTTCATGTTGCCTTGATTTCTAGAAAGGCCCTAGCTCTGTAACGATCTACTCAAAAAAAAAAAAAAAAAAAAAAAAAAAACTGAGTGCATTTATTAGATGATGCTATCTAGTTATCTCCACATTACCCTAGATTCTTTTATATCAATACTGAAAGAAATAATGGGAAAGAAACAATAACAAAACCAAAAACACCTTAAAAGTCTTAGTTATTTAAATGAAAGTGGAAAAGTGATATAAATAGCCTTTTTGGTTAAATAATTGAAAGTCTCAGTGGGATTTTTACGTAAGTATTTTCTCAAGACATTGTCATTGAATTGTGGAACATCAATACCAGAAAACATGAGGGTATTTAACCATTAATAAATCAATAGCCAAGTATATGATTTTGTTCCATGATGAGTACAGGTTTCATTAAAAAATAAACAAACAAAAAACGCTATCCAACTTTACAAAAGAATTTTGGTATCAGTTGTCTACACTATAACCTTATTTGCATCTAATAAAAGAGACGAATACATCATATCTAAACAAACAAACAAACAACAACAAAAAAGTTTATCAAGTTTCTGACAAAAGATTCCAGGAACCGAATGATCAGCATGAAAGGCTGGTGAGTTAAGTGTACTCCATGAAGAAACTGGTCAGTCTCAATATTTGCAGAAATTGGATGTATGTGGAGAAGGAAGGCCCCTTTACATAAGAAATTTCTGAGAGAATTCCAGAAGTATACATAGTTTGGCATGGAGAGGACACGGAGTCTAATGATGGATCAGGTAGAATGATGGATCAGGTAGTGGACAACATTGCATTGCTTGTGGCAAAGGTCGATGTTTAGGGTTAGGTTAAATGGATTGAAATTCACCCAAGGAAACCTGGGCATTATGCATAATATAGCAATCAGTATTGGTTCACGAGAAGGGCAAAGTCACAATGGAGTTAAGTTGGCAGATTATCCATAGTAGGCACTCTAGCATGAGTGGATCTGTGAGATGAGGCAGCTGAAGAAGACCAAGTGCCAAGAAGTAGCTGCAGAAATTTAAATGGGCGACAATACATATTTGGATTGTAGTAATAAAACCTGAATGATTTAGAATGAAGGACCAAGCATGAATTGATTTAGGAGAAAAAAAATGACTATTTTTATTGTTTAAAAATATTCCAGAGTCATTCACTGGATATATCTTACAATAAGTTATAGTTGCCTAACCTTTAAAAAAAAAACCATATCAAAATGGAAAATAAAAAATATCTTTTAAAAAATATATTTTTGTTGTAGCTGGACAGAATGCTTTTATTCTTTTTATTTTTATGTGGTGCTAAGGGTCAAACCCAGTGCCTCACACATGCTAGACAAGTGCTGCCACTGAGCTATAGCCCCAGCTCCTAAATCATATCTTTATTAAACTCTGACGAGTCAAAGAGTATCAGTGAAATGTATGAAATTGGCTCAACTCAATTGACTTTGCGTCTCATGTTTTTTTTCTCATATAGTACTGCAGGGTTATACGTGAAAAGAACTTTCCATTGCTAAAATAATATAGACTTCTGGTATTATAAGCAAGTGCCTGTCCCAGATGTAAATAAAATTTTGTGTATATTATCAACCACAAAATCTTAATTAAATATTCTTGCCTGTGGATGTTGAATTTTCATAAGTGTTATGGTTTAGATGTGGTGTCCCCCAAAAATTCATGTGTGAGACTTCCAAGAAGATTTGGAGGAGAAATGATTGGGTTATGGCCTTAACCTAATCTGTGAATCAATCCCTGATGGGATTAACTGAGTGGTAACTGGAGGCAGGTGGGGTGTGGCCAAGTAAGTGGTTCATTGGGGGCATGGCTAGAGGGTATATATTTTGTATCAGAGTGTGGGATCTCTTTCTGCTTCCTGATCAACATGTGAGCTAGTTCCTTTTACCACACTCTACTGCCATAGTGTTCTGCCTCACCTAGAGCCCCAAGGACTGGAATCAGACTTCTTAAGAACTAAGACCTCTGAAACCACGAGCTCTCAGATAAACCTTTCCTCTTCTATAGTTGTGCTGGTCAGGTCTTTCGGTCACAGCAGTGAGAAAGCTGACTAAAATGATAAGTAAAAATATACACATAAAATAATTAGATGGGAAATCTTAGGAATAGTTTACTCAATGGATATGAAAATATTACCTAGCTAAAGAATGATGAGGACAGGATTTGGGATCCACTCAAATACATTTAAATACACAAATGAAGAAATGATATCTGCAACTCTGTCAACCTTATTACAAGTAGTTAACACTGCCCCTATTTTCTTATCCACTGTTTACTCTTGAGTATAATGAATTCAACTGCTGTATTTTAAAAATATTCAACATCACAGGTAATAGTGTTTCCATCAATACAAAGTACATTTTCTTGTAGCTAATGGCTCATTATGTCAAGACCACCTCCTCTTCTGCGCTCCATTTTTAATAATACCACCATCCACAGCATTGCCAGGGCCAAAGATACCTGGAGTCACTACCAGTTGCTTGATGTTCTTTCAAAGTGGGAATCCATTTCTTTCAATTTTGTTTCTTAAATATCCATCACACCCGATCCTTCCCCTCATCTGCAAGCTTTATTGGAATTTGGCTCTCGGATGAAATTCCCATTCCCCAGGGGTACAGGTCAGGGTGGAGAGCCAGAGAAAATCGCAGGTGGCCCCAGCTGCCCAGGGTCTTTATAGGCGGGAATAGGCAGGGGATCCCGCTGAGTGATAGGCGGATGTAAGGGTCAGTGGGGTTTATCAGTCTGTGTTTGGTTGCTCTTTGGCACACTGCCGGCTGCCTCAGTTGTTCTGTTCCCTCCCACAGCCGCTGGAGTCCCAACCTGACACTTACTTCCTTTGCAACCAAATCTAACCCTCATCTTGAGATAAGACTTTACTGTTTAACATGCAAATGTAAACTATTTGTGATCATGTATAAATTTCCTCAATGACTTCCCATCACCTGCAAGATTTTGTTTTAAAATTTTACCATATATATATAAAAAGCACATTTCACCATCTTTCCTCCCTTTCTTTCTTTTTCTTATTCACAGGCACATTGCACAAAACTGGAATTACATTTCCCAAACTCATACTGATTGTGATGTGCCCTGATATATGATATTCCATTGATGGTATTGTGTTTCATTAAAAAAAAAAAAATGTTATACTCATTGAAGTAATAAATTATTTACTTTTGAAGATGATACCACGTTTACCGGTGATGAGTTCTGCTTCCTCAGATACTGAAGTTTGAACATTAGAGAAGCACACCAAGGCAAGCATGTTAAGCAGGTTTTATTTAAAAGTAGTAATACAGACTTCCCTGGGGAGGGAGAAGTGGGCCATGACTGATGTTCTAGAATCCTGAGAAGTGAGCACGCCCTACATCTTTTATAGGTTAAGGTCTCTTTCATTCTCCAGTTCTTTGCCCCCTTATTTTTCCTTTCTGCCTACATGACTAGGCCCGGTTTTGCAGGTGAGATGGGCAGGGGGAGGGCCAGAGTGATTCAGTCAGGGAAGGGCTCAGGGGGCATTAATTAGCAGCTCCTTGCCTGTAGTTCCTGACAAGCACAGGTAAATTTGGTAATCAATGGGCTCCAGAGATCCTTGACATTCCATTCTCCCAGGGTCAGTCTCCAACTTCCAGAGGCTGATGGCTTTCATGGCCTCCATTTCCTTGATTTGATGGATCCCCTCTTTCTACACTAATTGCCTGTCCCTAATTCTGGCTTCAAAGACATTGTCAATGGAATAAATTGTAGAGATAGGCCCTTTAGGATGCTTTCCTATTTTTTGGGTACTCAAGCATGAATTTCCCACTAAAGTAAATTCCTGCCTGATATAAGCATAGGAAGACCTAGGTAACTGACCTCTTTCCGTAGTGGTTCACTCTGGTCTCATATGTCTAAGTAAACTGTCACTTGACATTGAACAAGTTAAATTGTGTGGCCCTTCTGAATGTATAGAGATTTTATCAATTCAGTAGTCTAGACAATATCAATTATTTTAAAATGAAAATAATCTTATTGTTTACAGAGGGGGGATCATTTTTAAAAAGGCATAGTGTATCTATAGATTGAATGATATTGAAAAAGTCAGATTTAGAAAGTTCAATAACATGGGATATTATTTCTAATGTATTTCCAAGTTAAAAAAAAAATCTAAAAGTCTAAACAGTATCTCCTCATAGGCGATTTTGCATATGTTTAAGAGAAATGTTATTTCTCTCTTTTTTTCTCCCTTTTTTGATCATCTCTTGACTTTGGGAACAAGTTGCACAAACACTCTACTCTTGTCATGGAAATTAGTTCTTTCCATGTAAAATTTTCATTTGTAACAAAAAGACGAGATGAATCATCAAATAAACAAAATGTTAAAAACAGAAAATATTCAAGCTAATTCTAGTTAACTTCATTCAAATAAAGCATCTGGAGGCAGGCTCAGGGGTGGTCTTATTGTACACTGTGGCAGTTAGTATACAAGTCTTCCCAGTCAGAATCCTTCACAATGATGCAAATCCCTGTCAAAATCACATGCATTGTTATTGAAATCATTAGGATTCTTCAAGGCTGCCTGTTATCCCTAAGTAACACATCTGCTTAACAAAAAGAAAGCTGATATTCAGATGCACAAATCTTTAGAGAATCACAAGATCCTAAGAACCAATGGAGATAAAGAAGGCACTACATACTTCATACATTCCTCCTCACTCACTAATTTCTACCTAAAATTTAATCTTCTCATTTATTAAATGTTTTGTCTGAAAAGAACACTTTATGAGCAAAATATAATTTTCTAAAGAAATTTGGTGAAAGAAAATTGTGTTAAATATATTCACTATCCACATACACATAGATGAAAGAAAATTACCTGATTAGCAATAAGGAATTTTTTAAAAAGACTTATAATGGACATTTTCCTATTCTTAACATGACCATTAAACTACTCTAATACTCAAAAATTTATATTCATTTCTTGTTACTCATAGCCATATATATATATATAACTGAGATATTTTTCAATACCTTCATCATGTAAGGCCCCCAAAAAGGAAACCCCAACTCTGTCCCATGGATCCACGGCAACCCCAATCAACCGCAGGAGGCGTCACTTGATGCAAACCGCAAGAGGTGTTTATTCCAACGCGCTGGGACCCGACTCATGACTCACGCAGGAGTCCAGGAGTCGAGTCCCTAGCAGAAAATCTTGCAGGTTTATAAAGGCAGAGACCACACATCGGGAGGGGTCGCACATGAAAGGGAAAAGGGGAACAAAGCTGCCGGGAAATTTCAAAGGGGGTCTGGGTTTGCTGATAACATACAACTGTAAGGCCCCCAAAAAAGGAAACCCCAACACTGTCCCATGGATGGACGGCAACCCCAATCAACCACAGGAGGCGTCACTTGATGCAAACCGCAAGAGGTGTTTATTCCAGCGCGCTGGGACCCGACTCATGACTCACGCAGGAGTCCAGGAGTCGAGTCCCTAGCAGAAAATCTTGTAGGTTTATAAAGGCAGAAACCACACATTGGGAGGGGTCACACATGAAAGGGGGAAAAGGGGGGACAAAGCTGCCGGGAAATTTCAAAGGGGGGTCTGGGTTTGCTGATAACATACAACATGTTTCACAATGTTTTACAATAGGGCGTAGATTCTGGTCAATAGTTTCTGGTAATCATTCTGTTTGATCACTATCTGGCTATCTGGCTCAATTTACCCTTTTATTCTCTGTTTGGGGCTGTTTCTTGGAACAGCTTTAAGGGCTTTGTTTCCATTCCTGGGAGGGTGACCTTAGGGAGTTGAGATGACTGGGAGGGTGACCTTAGGGAGTTAAGATAACTGGGAGGGTGACCTCAGACAGCTTAAAAAAATGTCCATTCTTTCACAACATGTTTCACAATGTTTTACAACAGGGCGTAGATTCTGGTCAACAGTTTCTGGTAATCCTACTGTTTGAGCACTATCTGGCTATCTGGCTCAATTTACCCTTTTACTTCCTGTTTGGGGCTGATTCCTGGAACAGCTTTAAGGGCTTTGTTCCCATCACCGGGAGGGAAACCTTAGGGAGTTGAGACAAAACAGACAGCTTAAAAAAAGTGTCCATTCTTTCAATCATAGTCTTTATATATGTGGATGTGTTCCCTAAATTTGTATTATGAGAATCTTCACTCCTCATATGGCACATCCTTTAAAGCAATTTTAGGAGAATTTAGACTAGAGTAGAGACAGACATGGGAAGCAGTTAGAGTTTAAAAGAGAGTCAAGGAACTGAACAGGAAAATGTTTAATCTGGTTTTATCCTTGATATGCCATGGGACTTGAGCATATGGAAATCTTACTGCAAGACCAAAGTGGTCCCATGTAAGTTCCTTTCATAGCAAAAAGCTATGTTGCTTTTCCTTGGTGTTTATATTTTAACCAATCATAGTAACAATGACTTCTCATTTTTCCAAAATGTCTAACCATGACCACATATTTTACAGATTTTTAAAAAACTTGTTTTCATTCCTAGAACCAAAAAGTGGACTAGGTATATTTTGATAAACTTATGAAAAAACTGACTTAAGGAAAATACCATATTTTTTATGGCTGAAAAAATAACTGATTTTTTCAGCCATAAAAAAATCAGTTAAGGAATATTATTAAAGAGCAAAATGTTGTCTGTAATATTTGATCAAAGACAATTCCTTAATATTCCCCATTCTCCCTTTTTTAATTCACAGATTTAGAATGTTTTTTATGATTCACATAATGTTAGTATTGTAGTCTGAGCTCTTTCTTTGATCCATTTCCTGACTCTTATTTCTTACTAATTGTGCACATCCATACCCTACAAATGCACACAAGCACTTGAATCAATATTGCTATCACTGCCTGGTTTATTTTCCTAAATTTACTCAAATTTCACAATCTGAATTATCTTCTACCACAGTAATACTGCCTATAAAACAATTGTAATATTTGATCCTCTAAATGATAAGTATTTTTTTTATTATTCATGAGTTCATGGGTTCAGGGAGAGGCTGTTGTGACCTGTCCAGACTAGGCTGATCTTGCTTGGGCTCTGTGTTCATGGGCAATTAGATGGCAGGCTGTGGGCTGGAGATCAAGAATGGTCTTGCCTGGGGTGGATTTCCTTCACCTGGCCTCTCATCCTCTCATCTTCTAGTAGGTTGGATGGGGCTTTGGGCTTCTTCAGATATCAATTACAAAGAGGAGAGAGAGAGAGAGAGAGAGAGAGAGAGAGAGAGAGAGAGAGAGAGAGAGAGAGAGAGGTGGGGGGGAGGGAGAGAGAGAGATTCATTTGAAGTCAAGGACTAAAACATGAAAAGTTCTACAATATCAAATAGTTCACATTCTATTTGTCAAAGCAAGTCATGAGCCAGAAGATACACTGGAAAGAAGAAGTAGGCTACCAACTAAATGGAAACATTGAAAAGTTACATTACAATGTGCACGGTTATAGGAATGAGTGAAAGATTGTGATGATTTCTGGATTTTACCATAATCTGTCAATCTTCTGCTCACAACTAAGTATTTTATACTGTGATCAAGTACAAACCCTATTCTCAAAATTTTAAATCCAAAACCTGCTTTCATCTGTTCTAACTTTCAGTTTTCATTTGACTTAACCCTCTTTTTCATTCTTCCTCAACAGGCTGAGTCAGATCATCTATCTAGTCACTCATGTGAATATGCCTGGCATTTTCACTCATTCGTGCTCTGTCACTCAAGCCCCGTACCTTAAATGTCTTTTTCTATTTTTAATGCTTATTTGAATTGTTTTTAATAAATGCCAACTTCATTATCATTAATCCTTTGCTTTTATTAAAGCCTCAGATGTTTTCTGATTACTAGTGGATACTGCTTTTTTGTTTTTGAATTTCCACAGTATTAACCTGAGTTGTACACAATTACCACCCTGGGTTGTGTTACAGGGCTGAGTCCATCCAGGAATTGAGGTAGTGCAAAGACCCCACACACACACTTCAAACTCTGATTATTGTAAGCAAGTTCAAAATATTTCAGACATATTGCTCAGAGTAGCAGGCAAGAGTTTATTGAAGGAATAGGAAAAGGGAAAGGGGACACTCTCAAGAGAGAGTACCCTAGTTTTATTGGGGATCCCAGAGAAGTTTCCAGAGAGTCCTATCTACCTTTTGACTTTTGACAGCAGGATGACATCAGATTTTCAAGTCCTCACTGCCATGACAATAATAGAGCATTTTGGTCCATGCTGACCAGTTCTAATTGTATCCTGAACCATACATTCTTACAGATTTTATGTTTAGGAGGAATCACCCTTTGTCCCTGAGTTCTGAGATCTGGTCACAAAAAGGTCACAAAAATCTTCCCCTTCAGGGTAACTCATCAACATTGTTATTTTGGTCCTGAATCTCTCCTTCAGATAATAGGTAGTTTGCTGGGGAAGATGACATATCTGTCCACTTAAGTCAGGCAGGGTTCCAGGTAAATTGCTTCTTGGAAAAGAAAGCATGTGAGAGTCAGCACAGCGGGCCCATTTTATAGAATTATTCCCTTAACCTCATGTTCCCACCACTTGCATTTGTCTATTGTTTGCACAATTGTTTGCATCATGTACTTCAGTGAATGTTAGTTTAGTATACCCAGCGTAAAAATGTGTATCCCTTACAATATGAAATTAGCTCTAGTTTGTCATAGGTATATTATGAATTAAATTCCAGAATTTGAATGAATTTAGAGATAGGGTCTTTATAAAAGTAATCAAGTTTAAGTGATGTCATAATTGTGGATTCAGTCCTTTTTGACAGTTCTTATAAAAATGAGAAATTGTACATAAACACAAATAGAAGACAGTGTGAAGGGACACAATTGTATGAAATTAAAAATTGAGTATAAATTTCTATTTTGAATACAAGGGAAATAGGTTCATCTGAGAGATGTCTACATTTATTTCTTCTGGGAGTCCAGTAGTGAATGAGACAGATATATATCTTAACTTGAGACTTTAATGATAAGCCAGGTACTAACAAAATATTTAAAAAACCAAAGACCAAATGTTTTCCCTGATAAGTGGAGAATGATATATAATGGTGGTGGGGAGGTGGGGAATGAGAGAAGAATGGGGGAACTTTAGAATATGTAAAAGAAATGAGAGGGAGAAGGGTATGAAAAATGGTGGAATGAGAGACATCATTATCCTATGTACATGTATGATTACATGAATGGTATATGTTAGGGGTCGCTGGCTCAGTTGTGGCTCACCAATAGCTCCCAGAAAAAAAAAAAAACACTCTGCAGACAGGAGATCTCACGCAAAAGACTTTATATATGGGGATGGATAAGGTGCACTCCGGGTGGAAAAAAAAAAAAAAAAGAAGAAGAAATGGCATACGGCTTCTCCCAGATATTGGAATTTCGCCGGCTGGGAGGAACCAATCGCGGAGGAGAATTCTTGCAGACTGACTGATGGACCAATAACATGTTAGGACATAAGGTGGGAGGCAGGAAGATGACTGCAGCTTAAGCCCGAAATTCTTGTAACGTAAGAGCCGGGCAGAACGCAGACTGACAGGTGATGTGGAGGCGGAAAATTCCTGTAACGGGAGAGACAAGTGGCTTTAAACTTTACAGTATGAATCTACATTGTGTACAACCATAGAATCGAAATGATGTACTCCATTTGTGTACAATGAATCAAAATGCAGTTTCTAAAAAATTAAAAGCTAAATTAAAAAAATATATATAAAAAATATTATTAACAACAACAAAGTAACAGCAATGATGATAATGAAGAATCATGAATCTTATGATGGGCACCATAAGGGGACCTGAAGCAATGGATGTGAGGACTCTAACCTTCATCAGAAAGCCAGGAAAGTACCATTGGTATGAAACCAAAAATGTGTAGAAATTTTCCATCTTGATGACAGTGAGAGAGAGAGAGAAAGTGCATGAGGAAAGGAGAAAACAACAATTATTTCATGAATCTGGGAGGAAAAAAAAAATCTTGGAAGACGTAAAGACTGAGTAGAATTCCCTTTCTTTTGAAGTATGACTAAAAAGTTTCATTCCTCCCCTTCTCTTCCCTGACCACAGCAGAAAGTTCTCTAGTGTAGTTCTTAAACTTTCCATGAACCAGACTGTGGCTTCTGTAGGCTGCTGCCTGTCCTGGCCTGACACGTTAGAAACAAGGAATAAAATAGGAAGACATGCCTCAGAGACTTGCTTAAACTTCTGCAGTGAAGAGAAACACAGGTCTGACCACCAAAATTGAAAATCCAAAGCAGTACTTCAGAGATAAAACAGCACCAGAAATAGAAGCAAGCAATCATCAAGAGAACAATTTAAAGCACCTGCTGATGATTTAGTCTCACAGCCCAACTCAGGCAGAAGAAAATTCAATATTGTTCAATGAAGTAAATAAAGTATTGAGGAAAATAAAATCCCAGTGCCTAAGATAACAATACTATTGATGTCTGCAGAGTCTGTGTGACAGATGCTCTCAGCTGCCACTACAGAGGAGGTTGCACAGCTATACACCAGCTTGTGCCATAATAAACTATTCACTATTGACAGACTCATCCTGAGGACAGAGAGATTTGGGCAGATATCCTGCCTTCTGCTCTTTGGGGGAGCCCTGCCCTACTGCCAGCAGTCAGTTGGACAATGATTCTTTGAGCCAGGGGGAGTGCTTTGCCAGATGGAGCTGAAAAAAGATATGAGACATGATTTCCCCATAAGTAGGCCTTAAATTGGCCTCATCTCCAAAGCCACCCAAGGGGTGTTAATATAATCCACAGGAGGACTATTTGCATGATAACCCCTACCATCTTCTAGAGAAATCATTAAAGAGATATAGCAGAAGTTCTAACGTGGGTACCAGAGAGCTGGATTTGGCTTTCAGACCTATACTATTTGGCCTGAATAATATTGGCTCAATGTATCTTCTTTTTTTTTCTTTTTAATTAGTTGCTAACCTTTAAAAACTTGAATTACTGCCTTCTCTAGAAAAGTCAGAGGCTCAGAGAAAATGAAAACAAGTGCCTATTTCATCTTTTAGATGGCGCATGTGTTCTTTAATTTGCTGCATACTCCAAAACTCTGTGGTTGTGCTTTTATCTGGCTTGCTTCATGTTAGTTAGCCATTCTAGACATTTGATTCCTGAACAAAGGACTGATATCTTGACAAAAAATACAAAAAGGAAGTTGAAGATTAGAGATGAAAAAACTTGTTCTCCAGAAAAAAGCCATGTCTATTTTGAAATATATTAATAAATTCAACAGAAATTGGGCAGATCATATATTTATCTAAGAAAAGGAGTCAAATCTTTAAAGAAAGGGAAAAAAACAATCAGGGACATAAAGCATCTTTCTTATGGGATGGCTTGCACTCTTAACCAGAAAAGTGAAGTAACCAAGAACCTAGAAAGATCCTACAAAGTAAAGTCTTTATGCATTAACAATCTCTTCTCTGGCTTGATCCCATCTGATAAAAACATCATGAAGGAACATATTGTTGAAATGAATTGTTCTGTAATTTGAGATTGGGCTATCCCTGGTTTAGTTAGTTCCACATCAAATGCTTGAGGAAGAATGTGGGAAGAGTTGGTGCTAGAGACATACTAAATCACAAAGGAGAAAAAATGACCTAGATGCATAAGGTGCAACCGAGACATTACTCTTCAAAGGTCGTGGTGACACTGCTCAATGCTTCAGGCTCTGACAAGTCAGTATGTGATCAAAACTTACAAAGAAACCTCAGAGATCTGGAATTGAGACCTGGAATAAGGGGAGATACTTGCTTTTCTTGGTTCCTATGTAAAGATTTGGAGCAATCCAGAGAAAACTGCTTGTGCTCATCTGTCTGTCCTTACCACCATCATCAAGGATTAAGATGTCTGAGAAAAGGGCACAAACATGGCCTGTTGTTTGACTTTTCCTAGATGCTAAGAAACTGAACTCGACTGATGTTGCTGAGGATCATGCTCCTGGACAAAAAATACAAAAAGGAGGTTGAAGATTAGAGATGAGAGATGGAACTTGTTCTCCAGGAAAATAGTCACATCTATGAGAAATATATTACTAAATTCAACAGAAGTTGGACAGAGCTCATACAGCTCTCTAGCACCTGTGTTAAAGAAGATCTGGGTGTGAGGCTACACTTTGCCACTGTTTGTTTTACTAGGTCTCTCTTGAAGACATTTTGAGGACACTGAAAACAAAGTTAAACAGGGTTCTCCTTTTCTGGCCCTATACGTAGAAAGCAAGTTTTGGTTTGGTCTTTTTATTTCTCATCTGTTGATGTCTGTAGCTTGTCAGTTTTTTCAACTCTAAGTCTATGATATATGTGACTCAAAGAAAACTGAGTATAGCTAGGTTTGGTGATGTATGCCTGTAATTCTAGTGGCTCAGTAGACTGAGGCAAGTTATTTGAGGCCAGCCTCAGCAACTTAGTGAGGCCCTGTCACAACCTAGCAAGAATCTGTCTCTAAATCAATCAATTAATCAGGACTGGAGATGTGGCTCAGTGGTTAAGTGCCCTGGGTTCAATCCCTAGTACAAAAAAAAAAAAAAAAAAAAAAAAAAAAAAAGGGACTTTACTGTAATCAATTGAATAGCCTCTCCCCCAAATTTTGTCCATCTGAACCTCAGAATATACTCTTATTTGGAAATGGTGTATTTGTGCATATAATGCAATTAAGATGAGTTCCTACTGACTAGGGTAGATCCTAATCCAGTGTGACTAGAATCATTATAAGAGAGATCACACAGGTACAGAGAGACAGAAATTGAAAAGAACAAATAAAACTGTCACTATTTGCAGATGATTGCCAGTGTAGAAATTCCAAAGGCATTTATAAAAGTAAAGCAGTCTTTGAATTAATAAATGTATTTAGCAAGGTTGAAGAATATAAAATTAACATAAAGAAGTTATCTCTATTGCTGTATGCTATCAATGAATACACGGACACTGGAATTAAAGATATTAGATCATTTAAAACTGCTAAGAGGACTGGGGATGTAACTCAGTGGTAGAGCACTATCCTAGCATTGTGCAAGTTCTGGGGTTCATTCCCCACCACCACACACACACACACACACACACACACACACGCACGCACACAAACAAAAATGCTAAGAAATAAAATGATTAGGTGTAAATCTAACAAAATGTGCTCTGGGTTTGTAAGCTGAAAACTACACAAAACTGATTAAATGAAAGATAAAAAAATGAAGAATCATACTGTTTTCATGGATGGAAATGTGAACATGGTAAAACTACCAATTCTCCAAAAATTGATATATAGACTTAGTTCCATATCCATCAAAAGCCAAGAAAGATTTTTGTAGACTCACACTAGATTATTCTAATGTGCATTTGGAGAAACTAGGTCACTAGAATAGCTGAAAAAATTTTAACAAAGAAGAATAAGGTAGAAGAATTGGTCTACATGATTGTAAGACTCATTATAGATATAATAATCAACACTGTGTGATAATGGCAGAAGCACAGACAAATAGATTAATGAAAAAAATGGAAAACACAAAAAGACACAAGTTTGCCCAATGGATTTTTGACAAAAGTGCAAAAGTGCAATGGAGGAGAGAGTTTCTTCTAGCCTGAAGCAACTGGGCATTCATAGGTGAACCTCAAATGATTCTTGTTCTAAGTCTCACATCTTATACAAAATCAATTTATAGATGATGAACAAAAAATATAACTCTTTAAAAAGGGGAAGAAAAAAAACATGAGGGCTGACCTTTGAGTCCAGGGCTGGGCATGTAGTTCTTGGACATGATACAGGGGACATTCCCACCAACTTACTCGTCCATTTTCCCCTGGGCACCTTGTCAGTCTCCACCAGTGTCACCACTATGAAGTGGTTCAGTTCCACTGGCTGGAAGCTGGGCTTGACCACGTAAAGTTTACCCAGGCAGCTTCAGACTTGAAACAATTCTGTTTGCAAACTGTCCAACATGACCCCCTGTTGACTGGAGCACCTTCAACCACAAATCCCTTCAGACTCCAGAAAGTCTGTTCATTTTTGTAGTCAGATGAATCTTTCAAAGGTTTTCTGAACCACTTCTTAGGGACCAGTTAATTGGAGGGAACTAAATTTGAAGTCTGCACAAAAGCTTCCTTATAACACATGTGCCACAATACTCAAACTTCTGACTTTCTCAGTTCTTAACATTTACTTCCCTAAATTCTCATAAATTTTTATTTCACAAGATTAACTATTTTATATACATAGGCAGCAGTTTGCAATAAAACATTTTTTCCTTAAGTAAAATACTTCAATTTTATTTAAATTATCCTTCAAAAAGGCTTTCTTTTTCTTATTTTTTTATTTGTTCTAATTAGTTTTATATGACAGTAAAATGCATTTATACATTTTGATAGATCATATGTAAATGAAGTGTAATTTCTCATTTTTCTGATTGTACATATTGTAGGATCACATCAGTCATGCAGTCATACATGCACATGAGGTAATAATGTCTGTTTCATTCTCCTATTCTTCCTATCCCCATACCCCTTCCCCTCTCTTCACTCCCCTCTGCCTAATATAAAGTAACTCTATTCTTCCCTAACCCCCACCTCCTTATGGTGGATTAACATCTGCATATCAGAAAAACCATTCAGCCTTTGGTTTTTTGGGTTTGGCTTATTTCACTTAGCATGATATTCTCTAACTCCATACATTTACCAGCATATGCCATAATTTCACTCTTTTTAAAAGATGAGTAGTATTTCATTTTATATACATATTATTTTATATATATGTATCTATATATATTATATATTGTATATACTTATGTATTTATGTATGTGTGTGTGTGTATATATATATATATATATATATATATATATATATATATATATATATGCTGGTTTCATAGTTTGTCTATAGTGAGTTGAGCTGCCATAAACATTGATGTGACTGTGTCACTACAGTATGCTGATTTTAAGTCCTTTGGGTATAAACCCAGGAGTGTGATAACTGGGTCAAATGGTTGTTCCATTCCAAGTTTTCTGAGGAATCTCCATACTGCTTTCCATAATGGTTGCATCATTTTGCATTCCCACCAGCAATGTATAAGTGGACTTCCTTAATAAGACCCCTAAAGCACAAGAAGTTAAATCAAGAATCAATAAATGCAATGGACTCAAACTAAAATGCTTCTTCTCAGCAAAAGAAGCAATCAATAATATGAAGAGAGAACCCACAGATTGGGAGAAAATCTTTACTATATGTACCTCGGATAAAGCATTCATCTCAAAAAACTTAACACCTAAAAACCAAATAACCCAATCAATAAATGGTCTAAGGAACTGAACAGACACTTCACAGAAGATATACAATCAATCAACAAATATATGAAAAAATATTCAACATCTTTAGCAATTAAAGAAATGCAAATAAAAACTACTCAAAGATTTCATCCCACCCCAATGAGAATGGTAATTATCAAGAATACAAGCAACAATAAATGTTGGCGGGGATGTGGGGGAAAAGGTACACTAATACCAATCTTCACCATACTGGTCTAGGATCTGACTTCCGTAAAAAGATCCCTAAAGTGCAATAAAATATTTTTAAAACCCATGATACAGAAAGCAGCATGATGCATAAAAAAGGACAAATTGAACAACTAACTGGCTTTCATAAAAATCTTTGTTTTATGAAGATACTAAGAGGATGAAAAGACAAGTCACAAAGTGGGAGAAACAACTTTACAAGTCATTTGTTTAATGAAGGACTAGTATCTTGACTATATAAAGTATTCTCAAAACTCACAAGTGAGAAACAATCCAATTAGAAAATGGACAAAAAGATAGGAAGATACATTCTATCAGAAAATGTGTTCACCATCTTTAGTAATAAGAGAAATGCAAATCAAAACTACACTAAGATTCCATCTCACCCCAATTAGAATGGCGATTATCAAGACTACAAGCAACAATAGGTGTTGGAGAGGATGTGGGGAAAAAGGTACACTCATACATTGCTGGTGGGGCTGCAAATTAGTGCAGCCACTCTGGAAAGCAGTATGGAGATTCCTTAGAAAACTTGGAATGGACCTACCATTTGACCCAGCTATCCCACTCCTTGGCCTATACCCAAAGGACTTAAAATCAGCATACTACAGAGATACAGCCACATCAATGTTCATAGCTGCTCAATTCACAATAGCCAGACTGTGGAACCAACCTAGATGTCCTTCAATTGATGAATGGATAAAGAAACTGTGGTATATATATATATATATATATATATATATATATACACACACACACACACACACACACACACACACACACATACACACACAATGGAATATTACTCAGCTATAAAGAATAATAAAATTATGACATTTGCAGGCAAATGGATGAAATTGGAGAATATCATGTTAAGTGAGATAAGCCAATCTCAAAAATCCAAAAGGCGAATGATCTCACTGATAAGCAGATGATGACACATAATGGGAGGTGGGAGGGGGGCAAGAATGGAGGAAGGAGGAACTGTATAGAGGGAAAAGAGAGGTGGGAGGGGTGGGGGGGAAGGAAAAAATAACGGAATGAATCAAACATCATTACTCTATGTAAATGTATGAATATGCAAATGGTGTGCTGTTACTCCATGTACAAATAGAAACAACATGTATCCCATTTGTTTATAATAAAAATAAATTAAAAAAAAGAAAAAAATAAGAAAATGTGCAAGCAGAAATAAGCACTTGAACATCATTAGCCACTGATGAAATGGAAATTAATACCACAATGAACTATTATTATGCATTCAACAGGATGAGTAATTATAGTTATTATAGCAGAGTTATTAATGTTAATAATAGTTATAATAATAATCTATGATGATGATGATGATGATTATATCACCTACAAATACTGACAAAGATTCACAGAAATTTCTATCTTGGTAGTATGAATTTAAAATTTCACATGAAAAAAATTTGGTATTTTTTTAACAAAAATTAAGCATGCAACTACCATACAACTCAGCAATTGCACTCTAAGGCTGTGATTTAGAAGGAAATTAAAACTCATGTTCACATAAAAATTTGTACACTAATGTTTGTAGCAGATTTTCGTAATAGGTAAAAATCTGTGAACAACCCAGATGTTCTTCCATGGGTAAAGGTTTAAACAGACTGTGGTATAGCCACACTGTGGAATACTCTTCAACAATATAAAGAAACAAACTATTAATACACACAGTGATTTGGATAAATCTTCAAAAATTGTTCATGAAAAATAGTCAATCTCAAGTTTATATTCTATATATTTCCATTTATACAACTCCATTGAGATGACCAAAATATAGAAATGAAGAATAGATGAATGGTTGCCAGGAATGAAAAAAAGGATGGGAATGGAAATGCTTTTTCTTACCACATAATTGTCACAGATTTTATACCAATTTTTTTTGCAACGTTTTTGTAGATTTTATTCCAATATTTTTAAAAAAGTGGGATACACCATTATATGTAGCTTAGTTTTTTAAAATTTTGCTGGCATTACTTAAAAATCATTTATTACTAAACTCTTTTTGGTGCAAGGCTAAGATGCATAGAGTACTTGTGAAAATATGTTAAGATGGTAGTGACAATTATGTAGTGACTATGAATGAATGTGACTATCAGTGGTTAATATAATAACCCTCAGAATGAAAGAAATGTTCTGCATCTAGACTATTTCAATATCAGTAAACTGGTTGTGATATGGATCTATATTTTTATAAGATGTTATTTTCGAGAAAAACCTGGTACAGATTCTATTTTTTTCTTACAAGTGCACATAAACCTAAATTTACAGCAAAATAAAGGTTAAAAAAATTAAAACTTGAAATATTTTATGCAAATGAATAATAGTTATGTATATCAGATTTAACATATAATAGTATAAAATAAATAAAAAGCTAGAGATACAAAAAATCCATAATCCTTCCTCCTATTTTTCTTGTAAGTTTTTCATGCACACAGGTATACATATGTTTATGAACACAGGTGACTACAAATTATAAATAATAATGTCTATCTAATACACTCAAGCTATAAACTTTGATGAGGTATAACAAATAAAATAAATAGACCCATGTAACTATCCTCTCATTCCCCCAAATACTTTCAGCCCCTTGTAGTCCAGTCCCACCGTTCCTGGATCCTCATTAACATGTACGATACTATTTTGAGGACTGTTATATTTACATAAATTATCTGCATCATATATGACTTTGAAGCTTCCCTTTCTCCCCAAACTTTTCTTCTCCTCCTCATGTCAGACATTGCTCCAGCACTCTCCTTTCTGGTCCACTCTTTCAGAAAGGTTGTGAACTTGTGATTTGGAGGGAAAGACTTCTCTTTTACTTCAAGGAATGTTAGTGTATTTTAATTAGAAGTGCAGGACATATTTTTTCTTCAGGGAAGAAGAAAAAGCTTACAAATTGGAATACTAAAATAGCAGAGATCTCCTACAAGATTTTGTTTAAAGGCCTAAAACTAGGAACCTGGGATACAAAGGTAAAACCTTTTAAGTTTAAAAAAGGATGCTATTGCAAAAGTTTTTTTTTAATTTTTTTGTTTTTTGTTTTTTACTTTTATCAGCTCCTATGCAAACTGACCATGGGAGAGACTTGTTCTATGTTAAAGTTTGAAAACGAGAACTCTCCTAAAATATACTTTTCAGATTTTATTTCCTTGTCTTTAGGCTTCTTTGTGAGATTAAAGGAAAAATTTTTTGTTTAGAAATTTTAAAGGTTATTTACTTTGGGAATATAAACTTTCTGCTTGTACAATTAGAAGGAAATATATTTTTAAAATTCATTTTTAAATAGAAGTGTGAATTTGACCTATTCAGAGAAATTGATAGAACATTTGACATGTAGAGAAATGGGAATTCAAGGAGACCCAGAAGGCCCAACCTCTATGTAATGCCATGCGTAATCCAATCTTTGAGCGTGGGTGGTCCCTCTGTCCTTTTTGTAAAGGTTACGGCAAAAATGATGGAATACCACTCCTTAAATGAGGATATTTTACATAGTGAAGATGTTAAGATGTGTCTCCCATGATTTTAAATGGCGTTTCATTTTAACAGACTTGTGAGCCAGAGATTATTCTGCTGGGCTTTAAGAAGCAAACTGTCATGTTGTCAAAGGCTTATTGAGAGAGCTACATAGCCAGGAAGTGCAAAATTCTCTCAACCTCTTCTAGGGCCCTCAGTCGTATACAACAGCATGAAACTGAATTTTTACAATAACCTGAATGAGCTTGGAAGTGGATTCCTTCCCAGTCAGTCCTCCCAATGAGAATGCATACTATACTAGTTGCTATTTTGATTGTGGCACATGAGATCATGAGCAAAGGAACAACTAAGCTATGCTTAAATTTTGAACCACTGAAATTATGAGATAATAAATTGTCGGGGTCTTAAGCCCCCTTGCTCTCCTCCACCAGCGGCAAGGGAAGGGGACACTCCCCAACAAGGTCAGACCCAGATAGGTAAGGCCTACTGACCGCCCGTTCCCAGACCGCCATGCGGAGGACAATCAGACGTGTCAGGGAGACCCATCACAGCAGGAACTCATTTATTGAGGAAATCACACAGCTTTTATGTAGGGTGGGGGCTAGGCGGGAACCAATCAGCTTAAAGGTCAGCAAGGCATGGGGTGTTCACGCAGGTGAGAGTCCCATAGGACTATATGGCAAGCACGAGCTGATCACGTTCGCAGAACTATTGTTAACCAATCCCTGACAGTGGTCCGATTCATCGTCATTAACTATTGAAACTACCTTTGAGGCCTTGATCTTGCTCACTCGCCAGGAAGTAAGGAGTCAGCCTGAGTTAGTTAATGTGTTATTAGTCCCAACAATAAATATGTGTTATTTTAATTGCTCAATTTGTAATAGTGCTGCATCTATTTCCTACCACTCAGACACTTGACAGGGTTCTGTTGGAGTAAAGGACTCAACACTTGACACGGTTCTGTTGAAAGATCATCCTCCCTCTTGGGGGCAATAGGTGTGGTATGTCTCCATGTAGTTGCTTTTTAATATTAATAACCAATATATCATTAGAAACTTATTGGAAAATATTAGAAAGATTTTACTGTATTAGGACACAAAATAGTACACAATAAAAATTTAGTAGTAATACATATATAAAATATATAAAAATAAACAATTGTAGCTATGCTGGAGTTAAAAGAAGCTGTGATTACTTTAGTATAATAATTTCTAAATATAGATGGATAAAGAGGCATTCCTCTGAACTTGGATGCGGTGTTTAGCCTTTGATGTTTTCCTAGTTTTAATAATTGACTCTAGAGATACTTTACATAATAAAAATATTTGGGTTAGTCATAAATATAATTTGTGTTTTTCCTATGTTTAGTCTAATTCTTTGAGAATCAAAATAAGATTGTAGTCTGCCATTAAATGAAATAGAATAGGCTACATATTAACTATAAGTTGATTTCTTTGCCCTAATTAGTAAAATAGTAAAAGCTTTTCACTGTTAAACACTGGAGTTCATGGTGGGGGTGGTTTCTCAGAAAATCTAGTGGCGTGTCTGTTTTGGAGGTTGAAGGTTGGCAGATCGTGGTGCCCTTAGTTTGGTTGGGGGATGGGGTTGATTTGGTCTGGCTGGGAAATAAGGTTGTTTTGGTCTGGGGTGTCATACAGAGGGAATGTGTACTTGGAGAAAAAGCATAGATTGTACTTTTGGAGGTTTTTCTTATTTTAAACTAACCATGAAATGATATAATCATTACTAAAGAAACAATGTATGAAAAAGTCTGGCAGAAAAACAAATATAGAGATTCAGCCTCAGAACACTTGGTGTCTCTGTCTGCTGTTTCTCCACTGCACGGACACCTCCCATTCACCTAGGACCCCTGACCACTGCTAGGGCTGGATCCCGGCATCATAGATAAAGATATGCAGCCATATTTCTAGAATTAGCCATGACTGTTAAGAATTCAAAATGGTATCAGTCTGGAACTAAAGTATTACTCTAAATGGGTTATTATAAATCTTTTTACTTTTTGGCATAAAATTGATTAATGACATGATTTTTCTAGAAAGGGTAGAGATCTGTTAGAGTGGAAGAGTATAGAACATAGATATGTAAATATAATCTGAACAACATTTATCAAGTTCTTCCCCAATGCAGTTTTGAAAAAATTTTTTTCATTACAACATTTATCAGAAGACTTTGGGGGCTTCTGAATTGCTAACAGGCCCTGACAGAACACTTTCTGCTTTTTCTAAAGAAAGACGTTTTTTAGATTTATAATTGTCAGTTATAATTTTCTTTCTGAAGAACTATATATATTTTAATATTTTAATCAATTACAAAGAAGACATTATATAACTGAGGAAATTTTGAAATACTTTAAAATGTATGAGGGAAAATAATTTTGAAAAATGAAATTATTTTCTGATTACTTGAATCCACTTATTTTGCCATGGGGGAGTTCTAATCTGGGACCTCAAGTATGCCAGGCAAGTGCTCTACCACTGAACTGTATCCCCACTCCCCATCTTAGTCTTTTATCAGTAAATGTCTACACGGTGATCATTCAATTACAAAAACTCAAAATTGAAGGTGTGTGTCAATCATATTTTATTTTGCTCATTTATTTAATTCAAATATTTGAAATTTCACATCACATGGAATACTTGAAGAATCATAACATATATGCGCTGAATCTGAAGTGTCCCTTAAGGGGCAGAGCCACATGTGATATAAGTCACTTAAAGGTTGTTTTATGTAAACTTTCTGGATGAATTTAAAATAATGATATATGGGATAATTTTGAGCATTCTAAATTTTATATTTTTATGGTTGTGTCAGTCAGCTTTGTGTTGCTATGATCAACATACCTGACAGAAACAACTTAAAAGAGAAGTTTGTTTTGGTTCACAGTTTGAGTTCCACAGCTCTGAGGCAGGACATCCTGGCAGAGGGTATGGTGGTGGAAAGTTCCTCAGCTTATGACAGCCAGGAAGCAGATGGTGAATGTGGCACAGGGAAAAATGTGAACCCCAAAGATACACCCCAGTGACCTACTTTCTCCTGCCACATTCTACCCACTTACACTTATGCCCAGTACAGTAGTCCTTTGGAATTATTAATACATCGAGTGGATTTTTCCACTAATTAGAGTAGAGCTCTCCTATTCTAATCACATCACCTCTGAACATTCCTTGTATTGTCTCACACATCTCATTTGGAGGCTATCTCATATCCAAACTATAACAATGGTTTTAGATACATTTTAATATATTTGTGGGAATTGACTTGTAAAAAACTGAGGTAACATCTTTGTACATATGAATATTGTAGTCAAACAATAAGACTGCTTAGTGGCAAAGCAATGAACAATGACTCTGGTTAAGGTAAAAAATGAAATGTTGAAAATAGAAATGTGTTATAATAGAGTGGGTTTCAAATAGAGGCAAATACAGGAGAATTTTAAATAAAATCTGACAGTCATTTGCTAAATATTTGTAGTCTCTGTTGCACCAGGTGTTCTGACTAGTAGGGGAAAACAATTTTGGTGAGAGGGTATCAGATTACTTTTTCTTTCAAGAATTCAGGGTACCATATTGTTCTGTAGACTCTGGAATCAACTGAAGGACAGATGAGATAGATTTCAAAACCACGGAGAGGGAAACTGCCAACTTCAAAATCATGAGGGATAACATTGTAATTTATTCTTTGTTCTGACAATATATAGGTTACTGGGATTGTTAAAACTACTGACTAAATTGTGGTTTTTAAATGTGTATGTAACAGGAAAATTACAGAGCTTCATAATCAAGACAATAATTCATATTTACTAACTCTAATTCATGGTTTTAAAAATTGGAAAATACTTTTCCTATTGAGATAACATAATTAGAGGAAGAATCTTCTCTTTGAATTGGGAAATAGTAGATGACGTTGAATGTCAAAGAAGTCGAAAAAGTATGAGCAACAGGATAGCAAGCTACTGCAGAGAAGGATCTGGAAATGTCAAGAAACACTGTGCCACCATTTTTTTCCTGGTGAGTTATTATTTACCTTTGAAATCTCATTCTGAGTTACTTCCTCTGAATCTGTGATTCATCTCTTCATTTTGAATTTTCACTCCACATAGTCTGTATTGTTATTAGGATTTGATAATATACTTAATTTTGAAAATGTCTGCTTTTCTCACTAGAGTATTAGTTTTTTGAAGTCAGTGACTATAACTTGTCAATATTTGTAGCTCAAACACTGAATACAGAACATGAGACCTGTTATACAAAACACATTAATGCTTTGCTGAATTAATTTTAACTAAAATGCATTATAAATCATATCAAAAACTCTTATCTTTCCTTATTGTACTGCTTTGATCCTGCCTCATTTTGGTTCTTACATCCTTTCCTTACTCATTTCCTTCTATCTTGCTGTACTGCAAGGTGTTTTAAAAATTTGTTTTTTTCTTTCATGGACTCTTGGAGAATACATTATGTACCATGGAACTTTGAAATCCTGCATCCAGTGTATCCAGCACAATATTCAGCACTTGGTATGTGTTCAGTGGAAAACCAGAAAAAACAAGAGGAAGAATAGTTGGATACATTCATAAATTACCATTTAAGGTCTTTGAGAATAATCATGTAAGGTAATGTTTTAGTCAGTTTTTTGTTGCTATAACCAAAAAACCTGACAAGAACAATTTTAGAGGAGGAAAAGTTACTTGGTGCTCATGGTTTTAGAGGTCTCAGTTCACAGAAAGCCAACCCTGTTGCACGAGGTCCAAGTGAGACAGAACATCACGGCAGAAGGGTGTGGCAGAGGAAAGCAGCTCAAAACATGACAATTCAGTAAGCAGAGAGAGAGAGGATTCGTGCACCAGGAACAAAATATATAGCCCAAAGGCTTACGTACAGTAATTCACCTCCTCCAGTCACACCCTGCCTGCCTATAGTTACCACCAAGTTAATCCCTATCAGGAGAGTAATGCATTGATTCTAAACTTGCTTGCATTGTCTCACACATGACCTTTTGGGGAACACCTCTAACATCTAAACCAAAACAAGCAATTACCTTGTAAACCAGGATTTTAAAATTTGCTACTATATAAAATATGTTTTTTATTTATTTTTCTATTTGAACCATAAGAGAAAAGATAAAATTTCTTTATATACCTGTTTTTTCACCTGGCAACTGATTCATCTTTATCACCTTCAAATTCAGTTTCATAGATACTATGATTCTTATTTTATGACTAATGTATTTTATTGATAAATTGTTTTGGGTGGGTAGTGGTAATCAAACTAAATTTTTTTGAGTAACTGAAGAATTAGCTTGGAAAGGCAAATTCTTATCTAGTTTCACACTGCTAACATGTATGTTTTAAATGCTGCATTTACAATTCAGAATGTAAAAATATCCTATCCACATAGTTCCTGATTAAATTATTCAATCTATCTCTTCTCAAATTAAATGTGATCATGTCACAGATCAGCTTAAAACCCACTGTGATCTCATTGTTAGGCAGTAACTAGCAATGAGCAGTGAAATGTGTGATAAGGTCATAAAGTGTTCTTCAAATTACTTCAAGGTTCTTCTTTATTACGAGGTCATAAAGTGTTCTTTGAACTACTTTAAGGTCTTTCTTTAAACTACTTCCAAAGTAGATGAGAAAGCAAAGGGTAGTAGTTAATTTGTAGAAAATAAACAGAAGCAAAAGGAGCTAACTGGGGAGAACTGTCAAGAGAAAAGGATTAATGGGATTAACTCTTGACAGGGTTCATTCATGTTGATGTGAAGTTAGGGATTATGGCTATAAGTATCTCCATTTGTCTGGGAAGGAAGATTCCTTTAGTAGCGCAGGCACACTAAGGTAACTTCTGATCCCAGTGACCACATTAACATGGGATTGACCTGTAGAAGAAGCCCTCCTAAATAGGATGGCCATCATGATAGATCTAGAGATGACCAATTTAAAGTAAAAAAACTCTACTGACTGATGTAAGGAGTTAAACACTTGATTGGCAAAGAGGACAGATGGGGTCCCCATTCTCCTGGTAAACATCAAACAGTAATAAAATTTGGAGACATTCTTGTCTCCTTTGTCATTCTCAGCTTGGAGATGGTCCACTCTCTCTCTCTGGAGAGTGCTCTCTGCTTAAGTCTCGCTTTTGTTTTACTTTATTTTCACCTCTCTTTCACTTATAATAAAGTTCTCTTGCATGGCTTTTGATGTCTGACTTTAAATTTTCTTTCACTGAAACACAAGAACTAAGGAAATTAGGACTATTTATTTTGCATTTCTTCTTGAAACTCAAAGACCTGAAAGAGTATCACTATTCCCTCAAACAGACAAACAAAAATCCAGAATTACAAGTTCATGACTTTTCTTTAATCTGAGAATTGAATTAATGATACAAACCATACCCCAAAATCGAAGGAGAAGCCTGCAAGGGAAAGAGGAGATGTGAAATGTTTTTATCCAGGATCACGCAGTCAGGCACTGGTGAGAATATGGCTGGAATTGTTAAGAAATTGGCAGAGATGACCGTGCTCTTACTAACAGATTTAGAGATCTTTGGTGCTAAATATATATAGAGAGAGTTTATGCCTGCTTGCAGATTTTTCTACATGGACCTTACATGATATAGAAAGATTGACTGAAGTTCTGAAAAAGGGTGTCTAATGATGTAGGCTTGAAAAGGGAGATCACAGTAATGTCAGAAGAGGCACAAAGCCCATTCTGACACTCTGTCCCTGACCCCCGCCCCCCCCCCCAACAAAACTTACTGAGGGAAAGGACTTAAACACCATGCTCCTCTGACATTAGTGAGAGAAACCCTGTGCAAGTGGTAGGGATATATGCTGGGTCCAAACTGCAGCTCCAGTACCAGTGGAGACACTGAGAAGTCCAGAGCTAAACCAGTGTCATGCAGAGACACAGTCTGCCTATGAATAAGGCTTAATAAGAACAATGGGGGATGTTCCCCTTAGAACAATTGGGAATGTTATCCTTAGAATCTATCACCAGACTAAGTTAATTTCTACCAGGTAATGAGTAAAACTTCTGGAATAGAACCAGGAGAACAGGACTTGGAGGTGGGGCTAAGGGAAGGGGAGCAACTCTTTAAGGCACATTGCAAGGAGAATATCTAAAGTTGGGGGTTTAGCAGAAATCACAAAACCATATGAGAAATTCTCCCCAACCCTAAAAACTGATTATCACTAGAGGAATTTGATAGCCATGGTGCTCTGAAGGTAATAATAACAATGAAGTAATCTGAATTAAGTTCAATTCCTGACCCTAGCAGGAGAGGCATGTCAATTATTTTTAACTCACCCCAAAATAACACACTATCTATGTCTTTATTGTCTTACATAAGACATTTGCTTCTTTCAACCAAACATTGCAAGGTTTATGACAAAGAAAGGAAAAAAATAATTTTGTCTTCCAAAAGACAAAAATAATTGAAAGAACCAGGCAGATATTTGACACTGACTGATACTGGAAATTCCTGAATAGAACATGAAAATACGCAAAATAAACATGAGAAAGGCCTTCATGAAAAAAGTGGACAGAATGTATTATCAGATGGGTCATTTTAGCATAGAAATTGAATATATAAGAAAGAACCATACAAAAATACCAGATTAAATCTGTACAAGACAAGGAGTATCTTCTCTGCACCTTTTAGCAAATTTTTTTCATTTAGCAAATATGACTTAGTACATATGATTCATTATGTTGAAGACAGGACCAAACAAAAATAAGAACATAGAACAGGGTACCAATGGTAATGGGACAATATCAAATGTTCTAACAAACTTACTTTTCAAATCTCAGAAGAAGAGAAAGATTGGGGAAAAGAAATGTTTGGGAAAATAATGGACACAGATTTTTCTTTAATTAGTGATAGTCATTAACCACTACTAACCATATGCATGTGTATAGACACAGACACAGACACAGACACACACACACACACACACACACACACGCACACCCGTAGGCCTGTCATATTTAAGTTGCTGGAATTAAATACAAATGAGAAAAACACAAAAGTAACCAGAGGGAAAAAATGACACATCACATAAAAAGAACCAAAGAAAAAAATTACAATAGAGTTCTCATTGAAATGATATAAGCCAGTGGTGGACTGGTATTTTTTTTTAGATGATATATTTATTTATTTATTTATCATATATGCATATATACTTTTTTTGTTAATTTTTTAATTTGTTCTAATTAGATGTTCATGGACTAGTAGTTTGAAGTGGAGGAAAAAAAAAACCCAAACCCTTCAAACACAGCATTCCATATCCCCACCCTTCTATAGCATTATAAGTAAAGGAGAAATGATTACTTTCCCAGACAAACATGCATGTGTGCGCACACACACACCCACACACACACAGATAATTTGTTTACTAGTATACTTGCACTATAAGGCATGCCAGGGAAATTCCTCAGGCAGAGATAGTACAATATGAACATATCCAGCAACAAGGAAGATTGCTGGATATGAAATAAATGATGAAAAGTAAAATTCTTTTTTCTTACACTTAATTATTATAAAATAACTCTCATGCAAATTAGCAAAATGTATCACAGGTATTTATAAATACAAATAAGACATATTTAAAGCTATGTTAAAGTAAAATGTCTGAGGACAATAGCACAATGCATGGAAGGAACTAATTGGTATATTCCATTGTGGGCGGCTTAGTCAGACTATCAAGAAGAATGACATTTCTAAGTAGAGATGAAATTATTAAAAATATATATACTTTAATCTCTAGGGACACCATGACACTTTTTGAAATTTAAAAATAATAACTCAGTAGTGGAGATAAATTAGAATTTTAAAAATATTTAATTAGCTCAGGAGGAGTTAATTCTGTATTATATACACTTATTTTACTTTATATGCTTATTTCAGCTTGTAGTAATAATTTTAGAAAATGGCTTATTTGTAAATGCCATTCTCCACAAATTAAAATGCCATGAGAGCTGAGGACACATATGGTTGTACATCTGATTGCATCCCAAGAGACTAGACTGAACAATAGACTCGATAAATATTTGTTGAATAAACAAATAGAATCTACCTGCCTTTGCAAGCAATTTTCTCTGTCACAGATGCCCTTAGTCCTTTTTACTGCCTGAAAATGAGTTCCTAGGTTTTTCAGACACCTTCCCTATTTCCTTAACAACTGGTTCACAAAATCCCTTTATTTAGTATTCACAGCATGTAGTTTGCTAGGTCTGCCATATCAAAATAACATAGACCAGGTGGCTCAAAGAGCAGAAATTTATTTTCTCACAGTTCTGAAGATTGGAAATCTGATATCAAGGTATTGGTGCTTTTAGTTTTTCCTTAGGCTTCCTCCCTTAGCTTGCAGATAGCTACCTTCTCCCTGTGTCTTCATGTGGTCTTTCCTTTATTCAAGAGGATCTTCCAGTGTATTCAATGACCTCTTTTTATAAGACCAATCCAACTGGATCAGGACCCACTCTGATGACCTAATTTAAATGTAATCAACGCTTTTAAGGCCCTATCTCTAAATACAGTCATATTCTATGGTATTTGCCGTTAGGATGCCAATGTATAAATTTTGGAAGAAAACAATTTAGTCCTTGATAATTTCTGTCAGTGCTTAATAAAGCAATAGTGGGGTGTGGATAGGTCCAATTATGACTAAGAAATGGGACCTGATTTAGATGAATGCACTATAGTTTCTTGATAATTAAATACTTCAATATTTGCAATGCAACAAAAATTGTGCCAATAGAGTTAAAAACTTTTGATGACATTTCAGAATATGCGAAGATATGAAAAACAATTATTGATGTCATTTTCTAATTGTTGAGCAATCAGAATTGAAAATTTTTACTTTTTACAAGTGTATCATTTAATGTTTTAATTTTGCTGATTATTTTAGCAACAGATATTGCTCAGTTTTAGAAAAAATGTTTTCAAGTGGCATTTATAAAATTAAGTACATAAGTTTTTCATGTGCTCATTTGGCATGTTTGGTGTAATTTGTAATTACTAGGTAGACAAGTATACTATCTAGAAGCAGCTGAGATCTAGTGTAATTACACATTAAGTATAATTATTATGATATAATTAGCGACAAAAAGGAGTCATAGAGGTGTAAGTCTTTTCCTTGTCATCATAAGCTAAGGTTCAAAAATATCTATGGAAAATTAGAATTGTTATGATTTTTAAAGTACATTATAGCTAATGTTTCCTTTAGTATTGGGAAGAATAATACTACGTGTTCTCTAGGACCATTGGTGAGGATATTTTCCTTCCACCCATTTTCCCAGTTCCTAAGGTACATGGACCATGATTGATGGGACTTATAAATTGTTAATGCATATGACACTCTACCTGTACAGAAGACTGAAAAGTGACATTAAGAAGTCCCAGACCTTCCCTTCTATAGGTTGTCTCTTAATTTTGTTGACTGCTCTCTTTGCCATGCAGAAGCTTCTTAGTTTGATATAATCGCACTTTCTATTTTTACTTTTGTTGCCTGTGCCTTTGGAGTCCTATCTAAAAATTTTTGCCTACACAAATGTCTTAAGGTGTTTCTTCTGTTTGTTTTTTTGTAGTAATTTCATCATTTCAAGGTTAACATCTAGGTCTTGATCCATTTTGAGTTTATTTTTGTTTATGGTGAAAGGAAGGGATCTAGTTTTATTCTTCTGCATATGTTTATTTATTTATGATAGCACCATTTACTGAAGGGACTGTCTTTTCTCTACTGCATATTCTTTGGTGCCTTAGGATAAGTACTGTGTAAAACAATATGTGATGCATTTCAAAATGACTAGAAAAGTACAAAATACCCAACATATAAAATGGTTAATGATTAAAAAGTTGCAAATGTTTGTTATCCTGATTTGATAATTACACATAATATACATGTATTAAATTGCCTATGAGGTACCCCCATAAAGATGTACAAATATATATAATTAATAAAGGAAGTCCAAGATGTGAGGGTGACTCAGGGAGATTAAAAAAATAAAATGAAATCTAAAATTTAAAAAAATGAGATGAGATATACCCAAAATATTTGGAATATACCTTGTTGGAGCTTTAAGATGCACACATACAGTATTCACAGAATTAAATCTATAATTTAATGTAATTATATAATATGTACTTAAATAGAATTAGAGAGCTAATATGGATAGATATGCTGATAAAGGAACCGATGAACCAGAAAGTATGTGTGAGATTATTACACAGATAAAGAGAAGGAAAATGATGAGAAAGAAAGAAAACTAATAGATATGAAGAAAAATAATGAAACAGGAAATTTACTAGAGGAGGATGGAAAGGAAGGTAAACAGATAATATTTAGAGAAATGGCAGTCAAAAGAAATAGGATAATTTGCTACTTCTATGCAGACTATTTGGAACCATATCTTATATCATACATAGCATCAATTCTCAGTGTACGAAAAATTTTAATGAGAAAAAGCAAACTTCTAAATATTTAGAAGAAAATATACAGGACTATATGTAAGACTTCCTGTTGGAAAATATTTCTTTGCCAAAAATAACTTTTAAATAAGATGATAAAATACAGTAGACAAAGAAAATGATTGTCAAAATCTACAACATTAAAAATTAATAACATCTATTCAGCAAAGACTAAGTAGATGAAAAATAAATCATAGCCTATAAAATATTGTCACATAAATAGACAAAACAATGGAAGATTGTTATACAAAATATATAAAGGATTTCCACAAATGGACTTGAAATAAACTAATGAAATATTCAATGGAAAAATGGGCAAGACATGAAGAGGAAATGTAAATGAACTAGAATTATATAATAAAATGCATCCCTTATAATTTCAAGCTGTCACTTTAAAACCCATGAACTATTTAATTCTAGATTACTTTTACTCTCTTTACATAATTCATTGTTATTTTGTTTCTTCTTTTGATATATTCAGGTTATTCTGCTCCTTACAACAGTACATAACCATGTAACACAAATTCAAGGGTTGTAAGCAGTTGAACATCTTCTACTTATTTCTCCCATTCATTCACAGAAGGATTCAATGGAACTTATAAAACTATTTCATTTAAAAGATATGTAGTAAATAGTATGCACTACAATATTTGACAATAAGAGAGGACAATTCAACTGTAAGAGAGGAAGACACACTTTTTTATGACTTGATAGTTATCTTTGTCCTTTAAACTGAGAAGAATAAATTAATATTAACATTGACATGAAGATTTTTTCTTTTCTTTTTGTTTTTTTTTGTGGTGCTGGGGATCAAACAAACCCAGGGTCTCGTGCTTGCAAGGCAAGCACTCTACCAACTGAGCTATCTCCCCAGCCCATGAAGAGGATATTGAAACAAATAAGAAAAAAAAGAAGATAAATACATTACTCTAATTTTACCATTGCCAAATTCTGTTGACCAAAACAATACAAGTTCAAATGTGTCAAAAGGTAACATTATAATTAGTATTCCTATCTGTTCCTCACAACTCTTTAGCAGCAGCTGCTTGTTTTAACAGTTGTATTTGTAATGCAGTCTGTGCCGTGACAGACACTAACCAAAGTAAATCAGCAAAATGATTCTCTCTTCTTTTCCAACCTCAGGCTCTGGGCAATCAAAGAAACTATGAACATCTGTCTAGAATCTGATTGCTACGTTCACTGATTCAATGCACCCAAATAAGCAACAATTAGTCTGTTCAGCATGTGTCAAAAGACCCGTCAAGTTAATTCAAATTAAGACAGAATAAATTGAATCCAGTTGGCTTATGCATATTTGTATGCAAAATTTAAACAAGCATCAACTGAGCTATGTTATCTTTTACTGAAAAGCAAAACAAGAAAATATTTTTACATAATTCCAGAAATAATCATTACTCATCATAATTGTACTTACATCATTGTCCAGATACATTTCTTTGGGGCCAAAGATTTTTCTAGTGAAATTAAGTGGACCTTTGTAGTGCATTAGGTTTAAATAATGTAATTCTTCTTATGCTCATTTATCTCATTTCCATTACTTAGCTAGAGGTACACAAACAGATTTCAGACCTTGAGATATATGAATTCCCATAAATTATACTTTCAAAGATGAACCCTCTTCAAGTCAACATCTGGTATCTGTTTCTTAAAGTTTTAAGTGAATGACTTAAGTGATCAGGTGACAGATTTCCATCCCACTTATTGGATAGCAATAAGTACCTTTAAATTAAATCAGAGAATCTAAATATTCTGAGAATTAGTAATACTTTGAGAAATCTGACAGGATTTCAGAAGAAGCTAGAATAATTACAATGGCATTCGTCAGTTTCTGTCCCATTTTCAACTGTCACAACTAAACAGTGCCCAGTGTTCAATCTCTATTGAAATTTGTTTGAAGTTACCTAGAAAGTCACCAAATGTACTATACACTATCAAGTTTCTAAGAAGCTCCATAGCGATGCTGTATCTCTAAGTAGCACACCAGGTGATACATAACTGAGGGGAAAAAATACAGAATCAGTTTACCAAGCTCTTCAATGTTTACTCTTATTCAGTCACAGTGTCCCACTTAGGATACTTCATAATGGGAGAAGGATAAGGAGACTCTGAGAATCTGTGGTTCTGACAGAATTTGGCAATAGAAACAAGAAAAGAAGAGGGAAAAATAAAAGCCTAAAATTTTAGGAAATACAAAACAATATGGCCTCTACTATAGTAGAGAGGAGGTTCAAAATGACCACTGACAAATATCTACCAGGATATGGGCAGGTTTGGGGATGTGAGAATATTTGCCTGAATGTTAGAGCAGGATAAGTTCTGGTAGCTGTCCTCATTACAAAAATAGAAGAATCTGGTCCCATGTAGACCTAGAGATATCCCTCCCCTTTCCTTCACCTAAGTGGAATAAACACTAGGTAACAGGAGAAAACACTGGGTTGGAGAAAAGCATTGTCTGACAGGACATTGTACAAATTGTACTAAATTATGTCTATATAAATAAAAATTAAATCCATACTAATTATACTAAAATATGAATATATTAATTACATATATAATATACTATTAATTTTTATTTTATATGATTTATTACACATACACTTTTGCTACAAATTTTAGCTGCTATTCTTAGCAATAACATATAAGAAGCTGTGAGAAGTGGATGAAACACAGAGAGGAGGAGGCAGATGTCAGAAATCAAGAATCAGGTGGGGTGGGCTCACCACAGTTGTGATCACCACCACTGAGACCATGAAGTGCAAGATCCAGAAGATGATGCGGAAGAGAAGACTCAGTGCCTCCAGTGGGAAGTTGAGGGGGAAAGGCAGGCCTGGGAAAAGCTTGAAGCTGAGGTGGCCTCCTTGAACCAACAACTGGTTGAAGAGGAGCTGGCTACTGTCCTGCAAAAGCCAGAGGAGGAGGAGGAAGAGCTGCTGATGAGAATCAGAGGTATGAAGGTTATTGAAAACCCAACCCTAAAACATGAAGTAAAGATGGAACTCCAGGAAGTCCCACTCAGAGAAGCTAAGCACATAGCAGAAGAAGCAGATAGGAAGTATGCAAAGTGACTCATCATTTTCTGCTTATTGAAGGAGATTTGGAACACAAGGAGGAAATGAGCTGTGCTGGCAGGGTCTGGCTGTTGAGAGATGGATGAGCAGATGGAAGAGAACCTGAACTGTCTGAGTGCTTCTGAAGAGAAGTACCCTGAAAAAGAAGACAAATATGACAGAGATCAAGATTTGTACTGATAAACTCAAGGCAGAGACCTGTACTGAGTTTGCTGAGACAGGTGACCAAACGGGAATAGACAATGGATGATTTGGAAGGTGAGCTGAAATGCACCGTAGAGGAGCATCTCTGTACTCAAAGGATGCTGGACCAGACTCTGCTTGACCTGAATGAGATGCAGAGCTCCCTGGTCCTTTCCTGCTGCTGCTCCATCCTCTGACCCTGACTTGCCTGAGGCCAGCCAGCCTGAAGCTGAGGGCTGATTTTTTATTGTAAGCCTGCTTTTTCCTTTCGACACCTCCTCTATCCCCACCTCTCCTTGGATTTTTCACCAAAATGCCTCTGTCTTTGTCCCAGAGATTCCAGTTGGGCTAGGGGCTGAGCAGCTTTGGAACAACATTTAAAAGAATGTCAGCCCAATTTGCAGTGTCTTTAAAAGCATGTTGTGATATACACGCTTTGCAATTAGTTTTTTGTTGTGGTAACTACCTTTTGTAAAACATTTCAAATAATTCAACAGCTCTGAATCTGCAACCTAATTCCCTTCTCGATTTTGGAAGGTATATTAGTCAGGGTTTTCTAAAGGAATAGAATCAACAGGAAGTGTGATTATGAAAGGGGATTTATTAGATTGACTTACAGGGCGAGAAACTGGGTAGTTCACAATGACAGTCTGCAGGCTAGAGAGCTGGAAGAATGAGTAGCTGTGCAGTCCAAGAGACAGAAGACCCAGAACAAGAAGGATCAACAGTGCTACCCTAATTCGAGATCAAGGCTTCTGGAAACTACCTGGAGAATCATTGCCAGAGTCCACTTTGGAAGAGTGAAGAAGCAAAAGTCAGATATCCTCAGAGGATGGATGCAGTGATCAAGAACCAGTTGAAGAAGAGTGGAGCTTGCATCTGCATCTGCTTCCTTGTTCTTCCAACTTTTATTCCATCCTGTTGGGGTGCTGCCCATGCTTAGGGAGGGGCTCCACTCAGTTCACTATCCCACATTCCAATCATTCCTAGACACGCCCTCATTGACACACCAAGAAGTCTCTTAATCATTGGCATCTCTTAACCCAATCAAGTTGACAATTCAAATTAACCATTACAGAAGGTAACTTTTCAGCCTAATCCATATTACCCTCTGCAAAGAGAAAGAAAAGAGGTATAGGCCTGTCCTACTGAGAGCTACACAGAACCCAGAAAGACTCTGTGATGGTAAACCTCATTGATCTGTACAAAGTAGCAACCAACTAAGACAAAACCAGAAAAATGATCCTAAGAGGAGTTAAGAGGAGTTGGCCAAAAAACAAAGATGGTGCTACTTAGGTGTTTTGTGTGTGTATGTGTTTAAGATATCTTTGCACAATTTAATTTTTAGTTTTATTTTTTTCATCAGAAATGGTCAAATGAAGATGGTGAGATCTTTGAGACTTTTTGCTTTAGTCCTGCTGTGGATTGAGCCTAGTGCCTCATCTATACTCGGCAAGCATTCTACCACTGAGCCATATCCTCAACCCTTAGACCCAAGTTTTTGCCCCATCTCAAACTGCTTCTTGACTGTTCACAGAATGAATCAGGGGACTCTTAATCTTGACCACTTCATTGCTGTCCTGTTTTCTTGAAAGAAAGAAGATAATATTTTTGCCACTGGTTTAGTCATACAAAATTCATCTCATTACCCTTTTCTGGATCTGAAGCTGCTGTCCCTAAAAGGGCCATCTCATTGTGCTTTGTTTCAGTCAGTGCTGGAAAAGTTTTGAATAACTTATGTACAAAACTTTTAAAGTTTTATATTATTTTGAAACTTGAATTCTTTGGGGTTGAGGGGTACCTGATTACCTCGTCTACCCTCTGGGACTGGTAGTGTGCTGATCTATCAAAGTTTCTTTCCCTACCCAATTTCCACTATTAGGTTAGGTTTCTATGAGGTCTATTAGGTATGAATACTGCAGCTTATTGGACTAAAATGTGGTCTTTAGATGGGAAATAAGAGAAACCAATAGTTAACACTGTTTTCACACTGAATATTATATTAACAGGTGTCTTTTTGAAATAAAGAACCAGTCCCTCAAAAAAAAAAAAAAAAAAAAAAAAGAAAAAGAAAGGAACTAAGGAAGAAAAAGACAGTAAAAGAAGCAATAATTAACATAAAGCTCAAAAGGTTAAGAAATGCTGACAGAGACTTTCTGCTAGAAGTTGATAATCGTTGGGAATATTTCCAGTAGCTATTCCCTAGAGCAGAACTTTGTCTTTAAAGAGTCCTGATGCAGCAGATGAGGTATCTGGTGGTAATGGGATAGAGGAAAAGTCCAATTTGTGTCAAGTTTTCTGACACTGTGTACATGGGTGTGTGTTTGTGTAGGTGTGCACACACACACATATACATAATTGGGTGTGTACGTGAAGCCTTAAACATAAGACTATTGAAATCTAGTTATACTGGAACCTATTAAATAATCAGATTCAGGTCAAAAGTTCTGTAGTCATTACCTATTTTCAAGTCACATTGATCCATCTTCTATTTTTTCTCATTTTTTTCCATTGGTGCATTGTAGGTGTACGTAAGAAGGCTGTGGAATGTCATGAACTTGCCCACGAAGATGCTGTTAGACTTCTGAGACAAGAATCATATAATCCATTCCTTTTCATTAAAATCATGTCCTTTTGAACGATTTTAGTGCTTAGCAGGTATGAGAATGGACACACATAGTTGTTTAGTCAGCTGTTTCACTGCTGTGACCAAAAGACCTGATGAGAACCTGAGTAGGAAAAATTTATTTTGGGTCTCATGGTTTCAGAGGTCTCAATCCATAGATAGTCAGCCCCATTCCTCATGTCTCAAGGCAAGGCAAAACACCACGGTGAAAGAGTGTGGCAGAGGAAAACAGGTCAGGATATGGACACCAAGAAGCATAGAGACAGAGCTCCACTCTTCAGGAACAAACTATAAACCCCAAAGGTACACCCCCAATGACCCACCTTCTGCAGTCACACCCTATCTTCCTACAGTTACTACCCAGTTAATCCTTATCAGAGGATTAATTCACTGATTAGGTTAAGGCTCTCATAAGCCAATCACTTCATTCTAAACTTTCTTGCATTATCTCATACAAGAGCTTTGGAGAGACCCCTAACATCTTAATCATAACAATAGTTCTAATCTATGTGTGGTTCACTTTACTTGGGTACTATTTTGATCCTAAGGAGTAGGATCCAGGAGTCAGAATATGGGTTCATAGAAAAGTTTCACAAAGACATTTACTTTTGAATCCCATTTGAAAATCACATTCAAAAGGCTACCCTTGCTCTTTTGAAAGAAACTGTGCCAAAACAGATCCAATTCCAATGATGGGGGATGGGTTGTGGGGGTTGAGCGTTCCTTAGCTATCCCAGGGTCTCTGCTGAGAAATGAGTCTGCTCATGGATAATTCCTCCAAACTGATACCTAGAGGATACTTGTCCTGATGTTCTTCTCACATTCAAACTTGCTGCCTCAGAAATATTTAGAAGTTTTGGAGATACTGTGCTGAGGTAAGGGAATCAGACGGAAGGAGGCAAACTTATATGCCTGTTTCTTATTTTGCTATGTTTCATTTGAAAGGCATAGGGCCCTGCCTTAATAGCAAGAATGACAGAAGTGAGCACCCCTGTGAACGACAAGGAGAAAGTACAACTGAGAGGTTGAAGTTTGCCCCATCTGAACTCAGAGGCAAATAGAGCCATTCTGAAACACCTCGTCTCCAGGAGGTAGGTAGAAATACTAAGATTAATACATCCTCTCTCATCTGTAAACCAGACCGAATTTTCTATTCCTTTGAGCTATTCTGGGAACTCAGGGTGGCATAAGAATAAATAAGTTAAGAGACATCTATTTTATCTAAATTGGCTATTTTAAAGCAAACCACGAGGATACTTACTCTCTTTGAAATCTCTTGTCTCTCAGTCATTGTTATATCTGTGAGAATTCCTATTTCTATATTTACTTCTCAATTTGAATTTAAAAATAATAACACATCTATATACATACCATTGTAGAAGTATTAGATATATACATACTAATATAGCAATGTTGTTTGTCCAACATTTCAAGTCTTCTGAGCTTTGTAAACATGTCTTCAAAGATATTAGCTATCGCGATATTGTCAGCAGCAGCTATGACATTCTTGGCAAAAAGGTATGTATGTTAAAAGAGTTTGAACAACTCTGTGTTAAAGAGTTTTATGTCACAGACTAAGAATCTTCCTCTAAATTTAGACAAAAACTCTAGGAACACTTCTATATCCTTATTTTTAATAAACTATAAACTATATATTTGTACCTTTCTTTATCTTGACCACTTGAATCAGAAAACCTCTCTGTGGGAAACAACTGCTTGGCCTGAGAAAGACCACTCCCTTGCCCATTAATAATGCCCTGTGTTCCATCAGGGACTGATCCTTCTTCATTTCTTGTGGCACTTATGACTGTTAATCCAGGTCTTTCTCCAACCATTCCCTATAATCCAAGGTGTAATTATGCTCTTCCAGGATTATGACTTAATTTAAAATTTAAAACTAACTTCGGTTTATGAAAATAATACAGAAAAATCATGAACTCTCTTCATCCAGATTTACAAGGGAAGCACATTCCTTTTAGCATGTATCCTCTCTCTATATATAGATAACTTCTTTTCATTCCAGTATAAGTTGTAAACATGTTTATCTTTACATGCTTCCGTGTGATTTCCTAAAAACAAGGACATTGTCTTATATAACTCTGACACAAGTATAAACAATCAGCCAATGAACAGTGATATAATATTATTATGTAATCTGTAGACCTGATTAAAATATCAGCAATTATTCTAGGCTCCAATTCAGGATCACATGTTGTTTTAGTTGTCTTGCCTCTTTAGTCTCCTTTCCTCTGGATTAATTCTTTTACATTCTCTTTGAACTTAAATTTTTGGACAATTATTTTTCATACTACCCTGTAATTTGAATCTGGATGATTTTCTTTGTAATTAGATTTGGATACTAAATATTTTCCAGGAAGACTGTGGAATGATTCAGTTTTCTTTTAATTACATGTCAGAAGAAGCATTGTATTGATTTGTTCCAACACTGATAATTCTAAATGTGACAACTTTGTAAACTTGGTATCTTCTCTCTGCCTACAGTGTAAAATTATTATTTTTCTTTTCATAAATTAATATCTTGTTGGGACATACATGAAAACTATGCACATTTTTTTTTTCATTATACTCTGTCTGCTAATATTAGCATCCAGAGACATGGGTTGGGGGAATTAGCTCAGGGATAGACTGCCGGCCTAGCACAGGTAAGACCCTGGGTTTCATCCTCAGCAAGCACCCCCCTCCCCCCCAAAAAAAAGCAAGGAAATAAGAAGAACACACACACACACACACACACACACACACACACACACACACAAATCAAGAGCATTCATAGATAATTCTTGTCCAAGCAACTAATACTTTCATGATTTACAAATGACAATTTTTCTATTTTGTGTATACTTTCTACAATTATTCCTTATCCCTATTTATTTTTACACCAAGAAAAACTAATACACACTCCATTTTTTCTATGGATTATAGTACATCATTATATTACTTTTTGCTTATATTTCCCAGACTAAACCAGTGGGATTTTCTTCAACACAGTTTTTGTGTCCTATGCACATGCTCCAATCTTTTTGAGCACTTCCTTACCTCCTGTTGCAGGATCAGCTTGTACTTTTGTCTCCTACCCTTCCTACCCTTGGAACTGCCCATTTCTTTTTCCTTTTACTGAAAGGGATACAAGATATCTGAATTTAAATTCACATGATCCCTCTAATTCATATGAAAGTGAACAACATTTATTCTAGTCTTTTCTCTTCCATTTCTATATTTACAATGCTGACTGAAAACAAGAAATCTGGCTTTCGAATCCAAAAAGTACTTATTTTCTTTATTCTAGAATACATGTAAAAAATAGCTTCATAATATTTAGTCCATCCCCAGAACTGTACATAATAAAGGCCACATTCAGTTAACTCACATTTAGAAATTGCATTTAAAAAAACTAACCCAATAGATCATATTAAATTTAGTCTGACTCATCTTTCCTAATAAGATACCTCATCTAAAGAGATTCTAAATGCCGTTGTATTCTTTCTAATTTTCTTTAAGTTTTTTATAGTGTAATCTTTGTGTCTTAGCTGTATGAATGCACCTTGTTTTTCTACCCTTACAGCAATCTAGTTAAACTTCTAAATTTTTACTTCTCTAAGGAACATAAATGTTTCTTGACTGGTTCTTCATGAGTTTAAAATCCATTATATGCAGAAGAGAAATGAGTTATGCAATAATATCTTCCTACAATAGTTATCTTCAGAGCAACCTTTGAAAAAAAGTCTGCAAAATAATTTCCCATATCTGCCCAGTATATAAGATCTCTCCAGCAACAAAAAATTTTAAATTATTACCATTAGCCATTATAATAGAATGTGATATTACATATTTCCAAAATACTTAATTTTTATTTATTAATATTTATTCTGCATTTGAGTTGACAGTTTTCATCATAACAAAGTTCACTTCCAAAGAAAGCAATATGTCAGTATTTTTACTTAAATAATTTCTTTTCTTTCAGAGTCACGTTATCTTTCATTCTTGGTGAAATGGTCATTTCCACGGCAATCTCTTCCAATTCATCTGTTCAAATTCCAGCTAAACAGTAGCCAAATGTTTAAGTTTCCTGTCCCGTAGATTGGAAGAATCATTGCATAGTCCTTTCTGTTATAGCTCTTTAGAATAAATTTCTAAACTTAAAAGCAAACTTTTAACCTAGACCAAAGTTATAATTTTTTATGTGTATATGTGTGCTTTTTTTTTTTTTTAACTGTAGGTTTGGATTTTTATTGTTTAAGTAAAATGAAACTGGTGAATATATAATAAACCTAAAATCAAGTTTGATTTAATGAAGATACTGAAATATCAAGTGATACCTGATATAATTACGCAAATTGTTCAATGTCTGGTTAGTATGTTTTTATAATAGTCTTGAGGAACTTAATTTGATTCAAACGTACTTATAAACCAAATGGGGAATATTTGTATTTCTTTCACTCATCATATACTATGGAAAATAAATTAAACTAAGTTAATATACAGAGATAAAATTGTGCTTTATGAGTATAAGAACCATTTAAAGATATTGGATACCATGTAACTTTAAGAATGTCATCTTAACCAAGATGATAATAATATGGTACTTTAAGCAAACACTAAGATGAACAAGTCATTTCTTCCTAGTTTGCATTGCAAAGAAATTGTCTGTTTTTTCTCATTGGAATTTGAAACATTAATACAGTCTTTTCCTTGGCAGAGTATATAGACACTGCATTTTCTGCAGGTAATCTATCTTCATTTGAAGCTTCAATCCAATGACCTTTAATACTTATTGCTGTTAACAAGAATGTGACCCACCTTAATCCACTGTCAAAGATATCCAAAGAAGATGGCACAGGGACATGGAGAGAATGTGTGAACACAGAAGGGGTTATCATGAAAATGAAAAATACAAATAATGGATAAATATTAATAAATAAATTTTCAAATAAAAAACAAACATACCATTTCATGTAGACCGTATCAGGAAGTTATTCACATAAGCATTACCGTGGAAAGGTATGTAATTTTAAAAATAGTCTATTTCCTTTTCTACAAACTGATCATTAAAAAAGAAATCAAGAAAATAGCATCAAGAAAACAGAAAAGACTCTTGGTCCAAATAGTTGGGCTTAGGTGAATTGATATTATCTGCTGATCTTGATATTTATTAGACATTATATGACAGACTGACTTTTATAATCAGATTATTTTTAAAAATGGAGATAGGAAAAATTGACAAGTTTAATATTCTTGTTCACCTCAAGAGTTCATTTTAATACCTCCTGTTTTACTCATTAATGCTGGCTTTGACCTTCAATCTAAAATTCTATGAGTCTATGAATCTTTCTATTCATGATATAATACAAAACTGACCCTGTATTTCTTATGAAATATATGAAATATATTACTGTACACTGTGAAATGAATTATTTTCTCCTTGTGATTGTGGCTATATTCCTGATGCTAGTAGGTTGCAAATTCCAGATCAGAAACATTTGGAAGGAAATAGGAGTTTAATGAGCAACTCAATTGATATTTGAAGAATCACCTATTCAGATTGAGAAAAAAAACATTCATTTATCTTACCACTGCATCCCCTAAACCTACTACTTCATGTGTAAGACCTGCTTCATTTATTTCCTTACACTTCCATTATCCATCGTTCCTTACTATAAGAAAACTGTTCATAGTATTTCACAATTCAATTTTGATTTTTTGAGGAAGAAAAGTTTATTGACAACTTACTGTTCTCTTATTGTGCATTTCAGAATAATAATTAATGATTTAGGAAGAATACATAAATTGGAAACAATGGCTGACATGGTAAGATTATCTACCACCTCCTTCTTAAAAGTTTATTGGTGTGATAGGGTTAAATCCTAAAAAATGTTTCTTGCTTCCAAGTTCAAAGTAGTAAGTTCCTGAGTTGGAGCAGTTTCTTGCCAGACTTTCATCTTTGGTGAGTATTTCCCAGTTGTTTCTGAAATGACTCCCTCTGAGGATATTGTTGAAATGTTGTGTGCACTGCAGCTTGTCAAAGCCAAGAAATGATGCAGAGTCGCTCACATGAGCTCTTCTAATTGTTCTTGTACTAGCAACTGAGGAATTCTCACAGATGGGTTTATCATAACACTTTGTTAGCATTTTTGTATAACAACTGCCTTTTCATCCTAAGGAAACCCTGGAGAAAAATACAACATTCAGGAATAGGATTTGAATATTAATTAATTGATGCTTCAAGTTTAAAGTTGTGTTTTTAATATGCTAAATATACATGGTAAATTTTGCTTATAATATTAAATTGAAATTTCTTCAGGTTTTATATGAAATTCATAGTATCTGATTTTTAGTGAATCATTTTAAGTATATTTAAAATTTTATTTGAGAAACTTTCATTTTAACATCTAATAAAATATAAATTATTAGGAATTTTTGTATGTTTGCAATTATATTCAATCAGTCTTTGGGGTGAATTTTGATTACTTGTAGATATTTCAAAAAATGATTTACAAGCTCCAGTAGTATGTGTTACTAAATTGGAATATGATGTATTGACTAGGATTGGGTTTGTTTGCTTTTTGACTAAAACATGATAAAACATATTTTTTTAGCAATGTCTTTGTATAATTTGTTGCAGAAACTAATATTGAAGTTACTAATGTCCTATAAGGAAGGTGCTGAATAGAGTATTGCTTTTATACTTTCATTTACAATTTTAGTGAGTTCATTGTTATGACTGCTAATCAAAAAGGAAATATATAATTAGTACTGATTTCATCAGGTACACATTTTAAGAAAGAAACATTTTAAATTTCAAATAGGTCTTAGGTTTCCTTGAAATGATGATCCATTGTTTAATTTTGCCAATTGTTTTTGAATTCTGGCTTTTAAGCTTATCCAATTTTTACTTTAGTAGAGAGAATAATTTTATTTAGGATTGTATGGGTTCTTTATTGTCTAATTTTGCTAAGGCATACTAAAATTATCTTTCTCCCATATTTCATATTATTTCTCATGTCAATAAATGAATTACCCTACTTAATGTGAGAAAATGACATCATAGTCCATCTGTTATGTTTCTTTTCACTTAGTGAAATTATGATTGATTTATTAACACATTTTCAAATAACCTTTATGGTTAACCCTATTATATCAACAATCTGTCAATTACAATTTATTTAAATTAAAGATCTGTGGTTTATTTGCTTGCTTTATCAGTGGTATTGTGTTATTAATTATGTATAACAATACAACCACTAACTGCAAAACTTTAAAAAGTGATGCATTTTTTTCATGTCATCAGTAAGTACTGTTTATCTTTCTTGTGTTCTAGGAATACAGAAAGGTGTTTAAACTAAAAAAAGAAATAAAAGAATTCTGAAAACTGTCAGTGGCCAAATTTTAAAATAATCTATAGTCGGCAATGTAAAAATGATAATTCATGGGAAATATTACCCTTTTACTGGAATGCAAAACTTAAAGTGAACTGTATCTAATATAATAAATTAAAAAACAGGTGAAAGCAGGAATGCAATAAACCAGCAATTTCTAGTTATAATGATATAATAATTTTACTATTGTCAACTTTTAAAACATTTATAACCAAAAGGGACATTTTGATTTCAGAAGGTCCCTGGATGTGCAGGATTGAGAATATTTTACGGAGTGGTATCAGACAGAGGCTCAATTCCTTCAGAGGTTGGCCAGAAAAGGTGGCCGAAATACAACAGGGAGCCCTGCAGCTTTATGAAATTACCTCAAAAAGGATGGCAGGGATCTGCTCTGAGATTTCTTAAGAGTTTAAATATGACTTCTATCTTCCTTTGGTATAATTTAGAGTAACCTTGGAAGACATTTTCTGCTAAAGGTTTCCTCTTAAAAATCAATTCAGACTTCTCTGTTTTCCCATTTTAAGACATGGCCTTCATTTTAGAGAACTATATATTTTCAAAAAATGACTATTTTATTTATTACTAGAAAGCTGATTATCAGGAATAGAGAGACTGGTAAATATAGTTAGAATTTTAATATTCTATTTCATTCTATTTACAAAGACGTACTTTTTATTAAAAAATGAAATTTAACTTTAAAAGCTTTCTCTTAGAACATTTAATATTTGGGGGAATGGGGTGTAACTGGGTCTTAGAGTGCTTTGCCTAGAATGTGTGAGGACCCATGTTCAATTCTTAGCACATAGAAAAGAAACTTGATATTTGGAACATTTGATATGTCTGACTCTTAATTTAAATGACATTATTATTATGTTCAGTTTTAAAGAAGAAAACCACATATATTTTGTTTAATTAGTGTTCATATTAGAAGACATTAAATATATACCTCGGTGGTCTTATTTCTCAATATAAATTTGATGACGGAAATTTCTTTGAAGCATCTTCCTAGAATAAATATAAATCACAAATTCATGGGGGTAATTTGGCCAAGGTTATTTGTTAATTTCAAACTTCATCGAATTATCAAGTTTAAGGTGTTGCGTGTACCTATGTGTATGTAGTGTTAATTATATTAAACATTTAAATTAACAAAAAATTATTCTGAGCCAGGATTGAGCAGTTGTTGATTTCTCTAAGGAATGAGAGAAAAATAAGGACTTTATTCCATAAATTCAGTTACCTGGGTATGTAGAAGTGGACCTTCAACTGCCCTGGTGGAGATATCAAGATTACTACTTTCATTGCCTTGAGCTCCGAAGAAAGCCTACAGAACTCTGATCAGTGAGAGATTAATCAGCTCACCATTTTCTGCCAATATCTCTACCTTCACTTCTCTAGACATGTCCAGAGCAGGCAAAGCATCCATAGAGAACTCACCTTATCCTCCTCAGGTAGTATGTTCTGTATTTCACCTTTCATCTTCCTTCCACCTTCAAGGAGACACAAACGACTATTCCGAGAATTTGCTAATTTGATATCTTATTGTAGTTTGGCAGTTTGTACTATAGAAATAAGAACTCTTGGTGCTTAGTATCATTGTAAGAGCTCTAAAACTCTCCTTAGTTGGAAAACAGGAACTCTACTTCATTTGTGTGTGAAAATGTGGTAGATGAGTGTAGCAACATTATTGTTGCTAGATTCACTAAGATCCCTTTATTGCTTCAGTGTGCTTTCTTTCCAGATTTGTAACTTTCTTTAGAGGGATGTTCTTGTGTTATTGAGAGTTGGAAGTATTTGGGAGTTTGAGAGTTTATGTCTCTCTGGGTGGCCCTTAATCAGTTTCCTGACTGGTGAGTGAATTTGAAAATCCAACTGTCTTGCTTTGGGCAGGTCAACAATGTGGTATAATTTATGCTCCAGAATTCACCATGGGATCAGATAGAATTGGGATTTTGCTTTTTTCTTCCTTTTTCTGCTTTCCTCATTTCTTTCGGATTTCTTTCGGGAGCACTGCATTAATAAATCACTTGCACACAAATCCTGTCACAGTATCTGCTTCTGGGGAACCTGATCTAAGCCAAGAAGATTTTTCTGTAGCTATTCAAAATAGTATTAATAAAAATGTTTAGTCACATAGAAAATGATTTTTATATGGATAACCCATGTGTGTGTGTGTGTTTGTAAAAAAACAGATGGAAGGAAAGGAATGCATTAAAATATTGAAGACTTCTGGTTTGACAAACATGGTTCACTGAAATAATGCACAAACTGGAAATGAAAATTAGAATAATATATAACCAAAATAGATTTTATATATATATATATATGCATTTATACATATGCATGTGTGTGCATATATTTGTATATTCCCATGTGTGAGGAATGTACTTGTCTTGAGCTCATATATAAAATGGAGCAAATATTGAGTTCCTATTGATTTCATTTGAAATCTCCACAATTTACCAACTTTACCATGACTGAGAGCTGAGACTGTATTTATACTACCAGTATATTCCAAGAATCATCAAGGAGTTTCAAAAATGTAAAATGAAACAATAGGATGGGTATTTAGGAAACTAGAAATAAATGGAAAGTGAATATCTGTTCAAGAACGTGGTGCAGTTTGGGTTTCCTTAGGAAACAGACTCTAAGTCAGAGATCAGCATGTAGTTGACTTATTAGAAGGATCCCTGGAATCAACTCTTGTGGAAGGGAGAGGAAGGAAACAGGATAAGGCAGTGGGTAAAACTGATTGTAGCACAGTATTAAAGGAGGCTTCCTTGCAAGGGGAACCTGAAGCGGGATCATGCTGCCAACTGGGAACTGGGGAGAGCAATCCCAGCATCTCCACTCTATTAAGATTAGTCATTTGAGGAGAGAAGTTCCAAGAAGAAAATACCTGGGGCCAGGTGGCTATCATCAGCTAAGGCAATCCAGACGAGGTTTATCTGCTAATAACTGCCAGCAACGCAGCTGTACCTGGGGAAATAAGCCCTTCCTTCCTTCCTTTGTACTGGGGATTGAATCTAGGGGCACTTAACCTCTGAGCACAACAGCCCCAACCCTTTTTGCTTCCCCAAATTTTATTTAGAGACAGGGTCTCACTGAGTTGCTCAGGGCCTTGCTGAGTTACTGAGGCTAGCTTTGAACTTGTCATCCTCCTGTCTCCGCCTCCTGAATTGCTAAGATTACAGGCATGCTTGGCTGTGCCCAGCCAAGCCCTCCAAGCCCTTCATTTCTAAATGAAGATTGAGCAGAGTATCATAGGGTGACACAAATTTCTGTTAATGATTCAAAAGAAATGTTCAAGCTAAATGATAAAAATCCGGAAGTATTTCTTTCCGAGTAAATAATCAGTCAAATTTGTGGTTATAGTCACTTAATGTTAGTTTTATCCTAGAGGGAATAGTCATTAGCAGAAGTATGAATTATAAGAATGAGAAGCAATAAGAAAATATACCTTATTCATAAGTGAAAGAATTTTCTATTTTCTCATGTTCCATTTAATTTTAAACTCTAATTTTCATCCTGCTTCCAACACAATGTTTCCCCTGTATTCCTTGTCAGGCTCAATAGATTTCCATTGTTCCTTGTACTGTTAGACTTTCCTTGCATGTTTAACACTGTTAATTATCTTTTTAGAAGGTTCTACCCTCTTGCCTTGGGTAACTCAACTCTCCTTGATCTCTCCTGCCCATTTACCTTTTCCTTTCCTCTTCTGCTCATCTCCATGATGCCATCTTACCTACTGTTCTCTCAGGTTCACAGCCTTCTTAGGCAGCATTTCCATCCTCCACTACATGCTAGTGACTCATCTGTCAGTCTTTGTCCTCACTCCTGGCTTTAGCCCTGTTTAAACAATGGCCTTCTTATCACCTTCATTATCCTGTAGTCATCTCAAATTTAAAATGTATAAAACTAAACTTGTCATTTTTCTTTCTGAGTTATACTTCTTTTACATTATAAAATTAATTATTGGAATATAAATTTGGAGCAAACTGTGAGAGAAAATATCCACTTATCCACATATGCTCTTGTTAAAAGAATTCGGAGGCCATTCTCTAGCTGATATGGTCACCCATATCAAAGTATTCATAATTTTTGTTTAATGTTGAGAAAATTAAATTTAACATAAGAGCTCTATTTATATCCATTTGAAATTAACACGAACATCTTATACACAGAAGTTAAATTAAAAAATAACTCCCCTACTGCCTTCTAGGTTCAAATGAGATAACACCTTCTTGGAATAAAGAGTTTGTTAATAGGTTTTTATGATTGGTGCTCCTCAGTGAATTTTGTATTATATAAATTAAGGAGAACCTTAGGTCTTTATATTCATTTTTCACATGTTATATAATAAAGGTAGCTTTATGCTTTTTAAACATCATGTATGCTTGAGATGTCTTTGAATCAAAGGTTATACAATATATTTTAAGGTTTATAAAAATCTCAGCTGGTCTTCTTATCCTCACATGACTACAGTTTCTTGCTCATATAATTCGAGAAGGTAAACTAAGGTATACGTTGGTAGCTGACAGTTCTATATATATAAACACATTTATTTTCTTCTTTTAGTAAATGCCTTATCTGTAAGGTGTTACTGGAGGCAATTCAGTTTTTTAAGTGACAATGTCAGAACTGCATCAACAGTGGCTTGAATATACATTGTTTTTCAGTGGTTTATACATTTAAGATTTACTCTTGTTAAAAGAATTCTGAGGGCATTCTCTAGCTCATATTGTTACCCAAGAAAGTCATCAGATACCTTAGGCTGACTTGTATCCTCAGGATAAACTCCCAGTCTAATACAGCTAGACATTACTCATTACCTATTACTCAAGAGCTTCAGGCTCCCATTAAGCAGTTTTCCTGAAGGCTTGAGGCTGGTACAGGACTCTCAATTATATCTCTCTGTCCAAAACTTTGTAATGTTCAAGTTCAAATCAAGTTCAATTTCAAAGTTTTTTTCTGCACACTGAAATCTCATCTTTTAAGTAAAATTTTCTGGAAGATATGTTTTATAGAGTAAATTTTCCTCCTTTTTTAAATTGCAGCAGTATTTGGCCACTTATTTTGATATTAGATTACACCAAACAATTCAAATAACTGAATGACTCCTTGAATATCAACCAATTCCCTGGCTTTTTTTTTTTCTTTTCTTTCTTTTTTTTTTAGATCTTAGTGTTTGAATCCAGGGATGCTCTACCACTGAGTTACATCCCCAGACCTTTTTAGTTTTTTATTTTGAGGCAGGGTCTCACTAAGTTGCCCAGGCAATCTCTAAGTTGTCCAAGCTGGCCTTGAATTTGTACCAGCATCCTGAGTTGCTGGAATTATGGACACATTTATGGTGTCCAACTTTTATATTTTAAAACCAATATCTCAAAATACTCCTTATAGTAAATTTTTAAATGTTTTCAGAGAAAAGCATCTTTGAAGAGAACACTCCTGGAATTTTAAATCATGAAAACAGTTACAAACAAGAAGAAGATTAAAGGTTGAAAAACTAGTCTCATTAATGAACTTGATCACATTTTGTTTGCTTGTTTGTTTGTTTTTGCAGTGCTGAGAGTTGAACTCAGGGCTTCACATGTCCTAGGAAATTGTCCTAGGAAATTGTTCTACTGAACTATATCCCCTACTGTTCCTAGTCATACTTTTTAAGAGATGACTTTGAAGTTTTTCTAAAGTAATAAACTGTCCATTTATGAATTGTGAGGCAAACAATTAAATATATACCTCATGAAAATAAGAGCATTCCTTATTAGAATTAATTGAAGAGAAATAAATGATATGACTATTGAATTAAAATCAAATAAAGAATTTTACGTTATTTTTTCATTAAGAAATGAGATTTGTTAATGAAGTCATCAAACACACAAGAAGCAACACAAATAAAATCAAACAATTATAATAATATAACAATAATGTTCAATAATTTTAAACAAATGAATATTATTTGAAAAAGAGGCTGGAAACACGCTCAGGGCCAAGTCAATCATTCCTTCACTCATATGTTTGTTCAGTACCTATGACATGTCATTTCATATTTTAGTTTCTGGAATGAAGGCTGGACAGGGAAGAGGGGAGTTCCTCCCTGCATTATGATTATGAACTTCTTCCCTGAGACCCATGGCCATAGGCATCCCTTTCAATTCACTCAAGTTTGAATGACCTTTTCAGCTCAGACTTTCTTTACTTTCTAAATTTCTTGAATTAGAGTAGCATCAGTTCCTCATTGGGAAACAGCTGTGTTGGCTGCCCCCAGATGACATCTGACACAAATTGCAGATACTGGATCTTAGGTCCATGTGGATAGCATCCCATATCCAGTTGGAATATTGAGTAATAATCACCTTAAGCTCGGCAACCTTGGATAGTGTTTTAAAAGAAATTTCAAGTCAGTTTATGGATCAACACAGAGGCTGGTATTTTCTTCTAAATACATCTGTTTCTTAAGGTCAATGTCTTTTGCTCCTCTTATTTAGTCAATATATACCTCTGCCACTACCTGACCCATGAAAATTGAGAATGTAAAGGTCTTTCACTGACACTAAAATCTTTCTTTTTTAATCTGCTTTTCCCACCATGACATATGTGATCAAGAGTCTGGGAGAAGGTTGATAAGGTCTACCAGGTGCCTAGTTCTTACGGAGATCTGGTCTGGTGCTATATCAGATCAAAGAGGTCACTTTCAAAGACATGTACTAACTACACAGACTAGTTGGAGTGACTGATAGGCCCTGGCCCAATTTGTAAACCAGAAAGTTGAGAACTGTTGACTATCAGAAGGTTGTGAGCTTTTTTTGGTCAATGGCTCAGGAAAATTAAATGTATTCTGAGGCCCAGGTGAACTGAAGACTTTATGATGAATTTCTCAATCCAATGCAGCTTTGGTAGAACTTTTCAGTGTTTGATCAAATGCAAGGAGTTTGGGAATTTTAGCACTGTCCTCTTCACCATAATTTGTTGACTATGTAATAACACAGTACCATTTTAGCTTTAAAAGAAAAATGTTTAAACTAAACAATTGCCAGGTTTTAAAAAGGTTGCTTTTAGAAAGACAAGAGAATAGAGAGTAAAAATAAAAAGCAAACCCCTACGCTGTGTTGTGATGTGAGAACATCATTTTCAAGGATGTTACAGTTGGATATAAAGTATCCCACAAAGATGCATGTGTTGAAGGCTTTGTCCCTTCTGAAGCAATGTCCAAATATATGGCTTTTAGGAATGATATGATCATGAGTGCTCTAGCATCATCATTGTATTAAATCCACTTGATGTATTAATAATTTGAATAGACCATTGGGAGGTTATGGAACCTGTAGGTGGGACCTAGTTGGTGGAACTGAAGTCGTGACTTAGAAGGGTATTTCTTGTGTGTGGCCCCTTTATCCCTGCCCCCTGCCACTGCTTCTTGGCTGCTATGAGTTGAGCCCCTTTCGTCTGCCACACCCTTTCCCCGTAATCTTCTGCCTTGCCTCAGGTTCAAACAACAAAGCCAGTCAACTATGAACTGAAACCTCTGAGATCATGAGCCAAAAAAAAAAAAAAAAAAAAAAAGAAATCTTTTTTCCCTAGGTTGTTCATATCAGGTATTCTGGTTACTTCACTGAAAAGTTGAATAACACAGAGGATATAATGAAAATATAAAAAACCACACAAAAAAGAAAAAGAATATATATATATATATATAATCAGCTTGGACTTTACTCAAATAAAAACTATAGTTGTTAAGTTGGTGAAATTATGAACCAATTTTTCCTTTCCCTATTTTACAGAACCTTTTCATGTGGTTATATTGCTTTTGATTTTGCATAAAGGCATTTACTTCAAAAGATGATGTAGAAACTTATACACTTTAAGGTTAATTGAAATCTTTCACTTTGCAAGATTTCAAATGTCTTTCTTATTTTATGATGGAAATAAAACAATATGTATTCAGTAGAAACTATATGTTGAATTTTGATCTTATCCCAGGTTGGGATGTGCTGTGACAGTGTCTCATGATGCTAAGAGGCAGCAGTGAGCAGAGCTCCCGGTCAGCCACATGTTCATGAGGGTGAACAACCAACAGTCTACAGGGCACTATGTTGATTAGCAATGATATTTGGTCAGTTAAGTGTATTAAAAACATTTTCAGCTTATGGATATATTCAAATTATGATGGGCTTATCCAATTGTAGTCCTATTTTGAATCAAGAAGCACCCACATCTATATATCTATATGCATAGGTATGTATTCATATATCTATTTATATTTAAAAAGTCTCCTAGATAAAATATATGACATGACATTATTAGTATGCTGATTTAACAGAATTATCTAAATATCTAAATATTTTTGTTTTCCTGCATTGAACTTATTTTTGTTATAATCCCTCATTGTAAAGTTATTTATTGATACATTGGCTATTTAAATTCAGGTTTCAATTCATAATTAACTGCAAATGCAGCAGTTGATTTTAAGGATATGTGATTGAGATTGTGCATCTGATGGCAATGGCTCACTGATTGATCAGGAAGAAACCATTGATCAAACCAAGGAAGAAGGCTCCTTTCTCAAATTTTTAAATCATTGCATATCATGATTTTACTTTTCCCTTTGATATGTAATAAGTTTAAAGTTGCCTCTATAGTCTATCATCAAGTAAAAGGCTGAACATACTGAAAAACCAACACTTCTTAGATCTTACACAAAGGCGAGGTCATAGGGCAAATCACTACTGCAAAATTTGAGAAACCATCAGAGAATTACTACTTGCTGGAGCAGAAACATACAAACATAAACCTCCATGAGTAATGTGCTGAGGTAAAGAAATCAGAAGTATGAATGATTAATTTCTGGAGGCTCAGCATGGACAAATTAAATCTCCAGGAGGATCTAATGAGTAGGGCCCCCGATATTTTTGTGAATTTCACCTCCAGGAGCTAGTTCAGGTTTTCACAGTGAATTCTGGCAAAAAATTCCATGGTGTTTCTCATAGGGACGGAGAAAAAGAACCATTCTGAAACACATCAGACAATTCTGTTCTTTTTTAAAAGGTCTAACCTCAGGAGAAGTTGTTAATGAGAGCCTAATCTTCTGTAGTTTTATGAGCACCTAGAGGGGAAAGGAAATTCCCAACTCTACCTGGATCTAGCACTCAGGGTGGAGGAATGAAAATACTCTACTCAAGCCAACTCTAACCATCCTGTCCCACTGAAAAGGGAAAATAAATTAAGCAGCACATATGAAATTCCTAGTCCTGTGATACAGGCTAACTGAAAGATTGGGACTTATTCATGATTATAGAATGCCTCCCTCCCTCCACATCTTACCTCCAAATTATCAAAAGTCTGTTGGTATCAGTTTTTTTAAACCTGGTATGTTATGTTTAAGTATCAGGAAAGATTATAAGATATATTAAAAAAGCAAAAAAATAAGAGACAGAGCAAATATCACAACCATAATCAGATATGAAGGGATATCGGAGATGTTAGACCAGGAATTTAAAATAACTATGATTAACTACTAAGAACTCTAGTAGACAAAGTGGGAGGTAAAAAATAAGAACAAAGAAAAAGGGAACCAAATAGCAAAAATTTACACACAGGTATATCAGTCCTAGTACATCAATAATGATCTTGAACATCAATGATCTACATGCACCAATTGAAAGATGGAGATTTTCAGAATGAATCAAGAAACAAGACCCAGAAAACCATATATTGACTATAAAATATTCACTTTGAATGTAAGGATACATACAGAGTGAATATAAATGTAGAAAAATGTGACATGCTAATACTCATCACAAAAAAGCAGGGGTAGCTATATTAATTTCAGACAGCAGAATTCAGAACAAGGAAATTCATCAGTGATAAATCAGTGCAATACATGATTAGTAGAAGGTCATTTATCTAAAAGCACAATAATCCTTTATGTGTTTGCATGTAGCTACACTTAAAATATATAAGGCAAAAACTGATAGAACTATGAGGAGAAATAGACAAATCTATTATAGTTGAAGACTTTAACATTACTGTGTCAGAAATGGACAGACCCAGTGGGCAGAAAACCAGGAATGATATAGGTGAATTCAATAAATAAGCAACTGGACATAATGAACATTTGGAAATAACATCATTCAACAACAGAATGCACATTCTTGTCAAGTTCATGTAGAACATCAGTAAGACAGTTCATATTCAAGACTATAAAATATATTTCATCAAATCTGAGTAGAAATCACATAAGGTCCATTCTCAGATCTTATGGAATTAAATTGGAAATAAATAACAGAAAACAGGAAAATCCCCAATATTTGGAAATTACATAACACTTCTAAGTAAAGCATATGTCAAGGAAGAAAACAAAAAAGAAATTTAAATAACACTTGAAACTAATGAAAATAAAATCACAGCCTATTAAAAATTGGGGGATGCAGCAAAACAGTGCTTAGAGGTTAATTTATAGCATTTAATGCATATACTAAAAAGAAGAAAAGTCAAAATTCAAACATCTAAGATTTCACCTGAAGAAATAACAAAAATAATTAAATCCAAAGTATGCAAAAGAAGCAAAATAATAAAAACTGGAGAAGAAATCAATGAAGTTGAAATCAGAAAATTTAAAGAGAAAAATCAATTATGCCAAAGGTGGTTCTTTGAAAAGATGAATAAAATTGGAAAAATTCTCTAGCCTAACTCTGAAAAAAAAAGGAAAAAGTTTGTTTATACTAAAAATAAAAGAAGCAACATCCTTACACATATCATGGACAATAAAGAAATACTATAAAAGTTTAATATCCCAAAATATGAAAATGTAAATGAAATACAAAAATGGCTTAAAAACATGGTCTACTACAAAAACACACACTAAGAAATAGAAAATCTAAATAGGTCTATATCTAGTAAAGAAATTAAATTGATAATAACCTTCCAAAACAGGAAGTACTACAGAATATTTAAGGAGAAGTGACACCAATTATTTCAAAAATATTCTAAGAAAAGAAAATTAGTTTAGTACAGAGAAACAGTTCATATGAATATGTAATGAAAAATCCTCAACAGAATATATAATAGAATCCAATAGTTTATAAAAAAAATTCATATACCTCGTGAAACTTAGATTTATCTCAGATTTGCAAAGTTAGCTTAACTTCAAAATTCAAGCTAATGTAATTTGTTACATCAACAGGATAAAGAAGAAAAATCATTTGATTATATCAACAGATTCAGCAAAAGGATTTGAGAAAATTCAATACCTATTTGTGAATAAATTCTCAATAAAGCAGAACTAGAGGGAGCTTCTTAAACTTGATAAAGAAAACCTAGGGGGAAAAATACTGCTAACAGTATACTTAATGATGAAAAACTAGATGCTCTCATTAAGATCAGGAACAAGGCAAGGATGTCCTTCATCCACTGCTTTTCAGCATCGTATTGGAAGTCCTAGTTCATTCATCAACACAAGAAAAGGAAAACAATGTCATACACATGAAAAAGAAAGAGGCAAAACTGTCTGCTCACAGATGACATTGTCCTCTGTATATAAAAGACAAAAGAATCAACAAAAACTATTAGAACTAATAAACAATTGTAGCAGTATTACAGAATGCAAGGTTAATTCATAGAATTCAATCTCTTTCTTTCACATCAACAATGAAAAAGTAGAATTTGAAATTAAATACATAATATATACACTAATAGTCTCCCAAATGAAATACTACAGTTGATACTTAAAAGAATCTGTACAAATGTATGGGAGGAAAACTAGAAATCTGTGATGAAAGAAATGAGAACAAAAATAAATATATGGAGAGATATCCAATGTTCATGGAGAGGAAGACTCAATGCTGTCAAGTTGTCTGCTCTTCACAACCTGATATATAGGATTGATGTAATACCGACCTTAATACCAGAAATTTGTTTTGTAGATATTCTCTGAATATACAGTTTTTATGGATAGGTAGAAGTTCTTAGAACAACCAATTAATTTTGAACGACAGGAAAAAAGTCAGAGGTTTGATGCTACCTGACTTTAATCATTCTATAAAGCCATAATAATCAAGTCAACACTGTATTAGGAAAAGAAAACACTAATAAATCAAAGAAACAGAATAGAGAGCTCATAAATAAATCCACATGAATATAGTCAACTGATGCTTAACAAATAACCAATTTAATAGAAAGAAGACTTTTCAGCAAACAATGACATCCACTCCACATACAAATAAATAAACCTAGACACAAACTATATGCTTGACAAAAATTAGACCAAAATTAATCATAGACTCAAATGTAAAATACAAAATTATAAAACTTTTGGAGCATAACAGGAGAATAATCTAGATACCCTTGAGCTTGTTAATATGAGAAGACAAACCATAGACTGGAATAAAATATTTGCATAGGGCCTATATGATAAATATTATCTAAAATATAAAAAGAACCCTTAAAGCTCAATAGTATGAGCATTAACAATATCATTCAACAACGTGCCAAAGAACTTAAAAGACACCTCACCAAAGAAGACCTACCACAGGCAAATGAAAATATAGCTTAAATGAACTAAATCCTATGTCATAGGGAAATGCAAATTAAAACAATGAGAGACCAGTGAGTGCATATTAAAATGCCCCAAAACCAGAACACTGACAAATAAAATTCTGGCAAAAATTCAGAGAAACAGATGCATTCATTCATTGCTGGTGAGACTGAAAAATGCCACAGCTAGAGGTTTTTAAAAATATTGAACAAATGCTTATCATGTAATCAAGCAACTGTACTCCTTTGTATTTATCCAAAGAAATTGAAAACTTCTTCAATACAAAAGCCTGGACATTGATGTATATTGTGACTTTATTCATAATTTCCAAAACTTGGGAGGAACTATAATGTCTTTCAGGAGGTGAATGAATAAATGAACAGTGGTATATCAAACAAAAGAACATTGTTCAGCACTAAAAACAGAAAAATCAAGTCTGGAAAAGACATAGATGATCCATAAATACATATTATTAAATGAATAGAGCCAATATGGAAAAGGCTATATGCTATATGATTCCAACTATATGACATTCTAGAAAAGACAAAAGCACAGAGACAGTAAAAAGATATGTGCTTACCAGGGATTGTGGAGAGGAAGAGAGGAACTGGGGGAGAAGAGAGGACTATTAGTACAGTGAAAATACAATGTATGATGTTATAACAGTGGATACATGTCATTACACTTTTGTCAAAATCCACAGTCTGCATAATACTAAGAGTGACTCCTAGTGTAAACAATGAACTCTGGGTGATAATATGTAAATGAAGGTTCAGCAATTCTAACGACATGAATGCACCCCTCTAATGTTGATACTGAGGGAGGTTATGCTTGTCTGGTGACAGGGTTTATATAGAAAACGTTCCACTCAATTTCTCTGTGAGCCTAAAACTGCTATAATAAATTAAGTCTATCAACTATATGTATATGAGAGACTTCCTGGAGATTTTTCTAAAGCTATTAAGATGCATAACCCATTTCATTTGGAATACTGATTATAAGTTCTATCTGTGTAAGGGGAGGGCAATGCACATATAAATGTCACAATATTTAAAATGCTTTCTTTTGTTCGGTTTGTATTTTTCATAGTCATTATGAAAGCTAAAGTTCTTTTAAGTAGGATAGAGCCACATTTCCTGATTATGGGTCCAATAATTTCATGCATTTTTCTCCATGTTTGATTTTGATAATCACTATATCCTTGACTTTAAGGAAAATTGACCTTCCATCTGTTATCTTGTATGAAAGAAACTTGAGTGTAGCTTGCACTTGAAGCAACTTATTTGTCCTAAACTTTTCTGTCTTACTATGGAATGTGCTATTTCTCATGCCAATATATTATAATTACTAACATTTAGAAATATTCTTGTGAGATACTACTAATAAATTTTTATACTTATCAATAATCAGAATGATAATTTTACTTTATTCCTGTATATTTTTTCATTTATGTTCAGTAAAAAGTTTTCTTAGATATTCTATATAAAGTGAATCATTACAGTAATTGAGGATAAAATAATGAAAAACAAGGTCCTTTCATGATCTCACGTTTTTAGCTGGGAGGAGGGTTTACTTGTGATAGCTGAAAGAACTAAATATTAAGTTATTTAAGCTGGGGGAGTAAACTCTGAAATAAATAAATATGCTTTAGGTGGACACAGAGGAAAAGAGAAAGCACATTATCAGCACTGTGCAGAATCCTGGAGCACCTGAAAATCATAGGTGCTGGAAGACGAGTGGGACCATGAGCTGCCCTAGTAATTTGGTGAAGACAGTAATGTCTTGAAAATTAAGATTTTTCTATATTAGCCCATAGACAAGGGGAGTCATCAAAATTACTTGAATGGAAGAGTGACATGATGAAAGTTTGACAAATAGAATAAGATGAATAGAACAGAAGTGAGAAAACTTAAATCGTAACAATAATTCTCAAGTAAGGATTAACAGAAATGAGATAGCAGGAGATGACAGAACTAGGTAGGCAGGTGTTGGAATCTATAAAGTAGATTTGAAGAACAGTAGACTATTTAATATACTAGTTATGGAGTAGATAAATTTAAATAAAACCCTAAGGTTTGAATCTGAGATACTTATTGAATAGTGATTTAATGAACAGACTTAAACAGATTTAATGATCAAAGACCAGAATAAATTGTTGATGGGAGGAAGGATTAGAAAGTGCCTGCAGAACTCTTGAAAGGAAATGAAATCTAGGCATTGGCTGTAGTTACATCAATATAGTTATGTCTATATCAGGAGTGTGGAACTAGGATATCTGGCTTTGGCCTCCATGTGACTAATCAAGTCAGTATAAGAGATTCCTTGAGGATACTATGTAGAATGAGATGAAAAGAGGACCATGGACAGAGCATTCCATGGACTCTGTCAACATTAGTAGAAGAGCATAATTAAAAAATTTCAAGGTAAAACTCAAACTTTACTATATAGATGCTTTCACAACAGTGTTTTCTAACAAAATTTCCCTTGTAAATATTGATTTCAGTGATAAATTAGAATCTTAGATTATACTTTGTTGTTTCAAGATTAACATTCTCCAACATTAAGGCTACCTAATTTGCTCTCTCTCAAAATGCAATAATATTCCAATATCTCTCCTCAATCACTTCATGGAAATAAATAGTTCAGAAATAAAATGTATAAAATAAAAATGTAAACATTTTGAAAAATGGGGAAAATAACTAATAGCCTTTCTATGATTTCCTATTGAGCATACTTAGGTGGTGAACTTTGTTTAGTAGAGACTAGGAATCATCTCATATAGCATACCTCAGATCAAAGCTAGATGTACCTTAGAAGAGTAGAAAATACTATTTGTAAATAAACAGATTGCTTACTTGCCATATGCATCAGTGACAATCAGTATGAACCTACCAAAACCAGAATGCCAGAATTGAAAAGTAAAGTGGCAAAGAAAATATGATGTGAAGAAATTTTTTTTTTTTAATGGAAGAATAGAATGAGTTCAGTGTTATAATTTGGATATGAGCTATCTCCAAAAAGTTCCTGTGTTAATGCAAGATGTTCAGAGGTAAAGGGGTTGGAAAATGGGAGCTTTAACCTAATCAGTTAATCCTACTTTTAATGAACTAATTGGGTTGTAACTGTAGGAAGGTGGGGCATGGTTGGAGCAGGTGGGTCGCTGAGGTGTGTCCTGGAAAGGTGCATCTTCTTCGCAGCCTCTGCCCCTCTCTTTTCTGCACCTTTCCCTCCTGCCCTTATGTTTTGCTCAACTTGGACTAAACCTTTGGAACTGTGAGCCAAAATAAACTTTTCTTCCTCTAAGTTGTCCTTGCTAGGTATTTTGGTCATGGTGCTGAAAAGCTGACTAATGCAATCAGGGTCTTATTTTGTAATTAACTGTAAAGCAGTAAAACATATCTAAATTAGGGGAGGAGTTTAGGTATCACATATGCTGCTCAATTCATTGATTTGGTCATTTATTTAAGTACAATTTTTTTTTTTTTGCAAAGGAACCAAAAATCTTAGGAGCTAAGTTAAAATAAAGAACATAAATATGATAAAAATATAAAAAATTTCACATTAGAACAAAAAAAATTAAGAGTACTCAAGTGTCCTTTCTACGCACTTGAAAATGTTATAGGCAAAAGAAAAGGCAAGGGTTTCATGAAATAAATATGGATCAGAAAGCAATCTTGAGTTAATTGTATCTATTCCTTCATGGTTTCTGAATTAAAGTGACAAAAATTTTCATTGGCAAGATCGAATATCTGATTAAATTTACTGTTCAAACATATAATTGATATTGATAAATAATGAAATTTTATTGTCAAGCAGGTAAACTAAAAAAATTCCTGGGTCCTCTGAAAAATTCCCTAAGTTTGAGCTATATTCCTTGATATTCATTTCAGAGAAATGATATAAAAAAGATAACAATGAATTAAATATATGATTCCCAATAGGATATTGGTATTTCTGAAGAAAAACTTGTATTTTAATTGTACAAGAGGAGATCTAAATATATATTTTTAATTTTACATAAAAACGTCTTTAAGCAAAGATCTCTTTTCAATGAAAACTTAAAAAATGCTTACCTTAAGAATTCAGAATACATAATCAAATAGCATGTGCATGAACCTTGAAACATTTGCTTTATGAAATCAATAAAACATTTTTCCCTCTGAATCAACCTAAAACATCTTGATGTTTGTGAGAAACTATAGTATTATAATTTCTGAATTACATAATTTGTGCATCTCAATAACATAGGATTTGTCAAAATTATCAATATTGTGATTGCAATGTTTATTATGGCTCACGGGATAGAAATTTTAAAATTAACTTGTTCACAGAATAAATATAAATCCTGACCAAAGAACTTCATTGCTTGCATATTCTAAACTCCAACAATTATAATGAAAAATTTGCTCTGATTTCTCTCATTAAATGACTATTCCTGATTTAAAATTCACTTTCCTTTTAAGAGTCTACATGATGTTGAAGTATCATTTGCTGATAATTTTCCTGCACATATATTTTTATGCAATTCTTTTCTAGCTCCTCTATTATTTTCTTTTTGGACTTTCACTTTATAATTCTAATTATGAATTATCTGATGTTTCTTTATTGCCGTGATTGATGATATTCATATGTTTACTTACTTACTCTGTCCACTTAGTTGGAAATCTTATTTTGCAAATTTTGCTTTTAGTTTTTATCTACCCAAATGCCTTTGTTTATTTAGCTATGCTAATTTCTGTCTTTCTGTTTGCTGCAAGTCATTGTGCAGTGGGTTTCTGAGTCTGCCTTTCACATCTCTTGAGAATCTTATTCAGTTCACAATTTTCTACTATTTTTTTTCAAAATATTTAACACTTTATTGGTGGTTCTAAAACATTTTAGACTTGAATTTCTTGTATGAAAATAATGGAAGTATGCTGTGAACTAGCTAGAACTTAGACTACATTTCAAATACTTAATTTTATAGGTTCTAATATCCTGTGGTGAAGAGTGTTTTCATTGCATTTAGGAAAGATACAATATCACCCCTATCAAGCAACGTGGTAGAGAAAAAGCATTCTGCTTTTTCACATTCCCAGGAATTCATAAGTTCACTGTGGGCTTTGGTTAATAAATATAATAAATAATATTTTTGTCATTTGGCTTCATTGCCTTAAAAAAAAAAAAAAAAACCTAACCCTATACACTTAGTATTTGCCTGGCTGGCATATATTTCAGTCATGCATATGAGAAATACTTCCCTAATTATAATATCAAAGCCAGACATATTTGCTTTTCCAGACTAGAAGTATTGCATTTTCTCACTTTATTTGGATTTTCAATTAAATGATAAAATATGAAATATAGAAATGGAATCATCAGTGATTTTCTATATAACTTCTCAAGTTGAAATTAGTTTTGATGGTAAGAAATATTCATTACATGAATCAGGCTTCTAAAAAATTTTAAAAGTAATATAGAATATCTGCTTCCTCTGAATGTTATTAGAATGCAAAGAAGTGCTAATTTTATTCATACCTATATAAAAGAATGAATTATCAAGTTAAAAGGAAAATAATTATATAATCTAATATTTCATTCTCCTTCTTCCTCTCAAGATGATCATCCAAATTTACATTTGGAAGCAGAATGTGAATGACAACTCTTTGAATAGATGAAAGTGAAAAAACAATTTTATTATCTTATTTATGATAATGCTTAGAAAAGCACTATATGCTGACAAGCACCAAAAAATGCTTTTAGGCTGGATGATGAAAAGTGCTTTGAATGATTGGCATGAAGATGGAGATGGAGATAATAAGAAATGTAAAATCTTTTCCTTATGTGTCCTTTTCTTTTTGTTAAAACTAGCATCATATTTAATGATGGTTTATCATGAAACTATGATGATCTACCTTCCATAGTCTGACCTATCATTTATAAAGCAGCTTCAAAATATCATTTTACTAGGTATTGACAATCACTTGTTCCCATAAGATAAATAATACCATTTCTTTTTTTAAAAGTGGCTTTACTGTAGTGAAGGGTTGATAAAAGAAAAAAATAATCCCCAAAATAAAAATTATTCTCACAAGATTTGACATATCAGACTATCCAAGCTCAAGTCAGAATTTGACAATTTCTAAGACTCGGTATACTGAATGATATTGGAATTTTTTTAAAGGATTAGTTTGTTCCCTCTAAAATAGCTTTATATATTAGGTGCAATTCAATTTGAAGGTGACACCGTCTTTACTTATTTGAATTGAGTGCAAGAAAGCTAAAATAATCTCTTTCCTCAACAGTCATTCATAGCTGGATAGCTTATTTGAGTAACACAGTCAAATTATCACTCTGCTGTATGCCATATTTCAGCTTGTTAATCAAACAGAATTTGGCCAAAGAAGATTCCGTAGTCACAGACTTGAGTCTGCAACCTTACTCATTAGGTAAACACTAAGAACCTAATTTAGGAATTTGCCATTGCAATAAAAAGCTGAGTGTCAGCACAGCAGACAACCTTAAGTCAAACCAGGTTCAAATAAAACAAACACCGGATTTTAGCCAATTGAGCTGTCTCTGTAATTTGTTTCTGCTTTCTATACCTGGCTGCTCTTTGGCTGTACTATTAGAGACTTAACAGAACCTGGCCTGGTTCCAAGAGCTGCCTGATTTACTTTGTTTACTTTGCCCAACTCTGTTTACTTTGCCTAAAGTTTTTCTCCTACCACTTTTAAGGTGCTTTATTTCTTGTTATCTCTCTTATTCCTCCACTTTGAACAAATTCTGGATAAGCTATAATGAAATGGGGCCATTTTCCATCACCACTCTGGTCATTTCTTATCACATTTTTCATTACTACTTTAAAATCTTAATTGTAGGACAAAATGCAGTTTCTTAATTCCTTTTACAAAGACAATGAGATTTCCAAGGAGAGTCTATGGTTATTTTAATTAGAAGCTCTTTTCTTCTAAAGTTAAAACAACTTTAGCCTAACATCATCACTTCTTCAAACACATTAACTCATTAGAGCAAAAATGTAATAGCAGCCTTAAGCCTGTATTACAAATTACATATTTAATGTGCCTTTAATCATTCACAATGAATTCCCTGATTAACTAATATTGCTAAATACTTGGCATTGCATATATATGTCATTAACAAGATGAAAAACTAAGCTTAATTCTGTTTTATAGGTACATCAACTGTTGCCAAATGTCTTCCGCCAATCACGCTTGTCCTAAAGCTAGAACTTGTTAGTTTTATCCTAGAAAAATAAGGACATTCAAGCAAATGAATTTAGATGAATAAAAATTAAAATAGGTCTTATTGATGTACAGCATACTCCCAAATTAATTGTTATGCTAACTGAAGATTTTTAAAATATTTTTCTTAAAGTTGGATGTTCTGAATTATCAATCAGCATGCTGACTGCATTACCCACCATTTAATCTGGTTCCATTTGGCTTTGTGCTTGCCAGTGAACTGTGTCCTGATGACATAGCCAAATATCTGTTTTTGAGACTTATAGCTAATGTAGTGAAACAAATGTTGAGTAAACTCAATTTAATCTCTTTTCCTTATCTATTTTGCTCTTATAACTGTATAAAACAGAAAAAGACACTGTTTTTCTCTATTTTTACATACCACTCAACGCACAATACAAGAAAGACCATGTTTCTTCAGATAGATATTTGGGAATTTTTCCCCACACAAGAAACACTTCACCAGGTTTCAACGAGGTGTTCTCTAATTCAATTCAGTTCTGATACTTTGCAACTGGAGTTAGAGACAGATCCCACAAATTAAGGGCCCCTTGGGTTCAATTTAATTTTATTGGCTGATTCACAGAACTGAGGGAAACACATTTGCCACTTTGTCATATTAAGGATGTGATAAAGGATACATAGGAGCAGCCACATAAAGAGATACAACGGGTGATGTATGGAAGGGTCCCTGAGTATAAGAGCTTCTGTTCTTATGGTTTTGAAGTTGCCACCCTGTTTTGTATGTGTTCACCAACCTAGAAATCCCTAAGCTCAGAGATTTTGATGGGTGCTTTATTATGTAGGTTGGATTGATTATTAACTCCATTTTAAGTCCCTCTCCCTCTCCAGATAGTTGGGGTAAGTTTACAATTTGTAAGCTTCTAATCGTAGCTTGGCCTTTCTGGTAACCAGCCTCTATCCAGGCCAGCTACAATTGTTTCATAACATAATATTCTCTTCTCACTCAAGATTTCAAGGAACTTAGGAGCTCTGTGACAGTTACTCCTACAATTCAGGAATTTTCAAGTTCTTGGGAACTGTGTGTAAGGAACTGGAGTCAAAGACCAAATATCAGATTCAAAGATGATCTTAGTATCCTTACTGTTTAGGAAATTGGAAGAGTTTCAGGAGCTCTTTTGCAGGAATCTGGGACAGACAACTATATATATATTTCTTATTATATCATTGTTCTCCTTTATTTTGGTGTTTGGCAGTATTACCAAAATAGTGAGTAGGTAATCAGAGATAGCCTTATGAGTAATTTATTCATATTTATGGTGCCTTCAATGCAAATCAGGGGTCTAGATAGACTCCAGAGAGACAAAAAGGAAATAACATTGTGATTCATGTACCTCAAATTCCACTGAAAAATCAATCCTTTCTATTCTTTTTTTTTAAATATGACTTTTAGACATACAAGTTATGTAGTATAATATTTAGTCTCAAGTGACCCAAGGAGAAGGACCCTATTCTCCTTACTTAGGGGAAAAAAATGCCTATTGAAGTGCGAGACCTCAGAATAAGAACTATGACCATGGTACAGCAAGAGGAACTTTTCTCAGCTTGTGAAAGCAGAAGGACTTTATTAGCATTTAGATTCTTGGTTTCCATGAATTAAAAAAGAATATTTGATGCCAAAAGTTGTTCACACATAATTTGTGATCCAATAAATAACAAATAATGTGTTTATTGGTCACTCCTGAATAGACCTAAAAGAGTAGGAAAACTAATTTACCAACTAAATTTGAATAATTATATACAGTGAAATGATAGGCTAAGTATGTACAATAACTACACAAACTATAAAAGGTAAGATTGTCTTAATAGTTTATTACTGTAGTTAAACTCATTTTTGTTTTGTCACAGATTTATCTGCAATAGGACTTTGCCAGTCAATGAGGTAATACCCCTGTGTATGAAAGGCTTTCCACAAAGATGTGTGGACTGACTGGGAAATTATTATTGTACATTTTATTTTATGCTCATTTCCATATATCCCAAATAGAGTCTAAATGTTCAGGAACATATCCTTCCATCATCCTATAATGGTTGCAACTTGAAGACTGGATTCTATTCCTAAGAAAGCATATAATTTCAAATAAGAGTTCTAGAATAGACAAATGCATGTCTGTAAATAACATCATCTTGCCAGTAGTATCTCATACAAATTCATTGATATACTTTGTCTGCATATTCTTCGCCTGAGAATACCTTGGTCCTTTTTAGCCTATCTGATGTGTTTGTCCTCCTATTTTGGCTATGTACCATACCCTCCTACTTCATGACTACTTGTGTACTTGGAATCCATTGTATAGTTGATCTCTGGTATCTGTATAGATCAGATCTTCAAATGCTTAATCACAAACTAAAAAGCATTTACTCCTTGTTGTTTTTTCTCATTCACTTTTCCATTCTAGCCTCAGTGAATCAGTTCTCTACTATCTGATAGCAAACATAACCATAGGACTGAGAGAAATTCCTAGAAGGATTTCATCAACTCCACCTACCATCAAACCTAAATATCATACTTTCATTGGATTCATGGAATAATAAGGTTAAAGTCGACTTTAAAAAATCATCATATATATAATGGAAAAGGATGAACATGTTTAAACTTCATTGAAAAACAAATATTCATAAACAAAATGCAAATACGAATTTCACACTACTTGTAATACATGTACTTCAAGAATGATTTATAGTACATATATTACAAGTAGTGAGACAGACATCATTACCCTATGTACACGTATGATTAAATGAATGGTATGAATCTAGATTGTGTACAACCATAGAAACGAAATGATGTACCCCATTTGTGTACAATGAATCAAAATGCAGTCTTTAAAAAATTAAAAGCTAAATTAAAAAAAAGAAAGAAAACAGAAAAAAAAGAATAATTTATATACTAAAATGTTTGTGAAGTGTTCTTGATGAACATTCATTAACAACACACCAATTTCAATGAAGTAGCTCCCAGGCTTTTAAGGGGCAGTAAAACAAACAAAAAAAAATATTGAATAATCAGCCTTATATCATAATGCTCTTTCCTTCTACTGAGAACACCATGAAAGTAAGTGTATCTCATGTCTTTGTAAACAAATGATGTAGTTTTCTGGAGACCTGCATGATAATAATACAGATGTAAGAATTTTTATACTGCTTGACAGGATATAAGTTGAAAAGAATGCTGATAATTTTTCCCCTCAGAAATATATGTAGAATGTTATAATACATAATCATCCTCTTTGAATATGTTAGACAGTTTTCAAGTACCAGAGCTATTTGTGCATGAGCATTGTTAGAAGTGTATTTCATGTCACAGAATACTTCCTTTGAAGAACACAATGTGGCAGGATCAATCGGTGAAATGCAAGTCACAATCAAAGATCTCTAACACAGAAACCCAGCTGCTGAAAGAATAAACTTTTCTGATACAACAATGAAATAACTAGCTGATATTCAGGACAAAAATCACACAATTTTATATAAGGGTTCATGACACTTATTATTTAGTGAATAATTATTTCATTTAGAGGAAGGTAAGGAATATTTTCTTGTGAATAAAACAACATAATGGAGGAGGATTAACATCTGCTTATTTTTCATAATGTTTGATTAATTATCAATTCACAGAGTGATTTCTATTGGTTCAGTTTTTTCTGTGTGACAAACCACCATAAAACCTAATAGCTTATAACAACCTTGTACTCAGTTCACAGTTCTGTAGGTGTGAATCTGGGTTGGACTCAGATGGCAAATACTTCTGCTAATCTTGTCTTGATTCACTCATGTGCCCTTTGGTCAGCTGACAGCCAGCTAAGGGATGACTGATCTGAAGGATCTATGCTGGGACCATCATTTCTGCTTTCTATGAGCTCTCATATTTCACAATGTTTCTACACAGTACCAAAGTGCTACAAGAGTTGAAAAAAAACCCACTCGCAAATATTTTCCAAAGTTATTAAGTTGTCTTAGCTAAGCTGTGGACCCAAGGTTCTTAAACACTGCTTTGTATTTCTGCTGAGTCCACTGAGCAACAAAGAACATAGCAATACGGAAAAACAGGATACTATAAAACCAAATGCACAGGATTTGATGAGTTTTAGAGCTCAGACAAAATAGTATGGGTCAGGAAAGGATTAATAATGTGATTTTAGTTATAGAGCTGAGGCTTGGATAACTTGTCTTTTGTAAAAGTGAAAGAACATTTTTAACTTTAGCAAGAATTTTATCTTAGGAAATAGTGGAATACTCCAAAAGATATCTTGAGTAAAGATTATACTTGACTCTAAATATTAAACTGACTAATTTCAACTCATTTTTGTGCAAGAGAGAGTAAAGATGTACACAATACTTTCAAACATGACAGTTCTATCATTTCATGGCAATTGATTTGTCTGGCATGAATACTTTCAAAGTCAGGGAACTTAACTAGATAGTCATTAAAATATATTGAGAGAGCATTTCTCAAAGTGTGTTTCACAGAACACTAGTTCTTAGAGGTTGTAAGAGCTATTAGTTTCTTAAAAATTTTTGCCATGATGAAATAGGACTGGAAATTTTGCATTGAATTAGTCAAAGAGATTTCTATGTTGGAAGGCATCTCTTCTAATGAGCACATTAATCTCTAAAATGGGATAAGCCATGCAGAATTTCAAAAATGCATTCAATAACAGAAAGTCCCCTTTTCTTTGAGACTTTCAGAGGGCCAGTGTTCTTTGGAATACTCTAGAAAAGGCCAGCTTGATTACATGTGATGGAGAATAATGGCAAGACATGGGGAAAAGAAATTTGGAGTGTTTCTTTTAATGAAGAAAGATTTGATAGGATTACTGATTGGTTTAGAGAAGATAAGATAAAACAGTATGAAAAATCAAAAATTTCACATTCAGATGAAGAGGAAAATAAAACTGAAAATAAAGATGTATGATTGATTAGATAGGTCAAGAAGGAAAGATCAGCTCAGTTTCGGGCGAAAATTCCATAAAATTCCTCATTTTATGTATGTTCTTTTCATTCTTTTATTGCTATGAATTCCTACTCTCTACTCCTGACATAATCTTCCATTTGAGAGGCACATGATTAGGAAGATACCCCTGCACTCTTTCTGAGTGCCTCTGTTCCACAGAAGGAATGACTTATCTTGTTGGTGACTTTGAGGATTTGGTTGAAGAAATCAGGATGTACCTATATGAACTAAGAAGGCTCCATGTCTTCCTAGAGAAAGCTTTGGTTTTTAGTGCTGCATTGTGAAGTGGTAGAAAATCTCTTGATACATGTACCAGAAATACAATACCATACAATCTGATACAATACAATAGCAGAAGTAAACTAAGTTATTTTCTCCAGTCTAGATTTTTCATGTTATAATAATCAATATATTATTTTCCATCAGCTTGTCCCTTTATCTCTCAACTGGCAAAGGAAAAAGGAGAATTATTTACTGGGCTTTTGTAAGTACCAATGGTAACCACATCACAGCTTCTGAGACCCACAACTCCTGTCTTCAGGAGATCATTTTAATCTGAGATCTGAAAATCTGAACTATGAATTCTCAGGAGGATCATCTTGTATCAAACATCCTCTCTGGTATGGAAGGCACATTCACTTTTTACAATTTGGCTATTCTGGACAGTTATATAATTTTTAAAATATTGATTAGTTTAGTATGACTAGCTTTGAGACTAGATTATTGTGAGTTCCATAAAGTTATATGAGTTATACCACTAGACTAACCCATGTAAAACCAACAAAGAGCTTGGAGGTTAGGGGTAAAAAAGTGAGGGCAGATTAGCTTCAGTGAATAGAAAGAGAAAGAAAGAAAAAGTAACAGGGGAATCTCATGAAAATACAAGGGAGACCAAAAGAGTAGAAAGGAAGAGGATCAGGCTGAGGGAAGAGAGGGGGAAGTACTGAGGAACAATATCTACCAAATTATACAATGACTAAGTAGAAATATACCACAAAAATCTGCTTATATATATATATATATATATATATATATATATAAAACTGTAATGTACTAATTAAAATAATAATAATAATAATAGCAATAGAAGATCAGTAAGAATAGAGCAAGCATATCAGGGAGAAGGAAGGGATGTTAAAGGGAAGGTAATGGGGAATGAGATTGATCAAATCATGCTATGTGCATGTGTGAATACAGCACAATGAATCTTACTACTATGTAAAATTATAATAAACCAATACAAATTCTTCCTTTTCTGTTTTGGGAGTCCAAGAAAAGTGGGACAATATGGATTCACATATATTTATAATGGCAATTACTAAATCAGCAGAGAATATAAAAACTATTAAATTGTAGGGAACATTCCTCAAGTTTATCTGACAGCAGTCACTGACACCATGGTCTAAGTAAGCCAAACGGTCTGGACAGAGAAACTGAGGTAATGGTAAAGACTCGCCATGGAATGAAGGTCTTTGCAGCTGTTGAGGCTGAGCTAGGAACTGAGGGAGGCCTCGTTCTGACATGCATCACAGAAAGCTGTGATGTGAGCTTACTTAGGCCACAGTGACTGCTGTCAGATAAGTTTGAGGAATGTTCCCTACATAAAATATTAAAAAATACCTTGGTACACAACTGTGTTTAAATATAACTATGGTTAAACTCGAAGACCTCATTCTTTGTCTACATCATACACCTTTGCAAATGCTTCCTAGATCTTTTCTCAGGATAGAAACTGTCACCTTTGAGTTTGATTCTAGTTACTGTTTACTTGTAGCTTTTCACATTAAAATTTCATAAGCAGCCTTCAAATTAAGAAAAATAGTGAGTAGTACATGAGTTTGTTCCAGATTAGTTCACAGTTCAGTGTGCTCTTAGCTCATTCCACCACTGTGGTTAGAAGGTGAATCTTGAGTGATCCTCATCATCTTATACAATTGTCCAAGACACTGCCTGAGATTGCTGATCTGACATGGTTTATTCCTCACATATGCAAATTAATACTTTTTCTTCTTATTATATCATAGAGTTTTCACCAGCTGTTTATTATTCATCCCTTGTGCAAAGTTAGCATGCATCTTTTGCAATTCTTTACTTCTATTAAAACCCCCCTCTGGGGCTGAGGATATAGCTCAGTGCTAGAATGTGTGCTTAGCACGTGCCAGGCCCTGGGTTCAATTCTCCACTATCCTACAAGCAAAGAAAATCTCTGTATATTTTCTATATTCAATATTCTTAATCAACACATATCATTAATATATTATCATATTACATTAGTAATAAGTTATAGTGTTAGGAAACCTCTTTGAACATGATTATGCTTTGCTACTTAGCTGCACTGGCAATAAAGCAGACTCATACCTGTACACATGAAGGCTATACCTGCCCAAACATTGAACAATCACCCTCAAAAAAGTAGGTGCATTTAAAAATGTTGTATAAGCTGAGAAAATCATTTTATATTGGTTTTGAAGTTGGATGATTATGAATATAATTATGAAAAAAGTAAGAATTTCAGGGTATCATGATGACAATTTTTACTTTGAAATGATCTGCTAAATGAGACCACAGACATCTTTCTAAACATATTAATCTTCATTTCAACCCCTGCAAATGTGATGTTTGTTGGATATTCTTCTTCCTGCCAGTCAGTATTTGAGACAGCCGTAAAGTCTCAAGCCTGAGTGTGATAAGGTTAGTAATAGTGTTAGAGAATTTGCATCAAGGTTCTAAGTCTAAATCATGGAAAAAGAATTGGCAAATGTGGAATTTTACAAGCTGTCACATCAATTTACTACTCTCCATCTCTACAAGCATGCTTTTCAGCCTAAAAAAAGAAAACAAAATCTGAAAGGGGAAATTTGATGAAGTCTGCCTAAAAACTATAATATGAAAATCAGAGAATAAAATGACTATGAAATCATTTTACACTGGAAAAAATATCTTTCTGAAAATTAATTAATTAGTCAATGTTAGTTAGAAGCATAACTAGAAATTTATCATGACTTTCATGAATTTGGCACAAGATTCAGCAGGTCAATTTATTTTTGCCCCTTGGAATACAACAAATTGAGAATTAATACCAAGGGGAAGAAATGTGACAATTTCAGTATATTTATGATGAACCAATCAGAAATGTCCCCTAATCTGCAGTCTTTTCATCCCTGTAAATCTTGCCTAACGTTGTATCTGAACTTCATGCAGATTGTTGTGGTTCCAAACTCAGTCAATGACATCTTCAAAAATGATTCCTTTCCTTTTGTTTGGATTGCTTTAATGACAGCAGACAAGTTGTCATGAAATATTTTCTTGATGTTTTTTGGTGCATCTGAAGTAGGGACATATGTGCTAATCAGTGTCATGGTTTGAATTCCCTCCAGCCTTAATCTTAATGTCTTCAGCCTGAGGCTGACCATATGGCTCACAAATAAGTCTTTTCACCATCTAGAAGGTCATAGTCTATCTTTAGTTGCATTTTTAAAACTGTTTTTAGCTTCTGATTTAAGTATCTGGAGTGACATTCAGAAATGATAAATCTTTGCTAAGAATAAATATGATTTGTTTACTGGGAAACAATTCATATTTAGGAAAAAACTAATAATAATCTATGTTTAAAAAATTCAACTTCCTGATGGAACTATACTAACTTTAGGGTTTTGAAAAGTTTTATGATTAATTCATATTTCAATGTAAAATTCTTAGTATATTAAAAAATAAACATCTTTTTTTTGGTATCTTGGACACTACTTACCCAAAGAAACATTGAGAGAGGTAGAACTCTTAAGGATTTAAGAAAAGTGAAGTTAATGAAATCAATAATTGTTTTCTAAAATAAACATGTTCTAGGTCAAGACACAAACCCTAGGTTAACACTGTGTTAAATACCCAGTTTCTTTCCAGGATTTGAGGGTCTATCACCTGATAGTTTAGATCCTCTGAGTCCTTGGGCCACTCCAGACTAAAGAAGGCATCAGCAGATCCACTTTTTCAAATCTGTGGGTAGGAATAATTTACACCAAAACTCAGATCTGTCTCGTTTCTTAATTTCTACTATATTTCCCCCATTAGTTTCTTGATTCTCTGATACTTATTAAGAGACAGATTGGTCCACATCGTGGGTAGAAATACTGATCACTTGTTTATTTCTGTTACTCTCATTCTCATGGGAACTGATTCTCAGACTACCCTAGTAAAATCTAAGTTTAATCCTCCCCTCTGTCTGCTGATTAAGCTTTTCATCCCAGCTGCAGACTAACAGACACTTGTTTTTGGTTGCCTTTTAAAATTTTTCTTCTTCTTTTCCTCTCTCCTTCCTTCCTTCCATTTTTCCTTCCTTCCTTCCTTTCTATTGTTTGCATTTAAGGTATACAACATTAGATATACAGAGAGACAGAATGAAATGATATAGCCATTTGAAAAACAGTATGGAAGTTTGTCAAAAAATAAAAATAGAACTACTATATGTCTCAGCAATCCTTCTTCTGGGTATATACCCAAAGAAAATGAGATCAGCACTTTCCAGAGATGTTTGTACTCCCACCTTTATCTCAGCTGTATCCATAAAAACCAAGGAACAGAAAAACCTGAGTGATGAATAAAGACATTGCAACACACACACACACACACACACACACACAACACATGCACATACAATGGAATATTATTCAGTGTTTGAAAAGAAGATACTACTGTTTTGACAACATGGGCAGACACTAAGAGGACATTTATGTCAAGTCAAATGAGCCAAATACAGAAAGAAAAATACTGCAATATCTCATTTATATGTGAAATCTAAGAAAATTTCATACTTTTTTTTTGTCCAGTTGCTACTGTTTTACCAAAATAGGACCAAGTGTGCAAATGAACAACATTCCAACACAAGATGTCTCTAGGAATACATTTTAAAGTGATTTCCTTAATACTATGCATAGATTAATATAATTAAAAATAATTGCATTTTTATAGGTAGGTAGAAAGATGTTCCTTCTCAAGGGAACTAATAAATTCCTTGTCTATATCCCCTGCTTACCTTAAGTCAGGCTAGGGTCAGGCCAGGATCTGTGTGCTCCTCCCCCAAAAAACTCTTCATTGGTTACTGAGAACATATTGTGTCTGCAAACTTTCTGTTAAAAGCTTTCTTGGGGGCTGAGGAGATAGCTCAGTCGGTAGGGTGCTTGCCTTGCAAGCACAAGGCCCTGGGTTTGATCCCCAACACTGCAAAAAAACAAAAAGCTTTCTTGGTTACAGACTTGTACTTGCTTTCTTGCTTTGTTATTTAATAGAAACAAGTGTCTATCAGCATTCCAAGTAAGCTAATAGATGTTAGTGACTGGATGGCTTAACCAGGTCAATATCTTAAATTTACAATCCTTACATTGTTGTTCATACAACACACAAACACACACACACACACACACACACACACACACACACACACACTGCAGATAAGGTATCTTTGCATCTGTCAACATTTTCAATGAAACTCTGAGACTAGAACTTTCCTACAAATGAATAATGCAAACTTTGGTTAGAAGACTGAAAAAAAAAAGCTATATTATGCTCACGTTAGTTGGCATTTTAATTGCTAAAGAATAAATATAGAACAAAACATTTCACCAGACTCTAAATACTCTATGATCACAAACATGAAAGTATATCTAGCTGAGACATGGAAAACTTTGGATGTTAGTAAAAATAAATTTTCTATTACAGCATTACATTCTTATAATTTATAAAAACTATACAAATTAAAATGCAGACACCTGATGAATTATTATTAAATAAATATGCCTATTTATTTAGAAGAATAAATAAAATGCAAAAATAGTCCCAGAAAACTTCCTGGCGATCTTTCCTAACCACTATTTTCCCTTTCCATAAAGGTGACCCCATCTTAATTCCTAATTATACAAATTGAGTTTGCCTCTTTGAACTTTACACAGAAGGAGTCATATGGCACTCAGTTTGTTGTGTCTCTCTTCTTTTGCTCAATATCACATTTGTAAGATTCACCCATATTGTTCCATGCAGCAGAAGCTGGCACATTTTCATTGCTCTATAGCATTTCATCATATAATTGAAAATGTATCCATTCCAGTACAAGTCAACTATTTGGTTGTTTCTACATTTTAGCAATTTAAGTACAGCTGCTTACATGTATCATGCTGTGGTGCATTAAAATTTCTTTTCAGTAGTATCCAAGGGAATGGAGTTTCTAGGCCATGGGATTTGCATTTTTTCAACTTTATGAAATAATCTCAAATATTATTTGAAAGTGCTCTTACGATTTTAAATTTGGTCATTGGCAATGAGAGTTCCAGTTTATCCATTGTTTATTTGACATTGTTCCAGTTCATCCTATAGCAGTCTGAGGTGAGTGTAGCTGATAACAGTTTAAATTTACTCTTGCTTGACAACTAAAAAGAATCCCTTCATACAATTATACTTTATATCAGGATGGTTCCCCTTTTGTAAAAAGTCCTTGTTGAAGTCTGTGGTACATTTTCTATTTGGTTGTCTGTTACATCTTTGAATTTACTGTATGTCCTAGATTTTGGCCCTTGGTAGTTACATGCATTCCCAATCTGCTGCTTTGTCTTTTGTTCAGTTGTATCTGTTTTTGGAAGATAGTGTGTGATTTTAATGTGCTTTAACAGTCATTTATATTTCATGCTTTTATTACCTGTTAAGGTTGAACCCAGGGGCTTTTTGCCACTGAGCCACATCACCAGCCTCTTTTGATTATTTACTTTGAGATGGGGTCTCAGTAAGTTGCATAGGGCTTCAATAATTTGCTGAGGCTGACTTTGAACTTCCATTCTCCTGCCTCAGCCTCCTGAACCATTGGGGTTATAGGCCTGTGCCACTGCACCTGAGTTATATTGCCTTTTAGAAGCTCAATTTTTCCTTAGCCCATTTGTCTACTGGATTATTTGAATTCTTGGAGTAGAGTTTTTTGAGTGCAACCACTCTGGAAAGCAGTGTGGAGATTCCTTAGAAAACTTGGAATGGACCCTCCATTTGACCCAGCTATCCCACTCCTTGGCCTATACCCAAAGGACTTAAAATCAGCATACTACAGAGATACAGCCACATCAATGTTCATAGCTGCTCAATTCACAATAGCCAGACTGTGGAACCAACCTAGATGCCCTTCAATTGATGAGTGGATAAAGAAACTGTGGTATATATATACAATGGAATATTACTCAGCCATAAAGAATGATAAAATTATGGCATTTGCAGGCAAATGGATGAAACTGGAGAATATCATGCTAAGTGAGATAAGCCAATCTCAAAAAAACAAAGGACGAATGATATCGCTAATAAGTGGAGGATGACACATAATGGGGGGGGGAGGGAAGGGTTAGTGTTAGGGTTAGAGTTAGGGTTAGGGAGGGGGGCAAGTATGGAGGAAGGAAGTACTGTATAGAGGGTAAAGAGGGGTGGGAGGGGTGGGGGGAAGGGAAAAAATAACAGAATGAATCAGGCAACATTACTCTATGTAAATTTATGATTACACAAATGGTATGCCTTTACGCCATGTACAAACAGAGAAACAACATGTATCCCATTTGTTTACAATAAAAAAAAAAGAAGCTCAATTTTTCAATTATTTTGGTAGATGTGAGGTAAAGATTAAAATGCATTTTCCCATATTATTCAATTATTTGATTTTTTTAAAAAGAATGTCCTTTCTGCTTTTTCCATATTCCTAAGCAGGTATTCCTTATTTATAAGTGGGTATCCCCACATGTGTGAATTTTAGTTGTTTGCTACTGTTTGCAATAATACTGCAATACTCTAATAACTCTTTTATGATAACCTTAATATTTGGTCAAGCAAGTCTTCCTAATTTGTTCTTCTTCAGGATTATTTTTTATATTTTGGAAATTTTAATATATTTTAGAATTAGTTTGTCACTTTCCCTGAAAAATAAATGAAATTTTGAGATTTCGTAAAGTAAATCTATTGATTAATTTAGGTAGAGTTTATGTCTTTTAGATATCAGTCTTTTCAATTCATAACACAGAGCAGATCTTATTTAATTAATCTTCTTTGATGTCCTTCCTTATATTACTCACCTTTTTTTCTGGCTTATTGAACAGGCAAGAATGACCTGGTGAACGGAAGTATAAAAATGGCAAGTGTCCTATTTCCTTATGACAGAGGAGAACTTTAAACAGTCCACTATTACTTATGACTTTTGTTATTAGTAGGTAACCTTTATCAAAATAGTAAAGATGTTTTCTTTCCTTGATTTCTGAGTTTTTATTACATAGAGGAAATGATAATTATGTGATGATCATAGCAGTTTTATGAAGTAGTTTTGAGAATATTTTGAAGCAAAATCAAATTTTATCCTTTATTCTATTTGTACTCTCTTGTCATTTTTTATTTCAAAACACTTTCACAATAATGCATATTTTCTTACGTATAATTTATAGTTATTTATCTTTATTCTAGTATAAAAATATACCATTTCTTACTGAAGTAACTTTTTGAAATTTAGGTCAACTTAATTTTTAAAAATTTTAATGGTGCATTAGAACTACACATAATAGTGGAGTTCATTGTCACATATTCATACATGCACATAATATAATTTTCATTAATTTCATTTCCCATTTCCTCCTCACCTTCCTCTCCCTGGTGACTACATTCTTTTAATCACACACACGCACATACACACACTATTATTAATATCATGTTCTAAATAGTATTGTGCAACTCAATTTTTTCCTTACTATAATCTTTTTGACATGCAAATAGTCAATCAAAACATATATACAGGGCTGGGGCAATAGCTCAGTTGATAGAGTGCTTGCCTCACAAGCGCAAGACCCTGGGTTTGATCCCCAGCACTGCAAAACAAAACAAAACCAAAAAGAAATAAAAAAACCCCCAAACATATAGACCCTTAATTTATTACACAAATATTGCCAAATTTCCTTCCTAGTAGGTACATTAACTTACTCTTCAGCCAGAAGGATCTAAGTGCCTGTTGCTTCCTTTGCAGCTCAATAATACATTTAAAAATATTTTCAGAATGCTATATGAAATTGGCAGCTCATGTTAATTTTATTTCACAATAGGCATTTTATTGGGAAAAGATATGCAACAATTATTTCCAGATCTATTAATATTCAAATTTGTGTATGAAAGAGATAAATCAATAAAATAGGAGAAAGAAGAGCTTATTGCTTTAACCTAAAGAGGATAAGGAGCTCACAATAAGAACATATGAGCAGCAAGTACTTTCTAAATCAAAAATTGTTCTTATTGCATAAATTGTTACATGTGAACTATGAAAGCAAAATTTCTTTTTCCTCATAAGTAACCCTGTAAGTAACAATTTTAGAATTGCATTATAAAATTACTTTTGATGTACAGAGTATGTCTGCCTCTCAAACCCAAATTACCTGTGTTAGTCTCATATTTATCACAGGGACATTAAGGTTTTAAGCACTTCAAAAGAAAGACCTATGAGTGATATATTCTGTACATTTTTCTTATTAATGATTAGTTGTTTATATTATTCACAGTAGACATTCTTGTTTATGTACCATGAAATTCTTCAATCTTATCCATTTTATTAGCATTTGCTTCTCAATTTTCTGGTCACTTTTGCCATTACTTCATAGATGATTTCACCACAGAAACGCTGAGTAAGCAAATTTACCTTTCACTGGCCTCTGTCTGAAGCACAGATAATATCCATGTGTTACTTTGCAGTCTGTGTTAAATGTGAATCTCTAAGTATGATTTTAACCTCAGTTCTACTCCATCAAGAGGCAGAAGGATAAAGTTGGCAAATTATACCATTGATGTAAAAAATATTAGTTTTATAAGATACCTCAGGAGTGGCCCCAAGATGGTGGATTCACATTAATTTATCATATAAAGTTGATTCCTTGCCTTCATTGCAGAAGGGTAAGTGGGCCGAGAATGGTTGTACTTGTCTTGTATTTAGCAGACATTTTTAAAAAATGAAGGACATTTGCTCTCAGATGTGCAAATAATTGAAACCTTTATTATTTTTAGGGATATGATTCAAAGAGATTTTTTCTTTCTGTGTCATGTAAGACCTTGACTCTATGACTATATTTTTAACGGATATACTTTATAAAAGCAGGCCAAGAAAAGTTTAGAAAATATAACACAGTGTTTTTCCTCACATAGATTTAGTGAAGGTCATTTTGATGAGTGATCATTTTTTAGTTGTTGTAATTATGGTCTTCTAGTCTGAAATTTTCTCTAATCACATTTTTGTTTTTTTCTTGAGATCTCTTTGTCAGAATAAAGAACCTGCCTACCAATCACTTGATGTGTAATGTTTAGATCCTCCTAAGAATAAAATACTAACTTGCCTTTAGCCATACTTCACGAATATATTATACAAAGAAAAACTGACCACTATCATGGGATTTTAAACATGGCTCAGTAGAACCTCCACACTATTAAACTGTTGAAACAATTCCTTCATTTCTTAGATGAATAACGCATGGCCATTTCTAACTCTATAGAGCATTTGAAATTATTGCCAGAGGCAGCACTAGCAGAATGATTTTATTAGGTTTCAGTAAGCTTATATAATTGGAGACATTATTTTACACATGAACTACTAAAAATATACATGACTGTATATATGAAAGTATAAATATAAATATGTAAAGTATATATGTATTTTATAAGTATATTTATATATATTTTATATATATACTTACATATGCTTTATAAACACTATGATACTTATGCTTAATAAGTATTGAGTATTATTGAGTATTATACTTAAGGATAAATATGATTGAAAGTATATATATATGTATATATATATGTATGTATATATATATATATATATATATATACACACATATATACATATTCATGTATTTGGAAAGTGCCATATCAGTTTACATGTAACTTTTGGGAACACTTTTGATTACTCTTATTCTTACGAGTTGTTACCAGATAAATGTGTCATTACCTTAATAAATACTTTCACTAATACTTTTGTTTTTCTTCTACATGGAGGAAAATTGTCCCATTTCTACTTCTCTTGATGCTATGGTCCTCCTGTTATCTGTATTGGTGGAGTATACAAACTTGTTACAATACCTTAAAGCTTTCATCAGCATGTTATGAAAACTGCAGTCACTCTGTGTCATAACTAATGCTTAGTGAAGTGTTTCTAAGTTAATCCAGGTTGATGAGTTTGTTGCCATTTAGGGTTAGAATTTGCATATTGTTAATGATTAATAATGTTGAGCAACATTTTATATCCTATTGGAGTTCAGTTTGTATTCTCCATTATCAGTTAATTTGTTTGCATTTTCTTCATGATTTGCAGATACATTTTATTTGAATTTTTACAGACATACATAACAAATTTGAGCATCTGTGGCTCATCATTGTTCTCTTAATGAGGCACTTTATTGGATAGAACTCTATAGGTTTTATGTTGCCTAATTATCAATTACTCTTCATGCTTAATGTATCATGTTGAAGGAATATCTACATATATGTGAAGCGATTTTCCTGTACTTTCTTATAGGATCTCATTGTTTCAACCTTTACATTAGACCTATAAGACATCTTGATATTACTTTTTGTATGGTGTGAAATAATGATGAAGATATTTTCCCCCACAAGTATATATCCATTAAGCCAGTAATATTAATTGGAATGGGCATAATTTTCTAACTACATTGTATTTGCATTATTTTCAGTCATGTATATTATACACATGTGGCTTTTTTCTTGATTTTCAATTCTACAAATGTAGTCTATTTATCCTAGTACAAATGCTGCATTGTTTAGATCCTGTAGATTTATAATTCTTAATATTTGTAAATGCACACCCTCCAGTGTTGTTCTTCATTGTTTCCAAAGCATCTTTACGTTTTCCATTTTCTTATAAATTTAAGAACAAGTTTGTCAATCCCCTCACTCTGTTTCCATACACACTGGAAAAATGAGATAAAAACATTTTCTGAGATTTTGATACTTGATCTTCTGATTAGTATGAGAAGAATTCACAATTAATAATTTTAAATTGTTGAACTCCATCATTCTAATAGGTGAGGTATTTCTTAATTTCTTTTCCAGCACATTTTTATTATACATAATAGAAACTATTGTGGCGGGCGAGACCCGGGGCCCAGGGTTATGCCACATGCATCTAAAAATGGAGACTGGCAGAGAGCAAACGGGCGTCCTGATTATGCCTGGAGAAAGGCAGGAAGCGTTTACAATTGGCTGTATGATAATCAGTTCAGCCACCTAGCGTGTGGACAGATATATCTTACATGTGTGCTTGAGCTCGTGATCGCTTGACCTTTACAGGATTGGATGGACATATCTGGTTACAATTGCTTATGCATGAGACTGCTTATATATTGAGGGTGTTATCTGAATAAGGGGGAAACTGCTTCATGAACTTCTGAAGAGTACGTGTCTTTTGTCCCGCTGGTCGGCCGAAAGAGCAAGAAGTGGGCCGAGCTGCAAGAAGCGACCCAGGCTAGACGCGGCAGAAATCAGTAAACTGATTTTTTTTCAAGTGATGTTTTTTTAACCTGTGGTTGGTTAGGTATAATTTGCTAACAACATAATCTACCCTTTTAAGGTGATATAGTTTGATGATTTGGGACAAATGTATGTAGACAACTACCCCAGTGAAGATATAGAATATGAATTTTCCACTGCATTAAATAGTTTCCTTTTATCATTTTTATGATCATACCTTTCTTCCTATACTCAGTCCATAATAACCATTGAGGAGATTTATATTTCTTTAGTTTTGCCTTTTGGCAGGATGTCATAGGAGTGACTCATACAGTGTTACATCTTGTGTCTGGCTTCTTTCATCAAGCATGATGTGTGTGTCAGAAATGTATGGCTTGATGCACGTATAAGATATGTGTTTCTTTATAATGTTCAATAATATTATATTGTGTACAATAAAATGAATTTTGCATTTATCAGTTAGTGAGTATTTGGTTATTTCCAGTGTGGTGCTCTTGTATGTAATGCCACTATAAACATTTGTGTAAACATATGCTTTCTTTTACTTTTTAAGAGCTGGATCATATGTTTAACTTTATAAAAAACTACTAAGAAGTCTTTTGAAGTGGCTGTACACTTTGCAGGCCCATCAGCATATATAAGATAGTGTTTCAGTTGCTTTACTTCCTTGCCAGGATTTTGTAGTCATTTTGTTGACATGTTGTTTTGTTTCTAATTTTTAAAATATTTTTATATGTGTGTAGTGATATACAGTTGTAATTTTAATATTTTTTCTAAAGGATAATGATGTTGAACATATTTTATTTTGCTTACTTGCCATCCATCTCTTTTTAAAAGTCTTCATAAAAATAATTATTTTATTTTAATCTATTTATTTTTATGTGGATCTAAGAATTGAACCCAGTGCCTCACACATGCTAGGCAAGTGCTCTGCCACTGTGCTACAGTCCCAGCCCAAGTCTCTTTTTTATGTAGTGTCTCATTAAAGGTACTTTGATGTTTTAATGGGTTCTGTGTAGTCTTATTAGTGAGTTCTTTAGTTCTTCATATATTCTGGATACAAGTTGTTTGACAGATGAATTTTGTGTAACCACTGGTTTGCAGCTTCATTGTGGAGCACATGGTAGATTTTAACCTCTGCTTACTCCCATTAGCCAGTTGCAGCTGTACAGTGAACAGCTCCATTTACCCAGTGGCATATTTTTAAAAGATAAACCTCACAAATCTTAGGTTGCTGTAAACAATCTACTGGAATGCCTTTGGGGAGCACTTAGTATTTTTAATTTTGATTACTCTTAAATAGAAGGTTTTATGAGTGGTATTGAATGAAGGTTAAGGTGATAGGAAAGTGCATGTGGTAATGAGCAAAGAAGACAGAGTAAAGAGCAAATTAACAGAGACATCTTGGAATTTTAAAGTTGATGGATTAGAGTACATTTGAACCAACTGTAGTTTTAACTATGAGGGACTAAAAGCACTGAGATTGTCCCAATTCATCAAAAATAAAAATTTGTATATTATTATATAAATCCATATGACTCATATGTTTAAAATGTACTTAGAGTCAACTATTCAATGTTGTGACCTTTACATTATATCTTGTGCCATCTTTACACAAGTATAAGCTTATTTCAAAATTATAATTATAATTCCTCTTAATACTAATTATATTTCTTATAAAATCACTTCTTGGAAACTTTTATAGGATATAATTTAGACTGAATCGTCATTGCACCAGAAATTTCAATTTTTGCTTCTCATTTTATTTAACTTTTATAACTAAACTATGTAAGGTTGTTTTAGGATATCTTATAAAAGTGTAAAGATAATATATATGTTTAGTTCATATCTACCTATGAGAAGTTGTAATTTTCACTTAGATTGGAAATAGATGTTACATATTGTAGTTCTACTCAACTCTAGACTCATGGCCTATAGCTGTTCTTTTAATACCATGAGTGTATTTACTGAGGGCCATACCACCTCATTTCTTCTGCATGGTGACCTTCACCAGAATCCACGCTTATCTTCCTCCAGTCTGTGCTCCACCTCCTCAGTGTGGGACCTGCTGTAACTACTGTATTTAACAGCCCTGCTCTATTTCAGCCATGCTCCTAACCCTGCTCTATTTGTTTTCCCATACTATTTTTGAAAAAATTTTAACTTATAATTTTTATTTGTTGTTTATTGATGATCTCTTTGCTAGAATACGATATCCATGGGAGTAGGGATCTTTATCTGTTTTTCCCATGGCTATACCTCAAGCACTCGAAACAGTGCCTGCTATGTTGTAGCTCTCGTGAACATTTATTAAATGAATGAGTGAATGAGTGCACAAATAACCATATAAACATCTAGACTGCAATATGTTTTTGTTTTTAATAGGAGATACACGGATTTACACAATGCACAGAAAATTTAATACTGCTCATCTTTTGAAGTACACTCAAGAATACTTCTATGTGCATTTATTTGAGTGTCATTCAGATATTTTTATAATTGAGATTTAATCAAAACAGCTTATTTTTCCACTGCTGCCGAGTTTTAGTTAATGCAAAAATTCAGTGACAAAGCATATTTACCATTATTGACTACACATATGTGAACAATGTTTGTAATGACCTGGGCACACTCTCTAAAACATGCACTAATAGATTGCTGAACAACTGTTTTAAATGGTGCTCTCTCAGATGCTAGTACCAGACCACTTAGGAAAGCAAGCCGCCATGTGCTACTCCACCTTTATTCCTCATCTAACCTCCCTTTTCATGAAACCACAGGGATGTTGAGGATCTTCACTACATTTCACAGTCTTGCTCATATGATAAAGGTCTGGTTTTAAGAATGCCTGGACTACTTTTGATACAGGTGACATTAAAATACCAAAATGTTCAATCATATAAGTAAGCATATTCTCCTTTGCACTAGATGCAAAAGACTTACAAATTTATGCCATAATTTGCACATAGACTATCACATTACCTTCTCTGATTCCAACTTTTAATTTTTATTAAATATTCTAGTTTTCTCTTCATTTTTCATTTTCCTTCTTTTCTTAATCCTGCAGATGTAAATGACTATTCTCAAGCTATTTTAGTTTTTTTTTCACCCCTGGAAAAAATGGTATATGAATAAACTAAGAAACAAATAAAATCGACAAAGAATATCATTTCTTGAGCACTTTTGCTGGCAGCTACCTGCATTGTCCCACCATGTGCAAGGTATCATCATGGACCCTCAATTATCCTGCCCACATTCACCCCCCAATGTCACCCTACAGCTTATCTAGGGGATTTTGTAAAACCCCATGGGACATAACCATTACCCTAAATTAGTCTGCACCATTCTAAGATTGTTCAGAAAGTGAGAATCACACAGGTTTAGCTACCAGTTACATAATTTACATAATTTTGACCTTTTGCTGTTTATGTAACTACCATCCCAACAAGATGACTGAGTTTAAATCCACTGAGTGATCCTTGTGCCATGACAGGTGTGACTTTCTCAGTCATTTTCATTTCCCACCTCGTAGTCTTCTGTTAGTTTGGGTATGATATTTATTCACAAATCAGCTCCTGTAAGTTTTACTTCCAGCTCCTACTGAATGCAACGTGAACCTCATGAATTGTTCAATCTTTATTTCCCCACGTTTCACTTCCGTTTGACATTTTCCTAACAGATATGTCTTATTTTGTATTTACTCTCCTTTAGTTGTCTAGAGCTGGTAAAATTAAACATCTGAAAATCTACTGTTACGGAGTTATTAAACCTGCGAATTATACATTTTATTAATTTTTGTTACTAAGGCATGTTTTTACCCTGCAAGTTAGAATGTATGACTAGTATAAAAAGAAACCTTTTTGTCCTTATTAACCAAAAATTTGTGACCTCAAATTATAAATCATATTTTTGAGGCTTAAATTATAAGGCCATTGTTAGTTCTTTTCAACTTTAGAAATCATATTGAACAAAAGGGCTGAAATATAGTTTGACATGTGTTTATTAAGGGCTTATGTGTATTAAACTCTGGATAAGAATAAATACATAATAAACATTTTTAAGATATAAACTTTTAAAAATATCAAGCCTCAGGTGAATTTGTTCATTGATTTTGTACTCAATTCACTGCAAAATGATAAATGGTGGTTTATTCTGAGCATCTCCACTCAATTTTCTCTCACTCACTGTGTACTGTAGCAAAAATCTAATTATTCATTGTGTATCAGAGACTACTACATCATCTACAGGAGATGTTTAGTTATGAATTGACTTACCACCTGGCCGAGAAGCTCCTCATGTTATCTGATAGAAAACACATTTCTGACATAAGTTAGAATTTGTGCCTTCAGGTGTCATTTGAACTAGCAATTTGGGACACACCTGGCCCTAAAGCAAGTGTCTCATTATTTCCACATGTCTAGCATAGTTGTTTTACTCTTCTCTTCACCACTCAATTCAAATGTGAAAACTCTCTTGGTAACCTAGGCAATTGATTGGTTCCTTTTTAGTGCTCTAATAGTGTTGTGTATGTATCTCTATTTCAGTAGTCATGACAATGTATTTTTAATTAACTATATTTATTGAATAACTACTAGGATACAGAGCACTTCTGCATGTTGCCTAAATAAGGATAAATAAGACAAAGTCATTATCACTGAATTTCTACACAGGCATATTTTTGTTTAATTATATGCCTTAATTTTGATTTCATTGTAGCCTTATATCAGTACTTACTGTATTTATTTTCATATTTATTTTCATTTCATTATAGCATGAACAGGTAGTCATATATATAGACTATAGAAGATATTTAAAAATGATGATACATATGATTTGAAATGAAGAAAGAAGCTATCTGAAATCATTTGCAGACTTAAAATTACTGAAGAAGATTTATATCTGAGAGCATTTGAACCAATCAAGATGTAGTTGGAGGAAGAAGGGTACAATATCATGCCTAGAGCACAGGCAGTCATAGCACCGTACAAACCTTAGTTATGAAATATAAAATATTTGTTTTATCTCTCATATTTAAATAATTTCCTTTTCTGCAAGGCATGGTGTGAAATTATTTTTGTCATTCTTACTTCTAATGCCTCTGAGCATCATTATTCAACTCTTAAGAGCATCAACAGTCTGTTTACCCTAGAAATAATCAGTATATAGTTAGTATATAGTCAAGATAAGATATCCATTCATAGATAGGGTAGTGTATAATTTTGGAAAAAAATGGGGTTTTGATGTGAGTGTGTGTGTGTGTATTTGGGATCTGATTTTTCTCCCAACCAATTCAGAAATGACAGCAATAGAATATCTTTCATGTTTTTCTCTTGACTTCGTGAACAACTCTTCAGCTTTAAGTTGGGGAAAGCCATTTTCTATGTCTTTTATCCAAAGAACCCTGAACTGATAACAAGCAATGATAAGCAGTCTTTGAATAGATTGTTTGAAGAAGGCAAAGCCTCCATAAAAATGTTGACAAAAACTCCTGTAATCACCTAAACATGTAAATAATATGTAATATTTTCTCAAAAATGATCAAGAATTATCTTGATTATCAGGGTCTTACCAGTTCAGACCAAATTGGAGTAGAAATGTAGCCTAGGATGAGAGACATTGACCTGATGAGAAGTTGTTCTGAGAGGAAAAATCAAATATTTAAACCAAAATTATCCTGTGCACATTTTATTGTTTTTGTTGTTGTTGTTTGTTTGTTTATTCAAGTGTAAAAGTTGTTCTGGGAAAAAAGTGTTTTATGTGTAAATCTCCACTGAATAGTGTTGGTTCTGTATTTAACTGTGATGCTTTGCTCTTTCAATAAAGATCCTAAGAAATCCCCATAAATATCCTGGTGGTATATTTCTACTCAACTATTTCAATCAGAATATTTTTCTGCCTAAGTCATTAAAACCAAGTACTAAACCTATATTTCAAAAAACTGTTGCAGAGCTTCTGACTAGATATGCTGCAAAATATGTTCCAAAAAAACACATGAGAAAGAGAGGTCATATTGAGGAATACTTTCTTACCAAATACAACGGCCAGTTTGTTGAGATACCCTCACTAAGAAAATAACATTTGGAAGCAACAAGTCTGAATGAACCCGGGAAGAAATGGGTGTAAAGTCTGAGATGCAGGTTTGTACAACATTGTGACCATCAATCTCATAGGAAGTCTTTGCTGGATCGTGTGTAATTCACCACTTCTTCATTATTATTTTTATTGGCCCTAGAAAGTGTCTTCTAAATTTTCTTTAATATAGTTGTTTAAATCTATTTCAGCTAATAAATGAGTAGTAAAAGATATAATGTTTGTGTGACTATATCTGCTCCTTTTGTTTTGCCTTGCAAATGTAAATTAAAATGCAGGTGAGTAACTAAATTAAAGCAACTAATATAACTGCACATATTTGTTCCATGAAGTTCTCACCAGAGGCTCCTAAAACAGAGCTATACAAAAAATAAAATATATGTATGTCAAAAAATGTACTATATACCATAGTTCCATTTTGAATTTCAAGCTTGATTGTGGTACTTTATAGCAATTTATGTAGAGTCTGTACAGTACATTTTGCAACAGTTTGTGTTTTGAACTTTAACACAGTCAACACCATATATCCAATGCCATATATCTATTTATCTTTGATATTGGAAGTAAATGAAAAATATTTTCTTATTTGTAAGCATTTTATCACCGGGAAACATTTCTTTCTGTTCATTTACCCTGAGTAAGTAAAGAAATAGTTTGTTACTTTTAGAAATCACTCTTCCCAAGGAAAACTCGGGGCCAGGGGGGAATCTGCCAAATTACAGTTGATATGAACCATACAAATAATGTCCTCCCATAATGAGATAGGAAAGAAACACTAACTATTGCAATACAACTAAAGCTTAAAACTATATAGAAACTAATATAATTAGATAATTTTGGTATATTTCTTCTGAGTATTAACGATATCTCAACCATAATTATGACCTAATAAACATCAAAATTTTAACAATGATTCGAATTTATGAATAAAGTTATTTTATTTGCAGTTAAAAGTCTGTTGTTTTATAATTGCATCTCACCAATAGGTGTCACTATTGGTGAGTTTAGCACAATTTTCAAATTATCTAATATGTAATCAAGTAAAATATTATTAGGAATGGGTTTCAAGACAGATACAAATTGATGATTTGCCAGGAATAAAAGGAATCTGTTGCTTCAAAGGTAAAAAGACATTTTAGAATATATGATTTTAACTAACAAGCATTAACTAAACACAAGTAAGAAATGTAGGTATGAATATTATTACTATTATTATACAATATACCCACATTGTGCTTAAGAAATTCATTTTTGCCTTTAATATCTGCAAAATGAAAAAGATAATGAGCTTTCTTATCCTCTATAATCTCCATCCTCTGGGATAAACTTATCATTGGGTGAAACAGGATCCATTAAATTCTTTCTACCTTTAGCTATACAATGATTAAACGGTGATGTGCATACCATGCAGACAGTTTGTGTGTGTGACTCTGTGTATGTGTTTGTATGTGTGTCTTGTGGTTGCATTATTTGTCAGAATTTTCTCTAATTGCTAATTGCTTAAAATATTAAATAGATCTTTTTTTAACTTCCTTTTTCATGACATATGGTATTCTTCAAATCTATTCCTTTACCTCAATCAATATTGTGAAATGTTCCCTAAAATCTCATCAAAAACCACAAGCCATTTTTAAAGAAAACTATCTTGTTCACTTCCCTTGAGTGTGATTGAGTCCTTCAGGATTGCCACATCTGCAACAGCAGTCATCCCCTTTAAGAAACATTCAAATGTCCAAGAGCCCAAAAGCCCCAAGATAATCAGAAGGAAGGTGATTTTGAGGTTCCTCAATAGCATTCATTTTCTCTTCTATCAAAATGCCCCTGGTAGCATCCCAAGAATCTCACTCCACTTGAAAATTATACCCTCTTAAGCAAGAAAAAGGATGATGGCAAAATTTATTAGGGTGGTCTTTTTAGTCTCAGAATATCTCTAAATAATTTTTCAAAAATGCTAAAGGAAAAAAATCTTGAATTATGAGTAAATAGAAATAATTTTGTTATTCTGTTTAGTTTTGTTGAAAGTTGTAGCATTTTTTTTTTTGAAAATGACATGGAACTAATTTGGCAAACTGTGATATATTTTCATTAATTCATACTTAAATTTAAATATTAAAGTTCTTTCCAAACTGGAAATTATTATATGATTATTATATGATTACACTTTTGCAATCTTTTTTTTTTTTTTTGGTATTGTGCTTCACAATACAAATTTTTTTTCAAATGCTTCATTATTAAAGTCTAATAAAATTTTTGACTATTTCATGGCTCTTCCTGATATGAGTAAGTATAGGAATTATAATTCTTGGTAATGTACCCTTAATATGTAAAACTTCAAATTGTTCTGAATTGTATAATGCATTTGGAATCACTATGTAATGAGTGAAAATATTTATCACCTGGACAATGTAGTTAATGACGTCTCAACACCATTCAAGACATTAGATGAGAATCCTTGGAAAAATAGCCATCTCTTACCAACGCCTGTCCTCAGCATCAATTTCCTGCCTTTCCTTTTCCTTCCTGATTTTTTCCCTTCAGAGTCAAGTGATTAACTGCTTGACTCTGGAGTTTTATTAACCTATAACTCTAGAGTCTTATTAACCTTGCTTTAAAGTCAAGAATTGCCTCTTTCCAACTACGTACCTTTTGATTAAATTTTTAACTCCTTTAAGTCTAATTTTTCTCTCATAAGTAAAATAAGAAAAATGGCAACTTGCTTGTTACTATTAGGATTGAAGCAGTGTTGGCAGTGTGGCCCAGAGCATTCGGGGCCTGTATGTGGTCAGGGAATGAGTTGAATCCAGTCAAGGACTACTATTTGCCTTCTTGATCATTTCTTGAATCTGATGCTTTAGCATCTGAGTCTCCAATTATAATAAATCCAAGTTACTTTACACCTTTATAAGCTCTTCTGCCCTAGTCTACAAGTTTGCTAGCTAGTCTCCCTTCAACAGTGTATTAACTATGTTATCTTCCAAGGCAAATATCTGACTTTACCCTTTCCTCTTTGCCTTAACTCCCAGCATCTACAACCATCAGTTTCATTTTTTCTCAAGATTTTTGTATTCACTTCTTTATAAATTTTACACATGACATACCATGTTTCAGAAATTATAAAATATACACAAACGTAGAAAATAAGATGAGACAAGTATTAGCAGAAAACATTTTTCTTCAGGCATTGTAAATGCATTATCTTGCTGAGTTCTTTGAAAAGTATATTCAATTTAGAGAATCCTGATAATCTGGCCAGTGATTCATGGCTTTCTGGTAAATTTTTCATGATTCTATCACAGTCTGTCTTTTGCCCTTTGCCTTGAACATGGTGCTCCAGCTGGTTAGAATGCTTCTTCACCCCACACTACCCTGTACTTCCAGTCTGGGTGACTTTCCTACTTACCTTCTTGGATCTCCTTCTCCCCATTGAAAGGGAGACCCATTCCTCATCACCTTCTGTTACCCTGGCCACTCACATAATTAATTATTCCTTTATCAATGTTTTATAGGATTTTAACTTGTTTATTTACTTGATCAACTTTGTAGATCACATTTCTTAAAGGTACTATTTGTTTCTGTGTATTCTCTGATAAATATATTCAAAAATAGTTATACAATGAAGTCATTCAATGGATATTTCCTGAAGTAAATTGAACCATGTGGGAGATTTCCTAAAACTCTCTGCTGAGTGTTGAACTCCTATTCGTTTAATACTTGGATCAAGTGTTGCATCTTATACCTCCTTTGATTTTACAAGGCAAAGTAAAATTATTTCCCTAGATTGAAATTTTTGTGTTACATGTCTGATTTTCCCTAAGAAAACTAACACAATTCAGAGAAAAGGAAGTACCTAGTTCCTATTTGTTACTGTAATTATTTCTTGGTGGAATCAATAAATAGTCAAAAGAATGAATGACTATAGGAGAAAAATCTGTAAATGATAAGTAATTAAGAGCCCCTGTCTCAACTAGTCTAATTGCTGTATTCTTAATTGTGTTGGTAATGTCCTACAGAGTTCACTTAGAAAAGGAAAATATTATATTCCTCCATCTGAAGTCAGTGTTCAGCTGACTGAACTCATCTTCAACTCTGGTATCATAAATTTCAGCACATACCTAATGTTCAATACTCACTTCCTTGATATATAAATGGAACTCAGAACACACACATTAAAGAGAATTATGCAAAATTTGTTCTAACAAATATGTTCTCATATTTGCTTCAAATAAAATCATAATCAATAATCTTCATTATTACTGATATAATACTATTTGCTTAATCTAAATATTCTTATAATCTGTGTATAGCCTACTGTCCATTATAACTTAAACACATATGCAAAGATGACAATAATCTATTGCTGAATGAGAGATACATGAGATTATATTGCTTTTCACTCCTTTTTATTATTTTTTTTATCAAGTAGCTATAAAAACAGCTACAGTGGCTAAATGCCATGTTTCTTAACATGCAATTGGCCATGTCTCATATAATATTATTGTTCCTAGTGGACACTTTAAACTTAATTAAAATCTGCACTTTTTCTCCAACTTAGAAAATAAACCTGACAAGCTATAATTCAAATGTAAGCACCCTCCTGGTGGCTGTCAATAAATCAAGCAGATTTTTTTATTTCTTCTTCTGCTTTTTTAAAAATTCTACCGGCTAAAGGACTGTTTTGTGGTTAAAATCCATGCTTCACTAAATTTAGCTTCCCCATCATTTTTATCTTCAATGTACAAGTACTTAAACTTGATATTCTAATATTTAAACATATTCCAATATATCTGGTTGTTATCTTGGGGTGAATTAAACTTATAACCACTCTTTTTGAACTAGCAATTTACCATATCAGGATTTAAATGATTTCAAAATGATGGATTTGTGGAAAAGGGCATATTAAACAATTTTTAGTTATTAACAATATTGAATTCAATTCACCGTGTTTATTTACATCAAGAAGTGAGTGAAAAACAGTGTAATTTGGAGTTGCTTATAACAGATAGAGGTTTTAAGTTTGCCTGACAATGAACAGTCACAGACATTGAATCTCAGAACCTGATAAAGAACTTTTAAGACTGCAGTTAACATAGGAAAAACTCTGACAGATAAGTTGCTTTCCTTTGAATTTATTTATTGTTGGATTCTTGAGGGTGCTCTCCTTCTGAGACTTCATGATCTACGATGCTAAGAGAGATTTGTCAAACTGAACCTTTTCCTCTGGGAGAAAGATCAGAGAGACCTGAGAGGAAAGAATGTGGTGTCCAAGATCTGGACTATGGTAAAAGAGAGAGCAGAAATTGAAATAGAATGTATATTAACAGAAAAGGAGAAACAGTAATTGAGTATTGAAGCAGGAAGTTTGACCCTAGTTTGCTGCTAAATTTGGTGAGTAAATCACACATTTTTCTTGAAAACCTGAAAGAAATCACTGCATTTATAGGTATGAATCATGAGTATGGCCATGGGTGTATGACAATTTGATTATCATAGAAAATATGGTCACATGTCCTTGGTGTCACAGGGAATGCAGGCAGCTCATTTAAACTCCCAGTGGTGGCACTCCTCAAATCAGAAAGGACACCTGACAGGCAAAACAGATGTCCCATGATTTATTTTTCTATGAAGTCTACACTCATGCATATGTTAGCACCCATTCATTTTATCTATTATCAGTGAGTTAGTGTCTCATTCTTCTAGAGACCAATCTCTCCAATTGTAGGTTTAATCTCTTCTCCTACCTTTGTCAAGCCGTTTTCAGGCTAGAGTAGGTAATTGTGTCAAAAACTGCTGCGACTTTAAGAAAACATGTGATAAGAAGTAATAATATCTCATTCTTATGAAATCATTCTTTGCTGGTTTTCATTCAGATTCTTATATCATTTCTCTCTCTTAAATCTTTCAGTCTCTTCCTTACCCAAGCTTGTGGGTCTTTTTCCTGTTCAATTCTGAGTCCCTTACCACACATCTTCCACCCCTAAACTTCCTTTGTATCTTGCAACCTACTAAATATTTCTATATGACTTTCCTTGTATTCTAAAATGAAAGTCTTAATAAGAGTGATTAATAGTAGTGATTAATCTTCAACTCTCCTTACTCCAAGTTGTCTTTCCTTTTTTTTTCTCAACTACCATAATTGACAAAAATGAACACGTGCCTGCTCAAACTAGAAAGTTAAAAAAGTCAGCCTTGTGATTTTCATTGCTTCCAGAACTAACCCAGCAGCAATTCCATGGATTCCACCAGAAACGTCTCCTGATTTCACCCACTTCTCTCTGACAACACCACCACTGAATGTTGAAAGCTGCCATCATCTCAGATGTGTGCAATTATGCAGTCCTGAAGGGAGGCCTCCCTCTTTCACCGTGGCTTCCATTAAATTCATTCTGCAACTATAAGTAACAGTGAAGCTGACATGCCATTTTCCTGCTCAAAGTCTCCAGGTGAATTCTAATATTATTTGGGGTTAAAAAATCCAGTGATTTCCATGGCTATCAAGATAGTCATGAACTGACATCTACCTGTTTCCCAAGTTTAAGTGTATGCTCCTTGCACTCTCCCTCCCATAATGTTTACCTTTACTTCATCATTTCCACTCCAGGGCATGTTCTGAGAGCCCACCAAAAACTGTAATCTTCTTTATTTCCTTTCACTACATGGTATCACAGGAGAGTGGGGAGTTCAAGCTATAAACTTCAAATCTGTGTTCCAATAAAAGAAAATTTAAAGTTAGGGGGAAAACAGTCAAGCAAGAGAACTTTACTGTAAGTGAAAGTAATGTAAGGGTCAAGCAGAGTTTACTTTCAAGGAAGAGAGTGGGTCATCTTTGAGCAGAGGATAAGAAGGAAACAATGCTGCTTGCAAACTTATTACTGTTTGACATTTACTAGGAGAACTGGGTTCCACCTTCAGCAGTCTGCCAATTAGATGTTTATCTCCTTCACATGGAGCAGAGGAGTATTTGACCCTGGTTGGTCCTCTCTGGAACTGTCTTGGTGATCATCCTATTAAGGGGGATATCATGCACAAATTAATATTATGTCAATGCAAGTGTTTGGGTCAATGACGGGGCAAAATTCATCTTAGTGTGCTTGTGCTATTAATGAAATTTCCCTTCTGAAAGACACTGAGAAGCCCCTGGCCATAAATCCTAACTTTACAATGATCTCAGTAGACCTTTGCAGGAGTTAGCCTTATTGATCTTTCTTTCTTGACATATTTCTTAATTGGCTCCCTTTGTTTCTGCCTGTTTATTTTCAGAGTTAGTACACCTGTTGTTCTACAAGTTGCTTGATTGCTCACTAAATGTAATTTCAAAGAAACTGTGACTCTGCTGTTATTGGTTCACATTTCACTGCTCATGGCTAACTACCACCTAGCAAAGGCATTTTTGTTTTACAGTATAATCATAGTTTGTTACTATGTATTTAAATAATTATCTGATTTATTTAAAAGTTCTTAAATGTATATTTCACAGAGAGACCCAAACTTATGATAGTTCAATTTACCTAATTTTTGAATTTTTCCATGGTGCCAAAGTTTAGGTGTATTGAATCCATTTTCAAATATATTTTCAATCTAAAATGGGTTTATCAGGATATAATTCCATGGTAAATCAAGAAGCATCTGTATTCAGTTCATATTACACTGGGATTTTCTAAAAGGTAGTGATGCCAGAGATGGGAACTTTTGACCAGGTATCAATAAAAACAAATACCAAGTCCAGTATACAGGCAAAACTTTAATCCCAACAAGAAAAGAGGCAGGATGGGGACTTGTAAGGATGCTTCTTCAGGTGAAGGGACAACCATGACTTACAAATGGTCAAAATTGTCCACCAACAAAAAAATGACCCAGCTTTTTATTACATGACGGGTATGGGGAAGTCCTACATTTTTAGAATCCCTTTAAGGAACTTATTTTCTATGACTATGTCTCTAGGCATAGTCTTATACCTGATGTGTACGATTGATTTAATTAAAGATAGAAGAGTAAGAAAAGGTTCATTCCAAACATTGTGAGAGTGGGGGAGGAGAAGATTGTCAGCAACAAATTATAAATGAAGACCCAAGAATTTATTTTCCATCACCCCCACCCCATTGAGTCCCTGTCTCAGTAGCATTTGGTTTGGTTTTAATTTCCAACATAGTGGACACTCAAATATTTATTGAATTGTTGATTAAACAAAACTAAAATTTTAAAGGTAAAAATCACATGACACTACTCAGCCCCCTGATTCTGTAGTTTTCTTTATCTCAACTTTTCCTTTGGTATTTCTTATTGGTTCTAGTAATCCCCTTACCTGTGTCTCCTCATTGACTGCTCCAAGCTTTCATTCTTAGATTGCAGGACATTTTAATTACAATATCTATATCATAATTAGTTTCTGAGTCTAGAATCTGTCAACGTATGTTTTAAGCATGGAACTCTGCATAATAGGAACAAATCTTACCAATTAATTTCTACCAAAATTTGCTTCCTTCTATTTAATCTGTAAAATGTTTTCTATATTTTACTTACTGATGGCACCTCTCTCCCTCTCACTGGAGTACTTTATTCTTTCCATTACAAGACACTGAAGAAATGCAGAAGGCATTCGAACTAATGACACGTCAAAAATGGTTCTCTCCACCATACAGCTTAGGAGAAAATGTTTTTGCTTATTACTATGCTAGTACAGGAATACTGATAGTACATTTTCAAATGGCTTCTCAATTACTGTCTTCTGTTGATAATCTGTTTGATATCCTTTTTTGTCTGTCTTAGTTTCTTTTGTGCTCCTGTGACAAAATACCACAGACTGGGTAATTTACAAAGAACGTAAACTTATTCCTCACAGTTCTGAATCAAGGTTTTGATGTCTGGTGAGAGCCTGGTCCCTGCTTCCAAGCTGTACCTTGTTGCTAAGCCCTCTGCAGAAGTAGCACTGTATCCCCACAAGGAGGAGGGGAAGGGCAAAAGAGAAAAAAAAAAAAAAAAAAAAGATTGAATGCTATGAGAAGCCTATTTGATAAAAGTCTAATCTTTCATTAGAGAAGAGTCCTCATTAACCTAACCGCCTCCTAAATGTCCTACTTTGAATATTATTATGTTAAGGGATTAAGTTTCAAGAATAATTATGGAGGAGAAACATTCAAACCACAGAAATGTTCTTATCTTTATAAAATGCCTGTATTTAGGTTTCAATATGCTTTGGTATGGAGATTCACATACTCCTAGGTGTACAGACTGAGGAAATGACATTGAGCCTCTAGAATGACCTTGGAAGTCCAACAGTTACTCTTCAAGTGGATTTGTCTTCTAAATGTCTAAGTATTTACCCTTCAAATTTTCTTGACCTTTTATCTTGATATCATTTTTGTTTCTAATTGTTTCTATTTCCATAAAATAAATATTGGTTAATATTTATTTATTTCACCTTTGACATTATCTTGATTGCAAATTCTATACAGGTGTATCTTTGCATTTTCTAAATGATTTTAATATTGTTGCATTTTATAATTGTGTAAGAAAAATAATCTGGCCACAGATCATAACCAACGTACCCATCTTAGAATCTGTTACAAAGGATGCATTCAGTAAACATTGATTTAATGAACAAACAAGCCACTTTTAAACAATTATAAGAAAAATTTCCTTATTTTCTCAAAACCATTTTTAGTTTTATATATATTTTTTGATGGTGGAAATTGTCCCTTTGTATTATCTTGGTAAAAAGTAATGACCTCATAGTTAACATGCAGGTATTAATTCTTATATCATTTCTGATAGACATTCTTTACAATATCAAATTCCTCAGGGAAAATGACTCCAGTTTAGTTTTCTCAGTGTTTGCATTTGGCAAACATTTCTTTTTTTCTTCATTTCAGCTATCTATCCAAAGTGCATCTAATTTGAACTAATGTTTTGGACTCATGGACTGAATGAAAGAAAATGTTCTATTATTTCCCCATCTTGTCAAAAGCACACTTCATGTTTATGCTGCAAACTTTCTTCAATGCATGACATAATGTTTTTAAAAATTCTTTATTTTCCAAGCTAAAAATTCTGCTAAAAAGATTTGATTTTGTGATTTAGAAAATTCTTCATGGTAAAGAGTTGATGAACACCTGACAGCTCTCAGAAAAAAGAATGCAGTTAAAAATGAAATGAAAATTATCTTACATATACCTCATAACATTACTCACTCTGTGTCATAATTATAAGCTCTGATGGAAGGAACACTCATTTTCACTTCCTGATTTCCCTTCCCTTTGGAATGAATTCAATTAACATACCTTGACTGACTTGTCTCTTTTTCTTTCTCTCTGGCCTAGGATGACTTATCCAATTGGCAAATTTAAAGAGAATAGGTAGAGAAGTTTGCCTCTGTTCTACTTGCCTTCTTCTTGGAAGCAAATATGTTTATTTATTCTAGAGAAGAGAAAGTTGGAAAGAAATGATCACAATACCAATTCTTCATGTTATTGACTAGTTCCTAACTTGTGCATGTGAGGACAATAAATTCTGGGAAATCCAGCAGACCAGAGGAGCTGGAAGGGTAATGAACTGAATATACATTTTTAGAAACATTTTGGATTGAAAATTAGAGTTTGGACTCAGTCAAGTTGGATGAACCTTTGTGAAGACTCTGATTTTCCAGGTGAAATCTCAGAGTGATGTGGGAGTCATCTAAGGTGTGATGTCCATGCACTTGGGAAAGAATTATGCAAACCTGCAATGGATCAGTCCCAATATAGCCCCAACCAAGCCTCCTCAGGAAATGTGACCCTTTAGCATTTCATCTCAGTGCCTGTGTTAAAATAAAACTTAGAAAGATCACTGACAGTTTGTGTTTTTTCATCCATAATTTTTGAAACCATTGAGAATTTACGCTGTGGTAAAGGTAGAGAAGGAAAAATCTGAAAAGGAAGCAGAGGGTGTGACAGTAGAAGGACACGTGAGAGTGAGTCATGCCTTTGGAGAATCAACATTCTTTGCACAAATACAGACAGCTTGATCAGATATACTCTAGTCCATCCCAGACCACTAATTATATGATTTTGCATAAATCATAATCCCATAGATAAATTTATATCTCCATGGTGTCTGTTTAGAGTTCAGTTCAGATTTTGGAATATAAAATAAGCCTTCCTGAGACTCTGTAAAAACATTTATCTTAAATAATACTGGAAAAAATTTTTAAGTAACCCAAACAAATTGCTACTTAGTTTATAAAGTCTATTATTTGCAAATAAACAGAGATAAAGTGAGTGACCTAAGAATCATTTCTACCAAGTTTGTTTTTCTTGTCACATAATTTAAAAAGTCCTTTTACTACACACAATAGAACTTTCAAGACATGTTGGGAGCATTTTGTGCAAATAAGTTAATAATGAAGGAAAATGTAAATGTATCCAAGGTTTATTTACACACAGTGAAATATTAAGCAACTCATTTGGATGTAAGAGCATGCATGGGCTTCTAAACTGGATTTGTGTCACACACTCTGTGTGTGTCCATTTGGCAAATGCCCGATGAAGTGTTTCCATGACTTATTTTGGTTTCAAAATTGAGCTATAATGGTACAAATATTAGACTTGAAGTCAAGAAATCTAAAAAAAAAAAAAACAACTCTACATTGTGTTGCTCTGTCACTATCTATATTGTTAGACCTCTTCCAGTGCCAAACACTCCCCATGATGATCTGTGTATTTTATACAGTATGTCTGTCCATTTTCAAGAACTAAAATGATCCAAGCAGGTTATATTGTTGAAAGATGAATCATATTGCTTAAATATGCATATGAGGAACTGCTTCACAAGTTTTGGGACATTAGTGTGTAGGAAACATCATATATTTGTTGAGTAATTATAGGTAGTACAGGAAAATTGTGTCTACATTATTTATATAATTAAAGCAAAATATAGAATCATCTCAAGTCAACTGAAGTTTTTAAGCCAAACTACATATTGTATCACAACCCACAAAGGATAAACATGATACATTTTTATTATTTTGTTAGGTTGACTTTGCCTGTCATTGACTAAATATAGATGAATGTACAAATTGGTCATTATCTTTATTTAATTGTTATTGCAAGTATACTAGACTCTTTATGAAAGTTCACATATTGCCAAAAGTCATGTTATCCTGGCCACAAAACAAAACATGAGAAAATGACTCTTACGTTTACCTTGGTGGATTGTGATTAGCAGAAATACATGCTGCTGATTTGTCAGTACTAAAGTGTAGTAAATGTAGTTAACAAAAATTTAGTTAACTTACTGAAAAATAAATCTCAAGTATAACTTACAAAAGTAAGTTGTCTTTTTTGAACAATTTCAGCCTTGCTATTTACCTCTGATTTTTACTAAGCATACCTGCTATTTTGATGAAATATAAAGCACTATAGATAATTCTTTGGGGTATTAGAATCATGGAATGAACCAAAGTGCATGGAAATGAATATCTGAATTATTAAAGGTGCAGTAATAGGTTTTGTGCTTTGCCAAGTTTATTTCTACTTTTAGTCAAAATGATAGATTCTTGCTTACCATCTGAAAATGTCAATAATCATTGTTAGTTGTTTAAAACATAGCTTGAGAATTGAAGTAGATTTTTGCCTTTCTGAAAGTGAAGATTTATGGCAGTTTCAACATATTTTTAAATGTTCTCTATATTTATTTTTGCTTTGCGCCGTTCTATGAAAAACCAATTTTCTTGTAAAAATTGTTGTACACATTAAGATAGTACATAGCCCAGAATAAAAATCACCTCACCAAAACTTGGAGAAGTTTGCAGAGAAAGCATGAGTGCTTACTCTTAGGAGGGAGAATGAATATGTGGGAGTAATATTTTACTGCACAATTGCTAGTCTTTGAACTGGTAATAATTAAATTTAAATATTTAAGATATTACACTAATCTATAGTGGTACAGATACAGAGATACTGTAAAACAATTTTTGTAATAGGAACATTATCTATTATCTATTAATCTATTATCTATTAATCTATTCCTTCTATACTGAAGGATGAAAAACATCACAGAAAATAACAGATAATATTTACAAATATCTAGGAAATTCATTGAACTTAATTATTATATTTGTCAATACAAGTCTTGGAGACAGATATCCAAAACTGAGACCAGTGTTTCTGATGAATGTAGACAAAAGATGGGCACTTGATCATGGAGCACTTTACAGAGGCAGTGTAGAATAAAGGCTCCATAATGAGTGTAACAAAGAACAAATTCACTGTAAGCAGGAAAATCACTCAACTTGACAGTTTTTCAAGGATAAAACAGCTAAAAATTTCCTAGTGAATCTGGTTGGGAAGGCAGATCAATATCTTTCAATCTATAGAAAAAGAGTTACAAAAGAAAATCTGTAATAAAAATAAGGAAAGAAACACTTCTCAATTCATACCATGCTAGCAATATTTTAATAATGAAATCTGATACATTAAAACTGCTGACCAATTACCCTCAAAAACTTGGACCCAAACTCTTTAATAAGATATTAGCAAATTAATCACAAGCACATATAAAATGGGTACTCTTCCATTCCAAGTTGTTAACCTGGAAGTGAGTTGGGAGTGAGTAAAAGAGATTAACTGCAAATTACCAGGAAGGAATATTTTTGGAGTGATGAAAATGTTTTGTATTTTGATTGGGTTGGTGAGTAACTGTACACATTTGTCAAAAGTGTTTTCTTTTTTTTTTTTTTTTTTTTCCAGAGCTGGGTTTGAACCCAGAGCCTGTACACATACGAGGCAAGCACTCCACCACTAAGCCACTACCCCAGCTTTTTTTTTTAGTTCATTTTGAGACCAGGTCTTGCCAAGTTGTCCAGGCTGTTGGCCAACTTGTGATCTTCCTGCCTTGGTCTGAATAGCTGGGAATACAGGTGTACATCACCACACCCAGCTAGTTTATTGTTCTTTTACATAAAACGGTGCATTTTTAACTTATGAGAATTATTTCTAAAATTTGATTTAAAAATTATAAAAATGGTTAAAATTTTGAACATCTGCATATTGGTGTAGTAATTATTTTTGCTACTGCATGGTCCATTCATTTTGCTTCTTTTGTTATACAGATTTTGTTTGTCGTACTCATGTTATAACCTTTTCTATGATCTTTAGAGATTTTTCTTATGTTTTCTTTGAATTCATATTTCTCCAGAATGGCATTTTTAATACTTAGAGAATAGGCAAGGGGCAATGATAAACCTTAGCCCACAGGTACCATCTTAACTTTAGAAGTTTGTCCACTTGGTTTTTTCAAGATGGCGGCCTAGAGGGTGGCTGCATTACGTGTTGCTCCAGAACTCAGGATTCAAGAGAGGAGATATTGAGACGCTTGGGACCAACTCAAAGTAGCCGGGTGACTCTCACCCCCTGGGGGGGCATCCCGGATGGGACTGGGGTCCCGGAACGCAGGAAACTTTGTGAAGTAGAACTGCCGGCGAGACGCCCCTCCCCCCGCTGGAGCGCCATAGAGGAGGCCGCTCGGCACAGCGCTGGGACTCGGAGCTGCCACTGGGGCTCCGGCGGCTGCCCGGGGGAGGAGTGGCGGGGAGAACTGTGTGGACTCAGGACATCGGGGCCTGCCCTGAGGAGGAGGAGAGGAGCGTGGCCACTTGGATTCGGAGAGACTGCGCCAGAGCTGCAGGCGGTTGCCAGAGGAGAAGCCGCGCGGCAAGCTGTTTGGAATCAGAACGACGCTTCTGAACCCCGGGGCCTGCCCTGAGGACGAGGAGGAAGAGGAGCAGCCGCTTGGATTCGGGTGACTATACGGGAACTACAGGCGGTTGCCAGAGAAGGGGCTGCGTGGCGAGCTGTTTGGACCCTGACCACTTCTGAACCCCGGGGCCTGCCCGGAGGAGTAGGAGAAGGAGGAGAAGGAGCGCGGCGGGTCCTTTGGACTCGCAGTGACTGCATTAGCGCTCCAGGCGGCTGCTCAGAGGAGAAGGCGAGTGGTGAGTTGTTTGGTCTTAAAGTGACAGCTCCTGAACACAGGGGGGCTGCCTGGAGGAGAAGCGTGGTGGGACGCTTGGTCTTGAGGGGCCACACCAGAGCTCCGGGCGGTTGCCCAGAGGACCCATGCAGCGGGTCACGTGGATTCAGAGCCACTCAGAGGGACTGCTCCTGAACACCCGGGGGGTTATCTGGAGAAGGAGGAGGAACGGGCAGGGTCACTTCAACTCGGAGTGATTGATTGCCCCGGGCTACGGGTGGTTGGTGGGAGGAGGAGGCACGAAGTGAGTTTCTTGGACTCCTAGTGACCGCACCGGCATACTGGGCGGCTGTCTGGAGGAAGAGGCCTGTGGCGGGTCTCTGGGACTCAGAGCGATTGTTCGGGGCCACAGGTGGCTGCTCAGAGGAGGGGCCACGCAGCCAGGCGATTAGGTGCAGAACAGGGTCCCAGGATCTAGGAGGCTTCTGGGTGGAAGAGCCGCACAGAGACAGGCTTAGGGCGGAGCGAAGGTTCCAGGCCTGTGGGCAAATTCTCTGAGGAGGGGCAGCCTAAGGAGATTCATCTGCGAAGGGTGAGGCTCCCAGGCCCAGGAGGTAGGGCCGGGCCCCTGGAAACTTTGCAGAGGAAGGCAGCCCAGCCCAGGCAGTAGCTGTAAATTGAGGGGAACCTCTAGGAGGAAACTGACCAGCGAGACCTCCCCACCGGGTGAGTCTTCCCTGCTGGGTGAGGTTTCCCACAAGGACGGTAAAACCAGAGGCTCAGGCCCAAACAGGCCTTGCCTCAGCCCACAGCCTAGGTCCCCTTTGGATGACCATTGGTCAACAAGTGGAGGCACCTCTGCCCACTAGCAGGGAATATACCCCACCTGAAGGCCACCACTCCTAGAGAGGCAGCTTCCTTGTGGAGCACCGCATTATCAACCTCCTCCAAGACTTCAGCCTACTGAAGGCTAAGAGGGGATATATATAGAAATCTTCAGGGTCATTGTAAATCAACAGAGGAAATCTGCAATATCTCAGCGGTCCACTGATATCTGAACAACATGAGAAAACAAGGAAAGAAAATGCTGCAAACAAATCTAGATGTTACACCAATAAAACCCAATGACAGCATGGCAGAAGAAATGACAGAAAAGGAGTTCAGAATGTACATAATTAAAATGATCAGAGAAGCAAACGAGGAGATGAAAGAGCAAATGCAAGCATTGAATGATGAGATGAAAGAGCAAATGCAAGCATTGATTGATCGAACCAATCGACAGTTAAAAGAGCAAATACAGGAAGCAAAAGATCATTTCAATAAAGAGTTAGAGATATTGAAAAAAAACCAAACAGAAATCCTTGACATGAAGGAAACAATAAACCAAATTAAGAACTCCATAGAAAGCATATCCAATAGGATAGAACACCTGGAAGACAGAACCTCAGACATTGAAGACAAAATATTTAACCTTGAAAACAAAGCTGAACAAACAGAGAAGATGGTAAGAAATCATGAACAGAATCTACAAGAACTATGGGATATCATGAAAAGGCCAAATTTAAGAATTATTGGGATTGAGGAAGGCCTAGAGAAACAAGCCAAAGGAATGAACAACCTATTCAATGAAATAATATCAGAAAATTTCCCAAATCTGAAGAATGAAATGGAAAATCAAGTTCAAGAGGCTTACAGGACTCCAAATACACAAAATTACAACAGACCCACACCAAGGCACATTATAATGAAAATACCTAACATACAAAATAAAGACAGAATTTTAAAGGCTGTGAGAGAAAAGAACCAAATTACATTCAGGGGGAAACCAATACGCATATCAGCAGATTTTTCAATCCAGACCCTAAAAGCTAGAAGGTCCTGGAACAACATTTTTCAAGCCCTGAAAGAAAATGGATGCCAACCAAGAATCTTATACCCAGCAAAACTTACCTTCAAATTTGACGATGAAATAAAATCCTTCCATGATAAACAAAAGCTAAAAGAATTTACAAAAAGAAAGCCAGCATTACAGAACATTCTCAACGAAATATTCCATGAGGAAGAGATGAAAAACAAAGAAGCAAATCAGCAAAGGGAGGAATTATCCTAAAGGAATTGTCAAATAAAGGAGGAAACAAGTTGTGTCAAACAAATAAATAAACAAAATTTTAAAAATGAACCAAATGACCGGGAAACCAAATCATTTCTCTATAATAACCCTGAACGTTAATGGCCTGAATTCATCAATCAAAAGACATAGACTGGCAGACTGGATTAAAAAGAAAGATCCAACAATATGTTGCCTGCAAGAGACTCACCTCATAGAAAAAGATACCCATAGATTAAAGGTGAAAGGATGGGGAAAAACATACCATGCACATGGACTCAGCAAAAAAGCTGGAGTATCCATCCTCATTTCCGATAATGTGGACTTCAAGTCAAAGTTAGTCAGAAGGGATAAAGAAGGTCATTTCATACTGCTTAAGGGAAGCATAAATCAGCAAGATATAACAATCATAAACATCTATGCCCCAAACAGTGGCTCATCTATGTATGTCAAACAAATCCTTCTCAATTTCAGAAACCAAATAGACCACAACACAATAATACTAGGTGATTTTAACACGCCGCTCTCACCACTGGACAGATCTTCCAGACAAAAATTGAGCAAAGAAACCATAGATCTCAACAACACAATCAATAATTTAGACTTAACGGACATTTATAGAATATTCCATCCAACCAAGAGTGAATACACTTTCTTCTCAGCAGCACATGGATCCTTCTCTAAAATAGACCATATATTATGCCACAAAGCTAATGTTAGCAAATACAAGAAGATAGAGACACTAGCATGTATTCTATCAGATCATAATGGATTGAAGTTAGAAATAAATGAAAGAGTAAAACACAGAAACTATTCCAACATCTGGAGATTAAACAATATGCTATTATATGATGAATGGATAACAGAAGATATTAGGAAGGAAATTAAAAAATTCTTAGAGGTAAATGAGAACAAAGAAACATCATATCAAAACCTCTGGGACACTATGAAAGCAGTACTTAGAGGGAAATTTATTTCATGGAGCGCATTTAATAAAAGAAGTAAAACTCAACAAATAAACAACCTAACACTACAGCTCAAAGCCTTAGAAAAAGAAGAACAGAACAGCACCAAAAGTAGTAGAAGACAGGAAATTGTTAAACTCAGAGCTGAAATCAATGAAATTGAAACAAAAGAAACAATACAAAAAATTGACAAAATAAATAGTTGGTTCTTCGAAAAAATAAACAAAATTGATAAACCTTTAGCCACACTAACAAAGAGAAGACGAGAGAAAACCCAAATCACTAAAATTCGGAATGAACAAGGAAATATCACAACAGACAGGATGGAAATACAAAACATAATTAGAAGCTATTTTGAAAATCTATACTCCAACAAAATAGAAAATTTCGAAGACATCAACAGGTTTCTAGAGACATATGAATTGCCTAAACTGAATGAGGAGGACATAAACAATTTAAATAGACCAATTTCAAGTACTGAAATAGAAGAAGTCATCAAAAGCCTACCAACAAAGAAAAGTCCGGGACCAGATGGGTTCTCAGCCGAGTTCTACAAAACCTTTAAGGAAGAGCTCATTCCAATACTTCTCAAAGTATTCCATAAAATAGAAGAGGAGGGAACCCTCCCAAACTCATTCTATGAAGCCAATATCACACTGATACCTAAACCAGACAGAGACTCATCAAGGAAAGAAAATTTCAGACCAATATCCTTAATGAACATCGACGCAAAAATTCTCAACAAAATTTTAGCAAATCGCATACAAAAACATATTAAAAAGATAGTGCACCATGATCAAGTGGGTTTCATCCCAGGGATGCAAGGTTGGTTCAACATCAGGAAATCAATAAACGTAATTCACCATATTAATAGACTTAAAGTCAAGAATCACATGATTATTTCAATAGATGCAGAAAAAGCATTTGATAAAATACAGCACCCCTTCATGCTTAAAACACTAGAAAAAATAGGGATAGTGGGAACATTCCTTAATATTGTAAAGGCCATTTATGCTAAGCCCATGGCTAATATCATTCTAAATGGTGAAAAACTGAAAGCATTCCCCCTAAAAACTGGAACAAGGCAGGGATGCCCTCTTTCACCACTTCTATTCAACATCGTTCTTGAGACTCTGGCCAGAGCAATTAGACAAACCAAAGAAATTAAAGGGATACGAATTGGAAAAGAAGAACTCAAACTATCCCTGTTCACTGATGACATGATTATATATTTAGAGGAACCTGGAAATTCCACCAGAAAACTCTTAGAACTCATAAGTGATTTCAGTAAAGTAGCAGGTTACAAGATCAATGCCCATAAATCCAACGCATTTTTATACATAAGTGATGAATCTTCAGAAAGAGAAATTAGGAAAACTACCCCATTCACAATAGCCTCGAAAAAAATAAAATACTTGGGAATCAATCTCACAAAAGAGGTGAAAGACCTCTACAATGAGAACTATACAACACTAAAGAAAGAAATTAAAGAACACCTTAGAAGATGGAAAGATCTTCCATGTTCTTGGATAGGAAGAATTAATATTGTCAAAATGGCCATACTACCTAAAGTGCTATACAAATTCAATGCAATTCCAATTAAAATCCCAATGACGTACCTTACAGAAATAGAGCAGGCAATTATGAGATTCATCTGGAAGAATAAGAAACCCAGAATAGCTAAAGCAATCCTTAGCAGGAAGAGTGAAACAGGGGGTATTGCAATACCAGATCTTCAACTCTACTACAAAGCAATAGTAACAAAAACGGCATGGTATTGGTACCAAAATAGAAAGGTAGATCAATGGTACAGAATAGAGGACACGGACACAAACCCAAATAAATGCAATTTTCTCATACTAGACAAAGGGGCCAAAAATATGCAATGGAGAAAAGATAGCCTCTTCAACAAATGGTGCTGGGAGAATTGGAAATCCATATGCAACAGAATGAAACTAAACCCATATCTCTCACCATGCACGAAACTAAACTCAAAATGGATTAAGGACCTCGGAATCAGACCAGAGACCCTGCAGATTATAGAAGAAAAAGTAGGTCCAAATCTTCATCTTGTTGGTCTAGGACCAGACTTCCTTAACAGGACTCCCATAGCACAAGAAATAAAAGCTAGAATCAACCACTGGGATAGATTCAAACTAAAAAGCTTTCTCTCAGCAAAGGAAACTATCAGCAATGCGAAGAAAGAGCCTACAGAGTGGGAGAATATCTTTGCCAATCATACTTCAGATAGAGCACTAATCTCCAGAATCTATAAAGAACTCAAAAAACTCTACTCCAAGAATTCAAACAGTCCAGTCAACAAATGGGCTAAGGAAATGAATAGACACTTCACAGAAGAAGATCTACAAGCAATCAACAAACATATGGAAAAATGTTCAACATCTCTAGTAATAAGAGAAATGCAAATCAAAACCACCCTAAGGTTCCATCTCACCCCAATTAGAATGGCGATTATCAAGAATACGAGCAACAACAGGTGTTGGCGAGGATGTGGGGAGAAAGGTACACTCATACACTGCTGGTGGGGCTGCAAATTAGTGCAGCCACTATGGAAAGCAGTGTGGAGATTCCTTAGAAAACTTGGAATGGAACCACCATTTGACCCAGCTATCCCACTCCTTGGCCTATACCCAAAGGACTTAAAATCTGCATACTACAGAAATACAGCCACATCAATGTTCATAGCTGCTCAATTCACAATAGCCAGACTGTGGAACCAACCTAGATGCCCTTCAATTGATGAGTGGATAAAGAAACTGTGGTATATATATACTATGGAATATTACTCAGCCATAAAGAATGATAAAATTATGACATTTGCAGGCAAATGGATGAAATTGGAGAACATCATGCTAAGTGAGATAAGCCAATCTCAAAAAGCCAAAGGACGAATGATATCGCTAATAAGTGGAGGTTGACACATAATGGGGGGGAGGGAAGGGTTAGAGTTAGGGTTAGGGAGGGGGGCAAGTATGGAGGAAGGAACTACTGTATAGAGGGTAAAGAGGGGTGGGAGGGGTGGGGGGAAGGGAAAAAAATAACAGAATGAATCAAACAACATTGCTCTATGTAAATTTATGATTACACAAATGGTATGCCTTTACGCCATGTACAATCAGAGAATCAACATGTATCCCATTTGTTTACAATAAAAAAAAAAAAAAAAAAAAAAAAAAAAGAAGTTTGTCCACTCAAGAAGCCTTCTTAGACCTCCTCCTTGGATGCTTTTCCCTGAACTGTGTTTGAGATCAAGAACCAAGTACGCAGGCAGTGAATGGAGATCAAGAACCAAGTACGCAGGCAGTGAATGGAGAGTGGGGAAGGGATCTGTTGCATGTTTGTGTTCTGATCCCAGTTTCAGTTGATTATCATCGCCCCCTCCTGGTCAGGATTAGTATGCTTTTTATTGTTGATTTTGATGCTTTCAGTAGTGACTAGTAAGGCACGCAATCCTCTAGTGGCAGTTCAGGACAGACAGATGAACACAATGAGTACAAAATTCTTCCCCAGATGTCCCAACTGTCCCCAGACCTTCTGTGGAATGTGAAACCACATCATTTTTTTTCATCATTTATTTTTCTTTTGGAAAAAGATTTAAATGAAAAAATAGTTGAAATTGGGTTAAACCCTGCATGCAGGAAATTTAGCTCTCACTATAAGAAAAGAGTTAAGGCATTGGGTATTGATGTGACAAGATAGAAATTAATAAAGTCTTTCATCTATTTTAAATATTTATTCCTGATGTTCCTTCCTGTCATTCAAAATGCTTTAGAAGGGAATAAAGAAGCAAATAAAATTGAAATAAGAAAATCAAACTGCCTTTCCAGTAGTGTTAATAGAATTTTGTGACTGATTTGATATATATATGGAAAGTTTGGAATTCAAGAAAGAAGTTTAAGCATATTTAAAATCTAATATCCTTTCTTATATAAGATTGCTTATTAATTAATTAAAACAGGGAGTTAATACCAATTTCTGTTTCTCTTAAGTTAGATCTCTTAGCCAAACCAATTTTATCATTCCCTAGACTACCATAAGGTTTTAAAATATACCTTTGTACTATCACAACGACATCTTTTTAGCTGGCTTTAAGTCAGAATATATATTATCCAGCTCAATAATTCAACAAATTCCAACTTACATTTTTTTTTCTTTTAAACGCTTTCAAATATTGCAATGACCTTTACTAAAATAATGTAACCTTTCCTCTTTGCAAGGTATCTAAATGAGTTCATGTCAGCTTTCTTATATAAATAAAAATCTTCTCTGTTCAATCCTATATCATTAAAATTATGCACTGTGTAACCTCAGCTCTCTTTCTCACTATTCTTAAAAGGCATTGTATTGAAATACATTCTTTTTTTAACCATTAAAATGTTTTGAGATTTAGTTTTTCAAGGCTCAAGAGCTTTACTTAGAAACTTGTTTCTTTCCATACCTAATCATGAATATCATTTCCTGCTTTCAATTTAAAATATAAGAAGCTTCTTCACATGCTTACAATTGGATTACATTGTTGTATTTTCAGGAGTAATGGTAGGTCCACATATGTCCAATAGACAATGCAGAAAAATATAGGCAATGGAAAGAAGAAGGTATGGCCTGGCTAACACTAGGCTGCATCTAGCAGAGAGGTGCCAGTGACAGAAATTGTTCTTTCTAAAAGCTGTTACAGCAAAAAATGTGGTCTGGGATTTATTCCAGTTGGCAATGGGAATGGAAGTACTTTGTGGAACAGCTTGGGTTTTTTCTTTTCTTTTCTTTCTTTCTTTCTTTCTTTCTTTCTTTCTTTCTTTCTTTCTTTCTTTCTTTCTTTCTTTCTTTCTTTCTTTCTTTTTGCTGCTGTTCATTCATTCATCCGTCCATACGTCCATCTATTAATTTACATTTCAGAGATTAAGGAGGTATAGTTGTGAACACTGAAGAAATGTGTGAAGTGAGAAAAAACAGAGAAACCAGATTGAAATTGAAAGATGCTAATATAAAAAAACACATTAATTTTAAGAAAAATCAGAGATATTTTTAAAATCAACACTTAGACAGATATATTTGTATATGTCCTTGTGAGCATAATCATAATCAAGATTTAGGTAATTTCCAACACCTGAACATAATTTCTTACGTCCTCCTTTCATTTGTTGATTCACATCCAAGTTATTTTCAGACTTTGTATATCCCCTCTGTGGCTAGGGCTGCAATAATACTTTAACACTTATGCAAAGATGTTTTGTGACTTATATTTTTATTTTTCTTGGGTAAATATGGTAAATATAGTAGTAAATATCTTCTAAATTTTATGGTAACTGTATTGTTAACTTTATAGTAAACAATCAAATTGTTTCTCCTAATGGCTGTATCATTGCACTTTCTCATCAACAAAGTATGTTAGTTTCAGTTGCTAAATGTACACATCAACAGCAGAAAACACTAGAGATGATGAGTACTTTTTCATATATTTGTTGATCACTTGTATATATTCTGTGAAATGTCTGCCCAGTTCCTTAGCCCATTTATTGATTGGGTTCATTATATTTTTGGTGTAAAGTTTTTAAAGTTTTTATAAATTTTGGAGATTATTGCTCTATCTGAAGTGTATGTGGAAACGATTTTCTCCCATTCTGTAGGCTCTCTTTTCTCATCATTGATTATTTCCTTTGCTGAGAAAGCTTTTTAGTTCGAATCCATCCCATTTATTGATTCTGGCTTTGATTTCTTGAGTTTTGGGAATCTTGTTAAGGAAGTCTGGTACTAAGCCAACATGATGAAGATTTAGGCCTACTTTTTCTTCTGTTTGGTGCAGGGTCTCTGGTCTAATCCCTAGATCCTTGATCCATTTTGAGTTGAGTTTGTGCAGGGTGAGAGATAGTGGTTTAATTTCATTTTGCTGGATGTGGATTTACAGTTTTGCCAGCACCATTTGTTGAAGAGGCTATCTTTTCAACATAGTATGTTTTTGGAACCTTTGTTTAGTATCAGGTAACTGTATTTATGTGGTTTTGTCTCTGTGTCTTCTATTCTGTACCATTGGTCTACCTGTTCATTTTGGTGCCAATACCACGACTTCTCTTTACTATTGCTCTGTAGTATTTTTTAGCTCTGGTATTGTGATACCTCCTGCTTCACTCTTCTTGCTAAGGATTGCTTTGGTAATTCTGGGTCTGTTATTCTTCCAAATGAATTTCATGATTGCTTTCTCTATTTCTATGAGATAAGTCACTGAAGTTTTAATTGGAATTGCATTGAATCTGTGTAGCACTTTTGATACTATGGGCATTTTGACAAAGCTAATTCTGTCTACTCAAGAACATGAGGGAGCTTTCCATCTTCTAAGGTTTTCTTTATTTCTTTATTCAGTGTTCTGTAGTTTTCATTGTAGAGGTCTTTCACCTCTTTTGTTAGATTGATGCCCAAGTATTTTTTTGCAGGGGGGGGCTATTGTAAATGGAGAAGTTTTCCTTATTTCTCTTTCACAGAATTCATCACTTATGAACAGAAATGTATTAGGTTTATGCTTGTTGATTTTATATCCTACTACCTTGCTGAATTCATATATTGTTCTAGAAATTATCTGATGGAATTGTTTTGATCCTCTAAATATAGAATCATGTCTATAGCAAGTAGTCTAAGAAAGTAGTGATAGTTTGAATTCCTCTTTTCTTATTGATATCCCTTTAATTTCTTTCATCTTTCTAATTGCTCTGGCTAGAGTTTCAAGGATGATGTAGGATAGAATTGTTGAAAGAGGTCATCTCTAACTCGTTCCAGATTTTAGAAGGAATGCTTTCAGTTTTTCTGATGTTAGCCATGGGCTTAGCATAGATAGTCTTTACAATGTTGATGTCATGTTCCTACTATTCCTATTTTTCTATTGCTTTGAACATAAAGGGGTGCTGTATTTTATCAAATGCTTCTTCTGCATTGATTGAAATGAGTTACTTTTATTGATTTCTGGATGTTGAACCAAACCCGCATCCCTGGGATGAACCCCCTCAATCATGGTGCACTATTTTTAATACGTTTTTGTATGCGATTTGCCAGCATTTTGTTAAGAATTTTTACATCTATGTTCATTAGGGATATTGGTCTGAGGTTTTCTTTCTTTGATGTGTCTTTGTCTGGTTTTGGTATCAGGGTGATATTAGCTTCACAGAATGAGTTTAGAAGTGTTCCCTCCTTTTCTATTTCATGGAATACTTTGAGAAGTATTGGTATTAGTTCTTCTTTGAAGTCTTGTAGAACTTAGCCGAGAGTTCCTCTGATCCCAGGCTTTTCTTGGTTGGTAGGTTTTTGATGGCTTCTTCTATTTCATTGCTTGAAATTTTGGTGTTGATATCTTCTTTTTCTAGTGCTTTGATATTAATGTTAGGTCATTTATATGTTGACTATTTAATCTTTTATCGAATAAGCTTAATGCAATGAACTTTCCTCCTAATACTGCTTTCAGAGTGTCCCAGAGATTTTGATATATTGTATCAGTGTTCTCATTTAACTCTAAGAATATTTTTATCTACTCCCTGATATCTTCTGCCATGCATGCTTCATTCAATGGTGTATTATTTAGTCTCCAGATGTTGGAGTAGTTTCCATTTTTTATTTTATCATTGATATCTAATTTCATTCCATTATGATGTGATAGGATACAAGGTAGTAATCTTCATTTTTTTTCTATTTGCTAAGAGTTGCTTCGTGGTATAACATATGCTCTGTTTTAGAGAAGGATACATGTGCTGCTGAGAAAAAAGTGTATTCACTCATTGATGAATGGAATGTTCTATATGTGTCGGTTAAGCCTAAGTTATTGATTATATTATTGAATTCTGTGGTTTTTTGGTTCAGTTTTTGTTTGGAAGATCTATCCAGTGATGAGAAAGTTGTGTTAAAGTCATCCAGTATTATTGTGTTGTGGTTTATTTGATTCTTGAAATTGAGAAGTGTTTGTTTGACGTGCAAAGATGTTCCATTTTGGGGGCCATAAATATTTACGATTGTTATCCCTCGTTGATTTATGATTCCCTTAAGCAGTATGAAATGCCCTTCCTTATCCCTTCTGACTATCTTTGGTTGAAGACCACTTTATCTGATATGATGATGAAAACCCTTGCTTTTTTACTGAGTCTGTTTGGATAATATGTTTTTTCCCATCCTTTCACCTTCAGTCTGTGGATGTCTTTTCTGTGAGATGAGCCTCTTGAGGGTAACATATTGTTGGCCATTCTTTTTAAATCAAATCTGCCAGTCTATATCTTTTGATTAATGAGTTTAGGCCATTAACACTCAGGGTTGTTATTGAAACATGATTTGTATTCCTAGTCATATTGGCTTTTTTTTTTAAAGTTGACTTGGTTTCTCCTTTGATTGGCATTTTCTTTAGTGTAGTTCCTCCCTCTGCTGACTTTCATTGTTGTTTTGCATTTACTCCTCATGGAATATTTTGCTGAGAATGTTCTGTACTTCAGGCTTTCTATTTGTAAATTCTTTTAACTTTTGTTTATCACCAAAGATTTTAATTTCATCATCAAATCTGAAGTTTTGTTTTGCTGGATATAAAATTCTTCGTTGGCATCCATTTTCTTTCAGAGCTTGGTATATATTCCAGGACCTCCTGGCTTTTAGGGTCTGGGTTGAGAAATCTGCTCTTTTTTGGTTTCCCCTATGTGTAATCTGATGCTTTTCTCTCATGGTCTTTAAAATTCTATTTTTATTTTGTATGAACATACTTTTCTCTTGTGGCCTTTAAAATTCTATCTTTATTTTGTATGCTGGGCATTTTCTTTATGATGTGACTTGGTGTGGATCTGTTTTAATTTTGTACATTTGGTGTCCTGTAAGCCTCTTTTATTTGATTTTCCATTTCATTCTTCAGGTTTGGGAAATATTCTATTATTTCATTGCAGAGATTGGTCATTCCTTCAGTTTGTATCTCTGTGCCTTCCTTAATCCCAATAATTCTTAAATTTGGTCTTTTCATGTTGTCCCATAATTCTTGGAGTTCTGTTCATGATTTCTTACCATCTTTTTTGTGTGATCAACTTCACATTCAAGATTAAATATTGCTTCTTCATTGTCTGAGGTTCTGTCTTCCAAGTGATCTAGTCTGTTGATGAAGCTTTCTGTTGAGTTTTTAATTTGGTTTATTGTTTCCTTCATTTCAAGGATTTCTGGTTTTATTTTTTAATCAGAAACTTCTATCTCTTTATTGACATAATCTTTTGCTTCCTGCATTTGCTCTTTTAACTGTTGATTGAAGTGGTCTTTTGTTGCCTTCATTTGCTCTGTTATATCATCCTTTACTTTGTGGATCATGTTAATTATGTACATTATGAATTCCTTTTCTGATATTTCTTCTACCATGCTGTCAATGGATTCTATTAAAATAGCATCTTGGTTTGTTGGGGCACTTTCTTCCCTTGTTTTCTCATGTTGTTCATGTATCTTTCCCTCTAGCAGTGCAGATCTGAGGTATTACAATTTACACCCTATAGATTTATAGTGTCCCTGCATGTTTCCAATACCTCACCTTTAAGGGGGAGATCAATATTAGCAGCATCCAATGCAAACAATATGCAATCTTAAACCAACTAGCACCTATTAAGACATTAACAGTATTGTAATAAACAGAGATGATGTGTTCAATTATCTACATCATAAACAATAGGTTTGCAATAAGGTCACAATCTAATGGTGTACAAAGAGAGGATGAGGAAGGGGTGTAGAATGTGATGTTAATGAGATAAGTAGTTAGAATATAGAGGTAAGTAGTTAGAATATCATAGGAAGAGTGAAAGAGGAATTAAAAGAATTTTGTTGTTAGGAGAAAAGGGAGAAAGAGACTCTGAGAAAATTGATAAATAAGAGGAACATAGAGTGAGTTAAAAAAAAAAAAAAAAAACTACAACAAAACATATACTATTCAGGCCTCCCAGTCTTCAGTAGCCTGATGCATGAAAGGTACTTGATTTCAAAGATGATGGGAATGTGAGAGCAGGAAAAGAAAAAAGAAAAAAGAAAAAAATAGGTAAACAAAAGTTCTTGAAGGAAAATTGAACAACTGTTTCAGATGGAGTTCAGTACCTTCTCTGCTTCCCTTCTTTTCTGATAGGTGGGGTTGTCTGGAGTTTGCTGGTAACTCCAACCTCAGAATGATGAAAGTTACTAAAGTGGGAGGATTAGACTTGCAGGCGGGACTCTGGGAGGCAGGGCATAGCAATTGCCAATCCCTCTGGAAGACTACAACTCAGGATTTTCCTTTGGGGTACACTTGTGTGATTCAGGAGTCTGATCTTAGCCCCTTCCCTCACTCCACAATTCCTGGTCTATAATTTGGTCTCTAAATTGTATGTCTCCTGCCCCTGCCTTTTGATTTTCCAATCAGGAAACTCTCTCCCTGGAGATACTGAGGGCTGAGCACCAGGACCTGTGTGTCTGTCTGGGAAAGATGTTCTGTATTGGGCAAATCAGGACCAGGCATTGAAATCTGTGTGCCAGGCACATAGCTGCAGGCACTGGTCTGGTTGGTGGTCAGGGGAGGTTGGGAGACTGGGGATTGAGGAGCAAGAGGGCCCTATTAAATGCCAAACTGGCAGGACCAGGTGATTGGTGGAGTCGTGGAGCAGGCTATCAGGTCTCAGCAAGTGCTGCCAGAGTTGTCTCTGGGATCTGGTGGACTGGGCTCTTTGGCCGCCGAATGAGCCGAGATCAGATGCCCTCACACCCTTTTCCTGCCTACTGATGCTTTGCAAGGCTCTCTTCTGCCTCTGAAGGATGGTGGCTATTAGCACACCTGGAAGGGATACCTCAGATGTAACCATGTCCTCAGGGCCCTTGGTGATGATGGTTCAGTTCTTGGCTGTTATTCCTCAATGTAAGCAACCACATCCCCAGTTGGTGGTGGCAGCAGAGGCTAACCTGTAGGTACCTTGATAATGAACTTCTAGTCTCTGGTCTCAAACATTTTTATAGATAAAAATTTAATTCTACGTTTTTAGGAAAAATGCTATATATAATATCAATATTTTCAAGTTTACTGAGAGTAGTTTTCTGGCTAATTTTTGTCAACATTCTCTGTGTATTTACAAAAGGATGCATTTAATCTGGGTGAAATTTTCAAAAGTGTATTTCTGTTCAACCTATTCATCTTCCTCTTACTGTCACACAGACCTATGTTACAATATTTTGCAGTATTTTTGTTACTAATTCTTCTGTAAACATTCAGTTGTTTAAAAAAATTTAAAGTATGTTTTCCCATTTTTATATTTTTCATTTAACTTTAATTGAGTAGAAATGGAGAAAAACAGATTTTCATCTAATACAAATTACATAATTTTATGTTCAGAATACAGAATCAACTAACGGCAGCAAGTTTACCACAATTGTAATTTGCTTGAAATTTTCTTTAACAATATTACTATTTTTCAAAACTAGTTTACCACATTCTCTAACTTATATGCCTAGCATTACTAGATTTGCTTATTTATTTATTTGTTTTTAGATATACATGACAGTAGTTTGTATTTTGACATATTATACATATGTGGGGTGCAATCCATTACAATTTTGATCCCATTCCTGTGGGTTGAACATTATGTGGAGTTTCACTGGTCATGTATTCATATATGAATATAGAAAAGTTATGTCTGATTATTTCTACTGTCTTTTCTATTTCCATCCCCCCTCCCTTCACTACATTCCCCTTTCTCTAATCTAATGAACTTCTGTACTTCCTATCATTCCTTGTTATAGATTAGCATCCATATATAAGACTTCTAATTTTTTGAACTGGTTCATCTCTCTTGGCATGATATTCTCCAGTTTAATCCATTTACTGACAAATGCCATAATTTTGTTCTTTATAGCTGATTAATATTCCATTATGCATATATACCACATTTTCTTTATCTAGTCATCTGTTGAAGGGCACCTAGTTTGGTTCCATAAAGTTTAACTATTGTGAATTGAGCTGAATATAAACATTGATGTGACTGTGTCACTCTACATGGTGATTTTAAGTACTTTGGGTATAGGCTGAGAAGTCCCATAACTGGGCCAAATGGTGGTTTCATTTCACATTTTCTGAGGAAACTTCATACTTCTTTTCCAGAGTGGTTACACCAGTTTGCAGTTCCATTAGCAATGTATAAGTGAACCTTCTTCCCCAAATTTATTGTTACTTGTATTCTTGAAAACTGCCATTCTGATGGGAGTGAGATTAAAATCTCAGTGTAGTTTTAATTTGCATTTCTTGAATTGCTAGAGATGTTGAACATTTTTTTCATATAGTTTTGAACCATTAACATTTCTTCTGAGAATTGCCTGTTCAGTTCCTTTGCACATTTGTTGATTGGTTTTTATTTTTGTTTGTTTGTTTTGTTTTGTTTTTTGGTGTTCATATCCTGGAGATGAATGCTCTATCTGAGATCCTGGTGGCACAGATTTTCTCTGATTCTGTAGGCTCTGTCTTCAGGTTCTTTATTGTTTCCTTTGCTGTGAAGAAGTTTTTTATTTTGATTCTAACCAATTTATAGATTTCTAGTTTTACTTCTTGTATTTTAGGAGGCTCGTTGAGGAAGTCCATTCCTAGGTTGACATGATGGAAAATCGAACCTACATTTTCTTCTACTAGGTGCTGGGTCTCTGGTCTAATGCCTAGGTCCTTGATCCACTTTGAGTTGAGTTTTGTCCAGGTGAGAGGGGTTCAATTTCATTGTACTACATACGGATTTCCAGGTTTTTTTTTTCTTGTGGAAGAGGCTATCTTTTTTTTCCATTGTATGTTTAAGTACCTTTGTCTTAAACATGAGAGCGAGATAACTGTAATTGTGAGGATTTGTCTCTGTGTCTTCTATTCTGTTCCATTGGTCTTCATGTCTGTTTTTGTGCTGATACCATGCTTTTCTTGTTTTTATAGCTATGTTATAACTTGAGGCTCAGTAACGTATAGAAACACAACTGATTTGTGGGTGTTAATGTTATATCCTGCTACTTTGGCTAATTACTTTATGAGTTCAAGAAGCTTTTTGGTGGAGATTTTTGGGTCTTCTAAATATAGAACACGTTGCCAGCAAATAGAAATTGTTTGAGCTGCATTTTTCCTATTTGTATCCCTTTAATTTCTTTCTTTAGTCTAATTGCTTTGGTTAGGATTTCAAAGACTATGTTGAATAGAAGTGGTGAAAGAGGGCATCTCTGACTTGTTCCAGAGGGAATGTGACCAATTTTTCTCTATTTAGAATGATGTTGGTCTTGGGTTTATCATATAGAGCTTTTACAAAGTTGAGGTACATACCATCTTTGAAATGAACCCCACTTGATCATGATGTACTATCTTTTAAATATGTTTTTCTATGTGATTTGCCAGTATTTTTAAAAGAATTTTGCATCTATATTTATGAGGGATATGGGTCTGAAATTTTCTTTCCTTGATGTGTCTTTGGTTTTGGTATCAGTGTGATTCTAGCTTCATGGAATGAGTTTGGAAGGATTTCCTCCTTTTCTATTTCATGGAATAATTTGAGGAATATTGGTGTAAGTTTTTCTTTGAAGGTCCAGTGGAACTGGGCTGAGAATCCACTGGTACGAGGATTTTCTATGTTGGTTGGCTTTTGGTGGTATCTTCCATTTCATTGCTTGAAATTTGTCTGTTTAAATTTTCTGTCTTCCTGTTTCAATTTGGATAGGTCATATCTCGCTAGAAATTTGTCAATGTCATCATGATTCTCTATTTCATTGGAGTATAGGTTTTCAAATTAGTTTCTGATTATTATCTGAATTTTCATAGTGTCTGTGGTGATATTTCCTTTTTCATCATGAATTTTAGTAATTTGAGTTTTTCTCACATTTTCTTCATTAGCTTGGCTAAGGGTTTATTGGTTATACTTATTTTTTCAAATAACCACCTTTTTGTTTCTTCTATTTTTTGATTTTTTTAATTTCAATTTCATTGATTTCACCTCTGATTTTAATTATTTCCTGTTCTCTACTGCTTTTAGTGTTGGCTTGTTCTTCTTTTTCTATGGCTTTGAGATGTAATGGTAAGTTATTTATTTGGTGACTTTCTGTTCTTTTAAAGGATGTGCCCAGTACAACGAACTTTCCTCTTAGAACTGCCTTTATAGTGTCCCAGAGATTTTGATAAGTTGTGTCAGCATTCTTATATATCTCTAAGCATGTTTTAATTCATACTCGATTTCTTCTACTATCTATTGGTCATTCAGTAGTATATTGTTTAGTCTCCAGGTGTTAGTGTAGTTTTTATTTTTTATTTTGTTGTTGATTTCTAACTTCATTCCATTATGATCTGATAGAATGCAAGGTATTAGCTCTATTTTTTTGTGTTTGCTATGAGCTGTTTTGTGGCCTGCAATATGGTCTATTTTAGAGAAGGATCCATGTGCTGCTGAGAGGACAGTGTATTTATTTCTTGGTGGATGAAATATTCTATATATGTCTACTAAGTCTGAATTATTAATTGTATTCATTAGCTCTATAGCTTTTTTGTTTAGTTTCTGTTTGGAGGACCCATATAGTGATTATAGAGGCATGTTAAAGTCACCCAGTGTTATTGTGTTGTGGTCTATTTGATTCTTGAAATTGAGAAGGGTTTTTTTGATGTACAAAGGTGCTCCACTGTTTGGGGCATACATATTTAGGATTGTTATGTCTTGTTGATTTACAATTCCCTTAAGCAGTATGAAATTTCCTTCTTTGTCCCTTCTGATTAACTTTGGCTTGACATCCACTTTATCTGATATGAGGATAGAAAACCCTGCTTGTTTACTTGATCCATGTGAGTGATTTTTTTTTTTTTTTTTTTTTGCATCCTGTTTCCTTCAGTCTGTGGATGTCTTTGCTTATGAGGTGAGTGTCTTGGAGACAGCATATTGTTGGGTCGTGTTTTTTAATCCAAGCTATCAGTCTATGTCTTTTGATTGATGTAGTTAGGTCATTTGCATTCAATGTTATTATTGAGATGTAATTTTTGTTGTGTCATTTTGATTAATTTGTTTTTTAATTTGTATTAGTTTCTCCTTTGATTGAATATTCTTCCAGCGTAGTTCCTCCCTTTGCTGGTTTTAATTTTTTTTTCATTTCTTCTTTGTGAAATATTTTATTGAATATATTTTATAGTGAAGGTTTTCTAGTTGTGAATTCTTTTAACTTTTGTTTGTCTTGACAGGTTTTAATTTATTTCTTTAAATTAATTTATTTTGGTTCATTGTACACAAATGTGGTACAACTGTTGTTTCTCTGGTTGTACACAAAGAAGAGTCACACCATTTGTATAATCATACACGTACATAGGGTAATGATGTTTGTCTCATTCTGCTATTTTTCCTTCCCCCATCCCCTCCCCAAACCTCTTTTTACTGTATACAATCCATCCTTCCTCCATTCTTGCCTCCCACCCACCCCCCAATTAGGTATCATCATTTGCTTATCAGATCATTTGGTCTTTGTTTTTTTGAGATTGGCTTATCTCACTTAGCATATTCTCCAACTTCATCCATTTACCTGCAAATGCCATAATTTTATTATTCTTTATGGCTGGGTAATATTTCATTGTGTATATACCACACTTTCTTTATCCATTCATCAATTGAAGGGCATCTAGGTTGGTTCCACAATCTAGCTATTGTGAATTGAGCAGCTATGAACATTGATGTGACTGCATCACTGTAGTAGGCTGATTTTAAGTCCTTTGGGTATAGGCAAAGGAGTGGGATAGCTGGGTCAAATGAGGGTTCCATTCCAATTTCTAAGGGATCTCCACCCCACTTTCCAGAGTGACTACTAATTTAGAACCCCACTAGAAGGTTTTAATTTCATTGTAAATTCTGACGTTTAAATTTTGCTTAATTATTCTTGGCTGGTGTCCATTTTCTTTCAGAACTTGGTATGTATTATTCCAAGGCCTCCTAGCTTTGAGGGTGTGGGTTGAGAAATCAGCTGACATCTGGATTGTTTTTTTCTTTAAATGTTACCTGTAATCTTTCTGTTACAGACTTTAAAATTCTATCCTTATTCTGTATGTTAGGCATTTTAATAATAATGTGCATTGGTGTGGGTTCATTATAATTTTGTACATTTGCAATTCTGTAAGCCTTCTGTATTTGGTTTTCCATTTAATTCTTAAGGTTTGGAGAATTTTCTGATATTATTTTATTGTAAAGATTGTACATTCATTTGGCTTGTATTCCTGAGTCTTCATCTATCCTAATAAAACTTAAATTTAGTCTTTTCAGGTTATCCCATATTTCTTAGAAGTCCTGTTCATGGTCTTACAACATCTTTCAACCATGATCAAATTTATTTTCTAGATTATATATTTTGTCTTCATTGCCTAAAACTGTTGCAAGTGATCTAGTCTATTGGTGATGCTTTTCATTGAATTTTTAATTTGGTTCATTGATTCTTTCATTTTAAGGATTTCTGACTGGTTCTTCTTTGGGATCTGTAACTCCTTGTTGAAATGGTCTTTTACTTCCTGTATTTTATCTCTTATTTTATTTCTTACATAATATTTTACCTTTTAGATCAGTTTAATCATGACATTTTGAATTTTATCTCTGAAATTTCCTCCACTTTGGTGCCAATGAGTCTACAATTGAGAAAGTCTTGGTTATTTGGGATGATATAATCCTTTGTTTTTTCATATTTTTTTTTGAAAAGTATGTTTGTGTTTGTGTGTCTACCCATCTATGTGGATGGATTTGATATCATAGATTTTCTACCTTATGATTAGTGTCCCTCTATGTTATAAATACCTCATAGATTGGGGGGAACCTAATTATAGCAAAAATGTATGCAAACAATATATAGTAGAAGACCAGGTCCTTAGTTCCTTCTTGATATCTAGTGTTAATTGGTATAATACATAGAAATAGTGGGTTCATCTATTTCCTCCAGTAAAAACAGTACATAATCAAGCATTAAGTCTGACTTAAAATCAAACAATAGGATTTATCTATGCCTTCCACTTTATTTATTTTTGGTGGTAGGGGTAGTAGTTAAGAAGTGTTAAGAATATTATTAAGTATTAAGAATTAGTATTAAGAAGTGTTAAGGATAGACTTAAGTATGTGTAAAGAAGAAGAGATAGGAGGGTAGAAAAGTGTTCGCAATTTCAAAAGGCAAAGACAGCAAATACAATGGTAACCTAGGATATGTTGTTAGTTTGAAAAGGGATGAAAAATAGAAGAATACAATGGAGGAGACAAAGAATGGAATTTGGGTGTCAGGAATAGAGAACAGAGATAGTGACAAGGGAGACAGGGTAGTGATAAGGATGATTCAAAATAAAATCAAACTAAGCTAATCTGAAACCCTAACCCTCAAAATACAGAACATGGGAAACTAACACCTTCAAAAAAGCAAAAATGAAAAAAACAAAAAAAACTATAATAACAAAAAAAAAAAAGGAAAGGGAAAGAAAAGAAAGAAAAAAGAAAAGAATAAAGAAAAAAGAGGCTAGAAATGAGGAAAGGAAAACAAATATGAATATGTGTACGAGTCCTTGAATCAGTCAGTACACATTCAAATAAAATAAAAATCCAATGTAGACACCCAATATCAAAAAGTAAAACACATACTCCCACAAAAAACAAGCAACAACAACAACAACAGAAAAATCATGGTAAAATGTTAAGAAATTAAGAAGTGATATCTGTCGGGGTCTTAAGCCCCCTTGCTCTTCTCGACCAGCGACAAGGGAAGGGAGCACTCCCCAACAAGGTCAGACCAGGAAAGGTAGGGCTGACTGACTGCTTGCACCCAGCCCTCTGTTTTGCCCATCATGGAACCTCACCCTAGCAGTTTGGGGGGTCCGCCTTATTCGAAGGTGTGCCTGTCTTAGGTTTTCTCCTCTGAGTATCTTACCCGTCATTGACTACCACCTTAGCACTTCAGATGGGCCCCTCAGGAGGAGCAGGGTTTAAGGGAGAGACACTTAGACCCCAGTGTCCTGATACGAGTGATCCATGATCCTATAGGGCTCTTTAGAAGGGCGGTATAATGATGTTGGACCACCATGAGCTGCACAGACTTAGTCTGGTTTTTCAGGAAATGGATAAGCTTATTGAATATGCAAGGCCCAAAGGTGAACACAAGGATAATGGTGATTAGCGGGCCCATAGTGGGAGGAGGTAGGGGAGCCACCCATGTAACCCAGTCCAGAGGAAATTAGAGTGGAGCTCACTCCTACGATGTTCCAGATCTTCTTGTAGGTTTTTGATTTTATCTTGTACAATGCCAGAGCAGTTGGTGTAGAAACAGCACTCTTCAACAAGGAACAGGCAAAACCCTCCTTCCCATGCCATTAGCAGATCCAAACCACGACGATTTTGTAGGACAACAGCGGCCAAGGAATCAAGTTGAACCTGTAGATCTAAGATGGTAGAGCTGCAAAATGCAATGTTAGGAGCTCTGTGTAGCTCTCAAGGAAGTCCACTGTCCAAAGTCATGAGGTCAGAGACCCCAATCTCAACCACTGTTGTCCCATTTTTGCTACTGCGCTTTACACTCTTTCTTAAATGTCATTTTAAGAAGCTTATATATATTGATTCCTGAGTCTATATGAACATTAGTGAACACAATTTAACATTATATCTAAACATGAATTAAAGAAAGGCTGAGAGAACTTTTAACTTTCCTTTTGTGTGGCAAAGTGGCAAAATGTTTTTATGTTTCACAATATAAACCTTTAAGCAAATCAGGCTCTAACTTTTAGAAATACATTTACACTTAAAATTTTTATCTCGGTGTAAAAAGTATCAAATTTTACATATACCTTATTGATAACAGGTCCTATATGTTTACCATTACAGACAAGTTTAATTTGGAGAATAGCAGCTTGATAAATTTTCTGCTTCAAAGGCTTGTGTACCTGGAAAATATGAACACATTTAATATACAAAAAATAATGTTTTTAAGTATGTTACTCCATGGAATAACTTTATAAATTAATCAGATGTCTCTAACAAACGCATTTGAGTAATCCCATACATGTCGACTCTAAGTCACTCATCATATTGTAAAACAACAAGATATTAGACAAGTGTAAAAAAACCAAGATAGCACACAAGTGTACCAACAGTATTTGCCATCTTCTTCCTGTGGAACAAAAGTCCTAGAAAAATTGATGTTAGACATTTTATAAACGTTAACATTTAATGAGTTTGACCACCTAGAGGCTTGTGAATTAATTTTAAAAACATTTTGCTTCTATTAGTTTATCCAATTTAAATTGAACCTTTTAAATCAGGTGAATTAAAAGTATTTGGATTCAATTTAAAATTTTAATTTTAGGAGCGGTCAGTTTTGATACAGACAAAACATGACATCAGACAGCACGACATACAAATAACACAAAATCAAAGGCCTTGTAACTTTATAGGTTAATCTCCATTGCAATGTAACAGATGTTCAAAAACTCTAGTTGAATAAAAAAATAGAACTGATCAAAAAGTCATGAGCTCAAAAAAAAGGTAGAATTCAAAAAAAAAACAAGAGTCCTGGAAAAATGATACAGCCGTAAAATTTACTTTTGCTGGAGTTTAGGTAAGACTCTTTTTACATTTTTTTTTTTCTTCCTTGGGTTTGAGACTGGTCTCCTACTGAGCCTAGGCTTTCTCTATTTACATTTCAATGTAAGCCTTGACTGAGATCTGGATCTGAAAGGGGCTAAAATGTTCTAGCAGAAACTTGATGCCTAGGGCATTTTAACCCTTTTTTCTGGTTCAATTCAGGTTTGGATGCAGAAAATTGTGAAACAATGATCTCCCACTACTTATGGGGAATGGGGCTGCTATATCATACTCCTTACTAGGACATACCACTGATGGTTGGGCTGGTTACTCCCTCCACACCAGTGTATGTGGGACCTTGTGGCAGAAGGACTAGGTGGGCTGGACCAGGAAATGGAAGCAGAAACAGCTGAATCGAAGTTGGAGGAGGAGGAGGGATTTTAGAATACTGCGGTAAACATCCAAAAATGTGATGCCTAGGATGAACGTCAGATGATAAGTCCAGTAACAATGAGGCAGAGAGTCCAAAAGAAGGAATATTATACCTCAAGAGGGTGTGCTATTGGGTGAATTATATTGTTCTTGTTGATGGTATTTGAGGTTCCTGGCAGGCACACCAGGTAGGGTTCGGTTCTCCAGTTGGGAATACACATCCAAAACTTCTGCCTGCACTTATTAGTGGGTGAGGACCACGCCAGCATCCAGTTAATGGATCTTTCCATTGAACTTCAACTTTCAGGTAAGGCACTTGATTGGCCCAGTATCGTTGGAAGGCAGCTAAAGACTGATTTTTTGAGAAGTTTAAAATATTTAATATAAGCATTGCTATTCTTAATTGATCATGGGGGTTATTTTTCCCTTTTTGTTTTATTAGTTGATTTTTTAAAGTTTTATTATGTCTTTCAATTATGGCTTGTCCTTTTGGATTATATGGGATTCCTGTAGTGTGTTTAATATGCCAATTGTTGAAAAATTCTTGTAATGATTTACTTGTAAAACAGGGTCCATTATGTTTTGATTTGTTGAGGCAAGGCTGAAATGGCAAAACATTGTAAGAAATGGCTTTCAGCGTGCTTGGCCTTTTCACCAGAGTGAGCAGTGGCCCAGCAGGCATGGGAGTAAGTATCAATAGACATGAATATATATTTAAAGTTTCCAAATGGTGCATAATGAGTTACATCAGTTGGCCAGATAATGTTAGGTTTTAAACCTCTGGGGTTTACCCTGGGGATTGGAGAAGTGGAACCTGTAAGAAAGGTAGGAAAGATTTGCAGGTTCTTACAATATTTTTTAAATCTTTACAGGACCAAAGGAAACTTATGATGTAACCCTCTCCAATTTAAATGGGTCAGGTCATGAAGGCCTTGGGTTAGTTGTAAGTCCTGTTGAGGTTGGGCGGTAGCTATTGAGGTCCCTGATGTGGTTAACTGGTCGGCCACAGCATTGCCTTGTGCACGGGAGCCGGGTAGATTTTGATGTCCTCTTAGATGCTGTAGGAATATGGGTTCAGCGTGCTCCTTTAACAAGAACCATACCTGGATCATCAAGGGGGTAATAGGATTTTTATCTAACTTGATATATGAGGAGACCAATGTGGGTAGCAGGTTTACCACATACAGGTTATCTGAGAAAAGATTCATGTGTTCTTGTACTTGATTTAGGGCCATACAATTGCATATAACTCCTTAAATTGTGCTGACCTAATAACTGGTTCAAAATGGGTAATTACTTCCTGTTTCACTAATCTGGGAGGGGGGGTAGATTACAACAGCAGATCCCTCTTTTCCTCCATCTGTGAATACATTTACAGCTTTAGGGAGGGGCTTAGTGGAAAAAAGTATAGGGGGTGCCCATTTCAGTTTTGAAAATGAGGATGCCCATTTGACCCATAATGGCAATCAATCTTCCCTAAGAAGCCCTCCAATGCACAGGATACTCTATTGTTATTCCTTTGAACCCATTCAAAATCTGACAGGCAATAGGGCACTGTCAAAACATTAGGCTCTTTTCCATAGTGCCTAAGGGCAGTATCCCTGCCTTTAATTATAAGATCAGCCAATTGGTCGCTGTGAGTGTAGACCCTAGGAGCCATCCCTATGACTGCATGTATCCATTGAAGGGACTCTCCCCGCTGAGTTAGGGCTGCAGTGAACAGCTGAGACCTGGGGAGAATCCAGAGGCTAAGGGGGTCTTCAGGCCGGTATCAAGCCAACCGGGTAGAGTTAAGGGCTACTTGTATTTTTTGGAGTATATGTTGATGGTCTTGAGTTAGGGTAATAATGTTTGTAGGATCTTTGTCCTGTAGCAGGTCAAAGAGAGGGAGGATATCCTCCATTGAGATAGGAAGCCATAGTCTCAACCAATTAAGTTCCCCTAATAATTTTTGTAAATCAAACAAGGAATAGGAGGATTGGAGGAGTAATTGAGGTTTAAGGGGACAAACAGAGTCCAATTTAAGCTTAGTTCCCAGTATCTTGAAGGGAGGGACAGTCTGGACCTTATCATTAGATATATGTAGTCCTCCTCTCTCCAGAAGGCCTTGGAGTTCTTTGTATGCTGAGCTTAGTTGTAGGCATTAGTGGTTCCTATAATAATGTCATCCATGTAAATATACAAAGTAATTTGTGGCCTTTTTTGTAGGGGTTGAAGGAGCTCAGAAACAAAATGTTGACAAAATGCAGGGCTATTTGCCATGCCTTGGGGTAGAACCACCCATTCATAATGTTCATCTGGTCCTTGGTAATTGGTAGAGGGCACTGAGAAAGCAAACTTCTCACAATCGTCTGGGTGGAGTGGTATTGAGAAGAAACGATCTTTGATATCAATAAAAAGAAGTAAGAGCTCTCTTGGGATAGAGGGGATCCAAGGAAGACCCCTTAAAGGGGTTCCCATTTGAACCATATGACTTAATTTTCCTGAGATCCTGAAGCATCCTCCATTTTCCTGATGTTTTTTGGATGACAAAAACTGGACTATTCCAGGGGTTTAGAGATGGTCTGATATGACCTAAGGTTAGTTGTTCTTGTACAATATTTCTTAAATGTTGAAGCTTATTTTGGGGTAATAGCCACTGTTCCACCCATATTGGGTGACTGGGAGCCATTGGATGGCTGGTGTTATTGGAACAGTGGCCCTTAGGATTGGGGGTGAGGCTTTACCCGGGGAGCTGGGACGTTCTGCCTAGATGCCTCAAAAAGAGGGTCTCCTCTGTAATTGCTAAAAGGGCCAGATAGATTAAATTGTTGTTCATATTCCTCTTGATCAAGGAGGTCATCATACATTGCCTTGTGATCAGTTGTCATATAGACCTCTGCTTTCCCTAAGATATCCTGTCCTAGTAAATTTGCAGTTAGACCTGAGGCCACGAGGGGGTGCACGTCTCCCTGGGCACTGTCCACATCCCACCATTTGAGATAATCTTTGGTCTCTTCTGATTTAGTATTACCTCCTACCCCAAGCAAGTGGGGGCCACGAATCAACCTCCATTGAGGTAGAACTTCCTCCTTTCTTAACACAGTCCTATCTGCTCCAGTGTCGATGAGACAGAGGAATTTCTTTCCTGTTATAAAAATGTCCATTTTTGGCCTGACCCCAGGGACAATGGGAACAGTCCAATGTACCTTGGGGGGGGGAGTACTGGGGGAGAAGCCTCCATTGTGTGACGGGGCTGGAGGGTGCCCCCTGATTAGTTTAAAGGTTTCCCCTCAATGTTGAATTTCGATTTGCAATCCTTCTGCCAATGGAATCCCTTTCTGCATCTTGGGCAAGGCGTTTTGGGATTGGCCGGCCTTTGAGCTGAACTGGCCGGCCTTTGAGCTGAACCTGTAGAGCGTCCGGGCGGAGCCACAGAACACACCTGACCGGTGGGGCAATCCCTCTTGAAGTGGCCTGGTTGCCTGCAGCCATAACATACTCCTTTGCCCTTAGCCGTGACTGGTGACAAGGCTGCCATGAGAGCCTCAGTAAGTGAGGCAGTTTGGGCCTGTAGGGCTGCGACCAAGGATTGAGACTGATGCACTTGTGTGCCAATATCTTTGGTAGTCACAATCCACCTTCCCATGGAGTGATCTTTCATCCCTGCACAGGCCAATTTGTGATGGGTAGTCATTCCTTCACAAACTAACATTTTAAAAAATTGATCTCTTAGGAAGGAAATTTTCTCTGAAGGCTTCTTTCTACCCTTTAAATGAAGGGTTCTAGGTCCTCAGTTGCCTTCTGGGTAATCCCTGCGATGGGGGGTTCTGAGGGGCCCTCCTCTAGCTTTTTCCATGCTGCTAACTCTAGGGCTCTTACTTTTTCTTGATATGGGGCCAGGATGGCAGCCTGTAAGAGGCCAGTAGAGAATTGGTCACTGGACCCCAAGAGCATCCCATAAGTAACTGGGACGGGAGGGTTAGTGGCCTGGTTCCTTTCAGCCTGAGCATGACTTTCTTCATTAAAAGAGGCACACTACTTTAGAAATAAGGACCAGGAAGGACAGCTTTAGTTAGGTTCTTCCAATCCCGAGTGATGCACTGCTGGTGGGCAAGGCCCTGGAGCATGGTTTCAGCCCAAGGGGAATTGGGCCCATCCTCTGAAACAGCTTTTTTAAGTTCCTTTAAATCTTTTTTTTTTTTTTTTGCGGTACTGGGGATCGAACTCAGGGCCTTGTGCTTGCAAGGCAAGCACTCTACCAGCTGAGCCATCTCCCCAGCCCTCCTTTAAATCTTGTGCCTCCCATGGGTACCATATAGCAGGCTGGTTACCCCCTGGGTTAGCATACTGGGAAGGCCATACAGGGAGCGGGGAGGTTAGAGTCAGTGAGTTCTCTTCCAGTATCATAAAATGGCCACCAGGAAGATTTCTCATCATTGGGCAAGATGGCGGCAATGAACCTCCCCCCGGCGGAAGTGGGCCCTCGCTATGTGTAGAGGCTGGCTGCCCTCATGGTTCCTCAACCTTGGGAGGAGCGGAGGGAGATGGATTGGGCTCCTCATTAAAGGTCTCCCAATGTTGTTTACTATGTGGCAAGTTTCTGGAAGGAGATGCAACGGGAGGAGCTGACGGTTCTTTAGGCAGCGGCTCTTTGGGGAGAAACTTGGAGCCCCCTTTGGGAGGTCCTGGAGAGAAGCAGGCCTTAAGAGCGGATACTGTAGGGCATACTCCTAATGGGGGACCTTCCCCTAAACTGATTTCCCTCTTTCTTTTTTTTTTTTTTATTGTAAACAAATGGGATACATGTTGTTTCTCTGCTTGTACATGGCATAAAGGCGTACCGTTTGTGTAATCATAAATTTACATAGAGTAATGTTGTTTGATTCATTCTGTTATTTTTTCCCTTCCCCCCACCCCTCCCACCCCTCTTTACCCTCTATACAGTACTTCCTTCCTCCATACTTGCCCCCCTCCCTAACCCTAACTCTAACCCTAACACTAACCCTTCCCTCCCCCCCATTATGTGTCATCCTCCACTTATTAGCGATATCATTCATCCTTTGTTTTTTTGAGATTGGCTTATCTCACTTAGCATGATATTCTCCAGTTTCATCCATTTGCCTGCAAATGCCATAATTTTATCATTCTTTATGGCTGAGTAATATTCCATTGTATATATATACCACAGTTTCTTTATCCACTCATCAATTGAAGGGCATCTAGGTTGGTTCCACAGTCTGGCTATTGTGAATTGAGCAGCTATGATTTCCCTCTTTCTAACTAGTTGTTCTACATGATCCCATGTGGACCAGTCAAAAAGATTAGCGGCAGGAAGCCAAAGGGCCACCCGAGTAAAGGTGTCCCAGGCTTTTTCCATCTTTGTATCAGACAACTCAAGGCCCCTACTCTTCAGCATGAGTCTAAGAGCTGAGAGCACAGGAGCACCATGTGTGGTGTGTGTTTGCCCCATCTTTTCAGGGATGCCCTTACCTCGGAACTTGGTTGGCCTGATCTGCCGGTACTTTTGGTTTTGAAGCTGCCTCTTTGCTTCAGCTGTAGATCAGCCTTGAGGGGCCCAATGTTGGGAGCCAGATGTCAGGGTCTTAAGCCCCCTTGCTCTTCTCAACCAGTGACAAGGGAAGGGGACACTCCCCAACAAGGTCAGACCAGGAAAGGTAGGGCCGACTGACTGCCCACACTCAGCTCTCCAGGCGGAGGACAATCAGACACGTCAGGGAGACCACTCACAGCAGGAACTTGCTTATTGAGGAAGTCACACAGCTTTTATGTAGGGTGGAGGCTAGGTGGGAACCGATCAGCTTAAAGATCAGCAAGGCCCCGGGGGGTTCACGCAGGTGAGAGTCCCATAGGACTATAAGGTAAGAACAAGCTGATCACGTTCGCGGAACTGTTGTTAACCAATCCCTGACGGTGGTCTGATTTATTGTCATTAACCTTTGAAACCGCCTTAGAGGCCTTGATCTTGCTCACTCGCCAGGGAGTAAGGAGTCAGCCTAAGTTAACGTGTCATTAGTCCCAACAGATATCCACCATGGTGGACAAAATAGTCAGTGAGTGTATGAGTTCACTGTGCCCACCTGGTTTTCTTTTTGTGTCTTCTTGAGGTATGGTCTAAGATGCGGAGTATGGGCTGTAGGTTAAGTGTTGTACCTTTTATTGTGTTGCTCACTGTGTTGAAGGTTAGAGTTTAAGACTTCCTAATTTCCCTTTTGGGAGATTAGTGTGGGCTGGCTGGGTTGCAGGACTGGATGCAATGTGGTGCCCAGGAGGCTGGGTTGTGGGGAAGGCAGCAAGGCAGATAAACATGTACCACTTGACTGGTGGATCACGACCTGATACTGGATCCTGGCAGCTAGTGGTAAGACTGTGTCCTAAATGGGGAGGATTTGGTAGTGAAGCCATGTGTGGGGCCCAGCCACATCAGGGGCCCTGTTGGTCTGTGCCAGGTGGGTCAGGGGTAGGCACAAAGCTGAGTGCTTGACCTTGTGTGCCTAGTGACAAAGTGGTTTGTGGGACAAGTTGGAACCCAGCTGTGTTGGAAGGGTCTAGCTCTTCTGCACTAGGTGGGTCAAGGTCAGGCACCCGATCTGTGGGCTAGCTGCTGTGAAGTTGCTTGCTGGAACCAGGGGTCTGGTGGGAAGCTGCTGCCTGGCTATGGCCTGGCAACTATGCTGGGGATCTAGTTGGTGAAGTGGTGGGCTGAGTGAGAGGCCAGGGGTTGGGAAACTGAGAACTCAGGAGCCAGATTTCCCTTTTGCTGGACTTGTGCTGGACCTGGCATGTCAAGGGGACTGGTGAATGCTGGACTGGGGAGGGACCAGTGACCAGGCTGGTGCCAGGACCCAGCAGGTGCCAGTCCAGGTGGGCCCTAAGGATATTGTGGGTACTGAACTGGTTGGTTGGGTCAGCTGAGAGCAAAATGCCCTCACACCCTCTCTCCCAACCTTCTCACCCTCTATAGCTGGTCACATCAGTCCTTGTGAGCCGCAGGATTAACAAAGCTGAGGAGAGACCAGCTCTCTTGAGCCTTCCTAGCCTGTGTTCCCCCAAATGAAATTCTCCCAGTTCTGACTTTCCACAGATTTGCTAGGCTCAGACAGGCCTGTGCAGATGAACTGCAAACTCACAGATCTGGGTTTCCAGTTTCCTTAGGCTCCACCATGCTGCAGCCATGCTGCAGTCTCAAGATGACTCCTAGATTGGCTCTCCACAGATGATTGATTAACTCTGGTGAAGAGTTTTTTTTTTTTTGTTTTATTTTAATAATATCTGATTCATTAATCAAACAGTTTCTGGTTTGACTAGGACCGACTACCCTTTCAGTCTCAGGATTTTTTTACTCTAAGTCTTGGGGAGACATAATTCCAACTGCTTGAGTTATGGGTAACCAAGCTAAGAGAAATGCTGCCTCAAGCTAATCTGCCATCTTCTGCCATTTGTTGTTGTTGTTTTTAAATTTGTTCTAATTAGTTACACATGACAGCAGAATGCATTTTGACACACTGTACACAAATGGAGCACAACTTCTCATTCCTCTGGATGTACATGATTCAGAGTCACACTAGTCATGCAATCATACATGTACATAGGGTAATAATGTCAGTCTAATTCCACAATTCTTCCACCCTTACACCTCCGCCCCTCCCCTCACTACTCTTTGCCCAATCCAAAGTTCCTCCATTCTTCCCTAGCACCCCACATTATGAATCAGTATTTGCATATCAGAGAAAACATTCAAACTTTGGCTTTTTGGTATTAGTTTATTTTGCTTAGCATGATATTTTCCTGCAAATGCCATAATTTCATTCTTTTTTAAGACTGAGTAATATTCCCTCATGTATATATACCACATTTTCTTTTTCCATTCATCTGTTGAAGGTCATCTAGTTTGGTTCCATAGTTTAACTATTGTGAATTGAGCTGCTATAAACATTATGTATTCTTTTTAAAAGATATTTTTATTTTTAATTCTTACACTTCTTTTCAAACCAATTTGACGATCTTAAATATTTTTTTATTTGTGGTTTTTAGTAATTTGATCTTGATGTTTATTAGGGTTTTGTGTTTATTTTACTCAGGGTTTTTTTTTCTGTTTTTCTTTTCTTGGAACTATGAATTTATGGTTCTTAAGAATTTGGAAACTTTTGATTATTACTTCCTCAGATAATTGTTTGCTACTTTTACTTTTGTGCTCCATTACCTATTGATGAGATCTTTGAGGGTTTTGCAGGTCACTTAGACTCTCTTCAGAGTTATCTTTATCTCTATTTTCAACTTCTTCTGTTGCCATGTTTTCAATTTCACTCATTTTTTTTTGTTGTTTCAAAATGTTCAGCAAGTTTCATTTTTTCCTTTTTCCCTTTTTTATCTCTCTTCTCATTTTCTCCACATTTACTTTATATTTTCTAGCATACTTAATTGTTCAAAAACCAGTTTCTGCTGATTCTATCATCTCCATCATTTCTGTTTACTTATTTTTCTTAAAGTTGTGATTAATATTTCCTTTTTTATAGATCTATTATATTGATGGGATAATAAAAAATGTAAATATTGCATTATTGATGTTCTAAATGTCATTGTTTTCCTTTAAAAAATAGATTTTTTTCCCAAAGACAGTTGAATTACATGTGTACCTGCTTGATCTTTTAGAATTTTAAAGCTATAATTTCACAGACCTTGTCTGGCTTTATTATAAGATTAACCCTATTTCTAGAACAAATCATATTGACCATCTAATAAATACCCTAAGTGTTGAGTGAAACTTCTCTACTCTAGCTGATTAGATCTCAAATGTCTTCTAGGCTTGCATGAAATCTCAAAAATATTCTCGTTACGTCTGTCTTTCCAAATTCTTTCCTAAGCCTCATGGAGTTTCATTTTATGAAATTACAACTATTCAGATTTAGCTCCCAGGAGATTCCTACATAGATTTCTGAAAATCTATTATTATATATCTCGCTCTTTTTTCTTTATTCCATCCTGAAAATTCCAGTTGATTCAGTGTACCTGAACTCAAATACATCTCCTTATCTCCATCACCACTTTTGTGATATTATTGTAGGGGTGGATCTCTGATCATCACTACACTTGAAAATTATTTCCATTTTCTCTCTTCTGACTTGTGCTCCCTATCCACCTTAGGAGGTAGAAAATTATTATGCCATGCATATATGATAATGGGACCTGCTGAATAAAACCCTGACAACCTCAATGCTTAGAATACTTCTAAACACCCTAATATGGATTTTAAGAACTTGCTTAATCTACATTTCATTAATTATTTCTGACCTCTACTAGTCAACTTTCCTATTGTTTCCTATCACACTAAAGTTCTAGGTTCTTACAACATTCAAATGACTTCCATTTCTCCAAAGTGCCATAATTTTTCTAAGGCTAGAATTGCTTTTAGCAGGAGTACATGACCGACTGCCAACTATTCACACAGAGTTTTCAATTCTCTCTTTCTTACCATTTTTTTGCCTTAGAAATTTCTAACTAAGATGCACAATTTATATCATAAAACATTTCTTATTAGAATATTTTGAGTTTCTATATTTGAGTTGCATATTACTGTTTCTTTTGGGGAGGTATTGAACCCAGGTGCACTGAACCACATCCCCCTTTTCATATTTTATTTAGAGACAGCGTCCTTCTGAGTTGGATAGGGCCTCATTAAGTTGCTGAGGCTGGGTTTGAACTTGCAATCCTCCTGCTTCATCCACCCCAGCTGCTGAGATTACAAGTGTGTGTCACCACACCCAGCCTACTATGCTTCTTTTATGTGGTTTATTTTCCATTTCTTTCAACTTAGAACTAATAATGTTTTTTTTGAGTGTATGTTAATCTCTGTTACCCACTAGGCTATAATACCTGAGAGGACAAGGAAGATGTTTATCTTGTTTGTTGTTCACATTATAGCCTACCACAGTTACTATATAAGCCCTTGATAGTTAATATTTCATGTGGAATTGAAAATGTGAAACAGAAGAAAAAGTTATAGACAGTAACTTACAGGGTCAGCCATGTGCTTGGGAGAGTTCCACGACAGGGAATAGGGACAGTGACTGCAAGAAAGAATTGGGTTGAAGGTGTTCATTGTTCAAGATAAGTAAACTGAAGGAAATAGTGAAGGGTAATGAAATAAGAATTTTGAACAGCAGAAGTGGAAGCACCAGGTAGGGACTAAGTTCTGAAGTAGCAGCCCTATAATTGTGCCAGAATGGTAGTGGAGTTAGGGCACTGAACTAAGAGCCCAACAGCAGTGGCAGCCACTTCATAATACTGCAACTGAAGGAGCAGACACAGTGAAAGTGTGGAAAGAATATTAATCACTGTGTAGGTCTAGACAGGGAGCAGCAGGGATAGTGGAATAGAATAGGGGTGGAAAATGATGGTGGCAAATCAATCCCTGGGGCTACCAAAGAGAGAGAGGAATCTAATTAGTACTTCTTATTTTACTTACTGGATGTTATTCTGTATAATCAATAACTACAATAAAGCAGTGAAGAAGTCTCTGGCAAATGTTACCTACTATGGATTCTAAGGCAGGTGTGACAGAATGGAACTAAGACAGCAGTGGTGAAATATCTGAGATTTGAACTTCTAGAGTTGGAGAGGTAAGACAGGGACCCCGGATAGAAGATGGGGTTAGCATTGTCCTTGGGACACTTCTGCTTGATGCTGCTGATGTATTGGTTGAGGGGTACTTGTTATCTTTTACTGTTTCCTCTGGTTTCATTATTCATCATTCTCTATGGAACTCTCTTGATCCCACAAGTCTTACCTATAAGGACACTATTAACACCACTCACTGTCCACTGCCTATTGCTTGAATCCCATGAGTGAAGTCCCCCAGAAGGAAATATGTAGAAGGGAGGAAAGGAAGTTATTGATTTCTCAGGATCTTTTCTTCTGGGGTCCCCTGGGTTGACTGCATCATTCAAACCAAAGTGACTGTAATCTGTAGAAGCCTTTTTCACACAAACTCATTTTTCTTCTTTAGGTTTTGACAACCCTTCAACATTACTTCAGGTTTATGTATAACTACAGTTCCTTTTCCCCCAGCTCTTCCTGAACTTTAGATATTGTATGATCTCCCTTTTGGTTTTACTATATATATCATATATAGAAATAATATTTCCTTTAAATTCCCTCAAATTACCCATTTTTGTGTGTGTGCTATTCTGTGCTACAATCCTGCTGGATAAAATGGAGTACCGTAAGTAGAAAATTCCACACCTGGTCACGTGTGATAGGTTACAATAAAAACAGAGGCACATTAAAAATGCTGTATAAAATTAGCTTTGGATTAGATATACGTAAAGCATAAAGGAAGTTTAGGTTTTAACTTGTGTTCCATCCCAAAGTTATTAATTATGTATGTGAAAATATTAACAACAACAATAACAAACACCCTGAAATCTAAAGCACTCTGGTTCCATGCATGTCTGGTAAAGGATACTCAATCTGTCCTTAAGAGGTAACCATCACACAGTGCAACCAAACTTGTTTGAATTATTGTTATTTACATTGTAAAACTAAGAAAATGATTTTTTGATTTGGTACCAGGGATGAACCAAGAGATACGAAACTCCTTAGCCACATCCCCAGCCCTTTTGATTTTTTTTTTTTTTTTTTTTTGAGACAGGATATTGCTAAATTGTTTAGGGCCTTGCTAAATTGCTGAAGCTGGCTTTGAACTTGCAATCTTTCTGCCTTTAAATGATGATAAATAAATTTCTAAACACAAAGGAATATATGAAGAAAACCCGGAGACTTAGTCAGATATTGTTAAGAGGTCATAGGTAACCTATTATTCATTGTAAAATGAACCCTTAATGATGGTTAGTTCTTTTCTATGTAAATTTTATATACTGTATTTTTTGTTTACACATTTATTATCATATTTTCCACTCTTTTTCTAAAACAAATGGTAACATCTAATTTATATCTTCAATATTGATAGTGTATTTATTATGGAAGTTCTAGTTCAATGAATAATAATTACTCATATCGGGTTAAAAATCCCTCCAAACTTAATCTGGATGAATTATTTAAGGTTTTACAAAATGATAATAATCTTAGGAAAAAAAAATCTATTCCCATTGCTACTTACTAGTTGTACTTTTCTAAATTTACCTAAGTAAAATGACATCCCAGTTTTCAATAAGCACATTGTAAGTTTGTAGCACTACTACCAATGCAATGTGTTGTATTGTACAAGGCTCTTCATGCTTATTCTGAGATAGGCTTAAGTAAAAATGATTATTAGCTATGATTGTTTTGGTTGCCAATAACAAACACAGACTACCTTCATTGGTAGGTATTCACAGACTTTTTCTCTGGAGTATGGTCATTAGATTTGTCAGTACTTTTAAATACACAGAGTATATATTCTGTGTATATATTGAAACCTTGTGGTTGTTCCATCATTAAAGATTTAAATTCTTAAATCTCTGCCCTTATTGAATCAGGTATCTCGACCCTGTATCAGTCAGCTATGTCCTTAAGGACAGGAAATTTGCACACCTTGGCTTCTGGTAAATTCTTATTAGCAGGAGACCAATCCGAATTGCATATATGGCAGGCTATGTGATATTTAAGATTATTTTCTGCTCTGATAAAATATTCTGTTTACAAAATAGGTGGCAAAAAGGATAGTTGCCAGCAGGTCTTACAATTTCTTAAAACTTATAAGTGATATTGTGTCATTAATCCCTTGGCCTCTAAACCTCTCTGACTTAAAATCTAGATTCATTCCAGTTAGGTCAATTAAGTGGAGCAACACATTTGAATCTGTTCCATATCTAACATTTCAAATCAGAATGTTTTCTCCATGTCCAAAATGATTTCCAAGAAATTCTAACATCATTTCCTCTGTTCCATCACCTGTTTTGTTGTCAAAAAATTATAATTTTTCTCATTTAATAAAGTAAACTCAATACTATGAGTGTCCCCATTCCTTTCATATTAAAAAAATTATTTTACTCATTAAGAATCATCATTTTAGCTCTGCAACTCTGTGTTCCCATCTCATCCAAAATAGCAGAGTGTTATGCCACTTATCTTTTTTTCAAAAAATTACTTTTTTAGTCTCTTCATGAAATGTAAACTCTTTGATAGGTTTAGTTATCATTTTTTTTAACTCTTGGTATTTAAACAAAAGAGACAGCCACTCTGCTCTCTCTGAAGGTACTCTTATTAACCCCAGAATATATGATCACAACATATTCAAATTTCTCAACCTAACAAAAGTAAATAAAACCCTTGTATTTTACTCCATTACCAACTTCTCAAGACTATAGGTGATTATCTTTCTCTCTTCTCTCTTTCTTCATATAGAAAATACTTTAAAAATTTTACATTGTTGGGGCTGGGGTTATAGCTCAGTGATAGAGTACTTGCCTAGCATGCACAAGTCCTGAATTTAATACCCAGCATTCTCTAAAAACCAAAATCTGCATGAGTTTCATAATTAGCATAAATATATTAAATGATAAAATTGATTTAAATATTATTTTAAAATATTTCTAATTCTTCAAAATTCCTTTATGAATCTCTTTTAAAATTGAAAATTAATTGGTATTTTTATTCTTTGACAGTATATGTATTTTATTTGTAGTTATTTGATGATATGTGTTTTTGACCCCAGAAGTTTAGAAAAAGTATTAAATTTTGTAGCCATGATACAGATATCATATTGTATTAAAATTATAGAGGGTTTCCAACAAAAACATAATTTTTAATTTAAAAATATTTTAAAAATCTTTTGTTTCTTTGATTGACTTAACTAAAATATGTTTGTATTTTGCATATGTATAGTTTGTAAACAAATATTTTTCTTTAAATACAAATCTGCATTTGAAATAAACAACATTAGGGTTGCTAATACCATTATTCTGCCATTCCTTTTCTTCTGCCTATTATAGTGGTTTCTGCTTTCTTCATTATCTGATTGATCCTGCATTATCACACAAGATACATTTTGCTATTCTAGATAGTTTTCTATGATATTATTTTCATCTTTAATATTTTCCATTGACAAACAGTTCCTTTCTGCATAGGTTATAGTTAAAAATTTTCAAACTTATATACAAACCTCTTCTGATCTCATCACTACCCATTATTCCAGGCACATTTCCCACTATTTTCTAAACATAGATTTTCTAATATAATATACTGGGTTTTATGCTTACAATATTCTTTATACACCATTCTTATAGTCATTTCTGCAATATTTTATTACTGTTGGCATCAAATTTCTGGTCATGTTTTAAACATTCATATTTGTCTATGTTCGTTCTATCTTTCAACATACATAGTTTGCATTATATAATATTTGCTATATTTTGAGTGTGCATAAATTAATAAAACTACATTTCCACTCAAATATCTCAGTCTACTAGGGAGGACATATATATAAACAAGTAACTGCATATGTAAAATATAGTGGAAACTCAGAGGAAAGAAAAGTTAATTCTCCAAGGGGAGGTACAGATGTCAGAGAGGACTTATACTGCAGATTCTTGGATCCATCTTGAGGTATTCTGATGTAATTGTTCTAAGTTGGTGATACATAATTCTTGAAATAAGCCTAAAGAAAAATTATTGTTTTCTTAGAAAGACAAAAGGTGGTCTTGTTCCTTGAATGTAATGCTCACTGTCTCTAGTTTTCCTTGGTGATCATGTGCAGATTGTCGTGGAACACATAGATGAGACTGATTTCAACAATGTATGATGATGCTCTTTGATAGGAATAAGATAATTAACTGGGAGTAGATTGTTGTAAAGAAGCATCTAAAGAATAGCTTTCTCAACATCAGTTAGTTAATTATCAGAGAAATTTGCAGAGTTATTAAAATATGCTGGAAATATTTGTTATTCATTTTAATATTCTAGATTTAGAATCACTCTAAATGATATCATAGTGTTACATTTTAGGATGGCTTCCAAATAGGGATAAGAGCTAATGTCTCTCTGGCAAAACTCCAATAGATTTTAGATAAAATCTCTAATTAAATTTCCCTAGTATAAGCATAACTTATTGCAGATTTCCCCAAAATTCCCTATAGATTTCTAGTAAGCCTAGAAATACTCTCTGAATTACAAATTAATTCAATAATTTCCAATTGAAGCAATCACAATTTGTCTATTGTTTCAGGAAGCAGTTTTCTTCTATTTATTTCTCCATTAAAGTTGTACTTGGAACCCTCTGTGGCTCTCCAGTGCCAGCCCACCCAATACGGACCCCATGCATTGCTGTGGCTCCCCATATACTAACATGTTGAGAGGCCTCTGTTCCCATCTTGGATTATTCCCACCATGCTGCGGTCATCTTTAGTTGGGGCAGCAGCCATCCTGGGACACCTGCTGGAGACTAGAAACTCATTATCAAGGTACCTACAGGTTAACCACTACTGCTACCACCAACTTGGGATGTGGTGGCTTACATCCAGGGATATCAGCCAGGTCCCAAAAGACCATCACCAAGGGCCCTCCAGGCTTGGGTGCATCTGAGGTATCCCTGTTAGGTGGGCTAATATCCACCATCTTGCTACAGGGGGAGGAGAGTCTTGAAAGGGATTGGTAGGCAGGAAAGAGGTGGAAAATAATACATATATTCTCACTTTCTACCTCATGAACATCACATCCCACACCCCTCCCCCATTCTCTCTTTGTCCACCATTAGAAATTGTGACCTTATTGCTAACAGCTTGTTATGCTGTAGATAATAATCAAACACATCATCTCTGTTTATTACAATAATACTGTTAATGTCTTAATAGGGGCTTTTTGGTTTAAGATTGCATAGTGTTTGCATTAGGTGCAGTTAATATTGACTTGCTCCTTAAAGGTGAGGTATTGGAAACCTGCAGGGACACTGTAAATCTATAAGGTGAAAATTGTAATACCTTGGATCTGCACTGCTAGAGGGAAAGATACATGAACAACATGAGAAAACAAGGGAAGAAAGTGCCCCAAACAAACCAAGATGCTATATTAATATAATCCATTGACAGTATGGTAGAAGAAATATCAGAAAAGGAATTCAGAATGTACATAATTAACATGATCCACAAAGTAAAGGATAATATAACAGAGCAAATGAAGGCAACAAACAATCACTTCAAGAAAGAGTTAAAAAAGAAAATGTAGGAAGCAAAAGATTCTGTCAATAAAGAAATAGAAATTCTGAAAAAAAAAAAAAAAAACCCAGAAATCCTTGAAATGAAGGAAAAAATAAACCAAATAAAAAACTTAATAGAAAGCATCACCAATAGACTGGATCACATGGAAGACAGAACCTCAGAAAATGAAGAAACAATGTTTAGTCTTGAAAATAAAGTTGACTACACAGAAAAGATGGTAAGAAATAATGAACAGAACCTCCAAGAATTGTGGAATAACATGAAAAGACCAAATTTAAGAATTATTGGGATAGAGAAGTGCACAGAGATACAAACCAAAGGAATAAACAATTTATTCAATGAAATAATATCAAAAAATATCCCAAACCTGAAGAATGAAATGAAAAATCAAATACACAGGGCTTAGAGGACACCAAATGTACAAAATTAAAACAGATTTGCACCAAGGCACATCATAATGAAAATACCCAGCATACAAAATAAAGATAGAATTTTAAAGGCCATAAGAGAAAAGTATCAGATTACATATAGAAGGAAACGAATAAGGATATCAGCAGATTTCTGAGTCCAGATCCTAAAAACCAGGAGGTTCTGGAACAATATATACCACATTCTGAAAGAAAATGGGTGCCAACCATGAATCTTATATTCAGCAAAACGAACCTTCAGATTTGATGATGAAATAAAAACCTTCAATGATAAACAAAAGTTAGAATTTACAAAAAGAAAGTCTGCACTACAGAACATTCTCAGCAAAATATTTCATGAGGAGGAAATGCAAAACAACAATGAAAGTCAGCAAAAGGAGGAGCTACACTAAAGAAAATGCCAATCAAAGGAGAAACCAAGTCAACTTAAAAGCCAAAAAAACCCAAAACCCAAAATGACCAGGAATACAAATCATATGTCAATAATAACCCTCAATGCTAATATTATAAACTCATTAATCAAAAGAATGGCAGATTGGATTACAAAAGAGAAACTAACAATATGCTGCCTTTAAGAAACTTGCCTGAAGGTGAAAGGATGGAAAAAGAACATACCATGCACACAGACTCAGTATAAAAGCAGGGATTTTCATCCTTATATGAGGTAAAGTGGACTTCAGGCAAACAATAGTCAGAAGGGATAAGGAAGGACAGTTCATACTGCTGAAGAGAACCATAAATCAACAAGACATAACAATCATTAATATTTATGCCCCAAACAATGGAGCATCTATGTATGTCAAACAAACCCTTCTCAATTTCAGAAACCAAAGAGACCACTACACAATAATACTGGGTGACATTAACACATCTCTCACACCACTGGATAGATCTTCAAAACAAAAACTGATCAAAGAAACCATAGAACTCAATAATATAATCCAATAATTTAGGCTTAATAGTTATATATAGACTATTCCATCCATTAATGAGTGAATACACTTTACTCTCAGCAGCACATGAATCCTTCTCTAAAATAGAGCATACAAAATGCCCCAAAGCAACTCTTAGCCAATACAAAATAATAGGGATACTACTATGAATTATATCAGATAATAATGGAATGAAATTAGAAATCAATGACAAAATAAGAAATAGAAACTACTCCAACACCTGGAGACTAAACAATACGCTATTGAATGAAGCATGGATAGCAGACATCAGGGAGTAGATAAAAATGTTCTTAGAGTTAAATGAGAACACTGATACAATATTCATCTCTGGAACACTCAGAAAGCAGTACTAGGAGGAAAGTTCATTGCATTAAGCTCGTTCCATAAAAGAATAAATAAGTTAACACATAAATGACCTAACATTAAATATCAAAGACCTAGGAAAAGAACAGATCAACACCAAAAGTAGTAGAAGATAGGAAATGATTAAAATCAGAGCTGAAATCAATGAAATTAAAACAAAAGAAAGAATCAAAAAATTGAAAAAACAAAAGTTGGTTCTTTGAAAAAATAAAAAATAATTGATAATCCCTTAAGCACACTAAGGAAGAGGAGAGAGAAAATTCAAATTCCTAAAATTCATGATGGAAAAGGAAATATCATGACCAACACTATCAAAATACAAAACATCATTAGAAGCTAATTTGAAAATTCATACTCCAACAAAATAGAAAGTCTTGACAAAATTGACAAATTTCTAGAGACATTTGATCCACCCAAAGTGAATCAGGAGGACATGCACAATTTAAACAGATCAATTTCAAGCAATGAAATAGAAGAAGTCATCAGAAGCCTACCAACCAAGAAAAGCCTGAGATCACACAGATTCTCAGCCAAGTTCTACAAGACCTGCAAGGATCAACTAATACCAATACACCTCAAAGTATTCCATGAAATAGAAAAGGAGATAACCCTTCCAAACTCATTCTATGAAGCTAGAATCACCCTGATACCAAAACCAGACAAAGACACATCAAGGAAAGAAAACTTCAGACCAAAATCCCTGATGAACATAGAAGCAAAAATTCTTAACAAAACACTGGCAAATCGCATACCAAAACATATGAAAGAGTAGTGCACCATGATCAAGTGGGATTCATCCTAGGGTTGCAAGGTTGTATACACCTCCGGAAATCAATAAATGTAATTCATCACATGAATAGACTTAAAGTTAAGAATCATATGATCATTTCCATAGATGCAGAAAAAGCCTTTGATAAATATAGCACTGCTTCATGTTCAAAACACTAGAAAAAAGAGGGATAGACCAAACAAATTAAAAGTATATGAACAGGATAATATATGAACATATTATCACTAATTCCTGAGGACATGATTCTTTATTTATGAGATCCAAACAATTCCATCAGAAAACTTTTGGAACTAATAAGCGAATTCAGCAAAATAACAGGATATAAAATCAACATGCATAAATCTAATTCATTTCTATTCATAAGTGAGGATTCCTCTGAAAGAGAACTTAGAAAAACTACTCCAATCACAATAGCCTCAAAAAAAAAAAAAAAAAAAAAAAGAATACTTGAGAATCTAATGAAAAAAGTGAAAGATTTCTACAATGAAAACTACAGAGCATTGAAAAAGAAATTAAAGAAGACCTTAGATGATGGAAAGATCTCCCATGTTCTTGGATAGGCAGAATTAATATTGTCAAAATGGTCATACTACCAAAAGCACTATATAGATTTAATGCAATTCCAATTAAAATCCCAGTGACATCCCTCATAGAAATAGAGAAAGCAATCATGAAATTCATTTGGAAGAATAAGAAACCCAGAATAGCTAAGCAATCCTTAGCAGGAAGAGTAAAGCAGGAGGTATTGCAATACAAGACCTTAAACTACACTACAGAGCAGTAGTAACAAAAAGTCATGGTATTGGCACAAAAATAAACAGGCAAACCAATGATACAAAATAGAAGACACAGAGACAAACCCACATAAATACTGTTATCTCATACTACACAAAGGTGCCAAAAACATATAATGGAAAAAAGATAGCCTCTTCAACAAATGGTGCTGGCAAAACTGGAAATCCATATGCAGCAAAGTGAAATGAAATCCCTATCTCTCACCCTGCACAAAACTCAACTCCACATGGATCAAGGAATTAGAAATTAGAACAGAGACCCTGCACCAAACAGAAGAAAAGTAGGCCCAAATCTTCATTATGTCAGCTTAAGACCAGACTTCCTAACACGACTCTCAAAGTGTAAGAAATCAAAGAAAGAATCAATAAATGGGACGGATTCAAACTAAAAAGCTTTTTCTCAGCAAAGGAAACAATGTGAAGAGAGAGCCTAGAGGGTGGTAGAAAATCTTTACCACACACACTTCCGACAGAGCATTAATTTCCAGAATTTTTAAAGAACTCAAAAAACTTAACACCAAGTATACAAATAACCCAGTCAATAATTGGGCTAAGAAAAAGAGCAGACACTTCACAGAAGATATAAAATCGATCAACAGATATATGAAAAAAATGCTCAACGTCTCTAGTAATTATAGAAAAGCAAATCAAAACTACCCTAAGATTTCATCTCACTCCAATTAGAATGGCTATTTTCAAGAATACAAGCAACAATAGGTATTGGTGAGGCTGTGGGTAAAAGAGTACACCCATACATTGCTGGTGGAATTGCAAATAGTTTCAGTCGCTCTGGAAAACACTATGGAGATTCCTCAGAGTACTTGGAATGGACCTACATTTAACCCAGCTATCCCACTCCTTGACCTATACACAAAGACTAAAAATAATCATACTATAGTGATGTAGCAACATCAATGTTTATAGTAACTCAATTCGTAATAGCTAGATTGTGGAACCAACCTAGGTGTCCTTCAATAGATGAATGGATAAAGAAACTGTGGTATACATACACAATGGATATTACTCAGCCATGAAGAAAAATAAAATTACAGCATTTGCAGGTAAATGAACACAGTTGGAATTGGAGAGTATCATTTAAGTGAAATAAACCAATTGCAAAAAACCAAAGGCTGAATGCTTTCTCTGATCAGTGGATTCTTATGCATAATGTGGGGTAGGGGTAAGGGAAGAATGGAGGAATTTTGGATTGTGTAGAGGGGAGGGGCAGGAGTGGAGAGAAGGAAGGAATTGAAATGAGATAAACATTACCCTATGTACTTGTATGTTGGTGTGACTCTACATTGTGTGCAACCGGAGAAATGAAATGTACTCCATTTGTGTACTATGAATCGAAATGCATTCTGCTGTCATGTATAATTTAATAGAACAAACAGTAAAAATATTATAATTCATTATACATATAATTATTTCATTCTTTATTTCTTAAAATACATGAACCTTTGTAAGCCAAAGGATATCTGGAAGGATTTTGTAAAACTAGCTGCTGTGGTTTGGATGTTGATGTTTCCTAAGGTCTGTGTATTAAAGTCTTGGGCTCTGGGATAGTGATATAGGGAGGTGGTAGAATGGAGAAGTGGGTCCTAGTGTGTGATCTTTATTTTTCGGAGGCATGTCTTGAAGGGTATTGTGGAACCCTGGTCTCTTCCTCTTCTGTTCTATTGCTTCCTGGCCATGAGTTGATGGTTTTTTTGTCTGCCGTAGACTCTGTCATCATGTGTTGCCTTCCCACAGGTCAAAGTAATGATAACCAATCATGGACTGGGCCCCCCAAAACTGTTAAACCAGAGTGTATCTATTCTTTTCATAAGTTCATTTGTTTCAAGTGTTTTGCTACAGTGACAGAAAACCAAGACACTAGTAACACTCTTGCACATGAAGAAATCAGTTAACTTCCTATTTTATACCATTGTATCTATCTTGGCAATGAAATGGCTGCCACTTCACTGTGAGGAAAGACTGACAAAATTGTTCATTTAGATTTAACCATCATGTCAGAAATATGCAATGTCTTATAATTCTCTACCAAAGGAGGTAGTTGAATGCATTTGTGATAAGAATAACGAGTTGGTCACATTGCTAACTTATGTACATTTGTATCATTCTTATAACATTTTAAGAGGTTTATGAATATTATCTTATTGGATTTGTATAGAAAACAAGCCAAAAATATTTTCTTCTAGCTGTAAATTCAATACATGCATGGAGGTTCAACATTATAAACTTAGACACACAGGTCCGTATGATTGGTGACGGACAGCTTATTGACTAAAAGTCACCGTGGCAATATCATCTGGCTTTACTTGCTTGCATGTAGCTGCAGCAATGGGGTAATTTCAGGGAGAAGAGCATCTCTTAGAAATAGTGTCATCTATAATAATTCCACCACCCTATCCTTTATTCCTGTATTTCAGAATTTGCTATTTTTAATGCTATTCATTGATACACACGATTTTGTACCTAAAATTTTCTTACTATGTTTTTTCTCTTATTTTTTTCATAGCATCTGTTCAAAACAAGAATAAAATAAAATTAAATATATAATTTAATTATCTTGTTCTTTCATTTTGCTATTTATTGTCTGTGTGATATACATTACTAAACACATTTCACCTCAATTTTCCTGATATAAATAATTATGCTTTAAAATATTTCAACCATAAAAAATACTGTACAAAACTTTCAAGTTTGCTGTTTGAAATACAGACTGGTAGTAGTGTGATTTTGTTGAAGAAATCTATTGTAATTGTATATATAGCTCATTATTTAAAGATGAGATTGGAGAGATAAACAGAGGTCTGAACATGTAGATTCTTGTCTGGCTTGCTAAGAAAAATAGAATTTCATCCTATTAATACTGGATATCATTACATAGTTTTAGCAGAGAGAGCAAAATATGACATGATCAGATTAATGATTAATTAAATTGGAACAGAAATTTATGATATGACACAGACAACTATGAGCACTGATTTGAAGAGGGAAAGAGGGAAAGAGTGGAAAGAAAGAAAAACACACCTTAGCTGATGTTATGATTTGAATATTAGGTGTCTTTTGAAGGCTCATATTATAAAACAATGCAAGAGGGTTTAGAGATGAACTAGTTGTGTTATGAGAGCTTTAACCCAATCAGTGAATTTATCTCCTGGTAGGGGTTAATGAATGGTGAGGTAGGCTGGTAGGTTGTGGCAGGAGAAGGTGAGTCATTGAAAGCAAGCCTTTAGGGTATATATTTGGTGAGTTGATCTTAATCTCTTTTTCTCTGTTTCCTGGTATGATGTCTTGAGCTGCTTTTCTCTATCACAACCTTCTGCATGATGCTCTGCCTCACCTGGAGCCCTGAGGAATGGAGCCAGCTGTCTATGGGCTAAAATCTCTGAAACCATAAGTCCCCAAATGAACTTTTCCTCCTCAATGTTGTTCTTTCAGGTCTTTTTGGTCACAGCAGAAAAACAAAACAAACAAACAAACAAACAAACAAAACCAAAAAACTTAAAACAGTTGGTGTTAGAGATCTTGCTAATTGGAATGAGAAAACAATAGTATGGGTGGAGAAAGACTATGCGTGAAGAGCAAAACTTTTCCTCTAACTTCTCAGGGTTTTTATCTGAACTGATAATGAAATTAACGTAAGATTAACAGGGAAAAAGCATAATTTTTATATTCATATGGATACAGAGACTTCAAAGAATATAACACGAGACTTATGCTTAAGTACATATGTTTGGATGCACCAAGAGTAATAATTATGAACAAGTTTCTAAAACATGAGAAGGGTAAAGAAAGAAGAGGGTTGTTAATATGGGTTATTAGCCATATTATTAAGGATTGTTAATATGGGTTTCTTTCTTTTTTTTAAATTTTAATTGAAAATCATAAATTTACATAGGGCGGGACGGATTCAAGATGGCGGACTAGAGGGTGGCTGCGTTTCGTGTTGCTCCAGGACTCAGGACTCAAGAAGAGGAGATATAGAGAGACTTGGGACCAACTCAAAGCAACCGGGTGAGTATCTCCCATTGGGCAGGCGTCCCAGATGGGGCAGTAGTCCCCGAACGTAGGGAACTTTGTGAAGTAGAGCTGCTGGCGAGACGCCCCTCCCCCCGCTGGAGCAGTGAACGCGGACAACTGGGAGCATTGGAGAGGTGGCTGTTCACCACAGCGCTTGGACTCGGCGCAATCCACCCAGGCTCTGGGAGGCTGCTCAAAGGAGAAGGTGCTTGGTGAACTGTTTGGACTGAAAGCGACCACCCCTGAACACAGGGGGCTGCCCAGAGGAGAAGGAGAAATACGGGCTCGGCATGTCGCTTGGACTTGGAGCAGCTGTGCCAGGGCTCTGGGTGGCTATCCGGTGGAACAGCGTGGTGAGTGGTTTGGACCCAGAGCATCCGCTCCTGAACACAGGGGTGTTGTCTGGAGAAGGAGGAGGAGCGCGGCGGGGTGCTTGGGCTTGAAGTGACTGCACCAGGGCTACGGGTGGCAGTCGGGACGAGAAGGTGCACAGTGAGTTCCTGGGACTTGTGACGCACCAGATCTCTGGGTGACTGCCTGGTGGAGAAGGAGGTGCGTGGTGGGTCACTTGGACTTAGAGCGACTGCATGGAACACCAGGTGGCTGCCGGAGGAAAAGGCGTGTGGCGGGTCACTGGGACTCGGAGCGATTTTAAGGGGCTCCAGGTGGCTGCTCAGAGGAGGGGCCGCATAGCCAGGTGAAAAGTGCAGAGCAGGGTCCCAGGGCCTAGGCGGCTTCTTGGTGGAAGAGCCCCACAGACAAACTGAGGGGCAGAGCGAAGGCTCCAGGACTGCAGGCAGCTTCTCTGAGGAGAGGCAGCCTAAGGAGATTCATCTGCGAAGGGCGAGGCTTCCAGGCCCAGGAGGTAGGTCCGGGTCCCTGGAAACATTGCAGAAGAAGGCTGCCCAGCCCAGGCGGTAGTTGTGAATTGAACAGAACCTCTGGGAGGGAAACCGACCAGTGAGACCTCCCCACCGGGTGAGTCCTCCCTGTCGGGTGAGGTTCTCCCAAAAGGACTGTAAAATCAGAGACACAGACCCAAACTGGCCTTGCATCAGCCCACATCCTACTTCCCCTTTGGATGACCATTCATCAGCAAGTGAAGGTACCTCTGCCCACTAGCAGGGAATATACCCCACCAGAAGTCCACCTCCCCTAGGGAGTCAGCTTCCTTGTGGAGCACCGCATTATCAACTTCCTCCAAGACTTCAGGCTACTGAAGGCCAAGAGGGGATACTAGAAATCTTCAGGGATATTATAAGACAATAGAGGAAATCTGCAATATCACAGCGGTCAACTGATACCTGAACAATATGAGAAAACAAGGAAAGAAAATGCTGCAAACAAATCTAGATGTTACATCAATGAAACCCAATGACAGCATGGCAGAAGAAATGACAGAAAGGGAGTTCAGAATGTACATAATTAAAATGATCAGAGAAGCAAATGACGAGATGCAAGAGCAAATGCAGGCACTGAATGATCGCACCAATCGACAGTTAAAAGAGCAAATACAGGAAGCAAAAGATCATTTCAATAAAGAGTTAGAGATATTGAAAAAAAACCAAACAGAAATCCTTGAAATGAAGGAAACAATAAACCAAATTAAGAACTCCATAGAAAGCATAACCAATAGAATAGAACACCTGGAAGACAGAACATCAGACATTGAAGATAAAATATTTAACCTTGAAAACAAAGTTGAACAAACAGAGAAGATGGTAAGAAATCATGAACAGAATCTCCAAGAACTATGGGATATCATAAAGAGGCCAAATTTAAGAATTATTGGGATTGAGGAAGGCCTAGAGAAACAGACCAAAGGAATGAACAATCTATTCAATGAAATACTATCAGAAAATTTCCCAAATCTGAAGAATGAAATGGAAGATCAAGTACAAGAGGCTTATAGGACTCCAAATATACAAAATTACAACAGACCCACACCAAGGCACATTATAATGAAAATACCTAACATACAATATAAAGACAGAATTTTAAAGGCCGCAAGAGAGAGGAATCAAATTACATTCAGGGGGAAACCAATAAGAATATCAGCAGATTTTTTAATCCAGACCCTAAAAGCTAGAAGGGCCTGGAACAACATTTTTCAAGCCCTGAAAGAAAATGGATGCCAACCAAGAATCTTATACCCAGCAAAACTTACCTTCAAATTTGATGATGAAATAAAATCCTTCCATGATAAACAAAAGCTAAAAGAATTTACAAAAAGAAAGCCAGCATTACAGAACATTCTCAGCAAAATATTCCACGAGGAAGAGATGAAAAACAAAGAAACAAATCAGCAATGGGAGGAACTATCCTAAAGGAATTGTCAAATAAAGGAAGAACCAAGTCATCTCAAAATAAATAAATAAATAAATAAAATGAACCAAATGACCTGGAATACTAATCATATCTCAATAATAACCCTGAATATTCATGGCCTGAAGTCATCAATCAAAAGACATAGACTGGCAGATTGGATCAAAAAGAAAGATCCAACAATATGATGCCTGCAAGAGACTCACCTCGTAGAAAGAGATACCCATAGACTAAAGGTGAAAGGATGGGGTAAAACACACCATGCACATGGACTCAGCAAAAAAGCTGGGGTATCCATCCTCATTTCAGATAATGTGGACTTCAAGTCAAAACTAGTCAGAAGGGATAAAGAAGGACATTACATACTGCTTAAGGAAACCATAAATCAGCAAGACATAACAATCATAAACATCTATGCCCCAAACAGTGGCTCATCCATGTATGTCAAACAAATCCTTCTCAATTTCAGAAACCAAATAGACCATAACACAATAATACTAGGTGATTTTAACACGCCTCTCTCACCACTGGACAGATCTTCCAAACAAAAATTGAACAAAGAAACCATAGATCTCAATAACACAATCAATAATTTAGACTTAACGGACATTTATAGAATATACCATCCAACCAAGAGCGAATACACTTTCTTCTCAGCAGCACATGGATCCTTCTCTAAAATAGACCATATATTATGCCACAAAGCTAATGTAAGCAAATACAAGAAGATAGAGACACTACCTTGTATTCTATCAGATCATAATGGATTGAAGTTAGAAATAAATGAAAGAGTAAAAAACAGAAGCTACTCCAACACCTGGAGATTAAACAATATGCTATTACATGATGAATGGATAACAGAAGATATTAGGAAGGAAATTAAAAAATTCTTAGAGGTAAATGAGAACAAAGAAACATCATATCAAAATCTTTGGGACACTATGAAAGCAGTACTTAGAGGAAAATTTATTTCATGGAGCGCATTCAATAAAAGAAGTAAAAATCAACAAATAAACAACCTAACACTACAGCTCAAAGCCCTAGAAAAAGAAGAACAGACCAACACCAAAAGTAGTAGAAGACAGGAAATAGTTAAACTCAGAGCTGAAATCAACGAAATTGAAACAAAAGAAACTATACAAAAAATTGACAAAATAAATAGTTGCTTCTTTGAAAAAATAAACAAAATTGATAAACCCTTAGCCACTCTAACAAAGAGAAGACGAGAGAAAACCCAAATCACTAAAATTCGGAATGAACAAGGAAATATCACAACAGACACGATTGAAATACAAAACATAATTAGAAGCTGGTTTGAAAAACTATATTCCAACAAAATAGAAAATTTCGAAGACATCAACAGGTTTCTAGAGACATATGAATTGCCTAAACTGAACGAGGAGGACATACACAATTTAAATAGAACAATTTCAAGTAATGAAGTAGAAGAGGTCATCAAAAGCCTACCAACAAAGAAAAGTCTAGGACCAGATGGGTTCTCAGCCGAGTTCTACAAAATCTTTAAAGAAGAGCTCATTCCAATACTTCTCAAAGTATTCCATGAAATAGAAGAGGAGGGTACCCTCCCAAACTCATTCTATGAAACCAATATTACCCTGATACCCAAGCCGGACAGAGACAAATTGAGGAAAGAAAATTTCAGACCGATATCATTAATGAACATTGACACAAAAATTCTCAATAAAATTTTAGCAAATCGCATACAAAAATATATTAAAAAGATAGTGCACCACGATCAAGTGGGTTTTATCCCAGGTATGCAAGTTTGGTTCAACATCCGGAAATCAATAAATGTAATTCACCATATCAATAGACTTAAAGTCAAGAATCACATGATTATTTCAATAGATGCAGAAAAAGCATTTGATAAAATACAACACCCCTTCATGCTCAAAACACTAGAAAAAATAGGGATAGTGGGAACATTCCTTAACATTGTAAAGGCCATCTATGCTAAGCCCATGGCTAATATCATTCTAAACGGTGAAAAACTGAAAGCATTCCCCCTAAAAACTGGAACAAGACAGGGATGCCCTCTTTCACCACTCCTATTCAATATCGTTCTTGAGACTCTAGCCAGAGCAATTAGACAGACCAAAGAAATTAAAGGAATACGAATAGGAAAAGAAGAACTTAAACTATCCCTATTTGCGGATGATATGATTATATACTTAGAGGAACCAGGAAATTCCACCAGAAAACTGTTAGAACTCATAAGTGAATTCAGTAAAGTAGCAGGTTACAAGATCAATGCTCATAAATCCAATGCATTTTTATACATAAGTGATGAATCCTCAGAAAGAGAAATTATGAAAACTACCCTATTCACGATAGCATCGAAAAAAATAAAATACTTGGGAATCAATCTCACAAATGAGGTGAAAGACCTCTACAATGAGAACTACAGAACACTAAAGAAAGATATTAAAGAAAACCTTAGAAGATGGAAAGATCTCCCATGTTCTTGGATAGGCCGAATTAATATTGTCAAAATGGCCATACTACCAAAAGTGCTATACAGATTCAATGCAATCCCAATTAAAATCCCAATGACCTACCTTACAGAAATAGAACAAGCAATCATGAAATTCATCTGGAAGAATAAGAAACCCAGAATAGCTAAAGCAATCCTTCGCAGGAAAAATGAAGCAGGGGCTATCGCAATACCCGAACTTCAACTTTATTACAAAGCAATAGTAACAAAGACTGCATGGTACTGGTACCAAAATAGACAGGTAGATCAATGGTACAGAATAGAGGACACGGACACAAACCCAGATAAATACAACTTTCTAATACTAGACAAAGGCGCCAAAAATATGCAATGGAGAAAAGATAGCCTCTTCAACAAATGGTGCTGGGAGAATTGGAAATCCATATGCAACAGAATGAAACTAAACCCATATCTCTCACCCTGCACAAAACTCAACTCAAAATGGATTAAGGACCTCGGAATCAGACCAGAGACTCTGCAGATTATAGAAGAAAAAGTAGGTCCCGATCTTCAACATGTCGGCCTAGGACCAGACTTCCTCAACAGGACTCCCATAGCACAAGAAATAAAAGCAAGAATCAATAACTGGGATAGATTCAAACTAAAAAGCTTTCTCTCAGCAAAGGAAACTATCAGCAATGCGAAGAAAGAGCCTACAGAGTGGGAGAATATCTTTGCCAATCATACTTCAGATAGAGCACTATTCTCCAGAATCTATGAAGAACTCAAAAAACTCTACACCAACAATACAAATAATCCAATCAACAAATGGGCTAAGGAAATGAACAGACACTTCACAGAAGAAGATGTACAAGCAATCAACGAACATATGAAAAAATGTTCAACATCTCTAGCAAGAAGAGAAATGCAAATCAAAACCACCCTAAGATTCCATCTCACCCCAATTAGAATGCCGATTATCAAAAATACAAGCAACAGGTGTTGGCGAGGATGTGGGGAGAAAGGTACACTCATACATTGCTGGTGGGGCTGCAAATTAGTGCAACCACTCTGGAAAGCAGTGTGGAGATTCCTCAGAAAACTTGGAATGGAACCACCATTTGACCCAGCTATCCCACTCCTTGGTCTATACCCAAAGGACCTAAAATCAGCATACTACAGAGATACAGCCACATCAATGTTCATAGCTGCTCAGTTCACTATAGCCAGATTGTGGAACCAACCTAGATGTCCTTCAATTGATGAGTCGATAAAGAAACTGTGGTATATATATACAATGGAATATTACTCCGCCATAAAGAACGATAAAATTATGGCATTTACAGGCAAATGGATGAAATTGGAGACCATCATGCTAAGTGAGATAAGCCAATCTCAAAAAATTAAAGGACGAATGATCTCGCTGATAAGTGGATGATGACACATAAGAGGGAGGGTGGGGGGAGTTAGTGTTAGGGTTAGGGTTAGGGTTAGAGTTAGGGAGGGGGACAAGAATGGAGGAAGAAAGGACTGTTTAGAGGGAAAAGAAGGGTGGGGGGGGGGAAGGGAAAAAATAATAGAATGAATCAAACAACATTATCATATGTAAATTTATGATTATACAAATGGTATGCCTTTAACCCACGTACAAACAGACAACATGTATCCCATTTGTTTACAATAAATAAAAAAAGAAAAAAAAATTTACATAGGGCAATGTTGTTTGATTCTTTCTGTTATTTTTTCCCTTCCCCCCCACCCCTCCCACCCCTGTTTTCCCTCTATACAGTCCTTCCTTTCTCCATTCTTACCACTCACCTTATCCCTAACCCTAAACCTAACCCTAACCCTAACGCTAACCCTTCATACCCCCCCTTATATGTCCTCATCCGCTTATCAGCGAGATCATTCGTCCTTTAGTTTTTTGAGATTGGCTTATCTCACTTAGCATGATATCCTCCAATTTCATCCATTTGCCTGCAAATGCCATACTTTTATCATTCTTCATGGCGGAGTAATATTCCATTGTATATATATATATGCCACAGTTTCTTTATCCATTCATCAACTGAAGGGCATCTATGTTGGGTCCACAATCTGGCTATAGTGAATTGAGCAGCTATGAACATTGATGTGGCTGTATCTCTGTAGTATGCTGATTTTAAGTCCTTTGGGTATAGGCCAAGGAATATGGGTTTCTTTTTGCCTTGACTTCTCATGTCTGATGATAAAAATATTGGTTCTCTCCTGGTAGAAGAAGGACATCTTCTCAATGGGGGAATCTATCTACCATCTTCAGGAACAACATGAAAAGTCAAAATTGCTTGTATCTATTGGTTTTCAAATGGCTTTAGATTAGAAAAATCCTATATCAAGGTGGCTTATTTGGGGTTGATTCTTCTATCTTTTAACAGTTTCCTGAGATATTATTGAAGATGTATGAAATTGATTAGAAATGAGCATTAATTAGTGTGGAGTCCCACACAGCACACAGTTGGTATTTGGTTGACTTGTCCTTCACTAGGTATCTCATTAGTCATTTTACTGGCACTTCAAACTCTACATGTGCAATAACCAGTCAACCAAATACCAAGTGCTCCTGAGTAGGACACACTCAGCAACCCTCAGCAATCCTCCGTATTTTTCTAGGTGGGTAGAATGCATCTAACTCTCTACAGTGGCGTAGTTTCCCCTTCCAAGCCATAGAGTTACTGCAGGGAAATTGCTTTGGGGGCTGTGATTACATTTCCCCTTCACCTTTGCTTCTGGGTGGGATCAGTGGCATGTGGGCAGAGGTTATGATTCCCACTTCTAGTATTACTAAACCTTCCATTCCTCTCTTCACTGGTTTATTTTTTCCATCTGCAGGTTGTATAATAATCTCTTGAGTTAACCCTGGACTGAATACAATAGAGTCTCCGTTTCCCTGACTCACTGATAAAAATATGGGGGCGGGGGTGGGGGAGGAATGTGCATCACTAGGAGCCCACTATTTTACCAGTTTTTAAAAGATTATCTCATTTGTAGAAACTGTAAGATGTTCCTAGGTGACTAATGAAGGCCCTTTTAAAGATAAAGAAGCTGAAGATCAGAGAGACCAAGTGATTTGCTGTGAGTCATGGAACTTTTGTCAAAGTTAGATTTTGTGGCTAAAATTATACAACATCTGCATGTTCTTTAAACTATACCACATTATTTTCCAACAGATGTCATGTGTGAACATTGCTCTTTCTCTGAACAACCCTATTCCTTAGGGAGACAAATAAAAATAATTGTAGAAATTCATTCTTGAACAAATGTAAGCTAAGAGAAAACATTTCAATGGAGAAATGATAACCATTCAGATTATAACCCATAACAATCCCCACATAGAGCAGTGTCATTTATTTAAAAGATGAGTTTCTGTAAGATGCATCTGTGCCTGCTGCAACTTTGTTATTATGTATATCGCTGGCTACAACTTTCAAAGGATTAGGAGAGAGCAATCCCATTTGTATTACTGTACACGCACATATCAATAAAAAGACTCCCTGAAGGTAATATAAAAGCTAGTGAAGATTGAAAAACCCTCTCAGAAATACAGATAGAGTCATATGGGGTCACCTGCATTGTCAGGGAGAATATAAATTTATTTGAATGCACTGAATCTGAGAACACTTATAAAATAAATGGCAGGAATATAAATTTGGGGCCAAAGAGCTTTTATATCACTAAAAGAGACCATCTAGACCTGCTTTCTGTTATAACCTTCCCATGGTTTCATAAAGGTTGAAGATAATTGGAAAGTGAGTTTACTTGGTTTTGAGAGGCATTAGGGGCACTCATTTTACTCCACATTCAGTCTGGACATATAGACTTGAAAATTCACACATCTGTAAAGGGACTATTTAACAATAATACAGGTATGTACCAGAAGAGGGAAGAAGAAAAGGATGAGGAAGAAGAGGAGGAAAAATTAGAACCAAGAAGTTAAACTTTTAAAAATGCTTTAGGATGTTCTCTCTCCACTAAAGTCATTTTATTCTGTCACCAAATCTCTTGTATTTCAACCATAATATATAGAATTCTTCAAGTGCTTCCTTTTATAAGGCTTCTCACAGTTTTTCTGGTTTGCCATCCTATAACACATTAGCAGTAAACTATAGAACTCTCTTATGCTGCAATAGACAGGCACACTGATGTCCTTAAGATATGGCAGAATTGCAGCAAAGGTGTATGAGGTAAAAATTGTAAGAACCATATGTGCCTCCTCCAAAGGGAAGAAGATAACTGATACCGTTTAAGGAAGTTACTAGTACACTTTATATGTCTGAGAAAATCATTGCATCATGAAAAACCATCATTACTTCTACTGAGCAAATGGTCTTCATAGAAACTTAGTAAGTTTTGTCTTTTGGAGAAAGGAGAGATATGAATACACTTTAAAAATCTTTTTTCACTCGTTTATTTATCCAACCAATATATATTTATGGACACTGACAAACGCTGGTTTCTGATATGAGTTAGACACAGACAGCTTGCTCTTAAAGTTATGAGGGTCTGAGTAATGGGAGTAATTCTGTTTTAAATACTATTATGGTGATACATTAGGACAAGGGAATCACCACTCATATGGCACCTTCACACAAATTACAGAGATTTCTTCTTCTAACACTACTGAACATTATGCAGCGCAGCTGGTAAGTGGGTATAGGCCCAATCTCAGTCTCCCTCCACCAAGTGCCCTTTCACCAAGAGAGCCTATTGTAACATACGTGGTGCCAGAGGTTAGAATAGAATGAGAGTTTTTAATATAACCTGGACATTATAGAGGAGGACTTGAGTGATAACAGCTCAGGGAGAAAAGAATCAAGAGTGAAGCAATAATGCAGGGAATCAATCATGATAATCCAGTTATACAAAAGGTGTATGCCCAGGGAACATCTAGTCCATGTTGAGTAGGCTTCAACTTGAGACACTTGTGATGTGTCTGGAAGAGCAACAAACATATTGCCAAATGCCAAATAAAGAAGGGATAGAAATACATTTTAGGTAGAAAAAAAAAATCTCTTAGGTGTTTTGGGCTTTAAAGAGAAATAAGATATTCCTGTAGTCTCTAGAGATATTACTAACTCTGCCAAAATATGCCCAAATGTATGCCAAAGGCTGGGTATAGTCAATACAATAATTTTTAAATCTGAATGTAACTGAAAATAGAGGTCTATTTTTCCATTTGCATGACCTGATTTGTTTGCGACAACCAAAAGAATTGCCGATTCTACTTGTTGTCTCCTTTAATTTTTCTTAAAAAAAATTAAGGAACTCTTTCAAGGCAAAGAAATTACACCTGAAATTGCAAGGAAGACTTTATTCAAGCCTATTGCAATAGAGAAGACAACTCAGAATGCTCAACTCCATCAATACAAAAGATGGCAGGGTTTCTAGGTGCTGGGTGAGGTAGTGAAAATGTACGGAAGTACATCAGTGTGGAGTCAAACATTGCAATATAAAAGAATTTTGAACTATATATCAGTTTTTAGATGTTTTCACCTGTGATTACATGATTTTTGTTTACTTACTAATTGGCTTCCATCACAGATGGGCTCCTACCCTCTCAGAGACTGGGAGATAAAAGAACTATCATCTTTGATGTTTATATTTAAAAGAGAGATGGGCCTAAGTCCTTGGGAAGACATTTATGGATTTTAATATTGGCAAGAGGTTTTACATTTTTCAATATATTTTTTAAAGGCATGGACATAGAATTTACAAATCAGAATTTTCTAAAGATAATGTTCTAAGAAAAGGGAGGTCAGGGTATAGAGTCCAGAAGAACTTTAAAGGTTATTCAGTCTGTGAGATATTAGATACATCTTCATCACTAAAATTTTACCTTTGCTTTAAAGTCTAGATAAAATCACCTTGTATATGAGGGTTCCTGTTGTGAAGACTTCCTAGAAAACTCTTTTGTGTTTTTTACTTCATATGCAAAATATTTTGTGATGGTTTTGATAAGAGGTATTCCCTAAAACCTCATTTATTAGACAATGCAGGAATTTTCAGAAGTAAAATGAATAGGTTATGAGAGCCTTAACCTAATCAACAGATTAATCCACTGGAATGGATTAACTGGGCAGTAATTGTAGGCAGAAAAGATGTGGCTGGAGGAGGTGGGTCAATGGGTGTTTGACTTTGGGGTTTATGTTTTGCTTCCTGATTCCCATGTCCTGAACTGCTTTCGTCCACCAAACCTTTCTGCTATACTATTCTGTCTCTCCTTGGACTCAGAGCAATGGAGTTGGTCATCTATGGATGAGACCTGTGAAACTGTGAACCTCTAATAAACTTTTCCTCTTCTAAAATTGTTCTTGTAAGTTCTTTTTGTTGTAGCAGTGAAAAAGCTGACTGTAACATAATGTTTATCTGGTTTAGCATATTAATGAAATGAATGGAAAACTTTATAAGTACTATCTAAAAAGAAAATTGACTTAAATAAGGAAAATTTTTACTCCAAAAGATGAATACAACAGGGGAAGGTGCACTATTTTGATAAAATGTTCTGGTTCTAAAATCTATAATCTATATGCATCCCAAGACAGGAAAGGTTGATAAGGCTAATAAGATGTAAAGATAAGGTAAATAAGGATATAAAAGAAGGAAAGTGGAGAAACGAGATGAACCGATGATATGTTGATAGTAAGCAAAAGAATGGGTGATGTTCCCAATATACAGCTTGCTTCAATTCCTAATTCTTGCCTAAAATCAAGGGAGGGTCTATTTAATTTTTTTGCAAGTGGATATCCAATTTTCCCTTTCACTATTGATTAATGGAACTACCCTTTGTCTATTGTGTTTTCTTGGTGGTTTTGTTGAAAATTAATTGACCATAATTGCTTGAGTTTTCTTGTGGACTCTCTATCCTGTTCTATTAGTCTATGCCAATAGTATATTGTTTGGTTATTATAGTTTTGTAATATAATTTGAAATCAGGACTTTATTTCTTTTTCTCAGATTGGTTTTCTTGGGGTTTGGGAGTACATACATGTCAAAACGACATGTTGTATAATTTAAACACATGCAATTTAAAAAAAAAAAAATCAAGGATGAGACAAAGTTTAGGGACCTGGAAGAAGATGTGAACTCTGAATAAAATTTGGTCAAGTTTCAATAAGAGAACATTTTATCCAGATGGACAAAGAATTCTGTTAGTTATTTATGAGACAAAGAATGGGAATATACAATGTTGTGTATGACCTTGTCATGGTAAATAACGTGGTCACTTATGAGTTTTATCTAAGTGAAACAACTAAGGGTAATTCTTTGCAATAAACCATTTCCTGAACTCCAAAATGTTGGTAGGTTTTCCTAACAATCACTGTTTTACAGGAACAAAAGTTTAAATAAATAGGAATATAATAAAATTTATTATTTATATTTGAATCCTTAATTGAACATACATGTTCAAATACTGATAGTTTCAAAGAATTTTTTTCTATTCATATTCCTCACCACTGATCACCCCACTAAATGTTCCTTTTTGTCTTCAGTCTGCTGAGAAACTATGCAAAATCACAGCACCAATAAATTTTAGCTCAGTATTTAGATAAATACTATTTCTTGTTACTTCTGTTGTTGTTCATAAATACAGTATGCTAATTCTTGTACCTTTATATTATTTTATATGCATATGCAATGATTCACTTAATAAATTAGAAATTCCTTGAATGTAGGGCTATCTTTTTAACTTTTTCTCAAAGTTCTTACTGTAGATACTCATAGTGATATTTAAATTATAAATTATTTAATATTTTATTTTTTATATACTGTTTTACAAATATGCTTTATCAGTGATATCTTTATATTTTTATGATTTAACAAATTATATAACTTACAAATAGATTATTAGAAAGCACAGGACATATTATATACAACTACAATGCATTTATAAAGATGTAGAAAAACAACAGAAATTACAGAACATGAAAATTTTATTGAATTTAGCTTTCTTATTTTATTAATGAACTTGAAACCAGAGAAATTAAGATTTTACCTAACTAGTTGTGTGACTTCAATAAACAATTTTTGATGGTTATTTAAATAATCAGGTTCATTCTTTCCTCATACACTCAAGAGATTCATGACCTGCCACCCCAATGGTTAAGAAGCATTAACTTAGATAATTTAGGAGGGCTTTCATACTACTAGCATGATTTATCTCAAGTGCCACCTTATTGTCTATACTCATAAATGAATTGAAAAGTTGAAATAGCTATGTAAATAATCTAAAATTTAAGTATTCAGGTGACTCATTTCAAAAAGTCAAACTGTTTGGAAAAAAATAACTTCAGTTCTTTAATTTTTTACTACCTTTGATGAAGTCATTGTTGCATAATGAACATTTCTACTGAGATCAGAGTTCATTCCAATCATGACATGAAGTATTGTTTACAATATCGAGTCCTTCAAGCCCTAGATAACTTGCTGCAATCTCAGTCCACAGGAGGTACCACACACATGCTACTGCATCATCAGTAGGAGTTTGGAGTCATTTGAGAATTCATGCAAGCCTATTTCCTTCCAGAAGTGCATAGAGACATAATTAGATATTTGCATGTGACATCAGACCATTATGTATGTTTTTCAGTTAAAAGAAGATAGTTTTTAATTCTTTTGAGTATGAGTCATATTAATGATGTTTTGTAGCTGTGCTGTGTTATAAAGTTGAAAATATGCAATCTTTGTCTTCAAAAACCTTACAATTTCATGTTATGATCAAGTAAGTAAATTAATTTTTATTACTGGATAAAATTAAATAAGACAAATAAGTGTATTGAACATGTTATCGAATCAGAATAGATGAGTAACTGCTGAAGTATATGTAAAAATTAATAATGAGCCTTATAAAAATATTGGTTATTGAATTATACTGTTGAGCGAAACAGCAGGTTAGGTAATCTGGAATGCAGAACACAATATTTAAAAAGAATTAATATATGTCTGAGTGAGTACTTAACAAAATAAACAGAGTCCACAACAAAAAGGCACACTGGTTATTAAGTGATCAGATAATATGATTTGTATCTTCTCTTGAATGATGTGCATTTTAATTGTATAAAATATGTACTATTACACATATATGAAATAATATTAGAATTTTTTTCATAAATACCAAATTAAGAGAAATGATAGACCCCTACATTCAGAACTGACAAAAACATCCCTGAATTGTATTTAAAAGTATGAGGGAGAAGGTGTGTAAGACGGCAGACAAGAGGGAAATGGGTGGTGTTGGAGTGAACAGAAAGAGTAGAAGTTCAGCAGATTAGACAAAGGGCAGTGGAGGTAAAGGAGGGGAGATAGTAAAAGGAAAGACTAAGGAATGAATCTGACATAATTTTTCTATGTACATTTATGAAAACAATACAGTGAATCCTACCATCATGTACATCGGTAAAAATGGGATCCTAACTAGAAAAAGATATATTGCATGCTTATATAATTATATCAAAATAGATTCTGCTGTCACGTATAATTGAAAAGAACCAATAAATAAATAAAAATTTTAAAAAGTATGGGGGTGGTAAGAAAATGCCATCCCAAAACATCCACTTTGGTATGAAAATTATTTTGAATTGAAGGCAATTGAGAAGCAAGAGACACAGGAGCAACTCAATAAAAGCATGGTATAAATTTCCCTTGATAAAATTGGCGTGAATTTCTTTGTGTAAATAAGTTCCTTTCTCCCTTAGGAGGACGAGAACAAGCTAACTACATAGCCCTAGGTACCACACATTTTCTAATCATCTTTCCACAATTTAGAAGCCCCAATTCCAGACCCCCTTTTCCTTCGTCAATTCTTTGAAAAGATTGACTTTCTTTTACTATCTTCTTTGCTTATCAATTTATTATCCCTTTAGTTTCTCAATTCTTTTCTGTGAAGCCTTTATGCATGTAAAAATATTAAATAAAATAAAATTAAAATAAATTGATTTAAATAAAATAAAATTAAATGAAGAAAAATGCTTTTTCTTTTTTTTAATTTATTTTTATTGTAAACAAATGGGATACATGTAGTTTCTGAAAAATGCTTTTTCTATTTTGTCTTTTGAAAGTTTGAAGCTTCCAACTATAGAACTAAGAGGTTACATCAAAAATTTTTTCTTCCCTAACCTGCACCATAAAAAAAAATTCACTAATGATGTACCACAGACCTATATGCTATACAAATAATATTAAAACTTCCAGCAGATAACATGGAAGAACATTTTGTTAGGTAAAATTTCCTAGATATTGTATCAAAAACATTGTTTATAAAAATAATAAATTCAGTCTTCTCAATATTTGAAAGATCTGATCTCAGAAAACTTAGTCAAAAGAACCAAACAACAAACTGCAGACTGTGAAAAGACATTTGTAAAGCACATATCTTGTATAGGTTTTTATGTATATTATATAAAGTACTCCTAAGAACCAAAAGTTAAAAAATAATAAAAACTCATTTTAAACAATGGAGAAAGATTTGAATAGACAAGTTATCAAAGATGTACTGTGGCGATTAAGCTCAGAGAAAGATAGCATTATTGGTTGTTAGTGAAATGAAAATTAAAACCACAAAGATCTACTTTCCACACCTATTGTAATGAACAACAAAACAAAACAATAGAAGACCCACCAGATGCTGTGGAGAATCTAACCCAGCTAAACCTCCTGTGTATTGCTGGTAGGAATAGAGCATGATGTGAACACTTTATTTTATTTATTTTTATTTTTGTGTGGTGTTGAGGATTGAACCCAGTGCCTCACATGTACTGGGTGAACATTCTACCACTGAGTCACAATTCCAGTTCATGTGAACACTTTGAAAAACATTTTGACACTTTTTTATAAAGTTAAATATACACTTAGTATATGATACAATTCTACTCCTAAGTATTTACTCAAGATAAATAAATCCTAGAATGTCCATGTTTATAGCAGTTTTACTAACAGTTACCAAAAATTAATCCACAATTCCCTTTATTGGCAAAAGACCGAAAAAAAGAAAAAAAAAAAAAAAAAAAAAGAAAAGAAAAGAAAGAAAGAAAAAAAAAGGAATGCTACTTAGCAATAAAAGTAATGTTTTACTCATACAAGAAGAAACATGAGTGAACCTCTGTTGAAAGTGCTAAGTGAAATAGCCAGACATAAAAGATGACTCACTGTATGATTCAATTCATAGGATTCCATAACAGGCACAACTGCAGAGACAGAAGACAGACCAGTGCTTCCTGTTAAAGGAAGAATCATTTCAATTCTTATGAAAGGGTAAGGAAGACTTCAGTCAAAGTTATTGCCTAGATGTTAGGACTGTCATGGCAGGGAGAGTGAGTGGACACAATTCCAAATACAATAAGAATATAAGGGTTTATAGTTAAGGAGAAGGCTTTTGGTATTGGTGGTATTGAGGTGTTGGTAGTGATGGTTTTGAGGTGTTGGGGATGGAAAATTATTGAAAGAAGTCATGAAGGGATCAGAAACTCTTGTTAAACTGACATATCAGGATTCTTGAGGCAGATGAGGGTGATCAGATATCAAGGGGAAGATGATTCTCTCAAAATGGCTTAGCAGGATTCTTTCTAAAAAGGAAAACAATCTGTATTCCCTATACTCACATGATGTATTTTTATACCAAATGTATGGCTTTTCCACACCAAGCAGACACCAACTGAGTTATATCATTTAAACACTAACTTACTGGAGCTAGCACTGATCCCAAAGGACAGTTCCACAAGGTTGCTCCCCAGCACTTTCTTCATATGCCAAGGGCAAATGCAGGTCCCCAGGTTATACACACTTTTGTTCAACTTGCCCACAAATTGGTTCCCATGACCCCTTTCTCAGGGTCAAAATTGTGGTAATGGATCACAAAACTTAGAAAAAAATTTACTTACATATCGATTTATTAAACAAATTATAAAGGGTACAGATGAACAATCACAGAAAGAGATACATAGGATGAAGCCCAGAAGAATTCCAAGCATAGGAATTTCTTTACCATAGAGCTGGGGTGCCTGACACTCCTGGATATGTTTGTGCTTGCCAAACCTGTTCTCTGAACGCAGGGATTTTTTTTGGAGTTTTCATTTAATAGGCATCATAGGTTACTAATTCAATCTTTAGCTCTTCTTACATTCCAAGAGGATGGGGAGGCGAAAGTACCAAGGGGTCTGAAAGTACCAAGTTTTTAATTATGGTTTGGTCTTTCTGATGACCATCTTTCATCCAGGAACCCACCAAGAGTCATTTCATCAGGCTACAGGATGTTCTATTCACCCAGGAAATTCCAAGAGTTTTAGAAACCAGGAAACACACACACATTCATCTTATTATTTTGCACTTACTTAAAATGAATTCTGCAAGAAAAAAAATGAAAGTCAAGGGTAAAAGACTGATTAAGAGGGCTAGAGGAGCTTGACTAAAGAGAGTCTGTGTCCTTATCAAGTCCTAAGAGTGAGGGCACTTGTTGACTTTAGAGGGGCACAAGAGAATACTTAAGGGATGGAAAATATTTCAGGCAGTGCCTGCACATCTCTATACTTATTAATATCCATAGACTTGTAAATTAATGTAGGTATAGTCTGTTTAATATAGATAGCTCAATAAAATATGTAAAACCAGAATAATTAAATACATAATATATAAATTTGTTAGTGCCTCCAAAGTACTACACAGAAAGGACGACTTTGTGGCAGAGTAAGCAGATGATTAATTTGTGATTTGTGAATGCCAAAATATGGTCAGCGACTAGAAGGAAAAAAAAGGCAGATGTTTTCTGAAAGAAACACTCACACCCAGTTTTAGACTGTTCAAGCTACCATAACAAACAAGCATAAAGTAAGTATCTTATAAACAGCAGGAACTTATATTTCATAGTACTGGAGGTTTAGAAGTCTAAGAGTGTGGCACCTACGCATTCAGTGTCTTATGAAGACTGACTTCCTGGCTCATATATGATTGTATTTTCTCTATATCCTCCCATGGTAGAAGGAACAAACTAGCTTTCTGTGGTTCCATTTATAGAAATACTAAACCCATTCCTAAGGGCTTTTTCTTCATGACAAATTACTTCCCACTTCCTAATGCCATTACCTTAGGGTAGTATATTTACATATGATTTGGGGGGAGGATATAAACATTCAATCCAATCCAGGAGTCTATCCATGCATGGGAACATGGGAATCATTTCTACCTTCTGTTCGATTTTGCTGCAAATCTAAAACTGCTCTAAAAAATAATAAAGCCTCTAAACAACAACAATAAACACTTAAAAGTAAATATTTGTGGTATAATGTAGTATAATTTGTGGTTGGATAACAATTTATATTAAATATTGTCAGGAGGATATTAAAAAATGCAATTGGAAAATGTATTAATTTTCTGAATCTCTTCTCTATCTGAATTTCTGTGATTCTCATTTAAGTATTTCAGTCAAAGTAATGGATAGGTGCTACTGGATGATCAAGCCTCTTCTGATGGGAATTATAGAATGAGAATTATGGCAAAGGGTATAAAATAAAAATTGGTAATATTCCATTGTATGTATACATCACATTTTCTTTATTCATCCATCTGACCATGGACATTCAGATTGTTCCACATTTTGGCTACCATGCTGCAGTGTATGTGAGTCAGCTGACACCTCTTGGAGATACCAATTTCAATTCTTTTAGATAAATACTCAGAGGTAAAGTTTGCTGGATCACATAATAGCTCAATTGATTAACATTTTGAGCACATTTCCTGTGTTGGTTGGAAAATGCTATGTAAGCTGGTAAGGAAGAGGTAAATATTTTGAATTCATTAAGGATAAGGATAATGTTATCCTATCTCCTAACAGGAGATTGCAAAAACCATCTTTTTATTAGGAGGAAGGTATAAGAAAAATATATGTCTTTTACCTTGCATTTTTTGGACTTTTTGTTTTTCTGATGTTTGCTTGCTTTTAATGTTATAATAAACAACAAGCTATGGACTCTCGATAACTTATATCAGCAAAATTGGTTATTATAGTAACCAATACAGATTTGACACTTTAGAACTTAACTTTGAGTAATAAATATTCAATAATTGAATTTGGTTTATAAGTGATGAGTTTAAAATATTTACCTCAATTGCAAACAAACTATAATTCAACAGAGCACTATCAGAAGCTTTAATCTTATGACTCCTAAGCACAGTAATGATCGATCATTTATTATCAAACTTGTGACCTTTTTGTATCAAACAAACCCTTTTCAGTGTAAACAGGTATTGATAATAATCTACCTTCTTAATGAATATTCACAGAGTCATGCCATTCCTGACAACTAACTTTCAATTGTGGCATAGTTGTGAATTTTTCTTCTGAAAGTCTATTTTTTTCTTGCATCTCTTCATTACAGTTTGCTAAATGGTACTCTCTGCATATCACCTTTCTCTATTTTCAGTAATACATGCAATACAGACATACACACAAATTCACACAAATTTAAGAAAAAAATCCAGTTATTTGTGGTCAATAAGAGTACATGTAATTTATCTAGCACAGCACTTAGTATTTTAATAATGATGTTTCTATCTTAACAAAAATTCATATGAAAAGTTCCTAAAATCATTGTTATCCTTAAAGAGAACCCATAGGAGATTATTCTTCCAAGAACTCACTAACTTCTATTTATATTTCCCCAGAATCTTTCTTATAATTCACCAGTTATTCCAGATAACTTAGTGACCTATAAATGGATATCAATTGTCAAAAATGAAACTTTTTTCCCTTGGGGTATTGCAAACACCTAGAAATATAGTGCATGCCCATTTCAAAATAGTTTATTTAATATGAATTTAACATTACATTGTATCCTTTATGCAGTTATCTTAAATATGAATATTAATGCTCATATATTAGATTGAACTTGTTAACAATCCTTAGTGATTAAAAATAATAACATAATTTCCAAATTCAGTTAAAACCAAAAGATGTTTAAATTATTTAATTCATCTTACTGTATGATAGAGAGCACTATCAATCAAAAAGAATAATTTTTCACTTAGTTGAAAAGCTACTATTAGTCTCCAAATTCTGATTCTCAGCCTATTTTCTTTAAACTTTACTTGTCAAGTACGTTCATATGTATTTTCAGAAAAAAATTTCTTAGTATACCAGAATGCTGTTATTAAACTAAATTTATAAGTAAGAAACTTGAGATTTGAATAACTGTGATTTTTATTAGGGTCAAACAGATAGCACTGATGAAGCTGTTCCACCTCAGATACACTTCTGAGACTTTTTTATTCTTAAAAATTAATATGTTCATTTTTTGTGAGCTTTCTTGAATGATTTTCCCTCAACTTTGTCTCTGCATCATTTTGAATTAGGTTCAGACTTTGATTGTGAAGGAAAAAAACTTTTCCTCTCCTCTCATAGACTCTCTACTTATGGACCTGCAAGTTGAACTGACAAAATACAGATTAATGGGGAAAAGGCATATATATTTTAGAAATATTTACAAGTACAGGAGTTTATATAAAAGAAAAAATGCAAAGAAGTAGTTAGATTCAGGGGTTCATAAATCTTTTTAACAAAGGAAAGAGTTTAGACTTCAAGGTATGATAAATTGTGAGAAAATGACTAGGATATACATGAGAAAACTAATGGAAAATAAGGGCTATTTTAATAAAGTCTATTTATATAGAATTAGTTATCTTTTTTTGAACATCTGGCAACTCATTGTTTATTATATATGAAAAAAGGAGAACATTGTATCTCAAGAAAAACAGAACAATAAAAATTTTCATATTTTTCTGGAATTAAACAGCATTGCTTAAATTAGTAGAATTTAATAATATCTTTCTTAAATGTAAAAAATTATGTACATTGTAACTAAAAAATACAGATGAGTTAAGGAAAAAGATATTATTCTGCATAAACAAGTCATCACTGTGACTGTTCACACTTTTTCTACAGAATTTCCTATTATCTTTGAGATTATACTGTATAAATTTTTAAGTCTTTTTTCTTTCTTTCTTTTTTTTTTTTTTTGTGGTGCTGGGAATTTGAACCCAAGGCCTTGTGCTTGCAAGGCAAGCACTCTACCAACTGAGCTATATCCCCAGCCCTTAAGTCTTTAAGCATGATATTAATATACAAATATTCTGATATGAAAAGTTCTGTAGTTTATTATTGATTATAATTAACATCAGTTATTGACTTCATAATATTCTATATCTGATGATGACACATAATGGGGGGTGGGAGGGAGGCAAGAATAAAGGAAGGAGGGACTATACAGAGGGAAAAGAGGGATGGGAGGGGTGGGGGGAAGGAAAAATAACAGAATGAATCAAACACCATTACCCTATGTAAATGTATGATTACACAAATGGTATGCCTCTACTTCGTGTACAGAGAAACAAGATGTATCCCATTTGTTTACAATAAAAATAAATTTAAAAAGAATATATCCCAATGAAATCATATAATACACAGTCTTATGCATACAAAAAAAAGATGCTATTTAAGAATTAGTTATCTTGATGTTGACTCCCCATCTTTGAGGATAAGAGTTGCTCTTCTCTCCCTGGTTCTGAAAGAACACTTTCTCCAAAGGGAAATTTATGCTCTGCACCTACACAAGTAAGGAAAGGAAACTCCCTACATCTATTGATTCTCAGTATCCTTCAACTCAACATAATTCTATTGCTACAGTGCTTTATTTTGGGGTTGCATGCTGTTATGGTTTAGACATTAGGTATCCCTCAAAAGCTCGTGTGTAAGAAAATGCAAGAAGGTTTAGAGGAGAAATAATTGGGTTTTGAGAGCTTTAACCCAATCAGTGAATTAATTCCCTGAAGGGATTAACTGAGTAGAAACAGAAGGCAGATAGGATGTGACTGGAGGAGGTGGGTCATTGGCACTGTGCCTTTGGGGTATTTATTTTGGATCTGGCAAGTGAAGTGTCTCTCTCTCTCTGCTTTCTGAATCATGTGCGCTGTTTCCTTCTGCAATACCCTTCTGCCATGATGTTCTGCCTTACCTGAAACCCTGAGGAATGCAGCTGGCTGTCTAAGGATTGAGACCTCTGAAAGAATGAACCTCCAAATAAACTTTTCCTTGTCTATGATTGTTATGGTTAGGTCTTTTAGTTACAGCAGTGAAAAGGCTGACTAAAACACATGCTATGGATCCTCTTAATATAATATGAAACACAAAGTAGCAGTGGCTTAAATACATAAACTTTGTTATATATTTACTGCATGGATTTTATTGTGCCTCAGTTACCAAAGACCCAAGCTCTCTTCAAACCTCCACTTTCCACAGTGCCTTCCCACTGAAGGTCATTCAAGGATCCAAGATGGTGTTCAGAACATCAGTCTGCACACCTGCTTTACAACAATAATAAACAACAATAATGATAAATAAAGGCATTAGCAAGAAAGGAGGGAAAGGCAAAAGGTCCATTCCAGCTAGCTGTATTCCATTAAACAGCACACCTTGAAGTCTCACCCAATAATTTCAATTCATATATTAAAAAAAGTTAATATGTTGTTAAACATAGGTAGATATGAGAGGAATTGGAAAATAGTCTTTTAGCTGGAGGCCTTGCTCCTCTGAATAAAAGTGAGGGTCAGTTACCAAAAAGAAGGGAAGGCAGATTTCAACTCTCATGGATAATTTCTATTTGCCTTGCATTTTACTCCCTATCATTGTCTCACCCTGCATCCCCTCCTCTTGCATACACAAATTCCATTACCAGGACATACTCATGTTAGACTAGATTTGGCCAGTAGGAGAAACCAAAATATCAAAGAACACTAGTAATAACTGTCTGGACATTTATTTTCCATGCTCCCTTCTTGTCAGTCTGGAAATTATAGACTTCTGCATTCAAACTTTGAAGACCTTTGCTTCTACAGGGATGCCTGTTTTTATGGCTGCAGTTGTCTGTAGGCCTAGAAGTGATGTGGGGGCTCTGCTGTGTCAGTCCTGAAGTGCTCTATCAACCTGAGCCTCAACCACACTTTAATGAATAGTCCTGTATTAGTTAGCTAGGATTGTGAACTCCAGAAATTTATTTTCTTACAATTTGGGAGCTTGAAAATCTAAGATTAAGGTGGTAGTAGAGTTAGTTTATTCTGAAGTCTTGCAGACTCTGTCCTTGTCTTGCAGATGGCCATCTTCTCCCTGTGTTTTCACATAGTCTTCCCTTTGTAACCATCTGTGACCGAATTTCCTTTTCTTATGTGGACACTAGTTATATTTTATTAGGGTTTATTTTAACAACCTCATTTTAACCTAATTACCTCTTTTAAGACCTTGTATCTAAATACAGTCATATTCTGATGTGCTAGATGATAGAATTTCAACACATGAATCTTCTGTATTTGGGGGCACACAATCCAGTCCATAACAAGCCACTTTAATTTTGTTTTTTTCAGTTATTCCTTGTGAGTCTTCCATTTTTTCCTGCTGGAATGCTGACTACAGATAGAGTAGTCTCTATAAAAGTATTTCTCCAATTTTAATGTGCATACAAATTGCTTGGGAATCTAAACAATAATTTATTATGGTTCAGTACAGATAAGACATATCCATCTTCTGTATGCTTCCAAATGATGCCATTGTAATGTACCACATCTTGAGCTACAGAATTCTATGCTATTTTTAAATTTCCTAGATGCTCCCAGAAGTAGCTGTTCCACTCAGCCCTTTCTTACCTTGAACTTATCTGGTTGAGGACAATTGACATTTGCTATTTTTCGTTCTTTTTAAACATTTTGACATGAAGTTTCACATAATGGAATAGTGTGGCCTAACTTAATGGCAGAGTGGCTTCTGGTTATCATTGTGGGTCAACACAGAACAGATTATATTTAGATATTAATATCTTCCCAGAATAACTTTTTAATGAGTTCTCAATTCAAATCTTCAAAGTTGTTTGGAGGATATGCACTCTAAGTTGCAACATTATAAAATGTTGAAGAATTAAACACATGGTTGTTTCTTGGACTTTTCGTTTATAATTGCTCATTAGCATAAAAATTAAATTAATTCAATTTGACTTTAAATTGATTATCAGTTAGTTTTCTGGTGAGATAGGCTTTACTGATTTATTTGGAAGCTAGTCTCCTTTTTCCCCTTAGATAATGCTATAAAAGAGGAAAGCTGGTCTGCATGTTAAATTTATATATATCAGAGTAGGTTCTTTATACCTATTACCTTAAACAATTAACAAATATTAATGGGGATCAATTGAACAAATGGAGGGAAATAGGGGACTGATTTGTAGTAAAACTGAGCATGATATATTTACAACATAGCTAAAAATACATACATGCTGCATCTAGCAACATTGTCGAGGATATGAAGGGTTTTTCAGGGGAGTTTATATTTGAAGGTGAAAAACACGAAGTCATTAGTGCTTCAGGTTTTAGGCACCTACTTCCTGTTGGAGCCCATTTCCAAGACTCCTCCAGCTTGTACTAAAATACAGATAGAAAAAAGGAGAAATATGATGAATCTGGCTTTCACTATGTTCCAGCACAATGCAGGAACAGCATCCCCTACTTGCTTTAGTTGAGGAAGAGTGATTGTTTATGAATGATCATGAGAGTCATCATCACAGTGTTTGCTAGTGTGCCCATTATTTATTTACCCTTTAGACTCCTGACTGCAACTCCTGCTACTTGTCACAAGTTTGATGAATTCCATATTGACATCATTTCAAATTTTTACTACCACTGTTTTGGACAAATGAAACAGCACAATTATTGGAAAATTCATTATTGCTTTAGGCTCCAAATCTATGAAGAAAAGTATGATGAATGAAAAACAAGATAAAAGATAGAGTTGCAGGGTAAGATCACTATGCAAGTATGGTTATGCACCAATTAATGACAAGATATAGTCTGAGAAGAGTATTTTTAGGCAATTTTATTGTTGGACAAGCATAGTTCACTCATAAACCTAGATGATTAGGTCAACAGCATGATGTGGCCCATTGATGCAATCAAGAAACAGTAAATATGAGGCATGTGAGGTTGCTGCAGACTTAACATAACATGTTCTTTTACAAATAACTTTTCATTTTTAACAGGTAGAAGGAGTATAATCTAAAACAATAATAAAAAGTGTTGTATAGTAAATACTGAACCAGCAATATAGTCTTTTATTATCATGATCAAGTGTTATACTCTGTACATATCTCTGTTATATGAAACTGGTGGCAAAGCAGGTTATATATAGCAACACCACAAACAGATTAGTGCTGTATTACACTGTGACAATAGCACGCCACTAGGCAACAGGAATTTTTGAGCACTTACATAAGCTTATGGAACCACCACCATGAATTATATCATTAAACTGAGTAAAATGAAAACAGCTATATTAACAAGATTCTATCCAGGTATCAAGCTCCACTTTTATATAGGAACATATTTTGAACACTATTGAGGAAAAACCTACTCTCATGAGTTCCCCAGAGTATGGCACCATGTAACAGGGTGAATAGCATTTCTGTCTGTCCCAAGGAAATTATTCAAAGAACATGCACTGATTTGCAAAATTGATTTACAAAAATACTTCAATATAGCATATTTGTTATAATTCCCCTGTGTGGATTATAGAAATATTGTTATTGTTCTGTAAAATGAATTTAACAAAGGGATAACACAAAGATTTTAAAACTTCAGTGATCTGGTTTAACTAAAAGTTAAAATCTAAATGAGCCAGAGGAATAGATGTGGTACAGTTATTTCAGGCTGATATCTCATTACTGTGTACTAAAGATATGGTTTCATGGTTGCTGATGTTCTTCCAAATGAGAGAAGCAGCTGTTGTGAAAGTCACTGATGATACTGAGTCAAAATGTAATTTATAAACAAATTGGTAGTATTCTCATACTTGGGGAGGGCCATATCATTCCTACTACTTTTTATTCAGGATTAATTTATTGTGAAAGACAGTTCTTAGATGCTGAGGAAGAATATAACTACAACCACACCACATCTACATTTTACACTAAAGTAAATTTAATAGACATGATGAATTATTTGTTCCTCGGAATACAACAATTTACATTAAGCTAGTTTGCTTGAAGTCTGTGAAATTATTACATATATGCATTAAATATTATATGCACACCTTTAAGTAGGTTATGTTCAAAGAGAGAAATTACGTCTGACCACTTTGAAAAATAGTATCCCAATGATTTTACTTATCAGAAAGGAAGTTGTTTCTGCAACAGACAGAAGGTAGCCAATTGTGTTAGGATTAAGTTTAGACAGCCCATGGAAAACATTTGAATTCTTGCATATTTCATTTCAATTAGAAAGGCATACATCCTTCCTTTCACTTTTACTTATACTGTGCTAATATGTGTCATGTGTCTCAATATTCAGCTTCTTTTTAAAAAGTGTGTATTTTCACATTTCACTAGAAAGTTCGGAGATCCTAAAATAACTATTAAGCAAAATTATTTGGAGGAGCAGTAGTGAGATACTTTGAAGAGGATGCAAACATTTTTTTTTTTTTTGCTTACAGTTTCTTTGGAGAATTGCAGACCTACACAAACTAAGATTATTGAGGAAAAATGCACAATGTTTATGAGGGACATATGCAATCAAAATGATACTAAAATTGACATCATATTGATGTGCATTTGAGAAATGTGGACATTTATCAAACATAAACCTGATTGCTTAGCTAATTTCCTAAGTGAATATCAGTGCGGGATTTTACTAATGAGTAGAGCACCACAGAGTTACTCCCAGGGCATCATGGAAAACAGACAAAACAATTTTAACAGCTATGCCCAATATTACACAAGTAATGTAATAAGTAGATAAGTCCAAATGAAAACTTCCATACAAATGAATATAAAATGCTAAAATCAGTGATGTAATTTGATTCTTATAAAGTTAAAAATCAAAATCCAGATTATTTTTTAAAAAGAAAAGATTAAACTAAAATAGAATTGTGGATAAATTGACAATTGAAATGTAAATGAGAGCTCTTCCCTTAAAATACTAATTTTCATGGGCTGATCCTGCTTTCCCTTAGATATGAGTCCCATACATAGAAAAAGATAAGTATGCAATTTTAATGATTTAATTACAAAGAGTTCTAGAGTCTTTCTGTAAGAAAAACTGGATTAACATTATGAGAAAACAATTTTAGGGAAAATCTTTTAATATTTAAGAAATCACTGTCACATATCCCACAGAGCAAGTCAATGTACTTTAATTTGAAATTTTGAAAAGTTTTATTAAGGTGCTGACATAAAATGAATTATAGTATTTGAAGTTATATGAGCCCTTTTTAGACTCTTTGTGGTTATCTATGTAGACATCCATGCCTTCTGCAAGCATGCAGTTCTGCTCCTTCTCTTCTTATGTACATCCCTTTTATTTATTTTCCTTGCCTGAGTGCTAATCTGTCTTACTTACATGTCCAATATGATTCTCAGTCCTGGTGGGTAGAAAGGACATCTATGCCATCTTCCTGATCATAGGTCATCTCTCATCATTAAGTACGATGATCCCTATTGAATTTTGTAGATGTCATCTATTGGATTATTGGAAAAATTGTCCTTTATTTTGCTAGTGGAAATTTCGGTAACTATCAAATTGTAATAGTTATAAAAATTTTTAAAAAGTCATCAATAATCTGGGTGCAAAAACCAGGAATTTAAATTCATTTGAATCGAGGTGAAAAGGAAACATTGGAAGGTTAATGACAGTAATAACGAGAGAGTACTAAGTCATAATGATTTTCCCAATTATGAGGCAAAAATAATGTTGATAATCCTAGTAAATGCTAAGAAAACAAATAGAACTTGCTGGTTAACTATTGCAGTGTAGAAAAGTAATCTAAAAATGTGTGACACAAAAACAATTTTATTACTCTTGTGCATTCTATGAATCGAGAATTAGACAGGGATGAATGGGATCTGACTCATATGTCTGGGGTGTCAATTGGGAAGAACTGAACAGTAGCAAGCCTTGTTCATTATTGTTCTCTTGTTCAATCAGGGCATCTTTTGATGAGTGTTTAGGTCTTTGTATGGGGCTTCTTCAGCAAAATATTCTCAGTCTAGACAAACTTTTTGTAAGTACTTTACAAAAGGTGCAGTGTTCCCAGAGAGAAAACAGAGGCTGCATGATCACTGATGAATATGACCTCATTAAGGAAAACACATAATGAGGTATTCCCTCAGCACTACCTCCCCAGTACAAAGACAGTGGGTCTAGACTAAAACTATGGAAGACTGTACTACCATGTTTCAAGATGGTCACAGCTAAATAGCAAAAACTCCTAAAATTTAATAGTGTTTGCTGTGTCAGGTCCTGTTCTGGACATTTTCATATTTTAGTTTATCTAGCCCCCCTACCCTCTATGCCAGTGACACTAACAAGACCCCCATTTCTTGTATTAAGAGTTGAAGTAATTTGCCCAGAATCACACATTTAGTGACAGCTTGCAAATTAACCCAGTCATGAAGATTTGTCTCAGAGTCTTTGGCCAGAATCATTATATTATGCTGCCTCCAAGGCAGATGTGACCTGTAGAAGAGTATACAATAAAAATTAAATAAATAATGTGAAAGTAATTTCTCATATATTCATATGTCACATAAGAACAAATAGTTGTTTCTTGCTTTAAACATCTCTTAAAATTATTTCAAAAGCCCTCATGAATTTCCTTACAAATAATTCTTGTTGATTAAATTATTAGGTGAAAATTATAGCTCCATGATTTGTATCAGTTATAGGTTGATAAGATAATGTGAATTTCTTAGTGAAATAAATTATAAGCCAGACCAATTATTAGTACAGTTGAAACTTGTATATCAATTGATTGTTGCAATTTTGTATGAAAGCTGGGATAGAAATAATCTGAATGGGATAAAGAACAAACCAAGAGAAATGTGGTTGGACATTAGAGAATCCAGAGACTTGGAAAGATAATGGTAACAGAGCAAAAACTTTGAGATTGGACAGGTCTGTCTGAGTTTAAAATCTGACTCAGGTGTTTAATGAAATGTGTGAGGTGGTCATGTTATTTAACCTTAAAGACCAACTTTCCTCATCCACAAAAGTAGTATATATCTAAAACTAGGTATTTGTGAGGATTCACACAAAGTACATTTGTGAGGACTAACACAAAGAATGTGTAAAAATAACATTTCGAGTTTCTAGATGGTGGACTAAAGGGTGACTGCATTTCATGTTGCTCCAGGACTCAGGATTCAAGAAGAGGAGGTATGGAGAGACTCAGGACCAACTCAGGGCCACCGCATGAGTTTCTCCACTGGGCGGGGCTCCCCGGATGGGGTGGTAGTCTGTAATGTAGGGAACTATTTGGAGTAGAGTTGCCCAGAGAGACTCCTGCACTGGAGTGGTGAACCCAGACAACTGGGAGCATTGAAGAGGAGGGCCGCCCAGTGAGCGGCTTCCGTGCAGAGTGAGGGTCCCAGGCCCAGGTGGCAGGACTGGACCGCAGGCAGCTTCTTGGAGGAGGGCCATAGCAAGAGACTTCAGCCCAGGGTAAGGCTCCCTGGCCCAGGAGATAGGTCCAGACCCCAGGGAACTTCCCAGAGGTGGGCTTCCCAGCCGAGGCGGTAGTTTTGGACCAAAGGGAATTTCTCAGAGGAGAGCTGTCCAGCCAAACATCCCCACCAGGTAAGTCTTCCCTGCCGGGTGAAGCATTCCCACCAGGGCAGTAGAACCAGAGACACAGGCCCAGACCAGCCATGCCCCAGCCCACACAGTCTAGTTCCCCTTTGGCTGATCATTAGTCAACAAGTGGAGGTGCCTTTGCCCACTAGCAGGGAATATATCCCACCTGAAGACCTCTACCACTAGAGGAGCAGCTTCCTTGTGGATCACTACATTATCAAGTTCCTCTAAGACTTCAGGCTACTGAAGGCTAGGAGGTGAGTTATTGGAAATCCATAGGGACACAATAAGTCAATAGAGGAAATCTGCATTTTCTCAGAGTTTCACTACTAGAGGGGTAGATACCTGACTAATATGAGAAAACAAAGGTAAGAAAATTTCCGAAACAAACCTAGATGCTATATCAATAAAATCCATCAATAAAATCCAATGACAGCAGGGCAAAAGAAATGTCAGAAAGGGAGTTCAGAATGTACATAATTAAAATGATCAGAGAAGCAAACGAGATGAAAGAGCAATTGCAGACTTTGAATGATTGCACCACTCAACAGTTAAAAGAGCAAATGCGGGAGGCAAAAGATCATTTCAATAGAGTTAGAGATCCTGAAAAGAACAAACAGAGATCCTTGAAATGAAGGAAACAATAAACCAAATTAAAAACTCCATAGAAAGCATAACCAATAGGATAGAACACCTGGAAGACAGAACCTCAGACACTGAAGACAAAATAGTTCATCTTGAAAACAAAGTTGACCAAACAGAGAAGATGGTAAGAAATCATGAACAGAATCTACAGGAATTATGGGATATCATGAAAAGGCCAAATTTAAGAATTATTGGGATTGAGGAAGGCAGCGAGAAACAAACCAAAGGAATGAAAAATGCATTCAATGAAATAACATCAGAAAATTTCCCAAATCTGAAGAATGAAATGGAAAACCAAGTACAAGAGGCTTATAGGACTCCAAATATACAAAATTACAACAGACCTACACCAAGGCACATTATAAACATACAAAATAAAGACAGAATTTTAAAGGCCGCGAGATAAAAGAATCAAATTACATTCAGGGGGAAACCAATAGGGATATCAGCAGATTTTTCAAACCAGACCCTAAAAGCTAAAAGCGCCTGGAACAACATTTACCAAGTCCTGAAAGAAAACAGATGCCAACCAAGAATCTTATAACCACCAAAACTTACCTTTAGATTTGACGACGAAATAAAATCCTTCCATGATAAACAAAAGCTAAAAGACTTTACAAAAAATAAAATGGGCACTACAGAACATTCTAATCAAAATATTCCATGAGGAACAGATGAAAAACAACCAGATAAATCAGCAAAGGGAGGAGCTACCCTAAAGGAACAGCCAAATAAAGGAGAAATCAAGTCAGGTAAAAAAAAAAAAATGAGCCAAATGACTGGGAATACAAATCATATCTCAATAATAACCCTGAATGCTAATGGCCTGAATTCATCAATCAAAAGACATAGACTGGCAGATTGGATTAAAAAGAAAGGTCCAACAATTTGCTGCCTGCAAGAGACTCATCTAATAGAAAGATATACCCACAGACTAAAGGTGAAAGGTTGGGGAAAAACATACCATGCACGTGGACACAGCAAAAAAGCCAGAGTATCCATCCTCATATCAGATAATGTGGACTTCAAACCAAAACTAGTCAGAAGGGATAAAGAAGGACATTTCATACTGCTTAAGGGAAGCATAAATCAGCAAGACATAACAATCATAAATATCTATGCCGCAAACATTGGCTCATCCATTTATGTCAAACAGATCCTTCTCAATTCCAGGAATCAAATAGACCACAGCACAATAATACTAGGTGACTTTAACACATCTCTCTCCCCACTAGACAGATCTTCCACACAACAATTGAACAAAGAAACCATAGATCTCAATAACACAATCAATAATTTAGACTTAATGGACTTATATAGAACATACCATCCAACAGAGAGCAAATACACATTCTTCTCAGAAGCACATGGATCCTTCTCTAAAATAGACCATATGTTATGCCACAAAGCTACTGTTAGCAAATATAAGAAGATAGAGATACTACCTTGTATTCTATCAGATCATAATGGATTGAAATTAGAAATAAATGACAGAATAAAAAACAGAAACTACTCCAACACCTTCAGATTAAATAATACGCTATTGAATGATGAATGGATAACAGAAGATATCAGGAGGGAAATAAAAAAATTCTTAGAGGTAAACAAGAACAAAGATACATCATATCAAAATCTCTGGGACAATATAAAAGCAGTACTTAGAGGAAAATTTATTTCATGGAGCACATTCAATAAAAGAAGAAAAAAAATCAACAAATAAACGACCTAACACTACAGCTCAAAGCCCTAGAAAAAGAAGAACAGAGCAACACCAAAAGTAGTAGAAGACAGGAAATAGTAAAAATCAGAGCTGAAGTCAATGAAATTGAAACAAAAGAAATAATCGAAAAAAATTGACAAAATAAATATTTGGTTCTTTGAAAAAATAAACAAAATCGATAAATCCTTAGTTGCACTAACAAAGAGAAGGAGAGAGAAAACTCAAATTACTAATATTCAGAATGAACAAGGAAATATCACAACAGACACGATTGAAATAGAAAACATAATTAGAAGCTATTTTGAAAATCTATACTCCAACAAAAAAGAAAATCTTGAAGATATCAACAGGTTTCAAGAGACATATGAATTACCTAATCTGAACCAGGAGGACATACACGATTTAAATAGATCAGTTTCAAGTCATGAAATAGAAGAAGTCATCAAAAGCCTAGCAACAAAGAAAAGTCCGGGATCAGATAGGTTCTCAGCCGAGTTCTACAAAACCTTTAAATAAGAGCTCATTCCAATACTCCTCAAAGTATTCCATGAAATAGAAGAGGAGGGAACCCTCCCAAACTCATTCTATGAAGCCAATATCACCCTGATACCTAAACCAGACAGAGACACATCGAGGAAAGAAAATTTCAGACCAATATCCTTAATGAACATCGACGCAAAAATTCTCAACAAAATCTTAGCAAATCACATACAAAAATATATTAAAACGATAGTGCACCACAATCAAGTGGTTTTTATCCCAGGGATGCAAGGTTGGTTAAACATCAGGAAATCAATAAATGTCAGTCACCATATCAACAGACTTAAAATGAAGAATCAAATGATTATTTCGATAGATGCAGAAAAAGCATTTGATAAAATACAGCACCCCTTCATGCTCAAAAACTAGAAAAAATAGGGATGATGGGAACATTCCTTAACATTGTAAAGGCCATCTATGTTAAGCCCATGGCCAATATCATTCTAAATGGTGAAAAACTGAAAGCATTCCCCCTAAAAACTGGAACAAGGCAGGGATGCCCTCTTTCACCACTTCTATTCGACATTGTCCTTGAAACTCTAGCCATAGCAATTAGACAGACAAAGAAATTGAAGGGATAGGAATAGGAAAAGAAGAATTCAAACTATCCCTATTTGGTGATGACATGATTATATGTTTAGAGGAACCAAGAAATTCCACCAGAAAACATTTGGAACTCATAAGTGAATTCAGTAAAGAAGCAGGATGTAAGATCAATGCTCATAAATCTAATGCATTTTTATTCATAAGTGATGATTCTTCAGAAAGAGAAGTTAGGAAAACTACCCCATTCACAATAGCCTCGAAAAAATAAAATACTTGGGAATCAATCTCACAAAAGAGGTGAAAGACCTCTACGATGAGAACTACAGAACACTAAAGAAAGAAATTAAAGAAAACCTTAGGAGATGGAAAGATCTCCCATGTTCTTGGATAGGCAGAAATAATATTGTCAAATTGGCCATACTACCAAAAATGCTATACAGATTCAATGCAATTCCAATTAAAATCCCAATGACGTACCTTACAGAAACAGAGCAAGCAATTATGAAATTCATCTGGAAGAATAAGAAACCCAGAATAGCTAAAGCAATCCTTAGCAGAAAGAGCAAAACAGTGGGTATCACAATACCAGATCTTCAACTCTACTACAAAGCAATAGTAACAAAAACGGCATGGTATTGGTACCAAAATAGACAGGTAGATCAATGGTACAGAATAGAGGACATGGATACAAACCCAAATAAATACAATTTTCTAATACTAGACAAAGGGGCCAAAAACATGCAATGGAGAAAAGATAGCTTCTTCAACAAATGGTGCTGGGAAATCCATATGCAGCAGAATGAAACTAAACCCCTGTTTCTCTCCCTGCACAAAACTCAACTCATAATGGATCAAGGATCTTGGAATTAGACCAGAGACCCTGCATCTTATAGAAGAAAAAGTAGGTACAAATCTTGAAAATGTCAGCTTAGGACCAGACTTCCTTAACATGACTTCCATAGCACAGGAAATAAAAGCAAAAATCAATAGCTGGGATAGTTTCAAACTAAAAAGCTTTCTCTCAGCAAAGGAAACTATCAGCAATGTGAAGAGAGAGCCTACAGAGTGGGAGAAAATCTTTGCCTCTCATACTTCAGATAAAGCACTGATTTCCAGAATATATTAAGAACACAGAAAGATCTACACCAAGAATACAAATAACCCAATCAACAAATGGGCTATAGAAATGAACAGACACTTCACAGAAGAAGATCTACAAGCAATCAACAGATATATGAAAAAATGTTCAACATCTCTAGTAATAAGAGAAATGCAAATTAAAACTACTCTAAGATTCCATCTCACTCCAAGTAGAATGGTGATTATCAAGAATACAAGCAACAATAGGTGTTGGCAAGGATGTGAGGAAAAAGGTACACTCATACATTGCTGGTGAGGCTGCAAATTAGTATAGCCACTCTGGAAAGCAGTATGGAGATTCCTCAGAAATCTTGGAATGGAACCACTATTGACCCAGCTATCCCACTCCTTAGCCTATACCCAAAGGACTTAAAATCAGCATACTACAGAGATACAGCCACATCAATGTTCATAGCTGCTCAATTCACAATAGCCAGATTGTGGAACCAATCTAGATGCCCTTCAATAGATGAATTGATAAAGAAACTGTGGTATATATATACAATGGTATATTACTCAGCCACAAAGAAGAATAAAATTATGGCATTTGCAGGCAATTGAATGAAGTTGGAGAATATCATGCTAAGTGAGATAAGTCAATCTCAAAAAGCCAAAGGATGAATGATCTCACTCATAAGTGAATGATGATACATAATGGGGGCTGTGAGGAGGCAAGAATGGAGGAAGGAGAGACTGTATAGAGGGAAAAGAGGGGAGGGGTGTGGGGGAAGGAAAATATAACAGAATGAATCAAACACCATTACCCTATGTAAATGTATAATTACACAAATGGTATGCCTCTACTTCATGTACAAAAAGAGAAAGAAGTTGTACCCCATTTGTTTACAATAAAAAAAAATAATATTTCATTTCCAGGCATGGTGGTGCACCCTTATAATCCTGGTGTCTTGGGAGACTGAGGCAGGAGGATTGCAAGTTCAAAAAGCCAGCCTCAGCAACTCAGTGAGGCCCTTAGCAATTTAGCAAGACCCAGTTTCAAAATAAAAAATAGAAAGGGCTAGGGATGTGGCTCAGTGGCATAGCACCCCTGGGTTCAATTCCTGGCATAAAAATATCTTCTCATAAATATCTAACTTTATGGAGTAGACATCAAGTAAGTTGTAGTAATGACTCTCAAAGACTGATAGCCAATTTATTGGGAAAGAGAGAATCATAGATCTAATGAAGATATTACCAGTCAAGGGAATGGGGCAAGATAATGTGGTTCAAGAGTCAAGAAATTAGTGCAACTGTCTGATCACAACAGGTGGGGTGGTTGTGGGCATCTGTGTAATTTTGAGTGCCAATCTCTATAAATCTTTGTTAGAGGAAGATTGGAAATTGAACTTAACTAACAGCATGTGTATAGTCATAACTGTAGATAAAATAATAAAAACATTTATAAATTTATAAATTTGCATATATGTATTTGGTAATAAGAGTAGCTCATGTCTATTATTTCTCACTGTTTCCTAGGCACTTTTAAAGGATTTATTTGTACTACCTCATTCAAACATTTCCTTCCCAAAAAATTCATGACATAAATATGTATATAGTCCCAATTTAAAGCAATTGAGATATAAGAGAAGTAACTGTCTCAAGGTCAACTACCAATCATGACTGAGGCAATAGCAGAAACCCAGGACTTAAACCCTGAGTCCATTTTCTTGGTGACATCATCATTTCATTTCAAGAAAATTTTGGATATGAATATCTATCCTCAAACTCAGTTTATACCCACTTTATTCTCATGCAGTTACTTTCATTATTAGGTCACAAATGAAGAAGATGGATAAAATATTGCTTTTAAATTGTAACTTTAGGTATTCCTTACAATCAATTTATCTTAGTATTTAATGTGTGGTCTGAAAGACATTAACTTTCTCTTTTTAATTTCAATGAATGACTCTCTGTTCAGAAAAAAAAAAAAAAAAACCCCAGAGATTAACATTAGCAGAATGATATACTTGTTTGTCTGATTAAGTCCCATCATATATGGAAAAATACATTTTCACTGTTTGGCTTCTGTGAAGTTTATTGAGAGGTACCTAAAAGAATGCACAGTATTTGATACCCAATGGGCCTTTAAGAAACCGTTTTTTTTTTTTTTTTTCTTTACAACAGATTTTCCTTGATAAAAGCAACTTGATAAATTCAGAATTACAAAAAAATATTATCTTATAAATAAAATTATCTTAAATCCATGAAACTTTGAAGTGTATTTCTCTATTTCAAAGATATAATGTCTACATATCATAGAATTCAGTTAATGGTCAACCTCTTTCCCTGACCTAAGAGGAAACATACTAATAATTTAATTATATCTATACCTCCTCTTCCAATAATTTCTAACAGTTAGAAAAAACTTTGTTATTACATGAATTATGTCATGAATTGTACTTAAAATAACCAATCAATATTCTTCATGTGCATTCGTTACAGTTTGAAATATAGCCTTTCTAATGGCCACTAAAGAGGTATCATGCAATTCCACTCTTCATGATGAAATACCTGTGAAATATTCCATATGAATGATTAATTTCACTTATTTGCTTAAATTTTTATTTCTCTAATGAAATTGACATTCCATGCATTTCTTGAAATTCAAGGTCCATCCCTTATAATTGAATAATTCTATCACCTTAGTTAATTGAATGGTACTTATATAACTTTCAGTCATAAGGTACATTTTTACTTTCTAGCACTACCATATTATAAATTTATAGGGCTGTTTAAAAATTTTGTATTTTCCTCCAATTTAATTAGGTGGGTTGAGGCAGGAGGATCATAAATTTGAGGCCAGATGGGGCCAGCCTGTCTTAAAGAAAAACTAAGTAAAAGGGACTGGGAATGTAGCTTGGTGGTAGCACACCCCTGGGTTCAATCTCCAGTACTGTCAAAACAAAATTTGTAATTTCTAATAGAGTCTATATTCTTTACAGAAAAAGACTGTGTATTTTGCATAATTTTATCCAACAAAGTGTTATTCATGAAATAGGATCAAAAATGACTTTAAGGAAGTAATATTATAGTTTGAAATTACCCATAGTGATACACACAAATGCTTTATTGTATTACCTTAGTTTTCATCTTACTTCCCTGTTTTGACATTCCATTTAACTATTCTCACCTATCTTTGTCCTATGCTGTTCCTCTATTTCTTCATAATTTTATATAACAATAGGAGCAGGGCAGCTAACTCCTAGTACAATTGTCCCTCAGAAACTACTTAAGGAATACTGAATGCTCCATCAGAGTTAAAGTATCTCCATGCAGGTCTGTTGGAATGACTAAAATTCAGATTTTATTGGCCCATTCATGTCTGAGGGTGTGTTAAATACCAGGTTAAAAGCAACTTTACTAATAAAAAAGTTATTACACATTAAATAATTTTCAACCATTAGTGTTTTATTATAAATTAGGATATGTAATTAGCAAGCCAACAACCCAATGAGACTTTGAAAATATAGAACAAATTGGGAATGGCATTCAATAGTGAGAAATCAACAGGGCAATGTGCAGAGTATGGCTCATTCCAAATGGAGAAAGTGTAGACTTCAGTAGCACAATGGTGGGAAAATGGGAAATATAGGGTTTCTGGTTGGTCTTGATTAGGGTTCCACGCTAGAATCACAGGAGACTCTTAATAAAGCCATCTGACCTCCTCCTTATTAGGTGTGGATCTATTTTGGATAGTGCTAAGTAGTTCTGTCATTTCAGTACTTGTAATATACCTCTAGAGCTAGGAATCTTTGCTGGAAATTTCTATAAAGGAACAAAAGATGTTTAAGCAAAAAACTTTTTTACTTCTTGATTTTCCTCTAGAACCTGCCTTAGAGATGGGATTTCTTTTCCTCAAAATGCCTTATGATATATATATATGTAATTCAATATAGGCAAATATGTGGTATATATTTGCCAACATGGTTACAAAACAGAGATCATGTCATTTGAGACTAGCCTATGATATGCTTTAATAAACAACTTAATTTGTTAACTCTAGATGTATCAAAGGATGTTTTTCAAACCTTCTAGTTTATAATTTGTCTTACCTTGTCATTCTATTAATATTAATTGTATATCCTTAATAACTGAAAATAATAAATATCTGCCATTATTATTTTTTGTTTGTTTATTTATTCACTTTTTTTATATGAGGTTTGAACTCAGGGGTACTTTTACCACTGAGCTACATCTCCAGCCCTTTTTTATTTCATTTTGAAACCAGTCTTGCTAAATTGCTGTGTCTCACTAAGTTGCTGAATCTGGCCTTAAACTTGTAATCCTCCTGCCTCAGCTTCTGAATCACTAGTATTATAGTCATGTAACACTGTCTCTGGCTTGTTTATTATTTTTAATGAATACTCATACATGTTATTTTAGATTATACATGTAATATTCCATAGATAAAATACATTTTTAAGAAGTACTTTTAGAATTTTGTATCATGGATAATTTTGTTTTATTATGCTTTTCAATATTTAAATAATAAATAAGATCAAGGAAAGCATATGGAAAATACAATCTAGTGTTAACAAAATAAATTAATATGACTAATTTCATCTTGCCACAAGTAACAAAAGCAAAGCAATGTGCAATATATATGTTAAGTCAGGATATGAAAATATATGGTATGGCTTGAAAATTGGAAACAGAGAATTCAATACATCATAAATTCTCATTGCAGCCACATACATAAAGAGATATGGGAAATAGGCTGTGTATAAGGAATATGTGAAAAATAAAGATAACAGAGCTCTCTGTTCATCTGTTCCTCATCTGTATGACATTTCCTGGGCACACCTTAAAGGTAGAATATTAATGAATTCATGAATAAATTTATCAAGATAATTTGACCATGGAGAGTGCTTATTTATTTTAGAAGCTTCTTTTTCCCAACAAATTTTGGACTCACATAAGCATAAGTAGTATGGTAACTCAAGAGAGAATTCCTCAGTCCAGATGCATGACTTTATTTGAAAAAGTATCCTCTGTGAAATGCTACTGCCACTTTGTTATTTTATTTCAAATAACAGCATTAGAACAGCTCCCTTAGGTCTGATCTTAAGTTGGCTTTCACACAGTGGGTGTCTTTTAAAGGCACATAATTAATTTAATGTTTTCTATTAATTCTCCTCCATTTTTCTTTGAAGTGTAACTGACCTATCTTCATGAATTTCAAATATTCTAACACAGTGTTGTTCAGTATAAATGTAATGCTACTACACAAACTTCTAATTTTTCTAGTAATACAAGGAAATAAGCAAAATAATCAAGAAAAATCACTTTAAAGAATATATTTATTTTAATCATTTAGCCAAATTATTATCATTTCAGTATGCAACCAATATAAAATTATTAATAGAAACTTACATTCTATGTTTCATATTAGTTCTGCAAAATCCAGTATGCAGTGTCCACTTAAGAGCACATCAAAGGGTGGGGGGGCAAGGGAAGAATGGAGGAACTTTGGATAGGGCGGAGGGGAGGGAGAGGAGTGGAGGGGGAATGGGGATGGAAAAGATGGTGGAATGAGATAGACATTATTAGCCTATGTACATGTATGATTACATGAATGGTGTGACTCTGCATGGTGTACAACCAGAGAAATGAAGAGCTGTGCTCCATTTGTGTACAATAAGTCTAAGTGCATTCTGCTGTCATGTATAACTAATTAGAACAAATAAAAACAAAGAGCATATCATAGGTCAGACTAGTTGCTTTCAAAGGCTAAGTAGCCATGTAAAGATAGAAAGAGCCCACACCTGTGTAAATAGGAGGCTCTTCCCAAACTGCCCTCAGCCCCTCATAAAAGCCGCAAAGAATTTTCGTCTCTTATCTTATCTGTAAAGGCCAGGTGGCTGACCCTAAAGCAAACTTTGCTGGCACAAAAGCAAACTTAAAGATAATGACAACCCTCCTCTTGGAGGTCAGGGTGACCCAGAACTTAAAATAACATGCTTTGTATACAATTTTATATGTTAGCCAGTCAAAAAGAGCACTGTAAAACTGCTTGCCTTTCATTATAAAAACCCTGCTAAGGGGCTGGGGTCATGGCTCAGTGGTAGAGCACTTGCCTAGCATGTGTGAGGCACTGAGTTCGATTCTCAGCACCGCATATAAGCAAATAAATAAAAATAAATAAAGGTCCATCAACAACTAAAAAGTCTTTAAAAAAAAAAAAAAAAAAAAAAAAAAAAAACCCTGCTAAACATGGGCTCGGGGCCTCTTAGCGTCACTGGTTACCGAGTGCGTAGAGGACCAGGCTTGAGCTTGCTAATAAATGGCTCTTTGTTGCTTGCATGCCACATGGGGCTAGGTGGTTCCACATTCACTACAGTTTTAACCTCCTTAATGTCCACTATGTAAATAAGAAACAGAAAATCACAAAGTTAAGACTGCAAATTATTGTTACATAACAAGCAATAAGTTCATCCTGTTTTCTTCGGAGCATCTGATAAAAGTTTCGTTTTTTTTTTTTTTTTTTTATGTGTGGCTTCCTTTGGATTGATATAACCATTATCATGAAATACTTCAGTGTGGATTGCTCAATTAAAAATTAGATGCATAGATGCATAGATAATTAGCCATTGGCTATATGCCAACTAACATATTAAGGTATAGAATGTATACTTGCAAATAATGTTTAAGATAATTTTCAACATAATTAACACAATGTTTAGAACGGTAATGTGGAATTATATGAGCTCTATGCTGACAGTGATGACGACCATAGTTACAATGATTATGCTTTGTAAACAATGAATTGCTGTGCTCTCTAATAAAAGATGCAATATCCATGGAATGTGATCCTAATAATCACCACATTTCTCACTTACATATGAGTATCTCTAGTTGGCCTAGACAAATCATATGGTAGTTTAGCTGAAATAATGGAATTAAAATGATTGTCTGAAACCATCACATTCTCACTCTTTGTAGTTTCCTAGTAAGTCATTCTGTCCAACTCATGTTAACATATATTGTATATTGCTATCACTTTGACGAGTAAAGATTATGTCATTAATAAGAACACCTTCATATTATGCATATTGCTTCATATACTGCTATTCACATCTCAAGGGCTTGAATACTGTCATACATTACACATTCATGTGACAATACTGAACAATCATACATCTATGCTAAAATTTTTCCTAAGTATGTTACATTACATACAATGGTTTTCTTTCTGTCTGTGTGGAGAAATGAGTCATCAACAAAATGGCCAGATATTATCCTAGGAGAACAAAGTAATTTACATCTTAGCTGTAGGCTACAGATTAAAAATAGACATCTTGGATGTAACCAGGATGTAACCAAAGACCATGTAATAACATTCACCTAAAGATGTTTTGTTCTAGTACTTCTGGAGAAGTTATCAACATATTTTGTGGAAAGAAATTTGTTGAGATCCCAAAAGCAATATAATTTTTATTGGCATATCTAGGAGAAAAATGATTAATTATTAAAAAATAATTAATTGTATTCAACTTATAGTTAAGAAATTGTTCTTAAATGAGAATTGTTACACTTCAAAATATGGTTATTACTATTACCCCATATAGATGTAAAAGCTACATGTTCAGCCATGACTTAGAAAAGCTTTTAGAATTTTATTTCTCATATTTGTAATAGCAATAATATTAAAAATCATGACAATGATTTCAAATTACTATGAGAGAGTGTGTACTTACTGATAAGGACATTGACTAGAACATTTAATTCTAAATTATAGTCCTAGCCATTATGACACTTAGTCCCTGAACGTAGATTTTTAATGTTTCCTACTACAAGTCAAACCATACTCTTGGAATGGTGATATAAAAATAGCAGAATACAGTTTGTACTCTTACAAAATTAATAGAAAAACATACCCAAAGACAACAGTAATACAATTCATTGAACAGAGTATTGTTTTTGAGCCCTTACTACAAAATGAATGACAACCTTTTTGTTCATACACGTTATCTTATTAATCCTAAAAATAACCTCTAAGATAGATACTATCTCTATTGTACAGAAGGAAACTAAAGTTTTCAGAAATATTAAGTATGTTTCCAAAAAGCAAGCACATGATAAAATTATGACTTAAGTCCAGATTTGTTTCATCTTCAAGTTTTTATTTCTAATAACACAGGGAAAAAAATCTCTGAGAGTGTCTAAATGTAAAAAGTGTTTATGATAATGACATTTGTTAAATCCTCTAAGAATGCCATGGAGTAGGTGACAAATTTTGCCCTTTTAGGAAATACTGTAATGATATGTAAAATGAGTTGAATCTTACATGCTGTATAGATATTTCCTGGGGGAAAAAGGGATGACAGGTCATTTAAAAGAGCCATGCTTAGTCACACAGAAGCTTGTTTAGGCATGGGAATGATTCGGCTGTGACTCACAGGTGAGGTGTACAAGAAAACAACTCTGATGGCAGTAACTGGACTAGGACAGTGAGACAGAGGCATTTGCTACGCACCTAGTTGGGAAGAAATGATTGTATAGTAGACTAAGTCACTGTTGGTGGGAATGGAGAGAAAGAGAACATGTGAGAAATCATGAAGTATGTGGATGACAAAGTGAATTTCATTTTGGACATGTTGCTTTTTAGGTTGCTTCAAAACATTCCAGCCAAAATGTACTGGAACTAGATATATAAATAGAGAAATGAATGTCAAGATGACGATAGGAATTGGAAATCTGATTTGGGAGCTATGAACATGCAGGATTGATTGCAATGGCTCATAGATGTAATAAGAAGTGATAAAGATGCCTAAATTATTATTTATGTTATGAATAAACTCAGTAAAAATGTATTGTTTTAACTTCAAGAGCTGAAGGCACATTAAAAGGGAGACATAAAATGAGATAGAGATTCATATTCTACTTGTAAATATAGGAAATTAAGATGTAGGAGAAAAGAAACATACATTAGCACATCCCTTAAAATAAGTGAATAAGTATTACCAATTTATAAAAATAATGTATGTAAATACAAATTCTTCTAGAATATTGAAAATAGATTTTAAGTGAAAAGTTCTCAATTGTTTTGCATATGAATTTCAAGAGATTTAAATATTCCAAAAATAAGGCACAGATGTAACCTACCTAAGAAATAGTAGGTCCCTATAAAGTACATGATCTTTACATTTTTATGTGCTATATAAACAAAACCAGTCACCAAACAATAATAATATGACCTTCCAAATAGTTTTTCTACAATGACAGAAAACAGACTTCCTCCATCTTACTTCTCCCCTAGGATATTATAATTGGGCATTTCCTGAATATGCATTTGTGCAACAAAGACTTAAAGTTTTCCATGAATCTAATGCCACAAGTAATGTCATCTGTTACTGGTTTCTATAGAATTACATATTCTATGTGTGTGGTTTTTGATTTTCTACCCAAGGTTATTGCTCCATTTTGGAGTTTGTAAAATTTTAGGAGAAAGTTTAAAATTTACTATCATCCCAATTCACCTCCCAACCTGTTTTAGCTACCAGTAGTTTTTTAAAGGTAGATTACTGCTTAGTTTTGACTTGATGTAAATATGATCTATAATACTGAGTCCCTTGCATAATTATGTCCTCCTTTGCTTTAATATGTTTTGCACAATTGTTCTGAAATGTAATAATTATGCAAGTGAATATATATCTAATAAAAATTAGACATCAGAAATCAGAGCTTTATAAACTACTTAAAGATAGAAAATTTAAATCAGATCTACAGGTATGAAAAGTTTGGGGCAGGAAATAGCATATATATAATGAGTGGTTCTGTGATTTATACCATTTGTACTTAATCAAATTGACTCTGGCTCATTGCAACTGATATTCTAAATATTTTAGTATATATGTAAATTCACATACTCATAACTCTTGTCAGATTTTTCCTGATTCCTTACACATTTCAAATGTAAAATTTTTTAAAAAGTGAAAAATTAGTGGCAATATATTAATATCATTTTCTACACTTGCAACATGAAGAAGCAAATACTTTCAGTGCAATAATTATAGTTTTAAAAATCAAGTATTTAATATTAATTTTCCACTAATATGAAAAAACTTGAATATCATTAAATATTAAATCTATATAGCAATTAAAACAAAGTTATGTGTTAGTTTTCCTTGTTTAGAGTCATATGTAATATAACAACAAAATTATGAATAGACATTTACACACTTAAATGCTTCTCACGGATTTGTCTGTAACTATATTCTGCCCAAGAATGACATGATTTAATACAAATTAACTTATTATTGAAAAAAAATTGCAGGTCATCACAAAATGTGAAAAATAACCTGTTATATATAAGATAAAATATATTCCTCTTAGTTTTTCTTTCTCTGTATTCCCTTTGCCTTGATTATTCACTCCAGGGAATCTCAGGGTTATTTTTTCAGCTGAAGTCTACAAAGGTAAGGACTCTCCAAGAGTGTGGATATATTAAAAACATACACATACACACACACAACAACATTTTCTAGTGGATCTTTGTTAACCCTTTGGCTCTGTGGAACTATTGTAACATCAAAAATCTCTAATATCAAAACTGAGTGAAGAATTTTTAATAAGAATACTTATCAATGGTTTATGTTTTGGGGGATAGGGGCACTATGATTTTGATATTTGATGTACCCCAAAAGCTCATGTGTGAGATAATGCAAGAGTTTTTAGAGCAAAATGATTGGGTTATGAGAGTTTTAACCTAATTGGTGCATTAATCCCTTAACAGGGATTAACTGGGTGGTAACTATAGGCAGATGGGGTATGACTGGAGTAGGTAGGTCACTGGAGCATGCCTTTGGGATGTATATTTTGCCCTTGCTAAGAGAAGGTTCTCTTTCTGCTTCTTGAGCTACATTCCTCCATCTTGCTTTTCTGATATGATGTTCTACCTTATCTCAGGCCCCAAGGAATGGAGTCAGCCATCTATGGACTGAGCTCTCTGAAACAATGAGCCCCCAAATAAACTTTTCTCCTGTAATTATTCTTCTAGGTCTTTTGGTCACAGCAGCAAAAAAGGTGACTGAAATGGGAAGTGGGTATTAAGGGTCAAATCCAGAGGCTTGGGCATGGTAGGTAAGCAGTCTTCTACTGAGTTACATCCAAGTCCATAGGAATGGATTGTTTGAGTAAGCAGCTCAATCGTCCCATGCAAAATAAATTTACCTCAAACTTATGTCCTCAAAAGTATCATTACCAGTATGATATCATACTCAAAAACATTAGTAATAATAGTGGAAATATTGGGCTTAGAACTGTTAGATGGAATGTCTATCCATAATCTTCCTAGAATACTCTTCTTAGGGTACCCTTGATTATTATATATCAGCCATGACTCACAAAGAGAGATACCAAAGGCAGAAAGTGGTCCCAGAAAGTAGTACAACATTGTTTCTGCAATTTTCTCTAGGTAAAAACAGGAACCTCTCAAGTTCAAGTTGAGAGCCAAAGAGTTTTGTTTTTTAATTTTTTGGGGGTGTGAACTCAGGGGCACATGGCCACTGGGTCACTGAGGCACATCCCCAACTCTATTTTGTATTTTATTTAGAGATAGGGTCTCACTGAGTTGCTTAGCACCTTGCATTTGCTGAGACTGGCTTTGAACTCTTGATCCTCCTGCCTCAGCCTTTCCAGCCTCTGTGATTACAGGTGTGTGCCACCCTGCCAGGCACCAAAGAGTTTTATAAACATTTAAGTTAGCCATGACATTTGTATAAGATGATCTGGTTTTAGAAAGTTATACAACAGAATCTTCACAATTGTGAATAAACAGGTAAACAATGGCTACAAGTTTTTCAAGAAATGAAGGCTTAGATTAATTGGAGAGGTAAAGTTTGATATATTTGGCAATCTGTCCTTCAGGTCTAGAGACAAATGTGTTAGTACCCAGGATTTATGTGCCTTTTGACTTATTAAAACAAAATTACACTCAATTTTCTTATCAGCAAAATGATGATAATAAGATCTATTTTATAAGACATTTTTATTAGTCATAATGATCTGTGTTAAGAAATAGAATAGGCTGGGTATGGTGGTGCATACCTGCAATCCCAGCCGCTCACGAGGTTGAGGCAGGAGGATCAAGAGTTCAAAACCAGCCTCAGCAACTCAGCAAGGTGCTAAGCAACTCAGTGAGACCCTGTCTCTAAATAAAATGCAAAAAAAGAGCTGGGGATGTGGCTCAGTGGTTAAGTGTCCCTGAGTTCCCTGAGTTCAATCTCTGTTACCAAAAAAAGAAATAGCATAGTACTTTAGTCTTAGTACACACTCAGTGTAATTAATTGGACTATCAGTACTTTAATTAAACTATTAATATATTGTTAGTAAAAGTCCAGGAAGTTCAATGCAGAAGTCTGTCTGTAAAAGAACATAACAAGAACAATATTAGTTTTATCATTTAATTGACTGTATAATGTCGACAATCAAATCTACTATTCTAGTTCATGATGAAGAGTTTGTTACATGATATTCAATGTAAAGCACTGCATAATAAATAAATTTAAGACTAAATAACTTATAAAGCTCTTAAACTGTTAAAAATTAAAGTAATTTTACAAGCTACTATTTGGAGGATTAAATTATACTCTTAAATTTCTTTGAAAAGAGATGGATTAAGAGATTTATTTGTAAAGGTGGAACTACTTTGAAGGTATCACATTTTTATGAGCCAGATATTGAAGAGGAGAAGCCTCTTAAACCTACTCTTACCACCAAGATAAAAAAAAAAAAAAATCTTTAAATATCTTCCCGGATGCATATATAGCATTCTTTAAATCACATACATAAAAAAAAAAAAAAAAAAAAAAAAAACAGATCAATATAATCCTTTCAGGCATTAAAACTCTATTGTGAAAGTTTTTCAGAGGTTGTAAAGCTACTTTCTCAACTTAATTTACATAGACACATTTAAAAGCTCTGCTTAACCTTAACCTAATGTTAAGCCATCCCCCCAAGTGCAGATGTGATGTAGCCCAAAGTCATTGTCATGAAAAGGCACTTATTCTGATGAAACTCCAAATGTTTTCATAGAAATCTACTTTATTGGAAAACAATATTCCAAGAAATGGCCTAAATGTTCCTTTGCTAATGCCACTTGAAAGCTATTGGTCCTGAAGGAAACACTTAAAGAGATATAAAAAGTTAATTAGATATAGCACACACAAACGATTATGATTACTTAATTAGCAGTATCCCTTAAATTGGCACAACTTGTAACCTAATATGTAACTTAATGGCTTTGTTATTAATCAATTCTTAATGTAAATAGTTTGAAGCTCTTATTGCTTTGTAGTATTCATTATAAATAGTCCCTGTGGGAATCACAACTTTATTTCATTAAAACTCCTGCCTGCTGCTAATTGCTGCTAGGAAAACATGCACAAATTAATTTGTGTTCTAGACGCCATTGATGTAAATTTATAAGCTTCAGCAAGGATTGCCAGGGACTGCTATGTTGTAGATCATTTTTCCCCACAGTGATAAATCAGATACAGTAGTTGGCAATACTGACCCATTATAAATCCATAGCCTTTGCTTACTAAGCCTTACTATTATAGAGGTTTTAAAAAAGAAGCAAACAATTCACTAAAAATGTTGTGTTTGTCATGCCAGCTGGGACACAATATGATAGTAGGTTATGGGCAATTAATTTGTAAGTTTTAATTACTTAGTCTTTAGCAAGAATGATTGATGAGCATTTAGTTAGTTAATATTTTAAAAAGAGAAACACTGAATTAAAAGCAATTATACTAATATAGTCCTGCTTGACAACTTTTCACTAATCTTTTATTGTTACAAATGTCCTGTCCAGCACGTATCCCTTAAGATGAATTTAAAATCCCACTACTAAAATGCAGGACTGAATTAGTTTTGAACAAACTGTACTAGCTTTCAAATACAGACAGATCCTAACAAGAAATAACCTATGGTCTCATCTGATTACTGATATCTTAGTTGTGGCTATGCAACCTTTCAGAAATTAAAACTGAGTTAGGATAGAAAAGATATAAAAGATAGGGAGAATGGAGACAAAGGAAGTAATGGAGACCATAACTTTAATCTGAAAGACTTGTACCAGAATTCCTCAGACCTCTTCTAACCAGGCCAGTCTTTCTCCCAGGCCTGTCACTCCCAAATTCTTGAGAAATCTGTAAATCTCAGCTACCATAAATTCACCTGTCTTTGAAACGTGCTTTGTTTAAATGCTTACAAGCACTGTTAGTGCACACAATGTATCTTCAGAATAGATTAAACAAAGGAAGATATGATATTTAAGAAACCTATATTTTATATTCTCAATGACATCTGTTGATTGAATAGAGGAGGCAACATTGACCTAATGGTCCTAAGAATATGTAGACCACCCAAACCATCTTGTACCCAAACCATCTGTGATCACCATGCTGACACCATCACTAATACCGTCCCCATTCTTAAAAAGAAGAGCCTGAGACCCCAAAAGCACTGGGTCTCACTTCTTCTTTTATTGGAATCAGGGATTGAACCCAGTGTTTCTTAACTACTGAGTCACATACCCAACTTTTTACATATTTTATTTTGAGACAGGTTCTCATTAAGTTGCTTAGGGCCTCACTAAGTTAGTGAGGATGACTTTGAACTTCCCATACTCCTGCCTCAGCCTCCTCAGCTGCTGGGATCACAGGTGTGCACCCCAGCACCCACCTGTGTCTCAGTCTTTTTAAAAAAATATTTATTGATTTATTTGTTATTCATTCTTCTTAAATATACATGGCAGTAGAGTGTATTTTGAATATACATACATGGAATAAAACTTAAGTGTCTCACTCTTGACAGCCTTCATTCTGCTCTGAGAATGCTTTATCTTCACCTTCATGCTCTAATAAAGCTCTCCATCTTTTAAAACCTAACGCATATTTGATTCTTTTCTGTGACTTGTCAAGATCTTGGAGGTCTCTACCTCTGGAGGGACCCTGAAGGACCCCATATGATGACAAGACCACCTGTCAAGAGGGGAATGAACAGGAAGAGCTTAGGCAGAGCCGTCTTTGTACATTGATAAAGCAGTGCTTGTTTAGAATATTTTTATTGTCTCAGATGGTATTTGTGCATAACATTGATATTGTTTTTCTTTTAAATTACTCAATAATGGAATAAAATCGTATCTTTGCAAAAACCTTTTTTGTACTAATTTTTACAAAAGTTTGGTAAAATTACCTAAATTGTCTGATCTCTCTTAAAAATATCCCTATAATCTCTAAAAATTAAAATAAATAATATAATATATAATATAAAAACTACCACATTTTAGTTAAATGGGGGAGGTAGGCAAACTCATTTTGTAAGTACTTTATTGAATATGATGTGAGAAGTAGTACAATTAATTTTGTCTACTTATCAGAGTAATCAATTCAGATGGAAATATTTTATCATGTTGGCAATTAATTTAAGTTAATATATTTAATTAAAACAATAATTAAACTTGTGGCTCAAGAATTGAAATGTGTAAGAAGGTTGTGCAGTGAAAAATAGCCTTCTATCTCTATTTGCCTGGCTCTTTTTGGACATCTGGCAAAAATAGAGATACTGTTCACACCTATAGTGTACTGTCCTTTTATCCATATCAGTATATATTGTAGAAATATTTCCAATATAGCATGGATATACTAAAATCTATCTCTATATATATATTCTATCATTGATTTAATTTCCTATATTGTATTATAGTTAATGTTAAGAATGAAAGTCTTTTACATATTATTTTGCCTACATATGAATATACCTTTAATAAAAATTTCCAAAAGTGGGATTTCTGGTTTGAAAGTTATCTACATTTTTAGATGGTTTCAAATTTCTATAAAAGTGGTGTATAAATTATACTCATTTTAGCAATCTGTAAGACTGTATAGATTGTATACCTTCTACATTGTCTTACTTATACAAAATGTTTTCTAGTGTGAATTTGTGACAATCTGATAAATTATACAGTGTACTTTCTGAATAGGATATACATTTTAAGATTATAAGTACTGATGAACAATTTTTAAAATGTGTTAAAGCCAACTCTTATCTCATTCCCTCCACCTGTAGCTTCTTTTTGTGAATTATCCATTCATATTCTCTGCCTTTTCTTTCCTTGTTGGGATTTCTCTTTATAATTTCTAGTGAGATTTTACACACTAAAAATTCAGTCCTTTTTATATGAACTGCAAATATTTTTTGCATTTCTAAGTCAATATTTTATTGTTTCCTGTTGTGAAGTTTTCAAGTTTCTTAAATCAACTATCAGGGTATAATCTACCTACAGTTAAAATAAATTCAAGTGTATCAGGGTATAACTTACAGTAAAAATAAGTTCACTTTAATTATATAATTAAATGATTTCTTTTATAAAATGCATAGTCAATAGAACAGAATACAGAAGCCAGAAATTAATCCATTACATATAGAGTTTTGGCAAAGTTACCAAGAACATACATGAAAGAAAGGACAGTAGCTTCACTAAATGGTGCAGAGAAAACTGGATATACATATACAGAAAAATGAAACTTGATTCTTTCATCTCACCATGTAAAAGAATCAACTCAAAAGGAACATAGATCCAAATGTAAGACCTGAAACTATGAAACTACAAAAAGGAAACAGGACAGTAAAATAGACAAGAGGGATTATATCAAACTAAGAAGTTCCTTCACAGAAAACAGGCAACAGAATGATAAGTAAACCAGCACACAATCTGAGAAAACATTTGCAAACTACTTATTCAACAAGATATTGATATCCAGAATATATATGGTACTCAAAGATATTCAAAGCAAAAGAAACAAATAGTCCAATTAAAAATATTCAGATGATATGAATAAACATTTCCCAAAAGAAAACATATAAATGGCCACCAAGTATATGAAAAACTTCAATATCTCTAATAATCAGGAAAATGCAAATCCAAACCACAAGGAGATGCCACCTCTTACCAGTTAGAAGGTCTATTACGAAAATTTCAGATACTGGTGAGGATGTGTAAGAAAGACAATTCTTTTTATTTAAATCTTTTTTTATTTTTTATTTTTTACAGACTGCATTTTTATTCATTGTGCACAAATGCGGTACATCATTTCATTTCTATGGTTGTGCACGAGGCAGATTCATACCATTGTGTAATCATACATGTACATAGGGTAATGAAGTCTGTCTCATTTCAACATTTCTCATACCTCCATCCCTCTCATTTCCCTCTATATAATCTAAAGTTCCTCCATTCTTCTCTCACCCCCCCACTCCCCTACCCCCATTATATATCATCATCCACTTATCAGGGAAAACATTCCACTTTTGGTTTCTTGGGATTAGCTTATTTCACCTAGCATGATATTCTCCAATTCCATCCATTTATCTGCAAATGTCATAATATTATTCTTTTTGGCTGAATAAAATTCAATTGTTAATATATACCACAGTTTCTTTATCCATTCATCTGTTGAAGGGCATCTAGGTTGGTTCCACAATCTAGCTATTATTAATTGAGATGCTATAAACGTTGATGTGGCTGCATTACTGAAGTATGCTATTTTTAAGTCATTTGGGTATAAACCAAGGAGTGGGATAACTGGGTCAAAAGGTGTTTCCATTCCAAGTTTTCTGAGGATTCTCCACACTGCTTTTCAGAGTGGCTGCACAAATTTGCAACTCCACTAGCAATGTAAAAGTGTGCCTTTTTCCCCACATCCATGCTAACATCTATTATTGTTTGTGTTCTTGAAAATAGCCATTCTAATTGAAGTAAGATTAAATCTTAGGATTGACTTAATTGCATTTCTCTAATTACTAGAGATGCTGAACACTTTTTTATGTATTTATTAATCACCTATAAGTCTTCTTCTGTAAAGCATCTGCCTAGTTCCTTGGCCCATTTATTGATTGGGTTCTTTGTATTTTTGGTGTAAAGTCTTGTAAGTTCCTTATAAATTTTGGTGATAAGTGCTCTATCTGAAGTGCATGTGGAAAAGATTTTTTCCCACTCTGTAGGCTCTCTTTTCACATTATTGATTGTATTCTTTGCTGAGAAAAAGCTCTTTGGTTTGAGTCCATCCCATTTATTGATTCTTGTTTTGATTTCTTGTGCTTTGAGAGTCTTGTTAAGGAAGTCTGATCCTAAGCCAAAAAGATGAAGATTTAGGTCTACTTTATCTTCCATTTGGTGCAGAGTCTCTGGTTTAGTTCCTAAGTCCTTGATCCATTTCGAGTTGAGTTTTGTGCATGGTGAGAGATGCAGATTTAATTTCATTTTACTGCATATGGATTTCTAGTTTTCCCAGCACCATTTGTTGAACAGGTTATTTTTCTCCTTTGTATGTTTTTGGCTCCTTTGTTTAGTATGAAGTAACTGTATTCAGATGAACTGTGGGTTCATCTCTATGTCTTCTATTCTGTATCATTGGTCTGCCTGGAAGAAAGACAATTATTATACACTGCTGGTGGGAATATAAATTAGCCACTATAGTAAAAGTATGGCAGTTTCTCAAAAAAAAAAATAGAAAAATAAAAACAGAATTACCATATGATCCAGCAATCTCGCTACTGGGTACATATCCAAAAGATGTGAAATTACTGAATCAAACAGACACCTGCCCTCCCATGTTTGTGTGAGCACTTTCAAAGCAGTCAAGGTGTGGAATCAAATGAAGTGTTCATCAATGAATGATAAAGAAAATGTACTAAGAGGGAGAGAGAATAGTCTGAACGTGGAAATGTGAAGCTTGAAAAACATGTGATTTATTGCCAGGCTCAACACTACAGCCATAGTAGTACACTACATTTTAGATAAATATGTGAAGGAGAAATCTACAGGCACAAAGATGTTGACCTCCTGGATTACTGAAATTTGGATTGCCTAGGTAAATATCTCTAATTATGGTTTGTATAGTACTCTCATGAACACTGTGTAACAAAGTAAATTACTGTAGCACAGTGCTATGATATACACGATAGACAAGAAATATTCTTTTTAATTTCAAAACAAACTTTATTTGTTTTAATGAATTTATTAAATTCCCAATAAGACAAAGGTAGTAAATCACCTTATATAGAAAAGAACATGCATACTTTTATTTTACAACATTGTCTCTGTTTTTGAAATGTAGTTTGAGAATTGATTGAATTATTTGTTCTCATTATTTTTCTTTACTATAGAAAATTGAAGATCTGGAGTCAAAGATTTTCTTGTTCAATGTATTATATTTATAACAAATATATATATATGTGGTAATAACATTTTAATAAAAATACAACATACACCAAATTCTGTGGGACAGACATTTCCACACATAAACAACAAATGAAACTAAATTTTCCCTCAGGCTGAGTAGTATAGTGAAAAGAACTATAAATTTTATATAAAAGATTGTGGCTTCAGAATGGACTCTTCCATTTAAAAGTTATTTCAGTTTTGGGAAAACCCTTGAGAAGTTCTCATGGATATCTATCAGGGGAAAGACACAATTGTGCTCAGGTCAGAACAGTCTGTGCTGCAGATATCTGGATTTTTAGAGGCATTCATGTTTGTTCATTCATTCATTTAACACATTTTTTTCATATTTATTAAATCATGAGCATTAGTCTAGGAGTACCCCAGTGGAAAAGAGCACATAGATGACAGTACTGGAGCTCACATTCTGTCCTGTGTGTGAGAAGATAAGGAAGAGAGAACAGCTAATATGTAAAATAAATGTGTAAGATATGTGAAATTTTAGAAATTAACAAGTGTTATGGAGGAAAGTACAGAAAATTGGTATAAAGACAGGAAGAAAAGGAAACCCACAAATGAAGAGGAAATGCATGTGTATTTAAAAAGTGGAAAAGAAGCTCATAAAAATATTGCATCTTTACAAACTCAGACAGAAGCAAAGGAAAAATGCTTATGCATAACTGGGGGAAGTTCATTGGAAGATGCTCAGACAGAAACATGAGTAGCAGAGCACAGGAGAAAGAAATTCAACCAGAGAAGAATTACCAAAAAAATGGGACACATATAAAGAAATTGAATATATGCACAAGGAAGTGGTTACAATGTTCAACTATGGAGTTTATCTCTGGAGAGAGTTAAATATACTAGGGAGGCTGTAGAAATAATAGATTAAACATCCCTGCAGTTTGAAAACTTGGAATCTTATGTCTGAAAGAGTTAGTTTATAAGAAAGAATGTAGGGATCTGAGAAGGGAATGATTGAAAGTGAATGCATGAAATAGTCATAGAGGAAGGCAGGTTGTAGGGTATGTTCAATGGGTAATTGACTATAAGTGTGAAGACAAGAAGAAGAACATGGGAAGAAAGAAGTTCAAGGAAACATGAGGACAGGGTGTTGGTGTAATCCTTATTATGAACACAGAAATCATCATAGATTAAGAGTAATGTTGGAGAATGTGGTATAAGACAGGAGTTTAGGGATACGTTGGTTAACTTACTCCTTTCTGCCCGTGGATGCCGCCGAGAAAGCATTGTTGAAGTCTCTGTTCCTGCTGCCCTCATGTCTAAATCAGAGTCCCCTAAAGAGCCCGAACAGCTGCGGATGCTATTCATCGGAGGGCTGAGCTTTGAAACAACTGATGAGAGTCTGAGAAGCCATTTTGAGCAATGGGGACACTCACGGACTGTGTGGTAATGAGAGACCCAAACACCTAGCGCTCCAGGGGCTTTGGGTTTGTCACTTATGCCACTGTGGAGGAAGTGGATGCAGCCATGAATGCAAGACCTCACAAGGTGGACGGAAGAGTTGTGGAACCAAAGAGAGCTGTCTCAAGAGAAGATTCTCAGAGACCAGGGGCCCACTTAATTGTGAAAAAGATCTTTGTTGGTGGCATTAAAGAAGACACTGAAGAACATCACCTAAGAGATTATTTTGAACAGTATGGGAAAATCGAAGTTATTGAAATCATGACTGACAGAGGCAATGGAAAGAAGAGGGGCTTTGCTTTCGTAACTTTTGATGACCATGACTCTGTGGATAAGATTGTCATTCAGAAATACCATACTGTGAATGGCCACAACTGTGAAGTGAGGAAAGCCCTGTCAAAGCAAGAGATGGCTAGGGCTTCATCTAGTCAAAGAGGTCGAAGTGGTTCTGGAAACTCTGGTGGTGGTCGCGGAGGTGGTTTTGGTGGAAATGATAATTTTGGTCATGGAGGAAACTTCAGTGGTCGTGGTGGCTTTGGTGGCAGCCGTGGTGGTGGTGGACATGGTGGCAGCGGGGATGGCTACAATGGATTTGGTAATGATGGAAGCAATTTCGGAGGTGGTGGAAGCTACAATGATTTTGGCAATTACAACAATAAGTCATCAAATTTTGGACCCATGAAGGGTAGGAACTTTGGGGGCAGAAGCTCTGGACCTTATGGTGGTGGAGGCCAATACTTTGCTAAACCACGAAACCAAGGTGGCTATGGCGGTTCCAGCAGTAGCAGTAGCTATGGCAGTGGCAGAAGGTTTTAATATTGCCAGGAAACAAAGCTTAGCAGGAGAGGAGAGCCAGAGAAGTGACAGGGAAGCTACAGGTTACAACATATTTGTGAACTCAGCCAAGCACAGTGGTGGCAGGGCCTAGCTGCTACAAAGAAGACATGGTTTAGACAATACTCATGTGTATGGGCAAAAAAAACCTCGAGGACTGTATATGTGAGTAATTGTATAACAGGTTATTTTAGTTTCTGTTCTGTGGAAAGTGTAATTCATTCCAACAAAGGGTTTTAATGTAGACTTTTTTTTTTTTGCACCCATGCTGTTGATTGCTAAATGTAATAGTCTGATCATGATGCTGAATAAATGTCTTTAAGAAAAAAAAAAAAAAAAGACAGGAGTTTAAACTAAGAATGAGAGAGATGACCTGGGTATGGGTAGATAACTAAAAAAGATGAGCAAAGATTCTGAGAATTGATCGAATTGAGAATTGATTGAATTATTTGGTTAATGAATGTTGTTATAATGCCAAATTGCTTTCTAGAATGTTGAAAAAATATTAGCATGCTTTTTTTCTTTCCTAAATACAAATCAGATTAAAATACCAGATATTTAAGAAATGTTTAATTGCAGGACTCTCATGTAAGTAGTAGTTGAACTAAACACTGCCTTTTGAGATATCAAACTGGGCACAGAGGTGCACATATTTAATCCCTGCTACAGGAGGTGGAGGCATGAAGATCACAATATCAAGGCCAGTGTGGGCAACTTAGTGACACTGTGTCTCAAATTAAAATAAAAAAGCTGGACTCAGTGGTAGAGCACTAGCCTAGTATGCGTGAGACCCTGGATCATGATGAAGAACAAGAAGGAGGAAAAGGAGGAGGAAGGGCAGGGGTAGACCAGAAGGAGAAGGGAAAGAAGTAGCAGAAGGAGGAGGAGAAAGAGAAAAAATGAGAAGGAGGAAGAGGGAGGAGAATAAAAAAATAGGTAAATTAGGTTCAGATTCATCATTTCAGAAAAATAATGTTAATTTTGGTCATTTCAATCCAATCAAATTCACATTGTTATAAGAATTGAAGTGTTGCATCGAAAGTAATTAACCTTTGGGTTGATCGTTTCCTTGTAATTCTTAATCTAAAGCATCTTGGATAGTATGGCAAACTGAATAATGCCTTCCCAAAAGTATCCATTCCCTAATTTTATTGATTTTGTCCCAGTGAAACCTATTTCAGATTCCTCATCTTCAAATTGAAAAAAAAAAAAAAAAATGTGGGTTGTTTTAAGCCACTACATCTATGATTCTGTTACAGAAACCATAGGTTACTAATAACAAAAAAAAAAAGTATCTGAAATGGTTTTTATTGCTGTGTAATCAATGTGAAGAGGACAAGACTCAATAACAATCTGAAAATAGCAAACAATACATAATAGGAATGTAGACCCATTTGGAGAATAAATATATAATTGTAATTTTAAGAATGTTTGGTTGGAAGGATGGTATGAAATAAGATATGGATATAAAATTTTATATTTTGAACTTTATGATCATTGTATGTGCTACTTTAAGCCCCTATTTGCAGTAAGAAAAACAAATGTGTGCTTTTTTGAATGCAATGCTATTTAAAATTTATATTCCCCTGTGTCAAGAATACCTCAATTTACATCTTTTTCTCCAAATCAGACACATGATGACATTATAGTAGAAGAGTTTATATCAAGTTAAAAAGATTCTGCATAGCCAGATAAATAATCAACAGAGTAAGGAGATTATTTAGAGAATGGAAGGAAATATTTATAAACTATTCATTTGACAGATATTTGATATCCATACTAAATAAGGAACTCAAAAACTCAATGCCAAGAAGACAAATAATCATTTAAAAATACAAGGAAATTATCTGAGTAGGAATTTCTAAGAAGAAATGCAAAAGACCAGCAAATATATGAAAAAAATGTTTAATATTAGTAGTCATCATGGACTTTTAAATCAAAATCACAGTTCTAACCTCATGGCTATTATCAAAGAGACATAAATAAATAAATAAATAAATAAATAAATAAATAAATAAATAAATAAATAAATAAAATGTTGGCAAGTATGTGAAGAAAAGGTAACTTAGACACTGCTAGTAGGAATGTAATTAGTACATTAGTACATATAAATCTACTATATCAGCTATCACACTCTGGATAAACATCCAAAGAAAATGAAATCATTTCATTATATCAATGAGTTGTTTACACTTCTGTGTTTCCTATATCACTATTCATAATAGCCAAGATAAGGAAGCAATCTAATTATCTATTAACATATGACTACATAATATTATATTAATAATTAATATATTTATATATATAAATATACATACCAGAATATTATTCAGCTATAAATAAGAAAAATCCCCTGTCATTCACAGATAAGTGAATAAAGCTAAAGGACATTGAGTTAAGGCATAGTAAGACAAATACTATTTCTTCTTTCTCATATGTAGAAGTTCAAAGAAGTCAAACTGAATGTTGAATAATGATACGTAGGGATTCAGAAGGATGCAGGGTAAGGACACAGAGAACTTGGATAACAGGTACCAAAACAGAGATAGAAGAAATATATTCTATTGTTCCACAGCACAATGGGGAGTCTATAGTTTGCACTAATTCTATATTTTATGAAGAATTAGGAGGCTTGAAAGATCCAATCTAAGAAATGATAAGAAAATAGAAATGTTAATTAACCTGATTTGATCAGTATACACTGTGTATAGATGTTGAAACATCACACTCTACTCCATAGATAACATACATTTATTACAAGTTGATACAAAATTAAAATGAGCAAAAAATTGGATTTTAACGATGCTAATAGAAAGGAATTACCCACTACTGTACTGTACAAGCAGGACACTTTCTGTCAAGGTTTGGATTCACTTTCAATGCCTCTGGGAATGGCAGCATGCAGGCATCACTGAGGTTTCCCAGTGTGAGACCCTACTGTCCATTTTTCATGCTGTACATTCCATATCACCCATTTTGCATTAGGTATCTTGGGCACATGCTAATAGCTGGGCTTTCTGAAACTTAGTTTTCTATTTCTGTGTATTTAGATTTGTCACGATAGTTACTGTATTCTGACACAAATAATGTCAAAAATTTTTAAAACTTCTGATGCAATTGATTTCATATATTTTGCACTTCTTAATTCTTTGCATGCCTGTACCACAACATTAAATTTTTGTCAAATAAAAATGTTGGTTATTTTTTTTTTACTATGGGGGGGAGAGTTTTTGGAGGACTATTCTCATTTGTTGGAAAGTGATTTTACTTTAAAAAACATTTATAATTGCATGAATTCTGATTTAATTCTTCTATGATATTAATTTATGGTTATAGATATGTGAAAGTAAATGATAGAAAATATGTGTAGATTCCTCATGTTGGATGAGAAGCTATGGCATTTTTTTCTTTCTTTGTCTTATTTTTCAAAAGTACCAGGGATTGAACCCAGGACCATACACATGCTGAGCAATTGCTTTGCCACTGAGCCACATCCCCAGTCCTTTTATTTTAAGAAAGGGTTACACTAAGTTGCCCAGGTTGGCCTCCACCTGCAATCTTTCTGCCTCAGCTGCCTGAGTAGCTGAGGTTACAGGCCTGAGCCACTGCACCTGGCTGAGATGATTCTTCTTATAAATGCTTAGCAATAAGAAATTTTAAAAAATGATAAAACATATTTAAATTGTTTCAGAATTAAGACTAATTTATTCACTCATAGTCTAGAAGGAGCTATTAAATACTATAAGAAAAAAAGGCAAGGTTTTACAGATCCTTAAATTTTTCACTAAAAATCACATTATAATTCTTTATTTTTCTGCCTGAGAATGTAATCAGACTGTCAAGATCAGATACCCTTAAGGTAAGGCATACTCAAGTGGCTGAGCTTCATTCTTTAAAATGTGAGCCGAAGTTATGTCTATATTCTTCAAGTTTGGCCAATAAAACGCAAACAAAACAAAATCCTGCCATGCTTTTGTTTTCATACTCTTGTTACTAGCAATGATGGAAATGACCCCAGCAAGCTTGGAAGACACATGTTGGACATGATCACCTGGTTCCATTCAGTCTGAGCCTCTGAGCAAATATCCAAGGGCAGTGGTACCACCAGTGTACGTGGTCACTCCAGAGCGAGTCACATATACACATCTATTATGTTTGAGGCACTGACATACTCAGGTAGATTAGATATCCAATGCAATACCCAGTCAAGGTGTGGTTAGAGAAAACTGTCTAGCTGTCTATCAGAAGCAGAGTGTCCCTGCCTGAGTGAGACATTATTGCAAAGGATTGGAGGCAGGAGTATTTTTACTGTTATTGAGGAAGATTGAGGAAGTTAATGTTACTGCAACATTAGCCCCAGGTGGAAGGAAATGAAGTCTGAAAGCTATGATGCAGCCATTCCATACAGAGCCTTCCTTGATAATTATAAACTCTTCAGATTTCATTCCACATGATGAGATGCAGAGGTATAATCTTATTTAATTCCATGTAGAAAATCATGTTTTCTGTGTTGATCATTTAATATAGACGGATGATCAGTTGCAAGTGTATCATGCTATTCTAATATGAGCACTTGTTATATTTTTTTTCATGCAATACTTTATAAATGCTGCTTTAGCTGCATTCCATAAAAGTTGATATGTCTTTTCTGTTTTATTCAGTGCACTTTTTTAAAAATAGCATTTTCTCTTAGGCAATAGGATTGCTCTTTGGCCTATGCATTGCATATTAGTTCATTGATTTATTGGTAAACATTTAAAGGGGGATTTCAGATATCTATATTAGTTAATCCACCATTTTCTGGGAATGTCCTTGTGAAACAGGAGAGCTCCTGAACTTCCTCATGCTGAGAATAAAAAAAAAAAAAAAAAAAAAAAAAAAAAAAAAAAAAACTTCTTCATGTTAAGGACAGGCGCCAAGGAAATGAAGACTGACATATTCTCTGACTAAGTACTGCCTCACTAAAAACTCTACCTACATTTATCACCTGGATCATATGTACACATATCAGCTGCTTTTGTCCAGTACAGTACAGTGGCAATCTGGCTGCTGCTTTTCCCCAGTTTCATCAAAATGCATAAAACTTATTTCTCCTTTTTCCTTCCTTTATTTATTATGTATGTGGGTAGTCAAATCTGGCCAGCCAGGATCCAGGTAGTGTCCCTGGCTTGACTGATAACTGTATGATTTCTATTCCTTTAAATTTGGTAATGTTTATTTTATAGAACAGAGTATAGTCTATCTTGAGGCATGTCTCCTGTGCACTTGATAAGAGCTTTTCTCCTATAGTTGCTAGGTAGAGAGTTGTATAAATACAGTCATTTGTAGACAGGTTTTTCAGCTCAGGAACATGGGTAGATAAGTTTTCCTACGCAACTGAATTTTTGTGTTTTTTTTCTTCTTTATAATATTTCCAATTATGATTATGAATAGTTCCCCTTTTTTATTCTACCAGAGTTTTAAGGTCTTTTGGGAGAATTGACTACCTCCATAATTTAACATATCTCCTCATGCTAAATAATATCCATGTTCAGAGGTCTATTTTACTTTGTATTGATAGAATTATTCCAACTTTCTTTCCATTAATGTACGCATGACATATTTATAGGAGGTTGGAGAGATTTGGGAGCTGTTTAAGAAAAAGACATGACCATGAGGTGGCAGATTTGCCAGCGGACTCCACAATAGGCTTGTGTTTTATGTGCTGGGGAGTGCCTCTAAGCCTGTCTGTCCAGAGGCTCAGAGCTGGAGGAGGCAGGAAACTCCCAGGGGAGCCAAGCACAGAGACAGGGCTATGTATCTAGCTGATGGTGCTTAGCCGCCTATTAGAGACCTACAGAAGGGAAGCAGTGGCTGGGGATCTTTCCTATTGCTAGCAGATATAGGGTACGGTTTCAGGGAGTATGCAAAGCAGGCAGGCTCTAAATGGTTAAAAATCTGCTTGTTTTGGAAGTGTAAATATTTGAGTTTGGCACTGGTAGACTTTGAACTAATTGGTTGGGTCCTGTAATGAAGAAATAAATAACCTGAGGACCAATGTGCAGAGACCACCATTATACCTCATTTATATAGCAATCTATCCCTGATCCTATATTGTTTTATATCTGAATTCTATGTTGTTTCGTAGTGCTTGAATTTGAAATCAGTAATAAGACATTTCAAGACCCAGAATTTCTCATAAGATCATATACTAACTAAAATATCAAAGCCCATTCATAGTCAGACTGCATAGTTCGTGAGGGGAAGTTAGAAGAATAAATCAGAAAGGGAAACGAGTGATTTGATCCACTTGTTTAGTGAGCAGTATGATGATATGGTTCTGGTCCATGTTCCTGACTACCTGTAAACCTTGGTGATTTTTATCTACCCACATGCCATCAAACGCAATGGTGCAAAGACCTCTTTTTCATTTGGTTCTTAGTCTAGATCCTTAAGAAAAAATTTCAGGGTGTGAGAAGACACATTTCTCCTTCAAGGAGAGATGTTCTGTCATTTTTAGCCCTGTCTGTCTGTCTTTCATTAGCTTGGGTGGACGCCAGCATAAAAGAAGATACATTACCCCAGTCCTGATGGTTGGTAACACCAAGCTGCCTTTTCCGCAAGAAGGCATCAGCCCTCTTTTCCAGAGTCCTCCCTTCTGCCTACTCTCACTGGCTCTCGTGTCTTTGTCCCTCCATCTCATTTTCTCCAGCAACTTGAGCTCTTTCCCTCTCTCTGAGTGGCCTCCTCTTGAGAAGATATCTTGAGCAGTCCAAACATGTGTCTCCTGGTAAAGGGCACTCTTTTAGCAGGAGAGCATCTCCTTTGGAGTCTTGAGAGAGGCAGAGATATCAACTTCCTTAATTTCTATACTTTAAATTATAGTTTACCCAACTTAGTCCAAAGATGGAGGGGTCTCAATATTCTTCCAGAGAGGGGATAGAGTATTATTATCCCTCAGTGTATGTCTAAGTAAGAAACAGCTAAGGTAAGCTAGCTGTTTACAGAGTCCCCCAGCTGCCCTTAGAAAACCAACTTCGCTCTGCCATCTCTACATTTAGGGCTTCTTTAACTGCTTTGCAGCCCCAAGGTCAGGACTCCTCTTGTCTGAGTAAAGCCAATTGTCAGCCTGGCCACAAGGAGCATCTCCTAATGTAGACTGAAACGGGGTCCAGGTATCCCATTCTTGTGCAAAGATATGCACTCCTTCCTTTCTGTTCAGACCCACAGATCTTGCAAGGTCTGTTGCCCGTCTATCTAGTGGAAGCACCATAAAATGAAAAACACTGGGACAGAATTATTCCACAAAGCAAAGTTAGGAAAACACTGAGAAAGTGAAGATGTTGATGAAATTTGGATCAATGTATGAAAAAACTTTTTAATTACAATAGTGATTAACATCTGTAATGAGTTTTCTTCATAGAAAATTCATCAGGAAGTTGTAGAGAGCTTCCTTTTTCTGAGTAGCATAATTAAAAGTATCTTAAAACATTCCTTACATCACTAACTTTAGTCACTTGGAAATAATTTATATCAGCCTTCAAATTATGTTATAATTTAACCATTGTAAAAAAATTGGAAATAATACACACTGAAAAAGAATGAATGATTATTCTCCTGAATTTATTCCTTTTCCTAATGTTGGCCTTGTAGTGTTTTTTATTCTTTTGGCCTTTTTTCTTATATTTGTACTATCTAAACACTTCATAATAAATATATTATTCTCAAAAAATCCAGAGCGATGTAAAAAGGCAAAATCATCTCAATCTATTAATCAAAGATCTCATAAAATATGTGCCATATATGCACACACATATATAGAAAATATGGATACAAGTATAAAACTCTGTACCCTTTGAGTAGTACCCTAAAAGAATGCACTTATCTATAAAAGGTTTAGTGAAATAAATTATGTTATAATTTTTTGTGAAATTAATAAATCCTTTGCAAATATGTGTCTTTGACCAAAGTAACTAATACTTAATACTATAGTTATTATTTACTAAGATCTATTCTGAGTACTTCATACTCAGAATAGATCTGCAACATAGGTACTGTTTTTTTTCCTATTACACGAATGAAGAGACTCAGAATTAGGTTAACTTTCTCAAGTTCAAACAATTGTATAGCAGTGGGTCTGTCGTGGGAGCCTATTTTAAGTCTCTTTTAAGAACTCTATCTGTATAACAAATATAATGATTGCCAATCAAATAATTTTTTACAGGTATATAATAATTTTTATAAATGGTATCTTTTTCTTATTTTTACTGTATTTACTTTAAAATAAAAATGTAGTTTTGAATGCTTGCTGTTGCTATTCAAAACAATCACTATTAGTTGAGAATATTAAAATCTATTAGTGAGTGCCACATATCCTTGCTAATCTGTGAGGTATTTAGAATATTATGTCATATTCTGAATATTCTGAAGTAATATAATGTCCTCATTTTATGAATAAGGAGCCTACATCTCAGAGTTGTTAGGAATATTTTCTAAAGTTCTATTACTACTAGGTGAATGACTGAGATCTGAATTCAATATTTGTGAATCTGATTTCATCCTTTGCAATATACCTCAAAATGATTCAGCTTTTATCCTTTCTCAAAATATTCTATTATTTTATTACCATTAGTGCTCTCTGAACTTGTTTAGGGTTAAACATAACCGTTGTCATCAGATATAAATTCCAAGAATAGCTTTTGATGTTTTTTATCTTCTCCTTTCTTTCCACCACAAAATTGTAGCACAGAAAATAGTGCATAAGCAGTTTTAAAAATACTTTTATATTTGTAGGCCCTTACTCCAATTGCCTATAAGGTTATGTTGATGCAGTTTCCAGGTGCAGATATCATATTACATCTTTCTTCTGACATTTAATAGTTAGCACCAATCTCTACCTGAAACTGCAGGTAGAACAGCAGTTCTCAGCAACTGAGAAGTTGCTAATCTGTTTTTTTATTATAATATTTATGCTAGGTATATTAATTTTAAACATTTTAGAATTTCTTTAAACTTGGTGTTTTCATGTGTTTATTTGTTTATTTTAATTTATGTCATTCAGAGCAAGTTAAAGAATGATTAAAAGCTGATTGGCATCGGCTCTAGTCAGTGGTGCATTCTCCCATCTCAGTGTGCAGCCATGTACGACTATGACTTCTGGGTTAGTGCTTCCCGAGAACATTTGATGATTGAATCTGCTTATCAGATTGAAGTTTTAAAAATTTAGTGCTAATAGATTGATTTCTTTTTTTTTTTCCAAAAAGAGCATGTAGATATGTTAAAGGTCAAACACATTAAAAAATGGCTAATTATAGTTATAAAACTAATTACAGGTGCTGCAAAATTTGGTTTTCTGAAGTTCTAACTAAATAACAGACTTGTTAGGTATGAAATTTATACAAGTGGGATATGTGTGTTTATATATATGCTAATTTTCTTAAAAACAGAACAAAAAATGCTGTGTTATTGCATCAAGAATGAAAAGAGAGAAAGGAAGGGAGGTCATAGTTAGATGTCCACAGCTAAAGTCAAAGAAAAGCTTTATAATTTGGATCTTTGTAGATAAGGAAGAAATGAGCTCCTGATTACCTTTTCATGCAGCATAACATAAGGTTAAGACCTTGGATTCAGGAGACAAACTACACAATTATTAAGTCTGCTCAGCTACTTACTAGCTATGTGATTTGGATAATATTCTCTGTGCTATGCTCTTCTATAAAATTGGACTAATAAAAGGCTCTACTTTGTATTTTATTTAGTAAAGATTAATGCAAATATATGTAAAATGCTTAGAATAATTCCTCGCATATAATTAGCAGTATATAATTATTAGTTTTTAAACTTTCTTTTTCTATGTGATTTGCTATTTCAAATTCTAAACTAAGTTTTAGAAACAGGATCTGAAGTGTTTGCCAAAGTTCATGTATTTAAGGCTCTTACCACAGCCCAGTGGTAATACTGGAAGGTGGTAGAACCTTTAAGATATAGGACCTATTTGGAGGAAGTTAGGTAATGGGGGTGTGTCTTTCAGTCAGGTACTGGGTCCCTGACATCTTCTGTTTATCTTTTGCTTCCTAAATGCCATGAGTTGAGCATTTTCTTCTGCCATGTGTTTCTGCCATGCTCTGCTGTGCTACTATAGGCCCAAAATAACACGGCTAAGTGACCACGGACTGAAATCTCTGAACTCATGAGCCAAAACAATCCTTTCCTACTTTTAAGTTGAATTATTGCAGGTATTTTGTCACAATGGCTGAAAGCTGACTAAAACAACAAGTGATTCTTTATAAAGAGAAATAATTGATCAACAAACACTACCAGTGTTTTTATTCAATATTGTACAGTTAGTACTTTTCAGGAGATTAAGATGAAAACATTGAAAAATAAATGAAATATACAAGAAATGGAAAGAAAGAAACAGTGATTTATAGGAGATACAGATTTAAAATCAATGTTGTGTATTCAACTACTTATACATACCAACACATGCAGTTAGAAATTTAGATATGTTTTCAAATACCATTTATTATAAATGAAAATTAATGTATGCAGGTATAAATATAACATATCTTCAAGAGTGCACTTACACAATTAGAAAAAATTTGAAAGACATTTATAAAAGCAGTCACAGTCATGAATGTGAAGACTAAATAACTGCAATATGTCAATTTTTTTCAAATGTAGTATAGAATGAAAACATTTCCAGACAACATCCCAAGGGATTTTGTGAGAAACTTTTCAAGTTGACTTTAATATTTATGTATTGCAGACAAGATCTAAAAATAGATAACATATTCTTGAAGGGGAGAGATTTCATAGAGTGTGCACACTACTAAAAATCAACTTATTTAAATGCTTTCTAATCATTAAAGAGAATCAAAAGGATTTCCTTTCATATTCATTCATGTGACCTGGGACTGTGATCAGCTCTCAGAGGGCTCTTCATCACACTAATCTAGTAATGGCTACCTGTTAATTGCACTTAGTGAATAGAAATTGGTAGATATCTTCAATACTTACATAGGTGCCAAAGAGTGAGTTGTTTGAAGTTTTTATGGTTAAGTGACCTGAGGCATGTGGTAAAAATGAAATGGCTGTGTATTACATTCTCTCTCATTAAAATTGGAGAGAGTCTACAGATTTTGGAGGCAGCATACCAAAGAGGTGTAGTGTTCTAACCAATTTATGTAACTCAGAAGAAGGACAGAGAGCAATGGATTTTATCTGTGCTGTATGTCCCAGGACACAGTGTCCATTCTCCTATAAAACCAGGAGCAGATCTCTAGGATGGCTGTAGAGAAAGCAGTGCCATCAATGGCAGAAAACTCCTCCATGTTTCTTTTGAAAAGGTCCCTGATGTGCTAGCAGGTACCAGTAGACTGCGTCCCTGATGGTGGGAACTGCATTCTCCATTTTCAGTAGGCTATTAGCAGATCTCCTGAAACATAAAGTCACAATAATGAATAAGCAATCCACTGTGCAATGGAAATTGTACACTGGGGACTGGAATTGAGGAGATCCAGAAGGTATGAGTAAAATCACATGATCAAATGATCCACATGTTCATGGTTTTAGCCATATTATACTGGCATCACTCCCACAACCCATACCTATGATACAATGGGGCTCTTCTCCACCTGGCCTGCCTCTCACATGAGTTGGCGCAATATACTGGTGCTTGCTGAAAACAGATTGCTTCCAAACCTAGTCAGAAGTAGCTCTAAAAGCAGCATGGAAAAAAATTATCTCAGTACAGTTGCGTAAAATATGCATGTTATTAGATTCACATAGCTTTAGAAGTGGTCTGGAGCATGACTAATATTGAATGACTTAACTGGATTTTCAGGAACTTAAAAAAAACAGAGTAGAAAATGGAGTCAAGAAAATACAGGAGAGGCATCTGTAGTGATCTATTAATATTGTACAGGTGATACCCATCAAAGTGCATCCACTGCAGAGGAAGCACTCAACAGTCAGGTGGAAAGGACGGTACATCCTCTTTCTTTGATCATAGTAGGGATGGGGGTAGCTTGACAGTCTAGGTGAGATTGCTGGACCCATATTAAGACTCCATCCTTGCCATTGTGGCCATATCTTTCAAGGCCCATTGCTTATTCAGGAATTCATTATCATAAATCTGTTTCAGAACAAAATTAGAAGTTTTAACAAGAGGCCATATTGTATAGTATAACATACCAATATATGGAGCACAGTGTAAGCCCTTAAATAGGAATGTTGACAAATATATTGAGGCCATAAAAGGCAAACTCACATTTGTATTCACTTCCTATCAAGTAAGAACACCTAGAAGGAGTCTCATATAATCTACTTACCTTAAAGCAGCAGGATAATCATTCTGAGTGATGGTGATTCTTCTGCATTGGTATGCTGCTGGATTCTACACTAAGTAGAACTAGAAGTGAGAAGAACTAGACCTAATGAAATGGTGGTATTACTGGTTGAGCTAAGACTTAATAGACTATGGTCTAGGTCACTGTCCTCCTGAATGGAGTATATATGCTGAACCAATGGCTAATAGATGATGATATATTCCCAGTTTCTATAAAACACTGGGTCAGAAACCAAAACGGAAAAAGTATGATTAGACCTTTCCACTACTCTTATTAACACATTTGCAGAACTAATGGGCTATACTTGATTAAAAATCTTCACTAGTTAAGTGAACAAGACAAAAATGGTTATTATATTTGCACGAGTACTTGGTAATTGTCCATGAATAGTATAGAAAATTATCATTGTGGTTATAAAATGGAGCTGAGCGCATGTCTGGAATTGACTTGGCCAATTACCTGCCTGACAAGAATAATAAAATGGGCAAATACAACTAGGACAAGTTAACTGAGGTTCAGGCTCCTTGGTAAGAAAGGTATGGGCCACTCCACAAAGCAATCAGTCTTTACTATCCAAAGTGCTAATAAAACAGAAAACAAATCTAGAATTAGTGATGGAGGAGGGAGATGATGAATATCTATGAAATCCTCAAGGCCACTTAGTGGCTATAGCATGGAATGTAACTCGTTTCGCATATACTCTTTTGTACCTTTGAAAAGACTGTATCTGGTTACCACCTATGACATACTGTGTTTCGTGAATGGCATGAACAAATCTGAGTGGTGCAAGAAACTCCGTATTGGATATCTGCTGTGTGCTTACTACTTCAGATACTCTTCCCTTATTATTATTCTGGTAACTGATATAACAAACATTTTTACACAGACTTTGACCAGTTTTGCTCAGGTACAATATGTGGTGTTTTGCCAAATGTGTGGCTTCCTCCTGGGTTTATCTGTGGGTGGTCCATAGGAATTTCTTTTGGCATTCCTACCTGTGCAACTCATGCAGAGCAGCTAACCCCTGTATAGTGCAAACTTAACCAATGACTATGGGAACCAAGGGACGAAACGTTCTTTCTTCTCACAGACAATGGGTTTTAGATGCATTTAATGATTCTCAGAAGTTCCTGGATGAAACAATCAATTAAATAGGAATAACCAACTCAGTAACTCACCCCTCTGTTGTCTCGATCTTCTCTGTTCCCTTCCTTTTGTGCTTCAGTCCTACTTGCTGGGATCATATTCTCAAATAAACTTCTTGTACCTAGCCCTGTTCTTAGTTTCTTTTCTTGTAGATAAAGTAGCAACCTAATAATACAGCATTTTGCTAACCTGCCTGCTGAACATAGAGAACAAAACTCAATAATATTTTTCTAATTTTTTGAGTGCAACATTTTTTAGTCATCTACAAATTTGTTCCTTAATTAAATGTATGTATGTATATATACGTATATGAATATATATGTAAGCAATTGCATAGATGCACATACACATAGTGTTTGTTTTAATCACTCATTTAAGAGCAAACTTGAAAAATAAAGTGAGTTCGAGTTCTCAGAAACTTATTAGAAATCTTATCCAATATTTGTAGTTGTAATTCAAGAGTAGGAATTGAGAGTGACACTTTTAAAAACTCTTTTGTAGGGTTCTGTGTTTACATTTATTTTGATATTGGAGTCAGCCATCAATTTTCAGTCTACTTACTAATTAATTTTGAAGATTATTAACAAATATTTGTGGTAGATCTAGTAAAAGTATCCAAAACAACATCATCTATAGTATTAACATTATTTATTATATCTTAGTTCTATGCTTATTATATTGAAGCATAATAATTAAAACATTTAATGTCTAGAAATTAATCTAGGTATATTAAAGGGGTTATAACTAAAAATGATTAAGTTTTGTAGTTATTTTTCTTCCCTTATATTAAAGATAACATCATAGTTAAGTAAAGAAATTTTAGCCTATACATCTTTTTTATTCTCTAAATGCTTTACTTTTTCTAAGATAGCATACCTCGAAAGCACCATTATCTAAAATGACAAAAATGAAACAAAGGTACTTCTACATCTCTAAGTGAAACATCTCTCAGTGGACAAACTGGTATTGTAGCATGCAAATAGAGTTAAAACACTTACTCTATGTTAGAGTTACTCAGTCACAACTCAAATGAACTTACATATTTTATAGCTTTCTTATTCAGTAATTCAGAAGTAACTTAGAAACAAGTTGAGAGCAACCCCTGCTAGAAGAAAGCACACTGAAAAGGAAGAAGAGATGGCAAACAGAAGAAAGATCAAGAGACTGAAAGCACATATTAAAATAACAAGCAATGACTATCCGTGTTCCTGTGACTATAAAATGCAAGTCATCTCCCTCTCAGTCCTCTCAGAGGACTCCGTCACATGGCAGTAAGACTCAGATTTTCAGAATCATAAAATTTTGAACTTCAAATTTCTAACATTTCAGTTTAACACTTAAATTGACAATATCTTTCAAAATATACTTAATCTTGAAAAGATTGCACAGTCATTTTCAAAGAATAAATACATGCAAATACAGACTTTAATTTATACATGAAAAATAACCACCCTTGTCAAATTTGACAGTCTACTATGTCAGAAAAAGTACTTATCATACTTATTAAATATGATGAAAAAGTTATGTTCTAAATGTTTTTTCATGTAAAAACATTCATTTTAAGTGCAAAATAATCTTTATATAAGCATTTTTTTATATTATTCTCAAAATTAGTTCACATATTTTAATGTTTTTATTAATGAATTATAGTTAAACGTAACAATGGGGTTCCTTTTGACACAATCATATTTGCATGGAATATAATTTGCTCCATTTCAGTTCCTAGTACTTCCTCTTTTCCTTTCCTCCTCCCTCCCTCTGTTCCCCTTCCTGTACTTTACTGGTCTTCCTTGCATTTGTTGATTGACTTTTAATTGGTGCTTTATATATCCCACTTCTTGATTTATACTCAAAGGACTTAAAATCAGCATACTGCAGTGATGCAATCACAACAATGTTTACAGCAGCTCAATTCACATTAACCAAACTGTGAAACCAACCTAGGTGCCTTTCAACAGATGAATGGATATATGACGATATATTACTCAGCTTTAAAGAAGAATGAAATTATGGCATTTGCTGGTAAATGGGTGGAATTGGAGAATATCATGCTATGAGAAATAAGACAAACCCCAAAACCCAAAAGCTGAATGTTTTCTTTGATATGCAGATGCTAATTCACAGTAGGCGGGATGCCTAGGGAAGAATATAGTTACTTTATATTAGGCAGAAGGAAGTGAAGGGAGGGGAAGGGGTATGGGGGCAGGAAGGATAGTAGAGTGAAACAGACATTATTACCTCATGTTCACATATGATTGCATGACCCATGTGATCCCACAATATGTATAATCAGAAAATGAGAAATTATACTCCATTTATGTATGATTTGTCAAAATGTATAAATGCATTCTACTGTGTACAACTAATTAGAACAAATAAAAATTTAAAAAAATACACATAAAAGTGAAATCCACTGTGGTATATTCATACATGTACATAGCACAATTTACTCAATTTCATTCCACAGTTCATTTCTTTTCCCATCCCTCCTCCCCTTCTCTCTACTCCCCTACTTCCTTGACTCCGTTATATTTTCATGAGATAAGCCCTGTCCTTCACTTTTCCCCCTTATTTTGGTGTACCTTCCACATAAGAGAGAACATTCAACCCTTGACTTTCACTTAGCCAGATATTCTCTAGTTCTACCCATTTACCATCAAATGACATAATTTCATTTTTATGTATTGCTGAGTATATATACTACATTTTCTTCATTTATCTGTTGGTGGGTACTTGGGCTGGTTCCATAATTTTTTGTTATGAATTGCACTATTTAAACATTGATGTTCCTGTAACACTTCTTAGTTCTTTTTGATAAATACTAAGGAGTGGGATAGTTGGGTCATATGGTGGTTCCATTCCTAGTCTTTAGAGGAATTTCCATCCTGCTTTCCAAAGTGGTTATACTAATTTGCAGTCCCACTGGCAATGAATGAGTGTACCCTTTCCCCCAAGTTTCATTTAAACTTTTCATGATTCTTTTCCTTTGAAAATTCTGTTTTTTCATCATCTCCATTTTTACTACCATCATTTACTTTAGACCACAAATGACTACCAAAAACATTGAGTATAATTTTCCTTTATCATTTCTTGGACCACCTTCCTTAATATTACCCAACCTGAAACTACACCACAGCCTGTTCATTATATTTTGTATTTAACATGTTCGTATTTTTTCTATGTCTTTTAGTATTATATATGTTCATTTTGATTTTCCAACATATGCCCACATCATAAACTGCTTGAAGGCAAAAGTAATTCCTTTTATTATTAAACCAGTATCATATTTTTTAAATCCTGGAAAAATATCAAATGTGTTTCCTGAACAAAGAACTATATTTATGATTAAATGCAATTATGATAATGTGAAAATGATATGCTAGCTTCATATGAGTTATTTCAAATTTTTCAAAGCTATGAAACCCTTTGGTAGAAAGATACCTTCAAACATGATCATCCTAAGCATAACTGCACTATTGAAAATAGCAGGGTCACACTAATTTTTTTTTGCTTCAAACCTGCTAGTGTGTGTTTTAATTTCTACAATGTTTATTCTTACTAAATTCTTGTACTGACTGATCAATGATTTGAGACTATAGAAATGTAATGAATATAAAAATAGTTCCCATGATTGCTATTTAAAGATTTGCTGTTTATAATTTACCATTCATAATACATAAGCCTTGTGTTTCAATTTTATTTTGGGTAGTGTCATGGATCAGAAATCAGATAGTTAACCATTCTATAAGCATTTATTAAATACCTCCTGTGTGCTCTGTTGGCTCTGGGGAAAAAGCAAAAAAGAGTTGTGGTTTTTTCAGAATTATACATTTTGGAGAGAAAAACAAACACCACACACACACACATACACACATGTTGCCAGGTGTAATCAGGACTATGATTAAAAAATGAAATGAGGTGAAGCAGATGTGGAGATGGCGATGATTGTGCTGGTGCTGTTTTAAGTGCAGATTCATTGTAAAAGTAAATCTGCGTGGTAATCTGAAGGTGCTGAGATGAGATGTTGCCTGTTCATTTCTGAAGTTGCTTTCTTAGTTGTCAAGCATTATTATCTGATGGGCTCCAGGTTTAATGGAAGCAGTTTTATTATAATTATAGTCTCCAAGCTTTCAGAGTTTTCCTCAATTCCATTCTGATGTGCATGCTCAAGTGACAAAACACTAGGTCTCATGAGTGTCCACTTATCCTGTTTTACCAAGAGACGACAAAACTATTAATATCAAAAGCACCATGGTTCTCATAGAGGTGACTGTGGAGGCTACAGGATGAAATTTAGCATATTTTATTTCTTATTTTTTCATAGAAATGCAAAAATGTATAATAAAATAATAACAAAAATGTATAATAAAATAAAATTACTATTTGTGATGAATATATATCAAAACCTTTTGTTATTACAGTAAGAACTTATAATGTTTATATGTAGTAGATCATTCTCTCTAGGGTACCATAGTAATTCATTATCATCCCAGAATGCGAAATTGAAAAGTTGAGCATTATCAGTTGGAAGACAGGCTCAAATATAATAACAGCAGCTTATACGTATAAATAATCACTCTTCTAAAAACTCAAAACCTTTCTTAGATCAATCTCACTAATTCATACAACTTTAATACAAATTTAAGAGACTGCCACCAGTGTCTTTTCCCTCAGGGGCTGAAAATGAGGCAAAGCCAGATCAGCATCATTGCCCCAGGTTAGTGACACTCCTGGCAGCAGAGCTGAGGATAGAACTGAGCCCACTGACTTTTTCCAAGAAGCAAGTTTCAAACCTTGCTTCACCGAGGGAAGAGTGTGCTTTTTGTCATTACCAGAGGCAGAAAGGTAAAAATAAAAAATTGCCTATGTCAAAATCTTGCCACCTTTACAAAGGTTAGCTTTCTCACAGTTCACAAAATAGCTTTTGAAAAACTTTTCCTTTTTTCTCTTTTTTTAAAGAACCCAGAAACTATAATGAAGTTTTGAGAAATTGTAACACTTGAATCTTCTTTTTATTTCTAATATATCCATGTCTACATTTGTAATAGAGTGCATTTTGCATTACCCTGAAAAACTGTTAATAATATGGACAAAAACAGTTTTCTTATCCAATCTATAAGATGGTCATTAACAATTTAGCAAATGTTATTGAGACCTATTTAGTAGGTGTAGGATATGCATCAAGGGTGATAATGACATTTATATGATAATTTATAAATCTTATTTAAATATAACTTATATATTTTTCCTTTTCTAATTAAGAGAAACTCCTGAACCGTCAGGGTATTAACTACATTTATACAACACATCATTACTATTGAATTAATGCTACAAAATATTGTGCTACTTCAGCAGAGAGATAAATTATATAGCAATTGAGTTCTTCAAATGTTCACGTGATGATTGAACCTTGCATTCTAATAGGAAAACATGAGGGATGAAAGAGAAATGCAAGAGACAAAGCAAGGTGAGACGACCTCATGGAAATGGAGTGGACCTAAGAGTTGAGCTGCAAGCAGGATGTGTAGATGATGTCCACCACCTGAGGTCTGTCTTCTCTTTGTTTGGCCAGCTATCTTGCTCTGCCAGTTTCTGAGCACGAGCCTGGATCTGCTGCTGTTCAGCCAGCCTGCACTGCCTTGCACTGCTGGTTGGTGAGCTTGCACTTTGAGCTGTTTTCTCACAGTGCTTTGCACTGCATTTGCTGAGTCCTAAAATATCTCTGTTATAAATTTAATGAAAATGGGACATTTGAACAATTGTGTTTAAGGGAAGGAATATGCGACTGAAGACCTTAAGGTGGCCTTGGGTTGAATATGTCCACATATCTGTGTATCTCAGATTAATCTGTACGTCTTTGTAAATAAGGAATGACTGACCATAGGTTTAGGGGGATGCCTTATTCCATGAGCATTGGTGGTACATTTCAACCTGGCATTGGGCCCTATTCCATGGAGCACTCAGGAGAAAAAAATGGCATGTCCTGTAATACGTGGGCCAAACAGGTGGTCACTTGTGAACAGAAAGAGTGTTGGCCAGGTGGTGTGAGAGCCACACTCCTAAGAACAGATGGCCCACCAGGACTCTGCACAATGTCTTTCCTACTGCCACCTATGCCTTGGGCCAAAATACAGCACATGGCATTTTGGGAATTCTGGAGTTTCCAAATACAAATCCTCAAAGAACAAATGGAAAACTGAGGGCATATGAAGGTGGAATAGGTGATGAGACTAATAATCACCGACATCTATAGAAGTAAAGTTTACTATCAATGTTAAACACTGTGCCAGGCACCAGGAATCTAGTATGAAATCATAAGTGGTCCTGGAAGGCTATACTGAGGGCTGAAAATCTTACTAGGAAATGTTGAAATATTGAAATTTTCTGAGTAGAACTGGGTTTAGAAACATCAATGATGTTGTCTTGCAATACTATTTTAGGATTTCTAGTTAATCCAACAATCCATTTTAGTTAGTGCTTTTATAATACTACACCAAAATTAAAAGTCAGTAATTTAGACCACCTAGCATAAAAATTATATAGACATTTCAATTGTGTCAGAATCCAAATTCAGACTCTGCTATTCATTATGGTATGGCTCTGGGAGAATTGCTCCCCCTAATTCCCATCTCTTCAGGTTTTCTGATCTTCAAGATGAGGATACTAATCTGACCTCCTTTACAGGACTATGTTAATAATTAATGAATTTAAAGCATTTAAAACAGTGTTTTACATACAGTAAACACTGGCATAAATTTTGTCATTTTAAAAATATTTACTGAGTAATATTTATTTAACAAATATTTATTGAATGTATATATTCCAGGTACAGCTTTAAGTTCAAGCAATAGGACAATGAATAAACCAATGGAAAAAAAATAACACAACAAAATCGTCCTCAGGTGGTGTGTGAAGAAACACTCCTGTGTTGGTTATTTGGGAAATTTGAGGAAACAGGAAATTTTTGAAATAATCTCTTCCAGGCTTTCATTGATACATTGAGCTATGTATCATCTAGACCTCTTCACTTTTGGGGAGAAGGGCCAGCGTGTAAGTCTGGTAGGAAGCAAGATTCTACGTCACTCTAGCAAGTCTGAGGGTTTCTGTGTGTTCCCTCTTTCTGCCTCTGGCTGCCGAAGTCAGGACTGTGCACAGGTTCTGCCAGTCAGATGTTCTCACCGGGAAATAATACAGCAGAATGGTTGAAGATCACTCACTCAGTGGGCAGTGGAATTGAGTCCTGTGGTGGGGGCAGCAGTGCAAGTTCAATGTTAGCAGGGCCAGCAGCAGCATTTGATGTATAAGTCACTGGGGATTTTATTTGCTAGTTGCAGTCCCCTTTCATGTCAGAATCAGTTTCATTGTTTTCAACTATCAATAATTAATCAATTATTAATCAACCAACTATTTAGATACCATAAGGCTAACCCACCCAGGTAGGCATTTAGCCAGAATTTAAATTATTTTAATGTACCTGAAACCCTAGTTCTAATCATAAACGAAACATGAAACATACAAACATACGTTTTTTGGTTTTTTTCCTTTCTCAGCATAGTTTGATGAAATTAAACTGATCACTTACAGACTAATCCTCTTAAACAATTCTGCTTTCCTGAGAGGAGTGCACATTTACAACAGTCAATCATGATGACATGGATGAGCTTCCTCCTGTATACTTTATAAACTGCACTGTAACTCCTGCATGCAGAGCTCCTAACATTTTTGGTTTGAAGTCTACCAGTTATGGGTTTTTGTAGGGACAATAAGCTTTTTAAAACTTTTCTAACTTCATCTGATTTTATTTTTGACCCAAATAAGCATCTTATATCCTTGATATTTTAGTCAGATCTCTGTCACTGTAACAGCTACCAGAGTGAAGGAGAAAGGGGAATGTAAGTCATTCAACCAAAACAAGTTAGAGAAGCTGCAACTCTGAGCCAATCACCAGAATTGGGCATAAACAGGTATCACCTTTGCTCTCTTTAATCAAAGTCATTTGTATACATGTAAAATCACAACTGTAACGAAACGTTAGAAGGAGCGCTGCATTGTACGTGATCATTTGAAGCAGGAAGATATGACCTGACTGAGAATGTAAAGGCAGGCAGGCTTTCCTGAAGTTCTGAGGACTGATTAGAAAGCTAGTGGTCAACCGCTTAACCAAAAAAAGAGAGGATAGTATTTTTCCACAATCAGGGTACCATCTATGGATTACAGTAAGTTACACAGTGAGTCTAGAAAAACAATGGTTTAGAAGAATTAATAATCTTTGTGGGTTTTTTGGGGGATATTTTGGCCAATCACTTTCCTCTAATGGTAGGTTAGAATCTAGTCTAAAAGCAGAAAGAAAGTCAAAATAAAATGTTTTACCTCTTAAAGTATGTGTGCATATGTGTGTGTGTGTGTGTGTGTGTGTGTGTGTATTAGGGTTTATTTCAAATTATATTTAAAACAATTTTTCTCATATGAATAAGTAATTGGATGAGGAGTAAATGATTTGGATGGAACATCTTAAATATTGAGAATTACAGTAGAAATATTAATAGTTTAAAATTTCTAAATTTCCATAATTTGAATATGGTTGTTCCCTTTGAAACTAATGTTGAAATTTCAACCCTAATATGGGATATTGAGAAGTGCAAGCAATAGAACTTATGGGATATGATTAGGGTTCTGTCTTGTGAATGGATTAATCAATTCATGTGATTAATGAATTAATGAGTTAATAGGTTATCTCAAGTGTAGGGCTGCTATAAAAGCCAGTTTGGCCAGGCTTCTCGTATAGTCTCTGTCTCTTCTTTTATTATGCCCAGCACCACCTTCAGAATCTATTAGGAAGAGAGCCATTGCCAGATGAGGTTCTTTGACTTTGGTATATGGTGATTTCTCATCATAATGAAATTTCTTCTATTATTAAATTTTACACTAGTAAGGAATGTTTGTCAACAGTTGGACTAACAACAATGTGACATTATTAACTGAAGCTCATTCTTTACTCAGATTTCCTTAGTTACCCCCTAATATCCTTTTCCTGCAACAGGATCCTATTCAGATCATCTCATCAATGTGAGTCCTGATGCCCCCTTGAGTCCTCTTGGCTGCAGTAGTTTCTGGGACCCTGCTTGCTTTGGGTGACTTTGGCAGTTTTGAGGACTCAGGTGTTTTGTAGATTGTTCTTCAGTTGTTATTTATGGAATATTTTCCTCATGATGAGACTGGGGCTATGTGCTTCTGGCAGGAATACCACAGAGGGGAAGAGGGGTGATCATCTCATATAAAGGCTGCATACCATTAACATTACTTCCTTAGCACTGTTGGTACTGATTTTAGTCATCTGGCTGAGGTGGTCATGTCAAATTTCCTGAGGTTTATGCTAGCCTTTTTCTCTTTTTTAACACTGCTATCTTGGGAATGATGTCACTATGCACCACTCCCACTTAAGAAATAAGAAGCTATACATAAATATTTATTTATCTACAAAATTTATTTGGTATTCTTCTGCACAGAATATTTGTCTTTTCTCCATGTATTTATTTATTGTATCAATTATTTAACAGTATGGACTCATGGATATTTATTTTATGTGTTGGGTTATGATCTAATATCAATACCACTTTAGTTATTTTATTACGCTAGTTTGGGCCATTGGGAACTCTTTCAGCTGGTTCTTTTATCCCTTTGACATACATTAATCAATGTGGTTTTTTGTTTGTTGTCCAAGCAGTTTCCTTTTCTATGGCACTAAAAGAAGCTCTGGGCTCATCTTATATATTTACTGCCCCATTCTAGAATCAACCATTTCTCCAAGGAGACCTAGTTCCTTTTGTTGAGGAATGGCATCAGAATCCAGTGTCTGGGCATGATGAATGCCTGTTGCTATCAGGGTGTTTTTGTTCATAGGCCTTCTCAGTTGACAGAACAAGCAAATATATGTGTGTAACACTAACCCTTATATAGACACAGATCTATAAATATTTTATATGAAACCATGTGTGTTTATAGCAAGCTAAACACAAGTTCATACTCTTGTCTCCAATTCTAATTTATCACCATATGGATGTTTTTAGATTCTCTCCCTGGCTTGTCTGTAACCTCTACACCAACAGTAAGAAACAAGACTGCTACACCTGTCATCTCTTTACTTAATTGGTTATTTCCAGTGTACGAGTATGGCATTTTCAGAATTATTATTCCTCCTCCTCAGGGAAGGTAACTTTATTAACTGGTATTAATGTGCCTTTCCTTTTTTCTTTGATTTTACAGGGCCTAGCAATTTCCAAAGTTAGTATCAGCACAGTTTCCTTCCACTTTCTCCAGTGAAGATGTTTTGTACATCTGTAATACAGTTAGATTATTTTGGCACATTCTACACCCATCCCATAACCTACTGACCTCATAAGTGAATTTTGAAAATTTACATATTAAGGATTAGTCAGTCCTATAAAATTCTGAGTTTCAGGAAATTTGTAGTGTCACATATCAACAATCACAGCAAAATATAGAATAGCTTCAACATAAATAATGGTCTGTGCTTCAGCTAAACAACTCTCTTCCCTACCCTCCAACTCATGGGGGTAACTGGTCTCTTAAGTGTACTCAAAGATTTTTTTATCTACAACATCATATAATTTGACTCATACTATGTAGTCCTTTTTATATTATCTTTTTCCATGTTGTAATATATAATTAAGTTTCATCAATTTTTTTTATGCCTTGGTAGCTCATTTCTATTTATTGCTGAATAATATTCCATTTTGTGGATGTACCCAATTTTATTGATTCAGGGACATCTAAGTTGCTTAAGGTTATTGGTGATTATAAAAAATACTACCATGAGTATTTATATAAATATACCATAAATATACCATGAGGTTTTTTGTAGACATCACTTTTTAAATTAATAGAGCATGATTGGTAGGCTTTGGTAAGGCTATGCTTAGTTGTGTAAGAGACTGTCAAACTATGTTGTGAAATGACTGTACCATTTTGCATTCTGCTGGCAATGAAAGTTTCTGTTGCTCCACATTTTTAAAATCAATAGATATTGTCAGGTTCTTTTTAAAGAAAAATATTTTAGCTATTCTAATGGCTGTATAGTAGTAGTATCTTATTACTGTTTGTATAGAATTTTTAACTAAGCCTGTGCACTTCTTCTTTTTTAACTAGCATTCTATTTAATATTTTATTATTTTCTCATTCTGGTCAATTTAATCACTTTTAAACTTTAGTTTTTAAGCTGACCAATATGTATTAATGTTTAAAACACAATGGTACATGTAAAATCACATTGATAACGTTCAAATATATTGAAATAAATTATAAATGCAAAGGAAGCATCTGTGGCAAGAACAATATACATTATAGGTTTATTGAGAATGAAAATAGTAAGAAAACTATATGACGTTCATATGCTATGTGTTCTATTAAGATTGTCTATAATTGATGGGCTGTCATCCAAATCAAAACTAAGTCACCATAAACTAAGTCAGACATTTTTGTCTCTTTGTGTTTCTTTTAATAGATTTTTGGCACTGATGCAGTGTCCTGTGGCAAGGAAAATAACGTAAATAATGGGTGGTAGTTTTGGCACTATTTGGGAAGAAAGTAAATGGAAAACCAGCATCTGATGTAAGTGATATCTGGCACTGTTTCTTGTGGGAAGACGTCCTTATACAGCAGAATCAGACTAAGTTGAGCCATGTGACGCAGAGGACTGGAAGGAACTGCTGGGAAGTATGTGGCGCTGTGTAGGAGTGGTTCCCTGTCTCCTTCTGGAATTTCCCCCCTAAGAGAATGGGTCCCCCAACTCTACCCTATCCTGTCCATCACAGAAGAAGCTCCTCCCTGTCTTGGTCCCCTTTTCCTGTGTGTTATAAGTAAAAGAGAGTTGGGTGACTCTATATTGTTGTAAAGAGGCCAGAGCTGGTATGGCCAGACCCATCACAACCCCTCTCATAAAAAGCGTGGCTCTTCACAGAAGAAGATCTACAAGCAATCAACAAACATATGGAAAAATGCTCAACATCTCTAATAATAAGAGAAATGCAAATCAAAACCACCCTAAGATTCCATCTCACCCCAATTAGAATGGCGATTATCAAGAATACGAGCAACAACAGGTGTTGGCGAGGATGTGGGGAGAAAGGTACACTCATACACTGCTGGTGGGGCTGCAAATTAGTGCAGCCACTCTGGAAAGCAGTGTGGAGATTCCTTAGAAAACTTGGAATGGACCCTCCATTTGACCCAGCTATCCCACTCCTTGGCCTATACCCAAAGGACTTAAAATCAGCATACTACAGAGATACAGCCACATCAATGTTCATAGCTGCTCAATTCACAATAGCCAGACTGTGGAACCAACCTAGATGCCCTTCAATTGATGAGTGGATAAAGAAACTGTGGTATATATATACAATGGAATATTACTCAGCCATAAAGAATGATAAAATTATGGCATTTGCAGGCAAATGGATGAAATTGGAGAATATCATGCTAAGTGAGATAAGCCAATCTCAAAAAGCCAAAGGACGAATGATATCGCTAATAAGTGGAGGATGACACATAATGGGGGGGAGGGAAGGGTTAGTGTTAGGGTTAGAGTTAGGGTTAGGGAGGGGGGCAAGTATGGAGGAAGGAAGTACTGTATAGAGGATAAAGAGGGGTGGGAGGGGTGGGGGGAAGGGAAAAAATAACAGAATGAATCAAACAACATTACTCTATGTAAATTTATGATTACACAAATGGTATGCCTTTACGCCATGTACAAACAGAGAAACAACATGTATCCCATTTGTTTATAATAATAAAAAAAAAAAAAAAGCGTGGCTCTTGTGTGTTCATTGAGTAGATAAGTTTTTTGGATAATAGAAAAACTGCCAACATCCTCCTCTGGTAGTTAATCCTTTCCTCCTCCATGTGGGATATGGCAGAGAGGACCTCGACACCTTCCAATATAGCTTTCAGATAAGATATCTATTGCTATTGGCAAACACATCTGTATGCTATTCCACAAATGAAAAAAAAATTGTATGAAACTCAGGTGACTTCACAGCTATAATCCTTTTCTAAGGACATCTTGCACAACTCTTTGCTCAGATGATAGAATTGTAACAAGTGGGTGTTTCGAAATGACCTAATTTTCTTATTTTACAGATAAGAAAATTGAAACTCTGAGATGTTTTGCTTTTAAAAAAAAATCACAAAAGGAATCTAATGGATATGAAACTAGAAGCCCAGACTCTTGGCTCCAATCAATAATTGTTATAAATGTATATAGTGGTTATGTATGTGTATATGTACACATGGCAATGGAAATGCAAAGAAGTTAGCAAAACATACACAGAATATACAATTTAAGGTAGCAAATAGGATTGATTCTGAAAGGTGGGCCAGGATACAGTTTTGATCATGGAGGTTTATGGTTAACTCAAACATCTCTGACCTCCATTTGTTTAAGTAATGGAATTTCCTAGTTGTTTGAACAAGCAAAATTAATCCTAAACATTGAATCTCATTTGAGTTCACTACCAGATTACCATACTGACTGTTCTGTATTTTAGTGTAACTTTCTCCATTTTAGATACATATTGAGTACCTGGTTGGTAATCACAGGACTGACAATATTATGTCCTTATACGAATTCTCATTTTATTCCCATTTTACCGAACTAGCTCTTTTTCTTGTTCTTGGAATCATATTTACAAATAATTACTCACACATAAACCTTTGTCTCAGACTCTGCTATACAAGGAAGTAAGTAAAAGAAAAAGAAAAATAGTATGCACACATACTTTTGTATACAGTTTTTAATCCTGCTTCTAATTTGCTAGACTTTGAACTTTATCTCTTTTTGATGGTTAACTCTGTATCTCTAAGTTAATCTTGTAAGTATTATCCTTGATTGGTCCATTTAAGAGAAACAAAAATTTAACTCACTTGCATAATCCACCTCAATTCCTCTTCCACCTTCTTAAATTGTCAACTGCACTATTTTTAGGCAAATCAAAAATCAACATTCACAGCTTTATGATGATATAAATACTGTTCACTGTAAGAAATAGTGTATTTCCTTTCTTGAAAAAAACTGTTCATGTTCCCAATAGTTAGTTCACCCCTTTTCTTCTACGCATGATTTTGTGCATGCCAGTCTATATTCTTTCCACATGTTCTAGAACTTCAATCCACACTATTCTTTGTATACCGTTTTTCCCTTCCCAAGAAGGTTTTCTACACTTCTTCTACCATTTGTATAGATAATGGTTCCTCTTTGTCTGCCTCTATTTCTAGAACACTCCTTCTCATGATTTTGGAAGCCACGCCTCCAGTGAATTCCTAAAAAAGGTAAATAGAAAGTGAAATTTCTGAGAACTTTCATGCTTAAAATGTATGTTTAAAACTGTTCATTATTGTTCCTGCTTATTAATAGTTTGGCTGGGTATAGTATTCTATCTTAAAAATATTTTATCTTGGAGGTATAGCTAATTTGATTGTGATACTTTATAGAGTATTAATATGAGAAAAAATGCAATATGCATTCTATTTTTATATTCCTTCTAGTGTTCTTCAAAATAGAACTTTTCTTTTTATTGGAGGAAGTTCTTTAGTTTCTTTTAATCTAAAAATGTTTCCAGTTTTACTTTTAATCATAAGATTATTTTTGAAGGCTGTCAGTTATTTTGCAGACTTTCTCAATTTGAATGTCACATAATTTGGCATAATTAAATTGATTAAGCCATTTTGACAAATGATATTGAATCTATTATTATCTCTATGCATTACAACCAGAGACACATAATGTCAATTTGTCCTATTGTTGTTGAGTTTGTTTTATTATTTGGATAATATATAAATATTTCAAATATATATGTAGTAAATAATTGAATATGTGATTTAAAATACATATACTTATATGTATATATATGTTTGTTTAATAGTTTTTTTTCTTATTTTTTGATAATTTTTTAAAATAATTCTTTCATGATCATCAAACATTTTTTTCTCCTCCTAGAAACCTGCATTTTATTATTTTTTAATTTTTATTTGTTCTTTTTAGTTATACATGACAGTAGCAACCACTGTGACATATTTATACCAACTTGGAATATATCTTATTCTAATTAGGATCCCAGTCTTGTGCATGTACACAATGGTGAGATTCACTGTGGTGTATTCATATATACATAGGAAAATGATGTCAAATTTATTCCATGAAATTTCCCATTCCCACCCTCCCCCTTTCCCTTGTTCCCCTTTGTCTAATCCACTGAACTTCTATCCCTGCCCACCCCCCCATGCTGTTGTGGGTTAGCATCCATATATCAAAGAGAACATTTGACCTTTGGTTTTCTGAGATTGCCTTATTATAGCATGATAGCGTCCAGATCCATCCATTTACTGGTAAAAGTCATAAAGTTATCCTTCTTTCTGGCTGAGTAATAGCCTATTGTGCATATATACCACAATTTCTTTATGCATTCATCCATTGATGGGTATCTAGGTTGCTTTCATAGCTTAGCAATAGCTTGCTATAAACTTTGGTTATCAAACCTTTTTATGCAGACTTTATAGTTTTATTCTGCTCTATGATCTCTATATCATCAAAATCTACTTATTTTCTGTATTTTGTAATTTTATTTATTCTCTTTTTCTCTTTCCTTGTTTTTGAGTTTGTGAATTATCTCTTATGTCTTAATGTCCAGAAATACTTTCTTTTAATCATATTTAAGAGTTCACTTCTTTATCAAAAACTTATTGCAAAGTAGTTCTTTATATACTTATGAATTCATAGACTCCACCTTCCTGCTTAGCTTTCAGGGCCGAGTATCTGAAGTACAGGATGGGGCTTGTTGGTCTGTGGGCTAATATTTTGTTAATTTTGTTGTTGTTGTTGTTTGTTTAAATCTCATTCTTCCCCATCTCCCAAGTCATTAACCTGTTCAATTCCCCTGAGAATGGAGCCTCCTTTTCCCTTTCAGAGGTGTACATGTGTTTGATGTCATTTTGAGAACAAAATGTTCTGGTTTGATGGTTACAGTCTTTTAAATGTCTCCCTTTTTTTGAGCCTGTGCTTGACATAGTCCTTTATCAGCTCATTAAAGACTTTATTCAGCTAAATTGCTTATCACTTGTCAACCTACATTGCCAAAATTTTGTTAAAAATCTATGACTATGTAATGAATGACACTGAAACTTTTTCTTTTATCTTTGCGTCTTGATAACATTTTTATTTACAATAATATTAAAAATATTTAAAAAATATTTTTAGTTGTAGATGGACCTAATAACTTTATTTATTTATTTATATGGTGCTGAGGATTGAACCCAATACCTCACACATGCTAGGCAAGTGCTCTACCACTGAGCCACAACCCCAACCCTCCAATAATATTAATATTAATAATATTAACTTTTGCTCACTTTCATTGGACACTTAACATGGGTAATGTCTTGTCCAATACTTGACTTTTCTGTGATTATCACAGGTCTGATGTACAGTGATTATATTGTACTTATTTTAGAGCTATGTGGAGGCTCCATGAATAGTCTTGTTTGCTATTCCCCACACATACTCTTTATGGTTTTTTTTCTCTGTTCCTTCCCTCAATATTCGACTCCTATGTAATGCCTCTGCCTTACGTGTTCTCTTTGGTTGGGTTTTGTCAATGGAAGCCACCTATAGAGTAGAGTACAAGTGAAAAGAACATTTTGGGTGTTTGTTTCCTGCTTCCTCAGAGCCTTGAGACACTTTTGGAAGTCGTTACATCTCTCCGTGTCTGCAGTTGATGCCTGCTGGCACTTCCTCAGATCCTCTTTCTCCTTCTTCAGTTCAGTCTCTACCTGCTCCTCTTTTGTTCCAGCTCCCATGGACATTCATATAGCTATATTGTTGCGCAACTTGGATGGTTCAGCATCTCTTGCTGTTCTCTGTAACCCTGCTTGCACTCTATAATGATCTCTTTTATCATGACCCTTGATTGGAAAGATCTATGTAGAATTTTGTTTCCAATTGAGACTTGTCTTATAAAGAGGTAAAGTCTGACACACTCCATGTTCTTTCTTACACCAGAATCCAAATGTATAAACACTAGGAAATACAATTTATATCCTGCACTAGTCCATGAGGTTCATATGTGAAAGAAGATGAAAGATGTGGGGAAAACATATCACATTCAATTTCAAAACATGGAATATGCCTTCACCAAACATTTAAGACTCAAACTGTAAAATAAAATCAAATGATGTAACTATAAACATACAAGCAACTACAAAATCTTCCTAAGCAGATAAAACCACATTTTACATGTTGAGTAGAGGACTGGATATTATAGCATTGATAGGGTTGTTCAAGAACCTTCTGTGCAGGGATTATGCATAATATGAAGACCCAGAAGTGGCAAAGAGAAATGATTTCTCTATTGAACTGAAGTTTCTGCTTTATGCCCTCCTGCTCCATCTACCCAAAGCATCTCCAGTCATAGCTATTTGTGAAGAAGTAAACAAGACCAGATGGTTTAACTTGAAAATAGCTGTCCTAATCATATGTAGATTTTGAGTTTCCTTGTCTCAAAATACTCAGAGGGCAGGCTCTTCTGAAACCTCCATTTGAGACAAAGTCATTTTCTCCCTATCAATTTCTAGTCTCCCTAATTTTACATTTAATATCATGTTTTCCATCTGTGTAAGATAATAAGGCTGCTTTTTCTTGTGATATACTGTCATGCTCAGATCAAATAAGTCTCTGTGGAATACTGGATTTTCAATAGGAATAAAATCATTGATCTGTGGAAAGGCATATGGTATAGATATAAGGTTCATTCCCTGCCTTCTCAGAGCATCTAATCTAGTTGTAAAATGTCTTCAGTATATATTTTTTTTCTATTTTAGTGAAATTGTCTTAATTTGGTTCCATTTTGTTTCTGTTTCTTTTTAGTTGAGTATAACAAAAATATACCATTATTCTCCCAGTCTGCAGCCCTTTAATCTTTTCAGTTCAGTCTTCTATTGATAGAATTAGCTATTCTAGTAGGCATATAACATAGTTTTCAATTCCCAAGTTAGTATGATTTATTAACAGTGGTTTTGTATTATGATGACTTAAGCAATCTGAGGTTGAGTGGGAAAGTATGTTAATATTGATTGCGGACGACTGCCAATAGTGCCCCAGAGCTGTGGCAGCACTCAAGCTATATGCATTCCATTCTTACCTTAGGATCTAATTATGTTACAGTTCTGCCTTATGGAGGTAGAATTGCTTAACAATTAAGAATACAGAATTGGAGTCAGGCTTTCTGAGTCCAAAATCTGGGTGCCTTACTAATTTTGTTGCATTAAGTTTCAATTACTCAAGCCCTCTGCCTTACATTCCTCATAAGAAAAGTGATAATGTTACTAGTAGCAAATGGAGAGGGTTCTTGTAGGGATGAATTTAGCTAATGTATGTAAGGCACTGAGAACACAGCAAGGATTACTTAAATGTTTGCTGATATCATTCATATGATACATCTGCAACTTTTCTGCTTCTCTTGTGGAAATTACCAGGAAAAATTTTCCTCGATTCCTCTGCTATGCAGAGGCTTGCCCATTTTCTAAGACCCATCTTCAATGCAAACTTTTTGGATCACATAGCACAATCAACCATCTATTCTTTGAGTCTCCGGAAGAATTTATTTACAGTTCTATTGAGTAGCTGTCATATTCTGTTATGTACTTTTCAGGACTGCTTAGTTGGTAGAGGTTTTCCTCCTCGAACTGTGTCTTCAGTTATATTTCTTTGCAATGTTCCTGCTATCATCATGACTCTTTCTTAACAACAACAAAAACCAAAAAATTGTGTTATTACCTTCTCAATGACAGAACACCATTGTTCGTCTTTTGTGTCATTAAGTCATGGTCTTTATGAACAGGAAGGCAAAAACAATGATATACTTGCTGACAATTTTAATCAAGACTATGTTTATATGATCATAGGTGTAGTTCTGACTCATAAAATACATATCCATCTAAATCTCAGTTATTGTGTGTGCTCAAAGAGTTTTTAATCTTTACACTGAATGAAACAAAAAATACCATTATGTTTGACTTATGTTTAGTACATCTTTCTATTCTCTATATCTGAAGTGATTATGAAATTAATTCAAGGGAAAAAAAGTGAAGCTTCATTTCATTATTAATAAATTAAGAATGAAGATCCAACAAAAACTGACGTTTTCATGAAAATAGAGGAAGAAATGATAAATAACTTTATATATTGTGATAGAGTGTTCTGTCAAGCCCAAGCTGTATCTATTACTTAAGAAAATCTGATTTAAATTATGTATAAAAGAAACAAAGACCTGAACATTTACAAACAGAGATGAACAGATGCTGTCAAATGCTCAAAAATGTATGGAATGTGGTAAGAGGAAATTTTCAAGAAAAGGCACAAAGAAATGGATTATAGTAAAGCAAGCACTAGGTGTTGAATTTAAAAGATATAAATGGTGTCATGTTAGATATATATCTGTTTGGAAAACACAAACACTCAATGTAAAAAATGAGTGAGCAAAAATTATGAGAAGAAGGAAATAAAAGGAAGATGGATAGAAATTAAAAGAGGCAAATGCTAGTCTAGCTACAAATAGATGTGAGGACAACATCATTCCAAAGCACTCAGTCATGTAAAAATGTGTCAGAAATTCCAAAAGTTTGTTTTTGCTATACCTATCCTTTCTTATATAACAATTTATTTTGAGACTTCACTTTTCTTCCCTCATGAAAGTCTATCAAGTACCTAATAATTTATGTAGGTAGAGGCAAGATAAATCTCAGTTATTTATAGTTAATTTGCTCTTTTAACAACAAGCTAGAAATCCAATATTCCTGACATTCTGCCCAGAAGCAGGTAAAATTCTTAGACCTTTATATGTATTATGTCATGACATCCTCAAGAGTTCTTTGATTTACAGTATTTATACCTTTTGGTGATTTCACACTGCCTTGATATGTAATTTCGTGTAACATTTCTTATATCCATTCAAGCATTCTACACTACAGGGTTATATGCTTACATATTTTGTATCCCCCATACCTATGTACTTATGTGCTCATAGCTAATGGAAACTACCTGTGAGTAATAGTCTAAGAAGTCTATTTTAGGAGAGAAATAACAAAAAACACAGTTAATAAGAACAGATTTGAATTATTTAAACATAATATTATAAATAAATTCTCTGAAAATTACAACCTCAAAAAAGTCACCAAATACTTTTGCTTTAGCAAACAATTTCAGTTAAAAAGAAATAATTAAATTGTGAAGGATGAAATCCACAATTGCCTTTTCTTTTACATCCTGTTTCCTTAGTTCTCTTTCTATTTGGAATGTAAGGAATATTTAGAATGGAGTAGCCCATTGATATGTAGATTTTAATTGAATTATTGAATGATACTACTGGAATTTCTCTTTCACTACTATTATTTTCCTATTAATGGATATAGGAACATCTATAGCATATTTGAAAAATATGCATAGTAAAATTTATTGTGTAACTTGTTCATGTGATTGAATTATAAAATAGTCTTATGATCTCAGATCATATGTTTTAAACTTGGATTATAGGAAATTCATTTATGTTTCAAAGAGTATCTAGTGGCTTATTTCATTGCCTAAGCAATAATATACTTAACCAGAACACACATATTAATTGATAAAAATCATTTTTGTCTTAACACATACACAAATCAATACAGTTGGCTATCCATATTCATATTCTGCAGATTCAACTACCTTCAGGTAGAAATTATTTGAAAATAAAAGCAGCTTTTTTATTATCTGACATTAGTCCCTAAACAGTGTAACAACTGCTTTATATTGTACTATGTATAATAAGTAATCTAGAGATAGTTTAAAGTATACAAGAGGATGTTTGTAGGTTATATGCAAATACTACCAAATTTTACATGAGACTGAGCATTTGCAGATTTTGTATCTGCATGGGTTTCTGGAACTAGTCTTCCCAGATACTGAGACACTTGTATTTACAGTCTATAATCTAATCAATGAAATAAATCATGCTTTCAGCATTGGAACTTGCTTTTCTTTTTTCCAAGTAATATGTTATACTAACTTTGTCAATAAAAATGCATCTGTATTATATTATAATTCTTACTATATTTTATTGATCAAAAGGACTATAATTTACTTACCAATTCTTATTTTCATTTATTTAAATAGAATTCTTTTAAAATTATTTGCTGCCATAAAAAATCCCACAATAAACATGAATTATAAATATTCTAGCCCAACATCCCTAACCTAAATCTAATCATGAGGTAGTATCAGATAAAATAAAACTAAAAAAAAAAAAACTATAAAATAACTTACCTGCATCCTTCGAAAAAGTCAATATAAACAAAATTAATGACAAATTCAGAAACCATTGTATAGTTCAGAAAACTAAAGAGACCTGATGATTGATTCCAATGTATAATCTTAGATTGTATCCTGGACCAGGAAGAAATAACTGTGAAAGGCATTATTAGGATTTGTATTAATTGTTCATTGCCACATAAAATTTTTTCTTCCATATTTTGAAACTTAAGATATTAAATATTTATTTTTCTCACAATTTCTGTCTATTAGGAATTCAGGAGGAGGTCAGTATATAGTTCCGGCTCAAGATCTTGCATGGGGCTGGGGGTATAGCTCAGTTGGTAGAGTGCTTGCCTTGCAAGCACAAGGCCCTGGGTTCAATACCCAGTACCGAAAAAAAAAAAAAAAAAAAAAGATGTTGCATGAACTTATGGTTGCTATTGATGTGTCATTGTAGATCTTTCAGAAAGAGCTAGAATAGATGTAAGTCTCTACTTAGTTAAGGTTTCTATAAAAGAGTAACATAAATTGTGTGGTTTATAAAATGCATAAATTTATTTCGTACTGTTCTAGAATATGGAAAGTTAAAGATAATGATTGGCAGTGTTGGTGTCTGGTGAGGGTCCCTCTCTTGTTCACAGTCTTCTCCCTATATCCTCTCTTGTTGGAAGCAGTGAAGGAGCTTTCCAGGGCCTTTTTCATAAGGGTTCTGATCCCAATCATGTGGGTTTTGCAGCATTATAAATTCAAAAACGTATAAAATTTTTGCATCAAAGGGGCACTTATGAGGGCTCTGTCCTTCAGGTCCTAATCAACCACCAAAGTTCTCACCTTCACATACTATCACTGTGGGGGTTAGGATTATAACATGTGCATCTGGTAATACACAAACATTCAGTTTATAGAGACATACTAACAAATGTACACACATGCCTATAATTGTTTCTGTTTCTACCCATCTGTTTTCCCATCTCTACACCTATTTGTCTATCTATATTAAACTACACATGATACTAATATCATACTGATATCTGAGTCTCATTCAATTCTAAAGTTACTTACCCAACCCATTTGGTGCAGTTAAGTTATGCATTTGTAATGCTGTTGGGTTCATCTATTGCAGTTTTCATTTCAATCGTGACTTCCCTCACCATCATAATTGGATTTAAAAAAATTTTACACACATCTAAGTCCACTCTTTCTGGTGTAATAGTCTCTGGGTTTTGACCACGCTGTTATTGTACAGAACAATTTTATCACCTTAAAATTTCCCTGGTATATTCCCTGTGAAGTCAGTCATGCCAGACCCAACAATTCCTTGCAAACTGTGATCTGGTCTCTACCTTTACAGTTTTGTCTTTTCCATACTGCTGCAAGAATAAAATCATAGTATATGTAGCCTTTGAGGGCTTACTCTTTCACCTAGCAAAATTCATATACAATTTATGTGTGTTGTTTAGGAGTTAATAGGATTTTCCTTTGTGTCACTGCATAGTATTCCACTGTGTGGGGGTGCCACAGATTGTTCACACAATCTCCATTTGAAGGCATTTTGGTTGTTTCTAGGTTTCAAGACTTGAGTACAGCAATAAAGTTTGTGTACTGGGTTTTGTGTGAACATGTGTTCAATTCACCCAATTCCTAGGAAGGCTTTTGGTGACCCACAGGGCAAGTCTATATTTCATTTACAGCACACTGTTAGACCACTTTTCAAGGTGTCTTCGCCACAGCATTCCCCTCAAGTAGTGACTGACACGTTCTTCAGTATCCTTGGTGGCATTTTTTTACTGTTAGGTTTTAAAATTTTTCCATTTGAAGTTGTGTAGTGGAATTTCATTGTACTTTTAATTTTCTTTATCCTAATGACAAATTGTGTTAGACATAATTTCATGAGTATATTTGCCATCTTTATGTCTCCTTTGGTTAAATGTTTGTTCATGTTTAACTTATTTTTAATTTTTTGTTTCCTTATTATTGAGTTTTATGAGATCTTTATATATTTTTTATACATAAGTATTTTATCAGATATGTAGTTTGCAAATATTCTCCCAATTTTTGGCTCTTTTTTCCAAAGAGAAAAATGTTTACCTTTAATAAAGTTCAATTTATTTATTTTTATCCTCATGGATTGTGCTTTTTGGTTTGTATCTGAAAATTCATTTCTAAACACAAGGTCATACATGTGTTCTCTTATATTTTCCTATAAAAGTTTTGTGGTTTTATATTTAAATTGAAGTCTGCTTCTTTCTGAATTATATTGTAAAATGCAAAACATACTTCTAGACTCTATTTCTTAAAGTATGTGGCTCTCCAACAATCTAGCAATACATGATGAAAGACTATAATTTTTCAAGTAATTTACTAAGGGCATATTTTATTTTGTTAAAAAATTTTGTTGTCTTTAGATATACATGACAGTAGTGTATTTTGACATAGTACACATACATGGCGTACAACCCCTTCCGATAGGATCCCATTTTTGTGGTTGTACATTATGTGTAGTTACACTGGTCATGTATTCATATATGAACATAGGAAAGTTATGTCTGATTCATTCTACTTTCTTTCCTATTCCCATCCCCCCTCACTTTTCTTCATTCCCCTTTGTCTAATTCAATGAACTTCTATACTTCACGTCCTAACCCTCCCTTATTGTGGGTTAGCATGCACATATCAGAGAGAACATTGAGTCTTTGATTTGGGGACTGGCTTATTTCACTTAGCAAGATATTCTCCAGTTCCATCCATTTATCAGCAAATGCCATAATTTTATTCTTCTTTATGGCTGAGTAATAATGGTATTTTTTTATTAGTTGTAAAAAAGTTTTAGGGGAAGATCCAAGATGGCAGACTAGAGGGTGACTGCATCTCCCATTGCTCCAGAACTCAGGATTCAAGAAGGGAAGGCATTGAGAAACTCGGACCAACATAGAGCTGCAGGGTGAGTCTCTCCCACTGGGTGAAGCTCGGCCCGGTTGGCAGGCCCAGACAGGGGCAGCTTCTCGGAGCAGGGCAGGGCAGCAAGAGTCTTCCCCGAGCAGCCCTGATCTCTCCAGCAGCAGGCACAATCCAAAACCAACTTCTAGGAACAGACCGGCCCAGTGAGAGCTTTTCTGCACAGAGCCAACCCCAAGCCCTGAACCCAGGGGTATTCTGGAACCCAGCAGGGGGATTCTGGGACCAAGACAGGACAGGGAGAGGCTTTCCCCAAGGAGCCTGGCTCCCTCAGGCAGGGGCAGGCCCTGTCTATAGGGCCTAGGAGTAGGACCGCCCAGTGAGAGGATTTCCACGCAGAACCAGCCCCTAGCCCTGGACCCAGTAGCAGGCTAGGGGCAGCTTTCCTTGGAAGCACTGCATTATCAAGTTCCTCCAAGACTTCAGGCTACTGAAGACTGGGAGGTGATATACTGGAAGTCTACAGGGACACTATACACCAATAGAGGAAATCTGCAATATCTCAGAGTCCCACTGATATCTGACCAATATGAGAAAACAAGGGAAGAAAATGTCCCAAACAAACCTAGATACTATATCAATAAAACCCAATGACAGTACAGCAGAAGAAATGTCAGAAAGGGAGTTCAGAATGTACATAATTAGAACAAAAAGGGAAGCAAACGAGGAGATGAAAGAGCAAATGCAGGCATTAAATGAGTGCACCAATCAACAGTTACAAAAGCAAATACGGGAAGCAAAAGATCATTTCAATAAAGACTTAGAGATACTGAAAAAAAAAAAAAAAAAACAACAGAAATCCTTGAAATGAAAGAAACAATAAACCAAATTAAAAATTCCATAGAAAGCATAACCAATAGTATAGAACACCTGGAAGACAGAACCTCAGACATTGAAGACAAAATATTTAATCTTGAAAACAAAATTGACCAAACAGAGAAGATGGTAAGAAATCATGAAGAGTCCACAAGAATTATGGGATATCATGAAAAGGCCAAATTTAAGAATTATTGGGATTGAGGAAGGCTTAGAGAAACAAACCAAAGGAATGAACAATGCATTCAATGAAATAATATCAGAAAATTTCCCAAGTCTGAAGAATGAAAAGGAAAACCAGGTACAAGAGGCTTATAGGACTCCAAATATACAAAATTACAACAGACCCACACCAAAGCACATTATTATGAAATTACCTAACATACAAAATAAAGACAGAATTTTAAAGGCCACAAGAGAAAAGAATCAAATTACATTCAGGGGGAAACCAATAAGAATATCAGCAGATTTTTCAATCCAGACCCTAAAAGCTAGAAGGGTCTGGAACAACATTTACTAAGCCCTGAAAGAAAATGAATGCCAACCAAGAATCTTATACCCAGCAAAAGTTACTTTCAGATTTGACGACAAAATAAAATCCTTCCATGATAAACAAAAGCTAAAGGAATTTACAAAAAGAAAGCTGCCATTACAGAACATTCTCAGCAAAATATTCCATGAGGAAGAGATGAAAAGCAATCATGCAAAGCAGCAATGGGAGGAACTAACCTAAAGGAATAGCCAAATAAAGGAGAATCCAAATCATGTCAAAAAACAAAAATGAGTCAAATGCCTGGGAATACAAATCATATTACAATAATAACCCTGAATGTTAATGGCCTGAATTCATCAAACAAAAGGCATAGACTGGCAGATTGGATTAAAAGAAAAATCCAACAATATACTGCCTGCAAGAGACTCATCTCATAGAAAGAGATACCCACAGACTAAAGGTGAAAGGATGGGAAAAGACATACCATGCACACGGACACAGCAAAAAAACTGGAGTATCCATCCTCATTTCAGGTAATGTGGACTTCAAACCAAAACTGGTCAGAAGGGATAAAGAAGGACATTACATACTACTTAAGGGAAGCATAAATCAGCAAGACATAACAATGATAAATATCTATGCCCCAAACATTGGCTCATACATGTACTTCAAACAAATCCTTCTCAACTCCAGAAATCAAATAGACCACAACACAATAATACTAGGCGATTTTAACACACCTCTTTCACCGCTGGATAGATCGTCCAAACAAAAATTGAATAAAGAAATCATAGATCTCACTAACAAAATCACCAATTTAGACTTAATGGACATATATAGAATATACCATCCAACAAAGAATGAATACACTTTCTTCCAACCAGCACATGGATCCTTCTCTAAAATAGACCACATTTTACGCCACAGATACTGTTAGCAAATACAAGAAGATAGAGATACTACCTTGTATTCTATCAGATCATAATGGATTGAAATTAGAAACAAGTGACAGAATAAAAAACAGAAACTTCTCCAATACCTCGAGATTAAAAAATACACTATTATATGATGAATGGATAACAGAAGACATCAGGAGGGAAATTAAAAAAAATTCTTAGATGTAAACGAGAACAAAGACACATCATATCAAAATCTCTGGGAAACTATGAATGCAGTACTTAGAGGAAAATTTATTTCATAGAGCACATTCAATAAAAGAAGTAAAAATCAACAAGTAAACAACTTAACACTACAGCTCAAAGCCCTAGATAAGAAGAGCAGACCAACACCAAAAGTAGTAGAAGACAGGAAATAGTTAAAGTCAGAGCCAAAATCAACAAAATTGAAACCAAAGAAACAATCGGAAAAATTAACAAAATAAATAGTTGGTTCTTTGAAAAAATAAACAAAATTGATAAACCCTTAGCCACACTAACAAAGAGAAAGAGGGAGAAAACTCAAATTACTAAAATTCGGAATGAACAAGGAAATATCACAACAGACACGAGTGAAATACCAAACATAATAAGAAACTATTTTGAAAATCTGTACTCCAACAAAACAGAAAACCTCGAAGACATCAACAAGTTTCTAGAGACATATGAATTACCTAAACTGAATGAGGAGGACATACACAACTTAAATAAATCAATTTCAAGCAATTAAATAGAAGAGGTCATCAAAAGCCTACCAACAAAGAAAAGTCCGGGACCAGATGGGTTCTCAGCCGAGTTCTACAAAACCTTTAAAGAAGAGCTCATTCCAATACTTCTCAAAGTATTCCATAAAATAGAAGAGGAGGGAACCCTCCCAAACTCATTCTATGAAGCCAATATCACCCTGATACCTAAACCAGACAGAGACACATCAAGGAAAGAAAATTTCAGACCAATATCCTTAATGAACATCAACACAAAAATTCTCAACAAAATCTTAGCAAATAACATACAAAAATATATTAAAAAGATAGTGCACCACGATGAAGTGGGTTTTATCCCAGGGATGCAAGGTTGGTTCAACATCCGGAAATCAATAAATGTCATTCACCATATCAACATTCTTAAAGTTAAGAATCACATGAATATTTCAATAGATGCAGAAAAAGCATTTGATAAAATACAGCATCTCTTCATGCTCAAAACACTAGAAAAAATAGGGATAGTGGGACCATTCCTTAACATTGTAAAGGCTATCTATGCAAAGCCCATGGCCAATATCATTCTAAATGGTGAAAAACTGAAAGCATTCCCCCTAAAAACTGTAACAAGGCAGGGATGCCCTCTTTCACCACTTCTATTCAACATCGTTCTTGAGACTCTAGCCAGAGCAATTAGACAAACCAAAGAAATTAAAGGGATACGAATTGGAAAAGAAGAACTCAAACTATCCCTGTTTGCTGATGACATGATTATAGATTTAGAGGAACCTGGAAATTCCACCAGAAAACTCTTAGAACTCATAAGTGAATTCAGTAAAGTATCAGGTTACAAGATCAATGCTCATAATTCCAATGCATTTTTATAAATAAGTGATGAATTTTCAGAAAGAGAAATTAGGAAAACTACCCCATTCACAATAGCCTCAAAAAAAATAAAATACTTGGGAATCAATCTCACAAAAGAGGTGAAAGACCTCTACAATAAGAACTACAGAACATTAAAGAAAGATATTAAAGAAAATCTTAGAAGATGGAAAGATCTCCCATGTTCTTGGATAGGCAGAATTAATATTGTCAAAATGGGCATACTACCTAAAGTGCTATACAGATTCAATGCCATTCCAATTAAAATCCCAATGATGTACCTTACAGAAATAGAGCAAGCAATTATGAAATTCATCTGGAAGAATAAGAAACCCAGAATAGCTAAAGCAATACTTAGCAGAAAGAGCGAAGCAGGTGGTATCGCAATACCAGATCTTCAACTCTACTACAAAGCAATAGTAACAAAAACGGCATGGTATTGGTACCAAAACAGACAGGTAGATCAATGATACAGAATAGAGGACATGGACACAATCCCAAATAAATACAATTTTCTCATACTAGACAAAGGGGCCAAAAATATGCAATGGAGAAAAGATAGCCTCTTCAACAAATGGTGCTGGGAAAACTGGGAAACCATATGCAACAGAATGTAATTAAACCCCTGTCTCTCACCCTGCACAAAACTCAACTCAAAATGGATGAAGGACCTCGGAATCAGACCAGAGACCCTGCATCTTATAGAAGAAAAAGTAGGTCCAAATCTTGAAAATGTCAGCTTAGGATCAGACTTCCTTAACAGGACTCCCATAGCACAAGAAATAAAAACAAGAATCAACAACTGGGATAGTTTCAAACTAAAAAGCTTTCTCTCAGCAAAGGAAACTATCAGCAATGTGAAAAGAGAGCCTACAGAGTGGGAGAATATCTTTGCCAATCATACTTCAGATAGGGCACTAATTTCCAGAATCTATAAAGAACTCAAAAAAAACTCTACACCAAGAATACAAATAATCCAATCAACAAAGGGGCTAAGGAAATGGACACTTCACAGAAGATGTACAAGCAATCAACAGATATATGAAAAAATGTTCAACATCTCTAGTAATAAGAGAAATGCAAATCAAAACTACCCTAAGATTCCATCTCACCCCAATTAGAATGGCGATTATCAAGAACACAAGCAACAACAGGTGTTGGCGAGGATGTGGGGAAAAAGGTACACTCTTACATTGCTGGTGGGGTTGCAAATTAGTGCAGCCACTCTGGAAAGCAGTATGGAGAATCCTCAGAAAGCTTGCAATGGAACCACCATTTGACCCAGCTATCCCACTCCTTGGCCTATACCCAAAGGACTTAAAATCAGCATACTACAGAGATACAGCCACATCAATGTTCATTGCTGCTCAATTCACCATAGCCAGATTGTGGAACCAACGTAGATGCCCTTCAGTTGATGAATGGATAAAGAAACTGTGGCATATATATATATACAATGGAATATTACTCCACCATAAAGAATGATAAAATTATGGCATTTGCAGGCAAATGGATGAAATTGGAGGATATCATGCTAAGTGAGATAAGCCAATCTCAAAAAACTAAAGGACAAATGATCTGGCTGATAAGCAGATGATGACACATAATGGGGGGTAGGAGGGGTTAGTGTTAGGGTTAGGGTTAGGGTTAGGGTTAGGGAGGGGGGCAAGAATGGAGGAAGGAAGGACTGTGTAGAGGGAAAAGGGGTGGGAGGGATGGGGGAAGGAAAAAATAACAATGAATCAAACAACATTATCCTGTGTAAATTTATGATTGCACAAATGGTATGCCTTTGCTGCATGTACAAACAGAGAAACAACATGTATCCCATTTGTTTACAATAAAAAAAGAAGTGAAATGACTGCATAAACTCAACATTTAAAAAATTTATTTAGAAACAGAGAAAGTGTGATGCCTGAGAATGATGCTATATTTATTAATTTTCCAGTGCTACCATAAAAAATATCTAACAAAGTGAGTGGCATCAAACAGCCAGATTTCTGCAGTTCTGCAGCTGTAAGTAACAACATCAAGGTACAGGCAGTGTTGGTTCCTTTTGGAGACGGAGGAAGAATTCACTCCATGCATCTATTTCGGCTGGCTACCCACAGTCCTTGGTTTGGCTTGTAGATGCATGATTCTAATTTCTGCCTTTACCTTCATATTAACTTTTCCTCTGTGTGATCTCCTTTTTTCTCCTAAGGACACTGTTATTGCGTTTAGGGTCCAATCCAATTCAGTATGTTCTTATTGTGAGATTCTTAACTTTGAAGACCCTTTTTCCAAATACTGTCACATTCCCAGTTTCAGGGCAGATGCTTTTTGAGGGATCTTTCAAGCAACCTGCTATAATACGTATCAGTAATATTGATTTGATAGAGTTAAGTTTTGCATAATCAAAATGTTCAGAGTGAGACAGGTATGGTTTGCTTTGTGGCAGGTAGACTGGGGCAAGAAAGTTTATGCTATTTTGAAATTTTCATTTTGGAATGTTATAATCAGTTTATCAATCAGCATGTTATTCCAATTACTCAAGCAGAAAATGTTCAATTTCTTGAATATCAAATACAACTATTTTATTTTTTTTAATTTCAGGTGAAAATGACTTAGTATTGTAAAAATAATTATTTAAAGATAAAACAGATATTTTGAGAATATGACAGTAGCAAGTGAATAGGTTTTACATTACCCCAAATCTAAGCACAGAAAACAAACACAATAACTATAATAGAAATGTTTAAAAACTTATTCAACATTGACAACAAAAATAGTAAATAATCACTGATTTCATGAACTCCAAAATATGTGTTAGTGGAAAAACCACCCTTCTCTATTAAACTATAAAGAATCAAACCTGTGTAAAGCCAAGATAACAGGGCTTCTGGCAGTTTTGAGAATGAAAGAAATCTCCGAATTCCCTATAGGAAATTCATGAAAAGTGTGGAAAAGCACATCTGATGATAGTAACTAAAACTGGAAGTGACTATTACAGGCTTCAATTTGTGGAGCAGAACAAAAGTCACATGGGAAGATCAAATGGAGCTGGCACCTGCCTGCCCTATGAACCTATGAATTGAAACTAGAACTTGAAATTTCTTTCATACTGCTTCAATTTCCACATTAAAGCTATCTTCTATTTAACCATGTTTTAAGCAGTGTACCAGGACAAGAGGCAAACGTAATTCACAAGATTTCCTACTCAAAGGATTTGCAGTTTTGCAGCTTCAGTCTACATTAATGACTCTTGTTCCTAATCATGAATACATGTGAGAATCTAATCTTAGTTGTACCTGGAAATGCTTCAAGAAAAAGCAAGTTGGACAACTCCATACATGACCATTGAAAAACATTCAATAGTCATGAGTCCCAAATTTTTCCTGTCTATTCCTGAAAAGCTTACAATGAATAGATGACTCTTAGTGATATCATTCCACTTATATTTTTAAAATTAACTTCTAATATCTTTCTTGTACAAGCATTTCAGTTTTCCAACCTTTCAAACTAACAGTCCCTTAAATCACCATATTCTTTTAGTAGACATTTAATTAATCCTGAAAGTTCTTAAATTGTCCTCACTATGGTCATTAGGCAAAGGAAAATGTCCACTGGACACTATGTGTTGAACATGTAATAAAAAGAATTATTAGTGGGGAATAATACTCAGAAAAATAGGAGACTTTAACACAAAAAATATGCTGGAGGGTTTGGTTTCATGAATGTTCTAGTGGTGGCCTACTTGAAGGGTGGGATTTATCTTAGTTGTATCTGGAAGACTTGGCATAGTGCTTGGATTATAAAATAACTCCTGAATGAAAGAGTGAAATGGACTTGTTATTAGGTAAATTTGGAAGATGAGGAGGGAGGGTGCAGCTGAAGCTGAGTAATACATTAAGAAAAACTTTAAAAAATTAGAATGCTCAATTAAAAATAAGATTAGTCACTATTTTAATAGTTATTTTTTAGGTGGCTTTCTTTTCCCGAAAAATTATTTTGAGCTCTAAAATCAAGAAGTTTTAGTAGAGACCCTGCATCTTATAGAAGAAAAAGTAGGTCCAAACCTTCAACTTGTTGGCTTAGGAGCAGACTTCCTTAACAGGACTCCCATAGCAAAAGAAATAAAAGCAAAAATCAACAATTGGGATAGATTCAAACTAAAAAGCTTTCTCTCAGCAAAGGAAACTATCAGTAATGTGAAGAGAGAGCCTGCAGAGTGGGAGAATATCTTTGCCAATCATACTTCAGATAGAGCACTAATTTCCAGAATATATAAAGAACTCAAAAAACTCTACACCAAGAATACAAATAATCCAATCAACAAAGGGGCTAAGGAAATGAACAGACACTTCACAGGAGAAGATGTACAAGCAATCAACAGATATATGAAAAAATGTTCAACATCTCTAGTAATAAGAGAAATGCAAATCAAAACTACCCTAAGATTCCATCTCACCCCAATTAGAATGGCGATTATCAAGAACACAAGCAACAACAGGTGTTGGCGAGGATGTGGGGAAAAAGGTACACTCATACATTGCTGGTGGGGTTGCAAATTAGTGCAGCCACTCTGGAAAGCAGTATGGAGAATCCTCAGAAAGCTTGCAATGGAACCACCATTTGACCCAGCTATCCCACTCCTTGGCCTATACCCAAAGGACTTAAAATCAGCACACTACAGAGATACAGCCACATCAATGTTCATAGCTGCTCAATTCACTATAGCCAGATTGTGGAACCAACCTAGATGCCCTTCAGTTGATGAATGGATAAAGAAACTGTGGCATATACACACACACACACACACACACACACACACAATGGAATATTACTCAGTCATGAAGAATGATAAAATTATGGCATTTGCAGGCAAATGGATGAAATTGGAGGATATCATGCTAAGTGAGATAAGCCAATCTCAAAAAACTAAAGGACAAATGATCTTGCTGATAAGCGGATGAGGACATATAATGGGGGGTAGGAGGGGTTAGTGTTAGGTTTAGGGTTAGGTTTAGGGTTAGGGATAAGGAGGGTGGTAAGAATGGAGGAAGGAAGGACTGTATAGAGGGAAAAGAGGGGTGGGAGGGATGGGGTGGAAGGGGAAAAAATAACAGAATGAATCAAACAACATTGCCCTATGTAAATTTATGATTTTGAATAAAAAAAGTGTTATTTAAAAAAAAAGTTTTATTTTCCAAAAATGTCCACCATGAATAAGTTTTCTGTATTCTAAGAATGAAGTCAATTTTTAAAGATCGATAGACAAAATAAGAAAGAAGATCCTCCATGGAGCTGTCATGGAAGACAGTCAATTAGGGCAGCAAACATATATCCAGGCAGATTCTAACAACAGCAGGAGTTACTTCATAATATTTCTGTAAAGGAATATACAGGAAAACTTTAATGAAGTAATGAATTTGGTGGTACAAGTATAAAACAATTAAGGGCAATGAACAGCTGTGTTCTATTAATTAATTGCACATCTTTTCTAAAATTTCAACAGTAATTCATTGTTTTTAGATCTTGAATTGTGCAAGACACTGGAAGGATGCTGGTGTAATGTATGCCTAACCTCCAATGCATTGATATTGAATTGATGAAATTCAACAGATATTCCTATCTCTAGAACTTAAAAAGTCACATATAATAACTGTTATGTACTACAATGTTTTATTTATGCTAACTTTTTTCTTTTTTTAAATATTTTTTTATACATTATACACAAATGGGGTACAACTTTTCATTTTTCTGGTTGTACACAATGTATAGTCACACCGTTCATGTAATTATACATGTACATCGGGTAATAATGTTTGTTTCATTCCATTATCTTTCCTTCCCTGCCAATTCCCCACACCTTATTACCCTCTACACAAAGTTCTTGCATTCTTCCCTTACCACCCACCCCATTATATATCAGCATTCACTTACCAGAGAACACATTTAGCATTTGGTTTTTTGGAATTGGCTTATTTCATTTAGCATGATATTCTCTAATTCCATTCGCTTGCCTGCAAATGCTATAATTTTATTATTCTTCATGGCCAAGTAATACTCCATTGGGTATATATACCACAGTTTCTTTATCCATTCATCTCTTGAAGGTCATCTGGGTTGGTTCACACAATCTCGCTATTGTGAATTTTGCTGTGATAAACATTGATGTGGCTGCATTACTGTAGTACGCTGATTTTTAAGTCCTTCCGGTATAGGCCAAGGAGTGAGATAGCTGGGTAAAATGGTGGTTCCATTCCAAATTTTCTAAGGAATTTTCATACTGATTTCCAGAGTAGCAGCACCAATTTGCAATCCCCACCAGCAAAGTATGAGTGAAACTTTTTCCCCACATCCTCACCAATACCTATTGTTTCTTGTATTCTTGATAATATCCATTCTAATTGGAGGGAAATGAAATCTTAGGGTAGTTTTGGTTTGCATTTCTCTAATTACTAGGCATGTTGAACATTTTTCAAATATTTGTTGATAGATTGTGTATCTTCTGTGAAGTGTCTGCTCAGTTCCTTACCCCATTTTTTGATTGGGTTATTTGTATTTTTGATTTTAAGTTTTTTGAGTTCTATATAAATTTTGGAGATAAGTGCTCTATCAGAAGTGCCTGTGGTCAAGATTTTCTCTCACTCTGTAAGCTCTCTCTTCACATTGTTGATTGTTTCCTTTGATGAGAAAAAACATTGTAGTTTGAATCCATCCCATTTATTGATTCCTGTTTTTATTTCTTTTGCTTTGGGAGTCTTGTTAAGGAAGTCTGGTCCTAAGCCAACATAAAGATTTGGGCCTACTTTTTCCTCTATTTGGTGCAGGATCTCTGGCTTAATTCCTAGGTCCTTGATCCATTTTGAGTTGAGTTTTGTGCAGGGTGAGAGGTAGGGGTTTAATTTCATTTTGGTGCATATGGATTTCTAGTTTTCCAGCACTAGTTTTTGAAGAGGCTATCTTTTCTCCATTGTATGTTTTTTTTGAAATTTGTCTAGTATGATATGAGATAAACTGTATTTTTGTGGGTTTGTCTCTGTGTCATCTATTTTGTACCATTCATCTACCTGTCTATTTTGGTGCCAGTACAATGTCGTTTTTTTACTTTTGCTCCGCAGTATAGTTTAATGTCTGGTATTATGATACCTTGTTTCACTCTTACTGTTAAGGATTGCTTTGGCTATTCTGGGTCTCTTAGTCTTCCCAATGAATTTCAATATTACTTTCTTGATTTCTGAGTTACATCATTGGGATTTTAATTGGACTTGCATTGAATCTGTATAGCACTTTTGGTAGTATGGCCATTTTGACAATATTAATTCTGCCTATCCAAGAACATAGGAGATCTTTCAATCATCTAAGGTTTTCCTTAATTTCTTTCTTTAGTGTTCTGTAGTCTTCATTGTAGAGGTCTTTCACCTCTTTTGTTAGATTAATTCCCAAGGTTTTTTTTTTTTTTTTTTTTTTTTTTTTGAGGCTATTGTGAATGGGGTAGTTTTTCAACATGCACAAATCAATAAATGTAATTCACCACATCAATAGCCTTAAAGTTAAGAATCATATGATCATTTCAATATATGCAGAAAAAGCATTTGATAAAATACAGAATCCCTTCATGCTCAAAATACTAAAAAAAAAATATGGGGAAAGTAGGAACATACATCAACATTGTAAAGGCCTTCTATGCTAAGCCCAAGGTTAACATCATTCTAAATGGAGAAAAATTGAAAGCATTTCCTCTAAAAATTGGAACAAGACCGGGGTGCACTCTTTTACTACTTCTATTCAACATCACCCTTGAAACTTTAGTCAGAGCAATTAGAGAGACCAAAGAAATTAAAGGGATACGAATAAGAAAAGAAGAACTCAAACTATCACTACTTGCCAACAACATGATTCTATATTTAGAGGATCTGCAAAATTCAATCAGAAAACTTATAGAACTAATAAGTGAATTCAGCAAAGTAGCATGATATAAAATCAACACTCATAAATCTAGTGCATTTCTATTCATAACTTTTTCTTTGACATTAGATTTTCTGGCATTATTTTTCCTCATTTTCATTTGATTGGATAGTGTCCTAAAAAGCACAGTTGTAACTAACATCCTATCTCGGTTCTTTCAGGGGTCCTTAAAGACATGTTTGAATTCAGGACTGGGGCAGAAAATGTGAAAAATGAACTTGGAGCATCTTTTAGTGTCAGAAGATTTTTTAAAAGTTCCAAACACACACACACACACACACACACACACACACACAGATTCTGAAGCCAAGTGAAAGATCTCTCAGTGGCTGAAGTGAGAATCTCCTGTGGAATCTGTGAGAATTCTATATTATGCTCTTATTTTTTCAGTAAATCTAAAGCTGTTCTGAAATCATAAGTTCATTTTAAAGTAGACAAATCTTTTTCTTGTTTTCTCATTCTTTTCCTGCACTTTTAAGTGTAACATGATATTGGAAGTAATATTCATTTTTATCAAAGCAATACACATAAATAATTAAGAGATAAATGATATACAAGACTTCTAAGCTTCCTTGATTTTCTAGTGGGCAAATATTGAGGAAGGTTTTCTTTCCCTACCCACTGTAAAGACCTTTCTGATAATGTTTTGCTCCTCTTCTACCTGGTCATCTTGTTCAGGCAGCTACCATGTAGCCTCACTCTGGAATTCTTTTTCAGTATCATCCTGAAATCTTTTTATTTATGTCCTTCAAAGGTATGTTTGGTAACTTACTTCATTCTTTTTGTTTTTTTTTGGAGCCCCTGTTTTGGTAATATTTTTGTGAAAGAATATACAAAAATAAACTTTGAGATATTGTTTATGAAGATGTCTTTATATATGTCTTTATATATACTTGTTTGAAAATTTGGCTGATAAAATGTTTTTTTCTCAGAAATTTTTATGATATTTACTTTTTGTAGATTTTAATGTTGCTTTTGTGACATCTTCTATTTTATTTTTGATTAATTTATGTTATCTATAATTTTTCTTTTATGAAAGCTTTTAATATCACCTTTTTCTCCTGATATTTTAAATTTCTCTTTTGGTATACCTTGATGTGGAATTTTTAAAAACTCACTATTTTGTAGTATCTTATGTCCCTCAACACTAGGAGATTATTTTAATTATTATTGTTTGCATTTTCTTTTACCTCTATCTAGAGTCTTTTTAAATTTCTATTATACAGATGTAAAATTTCCTTCTAAATTATGATTTATTCCTGAGAAACTTTGGATAGTCAATGGATTGAAGTGACAGTGAAGAATGGGGAAAAATAGGAAAATTTATTGAATATCTATAAAAAGAACTATTTGAGTTCCCAGTTTCCTACCTCCCTTTCTAAAGCATACAGATAATCTCTTTCTCAGAATAATAGGAAGTGGAGAGTTTATTCTATGAAGAAATGAAACCAAGAAAGTTCAAGATTGCTTTTTACATCAAGTCTATTTAATAATAGAGAAGATCAGAAATTCTGCATTCCCAAGAACGAAACTCTGAGCACTTATTCTTGTATCAACTCCTAGAATGCCAGCCAGAATTCTGCAACCAAGTTGGCTTTCTTCTTATACCTCTATCTGCTCATGCTTCCCCTACACATTTCTCCTTCTGCTGTGTTTCAAATCACAAATTGTATGTTATTAAAAACAAAAATGAAAAACTACTTTCACTTCAATGAAAATTCCAAAGAACTTGCATTCTAAAAGTGTAAACTTTTATTAGACATTTCTTTATTTCAAACCAAAAAAAGCCAAACTTAAGGACTGTCTTACATCATAGATAAATTTAAAAGAAAGTGATAAACTGAGTAATACAGGTTTAAAATCAAATATTTTTGCATTATTTTTCCTGTTGAAAACTTTTGTGATGCTATTTTTTTTAAATGGCTGTTTCCTGATTTTTCTTCACCTTTTTCTTTAATGTTTCTTTAATTTTCATAAACTGACACTTTGGGGCCTATATGAGAATATTCCAGGAGTATACATAGACCCTGCTATTATATATTCTGCACTACACATCTTTCAGGAACATAGATTTTATAGCAATTGGTTAAGAACATAATTGTGAAGGGACCAGTTTCACTGCTGCCCAGTGAAGCCAAAACTTTGAGATAGAGTGATGGAGGAATAAAGCTGTATTGTTAGCAAGTAGAAAGCAGAAAGACAACCATCCCTCTGAAAACAAGGAATGATAATAGAAATGCCAGAGAAGATAGTGAAATGTATTTTTCACAGAACTCTTTTAACCTAGTAGGTGACTTCAGTCAGAGGTGTCATTTACAGCAAAGCCAGTGGGAAACTAATAATATATTACTCAGCTGAGTGACCTCAAATATTAGTGATTTTTAAAATCAGCTAAAAGCCGGTGAAGCTAGAGGATCAATTAAAGTTTACCTTATTTAGGGGAACAGTTCAATACTCTAATAAAATATACAGAATGAAATTTAAAAGAACTTATATTTTCTGATAAAGTACAACCTCCAAAGGATTTTTTTATGTATGTGTTCCTGGAATCACCAGAAATATGACTTCTCACTTCTCTGCCCTCAGGCCCTTGAAGATAGTTTTGAGAAACTCTTCCATACAAGTTAAAATCATTCTTAGAATCAAGTCTTCCTTGGAATCACAAAACATTTCATTGCAAATAATAATCTTTGAGAAAATTCATCATTCACTGCTTACATTCATTGCTTATATGAGAAAAGACAAGAGTTCAATACTGGTTCAAACACAATGTGTCTCTGAATCTCTGGGGCTGTCTCTAAGGCAAAACTGTTATTTCTCAGAGAGTTTCAGTCAATCAATTAAATTAGCCAAAGTCCCATGAATAAGAAACATTATGCTGTAATTTACTTCTGTGAAAATTTTCCAAAATATATTTATTAACTTCTTTGGAGTCATTCCATAAAATCAATGATCTATCTTAAGAATTGCAATGCATTTATATGTCCAATTTTTCATTTGAATCAGATGCTATTCTTTAGTTTCTGTAAAATGTCATAAAATAACAAGTCTAATATAATGGTTGCCAGCTATGTATTAAGATGTGAGTTTTCATGCACAATAACCAAGAACACAATGGAAAGCATCACAAGGTAAACCACACTGCTTTCTTCTTCTTTTTCTTTTCTTTTTTTTTTTTTTTTCTTTTCTTTTTTTGGATAATTTGAATCACTCTTTCTCAGGCATTTTCTTTGTATTCACTGCTTCTTTGTTTTTAACTTTAAATATATACAGCACAAAGAACTGTCAGATTCGAATATGAATAGAAGGCTTTCTGGGGAACTACTAAAAAATATAAAGGGATGGTGATGGGAGACGGAAAATGAAATGAACATGAAGTGTTGGTTAGACCAAGCAGCATCCCCTGGATTCTTGTCATGGCTGCACTGAGAAAGTTAGACCAGAAATGGTTGAACCAGGACCGACAGGATATTTCCAGGCTAAGGATGACAAGCAGGAAATGATAAGCAGTGAGCAATTAAGTGGGGTTGTATGGTGATGCCATCTCCTGTTTTCATAACAAAAGCAGAGTTAAAGGTGGGTTGATTCTTGGCACTCTTCTTTTACAGACTAGACTTCCATAACAGTATGCTTTCCAGTTTTTTTCCCCCCACGTCTTAAGTGATCTTTTGTCCATTATTTTTGCCATTTCTCATATCTTGAGTTCCTGAGCTTACATCTCTTTCTTTTGTTCATTATCTTTGCATTAGGAACCATCTGTTTGCAGAGTCACAGTTTATCTCCAATGCAAGACTTTGGAGCTCAGGACCTGACTGCTGCTTTCTTGGTACATTCACTTTGATCCCTCAGAGACATCTCAAACTTAAGATGACCAAAATTAAAAACAGTTTTCCACACTGAATGTGTCCAAACCCCAGTCTTTCACACATCAGTGATTCATGCCATCATGAATCAGTTTCTCAAGTCAGAAAAGTAGGAATCCTTTTAGAGAAGGAAGCTTTATCTCCTTTACTTCTTACATAATCATTTTCATTTCTCCTCAAGGGTAGGAAAAGCTTTATCCACTTTTCTCCATATTTATTTTCTCAGTTGACCCACAAGTCTCACTTGGACTACTCTAAGCACTGATTCTCCTGTTTCATTCAAAACCTCCTGTACTCCATTTTTACATAAAAGCAACAATTGCTTTCCAAAATTTAAAAGGTATTATACCACTTCCCTTCTAAAAATTTTTCAATGATTTTGAAAAACTAAAAATAAATGTTCATTTTGGCAAATTAGGACTTGTTTTTATTTATTTCAAGGTCAATATTAATTCTGTAACTATTATGGAGCACCTTTTATGAAGTAGAACATATCTAAGCATTCTCAAGGGCACTAAACATTAAAAAATGACACTCTATTAAAGCTTATATTCTAGCAAAAATAGCCACCATAATGTTAGTGATTTTTAAGACTTTACACATACAATGTCTTTTAATCCATTTGATAACCTAAGGAGATAGATAAAACTTTTTGTTTACACAAATGCTTGCTTCAAACATCAGTATCATTATATCTGTAAAGCTGTATTTTAAATCATCTAATATAGTCTTATAGAAAATTAATTTATTCATACATATAATCAATAACTACCCATTGAGAAAATATTATATGACAAAACAGGAAAATATTCCCCTTATACAAGCAGGTTGTCTGCTAGTTATGGCAACTAATTAAATAGATAAAACGTTGTGTGTTAGATACGTCTACATGCTTTAGAAAAGGTTGACAGAAAAGGACTTTGTACTTGCATGGTGAGTAAGGACTCACTGAGAATGAGATACTTGGGTAAAGACCTGGAATGATAAGATAGTGAATCATTTGTTCATCTGCAGGAAGAATGGTTGAGCAGATACAAATACTCTGAAACAGAGTGTGTTTTATGTGTTTTTGAAGCAGCACACAGACTAGTATTGTTCTGACAAAATGAGTGATATGGAGTATAATATGAAATAGAGATATAAGAAGATGTCTAAGTTTCCCAGAGCTATAGAAAAAGTACCATAATTTGGGTGACTTAAAAGGTCAAAATTTATTTTCTTATAACCCTAGGTGCTAGATGGCTCAGTCATGGATGAACAGGGCTATGATGACTCTGATCCTTCCCTACAGCAGTGCTTGCTGTGTCCTGTCTGGCAACATCACTGGCGATTGCTCCCGTTTTTGGTTTATGCAGCAAAACTCAGATCTCTGCTTCTATCTTCAGGTCTTTTCTATGTGTCTCTGTATCTCTGTTCTCTCTTTTTATTAGGATGTTATCTTCCCATCAGTCATTGGATTAGTGTGATTCGAATTCGATATGATTTTTTTAAACTATTTATATCTAGGAAGATTTTATTTTCATATAGACTTGCAATATCAGTTTCCTAGTTCCCTTGTAAGTAACATCTGGTTCAATACAACTGACATTCACTCTCTTACAGTTATGGAAAATGAAATTCCAAGCCAGGGTGTTTTTCACACCCACACTTCTTATGAGGGCTCTAGGGAAGACTCTTCTACACCTCTTTCTGCTTCTGATATTGCTAACAATCTTTGATGTTCTTGGCTCATAGAAACATCACAGAAGTTTCTGTCTTCATCATTGTAGGTTGTCTCCTTGTATCTTCCTCTCTCTTTTTATCTCTTCTTATAAGAACACCAGATATTGGATTGCTATTCACTCTTATCAAGCATGACTTCATCATATCTTGATTATTTCTAAGTGATCTTATTTCCAATTAAGATCAGATTCAAAGATACCTGGGTTTAGAACTTAACACATTTTAAGGAATATGATTCATCCATAACATTTACATTCCAAATTTTTAATAATTCTTGTCTATTGAAAATGCAATCATCTCATCTGAACTCACAAAGTATTAGCCCATTCCAGTATCAACTCTTAAGTTCCAAATATCACCTAAATGTTAACTCAAAAAGCCTCAATTTCATCATCTAAATCATATAAATCATGTATGAGTGAGGTTTGGTGTGGTCCATCTTGAGGGAAAATTCCACAGCCTGTGAGCCCAGACAATACATTGTTTTCTTCCAAAATACAATAGTGGGGCAAACATAGGAGAGAGATTCTATCTTAGTCTGTTTGAGATGCTACAACTAAATCATAGCCCAGGTATTTTATAAATAACAGAAAATTGTTTCTATAGGCAGAAAAGTTGACCATAAAGGCATCACAAGATTCAGACTGTAGTGAGACCAGTTTCTTGGTTTAACGATGGCATCCCTTCTTGGACACTGTTTCTTGTAAGGTTGCAGGAAATTTGTCTTTAGATGGTGGTACAGGTTAATGAACTCTCTTGGGTCACTAATCCCTTTCATAATGCCCTGTCTTTGTTACTTAACCCACTCCCAAGACCCTCCTCCTACTGTCATTACCTATGTGGTAAGGATTTCAACAAAATGAATGACCACAGTGCATTCCATTTTGAAAAAAGGAAAACTGATGATTAAAAGGGTTTCTAGCATAAAACAAATTCACAACCAACCATGACAATTCAATTAGATTTCAAGGGCTGAGACTGATCCTTGATGGCCCAGTGGTCTTCCCTTTCCATCCTCTACAATAGGAGCCCCATCTTCTCTGGCCTCCATCTCTGTGACGATAAATTCAAAATCATTCTGCCTTCATTTCTTCTTATCTTTGTCCTTTTCAAACCAGTCTGTCAGTGTTTCTGCTAGTGCATAAATTCTAAAAACTTTGTTAGTCTTCCATGGATGTTAAGGAGAAACAAATTACTAAATATGAACATTTTCTATAGAATCTCCCTGGATACCCCCTTTTCTTACTTGTTTTTGATGAACTTGTTGATTGATATATGAGTCATATACTAACCTCTTCATTGAAAGGTTGTACTGTCACACTCTTGACTCTGTCTCCAGAGCATGCTATTTGGACATGCTTAGAATTTTCCAACTCATGAAGTGCTAGCTCATTTTTGCTTGGAAGTTCTTTGCCCAACTTTCTTTCTCACAAATTCTTCTATAAGCAGCAAGGAATAACAAGGTTGCATCTTACATATTTTGTCTAAAAATCTCCAAGTTCATTGCTTACAAGTTCCTTTTTCCACTCAATGGTAGATCACATAGACAAGTTTCCTGCAACCTTATAAGAAATAGTGTCCAATAATATGTTCCTTATTTCCTTCTGAGCCCTCATTTGGCCACCTTTAATATCCATTTAACCCGTTAGTATCTTCAATACAGAATTCTTGAATTTTACCACCATGCTCCTCAAAACTCCTCCAGCTTCTACTTAGTACCAATTTCTAAACTGCTTTGGCATTTTGAAGTATTTGTTACAGTCATAGCCTACTGTCCAGTAATAAAATATTTATCAGTTTCTTGATGCTGCTGTAGCAAAGTAGCAGTTTTAGTTTTCCCTGAAGATCCTGAAGAAGATTCTGATATGTACTTCTCTCCTAGTTCAGGCAATTGTTGGCTATCCTTGACAGTGCAGATATATCATTTCTATTTCCTTTCATATTCATATGACATCCTCCTCTGTTTGTCCAAATTCTGTACATAACAATTGCATTCTTTTTATCAGAATATCAGTCACTGCAGTAGGACCCACCCTAATCCAGTATGGCCTCATCTTAACTTGATTACATCTGCAAAGGTCTGATTTCCAAATAAGGTCAACTTTATGGGTACCAGTGATTAGAACTTCAACATATTTGAACCAATGTAATATGGAAACAGTTTTATTTGAAATTTTTAACTAAAAAAGTTTATCTAAAAAAATCTAAATAATTGAGAGTCAATATGCACTCATTTGGTGACATTGGGCCCCATGTCTATTATGTTAAAGTGACAAAGCAGTTAAGGCCTCTGATGTACAAATTAATCAATCATGCCTGTAAACCTGAATGAAAGATAAGTTCTTTTCTTTCTTCATGCAGCATGTTTATTTAATAAAGCTAAAAAGTTAGTGATAAATATTTAAAATCCTGCTTACAATTTGGTTATAAGCCATAGAATGATCTTCTTTAAGATGTGCTAATATTCTGAATATAAGCCACTGGGTGAATGACAGTGCCATTTTCTTAGTAGAGGAGGAGTAGAGGAGAGAGAGGTTTGGGCCAAAAGATTAGGAGACAAATTTTACAAATTAAATTTAAGATAAGATAGCATTAGGCCCTAAATTGAGTTGACAGCTGTATATGGGTGAATAGAGTTTGGAATGAAGATCCAGTTCAGACATTTAAATATGGAACATTTAGCTAACATTTATAAGCATGGGCTTTAGAGAGATTATTAAGTGCATAGATGTAAACAAGAAAGCAAGGAGGGGAAAAGACCAACCCCCAAAACACTCTACTCTTTAGCTGGGGAGATAATGAAAATCAGGAAAAGACCCACTGTATTTAGTTCTTCACAAGTTGATAGTTATAGAATCTTTTGTCTATCTATGATGCTATTACTAAAAAGTTTATCCTAAGCTACAAATAAAAATTATGTATCACTCAGAATATTGTTGCCCTTTTTAGTCTATAAGTTTTATATCTGTCTACTGCTTTATTGCCTACTTCAGGAAGTTGGAAACAATTTTATCAAAATAATGTTGTGGAGCACAGTATCTGGCATGTTTTGATGACAGGGTCACCATGATTTTGAGATGAAAATGTAAACATTAACAATTTTGATAGCATTAAGTACTATAAATTTCTACTTTATCAACTGTTATTTGATAATCAAAATACTAGACAAATGTTGACATAAAATGCTTTTTGAAAGATACATTTTTCCATTCAAAATATCATTTTGATAAACAGTTGGGATCAGGTATTCTTAATCTCTTATTCTTAGTTATATTCATTTTTTTTGTGTTTTTACAGGCGATTGAACCCAAGGGCACTTAACTTCTGAGCTACCTCCACAGCTCTTTTTATTTTTTATTTTGAGACAGTGTCTCTTTAAGTTGCTTAGGGCCTTGCTAAGTTTTTCAGGCTGACCTCAACCATAAGATCCTCCTGCTTCAGCCTCCAGAGTTGGTCAGATTATAGATGTGTGCCACTGGCCTGGCTTAGTTATAATCCTATAAATAATACTCCTAAAATAGTGCTAAATCATGTTTTTCTTATCTAAGAGTGAAACTGAATATATTCCAGAACATTCAAGAGAATAGCAATATGTAATAACAAAAAGACATGCAGAAGTAGAGAGGTCATTATAACAAACATCTCATTTGACACTCATTCAGGGTGGTCCATGACTAAGAAATATGTATTCGTCCTCAATACTGTATGCACCCATGTAGATTAGTGCAGAAAAACTCTCATTAAAATTATCTTTTATTTTCTTTAAAATGTTTTTACAGGTTAAGCTTTTGATGTGGAATATAGACATTGACATTGGAGAAAGCAAAAGTATATGATCTGATTTTCTTAATATTTTATATTGGATCCACACAGTTTTTTAAACACAAAAGTAAGAGTTAAGTAAACATATTAAAAATCAAATAGTTACATTTCAAATCATAAAAAATATCAGTTTATCATCTAATAATAGCAACACATTCCTTAAACCCTTCAAATTATGGATATAAAACAATACAAAAAATTTTCTCTCTCTTAAAAATGGAATATTTTTATTCCATTTTTAGTATTCCACAGAATATTTTAATATTAATTTTTAATATTCCAAATATTCCACAGAATATTTTAGTGTATAATAAAATATGCTGTGTAATTGTTATGGGCTGAATTTTATTTCATAGAATTCATAAGTTGAAGCCCTAACTCCCAGTACCTAAGAGTGTGACGGTATTTGAAAACAGGGTTTTAAATGAGGTAAATAAAATAAGACCCTTAGGTGGGACCTAATCCATGTAACAGTTGTCCTTATGAGAAGGGGATAGATGAAGATAGACTAGTGTCAGATGGAAGACCACAGGAGAATCCAGCTTGTCTTGAAGGCAGCCATCTTCACACCAAAGAGAGAAGCACCAGAATGAACCTCACCCTACTGACACCATGATCTTTGACTTAACCCTCTAAAACTGTAAGAAATAAATTTCTGTTGTTAAGTCAGCTGTTCTTTGGCATTTTGTTACAGCAACCTTAGGAATATAATGCACTAATAATTTTTTTTCATATTTGTAATCATAGGTTCTTAAGAATTGCAATGCAATAAAATGTGCTAAACACTAAACCAAAGCAAACAAATTAACTTGTGATGATTCTGAAAAAAAAAAAAAAAACTAGACACTTCAATATCTCAAGTTACTATTGTGAATTAGTATTACTCTTTTTCAGAAGTAAAAAAAAATCTTCCAAGACCATTCCACTTGACTATATATAATATAAAATTTATTTAGATTCTTTATTCTTAAGTATTAAATTTGAAATATGATTAAAATTATCATCTACACATGAACAATTTAGCACTAAAATAAAATGGTTAGTTTTATTTACTGTTTAATAAGAAAAATGTAGTATCCATTGCTAAGATTCTTAGTGAACTACATTAATTGAAATTCTGTATGCCTTATTATTAAATACTTTGAAGATAAGGAAATCTACGTTTGTTAACAACACCATAGATCTTACTTTCCTTAATATTATTTCTAGAGAATAGCAGAGACTATATTATTGATGGGGCAGAATAAATAGAGGGAAGAATTCTGGCAAGAATGCCTTCTATGATTAAATAAGACACAAGAAAACTATAAAAGTAACATTAAAATATTTTATCCCTTTATCTCATCACAAGTCATCATTTATCAATGTATGTATATTTATAGGTGTGTGTATATTTCTACATACATGTGTATGTTTAATAAATCTGCCCCTCTACATGTGATCCAGCTAATTCTAGATCAATTCCCAGTTTTCAAACACAATTTTAAGCTAGAAAAGATTTGAGAAACTGGTTAGTATTCTGCAAAATCATTACAAAGGCACAAAAGTTGCATATGGTCATACTATAACTCTTCCTTTCTTTAGCTTCAGAGAGAAAGGAATTATCTGAAAGAAATGTTGCAAAGCCTTAATTTGCAGTGATTACCAGATAATAGAGACAATGAGCCAACTTAATAAACCTTCTTTAGAGAGTATTCATGTGTGAATTAGAGAATGCAATAGCTAATTTACTGAAAAGATAATTTAATGGTTAAACAAATGAGAGAGACTGCACAATGGGTGGGTGTACACTGAATCATAGATGAAGTTATTACAGTTAACCTATGGAGACTTTTTTCTTACCCTTTCAAATTTTAAAACAAGCAAAGTTTGGTGAGGCCTACCAAGTAAACAAAGTCTGTATAGTTACATCTGGACCTAAAGTTCCATTTTTCTCTGTCTAGTGAATTTCAACTCATGGGTATAAGCCCTGGGACATACAGACATTAGTTCACGGAATGAAAAACCAGGTTACAAAGTACAGAAAGAATTCATGACTCCTCCTTTCCTTTTGTTGCATCTAGACTTTCACAAGTGAGAACATCTGTTGTATGTTGGCTTCTGTTCGAGTTGAAAATGAGTTGAGTAGGTTACGTGCATGAGGAAGTGACCATTGTACTCATTGCTTTCTGTTTTATTGCTAAGGTTTCTCTCTTTTGAATATTTCTTTTGATTATTTTGGATTTAACCCAAACCAATCAAATATTTAGAAATAACACAGTAACATAGATCTTTAAAAGGTAGTAATAAAGTCCAACCTATTATTCTTTAATCCATAGGCTCAAAGATGTCAAATGACTGTCTAGAGCAATTCTGAAAGTTGATGCAAATTTTCTGTCTCTGATCCAGTACTTTTTCCATCACATCATGATAGTTTTGGCAAGACACCATATATCTATGAAGAAAATTATTGGACAGGATCATGTTTAAATACGATTAATAAATTTATTTAAAAAATGAAAACTAGTTCTCAAGCCTATATCAGTATTGTAAAAATACAGCCTTTCCCGAAGTATTTTCTTAACCATTTTAAGTATACATAAAGTAGTACAAAGTGTACACTCTGTGTGTATAACTCTCATCATCATTCATCTCCTGAACTATTTTCATCTTAAAAAATTCAAATCTAAATCTATTAAATAATAACTCTCCATTTTCCTCTCCCCCCAATCCTGACATTTGCCATCCTACTTCTGTTTGTATGAATTTGACTGTTCTATGACTGGAATCACACAATAATTTTTTTGTAACTTGTTTATTACATATAACATAATGTCTTTATTTCTTTCATGTTGTGGTATGTGTCAGAATCTTCCTTTTTACAGTAGACTTAATCTAACATAATTTCCTTATGTACACATATGAAAATACATAAGTGAATCCTACCACTATGTCTACCACAAGAATGGGGTCCTAATTAGAATAAGATAGAATTTTATCAAAGTGGATTCTACTGTCATTTATGATTCTAAAAAAAAAAATAAAAACAAATAAAAATAAAAGACTCCTGCTCTCCTTGGTGTGCAGGATCATGGCCTCTGGGACAGGTGTCCACTGTGTTTCTTTGCTAGCAAAGAAATAAACCTTCTTTTTCCTTTTTTGCACACACACATGCAAAATAAATAAAAATCTTCTGTCTTAATGTGGAATATTGCTCCCTACTCCACTGTATATATCTTATTTTTCTTAGCCAATATCCATGATGGACACAAAGGTTGCTTCCACATTTAAGCTATTAAGAAGAGTGCTTCCATGAACATCAATGCACAGATATCTCCTTAATCTTTTCCTTTAATTATTTTGAGCATATACCTAGAAGTAAGAGGTAGAAAAGATGGGTAATATAGTGATTCTAATTTTTTAAAGGAGCCATCATACTGTTTTCCACAGTGACTGCACCATTTTATATTTATATTCCCATCCACAATGTACAGGTGTTTTAATTTTCCAACTTCCTCACCAATACTTACTTTCAGTTTTCTTTTTTCCCATATATTAACCATCCTAATGGATGTAAAAGTGATATCTCATTGTGGCCTTGATTTTCATTTTCCTAATAATAAGAGATGTTGTTTAACATTTCATATGGTTATCAGTCATTAGTATGTCCTCTTTGGAGAAATGTCTATTCCAATTTTTTGCTCATTTTTAATCAGTGATGGTTTTAGAATTTTACAAATTATCTCTCTCCGTGTGTGTGTGTGTGTGTGTGTGTATGCATATATATGCATATGTACACATACACGATGCATGTGTGTACCTGGGAACATGTATTTTATTGATATTAATCCCTTATGATTTTCAGATTTTCCCCCATCCCATTGTTGTCTTTTCACTTTGCAAAGATTGTCCTTAGATGCAAAAAAGCTTTTAAACTTTATTAAGTCCAGTCAGTCTATATTTTGCTTTTTGGTCTGTGCCTTTTGTGTCATACCCAAGAAATCATTTTCAATTCAATGTTGTGAAAGTTTTGATCTGTTTTCTTCTAAAATTTTACATTTCAGCTCTTGTGTTTGGTCATTTGATCCATTTTGATCCAACTTGTGTATATGGTGTAAGGTAAGGGTCAAACTTAATTCTTTTGCATGTAGATATCCAGTTTTCCCAATACCATTTGTTGAAAAAAAAAAAAAAAAAAAAACCCTTTTTTCACTATGGTATCCATTTTACAAAATCCTTGGCCAGAGTATATCCTTTTCAGACAAGTTAAATATGATTGTAGAATAGGATGACCTGTGTAAATGGATAAGCTTCATTAGAGTGAAATTTTCTTTTTTTCTTTTTTCACTGTGGATTGAACCCAGGGGTATGTTAACACTGAATTACATCCCAATCACTTTATTTTTTATTTTGAGACAGAGCCTTACCGAGTTTACTAAGTGTCCTTGAACTCTTGATCTTCCTGCCTCAGCCTCCAGAGTTGCTCAAATTACAGGCATGCACCACCATATCCAGTGATGTTTTCATTCCTATAACCCTTAATGGACTTTTTAAAACTTTATAACTAGAAAATACCTTAATAGAAGAATTTAATCTCTGGTTAAATTCATTTAATAAGTCAATATATGCTGTTTATATACTTAAGTTTATTTCTCCCTTTTATCATAAAGCATGAAATAGTATACCATAGGAATATGGAATATACAGGAATGTCTTTCATTAGAGACACAAGAACACACATCCATGTTTGATTATACATTCATTCATTTTTCATGCATCCATATTTTCAAAAAGCTAGTAAACTGCAAAGCATTGTGAGAGGTTCTAGGGTCACAAGTTATAGAAACTATAGACTTTGACTCTTGAAGCTAGTTCATATAAAATTAGGCAAAGATGCTACAAGGCTATTGAAGCTATAGTCAAGAGATACAAAAAGTGTCTCCTATGGATAGGAATAGCTAAGTATCACTCCCATGGATGTAAATAGCTAAGAGAAAGATATTTATCTTAGAGAAAGAATATCAGGGAAATACTGGGGGAATAGAGCATTTGTTCTATATTATACTGTACTATACGCACATACTACATACATAAAATATGTTTTATATATATAGTAGTGCAATATTTATCATGTAATATATGAATATATGTTACACATATACATGATAAATATTGCACTACTATATATATATATAAAACATGCCTATAACTATTTGAGATAAATTATTTTTCAAGTTTGAAAACACTGTTTGGATTTATATGATAATAGGCAAAGTGCATATAAACAAACCCCCATCAAGAGCATTAATAAAGTTTTCTAAAATAATTCATTAAATAAGTTTTAAAAACTTACATAAAATCTTCTAGCTGTAAATCAAAGTCACCTTTCAACAGAGTTATGTTTTAAATTTCAATTTTTTGTAGAGATTACTTATAAGAAAGAAAAAAGCCTCTGCATTTAAAATTAGATCTAGCATTCCCATTAAAGGTAAATTTTCTTTTGGAATTACATCAAAGGAAATTGATTCCAAATAAGACAGCCCATGTAAAGCAAAGTACCAACTTTACATATTTAAAGATACCTTTTGTTAAAACTAACATATTAGAAAACTTTTAAAACCATGGTTAAAAAAGAAAAAAGAAAAAAGAAAAAAAAAAAAAAGAAAAGGCAGAGCTCTACAAACTATAGTCTGTTAGATGAAGAGCAGAAATAAGAACTTTATTCTCTCAGGGTTTAATTCATATTCAAAACGTAAGTATTGGTTTCTTTCAGCAAATTAAAACTGCTTTCATGAAATGAATCCATTTTCTGACTTCTGAGGTACAGCAGAACAAACCTCATGTGGTGCCACACCTTTACCCTCTAATGATCATCAGGTAAAAACTGTGATTCTACTCAGATGCCTTCTTTATAAGACACCTAAGTGAATATTGTCAGTGTGATATAATGTGGATAGGAACAGTTGGAATCATCATATGGAGATTCATATAGTTGGGTCCCTTTCTAACAGATTCCCTCTGCCATATTGCCTTTCTGAAGACTCCAGTTTAGTATACAGAGAATTTAGTCAAATTTTCTGGCCTAAAGTCAATGAAGACTATGTATTTTCTTCACAGTAAGAATTACCAAGAAAGAAAACATCATAATGATCATAATGACACTATTTAGCTTTATTTCATTTCAGCTTACCCAACTCCCATAAGAAAATTTTACCATCTAACAAACATGTTCTAAGGAAATAATTGAAATGCATTATTACTCTTTGCATATCTTTCTATAAAGGGATTTAAATTTGAAATTCAGCAATGTAGTAAAACTCTTTAATAAGATTTGCAGACATTAATAAGTGAATGCATTCAAAATTTATTGAATTAAGCCCTATCTTCAAAAATTACTGAGTTAAAGTAGATGTTCGAATGGAGCCAGATACAAATGCTTATAATGATATATGAGAAAGTCAAGTCGACAGAAACTACTCTCTTTAACAATTATTCATTATTACAGTTGGCTAACATGTGCAGATTACTACTTTCATGCTTCTGCTCTCCCCCAATCAGCCACTTCTTTCTTTACTCTTGCCTTCTCTCACTCATTTCCTATCTAATTTTCTCCTTTTTTTTTCTTTTGGGAACATTAGTAAGAATTTTGTGAGAACATTCTTAAGAATTACCTTTGTTCCAAACTTAAATAAAAAATAAAAACTGTCTTCCATACTGGAGATAGGGATTCTGTTAATGCACTAACATTCAAAGCACTAACATCCAACTGTCCCTAAAAATCAAAGAAAACACTCTTCTTTACAGATATGAATGCTATTCTGTACCCTGCAATAATAATTAGTAGAACTGGACAAATATTCCTTAAATAACTTGTATTCTTGTTCCTAAGAATAAAATATACAAGTCTTAACATACCCAGGCCCACTATATAAAGACACAAAAATCTATGTCCTCCCTACCTTTTGACATATCTTATTTATCATTTGTATACCTGCAAGGATGGCTTATGTTGCAGAATAGAGGAAAATAATTGTATATTAATGAATTAAAACCACAGCTATAGTTCAATTATAAAAAATAGAATTATTTCCTAGCATAGATAGCACACTTTAATCTTCACTGTAAACATCATTATGTGGAAACCTTGGGTAGGATTTTGGATTTCCTCTTTCTCCTCCATTTTTTCTTTGATGGTGGGCAATGATATCCTCCTACCATGCAGCAAGACTCAAAATTTAGGATAATATGAACTTATGAAAAACTCCAACTTACCAGCACTGAATCAAATCAGTCCTTAAATTGTAATTTGTGAAACATCTCTCTAATCATTCTTCTCAACATTCTACTGAAACATAGTCAAAACATGAGTGCCCTAAAAGTTATCACTGTTAGATGCTATAATGTTTTTTGGATATTTTCATTTCCTTCTGGAATGCCTTCCTTCAACATCTACTCCTAAGGAACACTTGAAAACACCATGACTTGTGAGTGAGTCCACGTTTCTGTCCTGTGAGGAAGACTTCTTCACTGAGCCTGACTCTTGACCTACACCTCAAGCACTTATCATGTTGTTAAGATGACTTGTTTCCCCACATGACACTTAGCTGTGCTGAGTCACCAACCTCAGAGGCATGGAATTATGTGTGGCTACTTTGAATGGCAACAATTTGGCAAGGGATTGGTCAGAAGTCTATAAATATATGTGTGTGCAAGAGCGGGGGGGATGTGGAAAGGTGTTAACATGAATATATTCCTTAGACGAGCTGCCAGTTGATGAACATATGTCTCTTTTGCTAAGAGTAGCCTAAAAGAAAAAAGAAGTCTGGGATTCTGCTTAAAGCACTTACTATTAGAGTGATGTTCCTGGTCAGAGCATCTTAGTCTGCACTATCACAAGGAGACAGTATCACTTTTTAAAAATTTTTACAGACTAATTCCTCTTCTGTATAAAGTTTCCCCTTGTTCATTTCAGGAACAGGTCTATTATTTTGGTACACATTTGCCTACCCAGAAACTTTCTTCAAGTCTTTCATGCAGATAAATATTATATGATTAAACTCCAGTCACTTGGATTTAAATAGAAATAATACCTTTTAGATTGTAGGTTGCAATCTTAGAAATGAGCATGTCCACAATGCTTTTCCTTCTCCTGCTCAGTAGGAAGGAATTCTGACATGGTGTTTTTGACTCAGCTCTACTATGTGGAGGATAACCCTTAGAGATAAGGAAGCAACTTCAACATGGAAAGTACTGTCCTCTGGATGTCCTCCTGGGATGTGCTCCATCCCAGGACTACTCATATCTGGATGATTCATCCCTGGAAGGTGATATATTAGACAAATGTGAAAAATTAATTATCATTCATGATCTTACTGAAAATTACAATACAAACCTAATTTTTGAGAAATAGTTCACTTGTTGAATGATTATTCTTATCTATATTAAATGCCTTGCAACTGCAGTGATGTGAATTTAGTATGAATATATCCTATTGATAGTAGCATAATCTGTGTTACAGACTTTAAATAAGAGATATAATTTCATAATATGAAATAACTAGGTAATCTCAAAAGTGAGATGAAATTTCATTGTTTTTTTAGCATAAGAACTGTCTTTAGAATATTTCAACAACAGTATTTATGAGTCTTTAAAACTGTTGGCTACATCTGAAGGAAACTAATATTATTTATCAGAAATTATTTTTAGTCAGTTTGTGAAATTTAATGCACCCATATTATCACAGGAATACATTTACTATGAGGATGAAAGCATAAATAATGTCACACACACACACACACACACACACACACAAACACACATTGTTCTCTTATCAACCATCACTGTTCATTTTATTTAAGATTCTGGCTCAAAATCAAATATGAATGAAAGTAAGGACACTAAAGTCCAATTTTTTCTTTTCACCAAGTTCTAAAAATCTTTTAAGTACACTCATTTTGAAAATATTACAACTTTAGAGAGTTTAGAAGTTTATAATATTTTGCAGTTGGTAAAAATATACACTTTTTGTCTTTTAAAATGGTGAATTCCTAGTAAATATGAAGTGGTAAAAAGCTCCAGGATCATATTCTCACATTTGCATTGGTGACTTGAATTACTGTAAAGAGTATAAAACATACTGAAATATTCAAGGCAGTTTATTATTGTGAATAAAATTCTATCTCAATGTCATTCTCAATGACTGGAATATTTGTATGTATTGATAAAATGTGTCCACATTGCACAAGAAAAAATTATTTTCAAAGGATTTTACAATGATGTGTAGTTCTTAGGAAATAAAAATTAACCAGAGATCAGAAATAAAACAAAACAACAGATACATCTAATTTAGACAGTGTAAGAGGAAATGTAGAAATCTAAAATATATGACATATAGTTATAAATCTATATTAGAGAATTTTGTTTTGATTTATGGAAGATCCACTTGCAAAAATTATCTTCATAGGTATCATGATAAGATAAAAACTGACCACCAATCATATTTCATTGTCCCCCATGCTATATGGGTCACTTTCATTTCCTGTTTGCCCAAATTGGTCCAGGTTTTGTGTTCCTTAATTCAGACCCCATAAATTAAGAAAAGAAATACACAAAGCAAGCATGGTTTGAGATGGAATGTGAGAGCAATGTACTTTGTAAGAAGCTGTGCTATTTATCATTCACAAGTAATTCATTAAGTAAATAACCAATAAGATCCAGTTTTAATGGACATCAAACTCCTATAGGGGAAATAGAATCAAGTAATAATAATAATAAATATCAATAACTATGCAACAAATTATAAATGTGTATCTTGATAGAGAATAAACATTTTAAAGCTAGTCCTACATTGCATTTTTAGAAGAATCTCAGCTCATACTTCAGCTTTTTCTTTTTTTTGTTATTGGAGAATGAACCCAGGGGTGCTTAACCACTGAGCCATATCCTCAGCCCTTTTAATTTATTTATTTTTAAATTTTGGGACAGTCTGACTAAGCATAGGACCTTGCTAAGTTACTGAGGCTGGCCTCGAAGTTGGGATCCTCTTGCCTCAGACTCCCAAGTCTTTGGGACTACAAGTGTGTGCCACCATGTCTGGCTCAACTCATGTATTTAAGGATCAGAATTTACATCCTATCGCAGTAGTTTAGACATTCTACCTGTATTGTTTCTGATTTGTTTTCCTCTAAATCCAATCAAGGAATGAAATGTCATAGATTCTGTGAGGGCTGGGGAATAGAGAGGAAGACTGGGAGAGAGGAAGCAGATAGGGAGCACAGGAGGAATATCATGATTTGTAATAAATAACAGTATGACTTTCCCACCAGCCTATTCTTTGGTAATCTTGAAACAAACAGTCCTAGGTCTGGAGCTTACAGAGATTTAAACATTTTGCAGAACATGAAAACTTAAAAGATTCTTTACAGAGATATCCAGAAAGCTTTTATGTAACAAAAGACTTCATGGTATATAATTTGATGATATCTTTCTTTAAAACAAACAAACAAACAAAAAACTAAGAGGAGAGAGCTAATTTTTTTACAGTACTTTGAAATATATATTTAATCTAAACCATGAATATGAATATTGGTTGTCATTATGAATTTCTTCAGATAAGTTAACAAAAATGACAGTCAAAAAGTCTGAACTTCACAAATGCAGAAAAATTCAAATTTTTATAGTAAAAACTGGTGCTTTCTTCATAGACTCTGAGAGTACTGTGCTAGAAGCGAGTTGAGATATAAATCAAGTGCCACTTCTTTGGTTTACACAGATTTGAGGACACACTGATTTTTGGAGCAATGAAATACTTCAATTGACACAGTCAATTAGTTTTGGGGCCAGCACTTGAATCTGATCTCATTTGTTATTTCCTTGCATTCCTTCCACTAATCTGTTTTCATTAGAAAAATGACAAACTCACCATTTTCCCTTATCCTCTTGCAAAATATGCTCATCAAGCCCCTTATTACCTTTACCACCAAGTTGTGCCTAGATTTAGTTTCCTGACCTGTAAGTTTTCTATTTTCCTGCAAGACACTTCAACTTTGTAGAGTCTTCTTGTAGTGCTTTTGAAATAAATTTACAAGCAAGTTTATGCTGTTGAGCATGAGACTTGATAATTTTGGGGGGGGATGGAACTCAAGGGCAACCAACCACTGAGCCACATCCCCAGCCTCATTTTGTATTTTATTTAGAGACAGGGTCTCACTGAGTTGCTCACTAGTGCCTTGCTTTTGTTGAGGCTAGCGATCCTCCTGCCTCAGCCTCTTGAGGAGCCACTGGAATTAAAGACATGTGCCACCCTGCTTGGCAAGGCTCAATAATTTAAATAGCATATACGGAACTTTAAATCCATTTAGACAGCATTAACATTTGCAAGCACATTGCAAATATTTTCTTTGGAGAAGAAACAGTCATTTCAAACAAAAGAAGTTTAGGTAGTTGTTATTTTCATTACTGGTTTTCAGTTTGAAAAACATAATCCATGGTATTTTGTATGCAATAAAAGAGGGAGGGTATCGAGACCTTGAATGAAGAAGATTGTTCATGCATTCTCAGTTAACCACCCTCCAAAAGATGGATTCATATTTAGTTAGACTTTTATGAGTTATAAAAACATCAAAAAGATTTATGTTTCAAAACACATCATCACTACTCTACATGAAACAGATTAATACACTAATGGTTCTACTATAACATATTGCTTCCCTCACATACTTGAAAGTCTTCCATAAAAATTACATTAAAGATTATCCTTGAAAGAAATAATTTGAACTTACTTTAAATCATTGTTCAAACTAGTGATATTTCATTTCAAATAGCCAAAGAGCATATATGTCTCAATTTAAATATTAATTGATAATATGTAAGCAGCATTCATATTCTTAGATATAATTTGACTAAAACCTATATTTGGATTGTCACTAAATTTGTAATTCAGGTATTAAATAATAGGAGCTATTTGCCTAATCTACATGAAAACAGGATTCAAGATTATTTCCATGTTTTGTTTTGTTCTTTAATTATTTATTTATTTTTAAAATATTTTACAGACTGCATCTTGATTCATTGTACACAAATGGGGTAATTTTAGAAATGGGGAAAACAAGAATCTGTTCAATGTATGATACTCAGTGACTGGCCAGGAACAAAATGTTGATGTTCATGTAAAAACACTAAAGAAACTGTTTATATGAGCCAGTGTGATTTCATAGTAGCACTTAATTCAAGAGAAGAGATTGTAACAAACTCAAGAATGATAAATAATTACTTAGAAAAAAAAGTTTTGGTTTAAGGGCGAATTAATATTCTATTCCTTAAATAAAAATATTCTCATATTTTCAACCCTTGAATATAATACTTCATTAGTATCATATAAAGGCTGTGTAAGAAAGAATATACAAATTGTGTATAAAATATTATTGTAATGCTAGTCATTGTTATATTTCTATAGAATTGCAATTTATAATAGTATATCTTTATGAGATTAGTATTAATATTTTCCTTCAACTGAATTGATGTTTTGTCTATATCTCAGTTGTAGGGAGTGAATGAATATTTATTCCTAAAGTACTTTATTGCCAGTGTGTTTATAAAATTCCCTTTACAATGGAATTTTCTAAATTCAGAACTTAGAGTATATATAAATCTATATGTAGATTTTTAAAAATAATTTATTTTTGAAATTTCTACCCTTTAACTTACCAATAATGTTAGAAACTGATTATTAAAAGAGTTTTTACTCACATGTATCATGAGCAAAAATAATAGCATGCCTTGAGTAGCCCAAGCATAAAGCTCTTGCCTAACATGTGTGAGGTACTGGGTTCGATTCTTAGCACCACATAAAAATAAAAAAAATAAAGGCATTCTATCCAACTACAAAAAAATTGAAAAACAAAATAGTAGTAGAAGCAAAATAAGCCATAAAGGGTTTAGTAGACTTCTAATTGGTACTTTCAGTTGGACCTGCTGAAAATATGCTCGACTAAATATATTCAGAAATTGTAATCCTCATTTTAACACATAGCTGAAAAATAACCATTAATAAGTGGTTGTTCTTTTTTTCCACCCTTTTCCAGGATAGCATAAAGGCTCTTGATGAAAGTTTCCTTGGACTGAATTTTTAGGGAGAATAATTTCTTCAAAACTCTAATGTGGTAGAAAATTATTCAGTGTTGCTGCTTCTGCCAGCTTCTTGGTGTATTAATATTTTAACATGCTTTGACACAGGAGATGCACTAATCTGCTGGACCACCAGTTAGCAAGGTTGTCAAGAATAACAGTGTACATGCATGTAAAACATGTAGAGGAAAGAAAAGAGTACTGACATACAGAGAACTGCCTAAATGTTTATACTACACATGGTTTTACTATTTAGTGTACTGGGTAAATGTACAACTATTTAAAATTTGTATTTATAACTCTATTGTCTTTCTCAATAAGCCCTTTCAACCAGCTAAGATACACTGAATAAATTTGCATTTTTCTAACAAATTATTATAAATCTTTGTCTCATCTAAATATACAGTAGCAATTGCTGTGAAAGCCAGGCACATGTCCCACAGTGTAAGGAACAAAAAACACAAACTTACTGAAGATATATCAGCACATACTTCAAAAGTTAGTAGTAATTTTAAAAGACTGGGCCTAAATATGATGATTAGTTGGTAAAATTGAAGAAGGTAATTTTACATATCAATCTGTAACTATGATTTGTCATTCTGATCTAATGGTTGTTCTATGGTATTTTTCCAATTTTCAGTGACAAGCCTAGATAGAAAGTACAGCATTCATTGTTCATATATAATTAGTAAAAAACATTTCAATAAAACAAAGTTATTATTCCAAGGTAATTTTACAGTTTATTTTTAAATAAATAACAGACACATCTTGTATTAATAAATATCAAATAAATGAGCAGTGGAATTTTGCATTTAAATATAAAACACTATAGAAAAAGTAAAAACTTTCTATTAGCAGTTGAAGAAAGTAATGAAGAGTTAAGCTGTGGCAGTTTTATTTCAGTGTAACCAGATGATTAAAATCTACAATCAGCAATTCCAATAATGTTTTGATTTTTTACCCAATTCATAGAATAAACCGAAATGTATTTCATTTTCTTGTCCTGTTCATTGTAGTCTGATTCTCAGGATGCAAATTGATCACACTAAAGAATGACTTGGGGAAGGTTGAGTTTATTACAGAAGCAATTTTTGGCATTTGTATTTATTCAACAAATATCCCAGTACTTTGAAATTTACCTTTATATTTTTTTATTCTATTTCTCATTCCTTCTCCCTTTTTGATTTTTCCACAGTGTTCCCATCCCCTTCCATCAACTATGAGCTACATTTTCTCAAAATGTACTATATTTTTATGTAATTGAACTTGTAGCATTCTCTCTAAAAATATCATGCAAATTTCTTATAACACATCTGAACTGTAGGAGTGTCAATGTGTTTACATGTATTCCTCCAGTTCCCTCAAATCTGAACATTTTAAAGTATAGATTATCAAATTCCTTAACAGTTTCACTTAACAAATACGTATCATAATTAACTTTGTGCCAAGCACAAAGATGACTAAATGTGGCCACTGTCCTCAAGGATCTATACTGTAATTGCAAACTCTAATCTCTAAAAAATAATTATAACATAATGCAATACATATCCACATAGAAATAGAACACAGGTGATAACTGGAACATAATCTAAGAACATATTTCAAGAAATACATTTTTGAAATGAAAATTCAACAAGTCTAATCAATGTGCAATATTCAGCTACTTAGATAATGTTGGACAGAAAATTAGTTCAAGGAAACAGCATCAAGTACAATTATCATTTTATATCACAAGCAATATTTATTTACTGGGGAATAAATTAAGTAAGCACCAGGCACTACTGGGAAATGGAGTTAAAGAAAGAAGTCAGAAAACAATTGAGTCTTTGTCTTGTGTTAAAGAGCTTTGACTTTTATCACTATGTATGTGGTACTGAACAATGCTAAGTAGTATAAAAATGCTATTTAATTACCATTGCTTAATAAACAACTTTAAACTTTAGTATCATAAAACATCTGTTAATTCAGATTCTGTGAGTCAGCAATTGAATCTGAATTCAGATTTATGGTTTTTTCCTGACAATTTCAGAAAGAAAACTTATTTATGCTTCCATTAACTGTTGGTCCACCAAGTAATTTTCCTTCTCACGGTTTGTTGGCTAGGATAATGGGACCATGGAACCAATTATATAATTTGCTAGCCTGACTCATTTTCATGGTGCTGGCAGATTTCCAAGAATAGCAAGGCTAGACATTGTAAGGGCGCTTGATCCTAGGTTCAGAATTGGCATACTGTCATCTCTTGGTCAAATTAATACAGGATATTACTCAAGGTGTGGGAAAAAAGATATATCTCTTGGCCAAATGATAGAACCAGCCTGGATGTCCTTCAGTGGATGAATGGATAAAGAAAATGTGACATATATACACAATGGTGTTTTATTCTATCTTAAAGAATGAAATGATGTCATTTGCAGGAAAATGGATGGAAATTGAGACCATTATGTTCAGTGAAATGAGTCAAACTCAAAAAATCCAGGGTCATATGTTTTCTCTCATGTGGATACCAGAGAAGAAAAAGGAAAAGAAAGGTGGGAGGAATCTCATGAGAACTGAAGGGAGATCAGAAGAGTAAAGGAAAGGGATCAGGGGAGGAAGAAAGAGAGGGGAAAAGGGGAAATTCTGGGAATTATTTTAGTCAAATCATATTGTTTCTTTTTTTTTTTTTTTTTTTTTTTCAGTGCTAGGGAGCACTGAAAAAAGGCAAGGCAAGCACTCGGCCAACTGAGCTATCTCCCCAGCCCTCATATTGTTATATTATGTGCAGGTACAAATATGTGAAGTGAATCCCACCATTATGTTCAACTATAATGCACTAATACAAAATGAAAACCATAAACAAATTTAAAATCCATCTCCTGAAGGGAAGAGCTACAAAGATTTGTGAACATTATTGAAATCGACTATAAGTCCTGAGTAACATAACAGAATTATATTTGGGTTGTGATTGATGGCCTCAGGTACACATTATAATCATGGTGCTTATTTACTTACTAAATCAGAATCTCTGAATATAATTATAAGGAATATATTTTTTGAAAGAAGTTATTCAAGTGTATTTGAAGTACAGTCTTGATTGAGAAATACTATCCTCAATAGATCATTCTGATGGTAATATTAAGAGAATATATTTAAGTCAAGATATTTTATTAGTTATTTTATTTTATTTTTTGTATCTAACAAATCATCTCCTGCCAGATCAAGCCATAGGACACATTGGCTAAGTATTGAAATATCTTATATAATCTAAGGATGATTGGTAAAACTAAGCCTTGGAAGGTAAAAAAATAAAGACACTTAGAAAGTGAGAGTAAAATCATAATGCATATGATTTTCTAATATACTGTCAGTAAAATGATTTAACTACCATGTCTTTACATTCAAAACTCAAAATGTTGGGGAAAGATAATCTGATAGGCTAAATTCGTGCAATCCTGGACCAATCACAGGAAGAGCCATTCAGCAGAAACATGGCTTCATAAAGCCCAGTTCTGTGGGTGAATGAGGCAGTTATTTAAGAAAAAAAAAAGAACATCTGTTTTCCCAACCGTAATATTATCCATTGCATGAGGATTCAAAGGAAAGAATTTGGAAGATATTTTAGAGGATTACTGCAGTGATTCAGTTATAAGATGATGAAAGACCAAATTGTGAGATGGAAAGGAACAATGCAGTCTGGAAACCAAATGTAACTTTCAATGACGTGGAGAGTTTTTACGCTACTCTATATTTAGTATAGAACCGTAAAACTGAAACTCAATTCATAGTATTGGCTTTTGGGATTGAAGTGCTTATCATGTAATTGTGTATTGCCCTCTTATACTTGATAGGAAAAGTCTGATTAGTAAAGAACAATTCAACAAAATAAAATTATTATTACAAGGTAATTGTACAGTTTATTTAAAAATAAATAATAGACACATGCTGTATTAATAAATATCAAATAAATGAGCAAGTGGTATTATGAATTTATATATAAAATACAATAGAAAAAGTACAAACTTTCCTGTGGTGTTATGTTATAGTAAATTAAAAAGATTTCTGGGGGAGGTAGGAGGTCTCATGCCTTAGATTTAGGAAAAGAGTTCAGGAGAACTATGTATTTACTAACATATAATAAAAGTACCTTCAGTGTGGTAGATGTTGTACAAATTAATTAGAATGAGACCTCAAGAACATTGCTAACTGTGAATATGTTTTAAAGCATTGAATTCACAGTTTAATAATTCCCCATAGATTCCAGTGGAGGCACTAAATTATGAAGCTCCTTAGAATTGTTGCAAAGCTTAAGACAAGGATATTTTATTTTGACAATTTTTGTATTTGCATATTTGATGGCCATACATGAGTGGGAGGTGAGGGGGAATCAGTCACTTGGTATTTCAGAGCTGTCCAGAATAAAGATGTAAAGAGGTCCATAAAAAGAAAAAGGAGAACTATATTGCCTTGATGTACTTACTTTCATTTTGAAAGATCACATAGCTTTTTACAGATTTAACAACCTGACATACAAAGATCACTTCAACCTCTGCTGAAATACAATCAGCCTAGGGGTGAAACTCACCTGTTATTAAACTTCCTCTGGCAGCACCACAAAATAGTTTAGTACAGAAGATAAAAGAGAAGGTCAAACCTCATTAAAACTTCCAGGAGAAGTTAGCACTGGGCTACTGAATCTTGAGGAAGAACTGACTCCAATCAAAGTGAAACTGCATAATTTGATGGAAGAGATAAAATAAAAAATCAAAAAATAAAAGAAGAGAAAGAAAAGGAAAAAAGGAATCGTTCCATTTTCTTAGCAGGAAAGAAGTAGAAATGTAGGGAGAAAAGTCAGTAAGTGCCAAAATCCAAACTGTGTGAGGGCATTCTGAGGCCTTCTCTTTCCTATTTCAAGAACTAGCTGTTTGGGAAGGGGAGGAGTTGGAAAAAGAGACTATTTACCAGGAAACAAGAAATTGCATAAAATGATTAAACTGTTATTTGAGGGTGTTTATGGTAACTAAATTTAACTACATAGGACACTGACCATAGTGTTTTAACGATAAATATCTTGAGGTAACACACTGACTTCTTAAGAACTGTCCACCTAGAATCCTCCCTCTATTGTGCATCAGACCTCACTCATCAGATAGGACAGGACTGCAGTAGGCTTGTGGGATAAATAAGCTACACTCTTCTTTGATCTCAGGAGGGTAAGAATTGCATTTTTCCAGTCTCTTAAGCCATATGCCTCATCAAGGGATTTTCTTTCTCATATTCTAAAATTTAGAAATGGTCTGGGAACAAAATACTCTGGATTGGTTATTTTGCTGATACAAATATTCCACATTAAACTTCTCTGGACGAAAACTGTCTTTCTCAGGAAAGAATATATGCACCTCATTATTATTATAATCCACCAGATAGAACTAGAGATGCATGATTTGTGATCACACCATGACTAGACTGCTTGTAAGTGGTCAGTCTGAAAACTAATGTCACCTCACTTTAAGAAAGATTGAGTGGAACACTCTAATGAGGAGTTTGTAATGGCTGCTTGCCAAGAAATCAGTTGACTGGTCTTTTCAGTCTATCACTTACCTCATTAGTTTAGTGAAAAATGGAGCTAAGATTCTCTCAACTTCATTCCCCACAGACTTCTGACCCATTGAAGGGCTAATACTGAAGAATGCTCACTCTAATTTGATGGCAATACATTCCAGGCTAGGTGTGATAAACTGCAGAAGAGTTTGAGGTCCCATGTGTCTGATTTTTTATTTATATTAAAAATAATGAATTTTAGAAAAACCTAAGAAATCAAATGTATCTTCTAGAAAATAATGATTGCAGTTAAGACGTTTTTCCTTTTTTGTGAGTCATCTCTTTTCATGACTGAGTCCAAGTAGGGAATCCCTGATGGACCTTACGCAGTCCTCCCCCGTGCTGACTGGACATGATACCCTGCACTTACATCTCATTTTCTCTCCTTGCGCCTCCAGCACTTCTGCTTGTCATGTCCTGAACATTCTCCAAGCCAGATAGTCATTGTTCTCATTCAAAACTTTGCTCATTGCTCTATGTAAAAACTACTACATCATATTTTGCATAAACATTTTATCGACAACTAACATATATGCAGAAAAGTATGCCAATCATAAGCATACGGTTATCTCATCTTGAAAGCATCTATATAAATTCTGCCTAAATTAAGACCATGTTAACAGCACTGCAGAACATTTTTCCCCTGTCACTATCACCTTCTCCATGAAAGTAATTAAATCCTGATTTCTAACACTAAAGATTAGTTTTGCCTATTGGGACTGTGAAATGGAATCTTTAGTATCTAGCTTCTTTCATTCAACATTGTGTTTTTTATATTCATCTATACCTTTATCTATAGTTCGAGCTGGGCCCATCTCCAGCTTCATGGCTGATGAAATGAATAAAATCCAATCTTTTCTATGATGTACTTGGTGGACTGTTGGTTGTTTGAAGATTTTGGCTTTCACAGATATGTTCCAATAAATATTCTTGTGCATATCCTGTACATTTCTGCTGTGTTCCATATCGAAGAGTGAAATTTCTGGGAAGTAAGATACATTTATAATAAGACTTAATAGAAACTTAAGTATTTTTCAAAGTACTTTTACTATCTTATACTTATAAAACGGTGTCTGAGAGTTCCTTTTGCTCTATATCCTTTAAAATGATAAAAAGCCTCTGATTTAAAATAAAATGATAAAAAGACATTTGAAATGAAATTAAAAGCACCCAATTTTAACGTTAGTCACACTGTTTATCCTTTTGTTGTGTAACTCTTTGTTCTCAATTTTCTGGTGGCTACCTAAATTTCTTCTATTACTAATAATATCTATATCAAACAAAGCCACTTATCCCCATTTACCTATTGATTTATAGATAAAATATCATGCTATGTATTTCTAAACTTCTGTGGTTTTGATAATGAGAGAGTGCTAAATGGATGGTAGCATTTGGTAGCATATTTATAACTCTACTCTTAATAACTGCACAGATTTCTAGAACAATTGTAAATAACATGCTGGAATTGTTTTTTATTCCATCAACTGTAGATCATACCAATTACCTTCCAATTTTTTCAGATGAGCACGTTAGTCTTCCACATGTTCTCTATCTTCCTTAAGCAGTTGCATCTCTCAGCCTCTATTATTTGTACCTACACTTTGAATTTTGTCGATATTGGCTAAATTTACACTTCTTTTTTTAGCCATTGTTTAGTACTCATAATTCATATATAAATTGGTTCAATCTACATGTGTTTGTAAATAGACACTGAGTTAGTCTACATTTGAGACTCTTTCCTTCTATATACAGAATATATCAGAACCTTGTATAGCTCACACAGTATGTTACAATAGTCACAGTCGAATAAACTTTATTTATTCCACCTCTTTTCTTTACCATATTCTCATATTTATCTGAGGAATTAATCATTCCATTTATATTTGATACATATGATTTCCTTTCTGGATGTCACTTGCTTCTGTTTATAATCTGGAGTGATTTTATCTGAAGCCTCACACAGATGCCATCCTGGAACAGGATGTTAGGTAGACTCATGAATAAATCTACAAGTCACTTTGATGTCACATCTTTGTTTTTCTTTTATTTCTTTTTTTTTTTTTTTTTTTTTTGCTGGAGTATACATTCATTAATTTTCTAGAAAGGTCCCAGAGGAGTTAATATCTTAGAGTTTAGATGGTCTGAAATGTATTTATTTGTACTCCTATAAGCTGTATTTAAATTTTAAGCATGGCTAGAAGTAAAAGTATTAGACGATTTTGCCCATTTCCAGTGTGGTCTTCCTCTGTTTCCTACTACCCATTATTACTATTGATAAATCCGATGGTGTTATAACTCTCTTTTGTAGCTCATCTGTTTCTTTTCAACTCTGAGAATTTTCAGAGTATTCTCTTGTAGTGAAGGTTTTGGAGTTCTCCAATGTGTCTAGGCATGTGTTCTTCACCAAGAGAACACTTTGTGAGCTTTTTTATTTCTGGATACCTACCTTGAAATATATATCTGCTGATTTTCTCCTCACTTTTGCCCATATCTATTTTTCTTTCTTTCTTTTTTTATTTTTATTTTTTAAATTTTTACAGATTGCATTTTGATTCATTGTACACAAATGGGGTACAACTTTTTGTTTCTATGGTGGTGCATGATGTAGATTCATACCATTCTGTAATCATACATGTACATAGGGTGATGATGTCTGTCTCATTCCACCAATTTTCATACCCTGCCCCCACCATCCTTTCATTTCCCTCTACATAATCTAAAGTTCCTCCATTCTTCTCTCACTTCCCACCCTCCCACACTCATTCTTCTTTCTTCTCTCTCTCTCTCTATATATATGTTACTTTTATTTAGAGATTGATGTTCTTCTGACTTTTTTCCTTTTTCATCACATTTTCATATCTTTGTGATTTGTTCAAGAATGTCAGGAATACTTAACTTAATATTTAACTTTTTCCCCCAAACTGTTGGTATTTTCCTTTACTTTGTCAATTTATATAATGTAAGCATGCTTTTCAATGTATTTTATTATTCTCCCATGGCATCCCATGCTATTTCACAAATGCCTGAACTCTTATTTAAGATATTATTTATTGTGTGTGTGTGTGTGTGTGTGTGTGTGTGTGTGTATACTTAGCTGCCTGCATTGTTTTGCTTTCTCAAATGTATGTGTATATTCTGCTTTTTGTATTTGGCCTAGAGAACCACAAATTAAAAGATAGGGAGGCAATGGGAAGAATCTCTTCAGAAAAGTTTAAAGACAATTGCTAAATTAGGATTGACTATTTAGAAACACAACTGTTATTCATTGACAAATCTATTGCAGCAATTAAAAATATTAGCAATAAATATAAAGTATATGAATCAAATGTGACCAATATTGCCATGATGATAACATGAATTCCTCATGAACTTGAACTTTGCAGTAGAAATGTAGTACTTTAGTTTTCTTTCCAATGTTTTGTAAAGATATTTTATCCTGTGATATTTCTCCCTCATTTTTCTCAGAATAAAGCAGTTATAATATTAAATACAATATCTTTGTTATCATTTGAATGTTCACTAGGGGATAAATACTTTTGTGTGGCTGAGTTGTCCATCCTGAACCAGAAGTCTAATATTATATTTAATTATGTATTTGTATTCCTTTATCTCTCCTACAAGACTAAATTCTGAAAGGTAGAATATTTAGTTCATCTTCCTAGTATTAGTATCTATTTACTTTATTTGATTTTTATCATTTATTTAGCAATCTACGCACTTGCCTTTCTTCAACCCATTCATTTCAAAAGTATGCTTTATTCTACTTAGTCTGTGTAGTCTCTTAAATTGGTTAAAATCTTGTCATTATCATTCTTTACAAATATTTACAGGTTTTAAAAGAGCTCTTTTGAGCAATGTAGAGAATTTCCTCTCGAAATAGTTATTTCTATACATTAATATGTAGTAACAAAGAATCACAAAGAAAAGTTCTAACCACTTAGAAGCAACACTTTAAGATCACATTTCAATTATGTTCAACAAATTTCTGAAATAAGTTCATGCACTTGATATAATTTCAGAAGACGTCACCAAAATATTTCTCTAGTTCTAAGATTTTATAATTCTTTATTTGTAGGACGGACTTTTTTATATACTTTTCTGAAATTATAGACTCTGGTTATAGATACCTTTTTGTAATTATGGTAGTATTGTAACTGTTATGGTTTTGATAAGAGGTGTTCCCCAAAAGTTCATGTATGAGACAATAAAAGTTAGAGCTGAAATGATTGAGTTATTAGAGTTAACATACTCAGTTCAGTAATCCTCTGATAGGGATTAACTAGGTGGAAACTATAGGCAGGTAGGGTGTGACTGGAAGTGGTGAATCACTGGGGACATAACATAGAGGTATTTTTTTTACCCCTGGTCTGCAATGTATCTCTCTGCTGCTTGGTGACCATGTCCTGAAATGCCTTCCTCCACCATACTCTTCTGCCATGATGTCCTGCCTCACCTCAGGCCCAGAGCAATGCAGTCATCTATATACCAACTGAGACCTCTGAAACTGTGAGCCCCAAATAAACTCTTTCACCTCTAAAATTGTTCTCATCAGGTCTTTTGGTCACAGGAGTGATAAAGTTGGATAAAACAGTTCTATTATGTTTATAATAATGAAATAGAGATATTGTAATTGGAATCTTATCATATAATCGTAGTAGATCATATAATTATTTTCCTTTAGTTCTAACAAAATAAGAGTCTGCATCAGAAAACAGTTGTAATAACTTTGAATAGTGGGTAATCTGATCCAATGTTTACCAGGTCTGAATTGAAACTAAAGATTTTCTGAAAAGTACTTCCCAGGCCTCATTATCAGTTTCAGATGAGACATTAATGTCAAGGCCATGAGATTTTATTAGTTTGAAAGGCTAAATTTTCATCTAGGCACGATCAGTAAAGGGCCAGACATAATCCAAAGATCATTTTTTATTTTGGCAAGCAAAGTCATCAGACAAGAGTCCTGTGAGTCTTACCAAGTTAATGTCAATGTAAATGACACAGTGTAAACTCTATTTCATTCTATGTGCTAGAACCTATTAAGTTCAAGTGGGCAATAAAAACCTGCTTTCAAACTCATCTATCCCTGTGAATAATGACTTTAAAAGACTCTCTTTTTTTCCAAAGATAAATGAATTGAAAGACAATAAGCAGAGTGATATTAAAAAGTAATAAATGTTTTCTTTTTAAAATAAAAAGGAAGTCCATGAATGCTACCACATTCATAATATTTAAGTATTTCTATTTTTTAAAAAGTTACAAATATATTCTAGATATTGCCTGAGTTGTAAAACTTATGGCATATTTTGAAGGACAGAAATTTTATAAATAATAAGATATTTATAAAATATTTTAAAACTTTTACCTACTTTTATTTCTTTATTCATTCCTACTGCTCTATTTGTTATACACAGAGACATCAAATAGAAGACTAACATACATTAGCAAAGTATACAGGAAGATATATAGAAAGTTATAAGCAATCAAATGTCTCAGCCAATTTTTGGTCATTATGGTGATTCAAATAGTATAAAATAGACATGAAAATAGTGAGCTTGTGTGTGTCTCTATATGTGTGTGCATTTGTGTAAAAAAAGGAGAATTAAGTGGAAATAACTCTAAATTGAAGGCACAATAAAACATATGTGGAGATGTGTGCTGAACTGGCTATTCAAATATTTGAGTATGGGGCATTCCATTTTTATGGGCCTTTTTGGTGTGACGTGTTCAAGGAAGATAAAATTGGCCATGTGATTGAAGCCTAGCTCAACATATGGGAGAGAGAGTAATACAAAATGAGGTTTACATAGTGTGTACTGACAGTGTAGAAGCTATGGCCTATTGTTCAAGTCACTGTATCCCCTCCATAATCAAGGATCATACCAACTGCCTTCAGTCTTTCCAAGTTCGTGTGATTTGAAGCCTAAATCCAAAAATCTGCTCTCCCCTTTGAAATAGAGAATTTATTGATTCTCAACATTTTTTCCCTCTCTCTGATTTTGCATGAATTCACTTTCTTCCTTAATCAACTAAACTCCATCGTTAGTCAATTATTATAGTAATGTTAGTAATTTATTATGTGCATATACACACACTTTTTTATGTCTATCTTACTCTCTTTGAAACAACATTATGATCAAAACTTATAATTTTCTATATTTCTTCCCATGTACTTCCCTAAAATAAATCTGGCTTCTATTAGCAAAAGTTCCATCTGTTCGATGTCTCTATGCACAGCAAATAGAGCAGCTTGACACAATATCAATTGCTAACTCTCACTTGTTTAATCACTTCTTTAAAATCAAAACTCCAATTCTGGTTTACACTTTTATCTCTCTGCCTACCCCACGCATATATGTGTGAGAAAGAACACACTATTGTGCTGACCGATTTCACTCTAAAAGTGTAACAACCATAGAAACGAAATTATGTGAATCAAATGAATCAAAATGAAGTCTGTAAAAAATTAAAAGTTAAATAAAAAGAATAAGAAAAAAAAAGTGTAACAGTGAGCCCCTGAAGACACTAATGGCTTCGGACAATTATATTGCCTTCCTTGATATTGACTCAAATTTTTCTAGCTTTCCATTTCTTACTTTAGACCGCAGCCCAAAACCTCCAACACTTCATCCCACTTCTTTCTTCAGCCAGTGATACTACTTGTCTAAACAAAAAACATGAATACATAAATGGCTGAGAAAATGGCAGAGTAGGTAGCTCTATGGAATTGTTCCTCCACAGACATGGTTAAAAAAAATGCTGAATTAAATATATATATATTAAATATATAATATATATAAATGGTAGGAAACCTTCATGACATTTTTAGATAGCACTGCCCTCGGCAGTGGTCTTAAAGAGAGCAGACTGTAGTTTAGTGTTAAACCATAGTTCCTGTTCAAGAGGTAGAAGAGCAGGCCTATTTGGAAATAAGAGTGTTTACTGTTTACTCTACCTTGTTTGTGTGCTACCTGAAGGATTGATATAAGTGCTGTCTTGGTTTTGCCTAACTCAGAACTCATGGCAGAAAAGCTAAAAGCATTATTCAAAAATGTGAAGAGAACAAAAATTACCCAGTAACCAGAAACAAATAATTGCAATTAAAGAAAAAATAGAGCAATGAAACATTAGAGGAAAGGTTGATAGAGTTTTATTGTTTAGTGAATTAGAGCATTGAAAAAGACCTGTGTGTAACAAGGAATGTAGAAAACACACGTACGTGCAGGACAGGACAAACTCACAGAAAAGAACTCTCTAAACATTCACATCTGGCTCTTTTGTAGGTTCAGTGAAGAGAAAGAAAAGGGGAAGGGGAAGTTGTGGACAGTCAAGCTTCTCTCTCTCCCTCTCTCTCTCTCTCTCTTTCTTTCGGCTCTGGGCATTCAAGGAAGTACCTGTTGAAATGCTATCTAAACAAGGGGTACTTCAGAGAATACCCACAAAAATGCAGGCTTTTTAAAAATAGTGAGTAAACAAAAAAGTACAGCCTACAGCAATCAACAAAATCAAACCTGAGAGGAAGAATTCGATTTTCAGAGTTTCAATGAAAACAATAATTTAAAAGCATGTGAAGAAACAAGAGAGTATTGTTCACTTAATGAGGAAATTAACAGAAACTATCCCTGAGGAAACAAAGACTTACTATACAAGGAATACAAATTCCCTATCTTAAAAGTGTCAAAAAATGAAGAAAGTCATTGAGAAAGAACTGAAAGAAATAAGAATGATGTATAAAAAATAGAGAATACCAGTAAGAGATTAAAATTACATAATCAAACAGAAATTCTGGAGCTGAAGAGAACAATAATTAAAATGAAAAAACAACTAAAAGGTATTAATATTGTATTTAAAAGCAAAAGAAAGAATAGGTACTGTTGAAAACTAACTAAAACTGTCTTTTCTAAGAGTGGATTTAAAATGAAGAAAAATGAACAAACCCACAGGGTACCACCAATACACCAGCATATGCATAATGGGAATCCCAGAAGGAAAAAAAGAGAAAGCAGAAGATAGAATGCTTGAAGAATCATCATAAATTTCTAAATTTTACAAAACACACATATCTATAAATTTAAAAACTTCAATGAAATTAGGATAAATAACAGAGAGACCTGCATTAAGACACATTTTAATTAAATTGTCAAAAACTAAGGACAGAATATTGAAAGCAGCAAGAGTGAAGCAATTTATAATGCACAAAGGATCCTCAATATGATCAACTCCAGATATTTTTCTTAAACACCTTAAAGGCATAGAAAGACATTATTTACATTTTTTGAGGGAAAAAATCTATTGTCCTCAAATAATTCTATATGGACCAAAACTACATAGAAACTACATAGAATAGTACATAGATATAGATGCATGTATATGTGTGTGTGTGTGTGTGTAATATTAGAAACCATACATTGGGTTCTCAGAATGATGAAGGATATTTTTATTTATGAAAAATCCACACCTAAGATTTTACTCAAATTAATTAAAAGACATTAAGTAAAACCATGAAAGTAATTAAAATCATGAAAAGTAAAATTGTGAAAACCATAAAACAAATAGGCGGAAATTTTTATGTTACTGAATTTGGGTTCCTACATATAAAACCCAAGAAGAACAACGAAAGAAAAAAGATGATAGATAATTTTGGCTTCATATAAATTTAAAAAATTATGCACCAAAGAGCATTTTAAAGAAAATGAAATAGACAATCAATATAATGCCAGAAAATATTTTTGAATTGCAAATCTGGGAAAGTTCTAGTGATAGATATATTAAGTTAGGATATATTAAGAACCCCTTACAACTCAGCAACAACAAAAAGAAAAACAAGCCAATTAAAATATGAGCAAAGGACATGAATAGACATTCTTCAAAGAATATCTACAGATGATCAAGTACATGAAGAAATGATCAACACTTTTAATCATTTAGGTAGTTCAAGTTGAAACCACAATGATAACTACTTCACACCTACTAGTGTGGTTATACTTAAAAAAAATGAAAATAAATATTGGCAAAAATGTGGAGAAATAAGAACCCTGATACATTGATGAAAGAAATGAAAAATGCTTGTGTCTATGCATAACATTTTGCTGGTTTCTTAGAAAGTTAAACTAAAATTATCACATGACTTAGTAATTCCATTTCTACTTATGTACTGCCCCCCCTAAAATTAAAAAGCAGTACTCAAACAAATATGTGTTCACACATGTTCATATCAGCATTATTTATAATAGGTAGAAATAGTCCAAATATCCACTAACATATAAAATATTAACATAGCTGTAACATGGATGAACTTCAAAAATATTATGCTAAATGGAAGAAGCCAGACACAAATGTCACACACTATATAAATCCATTTATATGAAATAGACACAATAGATGCATTCACCAGGACAGGGAGTAGGGAATGTGGAGCAATTGCTCAGTAGGTATGGAGTTTCCTTTTGGAGTGATGAAAATCTTTGTGAATAGATAAAGGTAAATATTGCAGAAAACTGAATGTACTGAGTGTCACTGACTTGTTCACTTTAAAATGGTTTATTTTATACAAATTTGATCTCAAAATAAACAGAGAAACAATCACGAGAAAATCTCTACATGCTTTATCTACTGTATCAACCCACTAATCAGCCCTTTTGTTGTGGTTATATTCTCCTCTGTCAGTAAATATGAACTGTTCTTGCTGATATCAAAGACCAGGCTTTCTCCTTGTTCTCTGTTTATCCAAGGTCAATCTCTCTGTCATTATCATTTTATTCTCCCAGGTCATAGCTTTTTCCCTATTTACTAGGTCATTTTTCATTAGAATACAAAGACTAATACTTTCCTCATCTGAAATTTTTATTGAGAAATATAAAAACAGAAAAAAAGGCCATTAACTCAACATCTTCATCAACTTACATTCCATGCATCAGCTTCTCTTCACAACAAAACTCCATCTGCTAAAGAAAGAAGAAACACCAACCCCATACACTCTTAACCTATAATAAGTTTTTAACCTTCATCACTTTAACACAATCACAATTATCAATGCTACAGATGACACCTCTATTTCTAAAGCCTCAGGCCTCATCTAATGTGCCCCTCCAATAGTGTTTGATAAAATCGTCCACCCCCTCCTTTTGATTTTCACTTGATTTTCAAGAGATAGAGTTTTCTCCTCTTCTTCCTAACACTTTTTTTTTTTTAATTACCTTCTTTCCTGTACACACCCATCTCCTGACATAATGGGGCTCCTGGGCTCAGTCCCTGCACATCTCTTCCCTGACTATCCTACTTTCTTGGGAGAATTCTACTAGTTTCATTCATGTTGAAGATTCCCACATTCTCTCTGAAGTCTTAACCTCATTCCTCATCTCCAAATTTACATTACTCATTTGCATATACAAATATACATGTGATTGCCTTATAGAAAACTCAATATGTTCAAAAGGATGACCTGATTTTTTTGGTTATATTTCATATTTTAATTAGGGAAATTTCATCTTCCAAGTTACTCAGGACAAAATCTAATGGTGACCCTTGACCTGACCATTCTCTAGCAGACTATTTTTAAGTCATCAAATGCAACTGACTGTTTTTGAAATGCACCTAGAACTCAGAGTTCTGCCCACTGTCACTGCTTTCCCTCCAGGTTAAATAAATACCACTTCTGTCCTGGAGTACTGTGCTTGCCCCTGCCTGGCCATTTGCTCTGCCTTTGTCTCATTATATTCTCTTCTCAATGTAATTTCCCATGTTTGGCCCACTCCAGTCATATGGACCTTGCTTCTGTTTCTTCACACTGGTGTTTGTTTTATTCTCATATTTCTCTGAGATTCATTCTATCACTAACTTCTGGGTTGTTTTCAAAAGTAGCCTTTTCAATTATGTCTTCTCTTATACCATGTTTAGATCTCCAATTCTTTTTCCTTGCTTTGGTTTCCTATGGCATTTTCTGACTGACTATGTAATTTACTTTTTTCAAATTCATATTTGTAGACCACAGAGGTTTAGCTGCATGTGGGCAATATTTTCTATTATGTTAATGGATATATTCCAAGCATCCAGAAGAGTATCTAGCATGTAGTAAGTTCTATAAATATTTGTTGAAGGAATGGATGGAGAATTATAAAAAAAATTTGCTTTATATAATAAAGAAATTTGTTATAATTTAACCTTGTAAAACTTTACACAGATAAGAGTGGAAAGAAAATTCCCAAATTTTTAGGTACTTATATTAATTAAAAATTAATTTAAATTATAAATAGAGTAAAAGAAGAGTTACTGTGTTGGTTAATGAGTATCTATTTTTTTTTTTCCAGGAGGTTATACATGTACTTTTTTGTTCTTTTATTATCACTGCATTTTCCACAACAAGTATGTATTGGCTTAGTAATAATAAAAACAAATTTTATTTAAATTTTATTTGTTGCATTTAATTAATTTATTTATTGAGTAATGGATAAATATCTATAAATATCCAATGGGTTGCTTAAGATAATAATGCATAGTAAAATAAATTAGTATCTTTTAATCATTCATTTATTCTTTTGTATTCTTTTGTAAATCCAGAGGCAGAGTTTTAGAATATACTTTACACTCAGGAGTTTAAAAAATATAAATATCATCAATATGATTTTGAAGTGACTATGAAAATGAAAAGCATTAATTCATCATTAAAATTAACTTATGATATTGTATAATTTACAGTGGTAATGCATTAAATTTTGAAAATCACCATGGTGAATTCTCTGGTTGCAATCTATCTTGAGTTTAGGCTTTGTGCTTAAAAGTCAACACTGTTAAGATGGAAAATGATTGATGGCATTATGATGGCAGATGAAGAAGAGATTAATTACACTACTTCTTTCTTTTGAAAACCAACCGAATTTTCTTAGTTTAAATCTACCTATGTGTGTTTACCTATCATTCATTTACATACAAATTTTAATCAGCTCTTTTGCTGCTGTGACTAAAAGATCTAACCAGAACAATTTTAGGGATGAAAAGTTTAATTGAGGGTTCCTGGTTTCAGAGGTCTTAGAAGGCTGGCTCCATTCCTCCAGGCTCCAGGTGAGGCTCAAGGACATCATGGCAGAAGAGTACGGAGGAAGGAAAGTGGCTCACTTGTTGATCAGGAAGTTGAGAGTCCACTTGTCAAACAGAAATGTATACCCAAAACCACCCCCCAATTTCCACCTCCTTCAGCCACACCCTACCACTTCAGTTACCACTCAGTTAATCCCTATCAGGGGATTCAATCACCGATTGAGTTAAGACTCTTACAACTCAATCATTTCTCCTCTGAACCTTCTTGCACTGTCTCACATGTGAGCTTGTGGGACTCACCTCATATCCAAACCATAAAAATACACATGCAACAAACATTTCCTGAGCTATTATGGTCTAGGCACTATACCTGGCAATACAGATGAAAAACTAATAAAACACTGTTTTTACTTGAAGGATCTTCCCTGCTAAAGGAAAATGAGTAAACACATGAATAATTGAATACAGTGTAGTAGCCACAATAACAAAATTCTTTGCATTTCTGCTCTGTGCGTTCATAGAATAGATTCTAAGTTGGTTAGTTTTAGAAGCTTCTTCCTATTAGAAACTACCATGTTCTCCTTTGCATGGACAGTGCATTGAAGAGCACTAGGTATTTATTGACTGAGTTTTGGTAACCTCATATTATCAACCATAATATTCATGTTTATTACACTAGATTGTAGATGGAGATGAGAGGAATTAGGCTATTTACTATTCCAAAGGCATTCCCTAAAAGTTTATTTCTTACAACAGTCCACCATCAGCACTTTGTCTTTTATTTGAAAATTTAAAAGCTCAGTGAAATGTAGAAAATTCCAGGTAACTTAAAATTGCATCTAGTTGTGCTATCAAGTAATATGAAATAAAAGCATTTAAATATATCCTCACTTTAAAAACATCCACTTCTCTAATGGATCTAGAATTATTTTTGTTTTCAGAGCTTTTAAGTTTTTTCCAAAAGCTTTTAGTTTTGGAAATTCCAATTACTTATTAAAATACTTCAAAATCTATTAAAATGTTTTTTTAAACCCATATAGACTATATTTAATGAGAATTGTGGTCTTCATTTTATTTTACACAATCAAGTATTTGCAAAACAAGAAAAAATAAAGTCACCCCCACAGGTAGTTCAACAGTGTACACTGATCGAGAAACATTATGGAATCATTAGGATCTCTATTTGAAGGTTGTTTAAATACCAATTTTTATAGAACTGTCACTTTATGCATTTCTTTGTGATATACGTGATTATTTTTAGTTTTTCATTTGTGTGTGTACCATGAGTGCTGACAGATAAAGAGAGCATTTCAAGAGATTTAGATTACTTCCTTACAGATATAAGCTCTATGTCCTAAAATACACACAGATGAAGGGGCAGTTGGCTCAGGTAAACAAATTGGAACTTTTGCCATTGATGTGAGCCTCAACTTGCACAAAATTGAGTATCTGTAAAAGAGATTTTAAGATCCAGTGTAAAGGAAAACTGAATTAGAAATGGTCATCATCAATGTGCTATTGATGTATTCTTCCTCCTTTGAAAGGAGGCAAAACTTGTAATAAGTGGTAGAGAAGTAGGGGAAAGGACACAGATTGAAAGAGCAGCTTATGAACATCTATTATCAAAATTTGGGGAAATTAAAGGAAAAATGATACTGCTTCACTTAAAAATATATTCATAATAAGTTTGATTTGAACACTGGTGTTCAAAGATTCAGGGTTCAAATGAAAGAGATGTACTTAAGATTTTCAATATGATAAATCTGTGGTATTGCAAGATGGCTTTAACGGTTTATTCTTCTTAAAAGCTTAAGAAATAAAATATTTATTTAAAATATTTTAGCTGATAAGGTTTTAGTACAGATCATTTTTTTAAAAAATGACAAAGGTTGTTCTGTAGATTATATGCAAATTGTTTTAATCAGAACCACCTAAAATGCATGAGAAAACCCAGCAATGCAGCAGCAAGTTAGAGAAACATCTCCTAGACACTGGTGCTAGGAGAGTCTGGATTTTTCAGGCATATTAGTAGGGACATGCAGGAAGGGCATGGCCTTAACACAAACAAAAGAAACAGTCTTTATAAACATTTTCTTAATACCTTAGAGTGCTCACTAATAAGAATTTCTGAAAAAAAAAAAAAAGTGAAGATTTTGTCTGGAGGGGATTTTAAAATCAGAAAGATGTTGAATTATTAATGAGCCAAACTGGTCTTTTTCATTTTCTTTTCTAATCCAAGAAATCTTCAGGGTAGCTGTTTGAAGGGTATCCTTTTTTTTCTATCTTCTGCTTTAGGCATTCATAAATATACTTGAAAACACTCTTTCAGACACCACCCAATCAAATGATCAAGGTCACTTAGAAGACTAAATTAAACTTCTAATACACATTCACTATTGTCATTTCAGCACATTTTTGATGAGGCTGTGAGTGCTTGCTTTGAATGTCATTCCTCCTTGCTCTCTAATGGTTTGTCTGACTGCTTATTGCACATCGGATTTCATAGCCTTACAGAATGAAATGAAGCCATCTTCCTTAAAGTGGTTTCCTTTCATACTATATTAATTCTTTAAGATAGTGTATCAAAGATTTATTTTAAATTATACTGTAATTAGTGAAGCTCTTGGGTTACACAGTCAAAATTTAAACACACACACACACACACTCACACACACACACAACTCTGTCCCAACTATTCCCTTTACTGAAGAGAAAGCTCTGACAGGCATTACACCAAAGCACAGCTTGTTGACAGCATATGCAAATTAGAAAGGCATAGTTTGGTTTAAATGTCTGTAAAAGCAGGAATCAACATCTGCAGGACTGATTTCCAAAATGCAGTGGCATAGAAATCATTGCAAGTTTTATGTAGTTACAAATAGAAAACTGGAAGAAGTCCAGAGTTTGGTTTTTCTTTTCTTTTTTTTCTTTTTTCCTCTTTCCAGTTAAGGAAAGAGCCCAAATCATTTTCTAATTTGGAACGAGGCACTAATGATAGATTCATTATTAATCTTTAAATCTGATCCATTTTAAGTTTAACCTTTTTGCCTTCTTTCCCATATCCCCCTGGAAACAGATCAAAGAGCAGTGAAATAGGAAAATAGAGATACTTCAAGATATAATAAAAAGCAAAATAATCAAGTAATTTACAGGGTAGATTAAAAATGAAGGTTGTAATATGTTTTCTTAATCATGAAATGTCTTTTCAAAAGACCCTTTTAAAAGATTCTCTTTAATTGAAGCAATTTTCAAACTAAATATGAACGATCCTTCCTTTTGTAAATTATGTACATTTCAAACTTAAAAAATCATGAAGCATACTTTCTAATATTGAAAAATACTATGTCATCAAATGAATCATAGCTATAGTCAAGAACTAATACAATTCTTCTTGTTCTATTTTTGCAAATAAACTTATTGGACTTAATTGAAACTATGCCAGGTTACAAAACTAAATTCTTCATCCTGCTGATTGCTATTTTTTCATATTCTAAAGGAATCTTCACTTATTATAAAGTATATATCATTCTTATTAGTTTAAAAATTAATAAACACTAATGGACACATCACCTGCTGAAGAGTTTGAAAGTTACCCACACTCTTGAAAATCTTGTTTTTCTTCTTGGATTGTATTAATCTTTATTCCACTTGGGTTTAACTACTACCCCGAAATTTCACTTGCTTCTTTCATAGACTTATTTTATATATACTATGCACACTAATGATGTTATTTAATTTCCCCAGTCTTGAATAATTTATAAGATGTAGAATATGAATATATGCTTCTGCTATTAGGATTTTCTTATCAATGTTGTAATGCTCATAAGTCTACTTATGATTCATTCATTTTCATTGCTGTTTAATATTATAACAGTATAAATATGCTCTAATTTTATTAATCCCACATTTGAGTATTTTGAAACTTTTGTGTTTATGATAACAAATAAATTCCAAATTTAAAAAGCATCAAAACTCATCTTTGAAATGCAATTCCATGTTCCTCTCCCAACATTCATTTTTTTGTCCAAGATGAGTAAACCCTCACTGTTTTTGGATTAGCTCTTCTTCTCAGAACATAACCTTTCAACCTACTTTGGAGGACTCACTTCAGTTTGCAAACACAGTCTCACGTCAATGATTAGAACATCAACTCGAAACTATTAAACAAAAATTTAATTTGATCTAGTTAATTTTAAATCATTCCCTACTTTTCAACCCAGAGACAGGAAACTTTAAAGTGAGGAAAAATCATTTCCTTTATCAATACTCAACACTGAACATATTTCTCTGTATTAAATTTCTTGAAAGAGTAGAGATAAACTGTTATGGAGAGATTACAATAAATCACAGAGTCAATCTCAATGCAGGAGATGCAACCATTTATTCAGCAGCTGGTGGGCTGCTGGTGGACTGGACGGCAGGTTGCCTGTCTGCACTCCCTGACCCAGACCAAGGGTTTGAGCAAATCTTTTATTGTTGAAAACCACAAGTAAATCATGTCAGTACATTACTCATAAGTGAGTGTTGTTATGATTCAAAACCATAAACAAAAATCATGAGATCTATAATCATAAGCTGAGGGGTAAGGGGTTCAAAATGACCCTAGTTGAGTACAATTTAGAGAGTGGTTACTGGAGTCTAGACAAGCATTTACATTTTATGTGACTAGAGTAATTACACAAGTACAGTGTACAAGAATAGAAGAAGCAATTTTAACATTTTGTGATGCCAAATGTGCTATGCTAGGCAATTGTTGATGGGTACAGAGGTGGGGTGTTTCCATGGGAGAAGCATTTCTTACATGACATGTAGTCTCAGGGTAAAATGGAGTCTGTTTGGTCATTGCTCATATAGCCTGGCCCATAACAGGATGTCCATAGTCAATAATATCTTATGCTGAACTGAATATTCACATTTTTTTCTTTTTTCTTTTTAGTTTAGTTTTTGTTTTTTTGTGATACTGGGTACTGAACGCAAGGGTGCTCTACCACTTTCCTACATCCCCAGTCCTTTTTATTTTGTAATTTATTTTTTATTTTGAGAAGTTTCTAGCTAAGTTGCCCAAGTTGGCCTTAAATTTGGGATCCTCTAGCCTCAATCTTCCAAGTTCCTGGGTTTACGGATGTGTGCCACCTCATCTGGCTCCCATATTTTCTATTCTAGGAATTTTCTCTAAGATTTTACCCATCAAATTTTTAGTTTTATTTTTCATGCATATTTTAAAGGAGACTTAAGTCTACATTTGGCCAACCTAAAACTTTATTTCATCTTTAAAATTAACTTTTTAAAATAATTATATATATGTATAATTTAATGCAATTGAGTACATTGGCAGATGAGAGAGAATGAATTTGGGGGCACCTGCTCCCCACCCTGAAAATTAGGAAGCTGCTGATAATGGTAGCCCCAGGAAGTTTCAGCTCTTTTTATTTTGATAAAGAAGATTGCAGGTATGAAAACTTGTGAATTTCCACCTTTTCTGCCTAATGTGTCCCTTTTCTTTTAAAAGTTCCCAGTTCGTAGAGTTTTTTCTGGAATGGAACTTTTAAATGATGACGTTTCTTCTATCTTTCTTCAAAGCTTACTTTCTGCTGAGTAACTACCTAGGCTCTTTTCAGAAACAAAATATTTCTCAAGTTGCTTTGAATTCAAGGTGCTGCTAGCAGCTGTTAAGTAAAAAAAATACCCAGGATTAGGTAAGGACAGACCTTGTTCAAAAAACTATTGCAATGGAGAAGGGGTCTGTTGGAAAGGAAGACATAGACTGTTAGAATACTGAGAGTGCTCCAACCATAATTTGAATCTGTAAGTATCCCAAAGCAAGGTGGAAACTACTTTTTTGTTTTTTGTGCAGGGCGTAAGTAAGGTTAAAAAGAATTGGGTGTGGGGAGTGGAACAAATAGGTTGTGTGATGGGGCAATAGAGAAAGTTCTCCCTTGATGTCAGCGGATCCTTAGATAAGGTCTTTAAGGAAGGATTCTCTGTGCCCCAATGCTTGTTGAAACTCCAGAGTGGCTCAGATTTCAAGGTCTCTGGGAAGCCTAAGAACCTGGTTAAGATTCAACAAATCAAGTTTGCAGGTGTTTTGCTCAGATTTATCAGTGAAGGCAGTTTGGCTAATCATTTATGAGACAAAGAATATACAAGCATATCATCAACAAATCTTACCAAAGGTGCATGTGGAAAATTGATTCTTTCAGTGAGCCTCTCCTGGATTTAACTGTAGCTGTTTTATGGGAGTACAGAGTTTAGGAATCCTTTAATGTTAGGGATGTCATTGAGTAGTCAGTTCCCTACAGAATTTGCCATAACTTAAATATAATAACTACTCAACAGAGGGATATAAAGTTCTGGTCCCCTTGTCCCAGTATATGGCAATTCTGAAAAGTCATTCCAACTCCAGAGACCACACAGGGTTGCCTGAAAGTTCCAGCAGAGCTGCCTCAGGGATCAACCTCAATCGATGTCCTTTACAGTTTCTTTCTTTCAGTAGTACAGATAATGAACCCCCCTCTTCCTCCTATAGGGGTTGATCCACAGCATTCCCTAGAAAATTTCCCGCATACTAATCTCTATCTCTGTAATGCGCTATGAAATCAAGCATAAGGATATAGAAAAACATATTTTTATGCACAATTTTATAAATAATATTATGGATGCAGTTATACTTAAACATTTTAATAAATCATTTAAATTTTCTATTTTATAATATTTATTGTCAGATATTTTAAGAAAAACAAAGTTATTAAATTTGAATGTCTGGATTTATGAGTTGTACTTATCTAGTCTATCTTCTTACCTACAATAAGCATAGAACTTTAATAGAGACATTAGCAGTTCAGAGCAGGAGGTCGAATCTAATTCACCAATTGCCTTATTGATTAAGACTTACTTTAATTTGAATCAAAGTATTTAGAAAGAGAATAATCATCCTTTTATCAGAGTACTTGCAATAAATAAATTTTCATCAAGTTTACCTACCTAAAAGAAGGTATTTGAATTTTCATTTTAAATATCAGGAAAATGAGTTTTCATTGTACAGTAAGCTCTCCAAAGGAACTCACAATTAATATTTTAAATTTTCTTAACATTTCTAAAATAATCTATATAATTTCGTTTGTTATTTTACTTCTATTCAAAAATAATTTATTTCAAGCTTATAGTAAACCTACTAATTCAATACCTTCATCAGTTTTGTAAGATTTTTCCACTCTCTATTTAAAATAATACCTGTGAATTCAGTAGTGTGTTTTGAACAGGTACCATGAGTGGCACAGTGTTTCTAATTTACTTTTACCTTAAATTATGTTGTATAGGACAAAAGTATTTTGAAGCTTATAATGTTATAAAATACACAATTACTTTTATTCACTAATCAAATTAATAATTATATAGTACTGTTTCCTGGTGTGCTTTTTAGTAAGAGCTCTGAGAAATATTTTACCAAACCAAGCAAATAATGATTTATATGCTAATTTTATGTGAATTTTTCAGTCTATTTTTGAAGAAATTTAGAATCCTTTCATATAGTGTGTATATGTATGTATACATACATATGAATAAAAATATATAAAGATAGTGGTAATAGCTGCAATTTACTTAGTGCCTGATTGATATCTATTATTGTTTTTTGAATGTGATTCAATCAAAAGTACTTTACTCTCTCTGTATTACAAAGGAATCAGGAATAACAAGTTAAAAATCCAGATACCAAAGTAGTTTTTTTTTTAATCTATTCTTTGAAATTCACTGAAAATAACAAAAAGAATAAAATATAGAGACAAATTGAAATAAAAATAAAAATAGGGAAAATTTAGTCTTCAATGAAACCAGAAAAGGGCTCAAAACAGAAACTAGAGATTACCAATACTTTCTTAAAAAAAAAAAAAAAAAAAGCAAAACAGGCCCCAAAGGAAGAAATCCGGATGGATCTATGTCTATATCTGCCTATCTACTCTTTCTCCCTTTTGGGGTAAACATCTACGTCTCTAGATATAGATGTAGCTATATCTGTCTGTCTGTCTGTGTGCCTCTGTTTCTCAGAGAGAGTGGCTCAGGAACTGGGAATATAGGCATCTATACAACTAGTTTCAGCCTGTTGGGAGAGAGGGCCACATCTGGAAAAATGTTGCGGTATCATTTTAAAGATCCATTTGCAGAGGATGAAAAAGCAGAAAGGGAAGAATGAAAAGATCCCCAGGTGACTTCAAGTCTTGATTTGCTGGAAAGACTCACAGGATGGAAAAAGCTCTCCTGTACACAGTTGCATCAATGCAATTTACGAGTCCCCCAGGGAACTTCTGAATGTTTGGGGATGCTTAAAATTCCCATAAATGTGCCTCTTGATCTTTGGCAGGTCAATTAGGTAGTTATTGCCCCAAGACGTTTTAGCTTCTATCTGTATTACTCTAGTCAGGATGCCCTGTTGGGTCAAAGTACAAGCCCTTTCCCAAGGCTGCAGCAGAGCATTTTCCATGAGTATTTATTGATTCTGCCTGACCCACTTCACTGAAGTTCTATTATCTTAGCAGGCTAACTTCCATCTGTTACTTTCCTTCTAGAAAATGAAACACTCCAGTCTGCTAATTCTGTTCAATAAATCTTTCTCCTCTGAATCTCATTTGTCATTAGAATAGTTTCAGATTGTTCTACAATACCTAGATCCATCCTTGCCTTCTCTAAAGACATTTTTGCCTTGTGGGATAATATTTAATTCACTGTGTATGTTGATGCCATTATGTACTAGTTGCATGAGTGCAGTTACAATGTATTTGTTTGGTATCAAAAAATGTTTGGTCCTCCATAGTAGAGGGAAATGAGTGATAGTCACATCTAAATTTAGTTGGGTGTGCTATCACATGTCCCATAATCTTCCTCATCTGCAGGTACATGTTTTAGTCCATTTTTAGTCCAAATTTCTGAAGTTGGGTACTTTATAAGGATAATGTGTTCATTTTGACTTACAATTCTGGGGACTAGATTGGGTGACTGCATTGGATGACTATTAGGACCTCTTCTGCATTACAACATTGCAAATAGCATCACATGGTAAGAGCTCATGTGAAAAAGAGATACATCATGTGGAAAGATAGGAAGCAAGATGTTGGGGAGAGACCAGTTTGCTCTTTTGTAACTAGCTAACTGAGTCATATAAGAGCTATGTTAATTCCTCTGAGGGTAATGCTTCCATGATCTATTTATTTATTAAAGGCCTTAAAACTTCAACACCTGTACTTTGGGAACCAGGCTTCCAGAACATGAAATTTTGGGGCACAAACTCAAACCACAGCAGTTGGAATGCATTCTGGGGAAGTCAGATTTACTTCATAATGACTCTTGCTTTATTCCCATAAGAAACTCATTGCCTTTTTCTTTCTTTCTTCTTCTTCTTCTTTTTTTTTTTTTTTTTTTTTTTTCCTGTTATGTTTGAGAGCTTTTCTTCTGCAAAAATAAAGGAAGATAGACATTGAAGGACAGCACATATGGCACATTGGTAATGACACTCATATATTTCATACATTATACCCAGGGAATTTTATAAGCTTTTGATGAGCGAGGTTTGTAGTTACACAAGAATTTGTCTGTCTGCTAGGATCTGTAGAGTTCACGATCCAACAGATAATCAGAGAGTAGTTTATGGAAATTCCTTCTCAAATGATATCATGTGCAATAGTTTTAACATGAAAAAATGAGAGACAAAAGATACTAAGACATTCCTGAAGCTCTACACAGTTACTAACAATTGGTTCAGTTCCATATCATGTCGTATCATATCATATCATATCATATCGTATCATATCATATCACCATTCTCTCTAAGATCAAGGCCACATAAGTTTGTAAGGTTTCAACACAAAAGTAGAATTTTTTGAAAAACAATTGGCTTCATCCAGTTAAGTATATGGTATAACAGTGAGAAAAGACTATGATTCTCTTTCTCTGGTCCTGTCTTGAGTCACCAATATAATAAGGTGTTTCCTTTGCTGTGTAATCTGCATGTTGATTTCATTATCTTGAGCTATTATTTCTTTCTGACTCTTTGTCATTGATTTTGACACAAAATTTCCCACATTTGGAATGAATGTTATGTTCAGCAACTAAACTAGTTCAGACAGGTACTTTCCTCCAAGTCCATTCATACCTATTCATATAAGTCAAACTTAACTTGGTACAAACCCAGTGGGCTGTCCCAAGTACTAGGCAATATGGCTACATTCACTATTCATTGTCAACTCCAATTTTGCCACATAACTGAGGGTGTAATCCATCTCAGTGGGTTTTAAAAAATTCTGGTATACAGGATTAAAAGGATACTGACAGTTACTAACTTGGGAAACATTTCTGCCTCTGGCACCCAAATTGCAGCCTAGGTCTCAGGATGACTGCATCAGATTTGAAAAAAGAAAATAACCTGATATGGGTAAGAATCATGTAGTTGTACCAGTATTACCAGTATTCTCTTTTATCTCTTCTGTATTAGTCAGGGTACTCCATAGAACCAGAATCAGTAAGGGAGATAAGTAGATATAGAGAAGGAGGGAGGGAAGAATGTTGAGAAAGGAGAGAGCAGAGAGACAGATTGATTGATTGATTTTAAGAAAATGACTCATGTAATTGTGGAAGCTGTCAAGGTCAAAATCTGTAGAGTAGGACAGTAAGATGGAGACCCACAGGATATATGCAGTTCTAGTTCAAAGGCCTTCTGTTGGCAAAATACCCTATTCTTAGGGGGAGTTCAGTCTTTGTTTATTAAAACCTTAAACTGATTGAATGAAATCCATATTATGAAGAGCAATATGCTTTACTGAAAGTCTACCAATTTAAATGTTACTCTCATTAAAAAAAAAAAGAAAATCTTTTCAAAATACCTGGAATAATGCTAGACAAAATACTGATACTATGGTCTGCTATGGTCTGAATACTTGTGTTTCCCCAAAATTTATATTTTGAAATCATAAACTCCAAGGTTATTATTGGAAGTAAAGTCTTTGGGGAAAGTGATTTGGCCATGAGGGCACATTAGTGTCTTCATTAAAACAAACAAAAAAAGCAATGTATCTTGTTCACCTCTTTACCATGTGAAGGCACAGGGAAATCCTGTTATCTACCAACCAGAAAATGGGCCTCCACCAGACACCTAATCTTCCAGGGGCTTGATCTTGGATGCCCCAGCATCCAGAACTGTAACACATTTATTTCTCTGGTGTAAAAGCCAGCTGGTCTATGGGATCATGGTATTTTGTTACAGCAGCCCATATGAATCAGGACATACAACCACTGTGGCCAAACCAAATTGGCACATAAAATTAATTATCATACTTTCTTGTCCACATGATCCCACAAAAACAGAGGAATCTCTCTCATGGAAAATAGTTCCTAGTCCCTCTCACAATGAGTGAGACCTCACCAATATAAAGGCAGATAAGCCATTCCTTCATATTTATCTCCCACCACCCCACATTTTACACATGCAAGAGTTTCAGTGCCCATTCCCATTCTCTTCCAAACCACTACTGTAAAGATGAGGTAAATCATGACCATGTCCATTTGGTATAATATCTCTTTGTTCATTATTGGATTCTCTGGGCTATAAAGGGTGTTTCTTCGTCTGAAGAAATATATCTTCCAACTTGTACAGTCCAACTTGTACAGTGCCATCTGTTCCAAGATTTCAGGCACAGAAAAATAGTCTTATCAAGTCAAACATTCCAAAGGTTCAGAAATTTTTGCCCTAGGGGTTGCCCAAGAGTCAATTCCCTGAAGATAGGCATTTCTTTGGAATATGTAGGATTTAGGCCTACAGCGTTAACTCTTTTTTGCCCAGGAACTCAATTAATATGACAATTTATATTAACTTTATATTCCCAGTTTTTGCCTGGTAGGAAATACTAAGTAAGGAAGATGAAGAAAAGAAGGAAAAAAGACAATCACTGAATTAACCAGAGTGAGTCTTTTTACTTGAAAGATCTTCATTGTACATGTCACTGTCTTCTTCCCAGAAAGGAGTAGTAAAATCTGAGATAAAAGTAGTCCCAGGTTAGAAAACATAAAAAGGCATTTGAGACAATTATTAGTTCACTTCTGAAGATCAAAATTCAAGAGTTAAAATACATTTACACATTATGCACATAAATGTAATATAACATGTAAGGGCCTAAACAAGATGTTTGAGTCTATTAGAATACATGATAAAGAAATCTGAACTGGTTCAGGTGGTCCAAAAACATGGTGGAGAAGAGGCCAAGAGCTAAGACGTGGTAAAATGTACCAGACACAGAGAAGGCACATGCTTGTCTCTGTGATGGAACTGCAGCCTCACCGTGCCTCCTTGCTTCATGGGCCCAGATCCTAGAACATCCATGGTTAGCCCATGGCCCTGTGTGGACCTTTCCATCTACTGCTGTCAGAGGCAGGGCTGCCAGGTGGCTGCAGGATATCACATTTCTTGAATATCTCTTTGGGGTAAAGACAATGTATTCACTTTGTTTTGTTTTGCTTGTTTCCTTCTTGAGGAACGACACTAATGTTCTATAACTGATGGACCTTCAGCCTTCCATAATATTGCCTACTCCCTAAATAATATCACTTCCTTTTAATCACTTTTATATTGTTGAATTATTCAATTTAACTTAGTGTGATTTTTCTCAATCTCAATTTCATATTCCTTGTGTTCTTGGCAGGTTTATTCAAGTTTTTTCCTAAGTAATGTAGATTTTATTTTAGTGCTATGCTATTAAAAGTTTAATAACTGGATCCATAAGTGTAGTTTTGATGTTAATATTGGGTAATATGTTATTTTTAGTCACAAGGAAAATAAGAAATAAAAAAAGTATTTCAGAACTTCACTTGTTTGTCAATAACATGAGCAGTTCTTTATTGGATCAGATAACAATTTTCAAGTACTTGGAGAGATGTTGGGAGAGCAATTCATAATATAATCTACAGGCATGGCACAATTTTTAAATTTAATTGGCAGATTAATATTTTTCCATTACTTGTTAAGTTTAGACAAGACAATAAAATAATAAATTAGCTTTTGATTTATTGCATTTGTCAATAGAATATTTTCACTGTGGCTTGCTTCAATATGTAGTTTGGGAGAAAAATGTGATAACACCAGAGTGTCATGTTTCCACTATATAGATATAATGGCACACCCCCTCAGGATCACAGTAATAGGAAAATGTATTAAAATAATTAGAACCAGAAGAATTTGGGAAATTTATCTTTGTTTTAGTATAATTTTAACATAGTTCATCCAAGTGTAAGTAGATTTTTAGTTTTCAATAATGGAAATGTTTAAAACCCATTTCATATAATTCTCCAAAATCTAATAATTAGCTCTTGCTAACCAATATGAGCCATCTCAGAAAACCTACTTTCATTTTTGTATGTGTGTGTGTGTTATTCTATTTTTTTCCTTTTTCACTCCTTTCCTCAGAGTGCAGACACTCTTAGTTCTAACCATTTTCGTTTTTTGTTGAGGTCATTTTTCTCAAGGAACTTTGTTGTGTTCAATCTCTGGTTTAATTGGATTACTTCCTTTTTTGGCATATATCTTTAATCTTATTTTTGTAGATTTAGTTTTATATGAACATATAAAATCTGGTAAACTTGGCATTTCATTCATGGTATGAGTAGACTTTCCATGGTATATTTTTTGGTACTTTGAAAGTTTTAACAATGTGAATATAACTATTCATACATAAACTATATTTGGATAAATGTGTACATCATGATCTCATTTCTATAGCCATCTCTGTAGCTATAGCTATCTGTCTGTAATTCTTTTTATTTGAAAAATGTTTATTAAGTGTTTCCTATGTGCCAGATCCTTTTTTAAGTCTTTAGGATTCAGCATAAGCAAAAATGTTTAAAATTCCACATACTTGTGATACATCAAGCCATGAAGAAAAATCAATTAAAAAATGAGGAAATCATATAATATATTTGGGGGTAATTTCTATGAAGAAAAATAAGGTAGAACAGGATAGGAAATAATAATATAATTAAGTCTTATTATTTGCAGATCTGTATTGGCAAATTTGCCACTCCCTAAAATTAACTTGTAATTTCCCTAATCAATGTACCACTTTCAAGGTCATTCACAAGTTCATGTAGAGTAGCAAAACACTTGAGTAACCTAGTACACATATTCCCAACTAAAGTGAACAAGGCAATTTTCTGCCTTCTTGTTAAAACTAACGTCCTGTAAACAAATGTCTTTTTATGGTCTATTAACTGCCATATTTTTCATATTTTTGTGGGTTTATTTTTGCTGATTTTATTGTTTACCATCTATTCTAAATGTATTTCTGTCTAGTGTTGCTAAGTAGAAGACCAAAAAGTTCCTCAATAATATATATTGAGTTTTCCTTAAACAGAAATATATAAAAAATAAAATTATGCATTGATTGATCAGTTGTTGAAAATGTTGTGACCAGAGGTTTTCAGGAATTTAACCCTGTACTTCTCCCAGGAAGGATGGTTCAATATTTTTTAATTCAGTCTTCAGGGTGACTTTGTGTGACATAACTCCTGCAAACAATGAGAATTAACTTTTAGTAAAGTTGGCATCAAAGTTACATTCTGAATATGTTAATGGTAAAATCAGCAGTATGTCTTAAAAAACTAAAATCAAAGTGTGAAAGAAAGTGAATAGTAAAGTCTAATAGACTTTTTTTTTGTAATATTTTAACAATAAATTATTTCCTGTATTAAAAAAAGAAAGTTATAGAATAAAATACCTCAGAAAATCAAAGCATGGTAACATGGAGCCAGAAGAAATATGCAATCCTTAATAGCATCAAATCCAAAAGCATTTAGTTCTATTGAAAGTATTTTCACAGTGATTTCAACTACTTACTACAAAAGCTGAGGTAGGAAAATTGCAAGTTAAAGGCCAGCCTGGCAACTTTGCAAGATCCTGTCTCAAAATAAAATTTTGAACAAAGAGTTCAATGCTCCATGCCAAAACAAAAAGTACATTCACACATTTCATTTAAATCAAATAGAGAATTTTGCATTTATTAAAGAGTTTAATTGATAGCAGAAAAGTCTGTTCATAAGAAAAAAATCCATCAATGTATTGTTAATAATTGATGGTACTTTGCACATTTTGCAAGTGCTTTTCTATTTTTTAAGGAAGTAGTAGTATGTACAATAGGATGAACAGGACACAGATTGTGAGTGCAAGCTTATGAGAAGGTCATAAGTTAGTATTGAGATAATTATATCACAGATGCATATTATAGATACAAGTACAGATGTTACATAACCATGTAAATATACAGATCTGGAGTTCGGTATATGGAAAATGTTGACAATTATGAGATTACATAAATTTATCAGAGATGTGAGTTAGAGAAAAAGCAGGGCACAAATTTGAAACTTCATAATATTTAGAGTTCAAGGGTATAAGAAAGAAGCAACAGGGAATTTAAATGACATAAGGAAAAATGAAAAGAATGATAGCATTTGCCTGGTTAGGAAAGTGACCTTTCAGAGGATGTAACACAGCAACTGCAGGAAGCCACTCACTATCACCTAAGGAAGGGTTTCAGATTTGTGATTGTCTCTGCCCCTGGTATTTTAGTCAGCTTAGCTTCACTGTGACCAAAATACCTGATAAGAACCAATTTAGAGAAGGAAAATTTATCTGGAGCTCACAGTTTCAGAGGTCTCGGTCTATAGTCAGCTGACTATTGTTGTGGGCCCAAGTGAAGCAGAAATTCATGGTGGAAGGGGCTGGTGAGGAAAAGGGTTCAGCTCACGGGAGCCAGGGAACAGAGACAGATAGGAGGAGCCCAGGGACAAGATATAATCCCAAGGACACACCCCCAGTGACCTACTTCCTCCAGACAAGCCCCACCTGTCTTTAGTTACCACCTAGTAATCCACTCAAATTATTAACCCATCAAATAGATGAATTCACAGATCTGGTTACAGTTCTCGTAATCTAATCGTTCCACTTAGTGCATTAATACAAGAGCTTTGGGAGAAACCTCCTATTTAACTCATAACAGTTCTCAGTCTTTATCTTTCTCATTTCTTAACTTTTGAAACAGTGGGTCATTTCTTTCTTAAAACACTTTCTTCACTTGGGTTGCTGAATAGCACACATTCCCAGGGTTCCAAGTTCTTAAATTTTCTCAGTCTTTTGCCCACACCTATTTTTCAAGCCCAGAGCATTTTTTTGTGAACCTCCAGTTCGTTTCTCTTAATTTCTTCATTTCTCTAAACAAATGGACAGTATGACCACATTGCTTTGAATGCCAATATGTACCGATGATTCCTCCAAGTATATCCTACCATCATTTCTGAACTTCAGTTTTAAAAATCCTAATATGCCCTTTACATATTCTACTTGAATGTTTAATAGGTTCCTCAAAGAATATCTGTCCTAAACTGAATTTTAAATTTCTTACCCAAAATGTGTTCTGATTCTAGTGCTTTTCAACTTAGTAAATTGCACTTCCATTTACAGGGTTTCTCAGGGTAAATGTCTGTAGAATTATCTTTGGCTCCTCTTTTTCTCACACTGTGCTCTTAATTAAACAGCAAATATTTTAAACTCTATTTTCAAATATACCTGGAGTTCAACAATTGTTGACTATCTCTTCTTATCAGTTTCCTTAAGCACTATCTCTACTCATTCTAGATCATTCCAATATTTCATTAGTTGGTTTCTTTGTTCTGTACTTGGCCTTCCTCCCCCAAATCAATCTTTTGTTTTCCTACAAAACTAGAAAACATTAAAAAAAAAAATAAACTAGGTTTTCTTGTTTAAATGGCTTAAAAGCATAATCCAAAGTTTTTACCACCAAAAAGTATCTCAGTTTAGAGCTTACATTTATTTGAATAATATAGCTAAAATAAAAATCAGTAGGGTACTGGGGAAGAATTCTCTGAAATATGACATTTGACCCAAGTCCTAATAAAAACTAGGAAGTACGACTTACAAAGATTTGGAAGAACAATTTATACAGAAGAAACATGATAGTCCATTGCCAAGGATTAGGTTCAAGACTGTTCATTTTCCAGGATTTGGAATGAGCCTCATGTGGTTGTACCATGTAAGGAAAGGGAAACTGAACAGTACAGAAGCCAGATCATTCTATATTTTTGTTTGCCACTGTTTCCACAGAATTCAAAATAGTCTTTTGAATAAATAAATGTTAGTACTTTGTAAGCCATTGATTATATTGGTTTCTACTTTGTAAGAAGATGTTTATTTCTTCATATTTTGACATAAAATATCATTTGTCTTTCTTAACATCTGGTTTATAATTGAAGTATTTAACATTGCATATGCCACTTTTCTTATTACATTTCAGTTTCTTAACAATAGCAAAATCTACCTTTTGCTTCATTATTGAGCAAAATCATTAGCTCTTAGACATTCCTGATTGTACATTAATTTGAGACAGGGCATTCAAGAGACAATGTCATAATGCTTACTCTAATTTCAAGTCAAAATATTAATCACTTTTTAAAAGAAAATATGGAAAATATAAGACATTTTCATTTGGTTTAGATGATACCATCTCCAGTGATAGATCCAATCGGAATCCGTGTGTTTAAAACATGAGAAGAAACAAGAAATAGAGGCCTGCCTATCTAATACTATGACCCTTTTTATTTTTTTGTTGTTGTTGTATGTCTTACTTCAGAGAAATTATCAGAAAGTAAGTATCCAGTTCTGCAATTTCTTTTTATTTTTTGTTGGATCTATTTAGTTATTTGTGACAGTAGAGTCCAGTTCTGTTAAAGTGACTCAGAAGAGTCAGGTTTTTAGCATGCTGATTAGCATGCTCATCCAGTTGAGCCAAAGGTACATAGTAAAATCACAAACTGGTCATCAATTTTGCTCTGTCTTGAAAGGTTCCAGAGTGGAGCTTTCTTTTGCTATATGAATACAGATGATTTTACTGTCTTATTTGGCACTATTTTGTATGTCAATTTGAAGGGACCATGGTGAATTTCTTTATTGGACTTTAAAATTAAGGTAGAAACTAGTTGTGCAGAGTATTACTTTTATTTCTTTGTCTAATCCACAAGTGTTTATCGTCATTTTATGCATATACTTTAGTTAATCCTAATAGAATAGTAGATGCAATTTGGTCTGTTGTCACGAAAAATTAACTGCATTAATGACAGAAATCATTGATTGCTCTATAACATGTATTTGAATGTCAATCAAGAATTCTTTTGAGAAACATGAAGTTCTCATCCTTCTTTCTGGATGATCTCTTGCCTAATCCTTGTTAGAAAGGGGAAACTCTTACAAGTTTAGTGTCTATTTTCAAATTAGCCTTCTGCGTTTTTCCAGTGAACCCCTGTTGACTCTTTCGAACATTTCCTTTTCTGGGTCTGATACATGCTTCCATATTGCTTCTTTCTTCCACATAGATACAATTAAGAATTTGTGGCTGTTGGACAGATTATTCCACCTGCATACATTTTGAGGTTTGTTAGAGTATTTTATTCCTTCGTTTTGCTGGGAGTTTGTTCTCTAGTTATTTTTGCTTTGTTGCTCTATTTGTTCTGTCCATTTTTATGTAGACTTTTGGAGAAACTAATAGACACTGCTGTCTCCAGAGCCATCCTTACAGAATCCTTTCATTTATTAAAAAATATCTGTATAATATAGGCATTTTTATCTTCCTTTTGTAGAATAAAGAACTTCCTGAGACCCATATTAGACTCCTTGGTTTTAACATTATCTCCAAATTAAGATTTTCCAAAGGTAATTTGAAAAACAGAAGAGAATGTCAATATATGTTATACAAAAGCAAGTTTTATCATCATAGTACTTATTAGTTATGTAATATTGAACTTGGAGATTTTTCCATTATTTAGAAAAATGTAAATTAAAACCACTGTCAGATAAAACCACCACCCATTAACATGAATATTATCAAAAAGACAAGAAGTGATGGTGGAGATTTGGAGAAGAGGGACTCACATTGTTAGGGGATTATAATTTTGTATGAGCATGTCAAACAGTACGGATGGTTCATAAAGAAATTAAAAATAAACTACTACATAAATGCAGTACATATTCTTCTGAGTATATACCTAGATATCTGCACTTCATGCTAATTGCAACAATATGCACAGTAGCTAAGATGTGGAGACACCCTAAGTGTCCATTGATGATAACTAAAGAAATTTTTGATATGTGATATATACAAATACATATGTGAATATTATTCAGTTTTAGAAAAGAAGAAAATTTTGCTATTTGACACAACACAAATGGACCTGGGGACACTATGTTAATTAAAGTAAGCCAGACCCAGAAGTAAACAAATTTGCATGATTTCACTTCTATATGTAATGTAAAATAACAAGTCAAATATAAAGATAGAAAATAGTGTCTACCATGGGAAGCATGAGTGAGAGAGAAAATGGACAGACGTATGTTGTCAAAGATACTATTAGTATGTATGAAGGGTGGGGGGTAGCAATGAAGACTACAGTTAATAAAAGTATACTGTATTAGGAATTTAGTTTAAATAAATAGATTTTAAGTTGCTCTTGTCACCAAAAAAGGTAAACATGTGAGAAGATAGATATGTTAAAATACTTTATCTAGCAAGCATAATATTATCATATATAGCCTATAACATTATGTCATAAGCTTCAAATATGCACAATAAAATTTATTTCTTTAAGAAAGAGCAAGCTGCTTATATTACTGAAGAATCTTACATCCATATATTGGACATTAGGGAAATCAAACTTTTGTTTTTCTCTCCCAAGTCAGGTATCTCAGTATATAATGTTTTTTCCTACACAAAAATGATTAAAAGCAACCAATTCAATATAGTTATAGCAACACCCCCTTTATCATTTAATACAGAATTAAAGCAAATATTTGAGAGAATGCACATATCAGAAATACTCAAAATTTCAAGTTAACCCTTTATTATATAGTATTTTTTTCTTTGTGACCTCATTTTCTGTCTGCAGCATAAATCTGTCTTAAACATTCCACAGACCCTTCCACAGGGACCTGATTAGACTATATAGTTATTGTTTTTTTCCAATAATGTAAATGTTTGAAATATGATATCATTATTTTAAATGAAAGGGTATTATTGCTAGTCCAAAGACAGGTATAATATCTAAGAATATGGCCTTTATTATTCTGTGCCCTTGGCTACCAACACTCTTGATTATCGCTAAACAATCCAACAGGTATGCTTACTTCTGTTTTGCTTCTTCTTATCCAAAGGGCCATTTTCTCACTCCTTCACGATTTCTCCAAAATCGAATAATCATACCCTTCAATTTTTATTTGATCTCGGTCATTTACCATTTTTTCTATATCCTTTATTATCTCTTTGATCAATAATATCCACTCAATATATGCCACGCTCTAGATAATAATAATGAACTGGAGTCATAAGTTTGGCTCAACATTGGCTGGTTTTAGAGCTCCACAGATTAGTTGAGCAATTAATTGTGGAGGCTGGTGGTATCCTGTAGAAAAACCAACACATTTTACATAGATTTCCATGTTTTAGAGCACATTTCTAACCTCTTTGGCTTCATGTGAATTCCACTGGTTTTGGGAGATAGTGTTGAATATGGGGAAAAAAATGTTGTTCTCCATATCAACGGAGAAGATAGTAGCAAACTTTAAAAGTTGGTCAAAACAAATTTTTACCTTTGAGATGAAAACTCACATTATGAGTCATGTGATCTACAAATGACGTTAACACGTCATAAGCAATAGTCCTGGCAATAATCTGATGTTTTCTGTGTGCTAAGTCCCCAGGCATTTATTTTCTGTCTTTCATCTAGAGATAATAAAAACCAAAGAAGATTTTTGAGGCTTTTAAAAAGATGTGTAAACTGTACATTAAGTATTAAGTGACTCTGTTTTAAAGTGTCACAAAACAAGTCCTGTCTTCTAGAACCAAAAAAAAAAAAAAACCTGCGTTTTTCTGTCTGAAATAGAAAACAATCAACCCATTTAAGTCAATAAGTTACACTTAATCCATGTATTAACTCCCAGTTTCTTTAGATCTATAGTCTGTTTATTCCTTTAAGAATTTGATGAGGCTTTAATCAATTGAACAGCTCTGAAAAGTTGCATCTCTGTGGGAAATACTTAGGAATTGTTTGAAAATGCCTTAAGAGTCTCATCACACTGCTGGTTTACTCTTCCCCAATATTTATAGCCACATCCTTTAAAAAAAAATTAACTACAGAACCCCTGCAGGACTTTTCACTTCTAAACAAATCTCTAAGGAGCCATAAAACCTTATATAGTAGATACCAAATCCATTACTAGGCATACTAAATGAAAGCAGTAGAACACATTTCTCTATCACTCACTGAACAAGTTCAGACAAGATAATGCCTCCAAATTAGCACATGTACAATTTCACTAGGAAAAAAACCTTTATTTTTAATGTGTATGAATTTCTGTTACCTAATGCTAAATAACAAAGCACTCAGATTTAGTGGCTAGATACAGTGATGACTTCCTATTTATCACGATTGTAATTTGGAGGTTTAGTTGGGCAGTTCTTCCATTCCATATGGACTAGTTGAGGACACTCATGCAGCTGCATTCAGAGGGGAGCTCAGTGGGGGGCTGAACATTCGAGGTGACCTGCCTTTCTCTAGGACCTCCCTCCACATAGTTACTCATATTTAGAAATTTAATCTGATCTTTTAAAAATAGCATGTTGGAGAGTTTCAGAGAAAGCTTTTTCTTTTCAAGTTGATAATCCTTCATGTGTGTTTTATCAAATACTACTTTCATCATAGTTGCTAGTGTCTCATTAACCAAAACATCTTGGTCAATCCCAGGATCAGTGTGATAGGAAACCATGCAGAAGAGTAGATGCCAGAAGGTGTTGTTCACTATGGGTCACATATAGTGTGTGTTTACAAATGGTGTGTATTTTAAATGTTCCAAATATATATTATGGTCCACATGTACTCATTAATTAATTTTTCTAAACTGACATCCACTAAAAATAATATGACTTTTTTGTGATTTAGTTTTTATAGCTAAATTTTAGATTTCACTTTGGACTCAGAGTTTTTAAAACCATATTAATTCTATTAAGTGAGAAATATCTACCTACCTATTCCATGACTCTATTTCTTAATTGCTTAAAGAGATTTTCATGATAATTAAATATAACACTTAAGGATGCTGCAAGTAATTGTTGACTGCATACTACTAAGAGCACCACATCTAGGGGGCAAAACTCTAATAGTATAAATTTCTACTATTTAAATGTTTTCACATCTTATTATAAAATATGCACAAACAGGAGGAATTTGTACATTTATAACAATAACTTTTCTGCAGATTGAAATAAACTATTATTTTAATAAAATCAGTAAATTGAAGTATTACAGAAGCAAGAAAATGAAATGTTGCTCTTATTTCAGGGGCATTGCAAGCATGGATTTAATAACAAAAATTCCTTTATTGATACATAGTTTCTAAAATAAGCGAAGAGCTGCTTTTTTGAGTGTGAGATCATTCATTATATGTCTTGTGTCATATTTGTACTTCATTTTTCTCTCTTGTTAACTCTACCAGAATGACAGAGATCACTTTCTACTTTAAATCCATGGAAACTTTCTTAATGATTAAAAATGCATTCGCTAATAGTATTCATAATGAATAATTCAAAAAAACCAAAAAGAAATTGAACTTTCTATGTAATAATATGCTAGTTATGCTATGTGATTTTTTTTATTTTTTGCTCATGTGTAATTGGCTATTTTATTCTATATGTTTAAATATGTTAGATAAAATACTATATATTCTAAACTTGAGTTTTATGCATTTCTCTCATGGGTCAGAAAAGTTTTTATAAAAATAAATTTCAGTATCAGAAAATAAAAAATGAGAAAAAATAAGACAATCTTTAGCTATTGCATAATTTTACTTTTGAATAAAATGAAAGAACCATCAGAAAAAGCATAACAGATAAAAAAAAGTTTCAGTTCTATTTGTTTCAACAGAATAAAGCACTTATAGTATAGGATGTAAATTCAACTTATACATTCAGGTTAGTCATAATAGGATCTCTTTTTAAAAAACCACAGAAGAAAAATCATCACAGAAATCAATTTAATCAAATAAATTTTAAAAGAATTAAACTTTGCCTTTTAATTTTATATAAGCACTACATATTCTTGTTGCAAAATTTTCATCCATTAGGACATTTTAGCTTTCCAAAGAATAGAACTAGTAGGAAATTATCTAAAACTTTATTTACCATTTTTTAAAGGGGAAGAAAGTAGACACCACTATTTATTGTACCTTTAATAATTTAGTGTTTTTTCTGTCACAAATTTACTGAAGAAGGTAACTATAAATGAAGAATATTGGAAATTGCAAATACTGATAACATTTATCATATCCGGTCAGCACAAGGAAAGTAAATGCTTAGTATATCAACAACTAAACTTTAATTTAATATTAGAATATAAATATGATGCCACAAAGCAGAGTTCAGTATTAAACTGTGAAAAATATGCTAATATTAATATTAATTGTGCTAATTTTTGATGAGATTTTGATACAAGCTATTCTTATATGGCCACTATCTTTTATTTATTATTTATTTATTTACTTATTTATTTATATTTTGGGGGTGGGTATCAGGGATTGAACTCAGGGGCACTCCACCACTGAGCCACATCCCCAGCCCTATTTTGTATTTTATTTAGAGGCAGGGTCTCACTGAGTTGCTTAGCACTACGCTGTTGCTGAGGCTGGCTTTGAACTTGAGATCCTCTTGCCTCAATCTCTCAAGCCACTGTGCTCAGCTAAAATACAGCTACTACTGTTTCGAAAATGAAATACTGGTTCAAATAACATTAAAACATCATAAAATTTATTTATGAAAATAAGATTCAAAATTATTTTATACAAATTATTATTATGGGGGCTTAACCACTGAGTATATCCCCAACCCTTTTTATATTTTATTTTATGACAGAGTCTCACTGAGTTGTAGGACCTCACTAAATTGCTGAGACTGGCTTTGAACTTGAGATCCTCCTGCCTCAGCTTCCTGAGATGTTGGGATTATAAGCATACCAGGCTTATAAAAAATTATTTTTAAAATGACTTTTCAAACATCCTGATTTAAATTTCTTTTTTCTATTATTTCATATTTATTAAATAGATTTTACACTGAGGATAGCAACTTTATATGTATTGTAATTGTTATCATAGAGAAATGAAAAACGTTCACTTAAAAAATCCTTTCTTGGGGAAAGGCATCATTTTTTAATTTGCACAAAAGTGGTCTGTGAGTAGCAGTGATGAAAATAATATACATAGATTTCTCAACTTGTGAAAGATTAAGACCTGATAAACCTATCAAAAGTTTTAAATTCTGTAAGACAAAAATGTATTTCACACACTGAGCCTACTGAACATGATAGTTTAATCTAACATAAACATGCTCAGAACATTTACGTTAGCTTAAAGTTATGCAAAAATAGCTTAACACGCATTTATTTACTAATAAAGTGTTGAAAATCTCATTTACATACACAGATGCAGATCATTTGTAGACATGATGGAAACTGAAAACATAAAACACAATATCCAAATGACACTGGCAACTCAGGACAGAGTAGTCTTTATTCTTGTGATTGCATGGCTGACTGGGAGCTGCAGCTTGCTGCCACTGCCCAGAATTTTGAGAATATTGTCCTGCATATCTCTAATCCAGTAACAGACCAAAATTCAAAGTATGGCTTCCCTTAACTGTGTATTACTTTCATGCCATAGTGTCAGACCATTGTAAGTTGGAGACTTTTTAAATAGTCTATGAGTCCTCGGATCTCTATTAGGTACAAGCACAGGTGAAGTAATACAATTACAACAGTGTAATTCTCTACCAACTGTATTCTCAACCTAGTCACCCAGGAATCAACTTCTTTCCAAGTGCTCATCAAGTACGTTGTGGGATCTCCTGAGATATTATATTTGTACTATAGTAAATAAGAGAAAAGTTTAATCATAAAAAATAAGTGTCTCTGTGCACACATTCCGATGCACAATCATATATTTATGGTATACCAATTCCAGAGAAGATGATTCAGAAAGGAACAAGAACTTATACTGTGTAATGAATATGACAAACACACTACGATGGTAGACCCCAGAATAATTTTGTCATTGAACTTTGAGAGCAGCAAAATTGTAGAAGCAAAAAGTCCAAAAAGTCACTTCCCTTGCATTCATCATACATCACATACGTTCTACTGCGGGGTCTTGCAAGCATGTTTCTTTTGCCCTAAATTCCTTCATATTTCTTCACTGAATTTGCTCCTTAAAATTTTGACCTTTATATTTTAACCACATGCCCTCCAATTGAACTCAGAAATTACAGCTAACCGAAAAGGATGGGCTTATGTTTTATTCAGAATTCTCCCTACATTCTGATGATTTTCATGTGTTTTAAAAACTTGTTATCTTAATATTATCATATAGGAAGAACTTCATACTACCCTACATACCCCTGTGCCCACAAATGAAAAAAAGATTTCTAACTGATCTACCACCCAAATTTCCACATATGCCCAGGCATGATTGTGTAAATCAAGAATCTCACTGTCTTTCAACATGGAAGACAATGTAGTTTCTCTATCTTTTTTTCATATTTATGAGAATAAAAATCATAAGAAAAGCATTAACAGTTTCAATGAAATATCACATTTATTTGAATGTTATTGACAAAAAATCAATTTTAGAAAAGAGAAGCAAATCTTTTTACTTTAAGTGCAAGAATCATAAGCTCCATTGTTGTTGAAATCTTAAGGAGACAATATTGCATTAAATATATCAAACTCTTAATGAAAATTTGTAGATTGACTAACATCAAAATACTCTGAGATAAGCCCACCAGTTTTAAAATATTGGACATATGGAACATTGTATAGTCATATGGCATAAGCAAAGCATACATATTTAGTTTCTTTTATAATATTTCAAAGTCTATACCATATAATTTTTGTAAAACCCCTCAAATTACATTTTTAATCACATATTTTGCAATACAGAAAATAATGATTCTCCAGTTACAATACCCCCAATATTTAGTTTTCTGTAAATTTTGGAATAAAACTTGTACATGTCTCTATTTCTAAACATTGAAACATTGAAGTATATTCCTCAAACTAAATTCTTATTCATACTTCATATTAAATCGTGGTTATTTAAATTATATTATTACTGTATAAATTGAAATAATGTTATTCAGAAACATAATGTTATTATTAAATGTTTTAAAAATATAATCTTACTTTGAATGTACAGAAATATACTAGATCCAGAAAGAAACTATATTTAAAATTCTGTTGCCTAATTGAAAATAACAAAATTATTTCAATTCATTGTTTTCTAAGATTTGACAAATATTCAAAACTTTACACTCATGTTTCCAACAGTCATATTATACCCAATGATCTATGTACAATTTATGTCATTGTTATAGGATTTTAAAAATATAAATGATCATTTGCCTATGAGGATGTTAGGTATATCATGTAGGTTTTAAAAGATATACTAATAAAACAATATTTATGTCCATTATTCTCAGAGTTTTATCTAAATGTACAAATACTTAAGTGTGTCTAAATATTAAGACTATGCATTCTGGTATGAATTTTTGAATTTAATGGTTTTAATTGTGGTGAAGTCTACATCCAAAGTCATTTTCAAAAATTTTTGTAAAATTTTTTTATGAGATCCAGTTTTTCTAGTGACATTTGAAAGCTTTATGGATGTTCGTATCAGTCATTATGGAGGAAATTGTTCCCTGCCTTTTGACTGCACAGAGTTCTATTCCTGTGTTAGAGAAATTAGCAACTTCATGAATCTTGGTAAAGCCAGAGATATTGTAGAAACTGAGTTTCCCCGGATAATTGCTTTTTCTCTCTCTGTTACAGTTGGATAAATGAACATAACAACATTCACCCAAACCAGAAATTTGAAATCAGAAATCAGAATTTTTAGATCAAGAATGTATCATGCAACAAACCAAGGAAAACTCGATGCAAGCCTCTGGCATCAGCTTTTGGAACCTAAGAAGCTTGCTGCTGACCATGGTTTTGGTAAGGGGATTATAACTAGTATCAATGCTGCTGAGAACTAGTTATGTCTACAATGCAATTGCAGTGTGGAGTGCAGAGAAATTACAGCATGCTCTCATTATTGTATCAGTGCATGGGACCAATTGAATATAGTGTTCTTGGCTCTGTAATCCAGAACAGACTCAGAATAATGTTTTTAACAATTTAATTATATGCCTAATGAGGTAGTATTGAATTTAGCTTTTTTTCAGTAAGAATCTATCTGAAAACAAAACTAATGTCAGAAAGGATTGGGTAATTTAACCAAGGCTAGGTTCCAATAGCCCATGGTGCACCATGATAAACAATTATTCAAAACTCAGTGGCAGATTCTCTGGGTTAAAAACACAAATTATGGATCAGTTATTTAATTGATTAGTGTTTCAGTTACTCACTATAAAATGGGAATAATTGCCAATCCACTTGCCGCTGTAAAGAATCACAAAGTTAAACACATAAAGGATTGAGAGCAATATCTGGCAAAGAAGGAATGCTATGTAACATTATTGTTTATGTAATTTCAATCATTACTTATGCTTCACTGAAAGACCCACTGAAAGTAACCAAGACTTTGAGAAGCTGACCATTACTATGAAAAGTGTGTAGGGCATAAAAACTTAAGGACCATAAGGGAATGAATAGAGAAGATAAGTAGTTTGACAAACTCAGGCATGGACTGAAATCCAAGGACTTCAGATAGTTAAGAAAAAAAATCTCTTGTTAAGCTGTCAAAATCAATGTACATGATAGTCAAGTGTGTTGTTCATTGCCCAATAATGTCTTTAATGTAATGTTTGGTCAACAGGAAAAGAGTGGTATCATAAAAATTTCATAGGTTATTTATGAAAAAAGGGTATTGTCACAGGAAAGCAGGGAGCTGAAACTCCAAACCTTGATTCTTGTGTTCTGATGAAAGAAAATTTAAAGTCAGACACAAAAAGCAAGAGAACTTTATTAGAAATGAAAGCGAGATGAAATAAAGTAAAAGCAAACTGAGGCTTAAGCAGAAAGCATAGAGAAAGAGAGAGTGGGCTGTCTCTGAGAAGAGAATGACAAAGGAGACAATGCTTTCTCCAAATTTATTACTGTTTGATATTTACCAGGAGAACTGGGAACACCTTCTGTACTCTTTGCCTATCAGGTGTTCAACTCCTGTTGGGTGGTTGAGTTTTTGACCTTAGTTGGTGCTTTCTGGAACTATCATGGTGGCCATTCTATTTAGGGGGCTTCATCCACAAGTCAATCCCGTATTAATGTGAGCACTGGGGTCCATAGTTGGTTCGAAGTTATCTTAGTGCATCTGTGCTACTAAGATATCTTCCTTCCCAGACAAATGGAGACACTGTAGTCATTATTCCATCAATATGAATGAACCCTGTCAAGAGTTAGTACAATTAATCCTTTTTTTCTGATATATTTTTCCATTAGCTCCTTTGCTTCTGTTTATTTTCTACAAATTAATTATCACCCTTTACTTTCTCATCTACTTAAAAGTAGCTTAAAGAAGATCCTAAAGTCATTTAAATAACACTTGTAGCCGGGCACAGTGGCACACACCTATAATCCCAGCTCGGGAGCTGAGGCAGGAGGATCTGGAGTTCAAAGCCAGCCCCAGCAATAGCAAGGCACTAAGCAACTCTGAGACCCTGTCTCTAAATAAAATACAAAATAGAACTGGCTCAGTGGTGGAGTGCCCCTGGGTTCAATCCCGGTACATCCCACCAAAACAAAACAAAACAAAACAAAACAAACCCACAATTGTGACCTTGCATGCACTTCACTGCTCATTGCTAGCCACTACCCAACAGTTTTGATTAATCAGAGTCTATGAAATTCCTTATCACTTCAGAATTGATAGGAGTTGAAGATTGAAGAAGTCCCTTTTCCCATGCACTTAAAAACCCAACAGATACTCATCCGAGAGAGTTATTTTGCAAGAAAAATCATGCCATACCATCATCCACCTCCACACACCCCTTTCTTCCTCCATGCCTTTAACTTGAATCCAAACCCAGCCAATTACATAATTACAAAAAACCCTGAGAGAAGAAATATTTGGGGGAAAAATAAATTATAGGAGTGATAATTTATAGTCGCAAAAATTGAGTGAAAATATATACAGGGAATTTATGTAGTTACAGATGAATAAGAGAAGAACAAAAATTTAACTGAACTTACAAATACATAAACAAGTTGTCAGCGACTCTGGACTCAATTTACCAGATTAAGTGGCAGGGATAATTTGTAATTATTTTCTGAGTTGGCTAGTTGAAATCTGTACTCAACTCTAGTATAGAAGTGAAGAAGAAGAAATCTAAAGTAGGATAATAGGATCATGGATTGATATCATTGGATACAATTCATGTTCCTTGTCCTTAAAACAGAGTAGATACTTTTATCAAGGTGTTGAGAAATAAATCACAGAAGCAAACACCCTGTGTCTTTCAAAAGTCTTATGGAATATTCCCCCTAGTTTGAGAAAGCTACTGCTGTGTTGCAACAGACATGGACTCCAAGATTCCAAAGGGTATGTCCACATAGTGGAAGAGGCCAAGGATATGAACAATTTTAAAAACAAATTTACTACTAATACCTTTGTAGGAGAAGTAACAAAAAACTGAGTTCATCAGGAATCTTGTTAGTGGCTAAATATTCATGTCCTTAAAAAACAACATAGTTAAGCAGGCCACTAAAGTAAAAAAATATTCTCTAGGCAAAGAGAAATCTAGTATATAAGACCCTATTTAGTATATAAGACCTTATATGAGCCCTAGTATATAAGACAATATCAGTCATTTCCAATGTTTTGTAAAGATATTTTATCCTGTGATATTTCTCCCTCATTTTCTCAGAATAAAGCAGTTATAATATTAAATACAATATCTTTGTTATCATTTGAATGTTCACTAGGGGATAAATACTTTGTGTGGCTGAGTTGTCCATCCTGAACCAGAAGTCTAATATTATATTTAATTATGTATTTGTATTCCTTTATCTCTCCTACAAGACTAAATTCTGAAAGGTAGAATATTTAGTTCATCTTCCTAGTATTAGTATCTATTTACTTTATTTGATTTTTATCATTTATTTAGCAATCTACGCACTTGCCTTTCTTCAACCCATTCATTTCAAAAGTATGCTTTATTCTACTTAGTCTGTGTAGCTCTTAAATTGGTTAAAATCTTGTCATTATCATTCTTTACAAATATTTACAGGTTTTAAAAGAGCTCTTTTGAGCAATGTAGAGAATTTCCTCTCGAAATAGTTATTTCTATACATTAATATGTAGTAACAAAGAATCACAAAGAAAAGTTCTAACCACTTAGAAGCAACACTTTAAGATCACATTTCAATTATGTTCAACAAATTTCTGAAATAAGTTCATGCACTTGATATAATTTCAGAAGACGTCACCAAAATATTTCTCTAGTTCTAAGATTTTATAATTCTTTATTTGTAGGACGGACTTTTTTATATACTTTTCTGAAATTATAGACTCTGGTTATAGATACCTTTTTGTAATTATGGTAGTATTGTAACTGTTATGGTTTTGATAAGAGGTGTTCCCCAAAAGTTCATGTATGAGACAATAAAAGTTAGAGCTGAAATGATTGAGTTATTAGAGTTAACATACTCAGTTCAGTAATCCTCTGATAGGGATTAACTAGGTGGAAACTGTAGGCAGGTAGGGTGTGACTGGAAGTGGTGAATCACTGGGGACATAACATAGAGGTATTTTTTTACCCCTGGTCTGCAATGTATCTCTCTGCTGCTTGGTGACCATGTCCTGAAATGCCTTCCTCCACCATACTCTTCTGCCATGATGTCCTGCCTCACCTCAGGCCCAGAGCAATGCAGTCATCTATATACCAACTGAGACCTCTGAAACTGTGAGCCCCAAATAAACTCTTTCACCTCTAAAATTGTTCTCATCAGGTCTTTTGGTCACAGGAGTGATAAAGTTGGATAAAACAGTTCTATTATGTTTATAATAATGAAATAGAGATATTGTAATTGGAATCTTATCATATAATCGTAGTAGATCATATAATTATTTTCCTTTAGTTCTAACAAAATAAGAGTCTGCATCAGAAAACAGTTGTAATAACTTTGAATAGTGGGTAATCTGATCCAATGTTTACCAGGTCTGAATTGAAACTAAAGATTTTCTGAAAAGTACTTCCCAGGCCTCATTATCAGTTTCAGATGAGACATTAATGTCAAGGCCATGAGATTTTATTAGTTTGAAAGGCTAAATTTTCATCTAGGCACGATCAGTAAAGGGCCAGACATAATCCAAAGATCATTTTTTATTTTGGCAAGCAAAGTCATCAGACAAGAGTCCTGTGAGTCTTACCAAGTTAATGTCAATGTAAATGACACAGTGTAAACTCTATTTCATTCTATGTGCTAGAACCTATTAAGTTCAAGTGGCAATAAAAACCTGCTTTCAAACTCATCTATCCCTGTGAATAATGACTTTAAAAGACTCTCTTTTTTTCCAAAGATAAATGAATTGAAAGACAATAAGCAGAGTGATATTAAAAAGTAATAAATGTTTTCTTTTTAAATAAAAAGGAAGTCCATGAATGCTACCACATTCATAATATTTAAGTATTTCTATTTTTTAAAAAGTTACAAATATATTCTAGATATTGCCTGAGTTGTAAAACTTATGGCATATTTTGAAGGACAGAAATTTTATAAATAATAAGATATTTATAAAATATTTTAAAACTTTTACCTACTTTTATTTCTTTATTCATTCCTACTGCTCTATTTGTTATACACAGAGACATCAAATAGAAGACTAACATACATTAGCAAAGTATACAGGAAGATATATAGAAAGTTATAAGCAATCAAATGTCTCAGCCAATTTTTGGTCATTATGGTGATTCAAATAGTATAAAATAGACATGAAAATAGTGAGCTTGTGTGTGTCTCTATATGTGGTGCATTTGTGTAAAAAAGGAGAATTAAGTGGAAATAACTCTAAATTGAAGGCACAATAAAACATATGTGGAGATGTGTGCTGAACTGGCTATTCAAATATTTGAGTATGGGGCATTCCATTTTTATGGGCCTTTTTGGTGTGACGTGTTCAAGGAAGATAAAATTGGCCATGTGATTGAAGCCTAGCTCAACATATGGGAGAGAGAGTAATACAAAATGAGGTTTACATAGTGTGTACTGACAGTGTAGAAGCTATGGCCTATTGTTCAAGTCACTGTATCCCCTCCATAATCAAGGATCATACCAACTGCCTTCAGTCTTTCCAAGTTCGTGTGATTTGAAGCCTAAATCCAAAATCTGCTCTCCCCTTTGAAATAGAGAATTTATTGATTCTCAACATTTTTTCCCTCTCTCTGATTTTGCATGAATTCACTTTCTTCCTTAATCAACTAAACTCCATCGTTAGTCAATTATTATAGTAATGTTAGTAATTTATTATTTGCATATACACACACTTTTTTATGTCTATCTTACTCTCTTTGAAACAACATTATGATCAAAACTTATAATTTTCTATATTTCTTCCCATGTACTTCCCTAAAATAAATCTGGCTTCTATTAGCAAAAGTTCCATCTGTTCGATGTCTCTATGCACAGCAAATAGAGCAGCTTGACACAATATCAATTGCTAACTCTCACTTGTTTAATCACTTCTTTAAAATCAAAACTCCAATTCTGGTTTACACTTTTATCTCTCTGCCTACCCCACGCATATATGTGTGAGAAAGAACACACTATTGTGCTGACCGATTTCACTCTAAAAGTGTAACACCATAGAAACGAAATTATGTGAATCAAATGAATCAAAATGAGTCTGTAAAAAATTAAAAGTTAAATAAAAAGAATAAGAAAAAAAAAGTGTAACAGTGAGCCCCTGAAGACACTAATGGCTTCGGACAATTATATTGCCTTCCTTGATATTGACTCAAATTTTTCTAGCTTTCCATTTCTTACTTTAGACCGCAGCCCAAAACCTCCAACACTTCATCCCACTTCTTTCTTCAGCCAGTGATACTACTTGTCTAAACAAAAAACATGAATACATAATGGCTGAGAAAATGGCAAGTAGTAGGTAGCTCTATGGAATTGTTCCTCCACAGACATGGTTAAAAAAAAAAATGCTGAATTAAAATATATATATATTAAATATATAATATAATAAATGGTAGGAAACCTTCATGACATTTTTAGATAGCACTGCCCTCGGCAGAGTGGTCTTAAAGAGAGCAGACTGTAGTTTAGTGTTAAAAACCATAGTTCCTGTTCAAGAGGTAGAAGAGCTAGGCCTATTTGGAAATAGAGTGTTTACTGTTTACTCTCTACCTTGTTTGTGTGCTACCTGAAGGATTGATAGTAAGTGCTGTCTTGGTTTTTGCCTAACTCAGAACTCATGGCAGAAAAGCTAAAAGCAATTATTCAAAAATGTGAAGAGAACAAAAATTACCCCAGTAACCAGAAACAATAATTGCAATTAAAGAAAAAATAGAGCAATGAAACATTAGAGGAAAGGTTGATAGAGTTTTATTGTTTAGTGAATTAGAGCATGAAAAAGCACCTGTGTGTAACAAGGAATGTAGAAAACACACGTACGTGCAGGACAGGACAAACTCACAGAAAAGAACTCTCTAAACATTCACATCTGGCTCTTTTGTAGGTTCAGTGAAGAGAAAGAAAAGGGGAAGGGGAAGTTGTGGACAGTCAAGCTTCTCTCTCTCTCCCTCTCTCTCTCTCTCTCTTTCTTTCGGCTCTGGGCATTCAAGGAAAGTACCTGTTGAAATGCTATCTAAACAAGGGGTACTTCAGAGAATACCCACAAAAATGCAGGCTTTTTAAAATAGTGAGTAAACAAAAAAGTACAGCCTACAGCAATCAACAAAATCAAACCTGAGAGGAAGAATTCGATTTCAGAGTTTCAATGAAAACAATAATTTAAAAGCATGTGAAGAAACAAGAGAGTATTGTTCACTTAATGAGGAAATTAACAGAAACTATCCCTGAGGAAACAAAGACTTACTATACAAGAATACAAATTCCGATCTTAAAAGTGTCAAAAAATGAGAATGGAAAGTCTTGAGAAAGAACTGAAAGAAATAAGACTGATGTATAAAAATAGAGAATACCAGTAAGAGATTAAAATTACATAATCAAACAGAAATTCTGGAGCTGAAGAAAACAATAATTAAAATGAAAAAAAACAACTAAAAGGTATTAATATTGTATTAAAAGCAAAAGAAGAAATAGGTACTGTTGAACACTAACTCAAAACTGTCTTTTCTAAGAGTGGATTTAAAATGAAGAAAAATGAACAACCCACAGGGTACCACCAATACACCAGCATATGCATAATGGGAATCCAGAAGGAAAAAAAAGAGAAAGCAGAAGATAGAATGCTTGAAGAATCATCATAAATTTCTAAATTTTACAAAACACATATCTATAAATTTAAAAACTTCAATGAAATTAGGATAAATAACAGAGAGACCTGCAATTAAGACACATTTTAATTAAAATTGTCAAAACTAAGGACAGAATATTGAAAGCAGCAAGAGTGAAGCAATTTATAATGCACAAAGGATCCTCAATATGATCAACTCCAGATATTTTTCTTAAACACCTTAAAGGCATAGAAAGACATTATTTACATTTTTGAGGGAAAAAATCTATTGTCCTCAAATAATCTATATGGACCAAAAACTACATAGAAACTACATAGAATAGTACATAGATATAGAGGCATGTATATGTGTGTGTGTGTGTGTGTGTGTGTGTTGTTGTTGTAATATTAGAAACCATACATTGGGTTCTCAGAATGATGAAGGATATTTTTATTTATGAAAAATCCACACCTAAGATTTTACTCAAATTAATTAAAAGACATTAAGTAAAACCATGAAAGTAATTAAAATCATGAAAAGTAAAATTGTGAAAACCATAAAACAAATAGGCGGAAATTTTATGTTACTGAATTTGGGTTCCTACATATAAAACCCAAGAAGAACAACGAAAGAAAAAAGATGATAGATAATTTTGGCTTCATATAAATTTAAAAAATTATGCACCAAAGAGCATTTTAAAGAAAATGAAATAGACAATCAATATAATGCCAGAAAATATTTTTGAATTGCAAATCTGGGAAAGTTCTAGTGATAGATATATTAAGTTAGGATATATTAAGAACCCTTACAACTCAGCAACAACAAAAAGAAAAACAAGCCAATTAAAATATGAGCAAAGGACATGAATAGACATTCTTCAAAGAATATCTACAGATGATCAAGTACATGAAGAAATGATCAACACTTTTAATCATTTAGGTAGTTCAAGTTGAAACCACAATGATAACTACTTCACACCTACTAGTGTGGTTATACTTAAAAAAATGAAAATAAATATTGGCAAAAATGTGGAGAAATAAGAACCCTGATACATTGATGAAAGAAATGAAAAATGCTTGTGTCTATGCATAACATTTGCTGGTTTCTTAGAAAGTTAAACTAAAATTATCACATGACTTAGTAATTCCATTTCTACTTATGTACTGCCCCCCCTAAAATTAAAAAGCAGTACTCAAACAAATATGTGTTCACACATGTTCATATCAGCATTATTTATAATAGGTAGAAATAGTCCAAATATCCACTAACATATAAAATATTAACATAGCTGTAACATGGATGAACTTCAAAAATATTATGCTAAATGGAAGAAGCCAGACACAAATGTCACACACTATATAAATCCATTTATATGAAATAGACACAATAGATGCATTCACCAGGACAGGGAGTAGGGAATGTGGAGCAATTGCTCAGTAGGTATGGAGTTTCCTTTTGGAGTGATGAAAAATCTTTGTGAATAGATAAAGGTAAATATTGCAGAAAACTGAATGTACTGAGTGTCACTGACTTGTTCACTTTAAAATGGTTTATTTTATACAAATTTGATCTCAAAATAAACAGAGAAACAATCACGAGAAAATCTCTACATGCTTTATCTACTGTATCAACCCATAATCAGCCCTTTTGTTGTGGTTATATTCTCCTCTGTCAGTAAATATGAACTGTTCTTGCTGATATCAAAGACCAGGCTTTCTCCTTGTTCTCTGTTTATCCAAGGTCAATCTCTCTGTCATTATCATTTTATTCTCCCAGGTCATAGCTTTTTCCCTATTTACTAGGTCATTTTTCATTAGAATACAAAGACTAATACTTTCCTCATCTGAAATTTTATTGAGAAATATAAAAACAGAAAAAAAGGCCATTAACTCAACATCTTCATCAACTTACATTCCATGCATCAGCTTCTCTTCACACAAAACTCCATCTGCTAAAGAAAGAAGAAACACCAACCCCATACACTCTTAAACCTATAATAAGTTTTTAAACCTTCATCACTTTAACACAATCACAATTATCAATGCTACAGATGACACCTCTATTTCTAAAGCCTCAGGCCTCACTCTAATGTGCCCCCTCCAATAGTGTTTGATAAAATCGTCCACCCCTCCTTTTGATTTTCACTTGATTTTCAAGAGATAGAGTTTTCTCCTCTTCTTCCTAACACTTTTTTTTTTTAATTACCTTCTTTCCTGTACACACCCATCTCCTGACATAATGGGGCTCCTGGGCTCAGTCCCTGCACATCTCTTCCCTGACTATCCTACTTTCTTGGGAGAATTCTACTAGTTTCATTCATGTTGAAGATTCCCACATTCTCTCTGAAGTCTTAACCTCATTCCTCATCTCCAAATTTACATTACTCATTTGCATATACAAATATACATGTGATTGCCTTATAGAAAACTCAATATGTTCAAAAGGATGACCTGATTTTTTTGGTTATATTTCATATTTTAATTAGGGAAATTTCATCTTCCAAGTTACTCAGGACAAAATCTAATGGTGACCCTTGACCTGACCATTCTCTAGCAGACTATTTTTAAGTCATCAAATGCAACTGACTGTTTTTGAAATGCACCTAGAACTCAGAGTTCTGCCCACTGTCACCTGCTTTCCCTCCAGGTTAAATAAATACCACTTCTGTCCTGGAGTACTGTGCTTGCCCCTGCCTGGCCATTTGCTCTGCCTTTGTCTCATTATATTCTCTTCTCAATGTAATTTCCCATGTTTGGCCCACTCCAGTCATATGGACCTTGCTTCTGTTTCTTCACACTGGTGTTTGTTTTATTCTCATATTTCTCTGAGATTCATTCTATCACTAACTTCTGGGTTGTTTTCAAAAGTAGCCTTTTCAATTATGTCTTCTCTTATACCATGTTTAGATCTCCAATTCTTTTTCCTTGCTTTGGTTTCCTATGGCATTTTCTGACTGACTATGTAATTTACTTTTTTTCAAATTCATATTTGTAGACCACAGAGGTTTAGCTGCATGTGGGCAATATTTTCTATTATGTTAATGGATATATTCCAAGCATCCAGAAGAGTATCTAGCATGTAGTAAGTTCTATAAATATTTGTTGAAGGAATGGATGGAGAATTATAAAAAAAATTTGCTTTATATAATAAAGAAATTTGTTATAATTTAACCTTGTAAAACTTTACACAGATAAGAGTGGAAAGAAAATTCCCAAATTTTTAGGTACTTATATTAATTAAAAATTAATTTAAATTATAATAGAGTAAAAGAAGAGTTACTGTGTTGGTTAATGAGTATCTATTTTTTTTTTTCCAGGAGGTTATACATGTACTTTTTTGTTCTTTTATTATCACTGCATTTTCCACAACAAGTATGTATTGGCTTAGTAATAATAAAAACAAATTTTATTTAAATTTTATTTGTTGCATTTAATTAATTTATTTATTGAGTAATGGATAAATATCTATAAATATCCAATGGGTTGCTTAAGATAATAATGCATAGTAAAATAAATTAGTATCTTTTAATCATTCATTTATTCTTTTGTATTCTTTTGTAAATCCAGAGGCAGAGTTTTAGAATATACTTTACACTCAGGAGTTTAAAAAATATAAATATCATCAATATGATTTTGAAGTGACTATGAAAATGAAAAGCATTAATTCATCATTAAAATTAACTTATGATATTGTATAATTTACAGTGGTAATGCATTAAATTTTGAAAATCACCATGGTGAATTCTCTGGTTGCAATCTATCTTGAGTTTAGGCTTTGTGCTTAAAAGTCAACACTGTTAAGATGGAAAATGATTGATGGCATTATGATGGCAGATGAAGAAGAGATTAATTACACTACTTCTTTCTTTTGAAAACCAACCGAATTTCTTAGTTTAAATCTACCTATGTGTGTTTACCTATCATTCATTTACATACAAATTTTAATCAGCTCTTTTGCTGCTGTGACTAAAAGATCTAACCAGAACAATTTTAGGGATGAAAAGTTTAATTGAGGGTTCCTGGTTTCAGAGGTCTTAGAAGGCTGGCTCCATTCCTCCAGGCTCCAGGTGAGGCTCAAGGACATCATGGCAGAAGAGTACGGAGGAAGGAAAGTGGCTCACTTGTTGATCAGGAAGTTGAGAGTCCACTTGTCAAACAGAAATGTATACCCAAAACCACCCCCCAATTTCCACCTCCTTCAGCCACACCCTACCACTTCAGTTACCACTCAGTTAATCCCTATCAGGGGATTCAATCACCGATTGAGTTAAGACTCTTACAACTCAATCATTTCTCCTCTGAACCTTCTTGCACTGTCTCACATGTGAGCTTGTGGGACTCACCTCATATCCAAACCATAAAAATACACATGCAACAAACATTTCCTGAGCTATTATGGTCTAGGCACTATACCTGGCAATACAGATGAAAAACTAATAAAACACTGTTTTTTACTTGAAGGATCTTCCCTGCTAAAGGAAAATGAGTAAACACATGAATAATTGAATACAGTGTAGTAGCCACAATAACAAAATTCTTTGCATTTCTGCTCTGTGCGTTCATAGAATAGATTCTAAGTTGGTTAGTTTTAGAAGCTTCTTCCTATTAGAAACTACCATGTTCTCCTTGCATGGACAGTGCATTGAAGAGCACTAGGTATTTATTGACTGAGTTTTGGTAACCTCATATTATCAACCATAATATTCATGTTTATTACACTAGATTGTAGATGGAGATGAGAGGAATTAGGCTATTTACTATTCCAAAGGCATTCCCTAAAAGTTTATTTCTTACAACAGTCCACCATCAGCACTTTGTCTTTTATTTGAAAATTTAAAAGCTCAGTGAAATGTAGAAAATTCCAGGTAACTTAAAATTGCATCTAGTTGTGCTATCAAGTAATATGAAATAAAAGCATTTAAATATATCCTCACTTTAAAACATCCACTTCTCTAATGGATCTAGAATTATTTTTGTTTTCAGAGCTTTTAAGTTTTTTCCAAAAGCTTTTAGTTTTGGAAATTCCAATTACTTATTAAAATACTTCAAAATCTATTAAAATGTTTTTTTAAACCCATATAGACTATATTTAATGAGAATTGTGGTCTTCATTTTATTTTACACAATCAAGTATTTGCAAAACAAGAAAAAATAAAGTCACCCCCACAGGTAGTTCAACAGTGTACACTGATCGAGAAACATTATGGAATCATTAGGATCTCTATTTGAAGGTTGTTTTAAATACCAATTTTTATAGAACTGTCACTTTATGCATTTCTTTGTGATATACGTGATTATTTTTAGTTTTTCATTTGTGTGTGTACCATGAGTGCTGACAGATAAAGAGAGCATTTCAAGAGATTTAGATTACTTCCTTACAGATATAAGCTCTATGTCCTAAAATACACCACAGATGAAGGGGCAGTTGGCTCAGGTAAACAAATTGGAACTTTTTGCCATTGATTGTGAGCCTCAACTTGCACAAAATTGAGTATCTGTAAAAGAGATTTTTAAGATCCAGTGTAAAGGAAAACTGAATTAGAAATGGTCATCATCAATGTGCTATTGATGTATTCTTCCTCCTTTGAAAGGAGGCAAAACTTGTAATAAGTGGTAGAGAAGTAGGGGAAAGGACACAGATTGAAAGAGCAGCTTATGAACATCTATTATCAAAATTTGGGGAAATTAAAGGAAAAAATGATACTGCTTCACTTAAAAATATATTCATAATAAGTTTGATTTGAACACTGGTGTTCAAAGATTCAGGGTTCAAATGAAAGAGATGTACTTAAGATTTTCAATATGATAAATCTGTGGTATTGCAAGATGGCTTTAACGGTTTATTCTTCTTAAAAGCTTAAGAAATAAAATATTTATTTAAAATATTTTAGCTGATAAGGTTTTAGTACAGATCATTTTTTTAAAAAATGACAAAGGTTGTTCTGTAGATTATATGCAAATTGTTTTAATCAGAACCACCTAAAATGCATGAGAAAACCCAGCAATGCAGCAGCAAGTTAGAGAAACATCTCCTAGACACTGGTGCTAGGAGAGTCTGGATTTTTCAGGCATATTAGTAGGGACATGCAGGAAGGGCATGGCCTTAACACAAACAAAAGAAACAGTCTTTATAAACATTTTCTTAATACCTTAGAGTGCTCACTAATAAGAATTTTCTGAAAAAAAAAAAAAAAGTGAAGATTTTGTCTGGAGGGGATTTTAAAATCAGAAAGATGTTGAATTATTAATGAGCCAAACTGGTCTTTTTCATTTTCTTTTCTAATCCAAGAAATCTTCAGGGTAGCTGTTTGAAGGGTATCCTTTTTTTTCTATCTTCTGCTTTAGGCATTCATAAATATACTTGAAAACACTCTTTCAGACACCACCCAATCAAATGATCAAGGTCACTTAGAAGACTAAATTAAACTTCTAATACACATTCACTATTGTCATTTCAGCACATTTTTGATGAGGCTGTGAGTGCTTGCTTGAATGTCATTCCTCCTTGCTCTCTAATGGTTTGTCTGACTGCTTATTGCACATCGGATTTCATAGCCTTACAGAATGAAATGAAGCCATCTTCCTTAAAGTGGTTTCCTTTCATACTATATTAATTCTTTAAGATAGTGTATCAAAGATTTATTTTAAATTATACTGTAATTAGTGAAGCTCTTGGGTTACACAGTCAAAATTTAAACACACACACACACACACTCACACACACACACAACTCTGTCCCAACTATTCCCTTTACTGAAGAGAAAGCTCTGACAGGCATTACACCAAAGCACAGCTTGTTGACAGCATATGCAAATTAGAAAGGCATAGTTTGGTTTTAAATGTCTGTAAAAGCAGGAATCAACATCTGCAGGACTGATTTCCAAAATGCAGTGGCATAGAATCATTGCAAGTTTTTATGTAGTTACAAATAGAAAACTGGAAGAAGTCCAGAGTTTGGTTTTTCTTTTCTTTTTTTTCTTTTTTCCTCTTTCCAGTTAAGGAAAGAGCCCCAAATCATTTTCTAATTTGGAACGAGGCACTAATGATAGATTCATTATTAATCTTTAAATCTGATCCATTTTAAGTTTAACCTTTTTGCCTTCTTTCCCATATCCCCCTGGAAACAGATCAAAGAGCAGTGAAATAGGAAAATAGAGATACTTCAAGATATAATAAAAAGCAAAATAATCAAGTAATTTACAGGGTAGATTAAAATGAAAGGTTGTAATATGTTTTCTTAATCATGAAATGTCTTTTCAAAAGACCCTTTAAAAGATTCTCTTTAATTGAAGCAATTTTCAAACTAAATATGAACGATCCTTCCTTTTGTAAATTATGTACATTTCAAACTTAAAAAATCATGAAGCCTACTTTCTAATATTGAAAAATACTATGTCATCAAATGAATCATAGCTATAGTCAAGAACTAATACAATTCTTCTTGTTCTATTTTTGCAAATAAACTTATTGGACTTAATTGAAACTATGCCAGGTTACAAAAACTAAATTCTTCATCCTGCTGATTGCTATTTTTTCATATTCTAAAGGAATCTTCACTTTATTATAAAGTATATATCATTCTTATTAGTTTAAAATTAATAAACACTAATGGACACATCACCTGCTGAAGAGTTTGAAAGTTACCCACACTCTTGAAAATCTTGTTTTTCTTCTTGGATTGTATTAATCTTTATTCCACTTGGGTTTAACTACTACCCCGAAATTTCACTTGCTTCTTTCATAGACTTATTTTATATATACTATGCACACTAATGATGTTATTTAATTTCCCCAGTCTTGAATAATTTATAAGATGTAGAATATGAATATATGCTTCTGCTATTAGGATTTTCTTATCAATGTTGTAATGCTCATAAGTCTACTTATGATTCATTCATTTTCATTGCTGTTTAATATTATAACAGTATAAATATGCTCTAATTTTATTCATCCCACATTTGAGTATTTTGAAACTTTTGTGTTTATGATAACAAATAAATTCCAAATTTAAAAAGCATCAAAACTCATCTTTGAAATGCAATTCCATGTTCCTCTCCCAACATTCATTTTTTTGTCCAAGATGAGTAAACCCTCACTGTTTTTGGATTAGCTCTTCTTCTCAGAACATAACCTTTCAACCTACTTTGGAGGACTCACTTCAGTTTGCAAACACAGTCTCACGTCAATGATTAGAACATCAACTCGAAACTATTAAACAAAAATTAATTTGATCTAGTTAATTTTAAATCATTCCCTACTTTTCAACCCAGAGACAGGAAACTTTAAAGTGAGGAAAAAATCATTTCCTTTATCAATACTCAACACTGAACATATTCTCTGTATTAAATTTCTTGAAAGAGTAGAGATAAACTGTTATGGAGAGATTACAATAAATCACAGAGTCAATCTCAATGCAGGAGATGCAACCATTTATTCAGCAGCTGGTGGGCTGCTGGTGGACTGGACGGCAGGTTGCCTGTCTGCACTCCCTGACCCAGACCAAGGGTTTGAGCAAATCTTTTATTGTTGAAAACCACAAGTAAATCATGTCAGTACATTACTCATAAGTGAGTGTTGTTATGATTCAAAACCATAAACAAAAATCATGAGATCTATAATCATAAGCTGAGGGGTAAGGGGTTCAAAATGACCCTAGTTGAGTACAATTTAGAGAGTGGTTACTGGAGTCTAGACAAGCATTTACATTTTATGTGACTAGAGTAATTACACAAGTACAGTGTACAAGAATAGAAGAAGCAATTTTAACATTTTGTGATGCCAAATGTGCTATGCTAGGCAATTGTTGATGGGTACAGAGGGGGGTGTTTCCATGGGAGAAGCATTTCTTACATGACATGTAGTCTCAGGGTAAAATGGAGTCTGTTTGGTCATTGCTCATATAGCCTGGCCCATAACAGGATGTCCATAGTCAATAATATCTTATGCTGAACTGAATATTCACATTTTTTTCTTTTTTCTTTTTAGTTTAGTTTTTGTTTTTTGTGATACTGGGTACTGAACGCAAGGGTGCTCTACCACTTTCCTACATCCCCAGTCCTTTTTATTTGTAATTTATTTTTTATTTTGAGAAGTTTCTAGCTAAGTTGCCCAAGTTGGCCTTAAATTTGGGATCCTCTAGCCTCAATCTTCCAAGTTCCTGGGTTTACGGATGTGTGCCACCTCATCTGGCTCCCATATTTTCTATTCTAGGAATTTTCTCTAAGATTTTACCCATCAAATTTTTAGTTTTATTTTTCATGCATATTTTAAAGGAGACTTAAGTCTACATTTGGCCAACCTAAAACTTTATTTCATCTTTAAAATTAACTTTTTAAAATAATTATATAATGTATAATTTAATGCAATTGAGTACATTGGCAGATGAGAGAGAATGAATTTGGGGGCATGCTCCCCACCCTGAAAATTAGGAAGCTGCTGATAATGGTAGCCCCAGGAAGTTTCAGCTCTTTTTATTTTGATAAAGAAGATTGCAGGTATGAAAACTTGTGAATTTCCACCTTTTCTGCCTAATGTGTCCCTTTTCTTTTAAAAGTTCCCAGTTCGTAGAGTTTTTTCTGGAATGGAACTTTTAAATGATGACGTTTCTTCTATCTTTCTTCAAAGCTTACTTTCTGCTGAGTAACTACCTAGGCTCTTTTCAGAAACAAAATATTTCTCAAGTTGCTTTGAATTCAAGGTGCTGCTAGCAGCTGTTAAGTAAAAAAAATACCCAGGATTAGGTAAGGACAGACCTTGTTCAAAAAACTATTGCAATGGAGAAGGGGTCTGTTGGAAAGGAAGACATAGACTGTTAGAATACTGAGAGTGCTCCAACCATAATTTGAATCTGTAAGTATCCCAAAGCAAGGTGGAAACTACTTTTTTGTTTTTTGTGCAGGGCGCAAGTAAGGTTAGAAAGAATTGGGTGTGGGGAGTGGAACAAATAGGTTGTGTAATGGGGCAATAGAGAAAGTTCTCCCTTGATGTCAGCGGATCCTTAGATAAGGTCTTTAAGGAAGGATTCTCTGTGCCCCAATGCTTGTTGAAACTCCAGAGTGGCTCGGATTTCAAGGTCTCTGGGAAGCCTAAGAACCTGGTTAAGATTCAACAAATCAAGTTTGCAGGTGTTTTGCTCAGATTTATCAGTGAAGGCAGTTTGGCTAATCATTTATGAGACAAAGAATATACAAGCATATCATCAACAAATCTTACCAAAGGTGCATGTGGAAAATTGATTCTTTCAGTGAGCCTCTCCTGGATTTAACTGTAGCTGTTTTATGGGAGTACAGAGTTTAGGAATCCTTTAATGTTAGGGATGTCATTGAGTAGTCAGTTCCCTACAGAATTTGCCATAACTTAAATATAATAACTACTCAACAGAGGGATATAAAGTTCTGGTCCCCTTGTCCCAGTATATGGCAATTCTGAAAAGTCATTCCAACTCCAGAGACCACACAGGGTTGCCTGAAAGTTCCAGCAGAGCTGCCTCAGGGATCAACCTCAATCGATGTCCTTTACAGTTTCTTTCTTTCAGTAGTACAGATAATGAACCCCCCTCTTCCTCCTATAGGGGTTGATCCACAGCATTCCCTAGAAAATTTCCCGCATACTAATCTCTATCTCTGTAATGCGCTATGAAATCAAGCATAAGGATATAGAAAAACATATTTTATGCACAATTTTATAAAATATTATGGATGCAGTTATACTTAAACATTTTAATAAATCATTTAAATTTTCTATTTTATAATATTTATTGTCAGATATTTTAAAAAAACAAAGTTATTAAATTTGAATGTCTGGATTTATGAGTTGTACTTATCTAGTCTATCTTCTTACCTACAATAAGCATAGAACTTTAATAGAGACATTAGCAGTTCAGAGCAGGAGGTCGAATCTAATTCACCAATTGCCTTATTGATTAAGACTTACTTTAATTTGAATCAAAGTATTTAGAAGGAGAATAATCATCCTTTTATCAGAGTACTTGCAATAAATAAATTTTCATCAAGTTTACCTACCTAAAAGAAGGTATTTGAATTTTCATTTTAAATATCAGGAAAATGAGTTTTCATTGTACAGTAAGCTCTCCAAAGGAACTCACAATTAATATTTTAAATTTTCTTAACATTTCTAAAATAATCTATATAATTTCGTTTGTTATTTTACTTCTATTCAAAAAATTTATTTCAAGCTTATAGTAAACCTACTAATTCAATACCTTCATCAGTTTTGTAAGATTTTTCCACTCTCTATTTAAAATAATACCTGTGAATTCAGTAGTGTGTTTTGAACAGGTACCATGAGTGGCACAGTGTTTCTAATTTACTTTTACCTTAAATTATGTTGTATAGGACAAAAGTATTTTGAAGCTTATAATGTTATAAAATACACAATTACTTTTATTCACTAATCAAATTAATAATATATAGTACTGTTTCCTGGTGTGCTTTTAGTAAGAGCTCTGAGAAATATTTACCAAACCAAGCAAATAATGATTTATATGCTAATTTTATGTGAATTTTTCAGTCTATTTTTGAAGAAATTTAGAATCCTTTCATATAGGTGTATATGTATGTATACATATATGAATAAAAATATATAAAATAGTGGTAATAGCTGCAATTTACTTAGTGCCTGATTGATATCTATTGTTTTTGAATGTGATTCAATCAAAAGTACTTTACTCTCTCTGTATTACAAAGGAATCAGGAATAACAAGTTAAAAATCCAGATACCAAGGTAGTTTTTTTTTAATCTATTCTTTGAAATTCACTGAAAATAACAAAAAGAATAAAATATAGAGACAAATTGAAATAAAAATAAAAATAGGGAAAATTTAGTCTTCAATGAAACCAGAAAAGGGCTCAAAACAGAAACTAGAGATTACCAATACTTTCTTAAAAAAAAAAAAAAAAAGCAAAACAGGCCCCAAAGGAAGAAATCCGGGTGGATCTATGTCTATATCTGCCTATCTACTCTTTCTCCCTTTTGGGGTAAACATCTACGTCTCTAGATATAGATGTAGCTATATCTGTCTGTCTGTCTGTATGCCTCTGTTTCTCAGAGAGAGTGGCTCAGGAACTGGGAATATAGGCATCTATACAACTAATTTTAGCCTGTTGGGAGAGAGGGCCACATCTGGAAAAATGTTGCGGTATCATTTTAAAGATCCATTTGCAGAGGATGAAAAAGCAGAAAGGGAAAAGATCCCCAGGTGACTTCAAGTCTTGATTTGCTGGAAAGACTCACAGGATGGAAAAAGCTCTCCTATACACAGTTGCATCAATGCAATTTACGAGTCCCCCAGGGAACTTCTGAATGTTTGGGGATGCTTAAAATTCCCATAAATGTGCCTCTTGATCTTTGGCAGGTCAATTAGGTAGTTATTGCCCCAAGACGTTTTAGCTTCTATCTGTATTACTCTAGTCAGGATGCCCTGTTGGGTCAAAGTACAAGCCCTTTCCAAGGCTGCAGCAGAGCATTTTCCATGAGTATTTATTGATTCTGCCTGACCCACTTCACTGAAGTTCTATTATCTTAGCAGGCTAACTTCCATCTGTTACTTTCCTTCTAGAAAATGAAACACTCCAGTCTGAATTCTGTTCAATAAATCTTTCTCCTCTGAATCTCATTTGTCATTAGAATAGTTTCAGATTGTTCTACAATACCTAGATCCATCCTTGCCTTCTCTAAAGACATTTTTGCCTTGTGGGATAATATTTAATTCACTGTGTATGTTGATGCCATATGTACTAGTTGCATGAGTGCAGTTACAATGTATTTGTTTGGTATCAAAAAATGTTTGGTCCTCCATAGTAGAGGGAAATGAATGATAGTCACATCTAAATTTAGTTGGGTGTGCTATCACATGTCCCATAATCTTCCTCATCTGCAGGTACATGTTTTAGTCCATTTTTAGTCCAAATTTCTGAAGTTGGGTACTTTATAAGGATAATGTGTTCATTTTGACTTACAATTCTGGGGACTAGATTGGGTGACTGCATTGGATGACTATTAGGACCTCTTCTGCATTACAACATTGCAAATAGCATCACATGGTAAGAGCTCATGTGAAAAAGAGATACATCATGTGGAAAGATAGGAAGCAAGATGTTGGGGAGAGACCAGTTTGCTCTTTTGTAACTAGCTAACTGAGTCATGTAAGAGCTATGTTAATTCCTCCGAGGGTAATGCTTCCATGATCTATTTATTTATTAAAGGCCTTAAAACTTCAACACCTGTACTTTGGGAACCAGGCTTCCAGAACATGAAATTTTGGGGCACAAACTCAAACCACAGCAGTTGGAATGCATTCTGGGGAAGTCAGATTTACTTCATAATGACTCTTGCTTTATTCCCATAAGAAACTCATTGCCTTTTTCTTTCTTTCTTCTTCTTCTTCTTTTTTTTTTTTTTTTTTTCCTGTTATGTTTGAGAGCTTTTCTTCTGCAAAAATAAAGGAAGATAGACATTGAAGGACAGCACATATGGCACATTGGTAATGACACTCATATATTTCATACATTATACCCAGGGAATTTTATAAGCTTTTGATGAGCGAGGTTTGTAGTTACACAAGAATTTGTCTGTCTGCTAGGATCTGTAGAGTTCACGATCCAACAGATAATCAGAGAGTAGTTTATGGAAATTCCTTCTCAAATGATATCATGTGCAATAGTTTTAACATGAAAAAATGAGAGACAAAAGATACTAAGACATTCCTGAAGCTCTACACAGTTACTAACAATTGGTTCAGTTCCATATCATGTCGTATCATATCATATCATATCATATCATATCATATCACCATTCTCTCTAAGATCAAGGCCACATAAGTTTGTAAGGTTTCAACACAAAAGTAGAATTTTTTGAAAAACAATTGGCTTCATCCAGTTAAGTATATGGTATAACAGTGAGAAAAGACTATGATTCTCTTTCTCTGGTCCTGTCTTGAGTCACCAATATAATAAGGTGTTTCCTTTGCTGTGTAATCTGCATGTTGATTTCATTATCTTGAGCTATTATTTCTTTCTGACTCTTTGTCATTGATTTTGACACAAAATTTCCCACATTTGGAATGAATGTTATGTTCAGCAACTAAACTAGTTCAGACAGGTACTTTCCTCCAAGTCCATTCATACCTATTCATATAAGTCAAACTTAACTTGGTACAAACCCAGTGGGCTGTCCCAAGTACTAGGCAATATGGCTACATTCACTATTCATTGTCAACTCCAATTTTGCCACATAACTGAGGGTGTAATCCATCTCAGTGGGTTTTAAAAAATTCTGGTATACAGGATTAAAAGGATACTGACAGTTACTAACTTGGGAAACATTTCTGCCTCTGGCACCCAAATTGCAGCCTAGGTCTCAGGATGACTGCATCAGATTTGAAAAAAGAAAATAACCTGATATGGGTAAGAATCATGTAGTTGTACCAGTATTACCAGTATTCTCTTTATATCTCTGTATTAGTCAGGGTACTCCATAGAACCAGAATCAGTAAGGGAGATAAGTAGATATAGAGAAGGAGGGAGGGAAGAATGTTGAGAAAGGAGAGAGCAGAGAGACAGATTGATTGATTGATTTTAAGAAAATGACTCATGTAATTGTGGAAGCTGTCAAGGTCAAAATCTGTAGAGTAGGACAGTAAGATGGAGACCCACAGGATATATGCAGTTCTAGTTCAAAGGCCTTCTGTTGGCAAAATACCCTATTCTTAGGGGGAGTTCAGTCTTTGTTTATTAAAACCTTAAACTGATTGAATGAAATCCATATTATGAAGAGCAATATGCTTTACTGAAAGTCTACCAATTTAAATGTTACTCTCATTAAAAAAAAAAAGAAAATCTTTTCAAAATACCTGGAATAATGCTAGACAAAATACTGATACTATGGTCTGCTATGGTCTGAATACTTGTGTTTCCCCAAAATTTATATTTTGAAATCGTAAACTCCAAGGTTATTATTGGAAGTAAAGTCTTTGGGGAAAGTGATTTGGCCATGAGGGCACATTAGTGTCTTCATTAAAACAAACAAAAAAGCAATGTATCTTGTTCACCTCTTTACCATGTGAAGGCACAGGGAAATCCTGTTATCTACCAACCAGAAAATGGGCCTCCACCAGACACCTAATCTTCCAGGGGCTTGATCTTGGATGCCCCAGCATCCAGAACTGTAACACATTTATTTCTCTGGTGTAAAAGCCAGCTGGTCTATGGGATCATGGTATTTTGTTACAGCAGCCCATATGAATCAGGACATACAACCACTGTGGCCAAACCAAATTGGCATAAAATTAATTATCATACTTTCTTGCCACATGATCCCACAAAAACAGAGGAATCTCTCTCATGGAAAATAGTTCCTAGTCCCTCTCACAATGAGTGAGACCTCACCAATATAAAGGCAGATAAGCCATTCCTTCATATTTATCTCCCACCACCCCACATTTTACACATGCAAGAGTTTCAGTGCCCATTCCCATTCTCTTCCAAACCACTACTGTAAAGATGAGGTAAATCATGACCATGTCCATTTGGTATAATATCTCTTTGTTCATTATTGGATTCTCTGGGCTATAAAGGGTGTTTCTTCGTCTGAAGAAATATAATCTTCCAACTTGTACAGTCCAACTTGTACAGTGCCATCTGTTCCACGATTTCAGGCACAGAAAAATAGTCTTATCAAGTCAAACATTCCAAAGGTTCAGAAATTTTTGCCCTAGGGGTTGCCCAAGAGTCAATTCCCTGAAGATAGGCATTTCTTTGGAATATGTAGGATTTAGGCCTACAGCGTTAACTCTTTTTTGCCCAGGAACTCAATTAATATGACAATTTATATTAACTTTATATTCCCAGTTTTTGCCTGGTAGAAATACTAGTAAGGAAGATGAAGAAAAGAAGGAAAAAAGACAATCAACTGAATTACCAGAGTGAGTCTTTTTACTTGAAAGATCTTCATTGTACATGTCACTGTCTTCTTCCCAGAAAGGAGTAGTAAAAATCTGAGATAAAAGTAGTCCAGGTTAGAAAACATAAAAAGGCATTGAGACAATTATTAGTTCACTTCTGAAGATCAAAATTCAAGAGTTAAAATACATTTACACATTATGCACATAAATGTAATATACATGTAAGGGCCTAAACAAGATGTTTGAGTCTATTAGAATACATGATAAAGAAATCTGAACTGGTCAGGTGGTCCAAAAAACATGGTGGAGAAGAGGCCAAGAGCTAAGACGTGGGTAAAATGTACCAGACACAGAGAAGGCACATGCTTGTCTCTGTGATGGAACTGCAGCCTCACCGTGCCTCCTTGCTTCATGGGCCCAGATCCTAGAACATCCATGGTTAGCCCATGGCCCTGTGTGGGACCTTTCCATCTACTGCTGTCAGAGGCAGGGCTGCCAGGTGGCTGCAGGATATCACATTTCTTGAATATCTCTTTGGGGTAAAGACAATGTATTCACTTTGTTTTGTTTTGCTTGTTTCCTTCTTGAGGAACGACACTAATGTGCTATAACTGATGGACCTTCAGCCTTCCATAATATTGCCTACTCCCTAAATAATATCACTTCCTTTTAATCACTTTTATATTGTTGAATTATTCAATTTAACTTAGTGTGATTTTTTCTCAATCTCAATTTCATATTCCTTGTGTTGTCTTGGCAGGTTTATTTCAAGTTTTTTCCTAAGTAATGTAGATTTTATTTAGTGCTATGCTATTAAAAGTTTATTAACTGGATCCATAAGTGTAGTTTTGATGTTAATATTGGGTATATGTTATTTTTAGTCACAAGGAAAATAAGAATAAAAAAAGTATTTCAGAACTTCACTTGTTTGTCAATAACATGAGCAGTTCTTTATTGGATCAGATAACAATTTTTCAAGTACTTGGAGAGATGTTGGGAGAGCAATTCATAATATAATCTACAGGCATGGCACAATTTTTAAATTTAATTGGCAGATTAATATTTTTCCATTACTTGTTAAGTTTAGACAAGACATAAAATAATAAATTAGCTTTTGATTTATTGCATTTGTCAATAGAATATTTTCACTGTGGCTTGCTTCAATATGTAGTTTGGGAGAAAAATGTGATAACACCAGAGTGTCATGTTTCCACTATATAGATATAATGGCACACCCCCTCAGGATCACAGTAATAGGAAAATGTATTAAAATAATTAGAACCAGAAGAATTTGGGAAATTTATCTTTGTTTTAGTATAATTTTAACATAGTTCATCCAAGTGTAAGTAGATTTTTAGTTTTCAATAATGGAAATGTTTAAAACCCATTTCATATAATTCTCCAAAATCTAATAATTAGCTCTTGCTAACCAATATGAGCCATCTCAGAAAACCTACTTTCATTTTTGTATGTGTGTGTGTGTTATTCTATTTTTTTCCTTTTTCACTCCTTTCCTCAGAGTGCAGACACTCTTAGTTCTAACCATTTTCGTTTTTTGTTGAGGTCATTTTTCTCAAGGAACTTTGTTGTGTTCAATCTCTGGTTTAATTGGATTACTTCCTTTTTTTGGCATATATCTTTAATCTATTTTTGTAGATTTAGTTTTATATGAACATATAAAATCTGGTAAACTTGGCATTTCATTCATGGTATGAGTAGACTTTCCATGGTATATTTTTTGGTACTTTGAAAGTTTTAACAATGTGAATATAACTATTCATACATAAACTATATTTGGATAAATGTGTACATCATGATCTCATTTCTATAGCCATCTCTGTAGCTATAGCTATCTGTCTGTAATTCTTTTTATTTGAAAAATGTTTATTAAGTGTTTCCTATGTGCCAGATCCTTTTTTAAGTCTTTAGGATTCAGCATAAGCAAAAATGTTTAAAATTCCACATACTTGTGATACATCAAGCCATGAAGAAAAATCAATTAAAAAAATGAGGAAATCATATAATATATTTGGGGGTAATTTCTATGAAGAAAAATAAGGTAGAACAGGATAGGAAATAATAATATAATTAAGTCTTATTATTTGCAGATCTGTATTGGCAAATTTGCCACTCCCTAAAATTAACTTGTAATTTCCCTAATCAATGTACCACTTTCAAGGTCATTCACAAGTTCATGTAGAGTAGCAAAACACTTGAGTAACCTAGTACACATATTCCCAACTAAAGTGAACAAGGCAATTTTCTGCCTTCTTGTTAAAACTAACGTCCTGTAAACAAATGTCTTTTTATGGTCTATTAACTGCCATATTTTTCATATTTTTGTGGGTTTATTTTTGCTGATTTTATTGTTTACCATCTATTCTAAATGTATTTCTGTCTAGTGTTGCTAAGTAGAAGACCAAAAAGTTCCTCAATAATATATATTGAGTTTTCCTTAAACAGAAATATATAAAAAATAAATTATGCATTGATTGATCAGTTGTTGAAAATGTTGTGACCAGAGGTTTTCAGGAATTTAACCCTGTACTTCTCCCAGGAAGGATGGTTCAATATTTTTTAATTCAGTCTTCAGGGTGACTTTGTGTGACATAACTCCTGCAAACAATGAGAATTAACTTTTAGTAAAGTTGGCATCAAAGTTACATTCTGAATATGTTAATGGTAAAATCAGCAGTATGTCTTAAAAAACTAAAATCAAAGTGTGAAAGAAAGTGAATAGTAAAGTCTAATAGACTTTTTTTTTGTAATATTTTAACAATAAATTATTTCCTGTATTAAAAAAAAGAAAGTTATAGAATAAAATACCTCAGAAAATCAAAGCATGGTAACATGGAGCCAGAAGAAATATGCAATCCTTAATAGCATCAAATCCAAAAGCATTTAGTTCTATTGAAAGTATTTTCACAGTGATTTCAACTACTTACTACAAAAGCTGAGGTAGGAAAATTGCAAGTTAAAGGCCAGCCTGGCAACTTTGCAAGATCCTGTCTCAAAATAAAATTTTGAACAAAGAGTTCAATGCTCCATGCCAAAACAAAAAGTACATTCACACATTTCATTTAAATCAAATAGAGAATTTTGCATTTATTAAAGAGTTTAATTGATAGCAGAAAAGTCTGTTCATAAGAAAAAAATCCATCAATGTATCGTTAATAATTGATGGTACTTTGCACATTTTGCAAGTGCTTTTCTATTTTTAAGGAAGTAGTAGTATGTACAATAGGATGAACAGGACACAGATTGTGAGTGCAAGCTTATGAGAAGGTCATAAGTTAGTATTGAGATAATTATATCACAGATGCATATTATAGATACAAGTACAGATGTTACATAACCATGTAAATATACAGATCTGGAGTTCGGTATATGGAAAATGTTGACAATTATGAGATTACATAAATTTATCAGAGATGTGAGTTAGAGAAAAAGCAGGGCACAAATTTTGAAACTTCATAATATTTAGAGTTCAAGGGTATAAGAAAGAAGCAACAGGGAATTTAAATGACATAAGGAAAAATGAAAAGAATGATAGCATTTGCCTGGTTAGGAAAGTGACCTTTCAGAGGATGTAACACAGCAACTGCAGGAAGCCACTCACTATCACCTAAGGAAGGGTTTCAGATTTGTGATTGTCTCTGCCCTGGTATTTTAGTCAGCTTAGCTTCACTGTGACCAAAATACCTGATAAGAACCAATTTAGAGAAGGAAAATTTATCTGGAGCTCACAGTTTCAGAGGTCTCGGTCTATAGTCAGCTGACTATTGTTGTGGGCCCAAGTGAAGCAGAAATTCATGGTGGAAGGGGCTGGTGAGGAAAAGGGTTCAGCTCACGGGAGCCAGGGAACAGAGACAGATAGGGAGGAGCCCAGGGACAAGATATAATCCCAAGGACACACCCCCAGTGACCTACTTCCTCCAGACAAGCCCCACCTGTCTTTAGTTACCACCTAGTAATCCACTCAAATTATTAACCCATCAAATAGATGAATTCACAGATCTGGTTACAGTTCTCGTAATCTAATCGTTCCACTTAGTGCATTAATACAAGAGCTTTGGGAGAAACCTCCTATTTAACTCATAACAGTTCTCAGTCTTTATCTTTCTCATTTCTTAACTTTTGAAACAGTGGGTCATTTCTTTCTTAAAACACTTTCTTCACTTGGTTGCTGAATAGCACACATTCCCAGGGTTCCAAGTTCTTAAATTTTCTCAGTCTTTTGCCCACACCTATTTTTCAAGCCCAGAGCATTTTTTTTGTGAACCTCCAGTTCGTTTCTCTTAATTTCTTCATTTCTCTAAACAAATGGACAGTATGACCACATTGCTTGAATGCCAATATGTACCGATGATTCCTCCAAGTATATCCTACCATCATTTCTGAACTTCAGTTTTAAAAATCCTAATATGCCCTTTACATATTCTACTTGAATGTTTAATAGGTTCCTCAAAGAATATCTGTCCTAAACTGAATTTTAAATTTCTTACCCAAAATGTGTTCTGATTCTAGTGCTTTTCAACTTAGTAAATTGCACTTCCATTTACAGGGTTTCTCAGGGTAAATGTCTGTAGAATTATCTTTGGCTCCTCTTTTTCTCACACTGTGCTCTTAATTAAACAGCAAATATTTTAAACTCTATTTTCAAAATATACCTGGAGTTCAACAATTGTTGACTATCTCTTTCTTATCAGTTTCCTTTAAGTCACTATCTCTACTCATCTAGATCATTCCAATATTTCATTAGTTGGTTTCTTTGTTTCTGTACTTGGCCTTCCTCCCCAAATCAATCTTTTGTTTTCCTACAAAACTAGAAAACATTAAAAAAAAAATAAACTAGGTTTTCTTGTTTAAATGGCTTTAAAAAGCATAATCCAAAGTTTTACCACCAAAAAAGTATCTCAGTTTAGAGCTTACATTTATTTGAATAATATAGCTAAAATAAAAATCAGTAGGGTAACTGGGGAAGAATTCTCTGAAATATGACATTTGACCCAAGTCCTAATAAAAACTAGGAAGTACGACTTACAAAGATTTGGAAGAACAATTTATACAGAAGAAACATGATAGTCCATTGCCAAGGATTAGGTTCAAGACTGTTCATTTTCCAGGATTTGGAATGAGCCTCATGTGGTTGTACCATGGTAAGGAAAGGGAAACTGAACAGTACAGAAGCCAGATCATTCTATATTTTTGTTTGCCACTGTTTCCACAGAATTCAAAATAGTCTTTTGAATAAATAAATGTTAGTACTTTGTAAGCCATTTGATTATATTGGTTTCTACTTTGTTAAGAAGATGTTTTATTTCTTCATATTTTGACATAAAATATCATTTGTCTTTCTTAACATCTGGTTTATAATTGAAGTATTTAACATTGCATATGCCACTTTTCTTATTACATTTCAGTTTCTTAACAATAGCAAAATCTACCTTTTGCTTCATTATTGAGCAAAATCATTAGCTCTTAGACATTCCTGATTGTACATTATTTGAGACAGGGCATTCCAAGAGACAATGTCATAATGCTTACTCTAATTTCAAGTCAAAATATTAATCACTTTTTAAAAGAAAATATGGAAAATATAAGACATTTTCATTTGTGTTTAGATGATACCATCTCCAGTGATAGATCCAATCGGAATCCGTGTGTTAAAACATGAGAAGAAACAAGAAATAGAGGCCTGCTATCTAATACTATGACCCTTTTTATTTTTTTGTTGTTGTTGTATGTCTTACTTCAGAGAAATTATCAGAAAGTAAGTATCCAGTTCTGCAATTTCTTTTTATTTTTTGTTGGATCTATTTAGTTATTTGTGACAGTAGAGTCCAGTTCTGTTAAAGTGACTCAGAAGAGTCAGGTTTTTAGCATGCTGATTAGCATGCTCATCCAGTTGAGCCAAAGGTACATAGTAAAATCACAAACTGGTCATCAAATTTTGCTCTGTCTTGAAAGGTTCCAGAGTGGAGCTTTCTTTTGCTATATGAATACAGATGATTTTACTGTCTTATTTGGCACTATTTTGTATGTCAATTTGAAGGGACCATTGGTGAATTTCTTTATTGGACTTTAAAATTAAGGTAGAAACTAGTTGTGCAGAGTATTACTTTTATTTCTTTGTCTAATCCACAAGTGTTTATCGTCATTTTATGCATATACTTTAGTTAATCCTAATAGAATAGTAGATGCAATTTGGTCTGTTGTCACGAAAAATTAACTGCATTAATGACAGAAATCATTGATTGCTCTATAACATGTATTTGAATGTCAATCAAGAATTCTTTTGAGAACATGAAGTTCTCATCCTTCTTTCTGGATGATCTCTTGCCTAATCCTTGTTAGAAAGGGGAAACTCTTACAAGTTTAGTGTCTATTTTCAAATTAGCCTTCTGCGTTTTCCAGTGAACCCCTGTTGACTCTTTCGAACATTTCCTTTTCTGGGGTCTGATACATGCTTCCATATTGCTTCTTTCTTCCACATAGATACAATTAAGAATTTGTGGCTGTTGGACAGATTATTCCACCTGCATACATTTTGAGGTTTGTTAGAGTATTTTATTCCTTCGTTTTGCTGGGAGTTTGTTCTCTAGTTATTTTTGCTTTGTGCTCTATTTGTTCTGTCCATTTTTATGTAGAATTTTGGAGAAACTAATAGACACTGCTGTCTCCAGAGCCATCCTTACAGAATCCTTTCATTTATTTAAAAAATATCTGTATAATATAGGCATTTTTATCTTCCTTTTGTAGAATAAAGAACTTCCTGAGACCCATATTAGACTCCTTGGTTTTAACATTATCTCCAAATTAAGATTTTCCAAAGGTAATTTGAAAAACAGAAGAGAATGTCAATATTATGTTATACAAAAGCAAGTTTTATCATCATAGTACTTATTAGTTATGTAATATTGAACTTGAGATTTTTCCATTATTTAGAAAAATGTAAATTAAAACCACTGTCAGATAAAACCACACACCCATTAACATGAATATTATCAAAAAAGACAAGAAGTGATGGTGGAGATTTGGAGAAGAGGGACTCACATTGTTAGGGGATTATAATTTTGTATGAGCATGTCAAACAGTACGGAGGTTCATAAAGAAATTAAAAATAAAACTACTACATAAATGCAGTACATATTCTTCTGAGTATATACCTAGATATCTGCACTTTCATGCTAATTGCAACAATATGCACAGTAGCTAAGATGTGGAGACACCCTAAGTGTCCATTGATGATAACTAAAGAAATTTTGATATGTGATATATACAAATACATATGTGAATATTATTCAGTTTTAGAAAAGAAGAAAATTTTGCTATTTGACACAACACAAATGGACCTGGGGACACTATGTTAATTAAAGTAAGCCAGACCCAGAAGTAAAAAATTTGCATGATTTCACTTCTATATGTAATGTAAAATAACAAGTCAAATATAAAGATAGAAAATAGTGTCTACCATGGGAAGCATGAGTGAGAGAGAAAATGGACAGACGTATGTTGTCAAAGATACTATTAGTATGTATGAAGGGTGGGGGGTAGCAATGAAGACTACAGTTAATAAAAGTATACTGTATTAGGAATTTTAGTTAAATAAATAGATTTAAGTTGCTCTTGTCACCAAAAAAGGTAAACATGTGAGAAGATAGATATGTTAAAATACTTTATCTAGCAAGCATAATATTATCATATAGCCTATAACATTATGTCATAAGCTTCAAATATGCACAATAAAATTTATTTCTTTAAGAAAGAGCAAGATGCTTATATTACTGAAGAATCTTACATCCATATATTGGACATTAGGGAAATCAAACTTTTGTTTTTCTCTCCCAAGTCAGGTATCTCAGTATATAATGTTTTTTCCTACACAAAAATGATTAAAAGCAACCAATTCAATATAGTTATAGCAACACCCCCTTTATCATTTAATACAGAATTAAAGCAAATATTTGAGAGAATGCACATATCAGAAATACTCAAAATTTCAAGTTAACCCTTTATTATATAGTATTTTTTTCTTTGTGACCTCATTTTCTGTCTGCAGCATAAATCTGTCTTAAACATTTCCACAGACCCTTCCACAAGGGACCTGATTAGACTATATAGTTATTGTTTTTTTCCATAATGTAAATGTTTGAAATATGATATCATTATTTTAAATGAAAGGGTATTATTGCTAGTCCAAAGACAGGTATAATATCTAAGAATATGGCTTTATTATTCTGTGCCCTTGGCTACCAACACTCTTGATTATGCTAAACAATCCACAGGTATGCTTACTTCTGTTTTGCTTCTTCTTATCCAAAGGGCCATTTTCTCACTCCTTCACGATTTCTCCAAAATCGAATAATCATACCCTTCAATTTTTATTTGATCTCGGTCATTTACCATTTTTCTATATCTTTTATTATCTCTTTGATCAATAATATCCACTCAATATATGCCACGCTCTAGATAATAATAATGAACTGGAGTCATAAGTTTGGCATCAACATTGGCTGGTTTTAGAGCTCCACAGATTAGTTGAGCAATTAATTGTGGAGGCTGGTGGTATCCTGTAGAAAACCAAACACATTTTAATAGATTTCCATGTTTTAGAGCAATTTCTAACCTCTTTGGCTTCATGTAAATTCCACTGGTTTTGGGATATAGTGTTGAATATGGGGAAAAAAATGTTTCTCCATATCAACGGAAAGATAGTAGCAAACTTTAAAAGTTGGTCAAAACAAATTTTTACCTTTTGAGATGAAAACATCACATTATGGTCATGTGATCTACAAATGACGTTAACACGTCATAAGCAATAGTCCTGGAAATAATCTGATGTTTTCTGTGTGCTAAGTCCCCAGGCATTTATTTTCTGTATTTCATCTAGAGATAATAAAAACCAAAGAAGATTTTTGAGGCTTTTAAAAAGATGTGTAAACTGTACATTAAGTATTAAGTGACTCTGTTTTAAGTGTCACAAAACAAGTCTGTCTTCTAGAACCAAAAAAAAAAAAAACCTGCGTTTTTCTTTCTGAAATAGAAAACAATCAACCCATTTAAGTCAATAAGTACACTTAATCCATGTATTAACTCCCAGTTTCTTTAGATCTATAGTCTGTTTATTCCTTTAAGAATTTGATGAGGCTTTAATCAATTGAACAGCTCTGAAAAGTTGCATCTCTGTGGGAAATTACTTAGGAATTGTTTGAAAATGCCTTAAGAGTCTCATCACACTGCTGGTTTACTCTTCCCCAATATTTATAGCCACATGCTTTAAAAAAAAATTAACTACAGAACCCCTGCAGGACTTTTCACTTCTAAACAAATCTCTAAGGAGCCATAAAACCTTATATAGTAGATACCAAATCCATTACTAGGCATACTAAATGAACGCAGTAGAACACATTTCTCTATCACTCACTGAACAAGTTCAGACAAGATAATGCCTCCAAATTAGCACATGTACAATTTCACTAGGAAAAAAACCTTTATTTTTAATGTGTACGAATTTCTGTTACCTAATGCTAAATAACAAAGCACTCAGATTTAGTGGCTAGATACAGTGATGACTTCCTATTTATCACGACTGTAATTTGGAGGTTTAGTTGGGCAGTTCTTCCATTCCATATGGACTAGTTGAGGACACTCATGCAGCTGCATTCAGAGGGGAGCTCAGTGGGGGGCTGAACATTCGAGGTGACCTGCCTTTCTCTAGGACCTCCCTCCACATAGTTACTCATATTTAGAAATTTAATCTGATCTTTTAAAAATAGCATGTTGGAGAGTTTCAGAGAAAGCTTTTTCTTTTCAAGTTGATAATCCTTCATGTGTGTTTATATCAAATACTACTTTCATCATAGTTGCTAGTGTCTCATTAACCAAAACATCTTGGTCAATCCCAGGATCAGTGTGATAGGAAACCATGCAGAAGAGTAGATGCCAGAAGGTGTTGTTCACTATGGGTCACATATATAGGTGTGTGTGTTTACAAATGGGTGTGTATTTTAAATGTTCCAAATATATATTATGGTCCACATGTACTCATTAATTAATTTTTCTAAACTGACATCCACTAAAAATAATATGACTTTTTTGTGATTTAGTTTTTATAGCTAAATTTTAGATTTCACTTTGGACTCAGAGTTTTTAAAAACATATTAATTCTATTAAGTGAGAAATATCTACCTACCTATTCCATGACTCTATTTCTTAATTGCTTAAAGAGATTTTCATGATAATTAAATATAACACTTAAGGATGCTGCAAGTAATTGTTGACTGCATACTACTAAGAGCACCACATCTAGGGGGCAAAACTCTAATAGTATAAATTTCTACTATTTAATGTTTTCACATCTTATTATAAAATATGCACAAACAGGAGGAATTTGTACATTTATAACAATAACTTTTCTGCAGATTGAAATAAACTATTATTTTAATAAAATCAGTAAATTGAAGTATTACAGAAGCAAGAAAATGAAATGTTGTTCTTATTTCAGGGGCATTGCAAGCATGGATTTAATAACAAAAATTCCTTTATTGATACATAGTTTCTAAAATAAGCGAAGAGCTGCTTTTTTGAGTGTGAGATCATTCATTATATGTGTTGTGTCATATTTGTACTTCATTTTTCTCTCTTGTTAACTCTACCAGAATGACAGAGATCACTTTCTACTTTAAATCCATGGAAACTTTCTTAATGATATAAAAATGCATTCGCTAATAGTATTCATAATGAATAATTCAAAAAAACCAAAAAAGAAATTGAACTTTCTATGTAATAATATGCTAGTTATGCTATGTGATTTATTTATTTATTTTTTGCTCATGTGTAATTGGCTATTTTATTCTATATGTTTAAATATGTTAGATAAAATACTATATATTCTAAACTTGAGTTTTATGCATTTCTCTCATGGGTCAGAAAAGTTTTTATAAAAATAAATTTCAGTATCAGAAAATAAAAAATGAGAAAAAATAAGACAATCTTTAGCTATTGCATAATCTTACTTTTGAATAAAATGAAAGAACCATCAGAAAAAGCATAACAGATAAAAAAAAGTTTCAGTTCTATTTGTTTCAACAGAATAAAGCACTTATAGTATAGGATGTAAATTCAACTTATACATTCAGGTTAGTCATAATAGGATCTCTTTTTAAAAAACCACAGAAGAAAAATCATCACAGAAATCAATTTAATCAAATAAATTTTAAAAGAATTAAACTTTGCCTTTTAATTTATATATAAGCACTACATATTCTTGTTGCAAAATTTTCATCCATTAGGACATTTTAGCTTTCCAAAGAATAGAACTAGTAGGAAATTATCTAAAACTTTATTTACCATTTTTTAAAGGGGAAGAAACGTAGACACCACTATTTATTGTACCTTTAATAATTTAGTGTTTTTTCTGTCACAAATTTACTGAAGAAGGTAACTATAAATGAAGAATATTGGAAATTGCAAATACTGATAACATTTATCATATCCGCAGTCAGCACAAGGAAAGTAAATGCTTAGTATATCAACAACTAAACTTTAATCTAATATTAGAATATAAATATGATGCCACAAAGCAGAGTTCAGTATTAAACTGTGAAAAATATGCTAATATTAATATTAATTAATTGTGCTAATTTTTGATGAGATTTTGATACAAGCTATTCTTATATGGCCACTATCTTTTATTTATTATTTATTTATTTACTTATTTATTTATATTTTGGGGGTGGGTATCAGGGATTGAACTCAGGGGCACTCCACCACTGAGCCACATCCCCAGCCCTATTTTGTATTTTATTTAGAGGCAGGGTCTCACTGAGTTGCTTAGCACTACGCTGTTGCTGAGGCTGGCTTTGAACTTGAGATCCTCTTGCCTCAATCTCTCAAGCCACTGTGCTCAGCTAAAATACAGCTACTACTGTTTCGAAAATGAAATACTGGTTCAAATAACATTAAAACAGTCATAAAAATTTATTTAATGAAAATAAGATTCAAAATTATTTTATACAAATTATTATTATACTGGGGGCTTAACCACTGAGTATATCCCCAACCCTTTTTTATATTTTATTTTATGACAGAGTCTCACTGAGTTGTAGGACCTCACTAAATTGCTGAGACTGGCTTTGAACTTGAGATCCTCCTGCCTCAGCTTCCTGAGATGTTGGGATTATAAGCATACCAGGCTTATAAAAAATTATTTTTAAAATGACTTTTCAAACATCCTGATTTAAATTTCTTTTTTCTATTATTTCATATTTATTAAATAGATTTTACACTGAGGATAGCAACTTTATATGTATTGTAATTGTTATCATAGAGAAATGAAGAAACGTTCACTTAAAAAATCCTTTCTTGGGGAAAGGCATCATTTTTTAATTTGCACAAAAGTGGTCTGTGAGTAGCAGTGATGAAAATAATATACATAGATATTTCTCAACTTGTGATAAGATTAAGACCTGATAAACCTATCAAAAGTTTTAAATTCTGTAAGACAAAAATGTATTTCACACACTGAGCCTACTGAACATGATAGTTTAATCTAACATAAACATGCTCAGAACATTTACGTTAGCTTAAAGTTATGCAAAAATAGCTTAACACGCATTTATTTACTAATAAAGTGTTGAAAATCTCATTTACATACACAGATGCAGATCATTTTGTAGACATGATGGAAACTGAAAACATAAAACACAATATCCAAATGACACTGGCAACTCAGGACAGAGTAGTCTTTATTCTTGTGATTGCATGGCTGACTGGGAGCTGCAGCTTGCTGCCACTGCCCAGAATTTTGAGAATATTGTCCTGCATATCTCTAATCCAGTAACAGACCAAAATTCAAAGTATGGCTTCCCTTAACTGTGTATTACTTTCATGCCATAGTAAGTCAGACCATTGTAAGTTGGAGACTTTTTAAATAGTCTATGAGTCCTCGGATCTCTATTAGGTACAAGCACAGGTGAAGTAATACAATTACAACAGTGTAATTCTCTACCAACTGTATTCTCAACCTAGTCACCCAGGAATCAACTTCTTTCCAAGTGCTCATCAAGTACGTTGTGGGATCTCCTGAGATATTATATTTGTACTATAGTAAATAAGAGAAAAGTTTAATCATAAAAAATAAGTGTCTCTGTGCACACATTCCGATGCACAATCATATATTTATGGTATACCAATTCCAGAGAAGATGATTCAGAAAGGAACAAGAACTTATACTGTGTAATGAATATATGACAAACACACTACGATGGTAGACCCCAGAATAATTTTGTCATTGAACTTTGAGAGCAGCAAAATTGTAGAAGCAAAAAGTCCAAAAAGAGTCACTTCCCTTGCATTCATCATACATCACATACGTTCTACTGCGGGGTCTTGCAAGCAGTGTTTCTTTTGCCCTAAATTCCTTCATATTTCTTCACTGAATTTGCTCCTTAAAATTTTGACCTTTATATTTTAACCACATGCCCTCCAATTGAACTCAGAAATTACAGCTAACCGAAAAGGATGGGCTTATGTTTTATTCAGAATTCTCCCTACATTCTGATGATTTTCATGTGTTTTGAAACTCAATAAAACTTGTTATCTTAATATTATCATATAGGAAGAACTTCATACTACCCTACATACCCCTGTGCCCACAAATGAAAAAAAGATTTCTAACTGATCTATCACCCAAATTTCCACATATGCCCAGGCACGATTGTGTAAATCAAGAATCTCACTGTCTTTCAACATGGAAGACAATGTAGTTTCTCTATCTTTTTTTCATATTTATGAGAATAAAAATCATAAGAAAAGCATTAACAGTTTCAATGAAATATCACATTTATTTGAATGTTATTGACAAAAAATCAATTTTAGAAAAGAGAAGCAAATCTTTTTACTTTAAGTGCAAGAATCATAAGCTCCATTGTTGTTGAAATCTTAAGGAGACTAATATTGCATTAAATATATCAAACTCTTAATGAAAATTTGTAGATTGACTAACATCAAAATACTCTGAGATAAGCCCACCAGTTTTAAAATATTGGACATATGGAACATTGTATAGTCATATGGCATAAGCAAAGCATACATATTTAGTTTCTTTTTATAATATTTGTCAAAGTCTATACCATATAATTTTTGTAAAACCCCTCAAATTACATTTTTAATCACATATTTTGCAATACAGAAAATAATGATTCTCCAGTTACAATACCCCCAATATTTAGTTTTCTGTAAATTTTGGAATAAAACTTGTGCATGTCTCTATTTCTAAACATTGAAACATTGAAGTATATTCCTCAAACTAAATTCTTATTCATACTTCATATTAAATCGTGGTTATTTAAATTATATATTATTACTGTATAGATTGAAATAATGTTATTCAGAAACATAATGTTATAGATAATTAAATGTTCTTAAAAATATAATCTTACTTTGAATGTACAGAAATATACTAAATCCAGAAAGAAACTATATTTAAAATTCTGTTGCCTAATTGAAAATAACAAAATTATTTCAATTCATTGTTTTCTAAGATTTGACAAATATTCAAAACTTTACACTCATGTTTCCAACTTAGTCATATTATACCCAATGATCTATGTACAATTTATGTCATTGTTATAGGATTTTAAAAATATAAAATGATCATTTGCCTATGAGGATGTTAGGTATATCATGTAGGTTTTAAAAGATATACTAATAAAACAATATTTATGTCCATTATTCTCAGAGTTTTATCTAAATGTACAAATACTTAAGTGTGTCTAAATATTAACACTATGCATTCTGGTATGAATTTTTTGAATTTAATGGTTTTAATTGTGGTGAAGTCTACATCCAAAGTCATTTTCAAAAATTTTTGTAAAATTTTTTTATGAGATCCAGTTTTTCTAGTGACATTTGAAAGCTTTATGGATGTTCGTGTCAGTCATTATGGAGGAAATGGTTCCCTGCCTTTTGACTGCACAGAGTTCTATTCCTGTGTTAGAGAAATTAGCAACTTCATGAATCTTGGTAAAGCCAGAGATATTGTAGAAACTGAGTTTCCCCGGATAATTGCTTTTTCTCTCTCTGTTACAGTTGGATAAATGAACATAACTTAACATTCACCCAAACCAGAAATTTGAAATCAGAAATCAGAATTTTTAGATCAAGAATGTATCATGCAACAAACCAAGGAAAACTCGATGCAAGCCTCTGGCATCAGCTTTTGGAACCTAAGAAGCTTGCTGCTGACCATGGTTTTGGTAAGGGGATTATAACTAGTATCAATGCCAAATGCTGAGAACTAGTTATGTCTACAATGCAATTTGCAGTGTGGAGTGCAGAGAAATTAGAGCCATGCTCTCATTATTGTATCAGTGCATGGGACCAATTGAATATAGTGTTCTTGGCTCTGTAATCCAGAAACAGACTCAGAAATAATGTTTTTAACAATTTAATTATATGCCTAATGAGGTAGTATTGAATTTAGCTTATTTTTCAGTAAGAAATCTATCTGAAAACAAAACTAATGTCAGAAAGGATTGTGAGTAATTTAACCCAAGGCTAGGTTCCAATAGCCCATGGTGCACCATGGATAAACAATTATTCAAAACTCAGTGGCAGATTCTCTGGGTTAAAAACACAAATTATGGATCAGTTATTTAATTGATTAGTGTTTCAGTTACTCACTATAAAATGGGAATAATTGCCAATCCACTTGCCAGCTGTAAAGAATCACAAAGTTAAACACATAAAGGATTGAGAGCAATATCTGGCAAAGAAGGAATGCTATGTAAACATTATTGTTATGTTAATAGTATTCAATCATTACTTATGCTTCACTGAAAGACCCACTGAAAGTAACCAAGACTTTGAGAAGCTGACCATTACTATGAAAAAGTGTGTAGGGCATAAAAACTTAAGGACCATAAAGGGAATGAAATAGAGAAGATAAGTAGTTTGACAAACTCAAGGCATGGACTGAAATCCAAGGACTTCAGATAGTTAAGAAAAAAAATCTCTTGTTAAGCTGTCAAAATCAATGTACATGATAGTCAAGTGTGTTGAATTCATTGCCCAATAATGTCTTTAATGTAAATGTTTGGTCAACAGGAAAAGAGTGGTATCATAAAAATTTCATAGGTTATTTATGAAAAAATGGGTATTGTCACAGGAAAGCAGGGAGCTGAAACTCCAAACCTTGATTCTTGTGTTCTGATGAAAGAAAATTTAAAGTCAGACACAAAAAGCAAGAGAACTTTATTAGAAATGAAAGCGAGATGAAAATAAAGTAAAAGCAAACTGAGGCTTAAGCAGAAAGCATAGAGAAAGAGAGAGTGGGCTGTCTCTGAGAAGAGAATGACAAAGGAGACAATGCTTTCTCCAAATTTATTACTGTTTGATATTTACCAGGAGAACTGGGAACACCTTCTGTACTCTTTGCCTATCAGGTGTTCAACTCCTGTTGGGTGGTTGAGTTTTTGACCTTAGTTGGTGCTTTCTGGAACTATCATGGTGGCCATTCTATTTAGGGGGGCTTCATCCACAAGTCAATCCCGTATTAATGTGAGCACTGGGGTCCATAGTTGGTTCGAAGTTATCTTAGTGCATCTGTGCTACTAAGATATCTTCCTTCCCAGACAAATGGAGACACTGTAGTCATTATTCCATCAATATGAATGAACCCTGTCAAGAGTTAGTACAATTAATCCTTTTTTTCTGATATATTTTTCCATTAGCTCCCTTTGCTTCTGTTTATTTTCTACAAATTAATTATCACCCTTTACTTTCTCATCTACTTAAAAAGTAGCTTAAAGAAGATCCTAAAGTCATTTAAATAACACTTGTAGCCGGGCACAGTGGCACACACCTATAATCCCAGCAGCTCGGGAGGCTGAGGCAGGAGGATCTGGAGTTCAAAGCCAGCCCCAGCAATAGCAAGGCACTAAGCAACTCAATGAGACCCTGTCTCTAAATAAAATACAAAATAGAACTGGCTCAGTGGTGGAGTGCCCCTGGGTTCAATCCCGGTACATCCCACCAAAACAAAACAAAACAAAACAAAACAAAACAAACCCACAATTGTGACCTTGCCATGCACTTCACTGCTCATTGCTAGCCACTACCCAACAGTTTTGATTAATCAGAGTCTATGAAATTCCTTATCACTTCAGAATTGATAGGAGTTGAAGATTGAAGAAGTCCCTTTTCCCATGCACTTAAAAACCCAACAGATACTCATCCGAGAGAGTTATTTTGCAAGAAAAATCATGCCATACCATCATCCACCTCCACACACCCCTTTCTTCCTCCATGCCTTTAACTTGAATCCAAACCCAGCCAATTACATAATTACAAAAAACCCTGAGAGAAGAAATATTTGGGGGAAACAAATAAATTATAGGAGTGATAATTTATAGTCGCAAAAATTGAGTGAAAATATATACAGGGAATTTATGTAGTTACAAGATGAATAAGAGAAGAACAAAAATTTAACTGAACTTACAAATACATAAACAAGTTGTCAGCGACTCTGGACTCAATTTACCAGATTAAGTGGCAGGGATAATTTGTAATTATTTTCTGAGTTGGCTAGTTGAAATCTGTACTCAACTCTAGTATAGAAGTGAAGAAGAAGAAATCTAAAGTAGGATAATAGGATCATGGATTGATATCATTGGATACAATTCATGTTCCTTGTCCTTAAAAGAACAGAGTAGATACTTTTATCAAGGTGTTGAGAAATAAATCACAGAAGCAAACACCCTGTGTCTTTCAAAAGTCTTATGGTGAATATTCCCCCTAGTTTGAGAAAGCTACTGCTGTGTTGCAACAGACATGGACTCCAAGATTCCAAAGGGTATGTCCACATAGTGGAAGAGGCCAAGGATATGAACAATTTTAAAAACAAATTTACTACTAATACCTTTGTAGGAGAAGTAACAAAAAACTGAGTTCATCAGGAATCTTGTTAGTGGCTAAATATTCATGTCCTTAAAAAACAACATAGTTAAGCAGGCCACTAAAGTAAAAAAATATTCTCTAGGCAAAGAGAAATCTAGTATATAAGACCCTATTTAGTATATAAGACCTTATATGAGCCCTAGTATATAAGACCAATATCAGTCATTCAACCATACCAAAATCAACTCTCACATAGAGACCTTTGAAATAGATTTTTCAATTGAGGAAAGTTTTCACTGATATTATGGTTGCATAATGTAGGGCTGAATATGTAGCTCAGTGGTGCTTACCTGGCATGAATGAGGCCCTGGATTCTATCCTAGTACCCCCACCCCACTCCACCAGGTGCCCATTTGTGCTTATGTGGGCATGCACACATACATACATACACACACACACATACACACACAGGATATAATAATGTAGTTTCCCCTTATAGCCCACCCTAAATGTTTCTTCTTAGTATCATCCACCAAAGCATCTATGTGATAAGAGGAAAGCCTCAGATAACTTTGAAGTAATATGCTCTGGATCTGAATTTATAATTTTTTTTTCTGGGTTAGCCCTATCACTTTAGTGAGCAGAATGAAAAGTAGAGAAGCCAAGAAATAAATGGAAATATTTATTTTAACCAGACTTTCTTTGTGGCAGGTTGGTGAAAGCAGATCTCCCCTCAGTACAAAGTGTGATAGCAAAATAATTGCACTGGTAACTTGACTGCATAAGACTGTACTTGTGAAAGAAAAGTTCATGGAACTATCTTTTTCTGTCAAAGAGGGAAACAAAAATAATACCGTATCTCTGAAAGAATTATAAAGTTAACTACACCCATCAAAGATTGAAAGATTCAGGGTTGGTGAGTCTTCTCAAATCCCCATTAACTTGCCAGTTTTGCAATTACTGAAGATAGATTGATTTACCACAATGACAATGAATTATTGAAACCTTAATCAGGTGCTGACTCCCATTGCAGCTGCTATTCTAGGTTTGGTTCTCTTTAGGAAAGCAAATCAGCACAGCCCCTGGCATTAGGAATGCAACTATTGAACTGGTAAATGCTATTTTTCTGTAAGTCAATAAAAGAGAAGGCAAGTAATTTGTTCCTTTAAGCAAGAACATTATACTTTCACAGTTTTGCCACATAGTTCAGTCAGTTCACTGGTCCTGTACAAAAATTGAGTCCACAAGGGCTTTGATTTTTTACCACCTGAGTCCATTATGCTAGTCTAAAACAAGAAGAATGTAGAAATGATAGCAGATACCTGTCACTGTTCAGAGAAAAACATGCTGAAGAGCAGGAGAAAAGCTCATGTGATCATAGAGGCATGAAAAATTGCTCCTTCATATGTTCATATCAAGGGCCTAAAAGATAAATCAAATAGTTTTTAATACCAAATTAATTTTAAAATATCAAATATTTGTTATTTTTATTAATTTAAATTTTGTTTTTATTATTTATAATTATACAATATTATGTTTTGATTTTTAATTATGAAAAGAGTAAATCAAGCTATTAACATATCCATCATCACACAAACTTTTATTTTGTATGTGGTGAAATCATTTAAAATCTATTCTCTTTATCCCCATAAATTGGTACAATTATTATGTGTCAATTAAAAATAAATTAAAGGAACTGGGAATACAGCTCAGTTGGTAGAATGCTTGCATTTCATGCACAAGGTCCTGGGTTCAATACCCAGCCCCACAAAAAAATAAAATAAAATAAATTTAAATAAAACCTACTCTCTTAGCAATTTTCAAATATATAGTCCATTATTCTAGTTGCCATGCTATACAATTCATCTTTAGAATTTATTCCTCCTTTCTAACTAAAACTTTATACCCTTTTGCCAAAACCTCACCCTTTTCCTATTGGAGCTCCTGGTATTCATTGTTCTATTTTTATGAATTTGCCTTTTTAGATGTATTATGCAGTATTTTCTTTGTGTGCCTAACTTAGAATAGTGCCCTCCAGGTTCATTGATTTTTTTTTTTTTTTTTTTTTTTTTTTTTTTATTGTAAACAAATGGGATACATGTTGTTTCTCTGTTTGTACATGGCGTAAAGGCATACCATTTGTGTAATCATAAATTTACATAGAGCAATGTTGTTTGATTCATTCTGTTATTTTTTTCCCTTCCCCCCACCCCTCCCACCCCTCTTTACCCTCTATACAGTAGTTCCTTCCTCCATATTTGCCCCCCTCCCTAACCCTAACTCTAACCCTTCCCTCCCCCCCATTATGTGTCAACCTCCACTTATTAGCGATATCATTCGTCCTTTGGCTTTTTGAGATTGGCTTATCTCACTTAGCATGATATTCTCCAATTTCATCCATTTGCCTGCAAATGCCATAATTTTATCATTCTTTATGGCTGAGTAATATTCCATAGTATATATATACCACAGTTTCTTTATCCACTCATCAATTGAAGGGCATCTAGGTTGGTTCCACAGTCTGGCTATTGTGAATTGAGCAGCTGTGAACATTGATGTGGCTGTATTTCTGTAGTATGCAGATTTTAAGTCCTTTGGGTATAGGCCAAGGAGTGGGATAGCTGGGTCAAATGGTGGTTCCATTCCAAGTTTTCTAAGGAATCTCCACACTGCTTTCCATAGCGGCTGCACTAATTTGCAGCCCCACCAGCAGTGTATGAGTGTACCTTTCTCCCCACATCCTCGCCAACACCTGTTGTTGCTCGTATTCTTGATAATCGCCATTCTAATTGGGGTGAGATGGAACCTTAGGGTGGTTTTGATTTGCATTTCTCTTATTACTAGAGATGTTGAACATTTTTCCATATGTTTGTTGATTGCTTGTAGATCTTCTTCTGTGAAGTGTCTATTCATTTCCTTAGCCCATTTGTTGACTGGACTGTTTGAATTCTTGGAGTAGAGTTTTTTGAGTTCTTTATAGATTCTGGAGATTAGTGCTCTATCTGAAGTATGATTGGCAAAGATATTCTCCCACTCTGTAGGCTCTTTCTTCGCATTGCTGATAGTTTCCTTTGCTGAGAGAAAGCTTTTTAGTTTGAATCTATCCCAGTGGTTGATTCTAGCTTTTATTTCTTGTGCTATGGGAGTCCTGTTAAGGAAGTCTGGTCCTAGACCAACAAGATGAAGATTTGGACCTACTTTTTCTTCTATAATCTGCAGGGTCTCTGGTCTGATTCCGAGGTCCTTAATCCATTTTGAGTTTAGTTTCGTGCATGGTGAGAGATATGGGTTTAGTTTCATTCTGTTGCATATGGATTTCCAATTCTCCCAGCACCATTTGTTGAAGAGGCTATCTTTTCTCCATTGCATATTTTTGGCCCCTTTGTCTAGTATGAGAAAATTGTATTTATTTGGGTTTGTGTCCGTGTCCTCTATTCTGTACCATTGATCTACCTTTCTATTTTGGTACCAATACCATGCCGTTTTTGTTACTATTGCTTTGTAGTAGAGTTGAAGATCTGGTATTGCAATACCCCCTGTTTCACTCTTCCTGCTAAGGATTGCTTTAGCTATTCTGGGTTTCTTATTCTTCCAGATGAATTTCATAATTGCCTGCTCTATTTCTGTAAGGTACGTCATTGGGATTTTAATTGGAATTGCATTGAATTTGTATAGCACTTTAGGTAGTATGGCCATTTTGACAATATTAATTCTTCCTATCCAAGAACATGGAAGATCTTTCCATCTTCTAAGGTGTTCTTTAATTTCTTTCTTTAGTGTTGTATAGTTCTCATTGTAGAGGTCTTTCACCTCTTTTGTGAGATTGATTCCCAAGTATTTTATTTTTTTCGAGGCTATTGTGAATGGGGTAGTTTTCCTAATTTCTCTTTCTGAAGATTCATCACTTATGTATAAAAATGCGTTGGATTTATGGGCATTGATCTTGTAACCTGCTACTTTACTGAAATCACTTATGAGTTCTAAGAGTTTTCTGGTGGAATTTCCAGGTTCCTCTAAATCTATAATCATGTCATCAGCGAACAGGGATAGTTTGAGTTCTTCTTTTCCAATTCGTATCCCTTTAATTTCTTTGGTTTGTCTAATTGCTCTGGCCAGAGTCTCAAGAACAATGTTGAATAGAAGTGGTGGAAAAGGGCATCCCTGCCTTGTTCCAGTTTTTAGGGGGAATGTTTTCAGTTTTTCACCATTTAGAATGATATTAGCCATGGGCTTAGCATAAATGGCCTTTACAATATTAAGGAATGTTCCCACTATCCCTATTTTTTCTAGTGTTTTGAGCATGAAGGGGTGCTGTATTTTATCAAATGCTTTTTTGCATCTATTGAAATAATCATGTGATTCTTGACTTTAAGTCTATTAATATGGTGAATTACGTTTATTGATTTCCTGATGTTGAACCAACCTTGCATCCCTGGGATGAAACCCACTTGATCATGGTGCACTATCTTTTTAATATGTTTTTGTATGCGATTTGCTAAAATTTTGTTGAGAATTTTTGCGTCGATGTTCATTAAGGATATTGGTCTGAAATTTTCTTTCCTTGATGAGTCTCTGTCTGGTTTAGGTATCAGTGTGATATTGGCTTCATAGAATGAGTTTGGGAGGGTTCCCTCCTCTTCTATTTTATGGAATACTTTGAGAAGTATTGGAATGAGCTCTTCCTTAAAGGTTTTGTAGAACTCGGCTGAGAACCCATCTGGTCCCGGACTTTTCTTTGTTGGTAGGCTTTTGATGACTTCTTCTATTTCAGTACTTGAAATTGGTCTATTTAAATTGTTTATGTCCTCCTCATTCAGTTTAGGCAATTCATATGTCTCTAGAAACCTGTTGATGTCTTCGAAATTTTCTATTTTGTTGGAGTATAGATTTTCAAAATAGCTTCTAATTATGTTTTGTATTTCCATCCTGTCTGTAGTGATATTTCCTTGTTCATTCCGAATTTTAGTGATTTGGGTTTTCTCTCGTCTTCTCTTTGTTAGTGTGGCTAAAGGTTTATCAATTTTGTTTATTTTTTCGAAGAACCAACTATTTATTTTGTCAATTTTTTGTATTGTTTCTTTTGTTTCAATTTCATTGATTTCAGCTCTGAGTTTAACAATTTCCTGTCTTCTACTACTTTTGGTGCTGTTCTGTTCTTCTTTTTCTAAGGCTTTGAGCTGTAGTGTTAGGTTGTTTATTTGTTGAGTTTTACTTCTTTTATTAAATGCGCTCCATGAAATAAATTTCCCTCTAAGTACTGCTTTCATAGTGTCCCAGAGGTTTTGATATGATGTTTCTTTGTTCTCATTTACCTCTAAGAATTTTTTAATTTCCTTCCTAATATCTTCTGTTATCCATTCATCATATAATAGCATATTGTTTAATCTCCAGATGTTGGAATAGTTTCTGTGTTTTACTCTTTCATTTATTTCTAACTTCAATCCATTATGATCTGATAGAATACATGCTAGTGTCTCTATCTTCTTGTATTTGCTAACATTAGCTTTGTGGCATAATATATGGTCTATTTTAGAGAAGGATCCATGTGCTGCTGAGAAGAAAGTGTATTCACTCTTGGTTGGATGGAATATTCTATAAATGTCCGTTAAGTCTAAATTATTGATTGTGTTGTTGAGATGTATGGTTTCTTTGCTCAATTTTTGTCTGGAAGATCTGTCCAGTGGTGAGAGCGGCGTGTTAAAATCACCTAGTATTATTGTGTTGTGGTCTATTTGGTTTCTGAAATTGAGAAGGATTTGTTTGACATACATAGATGAGCCACTGTTTGGGGCATAGATGTTTATGATTGTTATATCTTGCTGATTTATGCTTCCCTTAAGCAGTATGAAATGACCTTCTTTATCCCTTCTGACTAACTTTGGCTTGAAGTCCACATTATCGGAAATGAGGATGGATACTCCAGCTTTTTTGCTGAGTCCATGTGCATGGTATGTTTTTCCCCATCCTTTCACCTTTAATCTATGGGTATCTTTTTCTATGAGGTGAGTCTCTTGCAGGCAACATATTGTTGGATCTTTCTTTTTAATCCAGTCTGCCAGTCTATGTCTTTTGATTGATGAATTCAGGCCATTAACGTTCAGGGTTATTATAGAGAAATGATTTGGTTTCCCGGTCATTTGGTTCATTTTTAAAATTTTGTTTATTTATTTGTTTGACACAACTTGTTTCCTCCTTTATTTGACAATTCCTTTAGGATAATTCCTCCCTTTGCTGATTTGCTTCTTTGTTTTTCATCTCTTCCTCATGGAATATTTTGTTGAGAATGTTCTGTAATGCTGGCTTTCTTTTTGTAAATTCTTTTAGCTTTTGTTTATCATGGAAGGATTTTATTTCATCGTCAAATTTGAAGGTAAGTTTTGCTGGGTATAAGATTCTTGGTTGGCATCCATTTTCTTTCAGGGCTTGAAAAATGTTGTTCCAGGACCTTCTAGCTTTTAGGGTCTGGATTGAAAAATCTGCTGATATGCGTATTGGTTTCTCCCTGAATGTAATTTGGTTCTTTTCTCTCACAGCCTTTAAAATTCTGTCTTTATTTTGTATGTTAGGTATTTTCATTATAATGTGCCTTGGTGTGGGTCTGTTGTAATTTTGTGTATTTGGAGTCCTGTAAGCCTCTTGAACTTGATTTTCCATTTCATTCTTCAGATTTGGGAAATTTTCTGATATTATTTCATTGAATAGGTTGTTCATTCCTTTGGCTTGTTTCTCTAGGCCTTCCTCAATCCCAATAATTCTTAAATTTGGCCTTTTCATGATATCCCATAGTTCTTGTAGATTCTGTTCATGATTTCTTACCATCTTCTCTGTTTGTTCAGCTTTGTTTTCAAGGTTAAATATTTTATCTTCAATGTCTGAGGTTCTGTCTTCCAGGTGTTCTATCCTATTGGATATGCTTTCTATGGAGTTCTTAATTTGGTTTATTGTTTCCTTCATGTCAAGGATTTCTGTTTGTTTTTTTTTCAATATCTCTAACTCTTTATTGAAATGATCTTTTGCTTCCTGTATTTGCTCTTTTAACTGTCGATTGGTGCGATCAATCAATGCTTGCATTTGCTCTTTCATCTCATCATTCAATGCTTGCATTTGCTCTTTCATCTCCTCGTTTGCTTCTCTGATCATTTTAATTATGTACATTCTGAACTCCTTTTCTGTCATTTCTTCTGCCATGCTGTCATTGGGTTTTATTGATGTAACATCTAGATTTGTTTGCAGCATTTTCTTTCCTTGTTTTCTCATGTTGTTCAGATATCAGTGGACCGCTGAGATATTGCAGATTTCCTCTGTTGATTTACAATGACCCTGAAGATTTCTATATATATCCCCTCTTAGCCTGCAGTAGGCTGAAGTCTTGGAGGAGGTTGATAATGCGGTGCTCCACAAGGAAGCTGCCTCTCTAGGAGTGGTGGCCTTCAGGTGGGGTATATTCCCTGCTAGTGGGCAGGGGTGCCTCCACTTGTTGACCAATGGTCATCCAAAGGGGACCTAGGCTGTGGGCTGAGGCAAGGCCTGTTTGGGCCTGAGCCTCTGGTTTTACCGTCCTTGTGGGAAACCTCACCCAGCAGGGAAGACTCACCCGGTGGGGAGGTCTCGCTGGTCAGTTTCCTCCTAGAGGTTCCCCTCAATTTACAGCTACTGCCTGGGCTGGGCTGCCTTCCTCTGCAAAGTTTCCAGGGGCCCGGCCCTACCTCCTGGGCCTGGGAGCCTCACCCTTCGCAGATGAATCTCCTTAGGCTGCCCCTCCTCAGAGAATTTGCCCATAGGCCTGGAACCTTCGCTCCGCCCTAAGCCTGTCTCTGTGCGGCTCTTCCACCCAGAAGCCTCCTAGATCCTGGGACCCTGTTCTGCACCTAATCGCCTGGCTGCGTGGCCCCTCCTCTGAGCAGCCACCTGTGGCCCCGAACAATTGCTCTGAGTCCCAGAGACCCGCCACAGGCCTCTTCCTCCAGACAGCCGCCCAGTATGCCGGTGCGGTCACTAGGAGTCCAAGAAACTCACTTCGTGCCTCCTCCTCCCACCAACCACCCGTAGCCCGGGGCAATCAATCACTCCGAGTCGAAGTGACCCTGCCCGTTCCTCCTCCTTCTCCAGATAACCCCCCGGGTGTTCAGGAGCAGTCCCTCTGAGTGGCTCTGAATCCACGTGACCCGCTGCACGGGTCCTCTGGGCAACCGCCCGGAGCTCTGGTGTGGTCCCTCAAGACCAAGCGTCCCACCACGCTTCTCCTCCAGGCAGCCCCCCTGTGTTCAGAAGCTGTCACTTTAAGACCAAACAACTCACCACTCGCCTTCTCCTCTGAGCAGCCGCCTGGAGCGCTAATGCAGTCACTGCGAGTCCAAAGGACCCGCCGCGCTCCTTCTCCTCCTTCTCCTACTCCTCCGGGCAGGCCCCGGGGTTCAGAAGTGGTCAGGGTCCAAACAGCTCGCCACGGAGCCCCTTCTCTGGCAACCGCCTGTAGTTCCCGTATAGTCACCCGAATCCAAGCGGCTGCTCCTCTTCCTCCTTGTCCTCAGGGCAGGCCCCGGGGTTCAGAAGCGTCGTTCTGATTCCAAACAGCTCGCCGCGCGGCTTCTCCTCTGGCAACCGCCTGCAGCTCTGGCGCAGTCTCTCCGAATCCAAGTGGCCACGCTCCTCTCCTCCTCCTCAGGGCAGGCCCCGGTGTCCTGAGTCCACACAGTTCTCCCCGCCACTCCTCCCCCGGGCAGCCGCCGGAGCCCCAGTGGCTGCTCTGAGTCCCAGCGCTGTGCCGAGCGGCCTCCTCTATGGCGCTCCAGCGGGGGGAGGGGCGTCTCGTCGGCAGTTCTACTTCACAAAGTTTCCTGCGTTCCGGGACCCCCGTCCCATCCGGGATGCCCCCCCAGGGGGTGAGAGTCACCCGGCTACTTTGAGTTGGTCCCAAGCGTCTCAATATCTCCTCTCTTGAATCCTGAGTTCTGGAGCAACACGTAATGCAGCCACCCTCTAGGCCGCCATCTTGAAAACCTTCATTGATGTTTTAAACAGGATGACCCTCTTGAAAGAAAGGATAGACAGAACTTATTGTGCACATTTTCCACCTAATTTTTATGCTTTTGTCCTTGATGAATGCTTACATTTATTCCATATTTTGAATATTGTGGATAAGGCTGCAATGGATAAGGGAGTGCTGACATCTCATTGACATAGTGACTTCATTTCTTTATTCTTTTTGGTGAAGTGTCCAGTTGAGTTTTGATTCATGTTTCTACTGGCTTAAATCTTTTTTTTTTTTTTAAATTGATATGTGAGTTATTTATACACTCTGAATAAGAATACTTTATTAAATAAATATACTAAAGTATATTATTCTCAAATACAAGAATGCTTGAACCTAGTTGAGCATCACTGAGTTATAGGTCAATTTCTTTTTTATTAGTACTGTCCCATAATTAATGCCTAGGATTCGTATAACAGTATTCTATTTGTTCAAGTTCAAGAATCAAAAGAAAATTGTATTGGTTACTTTAAACTTGTGAGGAGAATATTTTGATGTGTCAAGTTTTCTAATATTTTCACAGATGTTCAGTATTATTCTAATGAAAGTAAACAGTTTACAGAAAAATCTCTTCTTTGAATGTTTTATACTTGGAGAATTACCAGTCATAAAGAAGTATGCTTCTATACAAGAGGGCTTCTAATGTGGAGAAAATGTGGAAAAAGAATAATTTAACAGGCCTGAACCCTGGCAAATAGATGAGTCTGGAAAAAACTAAACTAGACCCTCTGCAAGACACGTTACAATGAAGATACAAAAGTGATCACTAAGACAAGTCTGTCTCCTTTTATATACTAACAATAAATGAAGATGGAAAAATTAGCTTACATTAAACCTGGAAAGAAATCTTGTGGCAAAAGTTACTTCTTGATTTTCTTTAGGGATTTTCTATAGGTCTATTCTCTCTTGTAAGTACTAAGTTTTTCATGTTTTATTCAGTTATGACAGTAGGTAGCCAAAGGAGATTTTTTTACAATTGTATTTATATAAGGTGGTTTTAATTTTGCTGGTAGAATCTTCTTGATCCAGTTCCTACCTAACTGACTATGTTTATTCTTCATTATACCTGCCTTAAATCCACCAAACCATGATACACAGGATTCTAGTAAAAGCAGTCTGCTGCTCTCTACCTTCATGAATTACTCATCTGCTCCTCATGCAAGAACTCTACTTCCTGTCTTTTCTCAGCTCATCACTGTATCTGTTAAGCTTTTCCTGATCCCATTTTCTACCAAAGAGCAATGTCCAGTGATATCTTGTGCTTTTATGCTATAATATCTCAATTAAGACATGTATTTTATATATGATTTCATTATGTATTATATATATTCATTATATATGTATATATATTTTATATAATGATTTTACTAGTGAAACAGAAAACCTTAAAAAGAGGCATTTTCTGATGTACCTTTGTAAGTTTGACATTTGATATATTGTAGTTAGTGTTATTAGTATAACTAATTCCACTTTGAGCCAACACTATGTTTTCTATAGGCTTAAGATATTTCTAGGCAGCATGTTCAGACATAATTGGAGCAGGTCATCCAGGAGTCTATTCCAAGGAGGAAGAAACAATTCCTACATTAATTCTTATTATTAAACATGAAAGAGTTGAAAAAAATAAGATCTAACTAAAACCTATACTCTGATCACTATAGCATGTGTGAATTTACACAGAACATTTTGGTCATTTTGACGGTTGACTGGAGCCCAGGTTATTGTGTGATGAACAGGAAAATGAACTATAAGTATATATTATTCTACATGAGATGTGAGAGTGTGCAAATTCTTGGTTTTGAGATATATAAAATAGAATATAACTCAAGTGTGGAACATGTGCATTCTTTGTCAGACAAGAATGTACGAATGTGAACTCATCATCAATCAATGTTAATAGTTCAGCTCAGTGAAACAGTGAAAGAATCCAGAGGATCTGGTTCCAGAGCCTCTGTCATTGTCTACAGGAAAAACAAAGCAACTTTGCAGGGGTTCTTGGCATTCATGGGTAATAGCAACAAACCCCAGGAGAAAAATCTAAAATAAGATTCATCTGGTGAGAAACTATAGCTATATTTGAAAATAAAGAGCTATGTTAATGAGTACACATCTAGCATTATTTATTTATTTAATTTATTCTTTGCTTTTATTTCTTTGGCACAGCTGTAAATGGATTAGGCTGTTTGCAGCCTCCTGTGAATATTCAGTTCCCAGTGGGACATTCCTGCTGATTGGCAGCTATGACCCAAGCCTTAGAGAAATTTCTTTGCTAATAGCATTCTGCCTGTTTCTGTGGAGCAATATTCTCTCCATTGAAGTCTGAATCTCAGTTTTGGTGGGAAATTCCTTTTCTAAGTTCTTGCTTTTGTACTTATTCACTTTTTACATTTGCTATCTTTATATATCTTATAGTCCTCTTTTATCCCCCTTAGTAGTTAACCCCATGTATTACTTTCTAATTCTTTATATCAGTATTTTTCATTTCTAATTACTGGTGTGATGTGTGATTTCTTTTTCCTGACTATATTATGATGGAAGCATACATAGTAATACTTTATTTTAATTAAAAAAGTACTTTAATTTTTAAAAATTTTATCATTAAGTATGAAGCATATAGACATCAAAACAAATTCTTGATATCATGAATATTATTGTTAGACTGATTCTAAGGCAAAATTACTTTGATAAAATAATTAAAGAAAATATTAAGTGTATATTGGTAGAAAAATTATATAGATATAACGAATTCATAAACTTGTTTTAGAAAGAATGACCTTTAAAAAACCCTATCTATACTTATCTTACAGAAATGTCATGCAAACACTACTGTATTTAAAATTAACTTTCAGTTTGTCAATAAATCAATCTACAATAATAAAGTTTTCTGGATGCCAACCAAATTATTGATGGGAAGTTATTTTCAAACTACCAAGGCTACTATTATTAACTAATATTTATAAATTGTTGTCATGGATCATATATTGTCAAGGCCTGACTTTTACAGACAATATTCTGTACTGAAAGTGAAAAAATACATTCAAATTGTTTAATTCATTCCATCTATAATAGTATTCTGTAATAGTTCATCATAACAGGTTTTGATATTGTGATGGGAGGTGTTGTTAAAACAAACACCTAAAAGCATGGAAGCAGTTTTGAAATTAAGGAATGAGTAGAGGCTGGAAGAACTTTGAGGTGAATTCTAACATAAAACCTAGATTGCCTTGAAGGGACCATTGATAGAAACAGGGGTATTAAATGAGATTGGGTAAAGTCTCAGATGAAAATAAGGAAAAGTTTACTAAAAACTGTAGGAAAGGCAATCTTTGTTATAAATTGGCAAAGAACTTGACCTAAGTATATTATAATATTTTGAGGAGGACAGGATTTTAGAACTTGAAAGACACAAAATTAGATATTTATTGAGATTTTTCTAAGCAAGACGTTGATGGAATTAAATGGTTTCTCCTTACTGATTATGGTGAAATGTGAGAGGAGAGTGATAAATTATAGGAGATGTTAAGTAGAAAAGAACCAGAAATGAACTTCTGGAAAATGCTCAATTAACCATATTGGGAAAAAAAGATAAAATGAATAAAGACATATGTTTCAAGAAAATTGTTAAGATGGTGATTGAACAAAATTTGTAATGAGATTAGCATGAGTGTGAAGGCCACACCTAATAATCCATCTTAACCAAAGTCAGGGATAGAAGTAGAATTATCTCACCTGAAACACTGCCAGCATGGAATAAATAAAATAGAATGGGATAGAATGATGGAAAGTTTTGGGCACATGTTTAAAGAAAAGGGATAACTACATAATGTGATTAAGAGACCATTAAGATTAATATTTCCATCACAGGCCAACATGACAAGACTGTTAGCTCTTCAATTTCAGATAGTAGGACCACTTCCATGGTTTTAGCAGGACAGAGGACCATCATGGAAGACTACATTGGTGAGGCTACTGCAGAAAGCTGTGAGGGTAGTAGAAATACAGGGGTGATGCACTTCCTGAGTGGACCAGGGGAGAAGGGCATTAAACCAAAAGGATTATTCTCCAGACGTATGTTTTAATGAAATTTGCCTTGGTAGATTGAGGACTCACATGATTTTCATCTCCTCTTTCTTCTTTTCAACTTTTTTCCTTGAAAATGAAAGTGTCTATCCTATGCTTGCCCCACCATATTGAAGCACATAACCTTTCGGTATATCAGGTTCCAAGATGAGAAGGAATTTTGCCTCAGGATAAATTATGTCTCAATTCTCACATACACATATTATTTAGATTAGAATTGGTCTTTAGACTTTAGTGTTTATGCTGTACTGAGTTAAAAGTATGCTATTGAGATGGAATGAGTTTATTTTATATGTGATTTTTAGAAGTCAGGAGCAGAATGTAATGAACTGAATGTTTGTTTGTTTCAAATGCATGTGTTGAGGTCCTAACCTCCAGTATGGTGATATATGGAAATGGGGGTCTCTAAATAAGTAATTAAAATTAAATTGGATCCTGATCTAAAAAAAAACCTAGAGTCCTCATAGGAAGAAATAGCAGAGAGGTTGTGCTCTCTCCCCACCCCTCTCTGTTATGACTTAGCTATGAGGTGTGCCCCCCAAAGCTCCTGTAAAAGCAGAAATATTCAGAAATAAAATAATGAGATTATGAAAGCTATAAACTGATTAGGCCATCCAAGTTTGAAAGAACTGGATGGTAAATGTAGGCAAGTGGGACAGGTTGAAGGAGGTAAGTTACTGGGGGTGTGTCCTGGAAGGGTTGTTCTTCCTCAGGGCTCCTTCTTTCCTCACTCTTTGCTCCCCTGTTGCCATGAGGGAATTAGCTTCTTTCCACTATGCCCTTCCCTCATGATATTCTGCCTTACCTTGGGCCTATTACCCTGGAGTTGGCCATCCGTGAACTGAGACCTCTGAAATCATAAGCCCCAAATAAACATTTTTTTCCTTTAAGTTGTTCTCATTAGGTATATTGGTCACAGAAATGAAAAGCTTGCTAATATACTCCCTTCTCACATGCATTTAGAAAAGGCCACATTAAGACACATCCAGAAGGTAGTCATCTACAAGTCAGGACCACAGTTCTATCTAGAAACTGAATTGACCAGAACCTTGACCATGGGCTTTTGTCCACTAGAACAGTGAGAAAATAAATTTGTTGTTTAAGCATGTATTTTCTTCAATCAGCTCCAGTATTCTAGTGCAACTTTTTATAATATTTCTCATAAATATTTTTGTAAAGATTTTATAATAAATTTGAAAAATCAGAACTAAGTTCATATTTTATGTAGGAGGTGATTAAAACTTCCATTAATACAAAATCTTCTTGCATAATGGTATGGATTTTTTTACCTTACCTGGAAGAGAAATATAGGAAATTTCCTAGAGCAAAAAGAATTGACAGAGGTGATGTGTTTGTCACCTTTCTACCACTGTGACAAAAACCTGAGATAAACAAGACAAGGAAAGCTTTAATTTGGCTGACAGTTTCTGTGGGTTTAGTCCATGGTTACTTGTCTCCCTTACTTTGGTCCTGTGATGAGGCCAAACATTATGGTGGGAACAAGTGATGGAGCCACGCTGCCCACCTGATGGTGGCCAGGAACAAAGGAGAGAAATATGAAGGAGCCACGGGGCCCAGGACACCCTTCAAGGGCATCTTCCCTGCCCTAACATCCTCCAATTAGGTCCCATATTCTAAAGTTTCCCAAATCTCTGAATAGCATCATTAGCTGGGTTCCAAGCCTTCAATGCATGAGTTTTTGGTGGACATTCAATATCCAAACCATACCAGGTAGCAACACTGTGAAAAACAAGTTTTGAATAAAATTGACTCTCATCAAGAGCAAGATGTCAATTGATTCCTCCATGTTTAAAAGTGGATTTTCTGGCTCCTTGATTTCTTAGCAATGATCTTGAGTGAATCAGGAGCATTTACAGCTGGCAGAGTAGGTTGCAATGTTGGTGTTCTAAATACTACTAAAAATACAAAAAATGACCAAGAAATTTCGTAGAAGATTTGAATCATTGATATTAAAGAAAGTTTGGTCACATCTCCAGAGTTCACATCAGAGAATACCATAAGGAGAAGGGGCAGGTATCTTATTTTAAAACCACAACGTTTTCCAATTTTATATATAACTATAAGGTACCAATTAAAAATTAAATAGAAAGAAAACCAATAGATAGAAAAGGGGCCAGAAAGTGCAGAGGGAAAGAGACAGTAATTGGGATTGAAATGGAGAAAACTATGTGTCATGGTTTTATGTGTATAGTCCCCCCAAAGCTCCTGTGTTAATACAGGACTGCTCAGAGATAAAATAATGGGGCTGTGAAATTTGCAACCTAAGTCTATTCTAGTTTGACTAGATTGACTGGGTGGTAGCTATGGGCAGGTGGGGCATGACTGGGCCACTGGTGACATGCCATGGAGGGATTGCCCTCCATTGGACTCTACCCCATGATGTGCTATCTCACCTTGGACCCATATTCATGGAGTTGGCCATCTTTGGACTGAGACCTCTGAAATCTTGAGCCCCAAATAAACTTTTCCTCCTCTAAGTTGTTCTTGTCAGGCGTTTTGGTCACCATTATGCAAAAACTAACTTAAACACTTTGTTATAGGCATTTATGAATATATTACAATGAACCCTACAAATATGTTTAACTATAATTAATATACACACATACACATACACACTTGTAGATACACAAACAAAAACAACATTTGGCAGAGGAATCTATGTCCTCAAGTCAGTCCCATTTAGTAAGTATTCTGCTATGTACATAAGAAACAGGGCACAGGTACTCTCTCTGCTGTACCCCTAACCTGCATTTCAGCTGTATTTTCCGGAATCTTAAAATTAGGTAGAAAATCTGTGCTTTGTCCTGCCACCTGCTTTCACTTCCCTCTAGTCTGTTCTCTCATGTAGTCATTCTGGGTTCTTTATGTACATTTTATCATGATTCCCTCTGAAAACAATTCTACTGTATAGATATTATTAGTATTCAATTACTTAAATGAGTAAATGAAGTTTTAAGTTAGTCACAAAGAAAATAAATAAGAAAATTGGAATTCAAAAGACTGTTCAAAAACTCCTTTCTCTTATAAAAGAGTAGGTGAGGATGGTATAGTAAATCTTCATAAAATAAAACAATACAAAACAAAACAAAAAACTTAAATTTCACCTGTGTTCATCCAAGTCTGTCTCTGGTGTTCCTTTGAGCCAACTTTACACAGGCTAAACTGGGTCATTCCTAAGCAAAATCATTAGGTAAAGATTGTTTTTTGCTTTCTTAAAAGTCTTCAGCTTCACTTATTTGTTTTCCCTATCCATACAAGACACCTGCTGTACTTCTTAGCAGCATGCATTATGACTTAATTCTTACCTGTCTCTTTTTCTTGTCCAATTATATATTCAATTCAAGAGCTAAAAATCAATACCAGACAATACAAAGGACTGATACAAGCTTATAGTCTTAACTTTGCAAGAAATGTTTACATTTGAAAGTTTTAAAACCATAAGACAACACTGAATTTATAGGGGAATCAATCATTAAGCTTTGGATGGAAAAGATATTTCAGGATTGGTAATAGCAATCCCTTCAGGCAGTCCAGAAGTGACACAATTCAATATAGCAGTCAATATTTCTGCACAACTTAAAACAAAACTGGGTTGTCCCTATGGGTACTTCAGCATTCTGATGGAAGCATGTCAGCTACACTGAAAGTATCTCAAATCCAAAATATGCAGCTGATTCAAAAATTGATGTGAAACACTACCACTAACTGGACTAGCTGGATTATTTCTATATTTTGGTGAAGCATAGTGTAAAAACACTCCCCGCCCCCCCAGTATTATTTCTTAGCTGTTTTTTTTAACTGCTTATTTTTTTTATTTTTGCAGACTGAATTTGATTCATTGTACACAAATGTGGTACAACTTTTCATTTCTATGGTTGTGCATGATGTAGATTTATACCATTCATGTAATCATACATGTACAAAGCATCATGATGTCTGTCTCATTCCACCATTTTTCATACCCAGCTCCCTCTCATTTCCCTCTATGTAATCTAAAGTTCCTCCATTCTTCTCTCACCCCCCATCTTGCCTAGCTCTGCTGTAATTTTTCCAGTTGACTAGCATTCCATTGACCACAGTAGCTAATTCTATAACTACCTCTAGCAAAATCTTATCTATACAGATTACCTGAACTTTTATTTGAAGGTAGCAATGTGAAAGTAAAAATGTTTCACTGCTCTTAATTCCTATGTATTTATATGATCTTGTTAATTCCAAAATAAAGTAAGGTACCCCAAATGATATCTGTGGCTTTGTTTTTGAGATTTTTAAAAAATTTCTTTGTATTTGTTCTAATTAGTTGTATATGACAGTAGAATGCATTTATACATTTTGATATAACATACATAAATGGAGTGTAATTACTCATTTTTCTGATTGTACATATGTGTAGGATTACATTGGTCATGCAGTCATATATGTACGAGGTAATGTCTGTTTCACTCTACTATTCTTCCTACCCCCATACCCCTTCCTCTCCCTTCATTTCCCTCTACTAATATAAAGTAACTCTATTCTTCCCTATTGCCCCCCCTACCTTATTGCAAATTAGCATCCACAAATCAGAGAAAACATTTGGCCTTTGGCTTTTGGGGTTTGGCTTATTTCTTAAATGTTGAACTGCAGTATAAAACAGAGCAGCCTTCACACTATGCCAAACCTCCTAGTTGAGTTTTTGTGATGACACATTAATGAGGCTGTTATCCATGCTAACTTGCAGTTTTCTGAAATTGTATACAGAATATTTCATACCCCAATCATTCACAGCAATGCTGCAACAGGAAGATTATAGGAATATTGCTGTATGCTGTCTAACCAGTAATTAAACCTCTCTTAAAAATGAATAGTGCATTTTTAATAGTTTCTCTGGAGGTTTCATGAACAACATATGTTCTTTTAAGCAAGAGCTCATCTTTCATCAACACCTCAATTCACACCAAGACTCAGCGGCTTTTTTCAGTTGGACGCCTGCACATTATATCATCCATCATCCTGGCACAGCAGCAGTAGTGGAACAGAGGCATTAACCTGTCACAGTGATTCACTGGTTTTCAAAGGAGATTCAGTTTGGTTACCAGATCAGAGCTATAAAGTGTATGGGGTATGTGTTTCTGCATGTACACAGATATGTACCAAACTGGGCTTTAAAAATTCATGTTGACAAAAAAAATCTCAGAGTAAGTGATAAAATTCAGCAGAACTAATATTAAAGCAACTTAAAACAGAGAGACATTTAGGTAACTTAAAGTTTTAGCATCTAAATTTATTCTTCATATCATATTCTTTTCTCCTTTTGCTTAGCACATTTCTATGCACCTGGAATCCCTGTGCTAATTTCAAGATTTATATTTAAACTAGGAAAACAATCTCACAGACAAATAATAATACTTCAACAGAAAAAGATAGCCTAAGGTGTGCATGTGACTCAGGAAGCCATCCTTGGTTTAGTTATAGCAATAGCTAGTTATTTCAGCCCAGGTTGTGGTGTATAGTTCTATAACAGAGTATGTAAGGATGTGAATATGGGTGTCACGGAAGCCAGTTTTGATGTACTTTTCACTAGCACAATTTTATAGAGAGTTCTGAGAATTATTATTTTCTGGGACCTAGAAATTGATCTATAAAACAATGAGATTGATTAGAATCCAGGCCCTTCATTTGTGTCTTGATCGATTTACTGAAATTTTCTGTGCCTCTGTTTTTCCGTCTTTAAATTAAGAATAATATCAGAGCCAACTTATAAATATTGGGGGGATTACATAGTTTTCTTGGGCATAGGACATACATAATGTGCCATACTCAAGATCATCAAATAGGAAGAAAAAGTAACTCAGTGTGCATTTCATGTAATAGTAATACCCATGCATGTAGTCATTACACACATGTATTTTGGCTGTGGGAGGTGTTTTGGATTGAATTTTGTCTGGTGAAAGAATATGTTGAAGCCCTAACCTGGGCTTAACGTGTGAACTTATTCAGAAATGGAATCTTTTCAGATGTCATTAGCTAATATAAAGTCATACAGGAGCAGGGTGGCCCTTAATTAAATATGACTAGTGTTCTTACACAAAGAGAAGATATAGAGAGAACATGGCCCTATGTAGCTAAGGCAGAGATTGAAGTTATGCTGACAATGGCCAAGGGTTGCCTGAGGCTATCAGCAACTGAAAGAAGAAAAGAGTGATCTGTCCCTAGAGGATTCAGAGGAAGCTTAACTCTGAGGACATCTTGACTTTGGATTTCTGGTTCCAAAATCATAAGACAATAAATTTCTATTATTTATCCACTTGGTTTGTGTAAATTGTTACAATCATCCTAGAAAATGAATACAAGAGGGTTTCTGTCTATTTGATAGTGATTTAATAAATCTCATAGCAATTTAGCAGTCATATTAATCCTTAATTAAATCTTAGCTATATTATCCTTTTAATGTTGATGATGGAGTCAACTTGTTAGCCATTCATTCACCTATGTGTTTTCCGCAACTTCCTGAAACATTCTATATTTTTCAGATATCATATAACCAGAAAAGACATAAAAATGTATGATAGAGTATTGAAATTCCCAACATTAGTGTTTTATTATACATTGTATATATGTATTACTTTACTAAATATAACCCCTGAAGATGTACAATATTATGTCTCAATAAAAAATGTTTTAGCAAGAATTTAGATAGTGCTCTTTTAATTAGAATTAAAATTATAAATATATATGTCACTTATTTGTGAGACTGTATTCTTTCTCATTCCTAGTGATACATAATTTCATGTTTTGTTTTAGTTCTAATCTTATTTTTTATAGAATTTTTTTTCATGTTTTGCTATTTTGTCGAAGCTCTCAAAAGTCTTGGGCTCAATTTTTTATGTATTACTTTGTTTTTAATAGTTTTGATAATTTTTTGTTCAGGCAAACTTTACTTATAGTAAAATAAATCTTAAATTGAAATTACTAACTTTATTTAAATATTTGCAACTAATTCTTTTAAGAAATTAGAATTTTATGAATTTTTTAAGAATCAATATGCACATGTACATAAGTGCTACAGACTGTTGTTTTTTAAAATAGTTTCTATATTTTATTGTCATTAATTCCTGATGTCCATTGAAAATAGACTAAGTAATATTTCCAACAGGATTTATCTGCATTATTTTAAAAAATTGTTAATTTATAATAAAATTTTCTAAAAAAATATGGTAGTGTGAATTTTCTAAACATTATTAGGTTATGCATTTTAATAATACAGAAAATCTTATTTAATTTCAAAATATGTTGACTCTTTACATTTTTAATTAAAATTATGAAAAGAAGTTCAGAACAAAAGAGAAAATAACTTATTTTTTAAAAATAAAACAGAAAGTAGGGTCATATACCTTAAATGTGATGGCATTGATTAATAGAAGTCTTCATTCATTTTCATTAATGCCAGAGAAAATAACAACTTGTTCATACTCCTGTGGTTTGACATTTGTTCTCAAGATTGTCCAGTCTTGAAGACTAAATATAATTTGCATAAAATGTTCTGCTTCCACTCAAATGGGTTAAAGAATGGCAATGCTCATAGTTTTGTTATGACATAATTACAACCATACCTATGAGTGAATAATCTGAGAGATTATAATACATATAAATAATTTCCCCCCTCATTTTTGACATTAGTTTTGTCATTGATTAAAAATTTATTGACAAATAATAAAAATAGAAAAAGCAACGTGATTAGATTATAAAATTTGAGAAATTTTGCACACCTGTGAAACTATCATCATCATAATGAACATATATAGCAATGACGGATGCATCACCTCCAAACTTCCCTTGTTCCCTCCCATGTTCCTGCCCTTACAGACCTCCCTGAGCTTCCTCACTCCAAAAATTTCCTGATATGCTTCCCATCAACTTCAAATACTTTATATTTTAAGTATTATTAGAGTTATGCAGTGTATACTCCATGTTCTCCTTATTTTGGTTAGCATCTTTCTCCTAGCATATCTATTTGAAGATTTATCCAAGTTATTACATTTCATTGATTTATTCCTCTTTGTTTCACTGAATATATATAACACAATTTATCACTTCATTTACTATTCATTTGACTTGATCACTACTTGCAGTTACAAATAAAGCTATAGTAAAAATTAACATGCAAAATTCTCTCCTCTTGAGTAAGTACTTAGGATGGGCGGAGCTACGGTTTGAATATTTGTGCCTGTAAAACTTGGTGCAGCCACTCTGGAAAGCAGTATGGAGAATCCTCAGAAAACTTGGAATGGACCCACCTTTTGACCCGGTTATCCCACTCCTCAGTTTATACCCAAAGGACTTAAAATTAGCACACAGGCACATCAATGTTTATAGCAGCTCAATTCATAATAGTTAGATTTTGGAACCAACCTACATGCTCTTCAACAGATAAAGAAACTGTGATATATATATACACAATGAAACATTGTTCAGCCATATAAGAAGAATAATATTATGTCATTTTCAGATAAATGGATGGAATTAGAGAATATCATGCTAAGTGAAATAAGTCAATCCCAAAAAACCAAAGGCTGTATGTTTACCCTGATAAGTGGATGATAATATATAATGGGGGTAGAGGGGTGGGGTGTGAGAGAAGAATGGAGGAATTTTACGTAGAGGGAAATGAGAGGAAGGTGGGGTATGAAAAATGATGGAATGAGACAGACATCATTACCCTATGTACATGTATGATTACACAAATGATATGAATCTACATCATGCACAACCATAGAAATGAAATTATGTACCCCATTTTTGTACAATGAATCAAAATGCAGTAAAAAATAAAATAAATAAATATATAAATAGCTCATGCAGACAATAAATTGACATTCTAACAGTATAAGACATGGGAATTTTTAAAGATGCGATTAGATTATGAAGGTCTTGATCTCATAAGTGGAATTTGTGCCATTTTAAATGTCCAAGTAAGCCCTTCTTCCTCTCTAATCTCTGCCTTCTGACGTGTGATGACAGCAGGAAAACCCTCACCAGATGTAAAATCCTGATCTTAGACTTTTCAACCTCCAGAATAGTGAAAAAATACACTTATTTTCATTATAAATTACCTAATCTCAATCTTTCTGTTATAGCAGCACAAAATGGAGGTAGTTTTGCAAATGCTTGTAGCATAAAATTCCCACTCACAGAACAGGAGAGTAAGAGTTGTTCTACATCCTTACCAAAATCAGATAGAGTCTATCTCTAATAACATCCTAATTCATGACTGCATTATCTTAAGAGAACATATCTGTATTACTTAAAATCCCTTTATATAGGATGATGCTTATTTTATAGTACAGAATATAATCTCTCGGTAAATAATCCATGTACATGTGATGAGGATGTGGTGTTAGTTGCAATGTTTTATACATGCCACTTAGGTCAAGTTGGTTAATAGAAGAATCAAGAATTATATGTAGTCACTGATTTTCTCTTTACTGTTTCTACCATTTAATTTCAGGAGTTGTTGAAATCTTCAGCTATGATTGCCATATTGTATGTTTTTTCTTATAGTTTTATCAGTTTTGCTTAAATATTTTGAAGCTCATTTATTCAGTACATGAATATTCAGAATCATTTTATCTTCTTGACAAATTTATATCCTTCCACTATAATATGACCTTCTCCATTCCTGAAGGTATATTTTGCTCGGTAGTTTTCTTTGTATAATGATACGGACATTCCAAAGCTCTAGCATCCAAGATGTTGCTATTAGTGTTAGCATGGTTTCCTTCTTTTTATTTCCTTTTGCTTTTCACAGATTAATGTCTTTACATTTGAAATAAGATTTTTGTAGACAGCATATAATTATGGCTTGAGTTCCTGATAAGTACAAAACAAATCAAAAGCATGTGCTAATTAGTACTCAACTGAATACTTGAGAGGTACTTTGAAAATCTCCAGGTCCTCTGTAAAGTTTGATTATTTCCAGAATTCTCCCTTCTAAACTTTCCAGATATACCCCTGCCATTTGGCTCCACTCTTAGCATTTCATAATTCTTTAATATTTATCTCTTGAGTTATCTTCTAGGTTTGTAGTTGTGAATGAAAGAGAAACAGGGAAAAGCAGGCCTGCACCATATTTTCTACCTGGAATTCAGAATTCAATTTTTAAATTCAATCCAGGTTAGGCAAGTCACAGAAGCAGGTCTCTTACTGGTCTTACATAATTTGAGGAATGACTTTCCAAACCTTCTTACAGTAATGGAGCAGACACAAGAGTATATTTCAAGAGCAGACGCATAAGAGAAAATGAAAAGATGAATGATGGAAACAATAATTTACACAAACAGAAAGGTATATACTAGCAATGTACATAGAAGAAGTGATTTACCTAATAATGGTCCTTATATCAGAATATCAAATCTTCTAATCTCATTCATGAAGGATACATTCTAATTAGATTCTAAGATCCAATACAATTTTTTTAACTGCTGCAATGCAGAATTACACACAGATTTTAAAACAGGAAAATTTATTTGTTGCATGAGAAGTTTGACAAAATTAGTGAATTGAAAAAGTAAACAACCCTGGGTGCAGTGGCGCATGCCTGTGATTCCAGAGGCTCCAGAGGTTGAGGCAGGAGGATCACAAGTTCAAAGCCAGCCTCAGCACAAGCAAGGCACTAAGCAACACAGTGAGAACCTGTCTCTAAATAAAATACAAAATAGGGCTGGGAATGTGACTCAGTGGTCAAGTGACCCTGAGTTCAATCCCTAGTATACCCCTCCCCACAAAACAGTAAACAAAATGTATTTCTTTATTTCCAATTATCCATATTCAGTTAGTTTACTAAGAAACTGGGATAGAATTTTATCATTACCAAAACACAGCCCATTTTTGTAAACAGAGAACATCAATATCTTAAGACTAATGTAAACATATTTTCATCCTTGATCCCTGGACCCCTTCTCCTGGAAAGGGAACTTCCATCTCTAAGAAATTCTTACCAAATCACCATAAATGCAGACCATGAGAAAGACTTTCTACTTGAAAAGTCAAGAAAAGTCACAACACATTTCATACTCTCAGGCATTTATTATTTATTCCTATGAAACTACAAATGGAACTTTTGTAAGAACTATACTTTAGATTTTAAAACTAATCAAATGTTCCAGTATATTTTGACTCATTTAAAGATATTTCTTGGTTATTTGAAGATGTGCATTAATTAGTAAAACAAAATGAACAATAAAATGAAGCTGATGATCCATGATCTTAATCCAATGGAAAGTTTGTGGCATTAATGCCTACATTGCCAAATTTCTTTAAGTAGAAAGTAATAACAGTAAAATATAAAAAGTGCAATATTTAGTGGTTAAAGGCCAGATGCAAATAACAATGAAGAAAAATCAGAATATAGTTCTTGTCATGTCCGAGCCTACTTGTGAAGTAGTTGAGCTTGAACTACATAACTGATGTAGGAATCGGTCATGGGAATTGGTTCACATACACCCTGAAGCACTTCATATTTAAGCACAGCATGTTGTGTGGTAAGATGCCTATTCAGTGCTGGCATCTGAGAGAGGATGCATGAATAGGTCTGCTAATTCATGAGCCACCCTTACTGCTCTCGATGTGAAAGTGAGCATTTGGCTGGGTGAACAAGGTTTCTTTATGAAACACTAATTTCCTAAATTAAAGTGAGCAACAGGGGGATATATCAAGCAGGTTCTTATGTGTCCACAGTCTAATTTCAAGTTACAGTTTTCCTTTCATTTCAAGTGAAATAACATAGCAGTTTACATGGAGCAATGAGAGGAGTCTCAGTGTAAATGGCTATTATTTAAAGTAGCATATGCCGAAAAGTTCACTTGACCAGTATAAAACATCAAGAGTTTTGTTGCAATTCTTAACGTAGCCTTGTATTTGCTGATTTTTAATAACCCATTAAGTCTATCTCTGTCATATGATGCACTGTGCATGTGTGCTACCTTTTCATATGGAAAAAGAAAACAAAGGGTAAAAGATTATCCTTAAGGGGTATGTGCCTGCATATTTGTATCTTCCAATTTATATAATACTATAGTGTTATGTTGTAAAAAGAGACAATTAAAAGTACATTATGCATAATTATGTTGTTTATATGTGTGGAAGATAAAGGCTAAGATCTGAATCCTGTCTATAGGTATGTCCTGGTATGTCTACAATTTCCTTTACTTGTCGGTGGCTCAGACCTGTGACTTGCCCTTAACCATAGAATATAGCAAAGTTGATAGACATCACTACCACCAATTATAACTTTATATATATAATCCAACTGGTTGCAAATACATTCTCTCCTTTTCTGACCTGAAACTTGTTAGGTGTCTTAAAGTAAATGGTTGTATTTAGATGACCATATGGCAAAAGATGGAAAGCAGTCTCTGGGGCCTGCAGATGACCTCTGGAACAAAACTGAAACCCTCACTTGTGTAGTCAGAACAGAATTAATCCTGTCAACAAATAAGGGAGTCTGGGAGCAATTGAGCCACTGATGACCCAGGAGCCACAGACAACTGAATTGCAAACTTTTCCATTCTTTTCCTATTTCATCTGTTCTTCATGAATATGTCAATCACAATTATATCAAAGGTTTTGTGGGATAAATCTCATGTGTTTGCTTACAGTTTTATTCTTTTTTGCATTGATTGTTTTCTTGGGTCATATGTCATATGATCCTCTATCTTGGAAAGTGTACTAATCTTTTTAAAAATGTAAAACAGTATTCATAATACAAAATATTGCAGAGAACCTGGATGATATTACTCTTCACAGATATCATTCAGCATTTCTTTCTAATAGGTGGAGAGAGAATATTAAAAACTTTGATGATTTATCTGTTATTGTTGGAAAGATTTTTGCTTGGTCCTTTGTGAGGACGCTTATTTTATAATTTTGAAATAGTAGTAAAAGCATCCTTAGATTGATTTAAGTCAATCAATGCCCATCTCCTGAAACCTGGAAATAATTTTCTAATATAATATATTGCTTTGGATAGGAATAAGTTTCATGTCAATTTACTCAAATATCTCAATAATGAGGACAATGCTGATGATATTTAAATACTGTTTTAATTATATAAGGAATTATTTTCTTATTAATTAACAATGAGAAATTAAAAGGAATGAGTGCTTATTTTATAAGATCTATTTTGGCATCTAATAATCTGTATGCATTTTTTAACTTAATATAAAATACTATTAATAAATATTTTAATATTAAAATGTTCTTATCTTTATGAGAATCATTCTATTTGGCCATGATATATTAGTGATTTGTTAGAGCTTTAAGGCATACTTTATTAGCTTGTTCATCTCATTTCATATTATTTTTCACACTATTTTTGAATGTTTTACTAGATTTCTTAAGTGTATTTTGCTATATTGGTTAGATGCTCATTTTCTTCTTGTTCTATTTCTTGCAAATTGAATATTTAATGTAATTTTAATTCTGCCTGTAAGTTTGTATTTGAAACAAAATCTATCTTTTGAAATTTAGAATGAATGAATAATATAAAATAGCAAGTTACTTTTATCCTTTACTGTATATATTTTATCGGAAACACTAATTTTAAATGTGAATTGCCATAATTTTTTTCTAAAATTATGGACCTTATATAAATTATGTAATGAACATATGCATTAATTATTGAACTACAAAGACTAGCTTAAATATCAACCCTGTTTTAGTAATTTCAATATTCACAACCATTTATTTTGTACTTCAAGTTCTTGAATTTTTTCTGTGACTTATTTCTCAAAATGCTAAAATGCATATTTGATACATTAATTTATCAGAAATGGAATACTTTCTATCCCTTTCTATCCATTTCTTTCACAAGTGTGAATTAGCCTTGTCTGGACATATATTTTTACAATATTTTTTGTAATTTGTATGTGTGTGTATGTGTGTGTGTCAGAACATATACTTTAAAGATATAATATTTAGTTTGCAATAGTAGCAGTGATACAAACTGGCAATAAATTTTAAATGTTAAAATGTAGATAAAGAAATCATTAGGAATTATGCTGTGGTTAAGACTAGTAATATTTCCCAAGAGTTTTAAACATGGCCCCTGTTTGGTGTTTAGAGGGGAAAAAAGTAATAATGATAGATTATTTGTTCTGTTAACTTTGTTTATGCCAGAGAAATTGAATTCCAAGTCAAAGTTTGGATGTTTGGAGGGAGTTGGATTGTATTTTCTACTTAGATACTTAAAAAGGTTTCTTTTTCATTCTGAAAGAAGAGGGAAAATCTGTAATATTGAAAAAATTGGTTGGTAATTTTTGGACTTTTCCAATTTAAGGAAATTTTCTTCTATAATTTTTAAAATGATTGCTTCTTTTATACTTTCATGTTTTCACATATAATTATTTTTAGAAATGCCTGAGCTTTTGAAGGTCAGTTCTTCATACAATTTTATTTTTTTCGCCCATCATTTAACCTCTCTGAGCTTTGTCATAAAAGTCTACTGAACTCATTTTCTAAATCACTGCTTTCTTTCATATATTCTCTACCTAATTTAAACTTGATATTACATATTGGAAAAAATTGTCTGAATGATTATGTAATTAAAAAAAATAGCCATTAACCAAATGTGAAATTGTGACACATTGAGTCACTTCTGGTAGACCATGAAGGTGTAGTATAGAGAGAGTGAGGTTGTGTCAATAGGCTCCTGAAGAGTGTGCAAGCAGTCCTGCAGGTACTGATGGCTATTGCTTTGCCTTCTATCATATACCATTCAGTTTACCATTAGCCTCATCCACTGTTTCTCGGTGTATGTTGTTTTAATAGTGATTGTGATTTGGAGGGTGAACCTTGAGGGAAATCTCATCCAGTCAAATCCCTGTCAAGTTTTCCTCTAGCAAACGACCAGTTATTCTGTGTATAAATTCCATCTGAACAGTAGGAGACTGCTTTTGGTACATTGTATCACCCTTCAGTATACTGCTCTGGATTTAGCTGAGAGTGAGAGGAGTTAAATATATGGGCTCAAAAAGAAGTTTTTTAAATCTAATTATACCCCTTTAAAATAAACAAATACTAATAAATATTCCCATTCAGACTTTATTTTGATTAGATTTGATATTAAAAGAGAAACAAACAACTCATTCTAACATGAAGAATGACCGCATCTTTCTCACGTTTATGAAACATTAGAAAGTAGATTTATGACTTTCAAAGGAGTAAGGAAAAGGAATAGTGTTTTTCTCTGACAAGAATAATTGCTCTGAGGATTATGAAGCATAGATACAGAATTGATTGATTTTTACCAACATTTATTGTATAAACTGTATAAAGTACTGAAGATACAAAGATACTGTGACCTTCATGACTATTCTCAGCTCTGTCATTCAATATGCACAATACTGTTCATTGTCACTTAACTGATTCCTCCATGTATTCTAAAATTTTAATTAAGACCTTGCCATCTGAAAGTTATAATTATACTAAGAATATTTTGCTTAATATTCTTTATCATTTTAACAGCTTGATTTCTTTCAAGATTAAGATGATTTTTAAAAAAATTTTTTTATTTTTTTTTATTGTAAACAAATGGGATACATGTTGTTTCTCTGTTTGTACATGGAGTAAAGGCATGCCATTTGTGTAATCATAAATTTACATAGATGATTTATTTTTAATACTAACTGGTTAACACACCAGTGGCATTCCATGTATCTGTTACTTTGAACATTACTTCCTTCACTAAATGCAATGAAACCTCAGCAGATGAAATCAATATTTTACTTTTCCATATTTAAGTGGAGTGGGATAATTTCTTTGAAGAAAACTTTTCTCTATTTGAACTTCAGAGACATCAAATAATTAGAGCAAATGAATTATTTTATAAAATGTTTTCACTGTCGTTAGTTATTGAGAGACATTTGAAATAGAAAATGTGACTATGTCACCATGGAATTAAGAAATAAGACTGAGTCATTTATCTACAGCACAAAGTAAATCAGATTCTCTATAGTAATGATTGCCTGACTAATGTGGGATTATGCATGTTGCCGTCAGGTAGACTGAAATATGTTTTAGAATACCAGGGCAAATACATTTCACCAGTGTGCCATTTTGAGGGGAGGGACATATGAATGAGTGTTAAAAGAATGCAATTAATTCTAGCTAAAATCTACTTTAGCATTTTAGCTAGAAAAGAACATTAATAGAGTATCATATGGAAAGCAATTTATGGTGATAAAATTTGCATTAAAGTACATTGTAATGTCTAAAAGTAGAAGACAGAAATTGTCAATGTTTGTGAATAAAAATCAACACATCCCTAATGTCTGACATACAATCTTGAAAACTTGAAAATTTATAAAGTTGTATCATGAAACGTCACAGGTAGGTATGAAATATTTTACTGTATTTACTTCAACTGTCATTTCCAGTAACAGTGGAGGAACTTCTGAGCCAGTTGCCAAAGGTTCAATGATAAATAGATCAATAAGGCATTCATTCAAAAAATCCAGTAGACATTTTTACTGCTGTCCTACTTAAAGAGCTTAATGAGATATTCCAACATTTCCTCTTCAAAATATTTCCCCACATTACTTTCCGTCTTTTCAAAAGGCTTTGAAATTTATAACATGTTAAAATTCTCATACCACTCCCAGGACATCACCCCAACAGCATCTTGGACTTTGTGGTGTCTAACAGTGCAAATGTAGTAGCAAGAGGATTGTTCTAGGATAAATGGCAAGATCAAACTTTGCCCAAGATTTCTAAAGCTTATTCCATTATCCATTTTACATTATCTTCTCAATTTAGTCACCAAAATGATTATGAATCCTTATGGATTGTGACTATTATGGAAGAAACAAAAGAAATATATCTCAAAGTTTCAATTCTTCCTTCCTTCCTTCATTTGTGGAAAAAATACATTTATGGAATTATACACCATAGGCAATTTAGTAGTAAATAAAAAATAAACACAAAAATGAACTGAGCCCATGTAGATCACCTTATTTTAGAGGGGACAGAAAATAACTGATGATGAACAAATAATTTAAAACATTAAGTGTTGAGGAGGAGAGGAATAAGTCAGGGAAGGAATATGTGTGAACCTGAAGGATTAGAATGTAAAAGGAAAGTTTCTTTACAAGAGTGTTGCCTGAATGTAAAGCTGCATACAAAATCATTCTCATAGCCCAGCAAGTTCGATGAATGTGAGGAGGTCAGCTTGTCTGCAAGTAGTGAGGCAGAAGAAGGAAAGCAAGAGAGGTCAGAGTGGCATGTGAGGGAGGGAGTGGTTACATGGGCCTCATAGATCACAGTTAAGACTTTGACTTTCACTCCAAGTAAAAGAGAAAATCATTAGTAGGAGTGACGGTCTGACATGTATTCAATACTGATCTTGCTCTCAGTACTTATTTCGTTGAGGGTTTCTTATATCTTTATGATGAAACCGACAATTTTTTAAAGTTAAATTTTTAGATGTATATGAGACTTCCAAATTTTGAGTGTCCATTGCCTATTTCAAATTTATATAACCTATCCACAGTTTCTAGAATTTACAATCTGAGCGAGGTATGGTGCTGTATGCCTGAAATTGGAGACTGGAGAAGGAGGATGATAAGATCCAGGACAGCATTTGCAACATGGTGAGACTGTGTCTAAATATTTAAAAAAATAAAAAATACAGAAAAAAGAGTTGGGTATGTAACCAGTGGTAGAAAATACCTTGGCTCAATACCTATTCAAAAAATAATGTATATGTATATACATTTTTATCATATAAATATAAATATATATTTCTGGATGTAGCATATAATTTCTGTATAGCATAGAAGATAAGGTTTTAAAACATGGATCCTTCAAAGGTACTTAGAGGAATTTTAAAATGCTAGACAGAAAAAGTTAAATAATAAATTAAAAAGACTATCAATTACATAAGATTTTAAATATGAGACATAAAAAAAACCAAACCAATGCCCTTAAGTAAATCTTCAAAAATTTATATAAGCTATTCGTAATTAATATTAACTTTTAATTTCATTTTTACATCTGTAGTTAGTACTTTTTGTATTCTAAGAAATGGTGAATATTTATCCTATGCCTTTTAAAATTTATTCTAATTAGTTATATATGATAGTAGAATGCATTTTGACACATCATACATGAATGGGTTATAACTTCTCATTCTTTTGATCATACATGATGTAGAATCACACTGGTCATGTAATCATATATGTAATAGAGTAATAATGTAAGATTCATTCTGCTATCATTGATAACCTCATATCCACTCCCCTCTCCTCACACCCCTCTGCCTAATGCAAAGTACCTCTGTTCTTCTGTAGTCCCTCTCTGTTTTTTGAATTAGCATCCACATATCAGAGAAAACATTTGACCTTTGGTTCTTTGGAATTGGCTTATTTCACTCAGCATGATATTCTCCAGCTCCATCCATTTGCTGCCAAATGCCATAATTTTATTCTTCTTTAAGGCTGAGTCATATCTCATTGTGTATAAACACCACATTTCCTTTATCCATTCATCTGCTGAAGGGCATCTCGGTTGGTTCCCTAGTTTGGCTAATATGAATTGAGCTGCTATAAACATTGATGTGGCTGCATCACTGTAGTATGCTGATTTTAAGTCCTTTGTATATAAACTCAGGAGTGGGATAGCTGGGTCAAATGGTGGTCCCATTCCAAGTTTTCTGAGGAATCTCCATACTGCTTTCCAGAATGGTTGCACCAATTTGCAGTTCCATCAGCAATGTATGAGTGTACCTTTTTTCCCCACATCCTCACCAATATTTATGGTTGCTTGTGTTCTTATAATTGCCATTCTGACTGGAGTGAGATGAAATCTTAGTTTTGATTTGCATTTCTCTCATTGCAAGAGGTGTTGAACATTTTTTCATGTATTTGTTGATCAATTATATTTCTTCTGTGAAGTGTCTGTTCAGTTCCTTAGCCCATTTAATGATTGGGTTATTTGGGGTGTTTTTGGTGTTGAGTTTTTTGAGTTTGTTATATATCCTGGAGATTAATGCTCTATCTGAGGTGCATATTGTACAGATTTTCTCCCATTTTATAGATAACTAGGTCAAAGGTGTTTCTATTCCAAGTTTTCTGAGAAATCTCCATACTGTTTTCCAGAGTGGCTGCACCAATTTGCATCTCCACCAGCAATGTATAAGTGTTCCTTTTACCCCACACGCACACTAACACCTATTATTGCTTGTATTCTTGATATTAGCCATTCTAATTGGGATAAGATAAAATCTTAGAGTGGTTTCAATTTGCATTTCTCTAATTACTAGAGATGTTAAGCATTTTTTCATATATATGTTAATCACCTGTATATCTTGTTTTATAAAGTGTCTGCCCAGTTCCTTAGCCCATTTATTGATCGGGCTCTTCGTATTTTGGATGTAAAGTTTCTTAAGTTCTCTATAAATTTTGGATATTAGTGCTCTATCTGAAGTGCATGTGGGAAAGATTTTCTCCCACTCTAGGCTCTTTTATCACATTATTATTTCTTTTGCTGAGAAAAAGCTTTTTAATTTGAATCCATCCCATTTATTGATTCTTGCTTTTATTTCTTGCGCTTTGGGAATCTTGTTAAGAAAGTCTGGTCCTAAGCCAACATGATGAAGATTTGGACCTATTTTTTCTTCTATTTCTTGCAGGGTCTCTGGTCTAGTTCCTGGGTCCTTGATCCATTTCAAGTTGAGGTTTGTTCCTGCCCTTTATTACCACATATCTCTGCCTTTCATTTCCTCTTTTCTACTTGTAACCTTTCCAGAGTCTGCAGTTAATAAGCTCATTCATGAGTAAAGTTCCCTCTTCTTCACTCTTGGTCACTGAACAAAGCCATTCTCCTCAAAACTCCTTTCTCACATATTGGTTTTTCTATGGGATGAGCTTTGGGATCTGAGTTTGATGAGTGAGTTTGATCTGTAATTTCTTTTTCTCATGTTGTTTTAATTAGAGTTCATTATCAAGATTTTATAAATCTCATGAATCTTGGTTGGACATATTTACTCTTCTCTTCTATTATCAGAAATAGTTTGTGCATGCTTAAGAAACAAATATTTAGAAATATTTGGTGAAACTATTTTGATGAAGTGATTTCTTTAAAGAAAATATTCTAGTTGTAGATTTAATACACATAAAAATTTCTGATATTCTATTTTTTACATCAACTTTCAGAAAATGTGGTCTTCTGGGACTTCGTGTATTTAATTTAAAGTCTCACGTAAGTTGATATAAAGTCCTTCATGATATCTTTTTTATAATTTCTTTAAAGTCTTTTTTAGTTTTATGCAATTGTATTATACTCATATTGGCAAAATGTGCCTCTCTTTGATTAGTCCTAATCAGTATTCCTTAATCTTTTTCATTTTTTTTTTTCAGATAGCTATATATCCAAAACAACTCTAATTCTAAAAAAAAAAAAAATGTGAGGATGTCAACTGCTTCCTAAATGAATTCACTTATTCCTGTCATTTTCACAAAGTGTCACCCATTAGAGTTGCTACTATGCACCACATATGATGATTCAAGCCTGCAATCCCAGCTACTTAGGAGACTGAAGCAGGAAGATCACAATTTCAAGGTCAGCCTGGGCAACTTAATAAGATCCTGTCTCAAAATAGCAAGGCTACAGATGTACCTCAATGGTAGAGAACCCCTAGGTTCAATCCCCAGTATTTATTAGTACAAATAAATAAACAAATAAATAAGGTTACTATGTGAAGCTGCCGCTGGAATTATTAAAACAGTTGATAACCATCACAGAATGCTTAACTACAGTGTAAAGTGGATGTACATTATTCTAAACACTTATATATTATAACATTCACATTTAGGCTTATAAAATCAATTTCATTACAAATATTAATAATATATTCCAGTTTATAGACCTTCACATACCATAACATTTTACAGAAAAAGTTTCACTGCTAATAAAAGGAAAAAAGTGGTACATTTTTAAAAATGAAATAATTGGAAAGGTCACATCCATATATGATGGAAAAGCATTAATTTATAAAATCTTGAAGTGAATTTTGCTGTGATTTTCTAATAGGTAATAGAAAATCTTCCTGCTCTATATAGTTCTTATTATATGACCAGATAAATAGAAAACAGAAATTTATTAATACCAATATTTTTGATGGTACTAAATTCAAGATGCTAACCTTAAATATTTTTAAAGGAACTTTGGTGAACAAGGACTTTTGTAAGGAGAGACTTTATTCAAAGACTTTTTCTAGGGGGGTATAGAACCAGGGAGAACCTGTGACAATTCCTGCCAACCCATAAAGAGTTAAGACAAAAGGGTTTTTCTTTGATAAAGACCAGTTAACACAACAAGAATGGAAAGGGTGTGTGAGGAATGAAAGCAGGAGTGATTTGGTAGAGGATTAGGGATCATGTTACCCAGAGGTCAGCCTGTTCTCAGGAAAGACTGCGTACTGGATTAAATTCAGCAACTTGAGGGAAGCAGCAAAATTGGGTTGACAAGCATTTTGTTCCTTCTGATCAACAGAGACAAGCAATTCAGCTAATGACTTATGATGCCAAAAAAAAAGGTGGGGGGGATTTGGAGGGTCTTTGTTCTGTCACAAACAAGAAGAGCCAACTGTGACACTGACATAAATCCTGTGAAGGGTGGGTCTTTGCAGAAAGACATTCCCTAGAACACAAGATGTAGCTGGGTTTCTTAACCTTTCCTCTCTTTTAGGATCACAATGTTTGGGCAAAGTTCAGCAATGCCACACCGATACATTGTTGAAATGCTCTTGAAATGAGCATTACTTTTATGATATTATAGAAGTTGAAGACATAATTTTTTTTAATTTTAATAAAATGTTTTCAATGAAACATAAGGACACTATAATCCAAGCACATTTTAAATAGTTTTTGCATAATCTACACTAGTTACTACTTAATACATCTACCATAATCCATCTCTGAAATATCAGCTTAATCCAAGTAAGCATTTAACAAGTTCTAGTCCAATTAAATTAAGGTCAAGTTCTCTGAATAACATTTGAACTGGTGAAGTTCTCTGTTTATGATTGGCAAGGAATTTATATATTTTATTTCCCATATGGAAAGAGAAAAATTTCCATTTTATTAAGATATGTTCTGGGAAATATATTGGGGAAATGTTCTTTTTATTGTAAAGAGTAATCACTTAAGTTTTCTAAGTACAAGATTATTATAGAAAGATTATTATAGAAATAGAAAAGGCAATCATGAAATTCATTTGGAAAAACAAGAGAACCAGAATAGCCAAAGCAATCCTTGGGAAGAAAAGTGAAGTAGGAGGCATCATGCTACCAGACCTTAAACTGTACTACTGAGCCATAGTAACTAAAACAGCATGGTATTGACACAAAAACAGGCATGTAGACCAATGGTACAGAATAGAAGACAGAAGCAAACTCACATAAATACAGTTATCCCATTCTAGACAAAGGTGCCAAAAACATTCACTGGAGAAAAGATACACTCCTCAACAAATGGTACTGGGAAAACTGGAAATCCACATGCAACAGAATGAAATTAAACCCCTATCTCTCACCCTGCATAAAACTCAGCCAAAAGTGGGTCAAAGGCACAGACACTAGAATAGAGACCCTGCACATAATAGAAGAAAAAGTAGAATCTTTACCATGTCAGCTTAGGAACTGACTACCTTGAAAAATTTCCTAAAGTGCAAGAAGTAATATCAAGAATCAATAAATGGGATGGATTCAAACTAAAAAGCCTCTTCTCAGCAAAGGAAACAATAGCATAAAGAGAGAATCTATAGAATGGGAGAAAATTTGTACCACATGCATCTCAGATAGAGCTTTAATCTGCAGGATATATAAAGAACTCAAAAAACTCAACACCAAAAAATCCCCAAATAAACTAATCAATAAATGGGCTAAGGGACTAAACAGACACTTCATAGAAGAAGAAATAAAACAATCAACAAATATATGAAAAAATGTTCAACATCTCTTGCAATGAGAGAAATGCAAATCAAAACTAAGATTTCAACTCACTCCAGTCAGAATGGCAATTATAAGAATACAAGCAATCATAAATGTTGGTGAGGATGTGGGGAAAAGTTATACTCATACATTGCTGATGGAACTGCAAAATGGTGCAACCATTCTGGAAAGTAGTATGGAGATTCTTCAGAAAGCTTGGAATGGAACCACCATTTGACCCAGCTATCCCACTCCTGAGTTTATATCCAAAGGACTTAAAATCAGCATACTACAGTGATGCAGCCACATCAATGTTTATAGCAGCTCAATTCACAATAACCAAACTAGGGAACCAACTTAGGTGCCCTTCAACAGATGAATGGATAAAGAAAATGTAGTGTTTATACACAATGGGATATGACTCAGCCTTAAAGAAGAATTAAATTATGGCATTTGCCAGCAAATGGATGGAGCTGAAGAATATCATGCTGAGTGAAATAAGCCAATCCCAAAGAACCAAAGATCAAATGTTTTCTCTGATATGTGGATGCTAATTCACAATAGAGGGGGGCTAGGGAAGAACAGAGGTACTTTGCATTAGGCAGAGGGGTGTGATAAGCGGGGAGAGGGTATGGAATGATAGTGGAATGCATTGCACATTATTACCCTATGTACATATATGATTACATGACCCATGGTGATTCTATGTCATGTACAACCAGAGGAATAAGAAGTTATACCCAAAAACAGAAAAAAAGAATTTGAGAAAAAGAAAATGCAATCTCAATCTTTAGAATACTGAAGTTGGTACTTTTTAGGCTAAAAAACTCCACATACAAATGTTGATTTTATTTATAGAATAGAGAAAAATGTCTTAGAGTCAGGGGAGGGTTCAAATAGCAAGGGGAACAAAGGATTGTTTTAAAGTGGTTAAAATGTTGCATATCTATATTATGTCTATAAACATTATGTCTATATAACTTCCCAAATCCTTAGAACAATCTTGGTGTTAACTCTGTAGCATGTCCACTTTTTCCAGAGCAAGGACATTGACAATTAATGGTTTTTTATAGCCTATAATTGAACAAGTATACAAACTCATTAGAGATGTTTCTGAGACACCCTATTCCTGAAATAACCAAATAAATCTTCAACAGCAAAGAAGTGATAGAGATGTAAATTGAAATGAGTTTTTTTTTTTTTTTTTTTTAATTTAGAATCAACAAAATAAGAAAGCGGTAATGTTTGCTCTGTTTTTTTATGTTCTGGACTAGTGTATACTGATGCCATCAACTAAGATATAAACATCAAAGGAGCAGAGGTGGCAGGTCTTCTGCAGCAGATGGAACAAAACAAGGCTTCTACTTTATGAACATTGCTATTATCTACTAGTTTCTCTTTGTTCTTAGTTCTTTGCTCCAGGAATGTAACAGAACCAGTATCAGGGATCTAGATGACACAATAGTTTGGCAAAGAAACAATTAAAACCGCCAGAAACTGGATGTCCGAAGGAAATTCTCCTGCATTTTTTGACTTTTCTATTTTGGTAACAGTTATTCTACAGCTACATTTATTATGTCCTTTTAGTAGCTATCTTTTTTGGATCTCTTTTCCTTTTCCCTTTGCATTCATTGTTAGTATGTCACTTGAATTTTGTTTTCTACTTTATTTATCATACATAAGTAGACAAAAATACTGTTAGTTCGTGATCTTAAATTATTTCCCTACTTTCTAGCTTCAGCTCTTATTCTACTTTGTTTAAATATTATAATCTTGATTTCATGACTTTAGTAATTTATTTATATAGCATATGACATGCTATGAAGTTAGTTTTATTATTAGTTTTGCTTCACATTTAGCAATACTGTGAATTTTTCATCATTCTTTGCAAACCATATTAGATTTTTCATATTGTTATCCTTACTTTGCATAATGGTCATGCTTTTGTTTCTTAATTATGCTCTTATGCAAAGTGGTATGCTGTAAGCTTCCTGATTTAGTCTTCTGCAGAAACAATGTGAACTCTTTTTTTCCCAATTTCTCAATATAGTGTAATGGCTGAAAATTTTGTCAAATCTACCTTTATGGAGCCCAGATGTATAAAACGTGGCATTGCTCTTTGCTCCTTTTTTTCTTTTCTGTTTTGGTATGTTATATACTTGTTCATCCCATTTAGATTGGAATATATCCTATCAAGATTATTGATACCTATGGCAATTTCCTTATAAGTCATGAGGTTATGTAGCCAATAATTACTTTAGAAGTCTGTCCTCATATTTACCCAGTCTACTCCTTTCTCTCTCTTATTACTATAAGTTCAACAAGTGAAAAGGATGGCACATTTATTATCTTTGACAAAGTCTTTATTAGTGCAATACAGAAACATAGAATCTTACCAGAAGCTCTCAATGTGTTTTTTTGTCCCAATTTCCTGATCCCTCAGAGGATCTCAATATATTTATTTTCTCTTCTCCACAATCATTTTTGTTATTGTTGTAGGAGAATGAGCACTCTAGGTTATGATAATAGCATTTTTTCCCATTTATAGTCTGTTACGGTATAGATCTAAGGTGTCCTCCAAAAGTTCATGTGTGAGAAACAATGCAAGAATTTTCAGAGGTGAAATGATTAGACTATGAGAGATGTAACCTAACTCGTATGGATTCACTGGGTGAATCCCAGTAACTAAAGGTAGATAGGGTGTGGCTGGAGGTAGGTGACTTTGGGGTATATATTTTGTTCCTGGTGAGCAAAGAGATTTTTCTGCTTCCTGGCTATTATGTGCCAAGTTGCTTTCCTCTGCCACACCCTTTTATTAAGATGGCGTTTCTCACCTTGGGCCTAGAGCAATGGAGTTAGTCATCTATGTACTGAGATTTCTGAAACCATGAACCAAAATAAACTTTTCCTTCTCTATGTTGTTCTTATCAGGTATTTTGGCTACAGCAATGCAAAAGTTGACAAAACATTGTTTAAATCTTAAAGTAAACATAGTTTTATGTCTCAGCAACAAATTTTGTAGACAGTCTTTAAACATGCATGGTCTTTGGTTATATCTGATCTTTTTCTTTTTTCATTGGTGTATATCAATTAAACAGAACAGTGGATTAGATTGTATCATTTTCATACATATATAGAACATAATTTGGTCAATTACACTCTCCAACACCTTCCCTTCCCTTCTCCTTCTCCCTCTTCCTGTTTCTCCTTCTACCTTAATGGTCTCCCCTTTACTCCCCGCTCCCCATTTTTCCCTTGTAGCTTCTACACAGTAGAGAAAACATGGGATATCTATCTTTCTGAGTTTGGTTTATTTCACTTAGCATGATGTTCTTCAGTTCCATCTATTTTGCTGAAAATTACATAATTTTGTTCTTTTTTAGCTGAATAAAACTCTGTTGTGTATATATACACATTTTCTCTATTCCTTCATTTGTCGATGGGCACCTAGGCTAATTGCATTACTTGGCTGTTGTGAATTGAGCTGCAATAAACATGCATATGCATGTGTTTCTAAAGTATGCTGACTTTCTTTCATATAAATACCTAGGAGTGTTACAACTGGATATAGTTCCATTTTTGGTTTTTTGAGGAAACTCCATCTTGATTCTCAGACACCCACATTGCAAAAGAATTCATTTTCCCTGCGTACCTGCCAGCATTTATGGTCATTTTTATTTTTGATAATAGCCATTCTGACTGGAATGGCTAAAATTGCAAGGCACTTTTGATTTGCATTTCCCTGATGGCTAAAGATGTTGAATATTTTTAAACATAATTGTTGGTCACTTCTGCAAATTGTCTATTCAGTTTATCTGTTCATATCATGAATGAGTTTGTCTTTGTTGTTGTTGTTTTATTTTTCAGTGTTTCTCTGAGTTCTTTATTTATCTGAACCCCTTTTCAGAACAATAGCTAAAACATTTTCTCCCATCCTATAGGTTGTCTCTTCACACTATTGATTTCTTTGTTGTGCAGAAACTTTTTAATTTGATATCATTCCATTTATCTATTCTGGTTATATTCCCTCTGCTGAAGTTGCTCTACTTAGCAAGTTGTTGTGTGCACCTATGTATTGAAGTATTTCCTAGTAGGTCTTCTAGCAGTTGCAAAGTTTCAGATTCTGCATTTAGGTCTTTGATCCATTTTGGTTGACTTTTATAGTGTGAGAGATGGGGATCTTGTTCCATTCATCTACATACAGATCACCAGTTTTCCTAGCACCATTTGTTAAACAGGCTGTCTTTTCTCTATAATTGACATTCAGTTTAACTCATTTTATATAATAGAAAGAGGAAAGGCAGAATTAATAGAACAATAGTATACAATTTAAATAATAGTGTAATTATGGAGAATGGCATTTTCCAACATACTTACCTTGGGACCAGGACTTATTGCTCACTTGGACAAACATAATAGTACTAAAATGAATAGCAGGAGGCTGTTATGTGAATGAAATGCTGACAATGTGAGATCTTCCATGAGAAAAATTCTGAATATCAAATAAATTTAGTTTAAAGTGGCATCTGAAAAAAATCAAGAAATTCAACCAAGGAAAAAGACACCCCTCCTTCTATTAGGGAAGAACTTTCTTTTCTTTCTTTCATCCTGTTAAGAAGCATTTCTAAAGACATACTAATTATCAGAAATTTAGCATATCTACAATGGAGACCATAATTTTTTTTTTCCTACCAATGTGAAAGCTATGTTCTAGCAAGGAACTACTGATGTAATCTAATTAACTTGTGTCTATGTCCTTCAACTAAAGTATTATGATGCAAATGCCAATCATAGTACATCATCTCTCCCTACTCTACTGTAATTGAGAACTACTTGAAAGAGAAAAAAGTACCTCTAGTGAAGATCAGTTAACACTACTGACTTTTAAAAATAAAACAATTTTTCTACAAAATGAGAAAAAATATTGTGTTGAAACTTGTCAAAAAGCTATTTCTCACTATACTCAGAGTAACATCAAAAATATGCAAAATAGGAGTTGTCAACTCTTATTTGCATATAGAAAAAATCTTAACAACCACCTATGACCAAGTGGGATTTACCCCTGTGATACACTAATTGTTTAACATTTGCAAAACAATAAATGTGATACACCAAATTAGTGGAAAAAAAGATTTGAAAATGTATAGTTATCACAATAGCTGCAAAAAAAAGAAAAAGCATTTGTCAACATTCAATATCTTTCATAAGAAAAGTTCTTCAGGAAATTAGATGAGAGGGATATATCTCAGCATTATAAAAGCCACATGTGACAAACCCACAGCTAACATCATACTCTACAGTTAAAAATAGAAAGTGTTTCCTTTAAAATTAGGAACAAGAAAAAGTTGCACACTCATCAAGTTTATTTAACAGTCCTGGATGGCTATGGAAATGAAATAAAATTGCCTCCAAATCCAAAGGAGAAGTTAAATTATCTCTACAGATGATATGGTCTTATACATAGCCAGCCCTAAGGACTCAGAACTGAAAAAAAAAAAAAAAAAAAAAAAAAAAAAAAGTTGGTAAAATTTCAGGGTAACAAATCAACCTATGAAATTGAATTGCATGTCTATATACAAATAATAAGTAACTCAAAAGAGAAATTAAGATAATAATCCTATTTTGATGTAATTAAGACATCAAAATAAATTTTATTAAGAATAAAATGAACCAGAGAGGAGAAAAATAATATACTAAAAACTATAAAATGTTGACTAAAGAAATGAGGAAAACTCAAAGGGACAGATATCTTGTGTTCATAGGCTAGAATTAATACTATTAAACTGCTCATATTATCATAATAAATCTACAGGTACAATGCAACCTCTATCAGAATTTCAAAACAATTTTTAAGGAAACAGAAAAAAATCCTAAAATTTCTATTGACCTACAAGAGACCCCAAACAGGTAAAGCAGTCTTGAGCAAGAAAATAAGAACAAAACTGGAGGTTTTACACTTCTTGGCATTGACATATATTACAGTACTGCAGTAATGAAAGAGTAACTCTGACATAATACCAGAGTTATGGGCAATGGATATGACTGGAGAGTTCAAAAATTCACACACTTATAGTGAACTTGTCTTTTTTCAGAAAAAGATTATGAATGCAAAATGGGAATAGGATTGTCTCTTTAAAAAGTGGTGCTGAGAAACTATATATTAAGAAAGAAAATGGACCTTTATTTTATAATGTACATAACTCAACACAACATGGATTAAAAACATAAACAAAATACCAGAAAATATAAAATATGAAACAACTGGTAGCAAACATAAGAAAAAGTTTTGTTTTTTTTTTTTTTTTTTTTTTTTAGTACTAGGGATTGAACTAGGGATTGAACTATGGATGATCCACCACTGACCCATATCCCCAGTCCTTTTCATTTTTTATTTTGAGACAGGGTGTTACTAAGTTTCTGAGGTTGGCCTCAATCTTGTATTCCTCCTACCTCAGCCTCCTGAATCATTGGGATGACAGATATACCACCATGTCCAATGAAATAGCTTTTCACATTAGTCTGTGGAATAAATTTTTGCAATATGACTCTGCAAGCACAAGGCAACAAAGCAAAAATGAACAGATAGAATTATATCCAACTAAAAATATTCCTTGTAACCAATAGTAAAGAAATAACCTGGGGAATGAGAGAAAATATGTGCAACCATACATCTGATAAGGGGTTAATATCAAAAGTACATAAAAGATTCAAGCAACTCACTGGCCTGCCTGAAAACAAAACAACACAATTTAATGTGTGAAAGATCAGAATTATCATTTTCTCAAAGAAGACTTACAGATAGTCGTCCAGTGTAAGAAAAGGCTCTCAAAAATCCTAATCATCATAAGATGAAAATCGAAACCACAATGAGGGTGAGGGGGTGTGAGGAAAGGTTGATTGATGGGCACAAGGTTACAGTGAGTCAGGTGTAAGAAGTTCTGATGTGGTATCACACAGTAAAGTGATCATCCATGACAGTAATGTCCTGTATATTTCAGAAATATAAAAGAAAAAAATTGAATGTTTCACCGTAAAGAGTTGATAAATGTCTGAGGAAGTATATATGATTAGCCAAACTAAATATTCCACAAAGTACACATGGATTGACACATTACAAGGTGCCTCATTTATATGTACAAGGTTTATGTGGTTTTTTTTGTTTTGTTTTGTTTTCTTATGAAGAAAAGAGTGGGGAATATCTTTGAAAGGCAGTCTCACTGTTGCTGGGATAGTTATTACCAGAAAGACAAAGATAGCAGATGTTAGCAAGGATGAGAAGAAAAGGAAGCCCTATATGCAGCTGGTATAAATGTAAATTTATAGAGCCAATATAGAATTTGGTATGGAAGTTCCTCAAAGAGTTAAAAAGTAGAACTACTATTAGATCAAACCAACCCATTCTGGATATCTATCCCAAGGGAATTAAATCACAATTTCAGAAAGATATCTACACTTCCATGCTCATTGCAGCATTATTCACAATAGCCCAGATAGGTAAAAAATTATCCATTGCTCATCAAAAGATGAATTAATAAGGAAAATGCAACATGAGACCTAATGTCCATCATGGTAATTACAGTCAATAATACTGTACTGTGCACTTGAAATTTTACTAAGATAATTATCTTAAATGTTTTCACCATACAAAAATGGTAACTATGGGAGATGATAGAGAAGTCAATTAATTTGATTGTGGTCATCATTTCATAATATATACATATATCAAAGTTTCACATAATACCCTTTAAATACCTACAATTTTTGTCAGTTGTACCTCAATTAAGTCACTTTTCTTAATTTCTTTTATAGTAATATTAATTACCCAAAAATGTAGAAATAATAGTACAATGAACACAAATATACAATCTAGATTAAAAAGTCCTAATTTTTCTAGTACACGTATATATGCATATGTAATAACACAAACAATTTGTTTTGCAGTCATCCATATGTAAGTTCTAGACATGGTAATTTACCCTAAATTCTCGAGCATGAATCTTTTCAAAATAAGAATTTTTCTATATAATCAAAATGCTATTATAACCAAGAAAATAAATAATAACCTACTGATATAACTCAATATTAAATTCTTATTTAAGTTTTTATATTTTATTTTTGTTTTTAAATGAAGTTTTCATTTTATTCTCTGGGTTTTATGAATTTTAAATCTGTGCCATAGAGTTTTATCATTTCTGGCATAAAATCTCCAAAAGTATCTCTGAAGATATTATGTAAGGATTTGGAATATTTGATAAATAGACTCTTTTCACTTGATTTATAGAAAACATCACAATTCATAGTTTTATCCTTCATGTCTTATCAAATCATATTGAGAATATCAATGGTATGTTCACTAAGCAATAGGAACCCCAGCAATACTTACTAGCTTCTTGATGTTGGTACATTAGGGAAATTTAATGTTCTTCAAAATTTTGTCAGGGATTCATTTTTACTGTTGACCCAAATATATCAAAACATAAACTTGAAATTTCACATAAATCCCATAAAATTTAATATATACATAAATATATAATATAAAACTTTTATAATTAGTAGCTTCATGACCAAAATCTTTTGCTGGAAAACTATCTTGTTGTTAATAATATTTGTCTTACTGCATTATGCATCTTTATCTCTGAAGAAAGCAGAGTTAAATATATTCATTATATTACAAAGTTTTCCCAAATATTCTGTGAATACAGATATAGGAAAAATGTCATTGGATGCTGTAAGTCATATATCTAATGAAAATGCTGAAGAAAAGTATCTCTTATTCATATGATCTTAAGTTAAATAAATCAATAAACAAATGATCTGAAATCCATAGTGAAATATTATTTTTGCAAATTCTACAAGGTTAGTTGTAGAAAATCATGATTTTCAGATGACTATATAAAGATATTTTAGTATTATGGTATTAAAGCTTATTGTTTTTCCTTATATAAAATGTTAATATCACTTGTTTTAATGTAATATGTTAATGTATTCTTGCTTCAAAAGTTTGATTTCAGATATTAATGTGCAAGCATTGTTCTTCAGCATCATTGTCTAAACATCAAAGTTTACTAAGGATTTTGTTAGTTTTAAGGACTAGTCAACAAGAGCATATTTATTTTAAGTCTTTAAGGTATGGAATAACCTATAAATAAAAATTCATAATCTACTGCATCTTACTCGTTTTCAGTTTCTTTTTCTTTACATTTTTTAAACTAAGTCTCATTGTAGAAAAATGGTAGAAGAAGTAGTTTATACTATGTATATACTGAACTCACATATAACTGAGTAATCATCACAAAGAAACTCAGAGACCAAATCAATTGAATGCTATTTCTTTTTGCTATTAAAAACTTTTGAGTTTGTGAATGGCTACAGCATAAGCCTACCTCATTATGCCACATTTTCAGTATCTCTTTTGGTTATCTATTTAATAACCTAAAATACTTAGACCCAAGGGCATACTGCTCATGAATTTTTTGACTCTCAATGATCTGATTATCTATTGCTGCATAATAAATCACATCAAATCTCAGCATCTCAAAATAACAATGTTTTTGTTCACAATTCTAGGAGTTAAGTGGACTCAGTGAAGTACTTCTTGGTTGGGGGTCTGTCATGTGACTGTGGTCAAGTAGCAGTTTAATTTGAAGTCATGTAAAGGCTAGACTAAACAGAGCAGCAAGTTTAACATGACTCATTCTAAAAGTTCACAAATGACACTGGGGCTCTTGTCCAGGAACTCTACTGAAGCTGTTGACTGGAATGGTATCACTTGTCTCTGTCTGTAGCATGAGTTTCTCATAACAAAGCAACTAAATTCTGAGAGTGTCCCAAGAAAGAGAAAATGTGAAAACATAATCTCCTAAAAGTCCAGAAAGAAGCATCATTTCTCTTCTATTGTATTAGGCAAGGCACTCAATTGCCTGCCATATTCAATAGAGAAGATATAGCTCTCACCTCTCATGAGAAGGATCGTCAATTATTGTCGTCCTTAACCCACTACATACAGAGAGGTTACACCCTAACAGTATCCTATAAATTAAATATTTCCCTTCATGCCTTTAAAAGACCTGGTATTAAAGGAAAATACTATTATATGTACTAGTGATTCTCATAAAATTAATGAGAAAGCAGACAAGAAAATAAAAGGAATAAAAAATGTTAGATTCTAATATTAAAAACATGAGTCAATGTTCACTCTTCCTTATGAAGTGCCTTGAGGCCTCTGTAAACCATAACTTTGTTGTAACTATTTTGTTCAACTTGAGTTTAACAATTATACGTGCAGTTCAGTTCGCTTGCTCAGTTTAGTTAGTAGAGAACAGGGGTTGCCTATTTGTTTTTAAAGGACCAGAATGCAAATGCAGGCCACATAATTTGGGTCACAATCACTCTTTCCGCCACTGAAGTATTAAAGCAGCTTCAGTGAAAAATTGGGTGTGGCTGTCTCAGTAAAACTTTGGTTGCCAAAACAAGTTATAAACAGTGAAGGGCCACAGACTATGGTTTGAGACCTCCTGGCTATAGAATAACATCACATAAGTGTTGAAAGTAATATTTCAGTCAGTTAATGTGGACTAAAGAACGGGAGTGGAGAAAACCACAACTACAATAGAAAGGGAAAGAAAATAATATTATTCTGGGCACTTGAGATTTCATTTTCAAAGTATTTTTTTTCCCCCTGAAAACTAGAGCCAAAAAAAAAAAGAAAGAATGAAAGAAGGAAAGAAAGAAAGAAAGAAAGAAAGAAAGAAAGAAAGAAAGAAAGAAAGAAACAGCAGAAGTTGTCAGTTTTTTAAAAATTTCTATAAATTTCCTTTGTAATAAAGGTGACATGACATAATACATTAAAAGAACATTTGATACTGATAGAATATTTCATTTTAAAATAAGATCTTTGCCTCAAATTCATGTAAAGGTGAATTTTGAAAGTTTACCTTATCTACTTGATTTTATTTAATTAATTTATTTATTTTTACAGACTGCATTTTGATTCACTGTACACAAATGGGGTACATTATTTCATTTTTATGGTTGTACACAATATAGATTCATACCATTCATGTAATCAGACATGTACATAGGATAATGATGTCTGTCTCATTCCACATTTTTCATAATCCCGCCCCCTCCTCCATCTCACTTCCCTCTATGTAAACTATGTAATCTAAAGTTCCTTCATTCTTCTCTTGTTCCCTATTCCCCATCCCCATTATATATCATCATCCACTTATCAGGGAAATCCCTGGCCTTTGGTTTTTTGGGATCGATTCATTTCACTTAGCATGATATTCTCCAATTTCATCCATTTACTGGTAAATGCCATAATTTTATTATTCTTTATGGCTGAATAATATTTCATTGTATATATATACCACAGTTTCTTTATCCATTTATCCATTAAAGGGCATCTAGGTTGGTTCCACAATCTGGCTATTGTGAATTGAGCTGCTATAAACATTGATGTGGCTGCATTACTGTTGTATGCTAATTTTAAGTCCTTTGAGTATAAACTGAGGAGTGGGTCAAAAGGTGGGTCCATTCCATGTTTTCTGAGGAATATCCACACTGCTTTCCATAGTGACTCCACCAGGAATGTAAAAGTGTGCCTTTTTCCCCACATCCACACCAACATCTATTATTGTCTGTGTTCTTGATAATATCCATTCTAATTGGAGTAAGATCATTTTATTTTCTTTAGACATGAGAAACAGAGTAATGAACTTCAGACAAGAGAGGTAAATAAATTTTGTGCAGCATAACTTCTTGTATGAAGGAAACTATATTCATATAGTTGTTCCAAATGCATTTTAGTGTATGATTTAATTATTATGGAAACAATAATAATGGGTTAATTCTAATTCAAGAGACAATTTTTTAAATTAACCTATTTGGTACAAAAGTGATGTGTACAAATTTCAAAAAGAGTAGGTTGGTCCTGAGGATATTTCTATGTATCCTTGCAAAACTGAATAGAGCAATAGCCTAATGAGACTAATGAGACTATTTGTCTTTGCCTTTCCTAGATAAAACTTTGCTCATTCCTTTCACTAGAAACAAAGAATTACCATAGCAAAACAAATCTGTAGACCCATGACAGTATTTCCTTACTTTTCTCCCTTTTTGGTTAGAGCAGCTCTAACTTTGTAAATGTTTAAAAATGTGGTGATTATTATTCTATGCATTCTGGGTGCTCAGAAATTTGAGAACATATTATCAAAAGAAGTCATAATCATTGGAATTTTGAGGATAAAATCAAAATAACTGAAGGTTCCTCATTGCAGCTGTGTAGCATTAAAAAGAAAGAAATAACTACTAATTACAATAATTAAAACAGGAAATTGAGAGGAAGCACTCAGGTATACTGGGATTACCAGTGTTTTATTCAAAGATGCTTTTTAAATGATCTATTAAAGATTATTTAATTAAGAGGAATAAATTTCATGATCACAAATTTGAGTCAATTTGAGCAGGGAAACAACCATGTGAAAATTACTGTGTAGTTAATGAGACCAAGGGTTAGCGAAACACTACATGAAAAGAATATATTTTAGATCCAAACACATATTCTTGGGCTTATTAGCTAATAATTAATTGTTCTGAAAGTTTCAGAGTTTGGACATTTCCCCAAACTAACCAGTTATAAACTCTTTTATCTGCAACACTATTATTTTAGAAGTTCTCCAACTTCCACTGTCCTTGGTGCCTTTACCATCTTGGTAATCTTTTTCATATCTGTTGGACAAAAGTAATAATTAACCAGTTTTTAAATGTGGACTTTTTTTTTTTTGAAATCCTATTTGTAAGTTTCTATTTGGATCAAGAAATCAGCCCGTTCAACCTCTGTCCCTCTCTTTATAAGTCTGGCAAAACAACTGTGTAGCATTAAAATTTATTTTGCTAAGTTTCCCTTGAATGTCATAAATTTTATTGTTTATACTTTAAGATTTTTAAATTTGAATATTTTGTAAGGGAATGAAATAATTAATGTAACAGTCAGTGTATCCTATATTAAAGCAATATTACTTTAGATATTATTTATCTAATTACTTTAGATAATATTGCTGTAGACCAATGTTTTCTAATAAAAAACTATAATACACAAACAACATATCATAATTTTTTATGATGTGTCAATGTGTTGGTCTCAATAAATGCATGAGTTTCCTAAAACACACAACTCATTAGAGAAATGCTGCCAGTTTGTAAAGAAATATACAAATAAGCAAGTTTAAAGGTCAACCTTGATCTGTAGAAGAATCTTAATGAACAATGACACAAATCCTAATTACTCAAAATCACAGTACAAAAAGTATGAATTTGAATCTCTAGGATAGAGGATAAATTTTTCATTCATAGATTTTAAAAAGTAGGATTTTTGAAAAGAGATTATAATGATCCAACAATTTTTAGACAAGTTATCTATATTAGACTCCTACATTGTGAAAAAAAGGCTGAAAGGTAAAACAATATAGTTAAAGTTTTATACTACAACAGGGAAAAATGTATGATGTTAGGTCTTTGCTCTCTAAGCTATCAATTTTCAATATTCTATAATCTAGCACAAAGCACTTGAGAGTTAGGTTTTATGGACTCTTGCTCCTGAGTAAATATGTTCTATCATTTCTTAGAGCAATGATCTCTTTCAATATTTTGGGTGAAAAGCACAAGAAAGAATAATTTTATATTCTGATGCATTAAATGTACATATAGATAAACAAAGGTTCACACACATGCTCATGCTACACAATGACCTTACTTGGTAAAATAAGCTTGTACAGCTTCTACTCTATGCTGTTTTATCTACTCTTTCATTTTCATTAAGATGACTATTGCATCTTTTTTGTCAGAAATATTTAAAAGGAACTATTAACATGTCACATATCTTAAACTTAATTTTATCTAAGTTTGAGATATGTTAACTTTATCTAAAGCTGTGCTCTTCAGTTTAATGTTTGAGCATTTGCTCTGAAACCAATACAACCAACATTGTACATAATATCAGCACTGTCAAAAATTATGTGTTTATCGCTGAGGCTGCTTCTTTATATCTATCCTACTAGTAATTAACATCTGTATTTGCAACACACATAAAATTATATGATGAATGAAAAGTGCTAAATTTCAGGAAAAGTCAATAGATATTAAGTGATATTGATGCTGATAGCAGTCTTGGAAAATACAGCATTTATTCTGAAACAAGTTTATGTATGTTCTGTGTGTCCTTGATTTTAATCTTAGCAATTTAAGCCATTTAAAAACCTGTGAAGATCCCAACAATATGATTTGTGTTCTTGGATTAAAATAATATCTGTCAGATGTATTACCAGGTGCGAAAAACTTTGTTAACAAGGATAATTAAAACAGTGATCTGATTAGAAAGAATCTTCTAAAAAGCTATACTTGTATAACCCTATTAAACTCACAACACAAGCAATCTTTTACAGAAATATCAAAAGGCATCATTGGGTCCATATGTTATACCCATTCAACAATTATTTTCCACACTTCAAAGACTAGAAACTCTATGATCTGTCAACTTTCATGAATTAAATTAAAAAATGTGTTTTATTAAAAATAAAGGAAAAGGGTCCTGATATATTCTCATTTTTATATTCCACATTTTGGACATAAAGTCCTGCTTCTTTGACAACTTATATCAGCCCAATAATTCCATAAGGAACAACTAGAGAAGATGATTAGGAGTGAAAAATGTTTTTAAGATTTTTTTCTTTTTTCTTTTTTTTTTTAAAGGCAGTACATGACAACCAGGTCTTGTGATGCCAAAATCACAAAGGGAGAGGAAACACATTCTAACAAACAATCTGGACTTTGATGCTGCCTTTCCACTTAGGGTTTTAGCTGATTGCTCCATCAGACCTCTTCACTTAGCACAGCTATTTTGAGGTTAATTCATTTTGTTTCATAAAATTATTCCCATGTTATTGGTTAGTAACATTCTGCTCTGTGACCGCCTACTTATCCATTTACCTACTGGGGGGCATTTGGTCTTTTTCCAGTACTGTATTTGGTTCTTATAAATAAAGGTGTTGTAAACATTTAGAAAAAAATCTTTTAGGGAATTTTTCCATTTCATTGGAATTTTTGCATTACTGACATGAAGTTGTTTCTAAGTGTAGTAAACAGACTTTAGAGAGACTACTAAGATCCCCACCTCATGGTATTCTTACTCTCTGTGATCATCTTCTCTTGTGTGACCAAGACACATGATTTGTGTCCACCCAACACAGCATGGTAAGGTTGAAAGAACTGTGCAAATGTAGGTTTCCTCTCACAAAGCTGCACCATGAAAACTTCCTGCAGGCAGTTAAAATGGAGTGATGGTAGGCTCTGCTCATGAATTACACTGGTAGTTGTGTGGGAGGAATAATTTAATAATGAAGAAATTCTGTAGGCTACAGTAATTAAGGTTCAACTTCACTCTTAAGGTTACATTCATTTATAAATATGATGTTATAACAGTTTTATAATTATTATTTAATTTAAATACAGAAAGACTTGGGTTTTTCCATTTGCTACCACTTGTAAAATTAAGAAATTATAGTTATTTGCTACAATAGTTATTTAACCAAGCAATTCATTATTATCAATTAATGTTTGCTGTAAGGCAAATATAACTTCTTGTGAAAATATCAAATCATTATAATAATTATAGTAAACTATGATGCCAAAAAAGAAGGCAGGTAGAGTGGTTCTTGATGGAATAAAAATAATAGCTCACACTTGTTATGAGAAAATGATATTGCCACCACTGCAATCCTTTTCCCTTGTCCTTCACTAGATTTTACAGACCATGGTTAAGGGTTGTTTTAGGCCATAAGAAAGTTTCCTATGTGTGATAAAAATAAAAGGAATCAGAAAACATAATTAGTGGTGTTGGGGTTGTAGTTTAGTAGTAGAGCACTTGCCTAACACATGAGGCACTGGGTTCAATTCTCAGCACCACATAAAAATAAATAAATAAAATAAAGGTATTGTGTCCATTTACAACCTAAGAAAAACATTTAAACAAAAACATAATTAGTAAAAATTCAAGAAGTTTTCTGCCAGTCTTTGCTTTTACCAACAGTGGACAATATAGTTGTCACTCAGTTTACATGAAGAATTATTCCAGCACCTCCTGAGTATCTCCAAATCTATAGAGCTCAAATTCTTTACATAAAATGGTGTAGTATTAGTAAAACCTACATACATCTCCCCATGTGCTTTAAATTATCTCTAGATTACTTATAAAACTAATAATTATAAACATCATATAATGTAAGGGCTATGTAATTTGTTGCTATACTATTTTATTTAGGGAATAATGACAAGAAAAAGGTCTGAATATGTTCAATACAGAAGTAATTTTTAAAATATTTTGAGCTTTTAAAAATTGACATAAAATGTGCATATTTATGGAGAGTCATGTAATGTCTCAATACATATGCATAATGTATGGTGTTCAAATCATGGTAAGTATATCTATCTCTTTAAACATTGGTCATTATTTTGTGGTGAAAATATTCAAAACTCTTCTATATTTTTTGAATTATGTGGTATATTATCATTGTCTTGTAAGTCACCCTACTGTGCAATAGAATACTAATACTGATATTTTTTATCTGCTTTTTGTTGGATTCCTGAGTGTAGAGGCAACAAACATTGAAGGCTGTCCATATTACATTTTAATTAGTAAATGAATATTTTTAAAGTGATTTTGAAACAACTTATGTCATGTACCATATTACTAAATAGTTGGAGATACACACAACTTTATCTCCATATCATTGTAAGTCTTATGTTTTCCAGAGACAGTGATAAATAAAAAGCATTATTATGTAATAATAGAAAGTTAATGTTATGCCATGATTTGTTCATTATATTGTAACTCTAAAAAGTAGTAGTATTAACTGGAGATAGACAGTGTGCTAGCATTACCCTCTCTAGCTCGCTTACATTGTTTGAAATAATGAAAGAGGCATTTTAAATAAGAAATAATTCAATAACAGCAAAGAAAAGAAAGTTCATCATTGCTGAAAAAAGGTGCTGAACAAATATTACCTAAGCCTAAAAACCCCAAGGGAAAAAAAAAAAAAAAAAAAAAAAAGGACCCGTTAGCATGATGTCAAAGTCACAATGTCTTCTATTTAAGTAATTCTTTAAAAAAAAAAAAAATTCAAATGTGTTGTGGTTTATTGAAGTAGAGGAAAATTCCCAAATCATGATTGTACAATTGAATGAACTGGCACAAGGTAAACTCACCTACTGTGGAACCAGATAAGGAAACTGAGTGCAACCAGCTTTTAAGCTACTCCTGGTGTCTTCTTCCAGTACTTCCATCATCAGCACCGACCACTGCCTGTCTGGAGGTGAGATGTGATACTCATCATGGTTCAAACATGCTTTCATTTTGTAATAATGATGTTGAGCATTTTTATATCTTTATTCCCTGTTCTGATATTTCATTTTGTGAAGTATGTACTCTTAATGCTGTCATTTGAGAATTAGTTTTAATGGAGTTCAATTTTTGGACTGTGCTTTTTGGTCTGTTTAAAGAAATATATTCTTAGGACTGGTGTATGGCAATTGCCTAGCATTCATGAAGCCCTGGATTTGATCTCTAGCACACGCGCACGCGCGCACACACACACACACACACACACAATAAATAAATAAAAACACTGATGAAGATTTATAATCATAAAATTGATCACAAAAGTTCTTTAATTTTCATAACATGAGTATCTGTGGTGTTGTCACTCATAATATTTGTAACAAATCTTTTTTTGTTTCTTCATAAATTCTTTTTTAAATTTTTGTATAATATAATAAATCATTTTTTAATGTTACTGCTTATGTCTGAATTTTTGTGTCTGTGCTTTGATTCTTAATTAATAATTAATAATATATTAATTATTATAAGAGAACCAATATTTAGTTTGTTTTCTCAAATGCATATTTTCTTTGATTTCATTGATTTCTATTAATAACTTTTATTTCCTTACCTTTACTTTTTAATTTTGTTCTGTTTTCAATTTCTTGAAGTATAAACATGGATATTTTTATTCATGTTTTTATCATTTTAGCACATGTATTTGTAGGTATGAATTTCACTCTGACCACTGGTTTAGCTGTACTTCACAAGCTTTGAAGTGTCATAATTTCATTATTACTGAATTTAAAAGTGTCCATATTTGATTTGTATTTTCTTCTCTGATTCATGGAATATATAAAAATGTGTCACTTAATTCCCTCACATATGGGGAATTTCATATTCTGTTAGTGAATTTTGGATTAACTCAAGGTTATAATTGAACATATCCCTTATTTAAATACTCAAAAATGGGTTTAACTTGCTTAACAATTGCAGGCATGGGACATTATTTTTGTGTGCAATTTTCTGTGTGCCGATGAAAGTATGTGTACCTGTATGTTGTTGGCTGTGATATAATAGTGTTCAAATTCCTTAAGTTATGACTCTAACTGTTCAATCATCTATGCAGAGAATTATGTTAAAATTTAAGATTATGATTATTATGTCCCTTTCTCCTTTATTATAATTCTTGTTTTATACATTTTGAGACTGTTACTAGATGCATGTGAATTTAGTATTATCTCTTTTCAATTTATCCATTATCTTGTATCTATCTATTTATATATTTATTTAGGGTACCAGGAATTGAACCCAGTGGTGCTTAACCACTGAGCCACATCCCTGCCCTTTCTATTTTTTTATTTTGAGACAGGAAAGATCTCACTAATTTGCTTAGAGCCTTGCTAAATTACTGAAGTTAGCTTTGACCTTTTGATCCTCCTCAGTCTCCCGAGCCTTTCCGATTACATGTGCCACCATTCCTGGCTCCCATTTTCATTTCGATATGTATTTCTTTACCTTCAGTAATACTTTTTACTTTAATGTTTACACCATTGGATATATATATATACAGCAAGATGAGATTTCTTTATGTGATATTTATATGACATTTTTCATCTTTGTATTTTCAAATTTTCTGTGCTAGTATATTTTAAAAATAGCTGTTACAATCGCTAAATCCCCAGTTGTAAGGTTGATGCTTTCTTTCAGAATTCTTATACTTAATATTTAGGTCGTTGATAAACTTTGACTTAATTTTTATTGATAACATAAGTTTGGCATTCAAATTAATCCACGAATATTCACTTGTCCCAACACAATTTTTTGAAGAAATTATTTTTTCCTAATTAGTTGTGTATTTTAATTGAAATGAATTACCCATAGATTCATGGATTTACTACTGGACCTTCAATTCTAATCATTCAGTTTATTTATTTGATCTTTTCAAAGATTTAACTTTTGCTTTTGTTGGCTTTTGGCATCATTTTTCTATACTCATTTATCTTTTATTATATTTTATTTTCTTCACCTTTCAAACCATCTCTAGTTTCTACTGGTAAAATTATTGTAGGAATCCCTTCAGCATTTCTAATAGGGCACATCTACCAGTGACAAATTTCTTCAGCTTTTATCTGAGAATGAGGTATGTCATTGTCAGATGTAGAATTACTGTTGACGGGTTGTATTCTTTATCTTTCTCTTCGTAACTTCCCCCTCCTTCCTTCATGCTCTCTGTTTCATTACTTTAAGAGGTTATCCCACTTTATTCTGACTTCCTAGACTTATGATGTTAAATCCACGGTTAATCTCCAGAATCCCTGCTACATAATTAATTGCTTCTTTCCTACTGCTTTTAGGATTCTACCTTTGTATTCCACTTTTGACAATTTGGTTATAATGTGTCTTGTTGCAGATCATTTATGTTTACTTTCTTGGAGTTATTGAGCTTCTTGAATGTGTAAATGTGTGTGTGTGTGTGTGTGTGTGTGTGTGTGTGTGTGTTTTAATCAAACTTTGAGGGGTTTTGTTATCTATTTAGAATACTCTTTATGTCTATTTTCTTCCTTCTCTCTTTCTAGAATTCCCTCCATGTCTATTTTGTTTTGCTTATAGGTGTCATGATGCATATCTCTCAAGTTCTTTTTCTTCACTTATTATTATTACAGCTTTATAGTTTTACATAGTAGTTGGGTTCATCCCAACAAACTGATAGATGCACAGAAATCCATCTCAGTTCATGATCCCCCCTTTTTCCTCCCCTTTTTACCCTCTAGTCCTCCCTCCCCTCTTCCATCTCCTTTCTCTACAGTATTAGATTTCCTTTTGTTCATGGATTAATATATATTTGATTGGTCCTTTATATTATCTTATCCTTCCTTTTCTTCTATTCTTTTTTCTTTATACTACTCAGACTGTACAATTACAACAGTTCTGTCTTCAAGTTTTCTGGTACTGTTATGCTTGATCAAAGCTGCTTTTGAATACATCTACGGATTTTTTAAAAAAATTATTGCATTTTTCAACTCCATCATTTCAGTTTTTCTTTAAAAACTAATGTCTATCTTTACTGTTGCTCTCTATTTGCCATGTGTTGTTCTTCTGGTTTCCTGTAGACTTCTGCTCATGGTTTCCCTCAGCACTTTGAACATATTTAAGACAGTTGGTTTACCAGTCTTTGTCTAGTAAGTCTAAAATATGTGCTTAAGGAGGATCTGTTAACTTCTTGTGCTAATGGCCATACTTTCTTTTTTCTTCAAATGTTTCAAATCTTTGAAATCTGGATATTTATAATATGAAAATGCAGTAACTTTGGAAATCTGTTTTTCTTTTTTTTACTTTGTTTTTATTGCTTGCTGTGGACTGTACATAATTGTTTGTTTTGTATATTTCCTGAATGGTTTTTGTAGAGTATGTGTGATTTATTATCTGATGTGTCTTAGCTTTCTATTCCACTGCCTTGTGTTCAGTAAGTGCTTTTCCAGAGATGACCTTGAATGCCAGGAGCCATTTTTTTTTTTTCAAAGAGGGCACAAAAGGAAAAAAAAAAAATTCCCAGACTTGCCAAGTCACTCTGTGGTGGGGCATTTCTTCTATTCTTAGCAAGACTCTTTATAATTTTGCCACCCCAGCACCCTAGCTTGCTGTTTGCACTGAGCTTACTGAGCAGTCAGAGGTGAAAGTTTGGGATTATCTAGAAACTTCTCTGAGTGTGTTCTGCTCTGGACATGAGCATGGCTTTCTGTTTTCCATAGAACAAATGGGTGCTTTGAAAGTTCTAATTTCCCACAGAAACTCTATCTCCTTTTCTCATGAATTCAGTGCACTGCAATTTGTTTGAAATATTTTGTTTTGCCTTAGGTAGCTGCTGATTACTTTTTTCCTTAACATTCTCTTGAAGAATACCTTTCACTTTTCTATCATGAGGGAGTTCTGAATTGGACAAAACAAAGACAAGTACCTTGCCTCAGTCCTTCAGGTACAAACACAATTATTTGATAATAAATTTTCCTCTGCTTCCCCTAGGGACAAGAACTTTTTCTTCCATCCTGAGAATATAAATTTGAGTTTTCAAGGCAACTACAAACCCAGAAAGGGCAGTAGAGCAAGGGCAAATAAAAATGCCATACAATTTTCCTATTATTTTTAAGTTGACTTTTTCTTGATTAGCATTGCCTGATTGCTAGAAGCATTTTACTGTTTTCCAGAGACTTACAGAGTTTATTTTGATAGTTGTCACTTGTATCCCCAATGTTTCTACAGAGGGACAGACCCACGAGCTACCTTCTATTTCATCTTTGATGATGTTATTCAGATTACTTAGTTTTATTATTATACCACATGCATCTACTTAAAATGGTGCTTCTTTAAATTGGAGAAGTTTAGATTATAAAGGACCAAATAGAGTTCACAATGTCATAATATAACCAACCACCCCACTTGGTTTTTGAAGCATTTCCTTCAAATCCTAGGTATTCTTGATGAACTGTTTGAAAATTTGTGATATTACATTTACAAATAAGAAAATTGAGGCCCAAGGTGAACTAATATTTTTTAGTACTAGAAGTAGGAACTGAAAACCCTGGAACCCAGTCGCAACTTTTTTGATTTCTACATTGTTCTTTCCACCATACTTTTATGACACATTTAACCCTCTGCATTTGATTTTAACCAAAAGGCATTGAAATGATACCCCCTTAACCCTTTGAATCAAGAACTATGGCACCAATGAGTTTCCATTTAATTTTGAAAATAAGAATGTGCTTGTAATACCAGCAAAAAAATGATAAATTATATGACCAGTGACATATTATTAAGAACAAATAACATATCAGTGAAATATTAAGCTGGTCAATACAAATTGAGATGAAGTCGTTCTGAAATAAAAACTACAGTCTGTTGGCAACATTGGAGTAGTTTGTACATATGTGTTCTCCAACATTTTATCTGGCCTACATTTTACTCTGAAATTAATAAAGATATTAAAACCTGAGTTGTCCTGAAACTTGAATCTAATGAAATTTTGATAGCAATACGGTGCCCCAACACTTAACTTTATAATTTTCTACCCGTATCACAAAGTTCCTACTTCATTCACATAACATGGGCTTTCAAGTTCCTTTTTGGACCTATAAGGATTCTATGTCTGTCTCTCTCACATCATTAGTTCTTCTAATTATCACACTTTTGTCTAGGAACTTTGGTTGAATGTTCTGAAACTTCCAACACCTATAGTCATCTTGGCTTATTCTAGAGTTATGCTATTACTCTTGATGCTATTTATTATTGTGTGTGATCTATAAATGTCTTACTCCATCACTTACCCAGCTAACTTGACCGTGTCAGGTCCTTTATATTTATTATTTGCTACCATGCTGCTATTGCTATTGCAGTGCTGATTTTTGTCCAGGGAAACTTCCACAAATCCAGTAACACATTAATAACCAACTTTGACAAAAGTAGCAGCAATCACCATGATTTTATAGATAAAATTAAAAATAGACAATACTTTCTTTCACATTGCTTTATAAGCTTAGTTTTAATAAGAGAATAAATGATAATAGATGAAAATACATATAGAAGATTCTTATTCATAAGAATATGAGTATGGTACTAAGCTACAGATTTTTTTCCGTAACATTCTTCTGCCTACACCTCTGTACACAAACATGAAATCAATCCATCATTTCATGAATCTCATTGGAGATAATAATTCAAAATTGTTCATCTTGATAGAACACAAATATGAGTTTAAAATCATTACAGAGAATCTATAAGTTATTTCTACAATTATTCCAAAATGGATGGACTTCACTTTTGTATTTTAAAGACTCTCATGTCCTAAATTTTCTGTTTTATAATCATTTCTCACACCACCTTCGTTCTTCACAATATGGCATTATAAAATCTGTCTAAATACATATAAATGTGGAAGATATTCACATTTCAATTCATTCTGAGATTGTAATAGCTCATTTTTCTAGGGATTCTATTATCTGTTCAAAACCAGATCTTCGTCAAAATAGCCTTGCAACTGCTATTCAATATTCATTTACTGAAAATGGTACAATGAGAACCCTACTGAAATGTGCGGAAGGAACCAAATGTTCTGTAATCCAGAAAGAAAAGTGAACTTTAAAAACTGCACTAAATGGGAACACGCATTTCCAAAATGTTTTTTAGTGTTTTGGATTACAGTGTCTTACACCACTAAGAAGTAGTGATGATTCACAAAGTGCTAGTTGTTATGAATAGTGAAAAAATCAAATGTTCTCTGTGAATGCAGATCTTGATGGTTCTTTGTTGGTCACAAAAAAGTCCATCTGCATTTACACTATGTTTTACAAAAAACATTTTTGGGGGAAATAATTTTAACACTTAAAGATATATATTACTATTAAAAATATATATTACTATCACTGATTTAAAAAGAAGTCTTATTTGGAATTTGTTTATTCTCATAAATAAGAAAAATTTAACAATATAGGAGTCTGTTGTCAATGCAATAAGGAAGTTACTTCAATATTATTTTTAAGAAAATATCTCACCCCTCAAATTCAGTCACATTTTAGAATAAAATTATTTTGTGTTAATTGGATTAATGAATGATTCCTAAATTTTTACATTTCTTATATGATGTTAGTAAGTAAAGACATTTGGTTTCAGGCTCAATTTTTTGGGGGAGGGTGCTCAGTTTTTGATTAGTGCTTTTGAAAGCCTTTTTTATTCTGAACAAAACTTTAAATTTGCCATTCTTCAAGTTAATTTATACAATTTCTCTAACAGGAATTTGACTTTTCTATGCTCCATAATAAAAAAACAGGAGATTTTATAACTGAAATTTTCCTAGAAAATGAATGGAATATTTGACATATTTTAAAAAGCAATTAACACATGTAGAAAAAAAAAATGGTACTTTGGCTACCACTACTGTCAAATTCCTAATTCTAGTATGATGCTTTCAGATAAAGTTTCTTCTTTGATAATTACTAATTTAATGTTAAGAATGTGAAAAACTTAAACAGTTTTTCAAGTTCTTAGATATTGCAAGCTGTTGTAGTAGATGGAGGCATCTATTTCAAAACTCCTTTGCTATTAAAACCTGGATTGTTGCTATGTTATCGTGCCCACAGTATAAATTTAATGTGTAGACAGACACAAAAGATGCCTCTTGTGATATTGAGTCTAATGTACAGAGCCACAAGGCAGGCAGTGATGAGTATCTGGTCACATATTGTTTGTCATTTCACTTTTAGAGAAATTTGGTTTATAGAATGCATAAAGTTAATAAAGATGCATAGATACATAATACATTTAGGGAAATTGTTTGGAGTATAATAATTTGATTAACATTCATTTTTAATATTTTAATTTATTGTTTGATAATTTAAGTGATTCTTGACATAAAATTGTACATATAAATGGGGTACATGGGATGTTTTGACACATGTATACTATGTGAAATGTTTAAATTAGGTTAAGCATTATCTATCTTCTTAAATTTTTATCATTTTTGTAGTTGAAACATTCAGAAACTTTCTTCTACATTTTTGGCATATACAGTACTTATTTGTTACCTGTATTAACAGCTGAAAACATCAATCAACCATAATTAGGGTATAATTCTGAGCTATTCTATTCCATTGATTGTATGCAAACTTGTACAATAGTCCCTCTTCTTAACTGCTGAAGGTTTAAAGTAAGTCTTGAAATCAAGAATTGCAACACAAATATTTTCTTATTTATTTATTTATTTATTTTGGTTGTTCTGGGTCCATTATTTTTAATATAAATTTTAACATTGACTTGTCAATTTATGAAAAATAAATCCTGCCAGGATTTCAACTGAGATTGTATTATATCTACTGATGAATTTGGAAAGAATCAGCATAACTTGGAGTTTCCTTAATCCATGAACACAGCTCATTTCTTGAAATTTGAGATCTTCTTTGATTTCAAATGGCAATGATTTGTAATTAATTGGAAAATACATACTGTATTTCATGGACTCATAAATATTTTGATTTTTACTAATATTGTGCATAGTACTTTTGTTTAAGTTTCTCTTGTGCATTGCTAGGTAATAGATTTTTATGTATTTAACTCATATTATCTGACATTGCTAAAGAACTTATTAGTCTGAAAACATTTGCTTAATTTAAAAAATATTATTAATTTTAGTAGCATTTTTTTCCTGGACTCTTAAAAGTTTTCTAAATAGATATTACTAAAGATAATTTTTTTCTCTTTCCCATAAAAGAGCATTTATTTATTTATTTATTTTTTAACTTTACTGGCTAAGAGTTTCAGTATAATAGTGCATGGAAATAGTGCATGTGGATCTTAATGACATTTCTAAAATCACAGGGGAAAATTCAATTGTTTACTAATATGATGTAAGCTTTAGATGTTTCTGGAAATGCTGTTAACCAGAATGACAATATTATCTCCCATTACTAATTTGCTGACAAATTTTTAGGAATAGTGAGTATTGATTTTCTTCAGATAAATTTATGCAACTGTTGAGGTGATCAGAATTTTTGGAAGGTATACTTTATCCAGTCAAGAAAGCTGTTATTTTTTTTTTTTACACCTTTGCTTCTCTATTTTTTTTTTTTTTCATTATTTAAACAAATGGGATACATGTTGTTTCTCTATTTGTACATGGAGTCAAGGCATACCATTTGTGTAATCATAAATTTACATAGGGCAATGTTGTTTGATTCATTCTGTTATTTTTTTCCCTTCCCCCACACCCCCCACCCCTCTTTTCCCTCTATACAGTCCTTCCTTCCTCCATTCTTACCACCCTCCTTATCCCTAACCCTAAACTTAACCCTAACCCTAACGCTAATCCCTCCTACCCCCCATTATATGTCCTCATCCGCTTATCAGCGAGATCATTCATCCTTTAGTTTTTTGAGATAGGCTTATCTCACTTAGCATGATATCCTCCAATTTCAACCATTTGCCTACAAATTCCATAATTTTATCATTCTTTATGGCTGAGTAATATTCCATTGTGGGTGTGTGTGTGTGTGTGTGTGTATATATATATATATATATATATATATCTCACAGTTTCTTTATCTATTCATCAACTGAAGGGCATCTAGGTTGGTTCCACAATCTGTTATGGTGAATTGAGCAGCAATGAACATTGATGTGGCTGTATCTCTGTAGTATGCTGATTTTAAGTCCTTTGGGTATAGGCCAAGAAGGGGGAAAGCTAGGTCAAATGGTGGTTCTATTCCAAGCTTTCTCAGGAATCTCCATACTGTTTTCCAGAGTGGCTGCACTAATTTGCAACCTCACCAGCAAGGTGTAAGTGTACCTTTTTCCCCACATCCTCGCCAACACCTATTGTTGCTTGTGTTCTTGATAATCGCCATTCTAATTGGGGTGAGATGAAATCTTAGGGTAGTTTTGATTTGCATTTCTCTTATTACTAGAGATGTTGAACATTTTTTCATATATCTGTTGATTGCTTGTACATCTTCTTCTGTGAAGTGTCTGTTCATTTCCTTAGCCCATTTGTTGATTGTATTATTTTTATTTTTGTTGTAGAGTTTTTTGAGTTCTTTATATATTCTGGAAATTAGTGCCTTATCTGAAATATGAGTGGCAAAGATATTCTCCCACTCTGTAGGCTCTCTCTTCACATTACTGATAGTTTCCTTTGCTGAGAGAAAGCTTTTTAGTTTGAATCTATCCCAGTTGTTGATTGTTGCTTTTATTTCTTGTGCTATGGGAGTCTCGTTAAAGAAGTCTGATCCAAAGCCAACAAGTTCAAGGTTTGGACCTACTTTTTCTTTTATGAGATGCAGGTTCTCTGGTCTGGTTCCGAGGTCCTTGATCCATTTTGAGTTGAGTTTTGTGCAGGGTGAGAGATAGGGGTTTAATTTCATTCTGTTGCATATGGTTTTCTAGTTTTCCCAGCACCATTTGTTGAAGAAGCTATCTTTTCTCCATTGCATATTTTTGGCACCTTTGTCTAGTATGAGAAAATTGTATTTATTTCGGTTTGTGTCCATGTCCTCTATTCTGTACCATTGATCTACCTGTCTATTTTGGTACCAATACCATGCCATTTTTGTTACTATTGCTTTGTAATAGAGTTGAAGATCTGGTATTGCGATACCCCCTGCTTCACTCTTTCTACTGAGGATTGCTTTAGCTATTCTGGGTTTCTTATTCTTCCAGATGAATTTCATAATTGCTTGCTCTATTTCTGTAAGGTACATCATTGGGATTATAATTGGAATTGCATTGAATCTGTATAGCACTTTAGGTAGTATGCCCATTTTGACAATATTAATTCTGCCTATCCAAGAACATGGGAGATCTTTCCATCTCCTAAGGTTTTCTTTAATTTCTTTCATTAGTGTTCTGTAGTTCTCATTGTAGAGGCCTTTCACCTCTTTTGTGAGATTGATTCCCAATTATTTTATTTTTTTTGAGACTATTGTGAATGGGGTAGTTTTCCTAATTTCTCTTTCTGAAGATTCATCACTTATGTATAAAAATGCATTGGATTTATGAGCATTGATCTTGTAACCTGCTACTTTGCTGAATACACTTATGAGTTCTAAGAGTTTTCTAGTGAAATTTCCAGGTTCGTCTAAATATATAATCATGTCATCAGCGAACAGGGATAGTTTGAGTTCTTCTTTTCCAATTCGTATCCCTTTAATTTCTTTGGTTTGTCTAATTGCTCTGGCTAGAGCCTCAAGAATGATGTTGAATAGAAGTGGTGAAAGAGGGCATCCCTGCCTTGTTCCAGTTTTTAGGGGGAATGCTTTCAGTTTTTCACCATTTAGAATGATATTGGCCATGGGCTTAGTGTAGATGGCCTTTACAATGTTAAGGAATGTTCCCACTACCCCAATTTTTTCTAGTGTTTTGAGCATGAAGGGATGCTGTATTTTATCAAATGCTTTTTCTGCATCTCTTGAAATAATCATGTGATTCTTAACTTTTAGTCTGTTGATATGGTGAATGACATTTATTGTTTTCCGGATGTTGAACCAACCTTGCATCCCTGGGATAAAACACAATTGATCATGGTGCACTATGTTTTTAATATATTTTTGTATGCGATTTGCTAAAATTTTGTTGAGAATTTTTGTGTCGATGTTCACTAAAGATATTGGTCTGAAATTTTCTTTCCTCGTTGTGTCTCTGTCTGGTTTAGGTATCAGGGTGATATTGGCTTCATAGAATGAGTTTGGGAGGGTTCCCTCCTCTTCTATTTCATGGAATACATTGAGGAGTATTGGAATGATCTCTTATTTAAAGGTTTTGTAGAACTCGGCTGAGAACCCATCTGGTCCCGGACTTTTCTTTGTTGGTAGGCTTTTGATGACCTCTTCTATTTAATTGCTTGAAATTGATTTATTTAAGTTGTGTATGTCCTCCTCATTCAGTTTAGGTAATTCATATGTCTCTAGAAACTTGTTGATTTCTTCGAGGTTTTCTGTTTTGTTGGAGTATAGATTTTCAAAATAGCTTCTAATTATGTTTTGTATTTCACTCGTGTCTGTTGTGATATTTCCTTGTTCATTCCGAATTTTAGTAATTTGAGTTTTCTCCCTCTTTCTCTTTGTTAGTGTGGCTAAGGGTTTATCAATTTTGTTTATTTTTTTCAAAGAACCAACTATTTATTTTGTTAATTTTTCCGATTGTTCCTTTTGTTTCAATTTGGTTGATTTCGGCTCTGATTTTAACTATTTCCTGTCTTCTACTACTTGTGGTGTTGGTCTGCTCTTCTTTTTCTAGGGCTTTGAGTTGTAGTGTTAAGTCGTTTATTTGTTGATTTCTACTTCTTTTGTTGAATGCGCTCCATGAAATAAATCTCCCTCTAAGTACTGCTTTCATAGTGTCCCAGAAATTTTGATGTGTCTTTGATCTCGTTTACTTTTAAGAATTTTTTCATTTCCCTCCTGCTGTCTTCTGTTATCCATTCATCATATAATGGTGTATTATTTAATCTCCAGGTATTGGAGAAGTTTCTGTTTTTTATTCTGTCATTTATTTCTAATTTCAATCCATTATGATCTGATAGAGTACAAGGTAGTGTCTCTATCTTCTTGTATTTGCTAACAGTAGCTTTGTGGCATAAAAACATGGTCTATTTTAGAGAAGGATCCATGTGCTGCTGAGAAGAAAGTGTATTCGTTCTTTGTGGGATGGTATATTCTATTTAAGTCGGTTAAGTCTAAATTGTTGATTGTGTTATTGAGATCTATAGTTTCTTTATTCAATTTTTGTTTGGATAATCTATCCAGCGGTGAGAGAGGTGTGTTAAAATCGCCTAGTATTATTGTGGTATGGTCTATTTGATTTCTCGAATTGAGAAAGGTTTGTTTGACGTACATGGATGAGCCAATGTTCGGGGCATAGATATTTATGATTGTTATGTCTTGCTGATTTATGCTTCCCTTAAGCAGTATGTAATGTCCTTCTTTATCCCTTCTGACTAGTTTTGGCTTGAAGTCCACATTATCTGAAATGAGGATGGACACTCCAGTTTTTTTGCTGTGTCCGTGTGCATGGTATGTTTTTTCCCATCCTTTCACCTTTAGTCTATGGGTATCTCTTTCTATGAGATGAGTCTCTTGCAGGCAGCATATTGCTGGATTTTTCTTTTTAATCCAATCTGCCAGTCTATGTCTTTTGATTAATGAGTTCAGGCCATTAACATTCAGAGTTACTATTGTGATATGATTTGTATTCCCAGGCATTTGGCTCATTTTTTTTTTTTGGCATGATTTGGTTTCTCCTTTATTTGGCTATTCCTTTAGGCTAGTTCCTCCTGTTGCTGATTTGCATCGTTGTTTTTCATCTCTTCCTCATGGTATATTTTGCTGAGAATGTTCTGTAATGCCAGTTTTCTTTTTGTAAATTCCTTTAGCTTTTGTTTATCATGGAAGGATCTTATTTCATCCTCAAATCTGAAAGTAAGTTTTGCTGGGTATAAGATTCTTGGTTGGCATCCATTTTCTTTCAGGGCTTGGTAAATATTGTTCTAGGCCCTTCTAGCTTTTAGGGTCTGGACTGAAAAATCTGTTGATATTGTTATTGGTTTCCCCCTGAATGTAATTTGATTCTTTTCTCTTGCTGCCTTTAAAATTCTGTCTTTATTTTGTATGTTAGGTATTTTCATTATAATGTGCCTTGGTGTGGGTCTGTTGTAATTTTGTATATTTGGAGTGCTATAAGCCTCTTGTACTTGCTTTTCCATTTCATTCTTCAGACTTGGGAACTTTTCTGATATTATTTCATTGAATAGATTGTTCATTCCTTTGGTTTGTTTCTCTAAGCCTTCCTCAATCCCAATAATTCTTAAATTGGGCCTTTTCATCATATCCCATAATTCTTGTAGATTCTGTTCATGATTTCTTACCATCTTCTCTGTTTAGTCAACTATGTTTTCAAGATTAAATATTTTTTCTTCGTTTTCTGAGGTCTGTCTTCCAGGTGTTCTATCCTATTGGTTATGCTTTCTGTGGAGTTTTTTTTTTTTTTTTTTTTTTTTTTTTTTTTTTTTATTTTATTGTAAACAAATGGGATACATGTTGTCTCTCTCTTTGTACATGGCGCAAAGGCATACCATTTGTGTAATCATAAATCCACATACAATAATGTTGTTTGATTCATTCTGTTATTTTTTCCCCTTCCCCCCACCCCTCCCATCCCTCTTTACCCTCTATACAGTACTTTCTTCCTCCATACTTGCCCCCCTCCCTAACCCTAACTCTAACCCTAACACTAACCCTTCCCTCCCCCCCATTATGTGTCATCCTCCACTTATTAGCGATATCATTCGTCCCTTGTCTTTTTGAGATTGGCTTATCTCACTTAGCATGATATTCTCCAATTTCATCCATTTGCCTGCAAATGCCATAATTTTGTCATTCTTTATGGCTGAGTAATATTCCATTGTGTATATATACCACAGTTTCTTTATCCACTCATCAATTGAAGGGCATCTAGGTTGGTTCCATAGTCTGGCTATTGTGAATTGAGCAGCTATGAACATTGATGTGGCTGTATCTCTGTAGTATGCTGATTTTAGATCCTTTGGGTATAGGCCAAGGAGTGGGATAGCTGGGTCAAATGGAGGGTCCATTCCAAGTTTTCTAAGGAATCTCCACACTGCTTTCCAGAGTGGCTGCACTAATTTGCAGCCCCACCAGCAATGTATGAGTGTACCTTTCTCCCCACATCCTCGCCAACACCTGTTGCTTGTATTTTTGATAATCGCCATTCTAATTGGGGTGAGATGGAATCTTAGGGTGGTTTTGATTTGCATTTCTCTTATTACTAGAGATGTTGAACATTTTTTCATATGTTTATTGATTGCTTGTACATCTTCTTCTGTGAAGTGTCTGTTCATTTCCTTAGCCCATTTGTCGATTGGATTATTTGTATTCTTGATGTAGAGTTTTTTGAGTTCTTTATAGATTCTGGAGATTAGTGCTCTATCTGAAGTATGATTGGCAAAGATATTCTCCCACTCTGTAGGCTCTTTCTTCACATTTCTGTGGAGTTTTTAACTTGGTTTATTGTTTCCTTCATTTCAAGGATTTCTGGGTTTTTTTTTTTTTTTTTCAGTATCTCTAACTCTTTATTGTAATGATCTCTTGCTTCCCATATTTGCTCTTTTAACTGTTGATTGGTGCGATCATTTAATGCCTGCATTTGATCTTTCATTACCCTCTAGTATGCCATCTTGGATTGGCCCGTGGAAAGAGCCTGCGGCCAGAGGGGGTAGGGCCGCCTGGAGAAGTCTCTGGATGCCCTGCCCTGGTCCCAGAGGCTGCCTGCGGGTCGGTGCTCTCCGCTGGCTCGGGGACCTGTGGCTGGCTCGGGGACTTGTGGCTGGCTCTGTGTAGAAAGGCTCTCACTGGGCGGTCTGCTCCAAGAAGCTAGCCTGGAAAGGCGCCTCCCGCCAGAGTGAGCTGGGCTGCTTGGGGAAGTCCCTGGCTGCCCTGTCCTGGTCCCTGAAGCTGCCTGTGGGCCGGAGCTCACCGCGCTGGCTCCGGGACTTGGAGCTGGTTCTGTGCAGAAAAGCTCTTACTGGGGAGCCTGCTCTGAGAAGCTGGAGAAGCTGGCCATGTGGGAGGAGCCCACCACCAGAGTGCGCAGGGCTGCCTGGGGAAGACTCTAGCTGCCCTGCCCTACTCTAAGCCACCCGTATCCGGGCCTGCTGCTGCGGGCTGAGCTTCACTGGGTGGGGGAGACTCACCCCATGGCTCTATTTTAGTCCGAGTCTCTCAATGCCTCCCCTTCTTGAATCCTGGGTTCTGGAGTGACTGGAGATGCAGTCACCCTCTAGTCCGCCATCTTGGATTGCCCTTTTCTTCCCTATTTTGAAAGGCTGTTGTATTTTATTCAATCCTATGTTTTTAATTTATTGATCTGCTGATATATATTTATTGAAATACAAGGTCTATTTCTTCTCATTTAACTGTTGCAGTGCTAAGCTATGCAAATATATTTTGTAATATTAGGCCATATTTGTTCTTGCAAGAAGCTCTAAGTTCATAATACATCAGACATTTTTAGATTTTAATGGTTAATTAAGGGTCTTGTTTAGAAATTTAGTATCCAGGTTAATGGCAAGATTAGTTTTTACTTTCCTTCACAAATCTGTAATAGTTATTATTTTTTTTAACAAATTCTAACAAATAACATAACTGAACTCTGCTTATAGTACTAAAAACACATATTTAATTTTGATCATAAACTCTCTTGCTTCCTTATTATTTTTTCCAATTTTTAAATTTTCCTAAGTTAATAGTCCTGCAGCTAGTCCTAATCACCAATTTATTCTTACACAGTTAGTACTGTTTTATTTGTGTATATGTTTGTTAATTTCTTTACCCAGTCTTTAGGTCTACAAGGTAAAATAATATTGTCAATTTCATAAACAATCATGTGACTTTTTGATGAGTGACATAGAATGGCTCCTCCCCCAAACAGTGTTGTGTCTCAGAGGAATGGGTAAATAAGATTGACTGAGCTAAATAATTGACATTCACTACAAATGCAAGTTAATGTCATTAATAGCTATAAGGCAGGAAACACAAAAGTAAGCTGTGATAAATTTACTTTCAGTTGACACTCTTGTTAGCTTCATCTTGTGTCTCAGTGTTTTCCCCATGTGTCCACATGCTGCATATTTTGCGGGGCAGGGAATACAAATTACCCTGAACTTATCTCTTCTTTTACCTCTTATAAATTTTAATTTCTCTAAAAGCAACATTAATAAAAAAGGAAAGTTAAAAAAATTCTATCCATAGTATTTGCCAAAGTCAGAGAAGAAATTAAGAATAAAATAAGTGAAATAGAAGGAAGTTTTGGAAATTTTTCTGTTGAGTTTTATTCTATCTACCACTTATTTGTTTAAGTCAAACTATTTGCTTTTTAAATCTATATGAAAATATTAGTAGTATCACGTTTCTTTCTCCCTCTTTCTCTTCCTTCATTCTTTCTTTTCTTTCTTTCTTTCTTTCTTTCTTTCTTTCTTTCTTTCTTTCTTTCTTTCTTTCTTTCTTTCTTTCTTTCTTTCTCTTTCTTTCTCTTTCTTTTCTTTTTCTTTCTCTTTCTTCTCTTTCTTCTTTCCTTCCTTCTCTCTCTCTCTCTCTCTCTCTCTCTCTCTCTCTCTCTCTCTCTCTCTCTCTCTCTCTCTCTTCCTGGTGATCTTGCACATGATAGCCCCAATGCTCTACCACCTTGAGATACAGGGCATTGAACCTCGAGCTACAGCCCCAGATCAAAGGCCCTGTGTTTCTGTTTCTAGAGGCACATTTTTCTTGAACAATTGAAAAAAACTGACATATAGAATAATTAACATGAAAGTGAATGTTGAAATTTTTTCATTTACAACAAGTTCTTACCTTAAGGATGGTAATAGAAATAGAGAAAGAGTATTGTTCAGGAAATTTGTTGGCTTTTAAACTTTTTAAAATGTTTTATTTCATAATATTTTTCATTTTCAAGTGACAAAATGTTTCACTTTTTAGTTCATTTCAGGAAGTACTAAAATGTAATAAATGATGTGAATTTTATAATATCATTCAGAAATAACCATTTATTCATAATGTAAATTATCTATAAGTCAAAAAGGTATTACCTTGAGAAAACCAAAACTCCATTAGATTTTCCAAGGTTTGAAATTATTCAACATATTTGGATAAGCCAGTTTGAGCTTTATGAAAACTTTAACCTATTACAAATACTTAAATCTGCACAAAACATGAAATGAGAATTAATTTGTGAGTCTTATTTGAACCCAGTCATGCAGTTGGGTGCATATGGGACAGTTCACTGATAAGAAGAGCAGAGAAGTCATTCATGTTTGATCCCTCTGATGGGAAGAATGGCAGTGTACTTTGTTACTGTTTTTTAATTTTGCATTGAGCTGTCATAAAGTTACATATTTTCAGGTTGAGAATTTTATTTGAATGAAAATTGGTCTTGGAAAATTACTTAAAAGAAGCTTTTATATATCACATATGAAACATGATAGTATTTGAAGAAATTATGACAGCCTATTGTTACACGGCAGAGACCTGCCATGGATTTTAAGCAGCTTCAGAGACCCCTCTTCAAACCCCAAGTCTTATAGTCATGCTAGAAAGATTTCAGACATCTTGTTCAGAGTAACAGGCACAAGTTTATTAGAAGGAATAAGAAAAGGGAAAAGGGAACTCTCTCGAGGGAGAGAGTGGGTGCTCTCAGAGAGAAGAAGGACAGTGCACCTCTCCTGCTGTCCAGTTTCATAGGGGGCCCCAGGGAAGTTTCCAGAGAGTCCTGCCTAAGTCTACCTTTTGACTTTTGATGCACAGCAGAATGACATCAGATTTTCAAGTTCCCACTGTGCATGACAACTCTTTATCACTTTGGCCCATGCTGACCAGTTCTAATTGAAATTCTTAAAGATTTTGAGGTTAGGAGATATTACCCTTATCTCTCTCTGAATTCTGGGGTCTGTTCTGTGTAAGGGTCACAAAAGTTCTTCTGCCTCTGGGTAATCTGTTCACCATGTTAACATTTTGGATATGTATTTCTCCTATAGTAGAAATGCAGTATATCCTGTTGACTAAAGCCAGGAAGGGCTGAAGGTAAGTTGCTTTTTGAAAAAAGGAAGTATGTAGTGGTCAGCACCGTGGTCCCGGTTTGTAGAATTATTCCCTTAACTCCATGTTCCCACCACTCACATCTGCCTGTTCCCTATCACCATTCATTTTAATAATCCCAATAGCAGCAGTAATAATAAGCTTTGTGATTTAACCAATGGAAAGATGTTAATAAGAATTAGACATTTCTGTCATTGTGAGCACACAGCCTCTCTGCAGTCTCAGTGCCACATGCCAATTCTTTTGTATATTTTTCATCAAATCCTGTTGCCATAACCATCAACAGCCATGCTTCATCACTTTCTCAGGTTTAAATGTATTTATATCTCATTTTCAGAGATATAAAAATATGCCTACATATTTTTTAGTAGAGAAAATAAAGATAGTTTGGAATGAACTGTAATTTCTTTCTTTGCACCCCAGATACAGTACTCTCTTTTCATTCTCAATAATAATCCTTACCTTCTGATAAAAACCTGTCTTTTCTATTATTGCTAATAATCTCCAGTGCTGATTATATTGTATAATATTGCTCCTATATTTTCCAATTCCACCATTTGCTGTTTTCCTAAAGCTATAAACATGATCAATTTTCTTTATTATTATTTTTTTAAACTCTGCTTCAGTCATGCATCAAAGGAGGTGGTATAAGAGGGTGGAGAATATTTGAAAGTACATGGGCTTTGATCCAGACTCACTGAGGATCATGTTACAAGTCTGTCTGATTTCAATACTGGAACACCATAAAGAAACTTATCCTGTCTGATCCTTAGCTTATCAATTTACAAAATGGTGTACTTCCACCTTGCATCCTTGTATGGATAAACATCTATATGAAAATCTGAGTTGGTCTATCTGGCATTACATAAATACTTAATAAATGAAAAACTAGTATTTTTTGCTTATCAACTTTATAGATTATATAGGTACAGGTGGAGGTCTTCTCTGCCACGTTCGTGTGAAGGAGAAAAGGGTTAACTGCCAGAGGAGGAAGTTGGCAGTTTTCTATATGTTACCCAAAAAACTTATCTACTCAATAAACACACCAGAGCCAATACTCTTTTTATGAGAGGGGGGTGTGACGTGTCTGGCCATACCGGCTCTGGCCATACAACAACATGGAGTCACCAACTCTCCTTTATTTATAATGTACAGGTAAAAGGGGCCAGAATGAGCTTCTTCTGTGATGGACAGGATAGGGTAGAGTTAGGGAAGCTATTCTGTTAAGGGGAAAATTCCAGAAGGAGACAGGGAACCACTCCCACACAATGCTACATGCTGCCTGGCAGTTCCTAGAAACCCAGGCCTGTGTGTCCCATGGCTCAACCTAGACTGAATCTGCTAAGTAAGGATGGTCCATTTTTTTCTTCCCAGGCAAAAACACGTTTGGTTCTACTCTTTCTGCAGAAGTATGGTATGCTCTCTGATTAGGAGATGGAAGGCTTTCTGCCTTTCCTCAGTAACAGACTTTTATTTCTTGTGACTCAGTATAAGACAAGATGTATATTGTGAGCAGGCAGTTTTCCTTTCCTGTTCCCAGAAACAGACTCATTTTACCTCTGAAGTTCCCAATCATTGCCTGGTCTCTGGAACCTGGGAGCACATGTTTCGTTTTATTTTATTTTTTTCTGCAGGTTAGTTTTCACTTTTGTCTAAGGATGGGCATTGTTTTGTCCTTGTGTATTGCCTGAGATGTGTCAATAATCATGAACATATAGCACTTCTTTGAGTTCTGTGACTCAGACTAGTCATTTGCCAAACCTGATGGGGGTTGTGGGAATCCCTGATTCACAGCTAGTTGATGAGACATGTAAAAGCCCTGCAGTCCTTCAAATTTGTGGTTGGCATTTGAAATGGGGACATTGGGTTGGAGACTGTGTCCTTAACTTGTGGAGCCTACACTAAATCTGGGCAGTTTGTGCAAGACTTGCATTATGGTACTGCAATGCATTAAACATTTTTATAATTATAAAATTTTACTGGAAGACATATTTTTAGTCCATATTCCACCCCACATAGTCTCATATTTTTTATCCAAAAATTGTCACACCAGATAATTAAATGGGAAAAAAGATATTTAAAGCCAGTGAAATATGTGGCATTTCATAAGCATTGAATGTACAGGGAGCATTTAAATTTTTATAAGTGATTAGCAAAACAGACTTTGTGATATATCAGTCCTCACATACCTCAGCATCATGAAAGATTGACAGTATTGACAACAGCATGACAGATTATTTCACTCACCTATTTTCAAAAAGGTGAGCTGATCTGAATTTAGAGTATTGAATTCATTGAAGTTTTACTCTGATCACCTGCAAGCTTTATAAAGTTAAATTAAAAATTACATAAGTATATAAATTGATATTTTTTTAGTTTGAAAATGCTAATGAAATTGAAGTGTGCATTATTCTCAGTGAAACTATGAGTAAAGGGGGAAAGTAACGAAAACAGAAAATCACCGTTTAACTACATGGTAATGATCGCCATAGACTAGATCTACAACTGGTTGTTAAAATTACTGTGCAAAAATTTAAGAAGAATGACTGCATGATTTCAAAGATCACGCCCTTGATCAAGGCTTGGTGCCTAGACGCAAATTGAGATTGGAGATTAGCTTCTAGAATAGGGAGGTAAAAAAATGGGTGAATTTTCTATAAATTCAAATGTACTGTTAAGCAAACAGCTCAATAGGATTATGCTAAAGTTAATCTTTTAATTTTAATAACTGTTTTACGGTTATTTTGGGTGTTAATGTGAGGAAAGCCTGGATAAGGGCTATGCAAGACCTCTGTATTATATTTGCAACTTTGTATAATTTTAAAATATCTAAAAATTTACAAACTAAAGAGAAGCACAATTTATTCCTGATTACCGGATGCTGTGCTAAGGGAATAGGATGGACTCCAAAGAGCACAGTGAGACTTTCTAGAGTGATGGCACTGTCCTGTCCTATGTGTGTATCTTGATTATGATGGTGATTGCAGTACTATATTTATTTCTAAAACCCATCATACTATACATTTCATTAGGTTAGTTTTTATATGCAAATTATAATAATAAAAATGTACTAGATTACTATGTGTATTACATCTGTGGATTCCAAGGTAATATGAGATTTTTTTTCTTTGTTACCTGTGGAGGGCTGTCCATATCTAGCAGAACCAGATTTGGTTGAACCACGAGATACAGAGTCCTGACTCCCAGGAATTGGCAGCCATGATAGACTGTTCCAGATAGCCTGGGAAGCAAGTGGCCCTGTGTAGGAGTGGCCTACCATCTCATTGATATGCTAGTTCCCTAAACAAATGGCTTCCCTAACTCCACCCCATCCTGTCCATCACAGAAGAAGACCCTCTAGGTCTTGGCCCCCTTTACCTGTGAGACTATAAAATAAAGAGAGGTGGGCTACTCCATCTTGTTAGAGGCCAGATCTGGTATGGCCTGATCTGTCACGCCCCCTCCCATTTGAAAAGAATATTGGTTCTTGTGTGTTTATTGACTAGACAAGTTTATAGGTAATTGACTTATTGCCTTCTCACCTTCCGGCAGTTAACCCTTCCCTCATCCACACAGGATATGGCTGAAACTCCTGCAGTTACCACAAGGAACTTGTGGTTTCTGATAACTTATTTTACTTTTAAATCTTTTAAATTGTTGATGTTATTTTAATTTATTCAGTATTAAATTCTCCTACAACCTAGTATAAATACACACAACTAATATATTACAGGTTGATTAAATACAAATTCAGAGAATATGTCAACATATGTCCTACTTTTTTGTGTTTTGTGCCAGATTAGCATCTAAAACTCAGAAACTAACTTTATTCATTAAGTTCTATTATACTTATAACAGAAATAGCTTATACTTATAGCATCCTCACCAGGAATCAGCCATTGCATTTAAACAGTTTATTTGGGATATTATCTAAATACCAGAGCAATTATGAGAGATGGATATTTTGTTTCCAATTTAGATATTAGCAGAGTAAATTCTACAGAGTATTATGTAAACTGACAAATTCACCCAACTAGTATATGCCGGAGTCTAGATACAAACCAGAATCTGGGGCAGCATTATAATGAACAAATACTTTTTTTTTTTTGGTATTCTATTTTAATAAAATATTTGATCATATTTAGTTCTATTTTTATCAAGCTCGTGTACATGCTAGCCCTATGTCCACATAGAACAATATTTAAAGCATTTTATAAATGAATGAAACTCATAAGTTCTTCCATTTTTCTATTAAATATTTATTAATTATGAAAACCACAACTGAAGGCTGATGCAATTTAGTGAATTTAATTTATCATTTTTTTTTTACCATACTAATACCTAATCTCAAAACCATAACTAGCTTATTAAGCCTTTTATTATTAGGTTATAAAATAGCATTTGGATTAAGGGAGATCTCTTGAGGGTAAGTAGTATGTTCAAATCTCCACAGAACATGAAGTTCTTATTTTCTTTTTCATGTTGTTTCACTTATGTCTGACCTCATATGTACTATTTATATCTCAGTCATTATGAAAATAAATATATTTGTGTAATACTGGGAAAAGGAATATAAGTATGAGGAATAATATCTTTAATTAAAATCACAACTTTTGAGGATTTCAAACCAGTACTGTTAGAAAAATAACAAAGTTCATCATGGTAACAAATTCAAGTATTTAATTTTTGTACAAGAGACAGAACATAAGATAACTTTAATGAAGACATTTTTAGTATTGCTTTATTTGATATATAAAAAATGTTAGAAATCTTTAAAACTAGTGGAAATCCCACAATGCTTTTGCATATCTTAAGATCGTACTGGGATATCTATGTATACATATGTTTATTTAGTCTCTCAAAAGGAATAAAGTTCCCAAATTGCATTAGATTATATAAACTTCCAAATGTTGATATTTTTTATTTGCATATTAGAAGTCTAACAAGGTCGTTTCTTTTTTTTTTTTTTTTGGTACTAGGGATTGAACCCAGGGGTGCTTTACCACTGAGCCAAGTTCTCACCAAGTTGCTTAGGTCATTGCTAAATTGCTGAGGCTGGTCTTGAACTTGCAATACTCCTGCCTCAGCCTCTGAAGTTGCTGGGATTATGGGTTTCACAGGTGTGTACCATCGCACCCAGGTCACTTTCTTAGTTTTATTGAATATTTTTTATTTGAACAGGAGAGGAGATTGGATGAGGGCTGTGCAAGAACTCTGTATTACATTTGCAACATGGTGTGATCTTCAAAGACCTAAAAAGTGAAAAATTGTTAAAAGGCATAACTTAATACTGGTTGTCAGGGTGTTGGTGGGGTGAATTAGAGCAGTTGTACTTATTTCTAAATGTTATTCTAGATAAATATTTATTGAAGCATTATTTTCGTTATTTTTGTAGTTATGCAAATAAGCTATGGGTGTGTATTTTATTAAATTATATATTCTTATTACTTTGATCAACATATACTGTTCTACTCTGCATATGTGCATAAAAATAAGATTTTTCCTTATTACAATGCAATATGTTGTATGTTAGTTAAAAGCAAGAATTCTAGCCACTTTTACCTTTATTTACATTCTTATTTTTCTGTTTTCCAGCTAAAACTGGTCTATAATCATTCACTTGCAAATACCCTGATCCTATTATTTCTTTCTCTGCCACACTTTTCTAGCAATATTGTAACTCAGGTTACACCCAATTATCTGCCTATTTCCTGCCTCCACCCTAGCAGCTGACTGCAGCTGGAGCAAATTTCTTCACTGATGAACTGGTCTCACCCTTCTTGGTGAAAATGGATGTCAATCAAATATTCTTGCTGCAATGGAAAGCTAACCTCTCTGCTTGGACTCAAATTTTAATTCCCTCTTATTTTCTGTAGAATGCATGTATCTTTTTTCTCTTGTACATTGAATGCCATGTTTCTTTCTTTTCCTAATTAGAAAAACTTTCCTACCTCCCTATTGTTAAATACAATTGTCTATAATATGTATTTATGTCTTAAAAACACTTATGTTGTTTAATCGCCCCTTACAGATTTTCCTACATTTTTCTTTTAAAATTTCTGTGTCCTTTGGCAATGGTACATCTTGTAAACATGTTCATGAGTTTCATTCTTTCTTAAAATGTTTCACTATCATTGAAGTGTTAACCTATTATGTTTAATGTCATTCCTGATGGTTTAAATTAACCATTTAAGGTATCTTCTATTTCTTTCATTCATTCTTTGACTTTTCTCTTTTTTTTTTTTTTTAACTTCTTTTGGATTGCTTAATAATTTTGTTTTTACATTTCTCATTTATTATTCTTGTAATGGTAATCATAGACTAATTACACCTTAGCTCATTGTTTACGCTTACTAAATAATGCTAGAAACTAATATTTAAGTCCAGTTTTATTAATCACCCATTACTCTATTGGTGTTATAAATTTTTACTGATATTTTTTATATACGTAAGATGTTATTTTTAGGTTGTTTTAGTTCATATTGATTTTTTTAACTAATTATAATTCTGTCAGCACTTTGATTTATTCTTACAATTGGATGTATTCCACTATGTAATATCATTTTGTTTCAGGTTACCAAATATCCTTTAATACTTATTGTAAGGCAGATCTGTAATGCCAGATTCTCTGATGTTGTTTTGAAGTAGCCCTTACTTCTCTTTCATTTCCAGAGGCTGTTTTCAGTACCTTAGATTTTAATTTTAAGAAATCTTGGTCTAACATCAGTTATCCTGACATATCTCAGAGCAGAAGTTCTTTAGATTCATGGTTATGAAGAGTATCACTGACTTAAAAATAACTCTGTCTCTAGAAAAAACTTTACCATTCTCTACTTGGAAATTTATATTACTCTTTTCTCTATGTGCTTATAGAATGAAATATAATATAATACAATATATATGACAGAATAAAGCATATATTAGAAATATTAGAGATGATTGTATATGATATATACCTATGATGTGTGATATAATTAGCATATTTTCTCTACTAGGACAAATAGCAAACATCCCTAACACATAAGATAAAGAATCATAAATATTGTCATTCCTCTGCAAAAGAAAGTGCTCAGATGGTCTTTCTTTTATGTATTCACATATAAAGGAAATAAAACCTGTAGTCTCTCTCTTCCTACAGAGACACTAATCCTATTGAACCAGATTTCTATACTTTTGACCTCATTTATCCTTAATTACTCCTTCAAGTACTATCTCCAAATACATTCACATTGGAAGTTAGGGCTTCAAAATAAGAATTTGGGAGGAAATAATTTATTCCATAAGTCATATTTTAAGATAGGCATATACTTGAATGCAATGTTAAGTTTTATTGGGATAGTTATTTGTTTACAGACAAAAGATATTGTTACTGTTCATTTTACTTTGTACTCTAAGAGTTTACCTTTATTGGAATCATACAAATATAGCAAACCTCTCCAACTTTAAGTCTCTTGGTAGCAATACCCAAATAATTTTGAAAATATTACAAATTTTCAACATTGTTATGCTTTTGTGTTGCAGAAAAGTTCTATATCTATCCTCGTTTTAATAATATATTTAGATCAATCACATTTGTGTTATACAATAGATGAGAAAATAGACAAATTTTTTATAGTGGAAAGAATAGAGTATGCTTTGGTTCAACAAAAAGATATTTACATACATACATATACATATATATCTGTCTCTCTCTATGTACAAACATAAAGAATAGGGAAGATATTTTATTCTCTAAAAGATATCATTAAACATTATGAGGCACTTGAAAGAAAGGAAAAATATTTGTAATATATGAATCAGAATAGAAATTTGTATCCAGTTTATATAGCTAATCAATATAAAAACAACTCAGTTGAAAAATAATCGCTTTATAATATACAGCACAAAAGAGGATTTTGAAATCATTAATACATGTCAGAAAGGTGCAGTTTTACTATTTTTTGCATGTTTTATTTAAGAAGTTATTTTTGTGGAAATTATTTAAGTATTTTTTTCAAATATATATTGCAAATAATTTTCCCCATGTATGACTTGCCTATGAATTCTCAAGTTTTTTGAATAATGGAACTTTGTAATTTGATGGATGAGAAAAATCTGTCTACCTCAAGTTTGCAAATATTGTCTATATATGTTTATATGTTTTTAGAAGTCCTGTAGGTTTTCATTTTGTCTACAATCTATCCTGAATTAATATTTTTGTATTTTGTGAAGAATGTGTGCAGAAAAACGTGTAGAAATGAAATTTGCTGTTTTCACTGACTTGCATTGACTCTACTGTTAAAAATCAATTTACTGTTATGTATCAGTCAGTCCGTTAATTGACTCTTCCTTATTTCACTAATCTTTCTGCCTATAGTTTTACCAGAATTTCACCATCTTAATTGTATACTAAGTCCAATAATCCTAAAGTTACAGTTGTATATTTTTATCTTTTATTCCAAGTGCATTCTGCTTATTCTGTCCTTTACAATTCTATATAAATTTTAGAATAAGTTTTCCCATTTTTACAAAACATCTTCTAAGATTTTGTCATTTTGCTAAATAATGTATGAGTCAGAATCACTAAGACCCACATAATTTTGAGTCTTCCAACCTGTTTAGCTAGTATTCCTCCCAATTGGTTTAAATATTTTTAAATTTTTGGTCGTTTACTATGATAAAGTCTTACACATTTCTTAATAACTTTATTTCTAGGTCTTACTTATGTTATCAAAACTAGTATTTTTTTTCTTTCCAGCATTTTTTTTTTTTTTTTTTTTTTCAGTAGTGTGTACTGAACCCAGGGCACGCTACCACTGAGCTACATTCACAGACCTTTTTATTTTTTATTTCAAGACTAAGTCTTGCTAAGTTTCTGAGAGGCTCCCTAAGTTGCTATAGATGGACCTGAACTTACAATCCTTCTGCTTCAGCCTCTCAAGTTGCTGGGATTACTGATGTGTACCACCACACCCCAGCTTAGGACAAAAATATAAAACAAGCCACTGTTCCATCAATAAGAGAAGTAATGAGCAAATTGTAGTATATGCATACAATGAAATACATCGCAGCAATAGAAATGAGCAAAGCTACTAATGCAAAAATATGCATGATTGTGCAAACAATATGTTTAGCAAAAAGCTTGACTCAAACAGTACTATATATAATATATATATAAATATATATATTACTTTATATATAGTATGTGTGTATATGTCTATGTACACACACTATATGTAGAATTATATGTATGTTTATATATGTATGAATATATAGAGACACACATATCTTGAAATGTATCCATTTAAAGAATAAATAAAACTAGTCCATGAAACAGCACATGGTGACATGGGTGGAGGATTGCTTTAAAAGGAGCACCAGTGAACTTCCCAGGATGCTGGAAGTACTCTATGTTTTGCCTGTGGTATAACATGGATGTTATAATGGGTGTAGAATTTTGTCAATCTCATCAAACTGTATACTTCTCTTCATTTTAGCAGATGTAACTATACAACATAAACACATACTTATCTAAACAAAAAATTTAAAATGAAAATAAAAACAGTTGAAAAGTGTGAAAATGGAAAATAGAACACCCTCACCATTTAGTGTGAATCATGGAATTCAAATCCTTGTACAGAAAATCTGATGAACCATTGTTTTAAAAATGTACCTGGGATTTGTTTTACTAGGGTGTGATAAGACACATGGACACGGAGATTACTGCCATAAAGGAAGGAGTTTTACTCACAATTCTTTAAAGGCAAGAAGCATTAGCAAAACCATACAGGGTCCCAGAGAGAAATAGTAGCGTCAGTCAAGAGACAGAGGGAGGGAGAAGAAAATTGGATGGGAAATTTTATTATGGTTTTTTCAGAAAGGAACAGCTGGTAGAGGCAGGGTAGGCAGGTTTGAGGACTGGATAGAGTGAATAATTTTAGTGAGCTCCAGGATGTAGGACATATCCTAAGTTCATAGAGAAGAATATATTGGCAGAAAGTGTAACAGCTCTTCAAGAATCTAATAAATGCAGTGGTTGGTGATACAGGCTTCAGTTTGGTTGGTTTGCATTGGAAACACACACTTGCATGAGACTGATTTTCTTTCTTTAGAAATTAGCTCATTTCTTTTAGAAATAAGTCTCTTGGTAAGGGGAGACTCTTCTAAATCATCAAGACACCAAAATGTCCAAGCATTACAAAATATAGAAAAAGATGTTGTTAATACAGACATCAAGCCATGTCTGACAGCTTGTTTTTCTTCAATATGGGTCTACATATCTTGTAACCAATGTAAGGTTTATATACTGTCCTATGAAAAGCTTCAGAATACCTATCAAGGTTTTGGATTTTATAGTTGTATGGTTTGAGGAAAAGCATCCTTAGTACCATCTGACAGTAAAAAGGGAAATCCACCCAAATGCAGGGTTAGATAATATTTAGATATCTGATTATAGTTATGCAGCTGTGAGAAAACATAAACATTGGAAAACATGCCTTCTTCAGAAGAAGAGATCCTTGAGCCTCTTGCTATTTATGTATATAAGAAAAATTCAGAAAAGAGTATCACACATTAATTCACTTTTCAGTAAGTAGTGACTAAAAAGTATTAAATGGGACATATTTAACAGCAACAACCAACAGAGGCTATGCACCTGTATGTATGAAGGAAGGCTCCAGCCTTCCCTGTGACTGCCTTTCCCTGTGGTACCATTTGTGTTGCACCTCTAAGGAGCAAGAGATGTTAATTCCTGTGGGGCCTACCAGAACTTATGGGACAACAGGTTTGGAACAAAGCCACAGAATACATATGTCCCCTATCTTTTCCCCAGATATACTATTTTACAATGGTCTCCTTTGCTGAAATGTTCAGAGACCAAAGAATGAGCTCTTTTAACAGGACTGTGTCATTTAGATTCAATAAGGCACTTTCCATAAAGTATTAATGTGTGATTTTTGCCTCAGATTCTGTTTCCTACTTAGGGAATCTAGTTAGTATGAGGACTGGGAAGGGAACCCATAATGCTAAAGTGAAATAAGATAGTTGCTAAAGTGAAATAAGATAAGCAAGGAATGATAGAATAGGAATAGATGTTGAAGTTAGATTATATACTGCTTTGAAATTTTCTGAAGTCTAAAAATGCATCTTACTAGGTACATTCCAATGATACTTTCTAACTGGGTGTTTTTAGAGTATGAAAGCTGAAGGGTGCTCCTTGGGCTGTTCAAGCTGACTCCATATGAGAAACCTAACTGAACTCCTAAGTAGGCACAAATGGATAAATTCTCCTCTTAATCTTAAGCTTATGATTCTGTTTTGAATAATCAGAGATGAAAGAAAACATTAAATACAGGGATGACTTTGATTTCTCAGGTATTTTTTATTTAATCTGTTTGCATCATTTTTTTTCAGTTATTTGATGGACAATCAAAATGCTTTTCATCAGAACTAAAGGTTTGAAGATTCAGGTTAATTTTCTTTTATAAATTCTGACTGGGTTTCCTCATTCACAGGATATTTACATATAATAAGCAATAGTATTTCAGCCTCTCATGCCACAAAAATATGCCAATCATTTTAGGCCCTTTGATCTTATAAAAAACTATTGAATATTTTTGTGAAGATTATCCAGTGCATATTTGAATAATATCAATATACTTTCTCTAAAGCCCTTAATTCTCTATCGTTTGTTCCCAAATGGTATAGGCATATGTGTGTGTGTGTGTGTGTGTGTGTGTGTGTGTGTGTGTTGGTCCCTAACTGGTTGTAGTACTTCTATCCTTATTTTCTATTTATATTCTTGATTTCAGAAATTTAAGAAAAAAATGTTAAGTACAATATTGAAAACAAATATGTCACTTTCTAAGTAATAAAGAAAATGGTCCAGAAAATGGATAATTTTGATTCTATGTCTCTGTAACATAAAACAAATGCATTTTCAACTGTTCAAGTGACAATTCAAGGGAGATGCAGGAGTGACCTGAATGGGGTTAATGTTTAACATATTACTTTAGATGCTAAGAATGAATTTCAATCTTTAAGATATTTATTGTTGTAAATACCTAGAAAGGATAAATGGGCAAGGACCAAGGGTAGGACAATAAAGACTTCAGACCAAACTGTAGATTTGATAATTAAAAAGGAGGGATGGAGGGAACACAGTGTAGGAAAAATCTAAAACTGTTAAGCCATGGGTAGACTTGAGCAAAGATTGCCCATTAGACAAATTGCAAGTCAGGCAGAAACAGCCCCATTTTATTCTGTTATTGATAGGAGCAGCCTGAAGAAAAAAATGTGCTTGGCTTGTTCAATGTAATTGGCCCTGAAGTGAAGTAGCTGGAAGTTGTCAGATATCCATACATCTCACATCAGTAAAACTGAGTGGTGTACAAACACTAATACCATATTCCACATTGCACATATCTTCTTCACACATATGTGCCGAAGTGCCCATCTGTGGTTTCCACGAGACTCTGCCTGAGAGAAATCAAAGATATTGATGATCCTTGTTGTTGCCATTGGTCAAGGAAGAGAAACTTCTTCACTATCTGCCTCTTCCAATATCTATTCTAAAGTCTTCTCACCCTCAGCTAACATCTTTAGTTCTTTCCTGGCAGTATGATCCCACACTTCCTCCTAAAAGACTTAAGTTTTGGTGACCATAATTATCAGAGTGGGGCTGCTTTATGCATCCATTTACAGCTAAAATTGAATACGGGAGTACTAAGAGATGTCCAGAAGGATAATCAGTTCCACACATATTTTTCTCTGTGTACTTCTAAAAAAATCAGCCCCATGCCCTTCTACTGATCAGAGTGTATTATCCCTGCCAAAATGATGGACCTTCTTTTCAACTTCTTATCCCTGTATACAAATGTTTTCAAAAATCCCAGCCACAGCTATAGTTTGTTTCCTGGAAAGAGTATACCATATTTGGGGATCAGAACCTCCAACTTGGGCTGGGGAGATAGCTCAGTTGGTAGAGTGCTCACCTCGCAAGCACAAGGCCCTGGGTTCGATCCTCAGCACTGCAAAAAAAAAAAAAAAAAAAAAAAAAAAGAACCTTCAACTTGCAGAGTCCAGATTGATTCAGATATCAAAGCAATGCTAAGGGACACCTTAATTCCTGGAACCACTTATTCTTCCTGTTGGGGACACAGCACTATAACTGGGTCTTTGATTGAGTGCAGCCATTGATCCTGAAAATGGTATTCCATTCTTGCAGAGAATATCTCTACATTAAAGATTCATCTTTATCTTCAGTTGTTTGTTGCAGTGTTCATTCAGGCCATTAGTTTTATGATGGTATTGGTGTGACATCACCACTGTTGTGTAATAGTTTTTTGCTCAGACTCTACCTGGGATGGAATTACATTCATTTTGATCAAGCATTCTCCAAATCTGGGAATGGTAACTCTGCCTGAGGCTCACTAGGCACGAAAGGTGAATACATCTTTGGAATAGGTATGTAAGAATTGAATCACTGACACTTGCAGAATGAAAAGAGCAAATGTTTCAATTTTGAGGGAAGTGACCAATTGATCTCTTATTTAAGAAATAATGCCATATAGAGGCTCAGCCTTGGTTTATTTCTGGTATTAGAGTATTCAGAGCCAGTAGTGATTATAACAATCTTAAAAATCTTATGTATAGCCTCCAAATTGTTCAACATGAGTAATATGTCTACCATCTTTGCTATGAAATAGATCAGGGAAAATGCTGGCTCAAATGGCCTTGCATTTATCTGCGCTTGGTTCTAAAATGCTTCTTCAACAATGGATATTTTATTTGGTCATTAATATATAATAATAAAATGTTCTCAATTTATGATCACACCTGTATGCTTTTCCAAAAGATTTATTAAAGGTTTTTTTGTTGTTGTTGTTGTTGCCAATATTACAGAGCACTTCTTTCTGGGTTTCTAATCAAATGTTTAGGCCAACTGCTCTTGTCCAGTAAATGTTATATTTGCTTACCTTGTTTTATTTCTCCTTTCAAATAAAGTAGATGAGCAGTTCTAGGAGTCACAGTCCACCCATTTGGATGATTTTTCTAGACCATTGTCTCAAGTGAGCTATAATATAAGCACTGTGTATTTATGGCTCATTCCTAGGTACCAAGTTTCCCCAACCATAAACCAAGTTTGGGTCCTTTTCTTTTCTTTTATGTGAACAAAAGCATCCCCCACCAAACAGCCAGCCATGGATGTGTATAGTTGTTACTGTATGGGATGACACAGGTATCTAGGCTATCTTATTTACAGCCCGTTCATGCTCTCTGGTCCTCGTTAGGTAAAATCCAGAAGGGATTATTATTTTTCTCTTAGGATAGACTTCTGCATGGCCCATGCAAATTTGTGACTTTGGGGGTCCAAAAAGTTTCCCAAATTTATTATAATAAGCACCTTAAGGACATTGGTTACTTAGTTTATAGTGATCAAGTTTTCCATTTTTATTCATGTTTAGTAACATTCCAGAGGTTATTTTAGGAGAGAAGAATAAAATTCTACCCTGTATGTGGTACCACCTTGCTCTATAATCCAGGGAACTACATTTTGGTTTTGCCAGAGTGAATTTCTTCTTATTTCAACTATTCCAACATCATATAATTTTTGAGAGTTTGAAGGAAGTGGCAGAGATGCTTACACTTCAACCAGGATCTGTTGCAGTCTTTCCTTGCTCAGATCATCACTGAATATGGCATATTCTATGTTACCAAATGTATTGACTGAAATAGGATTCCTAGATATTGAACGTATCATCTACAGAACATCATAAATTATACTAAGTGTTGTACTTCCTTCTTTGTAGGAGGGGATGTGGGATGCAAGAAACATTAATTTGGCTTTTACTTTAGATGGGATTGCTTATTATACTTTTGATAATTGACTCTGAAATAATTAATAAAATAGATTTTTTAAATCCTGCAGGATTCACCTTTATTATTCTGATCTGCATGGTACTTACCATGATCTCCAGCATACGAGGCACCCTTTGCTTGCCCTTGTAAGTCATCATGATGTCACTAGTGTAGCATACCAGCATGGTGTTCTACAATTGACTAGATGGCTCAGATCTCTTTGGATGTTATTTGTCTGAGAGTAAAATATGGAGGAAAAGCAAGAAGCAGGTAGTCCTCTAAAGGCTTTGTTAATTTGCTCTAACAATGATACAAAATCTGGCATGGTGACACTGAGACCAAAACATTAGTTGAGTTTGTGATAGTCCGTAGTCATTTTTAAAGATCCACTCAATTTCTTCATAAAAAGACTGGTGAATTAAATAGATTTATGAAGAATGATAGAGACCATTGATCCTTTAGATCTTTAAGGGTGGCACTAATCTCTACATCTCCCCTGAAATAAAAAAAATTGTTTTGAAGTTCCTGTCCTAGTAAGGAGTTGGGTGGTGATAGTTTCAAAGGCTATTAATGAAGAGGTGATTGGTCTTACAGGCCAAGAACCTATGTAGGGTTTATTCCAATAGTCAATTATGTCACTACCAATTGTGTAATCAACAACTGGGGCATGATAATGAGGTAGCTCTGTAGAGACACTGCAGTCATTATAAGGATTATAGATGTCAGTTCATTCATAGGACTTTGATATGTCAGTGTCTACTTATCAGACTTTTTGTCTAAAATCCTTAAAATGTCTGAATTTTTTCTTTTCTTACAAAAATGTAAAATTTCTCTCATTAGCTTTTCCTTGTCATCATCACCAATGTGAAGGTATTTTATATTCTTCCCATTCCATTGGAAACTGACATGGTCTAGTTCTTTTTAATCACTGGTTTAGCTAAAAATTAACCAAATCCCAAACAACAAAAATACACCTTTATATACTGTCGGTTGATGTCAACTATCTCAGCATTCATTTACTTTCACACACTGAGTTCCTCTAAATTTTCTATGTACCCCTTTTTTTTCTATATTTTTTTCATACATTTTCCACATATAAAATTCATTGCTCTTTTAAACTTACTGCTTTTTGTGTTCTCAGAAAGTATCTGTCCCAGTTAATATTAACACTATTTACAGTAAGATATGATTGAAGCTTACTTTTTGTGTTAGCTGTATATGTCAAAAAGAGCACAAATTGCTTACATTAATAGGGTCAGTCTCCTGGTTGTCCTTTCTTTTCAATGTCACTCCCCAAATTCCTTATCTCATTTGATGAAGAAAAACATATGCAAAATGTTCTCCTTGACTGATAGAATTATTCATTCTCCAAGTAAATATTGATCATCTGTACTATTTATGAGCTATGTGAGCTTTGGGAAAATCTTATCTGTTAAATGAGGATAATAATAGATCTGGTTATATACTATTATGATTTAATTATGTGACATATGAAAGATGTTGACCACATATCATATTTGGTCGACTGTAGGCTATGAAATCTTCACATTTTTAAGATTATAGACCCTGGAATTAATTTTATATGGTTTGACATCTTAAAATTATTGCTAGTCAGTTCGTATTTGTCTTTTATTTTTATGGAAAAAATACATTAACACCCTTCAGTAAAATTTTTAAAAAATGTCAATATCATTTATGTTTGATGCAATGAAATACAGTACAAGGCTCTTGTAACAGTTAAGATTGTTTATGTTTCTAAAGATACATAAAGCAATTTGAATGGTTTAAGCAAGGAAGAATTTATTGACATTTAGAAGTGAAATCTCAGATGTAATATCACTATTAGACATGACTCTATCTGGAAATTCAGAGGACAAAGATTCTCTTCATCCTTTATCCCTGCCTTCTGCATGGTAGTCTTAATTCTCACCATGCTATGGTACTTTCCCATTTCCAAATACACACACACCATTCCTAATTTACCCAGTGTCTTTAGGATGTTCTCACTGTCTACGAATGGTTGCAGCCCTGAAATGATCACAGCACATTATGCTTCTTGGTGTTTGTGTTCTTTTTTGCAGAAATCAGAATATGTCACTTAGCTTATATTTTACCTTAAATGGGTTGGTTTCTGTTCCCAGAGCTATCACTATGCCTAAGGAAGTACATTAAAGTGATTAAGGCAAATAAGTGCAATAGGTGGGTTCTCAGGAAGCAAGAAACAGAGACCCTTATTAGAAGGAGACCCCAATCTACAAGCATGGCCTTCTAATTAGATGATTAAAAGCTGCAGCATATGCTTGTAACACGTCAACTAGAACAAAAATGCGATCACCTTAAATATCACCAGATTCAAAGACATACATGCCCACAACTGATTTATGGCTAGACTGCTTAACCAAAAAGAAACGTTCTGAACATCAAATATCAAATTATTGTCATGGTATTTGATTTACAAAAGAGATTCTCTGAGAAACTGCATATTTCTTCCCATGAAAATCATACATATGATCAGAAAGATCAACCCTAGATGTATCACTTATTTTCTTGTCTCTGGGAAGGGAGTGGCACCCACACTCGATCTTTGGGTTGTATATACCTTTGCTGTGCTTAAATAAATTCTCACTTGTGCCTTGCTTTTGGCATGTCCTAGAATTATTTTCAGCAGTGAAAGTCAAGAACATGTTCAGGCCCAGAGGAGGTCCCATTGGCCCCATTAAGGGGGATCTCCTTGGACTCCTGTCCTGTGACAAGGGCTACACTAGAACTAATATTGAAATAAATCCCATACAAAAATAATTCTTTAATTCATTCACTCATTCATTTTTTTCCTTACCATTCTTTTGAAAGTACTGTAAGGTTACCAAATACTTCTATGTAGATAAATTGCACCATTAATTTAAAGCCTTCATCTTATTTGAATATTCAGTAATATTCATTAAAACTTGTTACTTTGTCCTTCTAAGGCTACTTGTTTTATTGAACTTGACATGCACAAACTCTCCTGATTTTCTTCCTGTAATACTGATGCCTCTTCTTATGCTCAAAAACAGTTTTTTTTTCTTTCACAAAAAGTAATAATCACCATACCTGTACATCTTTCTAAATGACAACTGTTTATAGAGATCCTTCATATTAGGGCCATGATCCTCTTCTCTTCATTTATTTATGCTTTTTCCATTGCTGGCATCATGTGGTACCAGGGCCTTAAATACTATCTCAGCACTAATTGATCAAAAATGCGTGAGCTCTATCCCTGAGCTCTATCATTATCTGTAGGTTGATATATCTGATAGTTGATGTGACAAATTAACTTGGAAAATAACTGTATTTCAAACTCAACATGGTAAAAATTTAACTCTGATATTTCTACTACTTAAAACATGCTCTTATATACAAAATTAACCTTTTTAGATGATAGCAACATTCATTCATTTAAGAGCAGAATCCCCACATCCAACTGAATCCCCAAATCAAATTAATGTGCACATCCTCATAAGTGCTCAATCAAAATATATTTCAAATCCACCTACATGTCACTACTTTTCCAGTTTCCACTGTAGTCAAAGTCCACATCTCTTACCTGCACTATGTCAGTTAATCCTTCCTAGAACAATTTCTGAAGTATTAATAATATACGGAACTTCCAGAACAAAGTTTTTTTCTGTTAAAAAGCATATTTTTAAAGCAGACTGATAAAGGTATTTTTCAGATTATGTAATTTCCCTGTCAGAAACTTCACAGTGGTTTCCTGATTACATTTAGGTAAATGCAAAGTAATTTCTATATCCTACAAGGAATTACAATCCAATGCCTTTCCTAGTAGTATCACTTATTTCCTGTCCTCAGGTCAAATTGACTTGCCTGACACTTTTATGAAAATAGCCCCATTTATTTCTACCAGAGGAAATGTGGTTGCTTTCCTTCCATTTGGAAAGTAAATTTACTCATCAGTTAATTTCACAATTTGCTTCTTTACAGCTCTTAATTGCTGCACCACTTCAGAGAAACCTTCCCTAATCTTAGATTTAAATAGTTCCTTGCTTTATTTTTCTTTACAATACTTGTCATGACCTAGCATTATAGAGTATTATTTGTTTAGATTGAGTCAGTAAAACTTAGGAGTGAAGGAACTCCACCTCTTTTGTATAACACTCTATCAGCACTTAGATATATGTATGGCAATATAATTTGCTGATTAGACACATAGAATTCAATACTATCTTCCAGTTTAGCCTATGTGCTATATTTAAGCATTGGTTTTAAAACTCTCATTATCTATATCTGTCATCTAGTGTATTTGGAATATTCCCCATTCTATTTTGTTTTTGGCACTGTTGAATGAATAAAGCATGTGTTATTATCTTCCCATTTACGAATAAGTAATCTGAAAGGAAAGTTACACTTTTTGACTATCTAATAGAAGTTTGAGGTATAACTTAATTCTTAACAATAACCAAGAGAAACTGCTATGCTGATTTATAGCTAATAAAACACTAAAACCATAATTTAATCTTAAGTCTGTCTGTTTTAAATAATTCTGGTTTTTCTACCATTTCATGATTACCTGCAATTGAATCATTTTTATTATAGTATATTGTACATCATCTCTGTGCTACCCCAAAGGTTGAAGCAGTTCAAGACCAGTCTAGGTAATGAAGCAAGAAACCCATATCAAAAATAAATAGCTTTTGTAACATCCATTAAGAGAGTGTCAGTTCTATAGAGGTATACATTTGACTCCTTAAGGAAAAATGTGGAAGATGTTCTGTGTGCCCATCTCTCAAAAAGAAGCACCTAATCTGGAAGCTTTATAGCTTTATAGCTTCCAGATTTGAAACTATTTGAAAAAAGTTAGTATAATTATATTTTCCTTAATTTGTGAAAAAAATATTGTCTTTCATCATTTTCCCAGTTTGATTTATGCTTAGTTGTGATTTTTAAAGGATTAGATTGAACATCAGTTGAGGTTTGAATTATGTTAAGGTGTTTTTTAGGCTATTGATTTTAAGAATGTCAACAGTGGAAATAAAAAGGTATAGAATTCTATGTAGGGAAGTGGGTTTTTCACACAAAAGCGCTGTTTAAATGAGGATTTATCACAAGCCACCTACAGTCTGACTAGATGAACTGTATATCTACAAAATGATTTCTATACTATGTGAAAACAAAAGCAAGAGGTTTCAAACCACCTGATTTCAAAATATACTACAGAACTTTAAGCTTGGTATTGTCATAAAAACAGACACATGAACCAAAGGAGCCTAATAGAAAACCTAGAAGGAAACATGTACCCATGGCCAAATGATTTTTGAAAAGGCTACTAATAACCTACATTAAAGAAGAGGCAGTCTATTTAATAAACAGTGGAGAGGAAATTGGATATTCACATGTAGAAGAATGAGACTAGGCCATACATCAATCCAGTTACAAAAAAAATCAACTCAAAATGTATTCAAAACTTAAATGTTAAGACCTGAAAGAATGAGACTACTAGAAGAAAACATAGGGGAAACACTTCAGAATATTGAAATGGAAAATAATATTTTGGAGAAGATTCCCAAAGCACAAAAAGCAAAAATAGACAGTTATATGTAAACAGTTATATAAAACTAAAAAGCTTCTTTGCAGCAAAGGAAACACAGAGTGAAGAGAAAACCGACAGAATGGGAGAAAATGTTTACAAAATATACATCTGACAAGGGATTGATATCCAGAATATAATTCAAAAAAGGAAATATAAAATCTCAATAGCACAAAAACAAACTATTTAAAAAAAAAAAAGGTTGGAGCAGGAATATATCATGCTAAGTGAAATAAGTCAGACTCAGAAAGTCAAGGGTTAAATTCTGTCTCTCATATGCAGAAGGTAGGAAGAAAAGGAACAAAAAAGGGGAATCTAATAAAAATAGAAAAGAGATCAGTAAAGACAAGAGATCAAGGGTAAGGGAGGAGGGGGAAAAAAGGTAGAAACTGGGCAAATTGTACTGTATGCATGTATGAATTTAGCATAATGAATCCTATTTTTAATGTATAATTAAATGTACCAATGAAACAAATGTCTAAATAAATAGAATGATTATCAGAAGAAAAGAGAAAGGATATCCAGGGAGGGAGGAGGGGAAGTACTAGGGTATAACATGGAAAAAAATATGTTAAGTACACTTATATACTCCCCTATTGAGTGTAATTATCATGTGCTAATAAAAGAAAAAAAGGACAAAAGGCTACTTTTGTCAGTTTTGCATTGCTATGACCAAACAAATTTTATTTTGGCTCATGACTTCAGAGGCTCAGCCCATGTTTGGCTCACTCCAGAGCTCTGGGCGGAAGCTGAGGGAGAACATCATGGTAGAAGGGCATGGTGAAAGAAAGGAACTCTGGACAGGGCCACCAAGAAGCAGAAAGAGAGACAAAATATAACAGGGACAAAATATAAACCTCAACGACATGCCCCCAGTGACCTACTCCTTCAGCCACGTCCCACCTGCTGGAAGTTACCACCCAGTTAATCCATTATATTATAGCTCTTATTATCGAATCATATCAGCTCTGTGGCATTGCCTCACAGGTGAGCTTTGAGTGGACACCTCCTATCTAAACTGTGGCATAGGCCTACACAGACATTTATAAAAAAAAAAAAAAAAAAAAAAAAACCTACAAATGGCCAACATACATGAGAATATGCTCAACCTCAATTGGGGAAATTCAAATTAAAACCCAAATAAGCTATCACCTCACCCCAATAAGAATGGTTATTATTATCAAAAAGGCAAATGATTACAAGTGTTGGCAAAGATATGTAGAAAAGGGAATTCTTGAGCACTGTTGGTGGGAATGTAAATTAGAAAGGCCATTATAGAAAACAGTATAAAGCTTACTCAAAAAACTAAAAATTGAACTACTACAACAGTCCCATTACCTTATATGTTTCTAAAGGAAGTGAAATCAGTGTACAGAAGAGATACCTGCACTCCCATGTTCACTGCTGCACTGTTTGCAATAGCCAAGAAATGGAATCAACCAACATGCCCTTCAGCAAATGAATAGATAAAGGAAATTTGGTAGCTATACCCAACAGAATACTGTTTTGCCACAAAAGAGTGAAATTTTGTAATTTGCTACAAAGTAGATGGAACCAGAGGTCCTTATGTTAAGGGAAATAAGCCAGGCACAGGAATACAAATAGCGCATGATGTCACTCATATGTAGACTATAAGAGTTGATCTCATAGAAGCTGAGAGTAGAATGGTGGTTATAGGAGGCTGGGAGAGTGGGGGATTGGGGCATGGGAAAGGTTGATGAAGGGGTACTAAGTTACAGCTAACAGGAACATGAAGTTCTGCTGTGCTGTTGCAGAGTGGGATGACTGTAGAAAACAATAACGTACTACACATTTCAAAAAGCTAGAATAAAGAACTTTAAAAGATTTTAGCATTAAGGAATAATAAATGTTTGAGGATATATGTATGTTTAAACCTATTTAAGTGTTACCTAGTGTATCAAAACATTTCATGCTGTCCATTGATATGTATAATTTTTGTTATGTTTCAGGTTAAAAATATTTTTAAAAAGTTTATGTCTTTGTTGATTGTTTTTATTTAGTTGTGTCAACAGATGAGAAAAATATTGAAATCTACACTTATAGTCATGGTGTTGACTGCTTTTCTTTCAGTTTTTAATTTATGAACTTTAAAGTTGTACTTTTTTTGACTATATATTTTTGCTTTGACTGTTTTTAGAATTTTAATTTTCCCATTTGTTTGGGATTTTACTATTATTTTATAACAGATTGTAATTTTTTTGCCAGCAATTAAAATCTACATTTTTTTTTGTGATCTCCTTATAGGAAGTAATTACTTCATGTAAAATATAGCCACTAAATTATAGTCCCATTCACCCATTCATCCTTTATAATTGTTATTTGCAACACATACAAGTACATCACAAACTCTGTAAGACTATGTTATAGTTTTAAAGCATTGAGTTATTAGAAAAAATATCTCTTTCCTTTAACCAAATACTATATCCAGACCTTAAAAAATTATTTTTTTCTGAGGATTTTAGTTTCCATTTTCTATAATTTCCTTTTGGCATGATTTTATCTTTATTCTTTTCACACACATGCATGTGTGTGTGTGTGTGTGTGTGTGTGTGTGTGTACAAGTGGTGCAACTGAACAGGGAACAGATTCCAGGACTAGGAAGGCAAATGCCTGGCTTCAACCCCAGTTCTGCCACTTATATGATCTTAGACAAGATGGCAAACGTATCTGTGCCTCAATTTTCTCATTCTGTAAAACACAGGAAAGAACAGTATGTACCTTTTAAAGTTTTGAATTTATATAAAGTTTGGGGGGTTAGTAAACATTACTCAATAGTATTAAGTTTACTAGTTGCAATTTTTGTCTCCTCTTCTATTCTATGGGCTCCTTGAGGAAAAATAAATGTAATTATTATTCTCTATTGCTTGTTTCTATCACAGTAGCTGATATACAGAAGATGGTCAAAAATTTTACTGTTGTTGTTCAGTACATAAGTGCATTAATTGATAGTATAGATAAGAATTTCAAATCCTTTTGGTTATAGTCCAAAAACTACTCATCAGATTTTTGTATTTGTTTTTTCTTTGCTTTTTAAAAATATAATCTACATCTATGTTTCATGTTTTCTTTTTTGGCTTATATTATATCTTTAAATGGAAGTTCCATTTTGGTTATCTTTCTGCTTAAGAACAGAGTGGAGAGTGGGTGGAGAAAATAGCTAGGGCAGTCAGCAACTTCCCTTCAATCTGTGTTCTCAAAATACTTCATTACCCCTTTAGGGTTTTATCATGATAAAATGTGCAAAAATGTGTCCTGATTTTTGCAACATCACTGCAACCCAACTCCATGTGAGCAGGAAGTTTGAGAATTTCAAAGTATGGTTTCATGTATTTCAGCATTCTTTGTGTTGGTTTTAGTTTTGACTGGTTTTAGTTTTGACTTGTTTTATCATTATGCAGATGATTTTTTTAAATGCAAGATTGTAGTTACACTAACCAGCATCTTTGAATAAATTAAGAAAATGTGGCACATCCAGGTGCACAAACACTTTCTGTTTGGGCAGCAGAAAGTAGGCTGAATTTTTGTGCTAACTGTTCCAAAATGTAAAAGTATATGTGCTGGTTTTGAAAGGTTATAATGCTTATTGCTGTCTTTCTATTCTCCTTCCCTTATCTCATCTGTAGACAGATTTTATAGATTAGGAACTAGAGTATTTAAAAATAAAGGTGACATGTCAACATGTCCTCTCCCTCAGCCTCTGTTCCTTTGTCATAGTGTAACAGAAACTAGTTTCACTGATGATGGAAATTTCTTTTTAGTTATTCAATGCTTTAATGTCCAGAGAGAGAAATAAGGCTCAAATTAATTTAATTCAGCATTATTTTAATCGTTCACACACTTTCCTTGTGGATGTTAAGACCTTTACAACCCAAGAACAATTGATTTGAATCTTGCATTTTATAAACATTTAATAAATAATAATGTAATGTCCTAAAATACATATTAAAAGCAATAGCACATCAAGTCCATGTGCTGATCCTAAATTCAATGAAAAGCATTTATAATTTGAACATTTTCATAGCAATCTCATTTCTTCATACAATTGAAATTGAGTATCTAACTAAATAAATCATAATGAATAATAGCTTTTCTACTTCTACATTTAAGAATTTAAGAGTGTCAATACCTTTACAGCAATGGAGTTCAAGAGAGTGAGTTTTTAAAACTTTACTTAACACCTACCAAAAGAATGTGGTCAAACCACTTTGAAGGTAATCTCCACTATCCATTTTAGTTTAGTTTAAGTGATTTGGATACTACAATCAGATCTTTTGAACCTTTCAGCTTATTCATCGTGCTGTCATTTAGAACACCATCAAAGGTTTCCTTCCAAGTCAAAAGAAATTATTCCATGTGAACCTTGATACATGATATCATTTCCCACATTAATGGAAAGAACTGAAAGTTAGAGATTAAATATTATTCATGAGTTATATCAGTTATTAAACTCATGTTTTCCTAAATTTATTCAACTTATTTGTAAGTTTTATGTGTGTGCATGCATGTGTCTTATATGTAGATATTAAAATATCAGGAGCTAGGAGCATATAACTGAATGTACGTGTAGTGTGAATGAGGCCTTGGCCTCAGCATCAAAAGAAGCAAACAATCAAATCAAAAAACTCTAATGTTTATTTCTAGTTTAAATTATTAAAATATTATCTACTAAGCTGGGCACAGTGGTATGTCCCTCTAGTTACAGCTATTCTGGAAGCCAAGGCAGGAGGATTGCGTAAGCCCAGAATTTCAAGGGCAGATGGGCAACAAAGCAAGACTCTTTCTTTAAGAGAAACAAGAAAAAATAGTATTCAGCTGAGTTTTTATGATAATCTGTGATCTCAAAAATAAACACATTTTCTCTTTTATATTTAATTTTTATATTACTTTTAATATTTGTTAAATAAATGTACATTATATTCACATACAGATAAAATTTCATCAAATTTTTATATTTGAAATTTATTGACCATATTCAGAAAAAGAATTTTCAAGTAAAGTTGTTGCCTTAAGAGTTTGGGTTCCACATTAATTTTACGTTAATATTATATTATACTGCTTTTTGTATATAATGTTTTATGTTGTATGAAATACTGGTTATTCAGAACACAGTCTTCCCATGTGGTTTATTTCTTACTTTTATACATTAAACTCTGATTAGAATCTAAGTAAGCCATTTCTATTAAAAACTAAATTTAAAAAATGTAGGGAAACCTGCCACAATGATATTATAGGCTATTTGAAAACCTCATATGAAGCTACTTATTGAGTCCTGTGGGAGCCATAATTTCCAGATTGATGTCACTCCTCAGAATGGTTATGCACCTGGGCCCTGGAGGCAGACAACCTGGATCCAATCCCAGATCTGCTCCTTAAGTAATATTTGACCTTGAATGAATCAACAGCCTTTCTGAACCTTGGAGTTCCTGTCTGTAAATGTCCTCAAAAAGCTATTGAAATTTGTAAGCTACATTGAATTTTCAGAGACTTCATACTCCCATGTAATCAGATCATCAAACAATATTTTCTGGTTCCCAAAATCTAGTGGTGCTTTTTTCCCATCATTATGTCCCCAAGTAACAACCATTCTGATGTATGCTAGCACAAATTGATTTTGTCTGCTTCCTACTTCATGTCATTGGAATCCTGCACAATATGCTATTTTGAATTTGACCTCTTTTCCTTAACTCTATGCTGAAATTCACTAGTTGCTTAAAATTGTGAATAGTTTGTGAAGAAACTCTGGAGAATGGAGTGAGGAGTCCAGAATCAAAGATGTATCAATATTAGCCTGGAATCTTATATGGAGGCCTTAGCGTTAAGAACATAAATAATGAAGATCAGACTTTCGTTGAAGAATTATTGATAGGTACAACAACAAAGTTTTTAGGTAGGAACAAAGAAGAAAACATAATAGTAAGTTTCCTTGAATAAATATAAGAAAATAAAAGGTAGTGCTACAGTTTGTAGTTTGTTCTAATTATCAGTTGCTATAACCTAATCTTTTTAATAATGAATTATGTTAAGAAACTTAACATAATTGATTTGACACATGTTGCTGTTTCCATGTGTGTGGTACAGCCATGTTGGATCAAAGCAGAGATTATATTTATCTGCCATTAAAGCAGATGCCCTAAACAGGGCACATTAATTAACATAGAACGAAATTGTTAACTTTATAATCTGAAATTCGCTGAAATATATTTTCTATAACCTAAATCTTTGTTTTATTCTTCATATTCATTGACATAAATATCACCATTTACCTTCAAGGGAAATTAAAAATTAACCCATTTATAAAGAGCTGAGATGGATTCAGGAAAAAACATTCAGAATTTGAGTTTTGTAGGAGACCAAACTATCACATATTTATGGCATATGTAAAAAGTAGGTTTTTATATGCATTGATTTTCTGGAGTTTTGATTAGGCTTAAAGGTAGTGAATATTAGAAGAATAAAATTGTATGATGATATATGAATTTTATTCTAAAATATTTAATACAGTCATTTATGAATCATTCACTAAGTTCTAAGGTTCATGTTACATACTAGATATAAAGAAGTGAAAGATGTAGACTGTGCAGTTTTTTTAGGGAAATAAATAAAGGTAAATAATTACAGACCATGTGATAAGGGGTTTAACAGAGGTGTACAGACAGTCCATTGAGGTGGTACCTTGACTGAAAATAGATTATCAATCAGAAAACAGACTTTCTAGAGTAGGAAAGTCTGAGGTAAAGAAGATTGGCAGTGGAAGACAGGGCTATTTCATTTAAATGAAGAAGATTTATAAGAATAATTATTTGACACTTTAAACAGCCCAGTAAATCTGCTTCATGGAACATGACACAGTGGTAGTGAGAAAAAGCCACAAGCACTCATCTGCATGAGGTCATGAAGGCACTGAGTGTCAGAATAGGCACTTGAGCTATTTTCTGAGGGCAATGGGGCCCTGGAGATGTCTTTAAAGGAGAATGTCATAACTAGTGTTGTGTTATTAGAAATACCCATCAGTCCAATGTGTGGAAAATGTATTAGTGGGGAGTTGAAGTGATGAGGAGAATTTTATAGGTTATTTCAACAATAAAGGAAAACACTGGAAGATTCAGTGCAAGTCAGTGGCACTAGATTATACTAAGAATTAAAGATATAATTTCATCAGAACCTAATCGCTAGTTGGAGGGAAAAGGAGCATGAAGGGCAAGTGAGCCAATGAAAATCCATAAATTCAATATAAAGTACCTATTTGTGGAATGGAGAAGTATGAATTTGGTCATGGACCAATTGACTTTGAAGTATATGTGAGACATTCTTTTAGAGATGCCCTTATTCAATAAATTAAATTATGTCCCTCAAAATTCATATGTTGAAGCCCTAACTCCTGATATTATTATACTTGGAGAGAGGGGTCTTTGGGAGTAATTGGATTTATATGTGATCCTGAAGGTAAGGTCCTTAGGAATATATTAGTGTCCCTATCACAAGAGAACCAGAGAGCTTGCTTTCTCATTCTCTTTCCACCAATACACATGCAGGAAAGGGCATGTGAGCACACAGTGAGAAGGAAAACATTTGCAAACAGGGAGAAAGCTCCCATAGAGGAACAAAGTCAGCTAGCACTTTAATCTTAAACTTGCCATTCTTCGAAAGAAAAGCAAAAAAAAAAAAAAAATATTTTATTTAAGGCTATTCCATCTGTGGTATTTTGCTTTGGCAACCAAGCAGACTAAGTCACCCCTTGAGGGTTATTGTAGATTGACTCATTTAGTTCCATCCCATGATCATTTTATTGGAGAGATTGGAAAGCTAGATGACATATTCTTAAAATTCACTTAAATATTTCCATGTCTTCAAGATTTTTCTAGCTTATTGGAATATAAATTCTCAAGAGTTTCTGATAATCTTCTGTATTTTAGTAGTGTCATCTGTGGTGATATTTATTTTTTCCACACATTCTAATAATTTGAGTTTTTTCCCTCTTTTGGTTAACTTTGCTAAGGGTTTATCAATTTTCAAAGAACCAACTTTTTGTTTTGCTGATTTTTTTGAATTGTTTTTTTAATCTCAATTTCATTAATTTTGGCTGTGATTTTAATTATTTCCTGCTTTCTACTAATTTGGGTATTGATTTGTTCTTTTAGGGCCTTTTGATATAATATTGGATTATTTATTTGGTGTCTTCCCATTCTTTTAATGCATGAATTCAATGCTATGAACCTCCTTCTTAGGACCACTTTCATGGTGTTCCAGGGATTTTGATATGTTGTATCACTATTCTCATTTACTCTTAAATATTTTTTTAATTTCACCCATGATTTCATCTGCTATCCAATCATCATTAAATAGTGTATTATTTAGTCTGTAAGTATCACAGTAGTTTCTATATTTTATTTTACTGTTGTTTTCTAGTTTCATTCTATTATAATCTGATAGAATACAAGGGAATCAGGAAGATATAGAATACTTAAACACATCAATTTCAAGCAATGAAATGAAAGAAATCATCAAAACCCTACCAACAGAGAAAAACCTAGGAAAGGATGGATTCTCAGCTGAGTTCCACCAGAACTTTAAAGAACTAATACCAGTCCTCTTCAAATTATTCCACAAAATAGAAAAGAGGGAATTCTTCCAAACTTATTCTATGAAGCTAGTATCTCCCTGATAGCAAAACCAGACAGACACATCAAGGAAAGAAAGTTTCAGACCAATATTGTTGATGAATATAGATGAAAAAATTCTTAATAAGATACTGGCAAATTGCACACACAAAAAAACAGATTAAAAAGTGCATGATGGTCAAGTGGGTTTCATCACAGGGATTCAGGGTTGGCACAACATATGAAAATCAATAAATGTAATTCACTACATATTTGGACTTAAATACAGGAATCACATGATAATCTCAATATTTGCAGAAAAAGCATTTGACAAAATGCAGCATTCATTCATGTTTAGAACTCTAGAAAAACTAAGGATAGAAGAAACATACCTCAACATTGTAAAGCTATATATGAGGAACCCAAGGCCAACATCATTCAAAATGGAGAAAAATGAAAGCATTCCATCTAACAATAGGGACAAGACAGGGATGCCCCATTTAACCACTTCTATTCAACAAAGTTTGAAACTCTAACCAGAGCAATTAGGCATAAAACATTTAAAGGAATAAAAATAGAAAAAGGAGAGCTGAAACTATGTGTTTAACAACAACATGTTCCTGTATTTAGAAAACCAAATAAATAAATAAATAAATAAATCTCCAGCAGAAAACTTTTAGACTCATAAATGGAATTCAGAAAAGTAGCAAAATTAATACACATATACTCTAATGACAAATCAGCCGAAAGAGAAATTAGGAAAACTATCCCATTCACCACAGTCCCCAAATAAAAATACTTGGCAAAAGAGGTGAAGGACATCTACAATGAAAACTACAGAACGCTAAAGAAAGAAATTGAAGAAGTTCATTTGGAAAAATAAGAAGCTCTGAGTGACCAAAGGCAATCAGTAATGAGAAAAGCAAAGTAGGAGGTATCATAATACCAGCCCTTAAATTACACTTTATAGTAACAAAAATAGTGTGATATTGGCATCAAAATAGGCATGAAGACAAATGGAATAGAATAGAAGACACTGAGACAAACCCACATAAATATAGTTATCTCATACAAGACAAAGTCACCAAAATCATACACTGGAAAAAAGATAACCTCTTCAACAAATGGTGCTGGGAAAACTGGAAATCCATATGTAAGAATGAAATTAAACTCCTGTATCTCACCCTGCACAAACTCAACTCAAATTGGATAAAGGACCTAGGCATTAGACCAGAGATCCTGCATCTACTAGAAGAAAATATAGGCCCAATACTCCATCTGTTGGCTTAGGAACCAAGTTCCTCAAGAAGACTCCTAAAACACAATAAGTAAAATCAAGAATCAATAAATGGAATTGTATCAAACATAAAAGCTTCTTCACAGCAAAGGAAACAATCAGGAGCATGAAGTGAGAGCCTACAGAGTAGGAGAAAAATCTTAGCCACCTGCACCTAAGATGGAGCATTAATCCCCAAGATATATAAAGAACTCAAAAAACCTAACACACACACAAAAATAAACAAATAACCCAATGAATAAATGGGAAAAGGAACTAAACAAGAACTTTGCCGAAGAAATACAAAAGGTCAAAAAATATATGAAAAATGTTCAACATCTCAAGCCATTAGAAAAATGCAAATTAAAACTACACTGAGATTATACCTCACTCCAGCCAGAATAGAAACTAACAAGCATATAAGTAACAATATTGGTGAGAACATGGGGAAAAGTGCACACTCATACTTTTTGGTATAACTGCAAATTGGTACAACCACTCTGGAAAGAAATTTGGAGATACCACAGAAAGGCAAAATGGGACCACCATTTGATCTAGTTATCTCATTCTTTTGTATATATCCAAAGGATTTAAAATCAGCATAATAGAGTGACACAACATCAATGTTTATAGCCGCACAATTCACAATGTCCACGCTATGGCACCAACCTAGGTGTACTTCAACAGATTAATGGATAATACGGATAATGGATAATGGAAATGTGATATTTATACAAAATAGAGTATTAATTATCCATAAAGAAAGATGGCTTTATGACATTTGTGGATAAATGGTTGGATCTGGAGACTGTCATTCTAAGTAAAATAAGCCAATCCCCAAACCAAAGATTCAATGTTTTCCCTGATATGTGGAAGTTTACCCACAATTAGGGGGAGGAGAGAATAGAAGTTCACAATGGATTAGGCAAATTGGAATAAAGGGGAGGGATGGGGGATAGGAAAAAGAAAGGCAGTAAAATTAACCTGACAAAACATCCCTATGTACATAATATGAACACACCACAGTGAATCTCACCATTGTGTACATTCACAAGAAACTGATTTTAAAAGTAAATAAATACAAAACTGTGGATAAATGGCAGAAAGAGCAATACAGGGAAGAAAATAGAGGGTGGGGAAAAGGAAGGGGGAAGAAGATATAGAATAAGGTCTATTCCATGATATAATCATATCAAAATGAATTCAACTTTCATTTATAACTTTAAAAAATACAATTAAAAAAACTCACTTGAGGTTAAGTTTGGGGGATAGGAATTAGATTTTACCAATTTGATGCACTTATATGAAATTTGAAAGGCAGAACTGAGATTAAACTCACTTTTCTTCCCCATTTGTACATTTCTATAGATAATCAATGAGGACTGAACCCAGAATGGAAAGACAGTTTTCTCTGAAAAAGTTTTCCAGTGCCTATTTTCCATCTTTACTTTTCAGAAGCAGCATTTTTATCTTTCTTCCTGAACTTGGGATTATGGCTCTGAGTACCCATCCTCAGGCTTCTTGGCTATGAAGACATGGTTGAGTGATCACATCTGTAAGCCCTTACATAGCTTCAGTGGCAGAGAAGTCACTTCTTAATGTGTCAGTACTTCATTGTTCCTGGGAGTCATTTATGCCCTTGACAGAATGCTCCATCAATCCTCCCAAAAGTCTGTGAGTACGAACTCTTTTGTATTATATCACTTCCTTCATAAAGCACCTAGAGTAAATTGGCATAGGAGTCCAAATATTCTTTTTCTTCCTTCCCTAAAATGATAAGCAAGAGCCAACATTGATTGAAGACTATGTAAGCCACTATTCTAAGTGTTACACATATACTAACATATTCATCCTCTCAACAACAGTATCAGCGGGGTATTGTTGTAATTTGCATTTTATCAATGAGGAAGTTTAGACACAGATAAGTTACTTATCTACTCAGGCTTGATGGTTCACACCTCTAATCCCAGTGACTCAGAACACTGAGGCAGGAGGATCACAATATTGAGGCCAACCAGGGCAATTTAGCAAAATTCTATCTCAAAATCAAAAAATAAATAAAAAGAACTAGGGATGTGACTCAGTGGTAAAGCACACATGGGTTCAATCTACAATACCACAGTAAATAAGTAAATCACTTGTCCATCCACACCAAATAGAATGGTAAATCTTGGAATTAAACCCAAGGTGTTAGGCTTTTGGGTCCTTCTCTCATCCATCACAATCTACTCCATGGAAGTGTGATTTTTTGATAAATATATTAAATGTACTTCAGGGAAGAGTTTAAGTGAAAAAGAACTGAAAGAAGTCATTAGTATATAGCAGGTGATTTGAACTATAGAAATGAAGTAAATCAGGAGGATTATAGTGTAAAAAGTAAAAAGAGAAAAGAAAACCTTTATAGAATACCAATGTTTAATAGATGAGTAAAATAAGGAACCTTTATAGAAGATGAATCAAGAGCAGTCTTAATAATAAGGTGTTGTAGAAACCAAGAGTAACTCTACAAGTTAAAGACATAATACTTAAATTGAGTAAGATAAAATAAAATTTTAAATCAAGTATAACAAGCAAAAAGCCCTTAGTGATTTCTATAAAGGTGGTTTCAGTGAAGAGGTAGAGAAGTGAACAAAGATAATGGTGTAAATTGAAAATAAAGGTAGAGAATTTACAGAAAATTAAAACAGTGATTTCTTTTTGAACCTTGGTGAAATTAGGGCTTGGTAAAAAAGATGCACAATAGCTAATTAGTTAAAAGTATATATAAAGTACATATGTAAGCATGCAAGTTAACATGAATAGCATGGGAAATAAGTTTGTGGACATATTTTGAAGTGAGAGAGAAGTTGAAGATACAGAAAGAACAGAAAAAAAAATGAATAGATGCCTCAGAGGAGATGAAAGCAAATATAAACCATGACATATTTATATATATATATGTGTATATATGCATATATATATAAGCATATATATGATTGCTTCCCACTATATTAAAGATAAATATAATATACAATTATATTTGTATATTATATTTATCTTTAGTGTATATATAAATATCATGTATATATATATATGTATATATATTTATTTTTAATATAGTGGGGAGCAATCAAATCTCCTCCTAAAATCTGAAAGAATGTGAAAAGAGCAAGCCTGACTACAGTTTAGACAAACGAGGAAAACATCAGGGCAGAGAGTGGAGAGTATCAGTGAATCCTGATGGGACTGCTGTAGGAATGAGAGAGGAAACTGACCCATGGTAAATGAAAAGCTCCGATCAGTAACGAGACCCTGTTGAGCCTGCAGTCCACTTTCTTGAATGAAGACAACTGCTAATTTGAATGATTACTACTCAGACATTGAGTGATACATGTTCAGGAACTAAATATGTAGACATATAGGACTGATCACCCATACCGAATTTTTTGGATCAGTGCAAAGAAAATATAAGAACCAAGGCAGTTTGGGTTATTCTCTGGTGAGTGAATTAAAGAAAAAAGTATAAGAATTAAGCTGTAGATGAACAGATACAAGAAACACCTGGCTAATTGATGAAAAAAAATCAGTGCATAAAACATGGAAAATATTGATAAGGGAGGAGAACAGAAAATTTTCTAGAAGAGCAGGATAATTCATTTGAAGGATAAAATTTGAGGTCAGAGATTGGATAATGATAATGTCAAGGACTTAGAAATTAGTGGTATAAAAAGATGAGAGAAAGTGGTATATAATATGAAAGAAGATTATTGTATGAGGTTTACACAAGGACTATACATATCATATGTATGATGAAGTCATGTGAAAGAAGGCTATAGAATATTCTGATTATCAGGGCTTAAAGGGAATAAACTGGAAGACTGATAGATGAAGAAAGGAAGTGAAAAATGTTACTCAAGAGGCTGGTCAGATGTCATATGCCGTTTTTTTTTTTTTGTTGTTGTTGTTTGTTTGTTTGTTTGGTACCCAGGTTGAACTCAGGGGCCCTCAACCACTAAGTCACATCCACAGTCCTATTTTGTATTTTGTTTAGAGACAGGGTCTCACTAAGTTGCTTAGTGCCTTGCTTTTGTTGAGGCTGGCTTTGAACTTGTGATCCTCCTGCTTCAGTCTTCCAAGTTGCTGGGATTACTGGTGTGGGCCACTGTCACCAGCTGCCATATGCTTTTAAATGTGAAAGACATTGCCATGTGTTGAAAGCAGTGGTGAAGAATTATGAAAAATTTAAACCCCACTTATTATCCTTGAACTAAACAAAGAATAGTAGAGTGAGTGCTTAGGAAGAATGCTTGCACAAAATCATCCCGAAGGAAATCCACTTCCTCTTAAGAACATAAAATCACTACAGAATGTTTATACACAGTGATGATTGCTTTCTATGGAGTGGAAATTGTATAGAAAATAGTTGGAAAAGTGATAGAAAAAAGAGCATAGATGGGTCTAGAAAAAGAAAAGTCTTGAGCATGTAGAATTTAAATCAGTGATTCTAAGTACTAACACTGAATTTCAGGTGGTCAGCTATAAAGGCAAATTATCTAATACATGGTGGAATATACTGGCCTAAATTTCTAAATGAATGCTATTAATTTTCAAGTGCTCATAACCATTAACCAGCTTTTTTTCCTGATAACTGGCAGAGTATACTCTAAAACTTTACTAAGGGTAATAAAATAAATATTAAGAATTTGCTTTCCTTCTTCCAAAGATCCCAGGACTCATGAGCAAGATAAGTTATTTGTTTGGATTTTCACCTGGATGAGACATATAGCATCTGCTCCAGGAAAGCAATAGATAATCAGTCACTTCTTAAAGAGTTGGCCGAGGTTGAATGCTACTGTTGTTGAATTTTAATTATAGCACGGTAAGGATCACAAACCTGTAGTACAGAGAACTCAGTCCTAGAGCCCTATCCTTTGCCTAAGTTGCTGGTAAAGTTTCCAAAAATCAGTGAAGCTAAACTCTCCACACAGAAGCAATGAGTTAACTGAGGTTGCTGACTTAGATCAATGAACTTTTTTTTTTTTTTTTTTTCTGGAAGAGATACTAAAAGTATCAAATTAAGCCACTGTAAATGTCTTACTTATTGGGTGTAAGTAGAAAATAGCCGATGGTTTAACTATGTTAGAAATAAGATAGGCTTTGACTTAAAGCACACCTGGACTAAATTTCCCAAGGGTGTCCCATTTGCTTTCTAATAAAGGAAAATTTATATTGCAAATTGAATTTTTCAGATATCTGTAAAATGGAGGTAATAAAATTATTGTGAAAAAGGTGAATTGTAGTTTGCCTGAAAATAATAGTATTCAGTACACTTTCATTATCCTCTAAAATTGTATTATAAAATAACAATCATATAAAATTTGATTTAAAATTCCACAATATCACAATGTGCAATACAAAATTCATATAACATTTTTATTGTTCCTAACTTTTTTGTGTGATGAACCAAAGTTGATGAATCATTTTCACTATTAACTTATTTTTTAGGAGGAATTTTTTCCAGGAAGATCTTGAAAGAGTTTTTAAGGAGTTTATGAATTAGAGAAGTCTACATTTCTCACTGACCTAAAAATATTTTGAAACAATTATAGATTCAAAGGAAATTTCAAAGATAATAAAGAAAGGTCCTATGTATCTTTCACTTAGGTTCCTCCTTCAGTTATAGCTTGCATCGTTATCATTAATAGCAAAATCAAGGAAGAGGCATTGTTTTGAGTAGGTATAGACCATTTTATAATACATGTAGTTTCATGTAATTACCATTCGGTTAAGATGCAGAACCATAACTTCACCACAAAGATCTCCCTGGGCTCCTTTTTATTAGTTGCATCCTCATTTTTACTAGCCTTAACCCAAGGGATCCCCTGGCATGTTTCCAACCCTGTAATGTGATTTTGAGAATGTCTTATAAATGAAATCATAATTTATGACTCTTCAAGGTTGGCTGTTTAAAATCACCACCTCGCCTTGAGGTATATTCAAGTTTTGCTTATACCAAAAGTGTCATCTTTTTATTGATGAATAGTATTCCACAAAATGGTATAACACCATTGTTTAATCAGTCACCTAGAAAGGGATTTTCTTTTGTTATTTTCACTTTCTGGCTATTTCAAATACAGTCACTATTAACAATTATGTACCAGTTTCTGTGTAAATTTAATTTTTAATTTTGTGGTATAAATGCTAAATATAATTTAACAGTTAAATGCTTAGCTTTTTTAAAGAAACAAATTATTTTTGTCATTTTGTATCCCCACAAAATATGAGATCCAGTATTCTTGATATCCTTGCCAACATTTTATAGTATAGGCATTATTTCTTATTTTATTCATTTTAAATGTGTGTAGTAATAGATCTTATTTTAACTTGCACTTTCCTAATAATAAGGATGTTGAATATTTTCTCATCTGCTTTTCTCCCATTCATAACTTTTTTGACAAAATGATTCTTCATGTCCTTTGCCCATTTTTTAATTGGGTTGCTTATTTTTAATTTTGGCTGATGAGTTTTGACTGTTCTTTACATATCTAGATATAAGTCCTTCATCAGATAAGGTGCATGAAAACATTTCTCCCACTCTCTAGCTAGCCTTTTTAGTCTTTCAAAAGAGTCTTTTCTGAGGTAAGTTATTTAATTTTGGTGAGATACACTTTGTCATTTTTAGTTATTTATTGAAATTTTAGTTATATCCACTAAGTGTAACATAACTAAAATTGACCCAATTATTGTGCTTATATACATATACCCTTATATACTTTTATGTCTGAGTGACATCAAAGATATGAGACAGGAGCAGCATTATTTTATTATAAGGAACTCATAATACTCAAGTAATAGTATAGTGCTACTTGAAAGTGGTCTTGGATTAGTTGTAAATACATGTTGCAAGCTCTAGGTATCACTGAAAAAATAAAAAGCATATCAATTATAAATTTTTCTAACAAAAGAGAAAATGCTCAATTAAAGCTACAAAAGGAAGGAAAATAGACAAAGACAAAAATCAGAGCAAAGGAAAAAGGAAATAAATAGAAATATAGTAACAAATATGCTAGATATTAACTCAATGATACCAGAAAGCATATTAGAACAATGGTCTAAATACTCCAAGGAAATACAAAACAGTCTATTAAAGTATAGATATTGTCAGAATAGGTCAAAAAAACATGACCCAACTAAAAATTATCTTTAAGAAACCCACTTAAAATATAAAGACATATACAGATTCAAAGTAAGTCAGTGGAGAAAGATACCATGCTACCACTAATTAAAAGAAAATAGGAATTGCTAGTTTTAATCAAAATAGCTAAATATAGAATGTAGGAGTAGTTAATTTCAAACACAGCAGACTTTAGAATAAGAAAATTTATCAGACTTTAAAAGGGCATTATAATGTTAAGGGTCAATTATGCAAGAAGGTATAACTTTTTTTAATGTGAATGTGCCCAACAACATAACATTGAAATATGTAAGGTAAAAATGATAAGAACTGCAAGAAACAGATGAATCTACTATGAGAGTTGGAGATGTCAAGACCCCACCACTGGATATGTACACAATAGCCAGGCAGAAATTCATCAGGGCAGAACTGAACTCAGCAATACCTTAAGTTAATTGGTTGCAACTAACATTTGTACCCCACTCCATCCAATGAAAGAAGAAAGCATTCTTCTTATGCTGATATGGAATATTAATTAAGCTAGACCACATTCTGTACCATTAAACATACCTTACCAAATTTAAAAGAATAAGATTATAAAATATCTGCTTCCAGAGCACTAGGGAATTGAATTAGAAGTCAGTAACAGAAAGATGACTGGAAAATTCCCCCCATACTAGGAGAGTAAACAGCATGCCTCTAAATAACAGATCAGTCAAAGATGCAATCTCAAGAGAAATTAAAAATTATTTTGAACTAACTCAAATTAATTACAACTTATCAAAATTTATGGTATGCAATGAAAAACCGGGCTGGGAGGAAAAATTATCATATTGAAAGCATATGTTAAAAAAAGAATAATATGAAACTGGTCACCTTAGCTTCCATCTTAGGAAACTAGAAAAACGAGCAAGTCAAATCCAAATTAAACAGATGAAATGAACAAATTAGAGAAATCAATAAAACTGAAAGTAGGAAATCAATAAAGAAAATCAATAAATAGTTCACTGAAAAAAAATCAATAAAATATATAAGATTTGAGCAATATCAACTTTCCAAAAGAGAGAGCGAGAAAGAGAATAAAAATTAATAACAAATGAGAGACATCACTATAGATCCCATGAATAGTGAAGAGATGATCAAGGAACACTATGAACAAATCCTCCACCTGTCATTGGGTGAGGCTGAGGAGGTCCTCAGGAGGAAGTAAGAGACCTCAACTCAGCCTTGACAGGGTCTTACATCTCAGAAAGGGCTTAAAGGGAGTGATAAAAGAGGCTCAAGTAGAGACTTATTTGGGAAAGGAGATTTATTCTGGAAAGCAAACAGAGCAAGACACACTCAAAGGAGAAGGAATGCAGGCAGGAGAGAGACAGGAGTGACCTCTTCTTTTAAAGGAAAACTTTTAAGTGGTGAAAATGAGAAGGGGATGGCCTCAGTCTAATGAGCTCAATTGTTTTGGTTATGGAGCACAGAGGGGGCCACAGCAGTCTGGCTCTTCTGAGAATCTTCAGGTTGGCATCATCTACTTGATACATGGGGTTTGGGCTGTATCAGTACCATGGGTCTCTCCAGCCTTCTTTTAATCAGTCTAAAAATACAGTCTGTAAGCAAACAAGGAACATAGTCACTAATTAATTAGACTTACAGTACTCTAAGATTTATTGGCCTGTTTAAGGATTTAGGCCTGGAAGAAACAAGCCTGAAGGGTGGAGGTGAGGGTGTTCATGGACTTTTTAGATTTGAAGTTATAGTCCCTCTTTCCTTCCCTGTCTCCTTTCTACCTATGCTTGTTTCTTTTATCCTATCTCATATCCACCACAACTTTGATTACCTAGATGAAAGACACAATCTACCAAAACTCATACAAGAAGAAATGAGCAATATGAATCAGCCTGTATATATATATTATCATTATTCTATATATTATTTCAATAATTAATAACCTTCCAAAACAGAAACATCAAGAAAGATGGGTTCTTCTAAGCATTTAAGGAAGTAACTGTCAATTCTCCTTTTGCATTTAATTATACACTTTTATTTAATGAGTTGAGGACAAGGCATTAATCATTTTATATTGATTTATTTTCTTAAACTTTGCTAAGCAATATAAATATGTGTCATTTTTGGTACAAAAACCTTTCTTCAAATTCAAATTATCATTATATATTATTATATTTTATATAACACATAATATATGGACTCAATAATATTGATAACATAATATATATAATTTTTGCAATACTGAGGATTGAGCAGCACTGAGCTATACCTACTTCCTGTCATAATAATATTAATAAAAATAAAATAATAGCTCATATTTTTGAACATCTCTTATATACTACATGATCAGGTCACTGATTTGGGATAACCCATACTGTAATATATTTAATATTTATAGCAATCTTGTGGGCTGGGTACAATTTTTTTACTCCCTATGTTCATAGCTACAGTTTCAAAGAATGAAATAAGTGCTCTGACCCCAATACTATATCAGAATCTGTTTCAACTTGGTTCATTTGAGTTTCAGGGATTTTATATTACAAACTTATCTGATTCCACTGGTACAATCATTCAAAACAATTGAATTTTATGAAACAATAATTTGGTTATAAATGAAAATTATGACTGAGTTTTGGTTCACTTCTTTCTGAAGAAATAAATATGAAACACAATTGAGCAGACAAATTATAAAAACAATAACATGAATTCAGAATTCAACCTTCCATTATTTTATTCGTTATTTTTTCAAAATTTTTAAAGAAAAATTTTCAAATTTCTTTTCATAAGAATAATCTATCATAATAAGAAACATGATTAATTTATTATAAGTTTTCAATAAACTTTTGACATAAGTCATTCTATTTAACATGGATTTTAAAACATAGAAAGTAAACCAAAGCACTATTGATGTTTGCTGATTTTACTCCTAGATGATCTTTTCATGTGAAACAAAACCAGCAAAATAATTTAACAGAAAATTAACAGGAAGTATCTAAAGTAAAACAAAATCAACTTATTCTTATCACCTTCTTTTTCCAAAGATGTGATTTATAAAGTGACTATTTTGTTTTTTAGTGCCTACCTAAGACTCTACTGCATATTATTTAACCAATTAAAATTGTACATGAAAATTTTTTATAGCTTTTTTCTTTCTCCTCTTGACTTTCCACCATCCAGTTAGCTAGAGTTAATTTCAGACTTCTGAGCGAGTTCTGCAGTAAATAGGAGGCCTCAGTGAATACACAAACTTTGACATGAAGGTATAAACAAGCCTTAGTGGATCTTCACTAGTGTCCCTGGGAACCTCGAGTGTAAATGCTAAAACTAGTCAATCATGCTCTTTTTTGGTCTTCTCCTTGCAAATGTTCAACTAGTGAAGGTCAGAGCGAATAAGATGCTTTTCAATTCCTTAAATATTTTCATTTGATAGAGCTTTCAATGTGGGTTTTCACTACTACCCCTTCACTACTACCAGTCTTCTAAAGACTGGTAATTTCTTATGTCCTTAGTAAATGACTATTTTTATTGGACAATTTTCTAAGATGAATTTATTTGTGATACTCTGGATATTTCACTTTTCATTTCTACATTTATTGAACCTACTATAATATAGCAACATTATCTTCAAAAACACACATTTACGGAACTGCTAAAACATGTGACTTTTAATCCATACTCAGACACAGTGAAGTAACATAACTCATCATTTTACAAATGAGAAAACTACAGCTCTTGACTAAGTATCTTGCCTTAGGAAGTCAAGGAAAGTGTGAACTTGGATCTGCCTACCTCAAGGCCATTGTCATTTCACCCCACCATGTCACCTATGTATATGTGATAAATACATAGATAATAGGCATATCACAGAACAGTACTTGTGGTATTGTGGCCTCAGTGACTTTTATCTTCTTTTATGTTGACTGGATTTTATGATTATTTTCTTAAAATGGAATATGGCCAAAGTGCTGGGCTGTCATTTCTAGTATTCAGTCATAGAAAAAGTAGTTTTTGCTTTGGGTGTTCTCATTTTCTCTTGAATTAACTAGCTGCCTATCATGAGGCAGACTTATGAAGAGGCCTCCATGAGTGAATTCAGAAGGAGGCCGTTTCATGGCCTCTAGGAGACAAGTGAGTGAGCAGATGAGCAGAACCTCTCCCTGCTAAGCCTTGGAATAACAGCAATCCTGGCCAATACCTTGACTGAGGTCACTTGAGGGAGCCCGATAAAGCCATCCATCTAGGCTCCTCCTTTTTTACTAAACCACTGAAATGTGACATAAAAAATGGACTGTTTTCAGCTGCTAAGTTTGCTGTAATTTGTAATGAAGCAATAAGTAAGATTTAATAAAAAATACATTCCAAATAAATGAATGAATACATGGTAAATGAAAAGCTGGGATTTATGTAAGTACTCTATTTAGAACTAATTTGAACACTGGTTACACAAGAAAAAGAAATTCATTATAGAGAAATACAAATAATTTGAAAATAACATTTTATATAACCATATGATTTGATCACCAATAGATACCATAAAAACATTGCATAGAGAAAGGGATTCAGTTTAAAAACAAGGAAAGTTTAAACAGAAATGATTATAAATAGGTTTCTCAAGAAAGAGTTTCAAACTCAGACAGCCTCTTATCTATCTAGAATGGTTTAAGCCTGACTGCCCGAGGGCTGGATTAGATGAGGTATCTTTCACCCTTTGATATTATGATAATTAGCACTTATTGAGCCCTCATGGGGTGTCTGTCCCATGCTAGGTGCTACTTGAAAGCTAGTGTAGACATGATCCTTTTGATTTTATAGAGAATACTCCATACATATTAATTTAAAAGTCTTTCCAGCTCATTTCATTTGTGACCTCTTGTTTTTCTGAACTTGCTGCAAAAATTGTCTGTACAACTCATTTGGCAACCACTCATGTACTGGCTTGTGACATTACTGAAATTGTTGTTGTATTGATATTTAATTCTTCATGTAAGGAAATCTTTCTGACTCATTATTTCTTAATGTGCTTCTCTGCATTTTTAACCATACCAATCCATGTAGTCAAAGCTATAGGCAATGAATACTAGATATTTTTGATATAATGACCATAGAAATACCACACTGCTATTGCACTTTACCTCTGCTCTGCATCTGTTCAATATACCTTTGAAGTCCAGATCCCACATTTGTATTCTCCCCTACTGTTTCATTCACACTGACTTAGAGACCTCTAGGTCACATCTCATTCCTGGAAGATTTTGGATCATGGCTCATTGTCATGATTCTCCATGATTTCAATATCCATGCAGCTGGGAAAATATAATTAAAAATTAAATCTCCCCCCATCCCAAGAAACCTCTCTATGTAAGTACTAGAAAAAGAAAATAGTTTTATTATTGAATAAGCATTAAACCAGAATGCAACACATATCACAAGCAATCTGCTAAGAAGCTGCAAAGACAGACAGAAATCTGACACTTTCCTATATCCTAGCAGATACAACCCATTACATATGTTTTTGAGATAAGGAATTACTAATCCTCAAGTAAGAAAACTCAATGGCACCATTAGTCACACATAATTTATCCTAGATTCACCTGATAATTGGAGTGACCATATGTGTTTGCTAATTGATGTTATACAAAGGAAAACCACACTTTAAGTCTTGTGACAACGTACTTTTAATACCTGAGCCAAGATGCCCACTGAAATTAGACCCCTACTATCATTCCACAGAAAGGGAGAGAGGGGAATCTCTCTCTCTCTCTCTCTCTCTCTCTCTCTCTCTCTCTCTCTCTCTCTCTCTACCTTACAAAGAGATGGCACCCAAACCTCAGATATTCCTGAATCACAAAGCTGGTGAGAGGCTTACTGAGTATCCAAAAAGATTTCTATGCATTTCAAAGAGACAGAAGGAAATTAAAGTTACAAGTTTTCTAGCACAAATGCTCTTGGAAAGAAATGGGGTCAACTCTCTTCCCTTATGTTCAACAGGAAGAATTAAGCCTCTCATTTAAAATTTTTATTGTTCCGACAATACAGATAATCCTTCCAATGCATGGGTCTCTCTCTGAGTATGTCCAATTAGTATAGATATCCACTCCTCCGGTTATAGCTTTAATCTCATACTTACCTAACTATAAATCCTGCACAATTTCAGTGTCAAACTTCCCATTTTCCAACAACCACCTTCAATTTCCCAACTCATGACCTCATGTACAGCAGCAATTATAAAGCATCTTTGCCTTCATCTAGACCTAAAATCCACTGATGTATCCTTTACTTGATACATTCCCACCTTCCTGATTTTCTAGTTTTGAATTCATCACCCTTCATTAAAATTCTTCCAATGCATATATTCTTTACCATTTTTTGTTGTTGTTTCAAAATACATTTATTGTTTTAAGATCTGAACTATTGCATTTGTTTTAACTCCTTTATCCCTTAATCTTCCTTCTCCTTTAGAGACAAAAACTGGCACTGATGAAATCCTGCACTTTGTTGTCATGTATGACACTGCAGCTGAACACGGCTAGTGTGCTGGCTGGTTCATTACCATAAACCTCAAAGGGAACTTTGACACTGCCAAGCAATCCTACTGCGTGGCTCCAATTCATTCAGTATCATTTTCTAGATAAGCATTTTATTCTTTCTGCTCTCTTTCAACCATCTTTCCTACTCAGGGTTTTTTGTTTGTTTATTTCACTGAGGAAATAGAATAATCATCAGAAAATTGACATGTGTTCCCACATTACTGAACTACTTGCATTTTCACAAATGTATTCTTCCTAACATCTGCTTACCAGGAATGGGTTTTTGATATTTCTTTCAAAGGCCATTACCTTCTCTTATGCAATTAATTCATTTCTTCCCACCTAGTCAGTAATATCAACTCCAAAATTCCCCTGCCTTTTGTATTTATGTCAGCATTTACACTTGCTGTAATAAGTACCTATCTTAAAAGTCAGACACATACAATAAAATAAAAGGCAAAATCATCTGTCATTAAGTCACAGTCTCTTGAGCTGCTGTTTTCTGATCTCTAGTAAATTCAGCTCTTTTGAGTTTTCCATTCTTGTTGTTTTCCTCTACTCTTTCTTCCTCCAATACACACACACTCACACACACACACACACACACACACACACACACACACACACACACACACACACAAGCTTTCTTACCCTTAATGTTCTAAATAGCACTCATCAGTGTTATTTAAGAAATCACTTTGCCAAATCTCCCTGTAAGTAAGAATCTCCAGACTGTCTTCCTTGTAATTACTTTACTTAAAAACCACCAATATCTTGGTATCTTCTAAATAAAAGCAAAAGATTTCACAATGGTGTGCAAGGCCCAAATAATGCACTTGGTCACAGACTCAGTAGAAAATGGCAATTTTAGTTTGAATTGCTTAACTAGTTTCTATTATTAATTTGATGATAACATGCCAAGAAAATTAACAGATCATTCCTTAAAACATCATTTTCTATATTTCCCTCAAGTCAAGTATAGTAATGGCTCTATTAAGCTAATTCTGTACTGTTTAATAGCTTCCACAATAGATCTTGTTCTTTTCTCTTCAGAACTATCTCATATCATTTTTCAACTTCCCCATTGGAATTAATCAAGCCCCTTTTCTCATGTCCTAAATATGCTATGCCTGGCAGCTCCACTGCTCCAAATATTCCCTCAGCTCCAGAATCAACACTTCCTTCATGCTGACTTGTGACCTCTGCACCCTTCAAGGTCCAGGTTAACTTCAGATGCTCCTGTGGTTATACCAATCCATGCTGATCTTGATCTTCTCCAAACACCAATTATTCTTATCATTAGTGTGCTGGCAGAAATAATACCAGTAATCTTGGGGTTTTATTCAAATGTAAAATTATTTATGTGTAAATATTCTTCAAGCCAGAGAGTCTACAGCACATTGTACTTTTCCAGTGTGCCATTTTCCATTGTGCCAGACATAATATAGAAACTTGGTAATTGACTTATCATCTAAATTTTATAGCTAAATGATAATAATTGGTTGAATAACAATTCAAAAATAAAACTCTTATAACTTCAGTGTATAAAGTCAGTTTGGTTGATAATGATTTATATTGTTTCAATATTTAATCTATAGCACCAAATAGAAAAAAAAAAAAGGAGCAACATTAAATTTCCCATTCTTGCAAATTAAGTCAGTGTTCTCTTCTGGGGAAAACTCATGTGGCATTTACCTCATAATCCAATTCAACCTATGTAATAGAAAGAATTAAAAATTTAAATAAGGATTATTGGATTTATTGTTTTATGAGGAATGCTGTAGGATTTTTCTGTCTTTCTCATGCAGAAAGGGATAAACATCCCAAAGCCTTGTTATTGGAGGACTGTAGAAGATGGAGACAGAATTGTTTTATCTGAAACTTTATAGACCTAGCTTTGTGTGGCCACAAAAGTAGGGCATGGCAAGAGTGTTTGCAGGAGCTTAATATTTGAATTCTTGAACAATCCGTGTATTCTTTTGCTTGGAGGATTCCAAAGTTGAAAATAATATAGAGGTACTACTGATCTCTGGTTGAGAAGAAAGGGTGATGGAGACAGCCTGCTCTCCCACTGAGTGGTAAGGAGAAATGAATTCCTAATGACCAGATGAACATGATAGACAGTATCTATGCTTGGAAACAATAGAGGTGAGAGGAGTCAGGCTGATGGACAACTGAAGGATGACTGCTAGAGACCATAGCACTTCTGTCAGAGGTTTTTGCAATGTGAATGTCTTCATGGGGACTTATGAAGATTTTTTATGTATACTTCACGATAAAGACACATTTAAATGAATGTTACAAAAAGAATACTGACAGCCAGCCATTAATATAAAGAATTAAATTTCATTAGAGGAGGCACTAAGAAAGTATTATTTTTGGAAAGTTGTTTTCGTTTACTGATTTTTTTGATGATTTTAACATATCTGCAAGTTTACCTGATACAAAGTAATTTTTAACACAGCATGAAAGCAGTTGGAGCCAACATTTTATTTTCACATTAGAAAAGGATAATGTTAACACCAATGTGCATGAGTTAAGAGGAAATACTATTAAGTACCTAAAGTTAAAATAATGGTTCTGTTGATTTGGCTTTTATACATTTGGATTTTTATATCTGAGAGGTGAATATATGTACTAAATTCCAATGGAGGGATAAAACACAGGCTTTTGAGCAACATCTCAATATTTATAATTTATGGTAAAGTAATTCTAAAATAATGATATAAAGTTATTTTATAATGATAAATGGTAAAAACAATAGTTTATGGTCTCCAACTTAAACAATAAGGGATATTTAATCTAACAGTTGCCTTGCCTTTTCTCAAATGTAAATTTCAAGGGGTTAGGGGTAGAGGTCAGTGATAAAGCAATTTTCTTGCACATGTGAGACCCTGGGTTCTATCCCCATCACCTCGGTGCCCACTATACATGATTTGAGTTTGAATAACTCTAACCAAGTTTTACATCAATAATAAGGAAAAATAAGTTCAAAGGAGAAAATGAATAAAAGAAATCCATTTCCCTTATCATTATATACTAACTCATAAAAAATTGGTGTTCAGAAAATGACTTTTCCACTATGACAATGAGCAGGAAATCCCAGTAGCAAGGGTCTTGCCTCTTCTGCAATATCTTTTCACCCTGATAATTTACTTTATTTACTATAAGCAAACTGCTGTCCCAAGAAAACCAAAGTATAACATATTGTTGGCTGCCATTTTTTCCAGACCGACTAAATCAAGAGTTGACTATTTCAGGGTGAAATTCACTCTTACCTTTAAGCAATGAACCGATTTCTGGATGCCCACTCTTCCTCTACAACACAAATAAGATTTCACTTTGTGTCACATCCTCTCCTGAAGGGGTGACACATGTTTTCAAGATATTCTTCTGTAGGAGGATGCATTGTCTCCTGGCTAGTTTCCCAGTCTCATACCATACATAAAAATAAGAATAACACTATTGCTTCTGAAATATTTAAGTCTAAAGTGGTCTTGGCTGCCTTATATTCTGGAAAGGCAGCCAAATCCTATGCTGATGTTTCTATCATGGTCTGTCATCCCCTTGTTTCATATTAGATCAAAGCCTGCTGAAGTGGCTAAATTAGATTAGGTACTTTGCCTTCTGCTATCATCAATACCATTTGGTTTCAAACACAGTTTTGTGGAGTGCAGTGATTTAAGTGCTCTCTCTACCGTCATTACAACTTACAATTAAAAATATCTTATGAATTATTATAGGCCATCTGTACCCATTGGGGCTCAAACATGGAATTATCTGGAGAAAACAAATACCTTCTGGTTCCTAAATTTCTCTTAGGGATATGGGCAATTTTGTAGCTCTCATGACCAAGACCATGCTATGTATTTTTCACTAGAACTAAGCAACTATGTACTAGGTCAAGCTTAAAGAACTGTAGACTAACTTTTTGAAAGGATCTAAAATTTCCCAGTTTTTTTTAGAAAAGCTTATCTCCGCCTGGGTGAAAAAATATGATAGCATACAAGGATGGATGCACAGGACTGAATGGAGCAGTAGCAGAATAGTCACAGTGAATTGGAAAAGGATTCTGACATATTTCCATCAATACTGACTCAATCAGGCAGTTCCTAAAGGTTTCCAGACTAGCATACTGATGTCAGAAAAATGCTCTGCCATTTCAGAAAGCATAGGAAGGATTCTTTATGATGGTCTTTCCATATATGTAATTAAATGTTCAGTACTTTTAATGAATACTTATTTAAATGTCTGCTCTTAGATTCAAATGCTTATCTCTCAGAAACATGAGTAAGCAAAAGCTTATCCTTTGGAAAAGAGATGAGGAACTAGACGTCTGTGTTTCCTTTGGAAAGTAATCTTGTAGAGGGGTTAGTGGTAGGGAGGCATGCAACAAGTCCTGAGGAGAACAACACTTTAGATTCACTTTTTCCAGGCACATAAGCTTTAGATGAGGAGTCTGAAACTTAACTAAACTAGATATTGTAAGAGAAGATGGGTGGTAAAACATTCTACATTTCAGTTCTGAAGCTCACATCAAGCTGGGATTCCTAGAAACCAGGAGGAACTGAGAGAAAAAGGGTTAAGAGCCCTGACTTGTGATTTTCCTGAATTAGTGCTTTGGTACTGCTCAGGTTACACTGCTTGTTGCTCTCCCAGGTCCTAGGGAAGATGTAATTTTTCAAGCACCTGCAAGTATCAACCAAACTAGAGGAAGACAGGAAACCATACTTTTTCACTACTGCATCCTAGTACAGGGAAGAAATGCCTCCATTTATGATTTGGAAAAGAGATGAGGTGGGGAGGGAGAGAGGGAGAGGGAGAGGGAGAGGGAAAGACAGACGCAAGAGAGATGAGGAAGGTGAAAAAGAAACTATTTCATTTCCAATCTCCCATCTATGAATGACCTCTGTAAGTCTCTTTCCATATCAAGTGTTCGTCATTGTCATTTTTTTATTTCTGGGATCAAAATGCCGGAAAAAAGTTTTGTTTTGTTTTTATTTTTTGGTTCACTGTTTCCGAGGTTTCAGTCTGTCGTCAAGGGATTACATTGTTTTGTGCCTGAGGTGAAGCAGAACATCATGGAGGAAAGGTGGGGGAGAAAAGGTGTTCAGCTCACAGCAACCGGGAAAGAGAGGGAAAGAGAGGGAGGGAGAGAGAGAGAGAGAGAGAGAGAGAGAGAGAGAGAGAGAGAGAGAGAGAGAGAGAGAGAGAGAGAGAGAGAGAGAGAAGAAGAAGAAGAAGAAGAAGAAGAGGAGGAGGAGGAGGAGGAGGAGGAGGAGGAGGAGGAGGAGAAGAGAAGAGAAGAGAAGAGAAGAGAAGAGAAGAGAAGAGAAGAGAAGAGAAGAGAAGAGAAGAGAAGAGAAGAGAAGAGAAGAGAGAGAGGAGAGAAAGGGGTCCAGAACAAGAAATACCCTTCTGGAACACACCTCCAGTGACCTACTTCTTCCAACCATGCCCCACTGCCTATGGTTTCTACCACCTCCCAGTAGTCCATTCAGGTATCAATGAATTAATTCACTGGTGAAGTCAGAGCCTCATGATCCAATCACTTTCTAGAAGTCCCACCTCTGAAAGTTGCTGCACAGGAGACCAAGACTTCAACACATGGCTTTTGGGACACATTCTAGATATAAGCCATAACGACATGTAAAATGAGAATCATAATGGTGTCTTTTTGTAGAACCATTTCAAGACCTAAAAGGGATAATGTGCAAGAGCACATTTGAATTCTAAATCTTCATGGATATAGAGTTTATTGATATTTGAAAGATGTCCTTTAGCAAACATTTTCAGATAGTGATTTTCCTGCATGGTCCTCTGAACCAAGTTATTAAAAAAAAAAAAAATTGAAGTTAAATACATATTTAGTGTTGCGTTTTGGTTTTGGTACTGAGAATTGAACCCAGGGCCTTGCACAAGCTAAGCACAGAGTCTACCACTATGATCAATCCCCAACACTTAGTTACTTTTATTTTCAGCAAATTTACTAGAAAAGGAAATACAAGACACTTTAACTGAAAAATCAAGGACTCTCCCTTTGTAACTTAAAATTTAATAATTCTATAACATCTAAGCAGTTCTTAACTATTAAATTTCTTTTTCTTTTTCTTTCTTGGTACCCAGGATTGAATTTAGGGGCACTTAACCACTGAGGCACATACTGAACCCTTTTTTGTATTTTTTTTTAAAGACAGGGTCTCACTGAATTGCAAAGTGCCTCACTAAGTTGCTAAGGCTGGCTTTAAATTTGTGATCCTCTTGCCTCAGCCTCCTGAGTTGCTGATATTACAGGCATGGCCCACCATGCCTTTTTTTTTTTTTTTTTTTAATTAAAAAAAATTTTTTTTTCTTTTTCATGCCTGACTCTTAAATATTAAATTTCTACGTCTTCTTCATCATAACTTTCCTTTTGTTTTCCACAGATATTCAAGTATTAGGATTACTAAATATTCAAGTATTAGGATCACTAAACACTTTTTTTCTTTTCTTTGGCAGCACCAGGAATTGAACCCATATTCCTAGATTTTTTGACTTTTATTTATTTTATTTTATTTTGAGACAGGGTCTCATTGAGTTGTCAAACCTGGTTTTGGGATTCTCCTAATTCAGCCTCTACAGTTTCTGGGCTTACAGATATGTGTCCCCCCACCCAGTGAACACTGACTTCTTGACAGTGCTAAGATGCCTCTCGATGTTCAGGACCATGAATCATTTATTCAGGTATTCTTGAAGGAAAACTTCAAAATATGAGAAAATGATTAGATTTAAGACATTGAGTTAGGTCAGTCGATCTTGGAAAAGATGGGATAGTGAAATAGCTCTTCACAGAAGCAGATCTAAAATATGTACATGAAATTAATGCATATTTAATTCCTCAAAATCTACCTCAAGTCCCTTACCCTTGGATTTGATAAGGGTAGAGGACATGAAGCAGGATTTAGGATTTTTCATTTGTGACACATTTGCATCTAAGCTTGCACTGTCTATTTGTCAAAAGCACCTCTCTCATCCCAACCTCAGGAGAAATTTTTTCTTGCTTAAATTTGTTTGGAGAGAAAGATAAGAAAGCATTGGTTTAAATTTGCTTATTATTATCCTTCAAACATTTTGACTGTCATGATTCTTTTCTTTCTTATTCAAGAACCTAGCCTTTCTAAAATCAAAGCTCAGTGGGGACAAATACCTGTTTTTAGCTTCTGCTTTATGCTAATAAATCCCCTTAATAAGGAAAGAAAGGTCAAATAGCCTGGTTAACTCATGAATAGGAAAAAGGCCAACTTAACCAAGAAACTCTGAAAAACTGGTATGTCTACAATATTACCTAGCCATATTTGAAATTGAGACTGCAGAAAATCCCAATGCATTTTAGGCTCAAGAAGTGCTTACTGAACTGAATTAAAATATGCATGGTATGATATATATTTTAGAACAAAATCTATTTTAAAAGATCCTCCCTGGTTGGTATCACAATGTATTGATGTGCTCTCCCTTTTAAATTTATTAAATAAGAGTGAATATAAAGGTTCCCATAATAAGTATGGATTTTGTTCACCAAATAATGAAGTCAGTAAGGAACTCATAAATTGCTGAGTATAAATTACTACTGCTGAAGGCTACCACTGCCTAATATTTTTCCTTTAAGAAAGATTTAATTCTACCTATGAGCATATGTATTTCATGCACAAGAACTAAGAATGTTCTTTTCCCAAACCTTTGTATATTTTGAATGTCGTTTGTTTGCAATTGTACCCTTTTGTGAAAAACATAAATCATAAACAAATGAAAGTATGAATTTCTGCATTAATTTATCACAATCAATTATATTAGAAAAAAATACATGTACATTTCTGATCCTTTCATGTGGACTTGGTTATTTTCAAAATTTCTATGTATTTATATGAAATGCTGAACACACATATTTGTGCATTGAAGTAAATATATCATTTTACCTTGAAATCATTCCTCAAAGGACTATATAAAAATGTATATAGAGTTTTGAGTAAATTGTGTGGCATGCATCATTGATATAACTAATATTTTAATTTTTGCTTTTTGTGAAAATTCATTTATCATGTTTTCTTTTTTCTCTTATTGTCATTAATTTTGAAGTTAATGATATTAAATATTTTCAAGTGGAAAGCTTAAAACAATTAAAATATAAAAAGTTTCTGGCATATTTTTTCAAGTAAACAGTGTAATAAATGACATATGAAACGTAGCCGTCTCTCACTCATTTCTATTTCCAAGGTCCAGTTTTATTGGTAGTTCTATTGCAAGTTCTAGCATACATCTAAATAATGATGTCATCATTTTTATTTCTTGATTTATCAATTTGAACACTGTTGCTTGGTGTTACTTTAATATATGAACAATATTCATTGTTCCATATCTCCTCACATCCCCAATTTTTATTGTTATAATATTTTAAGTATTCCATTTTAATAATCTTTTAATTTAATATTCCAATTAAATGTATTTTATTGCTTGTTATTTCATAGACTTGTCTTTCTTTCTCTTTCTTTTTTCCAATACTGGGAATTGAACCCAGGTCCTTGAGCATGCTAGGCAAGTGTTGTACCACTGAGCCACACCTCCAGCCTCAATGACAACTTCTTTTGGCTCATTATTCTGCATAATATTATTGTTTTGTTCTTCCTTTCATGTCTCCTCCATGACACTCAATATGTGAAATCAATAACAATGACATTCTTATTACTCATAATTATTTTTCATTTTCAGAATAGCTTAAAACATTATCTACCAAAACTATTGTTAGCTTTAAGGAAATGTTTTAGCGTATAAATGAAAGTCTTTTTAATATGTATCAAATTCAATTACCATTGCATTATTTAGGAGAGAAGGTAGACCAAATGTGATCAAAAGATCAAATGTATTCTCTTGGATTATGTTCCAATGATTATTTGAAAGTTGTACCATATTTAGATTTTATAATTTAGACCTATATATTGAGTTTTTATTTTGATGGCAGTATTTGCATTTCTTAAATTTCTAATTGGTTCTTCCTAAAATGTGCCTGTTTATTTTTAAATACTTTAATTTTTTGTATTTCTATGGTGGTATTCTTAGTGTGAACTCCTGCATTATGTTTTATTTTTCAGTCATGGTAGAATTTTTTTGTGTGTGTGCAATGTAATTTTGTATTACAAAGCTCTCTTTAGGGGGAATTCTGAACGAATGCCAAATAGCCTGAGTGGAATACTTCTGAGTAGAGTACTTGTTTCAGAAAGGATTAGATTTGCATGTATAGATTTCTGGTAGTTTATTATAGATGTGTTAAAATTTCAACTTTATGATATAGAGCTACAAAGTTAATACATACTCAAATTTCAAGCTTTCTTCTCTTCTTTATCCCAGGCCAATAACTAAGAATTATTTATTTTCTTCTGTTTTTCTTATCTACCATTTATTTTAGAGTATAGCTTTAGAAGTCTTGTATTATTACAACAATCTCATTTTCTACTTTCTATTTTATTCAAGGCCTACTTATCTCTTTGTATGTATGTACAAAGAAAATCCCTAATTTTCCAAAGGCAGCAATTCCTCAGCAGACACTGCATAGTCAAATCAAGGTCACCTGTTCTATTGTTTATTTTCCTAATCTCTAAGTCCTCTCAAACATGGGTATTTATTTTAAAAATCTGTAATTTATAATTTATTTTAACAGTTTCATAATTTTTTTCTGGCAGAAGAATTTTCAGCATATTTTGTACACAAATTTCCAGAACTGAAATCACTCTTTTTGTTTTACAGATGTGCCTGCTTTGACACTCTGTCACCCTTGGTCCCCAACATGACTCACCTAATCCAGGAATCAAAATTTAGTAGATCGGCAGGTGTTCTAGGCAGCTTTTTTTTTTGCTTTTGCAACTAAAAGATCCAACCAGAACTATTATAGAAGAGGAAAGGTTTATTTAGATGACTCATGGTTTAAGAGGTCTTAGTCCATAGAAGGCAGATTGCATTCTTTGGGGCTCCGGGTGAAGCTGAACATCATGGTGGAGGGTGGCAGAAGGAAGCAGCTCACATTATGGTGAGAGGGGAGAGAGGGGAGAGAGAGGAGGGAGGGACGCAGGAGGGGGAGAGAGAGACAGAGAGAGAGAGAGAGGAAGGCAGGGAGAGGGAAAGGAGGGGAGGAGGGAGGGGAAGAGGGAGAGAGGGGGAGGGGGAGAGGAGAGGCTCCACTCTCCAGGTGCAAAATATATACCCTAAAACCACGCCTCTCCTCTAGCCACACCCTACCACTTCAATTAATCCCACCAGGGAATAATTCACTGATTGGGTTACTCTTACAACCAATTATTTCTTCTCTGAACTTTTCTGCATTGTCTCACATGGGAGCTTTCAGGGAGACACCTCACATCCAAACCATAATGGCAGGTTAAAAAATATATATAAGAACAGTTTGATTCCTATCTCTATTGCTTATTTCCATTCAATTTCCCCACAGAACTAGTACTGAAATTCATTAAACCTTTTAAATTTTGAAATTCTTTCTTATTAGATAACCTCAACTATCTCAATCAGGTCATCTCATAATATTTAAATCTAAAGTCTATTTTAGCCGATCGCAGTGGTGCACGACTGTAAATCCAGCATCTTGCAAGGTGAGGCAGGAGGACTGCAAGTTTGAAACCAGCCTCAAAAAAAGCAAGGTGCTAAGCAACTTAGTGAGACCCTGTCTCTAAATAAAATACAAAATAGGGCTGGGAATGTGGCTCAGTGGTCGAGTGTCCCTGAGTTCAATCGCCAGCACCAAAAAAAAGTCTATTTTAAGAAAGGGCACCTCATTGTGCAGAACACTGAAGATTGTTCTCACCCTCCTGTAATGTCTGTGCTAATGTATGTGCTGTTCACTTTCAACAGCTTGTTCATGGATGGAGGAGTCTATCCTTGGGTTAAAATGCCTATCCCATAGTCTTGTTTCAAAGATTTTGGACAAATTGTTTTTTTACAAAGGCAGTACTTTCAATTTTAAATAATACCTTGCTGCCACTAGGGTTTTTTTAGTTGGCGTGATATTTAGTACTTGTTTTAAGTCTCATTCGTTAGATAGCAAGTATAATGTTTTAAAATGTATTCAAACATCCACTGATATACTCAAGAGATAGACCCTAATTTTTCCATACATGGATACTAATGTACTCATAAGTGACTATGATTTAGATGTTCTAGACCAGACATAGAAGACATTATGGACCTCTTTACTCCTACTCTTGGGTCATTCACTCTGAAGAAATCCAGTTGCCATTTCCTGAGCACTCTCCTAGTTCTCATATGAGAAACCATATGATACTTTAGAGGTGATAAATTAGACCTCCTGGCAACATAAAACAAGGAAGGAAGGCCTCCTGCCAAACGCTATGTGAATGTTGTGGGTTAAATTGTATCCACTTAAAATTCATTATCCCCAGTAGCTCAGAAAATGGATTTATTTTGAAATAGCCTTATTGTAATAATTAGGATGAGGCTATTAGGGTGAGCTCTAATCCAGTATGAATGATGTCCTTATAAAAAGGGGAAATTTCAACACAGAGACAGACACACATTGAAGGAAGACAGTGTGAAGAGACAGAGATAAGCCACCACGTACAAGCCAAGGAGGGTACCACAGGAGAGGCCTTCCTCCACAGCCTTGCCAAAATCTTGGTTATGAACTTCTCACCTCCAGAACCATGAGACCATACGTATCTGTTGTTCCAATCCGCCCAGTTTTGATCTGTTGTTACAGCAGCCTGAGGAAACGAAAATCCATTAAGTGAATCATTTTGGGAGCAGATGACATTGTTACTACCTCCCCATGAAAGAAATTGAGTCATTAAATTCTTAATCCATAGAAACTGTGAGGTAATAAATGTTTATTGTTTTAAACTAGTAGATAAATAACAAAACAGGCTTAATTAAATACTCTCTTTTTAAAATATTTTGCATGTGTACTCTCTATTGTGATCCGTATAATTGAGAACTGTGCCCATTATTATTGTGAACTTCTGTCTTCTTATTATTAATTAGTAAGCACTTTCTAAATAAATTTTTAGAGATTTGTTGTAAATATTTCTCTAGCTATCAATTTTGCCTTTTAATTTTTTTAAACAAAAATATTTTTTTTGAAATAAAGTTGATATATGATAAACTGTACAGATTTAAAGTGTAAGTCTTGACATGTGTATGTATTACAACCAAGGTAAAGAACATATCTACCATTCCCCCAAATTTTTTTGCCCCCTTTAAAATCTTTCCCTTACATCCATCCACATCTATTGCTTACTCTCCTTAGGCAACCACTGATCTACTTTCTCACTGATCTGCTTTCTGTCACTACAGACTATTTTGTATTTTCTAGAACTTTATATAAATTGAAGCACATACTATGAATTCTATTTTCTGGCTTCTTTCACTCAGAATAATTATTTTGAGATTCATCTATGTTGTTTGTGCTAGTAATTTATTCTTTTTCCTGCTGAGAACTATTCCACAGTATGCAGATACCACATTCTTTCATCATTCTTGTTCATGTACATAGGAACATTTGTTTTCAATTTATAACTATTATAAAAAAAAAAACCTGCTATAAACATTTGTGTACTAGTCTTTGTATGGTCATATTGCCTTTTAATTTCATTTAGAATGTTAAATATGCCTGTATTTAATTCTAATGAATGGGTATATTCTTTTGACATAGTATTTGTGATTCACAAATCTAATATTTTTTCTAATGGTTAACTTACTATCTCTGTATATTTTTCAAGCAATGTTATATTTAAAATTTCTGCATTATTGCAGTTATTACATGTTAAACTCATGTATAATTGTGTTGATTTCTAAGTATCTATTTTCCTCCACTGATCTGATAATTTTGTAATTTCTTTCAATCTCTTCTCTCACTGGACCTTAAAGAAAGCTTGCATTTCAGAGGGAAGAATCGAAAAAAAAAAAAAAAAAAAAAAAAAAAAAAGGGAATTATCTAGCAACAACTGTGTTTAATAAGCTGGATATTATGGTTTAGATAATAGGGTCACCCCAAAGCTCATGTGAAGGACAATGCAAGAAATTTCAGAGGTGTACTGATTGGGTGAGGAGAGTCTTAACTTAATTAGTGCATTAATCCACTTGAATGGATTAACTGGGTGGTAACTATAGGCAGGTAGAGTGTGGATAGAGGAGGTGGGTCACTGGGGATATGTCTTTGAGGTACAGATGGTGTTCCTGTTGAGTGGTGCTTTCTCTGCTTCCTGGAGGGCTGTCTTGAGCTGCTTTCCTCTGCCACACCCTTTTACCATGATGTTCTTCTTCCCCTCTGACCTAGAGCAATGGTATTGGCCATCTATGGAGTGAGATCTCTGAAACTGTGAGCTTCAAATAATCTGTTCTGCCTCTAAAACTGTTCATGTCAGGTCTTTTGTCACAGCAGTGAAAAAGTTCATTGTAATGATGGATCTAGCCACGGGGAGAAGCATAATCGCCACATGAAACTACAATACTGCCCACAGCAGCTAATCAGTAAAGTAAAAGAATAAATAAGCAAATATAGTATTCTTTTTCAACAAAGGCAAATATTTGCATATGGTTTTCCATTTTGTTTAAAAAGCTTCTTGTCCTTGACATGAAATATCATCTTTCACTTTGTGTTGTTGATATTGTTTATTTCTAGATTATTTTGCTTCCCTAAATATTTGCATTACCTACTTGAATTGGTGACTTCAGTAATCATAACTTATTTATGGAAACCCTGATAATTGAAATGTTTATTTTATATAATATTCATTCATGCCTGTTCCTATTTTTCAAAAATATGTTATGATTCTAGACTAATAATATGTTGAATATTTTACCAAATAAAATCTTTCCCTTTCCATTACTGAAGCATATAGTCTAGAGACTGGATTTTATAATTTTAAAACTGACAGACAAAAAATATAAATTTGAATCCTCTGAAAGGAAGAATGATTCCTCTATCAATGTCACATGTAGATTAAAAATCCAAACTGAGACAATTCATCATAAGTTTGCAACATTTAACAATGCATTCACAATTGCAAAAATCTATATTTAAAATAGAATTATGCTGTGCTGTGTGTGCATCACTAAAAATGTCATGCTCTGTCTGTAGAACTTGTAAACTGCATGGGATTTATTTAATTTCATTTGTATTACTTGGCATTATTCTTTTTATACATAATGAAATATTATAAAATTATTTAAATTATTTAAAAGTGGTGATTAATATTGATCTAGATCCATTTGTGTGCCTAAAATAAGAAAGACTTCAAAAATATAACAGAATGGGAAGGTGGAAGGAAGAAAACAGATTAGAGTACAAGAATGTCTGGAATAGAGCAATGCCTTATATTTTAATAATTTCATAATTCTAATTTGTCTCAACATAAAAATAATAGTTTTAAAATAGCAAAAACCAGATTCCCACATTATTTTCTTCAGGATGGTAACCAGTTAGGTGATTTCAGTGTTGTGCTTTTATCAAAATTTCCCTAATAAGTTTTGAGGTAGAAAAGAATCTCATTTTGAGCAGTTGGCATAGATTTTGGAAAGTTAGGGTTATTCTGTAATTTGTTCAGGTGAAATGAATTATTTGTAAGCTAAAAGGAAGACACGCCAATTCCTAGTTTCTCTAAAGATAAAAAGGTGAAGTAGGGATTCCTCTCATTACCTTACTCTCCGTAAGGGAAAATGCCATCCTTACTTCTAGCTTTTACACCTGAGACAGAGAACAATTATAAGTACTTAGAAGAAAGATGCCATAAGGCATGCATTTGTGCCTCTATTTCCTTTCCATTACACATTTTTAAGTGATAAGCTTTAAATTGATATCTTCTCCCAGAATACAGTGATAATTTGCAACCAAGTAAGTCATTAACTATAACCATTCAGTATTATAATAAAATTTAAACTATAATTTAGAATTCATAAAAGAAAACTTAGAATGTAAAGTTTTACTATATTGCTAGTTTCATTTATAAGACAAAGAAAAATTAAACTAAAACAAAGTGGTCAATAAATTATTTTTTTAAAACACTTGCCAATAAAATGTAACAGTATAATTATCTATAAGAGTATATTTTCTGGATTATAAAAGGAGGACATTTCCATTTCAAAATACTGTCAAACTGAAAGTCAATATTTTTAGCTTATAACAGTGTAAAATGATAAAAATGGCAAATATATAATATAATATATATGTACTTCTAATGTTTCCTAATACTATTGTCGTATTAATAGAGCTGATATTAGCTCTTCATCTTCTGAAAAGAATTGAGCTTCCTATGAAGATGAATGCAGCATTGCTTGACTGCACATTAATGTGGAAGACATTATTACTTTGAGCTCCAGGAATTCCTAATAGCAAATATCATTAAATCCTAACATCCACACACTGCCTTTTCAGTTCAACTGAGATTTCTAAATTTAGCAGTGAAACTTGATTGGAATAGCAACAGATTTGTATTTGAAAGAAAAGGTGTCATATCCACTTGATCAAAATTATTGAAATTATGTTTAGTATTTCATTACCAGATTTCTATGGAAAATGCTAAACTTCATTTTTAAAGTCATTAAGAAAGCACACTGAACTTTATACTTCTTATTTTTTTATATCTTTAAAATGCTTCAATCTCTTGTTTACCCTTATCTTACAGAATTCAATAATGATTTACAAGTTAATTAGTTAAAAAGAGAATGAATATTTACCAGTTGATGCTATTTAGACTTAATTATTAATGATTCATCAGATTTGTTTAGGAATAAAAGTTTGCACAGTTTATACCCATCTTATGTTCTTTTACCAAACTATTTTTTAAACAGAATTCAATCTCATCATTACTTTGACTCTACTTTAATTAACAACAATAACATTCAACAAGCCAAGTAAATGTTTTCTCTCTAAATATCCCAGGTGTCTACTCTACTAAATATCTATATGTTTGTCTGTTTTCTTTTTCCAATTTCCTGTAATATTTTGAATGTAGAAAACATGAGAGAAGAGTCAGAGATTTTTCAGATTTGGCATTCCCTGGGGAAAATGACCTATGGGTAAAAGTCAGGCTTCACTACATGTTCAGAGGTTAAAGAGAAACTTCCAACACAGGAAATTTAGGACGTCTTAAATTTTAAAAGTATTTATATTATTTACTTTTTAATCTTTTACGTTTACAACAGAAAACCTCATCATGACCCTTAAGTACTTAGAAGTAAGTAATCTACTCAAGTTACAAAGGATATGTAGCAAAAAATTATGAAGACATTAAGTGCATCAGGAAGTTCACAAATATCCTTTCAAGGTCAACTTTCTTGGCAATCTCATTCTTTCATTTTTTGTGAGATATGTTATAACTGTAAATTTGTAAACTGATGTCATGGCAAATGATTCTTTGCCATAAAATATGAAAATTTTATCAGTAAAATTGAATTATTTCTCCATAGTTAAACCCATTTTGCATCAGTTTGAGAATTTATTCCAACTTGACTCTATTTTTATTTTAGGACTTATTGAGGACCTTCAGAACTGTAAAATGTGTGGATGCTAACTGTTTATATTTGTTGTATTGGGAATTGAGACAGAAATTTAAAAATGTTTATTGGTTCATTTTAAGATAGCACTGATGTCATGAATGCATCACATGACAGCAGAGACAGCATCGTATAATTAGCATGAAATTGGTTCTGACCACAAAGACCTCCTGATTTGTCCTAAAGAAAAAGTGGTATTTATTTTTGTTTCTGTTTTTGTTGTTGTTGTTGTTTACCTTACCAGAATATGAAAGAATATAAGGAAGTAAGGTCAAATTATGGAGCTTAAAGTGCATCTATGAAACATGTTAAAATCTTAGCAAAGTTTGCTAAATTTTGATGTGCTTCTTTACTTGATTTACTAATTAATGCATTTAGCTAAAATATGTAAGAATTTTTAAAACATTCTGTGTAACCTATTTAGATAATAGAGATTTTGCATTTTACTAGCATAATTTATATTTTTTATCATTTAGGAACAAAAATAAGTATTACCAACCCTGAAAGTGTGACTCAGTGAGAGAGTTCTTGCTTAGAATTAGTTAGACACTGGGTTCAATCCCTAGCACCACAAAAAATTAATTAGTAATATTAATAATGTGTTCATCCCTTATAAAAGAACTAAGTTTCTTTCCAACTGTTTTAGCTTTGCTGCTTCTTTTCAACTTTTTTAACTGTGCTTTAATAGATAATCAAGTATTATTTATTAGGCACTCAAGTTTCTATTTTAATTAAAATTCCAAATCTTCTCAAACCACTTCTTAATTTTTGCTTTTCTAAACTGAATTGAAAAATAAGAGGGAAAAAAAAAACTTTCACAAAATGTTACAGATAAAACTACCTTTAAAATTTTCCCCACAGGATCCTAAAAAATCAGAATTATTTATTCTTTTATTTTAAAAACAGAAAGAGGTGCTATAAAGGAGTACAATTTATGAGAAGCCTCAACAGTGTCTCCTAATCATAATATGCTACAATATCAAGAAAAACTGAGCAAACTTCTTCTGAAATATTTTTGTTGAGCTTTGTGACATTTATCATTATTCCAGAGATCTTTTTTTAAGCTAATAGTAGATAAGAGCAAAGATTTACTGCTACTAATTTATTATTTAAATGATTAAATGTTTAATTGGTCAAAATCTTAATTCTTTCGTTCAAATCTAGTAGATTCCAGGCCACCAGTTCCTAACTGGTAATGCACACTAGATTTGCCCAAGGAATTTTATAGCTTCAGATGTCTGGATACTACTCTAGATTTATTGTATCTCTTTATTTAATATACTTAGTAAGTTCAACATATAGCTACAAGTAACTGTACAGTGCATCTCAATATTTTTCTTCTATAAAAATCATGGCTTGGAAGTGATATTCCATAGAAAACATCCAATGTATAGAGTGAGTCTGTATTTCCAGTATTCTTACTCAAAAGCAGATGACTTCTGAAGACTCCAATATCTATCAAAATGCCAACAGAATAATAATTAACTACACAGGATTGAAGGAACTGAGGAGGAAAACATTATTGTGATTTTATGTTTGAAGAATTTTTGATTTATATTCATTTTCTGTTTTCTGGATTTGCAAAGGAATTTTCTTTTTCCCATGCTATCAAACTCATAATTTCAGACCTCTGTAAAATAAAATAGTTTTAAATGATATCAGGTTCTCAATGACCTCTGCTGGTTCTGAAACTCTCTTTACTATTATTTATAGCAATGTATTTATTTCAAGACTTTGTTAAGTCCTTTTAAAAACTATTCTCATTTTTGACAAGATGTAATTGGACATATTCATTGTACAACCAAGATCTTCTCTGGAGTTCCATAGTTAAGGATAACTCGCATTGAATAAAGTATTACCTGCTACTTACAAAACATTCTAAGGAAACTTAATTTAAGGATCTAATATCTACCAGATTTTGAAAGAAAAATGAGGAAATGTGCCAGTTTTATAGAGCTCTAAGCTATAAGATAATCAGAAAGGACTTCCTGGCAACCCTGGAATGTTGGCAAATTTGGAAGGAGTTACAAGAAGAGAACATACCCAAATTTATAAGAATGACATATGAAATATTGTAGAGTATTCCAGCAACTTGTTTTTCTAACCTGGGGATACCCAATAAAGATTGTTACGGTTCAATTTTAGAGTCCTTATAAAAACATGCAGACTAAAATGAATTTTGTGGTCATAGAAATTGGTTACTACTGTGAGGCTCCAGATTTGTAGAGGATGTTAGGTTGCCTACATGGTTTATTAAAATTCTTGTTGAATCTGTTAAATAATCGGACCAAATCTAGTGAAAGAAAAACTTTGACCTATCAATTATAATATTTGAGATTCTTAATTAAAAGGGAAGTACAGATATTGTAAAGAAAAAAATCGAAAGAATTTGCAGTTCAACAAAAAAGATTATGACGTCCTGAATGGCACAAACTTCCTGGTTATCAAAGCTTTTCATCATGTTTGAGTTATTTTTAAAACTCCAATAATGTAGAAAATTGTAACAATGCAAATGATTCTTATTCATAGAAAGGCAAATTCATTATGCCTCATGAAATACATTTGGTTTTTATATGTGGATTCATGCATTTTTATATCTATTTATAAATTGATTTTAATAATTCTTAATTTTCTATATATGGCTGTTTGAATTAAAAAAAAGTTATATCTTTTTGATTGTCTAATTACTAACCTAAATACAATATTTAGCAGGATTCTTTTTATAATTTTATGAAAGCAATTGTTTTACATTTTAAAAACTCTTAGCTTTTAGGAAAGTCTCATGTTGTTAGTTTGTTTTTTTACTTTCTTGCTTCTGTGTGTGTGTGTTGGTGGATATCAATAAAGGAACTGATTTTTACTTCTAGTTCTATAGGTAAATAAAAAATGTACATGAGTCCAGAAATAGAGGAAACCACAAGAAATATAAAATATATCAGGAATTAAAAATTCTTGCGGGACATATTTTGCTTTTTCAGGTTCTAAAATTAAGGAACTCAAGATCAACTTATGAAGACATCAAAGCCTCAAGGGGCTCAAAATCACAGATTTGTTTTTTGCTATTTTTATTATTATTGCTATGACTATTAAAACTATTGTTATAATTATTGTTATAAATTAAGCAAAGTCTTGGCGAATGACAGGATGCATATGTAATGCAGAGAGCAGTTAATCACAGACTACATTCCTGCTTCAACCACTGACTTACTGAACCCAGTAATTTTAGGTTCTTGAAAAACTAAAATTTCCTCCAGTGTAACTTGAAGTTAAACAACTTCAGTTTTAAGTATCAATAAGAAATAATATCTAACTTATTTCAATGTATATTTGGAGAACTATTTATGTGACGTGTCACTTTAACATGAAATATTTCATCAGAACAAGAGCATTTGAAACTTTAACACAAGAAAAATGTAGCTAGGTCATGATTTTGATGTAAATAATTTTTGTAGATTGACTCAGAAAAGGAAAAGCAAATCTTGAGAACATTAACAAATCTTGTGCTTCATTATTATTATCAGATAATATGCAAAGAAGAAAAATATTAAGAACTAAAAAACTTCATAGCAATAGTTAACATGTATTGAGGACTTATGTGCTGGCTATAACTAAGATTTGGGTTTTACTTTTTTGATAAAGTTTAGTTTGTTCAGATAATTAGAAGCAGAACTAATTGAATTCATTTATTCAGCTGCTTTATTGAGCATCTACTATGCATCTCCAAATGAGTATTAGGAACATTGTTCATGGATAAGAAGACATATAATCTGACTATATATAAAAATTGTTATACACACTAACCAACAAATACTTTATTTTCCTTTGCACTTTCCTCTTCCCTATGGCCATGATCACTCTCTCTCTCTCTCTCTCTCTCTCTCTCTCTCTCTCTCTCTCTCTCTCTCTCACACACACACACACACACACACACACAGAGTTACTAATTCCCTTGCCCTAGCTAAATACAATAAAATAGGCACATAATCTAAATATTATTCAGGAATGTCCAGCCTTAATGAAAAAAAAAAAAAATGAAAACAGTGCCAAACTCTGGCAGAGATTTTTTAGTCATCCTTTGATTTCATAAATAGAGACAAAGACATTTATTTCAAATAGAAGGATTTTTTTTTTCAGGCATGTATTATCTGCTTTGAGAGCACAGTGAGAATTAAAGCCACCCACATCTACACACTATATATTTTTATTATTCCACTGCCTTCATCAAATTAATTTTACTACTGGAAACTCTTGCTGAGAAAGATAATAGTGTTCATGCTAAGAATTTTCTGAAAGACATCCATTATAGAGCACATCAAATACCACAATTTTTAGGACTCTTTTTCTCAAAATCCTCTCCTGCTGTGTGCACCAATACTAAATTGCTCTTTCTGTAATTCTAATGAAGTCCTTGGATCAAAAGACCCCACCCCCGGGGGGGGGGGGGAAGAAAAACAGTCTTTAAAAGCTTATAAATAGGATCTTCTCTCCTCCTCCCAACTGATTGGAAGACTCCCATGAGGTGGTGCTTACTCTCCCATGGTAAGAATAAACCCAGCATTTCCTCATGACACACCTTTCTGGAGTCCAGATTCAACAATGGGTTTACCAAATACACAGAAAACAGTCCATTGTGTTTATTTCTTTATGTTTTAAAGTTGTACCTAGAATATATAATCACAAGTTAATTTTTCCAAAGAATAAAGATAAAGCATTCTTGCAAGATGTCTACCCCTTAATAAGGTAAAACAGTATGCATTTTGGAAATACTACTTTCTAATGATGCAGATATATTAAAATTCAATTAAAAGACTAGAAAAAAGAGATCTTCAATTACAGTCTTCGTTTTTTAAGGCAAACCAAATTTAAAGTGTTTTTGTAATAAGTCTTCAAATATTTTTTTTTAAAGTCATTCTTGATATTTTTCTGTTCCTTGTTTTTAAGGGGAGACACTCCATATGTCTAGTACTGAGAAAGTTCTTTCTGCGGTGGCTGAAAAGAGGGAGTCAATCAAAAGCTGATGATGCAGAACAGCTTTGAAGATGGAGTAAAAGGAGATTAAAGAAGAGAAAACCGGAGTAGCTGAAGAAAGGACATAAGTCCTGGGATCAGGGCCAATAAATCGCTGGAAAGGAGCCTAGGGTATGAAGACAACTAATACATATTGGAACTGGGCAGCTTTCTGCAGTGGGGTCAGAACAGGAACTGAAATGAGTAGCCAGGGACTGGGAGCAAGCTTTTCCCTATTCTAGATGTACTCTAATCCATAACTTTGAGCTGTATGTCATTTGATGCCAGATTTAAATGAGCTATTTCAAAAACACTTGTGAATTAAAAACAATGCTTCAAAAAGTACATAATTTCCCTCTTAATTGCTAGCTCCCAATATTTTCATATTTATAAATTCAAGTTTAGAGAAGGGCTATTTCAATTTGATCTATAATCCTTTTCCAACTTTTTAATTTACATTAGATATATAGGACTAAGTTTAATTCTACTCAAGTGACATTGTAATATAAACAGTATTACCCTGTTTATACAATGAAGCAATGTATCTCATTTTATCATCTCAGCTTATCCATATTATTCTTTTTCTTAAAAAAAAAAAAAAACCTGCTACATTATGTACAATCACTTCTGCAGTTGTTCTTTTCCAAACTAATAGTTATTTACTTCCATTTTGAAAATATATGCTTTATATTATCTGTAATAAATTTTGGGAAAGGAGAGAGAAAATTCACATAGAGAAAAACAAAGAAGATGTATGTATTTGTATATATACAAAGAAGATGTATATATTTTCTTCATGTTGTATTATGTCTCAAACAACATTGTGCTGCTGGGGCAAAATGTGAATATAAATGCTCAGCGTGCTGCATCCTTTGTTTCTGCCACAGAAAGTGAAATTATTCTGTTATAAAATACCACTATGCACAAAGATAAATTTCTTTTTTGTATATATCACCCATATATGTTAAAGCAGTTACTCTTCTGAATTTAGCTGTAAATGTACAAAAAAACTTCCAGGAAATTATGTGAATATTGAATTAGAGTTTTAAAAACATTTACATACTTTTATGTAACATAATCTAGAAGGGTTTTTTAAAATTGATTTCAGGGTTTTGGCCTGATTTTTAAAAGTTGCTTTTGGACTTTTCACAGGCCTATGAGTATTAAAAATTCAGTGTTTAAAACACATTCAGAATGTGAAACCAATCTTTTTTCCTTGACAAATCCAATAAATTTTATCTTCTTAGCGGTGATCCCAATAAAGTTAGAAGCTGAAAGTCATCCTTCAAGTTTTTTTTTTTTTTTCATACTATTTCCAATTGAATGAATCATGTGGACATATAAATTTCACAGCAGTGATATCTTTCCAAGCTGGCCTACATTTTAAAAATCTCTATTACCATTTTGCTAAATTTGGTTCTGCATTATTTCTTTCTTGCACCATAGCTATAATGTCCTGAAAGCTCTTTCTTTATTAAACATTATCACCTCTGAAACAAACTCACTGCTAGGCAGGGAGTTTTCTTTGTTTTTGTTTTATTTTGTTTTCTCGTTTAATGATCAGAATATTTCATATGTCATTTAAATTCCTTGATGACTGATTTTCAGAGAAAATCATCATCATGTACGTGAGGTCCTGATTCATCTGAATCTGCTTCCCTCTTGTCTGTATGCTTCATAGGTAGAGATTGTCAATCTTTGTCAAGTGCCACCATTGTATTCTATCTATGCCTTCCTAATAGGACGTACAAGATTTTATTGTAATCCGAGCATGGTGGTGCATGCCTATAGTCCTAATGGCTCAGGAGGCTGAGGCAGGAGGATGGTGGATACAAAACCAGCCAACAAAAGGGATGAGGATGTGGGTCAGTAGTTAAGTGCCTCTGAGTTCATTCTGCGATATAAAAAAAAAAAAGATTTTATTGAACTTTACTTTTTAGTTTCATGTTTATGACTGCTAGAAGGACATACATTTTTTCCAAGATAGATACTTTGTAGTTATTTAATCTAGACTGAATATCTATACTACCAGTATAGATTCTTCTAAATAAATGAATTATTAGTCAATTAAATAAGTGAAAGAATGATCTTGGAAGTTTATTTTTTTTATTTGTTGGGTTTTGTTTATGGTACTGGGGATTGAACCCAGGGACACTCTAGCACTGAGCTATATCTTCAGTCTTCTTTTTCTTTTTCTTTTTTGAAATAGTTCCTTCTAAAAATCTTAATTTGTCGCTAAGTTATGGAGGTTCTCCCTAACTTACTGAGGTTGGCTTAAACTTGTGACCCTCCTACCTCACCCTCCTCAGTCACTGATATTATAGGTCTACAGCACTGCACCAGGCTGCATTTTTTTTTAAATCCAGTTTTTAAGTCTTTTAATGGGAGCAAAATAAATTAAGGTCAAGATTGAGGTGTTGACCTGACCAAGGGTCACCCCTCTGTCTTTCAAGACCCTGGAAATTTTAACATTTCTCATACTATTGTTACAGAGATAAGACCTTATGAAAAGCTGAGGCAATGTGAGGACCCCTTTCAAACCCTGATTCTTGCCATCAAGTCAGAAAAATTTCAGACTTGTTGCTAAGAGTAACAGGAATGACTTTATTGAAGGAATAAGAAAATGGAAGCAGGTCATCTCAGAGAAGAGAAGGATTATGTGCTTCTCCTGCACTCCAGTTTTATTGGAACTCCTAGACAAGTTTCTAGAAAGTCCTCCCAGGTCCATCTTTTGACTGACAGCAGAGTGACATCAGACTTTCAAATACTCTTTGCTTTGGCGACTCTAGGTCACCTTGGCCCATGCAAACAATTTCTTATGATTTTATGGTTAAGAGGAACTCTCCTTACCTCTGGAGTTTTAGAATTTGGTCACAAAAGTCTCCTAGCTTCCTCTCATTGACATTATCATGGGCCTGCATTTCTCCTGCTGTTAACAGATAGTTTGCTAAGGAATGTGACATGTCCTGTTCATTTAGGCCAGACAAGGCTTCAGGCACATTGCTTTTTGAAAAGAAAGCATGTGGGGTTCAGCACAGTGGGCCCATTTTATATAATTATTTTCTTAACCTCATATTACCACCTTTCACATGTCTTTCCCCTAACACTACCAGGATGATATAGAGTATATACTAAGTAGGAAAGTAAGAGCAAAATAAATCTTAATTTCAGAAAACTTTAGCAAATACTCCTGAAGATGTGTGTGTGTGTGTGTGTGTGTGTGTGTGTGTGTGTGTCTTTTCCACTAGACTAGTTATTATAGATAGGGAAACCTATACCAATCATTTTTTACTTTACGTGGATGAAGTAGGCAATGATAAAATTTCAATATAGTGATGTAGTCATTTAGAATTTCCTGGGTATAAGGTAGGTTTAGTTTATGCTTTACATTTGTTCTGCTAGTGCATTAGTTTTTTATACACATACTGAATATCTCATGAAAATGAAACTTTAAGACATATGTCTTCTCCTATGCCAGGATATGTATGACAAATAGGTAGATTAGAGATAAATCCAGGAAGAGAAACAAAGACATTATCTCACAGAACAGAAGTATTTAGGAAAATGGATATTTCCTATCCAATAAAAATCTAATACAAACATCAGCTATGTTTGTTTTTACAAACCACCCAAAAAAGAAATTTAGAAAATGTTCCTATTCGTAATGCCATAAAAATACTTAGGAATTAATTTAACAAAGGAAGTGAAAAAATACCAAAAACTATAAAATTATTGATGAAAGAAATTGAAGAAATCACACTAACAGACAGATATCCCCTCTTCATGGATTAGAATAAAAAATATTGTGAAAACATCCATACAACCCAAAGCAATCTACTAATTCAATGCAATCTCTATCAGAATTACAATAGTATTCAGACATAGAAAAATAATTATGAAATTCATATGAAACCTCAAAAGACTACTAAATAGCTAAAGCAATCTTTAACAAAATTAACAAAGTTGGAAGAATAATACCATCTGATTTCAAAATCTACATCAGTGCTATCGTAACCAAATCAGCCTGTTACTGGCATAATAACAGACACATAGACCAATAGAACAGAATAGATAGTCAAAAAGTAAACCCATGAATTTATACTCAATTTATTTTCAACAAAGATGCTTAGAATAGACAACAGAGGGAACAACAATAGTCTCTTCTATTAATGGTGCTGGAAAAACTGGCTATTCAGATGCAAAAGAATGCAATTATTCCCTTAGCCTATACCATATATCTCAAAATGAATGAATGATTTAAATGGAACACCTGGAAATCTTTGGCTTGTTTCTGATCTTAGAGAAAAAGCTCCCAAATTCTCACTATAGAATCTGTTAGTTATGGGTTTGTATGTGTGATCTTTATTATGTTGAGGTATATTCCTTCAAAAACTATATTGTTAAGAGTCTTTATCATAGGAGGATATTACATTTTGCCAAATACTATTTTGCATCTATTGTGATGATCATATGATTGGTCCTTCATTCTGTCAATTTATATCACCTTTATTGATTCACAAATGTTTGAACCATCTTTGCGTTCCTGAAATAACTCTCACGTGATCATGGTGAATGATTCTTTTATTGTGCTCTTGAACTTGGTTTGCTATCATTTTGTTGAGGATTTTTGCAGTCCACTGCTCTCTGTTTGTCCTCTCCCGGTTTGTGGTTATTTCTTCTGACATATGTACATAACAGTTCTCAGCTTGAAGACTCGAGGTGACCCAGCAGCAGATTTCTGAAGCAGTCTCTGTTTCAACTACTTGACTCTGCTCATCTGCACCGCAAAATATAAGTGCCTAAACCTTCCTGTACGCTGATCTCTCTTTTCCATTTGAGAACACAGTCACAACATTCTGGTTTGGATTCTTTTGTTCCTCTGTGTGACCTAGTAACTACCTCTAGACCACAAGCTATGGCAATTGTAAGGCTGGCCTCATTTGTTTCACTTATTTTAAGGATCACAGTCCTGGGCTGCCTGTTGTCTGGTCTAAAATCAATTGTTTCTCATATTTTTTCTAGCTTTCTAGTTCTTTAAAGAAGGAAGGCAATTTCCTATAAAATAGAAGAAGAAATCTTCCTCAGTTTTTTTTTTTTAATGTAATAGATTATACTTTCTTTTTCATTTTTGTAAAAAAGTAATCTTGACTTTGAGAAACACCTCCCTGCCACACACAAACACACAAACACACATATGTGTACTTAGTAGTAATTAATTTCTTGTTGCAAATGTTCTTATTTACTATATCCATGACATATTTCTTGAACCTAATTTAACTAAATACTTGACAAATTTGTAGATTCCAGTCTCAGTTTATATAACTCACTGTGAAGGTTTTTTTGTTGTTGTTGTTTTTTTTTTTTTGGTACTGATGATTGAACCAAGGGTTGCTTAACCACTAAGCCACAACCCCAGTCTGTTTTTTATATTTTATTTAGAGACAGGATCTCACTGAGTTGCTAAGTGCCTCGCCAAGAGTAATTTATATTTTAAGACTAATTCCCATGGCTTGAATATCCATAAGAAATAGTAAGCATATAAACACAAATTTCCAATTCATATTTGAATAAACATAAATGTGAACTCATTAGAGGTGTTCTAATGCAATTCTTAACATCTTCTTAAAAGATATTTGAGGATAAAATTTCCATAGTGTTTAATACAAGACAGTGCGATAATCAAATTGTTTCAGATATTAATTTCCAGAGGAAAATAACATCCCATCAGATAAAAATATGACAGAAGAGCAATAATTTCTTTCTAAAGTAAAGAGCAAAATTGTTAATACAGATCTTTGAGTTTATCCTTAATGGCATTTAAATTTTCATCGCTTAATACTGGAGAATAATTAAGCTTTGCCACTCCATAGGTGGATTCCTATAAATACTACAAAAACATGCCCTGTGAAAGTTTCATTAGTCTTGGGTTTTATAAACTTTATTTAGACCCTGCTTGCCATTTTCATATTGAACACCTTCTGGTGTATCTTCCAAATTTAACAAACATAACTTCTAAATTACCTACCATTTGTCAAACTACTTTAGATATTAAGGGGGATAAAGCATACTATGATATGTAAAAGACAAATATAAGATGTGTAAAAATTTACATGATCTCCTTCCTTAAAAATTTAAATTATACAGATATATATATCTGTATATAGAACTGTTCAATTATAGAAGAACTTGGGAACGTATGACCACAAAATTAATACAAATGGAGAAAAAAGAAAAAGTCATTAATTTGGGGAAGCACATGACGAAGGAAGGAAATTATGGATATGGCAATTCATCATTAAAGGGCAGATATACGTAGAAGAGTTGCTTTGGAATGGAAAGAACTCAAAAAGTAATGGAATTTATATACCAGTCTTCACAGCAGTAGTCTTCACATTAGCCAAAAGGTAGAAGCATTGTCCACATTGTCAACATATATCAGAAGATGAATGGATAAACTAAACATGATAAATACATACATACATAAATATATGTGTGTGTGTGTGTATGTGTGTGTGTCATTGTATATATATATATGTATATATATATATGCGCACTGGAATATTATCCAATTTTGAAAAAGTAATGAAATTTTGATAATTTCTACTATATGGTTGAACCTTGAAAAACATTTTCCTGAGTGAAATAAGTCAGACAAAAGAGTAGAAATATAGACTTTAACTTATGTGAAAATTCAAAGATCCAGAAAGTAGAAAGTGGTGACCAGAGGTTGGAAGGAAGAAGTAATGGGAGTTAAGGAAATTACTTTTTAATAGTTACAGAATTTCAATTTGGAATAATGAAAAGTTCTGAAAATGATAGTGAGATGGTGCATAGCAATGTATATGTACTTATGCTATTGGATTATATACTTAAAATGCTATATTAAAAGTTTTATGTATATATACATACATATAAATCCATAAATATGTACATATACATCTCTATATACATCTCTATATCTATATATACATATATATCTGTATATACATACATATATGTATATATGTATAGTCATAACAATGAGAAACAATTTTGTGAGTAGTTTGGGGATAAATGATGATACAAGTTATTGAATGTGTTTGCTAAAGAGCTTAAATTTTTCTCTTGTATTGATTCCTTTCTAATTTTCATTTAGTACCACTGAGGAACATGAGGATTTTCCAGAGGTAATGTTCCTGTAGGATCTCTATTTTCACCTGGCTTCACAATTCCTTTCTCCTGCTTTATAGAAGAAAAGTCTATTTCTCAGCTCTCCAGAATGATAGGTTGCTCTTGATTATAAAAATCTTCCAGGTATCAAGTAAAAAGAGTTCTGAAAAAGTTCCTTAAAAGGTCTTTCGTCCCTAATTAAGTCAAAGAACACATCCACTTGAAGGGAGAATACCAAGAAAACAAAGCACAAAGATTCAAAAGAAGAGTGAGTCTACTCGGCCTTATTGAATTCAGATGAGAACTAGCAGTGAGGTTACATGTCATATTGATTTTTCTTAGAATAAAATTTCAGATATCTTATTTTCTTGTGGAGTATGTATTACTGTGTAATTTTAGACTGAAAGATGATAATGATATATTCCAATCTGTTTTGACTAGTTAGTATGAAACTATAGACCTACCTTTAGCAATAAGTCATATGCTATCTTCATTTAAACTGATGAGATAAAAGTACAGTGCCATGTTTTTGATAAAAATATTTAAAGCAAGTGATAATTAAAGTATTACATAAAACATTATATCGAAAAGGCATAAAATTCATAGTTTCTATTTTCCTAACTCAGCCTATTGACTTTAAAACATGCCTTTAATTGAAAAAATGGAAGTATTATTTATAATAATTTGGTTATATTTATTAACTTTTGTAATATTATACTTTCTTAGAATTTGTTGAAGTCAATGATTCTAATGAAAAGATCATATACTTTTCCAAGTTTATTAGTGTCAAATTGTCTCCTTTCTACTGTCTGTAAACAGAAAATAAACTTATTTTGTATAATTAAACTTTTTTATATAATAAAATATAAGAACTAGAATGAGGTTTAAAAATTGATACATTGCTCTAAATCTTTCCTATAATCCCCACTGACTTATATTTGTGAATGGTGTTTTCTCAATGTTAAAATCTTCAGTTGTTAAAAATGTTAGGAATTGGATTGATACCAAACATTTTCTTATTCTAACTAGAATTTATTCCAAAGATACATGCAGTGATTAAAAAAGAAAATAACACAAAACAGTTCTAATCATGTCATTAAGAAAAGCACTTCAAATTTACTTTGTATGCTTAATGATTATAAATTATATTTTAAATTTTATTGAATTATGCATTAATATAATTTCTGTAACAACTTAATCCCAGAAAAATTCTGTCAGCAAAGAGTTTTTATTCAGAGGAAATATATTTGAAAGAATGTTTTTTCATATTTTTGTTATACAGAAGCATGATTAAAATATCAGTCAGTAAGTTTTTTAATAGAAATATAATATAATAAATTATAGAGAAAATAGGAAGTGAATATAAATCCAATGCATAAAAGGAATGATATGAAATTTCTTTAAACAGTTCATGCATTTTTACATAGTGTAATTAGCTCTAATATTTTTATTTCAATAAATATCTCTAAAAGTTGATATATATGTTGGTGTAAAGAACTAAATTGTTATCATAATTCATAAAAGACTATATTGAAGAGATGATTAAATTAGGTTTCTATGTGTTCAATGTATACCACTGAAAATAAAGCCCAAAATGGGAATAGTGTTCTAAGAATAAATTTAAATTTTAAAACTCAAAAACCATATTTAATTATTAATTTTAAGCAACAATTTATATTTTGATTTAAATTTTTAGTTTACATTTATCATGCTGGTACAAGAGAAAAGATACAATATTGTTTCAGTATGTTACTAAATGGTATCCTGGAGTCCTGAAAAAAATTAATTTTACTATCAGAGACATTCTACTTCACATAAAATTAAACATGCAAAATACTGTTTTTTTTCTTCTTCTATCCAACACTAAGTTTTTCTGAGATAGTACCAAAGTAAATTGTTGAGCAATGCAAGACAAATCAAAATTAACAATAAAGTAATAACAAATCCACCAATTAAATTAGACAAATCCAGAAATATGCATACATGTGTAAGAGGAGGAACCATGAAATTATTTTTGCAATGAATATTGCAGGTATTCATTTTCTACTCAAGTAGTTACCTGTTAGAAATCATGGAATTAATAAACCTCACTTTCACAATAAACATGTGAAGCAACTGAAAAAAGTAAGCTTAAATACACAACATTGAAAAATAGTTGCATAAAGACTTCTGAGTCTTCTGAATTTTGCCATCATAATCAAATGTATATTTCAAAAATGCTAAATCTTCTTGTTACTAAATCAATAGAAAAGGAAGGAAAAATTGAAGGTATTGTTAAAATAAAATATCCACATTAAGAAAAAGTAATTTAGAATTTCACTAGAAATGAAATAATACTAACTCTTGAGATCATTATCACAAAATCTGTACTATTAAATTTCTATAAGAGAAAGGCATTTATTATCAGGATTAAAAATAACAGAGTTGATATGAAAATCACCTACATTAATAGTTTAAAAAAAATTATACACAAACTTTGGAAGACATTTTTCTAACAACTTAACTGGAATATAATAAAAAATTAATATTATTCCAAGCAAGCTAAGACTTTTAAGATCTTAAAAATTAAAAACAAAAAATAGAATACTTTGTTCAGCAAATCAATATTTAAAATCTTTCTATTATTTTGGTCTCACATACATTTTTAAAACCACTGTGATTAGAATTATTTAAATAAGATCTTCAAAAATTCTTATTGCTCACTGGTTAACTATCTGGATTTCTAAGTTCTGACTCCAATTAATAAAAGTCTTTAAGAAAAACGTTTTGCTGAGCATGGTGGTGCACACCTGTAATCCCAGTGGCTCGGAAGACAGAAGCAGGAGAATCTCAAGTTCAAAGCCAACCTCAACAATTTAGGGAAGCCCTAGGCAACTTAGCAAAATCCTGTCTCAAATTTTAAAAGTTAAAAACAAATAAAAATAAGGGCTGGGGATGTGGCTCAGTGGTTAAGCACCCCTAGGTTCAATTTCCTGTATCCCCTCACCTCCAGGAAGGAAGGAAGGAAGGAAGGAAGGAAGGAAGGAAGGAGGAAGGAAGGAAGGAAGGAAGGAAGGAAGGAGGAAGGAAGGAAGGAAGGAAGGAAGGGGAAGAAAGAAAGAAAGAAAGAAAGAAAGCTCTTCACAGATGATCTTTAAACATCACTGACCTTCATTCTCAAGTTTTCTGGATCTAATATTCATTTCATTGGGTGATAGTCATTGTTGGTTTTGTTTTGTTTTTCTGAAAGACAGAGACAAAAAATAATTTAAAAAAATAAAACATTAGATTTCAAAATCTCAACATTATTTGAAGTGCCAACTCATATAAAATAGAAAAGAAAAGAAAAAGAAAATCCAGCATGAGTATTTGAAGCCTTATTGCTTCAAATAGAAAGATCCATTCTAAATTGTAAGCTCACTGCACCCTTCGCTGCAGACCTGTCTGTGACTAACAGAGTTGCCAGGCTTATTATCTTCACCAGACTCAGACACTGAGAATGAACCGTTGAGCTCATTAGAACACACAAAGCTAGGAATATCTTTCAACAACTCATACCAACAAATTACTGACACTACCAGAAAACTTGCTGTCTACCAATTTAAGTGGAATAAGAATTATCTAAAACAACGAAATAATCAGAGCAAAGCCGTGGTTTAACACATGTTGGACTTCTACAATCAAGTAACTGTCAAGAGGAAAGATGGTAAGCTACTACTTTTTCTTCCTGTCAAAGTGAAAATGAAAACAATTTTTAGAGTGACATGAAGAAAGACACACGTGTAGACAGAAGAGAATTAGAAGACATTTCCAGTGACCTCTGTGTGTGTGTTTCTCTGAAGTAGAAAACCTAGGGTTACTTTCAGAGGTCATTTTGTTTTTAAGCACGCTATGTTACAATGCTTTGGGCAACCACCAACCTCAGTGGTGCGCATTGGGAAATTAACTCTGACCTGAATGTGAGAGACCATTCAGCAAAATGAAGAAATCATAATGTGATCAAGATTTAGACTGTTCAGGCAAAGATGTGGAAACATGTCTCAAGGTAACTTTTTGAAATCTTTGAAATAATAAATATGACAGTAGTGCATTTTATTGAATTTAATATAAACTCTATTAGGTGGACTTTCACAAAAAATGTACATCTTAGTGGGTATTTTGGTATCTTTTATCAGCATTTTTGATAGGCAGTATTTTTTTCAGGAAAGAATAAGGGACTAATGAAAAGTAGATAAGGACTTCAGGCCTGCTACTGAATAACACTACGTATTTTCAGAATCAATATTTACTCCAGGGTATAAACCATTTTATTTTAAGATAAAATATTTTTCAATGCTTAATCTCTTTGTTACCATTACTTGAATTTTTTACTTAAAATATTTGTTATTATAAAAATTAATCAAATTAGTCAGTAGCTAAAATACTTTTTAAAAAAGACTAACATAGCCAACTATGCAGCTATATAGCTAAGTGACTTTTGATATATTATTCTTAAATTCCTAAATTATTCTTCCAAGATATAATGCTATGACAGGGATACCAAGATTTCACCCCACCGCTGCATACTGAAAACGTGATAGAACAATTTCTCACTAATGGTGTTTGTTGAGGCCAGATTTTTCATCTACTCTTTGAAAGAAAGTCAATCAGACTTGGGGAAGTAGGGTGGTCATTTGTGATTTATATATTCATTCCATATAATAATTTCTTGGTTGGGTAGCAATTATAGAAATAAAAATACTGTTCTTAAGTGTGGACTTTTGACAACTGTGTACATCTATATAACAAACACAAGTTAAGGGGAAAACCATCTACATCATCACAGAAAATTATCTCTGCTCCTTTTCAGTTATTTCCTCCGCCACTTTGCAACAATTTTCCTGACTTTCATAACTGTGGGCCACTTTTCCTATTTGGGAGTTTAATATGAAAGGCATCATGCTTTATGTTCCACTTTATGTGCAGCTTCTTTCTCCCAGGATAATGTGTATATGCTTCACCTATGTTGTTTGAATTAGTAGTCTGTTTGCTTTGAATGCACATGTATTCCATTACATAATATCCTGAAATTTGTCTAGTATTCCCCTGTTAATGAATACATAAAACAATTTAAAGATTGGAAGTATTATGAATAATGTTCCTGTGAGCTATCACATGTAAATCTGTGTGTGTGTGTGTGTGTGTGTGTGTGTGTGGTGTTTGTAGGTTTTGCTATATATTCGTACAATGTGCACATTATTTTTATCCCTTGCTTTCAGACAAGAGTCTAGACTTCTAGTGCACTGATGAATAGGAAAGTAACCCTACCTTGTACCCCTACCTTGTTTCTGATCTTTATGAAAGAGTGTAGCATCTAATAATATTAAAGATATTACCTTTAACTAAAGATAACATCTAAACATGAACTAAGGATAACATCTTTAATATTATCTATAGATAATATTAAATATTATATTAGACTTTTAATTAACTTATAATTATTAGATATTATCTTTAAACTTTTAGCAGTACCATTTATCAGAATGAAGGAGCTCCAATCTCTCATTTCATGATAACTTTTTATAAAAATTTATCAAAGATTATGTGATTTACTGAGATTATTATATTTTTCTGTTTTCTATTAATTTGATTAACATGATTTATATTAAAAACAAGCTTCCTTTCTTGAAACAAACTCAACTCTCTCATAACATGCTATCTTTTATTTTACTGGTTTCTATTGTGTATTTTATCTCTATGTTCATGGGAGGTATTGGTCTATAATGTTCTTTGCTGGCATTGTCTTTGTCTAATTTTAATTTCAGGTTTATGATTCCCTTATAAAATGGATAATTGTTACCTTTTTCTCTCCTTTCTGAAACCATGTACTGGGAATTGAACCCAGAAGTGCTTAACCTGAGCCACAGCCCTATCCCCTATTTTATTTATGGACAGGGTCTTGCTAAGTTGCTTATGGTCTTGCAAAGTTGCTGAGGCTGACTTTGAACTTGCAATCCTCCTGCCTCAGCTTCCCTAGCTGCTAAGGTTACAGGCATCCACCACTATGCCTGACTTGGGTTTACTTTTTGTTTTGACTTGAATTGTGTCTTCCCAAAACTCTCATATTGAAGTCCTAACCCACAGTACCTCAAATGTAATCTTCTGTGGAAATTAAAGGATTGCAGATGTAATAAGGAACATTGTTAAGATCTGTCCTCAATTCAATATGTCTGGGTGTCCATATAAGAAAAGGACATTTAGATAGAGGAGGCCGCTCGGCACAGCGCTGGGACTCGGAGCAGCCACTGGGGCTCCGGCGGCTGCCCGGGGGAGGAGTGGCGGGGAGAACTGTGTGGACTCAGGACACCGGGGCCTGCCCTGAGGAGGAGGAGAGGAGCGTGGCCACTTGGATTCGGAGAGACTGCGCCAGAGCTGCAGGCGGTTGCCAGAGGAGAAGCCGCGCGGCGAGCTGTTTGGAATCAGAACGACGCTTCTGAACCCCGGGGCCTGCCCTGAGGACGAGGAGGAAGAGGAGCGGCCGCTTGGATTCGGGTGACTATACGGGAACTACAGGCGGTTGCCAGAGAAGGGGCTGCGTGGCGAGCTGTTTGGACCCTGACCACTTCTGAACCCCGGGGCCTGCCCGGAGGAGTAGGAGAAGGAGGAGAAGGAGCGCGGCGGGTCCTTTGGACTCGCAGTGACTGCATTAGCGCTCCAGGCGGCTGCTCAGAGGAGAAGGCGAGTGGTGAGTTGTTTGGTCTTAAAGTGACAGCTCCTGAACACAGGGGGGCTGCCTGGAGGAGAAGCGTGGTGGGACGCTTGGTCTTGAGGGACCACACCAGAGCTCCGGGCGGTTGCCCAGAGGACCCGTGCAGCGGGTCACGTGGATTCAGAGCCACTCAGAGGGACTGCTCCTGAACACCCGGGGGGTTATCTGGAGAAGGAGGAGGAACGGGCAGGGTCACTTCGACTCGGAGTGATTGATTGCCCCGGGCTACGGGTGGTTGGTGGGAGGAGGAGGCACGAAGTGAGTTTCTTGGACTCCTAGTGACCGCACCGGCATACTGGGCGGCTGTCTGGAGGAAGAGGCCTGTGGCGGGTCTCTGGGACTCAGAGCGATTGTTCGGGGCCACAGGTGGCTGCTCAGAGGAGGGGCCACGCAGCCAGGCGATTAGGTGCAGAACAGGGTCCCAGGATCTAGGAGGCTTCTGGGTGGAAGAGCCGCACAGAGACAGGCTTAGGGCGGAGCGAAGGTTCCAGGCCTATGGGCAAATTCTCTGAGGAGGGGCAGCCTAAGGAGATTCATCTGCGAAGGGTGAGGCTCCCAGGCCCAGGAGGTAGGGCCGGGCCCCTGGAAACTTTGCAGAGGAAGGCAGCCCAGCCCAGGCAGTAGCTGTAAATTGAGGGGAACCTCTAGGAGGAAACTGACCAGCGAGACCTCCCCACCGGGTGAGTCTTCCCTGCTGGGTGAGGTTTCCCACAAGGACGGTAAAACCAGAGGCTCAGGCCCAAACAGGCCTTGCCTCAGCCCACAGCCTAGGTCCCCTTTGGATGACCATTGGTCAACAAGTGGAGGCACCTCTGCCCACTAGCAGGGAATATACCCCACCTGAAGGCCACCACTCCTAGAGAGGCAGCTTCCTTGTGGAGCACCGCATTATCAACCTCCTCCAAGACTTCAGCCTACTGAAGGCTAAGAGGGGATATATATAGAAATCTTCAGGGTCATTGTAAATCAACAGAGGAAATCTGCAATATCTCAGCGGTCCACTGATATCTGAACAACATGAGAAAACAAGGAAAGAAAATGCTGCAAACAAATCTAGATGTTACACCAATAAAACCCAATGACAGCATGGCAGAAGAAATGACAGAAAAGGAGTTCAGAATGTACATAATTAAAATGATCAGAGAAGCAAACGAGGAGATGAAAGAGCAAATGCAAGCATTGAATGATGAGATGAAAGAGCAAATGCAAGCATTGATTGATCGCACCAATCGACAGTTAAAAGAGCAAATACAGGAAGCAAAAGATCATTTCAATAAAGAGTTAGAGATATTGAAAAAAAACCAAACAGAAATCCTTGACATGAAGGAAACAATAAACCAAATTAAGAACTCCATAGAAAGCATATCCAATAGGATAGAACACCTGGAAGACAGAACCTCAGACATTGAAGACAAAATATTTAACCTTGAAAACAAAGCTGAACAAACAGAGAAGATGGTAAGAAATCATGAACAGAATCTACAAGAACTATGGGATATCATGAAAAGGCCAAATTTAAGAATTATTGGGATTGAGGAAGGCCTAGAGAAACAAGCCAAAGGAATGAACAACCTATTCAATGAAATAATATCAGAAAATTTCCCAAATCTGAAGAATGAAATGGAAAATCAAGTTCAAGAGGCTTACAGGACTCCAAATACACAAAATTACAACAGACCCACACCAAGGCACATTATAATGAAAATACCTAACATACAAAATAAAGACAGAATTTTAAAGGCTGTGAGAGAAAAGAACCAAATTACATTCAGGGGGAAACCAATACGCATATAAGCAGATTTTTCAATCCAGACCCTAAAAGCTAGAAGGTCCTGGAACAACATTTTTCAAGCCCTGAAAGAAAATGGATGCCAACCAAGAATCTTATACCCAGCAAAACTTACCTTCAAATTTGACGATGAAATAAAATCCTTCCATGATAAACAAAAGCTAAAAGAATTTACAAAAAGAAAGCCAGCATTACAGAACATTCTCAACAAAATATTCCATGAGGAAGAGATGAAAAACAAAGAAGCAAATCAGCAAAGGGAGGAATTATCCTAAAGGAATTGTCAAATAAAGGAGGAAACAAGTTGTGTCAAACAAATAAATAAACAAAATTTTAAAAATGAACCAAATGACCGGGAAACCAAATCATTTCTCTATAATAACCCTGAATGTTAATGGCCTGAATTCATCAATCAAAAGACATAGACTGGCAGACTGGATTAAAAAGAAAGATCCAACAATATGTTGCCTGCAAGAGACTCACCTCATAGAAAAAGATACCCATAGATTAAAGGTGAAAGGATGGGGAAAAACATACCATGCACATGGACTCAGCAAAAAAGCTGGAGTATCCATCCTCATTTCCGATAATGTGGACTTCAAGCCAAAGTTAGTCAGAAGGGATAAAGAAGGTCATTTCATACTGCTTAAGGGAAGCATAAATCAGCAAGATATAACAATCATAAACATCTATGCCCCAAACAGTGGCTCATCTATGTATGTCAAACAAATCCTTCTCAATTTCAGAAACCAAATAGACCACAACACAATAATACTAGGTGATTTTAACACGCCGCTCTCACCACTCGACAGATCTTCCAGACAAAAATTGAGCAAAGAAACCATAGATCTGAACAACACAATCAATAATTTAGACTTAACGGACATTTATAGAATATTCCATCCAACCAAGAGTGAATACACTTTCTTCTCAGCAGCACATGGATCCTTCTCTAAAATAGACCATATATTATGCCACAAAGCTAATGTTAGCAAATACAAGAAGATAGAGACACTAGCATGTATTCTATCAGATCATAATGGATTGAAGTTAGAAATAAATGAAAGAGTAAAACACAGAAACTATTCCAACATCTGGAGATTAAACAATATGCTATTATATGATGAATGGATAACAGAAGATATTAGGAAGGAAATTAAAAAATTCTTAGAGGTAAATGAGAACAAAGAAACATCATATCAAAACCTCTGGGACACTATGAAAGCAGTACTTAGAGGGAAATTTATTTCATGGAGCGCATTTAATAAAAGAAGTAAAACTCAACAAATAAACAACCTAACACTACAGCTCAAAGCCTTAGAAAAAGAAGAACAGAACAGCACCAAAAGTAGTAGAAGACAGGAAATTGTTAAACTCAGAGCTGAAATCAATGAAATTGAAACAAAAGAAACAATACAAAAAATTGACAAAATAAATAGTTGGTTCTTTGAAAAAATAAACAAAATTGATAAACCTTTAGCCACACTAACAAAGAGAAGACGAGAGAAAACCCAAATCACTAAAATTCGGAATGAACAAGGAAATATCACAACAGACAGGATGGAAATACAAAACATAATTAGAAGCTATTTTGAAAATCTATACTCCAACAAAATAGAAAATTTCGAAGACATCAACAGGTTTCTAGAGACATATGAATTGCCTAAACTGAATGAGGAGGACATAAACAATTTAAATAGACCAATTTCAAGTACTGAAATAGAAGAAGTCATCAAAAGCCTACCAACAAAGAAAAGTCCGGGACCAGATGGGTTCTCAGCCGAGTTCTACAAAACCTTTAAGAAAGAGCTCATTCCAATACTTCTCAAAGTATTCCATAAAATAGAAGAGGAGGGAACCCTCCCAAACTCATTCTATGAAGCCAATATCACACTGATACCTAAACCAGACAGAGACTCATCAAGGAAAGAAAATTTCAGACCAATATCCTTAATGAACATCGACGCAAAAATTCTCAACAAAATTTTAGCAAATCGCATACAAAAACATATTAAAAAGATAGTGCACCATGATCAAGTGGGTTTCATCCCAGGGATGCAAGGTTGGTTCAACATCAGGAAATCAATAAACGTAATTCACCATATTAATAGACTTAAAGTCAAGAATCACATGATTATTTCAATAGATGCAGAAAAAGCATTTGATAAAATACAGCACCCCTTCATGCTCAAAACACTAGAAAAAATAGGGATAGTGGGAACATTCCTTAATATTGTAAAGGCCATTTATGCTAAGCCCATGGCTAATATCATTCTAAATGGTGAAAAACTGAAAGCATTCCCCCTAAAAACTGGAACAAGGCAGGGATGCCCTCTTTCACCACTTCTATTCAACATCGTTCTTGAGACTCTGGCCAGAGCAATTAGACAAACCAAAGAAATTAAAGGGATACGAATTGGAAAAGAAGAACTCAAACTATCCCTGTTCGCTGATGACATGATTATATATTTAGAGGAACCTGGAAATTCCACCAGAAAACTCTTAGAACTCATAAGTGATTTCAGTAAAGTAGCAGGTTACAAGATCAATGCCCATAAATCCAACGCATTTTTATACATAAGTGATGAATCTTCAGAAAGAGAAATTAGGAAAACTACCCCATTCACAATAGCCTCGAAAAAAATAAAATACTTGGGAATCAATCTCACAAAAGAGGTGAAAGACCTCTACAATGAGAACTATACAACACTAAAGAAAGAAATTAAAGAACACCTTAGAAGATGGAAAGATCTTCCATGTTCTTGGATAGGAAGAATTAATATTGTCAAAATGGCCATACTACCTAAAGTGCTATACAAATTCAATGCAATTCCAATTAAAATCCCAATGACGTACCTTACAGAAATAGAGCAGGCAATTATGAAATTCATCTGGAAGAATAAGAAACCCAGAATAGCTAAAGCAATCCTTAGCAGGAAGAGTGAAACAGGGGGTATTGCAATACCAGATCTTCAACTCTACTACAAAGCAATAGTAACAAAAACGGCATGGTATTGGTACCAAAATAGAAAGGTAGATCAATGGTACAGAATAGAGGACACGGACACAAACCCAAATAAATACAATTTTCTCATACTAGACAAAGGGGCCAAAAATATGCAATGGAGAAAAGATAGCCTCTTCAACAAATGGTGCTGGGAGAATTGGAAATCCATATGCAACAGAATGAAACTAAACCCATATCTCTCACCATGCACGAAACTAAACTCAAAATGGATTAAGGACCTCGGAATCAGACCAGAGACCCTGCAGATTATAGAAGAAAAAGTAGGTCCAAATCTTCATCTTGTTGGTCTAGGACCAGACTTCCTTAACAGGACTCCCATAGCACAAGAAATAAAAGCTAGAATCAACCACTGGGATAGATTCAAACTAAAAAGCTTTCTCTCAGCAAAGGAAACTATCAGCAATGCGAAGAAAGAGCCTACAGAGTGGGAGAATATCTTTGCCAATCATACTTCAGATAGAGCACTAATCTCCAGAATCTATAAAGAACTCAAAAAACTCTACTCCAAGAATTCAAACAGTCCAGTCAACAAATGGGCTAAGGAAATGAATAGACACTTCACAGAAGAAGATCTACAAGCAATCAACAAACATATGGAAAAATGTTCAACATCTCTAGTAATAAGAGAAATGCAAATCAAAACCACCCTAAGGTTCCATCTCACCCCAATTAGAATGGCGATTATCAAGAATACGAGCAACAACAGGTGTTGGCGAGGATGTGGGGAGAAAGGTACACTCATACACTGCTGGTGGGGCTGCAAATTAGTGCAGCCGCTATGGAAAGCAGTGTGGAGATTCCTTAGAAAACTTGGAATGGAACCACCATTTGACCCAGCTATCCCACTCCTTGGCCTATACCCAAAGGACTTAAAATCTGCATACTACAGAAATACAGCCACATCAATGTTCATAGCTGCTCAATTCACAATAGCCAGACTGTGGAACCAACCTAGATGCCCTTCAATTGATGAGTGGATAAAGAAACTGTGGTATATATATACTATGGAATATTACTCAGCCATAAAGAATGATAAAATTATGACATTTGCAGGCAAATGGATGAAATTGGAGAATATCATGCTAAGTGAGATAAGCCAATCTCAAAAAGCCAAAGGACGAATGATATCGCTAATAAGTGGAGGTTGACACATAATGGGGGGGAGGGAAGGGTTAGAGTTAGGGTTAGGGAGGGGGGCAAGTATGGAGGAAGGAACTACTGTATAGAGGGTAAAGAGGGGTGGGAGGGGTGGGGGAAAGGGAAAAAAATAACAGAATGAATCAAACAACATTGCTCTATGTAAATTTATGATTACACAAATGGTATGCCTTTACGCCATGTACAAACAGAGAAACAACATGTATCCCATTTGTTTACAATAAAAAAAAAAAAAAAAAAAAAAAGAAAAGGACATTTAGACACAGACATGCATATGCACAGGAATAATGTCATTTGAAAAAGAAGGCAGGGATGATGGTGATACATCTACAAACCAAACACTAAAAAATTCTAGCCAAGAAAGAGATGTTGAGTCAACCCATTCCTCACAACTCTAGGAAGGAACCAACTGTGCTAAAGACTTGAACTTGGACTTTTTGTCTCTAAACTGTGAAACAGTAAAGTTTCTGTCCATTAATACTATTAGGTTGGGGGACTGCCTTATAACAGCGCTAGGGAACTAGGATACCACAGACACCATAGCACATTTCTGACTTCATCTCATGCTGTCCTCCACATCATTCACTTGCAACTGCCCTGGACACCTTGCTATCCCACGGTAATATAAAGCATGCTCCTGCCTCAGAGTTCGCATACAATGTGCTTCTGCCCACATCTATACTTTCCACAGAAATTGTAAATCCCATTTCCTCATCACCCTAAGTCATTAATATCCCATTCTCTGTTAGGCCTTGGCTGACTACCCAAATGCTCCTTCCATCTCTAATATCTTTATTACTATTATTTACCAGTTTAACCATCTTGACAGAAATATTACCTTACCTACAACTCCATTGATAGAAAATTCTAAGAAATGAAAACCGTACAAACACAGGTTGAAAGCAGATCAGTGGTTACCTGGAAAGGGAGAAGGAATGGAGCAGTGGAATTAACAAGTAGCACAAGGAGGTCTAGGGGCATGGCTCAGTGGTAGTGCTTGCCTGACATGCCTGAAGCTCTAGGTTTGATTCTTAGTACCACCAAAACATCACAACACAGGGCCACATTGCAACTACTGAGGTGATGGGCGTGGTGTTCTTTGTCTTATGTTGATGATTTCGCCAGTATGTGTATCTGTAAAAATGTATCAGATTTTACACATTTACAATGTACAGTTTATTGCACATTAGTTGTATCTCAAAAATAAAATGAAGCAGCAAAGTCAGTAGTGAAGAAGGAAATATTGGGCTCAGTTGGTCACTGGAAGTTCAATAGTTTGTGAAACACCATTATTTAAAAAAAATATATTAAGATGGTAATCACAGGTAAGTATGAAAGAGAAAGTGAGAGATGATGTCAAAGTTTTGATATATTTTTAAAAATAACTACTTACTACCTTCACTGTCTAACTTCATATCATTTTATATTAAGTACTCAAAATATATTTATATATATGGATTTTTAATTCTGGTAAGAAAGATACTCATTTTCATTTGAGGCATATCTTCCTATTTTAAATATAAAATTCTGGGTAAAAAAAATCAAACAGGATGAATTTAGAGGATTTGTTATAATTTTTTAATAGTAGTGATAGTCTTGGTACATTGGAAATGTGCTGTGGTACAAAGAGAGTTTGTGCAATATCAGAGCCCCAAACACTATGCTCCTTATGAATCACTGGTCTTCAAAAATGAATTGAAAAGGACAGAATTGAAAATTGCTTACAGAAACATAAGACAAAAAGAAAAATAAAAATGACTATCAATTTCAAAAGCCTAACAGCTCTGACCTTGATTATTTACTTTGAGTTATGCCTGTATTAAGAATTTGGGGGCAAAAATTATAGATTGTTAAAATGCACCAAGCAACATATTCCTACATGTAGATTATTGCTTCTTTGGGGGTTAAAAGTATCGTTTTTCAAGGATAAGTGGAAGTTAAAAGATAGACATACTGATTTTCTTGTCTTTATATTTGAGAGATGATATTCAACTTCAAATTGCCAAGAGGACCTTCCTTCTGCATTTTTATTCCAGAACAGTTATGTCCCTTTGGAATTATTAGGCCTTGACAGCTGTACATAAAGTTAAAATAATGGGATTTGGCATCTGAGAGCTCCTTAATCTTCTTTCATCAATGTAGCTATAATAATTGAAAATGTCAAGTTAAAATGATTGCAAGGCTCAGACATCTGTCACTTATAATCATAAAAATTTAGCTATGATTACTAAATGTATGCATCATTTTGAAGCCTATTATAGAAAGCATAATTATTTTCAAAGCTTAGAAAACTATGTATCATTTTATAGCAATTATACATAAATAATGAAACATGACACTAATTTACAAAGAAAATTTAAGATCCTCTTTAATATAATACAAAATATGTGCTACTCACTTAATGATGGTCAGAAGGTATGTTATGGTATTTAAACAATTTGTGGAACTAGGTAATAAAATAAGACACATTTCTATGTGCCCTAAAAGTGGGAAGCTATTCTCTGTTCTTGATTTCAGGCATGTAAATAACGAAACTTAACCTCCGACTTAAAAATGTTTATCAACCCAAGTGACACCTTCTAAAAATGTTTGAACATAATTTAGTGTTTCCTCCTGTTACTTTTTCTTTTGATATATAATATCTTTCTGAAACAATATTTTATACTTTTATCAGTAATGCATAAAATGTGATTCATTATTGTATATATTGATGCTTTATATTCAGCAATTTTTTGAATTTTTTGATAATTCTAGCAGCCTGTTCGTGAACAGGTTTTGGGTTCCCATGTAGGCAATCATATTATATGAAAATAATGGAAATCCAATGTCTTCATTTCCAATTTTAAAGTTTGCTTCTTTGCCTTCTTTAATTGTGCTTATTTAGACTTTTATTAGACAACTTTTAGTGGTCATCCTTCTTATAATGATTCTAGTATTTCCAAATTAAGTGGCTCATGTTCCATAAATATTTTTGGAACTCTAGATAAACCACAGCCCTGACTGAAATGTTTTTTCTCATTGTGAGGTCCTGAGCAGAGTCCCAATTAATGTTTGCTTGAACTCCAGACTCAAAACAAGTGGTATTGTTTAAGTTGCTTCCTAGGTTTGTGGCATTGATAAGTGACAGAAAATAACTAATCTTGAGTGGGATGGGGCAGCTTGTCACTTTGAAGCAAACTTTTTTCATCTAATCTCTCAAGTTAAGGGCTCAGAGTTATTCATACTATTGGATAATTGTGTTTTGAAAGTCTGAAGAGACATTAATAATATAGCCACTTTATCCATGAGATAAATTTTCTTGTTCTGTGTTTTAGCCTTTGTTATTTGGGCTAGAGTTTTATCAATTTTATCAATTTATTTTTCAAAGAAATAGCTTTTGATTTCATTAATCTTCTCTATTGTTTTTTTTTCTCAATTTTGTTAAAATCTACATGCATCTTTAAAATGCCCTTGCCTCTTTAGAATTTCAACTTAGTTTTATTTATTTATTTATTTATTTATTTATTTATTTATTTATTTATTTATTTATTTATTTTTAGTTTCTTCTCCTTCTAGTTACTCTTCCTACTTCTGTAAGGTAGAAGTTAACATCACTGAATTGAGATTTTACTAACATGAGTATTTTATGTAATTAATAGCCCTCTAAAAATTGCTTTAGCGGCATCACAGTTTGATATGCTGTTTTATTTCCTTTAATTTAAATTTTTTAAAAATTCCTTTGTGTTTTCATCTGTGACCATTGTTGCATTCAGAAGTGGTTTTCTTGCTGAGCTGTTTGAGGATCTTTCAGACACATCTTTTTGTTACCAATTTCAAGTTTAATTTTGTTATGGCCCCAAAATAGGGTTGGTAATTTAAATTATTTAACATTTGTTAATGTTTATTTCATGGCATGGAACACTGTATATCTTGATAATTTTATCATGTATGGAAGAAAATATATATGTAATACGTATATGCATACATGTATTCTTTCCTGGGTCAGCATGTTTTAAAAGTATTAGATTAAGTTAGTTGATAGTGCTCTTCAGGTATTCTATAACCTCTCTGATTTTGTGTAAATTCATTGTATCATTTTCTGAGAGAAGGGAATAGAAATTTTAACTATAATTGTATACTTTTTTATTTTCAGTTGTCTTAGATTTTTCTTATTTATTTTGAAGTTTTGATGTAAGGTGCATAAACATTTACAATTGTTACTTATTGCAGAATTGACCAATTTATCATTATGTATCAGCCTTACTTATCACTGGTAACATCTCTTTGTTCCAAATTTTACTTTTGTATCACTATGATTACTACAGCTTTGATTTAATTAATGTCCTGCATGTGTTTCACCTGGATTTTACTTTAAGCTGTTTGTCTTTCTGTTTAAAATTGGTTTCTTTAATATAGCATAATAACTGTTTATACAATATGATAATCTCTTTTATTGAATGCTTGAACAATTTGTATTTAAGATAATTTTATATGGTCAGATTACAATAATCTCATTTTCATGTGGAGCGAGGGGGCAAGTGCTAAGGAGTGATGTTGGTCAAATGATATTATTATGTTATGTGCCTGTATGAATATGTAGCAATAAATCCCTTCATCATGTACAAATATATTGCACCAATTAAAAACTTTCTCATTAACTTTTACTTTTCGCAATTTAATTAAAATATAACTCAATGTGGATATATTTGGGTTCATTTCATTGGGTATACACAAGGCTTCTTGAATGTAAGTATTCATGTTCTTTTCCAGATTTAGGGAATTTTGGGCCATTTTTTTAATAGATAAATTTCCTATCCCTTTCTCCATTTATTTTCCTTTAGAAAATCCTATACTGTATATACTGATCATCCTAATGAATGCCCTATAATTCCCTCAAATTTTCTTCACTGTTCCGATTTCTATTGCTCCTCTGAATTAATATTTCTAGTATACTGTTTTAAACTCCACTAATCGTTTCTTCTGTTTTTTTATAGTTTGCTCAGTTGACTTTCTCTACTGAATTTTTCAGTACACACATTATCAGTTCCAAGATGCCTGTGTGGTATTTTTAAGTATTTTTCTATAACTTTGTTAAAATTCTCACTTTCTTCACTGCATTGTTCTGTAGTCTCAGCATATTTATGAGTGCTATTTTGAATTTATTGTCAAGAAAGTGACATTATTTTATTAGGGACAGTTCCTAAAGATTTATCTTGTGCCTTTGTTGTTAGTAATTTGCCTCACTCTTGACTTCCCTTCATTCTGTGTTCACTTTTGTACATTAGACCCAGCAGGTATCCCTGCTGGTCTTTACCAACTGATGTACAGAAGACCTCCACTAGCAGCTTGGCCAGAGATCCTGGAGACCTCTGTAAACCCATTCAAGCTCCAGGAAGACAGAAGCATTCTTGAGTCTGTCTGCTTACTCTGTGTGGAACCAGTTAGGTAATGGTGGCATCTACTAGCCCATGTTGCTATCTCTGTCCCAGCTTCAAGACTGGCAACACAGATGGCAGTTCTTAGGACAGGCTCAGATAAAGTTTGGAAATACAGATCTGTCTTTCCTTTCCAGAAAGTAACTGACAGGACTTTTCTTCCACTCACTTAGCTGAGTCAAAACTCTGAGAGTATTCTTGGTCCTGTTTTAGGATTGAATGTAGTTCCTCTTCCTCTACCAGCAGCAATAAGATTTTGCCGGTGTTCTAGGGGTGGCAGTATTGGCTGTCCTTTAATCAGAGATTTATGGCTTTTGTCCAGTGGAATAGGTTGGGGAGCAGGACTCAAGCAAGCCTTAAAGACTGCCTCATAGTTGTTGCTGCTCCCCTTCCCTGGGCCTGCACTGGGAGTTATGCTTTCTCAAGACCCTTCCTTCCTCCTCTCTTTTCTGTGGGTTCCTGGGGAGGGCTGTGGGGAAAATCTTATGGTTTTGTTCATTTTTTAAAATTGTTTTTCTTGTTCCTGTTAACACAGGAACAGTGTATTCTCTCAATAGCCTGCATTCAGCATTTATTTAGAACTTTGTTATTTTTCTGCTCTGCCCCGTGGCATCTGCTTCCAGTAAAAAACTGCTGGCAGCATCTTTTGGAGCATATATCTTTCTTCAAGTTTGAGGATAGTTACTCTGTGATAAAAGGTTTCTGGGTTCAAGAAAAGTTTTTCTGCATTCAAAATCAGTTTTGGATTTGCAGGTTGTTTTGTTTTTTATTTGTTTGTTTTGTTTTGTTAAAAATGAAAGCAATGATACTTTCAACTCTATATTCTATGTAGAATATGGATGCAGTCATCTATTTTCAACATCTTCCTGGTCCTTCTTGTAGCATCTCCCTCTTGTTCATGTTTTTAATTTCTTCTTTAATTTCTTCACACATATTAAATATAATTATTAAATATAATTACTTTTTAATATCAGACCATTTTAATGTTATCTGCTCTGCCTGGCATCCAGTACTGCTGTATACTTGTCTATTACTTGAGTATTGGTACTTTTATTCACAGGGAGATGATAATTGGTCTTGGATCTTCAGCATTGTCTTTGAAAATTGAGGTAGAGCTGAGGTAAGAGGGGGCTTTGAAAATTGAGATGGAGCTGAGGAAATTATCATGTGAAAGAAGATTCTAAGTTACCTCTCTAGCAACATCTCATCTACAGATGCATTGAGGAATACCCTAAACCCTCATGAACAAGAAAATTCAGTGAAACCTGGCAAGACTGCATAAGATTAAATACCTCTCACCTAAGGCATAAGTTTATATGAATTTTATTTGGACATAAGAAAAAGTCCAGGGATAAATCATAAGATCCTTTATCCAAAGGTACTGAATAAACTGGAAACAGTTATGATGTTTTCAGGGGACAAAGTTACTTTCCTCCTACTCACTCATGTGTCTAATAAGTATATTTCAGATGTAGGAAAAAAACACACAATTTCTGCACATACAAATTCTAATTCTAACTTAAATTGTGTATTTGGAAATCATATTCAATATTGATGGCATACACTTTTTCTACATTCATTTTTTCTTTACATAATTTAATTGAATATCAAGGATAGCAATTTTGTGAAATTATACTTATGAAACTTATCGATATCAATATTATTATTTTTTGCTTTAAATACTTTCCCATTCTTACTCCCCTCTTTTATAATATTCCCTAGCACTAATTTGAATCAGCAATATTTCAATTTTAACTATGATATGGAAAAAGAAATCATCATATTAAAAGTTTTAAATATTTATTAACAGTTATGCTTTTAATTAAGCCCTCTGTTTAAATAAAAGTAATCTTCCACTTCAGCTTATATTATTTTCTATAGTTTATAGTTATTTTCTAAAAACATTATTGAAGTAATAAAGCATATGTTTTCTTCATTAGAGATACATAAAGTGATTTTTAAATTTCAGACTCTAATTCATATTCACTAATAATAAATCCCTAAGCAATTTTACATTCAGGACTTACTTGATGATTTTTATCTGGTTGTCATTATACAATTTTATTATGAACACTTTCTGACTTTTTAATTTTATGTACTTAGAAAGACTACTGTTTGCCTAAAAATGTTTAATAAAGGTAAGAAAAATTTTATTTGTTGATTGACAACAAAGTATTTGCTATGCTTCAATTTTGTTTGACTATTATCTTTAGTTGAAGGAATAAATATTACACTTGGTAACTACCATTGTTTTTCTCAGTGTCAATTCATATTCCATATAGGTTTTTAAAGATTATTCATGTATAACTAGTTAAAGAAAGTAAATTACATTGAAAGTTTAATAACTTGATTGAGAATTACTGCCTAAATAAAACTTATTAGCATGTATGATTTCAGAAGTTTACCCATGTCCATGCCAGCAACCTGTTTATACACCATTGAATTTCCCTTTCCGGACTCCAGCAAAGTAATCTGAGAAACTACTTTTCATCCTAGTTTTCTGAGTGTTTTATGTCTACATTATATTTACTGTGATTATAATAAAAAGCTATATGAATGTAGACAATATTGAAAGCAAGTTAGGTCTCCTAGTTTCCTCCTGTTTAGCTGTACTTCTAGTTAACCTGAAAATTACAGAAGGAACAAAGACAAGTTCTTCAAGGAGACATGTTTCTAAACCTTGGCTGCACTTAGAAATTATTTAGAGAGCATTAAAAATAATACTGATTATGGTGTCTCTTCCTCCTTGCTCATTGTTTTTTAATTAGTTTGTAGTATGAATTGGACACTAATTGTTAAAATTCCTCCTGGTTTTCTAATATGTAGCCAAGTTTGAGAACCACTGGCTTAGATTAGCACAATTTTCTTTGCAATCATCTTAATAATAAATAGGGTAATCAAATAAGTTCATGGTATAGAATTTTGTCTACTTCATATTTTATGTGATTCTTGGGATTTTATAATGAGCTTTTATAATTTCTTTAAGATAAGAAAATAATAAAAATAGTATAGATGTTCTAAACTAGAAATCTTTACATATTTCATAAAAAGGTTAAATGATAAACATTTTAGACTTCTCAGATTATACCATCTCTGTCTACAACATATAGCTCTGCCATTATAGCATAAGAGAGACAGACAATACCTAAACAAATATGTCTCAAAGCAATTTTATTTGCAAAAATATGCAATTGGCTCTAGCTTGTCAACCCATATTCTGAATCATTACTTTTCTTCTGAAAAAAAAAATTAAGTTCAACAGATAAAGTGAGGGATAGCTTAATTTCCTGCTTATTTCTTTATCTCTTATTGTGAAGACTAGGATCTTATTTTTGAAAACAATTATTAAAGATATCTAATTTTTCAAATGACTATAAATTTTAGTATTCTTTGGTTCCATATTTTTAGGAACAACATATCAAAAATTCATATTGATTTGAGGAAAATAAAATCATCTTTCACCTCTATCTATCCTACAAATGATTTCATTTCTTTCATATCCGAGGTTTAGGGGGAAAGGAGAATATAAATGTGATATACTCATGGGACAAGAAAAATATGTTTTTGCTCCAACCTTATAGTTAGTGGTTCCTTACATTAAAATTTATTGTTGGATTATGGTATTTTTTAACTTAGCATGAAATTTCATTTACATTGAAGTGTTGTTTTACATTTTAAAGGGGTTTTAAAGACCTAAAATCCCCACAGGACTTTTTTTACATATAGTTATCTATATGTACATTTACATCACTATTTTCAACATGTTCTTTAAATAGCTATACTGCAAATTCTGTACAGTTAATCTTCATTTAATGAACCAAATATAAATTTCAAGACTTGCTGTCATCTACCTGACAGGAAAATATTTACTCTAAAAGTAGAAATCTTATTTAAATATGTGTGTATCCATATATATATATAAACTACATATACTTATTTATAAATATGTTATTTACATATCATAATGCATGTGTTATCAAAAATTAGTAATATATATGCATGCATTTGTAATTTACCTACCTATTGGTCTATGTGTACTTATGTGTACATAAATTGAAACATTTGTTAAGGACTTAAGAGCCTTTGAGTAGTTATCAAAAAGCATTTATCATTTTGTATAATATACATCAGTCATCTTTCTCCAGTTAAGGTAAAATTAATAGTCACATTAGCTTTTGTGTGTGTGTTAGTGAATGCAAGGTATATACTTGTGTATTTTTCCTGTCTCCTTTTTCTTTCTCTGTATTTAAAATGAAATTCTCAGTGATAATGCATAGTTAAGCTTTCTCTTTCTTCTTTAATTTGACAATCTTTGCCTTTTAGTTGTAGTACCTCAATCATTTAAAATTAATGGGAAAATTAAGTGAAATTTTCACTAAACCATTTGAAATTAATGGGGAAATTAATTAAAACTAAGTGTAAATTTACTACATTGCTATTTATTTTCTATTTTCCTCTTTTTCTTCCCATTTCCTGTTTGTTTTCTTTTGTAATATATTTTTTAATGTTTCCATTAAATATAGATTATTAGTTTATATTTGCAAAACTTTATTTTTTTATACTAGTTGTTGCTCTTGAGTTTATAATACACATTTTTAAAGTCATATTCAACCGTCAATTGCAATAGTTCTATTACCAATACAGTATAAGAATCTGAGACTAATCTATTTCCTCCTGCTGCTCTTTGTTCTATTGTCATACATTGGGCACAGCTCATGTTGTGAACTTCACAGTGCATTGTTATAATTTTTGGTTAGACAATTACATGTTTATAAATATTGAATAATAAAAATATTTACATATTGACCTAAACTGCTATAATTATTATTTTGATTTTTAATTTATCTTATTTATTACTTATTAACTAATGCTTCTTCAATCATACCATGTTCTCATTTACTAATCTTTGTTCCACTGTAGCTAACATGCTGCTTTTATGATTTATTGTTTTATTACTGGTTTAGTGAAATTAGATTATGATGTGCTTTGTTGTAGTTTTTCTTATTATTTGTATCCTTGAAAATTCTTGTTTCCTGAATCTTCGCATGTGTGTTATCTGTGTGTTATGTGTGTTATAGTCTTTGCAAATGACTTGACTATTATATCTGCAAAATTCTCCTCATCCTTAGGGGACATAAATTATACCACTTTTAGATCACTTAAAGCTTTCCTGTAGCCCAATAATATTGTTTTTATTGATTAATTTGTCTATTTATTTATTTGGAGTGCATCTTCTTTCTTTCTCTGTTTACCTTGTGTTGTTTTCTGTTGTTTTGTTTTCAAGTTCACGAATGTTTTCTTCTGTAATGTCTTCTCTGCCTTTATTCTTGCAGTATCATTGTCAAGGCAGACATTTGTATTTCTTTCTCAGAAGTTAGGTCTTTTAAAAAAAGATCCATGTCTTCCATGTCTGTAATTAAACTGCTTACTTCTTTCTGTGCCATTTGGAAACTAGAATATAATTATAATAATATTTAATAGTATAGCTTGCTAATTCCAACTTCTATTCCATTTGAGGATTTTCAAAATTTACCTATTTTGTATTAATATTAGAATCATATTTTTCTACTTCTTTTCATATGTTGTAAAATTTTATAGTATGCCAGTCATTTTGATATTTGAGCACTGAATACTTCTGTATTGAGATACACACACACACACAAACACACACACACAACACAAATTTATTTGCGCTACTGATAAGTGACTTGTGAATAGGTTGATACTTTTGCATCTTGCTTTTCAACTCCCTTTGTTAGGTAGGCGGGGAGCATCATTTAGCTTTGAGTTATTTCATATTGTGGGATCAGGGAACATGCTTTTGAGTACTTATATTTATGTTTCATGAATTATGAAGCTTACTATTCTAACTTAGAGGAATAAACACTATTTCTGGCCCTAAATGAGCTGTGAGTACTGTTTCCTCTGTTTTTTTTTTTTTTTTTTTTTTTAATTATTTTTATTTTTAAGTGGCATCCCTCCTCTACCCTTTGGCATCAGATTCCTTCCTCACAGGCATGTGTGGGTCAGCATGCAGTGGATTACTTGGGTAGGGTGCTCAGCTCATTGCCAGGACTGTCTAACTCTCCAACTTCCAGTGTTCTCTCCTACAAACTCAACTATGTAGGCCTCCTTGGATTCTTCACTCTGGCATCTCAAGATTAGAGCTCAGCAGGTTCCAACATGGATTATTTATTTTAATTCATTATGATCTACAAAATGCAGTAAGGTGAACAAATTATAAAATGTATTTCCTTTGTTCCCCTTTTCGCAGAAATTAACCTCCTATGTTACTTTGAAAGGAAAAACATCATTTCATGTATTTCATGTGTCATCAAACCCTGACCCATGGAACAAATTTGTCAGTGTGTCTAAACTTACATATAGTCCATGAACGATTTTGAGATACAATATTAGAATTGAGTAATTGCAACAGAAACCACATCTTTCACAACCTTGAAAATATTTTTTATCCAGCTATTTACAGAACATATTTTCTATGCCTTATTACATTGTTTTGTTTTAGTTGTTGCCATTTTTTCCAGACAAAAGAAGAGATTTCTTTTAATTTTTACTTTTACAGACTGCATTTTGATTCATTGCACACAAATGGGGTGCAACTTTTCATTTCTATGGTTGTACACAATGTAGATTCACACCATTCATGTAATCATATATATACATAGGGTAATACTATCTGTCTCAGTATTATCTTTCCTTCCCCCACATCCTCCTGTCCCATTTTCCTCTATATCATCCAAAGTTCCTCCATTCCTCTCTTGCTCACCACTCCCCACACCATTACGTATCATCATCCACTTATCAGAAAAAACATTTGGCCTTTGGTTTTCTTGAGCTTGGTTTTATTTCACTAAGTATGATATTCTCCCACTTCATCCATTTACCAGCAAATGCCATAATTTTATTTTTGTTTATGGCTGAGTAATATTCCATCATGTATATATACCACAGTTTCTTTATCCATTCATCAATTGAAGAGCACTTGGTTGATTCTACATTCTAGCTATTGTGAATTGAGCAGCTATGAACATTGATGTGACTGCATCTCTGTAGTATGCTGATTTTAAGTCCTTTGGGTATAAACTGAGGAGTGGAGTAGATGGGTCAAATGGTGGGTCCATTCCAAGGTTTTTGAAGAATCTCCATAGTGCTTTCTAGAGTGGCTGAACCAATTTGCAACTCCACCAGCAATATATGAGTGTGCCTTTTTCCCTATATCCACACCAAAATCTATTACTGTTTGTGTTGATGATCACTTTTCATATATTTGTTAGTCACCTGTTTATCTTCTGTGAAGTGTCTGCCTAGTTCCTTAGCCCATTTATTGATTGGGTTCTTTGTGTTTTTGGTGTAAAGTTTAATTTCTTTATAAATTTTGGATATTAGTGCTCTGTCTGAAATGTGTGTGGAAAAGATTTTCTCCCACTCTTTAGGTTCTTCTTTCACATTATTGATTGTTTCTTTTGCTGAGAAAAAAATGTTTTTAGGGGAACCAATCTAACAAAAGAGGTGAAAGGCCTCTACAATTACATTAAAGAAAGAAGTTGAGGAAGACCTTGGAAGATGGAAAGGTCTCCCATGTTCTTGGATTGGCAGAATTAATATTATCAAAATGGCCATACTTCCAAAGGTGCTATACAGATTTAAGGCAATTCCAATTAAAATTCCAATGATATGCCTCATAGAAATAGACAAAGCAATCATGAAATTCATCCGGAAGAACAAAAGAATAGTAAAAGCAATCCTGGGCAGGAAGAGTGATACAGGAGGTATCACAATTCCAGAACTTAAACTCTACTACAGAGCAATAGTAACAAAAATAGCATGGTATTGGCACCACAATAGACAGGTAGACCAATGGTACAGGATAGAGGACACAGAGACATACCCACATAAGTACAGTTACCTCATATTAGACAAAGGAGTCAAAAACATACAATGGAGAAAAGATAGCCTTTCCAGCACTGATGGTGCTGGAAAACTGGAAATCCAGATGCAGTAGAATGAAAGTAAACCCCTATCTTTCACTCTGCACAAAACTCAACTCAAAATGGATCAAGGACCTCGGAATCAGACCTAAGATCCTTCACCAAGGAGAAGAAAAAGTAGGTCTGAATCTTCATCATGTTGGCTTAGGACCAGACCTCCTTAACAAGACCCCCAGAGCTCAAGAAATCAAAGCAAGAATCAATAAGAGATGTTGATGCTGTTACTACATCATGACCAGAAGCAGAATTAAGTTCATTCTTTATCAACAACTCTTTTGGTAATCTTTATTCTCAGTACTGATCCACATCAATCTCTGCAATATTAAAAAGACAAAGTAGAAGGATGAATACATTTCCATGTCTGTAGGTAACTTATAACAGTCCAAAGTCTCCCCTGTAGAGTGATCCCTCAAGTCTTTTATGTGCTTCACTCTGTGTCAACTATTTTACTATAAAGACAGATTCTGAAAATCCAAGATAGTACATAAGGTTGCATCAGTTTATAGTTTATTTGGAACTTTCAGAAGCTCTTATATGTGAAAAACAATACTACTTTTGTTTTCTCTATCCTTTCATCTAGTCAATGTGAATAATAAATTAGTAATACTGTCCAAAATATTCTGGGATAATTTTCTTTGAATGATTAACTTCTGTTATTTTTAATTACTTGTCTTTATTTGCCTCTCTAAATTCTGTCTGGGCTATAAAATCTTGGGAACAGTTCATTTGATTTGTTACTATGAAAACATGTGCTCTAGGTATATACTTTCATGAGAATAACAATGTATTTTATTGAATTTGAATATTATTAATATTACCATCATATAATGCTTTAGTATTAAACATTAGAGACTCCTCAGATATTTTTTCTACAAATATATTTTCAAAAATATAATTATATGGTACTTTGGATTTTAATTATTTCAATTCCAATTAAATTGTCTGTGATTCAAATTGAATCTTATGAAATACTGAGATAAATGTGTGCAGTCATGAACACTAGCTTAAACCAGGGCATGTTAGGGTGATTGATTGATATCAACCTCAAAGCAGTAAAATAACAAATTATTTTCTGGTAGCATTTGCTGATGAGGCATACTGGCATGTTTGATTTATGTAAGTAGATAGCCATTAAAGAATTCAAGCAGAGTGACATGATATGGTTTTCTGTTTTAAATGAATCACTTTGACTTCTAACTTGAGAATATCTTTAAAGGTATAAAAATACAAGTATAGAAACCAGTTAAAAATCTACTGAAAGATAACAGAAAAGAGATAAGGGAATCTTTATTCCCAGGCATAAAGTGATAGTATACTAAATGAATTTCAATGGCCTGAATATAAAAGAGGGGGAGATGTCAAAGATGTTTCCAACTCTACTTGTTCATCTTATATGACTTGAGTTGCTCTCAAGGTGGGAAAGAACACAGGTTTGGAAGGGAAATAATTAGAAGTTTTGAACAAATGAGTTTAAAATGTCTATTGTTTATATAAGAAGTGAGGGGGAGTGGACAGTAGATGCTGGGGTTTAGGGAGAGGTATGTGTCAGGGACATTAAGTTGGCATCTATGACCGTATAACATTTTATTTATGAGGCCATGAAATTAGATAAGATCCAAGAGAATAAGTGTGGGGTATTAATATTAAACGACAAAAGCTGAGGACATACTACTGTTAAAAGGTGTGAGAAACGAGGACAAGGTTTCCAAGAGGACTAAGAAGAGGGGCTAGTGAGAAAGGAGAAAGGAGGATGTGGTACTTCAGCACCAAGTTAAAAGATTTGCTTCTAACCCAAGAAGGAAAGAAATGAAATGTACTGGTTCCCCATCCTCTGAAATCTCAACACTATTCGTGGATGTTTTTCTGGGACTCAGTTTGCCACTCATGCATGAAGTTATTGTGGAAGAAAGTTAAAGGTGATGATATAAAAATCAAGGTGAAAATATTAAAGATAAGCTAAAGGTTACAAATAAAATGCCCATTAACAAAAATCATATAGACAGTATTTTCTTTTCTTCTTTTCTCCTTTTTTTTTTTTTTTTTGGTATGGAGGATTTAACCCAGGGGCACTTAACCATTGAGCCACATTCCCAACCCTTTTTAATATTTTTTTTAGAGACAGAGTCTCACTGAGTTGCTTAGGGCTTCACTAAGTTGCTGAGGCTGGCTTTTTTTTTTTTTTTTTTAATTTTATTGTAAACAAATGGGATACATGTTGCCTCTCTGTTTGTACATGGCGCAAAGGCATACCATTTGTGTAATCATAAATCCACATACAATAATGTTGTTTGATTCATTCTGTTATTTTTTCCCCTTCCCCCCACTCCTCCCACCCCTCTTTATCCTCTATACAGTACTTTCTTCCTCCATACTTTGAATTCATGATCCTCTTGCCTCAGCCTACCAAGCCACTAGGATTACAGGCATGCACTACTGTGCCCAGCTCATAAAGACAGTATTAATCTTGGCTTTCCTAGGTTACTTTTTATGACATTGCTGACCTCAAACTAAGAGAACATCACGTAAGCCACAAATTTATTTTCATAAAATAAAGGTTTATATGAGCCACATTTCCAAATTAATTGATGTGGAAGGACCCATAGATACATAATAAGGCTTAGAAACCTTGACTTGAATTTAAAAATAACTGACCAAGTCATTTTATTCATTCACACATTTATTCAACTCACATTAATTTATTTACTTTACCTCAAATGAAAATTTATATGGGTACAAGAGACAGAACAGTGGGAGGGGACAAAGCAGGACAAATATGACAATGTTACCTTTAGTCTATGATTTAAAGAGTGATGAAGGAATTGTGCAATGTAAGAAATAAATAAACAAATAAATTAAAAAACAAAACAAGCTTGTGTGCAGAGTAGGACAGTGGGAAGACACTGGCATAGGAAAGCCCACCCTTAACCATCATAAAATTTTCTTGAACATTGGGAGAAACCTCGATCATTAACAGTGCAATGGTCAGGGCAAAGTGGGAAGGATGATAGAATAAGATAGTCAGAAAAATAAACAAGAGTTCTTGAAAGGCCTTTTATGTCTAGATTAGGATTTTGGATTGTATCCTGAAAGCCAAAGAAAGATTTTTAAGCACAGATATGACACCACCAACTCTGTTCTTTATAAAGATAACATTAATGTTTCTATAGGGTCGATTCATTCAGTTGGGAATGAATATCCATCAAACTGCTTGTTTGGCATCATGTAGACAACATAGACGATTGATTGAGTACTTCATATTTTCAGCCAGTTGTTTTGACATGTGTATACATAACCTCTAAATAAAAGTGGTATTTTTAGCATGCATAAATTAGTCCATAATTTTTATGGCAGTTATCTTAGGAATAAATTCTATCACAAATCTTATGAGTACCGATTTTACCTATTTTTAATATATAGTTTATATTCAGATGATGATAAATCTAGTAAACTATGTAAGATAAAAATAACATGAACAAACAAAAAATTGAAACAATTAAAACTTTTGACAAGTGCAATCACAAACTTTGTTATGTAGTCAAAGTTAAGGATGACAGAGCAGGAATTTAGGCTGTATTTTATGTCACCATTCAATTGATGTGATCTTGAACTTCCTGCCTCATAGTGTATGGGTAATTTTCTCATTTTTAATGCTGTGCATTAAAACCCAATTCATGTTTTCTTGCATTATTTATAGTAAGAAGTCTGATTTGAACAAGATATTAAGTTGACAACAGGAATAAGATAAAGTGTTATCAAAGAGAATTTAGACAATCTAAATCTAAATATGAGCTTGATGCTTATTCAGGAATCTACCCTAAGTTGAGGGTTAAGGGCATAAATAACAGAAATTAAATTCTCCACATTTAAATTGAAGAAAACAGAAGAATATCAGAGTTCATTTCCTGAATTAAATCTCATATCATCAGAAGAGTAATTTACAATGAATTGATAGCCCATAGGTAGAAATGAAAGGAGCTTTGTAGAGGGTAAGAGACTGGACAGGATAATTTCACAATTCCTGACTGAACCTTTCCTGTTAGTATTTGTTTGCAACTAATGAGGAAAATGTCCAGTTTGACATTTCTCCAATGAAATTCTGACTAAAAAGCATTGAAATAGAAATGCTAGTTCACATTTCTTCTGTTGTTTCAAGCAAAAAAAAATTGAGGTGAAGCCCCACCATATCAAGTGAACTTAAATATGGAAGAAGTAACTAAAGAAACAGAACATAGAGCTATAATGGAAATAGGGGACATGAATGCTAGGAAGCAGAAAACTAAATGCTTACTCTAAGCAGAATTACACATCTTAATAATTCTAAATATACTCAGATCAGTGAACAATTAAAGAGACTTCAAGTATTTGATATGCACTCTGCTTCTTGTCACTGGTCCTAGTCCCTTAATTCTGTTTTAACACCCACTGTGTTATTTTAATACTAGAGTAATATTAAAATAAAATTTTAAACTTAGACTAACCAAATAGTTCCAGTCTGTGCTTGTTATCTAGGATGGGAGTTAATGGCATTCCCTTTCCATTTCAAAATATCAACTTGGATAATGAATATAATTGCTTGCTTATTTATTTATTTATTTATTTATTTATTTATTTATTTATTTTGTATTAGGGATTGAACCCAGGACATTTTCTACCGAGCTTTGTCCCCAACCCCTTTTATTATTTATTTTGAGACAGTATCTTACTAAGTTATTTAGCATCTCACTAAATTACTGAGGCTGGCCTCAAACTTGCAATCCTCCTGCCTTGGCCTCCTGAGTCACTTAGATTACGGACATGCATCATTGTGCCCAGCATGATTGCCTATTTTTCACAGGTGGCACCTTCTTGACATTTATTTTTGTTATGCATTAGGTTTTACCTTTTCCATAGGACACTGACCATCCTCTTGTCTTGGAAAGTTAGAATTAAGATCCTTCACTTCCCCTAAATATTTGACTCAAATAATAGTATGTAGAAAGGAAAATGTTGATTGGTGAGGAGTTTATATGTAAAGGTAAAGCTTATCCTTGGCAGCAGGAATTTATGGATGTTACAGTACTAATTGTCAGGTGCTCCGTCTCACAAAATATTCGGAGTCCAACCAAATGATAAGAGAACCAAATGGGACTTTTCCAAGAAGAAATTGCAAAAGGTTTTTCCTTCTGTCTCTCTAGAAAATTACCCTAGGTATTTTGTGTGGTATGTTATTAATTAGTTATGGCCAGGAGAATAATTGGAAAGAAACTATAGGGGGAAAAAAGGAGACCAGACTAAACCAAACCAATAAACAGCAATGACAAAAATTTAAACCACTTAAACTTCCCAGAAATTCTACTCTATAATCTACACATTTGACCTTGCAACAATATCTTATCATCTATACCCATGGTGATGGCAGACATGTTTTAAATTTTTATCATTTTGTGTGTGTCTGTGTATATGTGTATACATATGATGTACAAATTTTTGTGTGAACATAGTATGTTGGCCTGTGGTGGGAATATATACACATATATGTGCATATATGTATATATAATTGTGTTTTTATTGTAAATAAATACACACACACACGCACATATATATATATATATATATGTATATATATATATATATAATTTTTTTTTTTTTGGTACAGAGGTTGAACCCAGGGGCACTTAACTACAGAGTCACAAACCCAGTCCATTTTTTCCCCTGTATTTTATTCAGAGACAGGGTCTCACTAAATTGCTTAGGGCTTCGTTAAGTTGCTGAGGCTGGCTTTGGCTTTGAACTTGAAACCCTCCTGCTTCAGCATCCCAAGTGGCTGGGATTGCAGGCATGCGCCATCATGCCAAGCTTTTTTCTTAACAATAAAAAGCAACTCTACTACCATGTTACTTTCATCCATTGGTCTACAACTCCGATTAAATATCTTTAACATTTTATATGTACTCATATTACATGATTGATTGTCTGAATTGTTTAATTCATTATTTATTGGCTTTATCCTATCACTAGATGAAACTGCTTTTGTCTGTCCTATATCTGTTTATGTTTACCAATGTATTCAATACAGGAATATCACTAGTTAGCTCAAGTAATAAACATTATTTTCATTGTTGATTATGTTCATTGTAGATTCCAATTGAGCACTAAAATAGTTTCATAAATCAAATTATATTTTAATGTTTTTGCAATGTGTTCTTTAATATAAAAATCTTGATATCTTTGGTTTCTGTAATAACTAGAAACGACCCTGATGCTTTTCTCATTTAAAGAAAAGCTATAATACACTTTATGTTTAAAGCAGTGTTAGGTTTATAGCAAAATAAAGTGAAAAATACAGAGATTTTCATAAGTTTCTTCTTCCCACATATACATAGCCTCCCCACTATCAATATCACTTACCAGAGTGGTATATTTGTTAAAATCCATAATCCACAGCGGTATGATTGGTAAAAAGTATATCATTATCACCCAAAGTTCATAGTTTACATTTCAATTCATTCTTGCTGCTGTATATAGTATGAGTTTTGACAAATGTATAACAAGATGTATCTACAAATAGTATCATAGAGAGTAGTTTCATTAACCTAAAATTCTTCTTGTGTTCCGCCTATTCATGTGTCCATCCCTGGAAACAACTGCATTTTTTAGAGTATCCGTAGTTTTTTTCCTTTTCCAGGATGTCATTTTATTGAAGTCATGGAGTGTTTTATTCTTTTCAGATTGACATCTTTCACCTAGTAGTATTCACTTAGGATTTCTGAATGGGCTTTTATTATCTGATCCTGATAGCTCACTTCTTTCTAGTGCTAAATAATGCTCCACTTTTAAAGTATCTATTTACCTTCTGAAGAATACCTTGGTTCTTTCGACATTTTGGTAATTATGAATAAAACTGCTATAAACATTCAGGTTCAGGTTTCTATGTAGATTTATGCTTTCAGGTTATGTAGTTGAAAGAAACATGATTGCTATATTATATATTTTAGTTAACTTTTCATAGCTGTGACCAAAATACCTGATAAGAACAACTTAGAGAAATAAAAGTTTATTTGGGGCTCACAGTTTCAGAAGACTCAGTCCATAAATAGAAAACTCTGTAGGTCTGGGCCCAAGGTGAGGCAATCCATCATGGAGAAGGACACAGTAAAGGAAAGATTCTCAGTTCACAGTAGGGTTAGGAAGAAAAAGAGAAATTGTACCCTTTTAGTGCACATCTCCAGTGACCTACCTCCTCCATCTATGCCCGATTGACCCACAGTTCAAACTAGACTGAGTGATTAGATTACAATTCTCATAATCCATTCATTTTACCTCAGCATATTCCTTCATTAACAGGAGCTTTGGGGAATGCTTCATATCCATACCATAACAGTATGCTTAGTTTTGTAAGAAATATCCAGGCTGGGTCTTGGTTTAACTCAATGAAAGAGTACTTATCTATCACACATGAGAAGAACCAGGTGGTGTTTCCTGCATTAAGTCAGGTGTATTCAGAAGTAATATAGTTGTATTATGAGAGCTAGAACCATATCAGTCCATCCTAGTTTAAATGGACTGCTAGGTGGTGGCTATAAGCAGATGGGGGGTGACTGGAGAGGTGGGTCACTGGGGTTGTACCCTGTGTCCTAGAAGTGTTCATCTTCTCTTTGTCCTCTGTTTCCTTTCTACTCTGAAGTGAATAGTGCTCCTTTATCTGCCACACCCTGCCATGATGTTCAACTTCATTTTGGGCTCAAGCAATAAAGTTGGCCAACCATGGACTAAACTTCTAAAACCACAAACCCAAATAAAATTTTGGTCACAGTGACAAAATGCTGACTAACACACAAATTGGTACCAAGAAGTGGAGTCATTGCTGTGATTAACATGAACCTGTGGTTCAGAAGGCTTTGGAATTTGTTTACAGGAAGAGTTTGGAAAAATGTGGAGATATTGGCTAGAAAAGCCTTAGAATGTTGTAAACAGAGGATAATGGATGATTCTGATAGGAGCTCAGAAGAGCAGAATGCTGACAGGAATGCAGACAGCAAAAACTGTGCTTCTGAGGCATCACAGAGGAATAAGGGCTGTATTGGAAATGGGCTAGGGACCGTTCACATTACATTCTGGAAAAGAACTTTTCTACAATTTGCCCTTGTCTTGTGACTTTGTGTAAGGTTGAATTTAAAAGTGAGACACTAATTTATCTGGTGGAGAAAATTTCAGGGCAACGCAGCATTTGGTCAGTGGCATGGATATTGTCAGCAGGTTTTAGTCAGATGTACTGTGAGGATTGGGAGCAGAGAACACAGTTGAAAGATTTTTTTGAATGTAAATTTCACTAGAAAAGTACACATAAAATTGGGTCCAAGTAAGTTGGGGTAGTTAAAGAGATTAGTCACTAAAGAGATACTATATGCTTTGCAAAGAGACACAAGGAATGATAGCTTGAGGGCATCTCAGAGATTTATAAGATCATGCCCATTGCAGGCTCAAGAATATAAAATAGAAAATTCCTTTGAGAAGAGATTGTGGGTCACCCTTCCTACACAGTGTACTAGGAAGTTGTTCCACCATGCCTAGTCACCTAGACACTCAGAGTCCACTGCAGCCTTGATCCCTGGGGATGGGGTGTTGGTGGCAGATAATGCATGAGCTGGTGGAAGACCTTGACATCCTCCATGTGGTGCTGATTGAGTAGTGAGGCAGGATTCTTGAGTTAAGGAGTTAAGAGGTCATGGAAGCTTCCACAGAGATGTCAAAGTAAGTCCTGAGACACCAGGCAAAGATAGCAGGATTAGATTCTGTGAAGGCTGACCCTAAGGGGGCAATGTGAGAGGCTGCAAATCTGAGACTGCAGTTGGAATAGAGTCCCCAGGAATTAAGAAATGCCAGTAACATGGACTTTCTGCCAACTACAGCTGCTGGCTACAGAGAAAGGCAGGCTAAAAGAAAGCCCATGTGTGTTGCAACTGGCAATGCCAAAGGCATGGGATTGTTTAGACCTTTTGAAGAAAGCATCTCGCCATCATGTGCCTCAGATGCTGAATATGAAGCTTTGGAACCTAACATCTGCCTGGCTTAGTTTCAGTCTTGCTTTGGTTCCATCTCTTCTTTCTGTGCCCCTCTTTCTGTACCTTTTGGAATAGAAATGTTTATTTTGTGCCTTTGTATATTCAATACAAGCAACTTCCTTTTATTTTTTACAAGGGCTAACAGCTAAGAGTTTTTCTTTAGTCTCTGATGGAACTTTGGACTAGGAATTTGGGGAATAATGAAACTGTTAAGTTTACGGGGACTCTTGAGAATTTACTAAATGCATTCTGCATTGTGATATGGACATGAGTTTTGGGTGCCAAAGATAGAATATTATGATTTGGATATGAGTTGTCCTCTCAAACTCCTGTGTTAATATAGGAATATTCAGAGATAAAATGATAATATTATGAAAACTAACCAAATCAGCCCATCTTAGTTTGAATGAACTAATGGGGGTAACTGTATGCAGATGGAATGTGACTGGAGGAGGTGGGTCAGTGGGGTCATGTCCTAGAAGGGTTTATCTTCTCTATGACCCCTTCCCTTTGCTCTCTTTGCTTTCTGCCTGCTCCTGTAGAGCAGTACTTCTCTTCCATGTCTGTCCCCTGTGATGTGTGGCCTTATCTTGGGCCCAGAGCAATGAAGTTGTACCCCATGGACAGAATCTCCAGCATTTTGAGTCAAAATAAACTTTTTCTCCTCTAAGTTCTCATTGTATATCTTGGTCATAGCAACAAAAAGGTGACTAGACACACTGTTTCCCAACATGCCTATATTGTTTTCTATTCCCACAATGAATAAGAATTCCTTTTTCTTCATAGCGTCATCAGCTTTGATTTTATTTTGGATATTGATCATTCCAATAGGTATGCAGTGGGATCTCAGTATTACTTTATTTTTTCATACATAATATATAGGATGTTTGGCATCTTTTCATATGATTTGTCTTCTGTATATCTTATTTGGTGAAGAATATGTTATGGTCTTTTGCCTATTCTTATTTAAGACTTTTATTTTCTAATTATTAAATTTAAGGGTTATGTGTACATTTTGATTAGCAGGATTTAATCAGATGTGTCTTTTACATGGAATTTCTTTCAATCTGTGACTAGTCTTCCCATTCTACTGACAATGTCTTTCACAGAGAAGAAATGTTAATAAAGTCCAGTTTCTCACTTGGGAATTATGTCTTTTGTTTTATATGTAAAAAGTCATTGCTATACATAGGTCATATAAATTCTCTCCTATATTATCTTCCAGAATTTTGTGAAAGTTCTATGGTTTTCATTCAGATTTTTTTTGTGTGTGTGTATGAGTGCCCAGTTGTTTCATTGTCATTGTTAAAAGAATATCTGATTCAATGTATTGCATTTTCCCCTTGGTCATCAGGTGACTATCTGTATGTGGGCTTATTTCTGAAATGTTTTATTTATCAATTTGTCACCAACGCCACTGTCTGTGGCTTTATAGTAGTTCTTAAATTCAGGTAACCTCAGTCCTCTAAATGTGCTCATCTCCCTTCATATTGTGTTGGTTATTTTGGGTCTTTTGCTTCTCTGTATAAACTTTAGGATTAATTTATTCATGTGTTAATCAGCTTTTCTTTACTATAATAAGTACCTTATATAATCAGTTAACAAAGTACTCAAAAAAACTAAAACCTTCATTGATGAACACAAGTCAGAGCAAAGAAATCTATGTATATGTAGTTACCCTTCCATATATATGTACATATATACATATGCTTGTATATACTTCTGTTCATTTATATTAAACTTAACATGAGTTCAACATGAGTTCATATTAATGTCATCAATTCTAATCCACCAGCACATGGATTATTCTTGTCGGCTCCTATTACTTAACTTTCTACATTGTAAATACCAAAAGTGAGAAATCCAACTCTACCATCCATCATCTATTTACTTAATTGTTGAACTGCACATAACTATGCGATGCTTTCAGAATTATCAATTGTGGCTTGACAGAAAAAATTTTTATTAGCTAGAGCACCGTTCTTATAAACATTTTATTTTCCCTTCACTCTTACAGACTCAGTTCATTTCCAAAATCATATAAATCAGCTTCTATCCTTTCAGTGAAGTATTTCATATTTTGCATGATAGTCAAGCTGTCTTGTCACATTGTGTATTCATTTCTGGCATCTTCACATATCCTGAATAATTTTTATATTTGCATATACTAAGGTTTGCTCTTTATGCTGTACAGTTCTATGGGTTTTGATAAATGCATAATGTCATATATCCAACATTATGATACTGTGCTTTCACTACTGTGAAATCCCCTTAACTTCATTTATTCAACCTCCTTGAAGTGCTGGCAATCATTGATATTTTTGCCATCTCTGAAATTTTGCCTGTAGCATATGTCTTGTAAGTAGAATCATACTATGTGAGCTTTTCAAGACTGGTTTCTTTTACTCAGCATAATGCTTTCAAACTTCCTCAGTGTCTTTCATGGTTTAGTCACTCATTTTTGAATTTCTAAATAATATTTCATTGTAGGTCTGTTTTCAATCTATTCACCTATTGCAGAACAACTCAGTTATTTTGCAAATTTTGAATAAATCTGCTATAAATATTTGTGTATAGAATTTTGTGTGAAAATTAATTTTCAACTCATTTGGATAAATACCTACCAGTGCAATTGCTAGATTACATTGTTAGACTATTATTATTATTGTATGAAATGGCCAATTTATCTTCAAAGTGGTTACATCATTTTGCATTTTGCACTAGCCTTCTTTCATATAAACTTGTTATAATCACTTATTAGATACAGAACATTTTTGTTATTGTTGATTTTGGAAGCAATATTTTATATAGACAATCATGTCATCTATGAACAAAGGTCATTTTATTTCTCCCACACCAATTTGCACACTTTATTATCCATATAGTGGAATAACACCTGCCATTTTTGTAAGTTTTCCCTTATCCTTGCCTGGTTGTTCCTTTCATTCTCATCACCTTTTTCTGTCTTTTCTGGTTTTAATTCAGAATTTATTATGATTCCATTTCTCTTTTCTCTTTGCATATCAATATACTTGTTTGGTTCATTTTGGGGGATTTCACAAGAGTTTGAAATATACATTAACAATGGATCAAAGTTCACATTCAAATTGTACTACATCATGAGTTCCTTATAACAAAGTATTTCCAGTTCTCTTCTATTCCTCATAAAATTGTGGCATTCATTTCACTTTTCCATATGCTTTTATTACTTTGAGTAAATATCTACTAAGTCAAAATAAACATCAGAAAATGAAAGATAGTTTCTTCATTCACTTTTTCCTGATGCTTTTCCCTTTTTTCAAACTTTGAATATATCATATTGCTACTTTTAAAATTTATTTTGAATGGATACACACAAACATGAGAATTGTACATATTAAATCAGGTATGATGGAAGAACCTGCAGTCCTAGCAAGAGGATCACTTGCCTTCAGTGACCAGCAGAAGATTTAGAAAATCCTCATCTCAATGAAATAGATAGAATTATAGATATTAATGGAATACCAGTAATGTTTCAATACATGCACACACAACATAATGTTTAAATCAGGTTAAAGATATTTGTTTCCTCAAATTTATCATTTCTTTAGAAGGAAGTTTTTCAAAATCCTTTCTAGCTTTTTGAAATTCATAGTAAATTATTGTTAGATATAATCACCCTACTATGCATCAATACATAGGAACTTCTTATACTTAACTAACCATAACTTAATGCCCACTGATCAACCTTCCCCATCCCTACCTACATCAACCCTCCCTGATCTGGTAGCCACCATTCTCCTCTCAACTTCTATGAGGTCAGTAGTTTTAGACTCCACATAAGTGTGATCATGAAGTACTCATTTTTATCTATCTGACTTATTTCACTTAACACACTGATCTTCTATTCCCTCCAAGTTGTAACAAATGACAGGATTTTATTCTTTTGTGGATAAATAGTATTCAATTTGTATATACACCACAATTTATTTATCTGTCAGTTGACAGACATCTAGTTTGTTTCCTCTCATCACAATTGTGAATAGTGCTGCAATAAACTCAGGAGAGTAAGATGTCTCATCGACATGTTGATTTCTGATTGGATTTCTGAATCATATGGTAATTCTATTTTTAATTTTTGGAGAAACATCCTTAGTGTTTTCTACAAATACTGTATTAATATACATTCCAACCAACTGTGTGCAAGGGTTCTCTTTTCTTCAAATCTCTGCCCACATTTACTATCTTTTGTCTTCTTGATAAAAGTCATTATTACTGTGGTGAGGTGATATCTCACTGCAGTTTTAATTTGCAGCATTTATTTTCATTATGTAAGCTTGTTTTTGATCTATATAATTTTTTTTCTTCCTTAAGAGATTCTTTTACTATTTCTTCTCAGGTAGATATGTTGTCCAAGAATGTCCTCAATTGTTTTCTTTTAAAGAAAATAATTTTCTAAAGAGAGCATTTTCTTGAACTTTCCAATAAAATTGAATGTTCTATTTCTCCTTTCAACACTTAATATTTTTTATTTCACTCTCTTCTCTCATGATTTCTAATAAGTCCACATTAGTTATTTTCTTTTTTCCAGTATGAATAAGTTGCCTGTCACCCCCACCACTCCCCTCACTTCTTTCAATGTTTTGTATTTGTTTTGTTTTCTGCAGTGCAACTAGTTGTCTAAAATTTTATATTCTATTCTGCTTGGTGTTCTTTTCACTTCTTGGATATATGGTTTGGTGTCTCCCATTAATTTTGTGCTGTTCCTACTCATTATTACTTCAAATATTTCTTCTGCTCCATTCTTTTATTTTTCCTAGTTTTGGTATTCCAATAACATATATGTTACTCTTATGAAATGTTCCATTATGCTCTTCTTTTCTTCTCCTTCTCCTTCTTCTTCATTTTTAGCATGACTTGTAATTTTTATTAAAAAGCTAACATGATATATCATGTAACAGCAGTTGAGGTAAGTAGTTTCTTCTTAAGTAAGCTGGATTTGGGCTGTTTTTATTGTTTGCTGTGTCCATAGATGCCAGGGGCTTCAAATTCCTCTGGTGTTCTTATTTCTGTTTCCATTGGTATCTTTGTTTTTCCTAACAACTTTTTAAACTCTTTCAGCTGATTCATATATACATACACACACACACACACAGTCTATACTGGAGTCCTGTTGCAATGAAAGTAAGAAATAGGGGAAGAATTCTATAATGTTGTGATTAAATTGTATCCTTTCATTTTGACTGTGCCCTTGGGCTATTACCTTCAAAGGATTTCTTAAATTTTTTTTCCTTACTTTAAGAGAGATGGAAAGGCTGCTATTCCCCTAGATGAAATCCATCTCTTGTGAAATATTTTTCTCAGGAAAGCTGGCCTAGTTATGAAGAATACCTAGGACTTATTTCAGAGTAGTTACTTTCCCCTTCCCTTGCCATAGGTATGACATGATTTTTGTCTTAGATTTTAGTAGTGACAGCCTTGTGAGGTCCTAGAGATAAAACCCATGCAATAAGACCCCTTACTAAGACTATGGGCTCAGGAGATTTTTGCTCTGACTCTAGTCCACAGAGAGCCTCTATCAATTAGTCAATATTATCATGTAAGTCTTCTGACCAATTTGTGGATCCAACAGCTTTAATTCAGGTAAACTTAGCTCTGACTTTCCATATTGTATGGTATGTTCAGACTTCAGGATGGTGGTTTGTTCTATGACCTCTTCTATTTGATGGGCTTGAAAAAAGTCATTAGTTTTCAGTTTGTTTAGTGTTATCCTTGTAGTAGTGATAATAACACGCTCTTGGCATCTCAGAGCTGACGTTCATCTTTTCCAGATTTTTGAAAAAGCAGTTTTCATTAATTTTTCAGGAATCACCTTGTTACTTGCTGTTAAGAAAGTACTTGCATGAATTTCACTCCTAGCCCTAGTGTTGGGTATGTTTCCAAGTAAGGGACATTTTAAGCACAGTCATCTCTTCAAATCTCACAAGTCTTGTCCTCAGTCCTTTAGGCTGCTAGAGTTTGTCTTCTCCTTTTGTTTCTGCAATCATTATTAGTAAGAGTTGGGCCTTTAGAGGCAGCTGGGGTTTATAAAAGGCAAATACAGCAGTGTAATTGCTTAAATTCTTCATTTTAAAATATTTTGTTAAATTTGTTTCTGAGGCAGATGACAATTCACTACTGAAATATTTGTTGATTATTTTAATCTAAAAACATTGAAAAAACATTATTTATGTATATAAAATTAAATATCTTATAATTTTTACCTTATAGGCTATATGTGTATATATATATACACATATATATAGATATTTATTCATATTTTAAATTTGAACAAGTAATTGACTTTTACTGATATAAGAAATAAACTTATGAAAAGATTCTGCTTGATTTATTTTTCATTTCTATTTTTGTTCATGTTTTGTTGTAGAACCTAGATTGAACTCATCTCCCATATTTATGACAAAAGTTTGATATGTCAAATAACAGAAAATTGGAAACATCTACACTAGTAAAAGTTCTTGTTCTATACACAAAGTCATCAATTAATAATTCTGACAAAACTGACATGCTCTGTCATCTCAAAAGAATTACTAAAGTTGAATTGATCTCATAATTAAAGAAGTAAAAAGTATCATAGAAGATAAGTTGTGTTGAAATACAAATAGTTCTAAAAATTAATAAACATATTGAATAATGTCAAGCAAAACTGGTAAAAGAAAAAACTTATGTTAATATTCTGCATTTGCAAATAGATGACCTTCAAGTACTCAAAAATAGGTGATATCATGGAAATTAATTAATAATAGTATCTTGACTCTAGATAAATCTTCTAAGTGAAAATATTCCTCAAATAATCAGTCACAATATTCATTTAAACTTGAATCCACCAAAATTTTAACTTTCCTTATAAGTGAAATTCATATCACCACAGAGGTGAACTATAAAAATGTATATAAATGTATATTTGTGTATTGTACATGGTGTGTTTTAAGAAACATTTCTCCATTTTTCAGTGGAATCATGTTTTTTCTCATCTCTCTGAAGAGGGAATTTAAAATCTTATTGCAATAAATTTAGAAACATTGCTGCCTTTTAACTAGTTATGTAATTTATAGAAAACTATTTTTAAAGGAATGGATACAATGATGTTTATGGCATCATTTTATAACAGATATTCTATAACTAACTTAAAATTGTGTATGAAATATGGGCAATAATAATATAAATGGAAAAATTTATATTAAAAAATACTGCTCCATAACCAGAATTCTGCTATAAATTTTCTACATTAAATTATAATATATTCAACTCCATATATTAGAAGTTGAAGCATATACAACTAATTCATATTTAAAGAATATTTTGTTACTGAAAATCTGTCACTGTTTGATTTATATACAAAAACACGAAATCAAAATATCTGCCTGCCTAAAACAGGTGAATTCTAAGTGATGAGGTTCACACATCATTCGGTTTAATCTGACACACAGTAAAAACTGTTATTCTGTTCCATTAAACCCCTGGGTATATTAGTCAGCTTTTCATCACCATAATGAAATATGAGAGACACCTAACTTTATAAGAGACAGGTTTATTTAGCTCTCAGTTTGGGTGATGGAAAGTCCAGTCATCATAGGAAAGGTTCTAAAGACCTGCTTCTTTAACTACACCACCTGGAGTAGTGACTAGCAATGGCAGGAGCCTGTGTGGAGGGAGGAGATTACACTTCAAACCAGGGACAGAGAGGGGAGAACCTCCTCCTAGGTCCCTCCTCTTAAAGGTTTCACCATTTCCCAATAGCATCAGTGTAGGAGCCAAGCTTCAGTTATATGAACTTTGGGGAGAAAACAATTAACTCATATCTAAACCATAGCAATAAATATTTTGATTTAATATCTCTACTTGGATATTAAGTTTATACTTTAAGTTCAATATGTCAATAATGAAAATACTCAAAGAAAAACTTGTGAAATAGTTTCATGAAAGTTTACAGAGATAGGTAGTTTCTCAATATTTTGTTTACTTATAGTAACAGAATAGAGTTTGATATCCTACAACCAAATATTTACTTAAATGTTTGAATCTAAATTGCTAATAGCTGACATTAAACTTGTAATCCTTCTGCCTCTGGAGTTGCTGGGATTACAGGCATGTGTCATCATGCCTGGAGATATGAATATGATATATACATATCTGGAAATTGAACCCAGGTTCACCTTACCATTGAGCTACATCAAAATATGCTTTTGAGTCCATTATACCAGTATTAATAGATGAATCACAAAGATAACTTGCTGTCAATAAGGTTTATCCAATTCACTATGGTATTCTTGTCTAGCATTTCAACTCTAATTCTTTTATATTAAGTAACTGCTTTCTTATTACATAATGCCTAACAGTATAAAATTTCCACTAAAAATAATTTTTAAAAGTTGTAAAATATGTACCATGTTATCAGTGAAGAAAATAACTCATAAAAAAGCTGAAGTACTTAAAATGTCAAGGAAATTACTTGTTGGAATCTTCTAATCTCAAAAATTCATGTTAAAAAGAATATTTTACTGAAATTGAACGTACCATTGAAATATGAGAAATTATCGTCTACCCATATCTAATTATAAGTCCATGATATTATTCTTTCTTATTATGTATCATGTCATAAAAAAAGAAATATATCTTGAAAGGTAAGTTCTTGCTCATTTGTAGCATAATGAAAGATAGGAATATCACCATTTCACCATTTCATTGATGGTCATTGCTTTGGGATTTCTTCTTGACACAATTATATTTTCGAGAAAAGTGGAAGATTACTTCAGTTCAATGAGTAAGGCAGAAGAATTCACAATAGAATTCACAAATTATCATGTTATATTTTATTTACTATATTGAAAAACTACTTTGGATAATATGGCACAAATTAGAAAAGAAGAATGCCATTCATTTTCAAGTAATTTTAATTATTTTTAATGACTATTTTTGACTATATATCATTACCATGATTTAGTCAATTCCCCATTTATGAACACTTAGTTATCTCCCATATATAAACATGTTACATATACATATACTTTTACATGTATATAAATAAACATATTGAAAGGACAAATATTTTATAGGAATTTCTGACTCAAGTAAATTGAAACATTAAATTTTCTAATTATCATACAAAATATTATACCAAATATATCTTTTCTCCTACTTTGAACTCTAATCCATTATAAATTATAACATTTTAAAAAACTGATATTTTAAAATTTGTTTTTAGTTTGCATTTATGTAAATGAATTAGATTGCAAAATAATATATTTATAATACAATATTTCCATTTCCTTTGTTTATATTTTCTTACATCATCTGGACTTTTATTTTGGCTTTTATATTGACTTGTTGGTATTATTGGAATTATTCTTTTTTGAACTTCTTTAATATAATAATTATAAAATGAGACATGTGTCACATGTTTGGGAAATATTTTTCCCTAGAAGTTTATTTGTCAACTTTTATATGACAACTTTTTGCCTTTTAAGAATTTTCACATTCAACACACTATGTTCCATATAATGGGATAAAGTTAAAATTATATCACCAAAGTGTTTATGACTATGTGTAATGACTGGAATTCACACAAACTGCCAGTAGAAATATAATGGTATTATATATAATATTATATATTGTAATGGTATCAATTTGAAGACATTTCAGTGGTTTCTTATACATTTATACATACATTTAATAGTTACCCAAGTCAAATGAAAACATGTCTACAAAACTGTGTGTATATAAATGTTCACAGAAGATTTTTACATATTAGCACCAATAAACAACACAGATATCCTCTCATATGAATATGTAAATCAAATTGTTGTATATCCATGTAGTATAACACTTAGCAATAAAAATGCATTATGAACAAAATAAGAAATTAAGTAAATCAAAGGAAACCAGACATAAAGGAATATGTTCTGTATGATTGATACAGTGTAATTACATGATTTCAGCATTAGATCCTTTACACTACTTGAAGTATCATTGTTTAATTTTTTAAGTTCCTATCTTGGATTTGAATGCAAAATTTTCTTACTTTCTATTTTTTCCATTGTTACCATTTTCTATATATATTTAATACTTCACATATTTAATATGTTGTTGAAAGGTATCCAATGAATCATAAAAATAAAATGAAAATTTAGGGCATATATAGCCAAAATTTAATATCATTACATGGCATATAAGTGGATGGATAAAATAATTCCTCAAAACTTGAATTATCTCTGAATGCTGACATATGATAGGAAGAAAACAGAGTACACAAAGACATATTGAAGTTATTTTCTATATTTGCTATTCATAGCGGTTTCCAAAAATATTATGAATTCAATTATTTTAATGGGTACATGAACATTCATGTACTATATTTGGCAGCTATATTTTCTGTTCCTTGGTTGAGATTATAATTTGGTCACACATAATGGTATCATTCTCCATTCCAATATGTCTGATCTATACATTTCACAAGTTATTAAAATTAATAATTTTAACCACAATTCTATATTACCTCAAAATTTGGTATTCATATTGTCTCAGAAAAAAAATAAAGTAGCACAGAAAGGCCATGTTCTCTGCTATCATGTATAGCTTTTTAGTACAAATTCTGGCAAATTTTTTACTATTTTGATGAGTGACCTCTTGGAACACTTTGGAAAGCACCAATTACCAAATGACTAGTCATACATTACTAAATCTTAAGTGTTTTGGCCATTACATACTGATTATTTCTACTTTTTATTTATTTTTAGTATAATGGGCCATGTTTCTTTATTTGTTGTAATTAGTTCTATGTATTTGCTCTAATTTTATTCCATTATGACCTAATGGAATGCAGGATAATATCTTTATTTTTTTTTCTATTTGCTAAGAGCTGTTTGTGGCATAAGATATGGTCTGTTTTAGAGAAGGATCTGTGTGTGCTGAGATGAAAGTGTATTCATGTCTTGATGGATGAAATATTCTATATATGTCTTTTAAGTATAAATTATTAAATGTGTTTTTTAGTTCTACAGCTTCTTTATTTAATTTTAGTTTAGAAGTTCTATCCAGTGGTGAGAGAGGTCTATTTAGTTCTTGAGGTTGAGAAGTGTTTGTTTGATGTACGCAGATGCTCCATTTTGGGGGACATAAACACTTTCGATTGTTATGTCTTGTTAATGCATGATTACCTTAAGCAGCATTGTCTCTATGAATAACTTTGGCATGAAGTCCATTTTACCTGATATGAGATTAGAAATCCCTGATTGTTTACACAATTCATGTGAGAGATATATTTTTTCCCATTCTTTCACACTCAGTTGGAGGATGTCTTTGCCTATGAGGTGAGTCTCTTAGAGACAGCATATTGTTAGATCTTGTTTTTTAATCCAATCTTCCGATCTACATCTTTTGATTGATGAGTTTAGACCATTAACTCTCAAGGTTATTATTGAGATATAATTTATATTCCTGGTAATTTTGGTTTATTTCTAGCTTTTAATTTGAATTAATTTCTCCTTCAATTGACCGTTCCTTTAGTGTAGTTCTTCTCTTTGCTGTTTTTCACTTTTTAAATTTTCATCCTCACTTTTTTCCCCCATTTTATCTTCATGGAATATTTTGTTGAGTATATTCACTAGTGCAGACTTTCTAGTTGTGAATTCTTTTCACTTTTGTTTATCATGGAAGAATTTTATTTCATCTTCAAATCTGAAGCTTAATTTTGTTGGATATAAGATTCATCATTGGCATTCATGTTCTTTCAGAACTTTGTATATGTTATTCCAGGACCTCCTAGATTTGATTGTATGGGTTAAGAAATCGGCTGAGATTCAAATTGGTTTTCCCCTAAACATACAAATGATATTTTTCTCTTGCAGCCTTTAAAATTCTATTCTTATTCTATATGCTAGGTATTTTCATTATGTGATGTGGGTCTAATGTAATTTTGTATATATGGGGTCCTGTTAGTCTCTTGTATTTGATTTTCCATTTTATTCTTTAGATTTAGGAAATTTTCTGATACTATTTCATTGAAAAGATTGTGCATTCCTTTGGTTTGTATCTTTGCTCCTTCATCTAAGTCTTAAAATTGATCTATTCATATTATCCCATAATTCTTGGAAATTCTATTCATGGTTTCTTAACATATTCTCTCCATGGGCAACTTTATTTTCAAGATTATATATTTTGTCTTTATTGCCTGGGGTCTGTATTCCAAGTGCTCTAGTCTATTGGTGATGCTTTATATTGAATTTTTAATTTAGCTTATTGTTTTCTTCATTTTGAGGATTTCTGCTTGTTTTTTTTTCTTTTTTAGAATCTCAGTCTCTTTATTGAAGTGATTTTTCACTTTCTATATTTTCTCTCTGATCTTATTCCTCATACCATCCTTTACTTTGCAGATCAGTTTACCTGTGTACATTCTAAACTCCTCTGACATTTCTTCCATAGTGCTAATGATGGAGTCTCATTTTGGAGTATCTTGGTTTGTTTGGGGTGATTTGTTCTCTTGCTTTTTTATGTTGTTTTTGCGTCTACTTATCTAACAGTATGGATCTGAGGCAGTAGAGTTTCTACCCTGTGGACTTATAATGTCCCTGTAGGTTTCTAGTACCTCAGTATTTACTGGGAGACAAATAACAACAATCAGTGCAAGCAATGTACACCATTAAACCAAATGGTTCCAACTGTGTCTGCAATGTTAATTATCACAATAAGTGGAAATGATATGGTCAGTTATTGCCTACAATAAAAACAATAAGTTTGCAAAAGGGTTTATAATTTCAAATGGCGGACAGGGTGGCAATAGAAGTAACATAGGATGTGATGATTATAGGGAAGAAGAAAAGACAGATGTAAAAGATTAAATGAAGAGTGAAAGCGAGAAAAGTAGAGATTAACTATAGTGGAAGAAAAGAGAATCAAGGGAAACAGGTAGGATGGAAATAGATATTTATCTGTATAAGGAAAAATGTTTTTAAAAATTAAAAAGAAAAATAAAAAAATATAAGAGGAAACCAAAATATATCAATCAATCTTTCTAGTTGAAAAAAAATGAATCCATGAAAAATAACTGGTTTCAAAAATGCTAAAAATGAGAAAAAAATATGAAAATGTATAAATGCCCATATACCATCAAGGTCACCATTAAACAGAGAAAAATAATTTTTAAAAAGAAAAGAAAGGAAAAGGAAAAAATATTTTGAAAAGTTAAAGAATTCTTTCCATTGGAGTTTAGAATATTATCAGTTTCTCTTTTCTGAAGTTTTAAATGGGGTCATCTGGAGTGTGATGTTCCACCCTCTGGATTGCTGGAGTGAGAGAGGTAATCTCTCCCATAGATGGAATTCCTGGAGGCAGGGTTTAGGGCTAGGCAGCTTCTAGACTCTTCCCTGAAAGTCAGTTGGTCTGGAGATTTTAAATCAGTGCACCTCTAATGTTCAGTACTTGCTGGTGCAGGCTGGAAGATTTTTCACCCCAGGAATCTCCCTGGGTTCCTCATGTGGTGGAGGAGCCAATTCTTAGTCTGCTACATCACCTGCAAGCCCCATGTTTCTTAGTCTCAGGTGCAGTCTCCAATCCCTCTCACCTCTACCTTTCCAAGTTCCTGGCCAGATGCATCTCTTCCAGCAGTCCTGCAAATAGATTGGAGGGGGAGGGTTAAAGCCAGGTGGATTTCCATGATCTGTTGTCCCCTGTGTGAACATGTCTTCATATTGTCTCCTGGTCATTTAATTACACTCAATGTCATGCAGTCTATGTTTATTGGGCCTATATTTAGGGCCAAACTTGAGTACCTTGTCAGTATTCAGCTTTCTTAGCTGTCAGCCCCAACACAGCAGCTGCAAAATCATTTAATTATCTAGTTAAAAACTGTATTTTCATTTGGCCATAGAGATTATATTAACTGCATATATTAACTTCACAGTTAAGGAAAATTCTAATTTGAATTCTGAAGATATGTATTTTAATTTTAAGAAAAGTTTTCCAATTCGAATGTTAATTTCCTAAGAAAAACCCTGAAAATTGGGACCATTTATTCAGGAGGCCAGAGAATGTGCAGGATAACTAGCTGGTTAAAGTGAAGCTAAGTAGAGAGAGGCATACACAAACCCTGACACACTTCAGACAATACGGCAGTCTTACTTTGCACTAAGCATGTTTTTAAAGCCTTACCATTCCAAATTTAAAATTGGATTATTATCTTTTCAATATGATTTTACTGAGTTTATAAAGCTTCACTGGCATTAGCACTGCCAATTTAATGCAGTAGGGAAGGGTAACATGATCAGAAAAAGAGGAAAGTATTTTAAATAAGTTTGGATTTGGAGAACCTGAGGTATGGAGAGAGAGAGAGGATAATCTTAACTGACTCAGAGATGGTGGGGCGAATTGATAATTTGAAAGTGATCAGAAAGGGGAAAGAAAGGAAGGGAGGGAAGATGGGAATAGGAAAGACAGTAGAATGAATAGGTTATAACTTTCCTATGTTCATATATGTATCCACAACCAGTGAAACTCCATTTCATGTACAACTGAAAGAATGGGAAGTTATACTTCATGTATGTATCATATGTCAAAATAATGTCATGTATAATTAAAAAGAACATATAAAAACTTTTTAAAAATAACAATTTTCTACAAAAGTTCTTTATGTCAAGCCCTATTATACTACTTCTTTTTAAAAATTAAATTATGATATTATTAATAAAAATAACAAGTTTTGATTTAAGATTTGATGTTATTGAAATACAATAAATGAATAAAAATAAATAATTAATTTTTAATTTAAAAAAGAAAGTGATCAGAATCTCAGCAGGAAAGTGGAGAATCAAAAAGGCTAGAACCATCTACAAGTGACCACATTGCAGTTTGCAAAGGCAAGAGATCAGGAGTTCATAAATGAAACTGTCAGCCTGACCCAACATATGTCCACTGTAGAGTTCAGAGTGTGCCTAAATTAGTGCAGATTAAAAGAACACAAAAAGAATTGTGCTTAGGATGATCCATGCTGGGAATACTGAAGGGAGAGAGTCTCAGTTTCCCTTTGTTGCTGATGGCCCACGCATGTAACCAGGAAGAGGCCAGAATTGGTCAGAGATGAACGTTTTCACAACAGATCTGATCCTTGGAAATCACGTGAGGCATTCAGAGCATTAGATAACTCTAAGAGTGGAATTTGGAGGCAGTTCTTGAGACCCAGCCATCCACCAGAAAAGTGCATTTTCCCAGCAACAGGGATTGTGGATCTTACCCAAATACCTCCTGACAAAATTTCAAAGGACAGCCAGAACTAAATCCCAGCCACTGAAACTTCCCATTTAGAAATTTGTATCACTCCCACTTTGGAGTACAACAACCTAATCTGTCCATATAAAACTCCAATTGTTAGTACTTACCAGTCAGCCCTACTCTATACTATAATATGAAAAGCTAAGAACTACTACAAGCGGTTTCAGATCCAGGCCATAACAGCGGGTGACATGGTGAGAAACAAAGAGATCAGATTTAACAATCCCCAGTCCTTGGTTCAAGAGGAACAAAAAGACATGCAAAGAAGGGCCCAATAGCATAAGTAATAAGCATGCATCCTTGCCAACAGCTTTGATTATCACAGTGAAAGTAAGAACTTAATTTTTTATTAAAAAGTTTTATTTCTATTTTTTCCCATTTTATATTTTTATTCACCCATTTTTTAATTTAGCCTTGTTTTGCCATTGAAAAGGTAAATTTAAAAAAAATTCAGTTGTAGATGGACACAATATCTTTAATTTTATTTATTTATTTTTTATGTGGTTCTGAGGATCAAACCAATGCCTCACACCTGCTAGGCAAGCGCTCTACCACTGAGCTATAACCCCTACCCCTGAAGAAGTAAAATTTTATGGGGATTTGTTTTGGTTTGATTTTTATTTGTTGGTTCTTGCTTTTGTTCCTCTTATTATTCTTCCACTTTCTTCTCCCTCTAATAGCCAAATTATTTTTCCCTCTTTGTTCTCTTTATTTATTTTATTACTTTGTTATTTTTTGTTCCTTCTTTATAGTCATCAGCTGCTACTTCCCCCTGCATCTTTTCTGTTCACTTTTTAACTATTTCAAACTTTCTCTTGTCTTCCTACCTCATTTCCTTTTCACTTAATAAAATGTAATTTCCCTATGTTTTAGAGCTATTTAGTTTATATAATTCTTACTCCCACCATTCATGTTGTTGTAGTATTAATAGAGGGGACAATGTAGTTAATACCTATTATTTAATGTTAGATCTAGTTCATGGTTTTTGTTGGTGCTGATGTTAAATATTAACCCCACTCTTTCTCTGTATGTGTCAATTAGTATTAAAAATGTCACATGAGGCATCAGACATTTATTTTCAAGTTGTATATTGTTGGTTACCATTATTGCTATTCCTTTCATCCCCTTATTCTAAGAGGGATTGAGAAGTGAATGAGACATCTGAACTGTAGTTCATGGGTTAGAGGTCCTCCTGCCTAACTCATCCTAGTGACTGAAAATCTCACTCCACAGATGAATTTGTACCACTAGAGATCCAAAAGTTCTTTGACTAGAGGATACAAATCCCCAAACAATGACTAGTCCCAAAGTAGAAACAGCTGGAGGGGGAACTCAGGTCCCATTCCTGGACATTTACTCATATAACAAAAGCCGAAGTTACAAGAACAAAAAAGATACTACATCCCAAGGAACAAATGCATAAAATAGGAAAAGCAATCTGACTCAAAAGATGGACAAGTCCAAGACTTCTGAAAGCATGAAAAAAAGACAAAGAAGCCATATCCCCCCCAAATTTACAATGCCCCATCAAAAGAACACACTGATATGGAAAGGGATGAAATTCCAGAGAAATATTGCAAAAAGAAAAAAAAAAAAACTTGACTATTTAAATGTTCAATAAGCGAAAAGAAGACCCATGGAATGAATTACAAATGAAAATACAGGAAGTGAAAGACCTTTTCAATAAAGAAATAGAGATATTGAAAAGAAACAAATCAGAACTGGAAATGAAAGACACAATGAATCAAACAAAAAAAATTCACTTGAAAGTATCACTGACAATATAGATTAAATACAAAATAAAACTTCAGGCCTTGAAGACAGGGTATATCAACTTCAATACTTACTATGTAACAAAGGAAAATAAAAGACAGCAATGATCAGAATACATAGGACCATAGGGACAATATCAAGAGACAAAATTTCAGAATAATTGAGATAGAAGAGAGCATGAAGGTAGGAGCTAATGTATTAGGAATGTTTTAAGTGTAATAATAGCAGAAAAATTTCCTAACCTTATAGATAAGATAAACTTTCACATAAAGTAATCATATAGAACACCAAGTCAATAAGATAAAAAAGTACCTCTTCGAGACACATAATCAAAATGCCTAACATGAAAAAAACAGTAAGAGATGCAAAAGAAAAATGTCAAGTCACAATTATAGGTAAACCAATAAGACTCATTTTTGACTTCTCTACTCAAACCCTAAAATTAAGGAGGACTTGAAATGAGATTTTACAAGCTCAGAAAAAAAAAAAAAAAATTGCCAGCCAAGAGTGCAATATCCAGGAACACTATCTTTCAGAATTCTTCAATAAAATCTTTTCATGATAATGATAAATTGAAAGAATTCATAACCACCAAGTCAGCATTAAGGAAAATACTTAAAGATATACTAAACACAGAAGAACTCAAAACAAATCACCAAAATTCCAAATGGATGAAACTTTCCAGTGAAACTATTAACTATTTTTCCTCATCTTTTCACTGTCAGTATGCTTTCTGTGTCCATTAGATGAGTCTCTTGAAACAACCAAATTCACTTTCTTTTTAGCAGCTCATGGAACATTTTCCAAAATAGACCATATTCAAGTTCACAAAGTAAGTCTTAGCATATAAAAAATACATAATTCTGTGAATCTTATCAAAATCATATAGAATAACATTAGAACCAGCATCAGGAAAAATTTATAGAAATTACATAAAACACATGGAGATTTAAAAATATTAAATGAGGAATGCATCGTAGAAGAAATGAGAGAAGAAATTAAGAAACTCTTAGAAACAAATGAGACCAGAGATGCAACATATCAAAATCTCCTGCAAAGTATGAAGGCAGTTCTAAGAGGAAAGCTTATGGCATTGAGTGACTACATGAAAAAATAGAATGATTCCAAATAAATAATCTAATGCTACACCACCTTAAGACCTTAGGAAAGGAAAAACAAACTAATTCCTAAATCTATAGAAGATAGAAAATAATTTAAATCAAAGCCAGAATTAATGAAATTGAGAATAAAAAATACAAAAGATCAAAGAAACAAGGAGTTGGTTCTATGTAAAGATAAACAAGATTGAGAAAACTTTAGCCAAACTAACTAAAAGAAAGAGAAGAAAAATCAGATGTTGGAGTATAGGAAAGCTGCATTCCAGTCTGCACCATTGTGTGGGACAAAAGCAATGGATGTATAGCCTCCCAGAGAGGTGGGTGAGAGAGCGATTTCACTAAAATTTTGTATTAGACCCTCAAGCAGTTTAGGGACTCAGAAATTGGGGTACATTAAGAGAATAAGAAAGCATATACCACAGTTGACCCAGTGACCTCACAGGTGACACTGGTAAGGATTCATCACAAGCAGGGGGAGAGAGATCACAGTCTTGGTATGGAGGAAACAAGAATAAAACATTTTGCCTCATCTTAACTAATGCCGAGTCTGCACAGCATGCTGATACTTTAAAAGCATGTGCTGTATGTCAACTAACTGCAGAGAGCTGAGGCAGAAACCATCTTGGGGCAAACACTCTGCTGAGGTGACTGTAGGACCTGGGAGATCAGAAAAAAAAAAAAAAAAAAAAGAAAACGGAAACACAAACACACAGCCACAATATTCTGGCAGGAATCTTATTGAGTGATCTAGGCTACCCATGCTGAGTAGAATGTACCCAGGGGGATTCAGGTCAGAAGGATGAAGGGGTGCCTGAATAGCTTCTCCTCTTTTATTTTTAAAACTTTATCTTATTTATTTTTTATGTGGTGCTAAGGATTGAACCCAGTGCCTTATGCAGGCTAGGTAAGCACTCTACCACTAAGCTACAACCCTAGCCCAGCTTCTCCTTTTCGTCTGAGGGCTCACATAACCAGCTGAAGCCGATTGAGGGTCTGAACATTTGGGGGTAAATACACTCGGAGACCAAGCCCAGGAAATCTATGCTCTTGGGAAGCAGTAAGTGAAAGATTAGTCTCTCTGCCCACTAACTGGATTTTTAAGGAACTTCCTGAGAACCAGGTGCACACTAGAAATCAGCTACTCTCTAACCCTAAGGGCAGGTCAGTCTAGACTCTTCAAAGAAGTCCCTGGCTAACAAAGCCCCTGAAACCTGATAGACTCTTAGCATCCCCTCATAGAATGTTGTAGAAATGGTACTCTGGGACTACACCTATCTGATCCAATAGAAGAAACATCAACTGATAGTAGTCTAACTCATCCCACCTCATATTGACGAGAAGGGAAAATGAACCTTATATCAAATAGCTTCAATCTTAGGCTGCTTCTGGCATCTCAGAGAGCAAAACAAAAATAGGAAAGCGTTAACAATCCTCCACCAATTTCTCTATAAGTACATAACTCAAGAAGAAATGGAAAGAAAGACTATTGGACATAGACTGTGACCACCCAATGTTGTCAACTATTTTGACCAAACCAGTAGAGAAATTCCTTCAGTCTTCACTAAAATATTTTTTAATTAATAAAAAAAGGATATAATTTTAATTCTCTGTGTCTTCGTGTGTGTGTGTGTGTGTGTGTGTGTGTGTGTGTGTAAATGAATTATGGACCTGCTGATTGGTTTAGGGGTATATATATACACATACACTTATTTTTCTCTTTTTCTCTCACTTTTAGAATTTTTTAAATGCACGTATTATCTTTTGGGGTTTGGGTTTGGTGGCTTGTATATTTTGGTTTGGTTTTGTATTATTCTCATTTGTTTATTTCTCTTGTTTCTCTTTCTCTCTTTCCTTCTTCTGCTAATGACCAAGTCCTATTTTTCTCTCTCCATCTCTCCCAATATCTTGCTTCTTCTACTTTTCTCCTCCATCTGCATAAACATCACCTGCTACATCTCTTCTGCACTCTCTCTGTTCACTTTCTGAAATTGTAAAGTCTTTTATAACTTCCTATCCTATTTCCTTTTTCCTTGATTTACTATATTTTTACATCTTTCAGAACAAATTGGTTTATATAACTCCAGCCCCCACCATTAATGCTAATACAATCATTTCTGCTGTAGATGATATAGTGGACACTTACTGTTTGCTTTAAAGCCATATCTAGTTCATGGCTATTTTTTAATGGCTGACAATTAATTGCTGAAATCACCATTCTTCTACATTGGTGGCAATAAATGCTAAAGACATCATATTGGGAATAACACTTTAACATTGTTTATTGTTTGTTGTTTGCAATGGTTGTTACTATTGTTTAATTTGCTCATTCTGTGAGGTCCAAGGAGGGTAGAGGAATCTACCACAACTTGAGGCACAAGACCCAAGACTTCTGAAAAATTTAAAAAAAAAAGAGGCAAACAAATCTCCCCTGAAAAATTCTCAATCCCCAACAAAGAATCCCACTGATAGTGATGTGAATGAAAACCCAGAGAAAGATTATCAAAAAGAGTATTAAAATGTTCAATGAACTAAAAGAAGATCTGAGGAAGAAATTAAAAGAGCTATTATAAGAGATGAAAGAACACTTTAATAAAGAAATAGGAATAGTGAAAATAAACCAAACAGAACTCCTATAAATGAAAGACACAATCAAATTGAAAACTCACTTAAAGGCATCACCAACAAATTAGATTAACAAATTAGATTGCATAAAAAATAGAACCTCAGCCCTTGGATTCAGAACTTCAGGCATTAAAGACAGGTTTTATGATCTCAAGTAAGAAGAAAGCAATAAAGGAAAAAATCTAATAGAACATGACCAGAATGTATGATAACTCTGGGACACCTTTAAACATCCGAATCTGAGAATCACTGGGATAGAAGAGAACAATGTAGATACAAAACCTAAGTCACAAAGAACATTTTCAATGAGATAGTCACATACAATGTTTCCCATATCAGAAATGATACACACACACACTCACAGGAGGCTTACAGGACCCCAAATAGACCTAGTTAAATGAGAAGCTTGCCAAGACATATCATGATCAAAATGCCTAACATAGAAAATAAGGGAAGAGCAGTAGTGCATGCCTGTAATCATAGTGACTTGGGAGATTAAGGCAGGAAAATTGAAAGTTCAAAGTCAGCCTCAGCAACTTAGCAAGGCCTTAAGCAATTCAGCAAGAGACCCTGTCTATAAATAAAATATGAAAAAGAACTGGGGGTATGGTTCAGTGGTTAAGTGCCCCTGAATTCAATCCCCAGTATCAAGAAGGAAAGAAGAAAGAAAGAAAGAGAGAGAGAGAGAGAGAGAGAGAGAGAAAGGAGGGAAGGAAGAAGGAAGGAAGGAAGGAAGGAAGGAAGGAAGGAAGGAAGGAAGGAAGGAAGGAAGGAAGGAAGGAAGGAAGGAAGGAAGGAAGGAAAGAAGGAAGGAAAGAAGAGAGGGAGGGAGGGAGGGAGGGAGGAAGAAAGAAAAAGAAAGAAAGAAAGAAAGATGAAAAAGGAAGGAAAGAAAAGGAAAGAATATTAAAAGTTGCAAGAGAGAAACATGAGACCATATTAAGAGACAAACAAATGAGACTAACTTCTGATTTCTCAACTCAGACCCTAAAATCAAGGAGGGCCTGAAATGAAATATTACAAGCCCTAAAAGGAAACAATAGCAAAAGTATCCTTGCTAGCCAAGGATACTATACCAAGCAAAACTTAGTTTCAAATTTGTGGAGGGAATAAGAACTAAGAAATTTCATGAGCACAAAGGCAAAACTACAAAGAATACACAAAGATAAACTGCACACAGCGGAATTAAAAAATAACTCCCAAAGCTCACAGAGGAAGTTTAATAGAAGAATAATCTACTAACTGAGAATCAAGGCAGATTAAAAAAAAAATAGCAAAAAAAATTCAGATAACCACAAAAACATATTCATACCAACACTGAAATTTAATAGATTCAACTTCCCAATTAAAAGACAGAAATTAGTAGAATGCATCAATAAACAAGATCTAACTATGCAACCTTTACAAGAGATTCACAAGCAAAGACACTCATAGTCTAAAGTAAAAGGATGGTGGAAAAATATCCCATGCTTATGGTCCAACAAAACAAGGAGGAATAGCTATTCCTAACAAAGAACACGTCAAATAAAAAATAATCAGAAGAGACAAAGAAAGTCATGATATCTAGTAAAGGAAAGAATCCAACAGGAAGATATAATGACAGTAAACTTTCATGTTCCAAATGTCAATGTACCCAATTATATGGAAAAAATTTTCTGTGACATTAAATTCCACATAGACACCAACAAAATAATGATGGATGATTTCAGTACACCCTTATCATCAATATGTAATCAAAACATAAAATCAATAAATATATCTCCAAACCAAACAACACTATAATCAAATGTATCTAATGAACATTTACAGAACATTCCACTCCAAAGAGCTCAATTTACCTTCCTCTCAACTGCATATGGAATTTTTTCAAAAATAAATAATATTCCAGGCCACAAAGCAAATCTTGGCAAATCCAAAAACCTGATAAAATAACATGCAAACTATCAGATAATGGAATGAAGCTAGAAATCAACAGCAAGAAAAATGATAGAAACCACATACATTCAAGGAGATTGACCAATACGCTTTTATTTATTTTTTTTTATTAAAAATCATAAATTTACATAGGGCAATGTTGTTTGATTCATACTGTTATTTTTTTCCTTTCCCCCCCTCCACCCCTCCCACCCCTCTTTTCCCTCTATACAGTCCTTCATTCCTCCATTCCTACCACCCTCCTTACCCCTAACCCTAAACCTAACCCTAACCCTAACACTAACCCCTCCTACACCCCATTATATGTCCTCATCCGCTTATCAGCGAGATCATTCGTCCTTTACTTTTTTGAGATTGGCTTATCTCACTTAGCATGGTATTCTCCAATTTCATCCATTTGCCTGCAAATGCCATAATTTTATCATTCTTCATGGCACAGTAATATTCCATTATGTATATATGCCACAGTTTCTTTATCCATTCATCAACTGAAGGGCATCTAGGTTGGTTCCACAATCTGGCTATAGTGAATTGAGCAGCTATGAACATTGATGTGGCTGTATCTCTGTAGGATGCTGATTTTAAGTCCTTTGGGTATAGGCCAAGGAGTGAGATAGCTGGGTCAAATGGTGGTTCCATTCCAAGCTTTCTGAGGAATCTCCATACTGCTTTCCAGAGTGGCTGCACTAATTTGCAACCCCACCAGCAATGTATGAGTGTACCTTTTTCCCCACATCCTCGCCAACACCTATGGTTGCTTGTGTTCTTGATAATCGCAATTCTAATTGGGGTGAGATGAAATCTTAGGGTACTTTTGATTTGCAATTCTCTTATTACTAGAGATGTTGAACATTTTTTCATATATCTGTTGATTGCTTGTACATCTTCTTCTGTGAAGTGTCTGTTCGTTTCCTTTGCACATTTGTTGATTGGATTATTTGTATTCTTGGTGTAGAGTTTTTTCAGTTCTTTATAGATTCTGGAAATTAGCGCTTTATCTTAAATGTGGGAGGCAAAGATATTCTCCCACTCTGTAGGCTCTCTCTTCACATTACTGATAGTTTTCTTTGCTGAGAGAAAGCTTTTTAGTTTGAATCTATCCCAGTTATTGATTCTTGTTTTTATTTCTTGTGCTATGGGAGTCCTGTTAAGGACGTCTGATCCTAAGCCAACAAGTTGAAGGTTTGGACCTACTTTTTCTTCTATAAGATGCAGGGTCGCTGGTCTGATTCCGAGGTCCTTGATGCATTTTGAGTTGAGTTTTGTGCATGGTGAGAGATAGGGTTTTAATTTCATTCTGTTGCATATGGTTTTCCAATTTTCCCAGCACCATTTGTTGAAGAGGCTATCTTTTCTCCATTGCATATTTTTGGCACCTTTATCTAGTATGAGAAAATTGTATTTATTTGGGTTTGTGTCCATGTCCTCTATTCTGTACCATTGATCTACCTGTCTATTTTGGTACCAATACCATGCCGTTTTTGTTACTATTGCTTTGTAATAGAGTTGAAGACCTGGTATTGCGATACCCCCTGCTTCGCTCTTTCTACTGAGGATTGCTTTAGCTATTCTGGGTTTCTTATTCTTCCAGATGAATTTCATAATTGCTTGCTCTATTTCTGTAAGGTACATCATTGGGATTATAATTGGAATTGCATTGAATCTGTATAGCACTTTTGGTAGTATGGCCATTTTAACAATATTAATTCTGCCTATCCAAGAACATGGGAGATCTTTCCATCTTCTACGGTTTTCCTTAATATCTTTCTTTAGTATTCTGTAGTTCTCATTGTAGAGGTCTTTCACCTCTTTTGTGAAATTGATTCCCAGCTATTTTATTTTTTTCGATGCTATTGTGAATGGGGTAGTTTTTCTAATTTCTCTTTCTGAAGATTCATCACTTATGTATAAAAATGCATTGGATATATGAGCATTGAACTTGTCACCTGCTACTTTACTGAATTCATTTATGAGTTCTAAGAGTTTTCTGGTGGAATTTCCAGGTTCCTCTAAATATATAATCATGTCATCAGCAAACAGGGATAGTTTGAGTTCTTTTCCAATTCGTATCCCTTTAATTTCTTTGGTTTGTCTAATTGCTCTGGCTAGAGTCTCAAGAACGATGTTGAATAGAAGTGGTGAAAGAGGGCATCCCTGTCTTGTTCCAGTTTTTAGGGGGAATGCTTTCAGTTTTTCACCATTTAGAATGATATTGGCCATGGGCTTAGTGCAGATGTCCTTTACAATGTTAAGGAATGTTCCCACTACCCCGATTTTTTCTAGTGTTTTGAGCATGAAGGGATGCTGTATTTTATCTAATGCTTTTTCTGCATCTCTTGAAATAATTATGTGATTCTTAACTTTTAGTCTGTTGATATGGTGAATGACATTTATTGATTTCCAGATGTTGAATGAACCTTGCATCCCTGGGAAAAAACCCACTTGATCGTGGTGCACTATCTTTTTAATATATATTTTCTATGCGATTTGCTAAAATTTTATTTAGAATTTTTGCGTCAATGTTCATTAAGGATATTGGTCTGAAATTTTCTTTCCTCGATATGTCTCTGTCTAATTTAGGTATCAGGGGTGATATTGGCTTCAATAGAATAGTTTGGGAGGGGTTCCCTCCTCTTCTATTTATGGACTACTTTGAGAAGTATTGGAATGAGCTCTTTCTTTAAAGGTTTTGTAAATTCGGGCCTGAGAACCCCATCTGGTCCCTGGACTTTTTCCTTTTGTTGGTAGGGCTTTTGATGACCTCTTCTATTTACTTGCTTGAAAATTGATTTATTTAAGTTGTGTATGTCCCTCCTCGTTCAGTTTAGGTAATTCATATGTCTCTAGAAACTTGTTGATGTCTTCGGAGGTTTTCCTGTATTGGTTTGGAGTATAGATTGTTTCAAATAGTTCTTATTATGTTTGGTATTTCACTCGTGTCTGTTGTGATATTCCTTGTTCATTCCGAATTTTAGTGATTTGGAGTTTTTTCTCCCTCTTTCTCGCTGTTAGATGTGGCTAAGGGTTTATCAATTTTGTTTATTTTTTCAAGATCCAACTATTTATTTTGTTAATTTTTCCGATTGTTTCTTTGTTTCAATTTGTTGATTTTGGCTCTGATTTTAAACTATTTCCTGTCTTCTACTACTTTTGGTGTTAGGTCTGCTTTCTTTTTCTAGGGCTTTGAGCTGTAGTGTAGAAGTCTTTATTTGTTGATTTCTACTTCTTTTGTTGAATGCGCCCCATGAAATAATCTTCCTCTAAGTACCGCTTTCATAGTGTCCTAGAGGGTTGTGATATGATGGTGCTTTGTTCTTGTTTTACTTCTAAGAATTTTTTAATTTCTCCCTCCTGCTGTCTTCTGTTATCCATTCATCATATAATAGTGTATTATTTAATCTCCAAGTATTGGAGAAGATTTCTGTTTTTTATTCTGTCATTTATTTCATAATTTCAATCAATATGATCTGATATAGTAAAGAGGTAGTACCATCCTGGTCCCTTGCTGTGTACTTTGCTAACAGTAGCTTTGTGGCATAAAACATGGTTTATTTTAGAGAGGATCCATGTGTTGCTGAGAAGAAAGTGTATTCGTTCTTTGTTGGATGGTATAAGTCTATATAAGTCGGTTAAGTCTAAATTGTTTGATTGTGTTTATTGAGATATGGTTTCTTTATTCAATTTTGTTTCGATGATCTAATCCAGCGTGGGAGAGGTGGTGTAAAATTGCCTAGTATTATAGTTGTTGTGGTCTATTTGGATTTCTGGAATTGAGAAGGATTTGTTTGTGACACTCCATTCGATCAGCCAATGTTCGGGGCATAGATATTTATGATTGTTATCCTTGCTGATTTAGTCTTCCCTTAAGCAGTATGTATGTCCTTCTTTTATCCTTCTTGACTAGTTTTGGTCTTGAAGTCCACATTATCTGAAATGAGGATGGGATACTCACAGCTTTTTGCTGTTGTCCGTAGAGCATGGTATGTTATTTTCCCTCCTTTCACCTTTAGTCTATGGGTATCTCTTTCTATGGGATGAGTTTCTTCAGGCAGCAAAATTGTTGGATTTTCTTTTACTCCAATCTGCCAGTCTATGTCCTTTTGATTGATAAGTTCAGGCCTTTCACATTCAGGGTTATTATTGTGATATGATTTGTATTCCCAATCATTTGACTCATTTTTGTTTTTGACATGATTTGGTTCTCCTTATTTTCTATTCCTTTAGCAGTTCCTCCCGTTGCTGATTTGTCATCGTTTGTTTTTCATCTCTTCCTCCTGGAATATTTTGCTGAGCATGTTCTTGTAAAGCAAGGCTTCCTTTTGGTAAATTCCTTTAGCTTTTGTTTATCATCGGAAGGATCTTATTTCTCATCAAATCTGAAAGGTAAGTTTTGCTGGGTATAAGATTCTTAGTTGGCATCCATTTTTCTTCAGGCTTGGTAAATGTTTGTTCCAAGGCCCTTCCTAGCTTTTAAGGTCTGGATTGAAAAATCTGCTGATACTCTTACTGTTTTTCCCCTGAATGTAATTTGATTCTTTTCTCTCACAGCCTTTACAATTCTGTCTTTATTTTGTATGTTACGTATTTTCATAATAATGTGCCTTCATGTGGGTCTGTTGTAATTTTGTGTATTTGGAGTCCTATGAGCCTCCTGTACTTGATTTTCCATTTTATTCTTCAGATTTGGAAATTTTCTGATATTATTTCATTGAATAGATTGTTCATTCCTTTGGTTTGTTTCTCTAAGTCTTCCTCAATCCCAATAATTCTTAAATTGGGCCTTTTCATGATATCCCATAATTCTTGTAGATTCTGTTCATGATTTCTTACCATCTTTTCTGTTTGGTCAACTTTGTTTTCAAGATTAAATATTTTGTCTTCAATATCTGAGGTTCTGTCTTCCAGGTGTTCTATATTATTAGTTATGCTTTCTATGGAGTTTTTAACTTGGTTTACTGTTTCCTTCATTTCAAGGGTTTTGTTTTTTTTTTTTTTTTTTTCAGTATCTCTAACTCTTTATTGAAATGATGTCTTGCTTCCCGTATTTGCTCTTTTAACTGTTGATTGGTGCGATCATTTAATGCCTGCATTTGCTCTTTCATCTCCTCCTTCAATGCGTACATTTGCTCTTTCATCTCCTTGTTTCCTTCCCTGATTGTTTTAATTATGTACACTCTGAACTCCCTTTCTGACATTTCTTGTGCTGTGCCATCATTGGGTTTTATTGATATAGTATCTAGGTTTGTTTTGGACATTTTCTTCCCTTGTTTTCTCATATTGGTCAGATGTCAGTGGGACTTTGTGATATTGCAGATTTCCTCTATTGGCTTACAGTGTCCTGTAGATTTCCAGTGTATCACCTCCCAGCCTTCAGTAGACTGAAGTCTTGGAGTAACTTGACAATGCAGTGCTTCCGATGAAAGCTGTCCCTAGCCCGCTACTGGTTCCTGGGCTTGGAGCTGGCTCTGTTTGGAAAGGCTCTCACTGGGGGGCCTGCTCCAAGAAGCTGGCCGTGTGGGAGGAGCTCACCACTGGAGTGCCCAGGGCTGCCTGGAGAAGACTGTAGCTGCCCTGTCCTACTCTAATAAGCCACCCGTATCTGGGCCTGCCACCCGGGCCGAGCTTCATCGGGTGGGGGAGACTCACCCCATGGTTCTATTTTAGTCTGAGTCTCTCAATGCCTCCCCTTCTTGAATCCTGGGTTCTAGAGCGACTGGAGATGCAGTCACCCTCTAGTCCACCACCTTGGATCGTCCCGTGGAAAAGCCTGAGGCCGGAGGGGGGCAGGGTCGCCTGGAGAGGTCTCTGGTTGCCCTGCCCTGATCCCAGAGGCTGCTTATGGGTCAGAGGTCTCCACTGGCTTGGGGACTTGTGGCTGGCTCTGTGTAGAAAGGCTCTCACTGGGCAGTCTGCTTCGAGAAGCTAGCCTAGAAAGGCACTTCCTGCCGGAGGGAGCCGGGCTGCTTGGGGCAGTCCCTGGCTGCCCTGTCCTGGTCTCTGAAGCAACCTGTGGGCTGGCTGGAGCTTGCTGTGTGCTGGCTCAGGGTACTTGGAGCTGGTTGTGTGCAGAAAGGCTCTCACTGGGGGGGCTGCTCCGAGAGGCTGGAGAATCTCTACTCTTTTAAATAAAGAATGAATCAAAGAAGAAATGAGAATAGAAAGTAAAAAAAAAAAATTCTTAGAAATAAATGAGAACAGAAAAACAACATATCAAAATCTCTGGGACATTAAGAAAGTAAAAATTTATAGCACTGACAGCCTGTATTAAAAAATTAGAACAATCCCAAATAAATAAGCTTATGCTCCACCTCAAAGTCTTAGGAAAAAAAAAGAAAAAAGCAAACTAACCCACCCTGAAACCAGTGGAAGACAGAAAAATAATTAAGATCGTAACCAAAATCGATGACATTGAGAATAAGAAAACAATACACAGGATCAATGTAATGAAGAGTTGATTCTTCGGAAAGTTAAATAAGATTGACAAACTCTTATCCAAACTAATGAAAAGAAACAGTGAGAAGATACAAATCAACAAGATCAAAGATGGAAAAGGAGATAACACCTGGATCTTTCTGAAATCTAGAGGAGTATGAGAACCTAATTTGAAATTTTATATTCCAATAAACTAGAAAGTCTGAAATACACTGACAAATTTCTAGACACGTGACAACTTGCCAAAATTGAATCAGGAAGATAAAGAAAAACTAAACAGACCAATATCAAGTAATTAAATTGAAACAGCAGTTAAAAACCTTCCAAAAAAGAAAAGACCAGGGCCTGATGGGTTCTCAGATAAGTTTGAGCAGTCCTTTACAAAAGAAGTAACTGTAGTTTTCTCAAATTATTTCACAAAATTGAAAGGGAGGGAATACTCTCAAATACTTTTTAGGAAACCAGTAGAACACATATACCAAAACCAGAAAAGACGCATCAAGGAAATAAAATTACAGATCAATATCCCTGCCAAATAAAGATGCAATAATCCTCAATAAAATATTAGCAAACCTCATGTAAAAACACATCAAAAATATTACACTATGATCAAATGGGTTTCATTCCAGGGATACAAGGTTGGTTCAATCTATGAAAATCAATAAATATATTCACTACTTAAATAGAATTAAGGACAAGAATCATATGACCATCTTAATAGATGCAGAAAAGGCCTTTGATAAAATTCAGCATCCTTCATGTTAAAAACTGTAGAGAAAGTAAGGACTGAAGAAAGTTACCTCAACAACATAAAGGCTACATATGCCAAATGCAAAGCCACCTTCATACTGAATGAATACAAACTAAAAAATTTCCTGTTAAATCAGGAACAAGACAAAGATGTCTACTCTCACCATTTTTTTCAACTCTAGTAAGTACAATTTGGAGAAGGAAATTAGAAGGATACAAACAGGGAAGAAAGAAGTCAAACTGTCTCTGCTGGTGATACAGTCCTATATCTAGTAGATTGAAAATCTTCACCAGAAGACTTCTGAAACTGATAAGTGAATTCAACAAAGTATTAGGATGCAAGGTCATCATTCATAAATCAATAGGTTTCCTCTAATAGGGATTCTGGTGAGAAAGAAATCAGAAAACCATACTATGCACAATAACCTCAACAAATACATGACAATTAACCTAAGTAAGAAATTGAAAGATCTCTACAATAAAATTATAGAACACTAAATAAAGAAATTTAAGAAGACCTTAGAAATTGGAAAGACCTCCCATGTTCTGGGATAGATGGAATTAATATTGTCAAAATGGCCATGATTCCAAAAGTAACATACTGATTCAATGAAATCCCCATTAAAATACCAATGACATTCTTCACAGAATTAGAAAAAAAAATATTAAATTCGTTTAGAGGAAAGATACCCAGAATAGCTGAAGCAATAGTAAACAAGAGCAACATTGGAGGCATCACATTACCTCATCTGAAATTATACTACAGAGGTGTAGTAACAGAAGCAGCATTGTATTGGCATCAAAATAGACAAGGAGCCAAGGGAATAAAATAGAAACCTTGGAGATAAATCCCCATAATTATAGTCATCTGATATTTGACAAAGGTGCCAAAGATACATTTTGGAGAAAAGATAATTCTTTTAACAAATGACTTTGGGAAAACCAGATATATAGAAAAATTAAACTGTATTCCTATTTCTCACCCTGCACAAGAATTCAACTGAAATGGATTAAAAATCTGAGAATTTGACCAGAAACATTGCAATTGCTAGAAGAAAACACAGGCTCGATACTCCAACATATTGGTGCAGGCACTGATTTCCTTAACAAAACCCCTAAAGATAAAGAAATAAAACCAAGAATTAAGTGGGAGGACATCAAATTAAAAGGTTTCTGTACAGCACAGAAAATGATTAAGAGCATTAAGACAGAGTCTAAAAATTGAAGAAAATCTATTCCAACTATTCTTTTGACAGGTGATTAACATCCAGAAAACATAATGAACTCAAAAACTTAACACCAAAAAAAAACCAAGCAACCTAATCAATAAATGGACAAAAGAACTAAACAGAGGTTTCTCAAAAGTAGAAATACAAATGAACAAACATGAAAAAAATGTTCATTATCCCTGGAAATCAGAGAAATGCAAATCAGAGAAATACTAAGATTTCATCTGACTCCAGTTCAAATAATAATTATAGAGCATATAAATAATAAGGAGTATTAGGATGTGGGACAAAAATTACTCATACATTTGTTAATGGTAATACAACTTAATACAACCACTTTGGAAAACAGTATGAAATTTCCTCTAAAGACTAGGAGTACTACAGTATGAACTAGTTATTCTTCCCCTTGGTGTTAATACAAAAGAATTAAAATCGGCATACTAAAATACCACATCAATGTTTATAGCAGCACATTTCATACTATCCAAGTTATAGAACCAGCCCAGGCACATGTTAACAGTTGAATGGAGAAAGAAAATGTGTTTTATACACGATGGAGTTTTACTCAGCCATAAAGAAGAATGAAATGATGGCATTTACTGGTAAGTGGATGGAAATGGAAAACATAACATCAAGTGAAATAAGGCAGACTCAGAAGATCAAGAATCAAATATTAAAAATAAATAAATAAATAAAATAAATAAAAGAATCAAATATTTTCTCTCATATGTAGTAGAGAAAGCAAAGTAAGGAAAAAAGAGTAGGGTAGATCACATAGAAGCAGAGATTAGTGAAGTAGATTAAGGGGACTGAAGAGGAGGGAAGAGGGACAGAAAATGGGAGGAATTTGTAAAATAAAATTGGCAAACATATATTCATTGTGTTATATATATGGTATATACATATATATGGTATATACATGTAATACATATGGTATATACATATATGATTGAACACAATGAATTCTACCTCTAAAAAGCACCAAAAAAGCAGTAAATAGGAAAACCAAAAAAGTAGACAAAGAGAAAAAGTGAGAGGGAAGAAGGTAGGGAAAGAGGAAACATTGGGGACTGGAGCATATTATATTACATGCATGTATAATTATGTGAAAATAAACCTCACTATTATTTATAATTATCATGCACTAATAAAAACATTTTTTAAAAATTTTTCTTCATTGTGAGGTATTAAGATGTTAGAAACATATCTAACTATGGCATATAGAGGTGAGGCCTTTGGAAGGTAATTAGGATTAGATGAAGTCATCAGTGTGGGGTTCCCATGAATGGTTATGAGGCCTAATGAGAAGAGGGAAAGAGACCAAAATACCATATCCACCATACACACACACACACACACACACACACACACACACACACACACACACAAACACACACACACACTTTCTCCTTGCCTCTTGCTAACTCATGCCCTGTGCCACCTTGGGACTCTACAGCAAGAAGATCATCACAAAAAGGTGCCCTTTGACTTTGCACTAGATTGAGCCAGAATGAATCTACTTTCTTTACAATTTACCTTCTGTGGTGATGTGCTATTACAACAAAAAATAAACAGACTAGCACATCTCTGTAAGATGACTTCCACTTTTATTCCTGTTTCATTTAAATGCAATATTTGACACTACTTCTAATTCTATGTCAAAACATCTTCCTTTACCATCCACTGATATTCATCAGTCCTGTAGGACATTCTTGTATCTTTTCTTGCCCCCCCAATCCTGCTATTGATTCATTTATGAACAAATGAATAAATGAATATCATGGTTTGGGTTCTTTCAAGTTAAGCTGCCTACTTGGTGTTAATTGTTGCTTACCATTCAAAATCGATAGAAGTATATTTAAATATTTTCCCTCCAGTTTGCTCCCAGTATTAGCATATTTACAGTATCTTTTTATGTTAAAAGCCATGGTTAGTCAATATGAATTGTCTTCCAATTTTATTAACATATCTCATTCTTTTCCTTATTTATTTTTTTGTCATATCTTTGCTGGTTCTGAGAGAAAAGTTTCAGAAAAAGGAACACTTACTACCTTGGAAAATATTTCTATGTTCTTATTTACCATCTATAAGATATAAAAATTTATTCTTTAAACAAATGTGGCTTAAAGCTGAAATCCGTTGCATTAATGTATACTTGCTGAAAATTACTTAAAATATTTTTTCTTTATATTGTTGATTTTTCACTTAGTTTGAGAAAACCATTTTCTGTAAAGTGCTTGCCATACATGTGATTCTTTTTAGAAAAATAAAAGAAACAATATAATACTTACTTTCATAGTCCTTTGGGGTTTTCCCCAGTTGACTCTTTTGTGGAATATTAATGCCATCATATATTACAAATGTACTTAAAAAGTATTATAAAGAAGACTTTACTGTGGCACATATTGTATTATTTCACATAAAAGTTCATTATATATTTTGAGAATGAAGTTCAATATGAATGAAAAGCAGATTGAATACTAACTTTAACAAATTCACTGAAAGAAATAAAAATATTCTGTGTCACTTATAAAAACTTATATTAGTATAGTTACTTTGCAAATACATTTGTTGCAATAAACATCAATCAGTGCCTAGGAAGGCCTGAAGTGAGATAAGAAAATTTCTACCATATGTGCAAATGAGGGAAATGGTGAGGGGAAGTTGGCTACTACTCTTGTTTCTTTAGATGAGGATCAAAGCAAAGTGTCCTCAATTGTTGGCTACTACTTCTTGATCTTTAGATGAGGATCAAAGCAAAGTGTCCTCAATTGTGAAATAAAAGAATGTTCTCAGAAAAACATCTGAAGAAATCCACCTGTGTAGTGGACATGAAACTTGATATATTCCCTATGTTATTTATTTAGTATTTTGGACATATGGGGAATTGAACCTGGGGTGCTTAACCACTGAGCTACATCCCTAATCCTTTTTACTTTTTATTTTGAGGCAGGGCCTCACTAAATTGCTGAGGCTGGCCTCAAACTTGCAATTCTGCTGCGTTCAGCCTCCCAAATCACTGGGATTAGAGACCTGCACCACCAGGCCTGGATGCATGTCTTGCTTTTGCAGTCTTTGGCAAAACCTACTTTGTGTTGAAGAAAAGACTGATTATTGAATATAAAAGGAATCAAATAATAGTAGTCCATGAGTAATAAAATAATCAAGCAAGTTTGTACTAATTTGAGGCCGGTTTGCTTTTTGTTGTTCTTTCACTTCCTATTGTATATTTTAAGTCACTTTACTGAAGGTATAATTGGCATGCAAAAAGCTGTGAATTTTTAATGTAAACATCTCATCGACTTTAGGAATAAATACACACTCCTTAAAACCTCACCACTATCAAGGTCATAAATAAGTCTATTGGCTGGGTGCAGCGGTACACACCTATAATCCCAGCAGCTTGGGAGGCTGAGACAGGAGGGATCTTGAGTTCAAAGCCAGCCTCAGCAAAAGTGAGGTGCTAAGCAACTCAGTGAGACCCTGTCTCTAAATAAAATACAAAGTAGGATTGGGTACTTGGTTGAGTGCCCCTGAGTTCAATCCCTTCACCCACCCAAAATAAGTAAACAAATAAATATATATATATATATATATATGTCTATCAATTCCCAAAATTTCCTTCTGCACACTTTATTATTATGTTATTTTTATGTGTTTGCAGAAAGAACACATAACAAAACATAAACTGTCTCAATAATTTTACATATACATCATTGTTGGTTATAGGCACTATGTTGTTTATTAGGTCTCTAATTTATCTTTTAAAATTTAATTCATTTATCTTGCTCAATTTGAATAGCATTTCATAATATGTATATAACTACACTTTCTTTATTCATTCATTGATAGACAAACTGATTCCATATTTTGCCTATTGTGAATAGTGCTGCAATGAATAAGGACTGTAGATGTCTCTTTGACATGCTAATTTTGTATCCTTTGTACATACCAGAATTGGGATTGCTGGACCCATAAGGAAGTTTTACACTTAATGTTTTATTACACCTCCAGACTGTTTTCCATGATGGTTATAACAATTTACATTCCCATTAATAGTTTATAAGGACTCCCTTTTCTCCACATCTGCACCAACATTTATCTTTTCTGTTTGTTTGTTTGTTTTAATAATAGCCGTCCCAAGCGGAATGAGATGCTGTCATTGTGGTTTTCGTTTCCCAGAATTTGAATACATTTTCATATACCTGTTGGAAATTTGTATGTCTTTTTGGAGTAATATTTATATAATACCTTTGCCCATTTTAAAAAAAAATACCTTTCTTTTTCTTTCTCTTTCCCTTCCTCTCTCCTTCCTTTCTACCCTCATTTTCTCTCCCTTTCTTAATTTTTGCCATTTAATTTTGTGAAATACTTGTATATTTTGGGTAATTCCTCAGATATACGATTTGGAAATATTTTTTCATTTCATATGCAGTCTTCTCACTCTTGATATTTTCTTGTTGTGGTGGTTGTTGTTTTGCTCTACTGTTCAGAAGCTTTTAGTTCAATACAATTCCAATTTCTCATTTTCTCTTTTCTTGCCTGTGTTACTGGTATCATAGCCATAAACTTATTGGCAAGACAATTGTCAAGGAGCTTTCCCCCTACACTTATTTCTAGGAGTTTTATGGTTTTCAGTCACATATTTAAGTCATTATTACATTTTAGTTGATTGTATCTTTTGTGAGTTAAGAGCCCAGTTTCATACTTCTAAATGTAATTTGTTAATATGAGTTGACCAAGAAGGTATTGAAGATCACTGGAAGTTAGGGTGACATGTGGAAAACTAAAGGTCATGTAGCAATTAGAAAAATTTAAAAATGCTCACAAGTGAGTTCCCAAAGTATGGCGTCCAAATGGCAAGAAAATATGGCCTTTAAAAGCAAACGCATTCATTACCTTGGGAAGGGAAATTAATATTTCATAATAAGACTGAGACTTTCAGGTGAAATTCAAGAACATTGACATCTCAGAAGGTCTAAATTATATTATATTTCAAGGTGTGCTAACTAAAAACTAGTTACAAAATTAATTTCAGAATAACGAAGTAAGAAAAATGCTATTAGATGACCCAATAAAATTAAGAAGATACAATATTATGTAACTAAATTATGTTATAAAAATGTCAAATTAAGGAATGCAAGATTAATATTGCACCAAATGTATCCATGTACAAGTTCCAATATTTCCCATTAAATACCTCAGTGACTTTCTGACCTTAAGTAGTAGGTACATTAAAAATGTATTCAGTTTAGAATTATCAAATTCTGTATTGATTTTCTTAAAAGTTACATAATTAATTCCAACTTATTATAATTGATAGGATCAAATTGGCCTTACCAATTTTGAATTAATTATGCAGGTAACTTTACTACAAAATAGTTATAATTTTATATCATTCTAATACCTTTAAGTCAAATTATACATGTCTTTTAGTAGACATACACCAAAAAATTAAATTTTTTTTTTATTCTTAATATCCTTTTATCATTTTACTTCAGTCATTTTTAAAGATATTATTATATATATAACAACTATATATATAATATATATAGTTTTGTTACAATGTCCCAATATCATGCTGTTTATCAAAACTTTTGTCTCTTCTTCATAATTCAAAATCTTCCTTTTAATCCTATTTCTTTGAACAGGATAAATACATAAACTATGTACAACTATTTCTCTACTCAAATTTTCTAAATCATAAATTGCAAAAGAAAATATTTTAACAATTTATTTACTCAGCAAACACAAATAGTGTGTATAGTCTTTTTAATTTACTATTCTGTGTCTACTGGATGGAGAGAACTCTAAAGATTGACAACTAACTCCCAGGCATTTACTTTAGAATGAAAAAATACAAAAACATTTCTATAGTAAAGTACCACAGATTAAGAAAAGTTTATATGTGGGAATAATATAGGAAATAATGTTTCAAAGGAAAATCAGGTTAGCAGAAAACAAGTCAAAATGATACATTTTGTTACTTAAAATATGCATTGACTTATCATAGCTCAGTCACAGCTGAATGATTAAAAAAAGAAATTAAGAAAGTAAATTATTGAAAAACAAATTTAAAAAACAGGGAAAAATGTTTAAATATGTGGTCTGATTATATCATATCACTCCTTCAAACTTTTGATAGCTTTGAGTTGTTCATAGAATGAAAACCCTGATACTCTTGCCCTGCCTACAGTCAAGTTTCTTTCATAATAATTACCTGTCTCTCTACAGGCTATCTAATCCCACAACTTTTAGATATCTTATAGATCTGTGAATTTTGTTTTCAATTTCTTGCACACCCTCATCCTTATTCTCTATCAATAAATAACTCCTACATCCATTTTAGATCTTAACTCAAAGATAAATCTATAAGAAAGACCTTCTGCACAGTCCTCTCTCCTATACACAACTAGATCAGTACCTACCTTCTAAAACTCCAGTTTATTGTAATATTCTCTTATAGCAGTTAACTATGATAAGCTCATTGTGTATTCATGTTTAATCAATTCTTGTCTCTCCAAATGATCTGTTAGCTCTATGAAGAAAAGTACATATCCTATCTTTTCTTTTATCCAGTTTTTGTCTACTGCAAAGCCAGAATATAAAATATACTTGTTGAATGAATTAATGATTTGAAATGATTCTTCCTGAGGTAAAAAGTGGCTACTTGCATAACTTCATTTGGTATGTGACATATATTTCAGCATTTTTTCAAATATCACTTTTAGTCACAAAATCTTAGGTCTGTCACATAGATGATAATTGTATCTGATATGAAATAACCCAAATGTCTTTAAGGGAAGGATACTTAAATAAATAAAATAATACTTGGATATTAAAAATAAATGACTTTTGCTGCTAGAATGAAAAACGTACCTGGCACAGGACTTGATTTCCTAGTGTAAATAAATGAAAAACTATACTAACATTATAAAGCAAGTGTTTTTATACACTAGAAAACCTTAGTATAGGATTATGATCACTTGGGAAAAATCAATGAGGAAAACCTTATCCTCATCCTGATTTCTATTGACAATTTCTGTATCAGATGCAGTAAGAATGCTGTTAGATGACCCAATAAAATTAAGAAGATACAATATTATGTAACTAAATTATGTTATAAAAATGCCTAATTAAGGAATGCAAGATTAATATTGCACCAAATGTATCCATGTACAAGTTCCAATATTTCCCATTAAATACCTCAGTGACTTTCTGATCTTAAGTATGGATATTGAAGAGACAGAGAAGACATCAGAGAGGATGAAGTGTCTGAAATTTGTGGGCAAATGCTGGAGAAGAGGGATTAAATACAAGTCACAGAAATATTATTAGAAATGCCTTGGACTCTTGTTGAATAGTATACTGTATAATCACAGAGGAGAAATTTAAAAGCTGGAAAATGAGTTTATGTCACCTCCATAATTTCAAAGATTCTCCTAGGTTAGAAGAGCGTTGAACTTCGAGAAGCCAGGGAGAAGAGACTTTATACAATGCTAGAAGCATGTGGAATGAACACAATGAAGGACGTACGTTAATAGTAAGCCAAACCTGCCCAAAGCAAAGGCTTCTCTAGATATGCATGTGCAGTACTTAAAACAAGCTTAGAGACTTGAGTCAGCTCAAATTAGCAAATTTGATGATCTATCAGTAGTGATTATTCAGCCTGGAGAGCAAAAAGAAAAAATAGAAAGAAAAAAAAAAATTAACTAATCCTGAAAGATCTGTAGGATACAATCTAGAATAACAACACACACACACACACACACACACACACACACACACACACACACAATGTATGTTCCATTCCATTGGGATTAAAAAGAAGACAAAGACTATTTCAGAAAATAATGGATGAAAACCTCACACATTTGATGAAAAATAAAATCTACATATAAGATATTTGAACAATATTAACACAAAGAAAGGAGACTATGCAAGGTCTTCCTACATTGTTGGAATTGAATTAAGGTGGTAATAATACAAACTACATTGTAAGTTAACAAGTTAATTGTAATCTTCAGAAATGAAAACTGAACTCACAAAAGTAGTTATGTGCACGCCTATAATCCCAACAGCTCAGGCGGCTGAGGCAGGAGGATAGAGAGTTCAAAGCCAGCCTTAGCAATAGCAAGGGCTAAGCAACTCAGTGAGACTCTGTCTCTAAATAAAATACAAAATACAAAAAGGGCTGGGGATGTGGCTCAGTGGGTGAGAACCCCTGAGTTCAATTCCTGGTACCTCCCTGGCAAAAAAAAAAAAAAAAAGTAATTATTCAAGAACAGAGGGGGAAAGACAGAGCTACAAAATAATGAATGAATTGATAGAAAATAAATGACTGTATAACTAAAAGCTGCATATCAGAAACATTTTAGATTCAGAGAAACATAAAACTTGAAAGTACAATGAGAGGGAAAATATGCCAGTTTAATGGTAACCAGGAGACAGCAGGAGTGACAACAATTGTATTAGATAAAATTGGTATTAAGAAAAAAAATGTGGTTCTGAGATGGCTGAATAGAGAATGACCTGAACTGACCTCTGCCACAGAGATGAAGGAAAGATATTTTGAGGTGAATGACTGAGGTAGGACCAACTCTGGATACCTTCCTGGGGTTGGGAAAGGTATGTGGAAAAGAAAATTTTTACATTGTTGGGAAATGGTAAGCAGGAAAGCACCAGCAATCCCCATCATAGCAGCATGCCAGCAGTATAAACTACAGGAGAATCCCACAGTTCTCACAAACTCTAAATCCAGTTCAGAGTTCAATTAAATTCAACTTCTGCCTGGGGTTTCTGCAAATGCTATGCTCCAAAGAAAGACATCACATTACCCTTCCCCTTGCCCTGGGAACCCAAGTTGCTTCAACAGACACTGAACAATTCCATGCTGCCTTAGAGGCCAGTAGACAGTCCCTTGAAAACTCCAGATGTTTTGGGACCTCAGAAACTGGTTTCAAAAGCCCTGACATCATCCCCCTTATTTTTTGATTGTGAAGGTCTCATCTGTGTCCATTAGTGCCAAGACCAAGGATTCCAGCACCATGAGCCCTGACATCACCCGTTACTCACTCAGTGGAACCTAGAGAATTTTCCCTCCATATCAAACAAGATATTCAATGGAGATAGCAGTATTGAAACAAATAACAACAAAAAGAATCAGCCAAGATCCTGGAGATGAAAACATGAATCAAAGAAATAAAAAATATAATTGATTGCTCCCACAAGATATTAATGTAAGGAAAGAATTTCTACTTGAAAAGGGTCTTTTGAAATAATTTAGTCAGGGAAAAACAAAAAGAAAGAAAGGAAGAGAAAGAAAGGAAGAAAGGAAGAAAAGAAGAAAGGAAGGGAAAAAAAAAGAAAGAAAGGAAGGAAGAAAGAAAGGAAGAAAGGAAGGAAGGAAGGAAGGAAGGAAGGAAGGAAGGAAGGAAGGAAAGAAAGAAAAAAGTGAAAATAATTTAAAAAAATGAAGATAGCCTAAGAGACATATGAAACATCTCTAAATAAATTCATATTTGCATTACAGGACAGTCAGAAAGATGAGAAGATGGAAAAGGTATTGAAAAACGCATCTAATAAAATAATAGTTGAAAGCTCCTTCAATCTCCAAAGAGATATATGGACATCAATATCTAGGGGGTTCAAAGGATCTTAAGTAGTTTCAACCAAAGATGACCTTCTCCAATGCTTATTATAGATAGACTGTCAAAAGTATAAGAAAAAAGAATTGCAAACACAGCAAAGGAAAACGGTCATATATAAGGCAATTCCAATTAAATGAACAACAGATTTCATAGAAGAAACTTTACAGGTTAGAAAAAAAAAAGGTGTGATATATTCAAATCTAGAAAACTCAAGTATAGGACTGTGTGTGATCCCTTAGGAAAAGCTGAGGAGAGCTTTATCCTCATCCTGATTTCTACTGACAATGTCTGTACCAGGTGCAGTGAAAGAAATCACAGACAGAGCATGGTAATTGAAGAGACAGAAGACATCAGAGAGAATGAAGTGGCCGAAATTTGAATCCCATAAATGTGTACAAATATTATATCTTGAATAGCTATATATATAAATTCACTAAGGTTTTACTGTAACTATTTGAATAAGACTAGTATTTATATTTTTTAAAGAGACAAAATAGCTATGAAGAAAACAAGAAAAAAATTTACTAAAAACAGAGAAAAAGTTATGATATAAGGGTTAGGGTTCAATCTGTTCAGGAAGCTATAATATTCATAAACCTAACATGTACCAACAAAGACCAAAATTATATGAAACAAAGCTTACAGAATTAATGCCTGACATAGTTAGAAACTTCAAAATCCTAATTTTAATAATGAGCAAACAATACACAGAAGGTCAGTAAGAAGATTTGAATAACACTGTAAGTCATTTAACACTAAAGACATAGAATACTCCAAAGAAAAGGCATAAAAAGGAGAATACACATTCTTCTCAATTGCACAAAGAACATTGCAAAGATAGGCTATCTGCTAGACTACAGAACAAGTCTCATTAAATTTGAAAGGACTGAATATAAAGAAAGTATGTTATTCAATGGCAATGGAAAGAAATTAGAAATACATGACAGAAGGAAAATTAGGAAATTCACAAATTTGTGGAAATGAAACCATATGCTCCTAAATGAGCATTAAGTCCCAAAACATCACAGTAAATACTGGAAAATATCTATATATACATGAAAATGAAAGCATAACATGTAAGAAGACATGGGATATTGTTAAACCAATGGTTAGAAAGGAGTTTATAGCTATAAATGCCCACATTAAGAAAGAAGAAAGAGCTCATATTAATAAGTTAGCAGTCTACCCAAGAAACTGTGAATGAGCAAATTAAACTAAAAAATGGAATAAATTGATAAATATTGGGGTAAAAATTGAATACATTATAGAAAAGCTACAGATAAAATAAAGCAAAAAGTTTATTATTTGAAAAGATCAACAAAATTAAGAAAACTTTACAGGCTTACTAAGAAAAAAAAGAAGACTAAAAGAGCTAAAATTAGGAATTAATAAGGAAAAAAATCAGTAGCAACCATGCAGAAATGAAAGGTTTGATAAAGGGACACTATGTATAAATATATTCCAAAAAATTATATGAATTAGATAAAATGAACCAATTTTGAGAATGGCACAAACTATTTCTTCTTTGATCTGAATAAGAGTATAAGAAGCAGAGAGAAACAGTAATATGAAAACTTCCAGCAACATAAAACCTAGGCCTAGATGAATACACAATTAAATTCTGCAGAATATTTCAAGAATTAATGCTAACTCCATAAAACTTTTTAAATAATAAAAGGGGAGGGATCACTCACCAACTCATTCAGTGTTATTTTGTTACATCAGAGGCAAGAAAATCAGGCTGTGGATGTAGCTCTCAATGGCAGAGCACCTGCCTAATATGAGTAGCCCTAAGTTCAGTCCTCAGCACTACAAAAAAATAAGAGTTTGAAAATCACACACCAATGCTGTGCAACACATTTATCATTAGCAAAATACAATCCAATGAATCCTGAAACATAAGAAAAGTAATACATACCATAGCCAAGTGGGATTTATAACAGGCATTCCAGGTGTTCCAATATATGAAAACCAGTCCATGCAAAGGGCCATATTAATAGAATAGAAAGTCAAATGATCATCTCTGTGGACAAGTGAAAAGCACATGATAAAAATCCATCACCTTTACTTTATAAAAACACTCTACATACTAGGAACACAAGCAAGTATTGTCAATCTGATAAAGGGCATCTATTTGTAAAGAACACAGCTAATATATATGTAATAACAAAGACTAAAGGTTTCCTTCCATAATTTTGAAAAAGACAAGGATATTTGTTCTTATCACTTCTATTAAACATTGTACTGGAGGTTCTAGCCAGGGCAACTTGGCAATAAAATAATATTGAAAGTTTGCAGATTACAAAAGGAATAAGTGAAGCTCTCTCCACTGGCAGATAATCTAAACTTTTACAGTTAGAAAAGCAAATTATAATAATGGGCAGAACACACAATTGATATACAAAAAATCCCTTGCCTTTCTATAAATGAACCAAAGTCTGAAAATTAAATTAAGCAAATAATTATGAACAATAGACTCAAAAATAATAAAATGCTTAAGAATGAGTTTAACAGAAAATAACAATTTTTACCCTGTAAACTATAAAACATTGGAATAAATTAAATGTAAACAAGTGATAATAAATCTGATATTATTGTATTAAAAGACACATATTGTTAAGATGACAACATTCCACAAATTCAATATATTCCTATCAAAATCCCAACAGTATTTTTTATAGAAATCAAGAAGCTAATACTAAATTCATATGGAAATACAAAGGATGTAGACTAGCCAAAACAAACTTGAAAAAGAACAAAACTAAACTATGCATTCTTCCTGATATCAAAACATAACAAATCTATTCAATTATTCTTTAAGGGCATATTTCTAGGCTCCGAATTCTATTCATCAATGGAATAAAATACCTTCAAAATTATCTCAAAGATTAATTGAATGTTAACAAGCGTTCCAAGGCAATTCAATGCAGAGAAAATAGTCTTTTAGAAACATGGTACTAAGACAAATGGATATTCACATGTAAAATAGTGAAAGTAGATACTTATATGATACATAAAAATTACCTACTCGGAAGAGCTAAAGCTCTAAAAACTTTAAAAGAAAGCATAGATCTGAATCTTTGTCATCTTATGTTGAGCAATAGTTTCTTAGATATGAAACCAAAACTGGTGACAAAAGAAAAAAATAATAAATTGGACTTCATTAAAATTCTCAAGACAACAGCAGAACAGCATAACTTTGGAGACGGCACTCTTCCCTTTGTTGTTCTCTGCTCAGGGACAGCCCACTGTCTCCCTTGAGGCTTGAGCCTCACTCTGCTTTCACCCTACTCTCTCTTCACTTCCACTTCACCTTCACTTATCATAAAATAATTATTTGCATGAAAAAAAAAGTTTAATGTTAAGCTAGACAGGAAAAAAAGGTGGGGGTGTCTCATGAAAATAAAAGGGAGATCAGTAGAGGAAACAGACCAGGGGATGGAAGGAGGAGAGGGAGGGTGAAGTGTTGGGGAGCAATACTAACCAAATTATACTGTTAGATTCTGTGCACGTATGACTATGTAACAAAATGCTATCATTATGTACAACTATAAGGCACCAGTAAAAAAATGTGGAAAGAGGAAAAATAAACAAATAAAATCATTATTTTTTTTTCAAAAGACATCAAGTAAGTGAAAAGACAACTCAGAGAAACGGATAGAGTCTTTGAAAATCATTAAGTTAGTTAACAATAATTTAGAATATATAAAGTACTTCTACAACTCAAAAATTAAAAAGACAATTACTCAGAAGTGGGCAATATATTTGAACACACATTTTTCTAAAGAAGAATGCAAACGTGGGGTGTGGTGGCACATGCCTATAATCCCGTGATTCCAGAGGCTGAGGCAGGAGGATCACAAGTTAAAAGCCAACTTCAGCATTTTAGAAAGAATCTGTCTCAAAAATTAAAAAAAAAAAATAATAATAATAAGGAGTGGGGTAAAATGGTCCTGGGTCCAATCCTTGGGACGAAACAAATGAACAAACAAAATAAAGGAAATATGTAAATTAACAATAAGCATAGGTAAAATATCATTCAAATCAAATGAGTTATTGCTTCCCATCCATCACCATGGGTTCTATGAAAACGATAGGTAATAGTGGCAATTGGTGTGAGTGGGAAATAATTGAAAGCCTAATATACTCCTTGTGGGCATAAAAATAAGTACAGCCACTTTGGAAAACACTTATGCTATTTCTAAAAAGGTTAAAACAGCATATAACCCATCATATACACTGAAATTCCTAAAGGATAGGAAACATGTCCACACAAAAGTTCATAACAGCATTACTCACAATGATCAGAAAGAGGCGATAAGTCAAATGTACATCAGTTGACAAATGGATAACAATTTGGTAAGTACACATAAATGCAAAGGAATAGTATTCAGCTATAAAATTAATGATGTACTATTGTATTTCTAACCATGAAAAATCCTTAAAAATTATGCAGAAGAAATTTGACTCAAAAGGTCACATATTCCATTTATATAAAATGTCTAGGATAGGCAAATATGTAGAGAAAGTTTAGTGTTTGTCAGAGATTTGGAGAGTAGGGAGAAAGAACAGGTAATACCTGTGAGACTGGTTTGGTAATGAAAATTTTCTGGAACTAGGTATCAGTAATGGCTGTATAACCTTAAATATACTAAAATCTACTGGATTCTGTACTTAAGAAGAAAAATTGTGGCATAGAGGTTATGATTCAATAAATATTTTTTAAAAAAAACATGCCTAGAATAAATCATGATTCTAGACTAATAAAGTTAGATACTAGACAAAAATTTTACATTATTTCTAATTTTTTTCTAAAATAAATTATAAAATAAATATTCTAAAATAAACATTTCTAAAGTAAAACAATACAATTTAGATAGTGCATGCTTTCACAATGTTAAGGTAGGAACAACTTAATGGACATAAAAAGAAGGTCCGTGAGATACATGATGAGGGACAAAATCAGTCTTCAGTCAGATAGAAATAGAAATAGACCCAAACAAACAAACTAACTAAAAACAGTTACAGAGATGCTGAAACTAACATATAAGAATATCAATGAAGCTATTATAAATATTATTAAGATTACAGAAGGAAACTTGAGGAAAAAATTTAAACAAAATTAAAAATTCTAGAGCTGAAAATTATAATAATTTTAAAATTTGACCACTTTAGACTCTAGAAAAAAATAACACACAGCTGAAATATAATATTGGTAAAATTGGCATATCAGTCAAAACTATTTAAAAAAATAGAAAAAAGAAAAAACCTTTTAAAAAAGAATAGAAAATAAGAAAACTGTAGGGTAATGTTACTCAATTAAATGAACATGTAATTGAAACATCAGTTGAAGAAATAACAGAGTAGGGAAGAAAATTAATTCCGAGTAATGCTCAAATTTACCAAGATTATATATATTATCTATCATCTATCTATCTACATTCATATATTCACATAGACAGAACCTTATCTAATCTGAAACAAAATAAACAAAAGTAAATAAACAAAAGCAAAGCTAGACACATGATAGTCACACTGCTTGAAAACCAAAGATTAAAAAAAACAGCATTAAGTAAACAGGGTGGGAAATGTACATTGCACACAGAGAGCAAAAATAAGAGCAATGATCAAATGCTTATCATAAATAGTACAAACCAGAAACAATAGAAAGATGTTTTACTGAAAAAGTGTCATTTTATAATTCTGTATCCACGGAAAACATCCTTTAAATGTTGTAATCAACATCCTCTCAGAAAAGTAAAGTTGAAAGAATCCGTTGCCACTACACTACTAGACACATTGCAGTGCTTCAGAGTAATAGTAAATGATCATGGAATAAAGCATACATGCGAAGGAAGAAGTGAAAGCAACAGAAATCGTACTATCTGTGAGTAAATAGAAGAATATTAAAAATTTTAAAGTGTATTTATTGTTTAAAGCAAAAAGTAACATTGATTTAGTATATAAAAATCTGTTGAAGTAAAATTTGACTTCAAAAAGATAAGGATCTAGAGTGGGTAAATAGAACACTGTCATAAGGTTTTTACAATGTACTTGAAGTAAAGTATTATTGATTCAAGGGTACACTATAAATAAGTAACAGCACATATTTTAGCAGGACTAGTAAGACAGAAAAATAAGATTAAAATGCAACATACTATGTGCACATTATTCTATCTCCTTTTTCTTCTCATAATCCACAGCCTGAGGCCCAACTCTATTCTCTCATTATGAAGGGTCATTTTTCATACAGACTCTAATTGTTTAGTCAACAAATGTCCTCGTAGGCTATGACTCACCCCAGTCTGTCTTTATATTTTCATTCACAGAATGAAATAAATTCATACTCAGTTTTCTAGGTATTAACTTATGTATCATTAATATCCTTTCTAAAATGCAGTTCTGTTAACATGTTTTGTACTTATACATTTTAAATATCTGTGTTCTCTATTGTTTACCATATCAAAAAATTATTCTAGCTTTATACTGAATTATGGCACATTTAAAAACTGTAACAATATGTCCATGTTAAGAATCCAGAACCTCTATTTACACGTGACCTATTTAAAAATTTTATGTACCCTCTGTATGTACCTGCTGCTCTTATATCCACTCAATTATTTTCTCTTTCTTGCTTTGGCTACCTGAAGTCCCAAGTATTTTTAAAAGTCTACTCAAAAGTGATTTAACAGTGTCTTCTTATGAGACTATTTTTCCCTTAGACTACTTTTAATTTGATATTAAATGGAAATGACTCACATGATTATTTGATTCTCTTATTTGCTATACCTAAATGTGATAATTACCATAAAAATTCTCTACTTTTCATTAATAGTGTTTCCTTTTATTCATTTACATTATCTTGGGAATCACAAAAAGAAACTATCTCTATTATATACTCACGTCCCATGATGGTCATTAAGACAAAAGAACTGACTAAAATGAAAACAGCAAAACTATTTTTAAATCCATAACTAACAGATTCATTTGATGTCTATAACACTCTTTGCCACAGGATACATATTATTTAGAACTATTTCATCTCTATGAAGAATTTAAATATATGAAATGAACAAGTGCTTTTGAATTAAATATTATTTTTCATCATAGTTCCTCTTTATCATACTAACCTCCTATACATATTGATCTCCAGTTACAAATATTTATGAAGTGAAATTTTGTTTAAAAAACAACATTTTCAAAAATTTAAACTTTATATTTAGAATCTGGAGTAAATGCAGTAAATATGAACTTATCAATCTGGAGGTAGTAATAGTGGTTAATAAATAATATTTCAGATTAGCATATTACAATTTTAAATTCCAATTAATATGAATTTTCTGCAAGTTCAAATATAATATATTTTAAAACAAAATAAAATTATTTAGCACTAGCCATGGTTATTGGCCATTTGCCTATCACTGCTGTTTGTTGTTGAAATACTAAAAGTAAACTTGGAACTCAGAATTGATTGTATTCCATTATTTTTAGCACTTAGTACAACCACTCACTCAGAGATCTAGCAATGCATATAAGAATTAAACAGAGGATAGTGGGTAGCCCTAACTAGAGGTAGTTTCTTTTATTTATCGCACCAGGTAAAGCTTAATTATAGCTGTATTAAACAGAGCAAGAGAAAAGGGAAGACATGACGTGCACAGTGCTTGGTAATAAACTTGGGTTCGTCTGGGAGTCATTTTTCTCTCCTATACATAGTTGAGCACAGCATGGTTTTCAGATATTCATTTTCTCCAATAAATAGACAATTATCTAGAGAGATACTAAAAAGAGAATTTCCCCAACTGTAATCAGTACAGTATAATTGGGCAGTAGGGTGCATGCAAGACATTAACAGGAGATGTGATTGAAAACTTATCCTTGAGATTATCTTCATTTAAAAAATAACATTCAGTGTCCTCAAACACATTTAAACCAGAAAAGATGGTACCACACTTTCCTCATTGAGAATAAACAAGAAAAATCTCTTTTAACCCTTGATTCTTATTCTGCCTTACCACCTAGATTAAATCCTCAATTTAAGATCCAAATGCTTTATTATTTCTACAACTTGAGTAGATTCATAAAATAAGTGTGTGTGATTGTGTGTGTGTGTGTGTGCATATTTGTGTAAATATGCACATTTGTATTCTTTGAAAAGAAAAAAGTGAAAAATAAATATGGTAAAATGTGAATTTGGGTGAAATTAGTTTTTCGGATGACATTATATAGGCTTCTTTTCAATGTTCTAACAACGTTTCTGTAAGTCTAAAATTATACAAAAACAAAAAGTTAACAGAAAACAAAGTTCTTACTTTCTAAAACTCTGAGATTCTATTGAGAAATTGCACAGGGTAATAAAAAAGCATAAACATTTTAACTGAATTTTTGAATATGAAAAATTCAAGTTTTATGAGGGAGAGAATGTGAAAACACTTTTAGATTGTAGGTTGCTTTCTAGCGTCTATAAGGTACAATGGAAATCAGTAGATGAATACCAGAGTACGCCTCTTTCTACAAGAGTTACTATATTCTCTTCCTTAGTTCTGTGCAGCACACTAGTAGAAGGCAGGAACTGTTCTCTGATACTCTAGTCTATGGAATGCTGTAAATCTCTGACCCTAATGAAAACTGGAAAATGAATTCCCATATTTTTTTCCTGGAGAATAAAATGTATTCATTTCCCTTGTCATATCCCTCTAATACAAGCTTTATATCCTAATTAGGTCCACAGATAGTAGGTGTGGGAAATAAATGCAACAAGGAAGTCAGCATCAATTTACATTCCTAATGTACGGCTGCCAATGAAGCCAAGAATAAATTATGGGTGAATTTATTGGACGATATGCCCTATATACTCTCTTACCTAATTGTATTTCCATTGGGTTTTTTCCCCTACCTTCTAGACAAGTGGGGGATTTCTTTTTCAGTCTTTGCTATTTTGTGCACTTAAATGTGTCCTGTAGTAGAAGGGCCTATAACAGAAAATCTAATAGGTTAGAAATGGACACTCTAAGATCTCCTGCCTTTATAAACATTCCAATAATATCCTACTATTGCTTTTCAGCTTTTAGTACCCCTTTCTTTTATTAATATAGTTATTTGGTTTTTATTTTTACAGACAGTATTTTGATTCCTTGTATACAAATGGGGTACAATCTTTCATTTCTATTGTTGTGCACGATGTATATTCATACCATTCGTGCAATCATACATGTACATAGGGTAATGATGTCTGTCTTATTCCACCATCTTTCTATAAGCAAATCTTATTAGTCAATTATTCATTCCTTCATTAATTTTTATGTGCCAGAGAGGAATATTTGAAGGACTGTAGTTGCAATACAGGAGCCAAATAACTGAGGATCAGGTCAGCTATGGTAGAAATGTTGGTAGCACAACCTCTGTCTCAGTTTCACAATCAAGAAAATTAACAAATCAGATCTAACGAATTCTTTTTGCTTTCGTAACTCATTAGTCTTAGGTGCTCTCAAAATGAAACCACAGTCAATCATTGTAGAAAATAAATATGAAACTAAGAAAATAAATATTTTACTAAGATGCCTCGTCCTCCGCCTTCTTTTAACATTCCTATCTGTATTTGCAAAGCAACAGTGGAATTGAGGATGTATCTGTCACAGTCATAACAGAAGACAGATGGCACAAGCAAATTAGGATAATTTGAAGAGGATTTGTAAACAAAAAGACTAATTACAGAGGAGTGGGCAGAGTGTAGAGGACCCACAAGGGAGTGTGCAGGAATCTGGGCTGACAGCCATGGAGTAGTCACCACCTGTAGATCCAAAAAGCGTTGGAGTTGGGAGGCAGGGAGAGTCTACTGCTTAATAAATGAGAGAGAGAGAGAGAGTGCTCTAGAGCAGACACATTAAGAGGAAGATGAGGCTTCATGGAGAGAAAAACCAGCTAGGATCACCTCTGAAGGATACAAGCAGGGTAATCACTATCCCTTGATACCCTTTCCTGTCTTCCCTTCCTTTCATTTCCATTGTCTGAATGAAGATCAGAAGGAGAAACTGGTAATAGTTCATACAGGTTACCCCTCCCCAAGGTAAAGAACAGGGGAAGGTTGAAAAGGATGGGCCACAGGAAAGTAACTGATAGAGAAAGGAATGAAAATTACTTTCATGTATTTATTCACTCATTCACTTTATCAATAATAAAATATTTTTAATATATATTTATATATACTTTATATATTTTATATATTTATATATTTATATTTATTTTATTTTTTATATTTTTTGTCATATACACAAACCCCCAAACTGTATCTTAATAAACTCTGTCTCCTGTAGTCCATTGCAATCTGTTTCTTACTATTAGTGAGCTTAATCATGTCCTTCTATAGTAGATTCAAGACTCTTTCTGGATATTTTAGCTGAAAATGAAAGAAACATCCATCAAGACTGAAAAGAATTAATAGGAATAAGAGGTCCTGTGAGAGAACCCTGAAGTTTGGCAGTGGAAATAGTTTATCTGCATCTGTGTATGAATGTAGAGACAGAATGGCCAATGGAAGTATAAGCTGGACTTCTGGGCTCAGTTTTGATTAAAATCCTGCCCATTCTAATCAAACCTACACACTAATGGTCTTTTCCATCAATTTAAATGAAATTTGATATATAGCCAAAATAACTTAAAAACAGAAATCAGATCACATTGCTTCTCACAACATCCCAGTGGTTTGGCAGATCACTGAAAAGCAGAGCAAAATTCCTTAATATCATTTATGAGAACCTAAATTAGCTGGGCCTGCTCTCCTTGTTACCTTTCCAAATTAGTGTTCATCTGTTTCTCAAATTCCCTTTGTTCCCTCTGCTTCTGCCACATTACCTTTCTGCGGTTCCTTTCCTGAATGCTTCCAGCCCAAAGCTTTTATGCTGTTATCTGCCTGGAATGATGTTTTTCAGAGATTTCTGAAAAACAAACTCCAACACATCCTTATATTTCTTTTTCTCTGTCACTCAATCAGTGACACCATTTCTGACCACCTGATGGAAGAGTTTCTCACTCAGTGCAGTCCCACCAAGATTCTCTCTAACCAATTTCTGTGCTTTATTCTTTTTTTCTGTATAGAGTTTATCACTATTATTGCACCATACATTTCACTTACTCATTTCTTCATAGTCTTTTTATGACAACTAAATCATCATCACTACAGAAGCAGAGTGTTGTCTATTTCGCTCATGGTTTTATCCCCAGGAATAAGAACAGATATAGACAGATATGGTAGAGTCTCAATGCAACTTGTAGAATAAGTGGCTAATAGAAACTGTGACTTTGGGGTTTGTAAGACGAATGACAAACATGACAACAATAATTTCACAACTAATTAAAATTCCAGTTTAAAAACTTGAAATAAAGAAATGACTAATCATAAAATTAATTTTCTACGTCATAACAAATAATACCAGAATAAAGATCTACTAGAAATGAAAGAATGAAATAGAAAGAGATAAAATAATAAATGAAGAAATAAGCGTTCCTGTTTGAAAAGAAAGATTATTTTTTTTCTTCTGAGTAGAAAGTGAGAGGTTCATATATGTAGAATATATGTACACACATAACTACAGAACAAATTATAAAAGATAATATGTATTTCAAACATATCAGCACCCTAATGAAGGTGGTGCCTGGAAATTAACAATAATAGAAAAATAAGTTATAGCATTTTTAATAGCTATGAAATTATAGATTAGAAAATGAGCCTTTTCATCTATTTTCCCAACTATCTATACATCAAATATAATTTAATTCATATTTCAAATAATTTCAAAAATGAAAAATACAATCAAAATTATATGGAGCCAGTTTTTTAACATTATCCTATTGAAATTCCAAGCATTGTTTTCTAATATATTGTTTCATTATGACATCCTTTTTACAACCTAGTGAGATGAATAGTCAAGAATTACTTAGTGACTTAGGTCACTAAGTTTAGCTTCAGAGAAAGAGATATGTCCACTTAATCACAGGCACCTACTAGAAAGTGTAAAATTGATACAAATTAATATCTTCTGATTTTTAGTCAATGCTTATTCACCAAGATTCTAACATATTGTTACAGACAAGTCTAACAGAAATTGAAATGCTGCTTACATGCAATCTTTAGTGGTAATAAAGGCCAGTGCTTTCTTTGGAGCTTTGTTTAGTGCCTTGCTCAGTAAAACGAAATGGTTAATAGGTTCTTATTTTTTATGACTTTATTTTTTTTACAGCAGTGTTAGGTTTGAAGCAAAAATAAGAGGAAGGTGGAGATTTCCCCTATGCCCCTTACTTGTATGAAAGCATCGCCTCCCCCCATTATCAACCTCACCCTCTAGAGATGAAGTTGCTACAATCCAAGAATCCACATTGACAGAACATAATCACCCCACGTTCACAGTTTACATTTAGGCTGTTAGTGTTATCCATTTTATGCACTTAAAAAATATCTATATTAACCATTAAGAGTTAAGTTGGGTTGGGGAGATAGCTCAGTCGGTAGAGTGCTTGCCTTGCATGCACAAGGCCCTGAGTTTGATCCCCAGCACCGCAAAAAAAAAAAAAAAGAGTTATGTTAGCTGCAGTATGTTTGATTATTTATAGAAATTGTTAACAAAGTGAGAATGAATCTTTCTTTCTTAGTTAACTTTTTTTTTTTTTTTTTTTTTTTTTTGAATGGGTGTTGTATTTTGTCAAGTACTTCTTCTGGATATACTGATATAACCATGTGGCTTTTCTTCTCTCTCCTGAACATGATATACTCAGTAAAAGAAACTGATATATAGACCTTTAGTAATGTCACGTTATGGTCTAGGAGAATGGTAGTCATTCTGCTGCCTGGAAATTAGATTTCAAGTCATTTAGTGGTCATATGCCTCTGGGCTATTAACTTCATAAATATTTCCCAGTTTTTCATTTTTAGCTATTGCATTTTTTCATGTTGTAGACTAGAACAAGCTCGCATTGCGTATATTCCTCCTAACAAATTTTTAAGTCTGGTGCTGGATGGGAGTTAGATAGTTCTCTTCCCATAAGTTCCAAAGATACCCCAAGCACGTTAGCCTTAGCTAACTATTTTCTCCTGATGGCAAGTTTTGTTTACAAGGACAGAGTTCTGAGGCTTATATAAAAATAGTTCCTTTGTTCCTTTTGCCATAAGCATAACAAAGTATTGTAGTTCCAACCTGGAATATCTTCCAAGGCTCATGTACTTAAAGGATTGGTCCCCAAAGCAGCAGTATCTAGAGGTGAGGCTGAAAGGATTTGATCATGAGGGACCTAATATCAGTAGATTACTCCATTTGATGGATTAATAGTTTGAAGATTATCAAGAGGTGAAAACTAGCCGGAGGAAGTAGTCACTGGGGGCATGCATTGGAAGGGTTTACCTTATCTCAGGCTACTGCTCCCCTGCCCCTCATTCTCCCACTTTACTTCCTGACTCTCATAGGCAGCTTTCCTCTACCACACCCTTCCACTATGATGTTCTGCCTCATCTCAGCCAACCACAGACTGAAACCTCTGAAACTACGAGCTAAAATAAATCTTCCTTCCTTAAAGTTGTTTATATTGGTATTTTGATCACAGGGATGAAAAGCTAACACAGAGGGCTTTTCATGGTATTTATGAGGGAACCTGATCAAATCCTTGGAGGTAAATGTCACAGTACAAACTTCCCTGGAATTTTAAACATGAGGATTTGTCTACTCTGAGTATCCACGAGTTTGTCAATTATAGTCCAGACTTTCCTACCCTAGCACTGGTTCCTATTACATTTTTCTGTTCCTGAATTTTTGTTCCACTTGTCTGTGATTCCTTGTATTCACTTCTCTGTCTTTGTCAACTCAGGGGTAGCTGAATTGTTCTTCCTTTTCTTATAGATCCAAAGAGAGTTGTTGATTTTCAGTCCATTCAGCTTTTTACTTGTCTTGTGAACAGGCTGGAGATTTCTAGACTTCTTAGATGTGAAACCAGAAGGTTGTGGATACAGTTTTTATTTGCATATATACTTTCATTGGAACATAGAAAAACCTATAAATATGAATGTTATCCAGGACTTTATTTTTCAAGCTAAGGAAAAAACAAAAGCTTATATTAGAGGTCCTAAAGGCCAAGAAAGTGAAAAGATGAGATGAGTCTGACCAGTATCTAATTTTAGAAAAGCAAGACTCAAAAATGGCCAAGAATGTAGTATATTTTGATCTGGGCGATGCTTACGAGAGTATGTTCATTCATAATACCATTCCAACTGTATATTAAAATTTATGAATGTTACTGAAAATAAAGTGTAATTCAAGTGTGTGTGTGTGTGTGTATGTGTGTGTGTGTGGTGTGTGTATAGCAGGGGTCAGCAAACAACTGCCCTCTGATTTAAATTCAGCCCAATGCCTGCTTTTGTAAGTAAGCTTTATTGGAAAACAGTCAAGCCCATCCATTTATATATTCTCTAGAGCTATTTTCATGCTGCAACTGCTGAGGTGAGTAATTGTGAAAGAGAAATTATAGTACACAAATCCCCCAAATTTACTCTCTGACACTTTATAGAAAAAAGTTTACTGAAACCTGATGTATAGCAATTGCTATATAAATTATATCATATGTACAGTACATGTTTGTGTGTGTGTGTCTCTGTGTGTATGTGTGAAGTCAGAAAACTGCTCTAGCAAAGTAAGTGAGAGCAGGAGGACTCTAATGTGTAAAGGAGAGGGAGCTGTCTGGAATATGACTTATCATGAAACGTAATTCCGCTTTTCTCCCGCATGTTCCTGAATGAGGGCTCCCTTGTGTGTGTGTTCATTGGGCTAAGATTTACCCGCAGAACTTGGATCATCTAAAGAGGTTTGAGCAATTTGACATCTGTCACCTCAGGTCTCTGACTTAATTAGCCTTGAGGATGATCTACCAACAAGGCTTTAGAGAATAATTCTAATACACAAGCAAGCAGTCGAACCTATTGCCTTAGTGTTGAGTCATTTTGAAGCTGTTTTACACAGAAGATTAACCTTAGCTTACTTTAATTATAGATTTTGTGCTTGTACCATATTGTAATGGGACTATTTAACCTTTTGGATGATACCTCTTTACACATCATTTTTAAAAATTTCTTAAAATAATATGAAAGTAAGAAAATGACAGTAATTTTAAATGTATGATATTTATATATTAAAATGCTCAGTCCAGCTATTTTTAAAAACATTATAACATAATCAGATGCCACATCCACACCAGGAACTGCATTTTTAGAATTTTTGTGAATGAGACAATAACAAAGGCAGATTGAGTTGCATTGTTTTAGAACTTCAAATACTGTGAGCAGAATTGTAGACAAGAATGAATTTTCTGAAATATTAAACACAACTCAGTAAAACAAGTTTTCTTTTTCCTCCATCAATAACATCACCAATGATTCAATCAAAGTTATACCACATTTCCAAAACATACCTTGGAATCATTGCTTCTACTATTGAAAACCACTGCTGTAAGTTATTTATCATACATTATTATTGTCATGATTATTTTTATTTTCAGGATAATATGTTGCTGTAACAGATGAATCAGTCAAATAATCATATCTCTTGAGGACACTATATAAACTTACTTATGTTCTTTGGAAATTTGATAGTTTCAAGTGCTGTATTTGTGTGGTTATCTGGGAGCTCCAGAATAATGCAAGCTATGAAGGTTCACATTCTTACTAAGTGTCAAATATCATGTCATTATCACCAATAGGGATAAATGTGATATGTGTGATAGCATAAAAAAGATTAGAGAAGTACATAACCTCTTAAGACAGTGAAATTCAATCTTTCAAAAGAGAAACTCATGAAATTTCTAGGACCTGCATCCTCCAAGACAATTGTTTGTGATCCTGGAACATCATGTAATCAAATATGCAATAATCTTCTAGGGAAGGAAGTTCTAAGTACAGAATGAAAAAATTTGCACAGGTAGGAAAAAAGAGAATCATTCCCAAATACAAAATTCCAGATTCTCCAAGATATTTTTACCTCATTGTATTGCTAAAGAGATAATCTACAGTATAGTGGTGGAAGTTGGGTCGTGGTAGGACAAGAGATCTACCACTCTGTAAATGTGATTGATGTAGGCAACAAGGACACACACAGGAGTAGGCCTCCTTAGGTCCTCTTCCTGTCTGCCCACTGGCCAGTATGCAGAAAACACAGAAGATGAAGTAGAAAACTCTATTCACAAAGCTTTTATTTATTTGTTTGTTTATTTTCTTACTGGGGATTGAAACCAGGGGTGCTTTACCATCGAACTACTTACTCAGTACTTTATTTCATTTTATTTTATTTTTTTGGAGACAGGGTCTTACTAAGTTGCTAAGGCAGATCCTCCTGTCTTAGCATCACAAGTTGCTGTAATTACAGGCATGTGCCACCACACCCAGCTCTATTTGGTCTTGATTGAACTTTTGGCTCCACTTAATGAGAACATTTATGTAAAGTTACATGACTTTTCCACACTTTTCCAAACCATGTCCTTAAATATTCATTTTAAAAATATTCTCTTTTTTTTCCTGAATGAGGTTTTTCTGCCATTATGAGAGAATATTAGAGTTATGCTCATTATTATTACAGGAAAAAAATATGAAAAGGAAAACTTAGAGACAAAGCATTTATGAAAGAGAAGTAGTTTACCAGCAAAGCTTTTATATAAAAATGTAAAATATATGAGGTATTCATAAGGCTTCCAAAGGAAACAAGTTTTTAGATAGTCCATTCACAGAAGAAAGAAAGCAATTTTCTCCCACAATTTTCATATCTGAGAAAGTCATCATGTATTTTTAGGCATCGGCATCACAAAAGTTGGGGGAGAAATTCCTTTGGTTATAGAGTGAATATGTTAACAGAAAATGATTCAAGTTTTCCTTCTATGAGGGAACCAAAAGTGATAGGGTGACCTTTTATTATAATTTTTAAAATTTATTCCACAATGAAATTTTCAAGTGACATGTACTGAATGATCTCACTTATGAGTAGAATATGAACCAATAATATTCACAGACGCAGACAACAGAATTGTGGGTACCAGGGTCTGGGTGGGGAACATGGAGGACATATTGATCAAAGGACACAAAACATCAATTAGGCAGAAGGAAAATTCAAGAGATCCATTGTACAAAATGTTCACAATAGTTAATAATCATGTATTTTGCACTTGAAAATTGCAGAGAGAGATTATAAGTGTTTTCCCCACAAATGGGTAAGTAAGTAAAGTGATACATATATTCATTAGCTTGATTTGGCCATTCTACAACATACACATATTTGAAAGCATCATGCATATAAATTTTTTCATAAATATACACATATATTTATATATATATAAAATTTTGTCATAAATATATATATACATAAATACACACACACACGCACACACACACACACACACACATATATATTTGCCAATTAAAACTAACAAGTGAAGAAAAAGTCCTCAAAAGGCCATAGCCTCTTCAATCACTTACTTCCATAGTCATAACCTGGTCTTTGTGTTTACAATAATGGCAACTGTTAAGTGTGGTTTCAAAGTTTTCATGAACACCATTTCCAATCTTCCCAGTTGACTTTAATACTGTGACTGTGACAGTAATATAGGATCCCACTGTGAACTACAATATGTAATCTATCTTGTCCTTTTCTATTCACTTCCCTCCTATAATCACTTGCCTTTTTTGTACAGCTAAAATATAATGTCATCTTTATCATCATTCCCTTTGATATTCCTTCAATTCCTCATTTCCTTTCTTGCTTTATCACACTTACTTTGCCACACACAATTATGTTTAATTTAAACTCTGCACCTATTACACATCAGCAACCATAAAATTAAATATGACTAGAAGAAAACAAAGCTATGCATTTTAATATTTTGTCCCCCCATTAATAATATTTGCTGTGTTCATTTATTCTCCTGCAGCTCTAAATGACTGTTTCCTCAAATTTACAAATTTTTTTTTTGTAATCCTCAAATTTACAAATCTTGCAATAATGAAATTATGGTGATAATCTTTCTTCCTAGTTTACTGAGAAAAATTTCCATTAGCTCCCACCAACATACATCCTGCATATGTTTCCATTTTATCTCCTATCTCTTAAGAATAAATTGCAAAGGAACTTTTTGGCAGATTCTATCTTGCATTCGAGTCAATTCTCCCTTCTCCACTAGGTTATTTCATAGCATTCAAACATGGTGCAATCTCTCCCCTTATCCAGTAAGACTATAGCAGCAGCTTCATGATGGTTATTCAGACATTTCCTCTTAGGAAGCAGAAAACAACCAGGAGAGCTGCATACAACTGGTCACAAAACAAAACCCACAACATCTACATCATAAAAAGCCACCCTAACGAATAGACTTTCAAGCAGAGGTTGGTAAGCAGGAAGATTATGAGACAGTGCTCTCAGGATAAACATTTAAGGAATGGACAGCAGTAATGCTCAGAGGGAGAAGTTGAATGGCGTGCAGTTACAGTGGAGGCCTAGTTTTCTGTAGAGTATTATGACAGAGGTTGTATAATCTCAAATGACTTGCTCTGAAGAGCAGAGTTGTTCCAAGTCAAGGTCATTCATGTGGGCCTTTTTATTGCTCTTTTCCCAGGAACTGGATGATAGCCCTTAGCAAGTAATGTCCTAGAGAGGAACTCCATGGAATCTGGGAGAATATGCCCCCTATTACTTAAAGGATATCTGTTATTCCACAGAAATAGATACACTACATGTTCAACAAAATTAAGCAATGGGAAATTTGAAATCACAAAATTTATGTGTAAATTCTGCCTACATAGTCCTAAACAGAAAATTCATGTATACTATCTCTAAATCCTCTCTCCTGGTTCATACCCACAAACAAAATTAAATGTATCCACCTCTGGCTCATCTTCTCCACTAGCTTTGGTGTCCAAGTAATTAATTTTGCCTAATTCCTCTAACTAAAATCGTAGCTAGGAATCATCCTTAATTGTGATCTCACTCTCACAGTAAACATGTAATCCAAAAATCTAAATTTTGTCTCTATCATCAAAATATCCCTTGAATCTTCCTGCCATATGCACTGCTACTGCTGGTCCAAGCTACCATCACCCAGACACCTTTTGTCTAAAAAGCTGAATTCTTCCACAAACACTCTTGGTATTTGTGCACTCCCCTTCCCCCAGCCATTCTGTTTCTTTCCCAAGACAGCAGCCAAAGTGATATTTTGAAAAAATAAGAACATATAACTTCCCTGCATAAAATCTATCATAGATAGGCACAAAATTTAATGTAGGTATTACAAGGCCACAAAGCTTTGTCTCTTTTTCTGATTTCATTTGCTAGGACTCGTCTTTATTTCAATAGAATTGAAAACCCCAAAGGGAAGAAATTTTGTCTCTTTTTTCTACTTTTGCCTCACTGGTGCTTAAAAATGTACCTAGCACATAACAAGATTTTAATAAACATTGGTTGAATTCAGTATTTACTTATTTCTCATGTGGCAATTTGTATTTTTCAAAAGTGGTTGTAATACTTTCATTCCACTTCCTTTTCCCAAAAGGGACTTGACATTTCTCTTATCAGAAGGTAACGTCTTATTTCCTTTCTTGAAATCTGTAGCGATCTGTAACTAGAACAGAAGTGACACTGTGATCTCCAAGGATTGTCATTAAAGGCAGTACAACTTTGTGTTCATTTTCTTGAAATATTCACTCTTAGAACCCAGCTATCACTGTAATGAAGCTGAAATAGGGCATGGAAAAGCCTGTATGTTGAGGAATTGACACAATGGCCCAACTGTGTTCCCTAAGTACATGAGAGTCATCTTGAAAATAGATACTCCAGATATAAATTAACCACTCTAATTCCTCATGAGGGAAAGATGAGTTTCTGCCATTAAATGCTGACCAAATTAGAGATTTATGAATAAAATAAGTGATCATGAATTTTAAGCCACTAAGATTTGGGGCAGTTTGTTATGTGGTATTGGTAATTAGTACACCTGGGAACACTACACTTTACATTTATTCTCACTCTCAAGTCTCTTCACTTGTACTTCACTTTATTACTATAAATTACCAATATCAATATTAGCCTTTGAAAAATTGCCAGAGTCAATTGTTTATATGACATTCCCAGTGATACTTAAAACACAATAGGTACTGCAAAAAAAAATGCTAGAAATTACAAATATCTTTAAATAGTGTGTCTTTTTACTACACTTGACTTAATAAATATTACAAGATTTATTCCATTAAGGATGCTTGAGTTTGAACTGGGACACAGCATTTAGCAAAGTACAGCCTTGAAGGATCTCATGGAATAATGGGGAAGACATGACAAAACTCTGGTTTAAAATGAAAGGAATCACAGTGACTAAAAACCAAGAGATGTGGAAAGTAATATTAAAAACCAATGTAGAATTTAATTTGAATGTCTCAAGGGAATTCAAAAAGGTATTGCATGAGATAACCTTGAAGAATATCATATTTACAGTTGAAGAACCAGAGATCATAATTGCTATCTACAATTTATAAATATTTATTACTATGATTTCACTTAATCTTCATAACCTTTTATAAAAATTGTTATCACTAAAATTCCTATTATAGAGATGAAGAAATGACAAATGGTAAGTAAAACACGTTTTCAAAGTCACATGGCATTGTGCTATTATGAATGGAATTCTGAAGGATGCATAATATGCAAGTGGTTTGGGCATGTTTAGAAACAATAAGCTCCAGAACTAGCACCATGAGTGAGTGAAACAAACGATGTACTTGATGTTGAGAATGAAAAGGATTTTTAGGATTGAAATAATAGACTTAAATGTCATGCTCAAAGGTTTGATCCTTATTTATTAGGTAATGGATCATCCTTAGTGGATTTCAGATAAGTGCTATGAATATTTAAAGTACATTAAGAAAATAACTCATTATGATAAGGATACACTGGACAGTTATGAGGTTTGGGAGAGAAAACAGTTACTATATTATAGCAGTGTTTGTCAAGTGGGGGTAGTCTCTCCCCAGGAGATATAGGGCAATATCTGGCACATTTCCTATTGTCCTAACTACAAGTAAGGTGTTATTGGAATATAGAGAATAGGGGTTATGGGTGCTAAAAATGAGCCATAATACATTAAACACCTTATCACAAACACAAAAAGAATGATCTAAATGAAGATGTTGTTAGTGCTGAGGTGGAGAAAAAGCAAATTACTGTATCATATTCAGTATGAAGCTGTGGTAAGTTGTGCAATTTTTTAGTGAGATCACACAGCACAAAAGAGAATATCAACTAATGGTAAAACATGGGAATACCTAAATTGTACTGAAGATGTGGTTAATGAAAGAGTAAAAAGAATAGTCTTAACAATTATAGTCAGAAAAATAAAAGGAAAATAAAAATGCTATGATATAAAGCTGCAGAAGTATCAAGTATGATAAAAATACAGAAAAGATCATACTTTTACATAATTAAATCTAATCCACAAAGTTTAGGTTCTTGAAGATTATTGTGATTACTTCAATATGTATTCTTCCCTTTATAATTTTTAGTTTTATGGAAAAGTATAACAGCCCAGAGTCTATCTTAAAATTGATCAAAATCATGACTTCTGTGTAGTGAGACCTCCTCTTAAAGCACAGAAAATTGGATTTGTCAGTTAGACTCAATTTACTCCCCAGTGTTATCAGAATCATAAATACATTGGGAAATACTTACCTACATAAATTTTTTTTAAATTATAATTAAAAATCATAAATTTACATAGGGCAATGTTGTTTGATTCATTCTGTTATTTTTTCCCTTCCCCCCACCCCTCCCACCCCTCTTTTCCCTCTATACAGTCCTTCCTTCCTCCATTCCTACCACCCTCCTTATCCCTAACCCTAAACCTAGCACTAACCCTAACGCTAACCCCTCCTACCACCCTTATATGTCCTCATCCGCTTATCAGTGAGATCATTCGTCCTTTACTTTTTTGAGATTGGCTTATCTCACTTAGCATGATATCCTCCAATTTCATCCATTTGCCTGCAAATGCCATAATTTTATCATTCTTCATGGCAGAGTAATATTCCATTGTATATATATGCCACAGTTTCTTTATCCATTCATCAACTGAAGGGCATCTAGGTTGGTTCCACAATCTGGCTATAGTGAATTGAGCAGCTATGAACATTGATGTGGCTATATCTCTGTAGGATGCTGATTTTAAGTCCTTTGGGTATAGGCCAAGGAGTGGAATAGCTGGGTCAAATGGTGGTTCCATTCCAAGCTTTCTGAGGAATCTCCATACTGCTTTCCAGAGTGGCTGCACTAATTTGCAACCCCACCAGGAGTGTATGAGTGTACCTTTTTCCCCACATCCTCACCAACACCTATTGTTGCTTGTGTTCTTGATAATCGCCATTCTAATTGGGGTGAGATGAAATCTTAGGGTAGTTTTGATTTGCATTTCTCTTATTACTAGAAATGTTGAACATTTTTTCATATATCTGTTGATTGCTTGTACATCTTCTTCTTTGAAGTGTCTGTTCATTTTCTTAGCCCATTTGTTGATTGAATTATTTGTATTATTGGTGTAGAGTTTTTTGAGTTCTTTATAGATTCTGGAAATTAACGCTCTATCTGAAGTATGAACTACAAATTCAAAACTTTTTTTCCCCCAATGGCAAGATGAATAATAGTCTGCCACCTATTTTGTAAGACATTTAATTGAAAAAATATACATTAAAAATTTGCATATATGTATACAGGTCAATGAGCTTTCCAAAGTGGTTACTCCTGTGTAATCAGCACACTGATTAAAGAAATAGAACATACATAAACACACATATTTGTATGCACATACATGAAACAGTTCTTAGTAATAAGGTTCTGCATATCTTTCATGAGATTTAATCCTGAGAACCTAGTTATTTTTTATACCATAACAAATGTTATCTTTTCATACTTTTAGAATATATTTTTATGCTCATATAGGCATAATTGACCTTTGTGCATTGACCTTATGTCTGGCAATTTTACTAAATTTAATTTCTAATTCTAATAGTTTGTCAGATTACAACTATGTTTCATCTTAAGATCTCTTCTTCTTAAACAGATAATGAACTTGAGTTGATGTAGGAGCTTCATGTTGAGACTAAGATGAAGAATATCAACGCCTACACATTTTATTTTACTTCATCGTCTAGTTTAATCACCATGTGTTAAGTAGAAGAGATGCATAGTGGAGGTGGTCTGGTCTGGATCAGAAATGAATTGTTAAAATAGGTAAGCTTGAGAGACTGGACATGAAGAATGCTAAACCTTTCAGATTTCTAAGTGATCTTTCTATTACAAAGTTTGTGAAATTACAAAATGTTTTCTTTAATGAATGGCCTTGAATTTTTAATAACTTCTTAAATTTGAACTCCTGTATTAATGTAAGAAGTAGTTAACTGAATGACATCCACATGCCTTGAATCTGGGACATCCAAGCTATGTGTAGCTCATTTTTCTCTTCAAACATCACCATTATCACTATCAGACTAAATTTTCTATTTTCTAAAGTAGTTTCTCCAAATTTTCTTCACATTTTTCACTTGTTTTATGATTGCACTGTGATGGTTTATTTACTCAACATTGTTTGGGAGAGCAAGATATGCACTAGACATTGGCTGACCTTAGCAGAGTTATTTGCCCTGTGTCAGGCTAGCCATAGAAATTTGCTTCTCAAAACCATATCTCTAAAAGTAAATCTCTAATTCAGTGTATTTCTAGTAGGTAGAATACTGTCCCTCAGAACAAATGAAGGTGTTAGTAGGGCTTCCTTCCAGAGAGAAAGGTACGTGGTCTCTCAGCACATTCCAGCTGGGGTCTGCTGTTCTACTAGGTAAATTGTCTGAGGAAATACTTTTAAGAGATGATCTTTCCTTAATGGTGATTTTTTACTGCACTTTGAAAATTTTTTTTTCCTATTTTATACTCTTTCAGGAAAGAAAATTTTGGAAACTTTTATATTCCTTATCATTACAGGAGAACCTAAAGGGGTTAAAAAATGGAATTTCTGCAAATAATATCATAAGCAGTTGTCATAATAAACCATGATAATAGAATCAAATATATAGATGATGTTGTTAGCCTGGCCACCTCACAATGTGTATAATGCATAAAATACTAAAGTATCCAAAGACATTAACTAGACAAAGGGATAGGGTGGCAGATGGTTTTATTTTTAATGATTGAATTAATTATAGTAATTCTACTTTTGTATACTTTAGTAAACAGTATATGGTTTGTTTGAGCCCATCAAATATTCTTAGAGGATTATTAAGCAATTTAATGTAGAGAGAAACTAAAGCAAAGGAAGGCTTCATAATTTGTTCCCATCCTTAAAATTTGCCTGAGGATTAAAAGACTGGTTCCAGTACCTGATTACAGCTACTGAACGTTTTCTTGAAGACCCTGTAATAAACATCATATTTATGATGGCAGAATATCACCCTAAAACAAACATCTGGTGAGTCGTCACATCAAGCACAATCTAATAAGCAAATGACTAGTCTGTAGAACTAGCTGAAAAATTACTCATTAAATTACAATATCTCATCCATTTTTAGAAAAGGAAAATGTTATATTAGTATTTTTAAATTCCAAGAAACAGTAGAGAAAGAAAGAAAAATAAATGAAAGCAATCATATGACTATTTAACGTTAATTGCACTCATTAATTAGCAATAATTATTGAGTCCTTCCATGTGCCCAGCATTAAAACACACTGGAAATATAGAGTTGAAAACCAGGCTCTTCTGTAAAGAAGCATTGCAGGAGACAAATCTATTTTGTGTATTGCAAGAGGCAAATATTTAACAAACAAATCATTCCATACAGGGTCATAGTTTAAATAGCAAAAATTGAAATATGGAAGATGAAAGACATACACTATCTTTTTCCAGTAATACCTGTAGATGGTTGTATAATCACCCCCAAAAATATGAGCTACTGATCTCTGAAACCACAAATGTTATCATATATGGATATGATATGATATGAATAATTCATGATCTGGGATGAGGATATCCAGAATTATAGTCCCTAAATTGAATTTCAACAGTTTGTATAAAAACATAAGTGTCAGGAAAGGGAGGACATTAATCTGAAACCAACTTCTTGTGTATTAGAATCATTAAAAGCAGAATTTTTAAAACTATGTTTTCTAATGTGTCTTCATACTTGTGCAGATTAGTCTCATTTGATACTGTCTATAACTTACAATAAATTTGATAGTTTCTCCGACAAAATCTTTTAACACTTGTGTTCTCAATTTCTTTTTATTATTCAATTACTTCAGTAGTCAATTCTTAGTGAGTTTCAAAGAGATGCCCAAATTAATTAAGACAAAAGGCCTCTGGTCCTTAACCTGGAAACTTTTTAAAGTACTTTTATTTTCTGTCTCAGTTTATAAGCACAGAAGCAGGAAAGAGAATCACTTTTTTTTGTCTTTTCTTAATATGGTCTTTTCCTGTTTGACACTCCATGTGGTTTTCTTCTGCTTTTGTCAGTCTCACCATAAAGTTTAAAAGTCTACAATATTTTAATAGAGAAAACTAATTTCTCTGTGAAAATCAGTTATATTTATTTGCTCCATCAAAGACATATCTTGTGTATTATTTCACTGTTATCTTCACCTGGATCTATTCAGAATCAAAGTGATGTTTCCAGTGATTTTGGAAGCATTTTAAAGCTTGGAGTTAATTCTAAGAACCATTACACTAATTTAAGTAAAATACTTCAAGAATTTAAGCTTGCCATTATCTGTCATCATATGCATTTCCCCTTACATAAAGTATTGAAAGTACTTCAATATATATCTATGGAATTATCCTCAGATACTCTGCAGTAATTGGTGTCTTCCTTTCCCAAATTTCCATATCACTTAAGAATCATTTCATGCATTATATATAGCTTTTTTTTTCTTCATGTGGTTTTATATACCTGCATTACGACTTTGCAACAAATTATAGGCTTCTGAAGAGAAAAGTACATGGTTTTTCTTTATTTCAACTTTCTCTGAATAAAGATCATTTCCATTCTTATTTTAATTCAAACACACTGTACTAATTTTTGGTTACTTTCCCAATTCTCCAGCAATACCAAACCTCCCTGCTTGCCTCAGGAAGGCAAGAACTGTTTATTGGTTTAATGAATGAATAAACACACTTGTGAATACACAAAAGCTAAAGTTATTCTTAACCTGTATAAATATTTTTTTATTTTTAATTTTTAAAATTGTTTCACATAATAGTAGCTCACATTTTTCATTGAGATAATGGCTTCTATTGTTCTGTCAATTATACTTGCAAAGAACACTGATTGCAATCTGACTTATCTCCTAATCAAGCAAAGTTTTCCCACATTTTATATCATACTATTGAGAATTTATGTCATATGGCTAATTTTGAGGTTCTACTTCCTTATTTTACTCCAGCTTTTAAATTGCTTTCAATCCCTAGTCTCACTTCTCATAGTATTCATTTAAAAAATTATCTTAATTAAAACAATATTAGTGTCCTATAACATATTAGTTTAAACCAAAATATATTATTACAGATATCAGGATTCTATTTCAAGGATTAATGCTTTTATTCTATGTTGTGTCTAATTTTCTAATGATAAGAGTGATTTTCAGGAAAAAGAGGATGCTAGAATACTCTATCCTACATACTGAAGTAAAATAACACTGTTAAGATGTGCAAAATGCATTTTCACATACAATTTCTTTAACATATTTCTCTAACACAGCAACATGTAATAACCATGTCCAATAGTGTATTAATGATATGGTTTAGATTAATCACTCAGTTCACTTACAAAAGGGTAGCAGTGCTATGCCCCCATGATCAGTTGATCACCAGGTTTTGTGCTTTAGAAAACACAGATGTTCTTCAGTAGACCAAGATTTTGTGTACAAGTCTTGGGCTGCTTATGGGTTAATGTCTGCAAATAATCAACAAGACCATAATTGGAAGGTAAATTGAGAAAAATCTTTCTTCATGATAATTCCATTATGAATATTGGGAACTAATAGGAATGCAGCTAACATTTATTGAAGGTAATTAGATAAAGATTATAAACATAATACATATAAAAATATATACAGAAGATGCTACAGTCTTCATTGGTAGACAACTGAAGTTCAGAGTGCTTAAATTCTAATAAATCACATATCTGAGGAAAATGACTCTCAGTGAAGTTAAATAATTTTTTCAGGTGGTTCCAAAGCCAATATTTTAATCCAGGGACTTCTCAAAAGCAAAATTGGTAACTTCCAATACTTGCCTATGTCTGTTTCATTCATTCTTCCTAAAGTAAAAATTAGTTTATTATATAGTAAAAAATAAGATACAGATTAGCATTTGTTTACAATTTTGGATTCCAGGCATATGTGATATATATTATGTGCTCCATGAATATTTATTGATGAGCAAATGAATGAATGAGTGTACAGAAATAATCTTCCAAACATAGATGCTCAGTTCCCTTCTCAGTTATGTTACCTTTATCTTTGCAAAGATAATCTTCAAGAACAAGGACACCCCTTGTGGCTTCCTAGAGTTGCAAATAAAGCCTGTTTTCCACAAATGTGAAGTTACCAGAATACAAAAAGTTAGTATAAGCTCATGTTTCAGCAAGTTTATCGGTTGCTCCAGGAAACGTCTTCAAACAGACAAGTAGAGACACACTAGCTCTGGATTTTCCTGTCTGTAAACTTTTAATCTCCCATTACAGGCTCCCACTGGCAGACTTTAACTAGCAACAATTTTGTACAAGAGCCTGAGAAACACAGCTTGCAGAAATGAATATATCCCTTGCCATAGATCTTGCTTTGGGTAGTCAAATAAGGTCTATGAAATCTGAGGTCAAAATTGTCTGGGGCCAGGGCACAAGTGTCCAAAGGGTTTTGAAGTGAGTTGCAGAAGTCAGCTAGACACTTAATCTCAAGTTATTGCCTGATCAGTAAATCCATAATAGACTTCACATTAGTATTCATGAAAAAATATAATCTATGGGTGGGATATTACCTTAAGATAGAAGACTGAAATTCATATTTGAAAAACAAAATTCCTCGCAATTAGGAGCAGACGTTCGCTTTGAACTCTGCATGGCATCCAGGACAAAGTTGTGTTACCCTGTACTTGCTCTAGGTGACCTAATGATCCACTCGGGACTGGAAGCTTCCCTCTTCAAAGGAATACTGCAGTATTTCAATTTCAGCAGAACCCCTGGGGTTTATTTCATTCCATAGAGTAATTCGAATATTGCACAATTTTAAATTTCCTCTGTCCTCTAGAATTCCTCCAATCTAAAATAGTCTAGTTTATGAAAATCCTTTGAGAAATAGGCTATGAAGACTAATATACATGAACAAAAGTAAAATAGTCATTCAAAATTCACCCAGCTGTCGACAGACACCATTGCAGACCTATCAGGGAGGAAACTGGCTTCCTGGCAATGGTCACCATTTTACAATTTGTTTCCTTTTATCTCCTGTAGCTCACCTTGTTCTTTTTCTCAGAAATATTTAACAAGGGCTGGCTGAAGGTATAGCTTAGTAGTTGAGTTGCACTGAAAAAAAAAAAAAAAAAAAAGATACATATATATACATATATATATTTTTTAAGAGGACTAGATAAATAGATATAAAAGGAAAACACCTTTTTTTTACACTCATTTGCTTTTCATTAAAAGAGATTTGTACTCACAAAGGAAAAAGAAAGCATTCTGGAGTAATGTCTGGTTGTACTATGTGCTGCTGGAATATAAAAGAATAAAAATTGATTAGTGGATGAGATGCTACGGTGGGAAACTAATCAACTAAGACGCTCTGGTCAACTGGTGAGCTGAACTGTGAGGCTGCGGGATGAACTGGGTGTACAGCACTGCTGAGAAGAATTCCATTTCTGCATTTGTGTGTGTGCACTGACTGTTTAATCTACTTCCAAGCATATGCTGTGTAGGAAAAATAGAATCTCTATCAACTACTCAGGTTGCTTTATTTTCCATAATGTGCTGCTTGAAATTATTTTACACATGACTTTTTGCTAGACAAGACTGAATCTGAATTGGAATGCTTCTCAGCATAAGATCTTAAATTTAAAACAGTGCTCTGTTAAGTTTTATTGACAGTAGTTTCTAAAAATAATGATTTTTTTCTCTATAGAGCAGCAAATTTAACAGAGATGGACGCAAAGATGGGTATGCACATACCCAAAGATGGGTATGACATGTTTAAAATGTTATTTATTCTGGTGAAAAATGAAAAAAACTTAAATGTCCCAGAAAGGTGACAGTAGGCTGGTTTGACTACTTTTCATATATACAGAGGATACCATGCTCTTCCACCGAATGTTTTTTCTCCCAGACCCATTTTTCACAGTGGGGAATGTTCACCAAAGTCCCCCTTCCCCATCTCTTATACACCACTTCTTGTCCAGGCGGTTTCAAAAGGTCATATTCAGATCAACCAATTCTCCCCATCTTTATTTACAAAACAAGCCTTTCTCATAAACGTATATACGCATTGTGCCTTCATGTCATAAATTCATAGGAGCAGGATGCAGGAATAGGTACCTCTGTCAATTCAGGATCAATTATTAATAAATTCATTTCATCACAAATCAAGACTCATTTTACCATAATATCAGTAATAGAGGTAATATTTTGATCACTTTCTCTGTGCCTCTCCCATATGTCCATCTTTCCGTTGGTTCTTTAGAAAATTCTGGGTTGTTTCTGTTTGTTTTTGTTTTTATTGACTCAATTGAAATTCTAAAAGTCTTTGTTGACCAACTACCTTGAGAAGTAACAAAAAGCTGTAACTTTAGCACCAAAATAAATTATCGAGATAAACTTTGGGTTTGTTCAAAGCTTTAGCTTTGGTATCTTGATTTGATATTAGCTTAAAAAGTAAATATGGCACAACTCATACAGATAAGACAATACCTTGGCGACCATCATCCAGGTCCTGCCCTAACAAAGTTCAAAGAACTACCCCTGAAGCCTTCCATGTGCCCTTTTCTGATAACATGACTCTGCTGCCCACAAAAAGTAACAAATATTCACTTTTATAGTAATTATTTCTGTGTACTTCTTTATGTTCTCATTGCCTCAGGATGTATTGTTGGATATTATCAGTTTATTCTTGATCATTGTTTTAGCTTCATATGTCCTTTAACTTATTATTGAATTAAGAATCTGTCTCTATTTTCTTAGAGCAATTTTACATGCCAAGAAAAACTGAATAAAAAGTACAAAGATATTCCATATACTTCCACTCCCCACACAAGCACACCCTCCCACATTATCAACATGCTCCAGAAGAGTGCAATATTTGTGTCAAATGATGGACCCACATTGACACGTGTTTATCACCCAAAGTCCATAGTTAGGTTTCACCCTTGGGGGTGTACTTTCTGAGTTTGGACAAATATCTAACGACATGTACACACCATTGTGCTATCATAAGGAGTAGTTTCAACGCATTAAACATTCTCTGTGCTCTTCCTATTTATCCCTGCTGTTGTGCTAACTCCTGAAAATCACTGACCTTTTTATTGCTTCCATAGTTTTTCCTTTTTTTCAGAATTTCATTTTATCGGAGTGGTTTTTGTATTGCTTACTAAGTAGTTACATTTAATTTTTGTGTCTTTTCCCTGTAGATAATTCATTTTATTTTAGTATGGAATAGCATTCCATTGTCTGGAAATACCAAAGTTTGCTTATCTGTTCATCTAATGAAGAATATCATAATCGTTTCTAATATTTGGCAATCATGAATAAAGCTGCATGTGCAGGTTTTTGTGTACATGTAAGTTTTTTTCTCCTTTGGGAAAATACCAGAAAGTATAATTGCTGAACTGTATGAAGATGTCTCTTTTTATGAGAAATGGTCAAAAGGTCTTCTAAAGTGGCTTTATCATTTTGAATTATAGCCAGCAATCAATGAGATTTTCCCACAGTCATTTGGTTCTCTGAGTGTTCTGAATTTTGGTTGTTCTAATAATGTGTAGTGGTATCTTGCTTCTGTTTTAATTAACATTTCCCTGTTTATGTATTATGTGCAGATGTGTTATATGGTTATTTAGCATCTATATATCTATGTCTTGATTCATGTCTATGCCCAACTATTACAGTACCATTTGTTAAAAATTCATCTTTATTTTATTCTCTTTGACCCTTTATTAGCCTTTATCCAAAGGTAAGTTAACTATATTTATAGGCCTACTTCTGGGCTCTCTGTTGTGTTCTATTGATTTATTTGGTATTTATTTATGTCGCTTTTTCTTGATTACTGTATCTTTATACTAAGTTTTGAAATCAAACAGATCCAGCTCTCTAATGATCTCCGGGAATACTTTGCAAGTAATACTGTTATTTTTTCCCTTTAACTTCTACATAGCAATTTTAGAATAGGTCAATATTCACATTTTATATTGGAATTATATTAAATCTATACATCCAGATGGGAGAACTGACATTTTAATATCAAATTTTCCCTATCTATGAACAAAGAATTTCTCTCTATTTACATAGTTGTTTCTAAATTTCCATCATTAAAATTTTATTCCTTTCCTCATATTAATGTTGTACATATTTTGTGTATTTTATTTTTAGTGTTGCTAATGTAAATAATGTTATGCTTTTCATTTAATTTATTTTCACTGATGGTATATGGGAATGAGGTTACCTTTTATGTATTGAACTTGTATCATCAGACTTGAATTGATTGCTGAATAGTTACAGGGTTGTTGTTTTAACTTTTTTTTTTTTCAATTTTTCATTTTCTACATAGCTATCATGTCTTTTATAAATAAAAACTTTTCTTTCTTCCTTTCAAATTTCAAATCTGTATTCCTTTTATTTTCTTTACTTGCCTTATTCAATTATGATTTCAAGTTCAAATCTGAAAAGAAATGGTAAATGAAGACATGGTTACCTTCTTCATCATCTTAGTAGAAAAGCTTCCTTTCTTACCATTAAGTATGGTAAGAAACTGTATTTTGCTTAACTTTTGTGTTATTTTGTTGCAGATGTTCTTATCAAGTTGAGAAAGACCCCATTGGTTCTTAGTGTACTGAGAATTCTTATCATGAATGGATATTGGACATTGCCCAGTATTTCATGCAACTATCAATGTGCCCATTTGATTTTTCTGCTCTAGCCTGTTGATATGATGGATTACATTAATTGATTTTTTAAATGAAAAAACAGTGTTGGATAGCTGGGATAAATCTTACTTAGTCTCAGTGAATAATTTCATGAAGAGAAACTCTTTGCACCTATAGTTTGGGTACATGGTGATAAAGTTTGTAAAAGAAGGGTAAAAAGATGTATTTGACTCTTTCTTTTCACTTATCCAACTTTCCAGATAGGTAATTAGTTTTTATGATCCTAATATCATGAATCATAGATTTAAATATATTAATTGATTCTATTTCATTGAAATTTTTATTCTTATTAAGTCTCAAAATGCCACTCCCATTATAATATCTTCAGAGAAGCTTTTAGCACCTTTTGGTATGATTTTAGTGGCCTTTGATAGTTTCCTTATTCTCTGGAATGACAAGATTCACATCAATTTTTTTATAGATTTTTCACCCCAGAAACTGTAATCAGCAATTTCTGAAAGAATATTTTGGTTTCTTTAAAGAAGAATTTATATTTAGAGATCAAAATATAGGTGTGGGGGATGCTCACTTTTACTAGTTTGGTCATTTTTGTAGGTCTCTTAGTAGACATTTCTAAGATATATTTGAATACAACTAAATAGTTCTAAATTCATACCAATACAGATATTTTGCTTAAATTATTTTACATTACATTTCTTTCTTTTCTTCCACACAAAGAATATTGGTTCTTAATGACATAGGTGTTGATAAGGCTATCCCACAACTCTTTACTTGATTTATCCAAATTATACATATGTTTTCTGGATAATGATGTCATAGTTGCATACCAGTAACAATGTCTGAAACTAGTTATACATTATTTTAATATATTTTTTATTTTTATATGTGTTCTATATTATCATAACATATAACCACTATATGTTATAATTTCTTTCTGTCTTTTAGCTTTTATCCTTATCCTGATTAATTTTTATTTCATTCCCCACAGTGTTTCCTCCAAGTGTGGCCCTATGGGGAGGTTAGTCCCATCCAGTCAGTTGTGAGAATTCATTCTTTATACCTCACAGTCCTTGCTGTGGGTTCTCTGCATTCACCAAATTTTAGTTAGGCAAATGCCTCTCTGAATTCCAATGGTTATTCTAAACTGGATTGGTGAACTATTACTTGGAAGATGATAGGCTATTTGGGGTTTTCCTCTTGCCAGTTCTGTCAGATAGATACTGCTTTTCCCTCCATCTTCCACATGAGATGCCAATAATTCACAGGCCTCACACTTGTTCATACATTGGTATCAACATTGATGTCAGTGACCACAACTCAACTACTTTCTGGTTTTCCTATCTAATCTATTTGTCTTTGAATCAAAATTCAAGAAGATCCAAAAATTATTCTGTGACTGCTTTCACCAACTTTCCAGACTTTCCTTTAGTTTTTCAAGACTTAGAAGTATGACTTATGTGGAGTTTGAAAGTACTGAATTATAGCAGGCCATTGAGATTCTATCCACTCAGTTGTGATAGTTTTATATACTTGCACAGGGACTTCCTCCTAGTATTAACCAAATGCATGTCATAATTCTTAATAGCAAGGATATCATGGTGAACTTAATCTATCCTGTGAAACATAACTTTTAGGCATGGCTAACACAAGGCTTCAATTATAGAGAAATGACATGAATTCAGTGATAAGATCAATGTTCTATTTGAATTTGTGTAGGAAAAAGCAAGAAGGTGATAGTTTTTATTACTGAATATATATGAAAGAACAGCAGGTCCTTGAAATGAACAGAATAGCCCATCTTCTTAGTTTGAATTATAAAAACCATTTCAACTCAAACTCTAAAATGTTCCACTGAAAGATACTGAAGAAGAAACAGAGTGTTCCAAAAACATGCATTTGTCTTTACTATTAGAAAAATACATTGTGAGACATTTTTAAATGGAATCTGATTTTTCAAAGGTAGCCTGATTAAGCTAGAAAAAAAAAAAAAACTAGATTTTCTTAAGACAAAGTTGAAATATCAAAGTTTGACTTATCCGTAAATGGAAAAGTAATATACCAAACTTGATTTTAAATAAAACACTATAAAAATAGGACATATTTTAGACATTGCTAGAACAAAAGGTTACTAGGTTCTGAAAACTTTTAACAAAAGTGCAGAGGCAAGATCACAGAGAACGTATAGGGATGATTTAGAGCAACCCAGATTCCATAAGTCTTTAAACTATGTCCTCTTAAAACTTTAGAGTAGCTATAGTAACATTGCAATCAAGTACTAAAATATGACCCTTTATATTTTGGCTATTCACCCTAGGTCCTTAAGGGAGAACAGTTGAAATCAAGACAAATAAGAACAATCTGTTTATGACTAGCAAGGACCAGGGCTGTAACAAATTCTGCCACCATCCCATCATCCACATCCAACCTAGAAATCCATTATGAGACCAAACTTGTGAATTCCTCTGGAAAGAGCTGGAAGAGTATTCCATGACTCTCCAAATCTTTGTAGAGGAAAAGTGAGTGCTGTACCTCCTTGGCCAAGGAACAAGTGAGAGCAACTTCAGAAAATCACTTGAAGCCAGGTGTGCTTACACATGCCTGTAATCACAGCGACTCGGGAGGCTGAGACAGGACAATCATGAGTTCAAAGCCAGCCTCAGTAGTTTAGCGAGGCTCTAAGCAACTCCGTGAGACCTTGTCTCTAAAATTATATAAAAAGCGCTGGGGATGTGGCTCAGTGGTGAAGCACCCTTGGGTTTAATCCCTGGTACCAAAAAAAAAAAAAAAAAAAAAGTCACTTAAAGACCTGACACTTATACCCTTGAGTAACAGTGGAATCTTAGGCATGGAGATTGTTCTAAATAACTCATGGAACCACTAAGAATAGAAATTGGCTGGTGTTCTCAGGGATCATTGATAAGTATGGTGTGAACTGGCATCCTCCCGTATTTCCTGGTCTCAGAGAAGTTATTTTTTTACTATTTCCCCAGAAGGAATGATGTTTTCTGAATATATTGTGTAAATACTCTTTATTAACTTAAGGATATTCCTTTATAATGCTTTGATAACTATATATATATATAAATATATACATACATGTTAAACCTAAAATATCCATCTTTTTATAAAGATATATGCTTTCAGCAATTGATATATAAATATTTTCTACACATTTATTCATAATAATAATAATATCACATGTAATTATAAGCATATATGTTATCTTTGCTTATAATTATTGGTGAGTATTTTTTAGTGTTATTTTTGAGTTTTGAAAAGAAGGTTATCATAATCTTACAAAGTGACCTCAAGCATGTTCCTATTTCTAAAAGAATTTGTTTAACTTTATAGCTTTATTTTTCCTTGACAGTTGGCTAGAACTTTCTAGGGAAGTAATTATGGGTCTAAAGGTTTTTTGAGAGAATATTTTGACCATTTATTCATATTTTTCTGATTTTGGTTGGGTATTCAGGTTTTCTGGTTTTGTTTTGTCATGTTTCTAAATCTGCCTTTCTACCTTATATTTTTAGGAAAATGCTGACTTCATTCTTGTTTCATATACAAAGTTAATACAGCAGATTTCATTCTAAATATGTGTCAACTATATCACAAAACATGTTGTTTGTACTATTATTACTATGATTAAAAATAGGTTCTAAAGTTCATTATTTTTGTATGTTCGTCACCCTAAGCATGAAACCAAGGTCCTTGCACATACTCTTACAACTTCCACCCCTGTGTTACATACCCAGTCCTATTTATGACTTATTTTTCAATTAATTGATCAAAGAGTAATTTTGAAATGTTTCTCAATTCCAGATACGTACTGTTTTCTATTCACCTGTTTTACACTGATTTCTAGCTTATTAGCACTTTACTCAAAGCACATGCTCAAAATAATTTTAATTCTTTGAAATTGGGATTTATTTTATGAAAAATTTATTACAATATTTTGGACCTTATGTGCTGTAGGAAATAATGTACTCTGTAGTTGACTATGTCTAGTGTTTTAAACTATACTATTGAAATCATACATACTAATTATGTGAAAATATATATTCTATACCCTCTTATTCTATCACTTGTTAGGTAAGAGATATCAAATCTACTTGCTTATGAATTTTCCTATTTCATTCTTTTCCCACATTTTATCGATGCATTATAGTTGTACACGATGATGGAATTTATTGTTACATATCAAACCATGTGTATAACATAACAGTATAATTTGGTCAATATCCCTCTCTTTTCCTGTTTCTTAATGTAGCTATGTTAATTTTTTGTTTTGTTCTTAGATGTGTTCATTTTTGAATATTATATATTTCTGGTCAATGAAACATTTTAGCATTGTGAAACTATACAACCTTTGGTGATTCATTTAGTTTTAAAGTATACTTTGTCAACTTTTCTTTGCTTATCATATTTGTGGTATGATTTTGTGCACTTTTGCCCACAAACTTTTGTACTTACATTTTGGATTTGCTTCCTTTAAAGAAAATACAGTTTTTTGTTCACCTGTCTAATGATATTTGACTTTGACCAGAAATATCAAATCCTACATATTAAGCATAATATCTGATGTAGTAGGAAATAATAACCTATGCTTTCTAGTTATGCTTCCCCATTTATATTTTTTCTCCTATCCTTTTTCTTGACTTAATTTTAATTGATCAATTCTTATCCATTTTACCCCACCATAGTCAGAAATTTTTTGTTCCCTTAGTTTCATGTATCTTTTTGTGTGAATTACTGAAGTTTCACTCTTACATAAGTGATTATCTTTCACAGACCATGCATGGATGCATGGAGTATTCTGGGCTTCTTGAATGTTTAGATTAGAATCTGAAAATTCTCAACCATGAACCCTTCATATATCACTTCTTCTCCATATTTTGCTCTCTCCTGGGAAGATTAATATTAAAAGCAAATCTGTATCATCTCCCTTTGTACACTATCTCTCATATGCAATATCTACCTTTTTGTTTCTCAGTGATGTACTCTAGTTATATTTTTGTTCTATATCCCAGTCTAATAATTATATTTCCTAAATTTAATCTTTTGATTCAGAAACATAAAAATTAAATAAAAAATTCATATCATAAGTTTACAGATTAATATTTATAAACTGAAAACAGACTTATAGCAGTCACTCAGATCAAAAAGAACAATAACAAAATCCAGAAATATACTCATATTGTCAGTAAGTATTTTCCTCAAGGAAGTAACTTCCTCAACACACAATTTAGCTTTTTATTTATATAACATAATTATATAGTGCAATGTTTATTGTATTTGACATTTTCATTCAGCATTACCTACATGAAGTTTGTTTATATTGCAAGGTATAGCTGTATATCATTCTCACTTCAGTTTTGTATTCTTTAATGAGAATATTACTTAACTACCTACTCTACTATTGGTTGGAATTTTAGTAGATTCTGTAAGGAAAATCCCACGGAACCACGCCGGACACAGGAAATCACAGAAGGGAGTTTATTAAACAAACAGAGTGTCTCCCTGCAGGGTAAGAGAGAAAATGAGAGGAAAAGAGAAAGGAAAAAGAAAGGGCACATGCTAGAGAGAGTGGAAAGCCAGGAGGATAGAGAAAAGGGAGGAGGACAGACCGAAGGATTGGAAAAGATGATGGCAGGGAAGCTATAGTAAACAGTTGAATTCCGCATCTGGTCACAGGTTGAAGGCTTAAACATAAGACCCTCTACCAGGATACATAGAATTATGCTGTCAAAAGCAATTTGTAAATACCCAGTAGCAAATCCATCATGGCAAATCTAGAGTGGATAGTAATTTTCATGAGTGATACCTAAAAAACAAATTAGAGAGAGAAAAAATGCATGTTTACATTTCTGATGAATATAAACCTAATACTAAATTTATTACATTATAGATTATATATATGATACGTATTAGAAGTTTCTGCCCAAAAGTTTTCCTAAAATGTATTTGCCAACTTCCAATTTCCTTTGATTTGTCCACATTTTGCACAAAAAAATAACGTCAATCTTTTCATGAGCATCGCTTGAGAGGATATATAGTGCTATCTCATTTTAATTTTAATTTAATTTTTTCTAAGTGGTTTTATTTTATTATTTTCATTTGTTTCCATAATTCATCAACAATGTAATTCTTTATACAATGTGAGGTAAAAGGCCAAGATTATACACACACACACACACACACACACACACACACATATATATTCACATATAAAGTATATATAAAGTATACATATGTAAAATGTGTATATATACTTTGTTCATATATATATTCAATTGATCTATCACAATGTTACATATGCTAAGTAAGTGTAAATGAAGATGTTTCATAAATAACTCCTTTTGGCATATGTTTTACGATTGCAGACATATCTGGAGACACTAATAATTAATCTAGGTTTGATCACTTCCTGATGAGACAAGAAAGTAGCTAGAGAGCAGTTTTGGTGGTTCTTGGTATCTCCCTCTCTCTATCATGACTTATAATTACTTGTATTATAGAAATTTTTAGTAATTGTTTATTTTTGATAATATTTCTGTGATTTATTTCTGTGATTTTGATTTGACATTTCAGTCCTTATTCCAGCATTTCAGGAAAATCAAGATACTAGTAGTAACAAGGTAAATGCATTCTTCAAACTAAAAGTCTAGAAATTCTTGATTGTTTTTAGACATTGTTTATTTTTAAAAGACCATATTAAGTCCAGGTAATATATATCTTCCAACAAAAAGAATTCACTGTTTACTCCTTCAGGCATATACAGGTAAGGAATCAATTGCATCAGTCTATTCCCCAGTCAAATGCTGTACCATGAAATAATACATCCTAGTGAAAACATAGACCAAATATTTCTCTTTGTCTTTTTATTTTTTTTGCTCTACCCACTGCCAGATATGTCCAATAAGATTTTTGTAAATCTTTTGTGAGAATTCCTAAATTTTCATTTTTAAATTTCCTATGATATTGCTCACAATATTTTGGGTTTTTTTCCAAATATTATTAACTATCTCCTTAAAGATTTTCTGTTTACTGAGTAAAATCCCATTGCATATATCTTCCATGTATCTTTTGAAAGGGACCAGGTCTGGTTCCATGACATGGCTATTGTGAATTGTGTTGCTGTAATAGCTATGCTTGTATCATTATAGTATAACACCAACAAATATACCAATAATTTTAAACATCTTTAGCAATCAGGGAAATCCAAAAGAAAATGACACTGAGATTTTGTCTTACTCGTTATAATGACAAACATCAAGAATACAAGTAATAATAAATTCTTTTGAGGACATAGGAAAAAAAGTAACTCTTGAACACTGTTGGTGGCATTGTAAATTAGTACAGCCACTATGGAAATTAGTTTGAAGATTCCTCAAAAGACTAGAAATAGAATCACCATATGATCCAGCCATACCACTCTTCAGTATTTATGCAAAAGAATTAAGGTCAGCATACTATAGCTGTACATGCAGGCCCATATTTATAGTAGCACAATTCACAATAACCAAGTCATGGAACCAACCTAGGTGTCTCTAGACAGATGAGTGGATTAAGAAAATGTAGTATATATACACAATGGAGTTTTACTTAACATTAAGAAGAGCAAAGTTAGCTTGGCATGCTGGCATAGGCCTGTAATTCCAATGGCTTGGGAGACTGAGGCAGGAAGAAGGCAAGTTCAAAGCTAGCCTCAGCAAAAGTGAGGTGCTAAGTAACTCAGTGAGACCCTGTCTCTAAATAAAATACAAAATGGGGCTGGGGATATAGCTCTATAGTTAAATGCCTGAGTTCAATCCCTGGTACCAAAAAGAAGAAGAAGAGCAAAGTTATGTCACTTGTAGCAAAATGGATAGAACTGGAAAGAGTTATGTTAAGAAAAATAAACTAAAATCATAAAGTGAAGGGTCTTATGTTTTTCTTCATATGTGTAAGCCAGAGGTGAAAAAAAGAAAAAAAGAAGATTTAATGAAAGTAGAATGGAAATCGGTAGAATAGAAGGGGTTCAGGAGTAGGGAACAGGGGAGGGAAAAAGGAGAGTATTGGGGAATGAAATTGGTCAAATTATCTTATGTGAATGCATAAATATGTCACAATGAATCCCACTATTATGTATAATTATATACCAATAGAAAGTTGTTTTTTTTTTTTAAAGTTCATGGTTATCATGAAGTGGAATTACCTCAACTTGGGATTTGAGGGTCTATTGTACAGTAGTTGAAAGAGGGTAGATACTTGTTTAAAAAAAATACCTGAGGAGGAAATTTCTAGAGTCTGGATGCATAAACTCTATTTTGCGTATTAATTCCATTCATTTTATGTGATGAGTGAAAAGATGACAATATATAGTCATTTTTATGATCAAGAAGAACCTTTCCCTGGGTGCTGCCATAGTTGCTCTAACCAGTACTACTCCATTGAATACTCTATTTTGAGCACATTTGTGACTTTAAAACTTAAAGTGGTTCCCAGAGTGCTATATCCCACCAGAGTCAAGATAAATGCTGAAGAGTACTCTATTCTATTTTAGCCCTGACTTTACAGGGATTATAGCAATGTGTTAGATTCTGCTGTATATTTGTATAATTGTTTGAAAAGGAGCTTTCTGCTCCTTTCATCTTAGGACCTGAGAAGGAAAGAGAAGGCTGATAAATTGTTTAGACTAAGACAGGTACTTAAACTAAGTTATAATATGTCAATGTTTCTGGTCGACAGTCAAATGTATAATTAGCCTTATTACTCTCATAAATAGAATAACCGTGGGATTGATTAAAACTTCTGACAGCAAGATATAGTGGTTTATCTTTGAATATATGCCATTTTTCAGCCAGTTTTTATGCAAATTGACTGGCCAATTTGTACATTTTTTTTTGTAAACTTAAACTCAATCAGTTATGATGCCAAGTGAATGGCTTGAATTTCTTTTGCTTTTTAAACAGATTTTCCAGCTGTTGTTTTGGATACAGCATAATATGGTTAATTAAGTTATAGATAAATATATATATATATGTTGCTTAAAAATACTTAAATCTATATAGCAGTATAAATAAACTTAAAAATTTTTTCTCATGAAAATATCTTCTAATATTTAAGGAAACTCAGTCATCTCTATTTGCATAATTGCAATGAGCATGTTATACTTTCATGGATTACTATTACTTTTAGTACTTTCTAGGAAGTAAAAAAAAATCACTCTTCTGAACCAATTGTTGTAGTCTTAAATACAGAAATTAATTACTATGTTTGATATTTATTGATTTGTAGACCATTATCCAGAACAAATCATGATCAAGTGTAAAGGATTTTGCAGACAGCCATAAAAATAAAGTCAACTCTCATCATGGATTCTGAACACAATATCTTCTAATGACAATATAAATACAGTCCCCATTGCGCGGATTTGTGATATATGGTTCACGGAATCTCCTGTAGTACTCTCTTCACAGTGTGTTGATTTTTGACTGGTGTGGTAAAATTTTGATTCATAGAGCTATTACTACAATTTCTCTAAGGGACAGCACTTTGCCATTTTTTGAAGTGAAGAGAGTGTTTGAGGTTTAGATTTTGAAAATATGGATATGGTAAAAAGAAAATTATCTATGAAATCATTATAATGTGAGTTTAAGAAACATACTCCTCTATATTTTGAAACCCTATTCAATCATGAAAATTTAGTAATACAATTCTGAATTCCTATTCTAAAATTAACTTAATTAAAACTAATATTTCTTGATTTAATTTGTTCATTATCAGCTCACAGTAATTGTTTCATATTAACTCAGTTCAAAATTAATCATAATCTAAAGAAATATTAATACTGAATATGGTAATATTAACCTGATTATTTGATAAATGAGTGTTCTCACTTGATAACTCATTAATTAGAAATTTTAAAAATGAATTGTATTTAAGAAAAAATCAATGATTTTGAAGAAAGATATATAGCCATTGTTTAGTAAGTTTAGAATCAAATCACTTTGGAAGAATTTGCCATACTATCAAATTTTCATATTTTAAATACTTAAAAATAAAATAAATCAAATCTATAATTCAAATAATTTTCTTACCTCTAAAGCCTCTAGCAAACAATATCAAAATATTTTATTTAAGTAAAATGTTATTTTATTTTTAACATGATTTCCTAAAAAATTTTTCTTCTTTTCTAAAGTTTTGAAATGCTCTCATAAAGGGAAATAGAAGTGGGAGCATTGTTTTAATTTTAATTAATAGTAGGAAATTGACAACAAAACACATTCTTATTCTAAATATCGGGTTTTTAAATATTTCTACTTCTACAGTGTGTGAAGTTGATATTATTTGCCATCTTGAGTAATCTGAAACTGATAATATTTACATAACTTTCTGAAATGTACTAGGATGAAAGACATCTCAGGTTGGAGGTTATTAGACCTTTGGCCTCCAGACTTCGGATGACCCACTGATGTAATTAACAAAATAAATTCTCTGTAGCAATCTCACAATTTAGGCAACAATAATGTTAAACATAAAAGAGTTATAAATTCTCAGAACCAATTGGAATTATGGTTTAGAAATGTTCTAGTGTTATTATAGAAGAGAGATTTCTACAACAGTTCTATTTTCATTAAAAAATGCCAAAATACAGCTGAGCAAGTTTACTCCAGAGAAAAATCAGTTACAAACCAATGTCTGGTAAAGTAGTATGCCCTTTGATAACAATGAAGTAAACATATGAACATAGCTGTAGAGGATTATGATAAATTACCTCCGTATAGTAACCGAGTGATTTTTGAATCTTCTGGTCTATTTCAAAGCTGTATATAATCATAGGAAATAGACATATGTAGGTCATTTTAGGTAATCACTGGTGGATAAACTCTTAAGATTTTAAGTGAAATTTTCTTAAATTGCTCACCTAATAGTGTCAGAATTCAAACACCAGTTTGAAGCCAGCACAAGCCTCAGTCAGCTTATAGTCACATACCTGAAACTTGCATTCCAGTATCAGTCTTCCCCCAAAATTCCTTGGAACTTTAATTAATCATCTGAAGTCCTTGAAGTTATCTTTTAACAATTCAGTTTACAAATTGATTTCAATATGGAAAAAATTTTGAGAGGAGACATGTGAATGATCTGTTGTAATATTCATACCAGTTGGAAGAAACAAAAAGTGTGATGGAAAAACACAAATGTATAGTGGATATCCACTGGGAAAGATACCAATATGCTTTATAAACTTAATTTTAACCTGTTCTATATTTCTGTGTATCCATTTCATTACTTTGCATGGCATGTGATATCACTTACACTAACATGCTTTATTTACATGCGGAAATCAATTTCTAGAAAATCTAATGTCAATTGCAACATTCTGCACAAAGGCAGATAAACTGAAAGTTTATTGAGCATGACCTTGCAATTAATGTTATCTATAACTCTATTTGAAATCTATGAAAAATACTTAAAGTCACTACAAAAGAATTATTATTTTTCATCTTCACTCCACATAGAAAATAGTGCAATATTCTCATATCAAATTGAATGCATGGCACATTAGATGTCATTTATTATTCACAGAGAAATATGATTGGCACATATAGACTCACCTGCCAAGAAATACATGGTAGGTATCAATTGGCCTGATGAACTGCACTTGCTAAGAAAATGTCCTAAGTGAAGTTTATGCTAAAATAAGGAAAAAAAGGAAAATAATTTCACATTTGAACTTAGCATGAAAAATTTAATTCAACCCATCACTCTAAGTCTAAAATTTTTTTACAATTTTACATTTATTGCAGAATGTCAAATAACTGAAATAGATTTCTGTAAATTTGTATATACTATCCCAAGTTTTGATGGAAATTTTTAAAAATGGGGCATATAGGGTTTAGGAAAAAACAGAAATAGGTTAAACTAGTACGTACTATAAAAGGGACTTACAAGATATGTCCTACTGACTGTTATGACATTACTTTAAATCATATTCTTGGTTATACTAAAGTTTTAAGACCATCCTAAAGGGAGACATGAGAAATGCAGTTACCTAGATGCCTAGGAAGAAGAAGTAAATTTACTAAAGGGCTTAATGACTTATTCCACAGACTCTTAACCTCTATGACTTTTGGTATCTTCAGTCTGAAACAGATATAAGAATACTCTCATTGTAGTGCTTATATAAAGTTTAGGACAAATATGTATTAAAGATATCAATACAACTTTTATCTCATTAAAATATTATTTTACAAATTCAGAATGAAATTTAAGGACTTAACCCCTTTCCGTGGTGCCAAAAATAGATGAGATGGCTCAGCCAAGCATTACATGGATATGAAGTTATTGATGAACACCTCTTTCTTTCTGTTGTAGGTTCACAAAAATAAATGGAGAACAAGGAAAGGAAAAGGAGAAAGTAGAAGAGCACATCACTGAAACAAGAAGATTCCCTGGAGTATCCAGTTCCAGAGATATAAGTTTGGCTTCCAAGAAGAGAGTAGAACTGTAGGAAATAGAGACAATATGGCAAGTGTCATGGCAATCCAGTTGAACCCTGGAAATATGTACTGCTCTAACAACTAAACTTTACATTCTCCCTATTTCATATTATTACTTGAAGGACCATACATAAACAGCTACTTAGGTTTTCCAGTCTCGTATTAAATAAAAATAAAATATCAGAATTCTATGGAACTATCAAATTCATTAAAAAAATCAGTAAAGATAAATTGGCTTTTGAACATGAGTCTGTTTCTCTTACTTTATTTAAACAGTAAATCTTAGCCATTAGGTTCTAAGGTAGCTGAAGAAACTATTTATTAATGGTGGTGTTTTCTCTCCTTCCTACCATGAAGGTCTGGGTGGAGGAACAATTCATCCTGAAGTATCCTCCTGCATTTTTGAGAGTGTCAGGTGTGGGAAGTCATCCATGCTTAGCAGAATCAGGCTTGACTGAGCCACGGGATACAGAGGTGTGACTCCCAGGAACTAGCAGTCATTAGTGACTGCTTCAAATAGCCAAGGAGTAAGTGGCCTGTACAGAGTTGGCTCACCATCTGCGGATGTGTTTATTCTGTAAGAAATGGCTTCCCTAACTCCACCTCATCCTGTTCCTCATAGAAGAAGCCCCTCCTGGTCTTTGCCCCTTTACCTATACAACTATAAATAAAGGGAAGGTGGGCTTCTCCATCTTTTTGGAGGCCAGATCTGATATGGCCCAATCTGTCACACCACCTTCCATTTGAAAAGATTATTGGCTCTTGTATTTATTGATTAGATAAGTTTATTAGTAATTGATTTATAGTCAGCACCATCCTCTGACAGAAATCCCTTCTCTCACCCATGCAGGACAAGGCTGAAACACCCACCATAGCCAGGTCTGCAGTTGTTAAATGCAGACTTCAATAAAATGGGCAATAGAAGAACAGTTAGCAAAGGAAGCACCTTAAAAGAAAATGCAATGCAAAAAGAGGTTGCCAATTCTGAGTTAGAATTGGACTCATCCGAAGTCAGAGAACATAAATGCTAAGTCTCAGGTCACCTTAGGAAAGCCTTGACACAGATTTCCAGTAGCCGCTTAGTCTGGATATGAATAATGGGGAATTGTAGAGCATGAACCTCCAAAAAAAATCATCAGGAGAAATATTCCATGTGCCCCAACTCCAGGTAGAGCAAGAGTAGAATTTTTGTAGTTAATACTAACAGAAAGTTCTAATAGACTTTAAATGATATCTGAAAGGTAGTGGAATCTCAAATTAGTAACTTCATATTGGATCAAATTTTCAGACTTATTTTTTGACTCAGAATATGTTTATTTAGAGGCTATGTCACATAAAAATACAGATTTATGGTGTCTGTGAGAAGCAGGATCTCGGGCAACATTTGTTCTACATTTTTTCATGTGACCAATTAACTGGAAAAAACTACAACTGACCTTTTAGACATGGACTATGGTCTCAAGTTTGTTACAATTCTTACCCCTTCCTATTATATAACATTAGGTCTGCATTTATCATTCTCTTTACTAAGCAGCTCCATGACAACATTTGAATTTGTGACCTCTGCTTTTAATACCCCTATACACTTAGCAATAGATCAACTATGGGGATCAATATACTGCTTCAGAACTTCATATATCACAGCATGTAACTCTAGACAGATCACAATAAGCCAGCAAGAGCAGAGAATAGCTAAACACTGGGAGAAGATACATAAAGTTGATCATGGAATTAACAACTCATTTATTCTTGATGACTAGTCATTCCCTTCAACATCTAACCGGTTGCTATCATTATCTGATTTTTCCCTTTCTCTGAATAAAAGATGGACAGCTACTTCCATTTGAATCCCTACTTCTGAGCTATGAAACACATTTTATACCAATTAGAAGAAACTATAATTATCACTTTGTACAGTGTATTCTCATCAAGGTAAGAGGCAGTGGTAAAAGTTTAGTTTTCTGTAGAAAGAAATTTTCTGTGGAGAGATTTCAGAAAACAGGAAAAAAATCTAAGAAGTAGATGGTAAATAGTAGCAAAGTAGAGGTATTTTGATATCTGAATGTTTGTAATCACTACATTGTGGAGACTGGGGTGATGTACACAAAATTGAGACTTAAGGTTTCAAATGGTACCTAATAGAAGAATGCAAATTAGTAACTACATACTTTGAACCATGTGAATTTTAAAGATAGTGAACAAAACTATAGTAACACTGGCAATGATTTGTTACTACCAGTAATGGTGTTTGGATTTGGGAAGACAACATGTCATCATCATATAACCATGGTCATATCCTGTCCTGCTGGGACAGTCAACCCACCTCCACCATTACAGAATTATAGCTGTATTCTAGGTTTCCCATCAGGTAACCTTTCCTTCTTGAATACCACAATTTTTCATGGCTCAAGCTATGGTCAAAATGAAATACATCAGAATTGTCTTTCAGGTCTTGACATAAAAGTTAGAAGGTATCAAATTGCTTTTCTTCCAATACCACAAGTTCTAAAAGTAATGTATTCCTGGAAAACAGCATCTTCTCAGGCCTCTGAGAATAAAACAAATAGAGTCAAAAAGATGCAGAGAGGTATCAGTTGAACTCCTGGACTTAACCATGATTAGCTAATGTGAACCAGTGCATTTCTTTTGTTTGTGTGTTTGTTTTCATTCATTTGTTTAGAGGTAATATTAGTGGAGTTTCTGATGTGTGATTTAAAAAAATCACAAAAACATCTTGAATAATTCCAGCATATAATGTGATAGAATTCCAAATTTCTTTGGTCAAATTAAATATAACGATCCTTGAATTTCTCCCCAAGAAGTTTTTCAACAAGAGTTTAGTTGTTATAGAGAGCAGAAACCAAAAGATAAGAGACCATCAAAGATAATAGACAACCAAACTCCTGATAGAGTTTGTTAAATGTCTTAAGTGACCTTTGTTGATAATGTTAAGATGTGGTAGTGGAAATATGACATTCTTGGCTGTGGACTGAATAAGTCAGAAAGTTGGATTTCTCATAGTGCCAAGTTGGTCTGATGGTTAAAGATCACACTGAAAAATATAACATGTTATGTTGTAGTATAACTCAAGCTCCCTAGAAGCATGCAAGTACTGCATCTGCCCATGATGATTAATTAGTGAGATTAATTAGTTTGTAGTATAAATATGTTTTTCATCCCAGATTCACAATTCTGATAAGGAGGCCACAGACACTTTCATACCTTTATTTTCAGAGTTTATTACAACTAAGTGTTAATAACGAAACAATACCGCGGAAAGCCTACAGAATGTGAGAAAATCTTTACCACACGCACCTCAGATAGAGCATTAATTTCCAAGATATATAAAGAATGCAAAAAACTTAACCCCCCCAAACAAATAACCCAATCAATAAATGGGCAAAGAAACTGAACAGACACTTCACAAGAAGAAGAAATACAATCTGTCAACAAATACATGAAAAAGTGTTCACCATCTCTAGCAATTAAAGAAATGCAAACAAAACTACACTGAGATTCCATCTCACTCCTGTCAGAATGCCAATTATCAAGAGTACAAGTAATAATAAATGTTGGCAAGGATGTTGGGGAAAAGGTACACTCATACATTGATGGTGGGACTGCACATTGGTGCAAGCACTATGAAAAGTAGTATGAAGATTCCTTAGAAAACTTGGAATGGAACCACTTGACCCAGTTATCCCACTCCTTGGTTTAAGATCAGCACAGTATAGTGACATAGCCACATCGACGTTTATAGCAACTCAGTCCACAATAACTAAACTATGGAACCAACCTAGGTGTCCTTCAATAAAAGAATGGACAAGAAAATTGTGGTATATATACACAATGGAATATAACTCAGCTTTAAAGAAGAATGAAATTATGGCATTTGCCCATAAATGGATGGAGCTGGAGAATATTATGCTAAGCCAAATAAGCCAATCCCAAAGAAGGAAAGGCTGAGTGGTTTCTCTGATGTGCAGATGCTAATTAACAATGGCAGGGAGAGTTAGGGAAGAATTAGAAGTACTTTGGATTATACAGAGGGGAGTGCAGGAAGGGGAGGGTATATAGGGGTAGGAATGGTACTACAATGAATCGGACATTATTACCTTCTGTGCATATATGATTACATGACCTGTGTAACTCTACATAATGTACAACCAGAAGAATAAGTTATACTACATTTATGTATGATATGTCAAAATGTATTCTACTGTCATGAATAAATAATTAGAACAAATTTTAAAAACTAAATGCTGGTGACAGGTGAGAGAATACAGTGATGTAGATGCTTTACTGAAAAATTAAACCCACAACTTCTGAATATGCCTTTGTTGACACTTTGACCTACTGGAATAATATAGTACTGCAGTTTGGTAAAAGCGAGATTGTGGATAGGCCTAAATAATTATTATGTAACTAGCCTTTGATTCTCATTATATAATGAAAGAAGCACTTAACTGACATTGGTCAACTATTGCCAAACTGATGTATGGAAAAACAGACATGTAACTGCTTAATACCATTCTCCCTATATTACATGTCTTGCCTATGAGAAAGGGACCCGTTATCCTTCTGTGATGTATAGAAAGTTTGAAAGAAGTTATAGCCAGCACACTAAACTCCACATAAGACAAAAACTCAGCATTTCTAGTATTTGTTGGCACCAAAAGTATAGAATACTTAAGGAATTCTTCCCCCATCCTGCCCTTTTATTTTTCAATTTTTTTTGATGCCATCAGGAGCAGGAATGAAGACGAAAGATCCATTTGCAACAGAATTACAGGTCAAGGAACTCCAAAATCCTGCCAACAATGTGCAAATGTGTTGAACACTGGAGGGAGCCATTGTGTTGTAAGAGGGGTATACAAACTAAAAATGGTGACATCCTAAGCCAGTGCCCTTGCCTGAACATGTGTGTAGGAGTAGTGACATCCTCAAGCCAGTGTTCTTGTCTGAGCATTTGTGTGTGGAAGCCCTGTACCAATGTAGGAGGTACAGGATTTTCTATTTGTTATTTTTTGTCACATCTCTAATGGGAAGTGGATGGCTCATGTTGTTTCTGAGTATATAAACCAGATACAGGGTGTGCCGCCTTATGCCTATAGTTGCCAAGAGAAGAGCTTAAAATATGATGGTAGAAAATTATCAGAATGTATTTTATCTGTTCAACAAAAACACTATGTGTTTATTATTTTTCAAGTGACTTTTCCGATTCATAGACAGTCTCTGCAGTCTTAAAAATTCTATTGATTCCTTTTGAATGGTTTTCTAGAAAATAAGACTTTAGAAGACAAAGGCAATAATTTCAAGACAGAAATGAAAGGAACAGGAACAAAACCCAAACTTCTAATATGACATGTAATTAATAGGTATTAAAATAATAAAATTAGGCACAGTTATTTTAGGGCTTAAGTGGATCATGAATGGCCAGTACCACCAGATGTTCATGAGTTGATAATATTTCATTCGATATCTGCAAAGCCATAGGCAGAGAGTAAAGGTTGATTATAGGGCAACCATAAATATCAGAATCTAATAAAGAAGCAAAGTATCTAGGCAGGGGACATTCTTACAGATGTATAGAAAGAACTTGGGAGAAATCTTTGGTGTTGTCTCAATTCTGTATATCATCTTGCCTCTCCCTTCTCTGACCTGCCTTTGTTGTTCTGTCCCTTGTAACACCAGGATCACCATCAACAACAATAACCAAATATTTTTCTTTCCCTCTTAAAGGGTATACTGCATATCTGATATGTAATTATATCATTAAAAATCAAATTAATTTAGTTTTATGCATTCATTTAAAAATATTGATTAAGCAACTAGTGAATATCAGATGTTGTGGTAAGTACCCTCAGGCGAAATCATGAACAAAATACCTCACAAAGAATCTTGAAATCTTCTTTGTCTCTGAGAATTTTCAGGGTACTTCCTAGATATCCCTCAATGCCACCAGTCATTTGTTTTTATATCCTAGAGATAGCTAAAGGGTTCCCTCACTCAAAACACAATATAATGAAAACAATTTTTGGAAGGATCAAAACCAAACATGCCAATACCATATTCAAGCAAATAAAAGGGAAATGAACCTGAAAAGTGGTAGCCATAAGCCAAGATAAATAGCCATTTATTTTTCTTATGACATATAGAACTTTTATGAATATGACCCCAGACACTAGCTTGCCAAATTGCTTGGACAAGAGACATAATAATGATGAAAAGGGTTGAATGGAAAAATGCTAACGACTTTGACAGAAAGCCTCAAGAGCCACATAAAAAGAAAGAAACAAATGCTTTTAAGGGCATGAGTTACACATAACCAACAATTTTTATAATGAAAATTCAAGGTTTATTCTTTAAAGTATTACAATTAGCTTTTGATCTTCATGTTCATGTTAGTGATTACTAGTGGGAATACTGATACCAGGTGTTGCCTTATAAAGCATTTTTATTAGAAATATCAAAATTCCCTGGGATTGTCAATCATAATCAGCCTTACTTCTACATTATATCTGGAAATGGAATTTCTAAATGAATATCCTATTAGTTTAAGGGTGTATCTAAAAATAATTGTTTCATCTTCGTAAAAAATTTTTACACTTTTTATTCATGATTGGATAGCCTTTCTGAAAGATTTGTAAGGTAAGATAGACATATGAAATAAGCCTTCAAATTACATTAAAAATATGCACTGAAAAGTAAGCTTCAATTAATTCTGTCCTCACAATTCTCCATCCTAATACGAAGAGGAAACTATAGCTATCAGGTTCTGGGATATTTACACTTTTCTGTTTTTGTCAACAATATATTTAAGAAGTTATTTCATATCAGGTTTTAATAAGGCTCCTGAATTCGAAGAATATAAATCATATATTGATCCCTCAGAAAAAATGATAAAAATATGAGGACAAACATATTTGAAAGAGATTTTCCAAATAACATGCTTTCACTAATCTATCGCTTCACTCTTTTACTGCTTATGTGATGTTGTTTTTACCACATAAGTGGACTGAATGCATAATTTTCTCCAAAAAGCTTTTCTGTATGTTTGAGGGTTTACCTAAATTATTACTTTAGTATTTATAGTTCTAAAATTGACTATTGAGCAGAAACAATGTGAATTATCAAAGATCTGAATTTGGATCACTGAATAAATGATGAACAATGCCAGAAAAAAAGGAACAAACAAATAACATGGTTGACTGGAATAAGAGAGTTAGATGACCTGTGCTTATCTAGTCAAGCCACTGAAGAATGGTTCCCTTTGGTAAAATGCCTAGTACAGTCTATTTTTATGGCTACTTCTAACCACTTCACTTAATAGACTGTTTCACAATCCATCTGATTTAATCATTTGGACATTGCGTCTCTGATAGTCAATATAACATTTTTTTCACTTAATTTTATATGATTTCCTCTACTTTTACTCTTTCATTACATTATTCTAGAGGAATATGACTGACAGTCTTTAATGGATGTATCTTGATGTATACCTTTAATTTGGGGCATTAAAATGATTAGGAAATTAAAACCATACAATCATTTCTTATCTGTCTCATTAATTGCCTTAAATATCCCTATTATGATTTCACATTGGTCCCATGAGTAATGATATAAGGAAGAACTCATTATGTTATGGAAGAAAAAAAATCCCTACACATTTATTAGATTTATACCTATGGGTCAAAGTCCATTGCAATATTATCCCTGATTAATATTATTTTACTTCCCTGAGTTGCAATTATGCTTTGCATAATGGGTGATCAGGATTCAGTACAATAAAACAGTCATGGAGGTCATGGTCGAACAAGTGGAATGTGGTGAATAATAGCTTTGAGGTCTAGAGTGATATTTAATATAGACTCCATTATTTTCCTAATGTATGTATCCTTCTTTTTATCTAGAAATTAAGACATTATTAATGTTCAATGACATCATGCCCCTTTTATCAAATGAAAGTCCAAGACCTTTGCATAACATACAGAAAGAAGAGAAGCACTGGGTTTCAATGTTGTTACATAAACTTTTAGGTAATGAAAAGTTAAATTTTAATCTGAATAAGAAAATAGATCATAAAATGCATTCATCTCTGCAGTCCTACCATACTAACTTGTTTCTCTGATCAATAAAATACACATAGAAAATGGCCCAGAACGACATATTCACAGTTCTTGTTCGTAATTTGGTTAGTTGATGGTGCTACTTTGGAACATTTTTTCCCTTAAGGAAGAAAAAGAAAACATTTGGGAGCAGATAGGAGTCAACAACTCTTCTTTATTACCCTAAGTTACTATGCACTTAGAAAATATGTTGGAATCTCAAGATAACAGCAATGAAAAGAACATCTGATTTAATCATTGCACATCAGATAATTTAGATATAAACTTTGTCAGGATATAATATGGCCAAAAATAAATCTAATCTATGGGGCATAAGATGGAGGTAGAATTTTTGCAAAAGCTACAAAGACTTTCCCTACAATCTTAGGAAAGTATAAGTCCCTGCCATACCAATTTCCATCTATCTAAAGTTGTACTTATTGTTCAAATATAGTTTCACCTATATAGTATTCACATCCAGTGCAGAAACAAGAGTAATAGAGCAACTCTAGATTTAGTGACTAATGGGACAAGGAATTTATTGTACTTCTCTTTCCTATCTTGCAATCTGTCTAGAAATTTAGTTCTTATAGACTGCAACTCCACCATTAAACCCAGTTCCCTTAGCAGCAAAACTAATTCCCAGCCTGTAAGTACTTTGTAATTCTCTATGCTTGAGGGTTAAATTTTGCTGTCTGTACTTTTTTCTAGTCACAATCATCCTTCTAACAAATGAATTGATTGTCTGAAACCAAGATGTTGCCTTTTGCCCAACTTCTACCTATTTTAGAATATCATTTTTCACAGACATTACCTACTGTATAGGATGACTTGAACAGCAAAAATGCACCTAAATTTGCTAAGTTCATTTCAATATTTTTCACTAGAAGTCTCTGTTATGTCTCCAACACCCACATTTTCTTCTACCCTCTTCTACATACCTGAGCATGCCCCCAGAATAACAATGGTATCATACTACTAATATTCAGAGGGACATTAGAGTTCATTTTCATTCAGAGATTATTGTGCATGTCCAGTGCTCAGGAAGTCCGCAAAAGCAGATACATTCAAAATAACCTTATCTCACCATAAGTTATTGGCTCAGTTGTGGTGATTATTGATGTGACTGGGTATCAGCCTCTTGTCATACAGAAAATCTTGGAACAGATAAAATATAAGTTAGGGGTATACATTAGCTAGTTTTTGTCACTGTGACCCAAATACCTGACAAGAACAATTTAGAGGAAGAAAATTTTACTTTTGGCTCACGATTTCAGAGGTCTCAGTACATGGTCTAATGCAACTGCTCTGATTCCAAGGTGAGGCAATAAGGGTGTGGTAAAGGAAATTTTCTCAGCTCATGGCAGCCAGGAAGTGGAGAAAGAAAGGAAGGAACCAGAGACAGAATATTATCCCCAAAGGCAACTGTTAGTGGTCTACTCCCTCTAATTGTGTCCTACCTGCCTGCAGTTACTACCCAATACAGGTGATAGTCCTTCTAATTTATTAATCTATCAAATGGATTAATCCACTGGTTAGGTAATAGCTCTCATAATACAATCATTTTAACTCTGAACATTGAACATTCCAGTGTTGTTTAACTTGATCTTTTCAGGGGACACCTAATACTCAAACCAGAAAGGTGAAGTTGGAGGGGCAAACTATTTGACATAGGGCCCACAATGGTACCCTTTAGAGAGGGAAAATAAAAAGAATAGATGTTAAACACTCAGTATGCCTGGGAAACTAGACACAAACCAGGCAAACTGAGCTAATAATCACTCTAGCTACTATGTTCCTAGTACTGAAATCAGGGAATGCATTCTTGAATATATTGGTTTATTGCTTCTCTGAATGACTATAATACATGAGGTAATTTGATAGACCGTCAGGCTACATGGAGATTAAGGAAAACATAAATTTTGCCTTCATGGACTTTGTAATCTAATGCTAAAACAATTGAACAATTATATGAATGATGAGAGATACAAAAAAAAATGGTAATATTCCATAGCATAAGGAGGGAACTAGCCTAATCTGTGAGGTCAGGGAAAGAACCTGAGAGACATATCAGCTAAATCCTGAAAATGAGTGGGAGTTATGGAGGTGTAAGGTAGGAGAACATGTACCTCACAAAGAAACAAGTTATGAAAAACTGAACATGATGTCCTTAATGTTCCTCTCAGCTTAACTAAATTTTAGAGAGACTTCTTACTTACACTAGACCCCTTACATTTCCTTAGAGCATTTACTTTAGAAATTTAATAATAACAAATTCTTTGTATGTGTGTTCTTCTAACATGTAAATCATCTCCTAGGCTCTTGACAGATTTCCAAAGAAAGAAAATCTTTCTGGAAGATCTGGGAGCATCACTTTGAAATGCAATTACCAAAGGAAATAGCATCCCCTAACTCCCCTTCTGTGGAAGGGTGAAAGGGAGGAAGAAAGGAAGAGAAAAAAAAGTTAAATAAATGACACCCAATTCCAGGAATATAATATCAAAAACAGACATATCACAATATTCAGAACAAATCTGCAAGGAGAGACAAAGACAGACATTTTCAAATCAGAATTGCTTATTTCAATATTGTTCAAACTCACACCATTTCTACTCATCATTTCATTTATTGCACTTTCTATAAACACTTTAAACACTTTCTTTGTATATCTTCTTTTTTATTATTTATTTTAATTAAAAATCATAAATTTACATAGGGCAATATTGTTTGATTCATTCTGGTTCTTTCCCTTCCTCCCCACCCGTCCCACCCCTCTTTTCCCTCTATACAGTCCTTCCTTCCTCCATTCGCACCACCCTCCTTATTCCTAACCCAAAACCTACCCCAACCCTAACACTAACCCCTCCTACCCCCCCTTATATGTCCTCATCCGCTTATCAGCCAGATCATTCATCCTTTAGGTTTTTGAGATTTGCTTATCTCACTTAACATGATATCCTCCAATTTCATCCATTTGCCTGCAAATGCCATGATTTTATCATTCTTCATGGCAGAGTAATATTCCATTGTATGTGTATATATATATATATATATATATATGCCACAGTTTCTTTATCCATTCATCAACTGAAGGGCATCTAGGTTGGTTCCACAATCTGGCTATAGTGAATTGAGCAGCATGAACATTGATGTGGCTGTATCCCTGTAGTATGCTGATTTTAAGTCCTTTGGGTATAGGCCAAGGAGTGGGATAGCTGGGTCAAATGGTGGTTCCATTCCAAGCTTTCTGAGGAATCTCCATACTGCTTTCCAGAGTGGCTGCACTAATTTGCAACCCCACCAGGAGTGTATGAGTGTACCTTTTTCCCCACATCCTTGCCAACACCTATTGTTGCTTGTGTTCTTGATAATCGCCATTCTAATTGGGGTGAGATGAAATCTTAGGGTAGTTTTGATTTGCATTTCTCTTATTATTAGAGATGTTGAACATTTTTTCATATATCTGTTGATTGCTTGTACATCTTCTTCTGTGAAGTGTCTGTTCATTTCCTTAGCCCATTTGTTGATTGGATTATTTGTATTCTTGGTGTAGAGTTTTTGAGTTCTTTATAGATTCTGGAAATTAGCACTCTATCTGAAGTATGAGTGGCAAAGATATTCTCCCACTCTGTAGGCTCTCTCTTCACATTACTGATAGTTTCCTTTGCTGAGAGAAAGCTTTTTAGTTTGAATCTATCCCAGTAGTTGATTCTAGCTTTTATTTCTTGTGCTATGGGAGTCCTGTTAAGGAAGTCTGCTCCTAAGCCAACAAGTTGAAGGTTTGGACCTACATTTTCTTCTATAAGATGCAGGGTCTCTGGTCTGGTTCCGAGGTCCTTGATCCATTTTGAGTTGAGTTTTGTGCAGGGTGAGAGATAGGGATTTAGTTTCATTCTGTTGTATATGGATTTCCAGTTTTCCCAGCACCATTTATTGAAGAGGCTTTCTTTTCTCCATTGCATATTTTTGGCCCCTTTGTCTAGTATGAGAAAATTGTATTTATTTGGGTTTGTGTCCATGTCCTCTATTCTGTACCATTGATCTACCTGTCTATTTTGGTACCGATACCATGCCGTTTTTGTTACTATTGCTTGGTAATAGAGTTGAAGACCTGGTATTGTGATACCCCCTGCTTCGCTCTTTCTACTGAGGATTGCTTTAGCTATTCTGGGTTTCTTATTCTTCCAGATGAATTTCATAATTGCTTGCTCTATTTATGTAAGGTACATCATTGGGATTTTAATTGGAATTGCATTGAATCTGTATACTACTTTAGGTAGTATGGCCATTTTGACAATATTAATTCTGCCTATCCAAGAACATGGGAGATCTTTCCATCTTCGACAGTTTTCTTTAATTTCTTTCTTTAGTGTTCTGCAGTTCTACTTGTAGAGGTCTTTCACCTCTTTCGTGAGATTGATTCCCAAGTATTTTATTTTTTCGATGCTATTGGGAATGGGGTAGTTTTCCTAATTTCTCTTTCTGAAGATTCATCACTAATGTATAAAAATGAATTGGATTTATGAGCATTGATCTTGTAACCTGCTACCTTACTGAATTCACTTATGAGTTCTAAGAGTTTTCTGTTGGAATTTGCAGGTTCCTCTAAATATATAATCATGTCATCAGTGAACAGGGATAGTTTGCGTTCCTCTTTTCCAATTCGTATCCCTTTAACTTCTTTGGTTTGTCTAATTGCTCTTGCTAGAGTCTCAAGAACAATGTTGAATAGAAGTGGTGAAAGAGGGCATCCCTGTCTTGTTCCAGTTTTTAGGGGGAATGCTTTCAGTTTTTCACCTTTTAGAATGATATTGGCCATGGGCTTAGCGTAGATGGCTTTTACAATGTTAAGGAATGTTCCCACTACCCCAATTTTCTCTAGTGTTTTGAGCATGAAGGGATGCTGTATTTGATTAAATGCTTTTTCTGCATCTCTTGAAATAATCATGTGATTCTTAACTTTTAGTCTGTTGATATGGTGAATGACATTTATTGATTTCTGGATGTTGAACCAACCTTGCATCCCTGGGATAAAACCCACTTGATCGTGGTGCACTATCATTTTAATATATTTTTGTATGCGATTTGCTAAAATTTTGTTGAGAATTTTTGCATCGATTTTCATTAAGGATATTGGTCTGAAATTTTCTTTCCTCGATGTGTCTCTGTCTGGTTTAGGTATCAGGGTGATATTGGCTTCATAGAATGAGTTTGGGAGGGTTCCCTCCTCTTCTATTTTATGGAATACTTTGAGGAGTATTGGAATGAGCTCTTCTTTAAAGGTTTTGTAGAACTCGGCTGAGAACCCATCTGGTCCCGGACTTTTCTTTGTTGGTAGGCTTTTGATGACTTCTATTTAATTGCTTGAAATTGATTTATTTAAGTTGTGTATGTCCTCCTCGTTCAGTTTAGGTAATTCATATGTCTCTAGAAACTTGTTGATGTCTTCGAGGTTTTCTGTTTTGTTGGAGTATAGATTTTCAAAATAGCTTCTAATTATGTTTTGTATTTCACTCGTGTCTGTTGTGATATTTAATTGTTCATTCGAATTTTAGTAATTTGAGTTTTCTCCCTCTTTCTCTTTGTTAGTGTGGCTAAGGGTCTATCAATTTTGTTGATTTTTTCAAAGAACCAACTATTTATTTTGTTAATTTTTCTGATTGTTTCTTTTGTTTCAATTTCATTGATTTCGGCTCTGATTTTAACTATGTCCTGTCTTCTACTACTTTTGGTGTTGGTCTGCTGTTTTTTTCTATGGCTTTGAGCTGTAATGTTAAGTCGTTTACTTGTTGATTTCTACTTGTTTTGTTGAATGCGCCCCATGAAATAAATCTTCCTCTAAGTACTGCTTTCATAGTGTCCCAGAGATTTTGATATGATGTGTCTTTGTTCTCGTTTACTTCTAAAACTTTTTTTTATTTCCCTCCTGATGTCTTCTGTCATCCATTCATCATATAATAGTGTATTATTTAATCTCCAGGTATTGGAGAAGTTTCTGTTTTTTATTCTGTCATTTATTTCTAATTTCCATCCATTATGATCTGATAGAGTACAAGGTAGTATCTCTATCTTCTTGTATTTGCTAACAGTAGCTTTGTGGCATAAAAACATGGTCTATTTTAGAGAAGGATCCATGTGCTACTGAGAAGAAAGTGTATTCATTATTTGTTGGATGGTATATTCTATATAAGTCGGTTAATTCTAAATTTCTGATTGTGTTATTGAGATCTATGGTTTCTTTATTCAATTTTTTTTGGACGATCTATCCAGCGGTGAGAGAGGTGTGTTAAAATTGCCTAGTATTATAGTGTTGTGGTCTATTTGATTTCTGGAATTGAGAAGGATTTGTTTGACATCCATGGATCAGCCAATGTTCGGGGCATAGATATTTATGATTGTTATGTCTTGCTGATTTATGCTTCCCTTAAGCAGTATTTAATGTCCTTCTTTATCCCTTGTGACTAGTTTCGGCTTGAAGTCCACATTATCTGAAATGAGGATGGATACTCCAGCTTTTTTGCTGTGTCTGTGTGCATGGTATGTTTTTTCCCATCCTTTCACCTTTAGTCTATGAGTATCTCTTTCTATGAGATGAGTCTCTTGCAGGCAGCAAATTGTTGGATTTTTCTTTTTAATCCATTCTGCCAGTCTATGCCTTTTGATTGATGAGTTCAGGCCATTAACATTCACGGTTATTATTGTGATATGATTTGTATTCCCAATCATTTGACTCATTTTTGTTTTTTGATATGATTTGGTTTCCCCTTTATTCGGCTATTCCTTTAGGCTAGTTCCTCCTGTTGCTGATTTGCATCATTGTTTTTCATCTCTTCCTCATGGAATATTTTGCTGAGAATGTTCTGTAATTCAGGCTTTCCTTTTGTAAATTCCTTTAGCTTTTGTTTATCATGGAAGGATCTTATTTCATCGTCAAACCTGAAAGTAAGTTTTGCTGGGTATAACATTCTTGGTTGGCATCCATTTTCTTTCAGGGCTTAGTAAATGTTGTTCCAGCCCTTCTAGCTTTTAGGGTCTGGATTGAAAAATCTGCTGATATTCTTATTGGTTTCCCCCTGAATGTAATTTGATTCTTTTCTCTCACAGCCTTTAAAATTCTGTCTTTATTTTGTATGTCAGGTATTTTGATAATAATGTGCCTTGGTGTGGGTCTGTTTTAATTTTGTATATTTGGAGTCATATAAGCCTCCTGTACTTGGTTTTCTATTTCATTCTTCAGATTTGGGAAATTTTCTGATATTGTTTCATTGAATAGATTGTTCATTCCTTTGGTTTATTTCTCTAAGCTTTCCTTAATCTCCATAATTCTTAAATTTGGCCTTTTCATGATATCCCATAATTCTTGTTGATTCTGTTCATGGTTTCTTATCATCTTTTCTGTTTGGTGAACTTTGTTTTCAAGATTAAATATTTTGTCTTCAATATCTGAGGTTCTGTATGCTCTCTATGGAGTTTTTAACTTGGTTTATTGTTTCCTTCATTTCAAGGATTTCTGTTTGGTTTTTTTCCAATATCTCTAACCCTTTATTGAAATGATCTCTTGCTTCCCGTATTTGCTCCTTTAACTGTTGATTGGTGCGATCATTTAATGCCTGCATTTGCGCTTTCATCTCCTCGTTTGCTTCCCTGATGGTTTTAATTATGTACATTCTGAACTCCCTTTCTGACATTTCTTCTGCTGTACTTCATTGGGTTTTATTGATATAGTATCTAGGTTTGTTTGGGACATTTTCTTCCCTTGTTTTCTCATATTGGTCAGATGTCAGTGGGACTTTGTGATATTGCAGAATTCTTCTATTGGTTTATAGTGTCCCTGTAGATTTCCAGTGTATCACCTCCCAGCCTTCAGTAGCCTGAAATCTTGGAGTAACAAGATAATGCAGTGCTTCCAAGGAAAGCTGCCCATAGCCCGCTACTGGTTCCAGGACTTGGAGCTGGCTCTGTGTAGAAAGGCTCTCACTGGGGGGCCTGCTCTGAGAAGCTAGCCTGGAAAGGCGCTTCCCGCCAGAGGGGGCCAGGCTGCGAGCTGCTTGGGGAAGTCCCTGGCTGCCCTGTCCTGGTCCGTGAAGCAACCTGTGGGCAGGAACTTGACGCCCTGGTTCAGGGACTTGAAGCTTGGTTCTGTGCAGAAAGGCTCTCACTGGGGGGCCTGCACCCAGATGCTGGAGAATCTGGCCCTGTGGGTGGAGCCCACCACCGGAGTGCGCAGGGCTGCCTGTGGAAGACTCTCGCTGCCCTACCCACCTCTAATAAGCCACCCGAATATGGGCCTGCTGCCCGGGCAGCGCTTCACCCTGTCGGGGAGACTCACCCCGTGGCTCTATTTTAGTCCGGGTCTCTCAATGCCTCCCCTTCTTGAATCCTGGGTTCTGGGGCGACTGGAGATGCAGTCACCCTCTAGTCCACCATCTTGGATCACCCCCTGTATATCTTCTTTAACTCTGTTTTCATAGTTGCATAAGTGGCTCAACAGAATAAAGCTAATAAAAAAAAAAAAAGCAAATGATTTCTCATACATCACTTTGACATTATTCCTTGGCACAGTGACAAATTAAGATGACTGCCTCCTTTCCATACCTTCCTTTCTATCTTCTAAGTGTTAAAATTTATCTCTCTCTTTTTTTAAGTCATCCATTTAATGAACATTTAGTGATATCTATAAAACTTCATCAAGGAAGAGCTCAAAGACTTTATACCCTCAATGGTACCCTATACCTCAATTAAAGAAAATTAAGTATGACTGAGATTCTATGATTAGGCAGTTAAGGAAGTATATACATAATCATATGGAATAAGGATATTTTCCTTATAATAGTCAAGCTATGAGTCACCTGAAGAGTTATGCTGGCTTCATACTTAAGTCATAGAGTGGAACTTTTTAAATACTAGAGAGAGTGAGTGTTAGTCTGTCATCATGACCAAAATGCCTAACCAGAACAACTTAGAGGAGGAAAAGTTTGGGCTCATGATTTCAGAGGTCTCAATTCATGTTCAGACAACTCTATTGCTCTGGGCCTGAAGTGAAGTAGAGCATCATGGAGAAAGGTTGTAGCAGAAGAAAGCTGCTCAGTTTATGACACTCTGGGAACAGAGAGAAAGCAAGGTTAAAGGGACAAAGTATAAATCTCAAAGACACACCCTTAGTGACCTGCTTTCCCCAACCATGCTCCATGTGCCTAGAGTTAACACCCAGTTGGTCTAATTAAATTATGAATCCAGAAAATAGGCTAATCCACTGATTAGATTATATCTCTCATAACTAATCACTTCATCTCTGAATATTCCCACATTAACATAGGAGAATTTGTGGAACATCTCATATCCAAGTATAACATTCCACTCCAGGCTCGCAAAAGCTCATACCAATCTCATATGCGAAATACATTGTCCATTTCCAAGAGTCTCCATAATCTTAATGGTTCCAGCATTGCCCCAAAGTCCAAGTCCACAGTGTCGTCTGAGACTTAAGGCAAACTCTTGACTGTGAGCCCTGGTAAACATCAAAAGAAAGTTTCAGACATCCAATATAAAATGACACAGAATAAATGCTTCTATTCTAAAAGGGAGAAATAGGGACATAGAACAAAGGACTAGGATTAAAGCAAGACCGAAAATCCTGCTGAGCAAAAATGTACTATGGCTGCCCTCTGGCATCTAGGACACATAGCAGCAAGAAGTGATCTCCAAAAGGCTTTAGCACTCATACCTCTATGGCCTTCCTTGTTACTGTCCACATGGCCTCTAGCTTAGGCTGACTTTGTCTACAGCCAGCAACTTTCTTTGTCAGATGTTTTATGTTACTGGCATTTTTAACTCCTGGGAGCTTCCTTCTAGCTTTGGTTTCAATTTCACATCTTTATGCATCACCCTTTCAGAGACTGCTTGCAGTCTCTCATCCTGTTACATGCATCTTGGCCTGCCAGACCTTTCTTGAATTTTCAGTGGAAGTCTCCATTACCCCCTAACTCCAGCATCCTGAAGTTCTGCAGAACCAGCACCACATGGATGATGCCAACATATGCCACCAGGCAGAGCAGTAATTGGGTTCTCTTGGACCATGGCTTTAGTAGCCACTGAGAGTCTACATGATGAACATAGTGGAATGAATCCTGGGAATAAAGTTAGCTAGATACCACTGTGCAGGCTGCATGCCCTCAAAGAATCTTAAATGAGTTTTCACTTCTACACCTTTGAACCTACAATGGGTGTAGTCATACTGCTTCTTGAGATCCTCTCAAGGCATCTTTTGTATTGTTTATGTGCAAAGTACTTAACTTCTTGTATGTGATGATAATCTCTTTAGCAACCACAGCTCCATTGGCCCAATATATTACATGTGCAAAACTGCAAGATTTTCAAATATTTTCTCTCTGGCTTTTGCTCTTGATTCTCACAGTAAACCTGAAAAAAGTTCACTATAAATACCAATGCCACTTCCTGAATTCTCTCCTGCCTTGAAATTTTCTTCATTAGATTAATTAGTCCATTGTCTTTAAATTTGGCCACATATAAAGTCTCTAGGCATGGGAAAAAAATATAGACAAGTTATTTTCCAGAATGTAATATAAATGGCCTCTCTTGCAATTCCAAATAGAATCTAAAATCTGAAACCTTGTGAGTACAGTCTTTACCTTCTTCATATTTTTCAGCATTCTAGTCTTCTGTACTCCCCAGAACCTTCCCATTAAACTCTGCTTACAGAATTCTAAGGCTTCTCTAACTTTTCTAAATTCCTCCTAAAAATAAGCTCTAAAGGTTTCTGAATTACATGGTCAGATTAGTCATATCAGAGGCCCCACTCCCATTACCAATTTCTGTATTAGTCATCTTTTTCTATTAGGACCAAAGTACAACTGAGAGGAGGAAAAGATTATCTTGGACCTGTAGCTTCAGAGATCTTAATTCATGATCAACAAACTTCATTGACCTGGGCCTGAGGTAAGGCAGAACTTCTTTGCCAAAGCATAGGGAAGATATGCTACTCAGCTCATGGCAACCAGTGAGCAGAGAGACGACAAGGCAACAGGGACAAAATATAAACCAAAAAGACACACCCTTAGTAACCTATTTCTTCCAGTCATGCCCCACATGCCTAGAGTTAACACATAGTGCATTCAAATTATTAGCCTAGCAAGTGAATTAATCCATTGATTGGTTTACAGATTCCTTAAACTAATCAGGCCACCTCTGAACATTTCTTCATAAACTCAGGATCTTTTGGGGGATATCTCTTATCCAACCCCAAACAGCCACTTCTATAGTGACATAGATTATATCATTTTGTGGTAAAGTTAAGGTATTAGCATTTTTACATTATACATATATTCCATATCCCCAGAAGTATCTAACATGTGGTTATTGTTGTGAGAAACTGTTAAACATAGATTCTATATAGGGTAATTTATTCTGGTGTTTATTCATTAGGAAGCCCCTGTACAAACCTCTCCTTTTGGCTTCATAGAAGGATCTTCTGCTCTAGTCCCAATCTGGAAGATATTGAATAGGAAAATTGAACATTTTTCTTCCCCGGTTGTGGATTTCTTCCCAGAGTAGAGAAGAATTGATATCAGTATAGCATTTAGAGAACATACCTCAAATATTTATCTGGAATTAGTTTTCAATTTCTTAGGGCCCTCATTCACTTTTGACTGAAGGATTTGTTATCATAGTCTAGTCCAATTTGTTAAAGTTCCGTAAGTTAGTTGTTAAGTTTATTAATAAAGTTTATAAGCTAGTTAAATAAGTCCAGTTTATTAAAGTTTTATAAGACTTTGTGGCTGCAGTCTCCATAAATTAATAACACATTCTGCCAATCTCATTCCAGATAGATATTTTTCTACCATTCAGATGGAATAAATAGTTCAGGAGATTTGTGATCCTGGAACACTTAACCAAATACATTGATACTACTGTTCTAATACTATCACATCAATTTTTCTCAACTAAGTCAATTTTGCCTAAATTGATTCATGCTCTAAGTGTGAAATAGGCATAATTTAAAAATAATTAAGCAACACAGTACTATTCATAACCATATTGGTATTTTTTTACTATTAGTACTAATAATTATTACTTATAACTTCAGTGTATTATTATTTAATTTATGTTAAGTTTATCATTTAATCTTCTTTACGAATTTCTGAAACATAATTAAGCTAACTTCCAGAGGAGAAAATTGAGGCTTAAATACTTTAAAAATAGAAATTAAATGATATCAAACCATAAAATCTGAAACTGTTTTCATTACAGTAAACATTAAATTAAATAATAAATTTTCACTGTAGTAAATATTAATAGTTAGTTTGTTGATTACCTATTATGTATAAAATATTCAGTAGATTATTGATTGCTGATCCTCACATAGTAATGAATTATTTGTATACATACAAATTATATATGTATATGTGTATGTATGTATTATTATAAATGTATTGATACATTTATATATATTTATATATTACAGAAAAAGAAAAAGTATTTGCTACACAAATAATTTACATAAATTGCCTCCTTATATTTTGGCTATAAATCTGGGTCATTCACTCCAATATTTTTACAAGAATAATGCCTTGCTACAAAAAAATGTAGCAATAATAATACTAGAAAGAACAACTATAAAAGACAGTAGAATCAATTGGACATAACTTTTCTATGTTCATATATAAATACAGGACCAGTGTAATTCCACATCATGTTCAACCACAAGAATGGGATCTAATTAGAATGTCATACTCCATATATGTATAATATGTCAAAATATACTCTACTGTCATGTATTTCTAAAAACAACAAATAATAAAAAGAAAAAAGGATAACCTGTATATACAAAAACTGAAATATCCAAAGTAGTATGATATAACCAGAGCAATCAGCATAAGCATAAAAGAATGTAAGAGTGAGTCAAGGTACCATATGATACCAAGTTATTGAAAGCTTTTTACATGTCAGTCTTTCAAGTACAAATAACACATATTCATCCAACTTTATGGATTCCTTTCCAGGAGTTATTTACTCTGCCGCATAGTTTACATAGAGTACAGTCGGGCACAGTGGCACATACCTCTAATCTCAGCAATTTGGGAGGCTGAGCAAAAGGATTACAAGTTTGAGACCAGCCCCAGCAACTTAGGGAGAGCCTATCTCAAAATAAAAATAATAAGAGCTGAGTATATAGCTCAGTGGTAGCGTTTAAACTCCATTATGGAAAAAAGAAAAAAATAAATAAATGGAGTTCCTCTCTCACTACATTACTCTCTTCACTGTTCACATCGCCTTCTGAAGTTATGTATTCTGTATTATACAAATTAAAATTCTATAAAAATAAGAAGTAAGTTTTGATCTGTTTTGCATATTTGAATTTTAATCAGCATACCTAGAATTTTTTTTCTGGTACCCGGATTGAACTCAAAGACACTTAACCACTGGGTCACTTCCCCAGGCTTTTTATTTTTATTTATTTTTTTATTTTGATACTGGGTTTCACTAAGTTGCTGAGGCTGGTCTTGAACTTGACATCCTCCTGCCTCAGCTTCCCCAACCACTGGGATTACAGGCATGGACCACTGATTCCCAGCCAGAATTTTAATATGATACTGTACAATCTTTCAGGAGACCAGAGAAATGGAACTCCTACAAAATAAACATGTTTAGATTTTAGGGTTTTAGTAATTAATAATTTAGACATAAATTAAACCATGAAATGAGTGAACTAGAGAAAAGAATGACTTAATAGCAATTTTTCTAGATGGCTTTGTGCAACATAGACCTTAGTCAAATCTAATCTTAATCTAAAGCACTGCATAAAATAAGAATCAAATACAACTGTAAGACGTGAGCCTTATGAACAACCAGGTCTCTCTATGTTCATAAAACTCTATCAGATTTTACATCAGAACACAAATATTGGAGAATTATTGGAGATTAGTCAAGACTATGAACTTCTAGAGCTCAGGAGTAACTCCTTACTTTGTATTCCCTGGCATACACACAACATACACACACACGTGCACACACACACACACACACACACAATACAGGTTCTATAGTGTGTGTGATTTAAAAAGGGACAACACAGTGGAAATCCTCAAGAGTGCAGGGGGCTCCTCTTGACCAGGGGACTATGATTAAGGTTGAATTTAACCCCACCACCATCAGGAATGAGCTGCTTCTCAGCTACCAGATCTTCAAATTCATCAGCATTAAACTTGGTAAAGCACCACTTCTTTAATGTGGATATTCTGGAATCCAGCGAACTTGAAGTTGGCCCTGAATAGGACCTCAACCATATGTTACTCATTGTGCAGCTTTGTGCAGATGGACATGATGACTTAACCATTATGAATCCTGGCCACTGTGCCCTGGGGTTTCCCAAAGGCACCCTGCACACCAAATTGGAGCCTATCAGCCCCGGCACAGGATAGCATCTTGTTCATGCAGATGACATAGAAAGGGTAGAGCAGAACTTGGATTATGAAAGCCATCTTTGTTACAACTTTTTACAGTGTACTTGTTGACAGCCTCCAAGGCTTCAGAGAATAGCCGCTAGTATTCATTAGACACTGAGCGAACCACAGAATGGGAACTCATCATCTTCCACCTTTTTCCGCCCAAGGTCAAAAATGTTGATCTTGGCATCCAGGCCACCCCTGTAAAAATGAGACTTTGGGTTCTGTTTGTTCTTAGAATATCCGTAACCCTAACTATAAACTCCTTTTAAAGCCAATATTTTATTTAAAAATTCCTAATTAAAAAAAAAAAAGTCTTTGAGTGTTGTGGATATAGCTCATTGGTAGAGCACTTTCCTGGCATATATGAGGTCCTGGGTTCCATTTCCAAGACCACACACACACACACACACACACACACACACACACTCACACACTCACACTCAAATCATCTTTGCTCTACAGTACTGAGCGCTCAAATTTACTACATGTCAGAACAGTTTGGGTCTCACTATAGGCATGTTTACCAATGGGCACTTTGATCTTCAGTCATCAATTTGATAATACATTTTTATTTTCTCATACTTAGCCAATTATAGCAGGACACTGAGAAAAGTACCACTGTTTTAAACATTTCTTTTAGCTCAGGGAAGTGACTGATTAGGCACCCTCTGAATAGACCCTTACCTAAACACCACATGTAGGCAAATGCATGTATGCATTTCTTAATGCACTTTTCCCACTAGAAAACAAGCTCTTTAGGGCAAAGGATCAAATCATTTGGTAGACCAGTGTGCCTAGTGATATGCCTAGATTTAGAGATGTTCAATAAAATGTCTTTAATAGGTGACAATTTGTCATCTCTATACAGACTGCCTCTGTATTCTCCAAACATTAAATTAATGGGACGATAAATTGATAAGTGCAACAAAATACTAAAAAATATAGAGAGTAAAAACTACAGGTGAGAGTCAGGAACAGTCATTACCATTATAATATAAAAGAATATATGTACTTCTTTTATTATTATCATTCTGCTGATCAAAAAAATTAAAAATGATTTTTAAACGTATTTAACTGATTTATTGGTTTACTCAGAGGTAAATTAAATCTGTCAATACTTGGGAAAAATCCCAGCATTGGAAGCAATGGAAGAATGTCATCAAAATAGAAGAAATTGTGAAATTAATGTTTGAAAATGCAGATGTACCCAGACTAAAGAAAGATACAACTCTCACTCCTAACCACTAACTCACTGAACAATAAGAAAATTGAAAACTGGTTATAGAAACATGGCCCATAACTATAAATCTAACTCAGTTTCATTAAGCCCAAAGCAGAAAAACAATAAAAACAAAAACAATACAAATATTAATACTGCTACTACTAATTAATATAATGAAACTTAAAATAATTATACTAGCTCACATGTTATCAAGTGCTGCCTACATTCTAGGTGTGCTGTAAGTATATGTATTGTTATTCATGACTGAAAACCAGTCTATGAGGTAGAGGCTATTTCATGAATATGTTATAAATAAGGAGATTGAAATTCAAAGAGATAATTTGCCTAAGATCTCAGAGGTAATAACTAGTACAGGAAGATTAAATCTAGGCAAATCCTTTCTATTATTTCTCTCAGGTTGAATAGGTAATAAATACATATTCCAGACAGACCTTTAGATTAACAACTGATAGAAAGATAAGGATAAAATGATAGTAAAACATCTGGGGACTTAATTTTTTTTGGGGGGGGGAGGGTTATTTTGTACTATAGATTGAATCCAGGGGTTCTTTACCACTGAACTACATCCTCAGTCCTTTTATTATTTTATTTTATTTTTGTACTGAGGATTTAACCCAGGGACACTCTACTATTGATTTACATCCCCAGCCCTTTTTATTTGTATTTTGAGACAGAATCTTGCTAAGTTGTTTCAGGTCTTGCTAAATTGGTAAGACTGGCCTTGAACTTGTGATCCTTCTGCTTCAGTCTACTAAGTCCCTAGGATTACAGGCATGTGCAACCATGCCTGGCTTGTTTGTTGTTGTTGTTTTTGGTTTTGTTTTTTAAATTTGGAACAGGGTCTCTCTAAGTTGCTGAGAGTCTTGCTAAGTTGCTGAGACTGGCCTCAAACTTGAAATCCTACTGCTCCAGACTCCTAAATCGGTGAGATTAGAGGTCTGCACCACTATGTCCAGTCAGGAACTTGATTTTTTAAGACAGCATGCTTTTTGTTTTGGTAATAATTTCTGCATACAGCCCCAAAAGCTCAACTTATGAAAGAAAACACTGAAAAATTGGACTTCATCAAAATAAAACAAATTTCTACACTGTGAGAAACACTATTAAGAGAATTAAAAAGAAACTACAGATTGACAGTATGCATTTGGAAGACACATATAAAATTGAAGACATATCAAAAATATACAAAGAACCCATAAAAATATATATTAAGAAGACATACAATTCAATAAAAATGGAAACACACTCTGATAAGTTGATGATGATATATAATGGGGGCTGTGGCGGGGGGTGAGAGAAGAATGGAGCCCTTTTAGATTATGTAGAGGGAAATGAGAGGGAGGAGGAGGCAGGGATATGAAACATGGTGGAATGAGACAGACATCATTACCCTATGTATATGTATGATGACACGAATGGTATGAATCTACATCATGTACAACCATAGAATTGAAAAGTTGTACCCCATTTGTGTACAATTAACCAAAATGCAGTCTGTAAAAATAATAAAAGAATGGAAACACTTCTGACAGACACATCATCAAATAAGATATTTAGGTAGTACATGAACATAAGAAAAGATGCACAAAATTATTTTACATAATAGCATTTATTAGGACATTGCAAAATGAAAGGCACACTAAGATGTCACTACACACCTATGGGTAGTGACAAAATTTCAGTCAAAATGAGTGACTAAAACCCAGAATCTTATAATAACAAAATCTAGAGAGGACACCAGCAATAGGAACCCTTACTCTTCACTGGTGTTAAAGTGGTAGTTACTTTGGAGGAGAGTTTGGCTCTCACTTAGAAAACTGAATATACTTTAAACAATCCATTGATTGAGCTCCCACATATTTACTATTTGAAACTTGACCACACAAAAATCTACACATGAATTTTTATTGTCACTTTATTGATAATTACCAAATATTAAAATTCAACCATGCCAACTAAGTAGAATTTATCCCAGATATGCAAGTCTTGTTCAACATTCAAAGAGCAAATAGTGTAATCCATCAAGCTAAAGATCAAAATTTACATGATCATGTCAATAGATGCAAAGAATCTTGACAAAATTCAACACTCATTCATAATAAAAACTCACTGTAAACTAGGAAGAAAGGGAAACTTCCTCAATTTGATAAAAATTATATGTAAAAAAACCTACAACTAACATCATACTTAATGGTGAGAAAATAGAAACTGTCCCACTAAGATCAGGAACAGGCTGTCCCCTCTTACCACTGCTTTCCCGCATCACATTAGAAGTCCTAGCTAAAATCATAGGTATAACATGTACAGATTGGGAGGAAGAAATAGAGCTACATTTATTCACAGATGACATGGTTGCACATGTAGAAAATGCAGAATTATCAAAAATAACAAAATCCAGCCACTATTAAGTGGTTATAGCAAGACTGCAGGATACCTGACTAATATGCAAGAATTAACCACTTTCCTATGTGCCAACAATGGAAAAGTGGAACTTGGAATTAAAAACACAATACCATTTATATTAATACACCCTAAAATAAAATTCTTAATGTTTAATCTCACAAAACATACACAAATCAACATGAGGAAAACCATAAAACTCTGATGAAATAGATCAAAGAAGAACGATATACAAATAAATAATTTTTGAAAAAAGAACTAAATAGAAAAATATTCCCTGCTCATGGATATGAAAACTCAATATTGTCAAAGTGTTAGTTTTTCAAAATTTGATTCACAGATTCAATACAATCCCAATCAAAATTTCAGTAAGTCATTTTGTAGATATTGATAAACTGATTCTACAGTTTAAGTGGAGAGTTAAAACAGTATAATAACCAACACAGTAGTGAAGGAGAAGAACAAAACTGAAGACTGACATCATCTGTTTTCAAGACACAGTATAAAGTTGTAGTAGGCAAGTCACTGTGGTATTCCCAAAGAACAGAAAAACAGATCCAATATTTTCTGTTAGAATTGAGAGTCGAAAAATAGACCCACAAAAGAAAGTCAACTTATTTTTGGCAAGGGGGCAAGGGCAATACAAATGAGAAAAAAAATGGTCTTTTCCATAAATGTTGTTGTGCTATTAACATTAAAAAATGTGTTTTGTGCAGACCTAACACACTAAACAGAAATTAACTCAAAATGGATCACAGACTTAAATAACAATTCTAAAACCCTAAAACTCCTGAAAACTAACATGCAAAAAAAAAAAAATCTGGAAGCTCTGTGTTTGTCAATTACTTTTCAGATAAACACCAAAAGCATAATGCCTAAAGAGTTACAAATTGGTGCAGTCACTCTGGAAGGTAGTGTGGAGATTCCTCAGAAACTTGAAATGGACCCAACTTTTGACCCAGTTATCCCACTCCTTGGTTTATACCCAAAGGACTTAAAATTAGCATTCTACAGTAACACAGCCACATCAATGTTCATAGAAAGCAACTCAATTCACAATAGCTAGATTGTGGAACCAACCCTTCAACAGATGAATGGATAAAGAAACTGTGGTATATATACACAATGGAATATTATTCAGCCATAAAGAATAATAATATTATGGCATTTGCAGATAAGTGGATGGAATTGGAGAATATCATGCTAAGTGAAATAAGGCAAGCCCAAAAAACTAAAGGCCGAATGTTTTTCCTGAAGAGTGGAGAATGATACATAATGGGGGTGGGGATGTGGGGAGTGAGAGAAGAATGGGGGAACTTTAGACTATGCAGAAGGAAATGAGGGGGGGGGGGTGAAAACTTATGTCCACACAATCACCCTCACACATATTTATAACAGTTTATTCATTAAGAAAAATAGTGGAATGAGACAGACATTATTACCGTATGTACATGTATGATTACACGAATGGTATGAATCTACATCATGCACAACCATAGAAATGAAAAGAAGTACCCCATTTGTGTACAATGAATCAAAATGTAGTCTGTAAAGATAAAAAACAATTTATTAAAAAAAGGAAAAAAAGAAACAATAAGATGGAAACACTAAAGTTAAAAATGTCTGCTCTGTGAAAGATATCATCAACAGAATCAAAAGAAAAGTCACAAATTGGGAGAAAAACATTTGTAAATATGTGTTTAATACAGGAATGTTAACCAGAATGTAAGGAGAACTTTAAATCTCAACACTAAGAAACAAGCGACTAATTAAAAAATAAGTCAAAGACTAGCAGACACCTTACAAAATAAAATACACAGAGGGAAAGAAAATAGCATGAGAAGATACTCCACTTCATATGTCATCAGGGAAATGCAGGTTAACACAACAAAAAGACACTACTACATAACTGTTACAATGGCCAAAATTCAAAACACTGACAACAACAAATACTGGCAAGGATGTAGAATAATAGGAATTTTCATTGCTCGTGGGAATGAAAAGTAGTACAGCCACCTAGGAAGATAGATTAGCAGTTTTTTTGTTTTTGTTTTTGTTTTTTTTTTTACAAAACTAAACATACTCTTACCATAAAATCCAGCAATTTTACTTCATGTTATTTATCCAAAGGAATTGAAAACTTATATCCACACACTCACCCTCACACAGATATTTATAACAGTTTATTCATTATTGCAGAAAACTTGGAAGTAACCATAGTGCCCTTTGGTAGATGAAAAAAGAAACTGATAATTCAGACAATGAAATATTATTCAACACTAAAAAATGTTATTGAATCATAACAAAACACAGAATAAACTAAAATGGATATTACTACTCAGACAATCTGAAAAAGCAATATATTGTATGATTCCAATTATGAGACATTCTGGAAAAAACAAGGTTTGGAGGCAGTATAATTATCAGTTTTTTCCAGGGAATATGGGGGAGGAAAGGATGAATATGGAGAATTTTTAAGTCATAAAAAGTACTCTGCATAATGTTATAATGGTGGTACATGTAATGAGACATTTGTCCAATGCATAAAATGCATGATAACAAAAGTAATTCCTAATGTAAACTAGAGTCTTTGGCTGACAATGATGTGTCAATGAAGGTTCATCAATTGTAGCAACTACACTACTCTGAGGTGATCTTGAAGATTGGATAGATTATGTTTATGTTGTAACAGCAAACATATGGAAAAATCTCAGTACTTTCTCTTTGATTTCACTGTGTAAATAAAATGCTTTTTAAAAAATTGCTCTTAAAACATTTAAACATTCCTAAAACAAACAAAATATCCTTCTGTATATGACTGGGTATGAAACTTTTTCACATCTATATGTTGGAGTATTCTTCATCAATTAAAAATAAATGAGTTATTAATACACAACGAGGAGTAAGCATGCATGCATGTTACTAAGTGTTTCAAACTAAGATATCAGTTGAAAAGGTTTTATAGTATGGAATCTCAAGTATATAACAAAGAAAAATCAAAACTATAAAGACAATATAAAGAGCAGTGGTTGTTTCACTTAGAGTTAAATAGAAAAAAAATATGATTTTTAGGGCAGTGAAGCTATTTTGTTTAATACTTGATTGGTGTATGTTTGACATTATGCTTTTGTCAAAACCCACAGAATTTACACTGCAGAAAGTGAACTTCAACTTATGGAGGTTAAAAACAACATTGAGCAGATCAGAGCATCCCAGGAAGCAATGCACACTGTGACATGAGAATCTATTTGTATTACAAATAGATAAATTTTAGTCAAGAACATTGGAAGAAAAGTACTGACTTAAGTAACTTTCATAATGAGTAGTTTGTAAATCACATACAACTATGCACAAGCACTGTATTCAAATTGAAAAAATTGCTTCCCACAGCAAGCCAGTTTATCAATTCTGATATGGGTATACTATATATGTGTATACTAGATTTGAACAGTTAAGTAAATGACTGGTAGATGCTTGGAAGCTTTTTATCTCACTTTTGACCTGAGAATTTACAACTAAGAAAAGGAAAGAGACTATGTTACTTTGTGTGGTAAAGGATTAGAGTTGGTGATATCAAAATAAATCTATATTGAACTTAATAGATGCATATGTTACATATAAAAACATTTATACATAAGAATATGTTTACAAATGATTATATCTACACACAGAGAGAATGAAAAATTTCCATTGATATTGATGTGTCAGAAGTCAGAGGGACACAGGAGTGAAGTGAAAGAACTCCTAATGGCCAAAGTTGGTACAATTTGAGCAAATAATAATAATTTTTAAAATTTTTAGATTATACTCTAAAACCCCAAATGAATAGCCAAAAATCCATGACATGAATAAATTATTGAATAAGTAAATAGGAAAGAAGAGACACTTTTTTGGCAGAAAATTCCAAATACTTAATTTAGGTACTATGTCTTCAAGGATAAGAAGCAAAAATTCACAATTTATAAAGTGGAGGTTATGACTTTTTTTCTGAACCGTATAGAATAAAAAGGTATAAAAAGATTAACTTTACAGTGGGAAAGTCTGACAAACACAACCTCAGTCAGTGATAAACTATATTGCTGGTAGGAATTGTTGGTATAAGTAGATGAAAATCACACTTGAATCATCTGGTCTTCTTCCCCAAACCTATGACCTCAATTTAACCACAAGAAAATGACAGGCAGGTCCAAATAGAGGGGTCTTATGACATACTTGGCCAGTATACCTCACACTTGTCAATATATATTTTAAAAAATGTGTCTGTAAAAAAACATAGTGAATAGGAGCTTTCAAAAACAAGTAAATGTGTGGAGATATCCTGGATGGCATCCTATGATTTTATTGAAAAACTAAAGAAATAAAAATTAATTATGAGCTTTTATTAATAATAATATATCTCTGTTGGCTTATTCTTTGTAGCAAATATACTCTACTAATGTAAGATGTTAATAGGAAACATTGAAAAAGAGTATATTTGGAAACCCTACTAAAACCTCAATATTTCTGTAAATTTAAAACTGTTCTAAAATATAAAGTCTTTTTTAAAAGCATTAATTTTTTTCTCATGAAAACAGTCCATATAAATATATATATATATATTTATATACACCTATTCACTTTATATAATATCCAGAAAGACCCCAGAGTATGACAGTGCATTACTTCACTTGAATAAAAAGCAGCACCAATTATAGCCACCATACCAAATGTGGCTTCTTTGCTGGAGTAGTTTAATATAGCATGTAAATATTGATCTGGAAAATTCATTCTTCATTTCTTTATTTGAAAAAGAACATACTATGCTTTACTTTGGTCCCAATCCAAATGGAACCATCCTTGTGAGGTCAACCCTACCCACACCAGGCCCAATGCCCCCACCCCTCTTATGCCACCATATTGCACTCTTTTATTTTCCTTGTAACTTTGAAAAATACCCCCAATTCCCATTCATTTCCATAGTTTTTATCAGCTTTCCCTTTCCTATAACTTCATTATGACAGGTAGTCTGTGTTGTTCACACCTGTTCTTATAGGAGAAGCTTGATAAATATCTGTTCACCTCCAATGTCTTACAATCAGGCATTTACTCCAATATATAGGAAAAACTATATTAATTGCTTTCTTTGCATTGACTCATTAGAAATTCAATATATTCAAAACTAACTTTTTTCATTTTGTTGTGTTTTGCAGAAATTTTCAAAGGATGCTACTTCTCAAAAGCCTTATTTCTTTGGGCTCTGAGTAACTTAAGAATGTATAAATGCATTCTACTGTCATGTACAACTAATTAGAACAAATAAAATTTAAAAAAAAAAAAAGGACATCAGGAAAGGTTTGTTTGTAATTGGAATAAAAGAGTCATTTACTTTTGGCATGAAGATATGTAGTAACTCTCATCCTCAGGCATGATTTGGTCTGAATATATTTGAACAATGTGATCATCCCTGGACTACTTTCCTGTGGATGCTATAATAGATTACCACAAATTTGGTGACTTAAACAGAAAAAATGAATTCTCTCTCTTGGGGGCGAGAAGTCTGAAATCTAGATGAAGGGAGGATGACACTTCTCTTAAAGACTTTGGAGAATAATCTATTACTTTCCTCTTCCAGTTCTTGTGGCTGTTGGCATTCCTTGTCTTGTGACCACAACTCTCTCTCTCTGCTTCATTTTCACATCACTTTCTGTTCTATACTAGTGAATCTACCTCTAACCCTCTCTTAAAAGCATATGTGTGATTATATTTAGATTACATCAAATAATATAGCATAAACTCTTCATCTAAAGATCTTTAATTTGATTATGTATTTTGAAATATGTTAATATTATTACATATAATAATATATTTAACATATAAATTAGTAAGATTTATTTTCCTTCTTGATTATAAGGTAATATTCACAGATTCTGAGGAGTCAGGTCATTATCTCTGGGCCACCATTTAGTGAACTACAATCCCAACAGTAATTCCATCATACTATTACATTAATGCCATCATACCACTCAACATTGATGAATAGGAACTATGTCATACAATGAGTGCAGAGAGGAAAAACTGGATGATCAAGCAACGCGCTTGCATTCCTTTTAGTACTGTTTTTGACAGTTAATGACAAAGGCATCAACTCTGGTCTAAGAAGGGCTTAATGAGTGTGGGCTGAAATACCTAAGGAGCAAAGGTCTGGATCATGCAAACACGGGAGCCAAAAATTACCAGTGAATTTGCTTAGTGAGAGTCAGGGGAAACTAGACTGGATGGAGGATAGGAAAAATGCTTAACATTTCTGGCTTTAAAACCAATTCTAGCAGTGAAAGATGCAATTTAACCCTTTAACTTTCCATTTCTAAATCTGTCCAAGAAGAAAGATCCACTGGAATCCTGGGAGATTTCTCCATACCTTATTTGAGGAGCCACACAAGTGTGGACCCTGGTAGATTCTGATAAATGTTTTTGGTTATGATCTCAGGAAAACAAACAAACAAAAACCGATTTATGCCCCCAGTTGAAGGAAGTGGTGAGTAATATAAGACTAGATTGTTAACATTCTTTGCGGTTTGACTTGGTTAAAAAAAAATTGCCTTACCCAAACTTGGGTCTTTTTCTGAGGCATCCCTCGATTAAGCAGAGATGCTGATGTAAAAAAGCCCAATTGCCTTGCCCCAGTGGGAATGATCATGGTTTAATAACTCCTGTTAGGATCAATCATAATCTTCACTGGAACTACATTAACAGCTTTACATCTCCCCGTATTCTTAAAAGACAGTCTCTTCACTAATCTTCATCTCAGGATCTGCTTTCTGGGGAACTTCAAACCATAGAAACATTCAATTTTTATAACAAAAGTACAATTTTGACTTACAGGTTTACTCTAAAGTAAAAAGTTTGCTACTTCACTTTTTCCTCTCCGTTTATGTTCCAGAGTGCTAATATGACCATGGAATTTGGGATCTTACACTTTGTCATTCTGATTTTCCTTTCCCAAATGGTCACTCTGAAATTACTATACTATTTGAATTCATTTTTTTGTTTGTTTTTCTGTACGACTCACTATATCTTTTAGGTGTGTGAACATATTTACTATCCATGAGATTATTAAAGTCGTCAGAATATATAACATTGGAAGAGAATAACAAATTGGAAGAAAGCAGGAGAGAGACACACAGATCATAGAAATCATAAGAAAGAAAGTAAATCAAGGAATGAATATTGGAGAATTTCTATTTTTAGAAAATAGGATGAGAAATAAGAGAAACTAGTTGTTATCATTTGTGAAACTAAAGCCTCAGAGAGTAGTTTTCTATCTAAAGAGCTATCAATCCCCAGCATCTCTCTCACACACAAACAGCTAGATTGAAGAACTAATATGACAAATCAAAATCCTGATTTAAACATTACACAAAATGTGCATGTATTAAAATAGCATATGGTACTCCATTATGCACAATTTTGTATATTTATTTGCTAAAACAGAAATTCGTTTCTAAAAATTTTGAAAGCCAACATCAGAACTCCAGAAGTTAAGAATGAATGTGTGCAATATGTATGTGGCTGTACAAAACTATAATCTAAGGAAAATTATACTCTGGATTTTTCCAAAATTTTCTTAATTCCATATTATGTAGTTTGTAAAAGGAAAGTGAAGAACAAACATTTAGATCTGAGAAAAGGAAAAGATTTTGCTTGTGCTTTTATAATTAAAACTGGCATTTCCTGGTATTTTGAAATGAATAAAATAATCTTAAAATATTTACCAATTTAAATTTTACTAAGAAATCTATAATCTTTTTTTATCTTCTATTCCTTCACAATCCACTTTTATGGTCATTATGAATTCTCATTTATTTGTCTATTTTATAAACAGCACACTATATTTTAACCTTCAGAAAAAAATGACAAACATTCAGATTCTAATCCCCATAGGTATCTTTAACAACGAATCGAAATACAGTCTTATTAAAAAAGCACTAGTAAAAAATAACTTACTTTTTTATATACTAAATTGCATATTTTCCCTGGTTTCTTCTTTTCTAATAACATTTCTTGGGTAATGAACCCTGATGGTTCAGTGCTTCTATTTTACATTTATTCAGAGAAATCATTTTGAAAATACTAGTATGTAGTTAGGCTAATTAATGCATTTAGAGGTTATTATTTTAAATATCACTACCAGAATCAAAAGAGGGTCCTCTTCAATTCTATTGTCTATTTACTTTGCTTAAATCTTGACTGATAGGAGTCAATAAATTTGTACTATATTCTGAAAAAAAAAGGTGTGTCCTCTTCTTTCTGAACACTTCCCAAATCTCTTTTCTACTTTTATTTTACCTTATCATTTTAACTATTATGTATTTTATTTTTAATTGTTTCCTATGGAAAATTCTACCTCTTCCACTAGAACATAAGCTCTATGAAAACAAGAGAACAGTTTTGTTCCCTACAATTATACTTAGGAGAATAAAGATCAGCTTGATTTAAGCATTTTGTAAATACCTTTAATAAATGACATATTTCTACCATATGTTTAAAAAATATTATAATTAATTCACTTTTCTTTTTTATAGAGAATTCTGTATTATCATCATGGATACTTTCCAAATTCAATTAATGTTGAACAATGGGTATTGGCAGGAAAGACTGTGAATAATAATTTTATTCATAAAATTCTCATATATATACAAAACATTAATTTAGACTTGTGAGAATTAATTTTCCAATGTAAATTTAATTTGCATGAAGTTTAAGGAAATAAGAACTCTTCAAATTGTGGCAATACAAAAGTTATTTGAATAAATAGAATCACCCTTCAATTCCAAATAAGCTTTCATTAATGGGTTACCACAATTGAAATTATAATACTCATTAGATTAAGTGATTCCTTCTTTGGTATGGTTGTTTTTTAATAACAGGAAGAAAATAAGATTTTGTTAGTTACTAGTTTGCATAATTTATATACTTGAAATTTTTACAAATGCATTTAATTGCTCTGTGCAGCAGATTACTCTAGACTTTTCAGTTTAGTTGAAGTAACAAAGTAAATGAATTGGTGCATCACAGTCAATGATTACACTTGGTTGATTTATTATATTAATATAAATGAGCCTTAGGTTGCATTTCAACTTGGTTCTCTGAGATCATGACCAAATTACCAAATTGCCCACAAATTTCTCCAACTCAGTGCTCAGATCTCAAATTCATTATGTCTTGAACTAAATTTACTACTTATTTCCTTTCACTACCCCAAAACGCCTCTTTTCATGCTCTCTGAATTACAGATCACATAATAATTCACTCTAGGATCTTGAAAATCATAGTCTACTCTTTATTTTTTTATTCATCTTGTTGGTGTCAAATAATCATACAGGTTTTACCTACAAACATTGTTTTAAAGAATTCCATCTACAACTGAGGAAGTCTTCAACTTTTACCAGGGAAACTGCTATGACCCCTGAACTAATTTCCTGCATTTATTTTCTCATAACCCCTTGTCAACTGTTCATACTTCCTCAATATATATTTCCTCAAATGAAGAGTCTCATCAGGCCATGTCCTTGCCTAAAATTCTACACTGGTTCCTGGAAGCATACCAAATAAATAAATTCTTCACTGCCTCCATTCAGATAACTTTTCTAAACTACTATTGTCTGCCCTGTGCACTACATTTGATGGCTAATTATACATGTCAGTTTGAACGAACTAAGAGACGTCCATATTTCTGGACATGTTTGTTGGAGTGTTCCCAGAAGAAATCATCATTTGAATCAAGAGACTGAATAAAAATTTGACATCACCTATCTTGGTGGGTATCATCCAATCTGTGAAGGCCCTGATAAAACAAAAAGGGGGAGAAAAAACAAATTTGTTTTTTTCCTTAGATGGGGACATTCATTTTCTGCCTTCAAATGTCCGAGCTCCTGATTCTCTGGTCTTGAGACTGCAGAACTTTTGGCAGCATTTTCTTCCCCACCCCTTGTTTTCACAACTTCGACTGCAGACTGGGAGTTACACAATCAACTTCTCCAGTTCTTAAATCCAGACTTGGACTAATTGTGCCATGAGCTCTCCCTGTCCTACAGTTTTCATATGGCATATCATGAGACTTCCAGTCTTTCACAATCACCTGAGATAATTTCCACAATTTCTTTTTATAGATCTTTTAATGCTATTGGTTGTCTTTCACTGAAAAAACTGGACTAAGACACTAAGTATCTTTATACATCATTCTCTGTTTCATGCATATTTCTGTTGCATGGAATATCTTTTTCCTATTATTATGCTTAGAACTTTTTATGACTGGTATAGTAAAAGTATCATCATTTAGATTTTTTTTCAGTATTGGGGATTAAATCTAGGGTCTTGTGCAGGCTATGCAAGTGCTCCACCACTGAACTATATCCCTAGTTCTTTTCATTTTTATTTTGAGACAGGATCTTGCTAAGTTGCCCATACCAACTATGAACTTTGATCCTCCTGCCTCCTACCTCTGGAGTCTCTTGGATTACAGGCGTGTACCCCATACACAGCTTCAACGATTCTTCAAAACTTCCTTCAATTGTCCTTGAATTTTTCCAGTGAGTTGCTCCTGTATCAACCTTCTATATACCTCTGTTTCAGAATTCATTAAGCTGCACTGTAATTACATGTCAATGTATCTGTTCAACTATGTCAGAAACGATATTCTCTTGTCTTTGTCTTCCCTGTGCCTAGTATAGTACCTGGTGCATATATGTAATACAATTTCATAATTTCTACAATTGTAGAAATTCAATTTCATAATTTGCATTTGATATTTTGCACATTTTCTATCATTTAAGTTAAATTCTCTGTTTGGTGATACAGTGTCATATCTTTCATTATCTCTTAGATATGGTTTCCTTTAGGACTTACATCTACTTATGGTATCTGGTTTGAAATATCTGTCTGCTAAGTCTGACATCTAGTCCTTCTCAAAGACATTTTTATTGCCTATTTTATCTTATGTATGGAGCACACTAACTTGTTTTCTTTCATAGTTCATAATTATTCTAGGCAGTTTGTTATGGCAACTTCCAACCTACACCCCCTATAGAGCTTGATGTTTATTTTATTAATCATTGCCTGGACTATTTCAGATATGGTTCTATGTCTCCTTCTGTGTGTAGCCTTTGATATCATTCTTCAGAAGGCATACAGCCTTAGCACACACATAGTTGCTTGAGATTTAATAGATTTTCTTGAATTCAAAAGTGTTTGTGTTTACTCCATGTCCTAAGGACAATTTAAAGAGACTTAAAATGGTTGGAGGCCTTTGTAAGAATTCTCACAAATTATAGTTGTTTTTCTCAGAAAAGGGCCCATGGGGTTTTTGATGGTGCTATTTCAAAAATATCTTTCATGTGCTCTCTGACTTTACTATAAAACATTTTAGTATGTTAATAAGAAAAAAATATATTTTATTTATTTAAAAAAATTTGTTGTAGAAAACTTGCCAGGTCTGTGGATATCAACAGATAAAAGTTCTATATTTGGTCAGATAATAAATGTTACTGACTCTTAAGAATTTAATTTGCTAAGTGATCTTTGAATATAAGTATTTGCCATGTTTTGAAATTTCTAATAAAATAGCTTTACCTTCAATACACTGTAATAGATGATAGTATGGACATGGGGTAATTCATGGTGAGAGATACTTCTTATGTTTGTTTGTATTATTCTATCTCAGTGTTAATATATAATCAGTGTATGTTATCAGATAATTAAATTATAAATGGAATAATATACAAGAGAAGAATTTGGATTTAATATCCAATATTCAGTGTTTGAAATAAAAACTTAATTATGGAATATGATCAAATGCAACAGGAAAAAATTTTAGACTTCTTTTTTTTTTTTTAGAAAGACATATTCAAGAGTTAAATTCTCTTAAAATGTAAAACTCCACCTCACTTATCACCCATAATCAAAAGTCACAGGTGATCAGTGGGGCTAAGATCAGGTAAAACCTCATGTTTGGGAGATCTTGAAAAGCAAATGTTCTTAGTTACACACCTGTGTCCATAAATGGCTTCTGTGAAGGACCAAATAGCTCCAATCTCGTTTGCCATCTCTCAATCACTATGAGCATACTTCCTCCCAGATCACAGATAAGTCTCCCATGATGTACAGGTTTTATACAGCCCACAAGGGTACAGCATAGATCTACTTATATAATAAATGAGTATATCCTGAAGAGTATTTTATGGGACACTAGTTACATCACTAAGTAACTGAAAAATGACTTTTCTGAAAATAAGTTTAGGGAAAAAATATCATCTATTACAGCCTACTTTTAAGATATTGAAAATCTTCACTGGCACAATACTTTCTGGAATGTAAGTCCTATAGGCAGTGAAGCCTATATTTCATTGTATCTTAATAAATGTGTTTTACATTCTATTGACCTAAAACTCTTTTTATAGCAAATATTAAAGTCTCTGGAGTAATATTTTCTTTATGTGCTTGGGAAAAGCTCTACTACATATATTGGAAGTTTGAAACACATTTGGTTATTTTATTCCATGATTAAAATATGTCAATTGAATGTTACTTTGTGCGAAACGTGAATAAGGTACTGAGTATATGATAACTGTGTCCTAAATTGAAGCAATATCTATTATTATAAATGAGTATGATCATAATTTATCCATGTTTATCTTATAAAATTAAACTTCCATATTCTCTATGTACTCCTCTTAACAAAGAAAAAATTTTCAATATGATTATGAATGTTGTCTGTGAAGGACTGAAGCTGTCAATACAAAATTAATATTAAAATTTGAAAATGTTTTATTACATACATATTTGTGAGAAACTCATTTGTAATTAGTGCTATCACAAGAATATTTACATTAAGTTTAGAAATACATCTGATTCGGGGTTCAAAGTGCCCTTCATTGCTAAGAAAGAGAAGTAAAATCTCACTTGATGAAATTCTTCATACTATTTCACAGTGTAGAAAGAAAATTTAGGAAACTCAAAGTTACATATCAGTGTGACCAAATGATAAAAGATGCAGTTGTAAATGGCATTTTGCTAAAATGCTTCTCTAGATTTTTAATTTTTTTATTTGTACATTTTAGTTTTACATGACAGTAGAATGTATTTTGACATATCATACATACGTGGAATATGACTTCCTATTTTTGTGGCTGTACAGAAAGTAGAGTTACACTGGTCATGTATTCATATATGAACATAGGACAGTTATGTCTGATTCATTCTACTGCTATTACCATTCCCATCCTCACTCCCTTCCCCCCACTTTGCCCTGTCCAGTCTGGTGAACTTCTTCTCCTTCCCCCAACCACTGCCTATTCTGAGTCAGCATCTACATATCAGAGAGAACATTCTGACCTTTGGTGTTTGGGGGATTGGTTAATTTCACTTAGCATGATAGTCTCCAGTTCCATCCATTTTACTGGAAAATGCCATAATTTCATTCTTTAAGGCTCAGTGATATTCCATTGTGTGTATGTACCATATTTTCTTTATCCATTCATTTGTTGAAGGGCACCTAGTTTGGTTCTATAACTTAGCTATTGTGAATTGAGCTACTGTAAACATACATGTGGCTGTGTCACTGTACTATGCTGCTTTTCAGTCCTTTGGGTATAAACCAAGGAGTGGGATAACTGGGTCACGTGGTTCCATTCCACGTTTTCTAAGGAATCCCCATACTGCTTTCCATAATGCTTGTACCAGTCCCACCAGCAATGTATGTGTGTACCTTTTCCCCAACATCCTTGCCAACATTTATTGTTACTTGTACTCTTGATAATTGGCATTCTGACAGGAGTGAGATAGAATCTCAGTATAGTTTTGATTTGCTAGAGATGTTGAACATTTTTTCATATATTTGTTGATCAATTTTATTTCTTCTTGTGAAGTGTCTGTTCAGTTCCTTATTCCATTTATTGATTGTTGTTTGATTTTTTTGATGTTAAGTTTTTTGAGTTCTTTATATATCCTAGAGATCAATGCTCTATCTGAGATGCTGGTTGCAAAGATTTTCTGTCATTCTGTAAGCTCTCTCTGCATGTTCTTGATTTGTTTCCTTTGCTGTGAAGAAGCTTTTCAGTTTGATTCCATCCCATTTATTGATTCTTGATTTTACTTCTTATGCTTTAGAAGGATTTTTGAGGAATTCAGTTCCTAAGTTGATATGATGGAGTGTTGGGTCTGCTTTTTCCTTTAGTAGGTGCAGGATCTCTGGTCTAATGCCTAGGTCCTTGATTCAATTTGATTTGAGTTTTGTATGGGGTGAGAGATAGAAGTCTAATTTCATTCTGTTATATATGGATTTCCAGTTTTCCTAGCACCATTTGTTGAAGAGGCTCTTTTCTCCAATTTATGGTACCTTTTTCTAGGATGAGATAACTATATATATGTGGGTTTGTCTCTCTGTCTTCTACTTTGTACCATTAGTCTACATGTCTGTTTTTCTGCTTATACCATGTCATTTTTGTTTCTATAACTCCGTAGTATAATTTTGCAGTTTGTTATTGTGATACCTCCTGCTTCACTTTTCTTGCTAAGAATTTCTTTGTTGTTCCTAGTTCCCTTAATTTTCCAAATGAATTTTATGATTGTTTTGTCTATTTCTATGAATAATGTCATTGAGATTTTAATAGGAATTTCATTAAATCTGTATAATGCCCTTGGTAGTATGGCCATTGTGACAATATTAATTTTGTCTATTCAAGAACATGGGACATCTTTCCATCTTCTAAGGTCTTCTTCAATTTCTTTCTTTAGAGTTCTGTACTTTTCACTATAGAGGTCCTTCACCTATTTTGTTACATTAATTCCCAAATATTTTATGACTTTGAGACTATTTTGAATGGAGTAGTTTTCCTAATTTCCTTTTCAGTTGATTTATCACTGATGTATAGGAATTAAAATGATTTATGAGTTTAATGTAATATACTGCTACTTTGCTGAATTCATTTAAGAGCTCTAGAAGTGTTCTAGTGGAAGTTTTTGAGTCTTTTAAATATAGAATTATGTCAATAGCAAATAAAGATAATTTGAGTTCTTCTTTCCTATTCATATTCCTGTAATTTCTTTCTTCTAAGTTCGCTGGCTAGAGGTTGCAGGACATTGTTGAATAGAAGTGCTGAAAGAGGGCATCCTTGTCTTGTTCCAGTTTTTAGAGGGAATGTTTACAATTTTTCTCCATTTAGAATGATGTTGGCCTTGGGTTTAGAATAGATAGCTTTTATGATGTTGATGTTCCTACTATCCCTACTTTTTCTAGTGTTCTGAACATGAATGATGCTGTATTTTGTCAATTATTTTGCCTGCATTTATTGAAATAATCATATGATTCTTAACTTTAAGTCTATTGATGCAATGAATTACATTTATTGATTTCTGGATATTGAAACAACCTTGAATCCCTGGGATGAACCCCACTTGATCATGGTGCACTATCTTTTAAATATGTTTTTGTTTGTGATTTGTCAGAATGTTATAAAGAATTTTTGCATGTGTGTTCATCAGGGATATTGGTCTGAAGTTTTCTTTCCTTGATGTGTCTTTTTCTGGTTTTGGTATCAGGATGATACTGGTTTCATAGAATGAGTTTGGAAGTGTTACCTCCTTTTCTATTTCATGGAATAATTTGAGGAGGATTGGTGTAAGTTCTTTTTTGAAGTTCTGGTAGAACTCAACTGAGAATCCATCTGGTCCTGGACTTATCTTTCTTGGTAGAATTTTGATGATGTCTTCAATTTTGCTGTTGAATTGATCTGTTTAAATTGTATATGTCTTTCTGATTCAATTTGGGTAAGTCGTATTTCTCTAGAAATTTGTCAATGTCTCCAAAATTTCCTATTTTCTTAGAGTATAAATTTTCAAAATAGTTTTTGATTATCTTCTGTATTTCATTAATGTCTGTAGGGATAATTCTTTTTTCATCACAGATTTTAGTAATTTGAGTTTTCTCTCTCTTCATTAGTGGGGCTAAGGGTTTATCAATTCATTTTTTTCAGTCACGACTTTTTGTTTTGTCAGTATTTTGGATTGTTTCTTTTGTTTCAGTTGCATTGATTTTGGATCTGATTTTGATTATTTACTATCTTCTTCTTCTTTTGATGTTGATTTGTTCTTTTTCTATGGCTTTGAGATGTAAATTTAGGACATTTATACATCGACTTTCTATTCTTTTAATGAATGAGCTCAATGCTATGTACTTTCCTCTTACCACTGCCTTCATAGTGTCCCAGAGATTTTAATACATTTTATTGCTATTCTCATTTACCTTTAAGTACTTTTTTTATTTCATCCCTGATTTCTTCTGCTATCCATTGGTCAATCCATTGGTCAATCAATTGTATATTATTTAGTATCCAGGTACCAGAGTACCTTCTATTTTTTTTATTTCATTATTGGTTTCTAATTTCAGTGTATCATGATCTGATAGAATGCAAGGTATTATCTCTATTTTTTTGTATTTGCTAAGAGTTGCTTTGTGGCCTGAAATATGGTCTATTTTACAGAAGAATCATGTGCTGCTGAGAAGAAAGTGTATTTGCCCATGGATGAATGAGATATTCTATATAAGTTAAGTCTAAATTATTAATTTTATTTATTAGTTCTATACCTTCTTCATTTAGTTTTAGTTTAGAGGTTCTATCCAGTGTTTATAGAAGTGTGTTAAAATCACCCAGTATTATCATGTTGTGGTCTATTTAATTCTTCAAATTAAGAAGCATTTGCTTGATGTACATAGATGTTCCATTCTTTGGGACATAAATATTTGTGGTTGTTATGTCTTGCTGATATATAATTCCCTTCACGAGAATGAAATTACTTTCTTTGTTCCTTCTGATTAACTTTGGTTTGAAGTTTACCTTAACTGATATGAGGATAGAAACTCCTGCTTGTTTACAAGATTCATGAGAATGATGTGTTTTTTTTCCCATCCTTTTACCTTCAGTCTGTATATGACTTTGTCTATAAGGTGAGTCTCTGGGATACATTAGATTGTTTGGTCTTGCTTTTTAATCCAACCTGCCAGTCTATGTCTTTTGCTTGATGAGTTCATGCCATTTATATTAAATGTTATTATTGAGATGGGAGTTGTATTCCCTGTCATTTTGGTTTATTTCTGGTTTTCAATTTGAATTTGAATTAGTTTCTCCTTTAATTGACTATTCTAGTATAGTTCCTCCCTTTGCTGTTTTTCACTTTTATTTTTCATTTCTTCTTAAAATATTTGATTGAGTATGTTTGGTAGAGCAAGGTTTCTAGCTGTGAATTCTTTTAATTGTTTGTCATGGAATGCTCTTATTTCATTGTCAATTCTGAAGCTTAATTTTGCTGGGCATATTATTCTTGGCTGGCATCCATTTTCTTTCAGAGCTTGATATATATTATTCCAAGACCTAACTTGAGGGTCTGGGTTGAGAAATCAACTGAGATCTAAATGTTTCCCTCTAAATGTGATGTTCATTTTTCTCTGGCAACCTTTAAAATTGTATTCTTATTCTGTATATTAGGCACTTTCATAATAATGTATGGATCTGTTGCAATTTTGTATACTTGGGGTCCTGTAAGCTCTTGTACATAATTTTCCATTGCATTCTTAAGTTTGGGAAATTTTCTGATATTTCATTGAAAAAATTATGCATTCCTTTCATTTGTACCTCTGAGCCTTCATTTATTCCAATAAATCTTAAATTTGGTCTTTTCAGGTTATCCCATATTTCTTGGAAGATCTGTTCATGGTCTCTTAACACATTTTCTCCTTGGTAAACTTTATATTCAAGATTATATATTTTGTATTCATTGCCTGAAATTCTGTCTTCCAAGTGGTCCAGTCTATTAGTGATGCTTTTTATTAAATTTTCAATTTGGTTTATTTGATTCCTTCATTTTGAGTATTTTTTCTTAATTTTTTTTTCCAAAATCTTTCTTTATTTGAAGTGATATTTCACTTTCTATATTTCCTCTCTGATGTCACTCATTACATTGTTCTTTACCTTGAAGATTAATTTATTTATGTACATTCTAAATTTTTTCTCTGACATTTCTTCCACTGTGTTGGTGATGGATTCTGTTATTGAAGCATCTTGGTTTGTTTGGGGTGAATTGTTCCTCTGTTTTTTTCATGTTGTTTGTGTATCACCCATCTAACACTATGGATGGGAGGCAGTGGAGTTTCTAACCTATAGACTTATAGTGTCCATGAAGGTTTCCAGTATCTCACTGTTTAGGGGGAGACAAATAATAACAACAACCAATGCAAACAATATACAGCATTAAATCAAATAATTCCTATTATGATATCTACAAAATTTTCACAATTAACAGAAATGTTATGTCAAGTTATTCTCAACAATAATAACAGTAAGTTTGCACAAATGATTTACAATTTCAAAAAGAAGTGATGTAGGATATGATGATTATGAGGGAGGAGGAGGGAGAATGGAAGTTAAAATATTAAAGGAAGAGTGAAAGAGATAATAATAGAGATTGGCTGTTAGCAGAATAAAAAACAGAAAGAGATTCAAGGGAAACAGAGAAGTGAAAGGAAAAGTAAATATAAAGTAAAATCTTTAAAAATTAAAAATACAAAACAAAACTGATATATAGTAATTAACCTTCCTAGTTCTCAAAAAACTGATTCATGAAAAATAACTGGTATCAAAAATGGTAGAAATGAGAAAAGAATAAGAAAAAACAAATATGGATATGGATGAATATCCATGAATCATCAAGGTCACAATTAAACAGAGAAAAGCAAAAAGAAAAAAAGAAAAAGAAAGAAAGAAAAAAAGATATTGATGAAAAGTTAAAAATTGTTTCCATAGTTCAAAAGATTCTCAGCTTCCCTTCTCAGCAGTTACATGGGGTTGTCTGGAATATGATGCTTGGTCCACCCTCAGGGTGAGGTCCCTAGCGGGAGAGAAGTAATCTCATCCCTGGAGGCGGTGGTTAGGCTTAGGTAGGTTCCTGGCTCTTAGCTGAATGCCAATTGGTGTGGAGATTCTAAATCAGCATACCTTCAGGGCCCAGAAGTTGCCAGTCCACAGTGGAAGACTGTAACCTAGGATTTCCCTTGGATTCCATTTGTGTGGTGGAGGAGTCAATTCTTAGTCCACTATATTCACCTGCAGACCCCAAGTTTTCTTGTCTTGGTTCCAGTCTCCAAACTCAGGGTCTCATTACCCTACCATTTCAAATTCTCAGTAAGGCATCAATCTATCAATGGGTCATGCAAGCAGCCAGATTAGATGGGGAAGGGCAGCAATAGGAGGGTTTCTGCAACCAGTTGTCCCCTGTGTAAACCTCTTTCTATGTTTAATTATTGCCTGGTCACTTAGGCACACTCTATGTTGTGCAGTGTTGGTTTGCTCCCTGTATTTCCCTCAGCTGCTGGTCCCCACAACTCAGCTGCAAAATGGTTTCTTCCTCTGCCCTCCATACACTCCACACACCACCAAGAGAGATGCAGTTTCTTTCCCATACAAGGCTATTGTGCAACAAACCTTTTAGTTCAGTTAGGCAGTATCATTAATCTCTAAACTCTGTACCTAGACTTGCCTCAATCCTCCTAAAAACGCAGATTCCTTTAATTCCCTTATCCGTTCACTGTGGTTGCAGAGGAACTGCTCTGGCTTATGTCAGAGATTTCTTCCTTATTTTATTACATACAACCTCCTGAGCACTTGATCTGCTTTTGAGTGTCCAATATTAAATTCTGGTAAAGTCCCCCCTGCCTTTTTTTTATTCACCCACCTTGCTGAGAAGCTGCCTGTCTGCTTTCTTGGTTTCACACTGTGGAGCAGTCAGGAAGGCAACCTGCTCTATTCTACCACCTTGAAACCTACTCCCCTCTAAATTTAGATTATAATTTTAGAAAAGCCATTAAAAACACATTTATATGGACATATCAGTTCTTAAATATTAAATCTTAACTTATGCATGCTACATGTATTTTTACTTTTTGAAACTCTTAATCAGCCTGGAAGGTAATATACAATCATACAAAACATTCCAACAAATCAACCCGCCTACCTATTAGATAATCATGCTCTGATATCTTACAGAGGAAACTACTGGATCCTCAGAAATCCTATGTATTAAGGATGATCAGATTTAGAATTGTATGATGAATCCTAGTTCCACTTACATTTATGGAACTCAAAGTTAAAACTTCTCTATCAAATCATTTAATTCTGAAATGGTAGGTAATATAATAAATAGGTAATATAATAAATCTCTACCATTATACCTCTAGTTTGTTTGATGTCTCTGAAGTTGGCTCCTATTTCCTTTGCCTTAGCATATTTAGCTTATACCACTTGTTATTTTTTTAGTCTATATAAAACTTGCTACTATTTGATTCATTCATGTTGATCCCAACTGGGTAGCACACTGATGCTTTTGGTGCCAAGACATTTGACTAGTTTGTGAATACCACCAATTAACAAGAAATCATGAGCAGAAGACACAACAAGATTTTCTATAATAAATAATGTAGAATTAGATATGAGGTTTTATGTGTTAAAATAATCTTATTCATTAATATGAGAATATCATTCCTCTGGTGATCAGAGGCTAAAATTGAATAGATCGTGGAATATTGCAATGCAGTAGGAGAATTTATTTTGCCATAAAGGAGCCTTGTGAATGTATACTTTAAACCTACATCTTATGATGTTTCAGATATTGGTGACAAAAAAAAAAAAAAAAAAAAAAAAATCTGTGAACCAGGACTCAGTGCTTTGCTAACCCTGGATCCCAGTGGGTTAAAGGCTTTAAAAATTGGAATCCTGTTTTCAGGTACAAACTTATTTGTATAAAGAGCCACCATGCTCTATAATCATAATTATCAGTAAGTATTTATTAAATACTACAATGTTCAGGTTTCCATTTAACTGGAAAGATTGGATCATTAAAATTCATTTTGTATAGTGGATTGAAATAAAAATTATTTTTAAATTAAGAAGAGGGCTGGGGAGATAGCTCAGTTGGTAGAGCACTTGCCTTGTAAGCACAAGGCCCTGGGTTCGATCCCCAGCACCCAAAAAAAAAAAAAAAAGTGCGTATAAAATTAAGAAGAATTTAGCCAGACATGGTGGCACATATCTGTAATACCAGGACTCAGGTGCTGAGGCAGGAGGACCACAAGTTTGAGGCCAGATTCTGCAACTTAGAGAGACTCTCAGTAAATTATTGAACTCTGTCTCAAAATGAAAAATAAAAAGTATTTGTTTCAAAATGAAAAATAAAAAGGACTTGTCTCAAAATGAGAAATAAAAAGGACTTGGAATGTAGGCTCCTGTACCCCCCACATATATATAATAAAATGTTATTATATATATAATAAAATCATTATATATGTTAAAAATTTTGGGGGGATCTTCTAGTCCTTCTATAATGGATGGTGTATAGAAAAAATTATAATTTTATCAACATAGCTGTGTAAGAACATCTGCTAAATTTGGAAATCCACTAAAAGAGAATCCACAGTGATTAGTGTCTCTTTAGGAGAGCAAACAACCATCAGCACAGCTGAGGAAACATCATAAAACTGAGATGCATGGCACTTTGATGAAGATATTTCCAACTGCTAAGGTTTTGTGTTCCTTTGGGACTTGCTAACAATTATTAATGGTTAACATTCTTTCTTTTTCATTATTCTTTGACTGTGGCCCTTCTCCTAAAACACATGGCTCCCTCCATTGCTGCTCCCATTCTCTAAGGGTTAGGCAGGGACAATGTAGGTGCTGAAAACTGAGTGTCATTAATACTCTCTGTGTGCTCTCAGAACAGATGGTATGGTTGAACGCAGCTCTCTTGGACTATTTGTGCTGTTATGATTGAATAATGCAAACTGAACAATTTATAAAGACCAGAAATGTATTTCCTCACAGTTGTGGAGGCTGGAAAAATCAAGATGGAGGCTCTGTTTATGGAGAGGGCCTTCCCGCTGCACGATCACACAATGGAAATCTGAAAGGGCAAAGAGGCAGAAGGGGTTGAAATTGTACTTTTATAACTGTAAGTGCAAAAGGATGGAAAGCAGGTCTCCACGGATTCACAGAAGGCTTTATTCCTTCACGGACTCCAACGCCAATGGGGCCCATTTTCCGGATGGGAAAATGGCCATCAGTTACAGAGGGGATTCTGGTTTTACAGGGTGCAATGAGGATGATGTAATCATTGGAAATTGTGTACGTGCAGTTTTGACAATCAGGGGCTAGTTGTACAGGTTAAAACCAGACCCCAAGGCATGAGTATTCAAATCTTGTCCATTGTCATTCAGGACTAAGTTGTCATGGGGAAGGCCAAGGTTTAGGGCATGGCATTCCATATCTGCCACTTTCCTTTGGGGTCCATTATCAGGAATGCACTGGGAAAGGTTTAATGTTTGACCAATCTCCCCTCCCACTTCCCAAGCCACACCATCCCTCCATTTTACTTTCCATAACCCTTCGGTAATGGCATTAATCTCACCCATGAGTGAAGACTACTCATGGCTTTATCACCACTAAAAGGTCCTGCTCCTACCACAACCCACGCTGACAACCAAATTTTAAATGAATTTACAGGGCATCAACATTCATACCATAGCATTTCACCACTGATACTGAAAACTCATATCCTCCTCACCTACAAAATACTTTCCTTCCATCCCAATAACTCTGAAAGCCTGAATCTATGCCAGCATCTTTTTCAAAGTCCAAATTCCAGAGTCTCATCTAAACATCAATGAGCAAAACTCAAGATATGATTCATCATGAGACAAATTCCCTTACAGCTTTGAGCCTATGAAGTTAAAACAAGTTAAATGCTTCCAAACACAATGGCAGAAGAGCCATAAGATGAACATTCCTTTTCTAAAATGGAGAAGTAGGCAAGAATAAAGGTATAAACGGCCCCAATTAAGTATAAAACTAACAGGGCAAAGAATATCATGTCTCAGGACAGAATCACCGTTAACTTCTAGTTAACTCCATCTGAGGTTACTTCATCAAGGGTTGGGCCCACAAGGTTCCTGGTCTCCCAATCCTCATGATTTTGCTGAACACAGTCCACCTGTGGTTCCAGTAGGTTGGAGTCAGGTGTCTATGACTTTCCCAGATTGAGGTGCACCCTGAAGGCTCTACAGTTCTAGTGTCTAAGGATAACCTTGCTCTCATAGCTCTACTAGGCATTGCCCTAGTGAGGATCCTCTGCATACCCCTAGTTCTGATGCTCTGTCCCCTATGATAACCCTGTGTTTGAGACCCATATAAGGTAAAATGCTTGCCTAGCAGGCATGAGGGGCTGGTTTTAAGCCCCAGCACCACAGAGGGTGGGATGAGAGCCTTCTGGGCCTGTGATAGATGAAAAGGTATCCTCAAAGATCTATGACATGCCTTTGGGGTCACTCTCCCAATGTCTTAATAAATAGCATATGACTTCCTTCATTCCATACTAATTTCTTCATCAAAACCCCCCTTGAACTGGGCACAGTGGCACATGCCTATAATTTGGGAGACTGAGGCAGGTGTATCACAAGTTCAAGGCTAGCCTCAGCAACTTAATGAAGACTTAAGCAACTTAGCAAGACCCTGTATCAAAATAAAAAAAAAAAAATCAAAGAGGGCTGAGGATGTGGCTCAGTGGTAAAGCACCCCTAGGTTAAATCCCCAGTACAAAAAAATAAAATAAAATAAGAAGAAGAAGGAGGAGGAAGAGGAGGAGGAGGAAAAGGAGGAGGAGAAGGAGGAGGAAGAGGGAAAATAGAAGCCATGCTTGGATTTCTGTCCTAACCACAAGCTCACAGGTTCATCCTTTACAAGGTCAGACTAGGAATTTTCCAAATATCTAAATGTGCTGCTTCCACTGTAATTATAAATTCCATGTTTAAATCACTTTTCTTTTCTCACATTTTACTATGTACATTTAAAAGAAGCCATGTAGTCCCCTGATTGGTTTGCTGCTTAGAGATTTCTTATGCCAGATATCCTAGTTTTTTTGCTCTAAATTCTGTCTTCTACAATGGCCTCCAAGATGGACACATTGTAGCCAAGTTCTCTGCCACCTCATAAGGATGGCTCCTACTTTAGTTTCAAACACTTGGTTCTTCATTTCCATCCAGGACTTCACCAGAAATGCCATTCCCGTTCAAATTTGTACCAATATTCTGATTCTGAAAAAATAAATAAGCACTGAGAAACTTGAACATTTGCCTACAGTTGCCTTTAAGACTTCAACAGAATTACACTTCACTCTGTTCATGGCAATACAGACTTTTTATCAAATTTACTTCAAAATTATTTCAGTCTCATTACCCAGTTCTAAAACTACTTCATTGTTTTCAGGTATTTGTTACAGCATCATCTTACTTTTCTGATACTAATTTCTAACCATTCATTTTGTAATTCTATAATAGGAGACCTGAGCTCATTTAACTTATAAAGAACAAAAGTTATTACCCCACAGTTCTGGAGATGGGGAAGTCCAACATCAAGGTGCCAACAGTCTGAATATCTGGTAAGTACTTGGCTTCTGCTTTCAATATGGCACCTTGGATGCTGCATCCTCTGAACGATGAACAGTATTCTTCCTCACATGGCAGAAGGGCAGAAGAGAAACCTTACTGTTTCCTTAACAGTAAGACTTTTTTTATAGTGATATTAATTCATTCATTACAATGGATGCTTTTGAGCTACCTAAACACCTTCCATTGATCCCCACCTGCTAAAACTGTTGATTTGGAGATTAAATTTTGAAGACATGAATTTGATGTGGATTTAAAAAACTGATTAAAAGCAAAACAACAACAACAACAAACACTCAAGCCACAGGAATAATTGCTGGAATCTTCTACCTAACTCTCTATTTAGAAGCACACTTAATATCCGGATGATAGGATAATTGACTGCTCATGGTTCCCAGAAGAATCTCACTCAGAATAGAACTAAGCTGAAGAGAACTCTCTTGTTCAAGAATCCATTCTTTTCCAGGTCCAATGACGGACCCATTGATACAAAACTTTAGTTCTTGACTCTAATTTGAACAAGCAGTTGCAGGAACGTCTCAGTTCCAGAGCTCCCCATAGGGCTAATGTACATCTATTTCAACAACCACACTTAGCTCCATCTGCTCTGCCTAATCCTACTTCCTCTTTTCTCATAAGTCTCCTTAGAGAACTCCTCAATAATCCTGCTAAAGCAAATATGCATCTAAAGCCTGATTTTCTGCAAATACCTACCTATTTAGGCCTGTTTTCCTAACAATTGTTGGTGTTTTGTATAGACAATCTTTAAAACATTTCTTGGCTTTAATATTCTATCATTGTAAACTGTAATTCCTCACTTACCTCCCACTGTTATACATGATTACTTTATTGTGGTATGAATAAAATTAATTAAATTAATCTTGATCACTTTATAGATTTTCTGCTAAATGAAGAATATGAATTTTCAGTGGATGAACTTTCAGGTATCTTAGAAACTACATAAATTTTTACAAATTACTCCTGATTCTGGAGTACATTCTGGATAATTGGGGCAATGGATAATGACTAACATAATAATGATTTATTTTGAGCACAGATCCGGTGTAAATGCTAGGGAACACACATAATTAATAGAAGCACTTACAATAGAAGCTTTCACAATTTAGAAGAGACATGGGCTATGAGAACTTTTATGAAAATTGCTGTGACAAAACTGGTTATCTACAAAATAGTGCAATTATGTATTAAGCATTACAATATTTTAATTATATAATTAAACATTCATACAATGGGAGAGTAAACACAGATATAAGTTAAATCTTAATAATGAAAGAAAAATTGTTTTGATAAAAAAGGCACCTAGGACAAGGACATCCAAATAACCAAAATGGTAAATTTGAAGACCATTCTTGATGAAGATATTTAATATTTTACTGAATCTCTGAAAAGTAGGGAAAACAGAAAGAAAGGACAGAAAGAGAGAGAGAGAGAGAAAGCTTTTAAAATGTAAGAGAAGTTCAAAAGCACACCTGATATATAGTGTCGACCCACAATATAAATGAAATATATGGCTTAGGAAGCCACTTTTCTTAAAGGTTGATACATGGCTACTATAAATTCCAATTTTTAAGATACATTAAAGGATTTTCATGAAATTTTACAGATTAGATTCTATTCTTGCAATCATAGCATGATGAATTTTTCACAAGATCCTTAATGCTAGATGCTACATTCTGCTGTAACTGTTGATACTTCAAAGTCATTTAACTTCTAGAAAAGAATACTTTCAGAGTAGTTACAGTCTCCAATGCTTTTTATACGGTTTTAAGTAGCATAGTATAAATGATACATTGCATAAAAATGCCACAGGCTCAGGTGATTGTAGATTCTTGCAGCTTCAAAAGTTTTACATGTTAAAATGACATGACCAGGTATGGACAAGTTCCAAAAGAGAAAAAGGCAGACAACTTTTCTTTACTTGTGAAAATGACAGATTCAAATGATAAATCTAGCTCAATCAGATGAACTATAATGACTCTAATCACAGTTTGACAAGTAACAAGGGGATTGGCAATGAGACATTTATTACTGTTCTCCCCATTTTTAAACATGTAGGCACAACCAATAGTTATTTTTCATTTAGTAAATACTGTACCCTCCAAAATAGGAGCCAAATGGGTATGGTTAAAAACAGAAAAATCAACCTTTTAAAAATTACTGATGAGAGAAAATATTTATGTTGCTCATGGGAAAAATGAAAAAGCATTCCAACCCAGGTTGAGTGAATTCTAATCTGTTAAGCACATATAGGTCCCTTGTGGGAAAAAAAAAAAAAAGAAGAAGAAAGTGTATTTTACTTTTCTATACCTACTCATTAAGGTAAAAGAAAAAAGTATTGTGGTTACAGATCTCTTTTCTTTTTAAATCAATTCAGAATATTTTTATACTACAGGATTTATTATATCTTGTACATTCTTACAGTCTTTTTGGTAAGGATTTCTTTCATTTAATCCAAATATATTGATAATTTCAAAGTAGAAACCAATTATCACAGAAAACAAGATACATAACAATGGTTGAGTATAAAATAAGGTAGAGAGGACAAAGGAGGACGTTTAAAGAGGCATTTAGAAAATAGAATTAAAGCTCTTTATATAATAATTACAAGGAGTGATAATGGAGAAAGGAATGAATCAGTGCTGACTACCTGGATTCTGTTTTATGCAATAGATGAAAAATGTTCACTGTGAGGGGAAATTGAAAGATGATATGTAAAGACGTGAGGGGGTAGATATGATTGCTTCCTTTTTGAGTTGATTAAATGAGAACTCATGATGTCTGTTATATGTAATAGGAACATAGATCATTTTTTTCATAATTCGATAGAATGATTTAGGTGGATTTTTGTGATGTGTATTAACTCACCATCAAAATATTGTAAATACCTTTTTCCCCTCTTTAGTATCAGGGATTGAACTCAGAGGCACTCAACCACTAAGTCACATTGCCAGTATTATTTTGTATGTTATTTAGAGACAGGGTCTCGCTGAGTTGCTTAGCACCTTGCCTTTGCTGAGGCTAGCTTTGAACTCATGATCTTCCTCCTCTTCTTGAGATTACAGGTGTGCACCACCACACCTGACACTCTGTATATTTTATGTATGTAGAATCAAGAAAAATCATGTTCATGGTAATTTTTAAACTGGGAGGAGGCTACATCAGTATGCTCTTCCCATAATAATGCTGCACTGACTAACACCTAAAAATATTTTAATGACTTATAACAATATCATTTATTTGGTTCTTGAATCTCTGGTTAAGCTAGGTTCAACTAAAATGGACTGTGTAGAGCTAACATTGATTCCAAGATACAAACTGCTCTGGGTCTGTTTTGTCTCAGCCTCCTCAGATCAGTGGTTGATCAAAACAGGTATGCCTCATGACAAAGGTAGAAGTACAAAGAACTTAGGCTAAGCACACTTAAAACTTCTGCTTACATTCTATTTTTGAACATCACAATGACCAAAGAAAGTCATGTGGCCAAGTTACAAACAAGGATGCAAGAAGGGACACTGTGCATTTGACATATTTTGTAGATGGGAAAGTATAAGTAATTCACTGAAGGTGACCTCTGTTTTTGTATGAATTGAATTTTTTCTGGGCCAGGAAGAAAAGTAGTAGAATAGGGGCTTAACCAATGTGGTAAAGCCTGACCTGGGAAAACAGTTTGTTCAAGAGAATTTTGGAAGAATTTAGGGAAAACTGTGGGAGCATACACAAGATGAAAACTGAAAATTTATAGTTGCATTGGGGAAAACATTATGTGGATCCAAGAATCCTTTTCTTGGCCTTGGTAAATGGGTGTAACTTTGAACTTTTGCTGATATATATATATATATATATATATATATATATATATATATATCATATATACATATATATACACATATACATATATATATATTCTTCTTTTGAATACTATCATTTCAGCACTTACATTTACATTACTTGGGTTTATGTCAATGTTTTCTCATTCCAGTGACCATATAGGTCTCTTGATAATTGAAATTGTTTTGCAGCTACTTGTAATGCCATCAGTAACTTGAGTCTTCTCTTAATGACGTTTGATGATGTTGATAGCATTGCATTAAAAATAGAATGAGATAATGTAAGCAAGAACTGAGCACAATGCCTGGCACAGAACAGTAATTTTTACTTTTTTTTTCCTTATTATGTTTATAAATATTTTTTCAAAGAAAAAATAGAGGAAAACAGGGGAAGCAATTAAATCAATGACAACATAACTTCCTATGAGTCAATTTTATTATCCCATTTTTAAGCTGAAAATATATTTTAATGTAAAAATAGAACTGAGCATGTGAAGAGGATAAAGAATAAGTGCATTTCTCTGTAACTTTAAAACAACCAAAATTATATTGTGTATTATTGAAAAAGTATATTGAAAAAAAATTTTTAAACTGGGGATTGAACCTAGGTTTTAACTCTACCACTGAGCTACATCCCTAAATTGCCCAGGCTGGTCTCAAATTTGTGATCCTTCTTCCTCAACTTCCCTAGTTACTGGAATTATAAGCATGTGTCACCATGTCTGCCCAGAAAAATATTTCTTAAGGATGTATAATAAGTGTAGAGCAGTGATTTAGTCAGCTTTTCACTGCTGTGGCTAAAAGAACTGACAAGAAAAATTTTTGAGGTAGGAAAGTTTTTTCTGGGACTCATGGTTTCAGAGGTCTGGGTCCATGGACAACTGACTCCATTCTTCCAGGGCTCAAGATGAGATAGCATGCCAGAAGTGTGTGGCAGAGGAAAGTGGCTCACATGATGATCAGGAATCAGAGAGCTTCCTTCACCATGGACAAAATATAAATCCAAACACATGCCCTCAGTGACCACTTCCCCAGCCACATCCTACCAACCTACATTTACCACCCAGTTAATCCCTATCAGTAGATTATGTGTTGATTAGATTAAGGTTCTCATAACCCAATTATTTCACCTGGAAAATTTCTTGCATTGCCTCACACATGAGCTTTTGGGGAACACCTAATATCTCAACTATAACAAGCAGTAAGTACAGATGGTCCCCAGTTTTAGATGATTTGACTACAATTTTCTGACTTTGAGATGACGTAAGAGTAGTACACAGTCAGTGACCACCAGATGTCAAATTGTGAATTTTGGTCTTGCTTGAGGTTGGCAACATATGATGCAATACTCTCAACTTGCTGGGCAGTGGCAGTAAGCGCAGCTCCAGTTCAGGCATGTGATCATGAGGGTCAACATCTAACACCCTAGAGGGTACTGTGTTGTCGTGACATTCTGTGGGCATCTTAAATAAATTTTCAGTTTACAGTATTTCAATTTAAAATGAATTTATTGATATCTTTATTGTTAGAATATGTATTGATAATATTTTCTCTCAGTATATGACTTGGCTTTTCATTTTCTTAAAGATACCTTTTGATAATCAGATCTCTTTAATTTTGAGGAAACATGATGAAACTCTTTGTCCTTTATAGTTAGTAGTGTGTGTGTGTGTGTGTGTGTGTGTGTGAGAGAGTGTGTGTGTGTGTGTGTGTGTGTGTGTGTGTGTGAGATATTTGAAAGTAAACTGCTTATCCCAGAGCTGTGAAGGGTAGTTTCCTTTGTTTTCTTCTTTCAGTTTCACAGTTTTAGTAGGAAGTTTAGATCTGGTGGTGAAACTAAGGTTTCTATATGATACAAGATATGAGTTGAGATTTTTTTTTCATATGCTTATTCCAGCATCATTTGTTGAAAGCACTTTTTCTCACTGAACTCCACAGATATATTTGTTGAAAATTAATGTTTCAAATATATGTAGGCCTAATTTTTATTTCTATTCAGTCCCATGAGTTTATTTATATATCCTGTAGAACAGAATCTTGAATACTCCAGTTGTAGATGAAATCATGAAATTGGGTAGTGTTTGTTTTTATATTTTACTTTTTGCAATTATTGTACATAGTTTGGGCCCTTTGTTTTTTGAGGTATACTTTGAAGTCAACTTATATTTTATGTCTTATATTCATGGTTTTGTAATGAACTATTAAAATTTCACCTTCCAAAGTTTGCTTCTACTACTTAGAAATGGAATTGATTTTTGTATATTAACTTTATATCTCACAACCTTCATAAGTTCACTTGGTAGTTGAAGTAGTTGGTAAATATCTTTTGATTTTCACATGTACAATTATCTAAAAATAAATATAGACTTTTAAAACAATTTTTTGCCTTCTATTAATTTACCTTGCCTATTGTACTTGTTAAAATTTTCAATGTTTTCAATGCAATATTGAATTAAAATGGTAAAAGGAAAATCTCTGGATGAAATAGAAACTCACTCACTATTTTATCATAAAGAATAACATTACCTCTAGGTTTTTCAAAATTATCTTTTACAGAAAAAGAGATTCTTTTATTCCTAATTTACTAAGAGTTTTTATCATACATGATTGTTGTATTTCATCAAATGATTTTTGTTCACTTGCTGCAATAATTATCTTTTTCTACTTTTTTCTATAAAATATACTGATTACTTTTGAAATAGTGAAGATTTGTCTTTGAGATACTCTACTTAATTACAATGCATTATCTTTTTTTTGTAATGCTGAATTTGATGTACTAATATGGTGTTAAAAGTGTTATATCTAAGACAATGAGGAATATTGGTCTGTAAGTTTTTTTAATATATTTAATTTTTTTAAATAACAATATCAATGTCAGAGTTTCTTGGTATGATAGATTAATTTCGGGGTTTTCTCTCCTCTATTTTCTAAATAAGTTTCTGTATGATTAGTATCATTTCTTCTTTAAATATTTGTTAGAATTCACGAGTACACTCATTTGGGCCTGAAGTTTTCTTTCCAGTATTATTTTGTTTACCAATTCAATTACTTTAACAAATATAAAGCTGATCACATTTTCTTCATTTCTTATGTCATCTTTGATTCATTGTGTGTTCCAAGAAATTTGTCATATTTATTGACAAAGTTATTGATCATGCTCCATTCTTTTTTCCTTTAATTAATTTATTATTATTATTATTATTGGTATGGGGGACTGAACCCAGAGCTCTTTACCACTGAGCTGTATCCTCAGCCTTTTTCTATTTCTTGAGTCAGGATCTCACTTAGTTGCTAAGGCTGGTCTTGAACTTGTGATCCTCTTGCCTCAGCTTCCCAAGTCACTAAGACTACAGGCCTCTGCCAACATATACAGCTTCCTTTCCTTTTTTTTTTTTTTTTTTAATGTCTGATGAATATGGATAATATCCCTTGTTTTAATCCTTGCATTGTTAGTCTGTGATTTCTTTCCATTTTTTCCATAATCGGGTTTAGATGTTTTATTAACTAAATTTTGGTTTTGCTTATATATGTATATACTTTATATATGTAAAGTTTATTGGTCATAGAAATATGGTTTTTTAATTCAGTTTGAAATTCTTTGCCTTTTATTTCGAGTATTCTGCCTATATATACAGAATAATTATTAATACATTGGATTTAGGTCTACTATGGCACTAGTCAGCTTTTATTTTTCCCATTTCCATTGTTCTTTTCCTCTCTACTTTCTAGTCTTCTTTTAGTATAATCCAACAGTTTTAGTATTCCATTCTAATTTTTGCATTAGCTCTTTAGATATATATATCTTTTTAGTATACATTTAGTGATTTACTCAAGGAAAAACAACACACACAAAAAAAAAAACTTAAGGATTTTTAAAGAAACTTCCACAAACCTCTGACCTTTGTATTATTGTTTTCATATATTTTACACCTATATACCTAACAAATTCTGCAATAGAATTACTATTTTGATTTAGTTTTAAATAATCCAATTCCTTGTTATGAAATCAATAGAGAGAAAAAAAAGGAAATCTTTACAATAATCTATCTTTTCTGTAGAAAATGCTTCCATCTAGCTCTATTCTAGTCTCCTTCCAACCATTTCACTTGTATTAACTTATATATTTCCCTAGCTTCAAAATTAAGAATCCTCTGGTGTTACTTATTCAATCCCTGAAATTAGTTATTTCATTTATTTTGTGGCGATTTACAGGTGTTTTTAATGCAGGGCAGATCTGGTTACCAATCAAAGCTGATCAAGGCTGGAAGCGCAATATATCATTTTTGTTTTATAATTACAAAGTATTCTTATCACTCTTATCTAAGGAAAAGTGGCAGAAAAGAACTACAAATGCCCCTGAACTTCTAAGTCTAAAGTTTACATGTGGACTAATTACTGTATCTGTGTATTAAGAATGATAAATTAACATGTTATTGTCTGTAAGAGATGAGACATAATTTAGACATATTTATTTTTATAAAATTCCTGTGAATGAGTGTTGAACCCCTGTTAATAGATCCTCCCCTGTATAAAAAAAATGAAAAGGAAAGGGAAGAAAATAAACAAAGGTTTTTGTTGTTTAGTTTTAAGACGGTACAAGTCAGTAGGCAAATGTATCATGGAGACAGTTTCTACCCTCCATGGATAGGGCAAGATTATTATAATTGAGAAAAAGGATAGGCCAGGTCCTGAACTTCATAAATTTTACCTACTTTAAGCCCTTAAATGTTAAGATTTCCGATTTGACTGTGAGAAAACTGAGGATCAGGATGTAGTTGCACATTCATTGATCACCAATTTATAAGCATAAACCTAGATATAGAAAAGCAATCTCCTTGAAATTAAAATACATCTGCCACTAGTCTATTCTAGATAATGATGCCACTGCTATACTTTGTCCATATGTTAAAGGTTGGTCTCCAGTCCATGGTGCTATTGAAATACAATGGATCTTTTAGGAAATGGAGTCTACTGGAAAGAAGAACAATTATTTGAGGCATACCTTTGAAGCTGATATTGAGACCCTGGCCCCTTCCTGTCTTTCTCCTTGTTTCCCAGACACCATGAGGTGAGAAGATCTCTGTCACACATTCCCACTATGATATACTGTCTCACCATAGGCTGAAAAGAAACAGGCCAACTGACCATAGATGAAAATCCTCAAAACTATAAGCTAAAATGAACCTTTTATCTCTTTACAATTATTTACCTCAGGTATTAGTTATAGTAATAGAAATTTGACTAGTACACTGTCAATAGACAAGAGTTTTATCTAGGATATGACAAGATGACAAAAAAGAAAAACAGAAGAAAGATAGAGGTGGAATTGGGAAATTAATATATCATAAGAAGGAAAGAATGTAGTTTTAGTTAGTAAATGCTAACACAAGCTCCTTCAGATGCATAAATGGAAACTTTTTCTTTTTCTTTTTCTTTTCTTTCTTTCTTTCTTTTTTTTTTTTAACCAGGGATTGAACTTAGGGGCACTTAACAACTGAGTTGCATCCTCAGTTCATTTTTATTTTTATTTTTTGACAGAGGCTCGCTAAGTGGTTTAGCCCTCACTAAGTCCTTAAGCCTGACCTCAAACTTGTGATCCTCCTGCCTCAGTCTCCCAAGCTGCTGGAACTACAGGCATGCACCACTGCACCCAGCACAAATGCAAACTTTTTAAGTATTAGAAAAAGAAAGAAAACATATTTTTTGAACATTCATTTTTCTTTTTCTGTGAAGTACCTGTTCAGTTCCTTAGCCGATTTATTAATTGTGTTCTTTGTTATTTTGGAAAAATGCAAAACCAAATTACACCAAAATTTCATCTCACACCAGCCCAATAGTAATTATCAAAAATATGAGTAACAATAAATGTGTTTTAGTCAGCTTTTTCACCCCTGTCACTAAAAGACCTGACCAGAACAATTGTAGCAGAGGAAAAGTTTATTTGAGAGCTTACAGTTTCAGAGGTCTCAGTCCACAGACAGCCAGCTCCACTCCTCGGGGCTCAAGATGAGGCAGGACAACCTGGCAGAAGGAAACAGCGCACATGACAATCAGGAAGCAGAGGGAAACTCCACTTATCAAAAACAAATATATACCCCAAAACCATGCACACAATGCCCTGCCCCCTCCAACCACACCCCATCTTGCCTTCAGTTACTACTCAGTTAATCCTATCAGGTGATTAATTTACTAATTGGGTTAAGGATCTCATAACCCAATAATTTTTTCTCTGAACCTTCTTTAATTGTCTCACATATGAGTTTTTTTGTGGGGTACATCTCACATTTAAACCATAACAAAATGTTGATGAGAATATGGGGAAAAGGGTACACTCATACATTGCTGGTGGGACTGCAAATTGGTGCAACCACTCTGGAGGGCAGTATGGTGATTCCTCAGGAAACTTGGAATGGAACCATTTGATCCAGTTACCCCACTCCTAGGTTTACACCCAAAGGACTTAAAATCAGCATACTACTATGATGCAGCCACATCAATGTTTATAGCAGCTCAATTCACAATAGCCAGGCTATTGAACCATCCTAGGTGCCCTATGACAGGTGAATGGATAAATAAAATGTGGCACAATGGAATATAACTCAGTCTTAAAGAAGAATGAAATCATGGCATTTGCCAATAAATGAATGGAACTGGACACTATCATGCTACGTGGAATAAACCAGTCCCAAAAAACCAAAGGTAGAATGTTTTCTCTGGTATGTGAATGCTAACCTACAACAAGGCAGGGGAAGATTAGAAGCTCATTGGATTAGACAAAGGGGAATGAAGGGATGGGAGGAGGAATGGGAATAGGAAAGACAGTGTAACGAATTGGACATAACATCCGTATCCTTACATATGAATGCACTACCAATGTAACTCCACATCATGTACAACCACAATAATGGAATCCTAATTGTCACAAGTTATATTCATTCTATGAATGTACAAAATGTGAAAATATATGCTACTGTCATGTATATCTAGAAAGAATAAATAAATTTTAAAAAAAGAAAAGAAAGAAAACAGATCTGACCTCCATTTGTGCTACCAGCTCCATTCTTTTCAAAGATTTTCAATGGTTTTCAAAGAGCCAATAATGAAGAAAAGAAGATGCTGAGACAATGCTTGAGAAATTCCATAGGAGAGAGCACTCAAAGGGGAGGTAGAAATTCCACTTCTTCAAATAAACATGCTCCACTTTTGCACTTTGATATATTTGACTTTCTATTATTTTATTCTTTTGGTGTAAAGAGTTATGTTGCTTAAAATACTTGAAACCATTGAACAATGGAATCAAGAGGCTTTTAAATACTTCAGATCCACTTCTATGCTTGATCCTGGTGGCACAGTGGAAAAATTCTGGGAGGTAACAGTGACTGGGAGGAAGGAGGTCAACCTGCGTTCAGACATTTTGTGAAGTACTTCCTATTTTAAGTCATAGAGAAATATGGCTTATAAGGTCAGATAGCAGGACTTCAAAGAGTAGTGGTGCCTGCAGAAAGGGACTGACTACTGCGGGAAGTAAGTTGGTTGGAACACCAGGAAGTCCTGTCCTAAATTAGCCTTTCCAGCTGCCTACACGTTTTTAGGAGAAAAGAAAAAAAAATTCATAATATCATATCATCTTCAAAAGCAGAGGACTCCCATGCATGTGCTTTTAAAACAGAAAGCTTTACAAAATATTTACAAAAGAAATTATGTCATTATTTGCTGGAGAATGTTCATGGTAAAATCTCTTTACCTTTTCAAGTCCTCGAGCAAACTGAATTTCCTCAGAAACTGCCAGGATGTAGAACTTTCTGAGAACAGTCCAACTCAAACATGAGTGTCCATTCCATTCCTAAATATTGCATTTTTTATTCCAGTTACTTCAATGTATTCATTTTAATTATTGATTATTATTCACATGTTAATATATTTTCTTAAAAATATGAATTAGAATAGAGTTACTTTATATTAGGTAGAGGGGAGTGAAGAGAGGGGAAGAGGTATGAGGGTAGGAAGAATATAGAATGAAACAGACTTTATTACCTCATGCACATATATGACAGCATGACTGATGTGATTCTACAATATGTATGATCAGAAAAATGAGAAATTATACTCCATTTATACATGACTTATCAAAATGCATAAATGTGTCCTACTGTCATGTATAACGAATTAGAACAAATAAAAAATTAATAAAAAAGAAAAAATATGAATTAGATAAGCAATAAATAAAGTGTCCATGCTATTGCTAGAATCTGTTGTTTGCTTTTAAATTTGACAAATAAAGTCTTCTTTAAACTCTGATTAAACTACTATAAATTCCTTTTGCTGCCCTTTTTTTAGATATGTAGGGTTACCCTACATGGTTTAAGGTAATTAGGGCACCTGGAGGGACTCTGGGGACAAAATTAATGTTTTTATTCTGCCTGTTTTCCAGAGATATGACATGAGTAACAAAGCATGAATATCAGGGAAAAAGGTCCCTAGGTTAGTTGTTGACATACTCCTGCTTGACAAAATTACAGAGCTCTAGCACTATGATCATTTTGAGAAGGACCTTGAGTATTTTTCTCTCTTTCATAACCCTTACTACCTTTCTATCTATTATTGCTATACATTGCTTTGGAGGGCAAATAATCCTAGGAAATATGCTACATTCTAACTAGAGAAAATATCTCTTTTATAATCCTATATCTAGCATTTTCCCAGGCATAAGGTAAGTAATCATACTTATTATGATTTTTCATAAAAGGGATAGATTTCGGTTTAAGAAAGAGTGCTAATCAAACAGTTCAGTATAAATTTAGAATTAGGATTAATAATAAATTAAAACCTTCATAAAACCTGTCAACATGGAATCTCTTATATTAGCAATGATTGGTAGAATAAAATCATATTGAATTCTGAAAATTTCTGCTACATAAATTTTGGGGGGTTAAAGAATAAGCTTTGTAGATAACTATCATCATAAGTTTGCAAGTATCTTTCAAGCATTTTATACGATCCATTGTATATATTGTCATGCAATTTGCAGCAAATTAAAAGAAAGCAAACTATTGTTTTAGAGGACTCCATGTATACTTAGAGATAGGCATGCAAATAAGTGTGCACAGTGAGGTATGGAAATTACTATATGAAAGTGTGCAGATGTTACAGTAGCTTATGAAATAGTAAAACAATTAAGTTGACAGGAAGCGATCAATTGAGAACTTCACCGGGGATGCTGCTTTCAAATAAAAATTACAACAATGAATTGGAGTTATAAGCTTATGGACAATCATTCCAATTAAAAAAAAAGTAACAAGGTCAGGGAATATATTGTAAAAAATGCCAATAATGAAAAGAAAAAACATTCAGTAAAAGACAAGAGTGCAAATAATAGCCATACAAATGAGAATTGGATGAGAAGTAGCATATATGTTATGAAGGACCTTTTAAAATATACAAATATGATGATGTAATAATAAAATAATGCTGTCATTCAAATAAAATATTAAAATTGTAATAGAATTCTTCCTATATTTAAAATTCCTGCATTAAAGATGAGTAAGTTCCCATGTAATGAATCATAATTAATAATAAATTTAAATACCACATGCTAAGTGGAATTTGGGGAAATAGAACTTTTTCCCCCTCTGCAAGAAAAGCTGAAAGGAAATTGATTTAATGCAAAATTTTCCAGTTTTATTTCAAATTTTGTGGATGTATGAGAAAATTGATACTGCTTTCAACTTGTTCCTATGAATCAAGAGCAGGCATTCTCTCCTCTATCCTGCCACCTCAAAGTAGTAAATTAAACATTATAAATAACAGTTTAGTCCAGATGGAATCAAATTATGATGTGCGACTGGGTGTGGTGATACATGCCCGTCATCCCGCAGCTCCAGAGAGTAAGGCAGGAGGATCTGGAGTTCGAAGCCAACCTCAGCAACTTAGTGAGACCGTGTCTCAAAATGAAAACTAAGGAGGGCTTGGGATGTGGCTAAGTAGTTAAGTTACCCTAGGTTTAAAAAATATATATATACATATATTTATATATATATGTATGTATATTTATATATATACATATAATGTTAATGAAAATATTTCTGAAAGTAGTTGTAATGTTTTCCTTTCTTAAAATAGAACTTTCATATTACAAAAATATTTTTTATATATTTGGTTTTTAAAAATTAAACAATAAACCTTAGAAAAATACCACTAATCTGGAAATAATAATGATTATTTTCATACAATAAATTTCCATATTTTATTTTAAAAATACTTAATATATTAAAATACAATCAAAATTTACATTTTTGTTTTACAATCTGATTTTTCTTTTTAAACTTTTTTTGTTTTTTTTAGTACTGGAATTGAACCACTTTATCACTAAGCTACATCCTCAGTACTTTTTCATTTTTTACCTTGAGGTAAGATCACACTAAGTTTCATGGACTGGTCTTGAACTTGTGATTCTCCTGCCCTAGCCTTCTGAGTGTCTGGGATTATAGTTATGTGCCACCATGCCCAACTTGATTTTGTTTAATGTTATATACTTAATAATACTGTAGACCACTACATGTTTCTCAAGCACGTTATTTTTAGTGACTAATATTCTATTGTATTGACTTGAAAAATGATTCAAATTGTTAAAAAATTATTTCACAAAATATATCCTAGGAGAAGCATGAGAAATGAACCTACAGATACCTAGGTGACTCTGACCTCCCACAGAAAGTTCTGTTGGTTTCCTGATGCTATCAAGAAAACAAGTAACCTTAGTAAAAATCTATTCCTGATTATTGCCCATTTCCTGGAATTTTTAACATAAGTGAACGACAACCAAACAACCGTCTGTATTATTGTTGATCAGTGTTAACTGTAGCAACCAACTTGCTAAAACCTCATTCTCTTTTTAATCTATAAAACCCCTTGGACACCATTTCAGAGCATGAGTTCTATGCAACTAAAATACATGATTCCGGCACTCTTGACTCAACTAAAAACTTTTTCAGAGTTGTATGACATTCTTCATTGTAGTTGACATCTTTGACAACACAGTTGGTACACAAAGTGGCTGTCCTTACTTATACTGGTGACTCTCTCTCTGGACTTAGCTTGTGGTACTAGTAATTGATTCCATTGTTTCTTTGACTACAGAAACAACCAGAGGCCAGGGGTGAGTCTTCTCAGGATATCAGGTCTCCTAGATTTTTAGTTGAGAATGATACTGAAAGCTCAGTACTTGTACCTGGCACAGATGCCATGACAAGGACAAGGTTTGGGGCAAAAGGAAAAATAAGTTTTATTGTTTACCAGGATACAAAAATTCACAGTGAACTCCTGTCCCAGAGGCTGTGATTCTGCCAGGAGAAACAGTGGATTTTTAAAGAGAGGAAACAGAGGCTATACTCCAGTTGTGCCTGACAGGACTCATAATTCATTTATAGCCTTGAGAGATAGCCATTTCTCATACCCACTGGTGCCGGCCCAGAGCTGGATTCCTTCATTCCTATATTCCATGAACCAAAGGACCAATAATTTGATCTGGGTCTGAAAGAAAGTTAATCTTGCTTCTCCCATGGTTAGAGAGCAGGAGAAGAAAAGGAGGAAGGGGAAAAAAGATGTGAGTTTTGCAATAATCTGCTGAGGTAAAGCAGCAAGGAATACATTTGAAGCATGAAAGGATCCCTGACACAAGAATGAGCTTTACTCAAGCTGTTTTCTGACTCTTCTCTGTGAGAATTAGTAATTTTATCTCAGTAAGAGTATGGTAGTGCTTTCCACATTCATTTGCAGTTCAGGTCTGGGATGAAAGCACAGTTGCTTACCAGGAAGGGATCTAAGGATTTTTGTTTTAGCCAATTTAATATAAGCACTTGGCAAACTTTAGTTGCTCTTTGGCTTGGTAATTCATATCCACCTTTGACTGTGACCGGCCCACTTTATTCTGACCCTAATAAAAACATATGAGAGCAAAGCCCATTCTGAAGATAAGAGATATTGCTCCCTCTAACCTTGAAAGAACATACAGACCCCTAGAGCCTTAGTGAGTGTCCACACATTGGTCCGTGATATGCAGTGGTCTCAGTGACATAAAACATTTTTAGGGAACTTTCTGCTCATCTGAGAGATACATATAAAAGCCAGACACCTGGTACCTTGAGAACCCCATTTACTATAAAATACAGAAAGGAGTGTTATAGACTCAAGGGCAATACCTTGAGTACCTATACCTACAAGGAACACAGGAACACACTTGACACAACTAACCTTCCAGACTTGGTCACTTTCCAAGGAAGCAAATTATAGGAAACTGATCTTCCAAACCTTATTGTGTTTCTAATGGAGAGCCTGCACCTAGAATTCCAGCTACACGTATAATAGATACAGTACCTCATCTTGCCTGTACCTAGGAAAACAGCCAAATCTGACTAAGGATAATCTTAAACTCCAATGGCTAAAATGGAGATCCTTTAAATTTGCAAAACTGCTATATTTTTATACTCAGTTGGGGAAAACCTCAGTATTGAAACTGACCATTGGGAGACTGGGATTATTGTACTTAGTAGCTTCTAAGTATAGCTCAGAACAGCTCAACTCCTTCCAAATGTAAATTGCAAATCAACACAGACCATATTCAACCTAAAAGTATTCTAAAGTTGCTTCCTTTTCTATGTCTTTTGCTCCTCTAACTGTCTTGCCTTTTCCTCTGCCTTCTGCCCTCCCCACTCCCTGCTCCACGGCCACTTCTTCCTTCACCACAATGGACAGCTCTTAAGGTTCCCTTAGGTCCCCCTCTTTGTTTGTGGCATACTTTAAATTAAGCCTACAAGTCAATAGGAACATTCAATATTGTTCATCCCTTAAAATGGTGCTGATCTAAAGCCATTGCTGAAGAATTCCCAAGATTGTCACTGACCCTATAGGGATTGTCAAGGAATTAAATTTAGTTATTCAAACTTATAAGACAAGTAACTCTCATCTTTGCCAACTTGTACAAATTCTTGTGAAGAAAGAAAAGTTAAAGCATGACTCACTAAAATTAGGTAGACAAAACTTTTGAAGAACTGTAATAATAAGACAGCCAAAGAATGCAACGAGACCCAAACATTAGCTCCAACCTTTCATTATTCTACTCCTCAGGTCTTTCCTAAAATTGTTGATTGGAGAAAAATTAAACTATGTGTTTTAAAACCCAATGAACAAAACCTTGATTATTTTAGAAGTTTTGGTAAAAGAAAACTTAAAATGATACATTGTTATCAAAGATATAAGTTGCTTCTTCCTAAGAGTACTGAAGTCATTCCAACAATGGGGGTTTCCAATCATACCATGAATGTTTACAGGTTAAAGCTGCTAATGTAAATAAGTGAGGCCATTACCAAAGCTTTAGACCAGAGCTCAACTCTGAGGACCCAACAACACATCAAGTCTGGCCAGTTGCCCCCAAAACAAAACTGAAAAAGGTAAGGCAGAAAAACATGAAAGAAGCATCAATCAGTGTAGACTCACCAGGAAGACAAAGGTGTTAGGTAGCTAGTCATCCATGAATAGGTGAGCAGGGAGAGGACAATGAAGGGTGACCAAAAACCACAGGGAGCGTTTTTTTGACAGATAAGGACCTGTAAGACGGGGCTTGGTATGCCAGATCCTCACTCCAGTCATAATCACATCCCTTTAAGAAAAACTACTGTTTGAAGACCAGGACACACCCTAGTTGGTGGCCTGGACCCTCCCTTATTATGGAGCTGTCACAACCCCTAATCGCTATGGAAACTCAAAATCAAGACCGTCACAAAGAAAGCTTGCTGAGGACCAGCTGAAGGATAAGAAGTCAATTAAGGGAGCAGGAAGTTGATGCAAAAACAGGGGGACTCAATTTCCTTAAAGTCTCCTACTCAGTGAGCATAGTATCATCTTCTCTTAGAGATGGCCTATGAAATTCCTATGCTGTCTGTTAAATCAAAAGGTAGACCTTGGCAGGATTCTCTGGAAACTTCTCTGAGGCTCCCAATAAAACTGAAAAGACTCACTTTCTCCCTTTGAAACCCAATTTTCTGCTACTTCGATCATGGCAGGTGGGGCCCATTTGTTTTACAATCTCAGCGCCACAGTAGGCCACACCAGTTACTGTTATCACTCAGTACAAACTGCCAGTGGGTTCTTGACTCATGAACTCTAAGAAAAAAATCTACAGACAATGGAGAGTGTAAGAATTATTCAAGCAAAATGAATCTGAGCTCTTGCTATGTTATAGAGGTCCTGGTAAAGGGTTCTACTTCAGTGTACTTAGAAGTTTGTATGGCTGTTAGATATAGACATTCTTCAATATTTATGCTAAGCAGGTATTAGAAAAATGCTAAGGCTATTAGTCAAGACCATGACATTCTGATTGGTTGTGCCCTTTTTGTTTTTGAGTTTGTAAGCCTTCACTCATATCTGTCCCACTTTCCCTCTTCCCCTCTCCCTCAGACAAAGGAGTTAGCTGGAATGTTTGGAATGTTTCTACAGGGTAATCCATTTTTATTAGGTAATTGTAATGGTTAATTTGAATTGCCAACTTGATTGGATTAAGAGATGCCCAGATTGAGAGGCTTCTGGGTGTGTCAATGAGGGTGTGTCTAGGAATATTGGGATGTGGTATAATGAACTGAAGTGGAGACCCTCCTTAAGCAGCACTGCCCAATAGGATGGAATAAAAACTGGAAGAACAAAGAAGTAGATGCTAATGCAAGCTCGGGTCTTCTTTAATGGGTTCTTGATCACTACTTCGATAGATCATCTGAGAGTATCAGACTCTGGATTCTTCATTCTTCCAAAGCGGACTCTGCCAGTGATTCTCCAGGTAGTTTCTAGAAGCCTTGGTCTTAGACTAGGATAGCATTGTTAATCCCTCTTGTTCTGGGGCTTCTACCTCTTGTACTATGTGGTTACTCATTCTTCCAGCTCTCCAGTCTGCAGACAGCCATTGTGAACTATCCAGTTTCTGGTCATGTAAGCCAATCCAATAAATCCCCTTTTAATAATCATACTTCCCATTGATTCTGTTCCTCTAGAGAACCCTAATACAGTAACCTTTACATTTGTACATTTAGAGAAGCCTTGGGGAGGGGCATCCATTGCCTTAATTATCTACCTCTGTTTTACTATCTATCCTACCTATTTACTTTGAGAGTGTCCCTTTTTCTTCTTTCCTATTCCTTCTAATAAAGACTATCCCTTCTAATAAAGCACTCATGCCTGCTATTGAGTGATATGTCTGAAGTAGTTCTGGTATAATTGTAAGAAATAGGGTGAAACAAGGCCTTCATGACTGCCTTAGTTTTAAAGTAGGCCTCTATCCTATTACAAAGGAGGTCCTTAGCCCTGTTTGTGGGGATGATATGTTTATGAGGTTTTATGGAAAGAAAATGAGGGTCAAGCATTGTGGTGCACACCTGAGAAATAAGGATTGTAAATTTGAAGCCAGCCTCAGTGATTTAAGTGAAACTCTTAGCAACTCTTAGCAACTTAGTGAGACCCCTGCCTTAAAAAAAAAAAAAAAAAAAAAAAGACTTGGGGATGTAGCACAATGATAAAGTGCCCAAGGGTTCTATCCCCAGCACCAGAAAAGGAAATGGATGCTGGTGGGTTCATATAGATGTAGGAATTACACAGCTGCCAAAGCAGGTGATCTAGGTCAGTCCTGCTCTCTGGTAGATCATTGTCTCAGAATTTGGGGACATGTCCTGGTAACAAAAAGAAAGTTCGTTTTTAAAGGGCATAGTTATGACTCTTGTCAAAAGACACTTACCCATCAAACCTCTTGTTTTTGGAATCCAAGGGGACTACAGAGAAATATGGCTCAGAAGAAAAGTCAGAAAGGCAAGATGGAGTGTATAATATAAAGCTGCTCCCCTGCCCTTTATGCTGCAGCCATTTCTCCTCCTCCCATCTTACAACCTAGATTGTCAGTCTGTGAACATCCTAGCTAGCTATTTGACCATTAGTCAGTCTGCAAGTCTCCTTCTCAGTCATTGTTCCGTTGTTGTTAGCCCACGAAATTCCAATATTTAGGAGAAGCTCCTACTCCATTCTCTCTCTCAGTTTCATGCTCTCTCCTCCTGGCTTTCACACTCTTGCACACGCTCTCTCTCTTTCTCTCTTTTCCTCTCATTTTCTCTCACCCTGCAAGGAGACACTCTGCCTGTTTGCTTAATAAATCTCTTGCGTGAGTTCCCGAGTTCGGAAGGGTTTCTGGGTGCTTCTATTGGTGCTGTGGCTCAGATGGGCTCTTCTGCCACCATTAGGTGGGTGGAATCCCATCTGTCACCCCAGACCCCAAGACGCTGATCTCACCTTCAATTCACCTGGACACTCTTTTCCACATGCAGACACAGACCGGCCTCATTCGATAAATGGCTTCTTCCCCAGGTTTTGGTTACCTGGGGAGTGACCATTTAGCATCTGGCACCCCCAAGACTCTTCACGGGTCGGGGGAACCCCCAGCCACGGTTCCTACAACTATGGCTGGATCCCTATACTGACTCCTGTGGAGGAGCTCCTGGCTGCAGGGGACTCTTCCCTAAGAGGTGGGAAAGCTCCAGACTGACAGGGACTCTTTCCTGAGAGGACTGCCTCTTGCAAGATCTACTAGAGTCCTGGGTTCTCTCTACCACATTTCGTCTCTATGAAAGCCCCTCACTTCCCACTGCTTCTTCTCCCTCTGTTGATCCCTCCTCCTCCTCACTGGAGTCAGTCTCAAACCCCACCTCCTCCATGCTCTGGCATAAAGACAAAAAAGGGCTTATTAAAAATCATTCAAAACCTTAAAGATCAAAATTGACAAACTTTTAATGCCTTGCAACAGCCCATGCAATTGAACCATTTTAAGAGTTAAATGGCCTAGTCCAAAACCTTAGAATAATTTAATGAAGCAGTAATTTTCCCCCACCCTGTAGTTCTTACTCTGTTATCTGAAATTCCAGCTGCTGCTTGGTTTACTAGGTTAGATTTAAAAGATGCCTTTTCCCGTATACACTAGGCTCTCAATTGCAATTTCTGCTTGCCTTTGAGGAACCAGATAATGTATCTCAACTAACCTGGACAGTTTTGCCTCAGGATTTAGAGATGGCCTTCACCTGTTCTGGACAAACCTTAGCTAAAAACTTAACAAAAATTCAGAGATAAAACATCTGTAATTGTTCTCTAGTATGTAAATGACATCCTTTATGTGCCTCTACCCAGGAGGAATATCAAAGGCCATTATGGAGCTCCTAAACTTCTTAGCTGATAGAAATTATAAGATCTCAAAAAATAAATAAATAAATAAAACTTTAATTATGCCATCAACAGGTTCAATACTGCAGGAAAATAGTTACCATAGGACAATATCCTCTGCCCCAGTAATAACAAAAAAGGGCCTTACTTCAAGCTACTGTCCTCAGCTTACCTATGAAACAAGATTTAACCTGTTTGTCACTGAAGGGAAAATAAATACTGGATAGGCAGCAATAGGCAGCTCAATAGCCAATGGCATATCTCAGTGAGGAGCTTAACATAGTAGCTTCATTCTCTAAAGTAATGGAAAATAAGGTCTCATAATTTTCTTTGACATCCAAATCTGTCCTGATAGAAATGGCTAAAATGCCCTAGGCATAAAGTTTCTGCTAGAACCTGTTATCTCAACTCCTTTCAGATCTCAGTCAAGACTTACATTGAAATGTAAATAGAGGAAGCCTGAAGGCTCAGTAGGAGACCTGTCTCAAACCCAAGGGGAGGGGGGTAACCTGCAAAAAGTTTTACCTGAACTCCAGCAAATTTTATGGTGCTTTACTAAAGTAATTAACAGTCATATCATTTTTCCAGGACTCTTTTTTTTTTTTCCCTTAAATTCTATATTTTTTGAGCTCATGACCTTTTTTGATCAGTTCTATTTTTTTATTCAACTACAGTTTATAAACATCTGTTACATTGCAATGGAGATTCACCTATAAAGTTACAAGGCTTTTGATTTTGCGTTATTTGTGTGTTGTGTTGTCTGACATCATGTTTTGTCTGTATGTACATGGTATCAAAATTCAGTGCTCCTAAAATTGAAATAAAAAAATGGATCCAGATACTTTTAATTCACATGATTTAAAAAGGTTCAGTTTGAATTGGGTAAACTAGTAAAAGTAAAATATCTTTGAAAATAACTCACAAGTCTCTAGGAGGTCAAATTAATAAAATGTTGATGTTAATAAAATGTCTAATATCAATTGTTTCTAGAACTTTTCTTCAACAGGAAAGTGATGGCAAATACTGTTCAGGACACTTGTCTGATATCTGTTTTTACAATAAGATGAGAGAAGTAGAGTTAACATGTAAGGAATTACTCAAATGTGTTTATTAGAGACATGTGATTAATTTACAAATTTAGAATGCTAATAACATCAAGTACTCTTAACTCCTTAAATTCCATGGAGTAACACACTTAAACATTATTGGTATTTTCATAGGTTGGTAAATAAAAAGGGCTTAAAATTGCTTTGTGTCATCACTAAACTAAAAATAAGGTTACTAATAGTTAAATCCTAAAAGGTACAATTCTATATACAAAGGGTTCCAAAAATTTCAACTGTGTTTCAATTAGAGTACTATAAATAACAAAATATTTAATCTTATTAAAATGGACTAATTTATCTAAATTTGGAAATTTCATAAGAATTGTTTCAAAATGTGAACAAAAAGGGGTCAACAGATAGGAAAATAAAAGGTTCTAGATATGGAAATATATTTAGTGAAATAAAATGTTTCTGGGTAAGAAAATACTTAAGTGATGAAATACATGAGGGTCTAAGTAAGTGCTAAGAAAGTCTGTGTAAGTAAAGGGCAAATTTCAACAAGTTTGTGTGTAACTAAGTTGATTATAGGTATGTGAGACAATCAGTTAAAGCTATTTAAGGTTTTTCTTCAGGTCAAATACTAATGTACTGATATAAACCAAAGTTTAATCTATATGTTAAAATGACAAGAATTTTTTAGAAACACTAATTTATTCTTTATGTCTGTTAAGTTTTATTCTTTAAACAATTAGTCTTAAAAATTGGAGTTTATATAATTATGGTTAAAAACAGAGTATTGTAACTACATTAGAGTCTAAATTTTTTGTTCAAAACTAAATTTGTTTAATATAAAGGTATCAAGGTAATTGTGGAATGGTCACTCTTTGTATATTAGATGTGTTCATATTTTCCAGGTATACAAGCCTTTAAAGCAAAAAATTTACCAAGCTGCTATTCTCCAAATTAAACTTATCTGTAATGGTAATTTTAAACTCATAAAGAGTAAATTTTATTGGGGATTTATCTCTATCATTTAATGTTCTGTTTCAGGATCTGTTATCAATAGGGTATATATAAAATCTGTTACTTTTTACACTGAGATAAAAAATTTAAATGTAAATGTATTTCTAAAAGTTAGTGAGAACCTGATTTGTCTAAAGTTAATATCGTGAAACATAAACATTTTGCCACTTTGCCGCACAAAAGGAAAGTTAAAAGCTCTCTCAGCTTTTCTATGATTCCTGTTTTGGGTATAATGTTAAATTGTGTTGACTAATGTTCATATAGACTCAGGAAACAATATATGTAAACTTCAAATGATATTTAAGGAAGTCAAAGATCACCATGAGAATTAGAACACTTAAGATTTGTGAGGGGCCATGCCTTACCTCAGATAAGGCTCTGCCTCCCTCCTTACTGCATGTTAGAGTAGCTCCAAAATAAACCAGACTTCAGCTTATTTAAAGTTATAGTCAAAAGATTGGTTCTTGTTATAAAAGTACTGTGATCTCAAACAGATGATATAATGTAGAATTCAGCCAAAATTCAAGATAGCTATTATACAAGCTGAATATATTTTTACTCTTGCTAATTTCATTTTGTAAAACTGTTACCTGTTCGTTTTGCAGTGGTACTGCTTCAAGAACACACAACCTAGGTAACTTGTGATAATAATCCATCACATACAGAACAGATAGTATATAATGGTAACCTTCAATACTAAAATAGACTCCAGTTAAAGAAAATGGTAAATGACTGTAAATTTATGGACACAGAAGTTAAAGCCTAGTACCCAGTCACTTTATGACTGGTGAGACTGGCTTGCTAGGTGATTAAGATCAAACTTAGAAATTGAGATTAAAAACAGAGGTCAAGAAAAACCAGTATTTGGATCTTGTCCTCAAAGTCAGCCTGAATCCAGGGAACAAGAGGGCTTCTCTAAGGAACTTTGCAACTCTGGGTCACACAACCTCCCAATCAGGGAGATTGATGAGGCCACTGGAGGATGAAAAATCAATCAGTGCACCTGCTGCAGAGGAGGATCATTGAGAAAGGGAGATATCCCTGATGCTTCCAAGGGAAGCCACTTCATCAAGGAGACCCAACCTAGCAAATGGCACTGAAGGAGCTAAGAAGCTGCTCTCAAGTTCCCCACGAGTGACCCTTGTGGGAACTCAGCTGATTCTTAACAGGAACAGATCAATTTGACCAGCTTGATCTTAAACACCTAGCAAAACAGTTAAAACCAAGATATAGCCATTCTTGGGCATTTAAAAGAAACAATAGTTAAATGTAACTCAAAATATACACTTGTGTTAGCCCACTAGAATAAAGACTGGAAGCTACAAAAGAGAGATTCTTAGGCAAATGTGCCTGATAACTATCAAAAGAAAATGTCTGAGTCAGAAATTTTTTGCCAGTTTAAGGCCTACAGACCTTCCTAAACTACACAGGTAGGCTTAATCTATGTTTGCTAGTATGATTATCTAGCCCTAAATAACAGAAATATAGAAATCTCCACAAAACAGGTTATACCAATAAAAAGATATTTTCCAAAAATCAGATGACATTAAGTAGCTTAATTATATTTTCTGGGGACGTCAATGACATTAAGAGTTAAATGTTGTGTTTACATTCCTGATAACTTGGACAATGTTAAAGTTCTCAAATAAAGGCCTTGTCCTCTCTAGTCTTTGTTAGGCTTTGTTATGGTAACAATTTCTCAGCTCTTCCATCTTCTGGTAAGAGATTATTCATTGGCATGTTCCAGATGCAATATTTATTTTGTACTAATCTCATTTCCGTACTCATATTTTTTGTTTTTCTGTCACAGAAGCACCCACCCCCAGATTACTTTACAACCTGCTCTTCCCCAACCAAACTTCTACCTTGGACCCCTTGATTGACCCAATTTTTAAAAGGGAACTCCAAACTACTTGCCCCACCCTGCCCACTTCCAGCTTGAAGCAGCCAGAGTGGTCATCACCCCCTTTCCTCACAGCAATAAGGGGTTCCTAAAGCAAAAGGGGGAATAATGCCAGAATTGGGAACAGGCAGTTAGTGTAGAAATAGGGGATCGGGTCAAATTGAGGAAATGGAGACCATGAAAGCCATCTGCCTCTGGAAGTTGGAGACTGCCCCTGGGAGAATGGAATGTCAAGGATCTCTGGAACCCATTGATTACCAAATTTACCTTCCTTTATCAAGGACTACAGACAAGGAGCTGCTAATTAATGCCCCCTGGGCCCTTGCCTGGCTGAATTACTTTGGCTCTCCCCCTGCCCATCAGCTTCTCACTTTATGCATCTCACCTGCAAAACCAGGCCCAGTCACATAGGCAGGAAGAAGACTTAATGGAGGAGAGAACTGGAGGACAAAAAAAAAAGGATCTTCTCATAAAACAAAAATGTGGGAATTTAATATAAAGCTGCTTCCCCTGCCCTTTATGCTGTAGCCATTTCTCCCCCACCCATCTTACAACCTAGATTGTCAGTCTGTGAACATCCTAGCTAGCTATTTGTCCATTAGTCAGCCTGCAAGTCTCCTTCTTAGTCATTGGTCCATTGTTGTTAGCCCAAGAAATTCCAATATTTAGGAGAAGCTTCTGCACCATTCTTTCCTCGCTTTCATGCTCTCTCCTCCTGGCTTTCACTCTCTCTTGCATGTGCGCTCTCTCTCTCTCTCTCTCTCTCTCTCTCTCTCTCTCTCTCTCTCTCTCTCTCTCTCTTTCTCTTTTCCTCTCATTTTCTCTCTCACCCTGCAGGGAGACATTCTGCCTGTTTGCTTAATAAATCTCTTACGTGAGTTCCCGAGTTCGGAATGATTTCTGGGTGCTTTCAGAGTGAAAATGGAGTTAGGTCAATGACTAGAATCTCTTTTATAAGTTATTGTTGCATGACCTCTTCTCTATTCTCACTTCTTTCTGTTTGTCCCATGTGTGTGGATATATCCTATAGGGATTTCTCAGAAACTTGTAACACACACACACACACACACACACACACACACACACACACCACACACGTTTTCCTAAAAGGCAGAAATGTTTTTATACCTACAGCATGCAGAGTAATTAAACTAAAACAACTGTATTTAGACTTCCATGAAAATCTGCAAACTCTGAGATCCTTTCCTGGCAAGATTTTCTTTCTAAAACTGACTGAAACCCATAATAAATTAAAATAAGAAAATTTAGAAAACTCTAAAAAGGCTTTCCCAAATACTACCTGGGTCAAGGAGTCATAGAAAATGCTCTTCACACTGTTGAAAAGCTAGGTCCAATATTCAGTAATCCAATTAAGGATCAAGCTACCTGGGAGCTTGGATTGTGGCTCAGTGGTAGAGAGCTCACCTAGCAGGGTGAGGCAACTGGGTTGGATCCTCAGCACAATATAAAAATAAAATCAAGGTAATGTGTCCACCCACAACTAAAATATATATTAAAAATAAAAGAAACAAGCTACCAAAAAAAACCCATAAGTTTATCAGCAGATTGGTCTTCAAAATATGACTTTCTGATATTTATTTGGTTATTTTAAAACTCCTTAAAAATGAAATTTACACCCATAAATAACATTAGTAATTGTGTCTCTTGCTCTTGAACTAATTTTTACAGTACAGAAGTAAAATAGAATCTTAAATCTGCACCACAAGCCTTATCATTGATCCCTTATCTTAACCAGGCTTTGCTTACACCCTCTTTGTCTCAGCCAATAGCAGTGTTTAGATCTTAGTTCTGTTTCTTTAAAATGTAAATTTACTATCTTGTTTCACCAAAGACTCAGATCTTTGGAAATGCAAATTTAGGGTTGCTTAGCTATCAAAGGTCTCCTGGGGCAATATAAGATGTAATCAAAAGACTGGTGCTCAAAAAAAAAAAAAAAAAAAAAAAAAAACCTATTTGGAAGCTAGCAAGTAAAGAACCTAAAAAATCTTAATGATCTTTGTTTTTGTCTATAATTTTGTGTATGAACTTTATAGATTTTGCCTATGTGATAAGTGCCCAACATTCATATACTATGAAAATGTTTAACAGGAATAACATGATGATGGCTAGCTACCTTTATTCAATACTTCCTAATCTTTGAGCAATTTAGACATGATTGATAATAAGTAAATTGGGTAAATGTAAATAGGGTGAACACTGATAAATAAATTGTTCTTAGTTTCAAAATCTTATTCTGTAACTTGAAATTTTTGAGTCATATAATAAAGTAAGTAGTTTTCATTAAATGTCTGGGTCATTTCTAATTAAGTTGCTAAAACATCAATTATCAAGCACAGGTTTATTATCAAAATAAATCTGAGATCCCACTGATACCAGTGTTGAGAATCTGATCCTAGTCCCATTTCCCTAGTGTGGATGATTGAAAATCTGAGAAACACCAGGCAAGTGCAAGAAAGAAGTTTTGTTTAAAGGATAGAACAGAGGTAGACTTCTCCGGGGAGGAAGAAGGGGATCCAGAATTGTTATCCATGAGAAAGGGGTGTCCTGCCTCTTTTCTCTTTTCTTCTCATGCCTCCTCCTTCCCTTATATTGTTTATGTGGCCAAAAGGTATGGAAGAAGCCTTCTAAGGATGCCTCTCCATGTCTGCCCAAAAGGGCAGGAAGAAAGCCACCCAGGAGGTACTTCACTAACAACTTTGTGTTGGGAGAAACAGTTCCCTACAGGCAGGTAACCTTGGCAACAGATGAGGAGGAGGGGAAATGTCCTGAAGGTATTAGCATTTTATTTCCTTTCCTTTGGAACTAGCCCCCATCTTCCCTTTCCCAAGCCTGTCCTTTGTTCTTACTTCACTACTACTCAAAGGCAATACTTGGTAGCTGAGAAATGGTAGAAGGAATCAACTTTATTCAAGGGCAGAGGATGGAGAGGTTGTCAAGGCTCTATCTTTAAGGTATCTGTGATGCAAAGGGCTTTTGTAGGAAGGGAATAAAGAAGATCAGGGAAAGAAAGCTATGCGCTAAGCAGGTCTTCATCATGTGTCTTCTTTTTGACTTTTCTGGAGCACCACAATGGACTACCACCTCCTGGAACGAGTGCCTGCAGTTCTATTTAGACAGGCATATTACTTTTCTGTAAGGTAAACCTCACATCAATTTACGTAATTTCTGTCAGTTGATTTACAGAACTAATGACTAAGGAGGGGTATCACAAAAGTCACCAGTGGTTCTGCAAATCTGAAGAAAGATCTAGCAACTAACAGGTAAGGCTAGTCTTTATGCAGTACTTGAAAAACAAGGAGGTGAATCAACTTTACAGAAGGGCAAGCTGCGGGGAGTGAAGGACAACTCCAAACGCTCCACCCTCTTACAAGTTTATAGTTGACATACTTTTAAATTTTGTGTATGGTAAAAAATGCTAAATGTATTTGTATCTGTTTATATATTCAAGAATGATGTTATGAGAAAGCATATATTTCTAGTAATGATAAATAGGTGCCAGTCTACAGAATGTTGGGTTCACAATTGATAAGGATTAATGTTCGGTAGCTAAAACTAAAAATAAGAAGGTAAGCCATTCTGTGAGGAAAGTGGGACATTTTATAAGAAAGTTATGAGAATGTATTTTTGATAAAGAAAAATAAAAAGAGTAATTTTTAATTGAGAATCTCATGTGCTAAAAATAAGAAAGAAAATAATTTTTTCAAAGAAACTAAAATTTTTCCTAAGTTTTAATGTGTGTGTGTATGTGTGTGTGTGTGTGCCCACCCATAAACTGAAGACCCAGGCAGTTTGTAGAAAGTTTGAAGCAGTTATAAAATGTTTGTAGGACTGGGAGTATATTGAATGGTGAAGTGCTTGTCTAGCATGTGCAAGGCCTTAGGTTTAACCCAGTAACTCGCACAACACACACACACACACACACACACGTTGTATACAAGGTTTGGCCGAAGATAAATCTTATGGAAGAAATTTTTAGTGATCAAGTTGGCTAATATGAGAGGAAATTTATAAGCTATTATTTTAAAAATAAGCTTTCATAGCAAAGTATACACTAATACAAGACTGAAATTTAGTCCTCTCTGTTAAAACAACAAAGTCTTCTTAGAGCAATAATTTGTTTTTCACAGGAAATAAAAAATATTTTTCTTCACTTTGTAATAACTCGCTTAGGAAATAAAGATTCTGTGTTTTTTCAATATAGTTTTTGAGCTTTCCACTATTTTTATAGGTTCTAAATGAAACAACCCTATTAAATATTGAAAGAGCTAAGTGTTTAACACTGTAAAATTTTCTGTATTTGCCTTTAAAATCTTTTATTGTCACTTTGATTAAATTATGACCATGCTAGGTGTCTTAGACCTTTTGATAATTTTAGAAAACTTCTAAAAATCAAATATTAAAATGAAATCTTCTCAACTTAAAACTTTGACCCCTGAAAGTTCAAAAAGCATGTATTTGTATAAATGCATTAATTATATGTGTTCCAAACTGTGTTAGGTATAAAGAAATCTGATACATCGTGGTATATGTTATTAGTAATAATTCTATGTTAAAATTATTGTAGACTACAGAAATAACCAAATTTCCTTGTCAATTGTGAATGGTTATCAGATCTTTTACCGTGGCTATTTTTAAGTTCTGTCCACAGTTAAGTTGCTTTATTTTGATGAATTTCTGGAAGATCTTTATAAATAATTACAACGGTACAGTGTTTAGTTTTCAAGAAGGCTTTTGGAAGGATGGAAAGAGCTCTGACAAACACAGGTTTAGGAAAACTTGGACCACATAATAATTTCCAGAATTCTAATGAAGAAACTGATGGGCCTATGAAACTGCTAACTAAAATCAGGCAGAACAAGAATCAGTCAATTCTCTTGATGGCATCGGTTGATATTTTTTTTCAATGCATGTGTTTCTTGGATATTTTGTTTCAACTTAAACACATTGAATCAAATTCTTAAAGATAAAACCTAATGGGACTTTCACCTAAGAGGAAACAGCCTGCCTTTCCTCATTATTTAAATTGTAGGACCATACCATTTGCGCAAGCTAATGAATGAAAAGAGATTCTAATAACCAATGGGGAAAACAGTGATGGTTCTGATAGGTCACACACATGAGTGGTGGAAACATGAGGTTTAAGTGATAATTCCATAAACTGGGCTACTGTGCTAATCCTCACACATTTTCTTTTGAAAAGCAATTTACCTGCAGCCTTGCCTGGTTTAAGTCAATAGAATATGTTATATTCCTCAGCAAACAACCTGATACCTGCAGGAAAAATGCAGGCCTGAAAATCTTCTCCTTGTTGATAAGAAGAACACAAGTTTCCCTGAAGGGAGACTTTTGTGACCCTTACACAGGCAGATTCCAGAACTCAGGGAGATATGATAATTAGAACTGGTCAACTTGGGTCAAAGCCACCCAGAGCTATGCTGGATCTCCCTTCCAAGGGGAGATCCTGAGGGGGATTTGAAGTCTGATATAATCTTGCAGTCTAAATTCAACAGATGGACCTGGGTGGAACTCTCTGGAAATATCCATGGGACACATGTCCCAAGAATCCTGAAGGGCAGAAGAGGCTTGCTGTGCCTCTCCTCTCTAAGACGACATACTCTCTCCCTTGAGAATTTCTCCTCTATCCCTTTTCCTATCCTTTCTAATAAACTTATGGCAGAAATTTTGAGCAACATGTCTGAAATCTTCCCCATGAGATCACCAGAAGAGGTAACTGAAGACTATTTGGCTGCTTTAACTCTACCGTGGGCCTTTGCTCTGTAACGGTTCCATGACTTTTAAAAATTTTGTCAAAATGTATAAACTTTTGTGCTGTTGGTTATAAATGCATAATAAAATGAAAAAAAAAAAAGTTTTACTGGTGTCCTTTCCTTAGGGATATCATCACTTCATCATGACCATCTTCCTCATTTATCCTCATTTATGTTGATACTTTAAACTTCATTAAGTTTCTCTGGCTGAACATCTAGTGTCTTCTGAATGGTGACAATATCAATATTCCCAAGGTCAGGTATATTTATTATTTAAATTTCACTCATAGTATTATTTTGCATCTCTTCTACACTTTCTGTTTTATTGCCTGATTTCTTCTTTGAGTTCTTAAACTTTGTGAAGGGTCAAGTGGGTTTAACCACCAGGAAACAAGGAAGCGGCATGATTGCACGCTTTTCTCTCTGTTTGAACCTTTTAAAGAAATGCATAGTGACTAAAAACTGATAAACGCAAAGTGTTGTGATTGCTCACCAATCATTTATGAGCAGGTATTTTAATTTTTGGACTAAAGAGCTAACAAAAACTCTTTATTTGTCGTTTACACTCATTATGCTCAGGTCATGAAAATTTGCTGACCTAGTATTATTTAACTAAATCATGCTAAGTGAAAATTTTCATATCTGAACTATACAAAACAAAGATTGCCTGTTCTTTTCTTTGTAATATTAATAGAGAAAATGCCTTTACCTTGAAAATGTAATTTTTTTGTTGATAAAAAATATTTTGAAAATCCTTTGATATATTTCAATCCTTCTCCCTTCAATGTGGTTACTGTTGATTTCAAGAAACTCAATTATAAGTCAGAAAATTAGGGTTTTATTTCTAAGACATACAATTTATGCATCACATTACATGAAAAACCATTAAATTCTACTGAACTCTTGAATTACCTGTAAAAAAAACAAAATTGAAATACATTTTTTTCTGGCACATTCCCATTTAGCCCCTGTTCTCCAGGCATTATTATTTATTCCTACCTTTTACTTTCCAAATTGGCTAAATTATATAGCCCATCCTGTCCTTACTGTGTTTGGGATTTTGTATGTCTGTGCTAAACTAGAAATACTATTTTTGACATAATATCATTGGTATTTTAATATAATAATTTCTATCTGCACCTACAAGGACACACAATATGCTAATTAAAAAACAAAAACAATTTCAAAAATGACCTTTAAATGCATGCCATGGTGTAGAACTCTATTTTTTAAATTTTATAAGTGTGATATATTTTTGTAAAAATTCTTATAGAGTTTATAACCTTTTGTAATTTTTCTATGAAAATTCACTTATACCACTGAAAGGACCTCTATGTAGGTCATCTGGTATTAATAAGCATATATTATGCACCCAGTGACCTACCTATATAATAGAACCAGCAAGCTCATACACAAAATAGTTAAGAGTTCTATATCTTCTTGGTTGTCTTTTTTGCATGTCTGAATTTAAAAACATAATGTAAACACACTTTGTTTACTTAAATACTAAAATGACAATACATACCAGGATATTTTACCTAAATGTCTTAATTTTAATGCCTAATATTTTAATACATTTTTGGTTAGAATCTGTCTAATCTTGCTAATCAAATGCAAAATTTTAATGTGCTAGGTGAAAGATCAAAATCAATATCATATAGATAGAATAGATTTTCCTTTTTAAACTTTGTCTCCTGGTGAAGCACTGTTTTACTGTATTTACAGATAAGATGTTTATACTTTACAAGTCACAATGAATTCAATGTTTAAAATATCATCTTTACTAATAGAAAGTTATTTTGACACTGATTTGTGTAGAAAATCCTGGTTATATGTATTTCAAAATAATGAATATCATAATCAACTCCTTATAACTAAATTTGAAAACCAGGATTTGGTTTATAGTATAAAAGTTATTATGACTCATATTACAATAGCTAAACTAGACTTCAAATATATCTTTTAGTTTCACATTTTGTTTGAAATTCTTGATGGAAAATGTGAATATCTGCCATTCTCTGTAAATCTGGTAATTCTGAACTTTTCAGTCAGCCATCAACAGGTGTGTTTTTCACCTACCACAATATCAGTGTTTCTAAGCAGTGGAAGTTACAGAAAAGAACATTTAATATTCACTTTGGCCAAAGCATGCAAATGTTTGCTGAATCTTGTTCGTCCATGTCTAACATGGAGGTATCAGATTATAGTCTACCTTATGATTCATGTTGAAGAGGTTTGTAAGAATATCAATAACATTCTGAAATCCCAGAGTTACAAAGGGGTCATTTATAATCTTTATTAATCATATATTTATTTTAAAAATGTTGTTTATCCATTGATTTGTTTAAAAATCCATAAATTCTTATGAATTTCTTCCAAATATAACCTAGTGTCTGGGAAAAAACATAAAGTTATCTACAATTCTTTTGAGGTTTGTTATCTGCAAAAACACTGAGTCGACTGAATATTCTGTGGGATGAACATCATCTCTCTTTCAGTATTTCCAAGGACAGAAATATGACTTATATTATATTTAATAGAAATATGATGAAAAAAGAAAGAAAAGAAAAAAGAAAAAGAAATGAACTGCATAATATTGACTGAATAATATATCTGACATCATATAGCTAGCAAGTTAGATCATAAGAACTCAAGATCTTAAGCAGAATTATGATATGTGAGAGGGGGTGGATGAAGATCTTTTTAAAAAATATTTTAACATATATTAAAACATTAGTAAAGAACCACCCAATGTGACTTTGATATGCTATTTATAAAAAAATTTTACATAGGATGCTTTCTGAATAGTTAATTCAATGAGAGTGTTTGTTGTACCAATATTGAAGCCAAAATTATTTTAAGAATATGAAACTTCTTTTAAAAAATGATGAGACAAAAGTACTTACTTTAACAGTGTACTGTGTTCTAACTTTCTATCATGTATTGAATCCAGGGATCATTTTTAGCAAGTCAGTTTTATTAGTGACTGAATAAAGACTGAAATTACTCAGAGTCTTAAGAACTTCTCAAATTCACATCTTTACTACTGCTATAGCTAACTTTTACCCTAGCCTTTCATTCTTGTCCTCTAAAACAATGATGATGATGATGATGATGTGGATGATGATAATGGTAGTAATAATAATAGTAATAAAAGCTACTATATTTCTGGGATATTTACTCTTTTAAACATTAAATTCACAGACAACCCTGCACCCAAAAAAGCTAATTGTATTAGGATAGACAGACTACACTTTTACAAATGTTATTTTAGATACATGGCTTTGGACTTATTGCATAATAACTATATCTTTCTCTTTAGGTCAAACTACTACCTCTGATTCTATAAACCTGCCACTTAGGCAGAGTAGTGGACTCTTGAAAGAATAAAGCTGCATTCATTGCTGTCTTTGCACACTATCTGCCCTATAACAATACACTCCCAGTTCCATTTATACATCTTACCCTTCTGTTAAATTCATGTAAGTCACCTCTTCAATAAAATTTTTATTGAAATTGTTATATTTCTTCTTTTATGGCATTATCTTGTTTAACTTTTTTATGTTCTTGAAAGTGGTGTCTATTATACTTCTTAAAACACAGTCTCTGCTAGAGTCTTGCTGTGTATAATAGGCAGTCATAAGTATATAAAACATGGACAGCTCCTCACATAATGACATTTCTAATATAGCCCATAAGTGCTAGAAGCAATGACAGAAATTTGTTCTGAAATACTAATTATATTTCTTTTTCAAAAACTGCATTTTTATTTAAAAATGAATAAACAGCATTCTTCAATTTTTTGAGATCCTTAGATTGCATAAATACCATGCGCCACATCCACAATTGTTTAGATTTGAAGTCTGCCCTTTTCAGTCATCTATCATCATGAGGTTGAATATTTTTAATTGCAGAACTTAAGAGTATGTAATGTAGGACTAATGTTTCCAGAAAAACATTCTGATAAAAATATTCACAATTATTTATACATCTTTGATTACTTGCTTGAAATATGCTTTCTGACCTTGATTAGAGTCAAGGATTGTTTTCAGAGGAGGTGATTGAGTCTAATCTGTGCAACCACTTAGAATTGGGTAGTTGAAAAACATTTTTAATCAAAAAACCGTAAAAATAAAATTGTTTGACTTTTCCATATATACTAGTATCACAAGAAGAGCTTTCACGGATTGTTTTTATTGTCTAGTAATTTTCTAGAAATTCTGAGCTCTCCAGGTCTGAAAATTCCTTTTTCCATTTAGAAACACATCATTTTCCTGTGAGGAGACTTTGAATGCCATTTTACTGTTAGGGGTTCTGGAAATACACATAAAGACTACTCGGAACCAAGGGGTAGCAAGGTTAAAATGAAGAAAATCAGATGAAAGCACAGGCTGGCTTGTTTAAATTCTGTATTGAAATGCTCCAGGACTTGAGCAGAGAGAGCAACAAAAATTTGAAGAGGTGATAACTGAAAAAACACAGTGAGTATAGGCATCTGCAAAGTCTGTCCACAAGTGGCAAGTAGCAATGAGGAGGTGGGCTATAGATACTTATTGTACATATATTGTGTACTAGAGATTCTGTCATGTTCCTTAAATGATCGACAACCTTGTGGCTATCATGATGCTGGATTTGAAATAATAGCAGCAATCCCAGAGAGGATGAGTAACTAAGTCCACATCCTGCCAGTGTTAAATAATAGATGGGATTAAAACCAGGTTGATATGACTTCAAAGCATGCCCTTTTATCCCACTACAACACCTAGATGCCCATCATATTGGTGTTAGGACAGGAATTCCTCTTCTAATAATGATATGGGCAAGAAAAAGGAAGTGATTTAGTGACTAAACTCGATATTGGAATTAAATCCCTCACTGAAATACAAGTCTAAAGAAATCAAGTTCTTTTAAATTTTGATGGTGTTTGTTTTATTCATTTATGAAATTTTGTCTAGTTCTTATTGCTTAACGACTGAATCCTACCACTCCCCTATACAGCCCAATGAAGCTTTCTGAAATTTCATAGGCTATAAAGATTTTCCCAATGTTTGCAGAGCTATAAGTATGATCATTTCTAACTATATAACACCCGTTCTATAAAAGAACACCAAGTGCAGGTCCAACATTTTACTTGATATTTAAGAGACTTACTATAAACATTTTCTAGAGAAACAATGTTGCATCTCATACTAAATCCTAGTAAATTTACAATTGATATCTTAGCATCGGTTTCGATTATTCGAGGGAGGTCTCACATTGTCTGCTTCAATGTAGGCATTTGATAAGTGTTAGTTGAATGGCTAAAGTTAGTCATTACATCTTTATTTAATAGTCATGTTATATGTCATTTTGTGAGGAGAGAAAGAATTTTTAGGAAAATACTGTGAGGATTGATAAAAGCAATGATTTGGTGATTGAATCAATTTTATGTTTTATTTCTGCATTATCAAATGATCCCTTAACAAATACGGAGAATATCAACTTGAATGTATGTATGTATGTGTGGGGGGGGGGGTTTCTGTAAATCTTGAAATATGGAGTAGGAAATGGGCTCTGACTTTTGGGTTGATTCAAATTGTCTTCTGGTTACTTTAATGATTTTTTTTCTTTGTAACCTGTTCAGCATCTCTATGTTAAACTAAACTGAGGGAACTAAAATCAGGGAAGCATCTAAAATTTTTAAGCAGAAACATGTACTTATTATAGTGAAATACTGGTATAAAGTACTGTACTTAATTAAATGAAACCCTGCATGTTCAAAAAATGTGAATAATTTATTTGAAATTTTAAATATGAACAAAAGCAAATGAGTCTGGAATGAAACACAAAAACCATCCTCTCCTACATTGTTTAAGCACTTCTTAATTATATCTAGAATATCCATAAAAGGGAAATAACTTTACCTGACTAAAACTCTAAAGAGATTCTAAAAATTATTACGGTGGGATTTTTTAAAGAAGTATGACAAATCATGTAACTACTAATTTCATGATTTTTTTTCATTAAGAATACATTAAGAAAAGCTAGCCAGAACAGAATTGAAAGAAGGAAATTCATGACTCTGTGAGATGTAAGAAAATGACTTTGAAAATCCATTCTATATAATGCAAAAAGAATTTGAGGCACAATAAACAATCTGGAGTTAATATAGGTTAAAAACTCATCCTTTTCTAGGAGATGGTGTTTGATACACCACATCACAAATTACTCCTTTCTGCAGGTCAGTGTCTGGCATTGAAAGATATCAGTCAGGTATGTGCACTTTTTAGAGGAGATAGACAGGACCAAGCTGTATCTTTATGACTTTAGGAATAAATAATTGACTGCAAGACAATGCTCATGTTAGCCCATATTATCTTTGAAGAATAAAAAATATACTAACCATAGTTTCCCCAAACACACTGGAGTATATTAGCTGTCAGAGACTTAATGTGTAGTATGAAAATAAAGACAATTAAAGGTCTGTTCCAGAATTTTTAGGGGTAATAAAAACAGTAAAGACTGCAATTGCTGTAATTTATTGTTTGCCGTTGCATGTTAATAAATGTGAAATATTTCCTCTAATATATTCTTCAGTGCCTGTAAATATTTTCTTACCATTTTAAAAACAGGAACAATGAGGTGCAGAGGGACTATGACTTGCTCAGAGCCACCTACCATATTATAGCCTTGGCCAGAACTTACATGGGGATCTCAGTCTAGTTCCCACAACCATACCACTCCGGGATCATTCTGTGGCAGTACTGAGAGAAGATTGTGTTAAATTTTCAAGATTTTAAAAACCTTCAATGTTTTCAGGCTTTCTATATCTCTTTCTCCAAAGTTACATTACAGAACAGAATAACAGCAGTTTTGTATTGTTTTTGAAACAAATTACTTGCAACACAAATTTATTGTCTTGTACTCCTGTAGGTCAGAAGTTTGACATGGGTCACACCAGTCTAACATCAAGTAGTTGACCAGCTTATATACATTAATTCTAAGCACTCAACATCAACCAATTTAATTTCATGCCATAAAAATAAGAGGTTCATATTATTACAAAGTTCACTTCATAAAAAAAGAACTGAGGTAAAATAATTTATTTAAGCCAGGATAATAACAATTAGCAGTAATAATTTGAAAGAATGAACAGTCTATGTTCTAATTTTCTGAATTTAAGAAGGAGGTTATCAAAGAAAGAAATTTGTTTCAAAGTTGAGAAGAGAGAACTCCAGGAGTGAAATGCTATTTTCCTACCCTAGAAAAGAGAAGAGCATGTTGAAGCTCTGTAATTAGAGACAGGAAGAAATAAACTGAAATGTGAGAAAACCGATTCAACTGCTGATCTTGCTACCTGAAGCCAGACTTCTTGGATAAGGAACACCTGCCATCTTTACTTTCATTCTATCACCCATTCCATTATCATCACCATCCACTAATAGATTTTCCACTGCTGCAATGAAATTTCCACTTGACTTCCTGGAAACCACCACTTTCTAAGTTCCTGAAAGTTCCTAATATCTGAACTCTATCAATAGTCACTCTACACCTTGGATAATAAGGTTTGCTTGACTGATTATATTTCCTCCTTTTGCATTACATCCTGCAATGTTATCTGTCCTAAAGCAGGCAATTGTCACCATCCCCTCCTCCATCCCACACCACTGATGGGGATGAAGCACTGATTGTGTCATAAATTGGACTGGATTTTGATTCTACACTCCTACCTCTTTCACAGACACATCTCTAGAAATGCTGATTTTTTTTGTAATTAAAAAAAGGCAAACAACTTTTGTGAAATGCAAATTAAATACATGCAGGACTGTTTTCCCAAAGATAGCTATTAAAATGTTAAAAATGAAGACATCACATTTTCCTTTACCTAACCATAATATATTTTATATGATCAAATGTGAACACATTGAACAACTCTCAATTTAAATTATTTCTTATAATGACCACAACACACACACACACACACACACACACACACACACAGTTCCTTGTCAAATACTTCATAAACTTGACTGATGTGGTGACACACTCTTCTGGTCCACCTGTCAATAGTATTGAACACAAAATAATTGATGTTAAAATGCTTGATATAATTTCTCTAGGTGAATTTATAGTGACATCTTTTGAATGCTATGGTCTTTTCTAAATGTCTACATTTTCAAAATCAAGCCTAGAAGGATTTATGTCATGCTCATAGTTTAGTTTTTTATTTTATCATTTCTTCCTTAAAAGGTGGTGGGTGCTGACTCATCAGTCTTACAACAATTGTCTCCTTTTCCATGGTTTCTCAAAGATAAATAACCAGAGGTTCTATGGAAACAGTCAGAAACTCTTTCAGTACCGTGGAAGGAGATTCAATTGTGTCTAGACCTATAAGGAAAATATAAATGCCTATACCTTCTCCTAATATTTATCACCTAATTAAGTGATAATTATTCTATTTTGAAGATAGATTCTGTTATGGAGAAGGGTAAAAGGAAAAATAAAAAGCAGAAGAGATTCTTCCAACATTTCTCTGACACAATAATTTGGATTCTGGAGCCAGATGTCAATGCCTTAAATTCTATTTCTACTACTACTGTGGTTCAAATGTCCTCTCCAAAACTCATGTTGAAATGTAATTGCCACTGTAAAAATATTAAGAGATGGGACCTTTTAGAGGTGACCAGGGCTTGAGGGCATCTGCCCTCATGAATGGATTAATGTTCTTATTGTAGAAGTGAGTTAATCATTTCAAGAGTGGGCTTGTTATAAGAACTATTCCCTCTTGCTCTGTCTCATCTCATGTGTACTCCTTTCCTTTCACCATGTTTTGATGTAGCAAGAAGACCAGATGCCACTGCCATGCTCTTGGACTTCCCTACATCCAGCACTGTGTGCCAAATAAACTTCTATTATTTATAATGTATCCAGTTTGTGATATTTTGTTATAGCAATAACAAATGCACTAAGACAGATACCAATAGCTGTGGGACTTTGGACAAGTTACTTAAATTCTTAATTCTTAATTCTTGCCTCTATAAAAATTAGAATAATAACATAATACATCTCAGAGGATGGTTGTTAGAATTGAAGAATATAATGTCTCATATAAAACATTGTTTCATATTAACATTACAAATTTTATCCTGTCATTAATCACTTAAATTAATTATCACTTAATTTTTACTCAAGCATAGTTCTCAGTCCATTTTTACATATTTATATGTACATATATGTTTATATATATGCACACACATATGTGTGTGTGTGTCTTTGTGTTGTATGTTCCCATACAAGTAATAGACATTATCATAAAACATTTGGAATAATTCTAGATTACCAAGGACTTTCTAATAGTTTGTGGCACATCTTTTGGACATATGCTTTAACATTGCCCTGAGTAGATAGCGAACAAAGGTTTCCCTTTTATTCATCATCATGTTAATTATAACTTGTGTAATCAAATGTATCTTGTAATACTGCTTGTATTCAAGGAAATAATTCTATACAGAACACAATGACTTCTAAATAATGATTTAAATAAGATCTATGCATTAACGTCAGTAAGCATATTTTTTTCTGCCTCTGCAAATGTTTCTATTTACCTGACCTTGCTTTTGATTAAGAATAAAGCTTTGGGTATAATTGTTTCACCATTTAAAAGAATTGTATTGTGTATACTATTCTAAGCCAAGATTTTATAAACGTCGTACTTATTTTTAAAGAAGAATCCTGATATTTTCTATCCTCAATTAAAAGTGTTGAAAATATGAGAAAATGTCATAAAAACAGAAAAAAATTAGTAGCAATATAGAATACTATGAAAGGATGGTTTCAATGGATTCATTTTGATAAATTTCATGAATATAGAAAGTAGCATGGATAGGATTGATGGAGGAACAACTGCAGAGAAAATTTTCGTCTAAAATACCCATAAAAGAAAATTGCTGCAAAGGTAATAGGATTCCAGAAATGACCCAACTTACATCCAACAAATACAAGGCACAAAATGGGAACATGAGGTTGTTCATTAAGAAGGACAAGAACTATTATATATAATCTATATCCAACCCAACACACACATAGACATTACAAATTACAATGGCTATATGACTTACAAGGTATAGTTCGTGAAATCAAGAACTATAAAATACATAAAGCTGGGCTAGAGAGGTCCTTCCAAATACAAGAATGATGCCAAATAACTGCTAGGAAAAGCATTCTTCACAATCTAACGATGTTGCAAAATTATCCTTGAAAAGTTAAAGAGCCTTTGGAAAACAGCATGTATTTGGAATATGAGGGTTGGAGACAAAGGCAGACCATTTCTTTGAGGAATCCACAAAAACATTTATGAAGGAAAAAAATCAAAGGGAACCATCTGATTCATTTCAGTCTAAAATTTTGAAGGCAGCTCTCTGAAATGAAGAAATTTCAGTTTCTCAGACCCTTCTCTAAGAATAGAGATGCAAGGCAGTGCCCTCAAGTACAATTCCTGTGTAGAACTCAAAAGAGTTGTCTATGATGAATTATTACAATTCAATCCAGTGAAGACTTTATATGTACTACTCTGCCCTGCTCAATGTCACCAATAACCTCCATAATACCAAATCTAATATTCAGGTATTCTTCCTCTCAGCAGCATTAGAATAAATTAATTACAATCACAGTCTACTGTTGGAAACATTGCTTTCATTTGACTTTGGAGATATTAAACTCTCCTGTATTTCTTACGACCATATAATTCCCTTTGATTTTTTTTTTTTTTTTTTTTTTGTGTGTGTGTGTTTGTGTGTGTGCTTCTACATCTATTGTCATTTGTTAGGTGAGTCAGTCCATCTCATGAATACACACAGATAAGTGCTAATAACGACTAGATTCACACCCCACTGAGACCCCCCAATCAACCCACCCTCTACAGAAGGGCGCCAGTCTCAGCACAACTCTATTTGCAGGTCTGCACATCTGTGACATGCAAAGCCAAAGTACTGTTTGGTTCTCAGGAGTATGGTCCCACCTGCCTCTGTTTTTCATTTTAGTAAATAGTCCTACATTTAATATGAATTGCTTAAGCAAAAAACTTAGAACTATCGTTTGCTCCTTTCTCTTTCATGCTTCTCATGCAATCATTTATATTGTCCTGATATCTCATTCACATCTGAAAAACTGACTCTGCTCATGAATCCACTATCATTATTTCACCATCTAATGTTTGGATTTGTATTATTTTGCCCTACTCTTGCTTCTCTAATGTTTTATATTTTACAGTAAGTAAATTAATCTTCTGAAAACACAAATCGGATCACATCATTCCCTGACACACTTTAAATAAAATTCAAAGTGCAGCCACAGCCTAGAGGATACCAAGTGGTATAGCTCCCCACAACCTCTCTGGGCTCATTCGCCACCATTTGCCTCCTCACACTTTGTGCTTCAACCTCAATAGCTTTCTTGGTTATCTTCAAACTTGCCTGGACTGTTACCAAGACTCAGACTTAGGCTGAGAGATTAAGTGGTTTGCTCCTTCTACCCACTGAGGTCTGAAATACAACATCGTGTCCTCAAAAAGAAACTCAGTGAACATCCTATCAACAAGCACACACTTCTGTTTTTTTCTGTTGCCTATCACTTTATTCATGGCCCTTCTGATGTCTGAAATCTATCATTTTCTTATTTTGAACATTGTTTTTTTACTAATTTTGATTTCATTTTCACTACTTCAAGAAAATGAACTTGAGAAAGAAAACACTCTTGCCAATTTTTTTTTTAAATTTTTGTGTCCGTGTTTCCTAGAAGAGTACCTGTCAAATAATATGGAGACTGAGACGGAGCTCAGTGGTAGAATATGAGAACCTAGGTTTGATGCCCCAGGACTGCAGGAAGTAAAAGTGTCTAATAAATATATGCTAAATGAAAAGACAGAATTATTAATCTCAATGTAGATTAATTTCAATCTACAAAACATTCAATGTATTTTTTCCTAAAGTGTATACGTCACATTTATCTTCTTTGAGAATATATTTTAGAATTCTGTAGACTTCCTTTTAAAAGTAAATTTAAGAAGAATTTAAACTTGACAAAATTTCTGTACTTACATTATTGAAATTTACATTAAAACTGCCCACAATGACTTTTCCTTTCCATGAAAATTTTTTTGTGTAAATATTAAATTATTTTCTATAAAAGAATGTATGTATTTATATATTAAATGCATATGTCCTTATTTACATACACTTAATTTTTTATTTTCTTTGTTTAATTACATTTATCTTTAACAAATAAGAATGTTAATGATTTTCAAATTTTATTTTCTTGTGTATTCATTTTCAATTTTTTAAAAATGTTATTAATTTTTTTGTTTTTTTAATTTGTACTTTGTAGTTATATGTTATGGTAGAATGTAGTTTCATATCATACATACCTGGAGTATAACTTCCCATTATTGTGGTTGTACATAATGTGGAGTTATACTGGTTGTGTATTCATATATGAACATAGGAAAGTTATGTAGAATTCTTTCTATTGTCTTTCCTATTCCCATCCTCTCTCCCTTACTCCCCCCGTCCAATTGGGTAAATCTCCATTCTTCCCTGCCCCCTTCCCATAATAAGTCAGCATCTGCATATCAGAGAAAACATTTAGCCTTTGTATTTTTGGGATTGACTTATTTCACTTAGCATGCTAGTCTCCAGTTCCATTCGTTTACCATTTAATGCCATAATTTTATTTTTCTTTATGACTGAGTAATATTCCATTATGTATATGTAGCACATTTTCTTTATTCATTCATCTGTTGAAGGGCACCTAGGTTGGTTCCATAGCTTAGCTATTGTGAATTGAGCTGTTATAAACATGTGACCTCATCACTACAGTATGCTGCTTGTAAGTATACCTTTGGGTATAAACCAAGGAGTGGGATAACTGGATCAATGGTGGTTCCATTTCAAGTTTTCTGAGGAATTTCCATACTGCCTTCCATAGTGCTTGCACCAATTTGCAGTCCCTCCAGTAATGTATGAGTGTACCTTTCTCCCAACATCCTTGCCAACATTTATTGTTACTTTTACTCTTGATAATTACCATTCTGACAGGAGTGAGATGGAATCTCAGTATAGTTTTGAGTAGCATTACTTTAATTGCTAGAGATGGTGAACATTTTTTTCATATATTTGTTGATCAATTGTATTTCTTCTTCTGTGAAGTATCTGCTCAGTTCCTTTGCCCATTTATTGATTGGGTTGTTTGTTTTTTTGGTGTTAAGTATTTTGAGTTCTTTATATATCCTGGAGATTAATGTTCCATCTGAGGTGCAGGTGGCAAAATTATCTCCTGTTCTCTAGGCTCTTTCCTCTTATTCTTGATTATTTCTTATTCTTGATTATTTTTCTGTGAAGAAGTTTTAAAAAATGTTCTTAAAAATGTTCTTAAGAGAATATTGCTATATAATAATCTACAACCATTTAAAATGTACAATTTGACAAGTTTAGATATATGCATATATCTGTGAAATTCATCATCACAATGGATAATGTACAAGTCAGTAACCTACAAAGCTTTTTATTTCTCTTTTTAATTTCAAGCCCTATACCACCACAGACCTTCTGCTGGTCCTGGACAACCACTAACCTGTTTATAGTCACTCTCCATCAACTTGCATCTGTTAGAATTTTATATAAATAGGACTACGCAGTAAATTAATTTTTCTCAGGCTGTTTTTTTTAACTGAATAACAATTTTGAAATTTATCCTCATGACTGAGGGTATTGATAGTTCATTCTTTTTATAGCTGAGTAGTGATATATTGTGTGGAATTGCCACATTTTCTTCCTCATCCATTTTCTTATTGGTGAAATCAGGACTGAACTCAGAGTTGCATCAAATAATAATATAGTATACCTATTAATTTTGTTTTGTCATGTTTTTAATCTTGCATTTTTATTTATTCTCATTTATTATTGAAACTTATCTTAAGCAATCCTTGAATTTATAAAATTTCTATATATTCTTGCCATTTAAAAAATTGCATAGAGGTATTAATTACCACCCTGAGAAGCAGAACTCAATGCATTCTTATAACCCTTTAGTTGACTGAAACTGTCAAAGTTAGAATACACAAAGCTTAAAACAAACAAAAACCTTTACAATTCTCTACCCAATTGTTTTCTTGGAAGCTTTTCTCATCGTAGATGTTCAATAAATACTTTCTTATTATTTATTTGCTTTAGGTCATTACTCATTTAGGTCTATTCCACTTCATATTTGAAATGGGTAGTGATAGGAATCATGCATACACAAATTAGGCTTGGTGACTGTCTTGTAGAATTTCTATGGTTAAGGAAATACACTATATAAAATTAGGGCTGCAAAAAAATACTTCTGATAAGTGGTTAAATTTTTCCTAACATTCCATAGAAATGGAATTTTTTATTAAGCTTAATTAAGGTAGAATTAATATATAAAATAATTATGCATATTTTATGGATACATTTGATAAGTTTGGACATATTCATACAACATATACCCATGATACCATCACCACATTTAAGCTACTATATGTCTACGTAGCAAAGTGATATATCCACTACCACTTCAAATTTCCTTGTCTTCTTTTGAGGATTTTTTTTGTTTATGGTAAGGATACTTAGGAGATCTATACTTCTAATATTTTAAAGTGCATAATTCTGTGTTATTAATGATAGGTATTATGTTGTACAGCAGATCTTTAAAACTTATTAATTCATCTTGCACAACTGAAAACTTATCCCAGCAAGTCCACATTTCCTCCTTCCTCAAACCTCTGGAAATCACAATTCTATTTTCTGCTTTTATGAGACTGACTATTTAAGACACTTCAGATAAGTGGAATCATGTAGTATTTGTCCTTCTGTGAATGGCTTAATACTCTTAGAAAAATGTCCTCTAGATTCATCAATGTTGTCAAAAATAATGACAGTGAAGTTTGAATTTCAGATAAGCAACATTTGTTGAAATATATTTTCAAATATTGCAGAGAACATACATGTGTTTATCTGAAATTCAAACTTTAGTTAAAAGACTATCGAACTGGAAGCTTAAGTTATTGCTACATTTTGACTAATACAAGTAAATTTGCTAGGAATATTCTTATAAAATATTCTTATATAAGTTTTTGGACATTGACTTAGAGTGGAATGGATGGAACATAGTATAGGACACTGTTAAACATTTCAAATAACTTCTAAACTGTTTTGCAAAGTGATTATAGCAAAGTGATTTTATGTCCATCAGAAGGGCATAACAAACTTCCATTTCTGCACATCTTCACCCAAACTTGGTATGATCAGCCTATTTAATTTCAGTCATTTTAAGAGATTTATAGTGACATTGTGGGATTTTATTGCATTACATTGGTGATTAATGTTGTCAAACTTTATGTACGTGTATGTATGCATGTATATATATATATATATACACATGTATACATAGTACTTTATCAAAGTATATAAAGGTGTAATTCACTGTGGTATATTCAATTTCATTCCACCATTCCTCTTTTTTCCCATTCTTTGTACCTCCCCCTCAATCCCCTTTATCTGCTCCACAGATCTCCCTTCTATTTTCCTGGAATTTCCCATGATCTATTATGTTTTTCCTCTTTTGGTCTATCATCTCCATGTGAAAGAAATCATTCCACCCTTGACTTTCTGAGTCTGGCTTATTTCACTTAGCATGATGTTCTCTACTTGCATACAACTAATTACTAACAAATGCCATAATTTCTTTCTTCTTTATGACTGAGTAAAACTCCCTTGTGTATGCATACCACATTTTCTTTGTCCATTTATCTCTTGATGGGTACCTTGGAAGGTTCTGTAACTTGGTTTGATGACTTTGCTGCTATAAATATTGATGTGACTGTATCACAGTAGTATGCAGATTTTAGTTCTTTTGGATAAATACCAAGGAGTAGGATGACTGGATCATATGGTGGTTCCACTCCTGGTTTTTTAAAAAATCTTCATAGTGGGATTAATTTGCAGTTCTATCAAAAATGTATGAGTGTACATTTTTTCCCACAACCTTACCAGCACTTATTATTTGTGTTCTTGATAATTGACATTCTTACTGGAGTGAGACAAAATCTCAGTGTAATTGGTTTTGCATTTCCTGTTTGCTAGGGATGTTCAACTTTTTTTCATAAAAATATTAGTCATTTGTATTTCTTTTTTTTTTTTTTTTTTTTTTTTAGAAGAGTGTTTAGTTCTTTTACCCATTTATTGATTATTTGTTTCTTTGGTGTTAATATTTTTGAGTTTTTTGTAAATTCTGGATATTAATCCCCTGAGGAGTTGGTGAAGATCTTCTCCCATTCTGTAGGTTATCTCATCATGCTCTTGTTTCCTTTAATGTGCAGAAGCTTTTTAATTTGTGCAATACCATTTATTGATTCTTGGTTTTATTTCTTGTACATTAGGAGTCTTGTTAATGAAGTTGGTGCCTGATCCAGTATGTTGGGACATTGAGCCTGTTTTCTTCTAGGAGTTGCAAAGTTCTCCATCTGATCCCTAGGTCTTTCTTTGATGCACTCAAGTTGTCTTTTGTGCAGGGTGAAAATAGTGTTCTAGTTTCATTCTTCTACAGATGAATACTGAGTCTTCCTAGTACCCTTTATGTAAAAGGCTATCTTTTATTTGATGTATGTTTCGGGGACCTTTGTCAAGTATCAGATGACTCTGTATCTATGTGGATTTGTCCTTGTCTTCTATTCCATTGCCCTTCGTGGGTTTTTTTGGTTTTTTTTGGTTTTTTTTTTTTTTTTTTGTGTCAATGCCAGGCTGTTTTTGTTACTATAGTTCTTGTAAGGAAAAATGCGGCTCAGCTCGGGACTCAAGGCGGTTGCAGCCCCTCCCGCGGAACTACCGCTGCACACCCGTCTCAGTTGCGGCTGGACAATAGCTCCCAGAAAAATCCAGGACGGACACAGGGCCTCACACAAGAGACTTTATTATGCAGACGACTAGCGCGTCTGCTCCCGGGTGAAAAGAAAGGAAAAAGAGAAAGATGGCGTGGATGCTTCTCCCAGATATTGGAATCTCCCAATAGTAGAGGAGAATACTTGCAAGCTGACTGATGAATCAATAGCTACCTAGCATGTTAGGACATAACGTGGGAAGCAGGAAAATGGTTATAGTGTAGGCGGGAAATTCCTGTAAAGTAAGAGGCAGGCGGAGCATAGATTGACAAGTGGTTGGGAGGCAGGGAGAAATGGCTGCACCTGGAAGTGCAGAGTATGGACTTTGTATTACAGTTCTGTAGTATAATTTGGGATCACATATTGTGCTATCTCTTTTACGGCTCTTCTTGTTCAGTATTGCTTTGGTTATTCTGGGTCTCTTATTCTTCTAAATAAATTTTAGGAGTTTTTTTTTCCCTAGTTCTGTGAAGAATGCTATTAGTATTTTGAAAAAGGATTGCATGGAAGTCACACTTTTGGCAGTATAGTCATTTTGGAAATATTGGTGTAGAAGAAGCCACCAAAATAAGAACTAAAGGAATGCACAAATTTTTCAGCTGAATAATAAACAGAAAGGTTCTCAAACCTTAGGAGTAAGATTAAAATCCAAATACATGAGAAATTTAGAACTCAAAATAGGCAAGATCAAAAAAGATTCTCTCCAGGACGCATTATAATTAAAATGCCTACTACACAGAAAAAGGATTGAATTTAAAGAGTTGCAAGAGAAAAAATGGTAGGTCACATTTAGTGGTGGGTCAACAAGAATTTCAACTAATATCTCAACCTAGACCATAAAAGCTAGAAGGACTCAAAATTGTATATACTAAGCTCCGAAAGAAAATGGTGCCAACCAAGATACCTAGATACAGCAAAATAAAATGAAAACCTTCCATTAGAGGCAAAAATGAAAAGAATTCATAACAACTAACCCTGTGTTACAGAACATGCTCCATGACATATTTAATGCAGAAGAACTGAAAAACAGAAATGAGAACCAGTATATAAATGAATATAGAAGAATAATCAATTAAATGAGAAGTCAGAATTAAGCATTAGAAATAAATCAAAATAGTAGAAAATAAAAATCATCTTCTATAATAACAGTGAATATAAAAATTCTAAACTCTGCAATCAAGAGACATAGATTGGAAGAATGGATTTTTTAAAAAGACTCAACCATACGTTGTTTATAAGAGATTCACTTACAGGTGAAGAGATCCACAGACTGAAATGGAAAGGATTAACAAAAATATAGCATGCAATCAGAAACCCAAAGCAAGCAGGGTAGCTACTCTCACATCAGCTGAAGTAGACTACAAGTAAAAATCAGAAAAGCCAGCACAGTGGTGCATGACTATTTCAAGTGACAAAAGACTGAGGAAGGAGGATTTCAAATTCAAAGTCAGCCTCAGTAATTTAGTGAGGCCCTAAGCAACTTAGTGATAACCTGTCTCAAAAACTGAAAAAAAAAAAAAAAAAGATTTATAAAGGGACTGAGGATATAGCTCACTGGCTAAGCACTCCTGGGTTAAATTCACAGTACCAAAAAAAAAAAAAAAAATTAAATAAATAAATAAATTTATCAAAAGAGACAACTTTATACCAGTTAAATGTATCATCCAACAACAAGATAAAATGATTGTAAATATATATACCCCAAACATTGGTGCACTAATGTACATAAAGGAAACCCTTCTCAATATAAAAAAATCAAATAGAATACAATGCAATAATATGAGGTAATTTCAACAAACCTCTCTCACCATTAGATAGATCATCAAGACATAAACTAAATACTCTTCAGAACTAAAAAGTACTATAAAACAAATAGACCTAATCGACATCTATAGACTATTTCATCCATTGACAACTTAATTCACTTTCTTCTCAGCAGCGCATGAAAAGTTCTCTAAAGCAGATCATATTTTAGGCCACAAAATAAGTTTTAGCAAATATGAACAGTAGAAGTAGTTCCTTGTATCCTATCAGATCATAATAGAATGAAGTGAGAAATCAACAACAACATGAAGAAACAGAAGCCATTTAACACCTGGAGATTAAATAATACATTTTTTTAAATGAAGAATGAATCTGAGAGCAAATCAGGGCTAAAATTTTTAAAGAACACTTAGAAAAAAATGAGAAAATAGATATAACACATCAAAATCTCTGGGGAAGTGGGGCAGTATGAGGGCAGTTCTAAGAAGAAAGTTTTAGGAGAGTTTATATATTAGAAATTTAGAAAGGTGCCAACTAAGCAACTTATCATAACATCTCAGGGCTGTAGAATAAGAAGAACAAACTAATTTCAAAATCAATAGAAGACAGAAAATAATGTTAGAACTAAAATTATAAAGTTGACAATACAAAAACAATAAAAATAATTAATGAAACAAAGATATCGATAGACTCTTAGCTAAACTAATCAAAAGATTTGAATAAACAAAATTAGAGGTGAAAAAGAAAATATCATCACAAACATTTCTGAAATCTAGAAGATGATTAGAAACTCTTTTGAAAATTTATACTCCAATAAACTAGAAAATGTAGAAGATATTCACAAATTTTAGACATACATCACCTACTCAAATTAAACCAGTAAGATATAAAAATTTTTAACAAGCCAGTATTAAGCAATGAAATTGAAGAAGCAATTAAATGTCTTCCAATAAAGAAAAGTGGAGGATCAAATGGATTTTCAGCTGAGTCCTACCAGAACTTTAAAGAAGATTTAATACCAAATTTCTTCCAATTATTCCATGAAATAGAAAAAGAGGAAACAATGCCAAATTCATTCTATAAAGCCAGTATCACCCTGATACCAAAACCAGACAAAAAAACATATCAAGGAAAGAAAACTTTAGACCCTGATGAACACAGATGCAAAAATCCTTGCTAAACTATTGGAAAACACTTTCAAAAACACGTTAAGAAGATAGTACACTATCCTAGAAATGCAGTGTTGGTTCAACTACACAAATTAATAAATGCAATTCAATACATAAATAAAGGACAAAATCACATGAACATCTCAAAAGATGAAGACAAACATTTGACAAATTAGCACCAATTTATGTTAAAAATGTTGGAGAACCCAGAAGTAGAAGGAATTCACCTCATCATTGTAAAGACTATATATGACAAACCCAAGTCCAATAGCTTACTGAAAAGAGAAAAACTGAAAGCATTTTATCTAGAATCAGGAACAAGGATGTCCACTCTCACCACTGCTATTCAATACAGATTCTGAAATTCTAGCCAGAGCAATTAGGGAAAAGGAGGAAATTAAAGTGATACAAATAGGAAAAGAAAAAATCAAATCTCTATAGCTGATGACATGAACCTGTATTTGGAAAACCCCCCAAAAAAATTCCATCAGAAGACTTCTAGAGCTGATAAACAAATTCAACAAATTAGCAGAATACGAGATCAACACATGTAAATCAATCACTTTCCTACACTCCAATTTATCTAGTTTTTTTCTTTAATTTTCATACTAGTGTGTTAATGAGAATTATTTACATTTTCTAGAAGCAAATCCTTCCTCATAGATAATATGCAAATGTATTCTCCCAGTCTATAACATGTCTCTCAATTTTCTTAACAGTGACTATTAAAAGCAGAAGTTTTAAATAAAGTCCATATTGTCAGTTTATTTTCTTTCTGTGTATTGTGGTTTAAGTCCATATTATTGGTTTTTTTTTTCTTTCTGTGTATTGTGGTTTTAATATCATACCTAAAAATACATTTGATTAATCAAAGATTACTAAGATTGCCTCCAATATTTCTTTCTGAATGTTCCATAGTTTTCAGTTTTAACATTGTATCTAGGATCCATTTTTGAATTGGTTTTTATCAATGGTGCAAAAAATGTACCAATATTCATTTTATTGCATATAAATATGCAATTGTCTTACCACTATTTGTTGACTAGAAATTGTTTCTCTACTAGATGGCATTTGCAAATTTGATGAAAATCAGTTGACCTGACATGTGGTGGTTTCTTTCTGGACTCTCCATTCTTCTTCCTTAATCATTTATCTATTTTTATACCAATCATACTAGTGTAAATGTCACATTACAAGAAGTCACTTTATAATGTCTTTCTGTTTTTTTTTTTTTCTTTTATAGTAAGTCTTTTTGTTATTTTATTTCATTTTTTGTATTGTTGAAGTCCTGGGGATAAAATTCAGGACATCATGCCTGTTAGAAAAGGGTTCTACCACTGAGCTATATCCCCATCCCTAAATATATCCTGAGCTTAGGTAATGTAAGCCCCTCAATTTTACTCATCTTTACTCATTGTGTTTTATTTCTAGCATTGTTGCAGTATTTAGTTCGTTACATTTCTATCTGAATTTTATCAATTTCTTAAAAAAATATGATCTGGTGATCACCCCAAAGATGATGGCTTATAATCCAGAAATTAACTTGGAAATAATAGGTACCTTAACCATATAGAGTCTGCATAACCAAAAATAGAATATATATTGTCAATTGTTTTTGGTGTTGATTCCTAATTTAATTCAACAATAATCAGAGAACATAAATTATTTCATTTGAATTCATCTATAAATGAACTATCAATCTTCAGCATATTAACTTCCAATAATGTTTAATCATTGATAAAATTATTGCATGCATAGTGGAAACCCCTTCATTTCTGTTCCTATTCTACATAGTCCCATTTTTTTCCTTTGTAGAGGTAACTTACAGCTGGTATTTGGTGATCAAATCTATGATACAGATTTTATACCTTTACTACAGGTGTTCCAGTGTTTAAACAATGACAGTATCATGAATATTAGGTGAAATAAATAATTAATATACAACATATGTAATATTTTTATTTTCTTAAGCATCTGGCGTTGTTTAACTCAACATAATTTTTAAAAATAATCATGTTCATTCATGTAACCCCAGATTATTAGTTTTAATAGCTAAAAAGATTTTCACAACATGAATGTCCATACTCTATTTCTTCCTTCTTCACTTTAAGAAGAGAAATCAGAGATATATTTAACAAATAATGTTTCTTAAAATGTTCAAAACCTCAACTTTGAAGAATATATAGGTTTTTAACAGAAAAGAAATTGCTGGAGAAAAAAAATAATTGAGTGCTCAAAGGGCTTTTCCTTTCACCTAGGGAACTTCAATACCAATATTTTATTTATTTACAAACTACTGATCCATTCACTGTTACAAATGGTTAGAAAAATGATTGTAGTGACCATATTTCTTTTCATACTTGCCCCTAATTTAATTTAAAAAAAATGTCCTGTGCATTTTAATGGTTTTACATTGAGGAAAATGAATTTCAATGAAACAGTCAAGTGAAGCTCTAATAATTAGGGTTTCTGACACTATTGGTTTGGTTGAAAGCACTGTCAGGAAGAGTTTTTCCAGAACTTCCTTTTTGGAATAATAGAGCAAACTTGGAATATTAAATTCATGGATTTTTTAAACTTTCTTAACAAAAAGAATGCTATTTCACAATTACTTTATCATCTTTTGTTCCTGTAAGCATTATTTTATTTGTGACCTTTCAGAATGATATTTTGAAATAATGTTTTCTACTTCTAAATGTTACCCATTAGAATACAGCAGACTTTCATTTATTTGGCTATATTTGAAGTCAGGTAAATTTGGTAACATGTTAAAAATCAGGTAAAGTCAACCACATTTATTTTTAAAGTCAACCACATTTATTTCAACACATATGAGGGAATTTAAAGTTCTTACTATTAAAATACATGTATATATATTATATATGTATATATATATATGTATATCTTATTCATTCTATAGTCTAAAATAGATAATCCACCATATGGATTGAGATTTGGTTAATGTTCATGTACTCTTAAAGACAATCAATTATTTGCTTAAATTTTTGTCAATTATAGATTTTTCTTCCCTAGTGGTGTGAACTTTTATAAATTTATTAATGCTTATTTTATTGAAAAAAATCTTATCTTCCAGAAAAAAAAGATGAGAAATATAAAAATAAAAAAAAATACTTAGAGCATTTTTAATTGATCTATTTTGAATTTAAACATTGTCTCTTTTTGCTTAATATCTTTTTGTCAAATGAGCTATATGGAATCAGTCTGGGTTAAGAGGTATGTTTCATGAAGAAATATTGGATATTTCAATACTCCCATTCAGGATATTCTCTATTTTACATTTAAAAAGTTGATGATTTTCTTAACCCTTACTCTATTTTTTCTTACTTCCAAAATTGCACTCTTATTCTATTATTCATTCATTCATTCATTTGTCTTGCAGTAGTGGAAATTGAACTGTGAGGGTCTTGCACACGATGTGCAAACACTCTACCACTGAACTACAGCTCCAGACCTTTTTATTTTATGTTGATACATGATCTAACTAAGTTTCTGAGTCTAACCTTGAACTTGTGGTCCTCCTGTCTCAACCTCCTGTGCTGGTATTACAGGCAAGCACCACTCATAACAATTGGAGTACCTAAAAAATGCTAAATTTACTTAGTTTTATTGAAAAATTGGTGGCATTTTATTTTTGTCTTTTTCCTCCCTACTGCTGCTATTACTTTTTCATTTTCTCAGAGGATTCATTACCCCAACAATGAAAAAATATTAATCTATTTTTTCAATTTTGTAACCTAATCTAGAACATTTTTCCATTTGAGAATTTCAAACTACATTTCCTCATTTTACTTTCTTATTTTGAATTTTCACAGCAGCAAGTATTGTCTTATTGATCACAGATCATCAAGCAAGAGGTTTTGCTTTGGTTTGGTTTGGTCTGCTTTGCTTTTTAACTGGAGAGTAATGACAAACCATTCAACTGGAGGTTGTATTTTTAAAAATTTACTTAATTTTTTAAATTTTATTTGTTCTATTTAGTTGTACATGGCAGTGGGATGCATTTATACATTTCGATAGATCATAAATAAATAGAGTGTAATCTTTCATTTTTCTGATTACACTTATTGCAGGATCACATCAGTCATGCACTCATACATGTACATGAGGTAATAATGTCTGTTTCACTCTACTATCTTCTAACTGTATTCCTTAATGGTTTCTGACAGGGTTGAGGGCAGTGAAATTGCTTTGAAGTCCTTGAGAAAGGACCATGATGTTCAACCCCTCTAGGAATAGGAGGCTGTATTTCTGAACTTAGAGGTGAGTTCAAAATGTCTATTTTTTAGTTGTTGTTCTAAATTCAGAGAAGTCATTTCTGTAGTACTCCTACCTCTATAACTTCCCTTGTCTATACTTTTAGAAGATACCATAAATTTTTTTTCTTTATTTCATAAAAAAGAGATTCATGATAATATGATTACTTAATTAAAAATAATTTAATGTGCTGGATTAACAGGGTGTTAAAAAGAGACTGGAAATGTTACCTGGCAATTGATCAAGGTGTTTTATCTTTTAAGACAATACTCACATAAAAATAGCTCATAAATCTGAAAGGTTGATTAGTCTAGCAGTGTTGGGAACATTTTTACAAAAGAAAATTGAATTAATGAGAAAGAGGTTTTTAATGATACAGAGGCAGTATTACTGAGCTTTTCCTCTTAGGACAGGTATTATTATGTGTGTTTTATGCATATTTCATTGGATGCTTTTAAAGAGCAATAAGAACTCTCCTCCATCTCCATAGTATTTTAAAACTAAAGTGCTTTAGTAGAAGGACAAACAATAAATACCAAAATAGCTTACATATTTTATAGTAGCATGGCTTTAGTATAAATAGCACAGTTGTGTGTTGACTGTTATTCATCACTCAGATATATATTAATTGTTTTATAGTCAACAAAAGTGATTTAACTCTGAGTCTTTTTGTCATTTCTGAGACACTAGATGGACATGCCTAATAACCAGAATCATGTTGACTATTTTTCTGTAACAATGAACCAGTTTAATCAAAAAACATAAGTTTAATATATTTATAAGATTAGACTTACTAGAGTTTGACAGCATGGTCATATGATTCTGGTGTATTCCATACTTCATTGAAGTTAGGTATGTTTTTGCTTTAGGATAGGTATATCTTTCCCTTTGAATTAAAAATTATAAAACTTCACAGAGTAAGAAAGGTTTTGAATGGAGAGATAAAATCATCTTTATGATATTGGATGTTCAGAATGAGCACCTTTAAAAGAACATTTTAAGGGCCATTAGTGCCCTTGATTAATGGAACTAGGTCTTTTATGACACTGGATAATAAGAAATAACAAGTCATGTAATTTTGTACATAAATAAATATTCTATAATAAACACAATTTATAGACTCGATACTATTAGAAAAAGAGGAGCTTCTTTTCCCTAAATATGCTTCCGCCCTACCTAAATCCATATCTCTCTATATAATGAAACTGAATTTTCCATAATTATTATTCAATTATTCAATAATTTCCATAATTATTAATATTTTGACATTTTGTACAATATAATTTCAGAACCACTGTGACTTTTCTACCTAAGTAAGCAATAGAATGTCATTTATAGTCATCCCTGAGAGTTATGACAAATCTCTTTACATGAAATTATATATAAACCTAGGATATATAAAAGAATGGAAAACATAGACTTGTAAATCAATTCCAAAACCTGATGGCCCAGAAATGTCTTTTGTAAAAAAGAACAAGAGAAGTGTTTCATAAAAATTTTGTTGGAAGACAAAACAGTTTTCATGTTATTGATCTGTTTTAACAGAGTATAATAATTCTTACAATAAATATACAACTTAAGTCATTGTCGTGATCAATTGCATTATGCAAATGGGGTTAGGAGTTAGGACCAATTTGTAGATTATAGTCCTAATACCTATTAATCAAATTTTGAATATTTACAGGTTCCCCTTCTGAGGTTGACTATATGAGAAAAATTTCAGTAAACCTTTCCATCAAGATTATGTTGTATTTATTGCAAATGGTAAAATCTTAGACTTAATAGACTATTATTCTAAAACATGATAGACTATTATACTCTTTTTTGCATGAGGCAAACAAATTATTTTGAAAGTATTCTGATGTAAGTTCTTTAAGACATTGGCTTCTGCTCTTATTTCTATTCTTAATGTTGGTTAGTCAGTCAATGAAGGTACTGAATACAGAATAAAGTTTGTCAGAGCAACCATAAATCGATTTCTTGTACAAAGGAACTTGTTGCAACTCAGAGCTCCTCTGATACCACCTATTCAGCCATTCTACAATGAGAAAATTTGGTCTAGGTGTGTAAATTTGCAATTTTTTTGAGTCTTATGTGTAGAGTGTGACCAAAGTGTCTAGTCATTCTCCATTGCACTGAACTGTTCCAAGGACAAACCACTAGGACATATTCCTGTTTATTAATACAACAGAAAGGTCAAGGACATCTTTCTGATTGCATGGGTTGCATTCCATTTGTCTCTCCTATATGATACTGATTTTAATTTCATTTTCCCTTAATCTATTCCTCACAGCCAATCTGTTTAATTACATGTCTGAAAGATGCTTCCCTTTAATGATTTTCTTTGCATATTTCCCTTCTTTCAATAATGGTTCCCTACGGAATTACTCTAGAATAGGTAAGATTATAATCTTTAGTTGAAACCATGTTCAATTTTGACAGTGGCAGAAATGTACAGAAAACTTCTTTTCTTGTTTTTAAGCTGATAGTGTTTTGAGAGCAAAAGAAATATTAGGCAAGACAGGCAATGAAAATTTTATATGATTTAAGAGCACAACGCCTACTCTACAGAATTACTATGGTTTGCAGCAAATTTCACATCAACTATGAAATATAAAAGTAGAGAGATCTATTATTATGTACTGTTATACCTACACTGCTTCCAAATAGAATATATATTAATTCAGACATCTGACATTGCTTGACATCAACGCAGCATGACCTAGCTTCTGAGTTCCTTGCCTGTTTCTTTTAACCAAAATAGAAATACATTTTCTATATTTCTGCAGATATTAATAAAAAAAAAGTTGGAAGGAAAATATGTACCCACTTCCAAGTGGTTAATTAACTTACACAAAACAGTAATAGATCCAGCTACTGTTTTGTATTACTTTAATCATAATGTTTAAGATAAAACATGTTTTCTGTGTTAAACCTTGTTTCCATTTTACCTAGACGTTTCTATATATTCAAAGAAAGTAGCTTTAACTATTAAGCAGTTCAGGGAAATTCACACATCTGCGTTTGATACAAATATGAGTGTCTTTTAAAAATCATTATTTCACTTGTTTCATCCACAAATTCTCTTGATGCAAATAAAAATATATGTCCATGCCTATGTATATTTTAGGTATATCATAAAAATTCATAGTTTGAGAATATATTCCAAGAATCCCAAGTGTTTGAAAATTTTTCGATGTATGTTTTATTGCATATGGAAAGAGGGTCAATTTTCAGTAAAATTTAGCCTTACATTTATGAAATTGTAGAAAAGAGTTAAAAGTCATTCATTCACAAAATCTGACTTCATGCCATAATATCCCTATTTAAAAAGCATAGACTAAGTTTAAAAGCACTTACTCCTATTTCTAAGGTCAAAGGCAAACTATATTTTAGAAGAATAGAGTTTTGATCCATAATCCACACTTTTTCCCAAAGTACAAGATGGTCATACACAACAAAATTCAGTAGATACATGAGATCTGAACTGCAAACTGCAAACACTGTTTCCATTAAATTGTGAACATGCAAATCTTTGTTCTCAAATGGGGGATCTCAGGTAAATTTTTTTCATAACCTGCATTGTCACCTGAAGTAGAAAAATTAGTTGATATGATAGCTGGTCACAGGACTGAGACAAGCAGATGCTCAGATGATGAGCATATGCAATGGTAATATAGTTAAGACTTTGTTGCTCAGACATGAGATCTTGAGAAGAGGCTAACATTTGATTAGTGAACTTGTGACAATGCAAAAGTGTTTTCTACAGTGTGGTTGCTGTTGTTGGAAGTAAAATCACGCCCAAGATTTGCAATCATCAGAAAACATGCCTGTGAACTAGTTTTCAAATAGCCATGAGGTCACATTTCTGAAGCACTGTGCTGCTAAGCATATTGCTATTCCCAGGCAAAATCTCTGTAAATGTTTTCACCTGATATGACAGCTGAGACTGTTTCCATTTTTTGGTAATCCTTCAAATATTTCATGTTAAAATACTGGACTTCTATTATAAAATAGATCACCATAAAGGATGGTAAATAAAATTGCCTTGAAATGATTAAAATTTAGACTTTCTATAAGATTTAAATAATATGTTCCAATTTTTAGAGAATCAAGCTATAATAGCTTTCTGATTCTACCTGGAATATTATCATAAATTATAGCCATTGAAGACAATCCAATCAATCATTCCTATTCTATAGCTTTATTGAATTTTGAATATAGGAAAGAAGGCTACAACAAAAATAAGAACATAATATCAGTGGGTATCACTGATGGAGATGACAACAAATTAACAAATGACTTCTTTGACCAAACTGACTATAATATTTTAAGTTACCACCCTTTTTAAAGTATCATGACTGTTGCAAATTTAATGTTATTTATTTCATCTTTAAAAAGTGTGGCAAATGAAAAAACCACTAGGTTAATATTGAGTGTGTTTTTTTTCCCCAATATTATTGCTGCAGCTATTGACAACGTAATCTTTCTTAAACTCTTAAACAGTCTGATGGTAGCGAGGCTTGCTCTGGTTAGATGCTATGTAAGGTTTGAGTTTTTTTTCTTTGTTTGTTTGTTTTTACTATCTGCACTTCTATGAACATTTTAATTTTCAATTCCCATAGACTTCAGATAAAACATAACTTTTGATGTACGTTTGTATTATGTTTAGACAAAACTTATTTTATTAGAAGAGGCCCAACTTAAGAGGGTTAAAAACACTGAAAAGTTGTATTTATAATAAGTTACATGCTTTCAATAAAAAATTTAGCCCCTACTATTATAAATCTCATAAATTCAAAAAAGTTTTCAGGTACAGTAATGTAGTAAGTTACGAGGTGACCATGGAGTTCTGCTCCTTAGTTTGGTTAAGTACCTCCCAATAGAACAAACATGCAGCATATAGTCACTATTGACTTTGGACAAAATACTTCAGGGAGATTCAATTACTTGAAGGCACTAGAGAGAAACCTAATTTAGGCACAACTGGATGAAAGTGGAGACTGGATGAAGAGAATATAGCTGAAGAGCTTCCTATTGTTTTTACATGTAGCCCCGTGGTGGTCTTCCAGTCTGCACCATGTGGTTGGCTAAAAATCTGATGGAAAAAAATGAGGTCATACTAGTTGGCACAATTAGAGGACAGTGTTTAAGCCACCAAAGCCACTAGAAAATGAAGAAGATGCAAATCCGTCATTTGAAGAGAAAGCCAAAAGTAAGAGAAGCTCAAATTAGAGTAACAGCCAAATATCTGATTTATCACTGAATCACTCATTTATAGGGCAGACTCTGAGTTGGCAGTTAAGTCTGAAAAATTAAGCTCAAATTTATCCCGATACCATAGCAGTGAAACCAAAGATTTCAAATTACTTTATCGAAGTTAAAAGTTTAATAAAAATTACTTTATCAAAGATAAAGTACTTCTTTGAGTTATGGATCAATTTCTGTTAGATTGTATGCATGTATGAATAGTAACAACAAATCCAACAAGCTTGCATGATTATAATGACCAATACAAATATGGAAAAAGGTATTTTTTGATGGAAACTAACATAATAAAATTTTCTACAACATGGAATTTGCAATGTTCAAGACGCAATTTGAAACTTCATACTATATAGAGAAACAAGAGGACACCACACATTCTTAAGAGAAAAGTAATTCAGTGCAATAGAGAACCAAATATTGGAATTATAAGAAAAACTGTAAATGCAAGTATACCTATTCAAGGAAAATGGACTCAGTTAACAGAGTAATGGAGAAATGGATAGATACGCAATAAACATGAATGATAAAATTTTCATTGTAGAATTAAAATGATGTTTAAATTTCCTTAATTATGCTTAATTTTCTCATAATTAAATGAATAGTTGTTTCACAAGAATGGAAAGTGGAATAATCCCAAAGAAAATATTATTCAAATGTCATTGAAATAAAGTATATTATGATGAATTTGCTGTTTGCATATAATGTCTCTGACCTTGTCAATTTGTTGAGAAGGATGTCTAAACATAAATACATTTATGTTTATATGTGAATAGTTGACAATTTTCAGGAAACAAGAAGTGTTATGTGGAACATTAAATGTGTAGAAGCATTGAAGGTTTTTACAGGAGCTTCACACAGCTGTCATTCTTTTCTCAGTTGACACAGTTCAAGTTGGTTTTCTCATAGCTTGTATGTTTTAATTTTAAAGACTATAGTTGATTTTACATATTACCTAGGATTACTGTAAGATCAAATAAAAGAATGCATTTTGAAGGCTGTATATCAATTTAGAAGTCAGTATGAAATATGACCACTGGCCTATTTAAAAGTCTCTAAGTCAATGACCTTTTGTGCTCTTTCTTTTAATTGCCTTTGATAAGTTATTAGTAACACTTAGTTTTTATTTGTTATGAGAACCAAATGTGATAAATTATGAGTGTGCTTCACAATCAGAAACACTAAAACAATGCATGATTAACTCATACAATAACTATTATGGGGTTTCTTACTCTGTAACTCACAAATATAGTAGATAAACACACATAAACAAGGTTGTATGCCCTAAGAAATAAATCCCCTACTGTTTGTTGTGTTTGGAAATTGAACTTGACCAATTTACCCAATCAGTTTTCAGAAGCATTCAGGAAAGATACAAGGAAAATAAAATGAGATATATTCTTTCAAGAATGAGGCAGGAGAAGACAAACAATAATAGATGTTGGCGTGGATGTGGGGAAAAAGGCACACTTTTACATTGCTGGTGGAGTTGCAAATTGATGCAATCACTATGGAAAGCAGTGTGGAGAATCCTCAGATAATTTAGAATGGACCCACCTTTTGACCCAGTTATCCCACTCCTCGGTTTATACACAAAGGACTTAAAATTAGCATACTACAGTAAAACATTCACATTAATATTTATAGCAAGCAGCTCAATTCACAATAGCTAGAATGTAGAACCAACCTAGATGCCCTTCAACAGATGAATGGATAAAGAAACTGTGGTATATATACACAATGGAATATTTTTCCATATAAAGAAAAATAATATTATGGCATTTGCAGATAAATGGATGGAATTGGAGAATACCAAGCTAAGTGAAATAAGTCAATCCCAAAAAACCAAAGGCTGAACATTTTCCCTGATAAGTGGATGATGATATATAATGGGGGTAGGGACATGGGGAGTGAGAGAAGAATGGAGGAACTTTAGATTATGTAGAAGGAAATGAGAGGGGGCTGTGTATGAAAAATGGTAGAATGTCACAGACATCATTACCCTATATACATGTATGATTACGTGAATGGTATGAATCTACATCATGCACAACCATAGAAATGAAAAGATGTACCCCATTTGTGTACAATGAATCAAAATGCAGTCTGTAAAAATTTTTAAAAATTTAAGAATTTAAAATTTAAAAATTTAAAAATTTAAAAATTTAAAAATTCAAAAAGAATGAGGCAGGACTATAATTTAAGAGACTCAACTCTGTGTTACCCAAATCTGGCTAATCATTAACATTATCAAGGCAAAATTTATAAAATATAGTTTAAAAATCCTAGAAATACAATAAATGATTTATGGAAAGTGGAGATTCAAAATTCCATATTTTTTAAAAAAACTCTAGACTAAGGCTAACATCCCTATCTTCTTGGTCAAACACCTAAAGAACCACTCCAGTGTTTGTCTTCCTCTCCTGATAGATAGCAGCTAGACCCTATGATGCATTTGATATGCCATCTTAATCTAGAAGCACAGATTGTTATTTTCCCAGCATTGTGCTGAAGCCCAGTTTGGATGATTGGCATGAGGAGTGGCAGGAGGGAAAGGTGACAATCTCCTGCATTACTTTTGAAAAGCACTGATTTGGTTGAGGTATTAAAGAGATTTCCAGGCATGGGAGATGTTACTTGTCTATCAGGAGAAGAGACAGGACTTTGTGCAACACTTGGAAAGCTGAGGGAAACTTTATGGTCCAAGTTCTGCAGAATCATCCATCAAAATGTCCCCTTCCTATTCTCCATATCTTATTCTATCAAGATCTTAAACAAGACAAGAAAGAAAGAAAGAAAGAAAGAAAAGAAAGAAAGAAAGAAAGAAAGAAGAAAGAAAAGAAAGAAAGAAAAGAAAGAAAGAAAGAACAGGATAAGAAAGAACGGCTGTGGATTCCTCTTCCTCACAATTCTGCCTCCTTTACACTGTCTTGACATTCAACACAATTTATTTTCAGACTATGAGAGATGAAGTTCTCCTTTAACTATGACGGATCCATGCTCATCTTCAGTTGAATATTATATAATTTAACCCATAATTTTCATGCTAGCCTCTTTATAACCTTTGTGATACTTATTGCCTCTATACTTCCTAAGTGTCACATTCACAATATAGCATAAGGTTGTACATTTGACATATACCTCATCCCAATCTCTCACAGGTTTGAGAAATGTACTCAACTGCTTAAGCTCAAAGAATGGACTAAGAAACCACAAGAACAGTAAAAAGCAAGATTTGTCTTTACTGACAGCGTTGCGAGATCAGGTGACTGCTGGTCAGGAACTCTCTTTCTCAGAGTTCTTCAGTGAGTACTATGAAGTGCACAATCTTCCCAAATGTCTCACCAAGATTTTATTGTCTCCTATTGGTTTATTTATTTATTTTTTTAATAAACCTATAGTTGTCCCCACCACCCTTTGTTCTCTTGTGGTGGAAAAGTCCCCTTGGATTGAGTAACTTTTAGCATGTACACAGTTTAATCCCTTTTGGTCAGGTGTAGGGGGAGGCTTTCTTCTCACCCCCTGATTGTTGAAGAAATGTGAATTTTTACACTCCCGTGTTAACTTCTTATAACTTTTTATTCTGCTCTCTCCTCCAGCTACCTTTCTTACATCCCTAGTCATTTTACATTTAAGGCTCAATACTGTATTCTGAAAACGGACCACCAGGATTTTCTATTTCTCACACGGGTAAGAATTATATATAAATACACCATAGTGAATCTCCACATTGAAGCCAGAATTAAAGACAGGGAGTTAGTGTAGGTAGGTGATCCAGTCAGATTGAGAGAATGGAGGCTGGTTTGGATCTGGGAAGCTGGAGACCACCCCAGGAGATTGGAATGTTAAGGTCTCCAGGCCCTTTAATTACCAAGTTTACCTGCCTATACTACCCCTCCCAAAAGGTTGTAGAGAGGAAGTTGTTAATTAATGCCCCCTGGACTGCTTCCTACCTGGATCAATCCATTTTCGGGCCCATCTGCTTCTCACCTTTGGCCTTTCCATGGGTATCTTCTGGACCTAGTCACTAATGACAGAAGGAGAGAGATGAGGGGGAACGAACAGGAGGGAAAAAAAAAAAAAAAGAAAGTTTAAAATATATAAAAGGGCAGAACACTCTCACTTCTTGGATACCAGAATTCCAGCCAAGGCCCCTTCTCCTTGCTTTATATGCTTGCCTCGGCGTGCTTCTCTAATGTTCAAACTTCAACATTTGAGGAAGCAGAACTCGTCGCTGATAACCGGAAGTATCACCATCATGTACAACCACAAGACTAGAATTCAAATCAGAATAAGATATACTCCATGTTTGTATAAGTAGTCAAAATATACTCTACTATTATGTATAATTAAAAAAAATTAAGAAAGGAAATTATGAAACTTGTCATCCCAGGGTTTTCCAACATTCCATTTAACATCAGAATAGTTTCCCATTGCCTTAGATCTGATAACTGATCCATCTCCAAAATTTGGGCTTTCTAGGGAATCCTAGTTACATTGTTTTAGAATCATTTTTTCAACAAAGCAAAATCTCAAATGAGAAGTTAAATGTAAGTAGGTTATTAGGGAAGAAAATTCAAGAAGCAAAAGTGAGGGATGGGGAAAAAACTAAAGAAAGGGAGAAGCAATACAGGAAGGCTACATCAAATAGGCTGATTGTGCATAATTAGTTGATGAATCCACAGTCTTGGAAGTGTTCTCTAGATGACTGGGGATATAGCTCAGTTGGTAGAGTGCTTGCCTCAGATGCACAAGGCCCTGGATTCAATCTCCAGCACCAAAAAAAAAAAAAAAAAAAAAAAAAAAAATTTAAAAAATGATACTGAAATTAAACAATTCAAAGAATTTGATTGGGAAAAGATTATATACTCCCTTTAAAAATGACATTATTACCACCCTTCTATAGATGAGGAAATTGAAGTTCAAAGTAGGTTAAGTAAAAGGTCCAAGGCAAACTGTTAAGGGAAAGAGCTGACATTTGAAAATATGTCTACTGTCTCCAAGTCAGATGTTTTTCTCTGTCATATGGCACTTCCTTTTAAGAGATCAGGGTGTGCAACTGTGACCAAAGTGGCTAAGACTCAGCTTGAATTAGAGCTCTTTGCAACTCTCTTTGCTTAACCTCAGGACTCCTGGAAGCATGGGAATGAAGAGCATGAAGTGACCTCAATTTTGGTGGTTTAGGGAACTTACATTTACTTTGAAGATATGGGAATTGAATAAGGAAGCTCAAAGAATTGTGAATTAAATCACCATGTTCATAATGCAAATTGTCCCAACCAACAGGCAGCTCAATGACTACTGGAGCTCAGTAAAAGCTGTTTAGTTGTCAGGTCCTCAATGATGATAGTTACACTGATCCATCAACAGAAGAGAATGCCTTTTGCCTCATACTTGAACCGACAGATTTCAGCTTTTAGTGAAAGATGACACCTTAATGAGCAATCTTGCTGAAGTAGAGGAGAGCTACTCTGGGACTATCAGTGCTTAATTTATCAGTTTGGCAGGAGGTAGAAAGAAAGTCATCCCATTGTTTGAAAAATAGATCACTAGAGATTACACAATCTGCCTGTCCTCATTCAATTCATCTGAATATAGGGCTCCCACTGATCTCCAAGGGAACTCTAACCTTAGATGGAGATTCCTGAGGATGAAAATTATTAAACAAAACAAAACAAAAAAACAGTCTAGATCCACACCTATAATCTGTAGAGATGGAGAATGATAAATTTCTTTACTTAGAGTTTATGATTCTGTTACTTTAGGAATTTCACAGATTGAATGAATAGAACAAGAAATCAAATAGAAAAATAGAATACAGAGTAATATCAAATTTGGTGAAACAGTATCATCTTAAATTGAATTATTTTAAGTAGAATAAGTGAATTAGGAGGAAGGAGGAGAAGAGGGTAAGGGAAAGTACTGGGAAAGGAGCTTGAACAAATTACGTTATGTGCTTGTATGAATGTGACACAATGAATCCCATGGTTATGTAAAATTAAAATGAACCAATAAATAACATGAACTCTTTGAGCAATTGAAAGGGTATTTTGATTAGTATAATAGAAACTTTGTATCTCAATATTTACTAATTGATTCCCTTATCGAACTCATTGATTCATTACAATAGGAGCAAATATCATTCTATTAAAATAAATTATGTGTGTAGATGTTTGTCAAGGTAAAAACTTAATTCAAATGCATGTTGAAAGTTCCAAACTTTGATAAGAAATTTTAATCTATATCTACAATATTTTCAAATGGATTCATTACACTTGTAAAAGAGGAAGCTCATTATATTTAAATGATTAGTTAAATTATTTTGACACTTTTCTAATTGGGTGAAACTTGAAAATTTCCAGACCTATAGATAATACACAGGACTCATACAAATCTGTAAAATAATGATAATAATGCTAGCTCTACAGTAAAAATTATTTAATGATTATTTATATCTTTTTTACATAATAACATGCATTAAGTACTATATAAATACACATATAAAAAACAAAAAATCTTTTCCTTAAATATCTGATAGTTTAAAATGGAGTGAGACATGAAGAGAAATAATTAAAATTCTAAGATTAAACTGGTATGTGCCATTAAAGAGATATGGATAAAATGATAAAGGAATTCAACATAGATTCTACTTCCAGCTATGAAAAGGACAGGCACCAATCTACAAAGCTAATGAGTTAGTATCCGGTGACTAAAAGTGAATTAAGTAATTAAATATGAAGTAAAATCTTGGCAATGCAAAATCCTTCATTAATGACTCACCTGAAACACTAGGGAGAAATCATGGCAAAATCCACTGTACATTTCCTTTCTGGAAGGAAATCCAAGTGGAGAATTCTGAAAGGAGTTTAAATAACATGATATAGCTTTTACTTTATGATTCAGTGTCTTCATTAACTCGTTATTTTTGTGTGTTCCAGGGGAGCACTTGGTAGTTTTTAGCTGGAAATGGTGGTGTACATAGGCCTAAAAGTTTAGCAACTGCAACAGTAACTAAAACTTTATTTGTTAAAAGGATGCTAAACTATATAATTTTTTTTATTTCTATCTTCAAAGTGTTGATTGAAGAAGGTACAATTGCAGGAATCCCTAAGGGTTTTTGTAGCATAGCAGGATGTTTTATGTGTGTTTATGTGTGTGTCATTTTTCTAAAAGTGACTTTCTTATATGTTAAAGTTTCTGTCACCATTTAAAATAGTATCTGACTTATGCAACACACATGGAAAATGAGCTCCTTCTTACGAGCCTACATTCACCAGTTTAGGTCACCATTTTAGGTCATGTTTGATCATGGTGATGAAAAAGTGATAACTTCACTATTTCAAGAATTTGAGGTAAATTTTCTTGATAAAATATGATCCAAAGTTTTTATCATCATCAGAGAGGAACATTTCTGTACATCTGCTACTAGGTGTCTTAGTCCATTTTGTGCTAGTGTAACAAAATGCCTGAGACTGGATATTTATAAAGAACAGAAATTTATTTTCTCCTAATTCTGAGGCTGAGAAGTTCAAGATCAAGGTGTTGGTAAGTTCAGTTGTCTGGTAAGGGCTGCTCTCTGCCTCCCAAATGGAGCCAGGCTATTGCATCCTTCAGAGAGAAGGGATATTATATCTTCACATGGTGGAATTCAGAAAGGCAAGTTTCTCAAATGCTATGTGAAACCTCTTATATTGGCAACTCATGAATTTTGAAGCAGGCATATTCAAACCATAGCACTAAGTGATATTATTTATTTACAGTTTTGACTTCTAATATAAGTTCAGAAAAAGTTTTTTGAAATATTGAAGTTTTCATTGATAAAGGCAAGTAAATATTTATTTCCCTGAATACCAGCTCCCTTCTATTTAAAGCTTATAAAGTCTTATTTTTCCTATCCCTCTCATTTCTTACTTTAGTCATTTGCTTCATTCAGATTCTTATTATTCTCACTTGGATTATTTCAATTATCTTATAATTGGTAACCCAGTCTCCAACACCTCCTTCTACTAATGAGTATTCAACAATGACAAAATACAAAAGCAAAATGTGTTTTTGATACTCCTTAGATCCTCACATATGGTAGAACCATTGAACATACACACACACACACACACACACACATACACAAAACACAATTGTTTTAAACTGGGTAAGTATTCTTTTAATAAGACTGCTGTCTTTTCATAAGTTACTTGAGGTTACTAGATTTGTAACCACATTCTTATTTACCCTGACTTCTCCCCAAAGGATTTGAAGTTAAAATAGAAATAATAGCAAAAAACAACAACAACAACAACAAAAATAGAAATACAAAAACAAAACCAAAGGAAGGAGGATATTAACTATTAAAATACATATCAACACAGGTGTTAAGTTTCATATTTGTATTTATTATCTTGGGGGAGCCACGAAAGAAATGTAACTTGTTATATCATTTTTTTTCTTCTTTTTTTGCAAAGTGGAATGAAGCAGCATACCATTTGCTCATGAGAAGCACTTTCGTTTTTTCACTAAGGAATTATAAACTAATCTCGGGAAGGAGACTCAAATGGGTGATTCTGGTTGAATGATACAATGAACCATGTCCTGCATGTTTTGATAGCAAATGCAGTAGGGAATTTATATAACTAGAGTTGGAAGCTTCCAAAGGATGAAAACTTCAGGTGAGAGGAGGGCTCTTGCAAATCTCCTGTTTTGGAGTGATTTTCTTATCTGCAAAGACACTTCAGGGCAGCTGCACTCCCCACTATAGCATTGCCTGGTCCACTGAATTTAATATTTGAATATTAGAATGGAAGATTACACAAAAAGAATGCTCCTTCACACCATGCCCCAAAGAAGAACTTGAAACAACAACAACAACAAAATGTAAACACTTTGCAGTTTATGCATCTGATAATCACGGCTAAGCAGAGCAGTGAGTCAAGAGAGGTAGAAAAAAACTAGGGGAAAAGTAGTACCTCAAAACTGTGGCTTCAATATTGAAAAACAGTGGACATTTTTGAGGGATAAATGAGAATGAGATCATAAAGGTCCACCAAAAACTGTGACTTCAAGAGATAAAACCCAGAAACATAAAATTACCATACAAGTCTCACTAAAAGGAGCTATACTAGGAGCCAAGTAATGTGATTGGTACATGTAGCCTTCAAGTGATAAGAGTGGAAGCCTGAGAATTAAATTTCTATCTGAACAATTTTCAGATAGAAAAGAAAGTTTACAAGCTCATGAAATGTCTTCATTTTTTCCTTGTTGCTTTCATAAGTGCTTTAAGAGGAAAAAATAATACAAAAAAAAGAAAAGAGAAAGCTTGATCGATGGGAAGCAAGTTTTATTTTGCTGCTGATTATTACAGTAAACTAAATGTTTGGGTATATGGTTTTTGAGGTTTTGAGGTTTAAAAATCTTTAGACATACAACAGTTATGAGTCTGTCAAATGAATGGTAAACAAAGCAAATTCAGAGAAGCTCCTGACCATCCTATTTTCCTTGTAGTTTATGATTTATGAGTGTATTTCTTTCTGCTTAAGTTCTCAGCCTTATCACTTGTCAAATCCCAACCACAACTCTGTTTCTCTTTCAAAACCTCAAACATCAGAGACAGAAATAAAGCAAAGTGAATAGAGAACATTTTAGAAATAACACCAGAATGCCACAAACTGTAAACAATGATTGTATACAACAGCGCACATCATCCTATTTAAATATGGTTTAACTTCAAACTAGATTACAGCAACAAAGAAAAATGTACATTTGTAAGAGGTGTTACAAAATCAAAAATAAGACTTCTGTGTCTGAAAATTTTAACATGCTATAAATATAAATATTTATAACATAAACGCATAAAATATAGCATACATATTTCAATATATTATACAAAAATGTCTTAAAAATATGTAATGCCAATAGAACATCAATTTGCAATTGTTCTGCTAGAAATATTGAATTCATATGTTGCTTCATTTAAATTCCAAATAATTGGAGTATTTTTTACACAAACTATTAAATAAATAACAGAAAGCCTGCATATTTTTCCAGATACCATATTGTACTGACTGAAACTGATTATTCAATATTCTCACATTAATAAAATAATGTTGCATGGGCAGAGAAAGAATGAAATCAACAGCTCAGCAAGATTCGATACCAAGACTTTTTGCCAAGGGCCTTATGTCATGATGATCAGTTCAGTTAGACATCCACAAACGGAATTTGAACAAAGTTTCAAAAGAATTCCTTTTATGACTTCACATAGTACTCAGTATTGATTTTCAGACAAGTGTATAAGCTGGCTGCTGTCACTTTAAAACACACCCTTGAGATATCCCTTAAAATCCAAGCTGGAGTCAGAGTGCTATGAATGCTTTTTTGTCCACTGATTGCATTTAGTACAGTTCGATTCAATCTTTAATAGGTCATTCCAAACCACAACATCGCTAAATAAAATGAGATATTTAAAAATAAAAATAAACAAGACATGACTCTTTAGGAAAGAAACATACTTTATACTTTATGATACTAAGCTTCTCCAACATATAGATGCTTCTTCACTATATTACCATTCAAGAAGAGAAAGGTAATTTTACTGGAGTTTAATACCAATTAAAACATGTGTTTAGTATTACAAAAAGAATTGTATTCTTGACTTTCTTGAATTAAGTAGTTGGACCCTTATATAACACCTAATTTAACTAACATAGTTAAAAATATAATTTCCATCATTATTTTTCTGTGTTAACACAGTTATTTTTAATTATTTCTAAAGAATGTAAATTAAAATGTGAAATAGAGATTAACTGCTCGATCAAGCAGATATGACAGGAGACTGACACGTTGGAAGAGGGATCACCAAGAGAGATCACCAGAATATTAAAAATATTTCATTTGACTTCATGTTTTACTGTTTTTAATAAGAAATGACAATTTAAGTAAATGTCATTTTGAACAAGAGTAACAGGGAAATAAACAATCATGTGCAACCTTTGATTTTTGACTCAAAAAGATGTAACTAAATACCATGAGTGTGACCACGAGTCTCCCATGCATAAAATGCAAGATGGGCAAAAAGTGGTTGCCTGAGATTGAAAATGATTTTCAGATAACAATAAAAGTGAAATCTACTTGAAATCAGACGCCTGAGGTAGTAAAATCTTACACACGAAATAAAGAGGACATACAAATTATTTCAACAGAAGAAGAAATACAATGGAAAGGATAATTTTCCTTTTCACTTAAGCTTTTGGGAATTTAACTACTGGGCTTTTAAGGTATCTGATGCTACCTACCCCTTTAAAAATGTACTTAATAAAATATCTTTTTTCCAAGCCCAATCCAATTTGAAAATATGTGAACCCTCAAAACTAAAATATAGATAGTTGTATTATTCATAATGTCTTCCCTTGTGGGGGAGTTTGAGTGTTTCCATATTTGAAATTTAAAAAATAAGATGTGAATCTCTACCATGTCACTTGCTATGTATTTGACCTCTTGCCAGTCACTCTCCATCCTCAGTCTGGGCTTCTACATTTTGCTATGTGTAATAACTACTATGATCATAAAAATAATAATAAAAGATGACATACATAGGGCACTACATGTGGTGAAAAGCTATGAAAAGCTCTGGCCAATTACCATCTGTGAAAACAATTTCCAACAAATATTTCATAAATTTATAATTTATTTTTATTATTTTCTTTTATTTTAAAAAAGTTCAAAATTGAACCTTTATTTAGTCCAACTTTTGTCTCAAATAGATTGAAAGATTTTGCAATGAGAAATCTTTCAAGAGAAAATGAATACCAGTTTATAAAATTCTCAAAAACGTACTGAATTTTTACAGTACATTCATAGCTGCAAACATCAGTGGATGTGCCATAGCTGGAATCCTCAATTTCATGTTTCATAACTTTTCAGTAATTATTAGGGGAGTGGTAGTCAGAGTATAGAGTGTTGAGGGGGGTTCAAGATTGTCTACTCTTATGAACTTTAGCCCAGGATTGCTAACTCTCCAAGCTGGCTTGAGGCAGGGTAAGCAATACTTAACTTCTGAAGAAACAAAAGTTACCCATTGTGATTTTCTCTGATTATAATCTTTCAGTATTACTATGTTTTGCACAATTCAGTCACCAACATTTCCACTGGGAAAAGTGTTAGAAACAAAGTCATCTCATAAAACAATACGACTTCACATCACTGATTACTAATTTCCCTTGCTAATCTCACAATATGTATCAGAGTAATGAGTATTGTGGGATAGGAACAAATTAACATGATTCTCTATTTTCTGCAAATCAGAGTTTGTTTTTAAAAAATAGATTGTTTTCCATCTAGTTGACATTTCCCTAAATAGAAAGCACTCCTACCAGGTGCTTTGCATGCCCGTTTTTGGGGGGAGGGCGGGAAGCAAATGAAGATATATTAAACAGTAAAAACCCAAGCCTTCTCACTGCAAAGCAGAAACAGATATCTCTACCTTCCTTCAAATTCTGCTGCAATATTGGTAAAACTTCAAGGAAACGGTGCATTTGGAAAGCAATTTAGCTTTAAAAATTTAAAACTATTTTATATATTTTCACCCATTAAATCTACTTTTATTAATTTGTTCTAGAATGTAATGCAAATTGCTAATAATTTTCCCATAGTTTTTGTTTAAATATTCTTTATAATGTTCACGAACTGAAAATAGTACAAATACTTGATAATAAAGTTATGACTAGGTAAACTATATTTATGTTAATGTATCATCTTGAACTAAACATATTGCATGTATTTAGAAATATGTTATTTTACATAGGAGACAAAGTAATGTAATTTAAGTTGCAGCTCTGCACAAGCTCTGGAGCAGGATCCTAATCTCGATTACCCCTGGTTAGTTTGGTGAAATTGTGTGGATGAGTGATCCTTCTCTGTTCCTCAGGTTTCTTGTCTGTAAAATAAGAAAAATGATATGACCTACCTCACTGGACTGTTTTGAACCATGAATGCCATAATAATACCTATAAAGTGACTGTAGCATGCTTGATGCAGAGGCATTCATTAGTGTTAGCTCTTTATTAATAAAATAAGGTTATGTAAGTCTATGTCTAATGTGAATGGGACTTTAAAATGAAACAATTAATTGTACTATACTAAAACTAATAATATTTTAATAGGGAGGTTTTTGTTCTTTCTCTTCTTATGATGTTGCTAGATTTCCTATATTTACTCTTTTTTTCTGATTAAAAAAAAATCAGTAACTTTTAGGATGGGTTGTAGGTCAGAGGTTGAATGCATACGTCTCAAACAGGTAAAACAGGCAGGAGGCCCTGGGTTCAATTATCAATACTGGAAAACAAAAAAGTTTTTTTTCCTTCTTTTAATTTTTTCATTTTAGATATACATGGCAGTAAAGTGTGTTTTGACATATTATATATACATGGAATGTAACTTCTCATTCTTGTGGTTGTACATGATGTGGAGTTACACTGGTTGTGTGTTCATATATGAACATAGGAGAGTTATGTCTGATTCATTCTACTGTCTTTCCTATTCCCATCCTCCTTCTTTCCTTTCATTCCCCTTTGTCTAATCCAATGAACTTCTATTCTCTGCCCCTCTTTTTGTGTTTTAGCTTCTGCATATCAGAGAGAACATTTAACCTTTGGGTTTTAGGGATTGGCTTATTTATATTTAGCATGATAGTCTCCAGTGTCATTCTTTACCTGCAAATTACATAATTTCATTCTTCTTCATGGCTGAGTAATAATCCATTGTGTATACATACCAGTTTCTTTATCCATTCATCTGTTGAAGGGCACTTAAGTTTGTTCCATAGCTCAACCTTTGTGAGTTAGGCTGCTATAAACATTGATGTGGCTACATCACTGCAGTGTGCTGATTTTAAGTCCTGTGAATATAAACCAAAGAGTGGCATACCCAAGTTTTCTGAGGAATTTCCTTACTGCTTTCCAGAGAGATTGCACCAATTTGCAGTCCCACCAGCAATGTATGAGTGTACCATTTTCCCCACCTCCTTGCCAACATTTATTGTTACTTGTATTCTTTTTATTTTAGGAGAAACATTTATTTTGAACTTCATTAAAATATCGAATTGTAGTTCTGGCTCAATATTGTTCTTCCTCCGCATCCACAGGAATTGTGACTTGCATTCTTGTTAACTGCCATTCTGAGTGGAGTGAGATGGAATCTCAGTGTAGTTTTAATTTTCATTTCTCTAATTGCTAGAGATGTTGAACACTTTTTCATATGTTGTTGACCAATCATATTTCTAAAAAGTAATTTTTAATTATCATTTAAGGTTAAATAAAATATAAATGGGTGAGTATTTCTGAGGACAATTTCTACTGATAAACTAGTAGAACTGTGTTGCTAGGAAAGTTTTGACTGTATTGCTCAATCACAAATTAGATCTAGAGGTTTTATCAGTCATAATTTGTAACATGATCGTATACTTCTAAAAGAAATAATAGAGATATAATTTGACATTCTCAGATTTTCTTAATTAGTTTACTATCTGTGTGTGTCTCTCCCCGCCAAACTAAACATGTATAATATCCACATGACTAGTCATATAATATTCCACTTGTCACTATTCAGAAACTTCAATTAAATACTAATAAGCCCAAATGCAAGAGGAATTCAAGTATAAAATAACTGGCTACATTTAACACTGTTTAATAATACCATTGTATTTTAATAATACTCTTATATTTTATTATTTTATATCATGCCTTTTGTTATTTTTTTTGGCAAAGAATTTCTTCTTTCCTGGTCTTTTTCAATTTATATCTATTTCAAATGTCATCTTTGATACTCTTAAACTAAACTGTATCTTGTTTTTGAAATTTAACGAGTCCATGTCCAGATTATTCACTGTAATTATCCTACCTATTTTCAATAAACCATCTCGATTTCAGTATTAGTAGGCACAAGCAAAAATTTATAATCATGTTTAGTTGTCAGAACACTAAGTTGTAAAAAAAAAAAAAAAAGATTTCAATGTGGGAAACCAATAGCATGTATTACATGTGGTAGATTACTTTCTTTTTATTTTAATCCTTGGGCAGTTTATGTAGCACACATACTCAAAGCAAAGTGTAATGCTATTTAGAATTAGAATTAGTAAAAGTCGTAAGATCCTTGAAGTGATAATTCAAGGATAATGCTAGTAAAATTTTTCCCTGTGTCAGGAGAATACTGATTTTCATGGGGCTGTTGTCTCTACATACATAAACTTCCACTCCTAATGTGCATTAGGACTATATAACACTGTGCTCACGTGCTAGATCATATCTTTCAAACTTAAGACTCTTTTGGTAAATTAGTAACATTTTTTGTGGGGTGGGGTGTATCTCAATGGTAGGGAGCTTGTCTAGTGTGCTCAAGACCCTGGGTTCTGTGCCTAACACTGGAAAAAATATGTAACATCTTTTGCTCTTTTAAATATACTATTTTTCAATGTGGACCTGTTCTGAGATAAAGTTAGTTTACATGTTTTTTATTTCTTTAGTGTATAACTATCAACATTGCTGAAGTAAAATCTTGGCACACTGTAGAAGAGAAAGGAGAGAAATTTCTAGGAGTCCAACAATAAGGATGCTGACAGAAAACAGTTATGAAACAAAACCAAATGAAAAAGGCAAGGCAAATTCTGTGTAGCGAATGGGAATTCAGTGGGTACCTTGGAAGTCTTCAGAGAGCATGCCACCTGACAGTGATGAACACAGAAGAGGACTGCATATAGGTGTTTACTGTTTAGGGGACAGTAAATACCATGTCCCTGAAGGCTCTCTTTTTGTTCCCCAAAACCTAGCCAGGTTAAGAAAAGAACGAGAGCAAGCCCAAGCTTGATAGTCCAGATACACATTACTTTGGAGGACACTAGCTTTCCCCTACACACACTGGGAACTACCAAGAGACAACGTTAATTGTAGAAAGCGACTTTTTGAATGAATGCCGGGACAGTTGCTCCTTGGGATGCTCATCCTATAAGCTAACTAGGCAATAAAATCCCTCTCTGATTGAGGAGGGGCACAGAACTGAGGTCATTGAGGAAGGAATATGTGTCACTCCTTTGGCCAGCTGCCACTGGACAAACACCATAAGGGAGAGGAGACACTGTTTGGCCAAGCAACATGAGGAACAACCTGCTGCTGAACTCTCCTTGGAGCAGTCACTGGTCTCTTATAAATTTTCTGCAATAAGCCATGTGTCTCCAATGATGCCTTTGGGCACTTTTTCTTAGCCCTGTCTGCAACCTATCCCACTGGCCTGGCACAACTAGGTTGTGAACAAGACAAAGTCTCACACTGACAAAGCATAGGATCGGTAGCCAGTACATACATGAGTAAATAGCAAGTAGACAAGAGCAGACTGTAAGAACATTAAGAAAATGGAGCCAGGTGTGATGAAGCACTCCTGTAGTTCCAGTTTCTGGGGAGACAAAGGTGGGAGACTCACTTGAGCCTAGCAGGCCCTGCCTCAAAAATAATAATACATTTTTCCACACTTAATAATAAATTTTGAAAAAGAAGTTTAAAAAGTTGAAAGAAGGAAAAAGGAATGGTACTAAAAGCTACATGAGAAGCAAGAAGGAAGGATAATAATGTCAGAAACTAAACTGGACTATTATTATCAGAGAATAAGAAAATCAAGAAAGTAATTTAGATATCCACAGTAGGAACAAATAGGGAAGAATGACTTTTTACTTTGTCACAGTTTTGACACAACCAATGATTTTTATTCTACTTTATCTGTTGAAGTAAGCATTAACCACAAAGTTTAGACAAAGATCTGAAGGTAAAAGTAAAAACTGAACACATTAATAGGTAGCATTAAGTATAGTGAAATTGTGACCCATCCTGTCACTCAAGAGCATGAACTTCTCAGTAAACATTCATGATGTCAAATCTTTGCTAGATCATTGCCAGGAGTGTGATGATTAGGCCTTTATTTAACTGCAACTCCATTTTCTAATCATCAGAAGAGGATAAAAATTCCAACCTCACATAATTATTGGAAGACCGTAGACAATATATAAAGTGCTTGGTTCATAACCAATACTTTATAAATGATAGTTATTGTTATTAGTATGGAAAGCAGAGAAAATCCTCAGTTAAATAATTTAAGCAGTAATATATTGCTTTCTAAAAACTGTAAAATTTAGTACTTTGCTATTTATTAACATTTTATGACATATAATAGAGTAATGGCTACATTTTATTTTTGTTTCTGTATATAAATTGTCAATGAATGATCTTGTCCCATTTCTCAAAAACTCAGATTTCTCCAAAAGTTTTCAAAGCCCCTTCTGCCAAAAATGAACTTCCTCTGCAAATACAGGTACATTTATAAGTAGTACATTTTACTCCATTGATCAGTTTATTTACTCCCATATTAATATCACAAAGTTTTAATCCTTTCTACTCAAAATAAATCTGAATTATAATAGAGGAATTCTCACTCTTGTTGTTTCTTATTTAAGATTTCTAAGATGAATCTGGCTATTCTAACTCTTTAAATGTGTTGGTTTTGCATGTTCAAAGAAATCAGTAGATTTAACCAATGGTATTTCAACGATGCCAGGGGCATTTGAATAAATCTGAAGGCACATTTGGTTGTCACTCCTGCAAAATCACTACTGGCATGAAAGGGTAAAAGCCAGAGATGTTGCTAAACATCCTACAATGCATGGGACACCCCTTATGACAAGGAATTTATTTGGTTTTAAATGTCAATAGTTCTTTTATTGAGAAACCCTATACTACAGAACTGGCAGCCCCAAGTTTGTGCTCTCTTTGCCAGTGATCTTCTGAATTATTTTTGTCACACTGCTGTTTCTCCTGCAGAAGCTGAGAGAAAGAGAGAGGAGAGAGGGAAAGGAGAATGATAGCAAGAGAAAAAGGAGGTCAGAATATTTTTGGACATGGATTTCTAAAGCAATACCTCATCACTTTTATCATATTCTACTTACTGCTATCAAGCCACATGGCCCAGCTGGCACATGTGGTGAAGAGACTACATCCGACTGTGCATACCATCAAGTGAAGATCACTGTTGAACATCCTGTAGATTGTCTACCACCATCCGGTCTCACTCTTTTAATGATTCAATCGTCCCCTTATACAAAGTATACTAACTATAGATAATTCCCTCAAATCTCAAGTCATTATGGCATCAGCTCATATCCAGAGTCTCATCATTTAAATCAGATTCAGGCGTGATATATATCTTTGATTATCATTTTTAAGCCTTCAAGGTGCTGTTGGGCACATCCATATCACACCATGGGACAAAGACAAATGAAAATCCATGCATAGTTTCTTCTGGATCTTGCCTTTTCTTTGCCCATATGCCTTTTCTCCTTATTGATCTTAATCTGTATTCTTGCACTCTAAAATGCTCTATCTATGGTATAATAGCATTTTCTGAGTCCCATGAGACTTGCTAGTGAAATATCAAACCCAGAGTGGCATTAGAGACCATTAACATTTATCTCCAAATTTTACTTGAAAATTTCCTTTGCTATATCACCCAATTAATCAGGTACATTTCTTACTTTTTATCTTCTTAATGTCGGTGTTGTTGCTGTTTTCTGTCTCTCTATAACAGGGATATCTTTTCCTTCAGTTTCCGATAACATCTTCCTTTTCATTACCTTTCAAGTCTTTTCTGGTTAAGTTTCTTTCCTTTCAGATTCTTACTAACAATCTTTCCGAGACCATTTAGTGGCTTTTCTGCACTCAGAGTTTCTTCTAGCATCACTCTTTCTAGGTCACTCCACTCTCAGTACATTATTTTGTATTAAATATTACTTACCTATAAAAAAGTTTTCTAATACTTAATGACTTTAATATAACAAATATTATTATCAATAGCTGGCATGGGTAAAAACTCCAGTGATAGCCTAGCAAAGGTCTTCTGGCTCAGAGTGTTTCATAGGGTTTCCATCTACATGTTAGCTAGAACTACAGTCTTCTCAAGACTTGGGTGTAGAATGTGCTGCTAAGGTGACTAACATGGCTGTTACCAGACCTCAGTGTTGACCAGATACATCAGTTCCTTTTCATGTGACTTCTCCCTAGGGCTAATTTTACTTTCCTTAAAGAGAGATAGATAGAGATAAGATGAGAGAGAGAGAGAGAGGGAGAGGGAGAGAGAGAGATGGCAAGAGAGGAAGAGAAAGATGGAAACCAGATTTTTTTTTCCTTTTTTGATAACCTAATCTTAGATGTGACAACTCATCATATTTGCTACCCTGTATTAATTAGAAACAATTGACCAGTCCATCCTTGATTTAAATAAGAGAATTACAGAAAGGTGTTTAAACAAAGAGGTGACAATCAAAGGAATCATATTAGTGGTATTCCATCGTGCCTAAATAGACTGAGAAAAAAGAGAAAAGACATAACTACCAATATCAGAAATGAGAAGCTACCTTTTTAATAGAAGTAAAATAATAAAGACTATCATGAAGAAATTTATACTAGTACATTTAACAACTTAGATGAAATGGACAAATTTCTTAAAAGCCAAAAACTACCTACTATGATCTGAATGTATACTCTTGAAATAATTATGTTGAAACCTATTCCTCATTGTGACAGTTTTATAAGAAGGACCCTTTGTAAGATGACTTGGTCATGAGAGTGGAGCCTTCATGAATGGGATTAGTAACCTTACAAAAGTGTCCCAAGAAATTATTTGTTCCTTCCACCATGTGTGGACAGTGAGAAGGTACCATCTATGATCCAATTTCTGGGTCCTAATGCATGGCCCAATACATCTTCAACCCAGAAGTGGTACTTTGATTCCCACTCTTGCTTTCATTTCTCAGATTTTTCCCTTCTACCCTCTAGAGAAAATGTTTTCCCTCAGAAAGGATTATATACCAGAGGCTCAGGCAGTTGAGGCAGGAGGATCACAAGTTCAAAGCCAGCCTCAGCAACTTAGGCCTTAAGGAACTTAATGAAATCCTGTCTCTAAATAAAACAACAAACAACAAAAACAATCGAAACTAAACAAAATAAAACAAAATGGGCTGGGATGTGGATCATTGGATAAGTACTCCTGAGTTCAAATTTTAGTACCAAAAAAAAAAAAAAAAAAAAGAATTATATAATTAGTTTAGGTCTATGCTCTCTTTTTATTAGCTCAACATCTGTTCCTGCAAGATTCTTTTTGCCATGTGACATATCCTAATCATGGCTGTGACATTTGTCACATTCGTGGTCCCAGTGATTAGCATATTTTGTGATCATCTTAACAGGCACACAAAAAGGATTCAATAAAATCTAACATATTACTATTTTTTAAGTGAGAATAGAAGAAAACTTCCCTAGTCTTATAAATGGCATCTAGGAAAATCCTAGATCTAATGACATATTTAGTGGTGAAACACTGAATTATTTGCTCCTAGAATAAAAAGCAAATCAGAATTTTCTGCTCTCTTTTCTTCTATATGACATTGAACAAAGGGTCAAGCCAGGGCAATCAAGAAAGAAAAAGAAATTAATAGCACATAAACTGGGAAGAATCAAAATTGACTTTATTCTTAATTGACATGATTATCTATGTAAAAAAAAAATTTAGTAAAACCTTCAAAAGAGCTACCAGAACTAATAATAACATAACGAGTTTGCTGTATAAGGTACCAATAAAGAAACATCAATTGTATATCTATGTACTGATAGTGAACGATTATACATTGAAAATAAGAAAAAATTAGCTTGTAAAATACATTAACGTATGCACTACTTAAAAATATATCTGAAAAATGATGTGAAAGAAGTGTACGCTGGCATTTACAAAATGTTGCTGAGAGATTTAAAGATTGTATAAAGAAATGGAAAGATATACATCATTTATGTCTCTTAATAATCTTAAATTTTATTTCTTTCTAAATTTATCTATGTATGCAATGCACCTCAATTAAAAATCACAACAATCTTTCTCTGCAGAAATTTAGAAGATAATTCTAACCATATGGAAATACAAAAGACTTAGAATAGATTAAAAATATGTCTGGGAAAAATAGTTGGAGGAGTGACATTATATACTTTCAAGATCTATTTTAAAGCTTCAGTAATCAAGGGAGCGCGGTACATGGACAGAACAGAAAAGAGGTGAACCAGAAAGAGTTACCAGAAATAGACCCCCCAGTACATGGAAACTAATTTTTGACAGAGGTACAAAGGTAGAGCAAGAACAGTCTTCCACATAAATGATTCTGGAATAATTGCATATCTAAACACACACCCACACACATACACACACACACACAAGAAAGAGAAAAATGAAGGAAGAAAAATCTGGGCTTCATGCTACACAGTTAATTCAAAAATCAACTCAAAGTGGTACATAAGCCCAAATATAAAACGTTAAAATCTTCAAAAGAAAGTGTAGGAGAACATAAAAGTTAGATTTCTTAAGAGTAAAAGAATGATCCCTAAAAGAACAAACATATATTACATTTCATCAAACATTTAAGAATCTGCTCTGTTGTAAACATAGCTAAGAAAATGAAAAAACAAGCTAAAAATCAGGAGAAAATGTTGCTAACATGTCTAATTTTAAAAATGTAAAAAATTAAAACAATAAAAAATAAAAAATGTGTATCTAGAACGTAGTACATAAAGAACACTCAAAACTCAATAATATGATAATAGTTGACTCATGAAAGTGGGTGAAAATTTGGAAACTTCAACCAAAGATAGACATTACAAACAAGCTCATAAAAAGATTCTTGACATCCGTACTCATTAACAGGAATTAAAACCATGGTATTATACCACTATGCATTAGTAGAATACAATAATGAAAATATCTGACCACATCAAGTGTTTAAGAATGTGGAGGAATGTGAAATTTTATATGCTACTCTTGAGAATGAAAAATGGTACAACACTTTTGGAAAAGTGTTTGGCAGTTTCTTTAAAAGTTAACATAGCCAGGCACAGTGGTGTGTGCTTATAATCCCAGTGACTCTGGAGGTTGAGGTAGGAGGATCACAAGTTTAAGGATGGTCTCAGCAATTTAGTGAGGCCCTAAGCAACTGAGCAAGATCCTATCTCCGAATTTAAAAAAAAAGGACTAGGGTTGTAGCTCAGTGGTAAAACATCCCTGAGTTCAATCCCTCTCTCTCTCTCTCTCTCTCTGACACACACACACACACACACAATAACAGCTCAAATGTCTATCAACAGTTTAAATAATTAAAATATTCCATACAATATAATACTATTCAGCAAAAGAAGGGTATGAAGTTTTAACATGTAGTACAACTTATATGAATCTCAGAATAATTAGTTGAGTGAAAGAATACAGACCAAAAATTTCACATTCTATATTCTATTTATATAACCTAAGAAGATATGCAAGCTTTTACATAATGAAATTTATAAATAGCTTTATGTGAAGAAAAGTAGTCTGAAGGGATTCCAAATGAGCATGATAAAAATTTGAGGAATGATAGATAATATGATTAATTTATTTGTGGCGATTACAAATGTTTGTTTTTAAGCATAAAATGGTATACTTTAATATGTGCAATTAAATATAAGTGAATCATTTCCGAATTGAGTTACTTGAAAAATTATTTTAAAAACAAAATATATTCTGTGATTGAAAACACAAAACAGCATTATATTTTATACTAACCAGATTGGCAAAATAAATAAATAAATAAATAAAAACTTGGAATGCCATAATAATTGGAAACTTTACAGACCGATGATGAGCAACAGGATGTGAGTTCCACCAAGGTAGGGTTATTTGGTTTGTTTTACTCTCCAATTTATTCCAAGATCTTAGTAGAAGTAACTGGCACGTAGTTCATGCCTTATAAATGTGAGCTTAACATATGCATAAACAATGGAATGAAGCTTGTATCAGTACATTTTGACACTACATGTACAGTTGTCAATAATTATTCCACATGATGTAATAATTTCATGTATTCATGTATCTTGTACTGGCACAAATACCCCAGGAGATATATACAAAAGTGTTCATTAACAGTATTGTAATAACAAGAACTTTAAATAATATAAATGTCCATCAGAGGTGAATGATCTATTCATGTAATGGTAATCAAATAAAAGAATTAATTATGGGACCACAAATTAATACAGTTGAATCTCAAAAGTACAATAATGATAAGTAAAGACAGTAGTAAAAGAATATGTGCACTGTAATGCCAGTGTTATAAGGTAAGAGAAATCCTGGATATGTTTGTTTTACTAGATACCAAAAGAATTGTGAAAAGCAGAACATAACAACCCAAATTTGGAATTGTGATTACCCTTGGGTTACAAAGAAGCAGAATATGGGAAAAAGCACAAACCATCATTTTCTATCTAACTATGCATATTAAGCTTGTGTTGTTTCATGTTATTTATCTGCATTATATTTTTTGTATATATCAAATATTCCAGAAGTAGCAACTTTTAATAATTGCTTTCTATTATGTGGCTTAACCTACATAAGAGGAATTTTAGTTTCTTCAATCATTGATTCAAATAATTTATTCTGTGTTTTTTCCAAGAGTATCTGTCCTAATCACGTTTACACAATACTTAGTAGCTTAATATGTCCAAATGACCAGAAAACATTTCACCTGAAAAAGATGATATTCTGTATTATTTTCTGTGATGTACCTATATTTCAAAATAATTGCTTTTAATCTGAGCATTCAACAAATCTCACAGATCAAGAAAGTATGTCAAAGCAAAACTTGGATGAACATACACTAAGACAAGTGTAAGTATTTGTAGTGGATGTTGAAATAGGATGTAGTTCTCTTAAATTAATTTTCTAAATTAATTTAAACATTTTTTGAGGAAACAATAGGAAATTGAAACCTTTGATGCCTACATTATTCATATCTAGTAATAGTAAAATAATTTCCCTGGCAATTGTTTAACCAGTAATAGTAGTATTTTCCTTTTTAACATTTGAATTAAAATTAATAAGGATGTTCACAGTCTCTATCTCTAACCCCAGAATCCTGTTAAGAGAAATAGTAATAGAATAGGCACAATTCTGTGATATTTGTTGAAATGCATATTTTGAAATATAAGACCTGAATTCAAATGCTAATGATATTTTTTAGCTGTATCACAATGAGAATATCTGAATTGTTGAATTGTTGTGAGAATCAAATTATACAGCAAGTAGAAAAGTATTATATAAATCTAATAAATGTTATGTGTACAACATGATTTATTGCTTGATAAATGTCATTTTCTCACTTTAATGAAAAATCTTGGCTTGTTTGTATAGTATCAAGTTGCCAAATTCCATAATAACTAATAAATATATGACATGCCATAATATTTCTCAGTAATTCTCTAAATACTTCAATGTTTATACTGTACTTTTGCCTTCATTAAATCTCTGTTATTTTGTAATTTTTATGCATCTTCCAGATGGTCTCAGTAGACCTTCTTTTCTCTCTCAACACCCAAATAATAATAATAGCTATGCAAATTAATTTATCATTAAGACTTCCTAATAATCTCAACATTTCTGAAATAGCTCCAGAAAATGTATGTTATTTCCAAATAAACTTTCCTGAAGATAACTGTAGAAGCTCAAATAAACGATCTGCAATAAGTTGACAATTTTCTATTGATATGAAAAACAAATTACTATAGACTTACTAGCTTTAAACAGTACACATTTATTGTTTTACAGTGCTCAAGGCCAAATTTAAATATGGGCCTCATAGGGCATAAATCAAGGTGTCTGGAAGGCTGCTTCTTACTGGAAGTTCTGAAGAAGAATCCACTTTCTGGTTCATGCATGTTGTTGGTGGCTTTCCATTTCACACAGCTTTGGGGTTTCTGTGTTCTCATGGCTGTAGCCCTGGATCAGTCTCAACATCTAGAGACTGACTTGTCTGCTTTCTTTGTCTCATGCCCCCCTTTCCCTTAGAAGTCAGCAAAAATGGATGAAGTATTTCTACCTTATCACTTCTTTTTTTCTTCCATGTCTTCTCTGATTGTTCTACTTTCTTCTTCCATTTTTAAAGGTCCACATAATAATAAAGGATTCTCTCCTTACTTTAAACTCAGCTTCTTAGGACCTTATTTCCATCTGCAAAATCCCTTTTGCCATTTTACATATTCATAGGCATTTAGTATGAAGGGGTGAAAGGTTATGTTTACCTACTGAGTAGGAAAACTGACATTTAGAAGAAGGGGAAAATTTTTAAATTTTTAAAATATAAAACAAAATATTCATAAGAAGCCTTTTAGATATCCCAATTTTAAAGAACACAGTTGTTAAAAGAAAAATTGAAATTTGTAAACTTTGAAAGACGGATGAATTTAATTCTATTAATCTTTATATTAAGATAAGACTTTTTAATACAACATATTATAGACTTTTTGCAGTATACCTTTTTAACTTTTTTAGGCATTCTGAATAATTTACTTCCAATTATTTGGTTAAAGTAAATTAGGTCAAACTGTAGCAGAATTCAAAGATGATTTAAACCTTTCTCCATTTGTGAACTAGGTTTTCTCCAAAGGAGAGAGAAAAGACTGCTTTTCTGCCAGTTTAATTTTTTTGTTAATTGCTTTTTTGTGCCATGGGAGTCCAAGTTCATATGATTGTGACAGAAAGGAAATAATATCAAATCCTGAATCATAAAGTCATTAAGATATCGGTGCCTTGATTGGTAAAATTTCAAGTGATTTTATTGTTACTCCAATTGCATTTACAAAAGAGGCTCACAATATTTCATGAACCAGTCAGACATTTGAGAATGCCTTCCCAATGAAGCAAATAAAATTTCAAGACACTCAATTATTTTTCTTTCCTGTGAAAGCTCCTGTATCATATAAAAGTTTACCTCTGTCAAGAGTAAAGATTCAATACTAGCATATCTATATTTCCACAATTGAAATTCTGAATACAGATTTTGATGTCTATGTGGATTAAAAATTTTATATTCTGTTATATTTTACCTGTCTTATACCTGTCTCTTTAAAACAAACCAAATCACAGTTAACCATTCCTTTATTATAGAGAACAGAAAACAGGTGAAAACAGATGAATATAGTACCATCCATAAAGGACTGATCGACTAACATTCCACCTGAAGTCAGAAATTCATTTCAGTCTTAAATCTAGCACTAAACAGCTATGGAAAAGCCTTATTTTTAAACATGTGCTTACTCTTTTTTTCCTGTTTTATGAAATATTGCTGAGTGATTGATCTTCATATTTTACATGTTTTGGACTAATTAAAGATAATTAAAGGTAAGAAAGTATTATTTTGGTTAGAACAACAACTTTACAAGGACCACAGTCTGGTTGAAATTCCTGTTCTGTCATTTATGAGCTCTGTGACATTAGGCAAGTTACTTAACTTTCTGATGCCTCAGTTTCCTTATACAGAAAGTGCAGAAAATTATAGAAAATTGGCACCTACCTGACAGGTTATTTCAAAGATTTAATAACTAGTATTTGCAAAACGCTTAGAAAATTTTAACTCTCATGAAAATGTTAAAATGTTTACATTTTAAAATTTATGTTTTGTGATCAATGATCTTTGAACCTACAATAATTTGATCTTTAGTTAATAAATGAAGTTTATTATATAATTTAATAGTCTGGTTTATAGTGATACATTACAGCTACCTATCATAGATTTTCAGGTGTCAAGGAATTAGAATACTAATATAGAGACTAACCTGTTCAATAATACTCTTTTAATTGTTGAAGGGTAAATGGAATAAAATATTGTTCTTTTGCTCCTTAGTGACTTAAATATTAGAAAAGTATATATTGCTAATTGATGGTTTTCAAAAGTAACAATGAAAAACAAAAAAATTGTTTATTTTTGTTTCAAGACTTATAGAGTACAAAATGAAGTTTTAAACTGTGGGTTAATATATTTTACAGGAAGTTGAGGAGATATCACTTAACTTTAAGAATAGTAGAATTTTCAAAATAGTTGAATAGAGGTGTTCAGAACTCACCTCCTCCTCTGTAAAAAAGAACCAAAATAACAGACGATGGGAGACGATGGGAAGTGACAATGGAAGAACCCTGGAAATAAGCAAGAGAGACTGGAAACTTTAGAGATTCTGAGACCTGGAACAATGACATAATAAGAGAAACAAAATTTCCTGGCATATGTCACGCTTACTCCACTGTGACAAATACCCCAGATGACCAACTAACTCATAAGGAGAAAAGATTTATATTGTCCCATGGTTTCAGCTAGGCCCAATCACATCAGGTTTTTAATGAAACGTTGCAACATGGTGGGACTACATGGCACAGGAAAGGGTTAGAGGCCTAATGTTCCCTTCAAGGGCAAGCCCCAGTGACCCAACTCTCTTTCCCTAAGCTCTACCTCCTAAAGGTTTCACCACCTCCGAATGGGGCAACAATTTGGTGACCAAGACTTCAATAAATAGAGAAGAAGGTGAGTTGTGGGTATCTCTAGTTAGAACCCAATCCATATTGGGGGTTAAAAGTAGAAGAAAGAATCCAAGCAAACTCTATCAGCATGGATGGTGGAAACCCTAGCTACTAAAAAGTTTCGCAGTCCTCACAGGATTGCAACCCACTTAGATTAGTGACCCACCATCTTCATAGAATTCTTAATATAGGAAAGGATCACACATCATCTCCCAGTGAACACCCAAGGTACTAGAGCCAGAAGACACCTTGAGAAGTCAGCTATTTGTTGGAATTTGCACTGTTCTCTGAATCAGGAACTTCTTTATATTTCCATCTACGAAAACCCACTGCACTGGGTAAGACAGTAGCTGGTTTGCAAAACTGGTCCAGTAGAATGACTCTGACACAAACTTTCTGGGTGCCCTGCATTCTGGTGGGGGTGGGGAGGCGTGTTCTGACATGAAGGGAAGGAAGAATGAGACACCATCCTCAAAAACTCTGAGACCATGATGATTTCTCTCTGAGACAAGGGGTGTAACTGGTCACATATTGATTTGTAATAGTCAATGAATGGTCTGAAAAAGATGTCCACATGGCCCTCACCATCCCTCACGGCATATCAATGCCTGCTGCTAAGAGAGTCAGGAAAGATTCTGTTTCTGTGCCACCCATTGGGACATACTGAGGTAGTCTTGTGCAATATTCTGGCTCCAGTAGTCACCCTATTCCTAGGGCACATGGGCAAGTGTGGACCAGCAGAGAACCTCACCCAGTTCTTGCTATTTCTTGCTCCCAGTCACTCCTGGGTACACAATTTATTGAAGGAGTTGAGGTGAAATAAGTCCCAGCCATTATCCTGACCCCATGTATGCAGAGTTGAGGGGGCTGAGGTCCTGTCCTGGGCAGGCACTCCCACAGTAGCAGCAGAGATGAATACCACAGCTACACAGTTCCTGTTAACGGCCATGCCCACATCTTGTCTGACCACACTGCTGTCAAGACTAAGGGTGAAGACCAAAGAGGGGGTGCTGTGTTTCTTGCCACCACCTTGTAAAACATTTGTACCTATACTACTGATTGGAGGAAAAGTATTTCATGCCCCTCATAACTACTGGGTTTGCCAGAGTCAGAGGCCCTTGCAAGTAAAAGCACAAACATTTATAGTAGCTGAAGAAACCCCCATCACCTGATAGAGTCACCACTTCCATTAAAGTAGTCACACAATGAGCACCCACCATACACCTTGCTGTCTGCATCACACCTGTCTGAAATACTAGTATCTCCACTCTTGCACAGCTCTCAGAGTCAGTGGGTCATCCTAAACTCTGAAATGGTGTTTGCTGCACCCAAACTCAATAATCACAGCCAGAGAGACTACAGGGAGACTATAATATGATACACAACTATAATAAACTTACACTGCAAGACACATTTTTAAGAGAAAGTCACTTGCTAAGAAGTCCACTCTACTTAGATCAGACCTATCAAACGTGCAGATCTTAACTAAGAAACACAAAAAGTTAAAAAAAAGTGTGTGTGTGGGGAACAACATGATAATATGATCTCTGTAAAAAATGTTAACTCTACCAGAAGATTTCAAAAAATGAAAACAGGTAAAATGCCTGATGTTATAGTATGGATATGAGGTGTCCCCCAAAAGTTCATGTTTTGAAAATATGGTCCCTATGGACCCTGATATAGCAAGGTTCAGAGGTAGGGTTTTAAGGCAATGATGAAAGCTGGAATCTCATCAGTGGAATAATCCTTTTGAAGAATTAACCATTTTAAGCGAGTACTTAGTGGTAATTGTGGGCAGGTGTGGCATAGCTGAGGAAGTAGGCCCCTGGGGGTGTGAACTTGGAGAGTAACTCATTTGTTACTCATTTACTCTCTCCCTCTCCCTCTCTTTCCTTTCCAGCTTCCCTTAAATGAGCAGCCATGCCCTTCCATAAGGATATTCTGCCTCATTGCAGGCCCAAGGCAATGGAATCAGGTGACCATGGACTGAGACCTCTAAAACTATGAGCTCAAAATAAACTTTTAACCCTCTAAGTTTTTCTTTTTGTGTGTTTTGGTCTCAGAGATGAAAAGTTGACTAATACACCGGATAAAGAATTTAAAGAGCCAGGTGCAATAGCATATGCCTATAATCCCAGCAGCTCAGGAGACTGAGGCAGGAGAATTGCAAGTTCAAAGCCAGCCTCAACAATTTAGCAAGGCCCTAAGCAATTTAGTGAGATCCTACCTCAAAATAAAACATAAAAATGTCTGGAGATGGGGCTCAGTGGTTAAGCACCTCTGAGTTCAATCCTCAGTGCAAGAAAGAAAAAGAAAGAGAGAGAGAGAGAGAGAGAGAGAGAGAGAGAGAGAGAGAGACAGAGAGAGAGACAGAGAGAGAGAAAGAAAAGAAAGAAAGAAAGAAGAAAGAAAGAAAGAAAGAAGAAAAGAAAAGAAAGGAAGGAAGGAAGGAAGAGGAAAAAAAGCTTAATGACATCCAAGAGAATACAGATAAATAGTTAAATGAAATTAAGAAGACAATGCCAGGTATGAATGAGAAATTTAGAGTCTGAAAAAGAACAAGAAACCTTAGATATGAAGACATCAATTAGTCAAAGAATCCAGTTTAAAGTCTCAGTAGCAAATTAGATCAAGTGGAAGAAGACTATCTGAACTTGACAAGTCTTTTGAAGTATTTCAGAAAAAGAAAGGAGAAAGGAAGAATAAAAATATTCAAGATATGTTGAACACATTCAATAAATAAGTGTCAACATCTTTGGAAATATCTAAAGAAATAAAGGTAAAGGGTATGAAAAAACTGTTTGATGAAATAATAGTAAAAAACTTCCTTAATTTTGGGAAAGACAGAGATATTCATATACAGGAGGCTTACAGAATGCAAAATAGATGTGACAAGAAAAGATCTTTACTTTAACACATTATAGTCAAACTGTCAAAAGTATAGGACAAGAATTTTAAAATCTGCAGGAGAAAAGCACAAAGTCATATGAAGGGCAGACCCATTAGATTAACAGCAGATTTCTTTGCAGAAATACTACAGGCCAGGAGAGAATAGAAAGATGTTTTCCAAGTCTGAAAGAAAATAACTGCCAACACAAAAGGCTATCTTTTACAAACAAAGGAAAAATAAAAACTTTTCAAGATAAGCAAACTATGAGAGAATTCATGAATACTAGACCTGTCTTACAAAAGATGCTGAAGAAAGTCCTATATCCAGAAATGAAAGATGACTATCATTTTGATAGCACATTAGAGTATAAATCACAATAAAATACTAGACACACAAGAGAATATAAAAGAATCAAATGTCAATACAATAAAGCATCAAACCATGAAAGTGAAAAAAGAAGAATAAATAATATTCAAAACAGATTGATGAAAATCAACAAAATGACAGGAATAAGTTCTGACCTTTAAATAATATTCTTGAATGCAAATGGACTAAATTTTAACTAAAAATATAGAATGACTTACTGAATAAGAAGAAAAAAAGACCCAACAATAGTCTGTATATAAAAAACTCAATCCACAAGTAAAAATACACAGAGACTGAAAATGAAAGAATGGAAAATTATATTCTAAGCAAATTAAAATCCAAAAGGAGCAAGAGTAGAAATACTTATGTCTAACAAAATAGACTTCAGACAAAAACTGGAAGAACAGACGAAGAAGGGAACCCTATAATGATCAAGGCATTGAGTCTACAAGAGAATATAATGACATAAATCAATATGCACTTAGTGTTGCAGCACCCTAGTTTATAAAACCAACACTATTAGACTAAACGTAGATACAGTTTCTAAAACAACATTAGGGGAGGATTTCAATACCTCACTCTCATTAATGAATAGACAAAAAATTCAAGCAAAATCAGGGTTCAACTATACTATAGAACAGGTGCACTTAACAGACCTGAACAAATCATTCCATTTAACAGCTTCAGATTTTACATTCTACTCATCAGTGTATGTAACTTTATCTAGAATAGAACATATATCAGACCACAAAAAAGTCTTAACAAATTCATGAAAACTGACATCATAACCTGAATCTTTTCTGATGTCAGTGGAATAAACACAAAAGTTAACAGCAACATAAACATTATAACTAAACAAATACATGGAGACTAACATACTTTTAGACAAATGGTAGGTTATAAAGGAAGTCGGAAGGGAAATTTCAAAAAATTCTAAAACTAATGAAAATGGAAATACAACATATCAAAAAATGTAAGAAGAACCAAAAGGCATACTAAGAAAGGAATTTATTGCATTTCATCCCTACATCAAAAAAAGAAAAATTTCAAATATATGACATAAAACAGTGTATCTCAACAATAAAAAAGCAAGAACAAACCAAACTCAAAAATAGTAGAAGGAAACACTAAAGACCTTGTCAAAAATAAGCAAAATAGAAACTAAAGCAACAATACAAAAGATCAATGAAAGAAAAAGTTGGTTCTTGGAAAAGATAAACAAAATCAGTAAATAGTTAGCTAGACTAACCCACTGTTAGACCTATTTATGCCTATACACTTCTTCTGACTGTCCATTCTGTCAGAAAACTTTTACACATGCTTTAAGGTTTTTCAGTGCCTGTTGATAACTCCCAGACTTCTTAGTGTTCAATATGTAATCTTCCATACATTGATCTTGTCCAGTATCTGACCCAGTACTCCACTCTTTTCACCCCTCTCTGCTGGCATGACATTTTGTGAAAAAATCAGGTTTACTTTTCACTTCAAAAACACCTTTAACATGTCTGGTATTTTGTTTTTGTTTTGTTCTGTTTTGCTTTTTTTCATTACTTAGCTATCACCAAGATTTCTCCTCCCTTTGTTTTTTCTACTTATTTGGTTTTAGGAAGGTCCTATTTATTTGAAAAACACAGGTTTTATAACCTTTCAGTTTGTATTTGTCACTCATTTGGCAAATGTATATTATGTTTCTTTCGCTGTGGATGTGGCTTTGCAAACAATTTTTGCAGCTTCTTGATATTCACTGCAATATTCTATGTTACAATGAAACTGTGTTAGCTTATATATTGAACACAGCCATTATAATTTAATTTAAATTCAAAATTACAACTGCATTGAATTTGATCATATCTTTAAATTAAGTTAAATTAAATTATAATAGGAAATTGGTGGTTCTCTATAGTTTTTCTTTGAAATTTTACAAAACTAAAACCCCAGTTTCCATTATAATTATGGCAAAGAAACACTAAATTATTTATTTTATTTGGGAAATATTAATACATGATGTATTCTGAATTTTGTTAATATAAGAAAAAAATACAATAAAAAATTTAAAATAATCTTTCATGTAATATCAACAAAGCCTGTCCATGTGTGTATGTGTGTGTGTGTGCTCTACCCAACATTGAATCCAGGGGTGCTCTACCACTGAGTTACATCCCAGTCTTTTTTTTTTTTTTTTTTAATTTTCTTTTAAGACAGGCTCTTGCTCAGTTGCCCAGGCTGGCCTCAAATTTATGGTCTTCCTGCCTCAGCTTTCCAAATTACTGAGATTTACACATTTATAGTGTGCCCCTGTACCAAGAAACAAAAACTGAGTCTTAAATAAAAACCTTGGTCTAGCATTTTATTGTCATAGACTTGTATTCACTGACAAATTATGTATGTAGTCTGTGGTAAAGGATAATAAATCTGAATATAAAATCTGTTAGATGTTGAATGTACTATTTGAAGTTAATTAAAAGTTTCATTTTAATGTCTCTGAAGTTATGGAAAAAAGTTATTCAAAAGTTATATCATTTTATATAACAAATTATATTAATTTATGTAGGAAAACAAAAATATCAATGACATTTCAGTGCTTCTTGGTTTTCTAATAGCAGTAGTTAATGCAAACTTTTATTTTGTTTTCTCCCTTTACTTTAGGGATGGGTGCTTTTACTTTTTTTAAGTAGCCTCATGGACAAATTGATTTTTTATTTATCAACATTTTTATTCATTGACCATATATTTAAATTCCTTTAGGTAGTCTATGTTTTCCCAAGGCCAGCCTATTTGTAGTCTTCTTATATCATTTGGACATGACCCTATTAGTCTTTGAAAAGCTTCTTCCTACTGCATGGGACATTCTTGTCTCCCCTCTCTTGTTCTTTGCCCCTGTCCTATAACCCAAGGTTACTTCAAGGAACCCAAATTACTATAAGTGGCTATATATATGGCCTATTTAAGATAATAATGCTAGCAGGAAAAAAAAAAAAGTGAGAGAGACTTGAATTTTCATTGCCCTGCTAAGTTTTCAGGTGAATAAATGAGAAGATTCAATACTAATCTGTCATTAGATTTCTGAAAGAAACCTAGAATAGGTATGAAGTCATGAAGCCACTGAAAAATCCAAAGTCTAGACTGTTCAGACATAGGGGTCAAAATAATAGAATATTCCAAAAGCCATCTGTATTGGTCAGCTTTTTGTTGATTTGACAAAATACCTGAAAAATCAACTTAGAGCAGGAAAGATTTATTCTGGCTCAGGGTTTCAGAGCTTCCAGTCCTTGGTCACTTGACTCTGTGGATTATGAGCTCTGTGGTGAGGCACCACATCATGTCAAGGAGGAAGTGATGGAACAGAGCTGCTCACCTTGTGGAAGCCAGGAAGGAGAGACAGAGGAAGAGAGAGCAAAATAGGGAGAGAAGGAGAGAGAGAATAGAGAGAATGCAAGAGTCCAGGAACAAAATTCACCCCTCAAAGTCACATTCCCGGTGGCTCTCCTCTTCTAACCAGGCCCCACTTCTTACAGCTTTCACCACCTCCTTAAGTGACACAAGCTGATTCACAAGTAAGTCAATTAATTGCCTGAACAAAACTTAACACACTTTACAGGAAGACCATAAAATCCAGACACTCAACATTACATTTGAAATGTCCCTCATCTAATAAAAACTGCAAGCCATGTGAGGAAGCAGGAAAATGTGACTCATAACTAAGGGAAAATTACTCAATATAAACAGACTGAAAATGGCAAAGAGGATGGAATAAGTAGTCAAAGTCTTTAAGAGACTCATTTTAACATATCCAAATAGTTAAAAGCATTAGCAATTAGAAGACCATACAGACATAAAATATGGAACATCTAGAGTCAGAAAATAGTATGTTTGAAATAATCACTGGGTAAGTTTATGAGTAAATTAGACAAGGATGAGAAAGGATTAGTGAACATTAAGGCAGGGAATTAAAGCTACCTAAAATGAATCACAGACAGAAAATAGACTACAAAAACTTACAAAGCCCCACAGTGTCCTGCAGAGTGAGGTCAAGACGTCTGACATGTGCATAATTGGAGGCAAAAGACAGATAGGATAGGGGAACAGAGATAAGAAATAACACAAATTTCACATCAGAATGAAATTTAGACAAAGTAACAATATTTTTAAGTGCTGACTGGAAGAAAGAATTGTCAATCTATATGCTATATCAAGCAAAAGATTTATGAAAAACGAAGATAAATATTCACTTTCAGAAAAACAAAAGTCTGGAGGATTTTGGAGCCAGCAGATGAGACCACATAGAATGCTAAAGGAAATTGCTCAGGCTGAGTAAAATTTGAGAAAATGATAACAATAAGAATGAACAATTTGGGGTTTCAGATATCTTAACATGGTAAGATTGTTTAAATCAGAATTAATAATAATGGAATTTCTCCAGGAAACACAAACCACCACAGCTCCTTCATGTCCTTTCTTAAAAGTGCTTGCTATCATGTTGAGGTAAACTCTCTGCTTAAATAACCATGAGTAACTTCAGGGCAATTTTTTTTTTTTTTTTTTCTACAAATAATCTAAATATCTAAGTGTCTTCAAATTCATAAACTTTCCAAGAGGTCACCCTTTCTTCATTACTGTTTTGAATTGCATTGACTGGGTGGTGATGGTGGTGGTGGTGTTTATGGAAATCCATTCTGGCATTACAAAAATAAATTCCTTTTTGTTCACAATGTATTATGTTTTCTATATATTATTGGATTCTATAATGATTTAGGAGTTTTCTCCTCTATAATGTAAGGAAGACTATATATAACATTGATGCTATCCCTTACTTAACTATTGGAAGAATTCACTCGAGAAAGCACTTAAGTTTGGAATTTCTTTTGTGTTAATGTTATTAAGATTTTCCACTGTTTGAATAGATAAGATGCTAATCATGTTTTTTTTTTTTTAATTTATTTCTTGTCTCCATACTGGAAAACATTGTTTTTAGGACTTTGTCTATTTCATTTATTTGTGTAAAGTTCTTCATATTTTCTTCAGAGCAGCATTTTTCACCACTGAAGACACTGTTGTTCTTGTTTTTCAGTTTCTAATGAAAATTTGTGTTTTCTACTATTTCATAATTGATCTTACAAAAATTTTATAAATTTACTGTTTGTTAGAACATAAGTTGAGTTCGAGGATGTTCTCTACTAAGACATCCATTCTCCATGCCATTTTGGCTCATGTTTTATTACTCCTTTATTCTATTTTCTCTGCATTTGAACTGCCATGTGTTTTTTCTAGCCTCTGAGGATAGAAATTGAGACCACTGGTTTTTAATCTTTTTTTTCCCCAATATGTTCATTTCATTTTTGAAAATACTTGGCCTGTGTGCCAAAATTTGATATACATCTCAATTATCTTAAAGTTCAAAATATTCTCTGATCTCTATTGTAAGACTCTTTCAATTCATGGGTTATTTGGAAGTAAATTGGTTTATTTCCATGAAGTGGGGAACTTACTTATTGATTTCTAACTCATTTCTCTAAGGTCAGAAAATAAACTCTGAACTCCTAAATGCTTTGTGATTCAGAATATAATCAATTTTTGTAAAATTATACATAGATTTGAAAGTAAGTATGGCTTACATAGTTGGAATCAGTTTCTAAATGTGTCAGTTTGGTCAGTTTGTAAATGATGCTCTTTGGATTCTCAGAAAACTGATTTTCATCATTTTCTTCTGTCATCACTTGATAAAGTCACATTAAATGTTCCCATTCTGATCATGGTTTCATCTATGCCTTTTCTTTGTCATATGTTGTTTTATATATTTAAAACTATTTTGGGGGGTAATATAGAATAAAATTGATTTATTTTCCTTTTGAGTAGACTAGTGAATGAGTACAAAAAATCCTGTGAATTTTTAGTGGTGTGTCTTAAATTCCGCTGTCTCATAGCAGTGTAGCTACATAGGCCTTCTTGTGGCTAGAGAGTTATGATGAGCCTTCTATCTGGGTTTACCAGTGTAGTTTGAATGACATAGTCCCTTAGCACTTTAAAGATGTCATTTTACTGCCATGTGACTTCTAACTTTTGTATTGAGAAATACTGTTTCTCCTTTAATTTATCCTCTTTGGCCAGCTTTAAGATTTTTCTCCTTATCTTTGGTTGTCAGTAATTTTATTGTCATTTAGATTCACTAAGGTTCTTGAGTCAATTGTCTTTCAGGTATATATAATATTTGTTATTATTCTAATGATGACATTATTATTGGTCACATTTATTTTCTACTCCTCAATGATAGAATGTTCAAGTACCATATATGTTAGAGCCTCCAAATACACGTATAGGTGACAGTGTCACAGATAACTTATGACCTCCTTGTTTTTTCTAATCTTTTTATTCTTGTTTTCCTACACATGAGTGTATATTTCCCATTGTACTATATTTAAATTTACTAGCATGATTTCTGCTGTTTCTAGTTTGTTCTTAATCTCTATAATGATATCCTAATTTTAGGCATCATAATTTTGACATTTGAGACTGTCCATTTTATTTTTTATAGATTTCATTTTATGTTCAAATTCTGCATCTTCCAATTCATTTTGTACATCTTCTCTTTGTTTTCTATTTTATTTGGTTTAATTGTAAAAGTTATGTTAAAGTCCCTATCTATTTTTTTCTAACGTTAATCTGATACATCTGTTTCTATTGTCCACTTTTTTTTTTTTCCTTTTGGCATGCTAATCATTTTGACCAAATGGTGGACATTATGTGTATAAATTAGAGGTCCCTAATAAATTTGTCTTCCATCAGAAGTTCACACTCCTGCTAAGCAGATAAATTGATGAGTTGGTTGTATCTTGGTCAAAATAGAGACACAGGTAAGTTGAATGCAGAATGCAGTTTTGTTAGAACTAGGAACAGCCCTACTTTTCCCATTTTCAAATGTTCTTAGAAAGTCCTTCATCCTTTAACTAGAATTTTCACTAGGTCCCTGGATCCCAGTATATCAGTATATTTTTGCCCCTTCAATCCCATTAGGCTGCAAGAAATTCCAGTTTGTTTTTCATAAGTCTTCGGTTTATCTGATTATCTGACCACCTTGCAGAGCTTCAAAATTGGGCAAATGTCTGGCAGGGGAAATCAGGTGTTTGTTGATTCTCCTGAAATCTATTTTGCCTCTCCAACTTCCTATGACTGCCAAAAGCTCTGCTGATTTCTGTGGTAGAAATACATCAGTCCGTCCCAGATTCTTAGCTCTCACAATTGTCAAATGTGTCCAAGAAAAAAGAGTTGTAGGTTATCAACCAGTCTTTAAATACAACTCTTAGGTAAATGTAAACAGTTGACTTTATAGTTCATCCAACCTTTCTAAATTTTGCCAGTGGGGATGTTTGTCTGCTACAAATAATTTCATCTTACCTAAAATCTGTTTAAAATGAAGAGAAAATCATTAACTCCACTACACCCAAGCAAAATTTTAATGCATACAGTACTCTTCCCAATGTATTTATAAATCACTAGGTGTAAGTTGCAAGTGGGATCTAGTGAAGGGTGTTTTTCCACCCTCCTTCTATCTACCTGTCACCTCTTTAAATCCCTGCTCTCTTGGCTCAAATTCTATCTTCTACTATTAAGTGCCCATGATCATGCTTGCTGTTTCCGCTCGTTAACTTTTTCCCAAAAACATTAAAAATATAATACACGAAAACTGAATTCTCACTACCAATGTCTCATTAACAAAATGCTGTACTGCTATACAGTGTAAGTTTTTTGAGTGTAAGTTATTTGGGTCCATTCACCTTAATCCTATAAATCTTCCCCTGTGTCCATAGTCACCTAGACCTTGCCCTTATGGCATATTTCTGGAATCTCCTTCACTCTCTCTAAATAAAATTGTTTTTTCATCATCCTTTATCCTAAATTTACCTCTCCCTATCCCCATCTCTGACCAGTGCACTCATTTTGAATCCCTAGGTTAAAAACCATAAAATCCCTCCCTCTATTTTATGTAGAACCACAGTCTAACCTGGACCCTATAGTTTTTAATCAAAATGACTAATAATAATCCAAACAATAGAATAATTTGTTTCTCTGCTATTTTCTTGAATAATTGTTCACATGGAAGCCAATGTTTAAAAGTGCACTTATTGAGAAAATAAATAATATACAATTAGAGAAAATAATTAATATACAATTGTGAAGCTCTCCTTGAGATTTGGTTGGTATTGGTGATATTTATAAGGGAAAAAGAAATTTTTTCCAATAATGGTTTTACTCATTAAATACAGTGATTTTTTTTTTAATAGTCAGTGCTCCTTAAATGGCAAAAACTGAATACTGAAAAGTTTGCACATACCTATTTTACTTGAGCACAATTGGAAAGGATTATTTGGGTGGTGGCATTATTTAAAGTTAGAATGCCTGTGCTGTTCTAATTCTGTCATTCATTGGCTATGTCATCTTAGGTAGGAAAAGAGTACTACTTTTGAATTTATTGTTCCTCAAATGTAAAATAAGGATTAAATCCACCACCTACCCTGAAGGGTTGTTATGAGGTATAAAAGTAAAATGATTTAATCATTCATCTTTCATTTAGATCTGACTTTACTACCAGGCTGTATGTTGTGGGGAAACAAATGTACAGAAAGGATATAGTTCCATGTCTGCAAGTGTTCAGTGCCTAATGAGGGAAACAGGTGTTGACACATGATCACAATTTAATGTGATAAATGCCATGGCAGTAACAAGCTTAAGATGTAATAGAAATACAGAAAAAAGGATGCTAGAATGCCTAGAGGGGAGAAGAGAGCAGGGAATTGAGATGTGAATCCAAATACAGAAGTTGGAAAAGAAATGTAAGGTAGAAGGTGCTATTTGTAGCAATGCCTGCTGTGCATAGTACATGGCATTCTGGAAGTTACCAGGAAATTCATACAACTAGATTATTTTCATTCAACAATTAGAAAAGTTGATTCTAGAAAGTGTGGGTCCAAATGTTCAAACCTTATGTGCCATGCTAAGAGATTTGTAATTTTGTCATCAAGTCAATGGGGGAGTCACTAAAGGATTTTCAGAAGGATCAGATTTGCATTTTGAAAGAATCTTCACATTCTTATTAAATACTTAGTCATGATTATATAAATGATAATCTCTTTGCTGAACCTGAATTCATGGATTTGCAAAAGATTAAAGTTAATTAGTAAAAGGACTTGATGGCATAGCCTCATTAGCTTAAAAATTTACAAGTCACATTTCTGTCATGTCTGACTAAATACTAAAGGACTGGACATTAAGCTCTATGAACCATTAAAAGTCAATGAATTTTCATGCTTTTCCAATGGCAACCTACATGAGCAATGCCAAACTTCAGAACATTTTATCTTCTTCCAGTATTTCCAAAATACCAAGCTGTGAGTATCTTCATGAAAATCTTTATCAAGAGGCTACCACATGTTGGAAGAGGTTTTAAGTGTTGGATAGATTAGTTAGTATATAAAAAGTTTTGGAGTGGGTCAATGGATTTATTTTTTTGCAATTTGCCTAAATTTGATTATCTGTTCTAAGTTGATGACTTGGTCTCCAAAGTCTAAATCAAAGTCCTTACTAAATCAAAATTTTTGTTGTTTTTGTTGTTGTTTATGTAAGTCCTGTACCCTAGCTTAAGATAAAATTATATGACTTACAAAGCTTACTTTGTACACAACAATGATGATCATTATCTGGTGTCTGGGATTTACACTATTATGGGCCAGGCTGTATGCTTTGCACACCTTGCTTAGAAACACAAATGTTTCTGTTCCCATTTTTCTTGGACAATGTACTCTTGTCAGAGGATGATTATCTAGATGTTAGTAACCATTCTTTAACTTGTACTCAACAAGGGTTGTTTTGACCCACTTGCCCTTCTGTTTATGATTCTAGATCTCGTGATGTTTGTTTGTAGGTTTGAATCATAGTAACAGACACTTAGTATTAATGTACTGACATGCTTTACTTATGGTATAAAAGGTATCCTCTAACCCTTGGAGTGGGTCGAAGTGTGCAGACTTGCAGCCTGCCCCTTCATCCCACCAGTTGGTGAATCTGGACTGTTAGCTGATGAATAAAGATGGTTCTGTCTCCTGCTTTAAGATTGACTCTGTGATTTATTGTAAACTTGCCATAACTACACGATTTTGTCAAAGCTCATTGATGGCTTCTGTATTTTTCTGAACATTAAGTTAAAAGTGACATTCTAAGGGTATTGGCCAAATTATATTGTTATAGTGTGTGGGTACACGAATATGTAACAACAAATCCCACCATTATGTACAACTATAGTGAACCAACAAAAAAGTAGGAAAAAAATTCCAGGAAAATTTCAATTCTATAACCTCAAATGTTTTAAAAATTCTACCTCTAGAAAGAAAAAAATAATGCACTACTATCATCTTTTTCTTGTTTGGTGATGAGAAAATACTGTAATAATCTTCAATTAATATTTAAAGATAATAGCAAAGGAATTTAAGGACCTCAAAATGCCTAACATTAAGGTTCCTATAACTGAAAGCATTTGGATTATTTTGGAGGAGTAATTTCTGTATTAAGAAAGAATTGATCTAATTCCAGAGCTGATTGCCTGGTTCCAGTTGAATTTTACTTGCTAAAATTAATATTTATAAATAAAATAGTAATAGCCCCCCTCAGAGGTGCTTTACCATTAAACTCTATTCTCCACACTTTTAAAAACTTTTCATTTATTTTTAAAGACAAGTTCTTTTTCAGTTGTTAGGGCCTTGGTAAGTTGCTAAGGCTGGACCTGAATTTGGGATCCTCCTGCCTCAGTATCCCAAGTAACTGGGATTATAGGCATGTGCCACTGTGCCCAGCAAATTTCTGAATATCTTTTGACATCAATTTTCTCACCAACCATTACCCTCCACCTCAAATTATCCTTTTCTTTATTTACTGAAAGGATATATTTCTAATGTTCATGAAAATATGTATGTTTTCCTTGTTTCTTTTCCATTTGCTTTTGGTTAATGTGTTTGGATTTCTAAAATTCCTTGTTGTAATAATGAAATATCTAGGTTTGTTATAATTGTATAAACTTCTGGTTCACTGTATATGACAAAGATGGAAAATAATTTCAAACCAAAAGGGCAAGGGTATTAGAAAATACCAATGAAATGATGGGTATAGCCATACAAAATGCATTTCAAGCCTTTCTACCATTATATAACAGTATTTAGTTAAAGTACAGAAAATTCCTTCTTTTTAAATGTGTTCCTATATTATTTATTTTTAGTAAAAGTAATGCATTAAGTTATTGTTCAAAGTGACCAAAGTTTTGTTCTGCTTCCTAAATCAAACTCAACTGAGATTGTAAACCCTAAGTGCTGAATACAATTTACAGAAACTACTAAATTAGTAGTTGAGTACTTAAAAGAAAAAGACAATTTATAACTTCTCTATTAAAATATTTGTCTTATTATTAACAGAATGTATCATCTTGCCTTTGTCTGAGGACCCCAAATATAAATTTGTGGCTCTGACTAAGAAAATCTAATCCCCAAATCTAAGAATAGCAATTAATAAAGATAACAAAGGAGAACACTGAAAAAAAAAGTTTTGTAATTTTCCAGTGTGATTTTTTAAAAAAATGTTGTTTTGATTGTTTTTGCCTTGAGAATATCAATATACCTTTTCTTGAGAAAATATTCCAAATTGATAAAATGTGAACTTTTGCAAATGTTTTGTTCAAATGTAAGAAAGTTCAGCAAACTGTTTAGTTTTCCTTGTAATGTTTACTATTTTTTTATTCTAAAATACACATGACTCAATATTTACCTTTTTAATCATTGTTAAGTGTACCCTTGAGTGATATGAAGTACATTCACAGGATTGTCTAGTTATCACTACTGTCCATATCCAGAATTTATTCATCCTGACAAACAGAAACAACAGTGACTTCCCACTCCTCTTTCATCAATCCTGGAAACCTCTCTCATAATACCTATTTCTGTGAATTTGCCTATTCTAGATACTTCATGAATATTATATAAATATTATATATATTTATCCTTTTGTCTCTGGATTATTTCACCTAGTATGTTCTCAAAGTTCAGAAACGTGTAGAATGCATCAGAATTTCATTTTTTCATTTATCATTTAGAAGATGAAATGATTTATAAGCATTTCATTTTTTATTTATTATTTTTTTCATTTTCATTTATCATTTATATTTCATTTTTCATTTATAAGTCTAAATTATATTCCATTATTCATATGCAACAAATTTTGTTTATCCATTCATCTGTTGGTGAGCATTTGGTTGTTTTCACATTTTAGTCATTTGAATAATGCACTCTGAACATTTGTGCTCATTTGTCTACTGGAGTCCTTAACTTTAGTCATTTTGGGTGTGTACCTAGAAGTGAAATTGCTGAGTCATATGGCAGTTCTATCTCTAACCTTTGGAGGAGCTGCTGTACTGTTTTCACAGTGACTGCATCATTCCACATTCTCACCAGCATTGCACTAGAATAAAAATTGTTTTGAATCATTGAAACAATTGTTAGTTCCTTTTCTGTTTCGTTATAGTAATAGTCATCCTAATGGGTATAAAATGGTATTTCATCATGTTTTCATTTTCATGTTTCCAACAATTAGTGATATTGGATATCTTTTCATGTGTTCATTGGTCATTTATATGTCTTATTTCAAAAAAATGTTGTCATGCCTGTAAACCCATTTACTCAGAGGCTGAGGGAGGAGTATGGCAAGTTTGAGGCCAGACTACCTAGCACAGTGAGATTCCCATTAAAACAAAACAAACAAGCAAACAAACAAAACAAAGATATATTCTCTATTTCTTGTTATTTATTGTTGTTGAATCGAAATTCTTTATATATTCTGGGTATTAAATTCTTTTCAGATATATAATTTACGAATTTGCCTTTTCACTCTCTTAAGAGTGTATTTTAAAAGACAAGCTTTTAAATTTGAACTAAATCTAGTTAACCTTTTATTGCTTTTGCCTGAACTGTTGATGTCATCTCCAAATAACCTTCCTCAGAGAAAACCACATATTGGTAATCTTGTACACTTAAAAGCTATTGATGAGGTTTTTGTTTTGTTTCGTGGTTTTGTTTTTTAGTTCCTAATTGTTGTACATTATTTTTGTGTCCTGGCATTTGGAATTTCATGTCCGGTTAATCCAGAGGTGACTAGCGAAACTCTCTACCTAAAAGTTGTTAGACCCTGCCTCTCATGGGGCATGTCTGGGAATATATATTCTAAAATGCATTTTAGTGTCTAATTTTCAAAAATTAAAAATCAGTTCATAAACTGCAAGTCACTTAATTTAGATTAAGCTTCATAAATTTAAAAGGAACATCTCAATTACCTTGTTAAGTAATATTTAGAGAGATCTCTCAGCAACCTTATAAAATTATCTCTGCCTTTTATTATTTTAGCTAACCTATTTTACAATACTGAAGAGAGAAATTAACTTTTAGAAAATTGATAGCTATTCAAATAAGAGAAATGCAAAGTCTGTCCAGTGAAGGTTCAATTGATTTGATTTCCCCAATGAAAGAGTCTGGTTTGGGACTGGTGGCGTTGCTCAGTGGTAGAGGGCTTGGGTAGCATGAACAAAACCCTGGGAAAGGTAAGGTAAGGTAAGGTAAGGTAAGGTAAGGTAAGGTAAGGTAAGGTAAGGTAAGGGACAGGAAGGGAAGGGAAGGGAAGGGAAAAAGGAAGAAGGAAGAAGAAGGAAGAAAGGAAAAGCAGGAAAGAGCGATAGGTAGATAGGTAGGTTGATAAGAGAAGAAGGAAGACAGAGAAAGGAAAGAAAGGAGGGAGGAAGATCTAGTTTTATACTTATTAAATTAATTTTAGAATCTCTATGACCTAAAAATATGTCTGCTTTGTGAATTTTCCTCCAAATTTATTATAATACTTCCTTGGTTTTCTTGTTAGTTAATAAATCAAATAAAATCTTTGACAAATATTATTGTATTTCATAAGGCATGTGATTTTAAATATTTAAAAAATATCTTTGAACAGCATGAATTCCATAAAAGAGGTTTAAAAATAAGGTGGTTTTATTAGAGAAAATAGTATAAATTTTTTTTGGGGGGGGTGATTAAATTAGGAATTGAATCCAGGGGCACTGTACTACTGAGTTACATCCCCGGCACTGTTTATTTATTTAAAATTTTGAGACAGGGTCTTGCTAAGTTGCTGAGGCTGGTTATAACTTTTAATCCTCCTGCCTTGGCCTCTGGAGTCACTGGGATTACAGGTGTGTGCTACCATCCCTAGCAAGAAGAATATAAAATTTTTAAAAATTGATTCATTTTAGCATTTTCTCAATGGCATTTAAAAATTCTTATTAATATCCTATTCATTTCTTAAAGGTCAAATCAAATCTTTTTACAATCAATTTGAAAAAATTTATTATTCTGAATTCAAACCCATTATAAGTCAACAATTTTTTTGATTAATTGATCTTCAACAGTTGTAGATATATTTTTTGTATGCTATTTGATTTTTTTTTAATATATTAATGCCTGTTTTCTTAACATTTGAGAATTACTGGGGCTTTGTCTATTTATCATCATCTACAACATATGGTTTTCGTACAGAGTAGGAATTTAAATAAGTAAGACTGTGATTCACAAATTTAATTAGTGCCCATATCTCAAAAAGCATCCAGATACCATTTATATATAAAAAAAAGCAGTCTTTCTATTAACTAATCTAAGAACTACTAAGGACTTAAAAAATTGTGTGAACACCTTTTCCTCTTCTCATCAAGTTTATGTGGTGTGGAGCTCAAGAGGTACCCAGAGACACTTTCCTATCTTGTTTTTCCTTAGGTCAGTACAGTCTTTCTAAAATTCACTTTGCCCTTCTTCCCATCCTAGTCCTCAAAATATTGCAAGATCCCTTTGGCTTCTGAGTTTGTAGCCTTTATTTCTCAAATTCTTCAGTTTTGGTTCTCCCCAGGAGAAAAAATTAAATTGAACTTAAATTCTCCTGAAAGAATGCAAGAAATAAGTAATAAGATTTTGTTATATAAGATTGAACTTGAGAGGGTCACAAAATATTGTAATACCTGCAATTTTCTCTCCCATCCAAAGCCAAGATTCATCTTCTTAGGGGGCAAGAGCACCTGTATTAAAAATGTGTGCATTAAAATTGTTGGTAATGTCAGTGTCATGAGACAAGGATTTAACTTTTTTACAAGTAGAGTGTATATGAGGTTGATAAATTTTTATCATATGTTTAAACTGGATAATTATAACAGTCCTCTCCTCTTATTTATTAAAAACCCTCTTTAGGGCTGGGGTTGAGGCTCAGGGGTAGAGCACTTGCCTAACATTTGTGAGAGGCACTGGGTTTGATCATGAGCACTGCATTAAAATATAAACAAATGAAATAAAGATTTAAAAAAAGAGAGGTGATTCTTTAAAAAAAAAAAAAACAGAAACAGAAACAAAAACATAAACCTCTTCTGTTAGAGGTCAGAGTGGAGATAGTGAGTATATATTTTTAAAAAAGTGTAAAAGAAAAAATGAAAAATGCTGTCTTTCAATGTTTTCATTCTCACTGTTTTTTAAAAGTTATATATTTGAATACTACAAAATTGGATATTTAGTTACAGATTTTTATTGTCAAGGAATTTGCTCAATATAGTCAATTCTATGTGCACAAATTTTCAAATACTATGGTTTATGTAAATAACACCAATCCTCTAATCACATAGCTCAAATGTCAGTTGCCATATTGTAATAGGTCTAAGGAACTGTGTAAAGCACATTTCTATCTGGCTCTTCAATTTACAAATCACAATGTAGATAATAGACATGCGTTGTAATCACTGATCAATGACATTGCTTCTTTCAAAATCTTGCAAGATGGTCAGTCACTGAGCATCTGTTGTGTTGCCTCCTTTCTTTCCAGTGAGAAACTTAACAAAATGACTACTCAAAAGGGGAGCTCCCCAACAAAGATGAAAGTAAAACCAAAGAAATGAAAGCGATAATGCTGGAAGTAAAATTTAAATTTGGAGTAAAGGAAGTGAGGGAAAAAAACAGCTGGACATAGAACATGGACACTACCTCTGTTCAAGAGACTCTAAGAGAGCAGTCAGAAAAACTTAATGAAGTTGAACTTGTGGACATAAACTAAGAAAGTCCTTGTGATGCCAGGGAAAGAGTTTGCTGAGAAAGTGACAGGATTATAAAAGGGGGAAAGTAATAAGAAAAAGAAAACTGGCACATTAAAGGTATTCTGAAAGATATTTCAGGATACTGAAAGTTGTAAAGTTCAAACAAAATTTTGGACATTGTTTCAAAGATAGAATGGAGTACAACCATCCTCGAAGGCAGAAAAAAGATGTTCATTTTCTATCATATTTTAACACAAGAAAAAGGCAAACATGACTCCAAATACCTCTGTGTGAGTGTGCTGGGGATCAGTCCTGGGGTATGCATGCTAGGAAGCACTCTACCCCTGAGCTATACCCGCAGACCTCAAGTTCTTCTAATGAGTTCTTTATGAACATAAATCAGTCCAATTCTCAATACTTATATTTTTAATTACAGAGCACTAGAAACATTAAATTTATTATTCTATTTCCCTATACATTTACAGACAGAGGTAAGAAAGTTTTAATGTTTTGACAAAAATGTTTAAGGTGACAGAATAATTATAATTTTCTCCACTGATTATTAGATTGCTTTGAACAGGTGAAGCTTGCCTATCATTTTTACCCTCATTTGCCTCTCAGCAAAGTAAGGACTGCCTATACTGATCTCCTTGTTCAATGCAAACAACTTTGCCCTATTTTTTCACCAAATTCCAATGTCGGATCCCATATTATTTAATTTAAAAAAGTTTCATTGCTGCAACATGTTTAACATCCTCAATTAGGTTTTACCAGATGCTTCCTGAAAGAGACAAGCAAGTAACAGCAGGCATTTTCCTTAATTCTTATTACCATTTGCTTTCTTTGCTAAGATAAATGTTAGCCACATACAGTAGGAGAGGAATTTTTTCCTTCCTTCTCCCTTTTCTTAACCTTCTACTAGTTGAGGATTGCAATAACTTCCCCACTCAAATTATCCCTTTGCTTTGTTGTTCTAAGGTTAATTGGAGTGATAGAACTTTTAAAGCAGAAATAGTAGTGATAGGAAAAAAAAAAAAAAAAAAACAGAGATTCTAGTGAGATCCTAGAAAGATTTTCAAAAGAGAGAGGGAAACATTATTCAATGATACTTATTAAACTAAGGCAAGAAAAATTTTATTCAGCACCATCATGATTGGTATAGGGACCACTGAAATGGGATTTTACAGTGGGAGAGAGAGATTGGGTTCAACTCCAAATGTATTATGAACACCTGAGAATTTATAGCTCAGGAGGAAAGTCAGTGTCTTGAAAATTACTGAGAGGAAACTTTAGATTTAAGGGAGATTCTAGCCACAGACCTGAAAATATTCGTACTCAAGACAGTTCAGAGAAATGAGCCATCGTCTCAGGATAGTGGAGGAGTAAAAAAAACCTGATCAGATACCAAGACTGATCAGATATCAAGGCCTTGCTAAATTGATTTTAATAGGATTCTTTGCTAAAATCAAATTTTTAAGGAAGTGAACATATGGGTCTAGGAGTAGGTTCAAAAGTCAGACTGATTTTGGTCAAGAAGAAAATATCAGTGTTAGAAGGCCTAGTAAAGACTGAATTTCAAAACATTTTCAGTTCCGTTAATTGCTTCCCAAGCAGAGCTTCCAAATATTCCTCACCTCAACATGTGTGATGAAATATTTGGCACCATCTGTTTATTTTTTCTAAAACATAGAGCACTTGTTACATATTACTTTTTGTGAAAAGACAACTCATTATTATCTGGGTAATATTTTCTTTCCATATAGACTTAAAAAGGAGAATCTCTTAAGAAGAATAGAACAAATTTTTCTACCAGTCTGTGTATCCTTAGAAAATTTACAGTAAAATGAGGTAAAAGACTTAAAAAGAGTCTTGTGTGTGTGGACATGTATGAGTATAAAATGTAGTAAAATCAGTCAACAAAAATCTTGCTCTGATGATGTCAAAAATATTTTATCTTCTTAAACCTTCCATTTTAAGTCCCTGATATTTCTGCAGTTATCCTGTGAATCCCAAATATTTATGTATAATATGTGTACTCCTCTATCCTGAGCCTTTTGAAAACAAATGAGGATTACATGAAAGTCTCTGAGCTCAATTTTATGATAACACAATTCCGTTTGGTATAAGCATAATTATTCCTTAAAATATTTATGATATGCATTAGAAATTTAACATGAGCTTTAACTGGATATAGTGAATTCTTTAACCAGAATTCACTTAAGTTTTCTCAGTGGTTGGTGTACCTGAGCAACAAGTGGTTAACTTGTTAGAAGGAGGGATTCCAAGTCAGAAGACTTAGGTGAGGCTGAGGTTTTAAAAACCATGTCTTTGGATAATTCTGTGGAAGTTAGGTTAAAAACTAAACTTTAAAAGATATTGAAAGAAAGAGAACTGTCACTGTTCCATTTCAATGAGAATCAAACACAATCTAATGAGAGTGGAAAAGTGTAGTTAATGGGGTCAGATTGTTTGACTTCAACATTGACTCCTTCACTTATTAAATGTGTGAATTTGGTTAAGTCCAAAACTTTTCTGGTGCCTCAGATCCCTCATTTGCAAAATGAAAAATAGAATATCATGTGATGGGTTTTTGTGAGGATGATATGAAATATTCTTTCTAAAGATTTTAGCACTGTGTCCGACATACAATATATGCTTAAAAGCAGTTGATTTGAATTGGTTTTCCTCCTCCTCTTTTCTTCTCCACAGATTCTGTATATCATCAGTGTTGTGTTTCCTGAGGCTCTAATCTCATGTGAACATGCATTTTAAAATATACTTAAAGTTGGGTGCTATGGAGCTCACTTCTACTCCCAGTTACCTGGGAAGTTGATCAGGAGGATAACTAAAACCCAGGAGTTGGGACCTGCCTAGGCAACTTAGCAAGAATCTGAGATGCAGGCTCAACAAACAATCAAACAAGCAAAGAATTCCAGGTACTCAGGAAGCCAAAGCAGGAGGATGGCAAGTTAGCAGCTAGCCTTGGCAAAATAGCAAGACCCTGTTTCAAAATAAAAATTAAAAAGGCCTGAGGCTATAGCTCAGTGGTAGAACATCCTGGGTTTAACCCCAGTTCCTCAAAACAAAAAACAAAACAACATATTATAAGAAGATGTCCTTTTATCGAGGTTAGAGTTAATTTCAAACCATTCTTAATTTCTTTTAGATTTATTTTGTTTGAATTTTATAAGGCAAAGTCTTTGACTATTGCTTTCTTCCAACATAATCTTTTAAATAAACATCTTGGTTGACTATGATATAGGAAAATCGCTCTTAACTAATTGCATATCCTTGCATCTCCTAGTCACTGTCATCTTTCCCTCTGTTCTGCCAAAGATGTGTTATGACATGTGGAGATTGTCTTCTCACTGAAGTCAGGGCTAAAAGTGTGTGTGTGTGTGTGTTTCCTTGAGCTGAGCCTTGTAACTTTATTAAATATTTCCATTACTGCAAAACCCCATGATTGTACCAGCACACCTTATAGACAGACGTATATACTGCATATTGCTTCTCAGTTGACCCTTTGCACTTATATCTTTAAAACATGTGAGTATTAACCAAATAAGAGCTATAAGGAGTAATTCAGATCTCAAAAGGAAGAGGGAGGTTTAAAGTACTCATGATGAATCATATCTCCTAATCACAAAAATCAGATAATTCACTCTTCCTCTCCTGGAGATAAGTGGATAAGGGGAGGGAAAGAGAAAGTATAAAGTATAAACATGTTTTGATAGTGAAGTCCTTACACATGGAAATGCAAAGAGATGGGAATAAGGAGGATGATTAATGTTCACTAGGAAATGAGCAACAAGTGCATGGGTAGAGCTCATTATTTGATGCAATATCCACTAGAAATGCAAATGTAGAATGTAGATATAATGTAACTCCCAGACAAAGGAGATCCTGCCTGTACTGCAGGTTCTATGACTGGGCTGAGAGGATGCCTGCTTTTCACACTGCAGCCTGAAAACAGGTCTTCAGAGAACATAAAGAAGAAAGGTTGCAATTTCCCTCAGGTACTTATTTGCATATGGTGGCTTATCACTGTTCTATTAGCATAACACTCTCCTTCAGCAACCTTGGATGACCTGAGATTCTAACACAGTTACAATTATTTCAAATGGAAAACTGACAAATACAATGTTTGAAAGTTTTAAGTACTTATAAATTATAGAATTGCTATATAATTGTCTTGATGGTAATTACAAACATTTTACAATATTTTTAAGATCTACCCTAAGGCTTAAGTGATTAGTCTTCATTTGGTTAATACAACTTTTTTTTTTCATTTTTTATTTGTTCTAATTAGTTATGCATGACAGTAGAATGCATTTTGATACATCATACATAGATGGAGTATAATTTCTCATTCTTCTGGTTGTACATGATGAAGAATTCCATTGGTCATATAGTTATACGTGTACATAAGTATGTTTATTTCTCCACACATTTATTTTTTAATTTTATTTTTGTTTATTCATGTATTTATTTTGGTACTAGGGATTGAACCCAGAGGCAATTTACACTGGCCTACATGTTCACCCTTTTTTTATTTTTATTTTGAGACAGTGTCTTGCTAAGTTGCTAAGGTTGGTTTTAAATGTGAACCTCCTGCCTCAGCCTCCTGAGTCTCTCAGATTACAGGCATTTGCCACCATTTTTAAAAATGTTAATACATATATTTATTTTTGTGTTTATATTTGTGTATAAACACACACACAAAGCAGTAGAAAGAATAATATGCTCAGTACTAGCTTTTTAAATACATTATTGTTGAGGATTGTATAGATGTCTAATATATATTAATCATGATGAAATCCCCATTCTCCCTCATTCCTAGGGGCATCTACAATTGTGAAGTTTTTTTTATTTTCTAAAATAATTATATTTTTATATATTTTAGTGTCTATAAACAATTAGTGGTATTTTTGCATGTTTTATTTTCATAAATTATATCATACTTGACATGTTTTTCAATGTTATTTTTATCCTCTCTATTGTCAATTGTATTTAATTCAACTTCATTTGTTTTAGAAATGAATGCCCTCCCCCTGCCCACCTACACACACTTACTGTGATTCTGAGAATCAAATCTAGGACTCTGAGCATGGTAGGCAGGTGCTTTGCGACTGAGCTAGACCTTCAACCCTGATATTTTATTTCTTCCTTTTCTATTGAGAAGCATTTAGATAGTATCTTTGATTTTTCCTATTTTATGCATAGGGTAAATGAGTGATTCTTCTTACACATGTGGGACAGATTATCTATACTACGTACAGAAAAAAAAAAAGTTCTATATCACAGTCTATGTGTATTTTTAACTTCAATTATATTTCCAATTGATTTATTGCTAATATTTACCCCATTAGCAACACATGGGTACCACATTTTCACACATCCTAGTCAACATTTAGTATTTTCAGAACTTTGAATTTTTTCTGAAATTAGAGATATGAAATTCTTTCTCTTTCTTTAGTATTCAACCCAGGGGTGCTTTACCACTGTGCTGTATCCTTAGTCCTTTTATTTATTTATTTAAACTGAGACAGGGTCTCATTTAATTGCTGAGGCTAGCCTCAAACTTGGGACCTTCCTTCTTCCACTTAGCACCTACACAGTCACTGGGATTACAGGTATGTGTCACTTTGCAAGACCATTTTTTTTTTTTTTTTTTTTTTTTTTTTTTTTTTTTTTTTTTTTTTTTTTTTTTTTTTTTTTTTTTTTTTTTTTTTTTTTTTTTTTTTTTGATGTCAGGATCAAATCCAAAGCCTTCTGTATGCTAGGCAAGTACTCTAATGTTGAACCACACCCTCAGCCCTGAATTTCATTTTTGTTGTAATTTTCATTCATCTATTATTAGTGAGGTTGAATATCTTTTTTTTAAATCAGAGCATGTAGTAAAATGAACTGCTTCTACTGTTCCAATTTAATAAAAACTGTCTAGATTTTAACTAATGTAAATGGAAAATTAAAATCAGAAGGTAGGATGCTTTTGGCTGTATAAATTGACTGTTCCAAGTCAGGTACTACAGATTTTGTCTGTAGGTATATGTAATCCACATGCTTTTCCACAGATATTACATCTCAAATTCAAATGTAGATACTGCTGACTCCATGTCCTTCAATTAATTCAAATCAACCTGATTAAAACCAACAAGTATTTTGCCTGCTTTCTCAAAAGGAAAAAATAAAACCACACACCAGATTTGCTTTATGATTTTATTATTTTTAATACAGATCCAACACTTTGCTCCCAAGATTTACATCTCAGTTATTCTATAATAAGCCACTAACCAATCAGGTACAAACTTCTGCCAAATTATTCTTAAAATAAGTATGGAAAGAAATATCTATGTTAAAAATGAAAATTTTTTTAAAAATTACCTCTGCCAGAGGTCTAGGTTTACATGTAGTTCCACACCATCTTTAAGTAGTATCAGGAATGATGATAATTAGAAGCTGGTCATAAGAGTTCCCATGATGACTGCTCTACACCAGCATCTCAAACCAAACTAGGACAGGGGCAGGGGAGTAAGGCTTCTACATTTGGCAGCAAAACCTGGAATCCCTGGAATTTGTTCTTCTCTAGCCCTGTGAGTCTGTCAGGATCTCTGACAAGTTCTTTACTCTCTGAGTAATTTCTTCTGAGGATAGCAAATGCTCTAAATGAAAGAGTGATCTTAAATGTGAGGACTTTACTTCCCATATTTTGTATTTATTTCCCATATTTTATTATGATGTCAATAGGACAAATAGTAGAGCAATGGTATTCCAGTGTTTTAAAGAAGTTGTATTTATAGTTTTGTCTGATTTTTTTTCCAGTCATTATCATTGAGAGACCAAGTCCAAATTACATAGTCTTGCAAACTAGAGGCATAAATCCTTTGTAATGTCTATGTTTTATTTTTAAATATAAAACTCTTTCTTATATAAAGTATTCCCCTTATGTCTTTGAAATTATAAGCAATTTAAATTCCAATTGCAAAACATAAGTCTAATAGATTAGTAATTGTAGGGATACCATGTGGATTTTTAAATGTTTTTAAAATAATGCTTTTGTTATATAGTTTCAATATGGCTACCATCAATCTTTTCCCTCCCTGTTTGCACATGCCATGCTTTACTTCGAGAGATGAAGCCTAAGTATCTACCCCTGACATCTGGGATGGTTTTTGTTCCTTGCTTCAACAAAAGTGTGAAAACTCTGAATCCTAGGATTACTGAGTAGAAGTAGAAGTAGAAGTAGAAGTCATTATTCTAAGGGACATTGCCTTAGAACCTACCTGCTATGTTATAAGAAACCTAAATCACCTAGGAAGATGACGTGGAGGTTAACCACCCTGTCTTCTAGCTGAGAACCAGCATCAACTGCAGCTGTGGAAGTGAACCATCTTGGATATCCAGTCAAGTTTAATCCCGAAATGACATCTGACAGCAATTGTGATTTTTTTATAAAGAATTGTCACGGAATTGTTAATGGTGTATTTTTATTTTAAACTACTAAATTGGGAAGGTTTGATAATTAATATATCCTCAAAAGCTTTACTATCAAGTGAAGAAGAAAGACACAAAACTATAATATAATAACCAACTGTTGTAAATATAATGACGGAAGTATACAAGGAATTATAAAACATGCTGAGAAGAGACACCTTGAGAGAAGATACGAGGATCTAGTAAAGGCTTTTTACATGAGATTGTCTTAAAGTAAAACTTAAAGGCAGAATAAGATTGTTCCAGGTAAGAAATAAATAGAACAGTGTTAAGGAAAATAAAAATATTAAAGGATTCAAATTTTTGGAAAACAATGACTGGAGAAACTACATTGACAGGCAGGGGTCATATTATGCAATGTCCTCATAAGTCAGTTTAAAGAGTCCACAGGTGATAGTGTAGATGATAGGGAGCCACTTTAACCTGAGAGGCAGCATTGCCAGATTGGTCTTTCAATAAATCATTTACAAACTGCAATTGAAGATAAAAGAAAAACTGGTGGTAAGACAAGGGAAAGAAACCTATAATAATTCAGATGATAAAAAGGAGGTCTTCCCTTAGGTATACATGGAGAATTTAGATAGATTTAGAGATAAAATTAACAGGATTTGTGATTTATTGAATTTACGGACAAAGAAGAGGAAGAAATCAGGTATGACTTCCATGCTTCTTCACACCAAGAGAAAAAAAAAAAAATTATGCCCCAAACTCACATAACATAGGAAAGATATTGGTTTGAAATATTGAATTTGAAATAACTATGCAAAATTAAGTAGTGACATCTAGCAAAACTCGGATATATAAATACCATGCATGAATTAATTAAGCTTGGAAAAGTCACTCATTCATTCACTTTCCCGCTAAACCATTATGAAGTGATTGTCAGTTGCCAGGCACTCTTCTAAATTCTTAACTTAGAATAAAACACCAAATAGACAAAGACTATCAGTAGAATATATTCTAAAAAAGGAGAAAAATAGAAATTTAATAGCATGCAAACCAATAATAAACAGGAAAAGATGAGGTATTAATTTAGACAGAGTAGGTAGGAGAGGTAGGAGTTCTAGATGGAAAAATTTTAAAAGCTATCAAAGATGAAAAGTTATTCCCAAGAAATAGTAAAAGAGCTAAAGGCAAAAAATAAAAGTGTAGCAGTACTCTGACAGGTCAAGGACATTAGGAAATGAATTAATGGCAATTTTCATTTATATAATGAATGGAGAAAAGAACGCCTAAGGGTTTATATTACCTAACGCATAATTTTTATTTTTATTCTAAAATAACTAAGTCTTTTAATGTTTGGTGATAGATGACATCAAAATAGTAATAGCATTTTTTAACATAATGCAACATCTCTGAAATGTTGAGGCACTGCAAAACATATGAAAGAAATATATCATAAAATCTTTCACCAAAAGAAGATGAAAACATATAAAACACTCAGCTAACACTAGAATCCACTACATAATTGAACACTTAGTTTTGTAATATTGGTAATTTTTAATGCATTTTTTGTTTTAAGTGTTATATATACAAACAACTTCACAAATGTTTATTTTTAATCAATTTTGTAGATAGTGTTAACTAAAGGTTTTGTAATGTTACACAAGTTTAATAGCAAAGAGAAATTTTGGGCCCATTGTCGCCATAAAAGGCTAACTGACTAGACACAGAAATATCAAATTTTCTTGTATGTGCATTGAAAAATGCAAGATTTCTAAATCTAAGTCATGCATCACATTTTATAATTTGCTTTAAATTAACTACAGTCATCAACCTGAAATGACATGGAAAACAAAGTAGACATGCTATAAAGTATCTTTCCTATAAATGGAAACTCTTGACTAGCTATTGTAAGATACATGATACAAAGAGCTTCATGAACTTTCTTCCTTGCAAGGAGAAATGCTTTCTAGATTGCTGTGCACAGATACATTGTATAATATGACCTACATTGTCATCAAATTGACCATAAGGAAACACAAAAGGGCTTTCAACCAAAACAAATGACTAGCTAAAAGGAATAGTCACAATTATATTTAAGAAAAACTCAGCAATTTTATGACTTTGTTTTAAAAGTTGAAGAAAGTAGCTGGGTATTGCTGAATTTGTGTTGTTTAGTTTATAGCTTTTATTTTCAGAGCCATGTTTAACACAGCTTTGATTTATTACTGAACTTGATTGTTCTCTACAAATGACTAAGCTTTTCTTATGGCAAGTATGTTGTAAGTATGCTAAGATCATCTGTTTTCATTTGTAGCATAATTGCAATACATTACTTACTTTAGATCTCTAAATATTATCAACCTTTTCTATCATATGTTTCCTGGCAAGGTTTCATAAAATTTGTCTTCTTATTATCTCCTGTAGCAAATGATATCCCAGTGCCATGAAATATTAAAAAAAAATAGAGTTAAAGGAAAAATGTGTGTCCACCTAGAAGTCTTGTTGCAAACACCATGTATGACATCAGAATATTTTAGTTCCAGAAAAGACATTATTGTTATTATAAGAATACCTGTTGAACTTGAAGCAATAAAACTGACATGATGTTTATGTATTACTATTTTGTTTGTCTGTTAAATACAACTTTCTATACTCACATTTGTTATACTGCCTAATAACTGAGAAGTGTAAATGTAAGAAAACATGGTAGAAGATATTTTGGAAAGAAAAAAATCATGTAAATGCAAAAAACCAAAATGTCATATTTAAAGAATAAGTAATAAAAATGCACATTTATATCATTCAGCTGCCACAATTCTGTAAATTCATTTTCTAACTGTGCAGTCATGTAGAAGATTTAAAGTGGTGCAGAATAAAACTTCCAACAATTTTCAGTATGAATCACTGAAAAAATTGGGTGATATTTTTTGTACATAGATAGGTAAGTAATAGATAGAAAAGGATATGTAAAGAACAGATGTAAAAAGAGGAAATAAAATGGAGCTCCAAATATGTCCCAGGAGGTTATCCCAAAGGGTGTCAGGCATAACTCTGCAATTTTATCTAAAACCTTCAAAGAAAACTTGTTTTCTATTTCCACTAGGAAATAAAGGGAATTCTAAATATGGTTATGATTGCTAGGGTTGTAATTAAATTAATGACACCATAAGTAATTCCGCCTTCTTTCTATTATTCTGCAATCTATTTATTATGCATAATCCACCCTTTCAAAAGGAATTTTCAGATTTAGTTTACTTCATGTCATCTATGGTTTGTAGGGGAAAAAAAATCCAATTCAAGTAGTCATGCACAAATAAATATTTGTAGTATTGGGATAAAGATAGATGTAACATAAGGTAAATCCTTGGGGATTATAACTTTCAAAAGTATTTGAATCCTAATTGTGTTTTCTTATCTTTTAAAAATAGAGTATTTTCAGTGAAAGGTTGGTGAAGATTTTGTATACTGTATGTCTGATATTTGAGCAATTTCTTTTCTTTTTTATGTGAAAATAAAGGGAAGCCCTGTTTATAGTTCTGGTTTGCATATCTTAATTCTTAGGAAGCATCATTTCTAGAAAAATAAACAGAAGCTAGAAGAACTAAAGTTATATCGCATTCAAGTGGTGTTTCAGTGTGGTGGCCACCTCTATGCCACATTTTGATCTTAGAACACTTTGGGGGCTTCAAAAAATTTTGTTTGAGTATAGTTCAATGATGCGAAGTGAGTGAGAGAGTTGGTTTGCCATTTAACATTTCTTTGCTCTTATGAGACAGCTATTTTTTTTTCAAGCTCTAGAAAAAAAATCACTTTCAATCAATCCATCACTTTTCCCATCCCACTGTTCATCCATCACTAAATTCTTTTTCAGGTACAAGCATAAGTCAACAGAGAAATTTTATTTCTAGATAAGGATGTGTATGGGGGGGACTTAATTCAGTTTGGGGAAACACTAATGGAATATGCCACTTACATTAAATGAAAAATAATCCCTTTCCATTTATTTCTGCATAGTATATCAGATAAAAAAGCCCTAAATTGATAAATACACAATAACTAACAAAAATTACTTGAATAAAGTATTCATAAATGAGACCATACGCATCTATAAATGACATAAATGACTATATACATTTATAATAGTTTTAAAATTGTGTTTTGAATAGAAGATATATATTGACAGTTTGCATTGCAAACTTTGTTTAAAGCACTAGATAGGATATCAAGTCCTCTGTCAATGACAACAGAAGGTTCCAGTGAACTATTTGTTTCATAATCCTGTCTCTAGCTGACTCTACTTCTCTGCAGCTCAAGTTGCCAGCAAATGCTGAAGTGGAGCATGAGAGTCAATCTTTGTTTGGTTAACAAATTCCCCAAAAATATCCCCCCCAAACCCCCAAGAGCAGTAGTGATGTCATATCCGTTGTCCAGGTCTCCACACCTCGCTCAGCAGTTACTCGCTTTATCTTTTTCTTGGGTCAAAACTTTTGAGGTGGGCTGGCTCTCTATCAGTGGGGGAGAGAATAGGCTGGGGCGCGCCAGTTGGAGGAGCTTCAGCACCTCGGCCAGCGCCCACTGCAGCCCAACCCACCCTCTTGAGCTCCCCGACTCCCTGCTCTGAGAATGCCTGCGGAATGATCGCCCCCCAGGGCGGCTGCCTCTGCTGCCGCTACTGCTGCCGCTGCTGCTGTTCCTGCTACTGCTGCTGCCACCGCCTCTGCCTCCACTCCGCTCTGACTGGCAGGCAGAAAGTGCAACTGACGAGGAAAAGGTCTCTGCAGTGAGTGGAGTGGCTACATAAAAGAGAGTAAAGAGGGGGCAAAAACCCAGATCAGAATGCAGGCGACGTCCAACCTTTTCAACCTCCTGCTGCTGTCTTTGCTTGCTGGATTAGATCCTTCAAAGGTAGGGACAATATTTTGACTCTTGTTTGAAATAAATGTGCAATATGTAATAAACCGACCAAAATGCAAATAAATATGCCAAAACCAGCACAGGAGACAGCTTTCAGCTACCTTCTGGTGCCCAGCGCATCCCCACTGCTTGGAAGATAACAAGGTGAACTACCGGAGGAATAGCTCCTCAAGGTAGAGTCCTGGTGTGAGGGGGGGAGGGACTAGGCGCGAATATAATGTGTATGGACAGCAGGCAATGCGGCTCTCGGGGGAATTTAGCTTATTCCGTGTCCAACTGCTTAATGTTCTCTCCTGAAGTCGGATGGGTAATGCAAAGGAGTTTGCAATTGAAACAATGCAATTTATAAACATTAGGAGATGGTGAACCGTTTCTTTGTTGAAAGCAGGGAAGCGTTTTCCAGCTGATGCTGGTCAATAATACTCCCATCGCAGACGTGCTGCGGTTTGTGTCCAAAACATTTGGGATGCTGCTTGTAACACACACGGCTAAACGGCAGAGCTATACTCTCTGCCATGGCTAAGAGGCGTCGGTGAAAGGGGCTTGTGTTTGCTTCTTTCTTTTCATTAAGGAAATTAGGGAACACTGAGGAAGTTCTGATTATCAGTGAAACAGGAAGTGAGAACCCTATCAAACTAAGGAGGGCAATAGGATGAGTCCTCTCCTAGCTGTTGAACTCTGAAAATAATCCAGTACTGTCAATTAAAGTGAACGCTAAGCTCCTTTGACGAAAAGTGAGGAAAATATAGAAAAAATATTTTCAGAGATATAAGAAAAGTCTTGATAAAATGTGGTAATTTCAAGGTTTCAGCATTCTAAGAAAATTATGATTATCTGAAATAAGTGTTGAAGTATCTGGTAAAAAAGAGTGAGAGATTCAATTTTTCACTATTTTACTTATTTAACTGCTCCAAAGCAATTTGACACTCTTGGGAAAAGGATGTTATGTTATAAAAACTATCTAAAGCTGTATTTTGGAATATTGTAAAGTTGTTTTTGAAGCTTTACATCATCTGTGTACTGTTAGAGAAATTGTTTCTTTTCATAACTGAATAGAACTAAGATGTAGTCAACCATAATCTAATACTGTGGTCATACTATTTCTAGGCCTAACATAGTACATAATGAGAACTTAGAATCAAGTCATGTAAACTCACAATTATGTCTGTGCACTTTCACAGATACCTGTGAAAATGAAATCATTTTATTTCAAGCTAAGGTTGTACTACACTTTCATTGTGAAAGCTTCACATAGAATGTGAAACTATCTTAATAATAATGTGCTATCTTAATAATCTTAGTGGCATGTTTTGCATACTAAGATGTAGTTTTAAGGTATTCTACTACTACGTTATAGTGATAATTTTGTTTTCAGATTTTTAAATCTTTTCTTTTTGCCTCTGCATGTGTAGTGGCATATTTCACTGCCACTCTTGCATCATATTGGTTAAAACTTTTGAACACACTCCACAATATAGCTTGCTTGAAATATTATTGGTAAAATATTTTTAAATCAAAATTTAATTACTGATTTGATGTGGAAAAATCACTTAAAATAAATATTGTCATTCTTTGAAAATTCAGATATGTGGGAGACTAACAGAGGAATGGAAGGGGATCAGAGGGAGAGTAAAGGAAGGGAGAGAATAGTACTGGGGACTGAAATATGCATTTATAAATATGTCACTATGAACTCCACTATTGTGTATAACTATAATGCACTAAAAATTCACATATGTAGAACTTCATTAAAATTTGAATGTATGATCTAATTTGTCAGATGTCTTTAATACATAAATATTTTCATTGCTTACCTTCATCTTTTCCAAAATTATATGTATATATACAATATTTTGATAAATATGGAGAATTACTCAAATAGGAAACCCCATTCTTCATAAATATGATCTTTTGGAGTTTTGATGAGTTTATATCTGCATATTAAGTGATATAAAACTTTCCAATTTGGTCAGACTGAGTATGGATATTTGACACAACTGAACTAAGAAATCCAGGGAAGGAAAGGAATACATTAACTTTTCAAACTGTCCTTCTAAGCTTCTAGATACTTCAATACAGTATGAAAAGACCAAAAGGTGATATCTTGTTGCATACCATATATGACATTATAGAGAATATTAAAATGTACAAAACAACATTTAATTTTAATGGTGTTGAAATTTTTTAGATTCATAGACAAAAGATTTCTTTTCAAAAGATGATAATTCTATTTTTGTATTTTATCAAATTATATTTGGCTACCAAACTATAATGTCCTCCTCAAAAATAATTACAAATAAAACCACTGTGTTCTCAAACTAATTTTCAATTTGGTTATGAACTACATATTTTCTTATATTTTATTTATTATTGTACTAGTTTCTTAAGGGTTTAGATTTTTTAAATTGGAATCTATTTAAAATTTATTTATTTAAAAAATGGAAATTATAAAGCAAATTATGTCAGGTGAATTTTAAAAACTCAACAATGTAGTACCACAGAAGACCACAGTTGTGGGACAAATCAGTAATAATTTAAGCAATGACATTTAAATGAACAGAAATTCTAAACAGTTGCTTTTTACATACTCATGTTAAGACTATTGTTTGTTATCACAGAATTTCAAAAATATATTCATTTTTCTTTAAATATAATTCCATCATGCCACATTTTGTGATTATTATATATATAATCACACATGGATGATCATGATCTAGCAAAATAGGACAGCTCTTAAAATAGAGCAGTTTGTTTTTTTAAAGTATAGGATTTCACATATATCAAATATTATAAATCTAAATCTTAGTGCCTTTAGTATTTAATATACTGAAAACAAAATAATTTACTGAAAACAATACCAACTTCATCTATGGAAAACCACATAATATTTGCACTTATAATGATTTTTTCCTGTGATTGAAGCTTATAAATCTTGTATGACAATTTTGTTAAGTGCTTAGGTATCGCCATCTTATGGTTAGCTACTTGAAAGTCAATTTTATTCTTAAATTCAAAAAAATGACCAAGCATCTATGTTCACGATAAACTTACTTTCAGTGTGTACATACTTCCTTTTAAAGTCATTTAATACATCAGAAAATTAGCAAGATTAATATTTTCTTCCAGCAAAGAAAGGCAATTCACTGCTAATTAATTATTTGTATTTTTGTGTAGACATAGTATTGATTTTTCTCTTAGGAAAATTATTTCAATTATGTTTCTTAATTAAAGTCTGATTATCAAGTTTCCAGTTCCTTGTAGAAAAACTCATGGGTATATCACATTGCCTATTTTAAGAGCTGTCAATTAATTTCCTTTGTAATGAGCGTTTGAGTTATAGGCAATATGCCAAATCATCATTCAATAAGTCAAATTTTATAAACTGAAAACTTGTAGGAAATTGTTATTGTTCAGTTTCATAGGGGAAAGGCTATTGCTGGGCAGGAAATTCCTGACGATGGCTGCTAGATGGCATCTCTGTGCTTTTAAACTGAAGGCATTGAGTTCAGTAATGACCTTGATAGTCGGAGAGTGGACTCCTTTTTTCTTTTACAAGATTTTCAGCAGACTGTTATTTGAACATTGTAACTAAACAGTAATTCCTGAGAATCAGCCATGAATTTCTCTGCTCTGCAGAACTATGAATAAAGAGAATATAAACACGGCCGCGCAGCTTTCAATCAGAACACATACTCTGGAGTCAGACACTTGGGGAACAGTTAAAAAGAGGTGACATGGGCATAGCCACATATTGTAATAACTACTGGACATTAAAATAGCCATGGTCCTTCGATAAAAATACTGCAAAATGCCTTACCAAGGGACTTTTGCTAGATTGAAGAAGTATTCACTATCTTCTCACCTAGAAATACACTAAACTTCTCACCATGATACTTGCTCACATCACAGACATAAAATATAACAATGATTCAGCAATAATCTCCAACACCAAACTGCTTTTTCTGTCCAAACCAACCTAGTCAGTTAGAAACTCTTGCCTTAAATAAGAAAATTGCTAAAAAATCATATAAACATGATGGGGCTAGGATAATGTTAACAATTGTGTTGTTAAATGTTTCATAATGCAATACAACACCATAAATGCCTTCATAGTTTGGTATTGCTTAAGACAATAAAAAGATTTAAGTTGCCTAGAGGTAGCTTTCATATATAAATCTTGTTGAAGTTCCTTCTCTCACAATTTTTAAATGAAATTGAGAAAAAACGAAGATAGCAAGAGATATATTGAGATTACTCCAATTTGTTTTGAAACCCACCTTAAAACTCTATTTTCCCCTGAATCTCCTGTATGCTTGAGACATTCTCTACAGGACAGGACCAACCCAAATTAGAACAGAGAATATGGATCAATGGCATTTGGCAAAGATCTATAATTATGCACTGGTAAACCCTGATATGATAAAAACTGGAGAGATCAAGTAACCCTTCTACATTTCGAAAAAGCACACAGCTTCTTGCTCTCATTTTATCTCATTCTCCTTAACCCAATTAAACTTTTATTTTGGAAAAAGTAAATAGTTTTTCTCATTCTTTCTCCAGGCAAGTTGAAAAGTTTAAAATGGTGGAGTTTTCCTTTCTTTGTCTTCTCAAGTTCTTATTCTCTGTATCTCTGCAACTGTCTATTGTGCTGATCAGTGTCTTGTTGACACACCAGGCAATGTTCAGCATCTCTCATTTCTAATCCCTACTTTGAAGTGATGACATATACATCTATATGACTTTGGGGAATCTGTGGTCTCAGAACCCTATACACACAATGAGGAGTCTAGATCATCTTAAAACTTCTTTATTAAACCCTAGAATGACTCTGTTTAATAATATTTGGTCATTAATAAAAACTTAATGAATTCTTTTGTGAGGTATGCTTAGTAAGATCATAGATAAGAGATTTGAAGATGAACCTCCTAAATATCATGAAGTTTTATTTTTTGTGTTTGGCATTCAGAGCCTGAAATTTCGTACTTCCTACTACACCACTCTTGTCTCCTATATCCACATGCTTGATACATATGCTCAGGCTTCTATCCATTCACCTACCAAACTTTGCTCCCTAAGAAATTATTTATCAATCTACTTCTGAAAGCCAACATTTTCTACATCAGTTATAAGTCTGTTACTTACTGAAAAGTTCTCCAGTAAAAAGTAAAGCAAAAACTTATTTCCCATATTGAAGGATTTGCTGGGTATTCCAAAAAAATGTGGGAGGGCTACTTTTAAAAGGAAGTACATATTCTTTCATGGACTCTTCCTAAGTAAGCAAGCACATCCATGAAGATGTTTTTTAGGATTAAAATTATTAGAAAACCCTCCATTTTTGTGCTAAGAAAATGAGACTGGGTAAAGCTGCAACCTAGAAAATATTGAACCCAGGGGCATTTAACCACCGAGCAATATTTCCAGCTCTTTCTATATTCTATTTAGAGACAGAGTCTTGCTAAGCTGCTTAGGGCCTCCCTAAGTTGCTGAGGCTGGCTTTGAACTCTCAATCCTCCTGCCTCAGCCTCTGGAGCCACAGGGATTCCAGGTGTGTGCTACTGTGCCCAGCCTGAATTATTAATTAACCATAATTTTGTTTAAAAATAAAACCCAATTGGCTGTAGATAAACTAATAAAGAAGATATAAAATCAAAATGTCCTCTCATTAGGTAAAGTGAGATTACAGTGAGTCATTGGGGTTATCTGTGCAAGTATACATATGTGAATAAAATTATTTCCTTGTGGCATTAAAGTATTAAGATAATATCAAAAGTATTTAAACACTCATTGTCTGGTTTAAATCTAAAATGTGATGTTCAAATAGTGGTCCTTAAACATTTTAGTTTAAATTTGGTCCTCAATTTGCTCAATCTGTGGCACTTACCAATTAAAACTTCAAAGTATTTTTTTATAAAATTAACACCATCACGACATTTTTAAAATCATTTTTTTAATTGTATTCATGAACTAGTGAAAAAGCAGAGGCTTTCAACTTGTCTTTAAGTCCTAACAGTATAACTTTTCAATAGTACCTTATCTGAAGCTCTATTTTTATAACTAAGGAATAGTATACTGGGAATGGAAATATATAATTATTGATAATATTAATATATGAGAAAATGTATTTTAAACCATAAAGTTATATGAAAATATTTCACTTACATAAATCAACCTGTACTTAAATCTAAAGTCTTTGTATACTACATATTAAAGATACCTAATAATAAAGAGTGCATCTCATGCTACCTGACTCTTGCTGTTACCTCTTCTCAGCTTTCAGAAAAGTGAATGTCAAATAAACTTATCAGCACAGCCTCTCAGAACTAGCTTATAATTTTGGTCAAAACTCTGGTTTAAATTTTTTACTTTAAAATATATGCCATACTTATTTCAAATGGAGCACTTCTTACAAATCTCTTAAGAAAAAATGCAAGACCCAAAGTATAAGTTTCCACACTAAGTTAAACCACACCAAGAAAAAAAGAGTTTTTATACTAATCATAGACAATCACAGAAGGTATGATACATTTAACAAAATAATCTACCAAGAGATAAAACTGCTTTCCTGCCCAGTGTGCAAATTATGGTCTTTTTGTGTGTTTCAAAGTATGCCAATTATAAGGTAGTTTAAATTCTTGTGGGAATTCAAATATAATCTTTAAGAGAGAATATAAGAAAATGGATCTTCTCAAGTCTCAAAATGTTCAAGGCAAAGAGTCAGAGAAAGAACTACATTTAAGATTATAGTTTCTGTACTCTATTTCTTGGAATGCTCTCCCTTGGTCCCTTTGCTTATACCTGTCTTTCTGCTCTCAATAGAGACTTCTAGAAAGCCTTTGACACAACCTTGACCATCAGGTGTATTACCCACAGTAATACCACTTCTGCTGATGTTGGTCATTCAATAACAAATTCACCTGAGTAGCTCAAGAATTGATTTTTTTTTCTCAATTCAACCCTTATAGATAATATGAAGGGTAAAAAATTTATCTATCATCTATCTAGAATCTCAGATAGATCCTATTCATGAGTGATTAATATGTTAAAAATGTATAAGTTCAAAAATACTTGCACACCAAACCATAATGATTTTGATTTATCTCTGTTATTTGCTATAAGAGGTTACAGATTATTTGGGGGTATCTGAGAGAAAGAAATAACTTAAGACCAACTCTCTCCAGAGTTCCATGTAACTTCAAGAACACTAATAATAATTTTTAAACGTATTAAAGGAATTTTTTAAAAAGTTTCCTAAGAATATTTATTTTTTTCTGCTTTAAAAACAAAGTATTATAAAACATGTATAACAGAGCTTTGCCTTCTGTCATTTCCATACCAAACCTTCAGAAGAATAAAAATAAGTTTAAAGAGAAGAACACAGATGCTGTTGTATTCATGGTTTTACCTCTCCCTGGAAAGCACTGTCTCTCTTTTGCCCATATGTTAAATTTTTACCTATATTTTAAGATGAAATTCAAGTATCACTTCTTCCTTAAAACTTTCCCTCATGCTCCTTGTACTCCAAGAAAAGTCAATCTTAATAAACTAAGAATTCCAATAAGAAAAGAATCAGGTATTAATTAATTATTTTTGCATCTGCAGTCACTGTCACACACTTTCTAATCACTCTTTTTTGAAAAGAAAAAATAATATATTTATAATACACTTACTACTTTCTTTTATTATAATTGGTGCTTATTTTGTTTTATCTTCCCTGCTAAATCATAAAGTATTTATTGCTTTGTGTCTCTCCCTTGCTAACTTCTAAGGGCAGGCTTTGTGTCTTGGTCATTATCTTGTCCTTTTCTATATAAGAACTAGCACAACACTTTATTCGGTACTTAATAAATATTTGATGAATAACAAATAAAGAAAAAACCAAATAGGTCAATGAACACCTAAAAATCTTTCAATTCTGAGATAAATGATGTATGACTATAATCTCTGTTTTTTTAATTATTTATTTATTTTTTAATTTTTTACAGACTGCATTTTTATTCATTGTACACAAATGGGGCACATCATTTCAATTCTATGGTTGTGCACAATGTAGATTCATACCAGTCATGTAATCATACATGTACATAGAGTAATGATGACTGTCTCATTCCACCATTTTTTCTACCCCCCCCCCATTTCCTTCTACATAATCTAAAGTTCCTCCATTCTACTCTCATTCCCCACATAATCTCTATTTTTAATCCAGTCTTCCAACAGTCTAGGTATTAGGGACAGAGGAATTAGGCTGATTTTAAGAATTTGATTTTCAAGGGCTTAAAACTCTTATATCAGGTTATTTATCTTGACTAATGTGAAAAAAAGTCTCTTTTTAAAATTTGCATTAATTTTTTGCCCCATACCGCCATCCTTAGGGTTATTTTTGATTTGTGGTAGTGCTTTGGCATTAAACACCCTAAAATATTCACATGAATGACTTGATATTTTATGAATTTCAGTGGTTAGTCTATTCTTCTATTTCTTGCCTACTATATCCACTTACTACGAAGTGTTTATTTACTGACATGGATTTGTAAGTCTAAACATTTTAACAATATGCAAGTATAGTTTTTACTACCTTTACTTCATGTAATGTCTTAGCTTCATTGGGTAAGTCTGTATGTTACCTATAGTTTTCCATCTCACTTTAAGAATTGAGTTATTTCTTTGAGGATCTAAAATATTTTGTCAAAATTTTACTCCACATTCTTATAATGGTGACACATAAATACCAACAACATTGCTTTAGTATTACTATTTGGGCATAACAACAATATTGGATACAGGAATTTGAATGATTAGAAACAAATATAAGTGTAACAAAGGTACACTTAGCTAAATTATAACTTATAAATCTTATCAGAGATTTATATTTTTATAATTAACTTGGTAGGTTAAAGCTCCAAGAAGAAATATCAATAATAAAATTGTTTAAACAGTACAAGTAACCAACTATCTAGAGGGTGGGCATAAATTGAATCAACAATCCTTTTAATTTTTCCAACTAAGTTGAAGATGATTAAGAAGCATTATCCCATGATGGTTTAAATAGCATTACTAGAGGGACCAATTCCAGATGGCAGGATTTCTTCAAATAGAGAATCAGGATTGGAAATGTTGATTCACTGACACCAAAATGTCACCAGTGAAATATTGCCTTACAAAAGACACCACCACTTCTGGGAATGATCTATGTTGATGGCTGTGGAGGGAACTGCTAATACTGGAATTAGTATCAATGGTGAGTCTTTTTTACACCAATATGTTTAGTGACATACTAATTACATCTTACTACATATTATTATAATTCAAAACAAACAAATATTTTCTGGCTCAAGACTCACTGAAGATTTTATTATATTTAAATAGTGCTACATGTATGTTCTCTTCACAAGTTGAATGCTAAACAAAGAATAAAATAACTATACTTTGATGTCCCTGTACCTTAAAGCACTGAAGGGATAAGCAGGATAACATGTACAGAGAGTTACAGAACTCATACCAAGATGCAGCTATTGTAATATATTGGATCAAAACTACACAGAAGATATTTGAGAAGAAGGAATCAAGTGAATGGAATAAATTATCGATGGTGGCCTTCATTGGTGTCAAAGCACAGTAACTTCCCTGTCAGTCAAAGAAAGAAAAGACTTCAACTCTAAATATTTATAATAAAACAAAAATAAGACTCTACAAAGTGATATGATTATAAATTAGTTTATGTGTAGAATGAAGGTAAAAAATCAAATATAGTTAAAAGAAAGAGGAGTTGAAGAAGGTATTTGTTTATATATTGGTTTGAAGCTCTTATGCATGGTGTACATTTTTGCTTATATGTAAAATTTCAAAGATGTTTATTACCCTCTGCCAACACCACACACAAACACACACACACACACACACACACACACACACACACACAATGTATGCATTGATTCATTTGATACCTTAAGTAACTATTAGCACTCACTTTTGAAATAGTCTCCATGCTTCAACTAATCTTTACTTTTTCTCAGTGAGAAGAAGGGAGAAAAAAAGCAAGAAAACATTGTTAAACTTCTTTTCCTTTTCTTTTTTGCATCTTACTTTGTGCAGAGAGAGAGAAGCAATAGAAACTTGATTGCATTTTGTATACTTATACATAATTATATTGGAAAAGACACCGTTTTTTTTCCCTCTCAAGAGAGCCAATGTAAATAATATTAATTTAGCATATAAAATGAAGATATTGGAGGAAAGAAACCATACCAAGTAAAAGAATATCATAGAGTAAGTAGGAAATAAGAAAGGTTGTATTGTTATGGAGAAAGTACAAAATTAAGTGTTAGGAAGACTGGAATCTAATATCAGATCTGTAGCTGTCTAATGGTATGGCTTTGAGTAACTCACTAAAGTTGGTGGTTTTCATTTCTCATGTACAAAATGAACATTTTAAGTCATCAAATGCTCTTTTATTTACGGTGAATCATCCTAAAATGGTGAACATTTATTTCTCAAAATGTAGTTCATTAACCTTTTACTCTATTTTCTTCTGCTCATAGCTTCTCAAATTATTTAAATTAAAGGTAAAAGTCTAGACTTATTTGGCTAAAAATCAAAATCAATGCCACTGATAAAATGTTTGCAGTTTGATTACATGCTTACACACACATATACACAAAATCCCAAGTATTATATTACATTTAACATTTTTTCTGTATTCTTCCCTTTTTTAGCTTTTGAAATTTACTTGAAAGAAAAATTAGTACATAGAATCATGTTTCTAGTGTTTTTATTTTACAAACATCAAAACAAGAGACAGAGTTTAAAGGAATAGGTCATCTATTTTAATTCTGGAGAAAAAAAGAATCATCTCTATAACATAACTGATAAATGTTTATCTAGATTCTTTCTATCTGTTTCTGATATTAGGAAGTAGAAATAATCAAAGGATTTAATTTATTTTTAATCAGAAATAATTATTAAAAAGCTTATTTATAAGTTGAGGCATATCTTTCAATGCTATTTTCTACTAATATAATTTCTCTCTTGGCTAAATTTAATTTTTAAAAATTTTGTTACTTTGGTTGAAAAAATATTCTCTCAAACTTGTCTACATTCTAATTCCCCAAACCCATACATACATATTACCTTAGACAGTCAAAGATGTAACTAAATTAAAGATTGTGAGATAAGAAGATGATGATGGATTTTCTTAATGGGTTCAAATTAATCAAAATGGTTTTGATAAGAAGACTGGAGGCTCAGAATCAGAAAATGAAGAGGGGATGACAAAGGGAGAGATGGGAGAAATGCACTGTCAAGATGAAGAAAAGGGCCACAAGTCAATGAATGTGGACTGCCTTTAAAAACTGGGGAGTCAATGAAATGGATTCTTCCATAGAGCCTTCTGAAAGGAATATAGCTCTGTAGACACTTTGATTTTAAGCTCATGAGATTATCTTCTAATTTTTGACTACCAGAGCCATGAAATAATAAATGTGTGTTGTTTTAAACCATTAAGTTTGTGGTAAATTTGTTATAATAGCATTAGAAAATGAATACATAGACTTACATATATTTAGTAACTATACTAGTAATTGTGTTGGTCAGCTTTCCATTACTGTAAAAAGTTACTTAAGATAATTAAGTTATAAAGAGGAAAGGTTTATTTTGGCTCATCATTTGGAAGTTGTAGTCTCTTGGTCCTATTGCTCTTGGGCCTATGGCCAGGAAGCACATCATGGCAGGAGCACTTGATGAAGTATGACTGCTCACCTCACGGTCAAGACATGAGAAAGAGAAGAAGAGACTAGGATTCCATGATTGCCTTTAGGGACACATCGTCAGTAACCTTTCACTATAGTTACTCTAAAACATCTCCACCCACAATAGCATCAAGCAGTGGACCAAGATTTTAATGCATGTGCCTTTAGGGAACATTCAAGATTCAAACTATAGAATAATTGATGTATAAAAACAAAATGGAATATTCTAAATAATGCTATAGTGTATGCTTATATGATTAAGAAGACCACAGATGTGAAATTATAGTATAGGCTAAAAATTTTTTGGAAGCTAGATAATATAGAAATGAAAATTCTGCTTCTCAAATAAGACCTTAATTAGATCACACATAAATGTAATTGAACTAAATGATAGGTTTTTGTTTCTCCTGGTTGACATTTATAGCATGCAATTTAAATTTTTTGCTGTTGTTAAGTAAAAGTCTGTCCTTAGAATCTCATTTACAATATAAGAATTAAGTTACTGTTATTTCATATTTTTTGCTACTATAGGGATTTTAAAAGCACTTGATTCACATTATTTACATTGGTTTTGAAATCTACCTTCTTTGTCAGCAAAAAGACAAATAAATAGTTGGCCTATTATTCAGTACAACGACTACTACTTATTCTTCTTCTCTTTCTTAATTTCCATCAGTCAATATTTGATTTACCAAAGGCATTTGGCAAGTCTTAAGATGAAAGTAATTTTGTTTTGAGAACTACTATATGTGTTAAGCACTGTTGAGTACTCCATGACTACTCAGTGATATTTCACAAAATAGAAGCAGGAGTCCCCTTTAATACGAAGTTGAGGAGGGAAAACTGTGCGGTTGAGTTTGCTTATTTAAACTCAAATAACACGTTTTTGGTTTTTTAGGTTTAAGAAAACATGTAAAGTGAAGAAAACAATTAGCGTAGAAATAAATGATTTGAATTATAACATGGGGTAGAGTAGACCATGGATATTCATATTGTCATCATTTTTTAAACAAATAGTAATGACTGTTACTAGTTTGGGTGTTAGAAATAAAATAATTTTTGAAAAGTCATAGCTTCTACCCTAAAAAGTTCTTCATATTTTCTCCTGGAGGACCCATTGAGGTTTATTGGTGATTGTAGTACTATATAGCACTGTTATTAATGTCTTATGGCAGAGACTTGTATCACATACAGTAGGTGGGTATCTATAGCAAAGTGGGGCATAAGAGAAAATTTTCTGGAGGAATAATAACTAGACAATGAAGAGAGGAAATGGTATTTTATTCAAAGACAACAGGATGTATGAAGTCACAGAGATGTAGAAAAGCACATGAAGTACTGAGGAGTTTTTTTATGTGACTTGAGTTATATTATGCAGATAAAAAGCAAAGAAAGGCATTGATGGCATTAAAATGGCAGAGAAATTATTACCTAAAGAGTACAAGACTTGACCTATACCAGGTTAAAAGTGTTTCTTTTCTTTAGTTATCTTAACTCAAACAACAAACTAATAAATCAAATAAACAAGACATAATTTGGTTGTTCCATTCCAAGTCTCTAGAGAAACAAAAACAATATATAAACTGTGTGCATATAGATGAGAGAGACTGAGAGTCAGAGAAAGGAGATAGATACAGAGATAAAGGAAATTTATTAAAAAGAACTGATTCATGCAATTATGAAGGCCAACAAGGCACAAGATCTGCAACTGGCCACATGGAGAGTAGGGGGAGTTAATGATGCAGTTCTAGTTCAAAATCTTGCAGGTTTGAGACCCAGGATAAGACAATGTTTCAGTTTAAGTTTGAAAGCAAGAAAACAGATGTTTCAGCTCAAAAGCAGTTAGAAAGTTAAAAATTCTCTCTTCCTTGGCTTTTTTATTCTATTAAGGTTTTCAACATATTGGATGAGTTCCTTTCACGTTAGGAAGAACAATCTGCTCTTCTCAGTCACCAATTCAAATGTTCATATCACCTAGAAACACCCTGATAGACACACTCAGATTAAAGTTTGACCAAATATCTGGACACTCCTTATCTCAGTCAAGTGAACACATAAAATCATATGTACACAGTAACAATATAAAACACAGTGGTAACATAAAATTTATCTATATAGCTATATTTCTAAGTGCCTCCATATTATCTTTCTATCTATATTTTCATCTAATCTGTTCATATATGCCTGACAGGCTGAGTTTATTACCATTTATTTATTTTAATCATATAAACAAAATTACATATTCATCTCAAGATCCCTATGATTCCATTGTGACTTCTTTTATCTGGCTTGTACATGATAGTTGTAACTGAAAATTCTTCCCATTGTGTTTTGCTTTGTTGCTGTCAGGTATGAAAATTATTATGTGACTCAATTATTAAAAGTATTCTAAATCCTTTAGTACCAAATCTATTTTTAGGGTGGTTTTCCCTTAAAAAAAAAAAAATCTTCTTTTGTAGCAGGGTATGGTGGCACATGCCTGTAATCTCAGTGGCTCAGTAGGATGAGGCAGGAGGATCGCAAGTTCAAAGACAGTCTCAGCAAAAGTGAGGCACTAAGCAACTCAATGAGACCCTGACTCTAAATAAAATACAAAATAGGGCTGGGGATGTATCTCAGTGGCTGAGTGCCATGAGTTCAATCCCCAGTACCAAAAAGAAAAAGAAAAGAAAAAAAAAGAAAAGAAAAGAAAAAAGACTCTTCTATTATTATTTTATCTGGTTACAAGATGTTTCTGCCTTGGTTTAACTGGCCTTCCATTTGGCATTACTTAAAATTAATCAAATAGTTGATTTCAGATCCTATTGACCATTATTTTTCATAATTTCAAGTTTATCTTGGTCTAAGAGAAATTTATTTCTTTTGCCTTTCTTTTTTCCTTTCTTTTTCTTTCTTCCTTCATCATTTACTTTTTTATCCTATTCATTTAAAAATACAACAAAATTCCACTATAATGTTAAAATTTAACTCAGACGTTCAATGCACATAAAATAAGTCTACATGTTATATAAAAAAATACCAAAATGTCTTGGGAAGCCTGCAGTAAAAGATTGGAACCAATCGCCAATGCCATAATTGCATCTCCAGGGACTTAACAGTCAAAATGCTTCAATGTATTTTGAGAACATCTGCCATGTACCTGGCACTTGAAGGATATAGCAGTGATCAACAACACAAATTTCTGCCCTTATAAAGATTACAGAGTACTTAAAAACAAATAAACAAATGAGAAGATACATAGGAGATTTTAAACCTTATATGGGGGTATATAAGAGACAAATGAGAGACAGTGAGCTGTTGTGTGATAGGTACAATTGATCAGAATTGACCCCACAGTAAATGTGATACTTGAGAAAATATATGAAGAAGTTGAGGGAGTATCATGCAGCTATCTGAGAGAATAAAGATCTGAGAGGAAAAAAAATTAATTTTTAATAGAGCCAAGAGCAATGTAGTATCTTCAGGAAGAGACTAGGAGGTTAGTGAACATCAACTGGAATAAGCAAGAAGGAGACTAACAAGAATTGAGAACAGTGATGTACAAGAGGCCTAATGAGGTCGATCCTATAGGTAATATTAAGGCTTTTGTGTGAGATCAGAAGATACTATGGGATTTTGGTCATAGATGTAATATAATATGATTTATGTCTTAAAAGGAACATCTTTGTTTCTGTGTGTAGAATTTAATTTTGGTGGTAAGAGAAGTAATGAGACCAGCTGGTATAAAATAACCAGGTTAATGTTAATGTTAGCTAACAAAATTTGGTGATGAGTCAGAAGCTGGAAATGAAAGAGAAGGCACTGTGGAACATCCCTCGCTATCTAGTTTGAGCAAACAGGAAGATAATATGTTTCTTGAAAAGGGAAATGTTAGTACAGGAGATAGGAGTTTGGTTTTGGACATGTAAGGTTGAATTGTTTTAGACATCCAAGTGGAATCATAGTGGAGGAAATTGCTACTTATAGTTCAAGGGAGAAGTTTGGATTGAAAAATATCAGTATGGAAATCATCAACATGTGATTTAAACCCATGAAACTGGAGGAACCACCAAAAGAAAGTGCCCAAAGACTACACTACAAATATTTAGAGGTAAAAAGCTGGACAGAAACCTGTCATAGGGACCAAGACATCCATAAGGTAGGAGGAAAACTAAAAGAAGATATGTATGCCCTGACAACAATACAAACAAAATGTCTTGAGGTGAATGAGTCATTAAAACTATTAATTTATCACATTTTCCACAGGCGTTGAGTAAGATGAAAATTGAAAATTTATCACTATGTTTAAAAAGGGAAATCACTGGTGATATTGGCATGTGGTTTAAATAGTCTAATGATAGTAGAACCCTTACCCTAAGAGTTCTTTAAAGAAAGTGTGAGAGAGAAGCAATTGGAGAAAACAGACCAGAACAAAACTTAGGAAGAATTTTGCTGTGAAGGGAAGTTGTGTGTATCTAGAGAATAATACAGTATCAGACACATGTGTTTTGTTGATGTCTTAAGTGGGATAAATAACATGTAATGTTAATGGAATTATTGTGAAAGATTGGTGTTTAAATAGAAATACAGAGACTTCCTCTATGGGGACAAGAGAGGAGACAAAATATACTGAAGGAATAATGTTGGTAGTTTATATAAGGGAGTGTAAGTTCTTGGAAGTTATCTTGGCATTTTTCTCATTTTCTCAGTAAAATAAGCAACATGTTCAGCAGCTGAGAGTGAGAATGGGCTATCATCAAAGAGAATAAAAGAATAATGTCCCAACCCTTGAAATTAGGAGCAAGGAGGATGAACATCTCTGCTGCCAGGCTCAGTATAGAGGAGTGTGCCAAAGCACTTCAGACTCCTTTCGGGCAACTGGGTACTCAGGGGAGAACCAGTTTTCAGTGGAAGTAAAATGGTGAAAGAAATTTTCAGAGAACTGAGTAGACATGAGAAAATGTCACTAATGATTGATTGTTGAATTTCTCACATGTTGCAGTCTGCATTAAATCAATATCAAAACTTTCATGTGTATTGAAAGACAAGTCTTAGTTTTCCCCAGGAACTAGTTATTTTTTTTCACCGATCCTATGAAAAGGTACAGCCAGCCCATTCTCTCCTGATGTGGAGAATGTACAAAGCCGTAAATTAATTGGAGGGCATCCAACAGAGATTTTTGTAGAAGGTAGAAAGATGTCTCAGTCTTTCCCCTCTCTCTCTGGGTCATTTATCCTAGAAGGCCACATCACACTCAGGGGAGCACCCATCCACTGAGTCTTTAAGGGTATATGATATAAGTAGGAAAGAAGGGCAGAGCCCCTTGCTGAGTCAACCCTTCCTTGAAAATTCCCACTGAAAAATTTTAAAGCAATGTAAGAAAGTTGTGCTGTAGACTGATATGGATGCTCCAAAAAGCAATAATCTCATGATAAGAACTTACTGTCTCCACCCCATCAAATATATACAAGAATTGGGCTTACTTTCTTTTCTCCCCAAAATCCTAAGATCAAAAATACAATTCATGTTCAATGTACTGTATTAATAGAAATAAAATTGAGGTTCATTATATTTAGCAATTTATTTCTGCTCTAACATATGCCAAAGAAGAGATGGCTCTTAATTTATTATACAATGTCTTTCTCATTATCCAACAAACATGAAAGAAGAAAAACATTAAGTTTAGTTTTCTGTGACTAAAGCAAGGGAAAAAAAGATTCACGTGGCAATCTTTTCATTTCCTTTGTTATGGGATAACAATAGATGGAGTAAAAGATCTACAGAAGGTAATACAATGTTATTGAACTAAGGATCTGAAAATGGAAAAATTAAAGAGTGTGATTTTGTGTACAAATGTATGTTTAGTGTGCAAGAATGAGAATTTGATCTGGCAATTACCATACAATAAGACTTCAATCAAAACACTATGCTGCTTCTACAAAAAGTGAATAGTGAAAATTGCAGAAAAAGTTTTAAATGCAGCTTGATTATTTTCCTGTCATATAATAACATAAGTCAACTCTAAAAATTTAGTTTGTTGCCTTAACAGATGTTTAGGACTCATTAAAAATTAGATGAGACAACTTTCAAATGATCTGATTCAATAAAAAAAGGGTGATTTAAATTTATTTTCTCATGTGATTTAAATTCTTTGTGAACATTCTATTTATACTAAGATAACTATATCCTTCCTTTCTTGCTTCCTTTCTTCCTTTTATGCAAATAAAATGTCACTTTAACCTCTGTCACAGTTATTGTCCAAATGACAAGAAATTACAATAGATAACACGTTTTGAAACTGCAATAAATAACTTGTCTCATTTGAAGCATGTTACTTCTCTCCCAATCATCCTTTTCTCAGTAATATAAAGGAGAAAATAATACATTGTTCATGGGACACCAGGAAGGTTAGATAATATTTTGAAGGTCTAGGTCCACTGACTAGCATTTAGTAATTCCTAAGTAAATAGTAACTTATTTTTCAGTAAGTTAGGGTTCAAAAGATATTGTCTGTGCTATATGTGCTGCCAAATCTACAACTGGCATTACTTATTCAGTTCATTTTATATAAGGTTATGTGTCCCTGTCATGTTACGCAAAAAGGATCAAGTAAAGGCATATTTTTTGTTCATAAACCTTTTTCATTTCAAGCCCCTGCTAATAATGTAAAATGTTTTAGATTAGCTTTTGAAACAGTAGTGTTAGTGTTTATATTTAAGGATGAAAAGGGAAAAACGTGACGACCCTTTTAATCAGAAAAGAACATATCTGTGGGAATAAATCAAGAGCATAAAAATAATTAAGAGGAAAAAAAAGATGATAACCAATGATTTCCCAAGAGGAGTAAAAGGAGGCAAATCTAAATGTTCCACCTTTACTCACAAATGCTCTCTGATCTCTTGAACATTGTTCTTATGTGCATAAGATAGGAGAAAGTTGGACTCACAGATGAACTCTCAGGTCCTTCCCAGTTCCAAAATGTATTTCAATTTAACAAAACTTTGCTCAGCATACATTCCTTCAGCTCTCCCGCAAGTTATGGTTTTAGTTTGTTTAGATTCTCTATGCTTTTTCTGTACTCATAGCCCATTTGGTATTTATTATAGCAAGTGTTTGAGGAAAACAGACATACAAACATGTTTACACTTCAGTGAACTTTGGTCTAGTTACTAAGCAGAGTAGATATCTCAAAGAATTCACAATAATTGGTTAAAAATGACCAGAATAGCATATAATCAGTTTCTAGATTATCTAAGAATTTTTTCTAACTAATAACAGTGAAAATATTAATAATAAGGAGAGGATTGATTGCAATGCCTAAATTAATATGATGTAATTTTAAGTCCTTTTAGACTATTCCTTTTTAGTAAAGAATGTTTATTCTACCTGTTGTTCAATTGTTAAAATGCATAATTTGTATAACTACGATTCAGATGTCCAGAAAGTAATATGTAGATTTTACAATTAGCCATTTTTTAATTGAAAGCATTATTAAGAACAATCTATTCAGGGAGGGACTTGAGTATATCAATATGTCAAACAAGATGTCCATGAGCCAAGGGAACACATACTATAAGGTCCCCCTTCCACACTGTGTTCTTCTTCCTAAAGTATTCTTTACTGTCATGCCCAGTAAATTTAAAAGTGGCTATCATTTCCAGAAGCTTAATATGAAGAAAAGAATGAAAAAGTTATCTTTCTTTAAGTCTCTGATATGGTAAAGCCTTCATTTGTTTTTACATTTAGAGAATATAGCATATATAAAGAATATAACATGGTTCAAAACTCATACTATGAAGTTAAATTTTATGTCCACTTAATTATAGAATCTTGATAAATTATTAACTTCTAAAGCCTTAGTCTATTTACATGTAAATTCTGGGAAAGTTGAAAATTCTCATAAGATTGCTAATGACAAGTATCTGAGATAATATATTTGGCAGTGTCTGCAACACAGCAAGACAGAGACAACTACAAACACTAATACCAATTATAGCCTGATTACCAGTTCTATTACTGGTATTAGTATGTTTCTGTGTACAATTGTCTTTTTGTGGGTTACCAATTATGTAAGCCCTCTCCAGTTGGTGGAAAAGGCGTGGGTACAACTAAAATCAGCATATCTGTTTAGTCCTGGGCATCTGTCCAATGACCAGATGGTCTCCACAGTCCTGGTTACATGTGAAGCTCCTGCAGATAATGCCAGGTCAGAGTTTCTTAAGTGGTACTCAAACAAAAAAATGGAGTAATTTGAAATTATCTAATTATATATTAGGCACATTTATTTTAAAAGGCTAATGAAAAATGCAAACACAAAGCACTAATTACAAATTGATTATGTTGTGTCTTAATATTTGGGGGACATCTATGCAATAATGTTATGTTCTTTTTCTGTTCTCTCCTTTTTAATTTTTCAAAGAGCTGAAAATGTCTCACTGGAATTTAATGTTTACTTAACTACAACTATGCTCCTATTAACTTGTAGCAAATCTTTAAAAATTTGCTTTTTTTCCTTCCTGTACTTTCCTTCTAACTTTGCTTCTTTTTATGTTTTCTCTCATTTTTACAAATTATTTTTCAACTCCCTGTGTATGTATATGTAGGGCTTCTTCTCTGTGTCCCCTAAATATTCTGTCCTGAAAGTAGTATCATCTGCGCAATGAACTACCTTCTGCTGCTCTCCTCTTACTCTGCTATCTTTTTCTGATTGCATAGGTCTGTGTGAAAACAACAGTTTCTTATGAAATCATCACATTATTTATTATGTTGTAAGCGTTAAAAATAAGTGGGTTACATTTTCTATGGCAATGGTCACTTGCATTTGTAAATGATATTCTGCTAGCTGGAACAAGACTATTTTTATCCTCAAGAAAACATTGATATTTTTAAAAAAAGGACTGCTATGAGTCAGAAAACCACCAAAAAATATTATTTCATATATTCTGCAGATTGCTCTACCAACAGCAAAAAAATTACCTATTTCAATAACTGAAAAAGATCTTTGTTTTCATGTTTTTACTATTAATATTTTAATGTTGTTAGGATGTCACTTGTATTCAACAAAAGTAGAAGTGTAAAAATAACAACCATAACTTTATTTTTAAAATGAAAAGCATGTGTGTGATTTAGTTAGGTAATTACTTTCTATCCATGGGATTACAGAGGTGTGTTGCTATGTGTCATATTACTTGTTAATCTGAATGTTATCTGACAATATCCACACCACTGTCCCCAAATAGCAATTGTCTGCCTGGGAGAAACCTGGATGTGGAGTTAATTTCAGATAATGAAAATAATTTGTTTCCTGTTGAGCATGGATAATTACATGGTTTACTTACATCTGTAAAACATCCCTCTAAAGAGTATGACTTCATATTGACTTCCTGTTGGTTGAGTGAAAATCATAATTAACTCTCGGATCCTGTTCATGATTGAAGGTGATTGAACAAGAGCTTTTCTAACATTGTCAACAGCAGCATTAACCACACAAACAATAACAAAAGTATGAAGTTCTATTGAATCTCCTCTATCGTGAAAGGTAGAATTAAGGACCCTAAAGAAGAGCAGCAGTAATATTTTGCTTTTCCTGCTTTTAATTTATCCTTTGTTCTAGAGAACTTGGTCCAAAAACATATCAGGAACAATCCTACTTCAGGAGTACTTTTAGTGTGCACCCAGAAACTAGTAAATCAGTAGATAGATAATTGAATGATGTAGTTTTGGCAAATTATCTGTCAAGCCACTGGTTCAGAGCACAAGCATGAGTAGCTTATAGGGTTATGTAGCATGAATCTATCAGAATCAGGTTGAAGCAAGGCGTGCATCAAGAATCCTAATAGCAGCATAATGAATGGAGAGGACATTACAGGCTCTTACCATGTGAATAAAGGAATTTATAGCATCTCCACAGAGACACAAAATTATGAAAGGAGAACCATGGTTGCAATGGGCAAAACTAAAGAAAAGTGAGAGTATGTTGGTACAGTTGAGGAATCTGAACCTCAAGTTTCTATATAATTATCAAGCTGAGGGATGATACCAGGATAGATATTGACAGTCCAGTTAGGGCTTCTAAAAATAGTTAGCCATGACTAAATTGATGTAAGACAATACATTTTGTGTGGAAATACTCAAAGCCCTAGAAAACCCATTCACCCACTGTTAAATCATTCATATATGTTTAATTTATTTATTCCATAAACCATGAATGAATAAAATGCTAGTCATTGGCAAAGAAACATAAAATGTAGACTCAGTGGTGGGTGGAACTAGCTGAGCAATCATGGTTAATTTTGTCAAATGTGTTTGAGTGCTATCATGTTCCAGCCAATAAATTCTTTATTAATGAAACAGAAGCTCTATGAGATATGGCAGTGAGAAGAGCTGACTCTTGGAGAGTCAAATAAAATCATATATGTGCAACATGAATTGAATCTTGAAACTGAACTGAAAGGCATTAGTCAAGTGAACAAAACCCCTTGGATTGCAGTGATTTTGTAAGGGTAGATAGTCTAGGCTGTATGATTTCAAAATGCCTTGGAAAACAGCAGAGCAAATAAAGTTCATTTTCCATCTGCCCCTCTTATCAAAAGCTTCAGTATCAGAAAATTTCCTCAGAAATATGTAGTGTTCCATATAAAATCCTTCACAATGTGACTCCATCTCTCTAAGCTTCCTTCATAGTTTGCACTGTAGCTCTATTAAAAGATGTACAAACATCTATGTCTTTGGAGTACTTTTTTGCCTTATAGTTTTTATTTTACTTAGAAGGTCAGTCTTTCTACTCTTAAATTCTCAAAGTCTCATGATAATTCGTGGTTTCACTCAGCCATTTCTTCCCTTCTACCACAAGTGGAATTAACTTTTCCATCCATGGCCTCTTTGTCTGTTATTGAATATGTCAACTTGATTGAGCTAAGGAATCCTCAGAGCATTGGTAGAACATTATTTCTGGATGTGTCTGAGAGGGTGTTTCTGTAAGAGATTTTTATTTGTATCCATAGACTGAATAAAGAAGATCTACTCTCACTAATGTGGGTGGGTATCATCAGATCCATTGAGGGCTTAGGTAGGGCAAAATGGTGGATGAAGGGCAAATTCACCACCTTTTGTTGAACAGGAATACCTGTCTTCTCTGGTCCTTAGCTATTGGACATTAGAGCTCCTGTTTTTTTCATAATCTAGGACTTAAAACAATACACCTTAGGTTCTAAGGATTTTGGTCTCAGGCTGAATTACACCACTGGCTTTTCTTGTTTTCCACCTTGCAGGTGGAATATCATGGGAGTTACTGATCTCCAAAATTATGTGACTCAATTCCCACAGTAAATCTTCTCTTGTATATAAATATTTATATATCTCTATTTCTTCTATCTATCATCTTTCTGCATCCTATTGGCTCTGTTTCTCTGAACAACCTAACTAATAAGTCCTGTAGCACTTTATTTTTATTTCTGCTAAAACATTTAAGCAGCCTACTATTTTAGAGTTATTTACACACATGTCTGAATCCCTCATGAACTCAAGACCAGGAATTGAATTCTCTTTATTTTTGCAACTTCCCTAAAGGAGACATGCAGTAGCTACTACTCAATAAGTGGTTATTGAAGGAATTGAACCAACAGATCTGTAAACTCACTTTTTGTTATACATAACTAAATTTGAACACATCATGTAGCTTTCTCTACAAGTGAGAGGTATCTAAGCTTTTGAGCATAGCAATGATTTTACAAAACATGTTCATAAAATTGAATGTGTACCTTAAAAGAATAAATTTTAGAAGTCCTTGTTTCTTATAGTTGCAAATATTTTCTATTAAGAACCCAACTGAGAAAAAAACACCAAATTTCTAGCTGTGAGTTCACAATATTGTTTAGAACAATTATCCTCACTGAGTCCTCTGGACTTTCAGGTCTTCATCTGAAAATTGAAGGGGCTGGACAGACTCAATCACTTCCAATGTACTTTGCAGACCAATATCTTAAAGCCTAATCTCAAATTAGTCAGTGAGAGAAAACAGGCATTTCAGCCAGATAATATAATCCACTGGAATATACTATTGATCAAGTAGCCAAAGAGATGCATTTTTAATATCAAGATCAATGTACTAATTTTCAGTTTTTTGCCATGAACTGTATGAAAATAGCAGAGCCTAAAGCATTATCATAAAAACATTAAGTATTCACAAAGGTACAATTTCTAACATAAAGTGAGATTTTTTTTAATGTCCTTCTGGAAATATCACAAGAGTGCTCTCTACTGGGACAGACACTCGGTCTGCCCAGGAAGCAGTAGGTGCCACAGCATCATTACTTTCTCAAAGAAAGTTGAAAGCAGTAAAGTTAAATGTCAGGGACTTCAAAGGACTTGAACAATAAACTCTTAAAAATACTGGTTAACATGATATGCTCCAGCTCCATCCATTTACCTGCAAATGCTATAATTTTGTTCTTCCTTAAGGCTGAGTAATAACCACATTTTCTTTATCCATTCCTCTGTTGAAGGGCACCTAGGTTGGTTCCATAGTTTAGTTATTGTGAATTGAGCTGCTATAAATATTGATGTGGCTGTGTCACTGTAGTATGCTGATTTTATAAACCGAGTGGGATAAGTGAGTCAAATGGTGGTTCCATTCCAAGTTTTCTGAGGAATCTCTATACTGCTTTCTAGAGAGGTTGCACCAATTTGCAGTCCCACCAGCAATGTATGTGTGTACCTTTTCCCCCACATCCTCAAAAACAGTTATTATTGCTGTATTCTAGATAATTGACATTCTGACTGGAGTGAGATGAAATCTTGGAGTAATTTGATTTGCATTTTTCTAATTACTAGAGATGATGAACATTTTTTCTTGTTTGTTGATCAATTGTATTTCTTCTAAAAAATCAAAGGTCAAATGTTTTGTCTAATAAGTGGATGCTGACCCATAATGGGGGGGAGTAGGGAAGAATGAAAGAACTTTGGTTTGTGCAGAGGGGAGTGAGGATAGGGAAGTGGGGTGCAAACAGAAAGGAAGGTGGAATGAGATGGACTTTATTATCGTATATACAATACCAATGTGACTTTGCACCATGTACAGCCAGAAGAAGGAGATGTTGTGCTCCATTTGTGTACAATGAGTCAAAATGAATTCTATTTTCATTTATAACTAATTTGAACAAAGTAAAAAAATACAAAAAAATGTGTTAAACTTCTCAACAATGTCAGTGTCTAGACTAAAAAGATACATCACTGTAGAATCTAGATTAAAGAAACACGTATAATAAAAAAGTTCTTAAATAAGTTGAAAAAATACTGTGTCATAGTTATAGATCAGCAGAGAGAAAAATCCAATTTAAAAAATAATAAACTATGAACTCAAAAAAGATATCTTAAAGTCAAACTTACACATATATTTATCTATATTATAGTTATATATTGTATGTAAATATGTATGATGTATGTGTATTATGTATACATAAAATAGATAAAACACACATACATCTTAAGACAAAGCAAAATTAAAGTATGAATCTATTGGCACATAAAGTACTTGAAGGAAAGATATTCCTTTATTTCCCTTTAGAATATGTCCCAAACATCTAACAACTTCCTTGATAATGCTAATATGTTAAAAAAATAATAATCTGACCAAATTGAGATTTTCTGTCAGCTTTTGTTCTTGAACTATATATGGTTATGTTATGCTACAGACTGGTCTGATTGGGCTTCAGATCATAACTTTCGTATTGAAAACAATACTATATGCTCCAATTAAGTCACTTATTCATTTCAATTTAACAAATTTTCTGAACAGCATTTTAGAATTTTTGTGTCACTGTAAGACATTAAAAATGCATTCTAACCTTCCAAGATCAGTTAACCAGTGGGGCTGTTCTCCAGTTTGCAGAAAGAAAATGATTTTACCAAAAGGCTTGAAAGTGGAGTTCTAGCATTCTGAAATCTTTACAAATATTTTCCACGTAAATTACAGTTTCACATTGGATAGAAAACAGATGCAATGAAAAAAAGCTGATGGCATATTAAATCTTAAAGAGTTATCCCAAATCCCTCCTTTGCCCTAAAACCACATCCAAGCAATTACCAATTCCTACATCTGCACCATTAATCTGACTTAAATCTGTACTTCCTCTTCAATTTTTTCTTTTTGTTGTTGTTGTTTGCTACTGCTCTGGCATGGAATAATTAATGCCCAGGCCAGAATAATTAATGCCTACTTGTCTTTTGTACTATTTTTTCAAAGTACAAATTGTTTTCAACTTTGAACAGTTCCTCTTAGGATCTTTTAGATTTACAATGGTATGAAAGGAATACGCATTCAGTTAAAGTCAAAAATTCAAATTTTGAATTTTAATCTTTTTCTAGGACTAGCAAGATGCAGCATGATACATACTCCCTGACACCACAGAGTGACAGCAAGCCGCAGCTCCCAGTCAGCTAATGCAACAATAGTCCCAGTAACGCCTGTGGTGCGCTATGTTGCGAAGCTATGATATTTGGTAGGTTAGGTGTATAATGGTATTTTCAACTTAACAGTGAGTTTGAATGTACTTCCATCCTAAGCCATGTAGCATCTGTACCTTGTCACCACCGCTGACAGCATAATCTTTCCAACAATAACTAAAGATGCAATTATTTTAGAATCAGAAGTCTTCAGAACATTTTCATTACCTCAGAACAAAATCTAAACTCTTTTATATGACTTATAAAGGACTTCATAAACTATCTATACATTGTTCATCTCTCATCATTCAGCCTCCCCACACTTTAAAGTCAACAATATGTTTTAAAATTTAAAACATAACTTCTTTGTCTGTACCTTATATCACATGCACACTATTCCTGATGATGGGAATATCCTCCTCCCTATTATTCTGCCTTGCCAACTCCCACCCATGCTTCAACTCAAATTGTTCCTCTTGTGTGAAGCTTATTCCAGCTGAAAACTTGGGGGAGAGGGTATTCTTTCTTCCTTTGTATTTGGGAAAATCATTGTAAAAGCTAGTTTTATTATGATTTTCTAATTAAATTTGTTGCTAGAATGTGAGAATCTTAAAGACTGTTTCAGAGCTCTGTCTTCATTATTTATATCCACAGAGCCAAACATAATGCCTGAGAGGAAGTAGGCACTCAGTAAATATTCGCTAAAGAAGAAAAAAAGGCAGAGAGAAAAGAAGAGTGAAATGTGAAAAGAAAGGAGGGAAAGATGGACAGGAAAGAGAGGAAAAAAGCAAAGCAAATTTTAGCAGAGAGTAGTGTTTAGACAAACCACTTTGTCTAAAACCACTTATCCCCAGCCCCTAACTCAAATATTTTTTCATAGAGATATCTGTAATAAATACTAATAAAAATCTTAAAGTTAAAAAAAAGCATTATCACAAAGTGGTAATGCTGCTTCAAGAGTGAATGGGGGGCATAAAAGGATCTCATATGGCAGCTTATTGTTGCCAAATGCCCCCAATGACTTGCTGGTGGAGATAAGAAGCTCTCATTTTTATTTAAACCTCCATTCAGAAATACCTCTTCTTTTACTCCAGCTCCAGTACCTTCTCTGCCCTGACTCACTTTCACCATCATTCTGATATTGACTTCCCTTTTACCAATATCTGCACAGACATTTTATAGTAATGGAACAAAGAAAAAGCAGTCCCAAAAGGAAAAACAATAAGAAGGCAAATCCAGAAAAGATTTGTGTTCAAGGATGGTATCACAAATTGCTAGTCCTAGAAGTAGAAAATCCCTATTAGCATGTCAAAATTGGCTACATGTTATTGAAATCTGAATAACACAGTAAGAAATGGATCATTTAAATGAAACGGGAAGCCTATGTACTTAAGCCTAATCATTCTATAAACTTTAATTGAGTACCTCCTTGTATGCATTGGCCCTACATGAGAATGACAAGAAACATAAAACATGGTTAAGCTAGTTTACAGTCCAACTAAGCAAAATAAGAATACAAGTAGTCTGGCCATGGCAAATGCTGGTCCCTCTTGCCTGCTAATGCTATTGCCAGAAGAAAATTTGAAAGGCTCAGAGAATCTATAAACTTTAAAACTGACACAGGAGAAGCAACAAATAGGCAGGTATGGCTCAGAGGAGCATTGGCAAGTAGGAGGGTTCCCATGCTTAGCTTCCGGTCTCTGTGCTTCCTGATTTCACTTAATGGTCTTGGTACCCTTATTAAAATTCTGCTAATCAAGATATGCTTGACAAACCATCATCCTTCAAAACGTATATCCATCCCTGATAATGTTAAGGAGCTATTGCTTTTTCATCACACATTGGTGGAGTTTACTCAATCATTTGACATTCTTCACTCTAGGCTGAAGTCACTGAGCAATTGAGCCCATTTGATATAGTGAGAGTAGCTAATTTGTGGGGGAATATGAGAACTTAATAGTGAAGCAACAGTTAGTTTTAGTTTTGCTTTACCTAAGTAAGTGGTCTTAAAACAGCAGGAGTATATGGAATTCCTGTGGGATGTATGTGGAGATGTGGTAGGGGTTCTAAAACTTCCGCCCCCTTAAAAAAATAAAAGAGAGAGGAAATCCTCTTCTCTCATTAGTCTTCTTTTACTCAATGACACCCTACTCCTAAGATCCGGAATTGAAGTTAGTGCTACATGTTATCTTTGCTATGGATTAAATATAATTCTCTGGGTAACATTACTTATATGAAAACCGTTCTTTGAATTCCAAGCAACTGACATGGAAATATCTTGAAACATAATTCTTTATGATATGAAATTTTTCTATCAGTAAAGTATCTGTAAATAGAATATCATACACTCATTCAAACCTATGCCACATGTATAAACTATGAATTCATGGGTATAGAGGTTTCTACATATGTAAAATTGTCCAAATCCACATTCCATCCTTTATAGTACACAAGCTCATCATGAGAAGGCAGAATAATGAGCCACACATTATTTTTGACCCTGTCACTTTGTTGAATCCAAGGCCTCTTGGAACTACTGATAAACAAACAAAATAAGGGACTGGAGTATAGTTCAGTATTAGACATGGTTAGCATGCGCGAGGCCGGGGGTTCCATTCCCTGTACCACCACCAACGAAAATGAACAAATAAACCAACTACCTAGCTGGCTTCCTGAAACTTGAAACATCAAGAGGAGAAGTTAAGGGCTCTCTCAATATGCTCATTTCAAAATCAACAGGCAACCAAACTTTAGTGAAAAGAACCTGTGGTCAAAGGTGAGAGATTAAGAGCAGATCCTGGGAGCTGAAGAATGTATGCCACAAGCATCCACCTGAGCTCTTGTAAAGGAAAAAAAAAGTTAGAACTATATCATTCCTGTTACTCAAGACCTATCAGGATAAAGAAACTGTCTAAGGTAGGGAGGAGCCTTGTACTTTTATTAGCATACCTGTTCACAAAACATTCCCAGACCTCTCTTCCTGCTGAGAAGCTGTCCCATTTCTAAGTATGTCCCTAAAGTGCCTGATGTACACACTCTTGTCTTCTCATTTTCCTGTCACCACTGATTAGAATGTAAATGAGAAGACACAATCTTGAACAGCCATTTCAGATCCCAGGAGAAAGTGATATAGAAATTGTCAGCAGAGTTCTCTGTCACTGGCACTCGACAACTGATTTTTGGTTGCTCTATAAGGGAGAAATAAATAACATTCTTGCTTAAATAATTGTTTAAAAATTTTACTTTTTATCTTTTTGTTACAGCAGCTTAAATCATATTCCAGAAAAGGAAATTAGAAGGCAAATAATGCTCTAATGGTAATGGTTACAGGGTATTTGCTTTTTTGTTTGTTTTTGGTACCAGGGATAGAACCCAGGGGTATCTAAACACTGAGCCACATCCCCAACCCTTTATTTTCTGTTTTGAGACAGGGCCTTGCTAAGTTGTTTAGGCCTTTGCTAAGTTGCTGAGACTGGCTTCAAACTTGCAATCTTCCTGCTTCAGTCTCCTGAGTCACTGGGATTGCAGGCATGCACCACCATGCCCAACTATTTTGGGGGATTTGTAAAAATGAAATGAGAAACTGTCAGAATTTTAAATAAAGAATACATTTAGGAATAGACATTAGTACAGGTGGATAACTGAGAGACATAAACAAAACATTCAAAATAGTGAGTAGTTTGAATAAGGTGGTTGTTGAAGTCCTGGGTGTGCATTAGATTGCAAAAGACATAGTTTGGAGGACAAAAAGATGAAGGAAGATGTACAGGCTGGAGGAGTTCCAAATGTGGACAGTAGCTGGTGAAGGTTAATGAGCACAAACAGCAAAGAAAACATAGCCAGAGAGGTAGAGAAATAAAAAGCCACCATATTGGCCCAAGTGTCCACAGTATATATCCAAAACTTTTTTCACTTTAGGAAGTTTTTATTTTTACTTATTTTTCTATGGGAAGTATCAGGTGTATGAAATGTATTAAACTCAAAGTTAACAATAAAAAAGAAAGGCATTAGGAGTATTCATAGGCTCCTCAAATTTTATAAACTCACCTTCCATAACTAAGCTCCCTCATCAGTACATTAACTGGAAATATGAAAATGCCAAGCCAACATCTTAATAAAGACCTCCGGATGCTCTAAGTATAAATAGAGTGTCAGGCCTACTCTGCTCCCTTGCTCTCATTGGTTTTCTGTCATCTTGTACATTTCTCCACACAAATCAGCACATCACATGAAAGATATTTCCCCACAAGCTAAACCTTTACCTTCTAGAAAGTGTATACATATCAATAATAGTACTGAAAAGGTTCAAATGACAAATTCAAACAAGGAATTTTAATGAAGAATTAATTTACCAAAGTAGGAGAAGGTTAAGGAAAATCAACAAGGAGTACAGTAACATGGGGCTAGCAGCAGAGAGAGTAAGTATTACCCCAAGGCTACAGGGAGAAGAGGAGTTGATAGTTGCCTGCCCTGAGGCAGCTACCTATAAGAGATACCCAAAGTAGACTGGGACCTTCAGTAAAGGTGCAGACAAAAAGTTAAGGGAATGCAAGGACTTTACTTTCCTCCTGCCTTTGATGTTGTGTTATTTGAACTGATGATAAAATAAATTGAACGTAAGAACAGTATCTTAGCTTTTCCCCAGAATGAGACATTTATGGTTCTTGGTTTGAAATCCAATGACTCTCAACTCTGCGTAAAGACATAGGACATCTGGGTTTGTATGTGTCTGCCAGATGGTGTGGGATGCTCAAAGATCTGGATAGCTAATTTTACACAATAACTGCTTCTAATAGGAGTTTTATATTGAAACCTCTGACATACTTTTACCAGCAGTGGCATTGCCAAGTCTAGCTATAATAAATGTGTATGATTGGATAGCTAATCCTCCAGAAATGTCACTTTTTTCCTTCTTTTGAGATCTTTGTCTTGTTCAGCAGCCTACTTTTAAAAAATATTTACCCCTCTTTTGAATCTTTCTGCCCCAAAGAGGCATCTCCTATTACCCTGGGTGTGTACTCTTGTACATTCATGCAGGGAATTTATAGATACTTTTGACCACAAATAACAAAAGCCCTGTTTCCTGAGGACTGAGGAAACCCCAACTATTACTCTATTTTCCTCAGGTCCTTTAGTGATCTTTCAACAGCTGCTGCTCTCTCCTAAGAGTGGCTGGTGGTGCAATTTTCCCAACTTTTAAACTTCACCACAATTTAAAGAGGCTTTGAATTGTCTTCCCCAAATAAGACCATAGATTTGAGCTTCTTGTACTGCCTAATGCGCGGTCTCAGAAATGCATCTCTATACTGTACTATAGGACAGGACGCGCCCCTCACATAGATGAGAAGGGACACTGAAGATTGCCAGTCCCCTCACAGTTTGGCCTTTCATCCTCTGCAGTTTCTACCATTTTCCTTTGGTTTCCACCAACTTCTCTTAAATTTCTCTTCTACGCTGGCATGTCAATGCTCCTATACTGAGTTGCACTTCCTTTCCACTCAGCGTTAAATTGATGCTTAAGGAGAGGATCTACTTGCAAGGAATGAAGAGCAAAATTTTGGGGTCACTTCCTTTATGAATATGAAGTGAAAATACCAAGAGTTTCCATAGTTTAAGCAATGACTTCATTTTTTTTTTTCTTAAAAGTGAAAGTCAGAACATCACTACAGCTTCATATTGGTGAAAGGTCATTCAAAATTTTACATCACTAATCAACAGAAATATGAGTTTTATTGATGAATGTTTCACAATACATTAAACTTTCAGTTAATGAAGTCTTTAAGTCCTTCATGAAATTAAGTCCTTCATGAAATTTCATGAAATTCATGAAAATACATTCTATTTTCAATTAATGTGTTTTCCACATTATAATTCTTCAAAAGCCCCCAATTATTCTAAAGATGCAAACTCTTTAATGAGGCTCTCTCACCTTTCTCATTCCACCAAACACTCCAGCAATATTCCAGGTTTCTCAAGGGAAGGGCTCCTCCTCCTCAACACCCAGGTTTTGGTGCTCATGGTTCTCTTGGCCATGCTCTCCCCAGACCTTTTTCCATGTACATTTAAAGCCACCATCATCACCTACAATCTGTTAAAAGAATGATATAGCTCCCTTCCCTCAATCTTTGCACAAAGCTAACTGAACAGAGAAGAGAATCAATAGGCAGATGTTCATCAATGAAAGTGAGAGCCATGTAACAGAGGCATAAGTGTTGGTTTTACTATTATTTATTGAAAATTCATATGTCCCAGGAACTATACTAGTTACTGGCAACATGAATATGAATGAGAAGAGTTAATGGTCTCTAGAACATGGATATCCTTGTTGGAATAAATTCATTTGTAAATTAATACTTACAACATATTTAATAATTGTTAGGTTGGCAGTATAAAAGGATACTCAAATGAAACTCTTCCTTTCCTCCATTTCAACAGAGAAAATTGAGAGAGATGACAAGGTTGACTTCCAACTGTGTATGAGGAATTTACATAAGGGACAAATTAAAATCCCTCCCATTTCCTGGCACTCTTATCAAAGTCAAGGACACAAGAAAGATATAAAAGAATTTCCAGTGGGGTTAAAAAGAAAAGGAGAAGAGAAATTAAATAGTTAAACTCTGAGATTTTTCTTAGAATGTCTATGCCTGTCAATGTATACATTGCAATGTAGCTCAGTTTCCTTAACTTTTTTTTAAGCATGCTATCACTGTTTGTGTGAACTTTATGCCCAGTATCCTGGATCTCTTTATAAGTTATATATCTTTCAGTCATGAAAATATATTTGTTATCTTGCAGTCTATTATGGGAATTCACTTTTTACTAACAGGTGATCTCTCTTCAGTTTTTGCAGTAAACCTCTACATCCCAAGTTGTGAATACTGTAACATTATACATCAAAACAGCAATATTAATGGATTTTTATTGCATAGTTTGTCAGTCAGTTAGGGAATAATATTATCAGGAGAAGGATTTTGGTAGGTGTGTTCCTCTGTTTCTAACTTCACTTTACTTGCTAAATTTAAATATTTTAAAATCATTTCTTTTTCAGAAGATCTGTTGTCTAATGTTAAGAAAAATAATTTGTTATAGAGACACTATTTTCACTAACAAAGGAGTCTGGCACATGGTATAATATTAGATCCTAGGAATCAAGCATAAAATGCAAAACATAATAGATTGCTAAATGAGTATCTACATTAAGTACATTACTGTAACCTACAAAAGACAGGTCATCTGGTTTACTGAATTTAAATTCCTCAACTTACAAATCAGATATGAAATTATATGTTATTTTAAATTAGTTTCTCTTTTAGCTTACTTATACAAGAATATATTATTAAGTGCTTGAGGAGTTTATAAAAGTCATGAATCTTGTGCAACTACAATTCAGAGAAAATTTTATTGCCCCCATCATCCTCTTGGCCAGTTCTATTGATGATCTTCCTATAGAAAGCTGTCTTATGCACGAGGAAGTCTCCTGGAGTCACTGAATGTTCTTAGTATATAATCCAAATAAACCTTAACCTATTGTCTTAATAATTAGAATGAGAATTTTTTTCCTGTTCAATGTATTATTGAACTTCAGACTCAAGTTAACATTTTGTATCTTCTCCAAATACTAAAAATATTAGAAATATTATGAGCGTATGTGGTGTTTATAAGTAGATGAGAGATAGGCCATCCTAGGAATCAATAAACTCCCATTTCTATAAGATAAGAATTCAAGCAAACACTGATTGAACAGGACTATGGATGCTATGCTGGGATTTCCTCAGCTATTGTCGACAAGCTGGGACCTACAGTTCTAGTAAACTCTAATCCCTTTCATCTGTATGAGGTGATAATGAGAGACCTTGACTGAAAACATCACATGACTTGATAATGTGGAGAGTCGAACAGTCATATATAAATATCAAAGGAAAACTCACTGAGGTAATAGGGCAGTGTTCACCTGGGGACATGGTGCTCTGTTTGGTCAACACAGGCAGACTATTTTGTTTTACCACATCTTCTGTTACACCAAGTAGTTCATATTATTGACAAATACAGCAGTAATGCTAATAAAACAAAAATATTGTGTTGGTTTTTTAATGATTTCTTATAGCTAAACAGAGATGAAATAGTGTGTTAGTTTTTCATTGCTATGACCAAAAGACCTGACAAAAACAACTTAGAGGAGGAAAAGTTTATTTTGGGCTCATGATTTTGGAGGTTCAGGACATAGTCAACTGACTGCTGTTCTGGGTCCGAGGTGAATCAGAACATCATGGTAGAAGGGTGTTGTGGAGGAAAGCTGTTCAGGCCATGGCAACTAGAAAACAGAGGGTGGGGAGGCCAGGGACAGGATATAATCTCCAAAGGCACCTGCCCAGTGACTTACTTCCTCCAGCCTTGTCCCACCTGCCTACAGTTACCACTAAGTAGTCCATTCAAATTAATCTATCAAATGGATTAATCTACTGATGAGGTTACAGCTCTCATAATCCAGTAATTTCACTGCTGAACATTCCTGCATTGCCTAATACATGAGCTTTTGCAGGGCACCTCATATCCAAACCATAACAAATAGAGTAAAACTGCAAAGCTTTAACCCAGATCAGCCTTCCTATGAATTGTGCTTGCCACCTTGCTTTGGACTCTTGGTACCTGGCACTTCCTGCTGAGTCCTTCTAAAGAGCAGCCATAATAACTGAGTTCTTCTCCTTTCTACATTGTTCCAGAGTCCAAAAGTCAGCATTTCCATCCAGTTACTTCCCACTTCTATACATTTCATAGCTATTTGGAACTGTCTTCCCAAGTTATTAAAGTTATCTTTCCAGGTAACAATCATTGTTTTTGTTAGTACTCTAGGTTCACAAATATATCATTTTTGGTTATTTTTTCCCATCCCTATTTCTCCCAGAAACTATGTTATTCTAATTTTAGTATGCAGGTTTGCAGAATAGAGTTTGTTAAGAATCCAAGTACCATGTTGCAACAGAAACACTTGTATCCTCTGTAGAGAGACTTAAGGATACAGATACTGTGGTTATGTAAATTATATGATGACACCTTCTTGAACTGACCTCCTTTTCTGATAATTACAAGTCAGTCCAATGCAAACATTCAATCCATTGGTTCCATGTCCCATGAGAAATTAAAAATTTCCATTTTATTATGTATGTCAATCTCGTATATTTGCTTGACATATCAGCAACCCACAGTTCAGTCAAGTTCTGTCACTAACCAACTCTGAAGTTCAAGAAATTAAAATAAATTAATGTCACCTTGTGAGGTCTTGTCTTGGCATCTATTACCCTTCTTGAAGACTAAGCTTCCTTTCTATCTTTTCTTGTACCCTTTTAAAATGTATATTCTCTGTATGTCAGCCTATTTGGGCCAGGCATTTCCATGTGTCTGCCTCCAAATTCAATAGTTTTGAAGTACATAAGAATTAGAGGAAGAAAGTATTGGTATTCTAGAAATTTGTGTTTTTGGTGGAGTCTAGTGTCTATCTGGTTTAGCTCTACATTTTCCATAAAGAGAAATTCTGAAGAGAAGAGCAGTATAAATGACAGGCCTATAAGCATCTTAACTTCATGTGCCATTCTTAGGGAGTACAGAGAACCTCTTGGGGCTATTTTATCAGGAGAATGCTTTTTAACTATTTTATCTACAGTCCCATTCTAATGATAGGACTGTGGTCCAAGGGTTTGAAGGAATGGAGAGACACTGGTTAGAAGATACAAAGTTTCAGTTAGGAGGAATAAGTTCTGGGGATTTACTGTACAGCACATTGAGTATAATTAATAATGTCTTATATTCTTGAGGATTGCTAATTCAATAGATTTTAGATGTTCACACTGCCAAAAAAAAGTAAGCATGTAAGGTGATGGATAGGTCAGTTACCTTGATTTAATCTTTCCACAATGTATATATGCATGAAAACATCATAGAGTATATCATATCAATCTATATGTTTTTATTTCTCAATTTAAAATAAATTTTTTAAAAAAGTAATTTAAAAGACTATGACTATTCTATTCAAGGAGGAGAACCACTTTAAGAATCCACTTCTTTGTTTTCATTTCATTTTAGTTATGCAATTCTTGTGTTTCTCATGTATCTGTCCTTTGTCGCCTGCTTGGACACAGCAAACACAGCCGCATTTTTAAATTATGAAGAATAAAAGCTTATATGTCCTGAAGAAAACTTAAAGATGTAACAAATCTTTAAGCCCTGCTGGTGTCTAACTTTGCAATGTAGCATTATAGAAAGAATTCCAAGTTTGTAGAATAATGTGGGTTTTAGTATTAATAAATTGTTTGAATTTGGAAAACCAGTAGACATTTCTAAGTCTGTTTTCTCCAAATAAAACAGTATCACTAGCTTCAATCATACCTACATCTCACTGTGTAGAAAAGAACCAGATAAATGACACTGGAAAATTTTATGATGCAATATCAAAAATAATGTCCATAACCACTCCAAAATTGCAATGATTTTGAATGAGAAATTTAATAATAATTTCCAAGCTAGAAAAGAACAGTAGATACAATTAATATGTAGAATGAACTTTTAGTTCTAAGCAAAGCATATAGTTTGCTTTTCCAGCCATGATTTTTAAAGTTTCAGTGTTTCAGGGAGTTGACAACTGCAGGCTCAGAAAGCAGAGGTAGAATAGGTGGTCTGAACCACTCACCTGCCTATGCCATTTCCTAAATGTGATGACATTTCCATAGTTCATTCATTTAGCTACATAAATCATTGCACAATCCTGACGTTGCTGTATCCCTTCCTGCTGTGCACTCACATTTTGCTCTGGTTGTCACTTAAATGCAAGCATTATGTTACCATCCTTCCCATTCTCTAGGGCATTTCCTGAATTAAACACACTTAAGAAGAAAGTAACATCTAAAATTTCTCTAATTTCCATTCTCACTTCCTACCATTCCTTGATATATGATGCTTGGAACTGGTGATTTGTCAATTTTAATAGTCTCTAACCTTTTAAGAACCCACAATGTTATCCTTTCACTTCCTAATTATTCAGTTTCTTCCCAGAGAGAACTAATTCATGTAGCATAGTCTATAATTTTCTTAAATTTCAAGGAAGAAAAAGAAAGCATGTGTAACTTATTAGCTGTTTTTTTTTTTTTTTTGTAACCATTCCATAGTGCAATAGCTGATCACACATGTTGTGATTTCAGCCATATTTAGCTGAAATTTGCTAATTACTAGCCAATTACTAACAATTAGAGTTTGAGGTTGTGCCTAAACAAAACATTGTGTGGTATTTTTTATTTTTAATCTGAATTCCTCTGTGTGATTTATCATGAAAGTAAAGATGCTTTTTGATTGTATTCAGATTGCTGAATAGATTTTATGAAGTTCCTTTGCTGTTTCATAATTTGCAAATCTTTTGTTCTATTTCTCTGGCACTCTGATAGAGTGCATGATATGAACTTTCAGTTTAAGTGTTCTTCAAACATCATTTATTTTTCAGTCATCAAACCATCACATAAAACACTTTGCTCACTACATTTTGAGTGGAAACTCAGAGACAACCCCCAAATCAGAGAGAACACCTGAAAATTATCTTGTTCTCAACAGGCAACAATTAGTTCTGGAACCATTCTTTGAATGCATACATGCACATTTTATATTATCCAGATCCCCACTGGAAACATGAACTATGATAACAAGACTCCCTGAACACAGAAGCACATTTTGTATGAGATATAATCAGGCTGCCTAACACCACTATTTACAAAGACAGTGAAGGCATGAAAGGATATAATTGAGTCTAGAAGCTTACATAATTTTGTTATCAAGAATTTGTTGAATTCCAATACATGAGATTATCAGAAAGAGAAGAATTGATGGGTAGTGCTTTCAAAAATTCCTCTTCCCAGAAATTAGAAATGCAAGAACAACTTGACTCATCTGACAATATTCCTGTTACAAAGGACCATTTGCTAGTCTGAAGTACTTTGTGAAGTATACTCCCTCTGAGAATTTATTCATTCTGTTCAGTTAGGAACCACATTGTTCAATACGTTTGCAAGACCTGGCTAAAATTTTATAATTTGTTTTATTTTGTCTTCCTTAGATTCTAGACTCACCCACTCAAAAAATTACTTGCTTCCTTCTAAATGACTTTATGACATTTGTTTCCCATCTCTAGCATGGCACTTTTGGTATAGTTAAGAAATACCTGTGTCTTCTCCATGTTTATGCACCTATGTGTCTAATTAGTGTGTGTTCTTAGCCACTTTTGTACCCCTAATACTGATTAAGTTTCATAAATTTGCAATATTAATTATTTAATAAAAAATTAATTCAAATGTAAAATTGCTATTATAACTAGTTAGTTGGTTAGCTAATTAGTTATACTTATTGATCCTATTCTGAGCTATAAGTCAATATTTACAAAAGCTATTTGACATCTCTTTATAAATGTTCCCAAAACACTTCAAATTTAATATGCATAAATGTAAATTCATGGATTTACAGTCCCTAATATGAACATATATTATGTCTAATATTTTCTGTACCTGTGAATGTTATTATTCATCCAGTTATGCAAACCAGAAACCCCAAAGTCACTCTTGAAATCTTCATCTTTACCATCTCCCTTTCTATTTCATTTCTATTCTTCTATTTTGCTTTCTAAATATGTTGAGACTTTCAAGTTTCTTTCCATTCCCCTCATCCTACCTTGATCTACAACACCTGCACCACAAGTGGTTTTAGGGACAGATAAACTAAAAGGCAAGTAAATCCTGAATAGACTTGTAGAGTTTTAGGTGATGATGGAAATTGAAATAGAATGAGAGATTAAACTATCCCAGAATCTCCACCAATTAGGAGTAACCTATAAAGATATGAGACTGGGCTCCAAGATTGTTTCTTTCATCATAACCCTCCCAAAAGATATCTTTAGACTGGTAGCTGTTTGACTGACTTTATTTAGCCTATCAATGAACACTGAATACCAGTTGTGGGATGGATAGTGGGACAGAGATGCCTTTGGGCATCATGGCAGGAGGAGTTTTGTGGAATTCAAGAAAGATCATAACTTTAGCATTCCTGAGTTTTTCTCCAAAAAGCCTTCTTTGATAGTCATCAAGTTATCTCACTTGTGGTCTGAGCTGAGCATTCCCTTCATTAGTCAGACATCCCAGGCTGGATAGTCTCTATCTTAGCTCACTCTCCAATGGAGACAAGAGAGGAATAAAGCATAGATATTTCATTCCCTGAAAGGATTATGTGTGAACAAGGAGTTAAGATAGTCAAATACATGCAAACACACACACACACAAATGTCTTCTCTCTTCCCGCCATTTCTTATAAATGGTATCTGGAGAAATCCTTAATTGCAGTCACATACTCTTTTCACTATATGAACAAAATAGACATTTGAAGAACTACTAAAGACCATTTAAACTACCAGAGTTTTCCATTGACATTATTTAGTCTAGGTGGAATAACTAAGGTCAATAAATTTATAATATTCGTTGGATTTATTGACAGAAAGAAGGTAGAGACTTGGCAAAAGCATCAAGAAAGGGAAAAATAATTTAGAATATTTTAAGACAAATAGATGTTTCCTAAGAAAAGAAACTGGGAGTATCATATGCAAGGAAACAAAATGGAAAAAGGCATGGCATTTTAAAATATTTGGTGTTCGAGGGTTGAGAGGAAAGTGTAGAATAGTTGGAACTAAAGAAATAGTTCTAAGGATCAGAATGAGTGATGAGAATGAGATTGAACTAACTCAGTAAATCAGGACCAGATTGTAAAAGGCTTTATATGGCATATTAGAGAGTTTTAATTTCATCTTGTAATCAAAGAGCTAAAGAAGGATTTTAAGCAGATTTTGTTTTTAGTGAAATTACTATGGTAGCACTGTGATGTTTAGACTAGAATGGAAAAAGACTAGTAACAGAGAAGAAAGGGAATTCCTAGAAAATTCTGAAAAGATATTTTTAAAAAGAGTGAATGCATCGAATTGGGACGAGACGTGCAGATGTGAGAAAGAATCATGAACTGTGATTGACAAAATCTGATGACTGTCAAGATATAAACTGAAAAATGTAAAAGATTAGAAACTCTGTGATTTTTTAGTCAGATGATGGAAGGGCTGGAGATATTCCTCAGTGGGAGATTGCTTGCCTAGTTTGATAGTGGATGGTGATGCCATTAACTTTGTTAAAAAACAGAAGGCTAGGAATAGAATTTGGATGTGCTGGCAATAGGAAACCATGAAAATTCAGTTTGGTACTTCAGTATTTGAGTAACCTGAATTATGTTAAAGAAGCAGTTAGGGGTAATGCATTGAGCTCAAGGTTGAAAATATTGACTTGAGAGATATCAACACATTAAAGGGTGCAGAAGGCATTAGGTAAATGGGATTATCAAATGTGTGGACTTTCAACAGGTAGAGAGAAGTCTTCGGCAAAAGACACTGAACATTAAGGGTCAAAGAGAGAGAAGAAAAAAAAATCAGATGAGACAATTGTCTGAGAAATGAAGAATGAAAAAAACATTGGAGTCAAAGATAGTAGTCAAAACAATGCATGAAAATCAAATAGTGCTGAAAACTGGCTATCAAACATGACAGTTGTGAGTTTGTCTGAAACTTAAAAGTGTTTCCATAATGCACCAGAGGTGAGCAATGAAGAACAGATGTCAGTTGGTGTGATAATTCATTAGACTTACATGTACAAGGAATGAAGAGATAGTATCATAGTTTGTGTAATAAATAGCCCAGAGTGATGGGTTTTGGATAAGAGAGATTTTATTTTCTAAATAGGTTAATATCCGTCTCTCAATTCTAGAATAGCTGAGATGGCATCATAATGATAGGGATGACTGAATCCTGTCTTAGTCCAACCACTTCTTTACTCATTGAGTTCCCAAAGGAGATATAGACACCACAGCAGAGAACCAATTTGACATTTTTATTTTATAACCTAAGATTTAAAATGAAGAATTTTAGCATGTAAAAATGGACCATATGCAAACTTTATATAATACTTGGTCTATGAAGCAGTTTCATAATGAAACAGGTGATATGTTGGGAAGACTTACCCACCTTGAAACCCAGCATCGAAACTGAGTTTGATATTCAAAAGAGTTACACATCACTGCAGTACAACATATCCTGTCCCAGAGCATGACTGTGAAGAGTGTGACCCCCAGAAAGGAAGAATTTTGAAAACCGTCATACACAGCTGCCTGAGAACAAGCAAACATTTCACATTAACACAGTAGCTAATAAACTGCTTTTTTAAAAATTTTTTTCACAAAACGGAACTCTTGATTTTATTTCTTACATATTTTATACACTCTGCAAATAGGAATTTTTAGCTGTTATATATGGTAAACAGCTGAAATGAAAAGATATATACAGCATATAGTATGTTATATACTGTAAAGATATATACAGTAAATTATATAGTATGATATATAAAGATATACACAGTAAAGTATATAGTATGATATATACAGTAAAGATGTATACAGTAAAGCTCAGTATATATACCTAGAGTTGGTGTGAATTATCATACCAATTGGACATCTGTTCTTCATTGCTCACCTCTGGTGCATTATGGAAACACTTTTAAGTTTCAGACAAACTCACAATTGTCATGTTTGATAGCCAGTTTTCAGCACTATTTGATTTTCATGCATTGTTTTGACTACTATCTTCAACTCCAATGTTTTTTTCATTCTTCATTTCTCAGACAATTCTCTCATCTGACATAACAAAATGCCACAGACTGAGTGACTTAAACAATAGAAACTAACTTCTCACAGTTTTGGAGCCTGGAAGTTTGAGATCCTGAAGTCTTCCTGGTCAGGGTCTAGTAAGGGTTCTTTTCTTTGTTTGCAGACAACTGCCTTCTTCTGTTTTTACATAGTACAATGAGAGCAATGACCCATCATGGAGAACTCACCCTTATCTCATGCTAAATGTATCCCAGATATCACATTTCCAAATACATTGGGAATTAGGGCTTCAGCATGTGATTTTGGGGATGACACAAGACAGTCAGTCTGTAACACATCTAACCAGTCACTTATTGCACACCAACATTACATAAAAATACTGATGTTTATTTATATAAATATAGACAATTTATTTTCAAATAAAAAGTTACTCTCCCTGCTCTGAACTTCTTTATTTGTCAGTACCCCCTGGTTCTGTCATGGCTGTGTTAAATTTTCACACCACATTCTCATATTCATGAAGACAGTATGGTGAAGACTACTACTGCACACCATTACGAGTGCTATGTTTATCCACCTAAAGACTCACTGTCAGGTGAAAACAGCATTCTATTTTGCCAGGAAATCCTCTATATATGATAGTTCTGGTTCTAAGGAACAGATTCAAACATTTTCTTCATGTGAACTCTTTGAGCTTCATGTGAGGCTCAAAGTCCCATCTATAAAAACAGACTTCACAATACCATTTTGTTGTATATGGCCAGTGAAGTATCTTCAAAACTATACTCGGAGTTAAAGATCAAATGAAAAATAGCCTTCATTCTTAAAGACTGATCTAATCTCCTGAACTTGCCTCAGTTGATTTCAAATCCACAGGTCAAGAATCACCAGTTGACTTTTGTTCTTTGACCTTGAAAGTGGAACACATTATCAAAAGTTTCCTATGTAATACAAAAATTTATGTTCTAGACATATACAGACAATCCTTGATTTTCAAAGGTTTAACTTGTGAGTTTGGGGCTTTACAATGATGTGGAATCAATATGTTCTGTAGAAACTGTCCTTTAAATTGTGATCTTTTCCTAGGCTAGTCATTGGCAGTATGAGAGCCTCATGATGCAGGGCAGCAGCAGTGTGCCACAGCTCCCATTCAGCCATGCAATCACCAGGTGAATGACCAATTCTTTACATTGTGCTGTGTTGCTAAGCTATGATGTTCTGTAGGTTAGGTGTCTTATTTGTGATATTTTCAACTTACGATGAGTTTATCAAGACACAACCACATTCTAATGAACATCTGTACATTTCCTCCATGCCACTGATGGCTTCTTCAAAAACCTCACTCTTACCTTTTACATATTTAAAACAACATTATGCCTTTTCTTCAGAATGTTTGTTCTGCTATTGAATCAGGGACGAACTCATACTATATGCCTTCTCCCACTTGCTATATTCATTGGATTTCTCTGAAGAATGATTTGTCTGATGTTGAATAAGTTCTGAGCCACTGCCTTCCTGTACTCATTAAACTCATAGGGTTTCTCTTTGGCAAGACTTCTTTCATGTAGGATAAGGGATAATAAATGTGACTAAAGCTCTGCCCACGTGTTTTGTATATGGCTTCTCTCCAGTATGAATTCTTTCATGCTAGACAAGATGTGTATTCTGGCTGAAGGCCTTCCCACACTGATCACCTTCATAGGGTCTATCTTCGGTATGAATTCTCTGATGTTCAATAAGAAATAACTGGCAACCAAAAACTTTGCTACATTTATTGCACTTGAAAAGATTCTCTTCAGAATGAATGTTCTGATGTATTTTAAGGTTTGCAGTTCCAGAGAAATCTTTCCATATTTCTTACACTCAAAGAGTTTCTTTTTCCTTTCATGAACTTTCTGATGTTGAATAAGGAATGAATGTTGATCATAGGCCTTCTCACATTTATTGCATCTATACAACTGCTCTCTATTATGAACCCTAAGATGCAGAACAAGGATTGAAAGTTGTCTAAAGTCCTCACATTATCCCATTTGTAGGGTTTCCCTGGAGTGTAAATTCTCTGATGAAGCAGAAGGGGTAAAATTCTACTAAAGGATTTCCCACATTTTCTGCATGTAAAAGCATTCTCCAAATGGTGATTTCTCTATGGCAGACCCTGACTTAAAGGTTTTCACACTTTCATGGTTTATCTCTCTAATATGAATTATTTTATGTATAAAAAAGTTTCTTTTTGAAGGCTCTCCCATATTTATTGCATTTATGTATTTTCTTTCTACTGTGAATTTTCTTATGGACCAAAAGGGATGGCATCCGAATGAAGGCTTTCCCACATTTTCTGCACTGGTAGACACTGAACAATTTGAATGCTGTGATGTATACTGAGAGGTGGGCATGAACTCAAAACCTTCCCACTGTTAAACATTTCCTTTTCATTATGAATTTTCCAATGTAGAAAAGGGTTATATTTTTTATTGAAACTTTCCCCACATCTATCACATTTATGGCTTTTCTTTTCATTGTAAACTCTGATGATGAAGGAGGGATGGGATCTGTCTAAAAGCTTTTTTATAATCACTGCATTCATAAGGTCTCTCACCAGTATTCAAGTTCTGATGAAGTTTGAGAAACTTCCACTAAAGGTTTTACCACAGTAATTGCATTTTAAAGATTTCTCCCATGAATTACCTTATTTGGGTTTGGGAATGAATTTTTGTTGTAGCCCTCTTTCCTGTGGAAAAAAAAATTTAATTTTTTTGTACAAGGAATTGAATGCAGGGGCACTAGACAACTGAGTCACATCCCCAGTCCTATTTCTATTTTTTTAGAGACAGGGTCTCACTGAGTTGCTTAACTCCTCGCTTTTGCTGAAGCTGGCTTTGAACTCGCCATCCTCCTGCCTCAGTCTCCTGAGCTGCTGGATTACAGGCATGTGCCACTGCACCCAACTTGTGGGAGCTTTTTCTTGTGCAGAAAATGGTTTCTGAGAGCTGCTTTGCCTGGATTTGTTGCACCGATTTGGTGGTAATTTCCTGTTCTCACACTCAGACCCTGAGTCCAGGATGGCTCTTCTTGAGGGCTCCACCGTGGGGTTCCCTTTCTGCAGTAAAGCTATGACATTTGACTTGTGAAAGGAAAGACTGACTAAGATCAGGTTCCTGTAGTTTTCCATCATGACATCTTCATACAAATCCTCTGAATGGGACTCAACCATTCCCATTCCTCCTGGGAGAAGTAGATGACCAAGTTTGCAAAAGTCGTTAGTGTCTTGGATTTGGATTTTTCTTGTGCAACGAGAGAGAGTCCTCCCTTGAGAGACCACGTTCAAAGAGAGGTGTGCTGGAAAGGCAAGGATGTACAGTCTGAAGCCATTGGCAACTTGTCAGAGCAGCAACAGAAAACGAATACAATAACCTTCCATTGTTTCCTTTCAGTTCATGAACACAATAAATACACATCTTTTGCTTTGTCAGTGACTGATGCCCACAGGCAGCCAGGAGCTCATAGCCCTGCACCGAGGCCCCCTGGGGTGTGTCCCCCCTCCACTGCCCCACCCTGTCCCTGGCTGGCTGCCTGCCCTCCTTAGGCACTCAGCTCCAGGACCAGTGGTCTTCCAGCCGGCTTCACTCATCCACTGACCTGGCCTGCAACTCCCAGCTGCCTCCAACTATTAGGGGGCCTTGCCCTGACTTGGAGCCGGTGAGTCTCAGGCCATCAGGGCCCAACCTATCCCGTATGGAGTGCACCAGAGAAGTAGGGAGATGACCTCCAGCTAATCAAGTATTTTAAATCTGGACTATCTAGATCATCATTTCTCCTCCTTTAGGATAAAATAAAAGTGGGAACTTTCTTATTGAGAAAATGGAATCTAATTCCCCCATCCCTTTGCTACCAGGAATTGAACCTAGGAGTGCTTAACCACTGAGCCACATCCCTATCCCATTTTATTTTTTGTTTTGAGACTGGGTCTAAGTTGCTCAGGGTCTCACTTAGTTGCTGAGGCTGGCTTTTACCTTGTGATCCTCTTGCCTCAACCTCCTGAGCCTCCTGAGTTGTGATACTTGTGCCAGTCTAGAAAAAGAATCTACTAATTAAACTTTTGATACAGGGTTATTTAACTTTTCATTTAGTGCATCTTTATGTTTAGGAGTCACATCTTGTTTTAAATGTGTAGAGTTGCTGCTTTAAACTAAAGTCATTATTGACACGCAAGATAAGAGCTCTTCTTAGGGAAACTATAAAATTATCAAGAGATGCTTAAATTAAAACATTTTTAGGGTACATGCTCATTAAAATAGGAAACAATATGTCCTATCTCCAGAAATGGAATGAAATTCACTTTGATTACACAATAATATAATCATATATATACATCTGTACAATAAAATCTTGCACATTTACTCCTGTTATTTCTAAAATATATATTATAGGTAGAAGAAATTATACATTCCTACATCTGCATTTGAAATAAATCTTACAATGAAAGTCATCAAGTTAATTTATTTAATACTGTAGCATAAGATATAAAAGCAATTTACCTTTTGGCAATAATTCTATTCAAATGGATGAGCAATTTGGTCAGTTCTTAATTATAGAAGAAATAGCAAGATCAGTAAAATAATTTTAAATGGATAGTCTAAAGGTCATTTAAAATTTATGTTAGCATATATATTTTAATACATATACTCAAATATGAATGTATTCTAGGAATAAAGTCCATTTTAAATAAAATATTAACATTATAATTCATGAAGTTCAAAGTAGGAAAAAGCAAGAAAGCCAAACCATTTACTGTATTTTCTTATCTGTCAACCCACCCTTTCTCTCCCTTCAGCTCTTTCCCTTAAAGACTCTCCCCTTTAACACAGAATCTAAGTCTGTTCTTTCCTGTTATTCATAGCTGTGTTTTTGACTCTCTTATATTTTTAAATTTAAATTCAATTTATTTTTAAGTGATGCATAAAAACACAAAATATTACATGTTAGTGTGGTGCCATGTAATACATAAGTACATGAATAAAAACTTAATGTTTAAGCCAGGCTAGACATCTTCTTCTCAAGCACTTATGCTTTATTCTGCTGGAAATGTTCAAAATCCTTTCTTGTAGCTCTTTGAAATGTGTAGTGTACCATTGCAACCTACAGTCTCTCTATTGTGTGATTGCAGACCAGAATGTCTATCTGGCTTTTTACACATTGATCAACCTTTCCTCATCCTGTCCTCCTTTTTGCTTATCATTTCTACCCAGAAAGTAGAATACGGCTAAATGTGTTGGGCACATGGGTCACAGTACCTGCTGGGCTCAGCAACCTGCTCTGCTTGCTCATAGAAGTGTGTGAAGTTTAAAAATATTAGATATTTTTCCCAATGTTAGCCACACATTGGACTAAATTGAGTATCTAATCTATAGAATGATTTTGGGCTAGCCAAAAAATGATCTGACCACATAGGATCAATAGTAGACAAATCAACAAATCTGTTTTCTTCTAAAATCTTACAGAATTAATGGTTTGCCTATTTCATAGTGAGAAATGGCAGGAGAGGCATACAAAAAGAAGCAGAGATATCATGAGAACAACTGTCTAGAGCAAGGATCTCCAAACTTTTTCTGTAAAAACTCAGATAATGAAGACTTAGTCCTTGTGTGTTATGCATTATTACAATTCCTCACTTATGCTATTATAGCAAAAATCCAGGCATGAACATGTAAACAGACAAGTGTGGCTGTATTCCAATAAAAATTTTATTTACCAAAACAGTCAGTGGACTGCTCAGGCGTGATGGCACATGCCTACAATCCCAGTTACTCTGGAGGCTGAGGCAGGAGGTAGCAACTTCAAGGCTAGCCTGGGTAACTTAGAGAGAACGTGTCTCAAAATAAGATTTTAAAAAGTTTGGGGATGTAGTTCAATGGTAAAATGTTACTAGGTTCAATCCCCAACTCCTCCCCAAATGAAAGGCAGTTTACGGATTTCTGTCCTAGATTACTGTATCCAGTAGAAATGTAACATGAGCCACATTAGTGATTTGCTATTTTCTAGTAGCCACATAAAAGATAAAAAGAGTAAGTTTTATTTATGACTATATTTTATATAACCCACTATGTCCTATGTATTATTATTTCCAAATGTCATTAATAACAAATTATTGGGAAGTTTTCACATTCTTTTTAAATACAAAATCTTGGAAATCTGGTGTGCATTCTATACTCACAGTACCTCTCAATTAAGATATAATACATTTCAAGAGCTGAACAACAACCACTGAGCAGTCATCATCACACTGAACTCTATAGCTCTAGACCATAAAAGATATTATGAGAGTAGCCAGGCTCCTGTGATGACCAGTGTCCTTAGGATTTTTAGTTATAGTGTTTTTCTGAAGATAGGAACTTATTATTAGAACTCCCAAAAGACTAACCTAAAGTATGAATAAATGAATGAATGCATAAATAATGGTATGAATGCTAACTGGTAAATAGAAGGATCATTCCCAGCTATATACATTTCATTTGGCCTAGTGTTTTCATTATTTTTACACAAAAATTTTTGAGAAAAGAGGCTTTAAGTTCATGTTGTTGTAATCCTACAATTTTCCTATACTCTTTTTCTTGTTTCAATAGAGGTGCTCAGAAACAATTTATCGAATAGTATTGAATATAAGTCATTATAATCACCATCTGCTCCCAAGAAAAATGTATGTGTTCCTTTGAAATAAATCAGCTGAACATTATTGTCAATATATTTATCATCTATTCATTAAAGCAAAATTTTAAAAATATTGTCAAACCCTAATATGGAACTGTTGTAAACACTAGGGAATTGAAACAAGAAAGAACTTTATAAATTAGCCAAGAAAACTGATGCACAAACAAGTGAGTCCAGTAAAGGGGGAAGAAATCACTTCTGTCTTCTTTGGAGAGACAGTCTTTCTTGAGTCAATTCCTAAAAGTAGGGTGGTGTTTCTTAGAGATAGATTGTTTATGTTGATAAATAGCAAACCAGGAAACTATCTGAACAATGACTACTAATGAAGGATACTGGAAAGAAAGTAAGAAAAATTTTATGTTGATAAATAGCAAACTAGGAAACTTTTTGAACAGTGACTACTAATGAGGAATACTGGAAAGAAATTAAGAAAAATATTTTATTAACAAGCTAAATTTGAGTCATTTGAAGTCTTTTTTGGTTCTCTGAAGAAATTTAAATATTTTCACATTTTAGTTTTATTTAAAAGAAATTATCCCAAGTAGTATCTCTCAGTTTATCATGTTCCTTCTAAGGATAGAAAAATGGAAAAACATTATCCCCACAAAATTTAGGTACCCTTCTCAGCAAAGGCAATGCTTAACTGTTTTGGATACAGAAAGTTGAGTCTATCATTTTTGTTGATCCAATCCCAAACCATGTTCTTATCTTCAGGATCAGAAGGTCTTATAATTTATAATTCTGAATGAAACATTTATGGATGCAGAGTATTTCAAAATCTATCAAGAATAGAGCATGTTTGCTAAAGAAATGACACTTCTGAAATCCTGAATTTGGCTGACCTTTCCTTTTTTTGGTTTCTTGAAGATAAATGGCTATAGAACTAAGTGTTGGGAGAAAAAAAATGACAAAGAAGCAGCTAAGAAACTTGAGAATTCTGAGGCATTTACAGGCAGTAGATCATTTTCTTTTATTGCAGAATCCTTGGCAATGTCTAATCATTCTATGATTAGAAAAAAAAGAGAAAAAACTAATCATGAATGATACATCAAGTCAGTCCAGGTTATTATGAGGTCTAAGTTGTATACACCCGGAGTATCATGATATGGAAGAGACCATTGTGTTTCCTTTAAAATATTTTGATAAAATGTAGGTTAATTACCTCAGTTTTCCTTATATTCTATTGCATGGAAAAACTTAAGTGAAAGAAAAGTTATAAATGCTCACAGAAGATTCACAATTACAAATTTAAAATTTGTTCATTTAATTGATATTCTAAAACATATGCTTGTAGGTAAGTAAATTATAATTAAAAAATTAAGGTGCTAAAAATTGTTCTAATCAAAATAGTTTCTACTTAGACTGTCATAGCAATATAAATCATTTCTTAAGACTTAATTGTATGCTAAAATGTCCCCATAGCATGTAATATAACTTAACCTTAAATAGATTCTACAAATTAGATTTTCTTTCTTTTTTTTTCTGGACAAATAAAGATTGAGACATAGAGAGTGTACATAATTTGCTCTAATTTTCACTAAAAGGAAGATCTGGATTCATTTATTTGTTAAATCTATAAATATTTATTGAGTTACTCTTCTAAACTTTGTACTTTTCTAAGGGTTGCAACAATGAATGAACCAAAAACACACTCTTGTTCTTATAGAGGATGGTAATCAAGTTTTTAAAATTCAAATAAATTTGTGCCTAGCATATATTGCTAAGTGTAGTAATCCATCTGTATGCAGGGATAAAGGAGGAAGGATTTAGTTTGTCTTCTGTTTTCTACCCTGGCTTCTCTTAAAATTACCCTTGAGCAGAAATGTGAAGGAAACAAGAAAGTGCATGAGCTAGGGTGCACAACAGTGAAAGGCGTTGGTGATGAACCTTGCTGGCATGTTCAGGGAAGACTAAAGATGTCAGAATGCTTTAAGAGGATTAGAAAATGATCAGAGATGATATTAGGAAGTTCTCTAGTACAAGATCCCAGTGGTCCTAAATACTAGAAATAGATTTGAGATCAAATCAGTAAAATTTGCAACCCTCAGAGTCAATGCAACAGAAAAATGACTTGATCTATACTCTTGTTCTAAAAAGATTACCCTTTTTACTTCATAGGGTAAATATAATATGATAGGAATGTGGGGGTCAAAACAGAAATATATGTTAATGTAGATTTCTGTAGGTAGATAGCAGCCCAACTGTGAGAAGCATTCTGATTTCAGAAGCAGCACCAAAATAATTTTCTGACCTATTACAGGATGAGACAATTTGGGGATACTTAACATAAAAAAAAATGGTTTATTTAGGGAAAAAAATGTATTACTGTGTCATGAAACTAATACCCTGATCAATTACTTTTATTAAAAATAACTTGGTAATGTCAATAAGTAACAGAAGTCATCTGTTGTTTCTCCTCTTCTGATGGCTCCCTGAGTTCTGCAGTCCTTCTGAACCATTTACACACTATGTATTTAAAACCGTGGGCAAAGGTAATACAAAAAATGTATGTGCAAAATCTTTTGAATACCCTACAGGGGAGTGAGTATAAGCAACTGAGAAATGTCTGCCTGACTTTCTTGGTCTAAGAAATGAGCATTGCAACATTCAAATGTCAAGATGAGGGAGAACAAGAAAAGAGGCTGAGGACTCACAGGCAGTGAAGTAGCAAAAGAAGGAAGAGAGTGGTGGCTTGGAAACTACACACTGGAAGTTTTTTAGGGTTAAGGTTCTGAAAATTTACCATGAATCTCAACATTCAGATGTAATTATAAAAGTGTTATTACATGTTGTAAAACTGAACACAAGCAAAGTGTGAGAGATAATTCAACTACAAAACATAAGATTTGTTTAAAATATGGAATATTAAAAAGAATGATTAGAATTCACTTTTTTCATATTCTTCTTCCCTGCATGGTTGGTATTTAAATGGCAGACTTTTTTTTCTTACCTATTGTATTATATATATATATTTTTTTCACATAACCTCTGAGATGAAAGACGTATTTTCTGCATACAAATGTAACTAGGGATGTAAAATCAGTATTTATACTGATGTGGGGGGAAAAAAACCAACTCTTTCGACAGTACTCTTAGTAGTCAGCTTGATGCAACTGAGAGGAGAGTTGTGTGCATACAGATGCATTTCAGTGAGCTTTATTTAGACAAAGAAGTAGAAATTTTGAAGTGAAATGGAAGAGTGAAAGTTAAGAAGAACCCTGAATAATGTGAAGAATCAACAGTTAGCACAAAACTAAGAAATAGTTGACAAAAATGAATCTACCTAAGCAAATTTGACTCAAGCCCAAAGGGAGAGGCCAAAACAAAACCAAGTAGCTCCCACACATGTCTTAACACAAATCTCTGGGAGGGCAAAGAGACAGCCTGGCCTACTCCAGTAGGCCTTCCCTAATAATTGCTTTAGGAAGAAAAGGATGAAGAGAGAAAAGGAAGAACTCAGTTTGTAAAAATCTTTGTGTGTATTATCACTATTTAAGCAGCAAACATAATTTCATTGGTAAGGAAACAATGCCAAAAGGCTTTAAGTGATTTATTACCTGTCTCAGAGACAGGAGGGAGAACTAGCATAGAGACCCATGCTAGTGGCTCAGCAAACCTTACCAGATAACTACAGTTTGGTCAGTTGATATCATGTTAACAATTACAACTGTAATGTTTTATAAAGCAACTAATTTAATAAAATTACTTTTGTAAGGATTTACACTTTGTGTGTTACCTCCCAAGAGATATTTTTGGAGAGTACAGAAAGCAACTCATGGGACTAAAGTTCTCTATATACTTAATAAGCTTAATCAATGTTTGAAGTAGTTACAACTTTAAAACAAGAATGATTTGCCAGATCTTTAATACTGTAACCACAGAGCAACAAAGGTGTGGGGTTGCCTTCCTCTATTTATTTGGAAAGTTATTTTGTTGTTTAGATACCGAGTTCTAATTAAGTACCTAGAAGAACTTTATTTGGAGTTATAGAGCTGATAATTCAGGATACAACTATAGGCAAAAATTGGGGAACCTTCTTTGTTATATCTTAAGTGATTTAACAACAAAAAAGAAGTCAATACTAGTTTATTCCATTCTTACTGTTTTGTGGTCCTGGTGTTTCATTGAACTGTTTTAATGTTTAAAAATTGCATACTCCATATTTGAATAATTTTGCTCATACTTTTTAGACATTAGCTATTGTTTAGTTTTCATATAAGTTTTCAGACTTATTGTGATAACTCCTGTATCTTTACAACTTCCCAATGCACACATGACAACTTTGGCTCTGTCTACTGCCTTCCCTTCCCCTAAATCATACTAATTGATGATGTAGAGCCCTTACTTGTGCCAGGTATGTCCTAAGTCCTACAAAGAGAAATCTAGTTAATGCTGAGTTAGCAATTGTTATTATCCATAATCTATGACAAGAGGCATGGAAGGTTAAATAACTTACCAAACATCATTCACTTGTTAAGTGACAATACTAAGACTTGAACCAAGACACTACATCATCTCATTTGGAGCAATTAACTACAAAACTGTAAACATTTTTATTCCTAGACCACTCATTTTAAAAATTAATTCAATACTATATTTCATCTTTACTTTTAAAAACAATCAATTCTAAATTACTACTTACTTTTTTGTCTTTTTCCCCCCAAATCTAAAATGAGAAAATACACTTTAAACTTCTTTTATATATACTCAGCAATTATCACTACAGTGAAATGTTATGTTGATAGTAAAGACTTAATATGCATTGCAATAAGAAATTCAAACTATTTTGATGTTCACATTGGTTTTCTCTTGGTAGAATTTAAATGAAATAATAAAATTTTAAAATTTTATTTTTAATAAGCAAAAATTTCTAAGATGTTAAAGTGAACGATGTAAATATTTTTAAAGTAATTCATAGAAATTGTCATTTTGTTCACCTTTGAGACTATGCTTGAAACTGAGTTTGAAATGTCTTTGAATGGTGTACCAGAAAATGAGCAAATTATCTCAAGGATAAATGAAGCCACACAATTGTCTGATTGCTAAATAGAAAATCTGCCACGATTCTCTCACTTAAGTCTGTTAGTTTACATTAAGAAAAGCACTTAATTTTATATTTAAAAAGCCATTTCTCATCTTTCATTTCACTCAGTTCAATAAGTAAGATTAATTGCAATTTTTATTTCACAGTGTAAAATGTACTTCCATAGTGTTCATGCTATCATTCTAAGTATACCTTTATATTTTTTATATCTTACTACAATATAACATAGTAGAGTTTTTTGGCTTAGTTCTCTGCTAAAGTTCCACTTTGCCTACCAAATCGGGTTTGCAGGTTCAGTAGAGCCTCACAGAGAATGGGGATTATATTTTTCAACTCTGCCATCTCAGTTTTTAATGACAGTGCCTAACACAACTAAATTGTAAATATTTAATATACTATTTGTTGAATGAATACCTAAATAGCTGAATGAATAAGTATATACAATTAATTGAGTAAAGGAGCATCACTTATAAACTTTGTAGCTTTTTCTTTCAAATCATAGCTACTTTTAAGGATATAGGTTGGTCCTATCAAGTAATTCCAAAAGAAAATTTTAAATTACTTATTTCTTTGCTTTATTTTTAAAAAATATGAAATCAGATGCAGTCCTAACATTACTGACTTGCTTAACAACTTTGCAAACTGTGTTGTTATAGCCCCATGGAGTTTTCAAATTATTCGTACTTCTTTCTATCTCCTTTATAGTTACCACATTTGCCAAATCAGTTCTCTATAACACATACATTTATTCCAAGGAGGAATCACATCCTCACATCTCATTTATTTTCTTTTGAAAGACAACTGGATGCTTAACATAACAATACAAAATGAATTAACTTGCATGTACCATGAAACAAAATCCTTAGTAATTAAGAAAGATAAATATAGATGAAAATGTGGAATGTCTGAAAGCCATCTCATTAGCTTAGGAAACATGGATAAGACACCTAACTTTTCTGCCTCTTGATCTCCTCACCTGTATAATGGAATTGAGGGCAGTGCTTCCTTTTTTAAAGAATTTGTGAGAATCAAACAAATCATGCCAAACACGTGATTTTTTGTGCTGTGAACATCTTTTATATTTGCAGAAGAGATTAATTCCTTGCTTCTACCTGATAAACACTTGATAATTATTCAATCAAATTAAATTCCTGCTGCTTGATTCTGAAATATTTCTAAGTAGTCTGCAAAATTTAAGAACAGTGCTGGCCAAGGCACCACATGGAGACTGGATGAGAGTAGCCTCAGGCATTTTGTGAAAGGATAGTATCAGTGCTGTCACTACCAGAGACAACATGTTTGGCACATAATTCCATTTTTAATAATATTCAGGCTCTTAGAGTATCTCTGGATTCATAGGAAGAACATTATTTCACTATAATCATGATTAATTTCCCTTTATACTCTTCCTTTTTTACTTTTATTTTCTTTTGCTGTAATATTTATTGGTTTTGTTTTATAAGCAACTTCATCACTAGATAATTGATAAATGGTAATACATTTAAATGTATGGCTTTATGCATGGTATCACTTTTGACATGTGTATTATCACCACACTAAGATAAGAAGTATATCTTATCCATTAGTAATCCTTTCATCTCATTCCTCCCTAACCCGCTTCTGCAGACCATTGATCAGTTCCCTAAAACTATAGTTGTATTTTCTATAATTTTATTTAAATAAAGTAATACAGCATATACACTTTTTAAGTTTTACTCAGAACACTATCATTTTGATATTCATTTAAACTCTATTAGATCCTATAATACCACTCCTATAATACAACTTGCATAGTTGTGTGTTCTTGTACCTTTTCATATAAACATTGTATCCAGACAAGTTTTCCAATGCCAGGTAATCTGTCAGCTATGTGAACTTAGTTAAGCAGTTTCACTGCTCTGGATTTATGTTTATTTGTAAAATTAAGATAATCATATTTATCTTATGGTGATAATGCATACAAATATCTTTGCATGGTGACCAAAATACTAACAATTGAGTAGCATGTATTTTAATTTGAGGTCAACAACACAAGCTTCAAGTAGAGTTAATGGTAAGGTGGGGTTTCTCCAGATGAAAGAAAACTGAGTAGATTAATATGTGGAATCAAAATAAATTCATACCAAATTCTTTTAGGATTAAGATATTTTATGCATGAATTTTTATGCACATGTTTCAATCCATGATAGGTTGATCCTAATGTCTAATTTTGAGACATTGTTTTTCTGTGTATTGATAACAATTACATAGAACTCATATGCAATAATAAAATATAAAATAGAAGTAGCCATTGACTATTTAAAATCATTGACATGTCAATCATCTACTTGTTGCCTTATTAACAAAAGTAGTGGAATCATAATTTTCAATGAACTATTGAGCTGTGGTTACTTTTCCATAAATATTAGGCAATACTGAAAGACTTAAACATTTTTAAACATTTTTTTTAGTTGTAGATGGACACAATACCTTTATTTTATTTATTCTTATGTGGTGCTAAGGATTGAACACAGTGCCTCACACATGCTAGGCAAGTGTGCTACCACTGAGATACAACCCCAGCCCCAAGAATAAAACATTTTATCTTAATCGGAAACTTAAAATAGTAATATGAGTTAAATAAAATTTAATTCTATTGTTTTATTAATTTAGGCTGATACAGTGTTCTAAAATTTATCAATACACAATAATAGCAGTAATTATTTTCATATTATTGTACAAATGAATGTTGAAGACATATAGATGTATGACAGATAAAATAGAAATATATAGATGAACATTTACATACTTTTTTATTTAAGAAGATATTCCAAATAAGACTGATAATGTATTTGTGAGTTAATTTAGAATAATAGATAATACTATATCTAGAATAGCAACTTTCTGATCCAGATTCATTTAATGTTTTAGAATCATCATTTTGCTCTCTAACTCAAGGTCATGCCTTGTATTGGGTTTGTATAGTCCCCAAGGAATTTGAAGATACCTGAAGACATAGTTGTTTCAATTGATATTTACAAACATGCTTATGTCAGTAAGTTTTCAAACAGAGAAGCAGAATGAATAGGAAGTATGTAAGAGATTTACTGCAAAGAATTGTCTTAAAAAATTGTGAGGCCAGTTAGGGAAGTCTGAAATCTTGTGGGGAAGGCAGAAACTCACAGCTCAGGGAACATTTCTGTTTTTCAGGCTTTTCAACCAATTGATTCATATTCATACAGATTAGCTTGAATAATCTCCCTTACTTGAAGTCATTTGATTATGAACTTTAATCCCATCTTCCAAATACATTCACAACACAACCCAGATTCATGTTTCATTGAATAACTTGGGATAGTAGCCTAGCCAAGTTGACACATTTAAAAGATCATCGCGATGACCCAGTGTTCTTTTAGGGGTCATGGGACTAGAAAGCTGAGGATTTTTCCAGTTTGCTGTGATTCTAAGTTCAGTCATTCATAGATCATTTCACTTTAAGGTACTATAAAAGCAGTGAGAGTTGTGAATGGTTGCTTACAGCAACCACTGTGATTAACCAAAAAGGAAACTGGTCTAATTGCTAAAAGGCTAAAAGTTCATTCTTGATTATATTTCCCTCTGTTTTTAGAACAAAGCAAGAACAGAGGTATGGTTTTTCTTAATGCAATGCTATTCTTCAAAGATCACTCTCCAGTAATTTATTCATTAACTGGGAAAGGAAAATAATTTAAAAGTCCTTATATTGTACCACATGCGTCAAAGAACAGTTCACCCTATGGCTACCAATTATGACAGACAATTGTCTAGTAGTAATTGAAAATATCATAGCAGACCCATAAAATAATGGAACTGTAAGACTGTTTCATATAATGATGTTGTGTATTACTGCTACAGGAATAGAAAACTATGTAGATGCATCTTAGGGATATATATAAAAAAAAAACTATATAGGAAACCAATTTTTCTGGTGTAAATATATAAATTACATTAGAGAAGACAATAATGTCACCTTAGAACTCAAGATAAAAAACTGCAATTACAAAATTAAATATTTAAAGTTTTTTTTTTTTTTTTTTTTTTTTAATATAAACTGTTCATTAAGTAAACCTAATTATGACAGCACCTCAATGTGCCACTAATTCTCTGCCTAAGTTTTCTGCTCTGGGGTCTGTAGACATGTAGGGTATCACTTAATATGCCTCAGCAGTAGTTCTAATTTCATGTATGTGGATAGAGGGATTAACACTTTCTCTAGACTCTCAAATATTCCATTATCCTCAAATAATTAAGATGAACTTTGGTCTTATATACGAATAGCTAGGAAACTGCCATTGGATTTTAATACTTGGCTCAAAGTCCCTGTAATATAGGGTATGTTTACATCTCTCTTAACCTTGTTTCTGCATCTATAATAACAGGATAAAATATTTTGTGAAAGAACTATTGTAAATAACAGATGAGACAGCAAATATTAATATGTTTTACAGATTTCAAAGTGTTTCATGTAGTTTTATTGGTATCATTTAAGGGTAAAGGAGAACACCGTTGGTCTTCAACTTGTAGAACTCTGGAAATACAACAGCTTGTGAGGTATCACTTGTTTGAGCTAAAGTTGTCTTCACTTTCAGCAAATGTTGCTTGTGTTTTAACTTAGATATTTCTTTACCCTTTAGTAGATTATAACATCAGAAATATCATACATTTCCTTAAAATTTTTTGGAATGCCCTGTCATTTTAATTTTTCATTGCTTAAAGCTTTTCCCTTTTATTACCTTACCACTAGGTCATTACATATATAGGTGAGACAGCAGAATAACTTAAAGTCACAGTGGCCTCAACAACTTTATTCATGAGCATGAATGAGTTCACATTCATGACTTGTTATCCTCAAGTAATATGACAACAAACTATCAGCTCTTCTTTTAAAATTCTTTCCCTTCTGAGAGACCATTAGAATAGAAGAAAGGAACAAGAGGAAAGGAGGAGGGATGAGAAAGGGGAAATATTGGAGAGTTGTCAAATGATATTGTTATAGTATGTATATGTATAAATATGCAACAATAAATCCCATTATGTATAGTATATTTAATGCACCAATAAAAAACTTGGAAAAAAATTCTCTTTCTTCTGATGTATTGCCAAGAACCCCCAACGAGAATCTTGGATCAAGTAATTACACCTTGAAAATCAACTGCTCCTTTACCTCTTCTGGTCACATGCTGGGCCATCCTTCTCTTCTATTTCACTGCTGCTTCTTACTCTCCCTGCCATGACGCTGTGGTTAAGGGTCTGCCTGCCCATCCACATCCACCATTCTGCCAACAATTCTGCCATGGGTGTGGCTGATTTTCATTACTCTGCTGGAAAATAGAAGCCTGTCAAACCCTTAGAGACCAGAGTTCTCAATTTGCTGGTGCTTCCATGCTGCAGTTTTCTGTGAAGTAAAATGGGAAACGTCTCACCTCCTTCTATCACAATGTTGTTAAGGAATGTCAGGGGATTTGTGCCACCCGACTCTACCCACCAAACATCTGCATTTGCCTGCAACAAATAGATAGATGGATGGATGAATAGCTACTTGGGGGAATGGAGAGGGAGACAGAAAGAAGAAAACTATAAAAAAAAAAAAAAAGACCCAGAATTTTTCAATGGTCAGAAACAGAAGGATATGAGAATAACCTGAGTGCAGTGCCAAAAATATAATGATCTCCTACAATTTTCTACAACTTCTTATTCAGAATATGAAAACGATGCATGCATTTACCTATCACAAATACACTTACTACCTCTGTAGACCTTTTGGGCCCATATAAATTTCCACACCTATAAGTAGATGTCATCAAGTTTAAAATCAAAATGAAATAAAAATGTGAAGTAGATTTTACATTTTCACAGATTATATTATTTGATTCTTGTTAATTTTGTCAAAACTGTATAGATTATAAATTATTGCTCTTTTATGACTACTGTACATGTTAGATGAAAATGATAGAATAGTAAAGATAAGTACTATATAGAGGCTATGACAACATCTGACTATTATGAAGTTGGATCATTCAAAATACCCTAAAAGTAATTTAAGTGCAGCATTTTACCAAAATACATAAACAGCAATACCAAGACTCCTACTTCAACCTTGCTTGAAAACTTCCACCAGTGGGGACCTTCTTCTCCTTCTTAAAGAAATTCATCTTATCTTAATAGTGTACTTGATGTGTCTTCTTCTTAATGGTCCCAATCTTGCCTCTCATTAACTTTTCCTTCTGAAGAAGCACACAGAGTCTATTCTTTTTTTTCACACATGACAGTTTTTCAAATACTTGGAGACCAATAACCTATACTTACTGAGTTTTATCTTCTTCCTCAACTATTCCAGAAAGCCTCATCAGTGTCATTGTATTCATGAAGATATATTCATATTTGTCAATATGCCTTAAGTACATAGTCTCTGTATTCAGTTCTTAGGCTCAACATGTCTGACCACTTAAGCAATGGCACATTGTGCAATAAACACATGAATGAAAAAAAGTCCCTTCCCAAATGTCCTTCTAATATACACATTTAGCCATTTGTTCCTCTGCATAGTGTCATTTTTTAATGAATTTAATTTATTTTTAAAAAGTCTCTAAACAGACAAAGAACAAGTGAAGTTAGTTTCTTGGTGTTAAAATTATGAGGTTTAGTACATAAACAGCAATCTCTCTTTACCTGTGTAATAGTACTAGTTGGTATTTGTGTTAGTTCTGAAATGACTTATTTTGTAAAGAAGGCTTTTTTTTCCTTAAGCTTTGTAGGATTAAGCTAACCTTGGTATTGTAATTTATAAAAGAAACTGAAATTAGGACTACAGAACCACAAGAACATAAAGAACCACCCTCTTTCTCCAGTCTCTCGACAAGGACTCCAGGTGGGTGGGAAGTTTACCCTGGATAAAGAGAGACACACCATCTGGAATTTTCCTGCAAACATGTTGATTCTCAGCATGGGAGGATGATTTGGGTGAATACTTGCTAGAGACACTCCAATTCTTTCAGCCTCAGGGGAACTTGTTATAAATACCATGAGAGAGGTAATTGTAAGAAACCAAGAGAATGGGCCTATTAAGAATTTCCCTCTAATATATGCCTGGGAGAAATATAAATGAAGTGAATGAGAAAACTCAGCAGGGACGCCTCTGACCTTTAGCATAAGTGGGACAAAGCTTCCCTCTCTAACAAAATCAGCGTGTGCTATGATGTGACCATTCTTAAGGAACATTGGTGTTGATGATCTTGATGGGAAGAGGAATAGTCAAGTCACCACCTCCCGGCCAGGTCATCAGGAAACAGAGCAAAGGAAAAGCAAAAATGAATAAAATGGAGGACATGATAATGGTCTTCTATGGACTCATCAACTTTACAGGGAGTAGGAAAACGTGGTGGGTGTCCCATGATTCACTTGTGTAGAGACTCAGAACAGAAGGACTGTTTTAGTTTACATTGGCGTTTTTAAACATAGGTTGTGCCAGAATTGCCTTAAATAGTAAGAATTACATAAGTAGCAGTGAACATAGAGCTCTGTGAAATAAAAAACCTAATAATAGGTCTACTTGTTTAAAAATTATGTCTGATAAAGAATGCTATCCAAATAGTGAAGAAATGAAATATCATTTACTGAAGAGTGTTGGAGTAACTTAACAACTTTTCAGTGAAACAAATTCGATTTCTTGCTACATCTCATGAAAAAAAAAAAAAAAAAACAAGAAAAACACTATATGCATTCTCTCATGTAATAAATATTTAGTTAACAATTACTAAGTGAAAAGTAGTGTTTAAGATGCTCAGAGGACAGCAGTAAATAGAATTCATGCAATCCTGTCCTTGAGGAGTTTACAATCTACTGGAGAGAAGCAGTCAATAAATAAGTAAACAAGTGAAATCTATAATGAACAAAACATTAATAAAAGCTAGAAGAAAGATAATGCAATTAAGGAGTACCAGATATTGTTTAGGTACATTGAGATCAGAAGAATGTTTGATAAGAAAATATTTGAAATGGAAAATGATGGAAATGTAAAACTGAGCCTGGTTTATCTAGGTTAGAGCTTGTATTGTGTTTTGTATGTGAAGTGTCCCCAAAAGACTTTTGTACCAAATGCAGCTATGTTCAGAGGTGGACTTTTAGGAAATGATTGGATCATGAGGACTCTATCTTGTCAATGGATTAATAATTTGAATGGACTCTTGGGAGGTGATCGAAACTGTAGGTATGGGACTAGTTGGAGGAAGTAGGTCACTGAGGCATGCTTTCAAAGGGTGTTTCTTCTGCCTTGCTCCTTCTTTCCTATTTCTCTCTGCCTCCCAGCTGTCATAAGCTGAGAAGGTTTACTCTGCTATGCCCTTCCATCATGATGTTCTGCCTTACCTTGGGTGCAAAGCAATGGAGTCAACCATCCATGAACCAAAATCTCTGAAACTGTAAGCTAAAATTAATTTTTTCCTCCACTAAGTTGTTTTTCTCAAATATTTGCAACAGTAATAAAAATCTGAATAATGTAGCATTTTAAGCAGAGAAAAGAGAAAGTTCAAAAGGCCAATATGGGAGTGCTTCCATATTTTATAAACATCAAAGAAGCCATCTTACCTGGAATGGTCAGACTCAGGGATCAAATGGTAAATAATCCAGTCACTATGTATAATGTGCAGGAAAAAATGTTTATAGTTCTTGTAGGCCCTGTTAGGATTCTTGGGAATATTCTGAGTGAAATGCCTAAGTACTGAAGTTTTGTGACTGAGAAGGAGTGGCCAGTGAGGAAGAATAAAAAGATAATAGTGTCTTATAAATGAAATACAAATCAAATAAATCTAATGAGAGGAGACATTTAAATATACAAATACAGTCAAAAGAAAAACTGATATAAAATAGAAAACATTTTTATCAATCTTGGAAAAATCATATCTTTCTTACCTTGAAATAATAGAATCAATCATGCACTTAGTTTTGGCAAGAATTGAAAATGTCTCTTCTAGAGAGGCCATTAAAATAAAATGTGAAAAGTGGTTTCATCAAATATAATAAGAGGCAAACATAATAATACAGAATTTACCAGTTCAAATAAAATATGTTGAGACCCAGTAATAGATGAATAACACAGTAGGAAATAGTGAGAATTGAGTTAAAATGTATTTATTGGAAATCTACTCATGGTCTCTAGATGCTAGGGATGAAAAGACAACAAAGAAAGCTCTTGTTCATGAGCAGGACTCTGTAAGACAATTTAGGGATTTTAGTTCAGGAGGATCTCTGGGTGTCCACTGTGTGCAGTGTATTTACTTAGAGCAGCAAGGAAAAAGTAACAAGAATGCAGAAAAAAAATTATCAATTATCATATAAGAACAACTAATTTCAACAAATACAGGAAAATATGGTAATTCAGTAACTTAAAATATTAGGCCAAATGGAAATGACTTTTTCTTCTGCAAAATTAACAATTTTAAAAATGATCACAACTATTTCTGACATAATAATATAAATGAGAAATAAGTGTGTGAATACTTGTATGAAATAGGTATAGGAGATATGAATATGGTTTCCAGAATCAGATTTGGTAAATTTGAATCCTCTACTGCTTACTAGATGAGGGACACTGGATAAGAACTTAATCTCTTTTGTACTTCATTCTTCATTTGCCTACGTGTCAATTTATTAATAATAGCACCTGTGATATTATTTCATAGTATTTATGAATCTATTTAAAGATATTAAATATTAAAATTTAAAGATAAAAATATTACCTATTATTATCTTAATAAAATATTGAAACAACCCAAATCTTCCATTATGGGACGAAGCCGAATAGAAATAATAAAATAATCCATTAAAATGTATGTATAATAGAAAAATGAGGAAATTCCTACCCATTCATTCATTTATTCATCCATACATACATTTTTTAACATTTGAATAGATGTCATATGGCAATCACTCTTAAAATAATTCTATCATAAGCTTTCCTTAAACAAAGAAAACATGATTTCTTCCTTTTATTCTCCCATTTTCTAGACTAGGGCATGATTGTTTGCGAAAAAAATAAACAAAAAGAAATAATTCTCTACCTAGAAAACTGTTAGAAATTTGAGTGTTGTCACCTGAATCCAAGTGGCATGGGAGAAGGATTTGAGAAAAGAGGAGGCAAATGAGGGGAACATGTCAGGAGAAAGAGTCTAAGAAGGTGGCACCAGGATTAAACCAAAAGAAAAACTAGAAATCCCCCCAGAAGAGGATTGGAGGAGAATAAGAGTTTGGATGATAATAGTGAACTGTCTAATGTTGTATTTCTTTTGTTTTGTGTAATTCAGACTGCATACTCAATTACCTTTACCCCTGCTCGGAATCAAAGCAGTTCTGTTTGTTTTGCCTAGGGTAATTGAAGGAAGTAGGAATCTGTTCTCTGTTTGGGTCAATATGGCGCAGAGTGGAGAATGCAGTGATGGAGACACAACTTATAGGACTGCAGATTTGAGCTGCAGTGGGAAATTAAATACTAAACATGCTAGATAATTTGCAGAATATCAGAAAAATTTGGAATTGATAATCCTTAGGGCATACTCTTGAGCCATGTTATTAATTAAAACAAAGGGTAGGGTCTTCCCATATCATATGCCTGGAAGACTGGGGGAAAAGGCATGTATACAAGCATACAGTGGACATTTTTGTAAATTTTCATATGGCAGTGAGAATACATGGGAAATGTTCTTAACTTTAATTTTGTGTTTGTTTCGCAGTGGTGCTGGATATTGAACCTAGGGCCTCACACGTGCTAAGCATGTGCTCTACCGCTAGTCTAATGTTCTTTACTTAAAGGGGAAAGGATGAGTCTGTGGGCATATATTCAATGATGCAATCACATTTGAATTATTTTGGAGGCTAAATAGGAATTACTTTGAAGAAAAATAATGTGATTATGCCATGGAATAACATGAGTGAAGATCCAGAAACATGTGGAAGCATAGAAGATTTTGTATGCCATACTTGATTCAAACAGCTTACCAAAACGTGATTCCTGTTTCTTTTTGTGGAAAAAATAATGTAACTATATTATCAGAATTTTTAAATATAGGTTATATATAGAAAAATACTTAGAAAACATGTGCCTGGAAGAACTGAATTATTTTATTTCTATATTATTTCTACATTGAATTGAAAAGTTTGGGAATTTCTCTTATACCAGACTTCATGGTGGCCCTCAAGACATAAGTAGATTTAAGAGCTGAAATCATCTGTCCTGGAGCTGGTTTTACAAGCAAATTTTCACATTCTTTGTGCTACATGGGTTGTAAAGAAGTAGTCTGCAACTCATCAATGTATGTAAAACTCATTTTGCATGTAAAAGACATATTTTATGAGGAAAAATTTTCTGGTAATCTGTGGTTATTACTTGTGAAAAAAGAACAATAAGAAACTTAATTTCAGAGCAAAGTAAAGGGTGAAAAATCAAAATTTTGTTAGGCATTTTCAGCATTCTAAGCATATTTGCACACTGAATACTCATCACAGTGTGTGTTGATTATTATTTCCATTTTACTTAAGTAAACAGAAAACTTAAATTTCAAAACTCTTGAGTAATTTTCTCAAGCAACCTTAAAAACAGTTTGTCCCAAGGTGACCTAACTGAAAGCACAGACTTCTTCCACTTCATTGTTGTTTCATTTGTTCTGCAATTATTTATTGAATGCCATTATGTCTCAAACACAGTGTAAAGCAATATGATATCATAGTGAAGCAAACAGATCTAGCAAAAGGCTCATCCAACCTACCATCTACACTTTTCACACTAAAGAGAGTACTTAAGAGAGTGCATACTGCATGATCCAGTTATATGTTAAAATCAGGCAAAATCAATCTTCAGTTAGAAGTCAGCATTATGGTTACCATTGTATTGTTGGGGATGGTTAAAGTAAAGTGAAGAGGGCTTGAGGGAGACTTTGTGGTTCTGGCAATGTTCTTTTTGGCCAGCCTGCTCACTTTGGGAAAATACTTCTAAGCATATATTTGCAAACTGTATAGTTTTCTCTGTGTGCCCTAAGCTTCATCTAAAGCATTTCCAGAAAGTCTGAAAGTGATTGGTGGTAGTTTGCTTCCACATATTTATAATCATAAAAATGTTAGATTATTTTAAATTTATATGAAAATGTTCTTCTAAAATATTTCTGTGTCAGTTTTCATTGTTTAACCAAAATATCTGATAAGAAAAACTTATTGGAGAAAAATATTAATTTGGGCTCATGGTTTTACAAGTTATGTTCATGGTTAGTCAACCCCACCTTCTGGGCCTAAAGCCAGGCAGAACATTATGGCAGAAGGATGTTATGGTTTAGATATGAGGTGGCCATCAAAATGTCATGTGTGAGACAATGCAAAAAGTTAAGAGGTGAATGATTGGATTACAAGAGCCTTAACTTCAGTGCATTTATCCACTTGAATAGATTAACTGGGTGGTAAGTATAGGCAAGTAGTATGTGGCTAGAGGACGTAGGTCACTGGGGGTGTACCTTCAGGGTTTATGTTTTATCCCTCATGAACAGAGCTCTCTGCTTCCTGATTTTCATGTCCTAAGCTGCTTTCCCCTGCCATAACCTTCCTTCAAAATGTCTGCTTCACCTCAGGCACAGAGCAATAGAATTGGCCATCTAGAGGCTGATACCACTGAAACTATGAGCACCAAATAAACTTTTCTTCCTCTAAACTAGTTCTTGTCAGGTCTTTCAGTTACTGCAATGAAAAAGTTGCCTAAAATAGGTGTGATATAGGTAAACTGCTCTGCTCATGGCAGTTAGAAAGCATAGAGAGAAAGAGGAAGGGGCTATAGGGAAGATGAACCCCAGTGACCCACTCCCTCTAGTCTCAACTCACCTTCCTGCAGTTACCACTCAGTCAGTCCATTCAAACTAGGATGAGCTGATTGTACTACAACCCTTAAAATCCAATTATTTCACCTCAGAGCATTCCTTCCTTAACACAAGAGCTTTTGAAAGACACCTCATATCCAAATCATAACATTTCATTTCACACCTGGTCTTCAAACCTCGTGTCCATCTTGCAATGCAAAATGCATTTAGTTCATCTCCAAGATTCTCCAGTGTCTTAATAGTTCCAGCATTGCCCCAAAATCCAAGTCCAGAGTCTCATCTGAGATTCAAGGCCAACTCTTGGCTATGATCTCCCATAAGAATCAAAATGAACTTACATATATCCAATATACAGTGGCACAGAATAAATACTCCCATTTTAAAATGGGGGAAATAGGGGCATAGAAAGAAGGGATGGGACCAAAACCCAATTATACAAAGAGGTCATATAACTCCATGTACAGCATCCAGGACACACAGCTAAAGGCAAGGGCAGTCCCTCTTCTTTGGTCTTGTCAGTTGAAGTGCACATGGCCTCTCTTTTAGCCTAGCTCTCTCTGAAACTCATAGGTTTCCTTAGCAGAAAGTCCATGTTATTGGCATCTCTGAACTCCTGTCTACATTCTAGCTTTGGCTTCACCTTCACCACTTTACATATCACCATCTTAGGGGTAACCCACAGAAACTGGTCTCCCAAGCCTTCTTTGAAATCTTGATGGAAACCTCCATGACCCTCTAATTCTAACATCCTACATTCCTACAGAACCAGCACTATATGGATGATGTCAAGATCTGCCATCACCTCACCCCAATATCTAGAAATCCTGAGGGCATGGTTGTAGTGTCCTCTAAATGCCTAGGCAGCTGATCATGTTAAAACAACTTCCTAGGGCCCCCTATGAAATCTGGGTGCTACCCAAATTTCTTCTCAAAGGAATTTTTTCTTCTTTGCCCTTGAGTCTGCAATGAGTATGGTCTTACAAATTCCTGAAACGCCCTCAAGTCATCTTTTCCACTGTGTCTGTGCAGAGTACTTAACATCTCCTTAGTGACTATAATTTCTTTAACACCCATATATTCCCTGGACCCAGTTTTACATACAGTTTTGTGGCCAAACTTCAATTTTTTAAAAATCCTTCAGTTCTGGTTTTTGCTCCTGTTTCCTATAGTAAACTTGGATTTAAAAAAAATACCATTAAAATTCATGTCACTGCTTAAATGCTGTGCTGTCTTGAAATTTCTTCCACCAGACTAACTAGTTCATTACCTTTAAATTCAGTTTCATACAAAGTTTTAAGACCTGAGCAAAATGTAGACAAGTTCTTTGCAAGAATGTAATATAAAAGGCCTCAATTCCAGTTTCTAATAGAGTTCCCCAATTCCCCTTTAAAACCTCATGAGCATAGTCTTTAATGTCTGCATTCCTCTATGCATTCTGGGATTTTTTTGTTTGTTTGTTTGTTTGTTTGTTTGTTTTGAGTTCCCACCAGCTTTTCATTGCTGTGACTGAAATATCTGACAAGAATAACTTAGCAGAGGAAAAAAGTTTATTTTGACTCATGGTTTCAGAGGTTCAGCCTATGGTTGCCTGAGGTCATTGTTCTGTACTTGAAATGAGGCACAACATCATGGTGGAAAGAGTTTGTAAAGGGAGCTGCTCCACTCATGGAAGTCAGAAAACAGGGAAAGGGAAGGAACCACAAGGAAAATGTACCTTCTAGGGCATGCCCCCAGTGACCCACCTCCTGCAGTCATGCCCCAGTTGCCTCCAGTCACCCCCATTCAAAATAGGATGGACTGATTAGGTTACAACTCTCAAAATCTAATCATTTCACCTCTAAACATTCCTTCAATAACACATGAGCTTTTAGGAGACACCTCATAATCAATCCATAAAAATTTTAATACATTTACTTCAAAAAAATTAGAAATTTAGAAATGAAACCAGATAGGTTTAGAACTCCCTCCTTTTTGTTTCTGGATGGATGGTTGGGGTCAAAGTGTGAGGTGTGAAGGAGGCAGTTTCAGAAAAATAGTACTGGATTTGTTTGAAGGAATCTCATTTTAAAGAAGTAGGTCATGAGAAGAAGACATCTGTATATAATTTTATCCATTAACATGCAAAGTTGATGAAATTTATGAATAGAATGTCTGCTTTAGGGTGGTGCAGGATGTTTTTGTTTTGCCTTGTTTTCCATCCCAACAAAGCAAATCAATTTTAATTTTCTTTAAAAAATTAATCTACTTATAGTGAATATTTTTGTAACACAGTACGGTTGCCAGCAATGGTCAAGCCCACTCTCTCTCCTATCTCATATATTTTTCTTATAATAGAACATTAATACTTCTCCACCAAGAGTGGGGTCTATGCTTCCTTCTTGGAAGGTGGGTTGACATTTTAACTTCCTGGACCAAAAGAATGTGATAAAAATAATATTTTCTAACTCAAAGGCTAAGTCATAAAAGGCGATAGAGCATCTACCTCTCTTTTTCTTCAAAGACACTGCCTTTGGAAGAAATGTAGTCACTACACTATATATAAGGAAGCACAAAGCACATGAAAAGAACACCTAAGGTTGTTGCAACCAACAGCCCCAGCTGGGCTCCAGCAAAATATCCAAACTAACCTCCACATGAATGAAGAAGCCTTCAGATAATGACATCATCCCGTTTCTGAGTTTTCTAGCTGAGATCCAAAATCTTTGGAGGAGATGGAAAATCTCTCTTCCCCATAAATTGTTTCAATCCCTGGCCTCTGGCAACCACTAGGGGTAATACATTGTGTGGCTATAGAAGTCACTAAATTCTAGAGAAATTCATTACACAATCAGAGTAACCAAAACAACACATTTAAATATTTGCTATTAGGTGTAATCAACAAATCCAGGCAGGTTGCAAACTATACACCATTTTATCATAACTGTATTTCTATAGGGCTTGCAATAGTCACATTCATTTTGCCATTTAAATCAATATCAAACAGTAGATAAAAACTCCAGCTCTGGAATCTGACTACCTTACTTTGGATTCCAATTTTCCATTAAGTCATTATGTGACATTAGAAGAATTAATAAACCTCTTTGTGTGTGTTTCCTCATCTCTCTAATGGGATTGCAAGAGCACCAACATCAGATGATCATAAGGGAGATACACATATAAAGTTCTCACAATTTGACTAGAACATGGTGATTATTTTCTAAGTCACTACATATTAGCTGCAATAGTAATGCTTGCAGTCAAACTGGAACCTCTATCTCCACATCCTATTCTAAAATGTATACTCCTGAATCTCACAGTAGTCTTACTAAATCAGAATGTCTGAGCTTAGGCCCAGCAATCTCCAATTTAAACACAGTTTCAGGTGATTTTCATCCACAGTGAAGTTTGAAAACCACAGTAACTTGTCAATAAAGAAAGTATCAAATTTCCATATGATAAAATTAAAAATCGGGTTTTTGAAAGCTTTCCCGAAGAGAAAAATCACTCTCTCCTCTTTCCTAGTCATCACAAGAAAAATAATCTAGAGCCAGGCAGGTTGTCCTTTAAAATTCCCCAAAGTGCTTTAAAACATTCATGGCCTGTGAAAAACAACTGATCTCTTATTGCGGGTCACCCTTAGCTGACCATGTGAGAACAAGATGAGCTTGCTCCAAGATGATGGGCCGCCTTGTTACTTTGTGGAAGGGATAAATTGCCGCAAGTATTTTGATTCTGTTTATCTGACTGTCTCTAAAGCTACAGAAAGATTCCTGTGTCTGCTTCCCCAAGACAATCTCAGTGGACTGTCAGTTAGTATCAGGAGAGGTTACTGATGAGCTCCCTACAAGCTATATTTGGAGCACAAGTCAAAACACCTGTGGATTCTGGAGAGCATGAGAAGCCTCCCATCTTTCTCCACTTCTCATTAAAAACTGGGCATCTGCCCAATATGACTATGGACATCTTTATCTCATTTTCTCTGTACAGTTTAACTTTGACTCCATTGTGTAATCTATTTGTGATCCCTAGTAAGCAACACCATTACCACATGGATGACAGAGGCAAAGGGAGACAGGACAGAGGCACTCTCTGAGGGATGCTTAATATAAGATCAATCCTAACAGTTCCTCAGTAGATCTGCCATCTGCCAGCAGCTGCCTCCAAATGACAGGGAAAAGTGTCACTAGCAGTTTCTGTACTGTGAGGACAATGGAAAAGGGGAAAGGAAGAAGAATGTATAGGAGGGTAGATTTCTCCCCACTGAGAGGAATGATTTGTATGAATATCCTGAGCAATGGAGAAAAAAAAAGAGTATTTTTGGTCTTATGCATTTTTATAGAAGCATAATGTCTTTATGTAGGATAAAAATGTGAGTTTGGTGAAGGTCATGAGAGCTTTTTTTGAAATACAGAGATAATTTTTTTTTATCTTCATTCAGATACTTTGGAGAGAGAAACTTCTTGAAAATAACCTGAAATTACATGACCTCTTAAATATTTCCATGTTCTTATCTAAAATCCTGTTTTGCATGGCAGTTATTGGAATTAATATATATCATCATTAGTTACAAAAAGTAATTGCAAAACAAAATATCAATGTGTCTAAAACCCTCTGAGCTATTACAATGTGCTCATTTCCATTGATATAATGAATGATTCCTTTAGGTCCTATTATTTTGATAATTTTTTTCAAAGCTAAAACAGAATTGATTGTCTCATATAAAAATGCAGGAACCTTGGCTCCTGGCTTAGCCGCTTACTAATTGTACACCACTGGGACAATTACTCAAATGTTCTTAGCTTTCATTTTCTCATCTGTAAAGTCAGGATTGCAGTGGCAGCCTCCTTTCTAAAAGGTTCTGAATCTCCTTTGAATTGCATTGACCACACTCTTCTTTAAAGTCCAACTGTAATCTGCACATCCTTCTTAACATAGCATCTACCCTACTTTTTGCTTCTTGCCTACATTACACATTGTACTGATGGACAGCCAAGCAAACAGGAGATGCTTGTGTATGAAATAATGAATTGGTAAATAAGAAAATCTTGTGCAAAACACCCATGAAGTACATTTTATTATTACATTTTATAGAAAAGGAAGAGAAAACTCCCAAAGGTTAAATAACTTGTCTAGGACCCAAAACTAGAGGATGGAAAGGCCAGGATTTAAACCTCAGTTGTACATCTTCTTACTCTGCCATGCAGTCTTCAGTATGATGTAGTTTCCCTTCAGAACACTCACAGAGCATTTTGTGCTTTGCCTGTGGCCATGGTTATAATTCTTTCTTGTACTATGAGACACCAGTACTTACCTTATCCATTAACTGAATTGTAGATTCCTTGAGGACAGTTTCACACATTAGTGACCTTTGTATTTGAACTCATAATGCCTAGTTTAATAAATATTTGTAGAATTGAGAAATGTAGCTTTCTAAAGAGATGCCAACAGTCCCTCTGGGGTAGTTTAATTGTACCTTTTCCTGTGACAAGAAACAAATTAAGTGACTTTCAATAGCAAGGTGGTCTCTTCTATGGCAAATTCAAGATCCCTTCACTTTCTTATGTCTAACACAGAATTTTATTTGACTTCTGGGCAAATATCAGCTTTTCTTCTTCATAGTCCATTTTATATTATATCATGATTTTCATCAAATTATTAAAAATAATGAAATAATTTTTCACAAATGTATCACATGCTGAAGATCTTTTCTGCATTTATAATTTTAAAATGGTCTTTAAATAAGAGCTTAAAATTTTTAGCACAAACCAAGAAAGAAAATACTATTGGGATTATTTGCCTTGCAAAAAACTTGGGAAAATGTTCTATATGACTTTCTGATAATTTTTGGATATTTCAAATAAATTCTATTTATTTTGTGTGGCAGAATGTTTGATCTGAACTATTATGACCTCTGCACATAGTATTTTAAATTTGATTTGATGGAACCCTAAATGTCTTCCTAAGTTATTTTTAATTCATGCGAATTACCTGAATTGGAGGTCCATTAACTTTTATTACACTGTCTCAAGAGCTGAGTGGGTGGCAAAGTGCCAAGTTCTTGGAGCCTGAGGGGTAGAGATAAATGAGGGATAGCCAAAGTGGGGAGAAAAGAAATAAAGGTATTCTTCCTCCAAAAGCTGAGCCCATTTACTCTTCTGCTTGCAAATGAACAAGACTGTAATTCAACTAGCTTTTTGACACTAAATAATCAAGATTCGAGAAAGCTTAGTGTAACACACACATAGACACACACACACCCCAGTATGGGTTTCCCAAAATGCCTCTGTCTTTAGCCTATGGTTTTGTTAGGACTTGGCATTATTCTAGAGGGTTCTGATTTTATCCATCCAAATGTAGCAAATAAATGAAAAGATGGTTACACTGGGAGCACTTATGACATTTTACAGTGCCAGAATGATTGAATATCTGCTTAGTTAAGAAGTTTTACCTGTGCAGTTGCTACTGCTAGGAATCTATCACTAATGAGTTCAAGCCCATATATCATAGCTAGAAAGCATGTGACAGTTTGAGTACAATCCAAGTCCTGGCATTTCAGGGTTGTATTCTAATTTCCATCAGAATTTCCCAGGGTATGCATACTCTTTATATAGAATCTGAAGCTGGCAAATGAAGTCATAACAACAATAGATTACAGTAAAGTTGCAAAACAGAACAGCAACCACAGCAAACATCACTAGATCCATACCAACCAGAATTTCGATCTCAGATCAGTCATTTCCATGTTGACCTTGTTTTAGCGAATTTAATATATCTTACCCTGAGTTTCATCATCTAAAAATAGTGTAGTTCTAACTCAGTGATAGACTGCTTGGCTACATGTGTGAGTCCCTGAGTTCAATACTGAGCAGCATGTGGCGGGGGGAAGCGTAAAAATAGTTAAGTTATTGGGTTTTTAGAAGATTTAAATTAGGGTTTGTATATACTGCCAAGAACATAATATTCTTTCAGAACATAGTAGTAGCTACTATCTTTATAGGTGTTGTAGATTTATCCAAGTCAAGTACTTATTAATCTCTTATCATACCTTTAGAATCCCTGTGCCAAAAGGACTAACTATAAAATACTACAATTCAGTGAATTTTCTCAGGTTGTCTGTATTGTAAAGGGACAAAATGTTAATGAACTTAAGTAAAAGAAAACATAGATCCTGTACAAGTGTTACTGTTAGATTTGCCAATAAAACATTCTCCCCGAGAAGGGAAGAGACCAGAAGATAGGAGGAATCAGGATAAGTTCCTCTCTCTAGATTTACCAAATTCAATCTGTGTTGTCATGCACAATATACCTCTAAAATCCCACAAAAGGAGCCATTATAGCGAACATGGTGAACGTGATTTTTGTGTGTTTTTTGCCGTTGAATGACTGACTACATTTCCAAAGGCATGCACCTGTAAGTATTTTGAAAGCACTTATTTCCCATGATAATGGCCAAAGATGTATTATCCTGGTCTAACAATGCAAATGCCCCTATATGAAGTAAAGATTTCATGTGGTCTCTAAAGACAGCCTCTAAATTGGTCATGGCAATTTCTTTAGTTTTCATTCATTTATTCAAGAAATATTTATTAAGTGTCTTCTGTGAGGCAGGCACTGCAAAACACAATAATGAACAAGATAACAGAGTCTGTCTTTATATCTTAATCTCTTTTAATGTTGGTTTACTACTAATTTTTTATTAACATCTTTTTCTAATTACTAAAGACATGTAAAATTCCATATAAAATTCAAAAGATAGAGTGTAGAAGAAAACTTCCTCTATCATCTTATTCTCTTTGAAACTACCACTATCAATCATCTGTGTTTTTCCACCATACATATAGCATTTACTATATATATATATGCATATACATACACACGCATATAATTATATAAGTAATATATAATTATATACAATTACTTTTGCAAAATGTTATATAATAAATTTATTAATATTTAGCTCAATTATCCAATTTAACTCTTTTTTAAAATGTTTGCAGGCACTGGGCACAGTAGCACACACCTGTAATCCCAGCAGCTCAGGAGACTGAGGCAGGAGGATCACAAGTTCAAAGCTAGCCTCAGCAACTTAGCAAGGTCCTGAACAAAATTAGCAAGACCCTGTGTCAATATAAAAATTAAAAAGGAGTGGGGATATAGCTCAGTGGTTAAGGGTCCCTGGGTTTAAACACCAATATCAAAAAAATAATAATAATAGTTTGCAGGCTTTGATTAACGTGAATGTGAAATGAAATGAAAGTTTATCTAGGGATATTAAGTTATAGTTAGTTTAGAGAAATAAGTTCTGGTATGCTATTTCGCAGTAGGGTGACTATACATAATGATAATGTACTCTATGTTTCAACAAATTCTTGAAGAATATCAAATATTTTCACCACAAATGAAAAAATATTTGAGAAGATATTTATGATTATCCTGATTTAAACATTATACAATGTATACATGTATCTAAATATCAAATCACAACCAATAAATATGTACAGTTTTTATGTGTTGGTTGAAGAAATGAATTTTAAAAGGATAAAATAAAATAAATGAGGTTAGAAACAGATTTTAGGCTTTAGAAAAGTCAAATAGCTCTTATAAACTCATGAAAGAAAAATTCCCTCAGAGCAGCTGCTAGCTTTAACCTGATTATCCTTTTACTGGATACTCATTATTCTCCAAATCTTAAAAGATGGACTGACTTCATCGGACAGGCTTCTTAAAGAAAATTTTGAGTGACATGAAAAGTCTTCCTTCATATTGCCAAAAAATGTTTGAATGGATTATTTTTCAAAGAAGGATAAAAGAAATCATTCTAGATTAATAGGAAGCTGGTTCTTTTCTGTTTCATTCAAAAAACTTTGAAAGACAAGTCAGAATCATTTTAGAAAAAAAATTTCATTTTATATCAAACCATTTCAGGCCATTTTTGCTTCTTTTTTCACAGTTCCTCTGTAGTCCTTTATAGCATAAGGTTATAGAAGGCAGTAATTTTCAGTTCCTTTTCTCTATTTTTATAAAAAGTGAAAGTGGTTATATGGAAAAAATAAAAGCTACTCTTCCTTGGAAATAAAGCTTAAAAAAATTTTTTTTTAAGTTTTTAAGTTGGTCTCACAGATGCTCTTTAGTCCCAGGATATACTGAGTCATTCGTTTACCAATAGGCAAAAGTGACTGCATTATTTTTGCAATTCTCTTGTCACTACTGTTGTTTTCAGTAGGCAATGCTAGTATTAAAGCACTTCCTTTCAGAGATGCATTGAGAATAGTAAATTTTTCAATACAATGTAAGAAAACTTGGTGAAGGTTTCTATTTTTTTTATGTTTTTTTTAATATTTGAGAGGTAATCATCTACTGTCTGTGGGATGTAGACAAGTGGTTTCATACTCAGCCTTTTGGAATCATACACTCATGAAGACATCAGAAACAATCACTACTAATCCTTACACATCAGTAAGTGAAGAAACTCGGGGAGGTGACTAGAGAGGTGTTCCCTCCAATGTGGCAGTTATTTTCCTAGGTGTTTAAAATTCTTTACTTATTTAAATAACCAACTTGACATCAGAGACATTAGCTCCAGACTACAATGACTTACCCAAAGTCATGAGGCAGGTTAATCACAGGCTGTCACTTCTGCTGAAAGATTCTATCTCATTGCTTTTTCTGCTGTACCAGGTTGCTGGCCTATCAAAGCCTTACATACATACAGAGGCAGCCTAAGAAAAGAATCTGCTTGGGGTTCAATCATATTGTCAAAGCTAAGGGATTCAAGATATGAATATCATGATTTTGTCTTTGATATAAACTACCCTACTAGATACAGATTGAATATCATTCCTATTTTAGTACCACCTCCATTGCCATAGAAAGAAGATTGATGATCACACGGGTTAGTATGGTTGAATATGGCTTAATTGGTTCAAGCCTATTTTAATAGTCTAATCCAATTAAGCTAACCTAAGATTCTAAACATTGAGCTATTCATTATGAGCAGGAGCATAGCAGAGTCAGACACCACACTTTAAAATAATTCCAGGTTTAAATCCAGACTCAGTCACATTCTTTGACCACTCTCTCCCCTTACTTCTTTAAATCCTAATGCAAAAATATTATCCTAAAATTTAATTAATATATTCATCAAATATTTACTAACCTAGGAACTGAAAGGAAAACAGAGAAAAATCCATCAGGAGATCATTGTACTGAACATTATGTAATATGGGAATACATGAGAATGTACCTGATTTTGAGGTGGAAAATATGGTAAGACTTCCAAAGGTGGTGATGTGTAGCTTTAAAGACTCCAATTTAATATAGATCAATATCTGTTCATTTCCTACCAAGTAAATATAAATATTTAAGAAAAAATAAAAATAAATATTGAGGCACTTCACATGACTACATTCCATCTAACATTATCTTCCACCGTCTCCTCTCCTGCATCCTATAGCCCTATACGACCATTCTATATTCCTTTCCAAGCAGACCAGGCTTTATGATAGCCCGTAACCTATTCTTATTCCCTGTCTTCTCACCCTTACTTATCAGAAATGCATCTACTCATCCACTGAAGCACAAATTGCATGTGTCATATCCATTTCATTCTCCTAACTTCATTCGGTCCCAGGATGTTTATTCCTTCTCCTGTGATGAACAGCACTCTGTATACATCCACACTGCAGTGCTTCTCCCATCACAGTACATAAATTGACTTCCAATTTCTGAAGTTTCTTATTCATCTTTGAATTTCCTATTTCTTGTCACATTATTTGTCCTATGCCAGGAACTAGATTAGTAATTATTAAATTTAGTATAACTGACTCCTGTCTTAAAGAGCTTTGATCTGATTGAAGATACTACATTTACAGAGCTATAGCACTGATATAAATAGATACAAGAGTTTAAAATATACTTATCATAGGAAGTCAATTTAGATGCTCAAGAAGTAGCCTTTTGGGTATAGTTTGGAGGGTTCAAGAGAATATATTTTTCTAGATTTACGAGTAATGACAGTGTTACATAGAATGTAAAGGAAGACAAATGAGAATTAATAATGAAAGTAAGTATATTTTGTAAAGATATGAAATATTGCATCATGCAAATGAGATCTGATAAAATGCAGTTAATTTTCCAGAACACAAACTTCAATAATGATATATTGAACATGAATAACACAGTTTAGATTCAAATTATGCTTCACATCATTCTTACTTCAACATTTCCTTGTTAATACTGATTGAACGTTGAAACAAAAGTAATCTACTTGATTCCACAGACTCAATAGTAGAAATGAAAGCTATAGGAATTGTGAATACCGCTCTGGTTTTGAAAGCAGAATTTTTGCTTTTGTCTAAGTCTACGAAAAATCCACAAAGGCACTCTATATCAACCATTTTGCAAAAACCTCTGTATAACAACTTTGGTAAACAGTGCAGAATTGATAGGATCATATTCTTGTATGTTTTTGTTTAACAAATTTGGTTGACTATCTAAACCAAATATGTGTAATAAAAAATTTAGCAAACCTTGTGGACCCAAGGCTTACAATGATTTCTCTCTGACAGTACTTTTTACAAATAGAAATAATTTTCAGTGCTGAACAAGTGTTTACTGCAATTGGGACTGTACTCAGGCCTTATAGGTATTGTTAATATTCTGGGGATTATATGGGAAGATTTGATTCTTAATAAATTAAACACAACGATTATTTTTCAAAATTTCTGTTATTCCAGTTTTATTTTGTGATAAATAAAAGAAAGAACAACTTTGAGGATTTTTAAATATGCATGAAAATGTTAAGAAATAAAATATTTCAGAATAAAATCACAAAGTAGCACAATCCCAAAATACATTAAAAGAAAACTACTGTAACTGTAGCTGCCTAAGTGTTATAGTTATCTATGGAAACTGAATTAGGAAATCAAAGAAACTATCAAGAGGATTCTAAGTAGAGAGGATTCAGAAAATTAAAAGTTTATCTTTCTGATAATTTACTTAATGTTTCTTTTTACATTTTGTCCTTAAAAAAAAAATACACGTTTAATTTGTTAGATTTACATAGGACGTTTTCCCCAACTTCGCTAATTACATGAAATTTTAAAACAGCTTTTATCCAACCTTTGATTACTTCACTGACAAGATGAGGCTAAAAATGTATTTGAGATATCACTATTTCCTGGTTTTTCAGAATTCAAAAAATATGGAAGTGTTTTCAAATTCCCCTGTATAATTTGGTGCAAAAATGCAAGTAAGTAAAAATACAAATGAGTAATTGGGTTAAGATTATAAATATACAAATTTAAAAGGACACAGCCACGGGAAAATTTTTAAATATTTATACATTCTACCAAATTTCCTAATATTATATTCAGGAGCAAATACTCAAAAGCAAAGGAATATTCACACAGGAAGGAGCATATCCTTGTGTAAATTTTAAAATTAGCATTCATTGAGGCAATCAGGTTAAAGTCCGTCATTCTACAGAAATATGTCTAACAAATAAAGGGCATTTTCTGATACCTGAGACCGTGTGGTATTCAGAAAATGCCTGGAGAGAATCCTCTAAGGTTCCTGGTTAAGCCACAGGGCTCTGTAAGTCAGATTGCCTATAATACTCAGGCTCCAAAACTTTACTAATTTGAGCTGGTTACTTTCTGAGCTGCAGTTTCATTATCTGTAAGCTGGGAGAGATTAGAGCTGTAGTGTTCACGTTTAGGGTTTCTGTGAGGACTAAATGAATTATTGAACGTCAGCTCTTAGGATAGTGCTTCCCTCATCATAAGACAAAATAAGTTAGCTATTATTCTTTATTTAATTTTACAAGTTACTCTTCTCATCTACAGGTATTGATTTTAAAAACTGGTTTATATATCTGTAGGAATAGTTGATATCTCTGAGGAGAGGCTATTCTAGGAAACATCACACTTTTAGGCAGAATGGGTGTTTCACTTCACTATAGGATATTTTTTAAATCTTCCTTCATAGAAGACAAATATAAGACAACTTGACCAAAATTCATAGAACTTATTTCTAAATGCTTTCTTCCACAGAAAAGAAAAGAGGAGGTAAAGACAAATAGAGGAAAATCTTTATGAAAGGAAAGGTTCCCTGTCAGTTCTGCTTCATCAGCCCTGCTTAGTCCTATCCTTGAAGGTCAAACCTATTGCGTTCTTCAATCCTTACATTAAGAAGATCACCTGGGAACTATGTGCAGTATTCAGACTGGAGTCAGATAAGCCTCAGTGTGAATCCTAACTCTGCTACATAATAACATATGAGTCAACATTAATTAAGTACACCTAAGACTCAAATACTTCACATATGTAAATGCATTTAATTAAAAAAAAAATCCTTCTAAAACATATCTGGCATCAGAGATGAACAAATGAGGCACAGAGGCATTAAGTAATTTTCCCAAGGTGTAGCACTGGTGGGAAATGGAGTCTGGATTTACCCCCAAGTGGTCTGACTGTGGAGACCATGTCCCTTCTTATGGTACAATTTTATGAAGGTTTCTTTAAGTCACTGAATCTCTTTCCTCATCATTTCACATAGTTTTCATAGAGATGAAATCCAATAACGTCTTTTAAACATTTACAATGCTCAACAGTTTGTGTTATCTGACAATTCTCCTTATGAAGGAGTCACCTGACTTGGTTCAATGATAGAATGTGAACCCTTGTTGACTCACAGGTCCCAGATGGAAACGGGTCCAAGTACCCTCTTCCCAAACTTCCTCAGGGACTCTGGAATCACTTCTCCTCACATGGGGCATAAAGCGAGCCTCTTCTCAAAGATGCCAGTTGTAACTGTACTTCTTGACTGTGGCTCCCCTCTCTCCAGCTCAGTGAAGCTTACTTTTAGAGGAGGTAAAGATTGCAGGAGCGTCTGTTCTTCCAAATATGTCTCCTCTCTATCCAGGCCTTGAATTTTGTTTCAAAGTCAAGTCTTTGACTTCTTCATTCTAATTCTGCTGTAAGAAGCTGGATCTGGGTCAAAGAATCATAGTAACCACCTCCCTCGGTAGGGGATGATGAAACAAAGGGAACATTGAGATATACACAATTTAACTTACTAATGATACATTGCTGTCAATAATTTGTGATATAATTTAATTATCAGATATCTAACATGAGATTTTCAGGCATTTTAGTATATTTTACTGTCAATTATTATCTTATAGTTTCCACCTGACATGAAGCATCTTTAGAATACTAAGAGTCATGATGGGAATAAGAGAAGAAAATTTCTATTTGCACATAGGAGAATTCTCAATGGGCACAAGAGAACGAAAATGGTACAAACAACTAAGAGAGTAGTATGTATTTGACAGTAGGAATAATGGAGACACAAAGAATAATACAAACTTTTGGAAATAATTCACAAATCAATTGCTATGGTTTGGGGATGTTTAAAAATTAAATACACACAGAGAAAAAAAAAAGTCTAAACAAAAAACAGGACCCATCCAGTTGCTGTTAGTAGCAGCCTGACTGACAGTAAGGCAAGGACTCTTAAAGTCTTTGTTATTTACTAAAGCACCACGGACAGGAGCAGAAATGTACTTAACCTCACAACTCTTGTACCTTCAAGTGACCCCTCAAGTTGTCAAGTCACCGGCATCCTGCCATTATCCAGCCTTCAAATTCCTTTGATATCTGATACTAAACACAAGCAGGAAAAATAAAATCCCTGCCCTTCACATTAAATTTGGGGGTCGATATTTTCTCCCATTTAAAAAATGCCTTCATTTTGCCAGAGTCTGTTCCTGAAACTGGAGCCATAAACAAATACCCTTTCCATCATGAGGTTTACCTTCTATAGAGAAGAAAGGTACAGTAGATTATAAATAAATAAATAAATGCAATAGATGTAGAGTGCTATATTGTATTAGTTGCTCTGAAAAAAGATTGAAGCTTGGGATAGAAAATTCTGGATTAATGAGGGAAAAGGTGACTATGGTAGGGATAGATCTAATATTGAGATTGGCATTTGAAAAAAGGTACTAGAAATCAGGGAACAAGCCATAGAAATATCTAAAGAGAGAATATTCCAGAAGGAGAAAGAACATGTGAAAAGGTGTCTGATAAACTCAGGTAGGTAACAGAGAACCAGAAAACATAGGAGTTTGTAGGCCACTTTAAACTTTGGAATTTACTCTGAATGAGTAAAGTACATTTGAAAAGTTGTGCACAGATTAATTAAAGGATTTAACTCAATTTTTGCATGATTCGTGGGCCCAGTGGTCTTGAAAATACATGATAGAGAGGTAATAGAAGTAGGGAGATTATTTAGGGAGCTATAGAAATAATCCAAGTGAAAGAGAAGTGGTGGTGATGGATGCAGTGAGAAGTATCTCCGAAACTGTCATTAAAGCAGAGTCAGCAGGATTTTCTCAGGGGTTGAACTTGAAGAGTGAGAGCAACAAAGGAGTTGAGTTGCTTAGACTGACTTTGACCTGCACATACCCAGGAATAGGGTTACTATTTACTGAATGCTGTAGTCAGCTATTTCATCTCTGAGACTTAAAGATCTGACAAGAACAATTTTAGAGGAAGAAGAGTTTATTTGTTGCTCAGGGTTTCAGAAGTCTCAGTCCATAGATGGCCAACTCCATTGCTCCTGTGAAGGAAAAAAGCAGCTCAGGACAAGACAATCAAGAAGCAGAGAGCTTTCCTCCCCAGGGACACCCCCAATGACCCACCTCCTCCAACCACACCCTAGCTACCTACAATTATTACCTGGTTAATTCATTCAAGTGGATTAATATACGACCAGGTTAAGGCTCTCATAATCTAATCATTTCACCTCTGAATTTTCTTGCATTGTCTCACACGTGAACCTCATTTCTAAACCATAACACTGATGATATAGGAAGATTACTAGAGCCTTTGTTTTCTTTGTGAAAATGAAGTGGGGGAGGTGGTAGATAAAAAATGCAATTTCAGATGTGCTGAATGTATGATGCCTGTGGAGATCCAAATGTAGATATTAAATAGGGATTTTAGGTAAACAGATTTGGAGCTCAGGAAGAGTTCCAGATTGGAAATAAATGTTAGGAGCTGGGTCAGCATTCTCTCACTGTGAGAGTACCTGAGGCTGCTCACATCATGGTAGTAAGGAAACAGAAAGAGGGAGCAGAAGGGCCTAGGACAAGATATACCCCTCAAAGGCATTCTCCCCTCTGTCAATTGGCCTACTTCCTCCAATTAGGCTCCAACTCCTAATGTTTCTACTACCTTCCAATAGTGCCCCAGCTGATACCATGCCTTTGATAAAACAAACTACTGAGGATAGACCAGATCTAAACTACAGCAGGGACAGACAGCATGTGGATAATATTACAATCTGATAATGAATGATCTTACTTTGATATGAGTAGAGAGGATAACAAATCCAAAGATTGATCCTGTGTAATCCACTATCAGAGGTCAGAAGGGTAAGAAGGAGAAGCAAATATGGCTGAGGAATTGATGGTGAAATAATAGGAAAATCAAGAGAGTCAAAGTTTTGTATGTCACATTAAGAACATGTTTCAAGGAGAAGAGAATGAATGATCATTGGCATCAGATGCTGCTGAAATCAAGTGGAATGAGACTCGCCATTTAGGTGGCTAGCATGTGACAGTAAATTGAAAAAATATATGTAAGTCTATTAACTAAGACTCACCCCATATGTCAATAAAATATTTACTTCCTTCTTTGTAAACCTGAGAGGGGATGGGAAATTTTTTCTGGCTTATGTCATCAGATATGTTAAATTTTGGCATTATAATCTGCCTACTTATTATTTAAATGATTGTAATATGAATAGATTAAGACAAACTGGTGATTTTGGGGGTGTGTCAGTGTTTGCATCTAATATCAAAAATATGAATCCATTCACCATACATAGCCAAGTATGGTAGGCAGAATAATATGCACATCCACAAAAAAAGGTCCACATCCAGATCCCTAGAACCTATAAATGTGTTTTCTTACATGAGAAAAGAGGACTTTGCAGAAGTGATTAAATAAAGAATTTTGAGATGGATAGTCTTGGTAGACCCACTACACTAATAGGGTCTCGATGAATGAAAAAGCCAGGAGACCTGGGTGTGGTGGCACACGCCTGTAATCCCAGGAACTCAAAAGACTGAGTCCAGAGGATTGCAAGTTCAAGGCCTGCTTCAGGAAATTAGTGAGGCCCTAGGTAACTTATATAGAGATTCTGTCTCAAAATAAATACATAAGGACTGGGGATAAAGTTCAGTGGTTCAATTCTCAGAACCAAAAAAAATTAAAAAAGAGGCAGGAGTGTCAGAGTCAGAGATGTAGGACTGAAACACAGGCTAACTTTGAAGAAGATAGCCACAAATGAAGGAATGTAGGCTGTTGCTCAAAGCTAGAAATGACAAGGGACTGGATAATTTCTAGAGCTTTTAGATGGAACACATATCTTCACCACCTTGATGTTAGATCCATGAGACCCACCCATTTTGGATTTTGGATCTAAAGAATTATGAGGCAAATTCATGTTATTTTAAGTGACTAAATTTGTGGTAATTTGTTATGGTAGTAATTAAAAAAAATAGTAAACCATATATCATGGTTATTGTCATATTTGTGCTGTATTTGTCTAGATCCTCAGTAGATTGTATATTCCTTGAAGACAGTCTTTTGATCCTTTCTATATTTTAGAGATTCCACAATACCTGTGGTAGTTGCTCAATAAATTATTGTTGTCTTTCTTTGGAAAAATAGATTAATATTTAAATGGTATATTAAACTAGAGCAGTAATTATAAAAAATGAACATGCAGAAGGAATTCCTAAGGGGAAAAAGGGTGAAATGTGGTATTTATCATCAGTATTCTTTCCGATTAATTTATCAACATAAATGAAAGACACCTTAATTGTAAATTATATGATCCTACTGCTTAAGAAAATGTTACTTATAATGCCTGAACATGAAAAGAAATACATTATTTGATTTACACAAGTCTGATATATTTTTAATCATGGAGAAAGTAATAAAGTAGTTAATTATTTCTTTTGCAACAATGATGAATTGTGATTTCTTAGCTATAGTATTTATTGTTGTTTCTATTTTTTAAATTTTTGGTATAGTGTAAAAGAAGAGTAATAACAATTAATTAAAAATAGTGTTTGTTGAAAATAACTTCCTTATCACATGGCACAAAATCTGCAGCTACTTTCATAAACCATGATGTATTCCTCTTCAACTCTGCACTGCAATCTTGTCACCATAACAGTTGGCCTTGCAATTTGGAAATAGTATTAAAAGTCATTGTGATCTTAACCCTTGATTTAGCTCTAAAATGCACTAATTTCTACTCTTGACACATATAACAGACTATTGTAATCTCAAGTCATAATTAATGCAAATAATACATCATAAAATGATCCAATGACTTTTATATATAACAAAGAATGTTCATCTATTGAATTGGTGTCCTGTTTTGTTTTCTTTACACATATGATCAAATTGTTCTTAGCTTAGTGAAATATTTTTCTTCATACTAAACATGTATTAGAGATCTAATTTGATTTTCTTCATAATGCTGTGGTGCTCCAAGTTTTGTAAAATCTAACATATATATTTCATATGCTTATTTGTTTTTCTCTTTGCCATAGGTATACTCAGTATGTAACATAATATCTGGTTTATAGTATATTATGAAATAATAAATCAATTACTCAGATCTCTTAAATAACTATAAAAGTTCTTTGACATTAATTACTTTTTATATTTATTTATTTATTTTACTTTGGTACCAGGGATTTAATCAAGGGTGCTTAACAACTAAGCCATATCCATAGACCTTTTTTTATTTTTTATTTTGAGACATGGTCTCACTCCATTGCTTAGGGTCAAATTGCAGAGGCTGACTTGAATTTGTAATCTTTCTGCTTTAGCCTCCTGAGTCACTGGCTTTATAGGTATGCACCACCACACCCAGCTAATGACTTATTTTTAAAGATAACATTCACTCAGGTATGGTGCCCAGTATAAATTCCAACCATTCTTCTTCCTCTACTATCTATACAAAGCATATTTATGAATAAAATAATAGTACTGAAGAATTAAAAGAAAACCATTTTCAACAAAGAACTCCAACTTTACTCTTTTTAGTACAACAGGAAACTTAACCACGTTTCAGAGGTATTGTCTACTATCATGAAGTTGGAAATTCAGCCATCCAGAATGTCAGTTCTCTATAATCAGTCTTTCCTCGTGATATATTATCTTCAGAATTACAAGGGGAGACATTGTACCTGTTTCAGAGAGAGTGAGAATTACCTTGAACTTGGAAGTCAGACCTGGGTTTAAAATTCTTTATTTTACCTGTTTTTGAAATTTTGTTTGGACTTTCAAATACAGGGTAGTTAAACTGTCTGACACAAGTTAAACACATAGAACACAATAACTACTTTTACAGTGAAAGCAACAAATGTTTATCAATATTAAGCAAATGTTCAATAAATATTTCATTATATTTTCAATTGGAAAGATGTCTGATCTATGGATCACAATTTCCAGTCATGTAACTGGCTGACTCAATTCCATCTTTAGGACTCAGTTTCTACATGGACAATGTGAAAGATCACAGCAATCCTTTACATATCTCCCAGTTGCTGAAAGAATTAAATGAGGCTCTTTGAAAACTACAAAGAGAGGTTATTAATAGCTGTGCTAACACTCATAATAATTTTAAAAGCACAGATAAATCTGGCATTAATTCAACAATGGGCCTTCTTACTGAGGACATTACAATGATCTATTTTCAGGATAGAAAGTTCCCAGTGAATTGGCGAGTATATAGAAATAGACATCTGAAAGGATGCCAAAGCTGGAATATTCTCAACTCTGTGTGATTTCCAGCTATAGGATGGGAAACCATTCCACCTTGTAAAAATGATTATTATTTTATTTTAACATTCATCAATTGCTCCCTGTTTAGAACACTTGCCATCTTATTTTCTAGAAGGGAATTGGAACTAGTTCTAGTGAAAGAGAAGAACTATTTATTGTATTTTAAGCTCTAGCAAATCATTATCTTTAAGCCCTCAAAAAACAGTTTTTAAAAATAAGCATGAATTTTAGGATAAAGTGTTTATTGTTTTAATAGCATCATGCTTCCTTATTTTCTTCTAAATAACAGAACCTTCTTTGTGTTTTTGTTTTGAGAATTCTTTCTTTGAACAGAAAAATACTAAGAAAATAACAAGTAAAAATTATTTACAATTTCAAAAAGCTAAACCAAGCATTGTCTTATAAATTATAATTCAAGCTAGTTAAATGAAAAACATCAAGAAATTCTAGTTTTTTCTGATAGCATGATGCCCTGATTACCATAAAACATTGATATTTGCCTATATATCTTGTCAGTTAAAAATCATTACATAATGGGGGTGAGGATTTTAAAAATCTCAAAATCAGTGTGGTAAATCCTCAGAAATCAAGTGGGGGCACTCTGCTTGGGAACAAAGATATGGGGAGCCCGATTCAGATGATGGCATCAAGGATGGCTGCATGATGACATATCAGCCAGGCAAAGTGGGAGGATGGATGAACAAGAACCATCAGAGATTGGTGTACTGCCACCAATCTTGAGTTACACGGGCAACTCAAGGTTTATTTAACAAATTACATGTGTTCCAATTCTTTCTGGAAAAGGAATAATATAAGTAACATACAGCCTACTTGGAAAATATTGACAACAATAGATGGTTTTATGAGCATCACTGAAAATATTTAGTTTTACATGATTGATTTTCAGTTTTGTGCCTCAAGCAGAGAATTAGTTAACTCAATATGCAGGGAGTATATTTGAAGTTTCACAATGGGTTTTGTGAACAAGCCATAATGTAACTTTCCTAGTCCCTTTTATTTCACATTTATTTATCTATTTTTTTTTCCCCGAAGTATTTAAATCGCTTATTCTGGTGACAACATTTTTAGATTATTTCCAGTCCTAATGGAGATAAGAGGTATTACTTTCTTTGCTACTTAATGGTCTTGGGGATATCAGTATTTTTGACAGTTGAATAGTGAGTATTGATCTTTTGTTCAGAAGGAATTTTTAGGATTAAGGACTGAACTTTTAACCTCTGAATGCCAATATCTACCAATGATCATCTTGACATTACCTTCAACTTTATATCCCAAATGCCAATTAAAACAACATCAGCTATAAAGTGGCAGTAGGGTCTTGTGTTGTCTGTAACACAAATAATCTACAAAAACAAATACTGATAAAGAAGTCCTATTTATAAGTGAAGGTTATATGAAGTTGAGTCATTTATTTTAGTACAGATTTTAAATATCTTCTCCTAACTGGTAGTAGTAATACTCCTCTTCTTAGAAGTAAAATCTTTCTTATAAAATTCTTGGTGCCTTGTCTGTTAAGGGACTTTCAGTCCCAAATTATTTAATGCAGAATTAGTAACCTCAAACTTTGCTGATCCAGCTTCCTCTTAACCTTTCAATTAAAATGTCTGATGTAGAAAATCAATAGCTGCAGTTACATAATCTGTAGCCTTTCATGAGAGAGAAGATGGTGCAATTATGACTAAGCCAGATATATAATTATTTCTTTATATCCTAACTAAAGTTAGAAAGCTAAACTTGGAGCACTGCTTTAGAAATTGCTTTGCTCCTTAAACACTTTCAAGACTGTTCAAACAAGAAGGCTTTCCTACTAATTAATCTTCTTTGCTTTGAAATTTCATACTCCTTATAGTTACTAGTAGGACAAACCTTAAAGAAAATAAATGAAAGAGAAATTTTGACTTTGTAGCTCCTTTACTTGTTTTGGCTCCATTTCTTTCCTGTGTTTTTAGTATCTTGGTGCTGGATTTTACACTTTGAAAACTATTGCTCTCAGCTGACATGTAGCACTTTTTATAGTTTGATTTATAATGATTTTCCAAAAGGTATCTGTGTTTGAACAGATCCTGAAAGATCTAATAAACATCTAATTCAGAAAATATGTTAGCATGTAAGGTGGACGATGAATGATTGTGGGTAGAGGCATCATCTGGATGTACTTCAAATCATACCAACTTGGAAAACACTGGATTTGAGATACCTTAGGTGTACTGACCTCTCTGTAGACAACCCTATAGTCTTCTCAACCCCTGCCCTGCATGCCTCTTTAGCCAACACAGTCAGCCCTGCTGCATTTCTTCATTGCATAGAATGTAGTTCAAACTGCTGGTTCTCCGTTTAAAAACTGCAACTTTGAGCATTTTGCTTCACATCTCCAAATTTCAGAATTTTTTCATCTTTAAAGTTAAGATATAATAGAATTTACTCATAGGACTGCTGTAAAGATTCAGCCAATGACAAATGGGGCTCAGTCCTGAGGGGTCATGTTCTGGCTCAAGTTTCTCATTAGTTAAGATTTGTGGGTTAAACCATGGTTTAACTTCCAGGTTTACATGTATAGGAGTGTATATAGCCTAGTGGGTTCCCAGAGGCATTACAAAAGAGAGAAGTAAGGAATTCCCAAACCAGAGAGACCCTAAAAGTCATGTGATACAGTCAGAAAAAGATGCCATCAGATTATGACTGCACAGCTCATTGCCAGAGCAATTACTATAAACATGTGGGCCAAGAGAATGTCAGCCAGAGTGGGAGGTGTCTGGTAAACCCCTTCTCCTGGCAGAGGGTCTATGTGACTCAGTGCCAAACATCACTGCTTGTGGCATTTGCAGTATTAATAACATGTATTCAATATGAAAATAGCAACACAAATCAAACTTTTAAACAAAACACCTTTGAAATCTAGTTAAGATTAGGGATTAAAGGTATCGCAGAGAGTTCAAAAAAAGTAAATTGTAATCTTACAAGTTTAGGTGAGTGTGAACACTCAAAAATATCTAGAATCAAAAGTCTTTCTTCTGCAATTCTTTGACTGATTGTTTCATGCCGGCTTTTAAATTTGACTTAGCCTGGATTTCCTTCTCTCAAGGGTTGAGCAAGAGGCTGGGTGTCGTGGCATGAACCTGTAATCCCAGCTACTGGGGGATCATAACTTCAAAGCCAGTCTAGGCAATAAAATTGCTTAAAAAAAAAAAAAAAATGTTGGGAAGTTACCTCTGTGTGTATGTGAGCTCCTTAAAATAGTAACTGTATCTGTATAGCTCATTCTGTTTTTTTGTGCTCAGAGGTATCTGCTAGTCTGCTGACAATCTCAGAAGACTGTTGCATGGTTGAGATTGGGTAATGTGAAACTAGAAATCCAAAACACGTTTATTTCACTTCCTTTTCTTCCTTGGTATCATTATTAAATAGCCACATCATCAGAGTCTTTAAAGTAAATACCTATTCTCCTTACCAACAGCAAGTATGGGTCCATGCAGCTCCAGACATTTATCTCTTTTACCACAGACCCTAATTTGTGGTGAAGTTCAAAGCAGATTTGAGCGCTATTCTTATGGATCTGACTCTTCTTTTATTAAAAAAAAAGAATATATTGTTATGTTCTCTCTTTAAATTAGAAATCCCATTCTAATATTCTATTATCCTTTCATCCTATCTTGTGTTGTCATTTTCCAAATAACCACATTTATTTTAAGTTGCAGGAGAATATGTCTTTGTCCTATCAGATACATACTTTACTTTGTTCAAAGGATACACACTGAGTCCCTAGTAAGTCATTGACTTGATTTATAATGCTTGTACTCACAGGGCAGCTCTGCATGAAAAAATAAGGAGATTCATAAAATATTAGCACGAGTTGCTATGACACTGTCCTGTTTTCCTTTCAAATAGTTTTAACACTACAATGTCAATACTTTGTAGAGTGATGATCTTTTCTGGATTGTGATAAAAAAAAAAAAATGTTCACAAGGATTTCTAATTCCCCAAAGGCATCACTGAATCTTAGTTTTACTAATTGCTCCATTTCAGAAGCTTTAAATATAGACTTTGTATAATTCGAAAATAGTGGTGATTTCTATCTGGGATTTAGGCATAACTTCACTCACTCATCAAAAAGAATTTTAAAGTACTAATTCTGCATTGTGCTATTTTAAGATCTATAGAAAGAGAATTATTTAAATATGATCCCAATCCCTCAGGATTCCACAATCTAAGAAAACACTGACAAGAAAAAAATAAAAAATAAAAAGTCATGCAAAATGCTAATCAAAGGAGAAAGTCAGGAAATTGACACAGTTAACTATGATGTTAAGTCTCATTTTTATGTTGATCAGTTCACGTTGTTGCTAAAGTTTTGAGAACAATAGATTGAACTCATACCTTTTTAGTCCGTTCGGAATGTACCTTTTACAGACAGATACTCAATTAATATCCACTGGTAGTGAATAGGATTTTTTAACAATAAAGTTGAAGCTTCTTTAAGACAGGAAGAAGGAGAAGAAAAGAAGGAGGAGGAGGGGAGACTAAGATAAGAAAGAGTACCATGGAGAAAAGGAGAGAGGAAGGAAGAGGAAAATCTTATGCATCATAATCAGACATGGCCTGGCTATGTATGCTTCTATGGTACAAAGAACATTACTGGATGATACTACAGTTTACCTGGACACCAAATCTACCTTTACATCTATTTAATTCAGGGGGTTTTTCAAATCAATGCCCACTGTTTTTATTACAAACTTTCTTAATGTCCCAAAACAATCATTTGAAAAGAAAAATCATTAAACTACAAATAAAATAACAAAATAACATTACCTGCCAGCATCAACATTTTAAAACTCTATATAACTATCTAATTGTGATATAATTGAGATCTGTAAGATAATTATAATGAAATAAGATGTGTTTTAGTATTAAAAAGATATAATTAAGTAATCAGATACTTGCACTTACATCAGAATGACTATACATATGAGAGTCACAAATGAAGATTAATCACGTTGTGTATGGGTAATTCACATATCCTTTCCAACAAAATACACTTGATTCATCACTAGACAATATTAAAAATGGTGAACTAGTCTTGGTAAAGTTTCAAAACAAATAAAATATAATCTTTTCTCAATTTACATGTGAAAATATTCCTGGAAAACTCAGTATATATGGAAAGCTTTTCATGTCTATAAAAAAAATAGCATTATTTCTAAGATCAAATAATTAAGAACAGTGTATTTGCTTACCTATCAAACATTCGAAAGTCTTGAAGGATCCAGAAGATCTTAAAGTTATTGTTATTGTATGGAACTGTCCTCATATCTGTAAGACCTGTGTCCTTGCTTCCGGGAAGCCACCCAAAGTAATCAGATAACAGAACGGGGTCCACAGGTGTCCCACAGTGGTAGCAGAGAAGCCCAAGACAGAGTGAGATGCAATCTATGGCAAAATGGAAGAAGCAAACCCATAACAAGAACCAAAAAGGAAAAGCAAACAGTGGAAACAGGACACAGAAATGGTCGAATATAGCTCTCTATTAGTTTCCTGTGGTTGCTACAAAAATTACTACACATGTGATGGCTTAAAATAACAGAAATTCATTCTCTCCGATCCTGAAGGCCCTTATCCATGGTCCATGCAGGTCCTCTGCGGCCTGGGGGAAGCTCCATTTCTGGGCTCTTCTAGCATCTGGTGGCTCCAGGCCTTCCTCATCCCCTGCCGGAATCGCTCCAGTCTCTGCTCCCTGTCACACTGCCTTCTCCTCTCCTCTGTGTGTCTATCTTCTGGTGTGTCTCTTATAAGGGTCCCTCTGGATAATCCAGGATCATTCCATACCAAGATCTGTAGCTTAGTTTTATCTGCAAAGATCCTTTTTTTTGTTTTTTCCAAACAAGGTAGAATTACAAATCTGGGGTTAGGACATGGACATGTCTTTTTGGAGACCACTACTCAACCCAAACAACCCATTTTCATTCCTGGCTCTGATTCTGTCATGTCTCACTGTGATATTCATAAATACCCCACAGAGATTAAAAGTACATATATGTGTGCAGTGTTGCATCATTGACAATCATCTGACCTAGATGAGTTTTATCCACATCCTCTTCTTCCAACAAAAGGTCCAAAGCTACTTAAGAGTTCCTATCATTTACTTTTTCCACTATTTGTTGATTTAGACTCTACTATTTTGAATAATACTTTACCTCTTTTTTTTATTTATAGCCGTTTTCTGGTATTTATTTATAGCACAATCAAGAAAATAAAGATATTGGCAAAGCATTTAATTCTGTTGGTGTATTTCATCATTTCCAGATCAAATCACTTAAACTCTCCGTAATCCATCTGTCACATCTATAAACTGAAGATCAAAACTTATTCTTCACAGGCATAGACTATGATTAAATGAAACTAAGGAGGCAAATTCATTTATAAGTAGAAAACAATGTAAAAATTAAACTGTATCAGAGTATTAGATTTTGAATTGTACTTACATTTTTGATTAAGAAAATCAATTCTAAGTAGATTAATTTTGTAAATATTGAATACTATACATCTAAAAATACAATACATTTGTGTGTTGAGTATAAAACAATAGTATATTAGTAGAAGATGATATGTGGAAAGTTTAATTTATCGTGAAAAATATTTTAAATATTTTAGTATTACTTCCAAGTGTTTCTTTTAAGAGAAATGGAACTTTCTATAGATCCCAAGTAACACTCAGACATTCTTGATGGGACTGCAAATTATTGCAACCTTTCTAGAAAGCAGTATTGAGATTCCTCAGAAAACTTGGAATGGAACCACCATGTGACCCAGTTATCCCATTCCTTGGTTTATACCCAAAAGACTTAAAATTAGCATACTACAGTGACACAGTCACAACAATGTTCACAGCAGCTCAATTCACAATAGCTAAACTATGGAACCAAACTAGATGTCCTTCAATAGATAAATGGATAAAGAAAATGTAGTATAGATACACAATGGAATATTACTCAGCCATAAAGAATAATGAAATTATGGAAATGGAAACTATTATACTAAGTAAAATAAGCCAATCCCAAAAAAACAAATACCGAACATTCTCTCTGATATGCAGATACTAATACACAATAAGGGAAGCAGAAAATGGAAGTTCACTGGATTAGACAAAGAAGAATGAAGGGAAGGGAGGGAGGATGGGAATAGGAAGGGCAGTAAAATGAATTAGACATAACTGTCCTATATTCATATAGGAATATACAACCAGTGTAATTCCACATCATGTACAAGCACAAGAATGGAAAGCTACACTTCATGTATAATATGTCAAAATACACACTACTGTCATGTATATCTAAAAAGAACAAATAAATTTTTTTTTAAATATACCATATCTTTGGTCATTAAAAAAATACAGATTCTAAGTACCTTCCTTCTTTTAAAAAAAAGAATCTTCTCAACTCAAAATATGTACTCAAGCACTGTTCCAGTTGGATCAGGCACTTTTGCCTCTTTTAATTAGAAGTTAGTCTGACAGCAGACAGTGTTCAAAAGGGCTTTAATATTGCTTTAATTTCAATTTTGTATAATGTAAAAAGAAACCTTTAAAATGCATGTTTAGAACAAAGTGATTTGGAGCTGATTGTGAGATAGCCCGACTTTTGTTATTCCTGCCTAGTGACCTGGTTCCTGCTACAATTCTGCTAATTAAAACCACAGAATTAACTAAGAAAGTCAGAGTGAGCTGAGTTATTTTCCTTTATGGTCTGCACAAATGAGATTAAGTAAGGTCAAGCAGGATTAGGGAGATTTGGAATCCAGCATCCTATGCTGCCCAGGTGATGACATTGTGATTGAGATAACTTCGCATTTAGGAGAAAAAAGAATACTCTTAATAATTGACAGAGAATTGCTATGTATGTGTCTCTGGGTGTTTAACTATATTCTCTGCAGAGGTAAAAAAACTTCAAATCCCTTTCACAGTTTCCTCCTTTGCCCTATTCATGTGGTTATTGAAATATCTCAATCAATTTAGGATTTTATCAGAATCTCATGGCAGAAGATTTTTGTTTGTTTGTTTTTGTAGTACTAGGCATTGAGCCTAGAATCTTGTGTATGGTAGGCAAGTACTCTATCACTGAGGTACATTTCCAGGTCCCATGCCAATTTGTTTTTTTTAAAAAAGACATGTTAGAAGCTCCAATTGCTATTAAAATGAGAACCTAGTCTAAGCTCACATGTCAGATAATTACACTTAGGTTTAATTTAATTCTTTTCTAAAATTTGTCACAGAAAGCTGAAATTTTTATTTTCAAAATTAAGGTTTTAAATATAAAAAGTATTAAAGTACAAATGATAAATAATGGATGAGTACCCTAATGGAAGACTTCTCCTAACTTGGTTTGAAAACAACATAATCATGTACATCAATATACGTTCATGCATGCGTGCATGTGTTTGTATATACCTTATTCTAAATTGACGTATATAAAAGATAACATAGTTATATGTCACTTAAGGATTAAGATGTGATCTGAGAATTACTTTGTTTTTTAATTTCATCATTATGCCAAGATGGTAGAGTGCACTTACACATATCCAAATGACATAGGAGTATACTCACCTATATTACATGGTTTATATAAAAACACGCACAGGTGTACACAAGTGTACATGTGTGGTTTATATGTATCATAGCTTTATAGCTCCTGGAACAATGATAAACAAAACAATGTAAGATTAAAGCAAACACAAGAGAAAATGAAGCTATCAAGAGATGCAATAACATGAGATGTATGAGGTTGCTACCAGCATTATGTGGCATACTGTTTTTTAGTATACATCTTTTGAATAAGTAGAAGTATACTCTAAAATAAAGACAAAATTATAGTATAGTAGATAAATAAACCAGAAATATAATTAATTATCATAATCAAGTATCAAGTACTATGCATAATTATGCATGCTATACTTTTATATAAAATAGCTCAGGTTTACTCCAGCACCACTAAAAACAACATTATGATAACTACAATGCCCATTAGGCAATAGGAATTTTTCAGCTCCATTATACTCTTATGGGATCACCCTAGTATATCCTGTCCATCATTGACTCTTATTATAAGGAGCATGACTATGTATGTAGGTCATATTCAAATCTGGTCACTGAAGGTAATGCAGGCCATTAGAAGTCAAGCAAATATGTCTAGCTGTCAAATGTACCTAGCTGACTGGTACATTTCCATTTCGCCTGTCAAAAATTTGACTTTTGTCAAGAAACTGTGTAATAATCTCTATCCCTGAGTAGCCATTTCTTAGGTTAAGAGATTCCTTCTTGTTCTAGCTTTGTGGGTCCTGGAAGGTCTGAAGTTTGTCCATGATTTCATTGTTTTGTTTTAAAATATGGAAGGACTCACTTCTGATTATGAAAAGATTATTGGACTAGAATCAAAGGATTCTAATCCTAGACCCAGATTTCCATTTATTATCTTTCTAACCATAGATATGTGTTTAAATTCATTGTACCTCAGTCGTACCTATTCTTACATGAATAATTGTAATATAAAAGCATGAGATTAAATATGAAAATGCAAAGTAATACACATTTGGAAATATGGAGACACCATTTAAATTCAGACATTTCTCACTATTAGGATTTGAATTAAACTGAGATTCATGTCTTTTGTATATGTATGTTATTTCAATTCATTAATTTAGCAATGATATAAAAATTGCATGCATTTTATAAGTGCATTTAACAGCAAAGAATTAAAAGACATGTGATGATAAAAGTTATTTCTTCAAGAGAATCTCAACACTGGTTTCTACACAGCTGAATTACCACTCCAGTTGATTTACCTCCAATTTATGGAGGAGAAGCTATTTCTCCCCTGACTCTTCAAGGAAGAGGAGTTCTAAATTCAGACCTTTTTCTGCTCTACTTAGAAAATAGAAGAGATGTGGGAGAATGAGTTTTCCCTGGTCCTCACTGGCTACTGGTGATTTAACCAGACAGTAAAGGGAAAGGAAACCCATACAAAGTTAATAAGATGAGAGTAGATCATACACTGGTTGTTCTGCTGAGAATTGTGGTCCTATGATTCAAGTTACAGGCAGATTACTTCTGGTTCTGAATTATGCACCAAAGCTTAACAGTATGTTTGGACCAATTGTTGAGTGTTTTCACAGATCTTTCTGCTGCCAGTAACTCTGTCTTGAGAATATGGACAATTGCTGTGATTTCACGCATTAGTGCCTAGTCACAATTCTGAAAGCCAGTGATCACAATTTCTACAGCACTTTCTCCTTGTGATATAGTTACCTCAGTTTCACAGGCTTTATTTACTCCCTGGAAACCAACTGTTATCTTGATGATCGCTCCCCACTGAGAAGTTTATTCTGTAACTTTCTTAAATCTACAGGGGAATCCTAACAGAGCAAACTGTAGGCCTCCTTCAAGAAGTAAATAGATCTAAAGTAAAATAACTCTTTTGGCAATAGAACAGAGGCATGAGTTAACAGTTTCCCATACCCAGTCTGGATATAGAGTATTAAATTACATTTGGCCTGAATCCATCATTGAGTGTATCTTAAGTGATATTTTTATTTAATGGCTGCTTTTAATGAGATTTTGATGTTCCAGGAAGTTTAGTCCAGTCAATTGCAATTCAATGAATGCTTCCTTGTCTACAGATTGCTCTCACTGTTTCAAACTAGGGGGGGTGTTTTCTTCCATGATTGAGGTAGAGTCTTGCAATATAGAAAGAGGCATGAAATGGAAGCTCAAGAACATGTACAGGAATAAGAGAAACTGTTTAAAGGTTTACTAGTGAAGAGCAATAACCCAGAAATATGCAAAATAGATGTTCTGACAAGTGCACATTCATCAACTCCCTAGGTAGCTACCACAACCTTAGTACCAAAACCTATTTTGGAAATATTTGGAACGTTTCCTTTCATCTTACGTTAGAGCAAAAACTTTTAACAAAAACCTGTGCAGGACTTTCTAATATCTACCATCTATTCTGTCCAAAGACTACAAGTTTGTCTGCGTCCACCGCATGCTAAAAGGGAGTGATTGGACCCAATAGCTGGTGCTGCTGCTGTTGCCCTGAGTGTGGAGAGTACAGGTGAACAGGCGGGGGGAAATGATGTCAGCAGCTTTATTTATTTTTTCTAGATAACTGCTTTCTATAATTTTAAGAGATATTTTCTGTGACAGGAAGAAGGTTGCTTGCCTTCATTTTTTTGCCATTAATTTTCACCTTCTAAGAACGAAATCTCTTTGGGAAATAGTCATTTGTCATCACTGAATTGTAGTGCTGATCACCAGCGTTTTGCAATTCTGTTCACAGTTTGGTGTATTGTATTGACATATTCATTCTCATTTGTTCTTTCTGTAGAACCGTGGACCATGAGTCAGGCTAGGACCTACAGATAGCAGCTACATTTTCAGAAATAAAAAATGGAACTTCCCTCTGTTTCCCCACCCTGCTAAATGTTACAAATAACTTCTGACTAGTTCCTAAAATAAAGTCGACTTTTTTTCTTCCTCCTGCCTGACACGATTAGTTTTAAAGTTCTATTCCAATTTACCCAGCCATATCTTCTCCCATCTTCAATCACTCCAAAGCATTGCCTTTTGGCTTCTTCCATTTATTTTTTGATGATCCTAAATAGTTTTCTCAAGTAAGTGTGTGATGGTGGACTGAACTGTACAACAGAAAGAACTATGACTTGGCAAACTATAATGACCAAGTCAGCAGAAAAATAACTCCAATTGCCTGCCCTTACTAGAAAACGATGATTGGAAGGGGAATGTTTGAAAATTTTGATTATTTTGAAACAAGGAAATATCTTTGTTCTGTGTCCAAAGCCTTCTGAATAACAAAGAACTCTAAACCTAGAAAAATGAAACAAAGTGTAGAGATGTTCAGAATCATAATAAATAAAACAATCATTATTATAATTAGATCTTTATTTTTTCTTATAATCGTATTTCCTACCATATTTCAAAGTACCTAAAATTTCTAATAATTCATGAGCATTATTATAGTGAAAATTTTTTTTAATATTACAGAGTTTTGTGTTGAAGGGTTTTTTAGATTCAAATTATCTTAAGGCTATATAATGAAATTATAAAACTATGTTTGCAAAATCATTTCTAAGCTAATTTTCCTTGATAGGGCATGCAAGAGATTAAGAGTTTCACAGAAGTCAAAAGTAAGCAGTCCTCAAGTACCACTAATCACGAGCAAGGCATAAAATAACAAAAGAAAACTATAAAGCACATAATCTTTCTAAAGTCAATTTTATTTGCCTTTCCAACCAAGAGTTAACATCATGCACTGATTGAAATCCCTGTCTATCTTTGGCCTCATGTTCCTTAGCTCCATGACTACAGTGACCCCCATTTCCATTCTATTTCAATCATATTAAACCTTTTCTCTCAAGCAGAACTATGTCTAATTAACCTTTGTGTATGCAGGGCTTATCACAGTGCCAACTATTTGGCACATAAGTATTTTTAGAAAGAATGAAACTCGTCTCAACACAATTTTTCATTCTCTCATACACAATGCTCTGTCTTTGTTGTTCTTGTGATGTTCAGGCTGTTTAATCCCTGTGCTTCTATTAGCTGCTTTCTATAAACTTCCTTTCTTTTCCACTCCAGATTATATTCCAATATCAATCATTTCAAATAGATCTCAACTATTACCTTAGAGTTTTCTTCTCCGTTGTTCTTCTGAAATACTTGCCTAATAACCCCTGAAATTCTTTACTATCTTCTCTGTAAGGTTCTCTGGAAATCATAAAAACGTACTAAACACAACACATTACAAAGCTATGCTGTCAGGTGAATTTGCTGCTACTGCTGGTAAATCCTTTGTATCTCATATAGTGGTGAGTTCATCTTTCCATCCTTCTTATATTCTAATCCCACTCATTCACCATGGTAGCCAAGAGTGTAAGCTTTGGAGCCAGAGTCAGGTTTGATTCAGAGGACTACTTTTCTCTAAAAGCCTCGAACAAGTTACATTCCTAAAGGTTCATTTTTCTACATTTAAACTGGGGGTGTTATGGCATGTATTCCACAGAACTGCTGAAACGATTGAATTAGTTAATACATATAAACTGTTAAGCATGGTTCCTGCAAACAGTAATCTTTAAACAAATAGTAGCTATTTTTTTCATATATTACTGTAACTAGAATCAACCCACTGATGCTTCCCTAACACATCAATTATTTCTGGAACTTCCATTTCTCTTCCTGTATATTGGATGACAAGTATCTTCTTTCTTGCAAATGTTTCTCTTTCAATCTATACTTTTGGCTTTTCCTATTCTAAATTTCCTATTTCCTCTTGGTTTCATATCTATTTTCAATCTTTCCCTCTCTACTACATAGTTCCTTCCCTTTTGGATGAAAAACATGTTCAATTTTTTCATTTCCTCCTCTTGCTGCTACTATTTCAAGCTCCCACACCATCTGTCCTCTTGCCTTGCTGCCAAACTTATGGAAATAGATCATATCTTGATGCCTCCACTTTCTCAGAATTACTTATTCCTCAAATTTAACCCTCATAGTCAGGACTCGGTGTGGGTTTATTCTATTAATAAGGTTTATTGAATATTATATTGAAGTTACTCTCTAATATTATATTGAAGTTATTCTCTCCAAACTACTAGAGACCTCCAAATCACCAGTCCCACCTCCTTCTTGCACTCTCTCCCCACCCCACAATTCCATCATCATTTCCCTTTTTTCCTTCTAAGCTTTCCTTGTCTGTTTTCGGCATCAGCTTTTCGTCCTTCTTCAATCTTTCAATAGTAATTCTCTTGTCACAGATGTGCTCTGTTTTTAGCTCTCTGCTCTCTACTAATTGATAATTTTATTCATCCTGAAGGTTTTGACTGTTGCCTCTATGCAGATGATTTCTGAATCTTAAAATGTAATTATGACCTCAATCCTGAGTTTCTACCTTAAAATTTAAATTGAATATTGTACCACCTCTTGTTGATTTAGCCTTAGCATTTCCAACTAAACCAGAAAGCATAAATGCTTATGACTTTTCCCCTGACCTTCCTATTTCTGTTAAAGTACCACTATTCTATCAATTCAAATAAGACAATAATCTTTAACATCCTTCTCTCCTAATGCCCAGCCACATATATATCAGATCTACAAATCACCACAATTCTCACACTCACAACCTCTGCCACTCATGCTTCCATTATTCTAGATCAGGCTCTTATTAGTTCTTTCTGAAACTGTTGCAATAGACTACTGGTTAGTATCACTGCTTCTATTCTGCTTAACTACCATTTTACATTTTACCAAGTTACTGACCATCTTAAAGTGTTCAGAGACTAAGTCCAGCCTTTTATTGCTAGCCTGCCTGGTCATCTATCTATCTTACCTTTCCTGAGCCACATTTCTGCATTTCATAAATAAGTAGATGGTTCATTTTTTCCAAAATGCCTGCCACAACAAATTATCCCACTGCTTTCTCACAAGTTTTGTGTCCTAAAATTTCATTTTATCTTATTGTGCTTGATGAAATTTTGTGTATACTTCAAAACCCCAATTAAATATATTTCAATTCAAGTCTTCTTGATCTTTCCATCTGGCGTGGTAACTGTCTATTTTGCATGTCCCATACAACATAAACTTATAATATTATGTGCTTATCTTGCCCAATATTAGCTTCAATCAATTTATTAAATGAAGAAATAGCCTCAGGCTTATGTTTGTATTCTTTCATGCCACATAATGGGATCTAAGAAATAATAATGGATCAAATTGTGGAAAAGAACTCATGTGTAAGGATATAATCAAACATAAATAGAAGTAGTGATCATAGCAAAGCCAGAACTGCCATTACCAACCATTGCATTTCACCTAATTTTTGAAATAAGTTTAGTAATTTGTCTAAGTACAGACAACTGCTTCCAAAAGGATTTTCTAAATTTTCACTAAATCTACACAGTCAATATTTTAGAATGTTCTCAAAATAGATTCCATTAACCTTCATCCCCAACTCACTTTAGCCATCCACTTCAATGACCAAAACTATTTTGTCAGCACAAATGTGCTCATCTTAATCATAATCTCCAAATTCCAGCTCTCTCATCTATTCTTTTATCTCATTGAGTTTTCCAAGCCACTAACTCTACTATTTTCTTTATTATTATTAGCCCTTCCTGGTTTCACCTCTTTCTCTTTTCGTCTATGCCCCATAATTTGCCTATGCTAAGTACTAGCCTGCCTTTATACTCAATTATCTTGCCTTCTCATTTTTATCTCCCATCATCATATTGAAACCCACTGAGCACCTTCTTCCTGGTACTCAAATCTTAAATTTGCTCTGTGAGATCAAATACTTACGGACCCTATATCTGCCAGTCCCAGGAGGCCCAGCCTTTCTCTAACTCCAGCTTGGCTTAGCTCAAGCATTGCATTCTCTGGAAAAGTGTTCTTGGTCAAATATGCCAAACATGTGTAGGTTAGTTAGATACCTTCTTCTATGTTCCCACAGAAACTTGTGTATGCATCTCATCTCTTTCTTCAGTAAATATTTCTGAAGTCTATTTCCATGATTGGTACACAGAAATAAACAAAAAAAGCAAAAATCCTGCCATTATGAAACTTGCATTCAAGTTAGGGAGACATTAAACACATAAGTAAATTCATGGGTAATATAATATGAGGCCATGATAAGTAAAAGGAAAAATTTAAACAGATGAAGGCTTATTCAAATGAGCCTTATGAAATTTCTCAGCAAGTAAACTTCTAATATCTAACAGAAAATTCTAGGGTCATGACATGAGAAACTCTTCTCTAATAAACTAATATTAAATGTCAAAACAAAGTTAGTAAAAAATTCAATATCCTAAATATTAAATAATATGTATACAAATTTCCAAATTTACATATTAAACCTACAATGTATTCAGTTCAGTTTTACTGAAAATTTAGATTCATATTTCTTATGATCTCAATAAGTATGTTCAGAGAAAAAAATTCTATTTCCTTTGGGGAGGATTTCTATAGATTAAATTCATGAGATAAAATACATGTTAATTTGTAAGATTCTTAATTCTATGCCAAATGCTTACCAGCAATTAATAATTTGTTAATAAACATTAACAAATGTTTCTACATTGTCCCCACAAAGATCCCCACCTCCTGGTAAGGATGCCCTTGTATGATCCAATCTGTTTAGTATAGAAGTCTATCCAATGACTCCATTTTAAGACTATTTTATGCAGATGTGCTAGCACTGCAAAAAGAGACTGCATTCTTGCCCCTCTCCATTCTCTTTTACCTGCTCTTATTCTCTCCCTTGCTTGTCAGAAGGAAACCAGCTCTCATGTTTTGAGCTTGCTAGGGACAGCCCTACACAGCAAGGATCTGAAGGCAACCTCTGGCCAATACCTAGCGCAGAAACACTGTCTTCAATACAAAAATCTGATAGAATCTGATTCTGCAAACAATCACAAGAATGACCTTAGAAGCAGGTCATTTCCTCCACTGAGACTTCAGGCATGGTCACACCTTTAGCATTGTGAGAGACCTTTATCTCCTGAGCTGTGCCCAGATTCCTGACACAGAAAGTGTAGAACAATAAGTGTCCATTGTTTAATCAATTACATTCAGAAATTCAGGTACATTTTGTTTTATTATGCTTCACATTATTATGCTTTGTAGATACTCTGGATACTCTGGTTTTATAGACTGAAGTATTGTGATACTCCTTCATAGGACATCAATCAGTACTCATGTTTTTCCAACAACATGCACTTAATACATGTCTCTGTGACACAAATTAGTAATTCTTGAATATTTCAAATTTTTAAATTATTGCTATGTCTGCTATGATGATCTATGATCAGTAATTGTTGATATTATTGTAATTGTTTTGGGACTTCATGAACCATGCCCATATAAAACAGTGAACTTAATCAATACATGTTATGTGGCTCTGACTGTTCCATTGACTAGCTGTTCACCTATCTCCCTTTCCTTGGTATTTCCTATTCCTAAGACACTAAAACACTAAATCTAGAACAATTAAAAACCTTGCAATGACCTCTAAGTGTCCTAGTGAAAGGAAGAACTGAGTGTCTCTTTTTAAAATCAAAAGTTAAAAGTGATTAAGCTTAATAAGGATGAAAGCTTAGATAGACTAAAGCCTAGGCCTCTTGTGCCAAGCTGTGAGCCAAGCTGTGAATGTAAAGGAAAATTTCTTAAAGGAAATTAAAAGTGTAGCTCAGTGAACCATGAGTGCTAATGAAGAAAAAAGAAAACTCATTACTGATAGAAATTTTTAGTGGTATGAAACCAGCTACTACATAATCCAGGACAAAGTTCTAGCTCTGCAATTCTATGATGGTTGAGAGAGGTGTTGAAGCTGCAAAAGAAACCTTAAGTCAAAGTCAATGCTCATTTACCCTCCTTGAAGTCCTAATGCCATTAAGAATTATAGTAAACTTACTTTACTAGTGCACTATAAAAGTGAAAACAAATCCTGGATGATAGAGCATCTGTTCACAACATGGCTTACCAAATATTTTAAGCTAACTGTTGAAAACTAACTCAGAGAAGATTCCTTTCAAAATATTAGTCATCATTCATGATGAGGTACCTGGTACCTAAGAGCTCTGATGGAGATGTACAATGAAAATAATGTTGTTTTCCAGCTTTCCAGCACAACATCCATTTTGTAGCCCAAGAATCAAGGAGTAATTTTTGCTATCAATTCTTAATGTTTAAGAAATACATTTTGTAAGGACATAGATGCCAGAGATAGTGATTCTTCTGATAGATCTGAGCAGTTTATTGAAAACCTGAAAAGGATTCTAGATGACATCCAGAACATTCATGATTCATGAAAGGATATCAAACTTCCAAAATTAACAGAAATTTGGAGAAGTTGACTCCGACCCTTACACATGATTTTGAGAAATTTAAGACTTCAGTGGAGGAACTAACTGCAAATGTGACGGAAAGAGCAAGAGAACTAGAATTAAAGAGAAGCTTGAAGATATGACATGCTAATACTTAGAGGGACATAGAGCTACTTCTTATGGATGAGCAAAATAGGGGTTTCTTGACAAGGAATCTGCCCCTGCTGAAGATACTATGAGCAAATGGCAACAGGGGATTGAGTATTACATATATTTAGTTGATAAAGCATGGATAGGACTTAAGAGGATTGATTCCAAGTATGAAGGGAGTTCTAATGTAGATAAAATACTATGAAATAGCATTGAATGCGACAGAGAAATCTTTTCATGAAACATCAATCGATGTTGTAAATCTCATTGTCTTACTTTAAGAAATTGCCACAGCTACCACTCCCTTTAGCAACCACCAACCTGCTCCAGCAACATCAGAACAAGAGGCTCCTCCAACAAAGATTACAGCTCACTAAAGACTCAGATGATCATGAACATTTTTAGCAATGAAGTTTTTAATTAAGGTATGCAATACTATTTTAAAATAGAGAATTGCAATCACACACTTAATACACTACAGTATAATGTAATCATGAGTTTTACATATCCTGGGAAGCTCAAAAGGCAATGTGACTCACTTCATTGTGCTATATCTGCTTTATTGCAGTGATCTAGAAAGGAACCTACTGTACAACAGGTGTATAATTGCTTTGTCACATAGCAATAGATATAATCTAATTGCCTTTTCCTTTGTATATTTATAGTACCTGTGTGTTTGTTGAATGAATGAATTAAATATATACTTAGGATTTCCTACTGGTACTATTCTTTTTCTTTTCTGATAAATATGTACTTGCTGGTATAAAATTCCTCAAATTCCTCATTATAATCACCTACACACAGAAAAGTCAAGTTTGAACACCACTTAGAACTACCTTATATTATTCACTGTAATCAAAAAAACATTTAATTATTTCACAAATAAAATGCTGTTGTTGCATGTGTTCATAATCAGTCAAAAATCAAATCCTGGATCTGAAGTTTACTAGGAATATGACCTTAGGTGAGTTGCTTAAATTTATTGAATCTCCTCAGTTTCCTCATTTATCAGAAGGATAGCATTACCCAACTCAAAGGTTTTATGAAGACTACATTCAACAGTATTTTAAAGCCACTGTCACAAGATTTGACCAATGGTGAGCAAAAATATAGCTATTATAATTAGGCCTTAAATGGATACTTTGGGGGAAAAAAAAAAAAAAAAAAAAAACTCCTTTGCAAAACCCTGAAAACTAGACTGAATGATCAAATCAGTGTGCACACTGAGGTATATATGGCATAAGTCATACTAATTCCATTTGGAAAAAAATTAAAAACATGACCTATGAATCTATCTACACCTTAGATAGGAACACAGATGTTGACTTGCCATGAACGATTTTTAAATAACTCATTTTTAAGTATGTTGTACATATTTCTTTATGGTCTTTGAATCTTTAAGATAAAGAACAAACTTTTTTTCTTGTCTGGCATGCAGAAATGTCAAAGCATGTAGAACTGCTATCAATTTTCTCAACTTAAAAGTCCTTATCCATCAAATCCTTGCTTTCTTGGGTCATTTTGAAATTGTGATGCAGTTTTAAAAGACCATGCAACCACTTTTTAACTTCCCCTATATCATAGCGTGGTTAAAAACATTATATAATTAAGAAATATTTTATCTTGATATAATTTCATTCAATTGTAAACTATAAACTTATTGAGAAATTCTATCTTGAAGTAAACTTGCTCTTTTCCAAGTAAAATCACTCCAAGGATGTGATGCAGTATAGCACAATATTAAAAATTCTGACAGAAGAAAACAGGATATTTCATGGGATATTGTTTCTATAAAGCAACTGTTCAGAAATATTAATTATTTAAAAATCATCCTTCTAAAACCAAAAATATGAGAAAACTCCTCAACTTCTCTAAAATTAAGGAGGGATATTTACTTACTTAATAAGCTAAAGACAGTTCTATTGTAGATATACATTAGGAGAAGGTGATATATTTCTTTAGAAATTTTTCTTATACAAAAGCTAACAAATAAATGCCTAGGAGGAAAAAAAAACAGAGAAATATTGTTCTCAGACACTTTACAGTTTCTCAAGGTAGCCATCAATACACAATTGAAATATGTTAATTGCTAATATGATTTATAAGAAGTTTCAGAAAGTTGTATTAGAGAAACAAGAGGTTTTATTTCTTCATATGATCTTACAAACCATATTTCTAATCATAATCTTAAAAACTATTTACTCTAGAAATAACTATTTTCCTACTTGTATCAGATGAGTTGCTTGGATTACATTTATATCTTTAGTTATGTATTCCAGAAAAAATAATTTACTGATTAATTTAATGTTTTAATAAAGAACATTTTCTTTGGCTTTCTAGAAGCTGATGAATATGTAACCATGTCCAATATTATATCATTTAAATTTTCAGCACAATGTTACCTGATAGTAGACTACCTCTGTGGACTTCTAGAGTTGCAAACTAATTATTAAAAATATGCACTTTAAAAGAAGGTAAGGGGGGAGTCTATCAAAATAAAAGAGAGATCGTTTTAGTAGAGGAAGGGGTTTGAGGGGGAGGAAGGAGGAACACAATCAGGGAAGAACAGTGGAATGAATCTGACCTAACTTTCCCATGTACATATATGAATATACCACAATGAATCTCACCTTTATGTATATCCACAGGGCACTAATTAAAAAAATATGTAAGTAAAAAGCAGAAAGATTAGTAAAGTAGAGGGAAGGGAACAGGGGGAGGGATGAGGGAGCTTAAGGGAAGTACTGGGGACTAAATTAGAATAAATTATATTCCATGCTTTTACAGTTATATCAAAATGAATTCCAATGTCATGTGTAAGTAAAAAGAACCAATAAAAAATACACACTTCAATTCCATGAACTTTCAACTAGCTTTACTATTCATGTTCACTTGAAGACTATTCTAGAAACTAGTTAAAAAAGTTGAAGGGTATTATAATTTGGCATTCACACACTAAAATTAGAGAATAGAGTCTACTTAGCATTGCAATTTACTGTTCTACCACTGAGTAATAGTTAGCCATTTAACAAAGTTCATGTGCACATATATAAATACAAATTATTGAAACTTTAATAAGTTTTAGAAAGAACATTTTGTTATGAGCACATCATAATTGTTATGAGCACATCATTATTGTGTTGGTAATGGTATGTATTTTTTATTTGTTTTTTTTTTGGGTGCTGGGGATCGAACCCAGGGCCTTGTGCTTACAAGGCAAGCACTCTACTGACTGAGCTATCTCCCCAGCCCCTGTATTTTTTAAAACTTTTTTTTTTTTTTTTTTTTTTTTGTGGTGCTGGGGATTGAACCCAGGGCTTTGTGCTTGCGAGGCAGGCACTCTACCAACTGAGCCATATCCCTAGCCCTTTAAAACTTTTATAGTCAGTATATTTTAGGATAACAAGCACTGTTTTAGCTTATTCACTGCTGTGACTAAAAGACCTGACAAGAACAATTTTAAGGAGAAAAAGTTTATTTGGAGGTTCACAGTTTCAGAGATCTCAATTCATAGTCAACTCCATTCCTTGGGCCTCTAGATGAGGCTGAACATCATGGCAGAAGAGTGTGGTGGAGGAAAGCAGTTCACATGATAATCCCAAAGCAGAGAGAGCTAAGCTCAGCTCACCATACACATATCCCAAAGGCAAATTCCCCATGATCCACCTCTTCCAACTGCACCCTACCCATCTTCAGGTACCACTTAGTTAATCCCTATCAGTGGATTAATTTACTGATCGGGCTGAGGCTCTCGTAATCCAATGGTTTCACCTCTGAATATTCTTGCATTGTTAGACACATAAACCTTTGGGGATACCTCACATTCAAACCATAACATGCACACTTAGAAAATTTTACAATTCTTACATTTATAATGAATTTTGAAATTTAATTTGATCTATTATATTTTATTCTATTCCATTTCAATGTCAAAAACTATTCAAGATTCATTAAATTAATTTAACAGTCTAATTATAGTGAAACCACACAATTGATAAACCATGCTCCAGGCACTTACCAAAATACTCAACAAAACAACCTTTAAAAAGTATCTTGACATAGGTCAAATGTCTAAACTGGATTCCACAGGTGAAAGTCAGCTTTCAACAGAATGACAAAATATGTTAAAAACTCTTATGAGTATATGAGATTAATATAAAATTTTTGGAAAATGTGAAATGAAACATGGAATTTAAGTCTGTTTTAATAGACGAAAAACAAAAACAAAAAACTTCTTGATATTTACCATGGTAGAAAAGCACAAAAGTCTAAGGTCAAAAGCCAATCACTTCCCAACAAATAAGCAAAAAGGAATTTACCTCAGGGCCGTGGGAAAACTGATCAAGAAGTAAATTCTACTAATTCAGGTTGGAAATAAAGATTATGCAGCATGTGCAAGGACATAATGATACTCACAGGAGGATTTAAAATAATGATGTTAAGAACCTGAGCCTATTGATCATATTTAGTTTCTCTTCCTTAAGCTGAGCTGAAGGTAAGCCTGGTGTTTACATCTATTGGTATTCATATTAATTCTCTCTGTGAAAGGTGAACAGCTTTCACCTTTGTCTTTCTATATTCTTTCTATATTCTTACAGAAGAAGCAAAGAAATCTCTCAGGTGCTTCTATACTATGTATATTTTTTCAGCTCCTTTTACATAACATGTTTCTAAGTATGTGAATGGCAAGCTTAAAGAAAGACACAGTTATTTTAGTACACCTGATCTGTGTTAAAGAAGCTTGAAGTTACATGGATATGAAAAAATAGCTCAAATTGTACAAATACTGCTTGTTTGTATTATGGTTATACTAGACTGTGAAACATACTTAAAATAAATATTAAGAGAAAAATTTACATATGGCATAAAAGTAAATACTAAAATGCAAATTCATTGTACTACAAACTATTTCTCCTTAAAATTGGAAGTATTAAATAACACAGTCTGAGAAATTACAGTTCTCTTAGAGTTTATATAGCATAAAATGAATTAAAGTCAATCTACCATGAAAAATATTCTAAAAGTTCAAATTATCTGGACTAAATATCAACACTGATTTGATAAACCACATGATTTATATGCTAACCATTTTATTGGCCTAAGCATTAATTGTAAATATCTCAAAAGCAATTTTTTAAAATATTAAATAATAATTATAAATAGTTACTTCCCTTCTACTTAGTTTATAGTTCTGCCTTTTGGTAGTATCTCTCTATGAACATAACCTGGAAAATAAATTTCAAATTATTCAATATCAAAACGAAGAAAGCATTCTTAGCCATGCTTATTATCTTGGTCAGTTTGACAACTTTCTAAGAAACTCAAAATTGGTTCACATAGATCTTTAGGGATAATGCTTTCACCTACACAAGAGATCAAAGATTTAGGAATTGAGATCCATCAACAGAATGAATGGATAAAAATTAATGTAAAGTCTACCATATTATCAATCTACTTGGAAAAACTCTAATCTTAACACTAATTTCAACCAAAAATATTGTGTGAATTGATAGCAAGTTCTGAATACAATTACCTTTGGTTATTAAATAATTAAAGGTTGATTAGGAAAGACAAATATTTGCTTCTAAGAAGATTCTGTCTTTGGCAGAGACCTATCATTGCCTTTGATAATACTCAGAGTAACTCATGGATGTTAGAAAGGTTTGAATGCCAGTCAAATGTGGTCATAGTTTGGATGCAATATACAATTTTTACCATTTTTAAAGTATGAATAGGAAAAATGGTTTCTTTCAATAGCCTTAGTCATTGAAATGAAGAGAAAGGAGAAAAGAGAAAATTTTCCAATTCTAAAGTAAGAAGGACCATTCTTTTCCATAAAGATAGAAAAAACACCAGGAAAGCATGATTGTTATATAAATGTGCAACTTTCAGTTTAAAGTCTACTGTTCAGTAGTTGATGCTAAATTTCTCTCAATTAAGTCTGAATAGATACACAAATGTGATCAGTTTTATCTGCTGCAGTCCCATTAGAAGGATTTGTGGGGAATACAAAAGCTTTATCACATTTTCAAGCTGCTCTAAGCATCCTGGTGCAGAACTGAAGCCAGACCCTGACATCTCTGGCTCAGCACACCTGTATAGTTTAGGAAGAAAAAAAAAAAAAAAAAGCAGCAGAACCATTTATTTCGTAAATTAATAGGGTCTCATTGAGAGTAGAACATCATTTTTGTTCTGTAGAGCCATGGAAAATATGAAAAATTTGAGCTAATATGGAACAAAAAGCTTGACATGATTAAAATTAGTTATTTACTAAAAAAGTAAAAAGCATGTGCCTGATTAGACCATTTGTAGTGCATGAAAGTGCAAAATTGAGATGTGGGAAGAAATAAGCACTCAGTCAAACCATATCAAATTGATCACATTCTACTTTTATATCATCAAAAAATGGAAATTTCATATGGTTCTAATAGTAAAATGTAACTGCATTTCATGATTTTCATAGAAAACAAGGACCATGCCAAAACCTGGAATTTTAAACAGTAATAATATTAAATTTAAGTAGCTTTGCATATACTCCTCAGAAATGTGTCCACTACCATCTATTTTCTTTAATTATATAAGCTCCATGCTTGGTTTTACAAAAATGAAATTGGCATTAATGTAGATGAACTAATGCATATAAATACCAGTCTTTATTATTTATCACATCATGAAATCACTGAATATGGGCTTATGAATCTAACTTAAAAAGACATACATTTAACATGGGGATCCTATAAAAGAAACTGATAAATTAGAAAAAAAAATTACTATGCTAACTATAAATAACAGTGGTCAACAACTCATGAATATTTTTGTTATTTTCTTCTGGTGCATGCATTTTATTTTTATTACTTTTATTTTAATATTCATCTAGTAATAATTAGCATGTTATTCATATAATGTCTCTCTTTTATATGGAATACTTGATAAATTATAATATTTCCTCCAAAACTAATGACCTTTTAAAAATTTCCTCTTTGCATTTCTGCAAAGGATTTAAATTGCTGTGCCTTATTCAACCAGAAAGGCTCTGTACATTTTACATGCTCTGTACATTATTGATTCATGGGGCGGATTAACTAGTACAAATTTAAAATCTCTAGATAAATCCTTCTAAACTTTGAGGGCTGGATAGAAGTAATAGTTTCTCTCACCAAGAACTATCTGCAGGGTGCTGACATTAGTTCAACTAGAATAATTACAAATATAAATTTGCTAAATTACTCTGAAAACTAAAGTATTACTAATACCTTATTGGAAGACACTGTTTTATTAGATTAAGTTCTCAGATTGTTCAAATATTTGGTTAGACTGAAATTATGCTGTATTACACAAGGCTTGAAAGACTCATGGTATTAACTAGAAAGTGGAAGTATTTACTGATTGAAGATTGATTTGTTTTAACAGTGTTAATCTGTTCTGTTGTCTTGAATTTGTTTAATCATTATGTCATTTCATTAGTATAGAAATGAATCTTCTCAAATTATTTCTTGAATTGTTTTATATTGAGTTTTAGAATTTAGAATTTTCTGGATTTTTAGTAAAAACTAAAGTCAAATTTCATGGAGTGTTTGGTTGGTTTCATTTTCTGCATAGTGGGTCTTTTGGATAAATAAGAAATAACTGTTTCATATAGATATCAGAAACAAAGTTTTACCTTGTTCATAAGAATAATCAACTAACCCCATTTAAATAATTCACAAAGTTCCTGAATCATTCTGATATTTTCACGTTGGCTGTGAAATATTCTTTTAGAGATTTATTAACTCAATAGATACTTAAAACAATTTAAGAACTTACACAAAGGTGTTTAAGGTAATTCCTAATACTAGCAAGAGTGCATCATATCTCCTTCCAAATTGTTTCCTTTTCTATATGTGAATGAGTATGCTTACCAGCATAACTGACATTTGTTTTAAGCTTTGTTAAGATTGTTATTTGTGTGTAATGTTTATTCTTCTTTTCATATTTAATAATTATCCTATTTTCCATTGAAAGTTCTTCAAAAGAAAATATTAATATCTATTAATATAATTAAGACTGCAATATGATTCACGTAATCAGTTCCCTATGATTGACTTTTTAGGATATTTTCAATTGTTTTATATATGGATGATGATATTTGTTTTACACTTGTTTGTGCTGACTTTTTAATTTTTTTCTTAGGATGGCTTCTGAGAAGTATAGTTGGCGGTTCAAATGAGTTGAAAAGACAAGTTTTTGGAGACTTTTTAAAATATATATTTAAATATTATAGATACATTATAGAAAAAATTTTTTCTCCCTCTAATTTCTTACCCTTAATTATCCTAACAGATTGATGTTTAATTCCTATGATACCTAAATTTCCTATGCTAGATTGTGTGCCAAAATATAAAACTTACATGTAAATTTTTTTCTTTCTGTACTTCTCTTTATTTTTAAACCAATAAAAATAAATCATACCATAATTTTCTTGCAATTTAGTTTTCCCCACTTAATAATAAAAATATAAATATTTTTCCAACTCAATAATTATGAATAAAACACACAGATGTTAGTAGTAGCATACCACAACATGGTATGGAAATGACAATTTATCTGATTATTTCTTTTTAATAGATATTCATGTTACTTCAGATAATGCAGCAGTAACATGATAGTTATATCCTTGTGTGTTGTATTTCCTTTATGATTGACTCAGCTGTGGGATTGATAGAATTTTAATAGGCACTGCCAACCAAACTGTGTAGGACATTGCCTGTTTCTACAATTTAACTAACTCAAGAGATATTATAGATCCTATCATGTTAATAATCTGAGAATTTTTCAAACTTTCTTTTTCTATTAGTGAGTTTAAATATATCATCACATATTTTCTTCCCTTTTTCATTTCTTATTTGATGAATTATATTTCCATATTTCTTACCTATTTTTCTACTGGATTGTTTGAAATTTCACTATAAAGATCAAAGACGCATTTAAATATTAAACATTTTTAGCATTTTCTGTTATAGATGCATAATTATTTTCTTATTTTCTTCTAATCTATAATTTATTGTTTTATTCTGTTTATTTTGCTTTATGCTACAATAAAGTTTTTTAATTTTATCATTAAATCTTTAAATTTCATGATTTCAAAGTTTTGTGTCTCAATTATTAAAGTCTCACCCAATAAGAGGTCATATAAATATTTGAATCATAACTATTGTTCAAATGCATTATTTTTTATTTTTAAATTACTCCCCAAATTCCATAGGTAATTTGAAAAATTAGTCTAAATTAATTTATTGTGTGTAGCTAGTTGTACAAATAACAAATACTAACATATTCATTAATTTCTGTTCTTAGGGTTTCTTAAGATAAGAAATAACATAATTGTGGGTACATTGTATGTAATCCACTGGAAAAAAATGATACAGTGTGGTATTTTAGGTACTGTAATTATACTGTGAGCCTGTCACAGGCACATGACATTTAATAAATGCTGGCTGAATAAATGGAAAGTGATAACAAAGATAAAATGTGGTCTTATTATTAATCTGATAAAGTTTGTTGCGATTTTACTGTGTAACAAAACCACTCCAAATTTAGTGGCTTCACACAATGATTTATTTTCTCTCACAGTTCTGAGAGCTGAAGGGCCTGAGCTGTGTGATTTTACTTCAGATCTATCAAATAGTTGCAATCACATGGTTCCTGGGTCATCCACAATTCTTCTCCACTTGCATGTCTGATGTCCCAGCAGGTATGGTTGCCATAGCCAGTGACTGGTTCCCTCAAGTCACTATGCATGCCTTTAAACCTACTTTTTCCATCTCCAGTTTAATTTGAATATTTTTCTGCTCTGGGAATCAACCAGATGTGAAATGTCAGGGTTTTATATATATATATCTCCAAAAATTTTCACCTCCTACTTACTCACCAGTCAGTCTCTTCCATCTCCAAGATCACTTATCATTATTGGAGTGAAAAGTTGTGCTTCAGTTCCACAAAACAAACAAAATCAAGTATTAATTCTCCTTTAGTTTAAGTCTTTTGCTTTTCTTTTCTCTTTCTTTCTCATGCCTTGTACATTTTCTTCTCCCTCACCTTTCTGACACATTGCATTGCATCAGGTGACTGGGGAGCCCTTCCCATTTTTATATGCACAAAGAAGGAAAAATAAGATGCCTTCCAATTTATACGTACCCTCTTGTTCACATGTCTTCAATTCACACCACAATGAAGTAACAAATAGCTTGAAATTTTTTATGACTAGATATTTTATCTGTTAAAAATCTAAAAGAATTTCCATTTTTTTGAATTATATACATAGATTTTTAAAATGAAATTAGAAGTACAGCAAAACAATGTTCAGGTTTGACCTAACAAGGCTCTTCTGGGGCAAGGTGGAAACATTGATTAGGTTGGTTGTTTTTTTGTTGTTGTTGTTTGTTTTTCTTTAGTTGCAGTATGGGTTACATCCATCCTCTAGTCCACCTGGGACACTACAGAGAAATACTGACCACTAGGAATAATGGGCTCTATCTTCGTTAATCATGTCTTAAGTTCTTCCTCTCTTCACATAAGCATGCTCCTAGTAAAGAAAACACTACCAAAAACCTTCAACTAAGGAAACATGTCCAGGAACATTATGAGCATATTTGTTAAGGGAATTAAATGTAACAGACAAAATTTCAAAATGGGAGAAAAAATGGTAATGGACACTTCATTCTTCCATCTGCAGCTACAACTTGAGATTCTGACACATTGGTAGTGACCTCTGTCACATCTACAAGAAGATACATGATAGGAATAGGGTTGTGGGCAAGGAAAACTGTGTTAGTAGTTGTCTCTGATCCCTATTCTTTTTCACAAGGTTCTGAGCAGCTAGCTTCCATGGCTGTGCACTAGTCTCTTGGTCCTCCAGGAAATGCTTAGGTTTGGTGGATTTCAAGTTCTTTTCTGACTCACAGACAATTGGTATACCAGTGAGTAATCTCAAGCCCATGATTTCTATAGAGGGACACCAGATATTTACCACTCCCTGTGGTCTTCTGTTGTAGTCTGCAATCACTGCACTTTTCATCCTCTTGATCTGTGAGCTATTTACTCATTCTAAAATGGCAAGAGCAGGCAAGAGTGCTATATAGACTCTCACAGAAGGGGAACTGATCTTTATCATGATCTATGTGTTAATGGTCCTCACTGCTGTTTCTACAGAAGGGTGATCAAACTTCTTCCCAGGAGACTGAACTTCAAAAAAATTGGCAGGTCTTTTCCAGGACTTCATTATCCTTGGCAGCTGTTCTTGCTTGACTGAGATTGGTCAGGTCTTCATGGGTGTTCACTCTTGGTAACTATATTTGGTCAGTGTCATCCGGCATTGTCCAGAGAGTCTACATTGTTATCTTCTGCACCAAAATAAAGCAGATGTCAAATTCATAGCCAAGGTCTCTCACTTTACCTCCTCATGCCTTGCCAGAGTTATATCAGAGTTGTCCTAGCAGATGAAGTGGTTCTCCACGTCCCAGGAGCTCTCGTGGTACCAGATCAGTGCTATCTCAGAGACAGCCACAGTTACAGGATGGAGAGGTTGTGCTGACTGTGGTTTACGAGAACACGAGGGAGGTTTACATAATACTCTCAGAACTGACAGAGCACCTCTAATCTTGAGATTTATATATATATATACACACACACACATATATATTTATATGCATATACATATATATAATGCACCAATATTAATGGTAGAAAAATATAATACTACTTTTGCTGATTTTAACATATACATAGTTTTAGACATTTAGAGTATTCTACAATCAATATTTATGTTTAATATAGTTTTCTCCCACAGCATTATTAATCTTAATGTTACATCTTACACTCCCTGGTATTTTAAAATCCAATAAATGTTCTATATATAAATATACAAAATGTAATTATATATACTACTATAACTAACTTTTCCTGCTCAGTATATAAGCCTAGTAAAACTATATTATCTGGCATGAATTTTCCTGAGGTTATGATTAAATTTGTCATCAGTGACGAAATAGTTATAACCTGTACATGTTTTCATCAAAATGCTAGACATGACATTAAATATTTAGGCAAAAATACAGAAAGTTAGATGGCATTTCTGACAATAAAAGGTCTAAATTCTTAAAGCACAACTGCCATTTTTATAATTCAAGATTTTAGGAGGTGGAAAGAAGGAAAGTTTGTAAGGTTTCTGTTTTTAATCCAATATGTAGTAATTTTGTTACAATAAGAATAATTTAGGATAAACCATTTTTAGGGCTTTTTCTTCTTACAAATTCATAGAGAAGTGACTGTTGACTTTGAATATTTAAGAAATTTAAAAAATGCATTTACCAAGTAATCTTTGTCTCCACTGTTCCACAAATTAAATTTTATCAATATAGGATAGAAGATATTTGGATATTTGCTATTCAGAACTGTATTTATTAAAAAGGCATTCAATCAATCCATAGCTAAATCTAGGCTTTTTGATAAACCTATTTTTATTATGTGAGTTAGTAATATTTCGACCATGTTCAACGTAAGGAAAAAATAAACCTGGATTTGGGCCCTGTACGCAATCAATATATTACACCAAAAAGCAAAACAGCTCATAAAATCCAAGTAAGAAATGTAAAACATCTAACAAAAATTAGACAAAAGTCTTTCATAAAGAGAAGTTGAAATGACAGAGTACGGTGCCAAATAATGTATGATACAGCAAAGCAGTTAAGATATTGAACTGAAAGAAGGTTATCCTTGAGAAGTTTTTTATTTATGTGAGATGGAGATATCAAGGATAGGAAGAACTGTGAATAAATTTTTAAGTCACTATTGAAACTATGTTGTACACACATACAATGCCATAAAGCTAACATTGTAAGGAACGTATAGTGATTGTTTGATAAATTGTATGCCATATTTTCTGTATTTTTGACAAAGATGATTTCTAGTTAATCTTTGACAAATAATGGTACCACAATCTGTGAAGACTCCATGACATTTTCTGAAGAAGTTATAGTGTTCTTTTAAGTTTTTTAGAGTCTTATCACTGAGGTGATAATTCAGCTCATTCCCTTTTCACAAACATTAGTGGTCTATATTTCAACAAATGTGGTTCAATCTTAGTATATGTTGCAGCTCATACGATTTCTCTGAGGAACAATAATTACTGATTGATTAAAGTTCATGATGAGGTCTAGCTAAAAGCTATTTTCATAACTGCTCTCTGCTAATTGAACTACAGCCGATTCTGATGTGCACAAACAAATTTGTAACAAAGCTATTTCCGAATCAGTTTTCAGGAACTATGGTTGCTTTTGTTCTCTAAAGATCTATAGTAAGAGTTTTTTACTACCATCTTGAGCTTTCTTCCTAAAACTCTGCTGCCCTCACTCAAAAGATGAACTCAGAGGATGCATTGCTACCAAAGATGCTGCTAGCTTACAAGTAATGGCTTCTGGCAAGACATAAGGTTGATGCTGGAAACTTGACTTCATTTTTTCCACTCCTGCTGTTACCTATAATCACCAATCTCAAGCCAGTGTAAGAGCCTCAGTGCTACATATGGCACCATATTCATTATTTCAGTAGACATAAATACAAATTTACCAGTTTTTAGGAGTCTTTTTCCCTTTGGTGCAAAAGTTCAATGGACTGACCCAACATACTTGAATGCTTGTGCCCTCTTCATGGGAAGTTTATCATCAGTGCTTCCTTTGGCACTGATGATTTCCATACAGAATAGTCTGGAAAAGTTACCTCAAGTATGCTGTACCATTAGCAACTACCACCCAATACCCAAAATGAATCCTTTGACAATTGACATACCAACATCATTTCTTTAATTAAAATTATTACCTAGACTTCTCTGATGAGTGCTTCTTTCTGAAGTATCAAGTCACAATTTTGGTCTTTCCCAAGACTCATGAACTTCCAGAATCTTCATGGTTATGCTTTGAAATGAAAACGTTGGTGCCAGTTGTAGCTTCTCTGGGACACTTACATGCCATTGTGCCTCCCTCCCTGAGCTGAGTTTTACTAAAGCCATGACACCAGTCATGCATACCCTATGTCAGTTCCACAATTATCAAATAGAAAAGATGTATCCAGTCAACTCTAAGGAAATGTTAATAGTACTTTTTTATAATGATATTAAACTTACAACTAAACTATAATAAAAATGTTTCAATGAAATATGAAAATATGTATTTTACTAAAGTTAACTATTTACATGCCATGTAACCAAATAATTTTCTTGAAAGTACTTAAATTGATATCATGTTTGAATAAGACTATGCATACAAAAAAATTTATTCATGGCATTTAATTTAAAAAAATAGGCAAGTATCAAAAGTAGCATTGAAATCTAAAAGGTCAGAATACATTCTACCTATTTATTATCCTTCTCTTAGTTTCCCAAATGATTTTTCGATATTTTCTCAAAAACATGAAAATCCAAAAGTAACGCTTGCTGATGTTCTTTATTTTACACAGTAATATTGTTTTGAAAACAATATTACTTTAAGAAACTGGTTTCTACTATGTTATACTGATATCGATGGAATTTGAGCATCCATAAAAACTAAAATACATGTTCTGTATTTCAACCTCCTGATCTCTGGTTTATAAAATTGATACCAAAGGACTGTTACCAGAGTCAGGAAGTCCTACAGGAATGAGAAGGATTCAGGTAGAAGGAGGAATCTGGTTTTCCCCATAAATTTTTTTTTTTTTTTTTTTTGCTTTAAAGAGAGTTTATATCCATCTATATGTCACAGATAACATTCATTTATACAGTTAAACAATATTTTGGGGTTTTTTATTTTTTATTTATTTATTTTTACAGAGGTTTATCTTAAAGGAACAGAAGTTTGAAATTTTTAAGGTTTTGGCTCATCTCTGGACTGTTCCAACTTAACAATAAATTACAAATAATGATGATGTATCATTGATCACTACTGAAAAAATTGCAACTATATGCCTATTTAGTGACTAATGTTTTCGTGATACTTTATTATTTACAAATAAACTTTTTTACTTCTCGAAAACAGCTTGATGTAGGATTCATTCATCAATGAGTATGTTTCAGAGAATGTGTAAATTGGCTGTGTTTTCTTTTCTAGTTGACAATCCAAAACTTTAAGCTTAACAGAGCTAGATAAGGAATCCATATATGGTAGTTTTATACCCTGCATTCATTGCCACTTTCAAGGCACTACAAACACATTTATGTGACTCAATGATTTGTTGAAGCTCATACTGAAATCTTTTTTTTTTTTTATTGTAAACAAATGGGATACATGTTGTTTCTCTGTTTGTACATGGCGTAAAGGCATACCATTTGTGTAATCATAAATTTACATAGAGCAATGTTGTTTGATTCATTCTGTTATTTTTTCCCTTCCCCCCACCCCTCCCACCCCTCTTTACCCTCTATACAGTAGTTCCTTCCTCCATACTTGCCCCCCTCCCTAACCCTAACTCTAACCCTTCGCTCACCCCCATTATGTGTCATCCTCCACTTATCAGCGATATCATTCGTCCTTTGGCTTTTTGAGATCGGCCTATCTCACTTAGCATGATATTCTCCAATTTCATCCATTTGCCTGCAAATGCCATAATTTTATCATTCTTTATGGCTGAGTAATATTCCATTGTATATATATACCACAGTTTCTTTATCCACTCATCAATTGAAGGGCATCTAGGTTGGTTCCACAGTCTAGCTATTGTGAATTGAGCAGCTATGAACATTGATGTGGCTATATCTCTGTAGGATGCTGATTTTAAGTCCTTTGGGTATAGGCCAAGGAGTGGGATAGCTGGGTCAAATGGTGGTTCCATTCCAAGTTTTCTAAGGAATCTCCACACTGCTTTCCAGAGTGGCTGTACTAATTTGCAGCCCCACCAGCAGTGTATGAGTGTACCTTTCTCCCCACATCCTCGCCAACACCTGTTGTTGCTCGTATTCTTGATAATCGCCATTCTAATTGGGGTGAGATGGAATCTTAGGGTGGTTTTGATTTGCATTTCTCTTATTACTAGAGATGTTGAACATTTTTCCATATGTTTGTTAATTGCTTGTAGATCTTCTTCTGTGAAGTGTCTATTCATTTCCTTAGCCCATTTGTTGACTGGACTATTTGAATTCTTGGAGTAGAGTTTTTTGAGTTCTTTATAGATTCTGGAAATTAGTGCTCTATCTGAAGTATGATTGGCAAAGATATTCTCCCACTCTGTAGGCTCTCTCTTCGCATTGCTGATAGTTTCCTTTGCTGAGAGAAAGCTATTTAGTTTGAATCTATCCCAGTTATTGATTCTTGCTTTTATTTCTTGTGCTATGGGAGTCCTGTTAAGGACGTCTGATCCTAAGCCAACAAGGTGAAGATGTGGACCTACTTTTTCTTCTATGATCTGCAGGGTCTCTGGTCTGATTCCGAGGTCCTTAATCCATTTTGAGTTTAGTTTCGTGCATGGTGAGAGATATGGGTTTAGTTTCATTCTGTTGCATATGGATTTCCAATTCTCCCAGCACCATTTGTTGAAGAGGCTATCTTTTCTCCATTGCATATTTTTGGCCCCTTTGTCTAGTATGAGAAAATTGTATTTATTTGGGTTTGTGTCCGTGTCCTCTATTCTGTACCATTGATCTACCTTTCTATTTTGGTACCAATACCATGCCGTTTTTGTTACTATTGCTTTGTAGTAGAGTTGAAGATCTGGTATTGCAATACCCCCTGTTTCACTCTTCCTGCTAAGGATTGCTTTAGCTATTCTGGGTTTCTTATTCTTCTAGATGAATTTCATAATTGCTTGCTCTATTTCTGTAAGGTACGTCATTGGGATTTTAATTGGAATTGCATTGAATTTGTATAGCACTTTAGGTAGTATGGCCATTTTGACAATATTAATTCTTCCTATCCAAGAACATGGAAGATCTTTCCATCTTCTAAGGTGTTCTTTAATTTCTTTCTTTAGTGTTGTATAGTTCTCATTGTAGAGGTCTTTCACCTCTTTTGTGAGATTGATTCCCAAGTATTTTATTTTTTTCGAGGTTATTGTGAATGGGGTAGTTTTCCTAATTTCTCTTTCTGAAGATTCATCACTTATGTATAAAAATGCGTTGGATTTATGGGCATTGATCTTGTAACCTGCTACTTTACTGAATTCACTTATGAGTTCTAAGAGTTTTCTGGTGGAATTTCCAGGTTCCTCTAAATATATAATCATGTCATCAGCGAACAGGGAGAGTTTGAGTTCTTCTTTTCCAATTCGTATCCCTTTAATTTCTTTGGTTTGTCTAATTGCTCTAGCCAGAGTCTCAAGAACAATGTTGAATAGAAGTGGTGAAAGAGGGCATCCCTGCCTTGTTCCAGTTTTTAGGGGGAATGCTTTCAGTTTTTCACCATTTAGAATGATATTAGCCATGGGCTTAGCATAAATGGCCTTTACAATGTTAAGGAATGTTCCCACTATCCCTATTTTTTCTAGTGTTTTGAGCATGAAGGGGTGCTGTATTTTATCAAATGCTTTTTCTGCATCTATTGAAATAATCATGTGATTCTTGACTTTAAGTCTATTAATATGGTGAATTACGTTTATTGATTTCCTGATGTTGAACCAACCTTGCATCCCTGGGATGAAACCCACTTGATCGTGGTGCACTATCTTTTTAATATGTTTTTGTATGCGATTTGCTAAAATTTTGTTGAGAATTTTTGCGTCGATGTTCATTAAGGATATTGGTCTGAAATTTTCTTTCCTTGATGAGTCTCTGTCTGATTTAGGTATCAGTGTGATATTGGCTTCATAGAATGAGTTTGGGAGGGTTCCCTCCTCTTCTATTTTATGGAATACTTTGAGAAGTATTGGAATGAGCTCTTCTTTAAAGGTTTTGTAGAACTAGGCTGAGAACCCATCTGGTCCCGGACTTTTCTTTGTTGGTAGGCTTTTGATGACTTCTTCTATTTCAGTACTTGAAATTGGTCTATTTAAATTGTTTATGTCCTCCTCATTCAGTTTAGGCAATTCATATGTCTCTAGAAACCTGTTGATGTCTTCGAAATTTTCTATTTTGTTGGAGTATAGATTTTCAAAATACTTCTAATTATGTTTTGTATTTCCATCCTGTCTGTTGTGATATTTCCTTGTTCATTCCGAATTTTAGTGATTGGGTTTTCTCTCGTCTTCTCTTTGTTAGTGTGGCTAAAGGTTTATCAATTTTGTTTATTTTTTCGAAGAACCAACTATTTATTTTGTCAATTTTTTGTATTGTTTCTTTTGTTTCAATTTCATTGATTTCAGCTCTGAGTTTAACAATTTCCTGTCTTCTACTACTTTTGGTGCTGTTCTGTTCTTCTTTTTCTAGGGCTTTGAGCTGTAGTGTTAGGTCGTTTATTTGTTGAGTTTTACTTCTTTTATTAAATGCGCTCCAGGAAATAAATTTCCCTCTAAGTACTGCTTTCATAGTGTCCCAGAGGTTTTGATATGATGTTTCTTTGTTCTCATTTACCTCTAAGAATTTTTTAATTTCCTTCCTAATATCTTCTGTTATCCATTCATCATATAATAGCATATTGTTTAATCTCCAGATGTTGGAATAGTTTCTGTGTTTCACTCTTTCATTTATTTCTAACTTCAATCCATTATGATCTGATAGAATACATGCTAGTGTCTCTATCTTCTTGTATTTGCTAACATTAGCTTTGTGGCATAATATATGGTCTATTTTAGAGAAGGATCCATGTGCTGCTGAGAAGAAGTGTATTCGCTCTTGGTTGGATGGTATATTCTATAAATGTCCGTTAAGTCTAAATTATTGATTGTGTTATTGAGATCTATGGTTTCTTTGTTCAATTTTTGTCTGGAAGATCTGTCCAGTGGTGAGAGAGGCGTGTTAAAATCACCTAGTATTATTGTGTTGTGGTCTATTTGGTTTCTGAAATTGAGAAGGATTTGTTTGACATACATAGATGAGCCACTGTTTGGGGCATAGATGTTTATGATTGTTATATCTTGCTGATTTATGCTTCCCTTAAGCAGTATGAAATGACCTTCTTTATCCCCTTTGACTGACTTTGGCTTGCAGTCCACATTATCGGAAATGAGGATGGATACTCCAACTTTTTGCTGAGTCCATGTGCATCCTTTCACCTTTAGTCTATGGATATCTTTTTCTATGAGGTGAGTCTCTTGCAGACAACATATTGTTGGATCTTTCTTTTTAATCCAATCTGCCAGTCTATGTCTTTTGATTGATGAATTCAGGCCATTAACATTCAGGGTTATTATAGAGATATGATTTGGTTTCCCGGTCATTTGGTTCATTTTAAAATTTTGTTTATTTATTTGTTTGACACAACTTGTTTCCTCCTTTATTTGACAATTCCTTAGGATAATTCCTCCCTTTGCTGATTTGCTTCTTTGTTTTCATCTCTTCCTCATGGAATATTTGTTGAGAATGTTCTGTAATGCTGGCTTTCTTTTTGTAAATTCTTTAGCTTTTGATTATCATGGAAGGATTTTATTTCATCGTCAAATTTGAAGGTAAGTTTTGCTGGGTATAAGATTCTTGGTTGGCATCCATTTTCTTTCAGGGCTTGAAAATTGTTGTTCCAGGACCTTCTAGCTTTTAGGGTCTGGATTGAAAAATCTGCTGATATGCGTATTGGTTTCCCCCTGAATGTAATTTGGTTCTTTTCTCTCATAGCCTTTAAAATTCTGTCTTTATTTTGTATGTTAGGTATTTTCATTATAATGTGCCTTGGTGTGGGTCTGTTGTAATTTTGTGTATTTGGAGTCCTGTAAGCCTCTTGAACTTGATTTTCCATTTCATTCTTCAGATTTGGGAAATTTTCTGATATTATTTCATTGAATAGGTTGTTCATTCCTTTGGCTTGTTTCTCTAGACCTTCCTCAATCCCAATAATTCTTAATTTGGCCTTTTCATGATATCCCATAGTTCTTGTAGATTCTGTTCATGATTTCTTACCATCTTCTCTGTTTGTTCAACTTTGTTTTCAAGGTTAAATATTTTGTCTTCAATGTCTGAGGTTCTGTCTTCCAGGTGTTCTATCCTATTGGATATGCTTTCTATGGAGTTCTTAATTTGGTTTATTGTTTCCTTCATGTCAAGGATTTCTGTTTGGTTTTTTTTCAATGTCTCTAACTCTTTATTGAAATGATCTTTTGCTTCCTGTATTTGCTCTTTTAACTGTCGATTGGTGCGATCATTCAATGCTTGCATTTGCTCTTTCATCTCATCGTTTGCTTCTCTGATCATTTTAATTATGTACATTCTGAACTCCTTTTCTGTCATTTCTTCTGCCATGCTGTCATTGGGTTTTATTGATGTAACATCTAGATTTGTTTGCATCATTTTCTTTCATTGTTTTCTCATATTGTTCAGGTATCAGTGGACCGCTGAGATATTGCAGATTTCCTCTGTTGATTTACAATGTCCCTGAAGATTTCTATATATATCCCCTCTTAGCCTTCAGTAGGCTGAAGTCTTGGAGGAAGTTGATAATGCGGTGCTCCACAAGGAAGCTGCCTCTCTAGGAGTGGTGGCCTTCAGGTGGGGTATATTCCCTGCTAGTGGGCAGAGGTGCCTCCACTTGTTGACCAATGGTCATCCAAAGGGGAACTAGGCTGTGTGCTGAGGCAAGGCGTGTTTGGGCCTGTGTCTCTGGTTTTACCGTCCTTGTGGGGAAACCTCACCAGGCAGGGAAGACTCACCCAGTGGGGAGGTCTCGCTGGTCAGTTTCCTCCTAGAGGTTCCCCTCAATTTACAGCTACTGCCTGGGCTGGGCTGCCTTCCTCTGCAAAGTTTCCAGGGGCCCGGCCCTACCTCCTGGGCCTGGGAGCCTCACCCTTCGCAGATGAATCTCCTTAGGCTGCCCCTCCTCAGAGAATTTGCCCACAGGCCTGGAACCTTCGCTCCGCCCTAAGCCTGTCTCTGTGCGGCTCTTCCACCCAGAAGCCTCCTAGATCCTGGGACCCTGCTCTGCACCTAATCGCCTGGTTGCGTGGCCCCTCCTCTGAGCAGCCACCTGTGGCCCCGAACAATGGCTCTGAGTCCCAGAGACCCGCCACAGGCCTCTTCCTCCAGACAGCCGCCCAGTATGCCGGTGCGGTCACTAGGAGTCCAAGAAACTCACTTCGTGCCTCCTCCTCCCACCAACCACCCGTAGCCCGGGGCAATCAATCACTCCGAGTCGAAGTGACCCTCCCCGTTCCTCCTCCTTCTCCAGATAACCCCCCGGGTGTTCAGGAGCAGTCCCTCTGAGTGGCTCTGAATCCACGTGACCTGCTGCACGGGTCCTCTGGGCACCGCCCGGAGCTCAGGTGCGGCCACTCAAGACCAAGCGTCCCACCACGCTTCTCCTCCAGGCAGCCCCCCTGTGTTCAGGAGCTGTCACTTTAAGACCAAACAACTCACCACTCGCCTTCTCCTCTGAGCAGCCGCCTGGAGCGCTAATGCAGTCACTGCGAGTCCAAACGACCCGCCGTGCTCCTCCTCCTCCTTCTCCTACTCCTCCGGGCAGGCCCCGGGGTTCAGAAGTGGTCAGAGTCCAAACAGCTCGCCACGCAGCCCCTTCTCTGGCAACCGCCTGTAGCTCTGGTGTAGTCACCCGAATCCAAGCGGCCGCGCTCCTCTTCCTCCTCCTAGTCCTCAGGGCAGGCCCCGGTGTTCAGAAGCGTCGTTCTGATTCCAAACAGCTCGCCGCGCAGCTTCTCCTCTGGCAACCCCCTGTAGCTCTGGTGCAGTCTCTCCAAATCCAAGTGGCCACGCTCCTCTCCTCCTCCTCAGGGCAGGCCCCGGTGTCCTGAGTCCACACAGTTCTCCTCGCCACTCTTCCCCTGGGCAGCCGCCGGAGCCCCAGTGGCTGCTCCGAGTCCCAGCGCTGTGCCAAGCGGCCTCCTTTACGGCGCTCCCAGCTGTCCGAATTCACTGCTCCAGCGGGGGGAGGGGCGTCTCGCCGGCAGTTCTACTTCACAAAGTTTCCTGCGTTCCGGGACCCCCGTCCCATCCGGGATGCCCCCCCAGGGGGTGAGAGTCACCCGGCTGCTTTGAGTTGGTCCCAAGCGTCTCAATATCTCCTCTTTTGAATCCTGAGTCCTGGAGCAACATGAAATGCAGCCACCCTCTAGGCCGCCATCTTGAAAACCCCCTCATACTGAAATCTTGAGATAAACAATGCAGTTTTCTGAAATATTTTAGTATACAGAATTAAGATAGGATAATTATCATGGAAAAATTAATAAGTGAAATATGAAAACGCTTTTAAACTAAACCAATAACAGGGTTTAACTTGGAGTTTTAATGTTAACATTATCTCCTTACTTTGGCCAGGCTTAAATTTACATCCATTCTAAAACCAACATTTATAAACTAACCATAGAACTAGAGCTATTTAACTGACCATCCTAAACCTCTGAATATAACATATATTATTTTAGCAGGTTTTCATCCAGAAATACAGAAGTGCTCTGCACAGCATCTTAGAGAGCATGCCTTTATGTAGTGGCCCAGAAGCCATCACTTTTGTCAGCGTTCTGAGCCCAGGTGCTCTGGGACTTGCTATGGGAGCAGGGAGCTTGAGAAGCCATCCAATCCTTGGCACCACTGTCCTCTGGCATTTGCCAATTCCCTCTAATATACTTTGCACTCTAAGGCTCCTTGGAGCAGGTGGTTCCTGCTGTAGGAAAAGAGTTGTGGAAAGATATTCATGAAATGAATATTTATGAACAGTTCCAATCTTCATTTTAAGTATAAGGGAAAATAAATTTTAAACAGAGAACCTTAGGAATTGCTGATCTAAGGTACCATCTTTTAAATATTTACAACCTTCTTGTGTTATTTCTGAAATCCTTTAATCTGAAGCATGGTAAATAAATTAAGAGAGCAAAACCGAATCTGCCAGAGAATTCTGATAAATTCTCTTTTAGCATGAGCAAACCAGCCATTTACGTAAATAGTTTTATTTTTGCCCAAATTGTTTTTCAAGAAAAGTTAAATCATTTTGTTATTTAACTGAAATCTCAATTGTAGCACTTATTTAAATGATGGTGAGGGCTTTCCCTATAGTTTCAAAATTGGCAAGGCCATTCTGGCTAGTTTACTGGGTTAAGTATAAAAATAGATAATATCTTCCAATTCATTTCTATAGAAGTATTTTTGGGCTTGTGTAAGGAATGGCTTTAACACAGGGACAAATGGCCCTGTGACAGACAAAATAATATTTGAAATAATATAGTTTTACAAAATTCAGTATGGGGACTGTAGGCTACAACTTCTTATAGAAAATTTATATTTCACATAAGTCATTCTATCTTAAAATATGTATTTTAATTTTTAAAAGTAGTATGTTATATTTTTAGAGTTGTTTTAGGCTTGCAGGAAAATTCATTAGAAAGTAATGTTCTCATGTATTCCTGCCACCTCACACACGTTAAAATTGACTAACCAATATTGATACATTATTATTAACTCAAATTCATAGTTTACTTTTAAGTCTACTATTTGTTTTCTACATTCTATGAACCTTTTACTAAAGTGCAATGACATATATTCACTTTCACAGTATCATACACAATAGTTGTACTACTCAAATAGAAAAAGCATTTTAATTGCTTTTCAAATTACTCATTATCATCTGAGTATCCTTTCTCCCAGTCTAAAGGAATTATCTTTTCAAAAATTCCATTGTATACAGTTATTCTGTTTTTCTTCATTTAGAGTGAATTTAATTATTTTGTTTTATGAACTAACTTCTTTAAATGGATTTAATGCAGGACTATGAGTTCAAAAATAATTCTACTTAACAAAAATCTTAGTCATGAGCAGATTCAGTCATTGTAACTCAGAAAGTCTAATCAACGAATAAGAGGGTGGGGGTGAGGAATGAGAGAATAATGGGGAAACTTTAGAATATGTAGAAGAAAATGAGAGGGAGGGGGGAATGAGACAGACACCATTACCCTATGTACGTGTATGATTACATGAATGGTATGAATCTACATTGTGTACAACCATAGAAATGAAATTATGTTCCCCATTTGTGTACAATGAATCAAAATGCAGTTTGTAAAAAATTAAAAGCTAAATAAAAATAATAATAAAAAAAGAAAAGTTGCAATTTATAGCTCTATAATAACTGTCAGTACAATTTCTGATCTTACTTATCTCCACATGGAAAAGATTCCAGCTGTCCATTTGGAAACTACTTAAGAAGTTGGGGAAAGTGAGACCAGATTCTTTTCTCTATTTCTTAAAGTTAGACTTGCAGAAAATCTACTTTCCTACTCAATAATTTATACAGTATCACAAAATAGTTAGGACAACTGTTACAGCACTGTAAATCAAATATTACAAGTTATAGCCAGGCACAGTGGCACACACCTATAATCCTTATCAGGAGGATGAGGCAGCTTGAGGCCAGTCTGGGCAATTTTGCAAGTCCCTGTCTCAAAATTTGAATTGAATATATTTGAAGTATATTTCAAATATATTTGAATTTGAAATATATATATATATATATATATATATATATTTGAATTGAATATAAAAGGCTGGGTATACTGCTCAGTGGTAGACCACCCCTGAGTTCAATCTCTAGTATGGGTCAGGGGAGTATTACCAGATATGCTGTGTGACCCTGGGTGAGGTGTTTAAGATTGGTAAACCTCAAATTCCTCATTTGAAAACATCAAAATTATACAGTTGCTTTGTATAATTTTTGCAGTGATCTAATTACTTAGTGTATACCAAAATTATTTACGTAGCATCTGACATTTAAGATATGTTCAAGGAACATTTGTCACTTTTGTAATCATCATTATTAGTAAAGCATTATTAGAATTCCATTACATAATTCAGATACAAGATAGAAATTGACCATTGCAATAGCTGTCTGGGGTTCAGATAAAATGACTAAGAGATATATCAGAATTTCCCAAACAGGAACAGCATTATCTCTACAGCCAACATGATATAGTGAAATAGTGATAGAGAAAACATTCAATTCAACCAATATTTATTGTAATTTCTCTTAATTTTCCTCTGGGTTAGTGTGACATGCATCTATTTGCTTATCTAATGGTGAATATAATTCAAAATATAGCTAGTCTTTGAAAACCACTTGGTCAACAGGCAGCAGGGGGAAAAAACATTTTCAAAAATCACCACTGTTGGAGAAGTGTATTGAAAATGTTCCAAATCTCTTTTTCAAACTCATAAAATTAAAGGACTACAAAGGTATGGCAAATATGCCTGTTTTCGGTGTAGCCTACAAAAAAAATATTCACTGTAAGGGAAAAGAAAGAACCACTAAATATTGGAGAAGGCATATTGCATTTTAATAGTCAAGCTACTTTCTCTGCTAGAGCATGAAGTTGGAGACAATTCATTTTACTAAATGCAATGCAAATTATTTGGGAATAATACTAATTTTATGAGTGTTTAATTGATCTGGCAACATTTAAACACTGCACAGATATTACATCATTTAGCCCACACTGCACATCAGTACCATTACTTTCTTCATCCAACATTAGAGAAAACTGAGAAAGATCCACTAAGCTAAATAGCAGAAACAGGATTTGAAACACACATCAGGACTTGAAAGAATAGAATTTAAAACTCACACTACTCATAACCACAAAGAAGCTGCAAACACCCTGAGCCACCTACCTTTTCTTTAGATTAAGATACTATAGATTTTTTAGGGTTACTCTGAGGATCAAATGGAAGGACTTTGAAGGCTCTAAGATGAAGTGAAGGCATTAAAATTACTATTTTTCAATCAGGGACCCCATGTGGTGCTGCAGAACTTCTGGTTTTCCTCTGGGCTAGTGTGACACGTGTCTGTTTTTTAAAGTATAACAGGCTGGAAAGTATTGTTAGCTGCATCTGTGCACAGGCCCATTTCTGAGCATGTGTGGGCAGAGGGCTTGTGTGTGTGTGTGTGTGTGTGTGTGTGTACAATTGCCTCTAGGATTTAATCCTTTTGAATATATAAATACATAAAAAACCTGGAAAGTTTCCAATTTGGCATACATCATTAAAATATCTTCCTGTGATGCAGAATAAAATAGCTACAAATGACTTACATGATTACATTATAATATTTATGATTTTCTTTTATTTTTAAATATAAATCTTACACTTTCATTAGCTTATTATTTTACAAGCCTGAACTTTACATATCAAAGACAATTTCCCCATACAAAATGTATTGCAATGTACCAATGGAGGGAATACAAAGTTAAGTTACTTGGGAATTTTCTTGAGACTGCTCTTCCTCCTTATGCTCCTGTAAATGAATTCACATTTGCAGAAGAGCAACTGGTAGAAGCTTTCAAGAGATTGTAAAAGGACAAAGGGCTCTCATTTTTTTATTAGCACATTCTATAAGACCAATCAGCCCTACTTCATGTTTATTCATACTAAAGTAAATATATTTTATAGTGACATTTTGGTAGACTTAATCTAATTTTAACAATTAAATTTCTCATGAAGATATAAATTTTATCTTCTAAAATTCTAATATTCACTGAAGCATAACTGTTCAGCTGACAGGCTTTGAGCATCCTACTACCATGTAACCAATGTGCTCATTCAGCTACAGAGCCTATGACTTTGTGGCAATTAAAATTAACTTTATTTTCTTACAAATTCTGAAAAATCAATATTTTTCCAGAATGTATTTATGTTCAACCTTGTACTTCTTAAGTTACAGAGTAAGCAACAAAATTAAAACAATAGAACAAGACTTTAGAAACATCAAGATGTTCATCTTCATTAGTAAAATACAGTAATCAGATACAAGAGTTTTATCTACATTCCATGCTGCCTAGATTGTTGACACCATGTTGAGTTTTCATTACAGAAAAATTATCATTAATCATCATTTACATTGGAAAGTCTAACTTCTGAAGAAATGAGATTAAAGCAGAACAACCGAGATCTTTTCAGGGAAGACAGATAAATAGCTTTTACAGACACTTACTATTTTTAAAAGGTGAAAAGTTGCAATTTTCCTTTTATAAACCAGTTCCCTCTAAAGAAAAAGCGTAACACCTAACTTCAGGCAGAAGACATATGCTTATTAAAGCTGAATGAAGTCTCAGGATAATGAACTTTGTTGAAAAACTTCTCCCTTAAGAATCACTCAAAATTCTGTATTTACAAAGGAAAATCCCATATCTAATTCAACATCATCTACATTACCAAATAGGACTTGATAATGCTCTTTACATTCTAACGCTCACATCAGCCTCTTTTCTGCATTCTTTTCACTAGTGGCTCTTCCAGTCCTCCAAAGAAATCAAACCAATGAGTGGCTTCTACACTTTTTGATGCAGGAATCATTTTTCTGTAGGGACATGTGACACCACTGATACCTTGACACTCTTTCCTTGCACACAGAATGAAACTCTCCCCTACTTCTTTTCTGACTTTTTCGAGCATTTCTTTTTGTATTTGGTCATCCCGTTTCTCTGCTTATCTCTGAAGTGACACTCTCTTTTGGTGTTCTGCCTGTGGTCATTATTTTTGTTTTCACTCTGTAACTCTTTCTTGGTGGAGAGCACCTACTCTCATTAGTGACAGTGATCAGATATGAAGCTCCTGTTCCAGCAACTTTCCAAATCTCCAGCTCATATTTCTGTTTTGTCACACTTCCATGTGTATGTCCCACTGCATTCCATCGACTCTCTGCATGCTCAAGGTTGCATGCAATGCTTTCTGCCCAGCCCTATGTTGCATCTTGATTTTCCTATGTCTTCTAGGGATTCGTCCTTGAGGGGTTTCTTTCATTCCTTTTTTTCCCCAATCTAGTCAATCCTAAATATCTTTTTAGTACATCTTTACCTTTTTTTTAGAACTTTAAAAATACTTTTATTGAACCCTCTCCATGACCATAAAACTAGATAATCTACCAAACCAGTTCTCTACTCATCCTCTGGTGTTTCCCTGACTAAAACAAAGAAGTAAATCCAATCAAGCCACCATATTGATAAAATTCTGGTGTGCCACGTGTTGCCAGTCATGTTATTTCAGATATCCTAGGATGGCCTACTCTTCAGCTTCTCCCAGCTCATCTCTAATCCTCGTGTCCCTACACTCAAGGACATGGAACTTCTCACTCCCCTCCAAACACGCTGGGGTCTTCTTTTGAGCTTCTGCTTTCACCCCTGCTGCCTGTTCTTTAAGACTCAGCTTACTTGTCATTTCTCTCATAGGTTTCATAACTCTTTGACTCAAAGTGAGGAGCTCCCTTTGTGATCCCGCAGTAATTATTCATCTTCTGTGACAGAATTTGTCTCATTAAGTTGTGCCTACACAACCTCAGTGCTCTGCTAGTTTCAGTTGTGCCTGAGTGACATGTCTATGGAGATGTTTGCTGTTGAATTAAAATACACCAAACTTCTCAGCTGTTTTAAGGTTTGTGTCTATATCGGGGTTTGTGTCTACTGATAGCCTGTCAGGCAATCAATTCTTACTGCTGATGGTGCATCTTTCTGGAGAAGATGTCAGCTCACATCACACATTTTTCTTAATTTATTGTGAGGATACCAGGAACCAATCTTATTACAATTCTGTATAAAAATAAAAAAGAATGGTGCCCTGGGGTTGGTTTGTTTGTTTAATGAAACAAGGTATTAGAATGCTAATGCTTAGATTGTTTTCTCCATGTGAGCTTTAAAAAAATTAATATACATTTTGTTATTATATTTGAGGCCATGGTTAAGTGACAATGAAATAAGAAATATATTCATTCTCATATCAATATTAAAACACACTTAATGATTTCCTTCAGGTGTTTTGGTATTACATTTTCTTGGGACTTAAGTGGTGAAAAGTTCCTGCTCTCAAGAAATTCAATATGGGTGAAAATGCAGGAGTAAAACAATATAAATAATGTGACTGTATAGTAGCCAGAAATAAATAAGAAGTAAATAAGAGTAAGCCAAAAATCAGTGTTTCTCTACCAGATCATAGTAAATGGAAGTAGTGGACACTTTATTAAAGGTACCTCAGAAAATTTTTGTATTTTACATTTTTGAACTCAGTCTCACAGCATTTGGGGAGAAGGAAAACCCCCCCAGCATATGCAAATTAAAAATATATATATCCTTAGGTAATTCTGACCTTTTCTACCTAAACCTCCACAGGGACCTGCTGTAAGAAAGAGAAGACACCCATTCTTTCCTAATTTCACTTAAGGGTAGGATTTGTGAAAATCTTCAGATAGGAAATGCACTTTGAGTCGAATTTTGATGGGTTAGTATCCTACTAGCATCCTATAAGAAGGAAACCTATGTAAGGGCATGAAGATATCAGAAATTTAGTAATTTGGGCAAGACTTACATTGAGATATAAGAAGTGATACAATAAGCAGTTGGAAAGCTAGGGAGATTACATATGCTATATAAAAAACTGGGAATCTTATACTGCGATGATGAGGCAACTGTGGATCTATAGTTAATTCATGGGTGGATAATTTCATATTCACTACCAATGTTATTAATGGGAAAAAATATGACACTAGCCATCATTGCTGTGCTTGATAACTAAGCCTCTGCTTGGGTTTATTGTGAGGGACAAAGGTGAGCATGATGCTGTTGATAAATTATAGAAGGCTTTTAAGGTATTAACAACATTCCTGGAGCTACTCATGTCTCAGAGATCTTTTAAATTTCCAGGTGCAGAGATAATATCCACACTGCATGAGGCAGATGAAGTAATTGTTTTGTAATTACCAAGTAAATTTTCACAATTATTCATTGACTGCCTGCTATTTATTAGGAATATTTATCAAAAAAATGTAATAGGAATGTTAATATTGGTGATAGCTAATACTTTTTAATATCAGTCTATTTCAGTTACTACCGTAAACATTTTAGCAAGTCAGTTATTCCATAATAACCCTTGTGATAACTTCATGAAGTATGTACTATTATATATTCCTATTATAAACATAAGGTAACTGAGATATTTATAGATTAAATTAAATTCTTAGTGTCTACCTGTTGTTAGGTAACAGAGCCACAATTTTCACCCAAGTCTCACTGACTCTAGATTACAAACTCTTCATCCTTGAGTTGCACTGACCTGGTGGGATAAATAACTATGACCTTACCTACTTCAGTGAACAGATCTACTATATAGGAAAACAGTCAGGTTAGGGAAAAATTACATTGAAGTTTAGATTAATTTTATAAACACAAAGTGGTTCTGCCAAGGAATGCTCCATAGTAATAACAGTTGAGATATTAAGAACATGACATCCTTGTAATGTCTAAGTGGCAGTCAATTTCAGGTTAATAAAGAGGTTCTAACAGCAAAATGCTTTAGTCCCAGAATATCACAAAGAATAAAATTACAGTAATGATAATCCCTAGCTTTGGTAAATCAAAAGATCAACTATTTCTGCTGCATTGCCGTGTGAGAGTGATCATGCTTTTAACTTTCCTTGGCCTCCAGTTACTCATCATTAACACTATAACAATATAAATTGACCACAGAAGTCTGTTTAAGGTGGAGGCAATACAGCTGCCCATAAAGTCTTGTAAATTAAAGTTCTGTTATAATGTACTGTTGTAATGCTATCCCATTGATTGCATGAAAGTGCAGACCAGTAACTCATCATTGTCCATGCCAGTCATGAGCTGTGCACTTGAATTTTAAAGACTAGCAATACCCTTTAACTCCATTAAAATGTAATATCTCTCGCTTGTTTTCTCTCAGGAATAACATGTAGTAAAATCAAATAAATATTTTAAATCACACACACACACACTCAAAATTTGAAATTACTAAAACTATATCCTGTTACTGAGCCATGCTTATTATTTATAAAACAACTTCAAATATTTGAATAAATAATAAGTGATCATTACATATTGCATTTCAATTATTACCTAAGTTGCAAAATTTTTCATGTAGAATGCATATATAAAAACATTAATATGAATAGATGAATACTTATTTGCATAATTTACTAAGTCTACATTAAGTACTATTAAATGTTATTTAATTTTCATGTTCTTTTATAGCTGTTTCTCCAATTAACATTAACCAGATTTTAAACTGCAGATTGCATTCTTAATGTACTCTGACATTTAACGAACTACTTGTAATTTTATTAAGGCAAGCATTTAAATTAAGGTACTAATCACTATAAGCTAAAAAAGATGTGGTATTATGTACTTTTAACTTTTATTATATATTGATTCAACATGTAATTATAGTATTTAAACAATAATATTAAAAGTATTTTATTTGGGCAATTAGATATAGGATGGATATATTTAAAGCAGTCTTATTCATTTAATACCATCTTCAAATACATTATTATCCAAAATGATTTTATTGACAAAGATAAAAAGTAGTGATCTTCTAGTCCAACAGAGCAACTGCATTTTAAAGTAGAAATAATTGTATCATATTTATTTTTATTTACCAATGATCCTTAAATACTTTTGACCTGAGGAAACAACTTTCTGAAAAATCAGAGATATTTTGTTTCATTTGGCTGTATTTTAAATGCAAAATGAATGGTCATTAGTGCTTTAACATAATACAGATTCCTTCAGCTGGTGAAATATGATTGCTGTTTTCTCTTTATGTGCTTTTGGAGAAGCAAACAGCTTTGTTGTAAATAATAGCAAATCACTGGACTAACTTTCTCTTTGAGAAAGACTCTGACCAGATAAAATAAACATTGCACCAAATAGAAATGTTGTGTGAGTTCTTCAAGATTTTAATAAAAACTCTCTATTTTCTTTTTAAAACCAATCTACTTTGGTTAAATGCTGTATAATAATTTTAGGTTACATAATTTCAAACTACAAGTCCTTGAACTTTGCCTACTCTGAGTCAGTATGGGCATTAACAACCTTGGACTTATGGCACCACAGCCAGTATCTCCCAGAATTTGTTCAGACTATGGTTTTATGGGGCTGTTGGATATGCTAGGATGAATACTAATAATTTTAAAGTAAAAAGTTGTCATATAGTACATTGGCACAAAATACTCCTGAATGACCTGCCACTGATCTGAAGGAATTAATGGGCCTTCACCTTCTATACTAACATTCTCACACTTGCAACATAATATCACAAACTTTGATAACCTACCAGAATATAGAATAATATTTTAAAACATTATTCAAGAAGCAAAAGCCTAGAGGGTCTGAGGTTGTAGATTTAATTCTACTCTGGGGTTGTGTTAATCCATAGATTGTTTTTTACAAATATAAAGATTGAAAAAGCATAGATTTATTGGAAAGTAGAGTGACTTTGAAAGTTAGCCTGCAGGATCAAAAAGGCATGACAGTCTTTCTAAATCAACTTTGACTTGAGGATTGGCCAAGGTTATTTTAACCAGAGAAACTGCTGAGAAGTCAGCCTGGAAGAGGGCTATAGTGCTCAGAACTGGAGCAAAGAAGGCAGAATAAATGAGAAGACACATAAAAACCCCATGAGGCAAATACTTGAGGAGAGCCCAAGTGAATTCTACATAAGGAAAGGACATACATACTGACCAACATCGGGCCTGTAAGTAAAAAATGGGAGCCAAGGAATTAAGAGAAAGAAAAATCATCTTGGATAAAGCAGAGTGGAATATATTAGAGGTCAATGAGCTGGGGTAGAAATGGAGAAATCATGAAAAATTGTTTTTATGGGCCAAACTCTGTATATGATGGTATGAGGCAGCTTATGGGTCCTGGACTGAGAGATAAAGGTGCCACATAGCCGGTTGTGGTGGTACACGCCGTAATTCCAGTGACTCCGGAGGCTGAGGCAGGAGGATCACAAGTTTAAAGCCAGCCTCAACAAAAGTTAGGTGCTAATGAACTCAGTAAGACCCTGTCTCTAAATAAAATACAAAATAGAGCTGGAGATATGGCTCAGTGGTTGAATGCCCCTGAGTTCAATCCCCGGTACCCCACCAAAAAATGTCATATATTCAGCCATTAATTTTTCTTTCAGTGAGACATATGAGCACTGATATTGAGGTTGACTGCAAATGTTTGAGAGAGGAGGTACAGGTTTCAGCGAGAGTCTCAGAGGACCCAGCATCACAAAGCCCTCTCCCCTGCACCGTTTCTTTTGGTTGGGAGAGATCTGATCAAATAAAATGTGAAATAATTATTCCTGAAGAAAACCTCATGTTTTCCCAAACCATGCATTAATAAGAAAGGTTATAGGAAAATTAATTACAACTCAAAATCTATATGATTTTGTTAGAGAACTAACAAAAACAATTACTGTGTTATACCAGAATTTAAAAAAAACTTAAATTTCTAATAAATAAAAAAAGTTTCAGGAAATAGAGCCTTTTAAGAAAAGCTGAAGATCATCTGATAAAAAGAAATGGAAGAGTAGTTTGAGACAACAGAGCTACAGAGTCAAGAGCAAAGGTGCAAGCTATCACAAAGTCTGTTTGCACAAGAAAACAGACATAGTACCTGTCCAAATCATGGGAGGAAATATTAGCTTAATTATCATCGTGTTAAGAACCATATAACTCTGCATTTTGCTGCTTCCAGCTATGATAGTATACCTTGCCTCTATTTTTTGGTACAAAATTCTAAACTTGAAAAAAATACATAAACCAACATAAGTTTGCATCATACTGGCATTTTTCCCCAAATTAACCAATTGCATATGAGCTAATTCATTATGCTTGAGATCATAAGGAGAGTAAGGAGAATGGGGCAAGGGCTAAAATTGAAACTAAAGTTCAAAGCCCAAAAATAAAAGAAAAAGCACTCGTGGCCTGTGTGCCGTCCTCCCCACTGAGTTTCGGCCCACTTCTGAAGCTGCAAGTTGCAGGAGATCAATACTGTAAGACTCTGAAATTCTCTAGATGTCTATAGTGATTTGAGAAACCCTGGCAGACCAAATCTTTAATGGGGTATAAAAATGTCGTGTACTTTAAATCATTGTGTGTAGTAATGAGAAAATTTTAATCTGATCCATCACTAAAATATACATTACCATAAATGCAAAATTACCATATTCTCTCCAACTGAATTTCATGTCAACAGATAACATTTGTGGGGTAGAATAAAAGGGATTCCATGTGTAATTACAATTCCTCATGAAAAGGATAATATATTTAAATTGTGATCATTTTTATTAGTTTTACAAAAGGAAAAATATATCGCCATTTTTTAAAATGAGCATCTTTACTTCTCTGATTTAGGCTCATCACATCAACTTGGAGTTTATCAGATTATTTTGTTCCCTTCTGATCATAGCAGTATTGCCCAACAAGAGTGTGACCAGATGAGAGTGATCAGGGAGATGAATGTTCTTAAAGTACCTTATAAGATAAGTGACCAGAAGTCTAGAAACATTCTTCCCAGAAGCAGACAAGTTTAAGGATTTTAATATGTGAAGGACACTAGGTAACAGAATTAGACCTTTGATTTGGTCCATCAGAAAGCAGAATTAGGCCTCTGAATGGAGCATGATTGTAATGAGGGCTTACTAATGAGTGGTGGCACGTAACATGGAAGCAGTTAGTTGCATAGGATTGATTCCGTTAACCCTAAAAGTATTCAAGTTGAAAAATTAATGTATCAAAGATGCTGCAAAGGGCATTCCAATATTGAGTGAAATCTGGGCTAGATAACATTTAAGCCACATTCTCTGATGCTCTAAACTCTCCGAATCATTTGGGAACAGCATATACACTGAAATGCTTCTGCATGCTCATTCAGTTATACAAGTGTTTCTGAAATTTGGTTGCCCATCAAAATCAGGAGCTTTTGAAAAGTGCAAATACACATTGCACTCTAAGTCTCTTAATCGAATAACACTTCTGGTGAAATGGGAACAGAAAATCTCTAGTACCAAAAGCAACAGGTGATTGTGCTGCATCCAGACCACTATTTGAAACATGGTTCCTAAAGTCCATCCCATTACTGACTGGTTAGGTTCTTGAAATTGCAGTTTTCAGTGACTAAAGATGGAGCACTTTAACTCGGCAGCCAATTTTATTATGGGAGGTTTATTTGTGAAAGGATTGCTGAGCAGCAATAACCATAATAAGAATAACTCTTGCTTACCAACAGAGACACTGTCTAGGACTTCATATACATTGTCTCACTTTCTTTTACAAGCGTATGGGATTTGCCTCTAAATAGTACTATAGTCACTTTACTAAAGGATGTAGTGCTGAGACACTCTGTTCTCTAAAATAACAGACTGTTAGAAACTTTGCCTTTTGAAATCAGATCAGTAAAAATGGAATAACCCACTCTTGCCTGGAGGATTTCAGTCACTTTGACACTGAGAAGCAACCTCAATTTTCAACCCAGGTGCAAAGCTTCAGATAAGGGTTTTCAGACACAATACTCAACATTTATCTTAAACTTTGTAGTTTCCAAGGAAACAGAATCCATAGTCCACTTCTCAGCTCAGGTCTGATGTTAAACTCTTCACAGAGCATTGCTCATTTTTGGTGCTATCAGGATTGCATTACTTTAAATTGTGCCTAAACTCCATCCTACCCCCAATCCTGTTTTCAGCTGTTTCTTTCTTTGCTTGATAAGAGGCTCTATGGTTCTTCTGCTGTGCAATATCCCTTAATGTGACATGGTAATAAATTAACTTTGTTGAATTAACTTTGTTAAAATACTAAGGGTAAGGCCTTAGTATTAATTATCACATGAACTCCATCAGTAGATAATATAATCATTACTTTAAAGAAAGGTAAAATGAGGTTCAGAAAAATACTTAACTTACTCAGTATCACAAATTTGTTTTGTCATTTCCTGTAATTGCAACCCAGGTCTGTATGATATCAAATCCTGTGATCTTATCATTATGCACAGAAGCTTAGGTTGTTGGAGCTTCAAAGGAAACTAAGGCATGCCATGCCACTTACTTTAAATGGGGAATTAGGGACAAAAATGCAGGCATCCTATACACTGTCACATAGGTACAGTTTTGTCCTCTTCAACTGCTAACTGGCATCTTTTCAGGCTTGCTCTTTTACTGGACCCTCCTATAGACTCAGTAATTCATGGGGCCTTCTGAATACCTGGATTCTCCACTTAGATGCTAACCCTAGTAACTTGTAGGCAACATCCACACTCCAGATCTTTCCTGGTCACCCTCTCCTGACCAATGAAACAACAACCAAGTCAAACTACAGCATTTTAAATTTCAGTAACTCCTGAAAACACAATGAATTAACTCTTTCACATATAGTCCTATAATCCTTCCCTAAAATTAGTGGATTATGTGAAGGCAACATCCTTTTCTTTCTTTTCCATCTCTATCCCAAAATTAGACTACATTAGTGCGTATCTATTCTATTTAAATTTTTACCTGGCCCTGGATTATAGTTATTCAAGGATGTGTCACCCAGGTCTTACCACTATGAAACTGTGCAAGGTAGAAAAGTCTTTCACAACTCATAAATATTCATAGTTTAATTAAATACTATCTTATGTAATGAGTCACTTTAAATATCACTGAAATATCCCTAACCATCTACCAGTAGAATCTATCCTGAGCCACTGATTTTTGGATACTATAACTATCCAAAACGTAGTCAATGCAAATATAAAGGAAGTAAATCAATATCATATAACAGACACTTGATTTAATGAAATTGGTGAAAGTATTGTAAAAGAACTTGTCTGACCAAATGCAAAGGAATTGCTAAAGAGTAGTTGGCAATCTATATTCTTTAATAATTGAGGAGAAAAATTATGGGATAGGTTCTTCAAAGGACAGTTATTTGAATATCAAAAGAATAAAAGAGGACCCCAAAAAATTAAAGTCTTTGAAAATCTTTGCAAAAACAAACCTCTCTATGATTGTACTGTGAAAGAAAATGTTTTTTTTTTAAATCACACACATGCACTCACACAAATTAACACTTCATTTATTCTTTTTTAAATTTTTTTATTTTTACAGACTGCATTTTGATTCATTTAACACAAATGGAGTACATCTTTTTGTTTCTATGGTTGTGCCTGATGTAGATTCATACAATTTGTGTAATCATACATGTACATAGAGTAATGATGTCTGTCTCATTCCACTATTTTTCATATCCCCCTTATTCTTTATTTATGCTGCTACTATATAATTGCAAATATATCTTCACATTTGTAAGATAATTTTTGTTCATCATTTTTTAAGATGAAATTTCAATTACAGTTTTTTTCATTTTTGAGAACTATTTAAATCAGAGTAACTTTAAAAGGCCTTATTCTGTTACCAATTATCACTGAATGGTAAAACCTCCTGAATCCCTTTGCTGGTAAGAAGCATGTGTCTGCTTGGGCAATCCTTACCCTCACGTCCCTTGTAGAACTGACTCCTCCCACCACTACTTGTGATGGTGCCTCCTTGGTATTGTCCCTGCAAGTCTTTGCTTCACTTGGAACCACCCTTTGAGTTGACTTCCAAGACCTTCACTTGAAGTATGTCCTGTTGAGCAACTTCTGCACCACCTTGGAGCATATTGAAAATGCAGCACTCAGAGCAGGCTCCTTGCTTCTAAACCAAAATCTACATTTTTACCAGATCCCCAAGATTCCTATGTACCTGAATGTTTAAGAAACACTGTTCTAGCTGGTTCCCAGACAGCATCCTTGTTTTCTTCTACCTTTTTGCTTCCACAGAATCCTATGTAACCTGACTCTGTTGGCAGCTCTTCATCACTATAGCAAATAGCTAGGATAATAAACTTATAAAGAGAAAAGGGTTATTTTGGCTCAGTTTTGGATTTTTCAGCCAAACATTCTTTCACTCCATTATTTTGAGCCTGTGAAGAGGCAGAACATCATGTTGGATGTGTGTGACAGAGCAAAACCATTCACCTCACGACCAGGAAGCAAAAAGAGAGAAAAAAGAAAGAGGTTGGGTCACAGTCTGAATCAAGAGCATGCCCCAATTATTTGAAGCCCTTTTTCTAGGCTCCCCCTGTGAAGCTTTTACCATCTTCCCATGGGCCAAACTGTGGGCTAAATATTTAACATGGGCCTTTGAGAGATCCTTATTTAAACCATAGCAGTGCCCAGCCCATGCAGTATCTTTCTCCATTTCTCTTTAATTCTTACCTTAGCACTGAAATAACTCCCTAACTGTTCTAGCTGTCATTCTTAACACTTATTATCCTCCAGTATTTATTGCATTGCTTCTAAACCATCTTCCTCTAACAAACTAAATTTGTATCCATTCCCTGTATTAGCCAGCTTTATGTTACTATAAAAAATACCTAAGGCATTTAACTTTTTAAAAGAAAAGATTTATTTAGCTTTCACTTTTTATTTTAGTTTCTAGTCTAAGATCCAGTGACCCCAAAGTTATAACCTCTGGAGAGGGTACCAGAAAACAATGGTGGTGAGCAAGTGATGAATCAAATCACTAACATCATGATCCAGAAAGTTAAAAAAAAAAAAAAAAAATAGACAGGATGGGCCAGGGTCCCACAGTGTCCTTCAGAGTCATGCTCCCAATCACCTAACGACCTCCCACTATGCCCTACCTTCTCCCAGTATCATCACCCTGGGTCCAAGCTTTCACACATGTGCCTTTGAGGGACACTATCCATTTTCAAGCCATAGCATTCCCCTTCCTTCAATTCTTCAAAGACATAGTTGGAAAAATGACTCTTCTTCTCCTTAGACAGCCACAAGTACCTGCTACCTCTCCAAATCTATATCCCCCCTCTTTTTACCCTATAAGGTTCTCTTTCCCTCCCCCGCTCCAAGATACTCAGATCTCCTAAATAATAGCCTTTTGCTAATAATAGCATTCTCACAGGCTGTTGAGATCTACCTGGGAAATCTTATGGAGTATCCCCAAACTGACTGACCTCTGAAGCCTCTTTCATCCCACCCAAACAGAATCTAATTACTCACATGTCTGTGACTTAATGAGCTTTGTGCATACTACACAGGTACATGATTCCCTTGTTCCTATCATGCTCCCAAAGAATGTAAGATTTTGAATGAGAATGAATTTTGTTAGTCTTTGATCTGTAGCATTTACTGTCAAGCATATAGAGGATGATCAATAAATCTCTGTTGAATGCATAAATGATTCACCATGAATCAAACCTTGCTCCTCAAATAATTCCAAATACAATTTTGTAGAAAAGTATTGACTTGCATGTATCTCTCTCTCTCTCTGTCTCTCTTTGTTATCTTTATTTCTTTTGTAGGACTGGGAATCTAAACCAGGGCTTTACACATGCTAGGCAAATGCTCTGCCACTGAGCTATGTCCTCAGCCCACAGATATATATTTTGATAGATAATAATAGATATATTGTTGACAGGGAATACATATAAGAGCAAAAATTTTATTGCTGATATATTTATTAACCACTTTTGGAAGAAAAAAACATTAATGATGTTCACATGAATGGCGAACATTATTGAATACCATTTATAGGTAGTTTCCAGTTTTAAATTCAATAACTTTATGAAGATCCTACAGGTTATAGTAAAGGTGAATTATAGACTGACCACAAATGTTTCATCTTTTGTATGTTTTGTTTTGTTTTAAATGGTGTTGAATGAGTGAGTAGAGAAGTAAAACAAAACTTCCAGATATGAAGTGCAAACTATAGAATTACCTATGCTTAAATTGCACCCATACACCAGAGGAAATGGTTAAAGATAGGGAGAACAGACTACAGAAGTTATTCAGTGGCTGAACACTTCACTGGCATGCCAGAGGCCATGGGTTCAATCTCCAGGTCCACAAAAACAAAACAAAACAAAAAATATAGGGACCCGCAAACTCTACTCAATTTTACTCCAATGCAAGTCACCTGGAAAAATGGCAAAAAGGAGGAGAGGGAGAAAAGGAGGAAGAAAATAAGGATAAAGGAATATGGGGCCTAAAAAACAGGAAGGAAGGACAGAAAAGGGGAAGAAGAGGGAGGGAGAGCGGGTGTGTGTGAGAGAGCACTCAGCAAGTCAGTCCACTTTCAGACTATCAGGTGTCTCCATACTCATCATGTTATATGTCTGCTTACCTTTTGTAGAAATCTGACAAGATGCCTATATATTAGAATTAAAGTCTTAGCACAGTATTTTGTGGCTAATTATATGTAAAATATCAGAATTCAAACTACTCCTTGTTGACATTTCCATGTATTTGTGAAACTATTTTCTTGATAATGCAAGGTCTTTCAAGATCTCTGACATTTCTATTTGTCTGCCTTCCTTCTCAAGTAAAATACTGTTTTCATAATAGTGATCATTTCCATTTTACTGTCTACACTCAGTAGTCCTACATTACGGTCTAGGTGAATATCTTGCTTTATTTTATTAATGGAAAGAGGTCAAAATGTAAAGTACTAGGGCAAAAAATGGTATATTGATGAAGGAAGAGCTAAGAGCTAAGGATTAAACCCACATCCTCACACCTGCCAGGCAAGGGTTCTACCACAGAGCCACGTCCCCAACCATGACATATGTACAGAAATGTCTAAAATTCAAAGTATAGGACCAAATCCTTATGACTAAATTTTATTTTATTTTAGGGACCATAATGGATCCCATTATCAGTTTCCCTGATTGAGTTAGAATACTAGGTGAACCTGTAAAACCAGCTCAAGCATTATCTTTTCCATTGAAGTCCTCACAATCATTTCACCATGTCATTGTAAGTCCTCTCCCCACCAAGTATTCCTTCTTTTACTTCTCCCTATACTTACAAGATTGAAACTATTTGGTTCTAATGTACATAATTGCTCACTCTCTAGTATATTTCCAGACTGGAAAAAAATCATAAAAGGAGCTATCAATCTTCAGATAAAGAAATGCACAGGGTGAGGTATGTGGGAAGGAACCTGCTTCCATGACTTTGCTAGGAGGGCTATCTTCCAGGAATCTACAAGTTCAGCTGTCTGGAAGCTCACTAAACCCAGTCCTTTAAGGCCTTTATTGAAACTTCAAGGACATGATTGATTAAATCACTGACCATGATCAACTTAAACTTCATCTTCTTTCCCCTCCCAGAAGGTAGTGGGTAGGGCAGGGTAAGACTGAAGACATTTCACCCTTCTAATCATGTCTTCGTTTGTGACCAGTCCCCATCCTATAGATACCTAGGGGCTGCCAGCTACCAATGATCACATCAGAATGCAAAAAAAAAAAAAAAAAGGCTGGGCATGACAAGGATTTTAGGAGTTGTCTACTACAAGAGAGGAAGACCAAATATTTTTTAACATCTACAAACACCCTTCCTGCACTCCACAGCAGGTCAGAGTGGGACTCTGGAGCTGTTTCCTACATGTTACCTCTGACTTTTGTGCTCAATGTTAAAAAAGTAGAGAAAGAGGACACCACTCCACCAACCCCAGATTTCAAAACTTCACACTTCTAAGCTTGATAGGGCAAGAGTGCAATCTACAATTATTTTAAAGTTACTTTTCCTTCCATTCATCACTCATCTTTTCCCTGAATAAAGAAACATAGTACTAGCAAGTATATCATTTTGTCTCGAGGCTAGCAATTACGAATAAATTCATCTAAAGTATCAAACTTGCTTCAGTAATCAAGAACATTTTCTGTTTTGAGACAAGAACACCATGGAGTATGCTTTGGGGGTTCTCTAGTAAGTAGATCCTGTTTTGGGTTTTTTGTTTGTTTGTTTTTGTTGTTTTTTTCTTTCTTGGTAATGGGGATTAGCCCGTGAGCACTTAACCACTGGGTGACATCCCCAATCTTTACATGCTTAGAGCCTTGCTAAGTTGCTGAGACTGGCTTTGAACTTGAGTTTCTCCTTCCTCAGCCTCCTGAGCTGCTGGATTTATAGGTGTGTGGCACAATACCCAGCCTAAATTTTTCACTGTTGCCCAACTGTCAGGCAAGTAACCTGTGTGTTCTCAAAGTTTACCCAGAAATGCTCTGTTCTTTCCGTGGTACATACTTGTGCTGCTGAAAGCTAAATCCTCAAAATAGAACTTAAGAAGAAGGAGACTAATGATTCATTAAAGTAAATTGATGATGTTGATAATAATGCTTATCCGTACATGTGAAAGAGACTTGGTAACGGATTAATAATGTATCTGAGCAGATGAACTAAAACCTAGTAGATAAGTTTGCTTTGGTCACAGTTGCCTATGAATATGGGTTTCAAAATGAACATAAAGCCTTAACTTAGATTTTCATTGTTTTAGAATCATCAGGGCCTTAATGTCCAAACATCTATTTGAGTTTTCCTGATAAAGAAGAAATGCATGTTTGTTTATGGCTTCTTGTAAATACTGATGCAGTGACCTATAGCTTCACTTCTGCCTGTGACAGTTTGTTAATCCAGCCAATAGTTATAAAGTAGAATATGTAATTTTTCTTCATGTACAAGAACTGTTACCACCACAAAACCTTAGTTACCTGGACTGTCCTAAGATCATTTGTAAAAACTGAAATTCAGTGATTTTTAAAGAAACTCGGGGGGGGGGGGGATGTATTAATTTATAATTTTCAGTGTAGTTGGTTCTTGACCCAAAAAATGTGAACAGATCAGTACCTTTAAAGAAAAGTGAAAGAGTAATAATGCATTCTTGCTTATGTTTTTCTGACAACAGAAAATAATGCACAAGTATGCTAGACATGTGAAGAGAGTATATACTAAGTATCAGAAAAAACAACTACTTAACCTTAATGATAAGAGGCAAACTTTGACAATTTCTTTCTTTTCTTTTTCTTTTTTGGTAATGGGAACTAAGCCCAGGGGCTGATTTCAATGAGCTACATCCTCAATCCTTTATTTATTTATCTTTTTTTTTTAAATTTCGAGGCAGGGTCTTGCTAAATTGCCCAGGTTGGCCTGGAATTTTCAATCCCTCTGCTTCAGTCTCTAGAGTAGCAAATAACTGGAAACACAGATAAGCACCACCACACTGGGCAGTCAACACCTTTTCCTTACTTATCCATTTTGTACATCCCTAAGGCGATAATTATTCACAAAAGGAGTAGTTTCTAAGTCAAGTTAGTTGCAGCCTTTTAAAACTGTTTTTGCAGGATTGATGTTTGTAATTGCACTGAAACAAACAAACAAAAAAAGGAATGGTGAGTTTTGACAGCTTTATCTAGGTGGTGGCTGTTTTAATGATGTGGTCTTAACTGTTTTTGTGAACAACTTTTGCAAAATTTTATAACTCTCATAAGACTTTCAATGACAAAGTATGCCTAACTTATTGCAAGTCCAGATTTCTAGCATTTATATTCAACTACGTTTTTCTGCCCAGAGCTTTCAAATCACAAAACAACCTTGACTACACATACTGATGAGGGGACAATAATGAAAAATAGGGTAGCTAATGCTACTACATAAAAAGTAGCTCTGCAGGTCTGCTATGTATGTGAATTTTTTAAGCAGGCTACAAATGTAATCTTCTTTCATTCTTTGATGTTTGGGGTTGTTTACTACCACCAGATTTTTGGTTCCTGCTAACCATACATTTCAAATTCCATGAGGGAGATAAGCTTTATGAAACAACTTACAACAACTTTTCAGAAAATTGCACATTTGAAGATCCAATTTTGTTCTTTCACGGTACCCCTGAAACACTCTCCTTTCTGATCACCAGGCAATTTCCCAACCTCTTTGAGATTTCTCTTCCTAAACAATTTTGTCCAGAAAAGCTTTTGGCAATAATTTAACACTTCAGCCTGCCCTAGTGAGTTAGGTGAATTAGAACAACCTGAAAATAGATTCCAATGAAAAGGAAGCAGGGACGAAAGCCCCACCTGAGCCAGTGTCTCCCTGGTGAGATCTTTGCTCTGTCACAGTCACATACAGACTTTGAGTGAAGATATGTTCCTTTCAATTTTTGCATCAGCTTTATGTGTCCACCTCCCAAGACCATGCAAATGACTACGCTATAATTCTTCACCCAAAGAATTAAGATTATTTGAAGAACACAAAATTTGAAATCAGTACGGGTTGTGTATTGTATAAGTGTGTGTATGAGTGAGACATGTAATAACAGACCACACCATCTAGAGTGTGGCTGGCGGTCAGATGCTAGCCATTTATTAGTCATGTGAACCTGGAGTACTTAACCTCTGAGTACTCAGTTCCCTATCCGTAAACTTGTTATAATAATATCCTCCTCATAGGGTTGGATGAGGATTTAATTAGTGCACATGTGTGAAGTTCTTAGAACAGTTCCTGGCTTAAGTAAGAAGCCCCTGGAGGAGGGCTTGTGGGAGTGGGAGGGGTGTGTTTTAGATATTTTCTAGAATGCATCTAACAGTCAAATCCCTATGAGTAAATCATATGTAAAAGATGACTGTTTTGCACTATAACTTTTTTTTTTTTTAAGATGGAGTCTCCCTATGTAGCCCATGCTGGTCTCAAACTCCTGGGTTTAAACGATTCTCCTGCCTCCATCTCCTAAGTAGCTGGGACCACACCATGGCTACATCATGTTCTGTGCTTTCAAAACTCTTAAAGATAAACCTTTATATTGGTACTTTATCACAAATTTGATGACCTTCCCTTCTTTATCCCTAACAACTTCTGTCCTTATTCTTTCTTGCATGGAAATGAATAAAAAAACATGCAAACATGTTTTTCCCTGGAATAATTACGGCAAACATTCTTTGATAACATATCATGCATCAAGTCCTGTGATAAGCACATTAAGTGTAGCAATTTATTTTATCCTTACAAAACCCAGAAGTTAGGTTCTCTCATTACCGCAGGCTACATATGGGATGACTGTGGCTCTGAGAGGTCACAGAGGTAGCAGTCAGGTCGTGCCATGACAGGGCATGATGAGGTATACGTGTGGCTGTAGAAACAGATTGAGCTCTTCGGTGTGGCTCTGTTTGATGGAAGGAAAAACAGGAAATTCATTTTAATATCTTCATTTCCCAGTTGGAAACCTAAACCCAGAGCCAGGCAGTGACTAAGCAGAGTCTCTCTCCACCACACATCCTGCAATCCTCCTTTTTTCCTATTCGTCTAGCTTAATCCTGGATTTATATTTTCCCCACTTGTTCAGTTTTGAGTAGAAAGTCAGGGGGAAAAAAAGAAAAAGAAGAAAACATGTTTGCCCTGAATATATTCCTCCCTCCCTCATACATCCACTTTTTTTTTTCTCCTTTGAAGTAGCAACAACAGCTGCCAGTTGAGGCTCCCCCGGGCTTCCAGAGCTTCAGTCAGCTTCACAGATGAAGGCAAAGATGAGAAGACAGAAATCCCTCCTTTAAAGAACTTTGTTAATGTTTTTCACTCTAAATTCATTCTTTCATTAGTGAGCACTTTTCAGCCAATGCTGAAAGCTCAAGGCAAAAAAGGCAAGGCCCTGAATTCTAGGAGCAAGAGTGGTCTCAAATTGACTGCCAAGGGCAAATTGAAGAAGAGATGGATGATGGAACACTCAGATATCTATCTTCTCTAATTAATTTTTAATCTGCTTTTTTCTTTCATTTAAATTTTATCATATATATTTAAAGTATACAATGTGATATTTTTATAGACATATAGGGAATGAAATATTTTTTTCCATAGTCTGCAGTCTTGTCCATCTTTCCTGTGGCATTAGAGGCAAACTTGACTTGCCAAAGGCAAGAGGAAGATAGATTACTTTATTACTAAAGATTCCTTGAGGCTTACCAAGGGAAGACAGAACAAGAGTTGGGGCTAGGACTTCTTGGCTTACACCAAAAATGTTTGCCTTCTAAATTTGTAATGGTAAGCATAATGTTTCAATACTCTACACTATCCACAACTCACAAATGTATCCATCATATGCACACAAAAACACATGCAAAATGCAATGCTTGTATATAGTACACTGGCTTGTTTTTGCAATAATAGGCTCTATTATTAATTTGCTCTAAAAATTATCACGTTTTTTTAAACTGAGAACATGCCAGGAACTAAATGGAAATATATTCATTTAGTCATGTATTTAATAAAAAACTATTGAGAACCTACTATGTACTGTCTTAAAATTAAGAATAGCCCAGTGAACAAAACGGGCAACTTCCCTGCTCTCATGGAGCTTGATTTCTATTGAGGGGGGGAAAAAAAAACAGATAATAATCAGGATGAATAAAACATATAGTATGCTAACTAGTTCTAAGGAGAAAACCAAACAGCAAAAGACAATGTGAAACAACTAGATGAAAAGAACAGAAATTTCAGATGATGTGGTCACAGAGCCCTGTGGAAAGGGGACCTCTGAATTAAATAAAAAATAGAAAGGAGATGATATTTGGGAGATTGAAATTACACCAGAAAAGAGCAAGTGCAAAGGCCACGCCTCCACCCCCCCCAAACCCACAAGCCCCCACGCCCTGGTGGAAGATTAACTTCATCTCTAAGGAACAGCCAGTGTATGAACAAAGAAAGGAGAGAGTAGTGATGGATCAGAGGTACAGAAGGAGGTCAGATTAGTGATTAATGCTATGGTTTAGATGACGTGTCCCCCAAAAGCTCATGTGTGAGAGACAATGCAAGAAGATTTGAAAGAGAAATGATTAGCATTAATCTAATCAGTGAATTAATTCCTGATGGGGCTGACTGAGTGGTATCTGGAGGCAGGTGGGATGTGGCTGGAGGAAGTGGTTCACTGGGGGCATGGCTATGGGGTATGTATTTCTATTTGGATAGTGCATTCTCTCTGCTTCCCTCTGCCACACTCTTCCACCATCATGTCCTGCCTCACTTCAAACTCCGAGGATTGGAGCCAGTCTTCTATAGATTAAGGCTCTGGAAACCATAAGCCTCCAAATAAACTTCCTCCTCTATAGTTGTCTGGTTGGATCCTTTAGTCACAGCAGCAAAAAATCTAACTAAAATAGACTACGTAGAACTTTAAAACTTAATCTAAATAATTTTACCATGAGTAAGATGGAGATCTATTAAAGAGTTTTAAGCAATCAGAAGACTTACCTTCTAACAGGTGGCTTTTGTATTAACCTAAATGAGAGACACTGGTGGCTTGAATGAGCATGGTAGCAATGGCAATGTTGTAAAACAGCTGAATTCCAGATATATTTTTGATAGTAGAAACTAAAAGACTTTCTGATGGAATTGACAAGAGGTATGTGGGGGTTGGGGGAAGAAAGGCTGAAATCTAAATTTCTGCCTAGACAACTTAACCATGAAGTTGTCAATTAACTGAAATGGAGAGGATCACAGGGAGTGGCTGCATGGATATGTTCTTTTGTTTATTTGTCTGGGTTTTATTTTATTTTCTTTGCTGGGGGTGGGAAAGCCATATCAGGAGCTCATTTTTTAACATGTTCAATTTAAGATGCCTATTAAACATCGAAGTGGAGATGTCAAGTAGATAATTGGATATGCAAGTCTGAATTGATAGGAGAGGTCTGTGAGGAAGAAATGAATTTGGGAGTCATTAGCATATAGATGAGGAAGAATCAGCAAAGGAGACATAAAGAGAGGTCAGAAAGTTGGAGGAAAACTAGGTGAGTGTCATATTCTGGAAGCCAAGTGAAAAATTATTTCAAGGAGGAGAAAGTAAAACTCTGATGAAACTGCTATCGGTCAAGGAAGTTGAGGTCTGAGGATTGACTGCAATGTGGGGTTGTTGGTATCCTTATAAAAGCAGTATTGGTGAAGTAAAGAAATGTTAAAAAAAAAAAAAAAAAAGAAAGAAAGAAAGACCTGATTAGTAGGAGAGAAATCAGATAGTGATTGAAGACAACACTTTCAAGAAGATATATTATAAAGGGAAGGTATGAAATAGATATTTGGAGGAAAACAAGGATCCAGAAAGTCTTCTTTAAAGGGCTGGAGCTGTGGTGCAGGAGCTATGTTAATCAGATTTTCATCACTGACAAGTTTCTGACGAGAAAACTTAGAAGAGGAAAAGTTTATTTTAACTCATGGTTTCAGAGGTTTAATCCACGGTGGACTCATTGTTTTGGTCCAAGTTGAGGTCGAACATCATCGGGGAAGGACACAGTGAAGTGGTTTTGCTCCATTCATGGCATCCAAAAAGCAGAGTGAGAGAGAGTGGGAAAAGGGACATAAACCCTTTTAGGGCATGTCCCCTGTGACCCACTTCCTCCAGCTGTGACCCACCTGCAAACAGTTACAACTCAGTCTATTCAAGCTTGGATGGACTTCTTAGGGCAACAGCCCTTACAATCCAATTATTCACCTCTGAACATTGCTGCCCTAACTCAGGTGGTTTTGGGGGGCACCTCACATGCGAACTGGAACAATGGTAGAGCACTTACTTAGTAGGTATGAGACCCTCGGTTCCAACACTAGCACTTTAAAAAAAGAACGTTAGAAAGCTTTATATGTACTTAAAATAGGAGCTTGTATGCCTCTGGGAATGAGCCATTAAAGAGGGAAATTTTACTCATGTTGGAAAACAGGAAAGAATCAAAAAAGTTGTCTTTGAATAAGTGAGAGGAATGTGATCCAGGTGGTCTACTCAAAACATGGTCCAAGAATGAAGCATCAGCATCACTTGGAGTCTTGTTAGAAATGCAAATTATGTTGCCTATTTGCTATTTGCTAAGTCATAGTCTCCTGGAGGGAACCCAAGAATATAAATCTTAACAAGCTTCCAGGTAATTCTTATGCATCATAATCTGAAAGTCATTGATCTAGTGCACAGGGGGGAGATCAACCCTAACTAGGAATACAAAAATTTTGTCTTTGGCAACAGGAGAGAAGATAGAGTATGTGGGCACAAGGTGAGGTAGGGAGGTGGCTATGGTAGTGTAACTTACATACACTAAGTTGTCTTACAATTGCTTCAACATCTCAGTGAAGGACGAATCAGGATCATCAATCATCACTTTCCTCTACAGGGTGTTGGACTATTAGCCAGCTCTACAGCACCAAAGTGACTTGGGGCCATTCCTATTATTCTCTTCACCCACAGTGACTTGCTTGCAAGAGAACATGTACTCCAAATTTGATTCCCCTCCCCGTTGCAAAGTTGCAGAATTTCCCATCTTTTGAAGACATAATTGTTTCTACAGCTGCTCTACATTTTTGCCTGTCCCCATCATGTCATTTCTTACCAAAGACAGAACTGCAGTTTATTATCTGATATACTACCAGCACTTTCAAATATACTTTCTCATATAGTATTTCAGATAACCATTTCATACAGATCTTTTATCCTCACTTTACGGATGAGGAGATGGAGACTTAGACTAATTTAGTCAATGTCCCCTTGCTAGTAAGTGGAAGAACCTAAACAAAATCATCTAAACCACCTTTAAGTCCAAGAAGAACTGTTTATTTATGGGATCACTCTCCACTATAACCCCGCCCAGCATTCCTAAAGGAATTTCAACAGCACACTGTCTCCCACCTTCTTCTATTTTTTGCTACTCTGTCTGCTTTTCCTACTGAACTTTCCAACAAGATCCCACTGTTTTCTCAAGAGATCACTGTGGTGTAGGTGTTTTCAGTCAATCAATACAGTCCATCTTGCTGTTCTTCTCAGTTGTTAACCACCTTTCTCCTTTTGGCTTCTCTTCTTCCTCCTTTGGCTTCTTCTTCTTCAATAATTCCTTTAACTCCTGTAACTGCATCTTGACAACTACATCTTATAAGTCACTGTTTTAATCAGCTTTTTTTACTTCATGATTAAAAAAGATCTGACAAGCACAATTATAAAAGAGGAAAAGTCTGTTTGAGGGCTCATGGTTTCAGAGGTCTTAGTTCAGAGAAGGCCAGCTCCATTCCTCAGGGCTCGAGGTAAGGCTGAATATCATGGTATAAGAGTGTGGCAGAGGGAAGAAGCTCATCTCATGATCAGAAAGGAGAGAGAGAGAGAGAGAGAGATAGGGAGATAGGGAGATAGGGAGATAGGGAGGGAGGGAGGGAGAGAGGGAGGGAGGGAAGGAGGGAGAGAGAGAGAGAGAGAGAGAGAGAGAGAGAGAGAGAGAGAGAGAGAGAGAGAGAGAGAGAGAGAGAGAGAGAGAGAGAGAGAGAGACTCCACTTGCCAGGTACAAATATATATACCCCAAAACCAGGCCCCAATTCCCACCTCCTCCAACCACACCCTACCACTTCAGTTACCATTCAGTTAATCCCTATCAGGGGATTAAATCACTAATTGGGTTAAGACTCTCACAACCCAATCATTTTGCCTCTGCATCTTCTTGCATTGTCTTACACGTGACCTTTTGGGGGACACCTCTTATCCAAACCATAACAGCCACTTTCTCCTCTGCCCCAAATCATCTGTATATTTAAACATTTTTTTTTTTTAAATAAACTACATGTAGAATATTCTTTCTTAAAATTTCTACTGTTTGGCAAATAATCTCAGTCTCAACTTATTTTGCCTAAAACCAGACTTTTTGGCCACAATCTTCTCATTAATTGGTTATTATCAGTCAAATTTTGTGTGACTATTGGTTTTTTTGTGTAGCTTTTCATGTATGCCTGGGCTGTGATTCCCAGAAACCCACACACACCTAACACACAAATAGCCCTCAAACTAGGAAGTATATATTGAGGATGAAAACAACATTAAACTTTTGTGGTACAAATCAGGAGAAAAAAATTCCAGTGACAGAATATGCCAATATTATATGATGACCTATAAACCTTTCTCACTTAATATTTATTTGCTGATTAATTATTTATTATGCAGGTCTATCATGAAATACTTTCTGGGTAACAAAAAGACAGGCTACCATAAAAAAATCTAATGAATAAATATATTAATCAATATCTTTCAGCAGTCCATGAGCAATAATGCATGGTTGTAGGTTTTATAGTTATTGATTCACTATGAGATTCTAAAAAGAAAATAAGTGAGTGTGTAGTCAGGTCACATTTACTGTGAAATTACTAGACTTAGAAATACATTCATTCTTGACTAGTGAAAACATTGTTTTGTTTGTTATTTTTTAAAAAGACCATATAAGTAATAAACCTAGAGATGTCTTGACTTAAAGCCTAAATAAAACTTTAGGTAGTTGTAAGACTGTGTTAAGCTAAATATTTCTGTCATCTCTGGAGTTCACATTATCATCACTAGCCCAGTAATCTTATTGGTAAATTAAATCTTTTCTAGACTTCAGGAGTGGGTACATTTCCCTTTGACCAATCCTCTGTAACACAGGTGACTCACATTGGGTATGTGACAAGGAATTCTATTTTCTCCCTAAAGACGTGCTCCTATTTGTATTTCTTGTCCTAAAGAATGACACTCACCACCCAAACCCAAACCTGGAAATTACCCTAGGTAACTTCTTCTCCTTCCCTTCTCCCATCTATTAAATCACCAGGGCTGCCAATTCTTCTGCAAACCTTTGTGGATTTGTCCTTCTAAATTCCACCAATAGTTTCTTATTCCAGGACCTAACTTTCCCTCACCTACGCCATGAGAATAAGTGACCTTCCTGTCTCTGACATCAGTTGCACTCCCTGAAGCCCATACCTGTCTAACCTCCATCATAAAATGCCAAAGTAATAATTCACAACATAAAACTAATGACCTCATTGCTTTGCATTAAACCCTTGAAGGATATACAAGATTGTCTAAATACCTTTGGGTGACCCTCAAGCCTTGCAGATGGTTTCAGCTTCAGTTTTTGCCACTTATTCTGTTACTATCACTCTACTCTCCAGAACTTCTGGAACTACTGGGCTTCTCACCCTGAACCCAGACGCCTACTTTTATAAAGAAACATCCCCTCCTCCACCTGCAAACTATGATTCCACTTTTTCTCTTGTTGTTTGCTTTTGTGGTACTGGGGATTAGACCAAAGAGCACTTCAGTCCTGAGCCACATCCCTAGCCCTTTTAATTTTATTTTGAGAAAGGGTCTTGCTAAATTTTCAAAGTTGGCTTCACACTTGTGATCCTCCTATGTTGGTCTCCTGAGTCACTGGAATAATAACGTTGTGTCACCATGCCCAGCTAGGACTTAACTTTTACAATTGAAATCAGTTTGGTAGATTATGAGAGTACTGAAAATTATTTGGCTCCTTGAAAATTGTAGTTATTTCTGTTTCCCACAACTAATCATCATTATAATTGGAGCTTTACTATTTCCATGTGTGCCATTTAAACCTGTTTTAAAAGCAACACATTTTAACTTTTATGTTTTCATAAACATCACCAATTCATAAACTTTCACCATTGTTCTCTTTCTGTTTTTTAGTATAGTTATTTGCATCACTGGAAAATTGAAAGAAGCATTCCATTTATATTGTTTTCCTTTCTTTCTTTCTTTTTAATTTGGAAATAACAGCCTTATTTTCCCCTGACATTCAATCTTATATTCTTCTAAAAAGGCTATTATTTTGTTGACTGATAGTTCATTAATAAGTATAATTACCATCTGCTGCATTGCTTCTTAAATTATCCAGTAATTGCATGCATATTAATTTTCAATTTTGGAAATTAAGCTTTTAGAAAGATACTCCCCCCTTTTAAGTCAGGGAGAGTTCCAGGTGTATTTTTCAAACGTTTACATTTGTAAATTCACTTGGCTTTTTGTCTTTACCAAATTTAATACTAATATAAACTTCCATAGTCCTTTCAATGAATGTTCTACTACTTGACACATAAGCTATTATGTTTTAAACCTTATATGTCCTCGTAGGATATAATTTTTGAAAGATAAAAAAGAAATAACAATTGGTTTTCTGGGCACCACAGTTAAAAAACAAGAGCCAGCTGAAATTATTTGGATACATTTTAAAGAAAAAAAAATAGCCTAGATTCCAAGCTAATACATGCAAAGAAGATTGGAGGAGTCTCTTAGCATTCACCTTAGTTTAAAACTATTATTGAGAATAAAGTACACAAACTATAAATACATATCTCTTTCAATTTTGTTAAAGATAATTTCTTTATTTTTCTTGCCAGAACTGTTAAGAAAAATATATATCTTCAGTGGAAAACTCCAGATAAATATGATTCCAAAATTCTCCTAAGAAATCAAAGCAATATTTTTCTGTCACCAATTCCTTTTCATTTAATTTTCCTTCAGTTATGCTTCCCTTCATGTCTTCTCTCCATATATTTTACACGTACACACATGCACACACACACATTTTTATATATATACATACATATATATATAGACAGATATATATATATATATATATATATATATATATAAAGATTTCCTACTCTCAGTAACGAATCATCTTGGAAATTATTTGCATACTTTGTTTTCATGCTCTTCCTGAAAGCATGTTGCCCTGACCCAGAGAACTCTGTAGATATTAAGCACTATATATATGTGTGTGTATGTGTGCATGTGTGTGTGTGTATACATGTATATAGTGCTTTTGTACATATGCATATATAATGCACATATATATGTGTATGTATATGTAGTGCATATGTATATGTGTGTATGTATACATAAATATACATGTGTACATATACATACACATATATGTGTGTGAGTGTGTGTGTGTGTGTAGATAGATAGATAAAACAAGACAATAGCCTCTGATTTATCCCATTCACAACCTGAGATTTGAATGTGGGCAATTTATAGTATTTGTAATAATAATAACAACAATAATAATAGCATTACCCATATGCCCTGGATTCAATATACCACATTTACCAGCAGTTTTAATGAACAGATTATTGACTTCTAGAGCTGAAAGTGGCCTTGGACAGCATGAAGTCAACTGCTTTATATTGCTGGAAAACACTAAAGATGAGGAAGTTTAAGTCACTGGCCTGTCACCACCAACTCGAGGAGGACAAACACACCCCCAGACTTCCTGAATCCAAGTCCCTAGTTCCTTTAATAAATCACACATTCTCTTCAGACACAGCCTTTCAGTATCTGTTGTCATTCCTCACAAGGTGAAAATAGAGTTAACTGAGCTTGCCGTGTGACTGAGCACCTAGAAGCAAAGCCTACATTTTCAAGGGCAAAAGCGAAACATGAAATTTCTTTAACAGAAATTGTTCTCCAAGACTGCCTTTTCTGTCTGTTCAGGTGTAAGGTGCCTAAAAGTAATGTTTGCCACAGGCAATAGCTATCAATCTTCAACTGTATTTTTAAAGCAACGGTGCTAATTTTAGGTTACTGTTTTAAAAAATGATTTCCTACTCTCAATATTTGATCATCTTGAAAATTATTTTCAGACTTTGTTTGTATGCACTTCCTGAAAGCACATTGCCCTGATCCAGAGAAATCTGTAGATATTAAGTTTGGTGTCTGAAATGTGTACTTTGGCAGACCTCCATTTAAAGGTGTCTTTTTCTATGAAAGATAAAGAGCAGCTGATTATCCTCAAACAAATCCCAGAGGAAATGGATTCTGTTGATGGTGACTGAGTATAGTGGAAATGGAAAAGCTCACGTTTCCCTGACCTCCAACCTCTGCTCTGATCATTACCAAGCTCTATCAAGAATATTTTGTTTGATGATCCAGCATATCGTCCAATAGGGAGGAAAAGCAGGGCAGGGCATTTCCCATGAGGGTGGGGAAGGAGTTCCGTCAGCTTTCCCCAGTGAAGAGGGCTGGAGAAGTCATCTCTATTCATGCTGTAGCTGTGGCTGCTGCAGTCACACCTCCCACCACCAGCCTCCTTGGGATCTAAGCAGTCACTATGAAAACTCATTAGCTGCACAGCAATGAGCCCTCCACTGCTGAAGCTGGGCGCTGTGCTTAGTACCATGGCAATGATCTCAAACTGGATGTCCCAAACCCTCCCGTCCTTGGTAGGACTGAACACCACGAGGCTGTCGACACCAGATACCTTAGTAAGTCACTCTGGGGGGCGTTGGCCATCTTGTGAAGTAAGTGCATTAATTTTGTGAATGGTAAAGGTTGAGATTTTTCTTCTCTATTCATAGGTCGACATCAAAGATGTATTCTTTATGTTATAACTTTAGTCTTGGATATTTATTTATGAGCACTTTAAAATTCCACCAAGGGGGGAAAAAAAAAAAAAAACTAAGAAACTATAAAAGAAAATACTGACTTATTAATACTTAAGAATTAAAAGCTTTGACTTAACTATATTAATTTGAGATTTGGAAGGATCCTTATTGAAATATGTTTTGTTCCTTATGATTTTGCTTCTTGAAATGCCTGAAAATCCCTATAGTTTTTCCTACAGAATGAGATGTTAGAGTATTTTCTGCCTAATTTAGTTTTACTACAGCAGGCTTTTCCTTGGAATGCAATGCCTATGAGTGAAATGAATTCAGCTAGAGAAACCAATAGTTCTTAAGCATAAATGAATAATAAAAAAAAAGACAAACCTCAAACAATTTAAAGCCTGCCAAAAAAAAAACTTTAAGAGAACCAAGAAACATGAATAGAAAACTTACTGATAAAAACATCTTTGTGTTTTGATTAATATTTTATAAAGGCTTTTCGTATCACAAGTCTATCTAGTATAGTGTGCATTCATCTAAAATTAATGGCTTTTTAATCCTGTCCACATTTTAATAAAGTCTATTCTGATAGTTTGAAGCAAGGTTGGCTAGCGGCACTCTGAAACATTAAGAATAAAAACTATTGGCTTTTTAGAGAATCATTTAAAAATAGAAATAAAGGGAATATTCTGGGGGAAAAATTCTCTACTATCAAATAAAAGGTACAAAAGCAATTAGGATTTGAGTCTGGTTTTTTTTTGTTTTTTTTTTTTACCTTTTTTGGGATTATTCCAGTGAGCCTAAAAAGTCAGACATGAAAAGTACCCTTACATTTTAAAAAAATTGTTTGCCAAAAAAAATTATTTGCAGTTATTAATAATAATTAATCTATCAATCAATGTGTAATTAATGGAGTAGAGTCAAATTAATTAGTCACATAGTTTTCCAACTTCTCCCAGTGCTGAGAGCATCAGAAGAGCAAATGTGAGGCACACTTTGACTTCTTTTGACATTTCTACCTACCTTAGTCACTCATGGTACCTGCATGACCCCATTGTTGAGGAGAATCGCTTCCATACCTGTATTACATGATCTGGAAAGAGGAATGTAAGAGATTTACAGTTACAAAGAAAGTATGATATGACATCAACACATATTTAATATTTACTGATCCTGTTTTCTCCAAGTATCTGATTACTTCCCACAGTATAGTTGTTGAATTAACTCTTTCAGAAATATGATTCTAAATTAAAAAACTAATGAGTGAGTTGTATTAGAAACTTGGCACCTTAGTTCTCAGATGTATATTTTTTTTGTTTATAGATGGTGAGTTGTTTATTTTCTATTGCTGTAGAATAAAAGGAGTCAAATTTTAAAATTATACATGACTTTTAGAACTTCTCTTACCTTGTGAGTTTAAAGTGAATTAGTTTTCTTTAGTTTCCGATTGACAATGTATTGGCCTAAAAATATAAAGCACTGCAATATAAAATATAAAGCACTGTGTATGTATATTCTGACGCATCAATTCTTATTTTGGGTGCCCCCCCTTTGCAAACAAACAAATGAATAGCAACAACAACAACAAAATTCAGGAGAGTTCTCACTGTAGTTAATAGCATAGTAAATGGCATCCTTTGTGATGGTGAAACCAGGTTGCAAAAGCTTATATTCTTCCCCCCCTCTTTGGTACGCTTTATAGAAGAATAATGTCTGCTCCTCAATTATTCAAGAGGATTGCTTATACCTTAGAATTCCCATTGTGAAACATGAATGAATGGTATTTCTCAGATTAAGAGCACAAAACTTGGATGCTGGAAAGATGGAAAGCATCTTAGAAACTATCTGGGCTGCTTATTTTCATACTACCTTTAGCAACAGTTTTTCGTTGTTGCTTTTTTTTTTTTTTTTTTTTTTTTTACAAATCTTAGATAATATGTGCAGAATAAATATTTTCTCAATGAAACTTGAAGTAAAACCCTAATATGTATAATCAGTCATGGGTCAAATAATAAATGGTTGGGAGGAAGCATTTACTAGGATTCTACCATCTGCTTCCTTCCCACACACCAAGCCCTTGTCCCAGTTAAGATATCTCCACAGAAACCTGAGAGCTTTCAGAAGTTTAACTGTAAACATAATTAATCTAATTCAACCTCCTCATTCTGCAAGTGGTGAAACTGACTCAAAATGTGTAAGTAACTAATCAAATTTCACCCAGCTGGTTAATGCAGAGACAAGTGTAAAATTAGGTCACAAGACTACAGCCCTGAGCAGGACACCTTGGCCCACACCTGTAATCCCAGAAACTCAGGAGGATGAGGCAGGAGGATTGCAAATTTGAGGCCCTTCTCAGCAGTTTAGTGAGAACCTAGTGAAAACCTAGCTCAAAATTAATGAAAAGAACTGGGGATATAGCTCAGTAGAAAGGCTCACCTGTGTTTTATGTGGTTCCCGAGTATGAAATAAATAAATAAATAAATAAGACTTCAACCCTGCCCAGTCACCTTTCCCACCACCTCTTTTGCTGTCTCTTACCCGTCCTGGCCTCTGGAGCCTCATTAGGTTCTTCCTGCTGGCTTGTTTCCTGTGTCCCCAGATTTCACTCTCCCCTATACAATAACACTCCCATTCTTTAAAATATCTTTCCTCATCTCCTTGATCCCATAAAGTCAGGGAAAAGATACAAAACCAAACATGTTCTACACATTCCCCAGGTTTTTTTATTTATAAAGAATAAAAGGGCCTCCTCCCTGGCATTTTACAAATTGTGGCAGAGCAGTGAAGGAGGCTTTCTGGCCAGGGGGTGAGTCCTGCTGCCTCTCAAGTAGTTCCACCAGGCACCTTACCACCGTTTCCATGTAGAGGGCTGGCAAGAGTCTTCTCTTAGAAGGTTGAGTAGTTTCTTGCCCCTGCAGGTCTAGTTACAAAGTGGTGAGCCAACTCTTCTCAACTTTTCTGCTCCAACATCTCACTTTAAACAGTATGAATGAGATTAGCCTGCAATTGTGTATACACCATGCATAGTTCTTAAAATTTGTATTATGACCTGTTCATAGAATGTACTGAAGGCAAAAAAAGAAAGAAAAAAGAGGCAGAGTGACAGAAACATGAACTTAGTCTTTCTTTAAAATGATAGTTTCAAACCTCAGCATGGGGGCACATACCTGTAATCCCAGCTACTCAAAAGGCTGAGGCAGGAGGATGGTGAATTCAAAGCCAGTTTGGGCAATTTAATAAGAATTTTATCCACCACCACCACCACCTCCCCAAAAGGAAAAATGGTTGTTTCAAATGACCTAAAAAAGGATGGGGTTTGAATCATTACATGACAATCTTGTTTATGACAGCTGCCTTTGAAATAGATGTGTATGTTTGATTGTCTCAAAAGCTGAAATACGTTTTAAAATTCCAAGATGGTTTTTATCAGTGAGTAGTTATTATGTGATAACTCTTCTTAGGTGATAAACTCCATCTTATTTTTCTCCTAATGCTAAAACCTTCCTTTACCCTTCTTGTTTGGTCCTGTTTTTTGTTTTGTTTGGTCCCACCCCGCCCCTTTGTTATTTAGGTGGTTGTTTTGTTTGGTTTTTATCTTTCCCTCTAAACTATCCACTGAACTGGTGTCTGAGCTGAGGAAGCTCCTGTTCTCAGAAGGCTCAGCCTCCCTCTGGTGCTTCTCTCAGATGCAGAGTAGCTTCCCCTGGAGGCTGAGCTTCTGAGAAAACCCACCTGCTGTGGACTCCACACCAGGAAGAACCTGGAGAAGAGCAATTAAAGCATGGAGGACGCTCAGCAGACACCAGCTGTTCTCAAACAGTCAGCCCTACCGCTGTGGTAGGAAGAGGCCTGGAAGGGGCCTGTGGGCATAAGCGATTTGTTTTGCTACATTTTCAAACATCTAGCTGGTTTCTCCTCATAAATAACTACTTTGTTGAATTAGTCAACTTAAAGTTCTGTAAAATGAATCGAGAACCCTGAAACAGACTGTCAATACCCTCCAAGTTTCGTACCTTCAAGTAACTAATGTGGTTTTAGTCCTGAATGAAGATGTCTCACTTTTCTGGGTTTTGTTGTTTTTGATAAAGGGGATGGAATCCAGGGTCTCATATATTCTAAGCAAGTGCTCTAATACTGGGCCACATTCCCGGCCCATTTTAATATTTTGCTTTGAGGTAGGATCTCCCTAAATTGCCCAGGCTGAAAGAATGAGGCGACACCAACTGTCCGTCCACCGGAGAAGTTCCACTTTATTCAGAGAATGTGCACACTTTTATAGAGTGGAGAGAAGTCTCATAGGCCAGGGTATGGGACTGGGCGGTAGGTGATTTGGCAAGCTTTGTCGCCAGGGGATTGAGGCAGGGCAGTAGAGAGTGATTGGGTGCGGCCCGCCAGCAGGAAACGGACAGTCTGGAAGAGAAGCAGGATATGTGCCCTATTGCGGAGGTGTGGTTCCAAGGGGCGGGGGGTTTGCAGCTGCTTGTGGGGGATTAGGGCTTATATAGGCTGGCCTTAAACTTTTCATCCTCCTGCCCCCACTTCTTAAGTAGGTTGACTGGGATTACAGATGTGCGCCAAAGTGCCTAGCCAACTTTACTGTTTTTTGTTTTGTATATTGTAAACAAATGGGGTACAACTTGTTTCTCTGGTTGTACATGAAGTAGAGGCATACCTGGAGTCATATATCCCCATTGGTGCAAAATACAAAACCCTCAAATGATTGGTGGTTTCGAATGGTGTGATGCGCCGATTGACTGCTGATTGGATAGGTACTCAATAAAAGAAGAAGCTTCCGCAATAAATGAGTCAGCAGCTCTCGCCTGCTCTTACCTGGCGCCCAGTGTCTGGGTGGTTATTGACACTGCGCCCTTCACCCCCCATTACACGAGCCTCCGTGGGATACAACACATACCATTTGTGTAATCACACCTTTACACAGGGTAATGCTGTTTGATTCATTCTGTTATTTTTCCTTCTCCCCACCCCTTCCACCTCTGTTTTTCCTCTATACAGTCCCTCCTTCCTCCATTCTTACCTCCCTCCCACCCCCCATTATGTGTCATCATCCGCTTATCAGCAAGATCATTTGCCCTTTGGTTTTTTGAGATTGGTTTATCTCACTTTGCATAATATTCTCCAGTTTCATCCATTTGCCTGCAAATGCTGTAATTTTATTCTTCTTTATGGCTGAGTAATATTCCATTGTGTGTGTGTGTGTGTGTGTGTGTGTGTGTGTGTGTGTATATATCACAGTTTCTTTATCCATTCACCAATTGAAGGGCATCTAGGTTGGTTCCACAATCTGGATATTGTGAATTGAGCAGCTATGAACATTGATGTGCTGCATCACTGTAGTATGCTGATTTTAAGTCCTTTGGGTATAGGCCTAGGAGTGGAATAGCTGGGTCAAATGGTGGTTCCATTCCAAGTTTTCTAAGGACTCTCCACACTGCTTTCCAGAGGGGCTGCACTAATTTGCAACCCAACTTTACTGTTTTTACATGACTATTTTTCTTCTACAAATCCTTAGGTAATGTCTGCTTTGTGACAGGGCAACTTAGCAAAATAAGGAAGGGAGTTGGTTCAGAGTACAGAAAGGAAAATATTGAGAGCTAAAGAAAAATGTGATAAATTGCCTTTTTATAGATGAATCATCCAAAGGAAAAGACTTATCATTAAGTGCCTGGCACAGAAATAGGGCCAAAGGGGGAAAATTAGAGAGAAGTCCAGATCACACTCCTCAGCTTTCCACCAAGGGAAGTGGTTGCCTATGAATAATGGATAGGTCAAGTGGAAACACAAGCACGTATGGGATAAGTTTTCAACTCTGTCATTGTGGTTTCCAAAGGGTACGAGCAGATGACCCACCTAATTTTGATGACTTTCTTTGATTATTTTTATTTTTGTTTTTATTTCTTCCTTAAAGCTTAGAGGTATCCTTGAGTAAGGAATATTCTTTTATTTCAGTTCCAAGTATTATTATAAGTAATAGCTAGAAAACTGCTGTGCAGTGACATCTGTATTAACACATCCTCCAGAACATAGCATCTTTTAGTGTGATCTGTCAACCTCTCTCTAATTCCTGTCCTCACTTCTCTCTTTTCTCCACAACTGAAGCCACTGGCATGCTAAGCCACATTTCTCTCTGAGACACCAAATGTACCCTCAGGTAGAAAGCATGTAAGGGGTTTTCATTATTTGCAATCTCCACTCTAAATCAAGTAGATTTTAATAAGTGGGTTTCTTTCAGCTTATTTCTCCCACCTTGTATCTTAATCCCTTTTCTCTCTTGCTTCACTTCATACTTTTGTGAAATATCCAGAAACTCAGAATGAAAGATGAAATCTACCAATGTTCAACAAGTTGACTTTTCTTCTGTTCAAAGGTTCAGAATTTTATCCCTTTGCCTGCCTCTGCATCTGGGCCTTGATAAATTATTTTATGAACTTCCACAGAGTATCTGCGTACCCCTTAATCTAACTGCTCTTCTTGGATGATGATGGTCACTTGCTTCCACACTGCACAGTGCCCTCTCCCTGCCTGGTGAAGCAGGATCACCATTCCAGATTAAAACCCCAGGCTAAGGCTTGTGTTGTTTGTTTTTGACTGCCTGACTGGAAGGCTGCATAATGCTTGGACGCCCATACATTCTGTTCTTGCCCCTGGCTTCCTTGACTACCCTGACATTAGTCAAATAAAGAGTTGTTTTGAACCAAACAATTCTTTTGTTTTAAGGAACAAGTACTGGACAAACTCAGATTAACAAACATATTAAATCATCCCATTGTAGGACTAAGAAATGAAGATTATATATTTTAATTGAGTCAGAGAAAGAGAACAATCAAGGAGGCTCTCCAATGAAAGGTTAGTTCCTCATCAAAACAGTATAAAAACTCCTAGACTGAGAGCCACTAACACTACCTTTTTTGAGACTCCTCCCATGCTGTGGGAGTTTTCCTTCCTCTCTTCTAACAAATATGCTACTAAATTTTCACCCTCTGGCATCTGCATAATTCATTCTTTGGGTAAGTGAGATAAGAACCCTTCTAGCGCTCACATGACCCAGTGTTACACTGGGAACTTCACTTTCATCAAATGCAGAGGGATCTGTCTCTTCTAAAGCCCTGATTATGGCTATTGGTGGAGTTATCTGCAGAGGGTGAGCCTAAATTGCTCTGGGATGAAAGTTGGAGAAACTGATATAAAGTCTCATATATGACATTTACTAAATGAGTGACAGGACAAAATAAATAAATAAAAATGCTCAAATTTTTTGAGTTTCTGTTTCCGCATAAGTGAAATATCACTTATTTCCAAGGGTAGTTGTTTCAAAAGAAATGAGACTAATAGAAGGAATATAGGACAAAATTACTGAAATGCAGGATATTTTGATTTACTTTTTACTTTAACCTCTGAGGCCTCAAGATCCTCCCCCAACCTGCATAAAGAGAACTGAACCCATGGGTGCTTCAAACTGAGCCACTTCCCCAGCGCTTTTTATTTTCTGAGGCAGGTTCTTTCTAAATTGCTGAGGTTAAGCTGGAACTACGATTCTCTTGCCTCAGCTTCCCAAGTTGCTGGAATTATGGGCATGCACCACGGTGCCTGGCAGGACCTTCTTCCTGATATGAACCCTCTAAAATTTTGGAAGAACCCTCTTAGGGTAGTTTTATATTTATGAAGCAGAGTTTTGTAATTAAATTATAAACAAAAAATATGAACTTGAAATACAATTGTTAAAACTATCATTTTATTTCTATTTAGAACATTCTTAAATATTTCATGAGTTTTTTAATATTAAAAACTAGTAAATAGTTTATTTAGTTCTTCTGATTAACACAAAAGTTCAAACAGCTGCATCAGTAATCACTGTGATTGGTAATGCTTTCGGTAGTAATTAACTGCATGCACCCTCCAAGGACTGAGCTTCACAGTAGGACTGAGAATAATGTTAGGGTTTATGTCATGAGTTAGGGTGAACTGAAATCATTGGTGGTGCATTATGGCGTTAGACTTCATCTTCTAAAGTCAGACCGTAAAAATATAAACTCCAATTTTGTTAACTATTCCCTTCATGACCTTAAGCAAGTTTCTTCCTGTCTCTAAGTTAGTTTCCTCATCAGTAATATGGGCAGGAAAACATCACCTAGTGCACAGGGATATTGAGATATTCAAGGCAATAATAAGCATGAATTGCCAAAAATGGATAGAGTTCCAAAAATGTTTGCTTTCACTATTATGTGAGTTTTATTGACAACTGAATAATTGCTCTCAAAAGTTAAAATTGGAGCAGCTCTTTTCTTATAGGTATCCAAAAAACATCTAAGTATGTCCTTCCACCTGAGGTCTTAATTTTATTTTGCTTCTCTTTTTAATGCCAGCATGGGTGACCTAAAACAGAGCATTCAAAATGTTCATAAAGCTTCCTCTATTTATTGCTGACCTCAACACAGAGGTCTCTATCAAAATCCACAGGACTGTCAGGAACTCATCTTTTAAATTAGATTTTTCCTCTTTCAAGTTACCTTTTTTCTTGCCAAAAAGGTGACTTTTTTATAGTTTAGTTTCAAACTAACTGGAGTAGAAAAGGTCATGGCTTTTTTCAATGATTCTTATAAGAAGACAATTGGAAGTACAAACAAGTCTGAAGACTCTACTTTTATTAAGCTGATGCTTCAGGGAGAAAGCTAAATGAACATCAAACCTTATTCACCTTTCCCTTTAGCCTCATTCCAGAGAGCAACAGACATCCAGCCCTGTAACAATAAGCTCCACCAAGTTAGCCAAACACTTGGCAAGTGCACATCAATATTAATGATGCTGGGCTTAACAGTCAGTGTTTGCACTGCCTTTAAAATATTTTAATATTATAATTGGATGACCCCTGTCCCTTTATGCAAAAGCTAAATTTATTCTAGTGACAAGCCTTAATTTTCTGACATATTTGAGGTTTGTGTCCATTACTAGGAGAAACTCACAGGCCTCTGTCCAGGTATGTTAATCCCATGCTATTATTCAGCTCAAACCTTTAATCGTATCATTGAAACTGTTCTGCTAACCTGCTTCTATCTCCATTCTGTAGATAAACTCTGGACTTTTTCTGTAACACAAAAAGAATAATCTAGTGATTTTTAAGATCTTATCTGATTTTAACAATATATAATTCTAAGAACACCTTTCTGTTCTAAATGGAAGATCGGGCATAAATGCTAGAAAGGAGGGTGAGTAGGATATTAAAAAAGAGGTTATGTTAATGAGTCTGACCCCTTGGAAATAAAAGGCAGCTTCTAGAAACTAAATATAAAAATGTCGGGGGAGACTAATTAGATAGGTCAGGCAATATTTGCTTTTCGTGATGATCAAGGACAAATATGATATCTTTCTGAGTTTCTTGAGTTTTTAGTTTATGACTTCCCCAGTATTCATTCATCATTGTTTTTGGAATTTCTACCAGTACCCTGTAGGGGTTGTCATTAAAGTCCTTGAAAAGTAAAAGATGTGTATGTCGGTCTGTAATTAGTACATCATGAGCTGGAACCTGGGACAGAAACCAACAGGACATGAGACACTAAAGTCATCTCCTGAACATATGAGAGATACCTCCCTGTCCGCTGACTTTCAGGAAACAGTAGAAGGAAAGCTAGAAGGCTGGTTCTGACTGTAAAAGTAAGCGAGTTGAGCCAGGTGGTATTTCCACAGGAAAAACAAATTCAGATATAAAATGGGTGGTTTGTCTATGTAACATCTGGAAGGTGGCCTTTTTAATAACCATAAGATTAATCTCTAAAAATAATTATATGCATGTTTAGCATCATATTTATATGGACATAGCACAGGAATTAAAAGCAGGACTCTAGAGATATACTGTCCATAAATGAGGCCACATGTCGCTATCGAGCCCTTGAGATGTGGCCAAGTCAAATTGAGATGTACCATAAGTGTAAAATGCACATTCAATTGAAAGACTTATTACAGTTTTTAAAAAGAGAATATGAATTATCTCATGAATAATTTTTATAAAATTCCATGTTAAAATTGTGACATTTTGGATCAGTTGAGTTAAAATATGTTATTAAAAATTAATTTCACTTGTTTCTTTTGACTTTTTAAAATGTAGTTACTGGAAAATTTTCAGTGACACATGTGCTTCTCATTATATTTCTCTTGTACAACGCCTGTCTGGAATGTGCCACCTGGCTTCACACTCTGCTGCCATCACATGCAGCCTGTGTGTTCTCAAGATTAACTCATTTTATTTTCGGTGAAATGGGAATAATAATATTTCTTGCTGATTTGAGTGCTTCTTGGTATGAATGGAAGTGAGCTGTCCCCTGGAAAGTGGTCTGACCTTGAATGATGCAGCATTCTTCAGCCCAGGGAATCCCCAAAGACTGACTTAACTGAGAAATGAGTCACTCCCAGCAGTTAGAGAAATCAGTACCTGGAAGGTACACCAGGATATCGCTAATAACGTCTGTTGTACAAAGCTAGGAATTTTTAAAAAACGTGATATTTGCACGGAACCTATACACATCCTCTTATATACTTCATTTATTTTTTTCTAGTGCCGGAAATAGAACCCTGGGACTCACCCATGCTAGGCAAATACTTTACCACAAAGCCATATTCCCAACCCAATGAAGGCAACTTTTAGCAGAAAATGAAAAACAGTGAGAAAAATGAACTCTCAAGTTTGTTAATACAGACACTTCCAAATTACACAGTTTCAAATCTAGTCATGATAACTTTCTTCCACTGACATAATGAAAATAAGTTCATTAGTGTTCTTTTTTGGGGGGAGGGAGTACTGGGGATTAAACCTAGGGCATTTCACACACGAATGCTCTACACCTCTAGCCCCTTTCATTTCATTTTGAGACAGGATCTCACTTATTTTACTTAGGCCAGCCTTGAACCTGTGATCCTCCTGCCTCTGCCTCCCAAATAGCTGGGATTACAGATATGTTCCACCACACCCAGCTAGTTATATTATTTGTATCTTCTGATGTTCTTCTTGAAAAATAATTAAACAAAAAGTAAGCACAACTGTTTTTGTACTTGATGGAATGTATATAGGGCAGAGAGAAAATATTCACATTTCTAGTAACTGCTCATAGCCAGCTGTTGAAGTAAGACATGCGAAAGGCAAAAAACAATACCATAAAATACACATTAAATACCTAATGAATGGCACAGACAATTCTTCAAAATGGGTAGAAATTACAAGGGTTGAATAAATTAATGGTTCTTAAAGGAGAATTCCAAACAGGAGGACAACATGAGCAACATCACACAGAGACAGGAGTCAACATTGCAGCTTATACCTCATGCTCAGACTGGTGGGTCCTGTTGGACTGTACAGGAGGTTAAAGGACAAACATGAATAGGAGGCAGACTGCAATAGAATGGGAATGCTACTGCTTTAAGTTAAAGAGGCAAGGTGATGAATGTCTAGAAGTTATTAGAAGATTAACCTGGAAGAGTCTGCCAAGAAAAGAAAAAAGAAAAAACCTCTCTAACTCCTCTGGATCTTTGCATTCTTTGAAAAATAGCGTTGACTTATTTTACCCCATGTCATCATGTCAACATGTGGTATCTTTCCAACTTTATCAATAATCAGGTCTTTAATGTCTGAGAAATTCCTTGGGACAGGGCTTTGTTTCAGAATGTCATTTATCAATAATAATCAGAAAGAAATGTATTAGGAATTGCCATTTACTGTTGAGAATGATGAACTACCAGGTCTAGCGTAGAAAGACAAGTCATACATGAGTAAGTGATTAGAGATGTTTCTAAAGTTGCATTAATATGTCAAAATATGACAAAAGGCTTTAGGAAATGGTGTGAGATCAGTAATAATATGGAAGCTGAAGAAGAAAGATCTTTTGAAATCGATAAGGAAGGTATAACTGAATGAAACTGCATTGCTTATGTAAATTGCTTTATCGCTAAAGAATGAAAACACGAACTTCATCAAAACAAATGTTTTGCTTAAGATGCTACAAACCCACTCCTCTTTATCCTATAACAGGAGTCTTGTGTTTTGTGTGTTTGCTATTGGTTTTCTCAGACTCAGATTAGTCCCAAAGAAGGGTGGCAAGTGTACAGCTCAGCACAAGATCCTGATGGGCGGTGCATTTGCACAGTCGTTGCTCCAGAGCAAAATCTATGTTCCCGGGATGCCAAAAGCAGGCAACTTCGTCAGCTCCTGGAAAAGGTAGGTGTCTTGTGTCCCCTATGCATATTTTAATTAAAATCTACCATTCTTTGAAATGGGAAATGGTGAGGAAGATCCTTCTGATTTTTGTGGTTTTCAAAGAAGCTTTCTTCTGCTCCTTGAAAGGGTTATCTCAAGCTTCCTTCTACACTGTTCTATTTCTATAACTTTTTGCTATTCCCAACCTTGCATTCTTAAGACAGGCTTTCTACCATTATGTCTTAATATCCTGTAAGTCTCTCCTTAAGGGGGGGAAAAAAAAGCAGGAAGTCTTATCCACTGTCAGAAATTCAGCCTTAACTCTCAGCATCACACTAGATTCTTTGAGCTCATACTTTTGGATTCCATTAACAATCTTGCAAGGAAGTTAAAATAATGGAATGCAATATGCAAGCTATCTGGAGAGATAATGAATAATTCCAAGTATTTATCATCATTCTCTAAGTCATTCCTTTGAACATTAAGCTCTTCAATTTCATTCAATACCATTCTCTCCATAATTTACTTAAACCGGATCCATAACAATCAAATGCAGAATGCCCTTGATTTATTCTCTTTTACAGATAAAAGTCAGTTCATGAAAGGTTATTTATGTTTAGTTAGGGAGAGAAAAACCCAATGAATGGTTCTTTGAATTATCCCCATTCAGACGTTCACTGTGCTGGTCTCTGAATACAGTAGGACAGCTGGGGTGGCCAGAATGAGGCAAGGATGACAACATGTTTGAATTTCAAATATCATCAGGGATAATAAGATAGATTAGGTAGTATGTGTTTTAGAGGGCATTATGCTCACCAATTCACTGCAATATCATTTCCATGGTCATATGCACATTTATGGCATTGAATAGGAACTTTTATGACATAAAATTAAGAGAAGCTAGAAAAACAAAAGCATCTAGTTTGTTAGTGTACAAACAAATCCTCATTATTTCAAAGCAAGGTACAGTATCCTTCTTCTACCTGCCACATGGTGATGATGAGCTTGCTCTATGTACATCATTTGAAAGTCTACTGATATTCTAAGATCTTAAGAAGACTTTCTTCATGTCTTTACACAAAGCTTGATTTGTTTCCCCTTCCCCTGAATTTGAAGCTAACATCACCTATTGGCTCTCTCCTCTCTCAAGTCCCTTTTATGGCAAGGTTCTATTCTCCCTGATCCTTCAGTATCTGTCCCAGAAAAGAACATACATGATTTTTGTTGAAATTAATACCTAGCTAATGTGCATCTTAACTGTTAGAAATCATGACAAATAAATTATGATTATTTGAGGATATTGTTTTTCAATCTCGATTTTTCTTTTTCCTGTGGAAAAATTTCAGTATATGGTTTTATTTTGCTTGGTTAGCAGGAAAATTAATAATGTTAGAAAAAGATTTCATCTCAACCCTAACTTTCCTTTTCTATTACATTGAATACCCTTTCAAATTACTGACATTTTGCACCAATCTTCTCTTCTACATAGAAATTCATTTTTTTCCCAGTAGTGGGGATTGAACCCAGGGATCTTCTATCATGTAGTCACGCCTCTAGCCCTCTTTATTTTTGGAGACGGGGTGTCACCTAAATGCCCAAACTGGTCTCAGACTCAATCTTCCTGTCTCAGCCTCCTGAGTCACTGGAGTTATAGACATGAACTATAATGTCTGGCAGAAGTATCTTTCTACATCAACTGTGCTGAGAAAGTTATGGAATCTAAGAAAATGTATCTCAGCATCTTATGTGTTACTATTATTCAGTACAGCCCTGCGTGTACATAGTCACACACAGACTCAGACATTTCTTTAGAGATCTATTGAAAATTTTCAAATAAAGTATGCATGTCAGAAAGTGAATAATTCTCTCTACAGGTCTAAAGTGAAATGTATTTCAGAGATATGATAGAATTAGAAATTAGTGAAGGATGAATAAGGCAAGACAGTATGAGTGGAAGTTTGGTTGAAATAGTCATGAAAATTAATGTAACTACATCATCTAATAAGTAATCCACCTGAAAGTTTTAAAGCATACCTTCACTTCATCAAAACTTTAACGGTACTCATGCCTTTACTTTATCAATACCCTAATGACAGAAATAAAATAAAATTGATTGACAAAATCAAAGTCACCACAAGCTAGATCGATCAAATTTACCGTAAGGTAGTTTTATACTCAAAGAAGAGCAGTTAATTGGGTGCACTATGCTAAAGTAGCCTGAAGAAGAGACAGAGCACAGGTTTGCTACCCTGATCCAAAGATGTCTGAAAAGAACATTACTTTTCAGACTGAGCCAGTCCTTTGCTGAATTTCTCTAGAATTTCATATATGGCCAAGAGTATGACCTTTAAGGGGCCTTTCACCATTAACCAACAAGATGAATTTAGTCAACAAAAGGGAATTTTGGTTAAAAGAATAATGTTAATAGTAATAGTTTCCATTATTGTTATATTTATATTATATTTTGATCCACTTCATTCCCTTCTTACAGAACAGTTAATTATTTTTCAAGTTTATACAAAAGGAAACTGGTATTTTTTGAAGTTAAAAACTCAACCAGGGAGCTGTGGTGCATCTGATCAGTCTCATTTTCTTAGCAACACCCAGAAGACTGCTAGTGCTCTACATTTCTTTGAGTGATGCCCTACAAAACAACATGTATATTACTGAGTATTAATTTCATATTTCAGTTCTTAATATGCCAGGACCAAAATTGTTCACTTAAAACATACTTGTTAGCCATGAATTTTCTCTGTGAAGTTGAAGATATCTGTAAAGTTGGAGATGTCTTGCTTACCTAGGTCAGTATTTTCGAAAGTGTGAATTTTGGAATAGGATGCTGGTAACATCCTCATCAATAAAATCACTGAAAGTTACACTTCACCCTGAAGATTTCCAAAACAAGATTTAAAAATAAAGCTTCTGTGAAGTCCCACAATCTTTTATTCTCAACTCAAGAATAAGAGTTCAAATATATTGAACCACAGAGTATTTTTTTGAAAGTGGTCTCCACGCTAATTATGAATTAGAGTATAAATATTAGTTGATTTGCATTTAAGTTCAGAAAAACCTCAGACCTTTTATTTATAGAAAGAATCAAGGTAAAGAGTTCAAAAGAATTATATGTGAAGGGCTCAAAGAGTTTGCCAAACTTTGTAGAGAATGTCTAAGTATAGGGACATGTATAGAAAGTTGAATCGCAGAACAACTTCAGAAAGAAGCAGAAGAAACCCAGCAGACTGGTCTCCTTCCTGCAAGTCGAACAATGGGAATCCAGTCTCCTGTGTCATCAGAAAATTGACACTCCGTGGGTCTCCATAACCAGTAGGAAACTAATCCTAGGTACAGCTACCAGGAAAAGGTAAAGGCAACCTCCAGCCAAATCTTGTCCAGCTAGACAGCTCAGTCTCTAGCCTTTATCCCAAATGTAGCTCTTACACATGATTGTGCAGTACCAAAGGTCAAAATCAAGTTTCAGTAAAGATTCTCTCTCTGCATTTTCTCACAACACAAATTAAATTGAAAATTAACTTGATAAGGTGAGTTTGAGGTAAAATAAAAGATAGACTATTTCAACTCTTCAGAAAACTTCTCTTGCCCATCATTTTCTAATTGCATGGACTGTCTGCCTAAGTACACAGAATTCTTAGGAGGATGTGAGCTATACTAATGATGGGTATCTTCACAAATGTCCCTTTTAAATGGGTAGTCAGTTTCCTTACCACAAATGGCTTTCCTTTATTCATGCTTAACCATAAATGAAGTTAGAAAATTACTTTAAAAGCACTGCATTTATCCATGATGCGGTTGCCATGCTTTCAATGTTGTCTCAGTAATTTTGTGCTCCACTAATGATTAAAAAAAAAAAAAAAAAAAAAAAGTGAAGCTTTCTGAATATAAGAATTATAGCAAATGAAGAATGATTTGGTTAGTTTAGTTACTGCTGTAGTCTAACCAGTGGTGGGGTCTGGGGTACTTTTCTTAAAATGTGAAGATCCTAATTACCCATTATTGCCATGGGAAATCTAATTAATTGCTCAATAAATATTTATTGAGAACTTTTATTCTGTGTCTGGTTTTGTGAGGTAAAAGATATGGGTAAGACACAGCTTCTAACCTCGGGATCACAAAGCAAGAGCCACTGTCTTGGCTGGATCTCAGACTCACGTTACACAGTTTTAATATAAGCCAGACTGTCCTGAAGAGACAGGATCCATATAGGGCAAGACCATGAATCAAGACAGCAGGAAAGAGATAAGGAAAATTGATTTGTCTGACACAGAAAAGTGGAAGAAACCAGGCAGGCCAAGGCACAGAATTCACTGCTTTTCCTGACCATTATGGTTAGGAGGAATGGATCAACCAGAGGCTTCTTATGGATGGCTGGTGCACTGAGCTTTGCAACTATACCTGATGGCAAACATATGTCTCTGAACAAATCACTCATTTGAAATCCACTTATTTTTCAAAAGAAATCACATTTTACTAATTAAATAAATAATGCATGTTCATTTTAAAATAAATAAACACACACAAATATATGAAGCAAAGTAAAATCTACTTGAAATCCTGTCAATTTTTTTGTGCCCATACTTTCATACATTAATTTTTGCAAATAAAATCCATAATTCTATGGCAATGGATTTATACATGTATTATGTACATATATGTGTAACCCGAGATCTTTCTCTATTTTTATCATCTTTCCTTTCCCCAGAAAATTAATGTTAACAACCTAATATACATTCTTCTAATCCTTCTGTTTCTTCATGATTTTTTTCCTTATATATTCTATTTTCTTTAATAATCATGTGTATTTGATATAGAATAAATGGATCAAATTATGTGAAGATCTGTACCTTTGCTTTTCTCATGGAAGAACCTCTGGGATGAGTAATGAGCAGTGTTTCTCAAACTTTGAAGATGCACTTGGGAATCTTGATAAAATGCAGATTCTAACTCTGTAGCTCTAGGATGGGTCAAGATTCTGCATATAGATTGAGCTCCCAGGTGATGCCAAAGTTGTTGTTCTAAAGACAACACTGAGTGAAGTGCATAGAGACCTACCACATTCTTTAGGAAAAAGCTCTTTCATTTTCTATTTCTCAATTTATTTTGCAGCTCCCTACTCTTTGAAGCTTTTCCTTTGTTTTCAGGTTTTTGCTTCCACAAAAATTAGGGCGGTCTTTCCCCCTTCTCACTTCTGCATGCTTACAGGTCACCTATTCCTACTTCTCAACAGCCCAGAGCTCCAGGAACCCAGGACGATGTCATCAGATTACCATGTATTTACTGCCTGTCCACCAAGCAACTTGATGTAGTTGCTATTTTCCAGGTCTCTTAAACAGTACACTAACCAATTTAGAAGGTGTCCAGGACTGCTATCTCTTATCTGGTTAATTCAGTCTCACTCCTGGGGGAGTACTTTAGATCCATCAGAAGTAACTGTACTGGAATGATTGCATTTTAGGTCTATTAGATACTTGAGTACCATCCATAATTGTTAAGCATTCCTGATCTTTAAAAAGTCAGAATTAATATAAAAACATCTTTTTGTTTGTTTGTTTTTGTTTTTGTACTGGGGATTGAACCCAGAGGCACTGAACCACTGAGCCAAATCCCCAGTCCTTTTTATTTTTTATTTTAAGACAGGATCTTGCTAAGTTGCTTAGGGCCTAAGTTGCTGAGATTGTCCTGTAACTTGTGATCCTCCTGCCTCAGCCTCCCAAGTCACTGGGATTGCAATCATGTGCCACTGTACCTAGCCAGAAACAACTTATTTTCCATATATTAGGGTGGGCTGTTAAAGCTTAAAAAACCTTGTAATGAAAATTCAATTTTTAAGGTTTATTTTCTAATATATTAAGTGCTTATTTATATTCAGTTATTTCTAATGCTAAAAATGTCCTTTTCATTTGTGCACTGTTTAGATATACTTTTCTCTTACTGGATTCTTTGAATGCTTCTCATGAAGGATTGTCCTTCTGAAAACTTGACATATGGAAATGCAATTATGAACTTGACACAGTTCTTTAGGTTAATGCTGTTTTTGGTGGTCGGGTAGTGATTACATATACTTATAAACGGACAATAATGTACAACCAATGTTTTGGTTTAACAGGTTCAAAACATGTCCCAGTCTATTGAAGTCTTAAACTTGAGAACTCAGAGAGATTTCCAATATGTTTTAAAAATGGAAACCCAAATGAAAGGACTGAAGGCCAAATTTCGGCAGATTGAAGATGATCGGAAGACGCTAATGACCAAGCATTTTCAAGTAGGTTTGACTTTTGCAAACTTGTCAATCCAGAGGAGAGAGTGAGTGCCATAGACAGTCAGAATGGCACTCAGCTAGAAATAATTGTGCATTGGGTACATGTACAAGGTTAAAGACTTACTGGGGACATCAATCATCTCTTCACTAAAACTGACCATTAGGTAGTAGGAATGCATAGAAGGCTGTTATAAACAAAAACCTCATCCTTCTTGAGCTAGGGGGATGGGTATATTTACAGGCACTTCAATAGTTAAGACAAGTGGAAATCCCAAGGAAAATCAATAATTAAATTATCAGAGTTTTCTGATGATTTTAAGTCTTGCTAATATGAGGAGAAATGTAAAGGAGATAAATTATAAAACCATTAGTTAATACCAGCATATTAAAAAAGAATTGTTTTATACAAATGGTCTTTTTTTTTTTTTTTTTTAGATTTTAAGTGGTTTATGGCAATTACCTAGGAACACTGAAAATGGAAAAAGAGTATTTTAAGCATCAATTTAAAAAACAAAGTGGATCTGATAAAATCATTTGAGCCTGTATTAAAAATAAATAATCTACCACATGAGAGCATAGCATAAAAGTTTATAAAACACATTGTGGTTGCCCAAGTAACAGCCCTAATTTTTCTTGCGCATTAGAAAGTGAGATTCACTGACAACATTGGGGGAGTAGAACTGAATTCAAGCACATGGTCAAGAAAAGAAGTGCTTTTTTGCGCATACTGGAAACAGTGGGGAGCTAGCCAGGGACATACAAAACAGGATCACTACAGAGCACATTTTAATGTGGCAGAAACTATCATGATTTGGAATTTTCTCCTAAGGTTTCATAAGGAAAGGTGTAGGACAGAGTTTTATGCTGAGCCACTTTAAAAATATTACCAGAAGATCACAACAGAAGGAAAAAAGAGGGCAAGCAAATTGAGGTTATTGACAGTTGAGGCTAAAGTGAAGAATTGTGGGATTTAAGTTGAAGAAATAAGCAACACCAGGAGATTACAAAATTAGAAAAGTTCAAACTAGACCTAGGAGATACAATAAATTTAAAGATTATAAGAAATAAAAGTATGAACTGGATGAATAGAGAATTTATGGGAAATGGTAAATGAAAGAATATAAGCCTGAGGAGCAAAATAATAAAAGTTAACCAGAATTTATTGATCACACACACACATTGTAGAAGGCAGTGCTGGGTCCTGTGTTGGATGTGTAATCCATAGTCTCTCTTCAATGAAAGATAGCTAAGAGTCAAGTGAAACTGATGGCAAATAGATTTAAGCATTACTTAAGAGCACAAGGGAAGAGTGGTTGATTTTGTTTAAGGAAGATCCGGGGAAGAGTTATAAGATTTGGCAAAGAAAGAGCAGTTTTGGAAGTGACCCTATCCCTACCCCAAGACAAAAATATATTAAATCACAGAGGGAATCAAGAAGATGAAATAATTTTCAGTTTCAAATTTTGATGCTCAGAGTTAGGATATACATAGAAGAGCAATAATGGGAACCCAAAGCTGAGATCATTAACAAAGTAGGACATGGTAAGCTGGTGCTTCAAGTGCAGAGGGTGCATTTCCAGAAAGAAGTGGCACACAGAAGAGGAGGAGCTCAGGTTGTCTGGTACAATGGATGATGCAGTGATGATGCAGTGAGAATCCAAGGGACAGCTTAAGTTACCTGGGTTGACAAAACTCGGAACGCATGTGGAAGCATATTGCACCTTTGGGGAGAAGACTGGAAACAAAGAAGCAAAACTGAGGGAAATCCATAGAAATAATTGTCTTAGTATATAATCTGCCTGCCAGCAACCAGGCAGCCAATAAAAATAGCTAATTTTCAGGCAGCACCAATGATATAATGACATGTTTTTTTAAGTTTGTAAAACCAAAGCATATGCTGAAACTGAATGTCAAAATTCCAGTAGCAGTATTGATAATAGCAATAAGACTTTTTCTGAACAATTATACAATTCAAGGCACAGATGAGACCATGTTAAATGTATTAATTAACTTAGTCCTCACAATAATCCTGTAAGATAAACACTATTTTTATCCCCATCAGATAAAGTTATATAAAGAGGCTGAGTAATTTTTCCAGGGTCATGTATCTGACATATAGCATAATGAAGATTTGAACCAAGAAGTCCATGTCCATGGCTCTTAATACTAATACTATAATAGTATTATTATACTATTATAATAGTATTATTATACTATTATAATAATAGTATTATTATCCAAGTAAACTTGAGCTCTCTGAATTGAAAACCACAATGATAAGTGCTCAACATGCTTGTTGAACTTATTCAGTAAGTTCCACTGTGAATCAGATTAGCTTTAGGTGTCAAGAGTCATATGTAAGAAGAAGAAATGGAACATTCCAAAATCAAGTTGAACTTTGAAAAATACCTTTTTAGAAAACCATCCTCTGATGCACCATTTTCATCTTATCAAAACCCCTAGGTAGATTTTTCCTCCGGTGGTCTTTCTGGTGAAAAGCTTGAGCTAGCTGGAGATTATCATTCCCATAGAAAAAAGGTTGTTTTTGGTAAGATATTCTGTTACTATGAGAGCAACATACTAGAAAGTAAAATCTGAGATGGAATTAGCAAACACAGATCAAGGGTACTATAATTTAATCTTTTATGTATTTGATATGTGTATTGGTTGGATATTCCACTGCTTTCTGATAAATTTCCAGAGTTTCAAAGCTGATTGTCAAAACCTAATTATAAATTTTTGAAAAGATAAAAATACTTATTTTATTTAATTCAGGAGGGGATAAAAACTACCAAATTTTAACATTGAATTGCTCCCCTTTAAATATGCCCATAGTAAGATGTAAAACCTTTCATTGTAATCGTTGTTATAATATGCAGCAAATGGTACCAACAGAACTCTTATCATTAAAATCCTAATGAAGCAATTGTATCTCCCTTTAGGGTTGCCACAAAATGCTCGAACTAATAAGTTTATTTCAAAACAATCCACTAAAATGAGAAAAGCTGTGATTCTGCCTCTTGACTGTGATATTTATGAGTCTCATTACTAAGATTCTCTACCCTCCCACACAGCATGTACATGTATACAAATCAAAGATTTTTGAATTTATAGAACAAGTAGAAACTTCTACACAAGAAACACAAGTCTATAAATCAGGGAAGCAATGGGAGCTCATGCTATTTCAATGCACTTATAATAGTGACATTTCTAAATTATTTTAAAATACAATTTTCAGCTTCTTAGTATACAGTATGGTTTCTGACAGCTCCTATGTATTATTCTCAAATGATCATGAATGGTACCTCTTTCTACAAATGATATCATCTGCAATTGAATAAAACTCCTGAGATATTTTTTTGAGTACGGTCACCCAATTAAAGGGAAAGTAGTAAAGGAGACACATCTAGAAATTTCAGGTGAAATCGCAGACCTGTGATGCCTAGGAGTAAGGGACACTGCTTTGACAACATACTTCTTGTTCTCTTGACAAAAATCAATTCTAAAGGCTGACTGTGATGGAATCTACTTAGTCCCAGCCACTCCAGAGCCTTAAATGGGAGTGCTTAAGCCCATGAGTTTGAGACCAGCCTAGGCAACACAGCAGGAACCTGCCTCAACAAAAATGAAAGAAAAACCTCAACTTAAGTTTTAAACAACTTACTGGGCATGGTTGCACACGCCTATAATCCCAGCTACCTGGCATGGAGGATTGCAAATTTGTGGCTAATCTCAACAATTCAACAAGTCCAGGCCTCAAAATAAAAATAAACTGGGAATGTAACTTGGTAGTAGACACCGGGAAGGTATGTTCGTGCCCATATGTGTGTGTGTGTGTGTGTGTGTGTGTGTGTGTATGAGAGAGAGAGAGAGAGAGAGAGAGTTTCTAACAGCTCTGTGAAACTTCCTTGTCTGTTATATAAATTATGTACCTTGGTCCCTTAAAGAGTTAATGACTTCATGGGTAAGCAATTCTACCTTACAAAAAGACCTCTAAATTATCTATGCTATCTGACAAATGGAGTCAGAGAATAGGCAATAATTCAAAATGGTAAATAGCTACATACATTTCTTTGAGCTTTGGGAAGCTTTGCATGATTTATTATACTTCCTGAACTTACCTTCCTAATGAAGTTGTACTAAGATGGATACTAAAATGAGCTAGGAATACCTGAGAACAATGGAAGGACGAAGGAATAAATGGCAATGATTAGAAAAAAAATCTAAGTTTGAGGAAAAAGCTGATCCTGAATCCAAAATTTCCCTTTGTCCTCCTACAACATGGATATTAAGTAGGTGAATAATTAATCTTAAATAAGCTTAGTAATAAGATATTTGACCAATAACTTCCTTCACACTTAATGCGTAATTAGAGAATAGATTCTGTTTCTATTTGCTAACTAGATGATACATTGTTACTTTGTAAAATGCTACCAGAGAGTGAGATAATAGAAAAACCCATAATTGCTACCATAGGAAGTTTTTTTCTAATTATGATAAGTATCAATTTGTTTTGTAGAAAAGCATGTAGCCATTTAAAGAGCAGTTGTTGTGTGGGAAAGGCAAGATAAGTGGATTTATTACTAATGATCATGTCACCACTTAGGTTTTCAGAAAATATCAAATTTCAACCAGAAATCATTAAGGAATTTTGAAGCAGTTTGAATAATCTCCTTTATGTTTCGTAATAAAAAGAATGGAGCTGCTTGATCTGTTTTAAATGATTCTCAGGAACAATCACTGCTTTCCACAGGAGTTGAAAGAGAAGATGGACGAGCTCTTGCCCTTGATTCCTGTGCTGGAGCAGTACAAAACAGATGCCAAGTTGATCACTCAGTTCAAGGAGGAAATTCGGAATCTGTCTGCTGTCCTCACTGGGATCCAGGAGGAAATTGGTGCCTATGACTATGAGGAACTACATCAAAGGGTGCTCAACTTGGAAACCAGACTTCGTGACTGCATGAAAAAGCTAAGTGAGTACTATACTTTGATTTTTCAAAGTTGCATTTCTAAGTAGTTTTAATGAACATGGCATCTTTATGTTTTTCAAATAGTCATAGACTACCTAATTATAGAAAAACCAGTGCCTGCTTTTAAGTGTTCGTTAGTGGCTTAAGCATTCCCAGGTACTCAGTGTTACTTGTTTAAGGTCTTCAGATTTTAGGGTACCATGTTGCCATTTGTGGCTTGAATAAGGAACCTGGCAAATACAGTCAACTCCATTGGCTGCACTAGTGGAGATAAGTTTGGTTTTATTTTTTAAATGTAATGGTCAATCATTACTTGCCTTGAGGAGTGGGGAAGCATTTTTGGTAGTGGAGAACATTCTAGACTGAGAAAAAGGACGTTACTCTGAGATTAAGTGTGAACAGAAAATATAAAAACAAAACAATCCCTCCACTATGTAGAATTTCCCAGTACTGCTTTGATCTACTGAAAAAATAAAAAGGAAGTACCTACCCCAGTAGAAAGTCAATACTCTGCAAAGGTCAAGCATGTAGCATGAGTTATGGACTCTCATTCTTGCCTCCTAAAATGTGTGGTTCTGTCTGCTCTGGATTTACAATTCCTTCTTTGCATTGATTGAAGTCATCATGGGACACATCTGTGACTTGAATGCAAAATTAGTAAGTGGTCATGAATTGCATGGGAGGGGTCGTGAGTCCATTTATGATCAGGGTTTAGTTGTTGACCTGATGTGGCATGACACTCAATAATAAGTGTTCTCTCAATAACCAGTGTTTCTGAAATAGAACTAAGTGGGGAAGAAAAGTAAAACACTTGAAATAATTACTTTATAGTATAAAAGACTTCAGTGAGTAAATACTTAAAATGAAAGTTACATGATTTATAAAGACATTTTAAAGATAATTTTGCAAAGTGCTTTGGATGATGAAAAAAGAGGCAAAATACAAAATGTTACATTCAGTTATCACAGTCTCAAAAAGATGTAGGGAATCACCACATCAGAGGCCACACATTAGTCGTCTCAGGATTTCCAAGTAAATCCAACAATATTAATCAGAAGAAAGTAAGGTAAACCTGAAGGCTAACCCATGCATAGGAATCCTCAGTCCTTAGTTTCATTTATTATTGCCAAAAGCCAACCACAATGATTCCATGACTCTGGTTCTTGCTCTCACTAACCCACTGTCCACATTATTGCCAAAAGAATTTTCTGAAGTACAGATCTGAAATTATTTTGCTTTGCTAAAAACCACCCATGGATTCCTTGTTCCTAGCACATAGTCCAGGGCTTTTAAGTCCCCTTCAGGGTGGCCCTCCCTCCTTTTCTAGTTTTAGGTTTGACCACTTCTCCCCTGGCACACTGTATCCTGGTTACATGTGCCTTACACTCTCTTACAATGGGCCATTATAAGATGCTGTGTGTTCTTGCTCCTGAAGTACTCTTTCCCCTATAAGCCTTCCCTGGTCACTCCCATATGTGACAAACCCCTATTTTTCCTTCAGGTTTAAATATACCATCTTGCAGAATCCATTATTGTCTTCCTATGTGTTCCTGCTAGGTACTCCCAGACTCCTATATTTCACTACAAGTTGTGCTTTTTAAAAAAAAAAATTTTTTTTTCATTTTTTTTTAGTATACATGACAGTAGAGTGTATTTTTACATATTATACATATACCTAATTAGAATAAATTAAAGTTGTGCTTTCCATGTTTTGTTATTTATTGCATGTGTAATTAATGTTCTGGTGGACTTCAGTTCTGTGAGGACATCAACAATGTATTTCATATTCACTCTACATGTTGTATGTCTCAATGCCTAGAAGACTTCCTGGGAAGGAAAACTTACTCAACAAATGTCTGCTGAATAAATTAATTCTTTAAGATGCCTTAAGAATTATTCCTAAATTTTTATACAGAACATTAGCTATTTCAAGTGGCAGATAATGATATATTTTACTTCTTAATTTAAGAAAAGCTTCCTTTTAACCACATAATAGTTAAATCGAAATAGCATAGGTGTGATTAAGATTAAGCAAGAGAAAATTTATCTATTTGATGTAACTCTTAAATCTTCTATATGCTTTGGTTTTATAATTCAAATTGTAGGGTCTATGGTTAATATGCAATAGGTAAACACTTCTTACATAAAGAAAATCTACTGTTATAGTCTATTCTTTTTTAGTTAAGAAATATCTTCAGTTCAATGCCATAGTAGTTACCTGTCTTATCAGATGATGTCTCCACTGAATAAGATAAGAAAATCTCAGCTTGGCTTGGTGGTACAAGCTTGGAATGCCAGTGACTCAGGAGGCTGAAGGAGGAGAATTGCAAGTTTGAGGCCAGCCTCAGCAAATTAGTGAGGCCTTAAGTAACTTAATGAAACTCTCTATCAAAATAAAAAATAGAAAAGGGCTGGGAATGTGACTCAGTGGTTAAGTGCCCCTCAGTTCAATTCCCAATACAAAAAAAAAAATACTCAAACCAAGAATAACTTGGTGTGACTTTGAGAGGTTACAAAGAAGAATTCAAGTACATATTTTAATAGTTCATAAAGCATCTGATTAGGGATATTCTACTAAATGACAGCATTAGGACTGGTCAGTCATGGGCTTTTCTTTGTTTTGGGGGAGGTCCCTTTGTTATAAAGGAACCAATTGAGGCCCTAAGAAGCCATTCACTCTTTTGTTCTTAGCATCTTACAGTAAATCAAAGCACATAGCCATTGCATGTGAGACCAGGTACCTGCCAAGTACAAATGGATTTTGCTAAAGCAAAGAGAGGCAACAAGATGGTGCTAGGTAATACCCTTTGCATCTTAAAGTATGTCAGCTATGTTTTTGAATAAGTAACAGGGAAAATTTTGGATTTGCTCAACTTTAGAAATGAACTTCACTTCTACATATATTCTCTCTCAGTATATTGAGTTAGAAGTCATTTCTATTGCAGCTGGATAATTCTACACACCCCTCGACTCTTTCATAACATACAATTCGTTTTCTTTTCCAGTTAGTGCTTTTTTTATCTTTCCACATTTTAAAAAAAAATTATTTGATCTTTATATATATATATATTCTAACATATTTATACAGACATGAAGCATATCTTATTCTAATTAGAACAATTTGTTTGTTTCTTTCAATTCACTTATAATTTCATAAATTTTCTCCAATACTAAAAATGATATTTAAGACAAATAAGCTTAATCCAAGTAGAGAAAAATTCATCTTTTTCATTCTTTTTTTTCTTTCATTCTTACTGAACTATTGATAATACTTCTATGGTATCCTTAGGTCTTAGAACTTGATCTATAATAAACACATACATATATATCATGACATATTTATGACATATATTTATGGCTATATATCTGTATCATCATAGATCATTTTATTCATTTCCTCCATAGATGACAAAGTTTGAGACAATCAAGTGAACTAGATTCATTTATTAATATTTTTATTACTATTTTTTTTACAATACTAGGGATTAAACCCAGGGCCCACAATGCTGATTTTAACTCATCTAAAATATAAATTCTACCAGTCAATATAATGCAAATACCAAGCAATAATAAAGTCATTATTTGAAATTTCTTATTTAATGAGATGATTATTGTTTGAGTTGTTATAGATACCCCTATAAAATATTGAAAACAGCACACATGGGGAATTAGTTCCATAATTCTCACAGATACCCAAATCTGAAGATGTTCAAGTCCCTTATATAAAAGAGCATAGTATTTGCATGTAACCTATGCTCATCCTCCCATATACTTGAAATCATCTCTAGACCACTTATAAAACCTAACAGAATGTGAATACTATGCAAACAGCGGTTTCACTGGAGTTTAATGGCAATAAAATAATGACAGGAAAAGTAGTCTGTTCATTTTCAGTATAGAAGCAGGATTTTTCCAAATATTTTTGATTCAAGGTTGGTTGAATATGAGGATGAAGAACCTGTGGCTACAAGGGGCTGACTTATTTCTTACATTTCTTCAAATCTTTTTGATTATCTACAATTCAGCTATTTATTTACTTAATGGAGACATTCAGGCCACAAACAGAAAATCTAACTCTTTAATGGTTTTTGTCTAAAGAACTGGGTAGTTTTGTTCATCCTATTGTATTTGTGTCAAATAATCATTTACTGAGCATCTCTGAGCAGAGAGGATATTATCAATTGGCCCACAGCCCTTAATTACAATTTAGAAAACATTTCCAGAGCCAAAGAATTCCATAAAAATGAATAAATTCATATTTTCCATTAAAAAAGAAGTCAATTAAAAGAGGGTATCTTAATATATATATGAGTGTATATATACATATATATATAATGTATATATATATGAGAGAATTACAAATGAAATTAAACAATTTTCACTGTGGCATTAGGTTATAATTTGATTAAAACTTGACTTAATCTTTACTTTTCCTAACAATTGGTACAGGTTGGATCAATTAATCTATGAGAATCCTTTTAACTCCATGTCCAATATTGTCTTATAAGTACCCAATATCAAAATAAGGACTTGGGAGAGAAAATAGATATTAATCAACATCAGGACCATTAACAGAAAGGGTAGGAAAAAATTAGAAACAAAACAAAACAAAACAAAACAAAACCGGTATCAAGGGTTCAGTGTTCCAAAAGGGACTAAGTACAGTTGCTATGCAGCTGAGATCTAGAATGGGACATTGGATAATTATACTATCAGCAGTGTAGTAACAAGAGCAAGAAGGCTCATTCATCAATGGCATCTTCAGTCTTCACAGAAGCCTCTCAACACACACAGCCAATTAGCAGAGAGTAGAAATGGATTGGGAGAGAGAATAAAATTGCAACATTGACGCGTGCATTTCCCCTCACTTTTTCAGTGAATTTTCTTTTAAGTAAAATGTCACAGGGTACATTACATGAATTTTAAAAGGCTAAAAAACAAACTAGCTTCCTTGCCTTCAAGGTCTGAGTTACTTCCAGATAGTAAATAAGGCACTGAGGGAATCACAAGTCATTGAGACCACTAGGGCACCATTTAGTTTATTTCTAACAAAGAATTAAAGGTTTGAAGAAAACAGAAATGAAAAAAATGCTTCAACAGCAATGCACCCTAGTGGCCTGGGCGAGGTGCAGAAATGTTCTTTCCTAAGTGCTTAATTTCCTCCTATGAGAGACTGAATAGAACAAAGTCCTCTGTGCTTAATTAAATCATATCACATTCCTAGACATGAAGAATATAATTACATGCATGTGAGAATTTGACTGAAAAAGTATGGTTAAAGCTCTTACACACCCCGTGAGATCACCAATAGATATTTAATGTAGTTTATAATCAGACTTCTCGGCTTTCCAGTCCTCTGCCCCCCATTTCCTCTTGTTAGTTTTATTTTAGGACAATGATTTGGTGCCATCTAGTGAACCACTGATTGCATCTTTCTATTTAAACAATGCTTTGAGATTTCACATTTATCATTTAAGTATCAGTGACATTAGAAACAAGGTCACAGTGACAACTTGGGTTACTATGTTTGTTATGTGTTTATGCCCAAAAGTTTTTAAAAAGGAACAAATTTTCTATGTGCCAATGATCTTCTATGCACATCCAACAAATATTTCTTGACTTTGCCAAGGTATTTGTAGATCCAAAGATGAACAGGAGACCATCTCCATCTAGTGGGGACAAGCACCTAAGTAGACAGCTACAGCAACACCAGGGGTCTGCTGCTTGACAGACACTGTGCCAGCTGTTTTACACGTGCTTGTTCTAAGTTCTAAACTCTGAAAGAACTCTGGTTTAGGTGTTAATATTGGCAACTTAAGGAAAACACATGCTGAGAAAATTTATATTAGAAATTAGAATTTATAACTTCCAAAGATACAAAGATACATATGGGAGGCAAGTCTTTCCAATTTCAAAGACAAATTCCTTCCCCATCCATGATGTCTTTTATGGGATACATGCAGTAGAAATTCTGTAGATACCTGAATAAGTTCAGGTTTAGCTAATGGAGCCACATTCTACCCAATTGTGCCAAAAAATAAAATTAAAAAAGTCAGAAGTCATTCTTGATTCTCAAGAATCTCATTCCCCTCTTCAGTCACAACCTCTTTTACTCCCTTCTCATTCATCTCTGAAAACCATCTTTTGTCTGTGTTCTCACTTCTGCTGCTCTGATGCAGAGCATCACTCATCTTTTTTTAACCAGATCACTGCAATGACCTCCTACTCACTTGGTTTAGCACAAGGGAGTCACTCTCCATCACACGGAATATTTAGTGTAATTTTTTACCAACTATAAATCTAGCCATACTGCACTTGTATTTAAGTGATTTGCTTTTAGAATTGAACCCAGACACCTTTGCACGGTTTCTCTTGAGAATGGATTCTGCCTGATTCTCTAGCCCTCGACCTTCTCACCAGGCACTCAGCGAGGCTTCTGCCATCCCTGTTTCAGTTCTCCAATTGTGAGCATTTTCATTCTCCTGAACATTGGATTTTCGCTCCATTTTCATGGAACATTTCCCCTCCTTATCTTACCTATCAATTCTAACCATTTTTCATCTTACCCACACACACACAGGACACCAACTCTTCCGAGGAGCCTTCACTGATTGCTTCCTAAGGTTGGTTTTCCCCGGCATGGTCTCCCAGAGACCCCTACCTGACTGTCAAGGCACTTAGCTCCTTGGAACATTTTACAGAAAATAGCGATTTTTTTTTAAAGCTTTACACCTTTGTAGACACGTTGTACACTGAGAGGTCAGTATCTATCCTTACTGAATCCTTGGGGACTATCACAGTCCACCTGAAACATGGTAGGCAAAGATTAGTGTCTGCAAACTGTTTTAAGAAAAAATCTAATTTTTTAAAATAAAAAGCTTTAAATTGCTTTCAAGAAATCAGTCTGTGTCAAATATAAAACATCATTATGCCTTTTACAAAGTCAAAACGTTTTGGGGAAAAATGATAACAAAAGCACAGCATTTTTTCACCTTTGTTTTTAATGTCTTCTCTTCCTTCCCTTAGAGCAACGAAGAATTTCATTATAAAACTCCTGATGTTTTGCTCTATCTAGCACTTAAAGCAAGACACACTGAAAGTCTCAATGAAAGCAGAAATAACAGAAAAGTCAAACTATATGCTTGTGTTGGAGAGGAGTGAGAGTTAACTCACAAATGCAGTCCGGGAAATTGATAAGAATACATTTCAAGTAAATTGAGGAAGACTTCAAACAAGAGAGTTCTACTCAACCCCAAATTCTAAACTGCAGCATAGAATAGTACTTTGTCCAGTGCCCATGCACTTGATGATCCTTTCTTTTAAAACTGAAACCCTAGTTATTTTTGCCATACTTATGAGTAATTTTACCATAAACTGATGAATCTTCCTTTTTTAATGTCCTAAATATTTTTAGATTACAAATAAATTATAAACAGTGTAAGGATATAATTTTGTGTTTCCAGAGCAAGCATGAATTTCCAAATTATCTGGGATTTCATAACACAATTGCCCTTATGTTTTGATATTAAAGAAGCTTCTCCTTAAAGATACATTCATAAGTTTTATTCCAGAAAAGATAAAAGGAAAAGTTGAGGCAAAATTTTGTTTTAAGAAATAGAGCTTGATTTTAATTCTGATTTTCTTATCTTCAGTTCCTAAAATGGAGAATCACAGATTAAATACTGTGAACATTTTATTTTATTTTTGATGTACTATTTTAAATAAGTAAAAGTATAAAATCGTGTTAATTTTGGAAAAAGTGAGTTATTTAGATACATTCATATTATTTGGTAAATTGATCCCATTTACCAAACCCACTGGAAAATTATTCTAATTCTCTGTTTTTTCTTATCCTCATGTTTTTCTCAACAGTGTAACTGGTAAGACTAGACATGCAAATAAAAATTTAAATGATATAAATGGATTTTATAGTATACCAAAATATATGATAGAGACAAACTTATTTTAAGTAGCTTTAATGAACTTTAAAAATCAAATCATATCTGTTTCTTCTTGCATGAGTTCTCCAATGGCCTTAAGTAGAAATACAAAAACCATTCTGTACATAAAACATATTTATTACTCTACTAAATTACTTATATGGGCACAGCCTTAGGATTCAAATCCAGAAGTTGTTAATCTAGGATATTTTATTTACATATTAAAAAACAAAGGAGAGGACAGATGGTTTTTATGCTTCATTGGTCCAAACAACTGATCTTCCTGCCGAATCCCAAGTGATAGCTTTTCCTCAGCTACTGATTGATAAATATGGACTGTAACTGATCATAAAAAATTTAATGTATAAATGTCATCAGAGAAATAAAATGGTCACTTTCCTCAGTAACCTATTCAGTACGTTTCCTGAATATACAAAATATACACATGCAATGTATTATGAATGCTAATATTTTCATACATCTCACTGTGGACAGAAAAGCACAGCAAGAGAAAATCAATGAAGCAAGACTCCTAACTTCGTTCTTTACCATCCACCTTTGCAGAAACATTTATTTGTCTTCCAGGCATTTGGGGAAATTATCCTTTTTGTCTGAGTTTCTTTTGTCCTCCTAGAAAGTAAGAATAAAATGAGAAAAGATAATGATTTATTTCAACAAAAGCTAGTTTGGGGGAGCTGAGAAATAAAAATGACTGTTATTGCTTATTTTATTTTTAAAATTTCTGTGGATAGAATCTGAGGATACGTGTGTTACTTGACACTAAGGTCCACAAAATTATAATTTGAAAATCAGTCAGTTTTTTAAATTCCTAAAACTTGAACTTTACAAATTTCATTTGATAAGATGAATTTTGGCTTAAGAAATTGATAACCATGTGTAAAGGGAGCTTTTCTGGGAAGAAATCAACAATGAGAGCTCTTTCTGTGATTTTGCTACATGGGGATAAAGGATTATGATAATGGTGATGGTGGTCTCCATCATGCTGGTGATGTTTCTTTTGTTTGTCTGAATTTGGTCACAAACAGTACTTTCTCCCCACCAGCATATAAAACTTTGTTGATCCACGATCTCGTCACTGTTCCTTTAGTTAAAATGACAAAAATGTCAGGCTTCAGAACTTCCATTCTATAGAGAGGAAACTCCACTCCAGAGAGGAAGCATATTGTCTAACATTATATAATGATTGAATGGCATGGCCTAGATTAGAAATTCAACTTCCCACTTCTTGCCTCAGAGTTATAACCTGGATGAAATATACTTCACAAAGAACATTCTTGGAAAATTAATTAATTAATTAAAGTAAGTCACACAGATCTCTCTCTCTCTCTCTCTCTCTCTCTCTCTCTCTCTCTCTCTCTCTCTCTCACACACACACACACACACACACACACACACACACACACACACACAAATATTAAAGGAGAGACAGGTGTGATTACTACCCTGAGCTACCATTTGCTCATGGCCTTCATTTATTGAATTATGTTCTTTTGCATCATCTGTTGCTCCCCATCTACTAGATTTTTAGAGACAAACAATGACATTAGCACAACACTAAAACTTTCCCATGACCTCATGTTTCCCTGCCCCTCTTTCCTATTTTTCCCTTGAAAAAAATTACTATAACTGCTTCTTTGGTTTATCATCTTTTCAGTGATGTTCACCACAGGTCAGTACTGCATTCTTCTTAAAACATTTTCTTCTTTCTGTATTTTTTTAATCATGGAATTTCTTCTATCCTACCAGTAGCTTCTTCTTGGGCTCCTTTGCTGGGGCCTGTAAATGTGGTGACTTGCAGAGCTCTGTTGTGGGTGCATCTCTGAGGCAATAAGCAGCCCTGGCTTTCATTGTCATCATCATCTGCAGACTGTCAATACTGTAGTCTCAAAAGATGTGCACTCTGTAGATTTGTACACAATCCCCACTGGCATGAGTAACAGTCATGAACAACATAAAACAACCTGCATTGGACTCTTGATCTTCCCTCTTCACATTGATTTCTTCCTCACTCATTTCATCCAAGTAAATGGTACCACAACCTATCTAATAGGACAAGCCAAAAATCTAGATGTTAGCCTAGATTATTTTAAAGAGATTTTTGTATCACCCCCTTTGCCCTCTGACCTTGCCTCTAATTGAAAAAACTAATTTTATCAACTATATTTTAAAAAATGAACCCCAAATTCACACATTTTTCTGCATGTCCATCACCACTTCCATATCTCTCACCTAAACCAGTGTGCTACCCTCTTCCTGGAGATTTCTCCCATACTCTTTTACTCTACAGTTAATTTTCCACACAGTAAAAAGAGGGATCTTTTTAATGCACCTCACATTCTGTCATTCTCTCTCCCTCCTTTTGTAAAGTCTTTCTTATTTTCAATCATACCTGAAATAAAATCATATACTCACTCTGACTATACAAGCCTCATGATCTGGACTATTCATGTCTCCAGTCTTCATCCTCTAGTTTTTTCAAAGAGCACTGATGATAGCCAATATTTCTTCAGTACTTGACTATGTACCAAGCACTCTTCTAAACACTTAGCATTTCTTAATCTTCTCAATAACATTTTGAGATAGATTTTTATTACTGTTGTTACACATGAAGCATCGAGAGGTTAAGCAATTGTTCAAGTTCCTTAGACAGCTGGAAATAGAATCAGGGTCCAAATCCAAGTGTTCAGACTCCTTATCTTGTATCTCCCACTACTTTAAGATTTTTCCTTTCTCTAGGCCATCTACTAAATCCACTAAGTGACTTACCAGTGAAGTAAACAAAATACCTAGATATCATTCCATTCAGTAGGTGACTCTGTTTACTCCTTGTCGATTAGACCTCAGATTAAGATCTTCCCCCTGCCTTCTTCATCTAAGTAGTTCTTCAGTCACTTCATCCAATTGCCCTATTTAAATATCTGTTTTAAATTTCCTCCTCCCTGATATGTTTAGTCTGTTAACTTATTTATTTTTTCTCTCCATCAAAATATAAGCTTCCACAGAACAGAGGTATCATTTTTTGCTTATTACTGTAATGTTAATGTCTAGAACAGTAATTCCTGTTCAATAACTTAGCTGAATGAATGAATAAATGAGTGAGTGAGTGAGTGAAACTCCCCTACTCGAAGGTCACATTCCAAATTCCTTCTTTTAAACACCTAAGGATTCACTTGCTAAAGTTCAATTGACTAGAGCAAGCATTGATTTCTTTTACCAAATTAGGCACATAAAGAAGAGTCAATTAGTCAAATGACCACCCCACCAAAGTTATCCAATGCGGAAGAACTGTATGAAATGCACTTTTGTCCACTATGTAGTGAAAAGCAAAGAACATTTGCATACAAAATTATCATAGATCTATTTGTGGTTTTAAGTAAATTTATTGCTATGGAGTCCAAATTTTTTAATATACTATTTTAGATAAAGAAACCAAAGGCCACTTTTAAAACATAGATCTTATTTTCAAACTGTGAATACTTTGGGTCATTAGCTCTCTCTCTAAGTGTGCTTCTTAGATTAAAACTACTCAATGGATGTGACCCCAGGATGAAAATTTCTGATGAATTGAGGTCAAATACAGGGTGATGCCAAGAAGACAAAGCATGCCATTGCATATTGTGAGCTTCTGGGAAGATGGGAGATAGATAATTGATCCTAGACATGGAGGAAAACGATAGAGAGAGAGAGAGGATTCCACATAGAAGAATGGAAGAATGCAAAGCATGAAGTTCATAAATGTTCATAGAATCTTTTCTGGCCAAAGACTAGGTATAAAATATCTTTATTTGGAGCCAGAACTGATGCACTTTCACATGCATATTTTGAAAATGATTTTCATCTAACTTAAAAGTCCATTCACTAGAAGTTCACGGAGTTAACGTTTGAAAAATTAAATTGATTTACTAGATTATAGGGATAAATTTCTTTTATACAGACAAGATAACTACCAATAAGTCACATGCAGGACCAAATCAATAAGACCTAATAAGAAATACAACTCAATTCAACTTGTCCTTTATAAGACCTCACATGCATTTTTCACAGAAAACTCAGCATTTACATGAAGTTAACGGATCGATGTCATAATTCATAGCTTTCTGATTTTTTAAGGTTGAAAGAATTAAAAAGAGTTTTTCATTCAATTATAAGACAACTGGAAGTTTAAAAAACACAATTTCAGTTTTATCTTTACCGGACCGAAACCAAATTAAAATGCAGGCTATTCGTAGCTTCCTTTACTGCAGACTATTTACATCTCCCATTTCTACCTACTTCCTCTCCCTGCAAGGAAGCAAGGCACATTAAACTTGGAAATGATTTTTCAACAGGCAATATATAAATGTGATTATTTTACTTTTAAAATTTAACAGCTATGAAGTTTTGGTAGTTATTTCAGCCTTTTAAATTATAATTTAAATATTGTACACATGGCTAGAAAACTGAATGAAAAAAGGTTTGGAATGAAAAGTACCAGCCTCTTTCAGCTCTGCTTCTTAGAGGTAACCACATTTAATGGTTCAATCTTAAGCCTTCAAGTTTTTAAATCTGTATTTCTAATAATATGTTAATTTTTCTACTGTTTTATCATTTTTAAACATTGTTTACTAATGAAAAATGAACAATTTGCTAACAATCAATCCCATTTTCTTTCTTTCATGTCTCATCTTAATATGAGTTTATGATTATTCATGGTTTGACCCATATCGGTTTTATGATTTCAAGACTAATATTTTTAACTTCATTATTTTCATCAACCGTAGGAAAAACACCTTACAACCATATGTTTTAAATATGAAGATTTTTGTCTTCCCATTTCTTCTCACAATTTACAGTTCCCTAACAATGTGAACTTTTTTTTTCTGCTTCATTTTATGGAAACATTTTGTCTTTCCTATAATTAGAGCAGATGAATTGTCTCTCAGTTATTCTGCAATCAGTTAATAAATTGATTCTACAAGTTGAGCATGAGTGTTTACATTATGGATGTTTACATTGTTCCATGACAACCAAGGGATGGACTTACACAGTCCCTTCCTAAGTCCAGTAACATAATATCTGTGCCATTCAAAGTACCAACTATTACTAGAGTTAAGATCAGATGACATCTTTTTACATACATCAATTTTTTTTTTTGTATTGGGAATTGAACTCAGGGCCACTCAACCACTAAGCCACATCCCCAACCCTATTTTGTATTTTATTTAGAGACAGAGTCTATCTGAGTTGCTTAGTGCCTCCCCATTGCTGAGGCTGGCTTTGAACCCTTGATTCTCCTGCCTCAGCTTCCCAAGCCACTGGGATTACAGGCTTGTGCCACTGCGCCCGGCTATATGCTCAATATTGCTGGCACCATATCCAGTTTTTCCTAAAGTCTATCTTTAGATGAATTCCATTTATATCTCTTTTTAAAACTGTAGATTGCTTCTCAACTGGTACATAAACATAAATATAAAAATTGTATATATTATCAGGTAATATGATGTTTCAATATATTTACATATTGTATAATGTTTAAATTAGGTTAGATATGTCTAGCTTCTCAAACACTTATCATTTCTTTATGGGGAAAACTTTCAAAATCCTTCTAACTTTTCGAAGTGTACAACACATTACTGTTACTTATCGTCACTCTACTGTGCAACAGCACACCAGAATTTCTTACTCCTATGTAACTATACCTCAGTAATCGCTGATCACCTCTCTCCACTCTGCCAGCCTCTGATAAACAACATTGCACTCTCAACTTCTATACAGTTTTTTCAGATGCTACATGAGTGAAATGAGGCTTATTGTGCTTGGTTTGGTTTATTTCACTTAATGATCTACACTTTTATCCATGTTGTGCAATTGATAGGATTTCATTCTTTTTATGGCTGATGGTATTCCATGGTGTATATGGACCTCATTTTCTCTCTCTATTCTTCAGTTGATGGACATTAGGCTGTTTCCATCTCTTGGCTGTTGTGAATAGTGATGCACTGAACATGGGTGTACAGAGGTCTATTTGACATACAGATTTCATTTCCTTTGGTTGGATAGTCAGTAATGGGATTACTGGATCATACATTAGTTTTATTTTTAGTTTTTTTAGGAGCATTCATGCTATTTTCCATAATTTTTGCAGTGATTTACAACTCCACAAACATTGCTGAAACTTCCCTCTCAGATCTGTTTCCATTCTGGATCAAATGTTCTCAAGGCCTACTACACAGCTGCCATTTGGGACAGGAAGTCACTGTTTTCCTCATCTTGTCTTCCTCTGTCTTGATTTTTTCACTTATTTTCTGCAATATCTCCTAAAATAACTTTGTGTTTTCCTCTTTCTTGCCCCCTCCCTTTTTTGGTGGTGCCTCGAGCATGCTAGGCAAGCCTTTTACCATAGAGCTGTATCTGCAGTTCTTTCATCAAGTAACTTCTTAAAAAAGTGTAGTGTAGTTGAACTTTTGGAAAGTTTGCATGACAGAAATGCATAGCTATACTTCCAGCAACTGGAAATCCTTATACAGGAAATCTCAAGTTTGAGGTCGACCAAGGTAAAAAGGGTTGGGGAAGTAGTTCAGTGGTAGAGTTTCCCTAGGTTCAATTCCCAGTTCCAAATAATTAAATAAATAGATAGATAACCCTTATTCTATCTTCCTCTGATTTTTCTTCTTAAATCTAAAGGCTCTAATTTGTAACTTTTGGCATCCAATATGGGTGATAAGAAACAATTTCAGTCTAATTCTTGTTGACTTGGAATTTATTCTTAATCTATCATTTCACAGAAATTTTTCTAACAATAGATTTTTTAAATTTATGTGCTATGCCCTTTTAATTTGAATATCTAGTTTTCATAACTGAATAAATTCCCTATAGAATTTCCTTAACAATTTTCTGCTTTTCTCTCCCCTTCTATTCTTGAATCCTTATTCTTCAGATGTTGGAGCTTATAAATTCAACCTATATGCCTCCACGTTTTTCTTATTTTCATTATTTTCTCTTAATGTCTCTGAAGATACCAGCATCTTATCTGCTTTGTTAGACTCTCTCATTGGGACCCTGTTTTTTCTGCACATTTACCTTGATCAGTCTCATTTTAACTTTTTGAACCTATCAGATCACCTATGTTATCCATTAAATTTTAAAATCTGAATCATAATCTCCATGGAAATTCTGTATATTTAGGCAGGGTTGACACTTCTACCCATAGTTGTTAGGTAGGGAGACTACCATTGTCATGACTCAAAAGCCTGTGTTCTGGACCTTACTATGTTAGTCACATGAAGTCTTTCCAAGTAATTGACACAATTTTCTAGCTTACTAATCTGCCTTTTGCAATTTGGTACCTAGGGATGAAGGTGGAATCGACAGCTCTTTTTATTTGTTTTTATTTATTTATTCATTTATTTTTGGCACCAAGGTATGAATCAAGAGGGGCTTAACCACCTAGCCACATACCCAGCTTCTTTTATTTTTAATTCTGGGGCAGGGTCTCACTAAATTGGTAGGCTAGCCTTGAACTTGCAATCCTTCTACCTCAGTTTTCTGTGTGGCTGAGATTATACACGTGGGCCACCACACCCAGCAGAATCAACAGATCTTAAGGCAAGCTTTCAGTGCTATCCTTGTTTTCTATGACCCTATCTTACTCCCAACACTCTTTCTACCTATTTTTCTGAGTCTCTTCTATAACCCTTCTTCAAGGTAGGGCCTCTCCCTCCTCAACTATACTCTCCTTTGCATAGATGCTAATGTATTTTATTACATCTTATATCTTTAATAAACCTCATCATCACTTCAAAAAATTTGGTAAACTTTTTTCTCCACTAACATTTTTTTCTCTCATACTATTTTTTTTGCTTTTTTTTTTTTTCATGTTTTACTGCTTTATTATTATCTTAATCATTGTTTAAAATAAAGGAGATAAAAGCATGTATTAGTTCATCATTTTAAGTCAGAATTACTTTCTCATGTGTAAGAAAAAATATTTTGTATGGTGTTTGGGGGAAAGGAGAAACACGTCTTTCTATTTATTTCAGTCTACTTACACTTGAAATTTTCAAGCTCTTAAATATTTACTTAGAAATATTTAGGTAGGAGTGAGAGCCTTTCTACACAGAGCCAACCACAAGTCCCCAAGCCAGCGGAGACCTCCGACCCACAAACAGCCTCTGGGACCAGGGCAAGGCAGCCAGAGACCTCTCCAGGCGGCCCTGCCCCCTCTGGCCACAGGCTTTTTCCACGGGGCAATCCAAGATGGCAGACTAGAGGGTGACTGCATCTCCAGTCACTCCAGAACCCAGGATTCAAGAAGGGGAGTCATTGAGAGACTCGGACTAAAATAGAGCCACGGGTGAGTCTTCCCCACCCGGTGAAGCTCGGCCTGGGTGGCAGGCCCGGATTCGGGTGGCTTATCAGAGTAGGGCAGGGCAGCTAGAGTCTTCCCCAGGCAGCCCTGCGCACACTGGCGGTGGGCTCCTCCCATAGGCCAGCTTCTCAGAGCAGGCCCCCCCCCCCCGTGAGTACCTTTCCACACAGAGCCAGCTCCAAGCCCTGGAACCAGTAGCGGGCTAGGGGCAGCTTTCTTCGGAAGCACTGCATTACCAAGTTACTCCAAGACTTCAGGCTACTGAAGGCTGGGAGGTGATACACTGGAAATCTAAAGGGACACTATAAGCCAATAGAGGAAATCTGCAATATCTCAGAGTCCCACTGACATCTGACCAATATGAGAAAACAAGGGAAGAAAATGTCCCAAACAAACCTAGATACTATATCAATAAATCCCAATGACAGCACAGCAGAAGAAATGTCAGAAAGGGAGTTCAGAATGTACATAATTAAAACAATCAGGGAAGCAAATGAGGAGATGAAAGAGCAAATGCAGGCATTGAAGGAGGAAATGAAAGAGCAAATGCAGGCATTAAATGATCACACCAATCAACAGTTAAAAGAGCAAATACATGAAGCAAGAGATCATTTCAATAAAGAGAGAAACTGAAAAAAAACCAAACAGAAATCCTTGAAATGAAGGAAACAATAAACCAAGTTAAAATCTCCATAGAAAGCATAACCAATAGGATAGAACACCTGGAAGACAGAACCTCAGACATTGAAGACAAAATATTTAATCTTGAAAACAAAATTGACCAAACAGAGAAGATGGTAAGAAATCATGAACAGAATCTACAAGAATTATGGGATATCATGAAAATGCCAAATTTAAGAATTATTGGGATTGAGGAAGGCTTAGAGAAACAAACCAAAGGAATGAACAATCTATTCAATGAAATAATATCAGAAAATTTCCCAAATCTGAAGAATGAAATGGAAAACCAAGTACAAGAGGCTTATAGGACTCCAAATACACAAAATTACAACAGACCCACACCAAGGTACATTATTATGAAAATACCTAACATACAAAATAAAGACAGAATGTTAAAGGCTGCAAGAGAGAAGAATCAAATTACATTTAGGGGGAAACCAATAAGAATAGCAGCAGATTTTTCAATCTAGACCCTAAAAGCTAGAAGGGCCTGGAACAACATTTACCAAACCCTGAAAGAAAACAGATGACAACAAGAATCTTATACCCAGCAAAACTTACTTTCAGATTTGACGATGAAATAAGATCCTTCCATGATCAACTAAAGCTAAAGGAATTTACAAAAGGAAAGCTTGCATTACAGAACATTCTCAGCAAAATATTCCATGAGGAAGAGATGAAAAACAACAATGCAAATCAGCAACGGAGGAACTAGCCTAAAGGAATAGCCAAATAAAGGAGAAAACAAATCATGTCAAAAAACAAAAATGAGTCAAATGACTGGGAATACAAATCATATCACAATAATAACCCTGAATGTTAATGGCCTGAACTCATCAATCAAAAGATATCGACTGGCAGATTGGATTAAAAAGAAAAATCCAATAATATGCTGCCTGCAAGAGACTCATCTCATAGAAAGAGATACCCATAGACTAAAGGTGAAAGGATGGGAAAAAACATACCATGCACATGGACACAGCAAAAAAGCTGGAGTACCCATCCTCATTTCAGATAATGTGGACTTCAAGCCAAAGCTAGTCAGAAGGGATAAAGAAGGACATTACATACTGCTTAAGGGAAGCATAAGTCAGCAAGACATAACAATCATAAATATCTATGCCCCGAACATTGATTCTTAGACATTTATTCTGTTTAATTTAAAAACAAAATATTTTTTGTCACTTTATTCTAAGGAAGGTGCTTCTAATTTATTGGTACTATTAGGGCATTTTATAATCTGCAGCATAATCAGCCTTAGCAAAAGATTTTGTAGTTGGCCTGGCTTTAATGTTTTACTCAATGACTTACTGAAAACTAATGCCTGCCATTACATTTCTGTTTCAATTTATTGCTGTGATTTTTATTTGTCTAGTTCAGTTCACATATTTCAAATTGAAAAATGTGAAACAAAAAAAAGAAAAATGTGAAACAAAGACGGCATATAGATTATCATGAGTTCCCCCAAATTTGCTTACCTATCTTAGATTCTAAAACTAAATCACTGATAGCCTAGAGTTCTTTTTTCTAAATTGAAATAGGTTATCAGAATATCTGAGCAGAAATCATTTCATCATGTTATTTGTTATTTGTATCATACAAACATAGTTATCCTTGTGACTGAGAGCCTGAGGCTTTTTAAAGCACTTCACTCAAATGTATGATATGATTTTCTTAAATTTTAATCTGAAAGACGATTAAGAGAAACACTGAAATTCTGTCACCCAAACTGATTTCACTTCTACTAGATTAGGGAAATATGTAGTACCAAATGTAATATTAAATAATTATCACTCTCTATGTTTCATCTCTGTTTCTTACATCTCTCATAGTGTTTGCAAAATCAAAACCTTAATAAGAAAATAGTAATAGTCCTTCAAGCATGGTTAATAAATCAATAGCATCTTACTTATAGATTATCTACTCTTCCAAAAAAAAAAAAAAAGAAATATTTAGGTAGGACCTCATTAATGATCATATTACTTTTAATTATTATGTATTCTAATCATATACTCAACTAGTTTCATTTAGAATACATTAACTTTTTTCTAGTTCAAATCTATAATACTTTAATTATATATTTTTTTCATGTGTTTGTAGTAAATTGAACTAATATATTCCAAATAGGTTTAACTCAAGGTCTTACTATTCAATATAGGTAATGCCCTAAAGTATTCTGAATAATTATCCTGTTTTATCAGGTCTGAGGAAATTATAAAGCAATTCACTATATATCAATGACATCATATTTAATTTTTTTTCACAGAGGGTAAAATGTATTTCATTCAAATTTTTAATTTTTTTCACAGAAAGGGAAAATATATTCCATTCAGACTTCTTTAAATGTTAGAGATGACAAAATTTGTAGTATCGCTAAAATAATATTGCAAAATATGTTATCATTCATCATCTTCCTAACTGCACAGCTCTGTAATCTGCCAATTACAAATCATTCTTAGGAGGAAAATATATAGAAAAATTGAGCCAAAATAAGCTTTAGCTAGAATTACTTTTGTCCTTGATTTGGCTCAGATGTTTGTTCTTCTCTAATCAAGACAGGTAGGAGCCAAAAGGAACTAACTAGAAATTTATCAATTCTATTGATAGACAGAGGAGGTTAGAAGAAACAGAACAAACAACCCCCAAACAGTGAAAAAGAATAAAAAGGAAAAAAAACATGGAATAAACAGGAAAGACTATTCCTCTGTTGAGACTGATGATCAACATTTATAGACAGTGAGATTTCCTTTCAAAATGTGTACTTTAAAACTTTGCTGTTTAACAGAACAACTTTGGCTGGGCTGAGATCTCTCTCTGCCTTAATCAAGGCAGTTTAATATTGGTTAGAAGTTCTGGAGCTGATTTAGAACCACACTACTATAGCTACACTTAATGGAAACCAAGTTCATGATACCATACTCCCAGAAATGGTACCAGCAACCCCATGAGCCCTTGTTGACTCAGTTTCAGTTTGAATCTGATGCTTCATTCAAATGAAGTGTTAAAGCTAGTCTTACTGGGATTTTATTTGTTTAGATGACAACTCTGGCTGGCATTTACTGGAAGTTCCAGGATCTGTGTTTTTAAAAATGGTGACTTTATGATGGGCTAAGAATAGAATAGATTTCTGCACAGGATGTTGGGTTTCAAGTTGGTACAAACAGGTATTAGGACCTGTTTTCCTGAATGTAAAGCATTTTGTTTATCATTTCTATAAACCCCAACTTTCTCGATACTGAATATGGAAATAATTATATACATCTCAGAATGTTTTATTTGAGGTGAGAGTTTTGTTATAATTTGTAAGAGACATTTTCCTATTTAGACCTCAGGGCTATCTTGGGACCTACATATAAATGTAACCTTCATCCCAGGAGCTTCAATTCTTAATATTCGAAAGGTTCATGATTTTGAGGTTAAATGTGATATTATTCAACAGAAAGAACTTATGACAAATTCTATTCAGTATCTTAAAAGTGTAGAAAAAGATAAAAACATAAGGAAATTGTGTTGAAAGACTTAAAAATCATTTGCAAAATAAACATATTCTCATGGTGAAAAATAAAAAATCTCACAGAAGTGTTTGGATTTCTCTTTGGGGTGGTTTTGATATTTATGAAGTCCAAACTATTACCAAGTTCTTATCACTGCTAAAATGTTAAAAAATCTTATAATTTTTTTCAACAAAATAATATTTTTTACTATTTATTTCATTTCTACATCTTCCATTACATGTGACTTTGGGGTTTAGGGCTTGAGACTTTGAAGTTTCATTCCTTGCATGTTTATCAGGCCCTGTAATCTATACATTTGTTCCTTAAAACTCTACTTCTTTCTGGTAGACTGTGATGGAAACTTTTTTATTGTTATACTGTATAAGAAATTTTTTCACGAAAGCTGCTCATTAACCAACATAAATTAAAAATCAGCTTGTAAAGTTTGTTCTGGTTTCTATAAGTTATTTATGGTCACAAAGTTTAGAAAGGAGAGACATGGGTGTTGGTGATCACAGTTCCATGGGCAATTTGTTTGATTTTTCTGACTTCTTTACTTCAAAGAAACAGCTTTTATATTGATATAATGATCACAAAGTTTAGAAAGGAGAGACATGGGTGTTGGTGATCACAGTTCCATGGGCAATTTGTTTGATTTTTCTGACTTCTTTACTTCAAAGAAACAGCTTTTATATTGATATAATGATAATGATTTTCCCCACTTATTTCTTTCCAGATTCTTCAAATCATTACCCACTTAAAATTCCATATTTTAGTTTAAGAGCATTGAAAAAAGCAACCACTCATGGTTCAACTTAGTGTTGAAGCAATACAAATGATCATTGATTCAGGATATGTGATATTAATCCCACGGATTTGCCTTGTTTAATGATCTCTTCATTTGTTCTTGGTAAGAGTGTGTGTGTTGAAATCAGTGGTTAGGTTTTCCCAACATATTTATGTTTCTCTAATTCCAGCATGTGGCAAGTTGATGAAAATCACAGGCCCTGTGACAGTCAAGACATCTGGAACTCGATTTGGCGCTTGGATGACAGATCCTTTAGCATCTGAAAAAAATAATAGAGTATGTTGCTTCCACACTTTCTTTGCTTAGAATTATGTTTTATTTATACTTGTTCTCTACTGGGTTATTTATTTTTTCCAGGGATATTAATTTCAACTTGAAATGTGTTAACATCATTTGGAAATATTTTCCATTTGATAGTACTATCTAAAAATATGCCAAGTCTATTTTAGGAAAACATTTTATCTTATAATTCACCAGTCTAATGAGTCCAATTTTTATTGATTTTAGTCTTGTTTTATGACTGAAAAGTGCTAATTGCTATTATACAACATTCCCTGTATATTGTTTATAAAACATGCCCCTTAGTATGAAAACAAAATCACTAAGTAAATAAAAAGACTCAAGAGCTAATTCTCTAAATAAACTAATATCCCCCTGGGGGATATTAGAGATCATTTTTAAAGAGATAATACTGAAAATTTTGGGGGCCATTTCATTAGTTGGCAATGCCTACACTATGTAAATCAACAGGTTCATTAAAATGTAGTTGTACCTATAAGCTGATCCAGTGAACAAATGTTACTAGTAAGTTGCATGGTACCCAAGAAGTAGAAATAAGTAGAAATGAGAACTATGAAATTAGACCATATTTTTTCAAACCGAGGCATGGAATAAAAATAATTTGCTGAAGATTGTATTTTTGGCAATTATCACTGATCATATTGATCTACCAGGTGATGCGATTTGATAATGCCTTAAATAGCCAAAAATAAAAACAAAGAAAAAAAAAAAAGCGAAAAGCTGATCAACTTCAAGGCAGTAAATTCAGTTGTTTCTTTTCCATATGGACAAAGCTAATATTTTTACAAAAGTCTGCACTATTCTCACAATACTGCAGTTCATCAGTAAATAATTTTACTTCCAACCCTAAGAACTGTGATATTAATATGTGGTGACTCTTACTGTCTTTATTTTGGAATTCTCTTAAAAGTAGAAAATTTAGTGACTCCCTTTGTTTTCTCCTTCTTCTCAGGTCTGGTACATGGACAGTTATACTAACAATAAGATTGTCCGTGAATACAAGTCAATTGCAGACTTTGTCAGCGGGGCTGAATCAAGGACATACAACCTCCCTTTCAAGTGGGCAGGAACTAACCATGTTGTCTACAACGGCTCACTCTATTTTAACAAATACCAGAGTAACATCATCATCAAATACAGCTTTGATTTAGGGAGAGTGCTTGCTCAACGAAGCCTGGAATATGCTGGTTTTCACAACGTTTACCCCTATACTTGGGGTGGATTCTCTGACATTGATCTAATGGCTGATGAAATTGGGCTGTGGGCTGTATATGCAACTAACCAGAATGCAGGCAATATTGTCATCAGCCAACTTAACCAAGATACCTTGGAGGTCATGAAGAGCTGGAGCACTGGCTACCCCAAGAGAAGTGCAGGGGAATCTTTCATGATCTGTGGAACACTGTATGTCACCAACTCCCACTTAACTGGAGCTAAGGTGTATTATTCCTATTCCACCAAAACCTCCACATATGAGTACACAGACATTCCCTTCCATAACCAATACTTTCACATATCCATGCTTGACTATAATGCAAGAGATAGAGCTCTCTATGCCTGGAACAATGGCCACCAGGTCCTATTCAATGTCACCCTTTTCCACATCATTAAGACTGAGGATGACACATAGGCAAACGTGATTTATTTTCATTGATCTAAACACTGTCATTTGTGATAAACTCAATAGGAACCCTTCTGTTTTTCTTCATTATAATTTTCCATCATTTCTCCAAAGCAAAACATTTTTTATTGTAGATTTGGTGTTTCAAAAATCTGCTGAGTCTGTCTAAATAAATGTGTTCAAAACACATCTTAGCCCCTAAACTTACAAGGCCTATCATGTCCTTGTCATGAAAAGCACTAAGAAGAGCTTAAGTGGCTAAAGTCATAGTTTTGCAAAATATTAATGATCTGCCTTATATTAGAGTCAGAGATGTTGGCTTAAATGCATGAATGTCATTTTCTTTCTTTTACAACTGTCACTTTTTTTACTGTCTTTTGCTCCACATCAGGAAATATTTTGGTAGGAATTAGGATGAAAAAAAAAAAAAAGCATTTTCCCCATTTATTTCTAAAAAGGATTTCATTTGTATAGAAAAATAATATTAATCATTTTGCTGTTAACACAGTTCTCTGATGCGGTGCTGTACAGTCATTTTTAAATCTCTTGCTAACATTTTATTGGCAATATGTATTTCTATCATTGTAACCACCATTGTGCAATTGTATTTCTTCACTTCTGTGAAAGTAAGTAATAATTTTTATAAAATAGATTGAAATTTAATCTCAGTAATTATTTGAGTCAATTTTCAAGTGTAGTCAAGAAGCATCTTCTTGGCTTTCCCCCTTACACAATCATTATAAACGTAAAAGAAAATCAAAGCAGCTATCTTACATAAAAGCTTTTATTTTACCCCAAGTTCATTGGACCACTGACATTGAATGCAAAACTGATTCAATGCAGTCAAGTGACTTTGTTCACTGAAAGCAACCCATATTGTTGCTGGCAAAAGATGTAGATTTTGAATTTGAGTTGATTCTACTTATATATTATATACCACATACATTTTGTTTTTTATTAATTAAATATATTATTTATTAAATTTATTTTATTTTACACACAACTTGCAATAATGTAATTCCTTATATCTAAAAATACACGAAGCACATAAATCCTCTTTAAAAAGAAGATTTCTATAATGTCCTCTAGATTTAGATTATGAGTTCTGGAGAGTTATTGATAGGACCTGTGCAAAAGAAAATGAAGAGACTTGGGATTTGTTTGTTTGGTTTCAAATGTGTAAATAATTAACTCATAAAATGAGATGAGAAGGTAACCCCTTGTTATCTGATTCATTGTACATGCAGAAATGATGTGTCCAAAAAAGGAAAACTGTAGTAATATTTTATGTCCATTATTCCACAAAACATATATCTACATATAAAACATGTCATTGAGCTTGAATGAACTTTCCATGCATTATAGTAAAAAGATTCCCTAAGGCAGCTTTATAGAAATTAATATGGATTGATTTTGCAATTTTAAAACCATATTCTGTTAAATAATATATACTTAAAGTGTCATAAATTATGTTTAATTTAGCACATATGTAATTTCACAATTTTCTTTAAAAAGTAGGATATAATGCTGCAGATAAAGCATTGTATAAGGAAATGCTAATATTTAAATGTCATTCATTTTAAATGTCACAAGTAAAACATCCTTCTCAAATATCTCACTTTCAAAATTGTAGGATTTAATAATCCAGTCTTTAAACTGATAAGGTTTAATAAGGATTTCTTTTTTGTTTTTCTAATTGCCTACAAAAATGTTAGCATGGTTTAATGACCATTTGGGGTCCTTTGCAGTGTTGTCTTCTCTTTTAAAAAGAGTGTTGGAAAATTTAGGAGATTCACTTGTCATAGTACACATACCACAAAAATATACTAACTCAATACTTTGTATATCGAGTTTGTATAAGGAACAAAGATCATGTCGATTTCAGAAATGAAATTTTAAGTAGATGGCCTCTAATAGAATGTCTTCATTATTTGTTTTTTAAATAATTATATGATATCATGTACATGCAAAATATGAATGATCATAGCTTATTTGTGCTGTGTACAGCTTGTAAAGCAACTTATTGTTTCCTATGTAAGATTTCATCACCCCATAGATAATTTACAGTGTATGTGCTGCTAGAGCAAGCACAAACTTTATTGTCACTAGAAGCAGGTAACAAGTTTAAAAAGGGGACTTGAATTAAACATTTATAGTTTAAAAGCTTTTTTTTAAAGTATCATCAGTTTTGTGCCTGAAATAGATAAGAACTTAATCTAAACACTGTTTTTGTTTACATCTCCAACAAATAAAACAAATTTTATGAGGGAAATAATAAGCATTTTAAATCATCCATATAATCCAAGGTGTAAAATTCAAACTCAGAAACAATCATAAGTGAACTGTGTAACTGGTATTTTCTGAACTAACCAAATCATTGACAAACTTCCATGTCATTCCAATAATAATATGTTCATGATTTGATTGTGTTTGTGTGTTATTTGTATTTGTGGCCTTTGAATCAAAATGCTTATTACTTGTACCTAAACTTATATCTACAAGTTCAGAAAATGGTAGTATTTCAGTGCATCATCAATTGTGTAGAAATAAAAAAGAAAATAACAGCAGATGAAGTATATACATAGAATAATGAGTGATTAGTTATGATTTATAAACTCAAAAGCTCTGATTCCTATCTCTCTATTCAGAGTCATGTTGCCTTTATAATTAACAGTATTATTATCTCTGACAAAATCTTACTTTCAGAAATGATGTTAACTTCTTTTTTATTTTTACTCTTAAAAAGAAACAGGTCTTATTTGAAAATCATTATCAAACTTGGAACTACAAATGTTTAACCAAAATATTATTTTTTAAATGTAGCTATAAAAAATTGTGCTATGTTCATTTCATAATAAAACCAACTATTTCCCTAACAAGGTAAGTTTTACATATAATAATTCTTGAGCATTATTTCCCTAAAGAATAGATAAAACAAAAAGTTAATGGCTCTTCTTAGCACTAGGTTTACTGAATTGTTTCCATAAAATGTTAAAATGAATAAATTGACAGCAAAATAGAAAGTGTCCCTTCAAGTAAACATTAATTGTGAAAAATAAAGCCATTTCAGAGTTTCTAAAAGCCAAGCCTTTTAGAAATAGAATATATTTGAAAAGTGAATGAAGACTGGCATGTTGCTGACATATAAGGTAAGTAACATTACATCTTTTGTCACATGCACAACTTGAGCTCCTGTGACAATGCCAAACATTTAGAGATAAAGTCTACTTCACCTTTTGCATCATCACTAGTGGACCATGAGAATGACTGCTATAAAGTGGCCTGCCCAGTACTAGAATCACGGAGCATGGATTAAAATTTGAATGCTACAGGATGATGCAAAGCCTAAATCACTGACTGCTTATAGCTTAGAAAGCATTATCCCTAAAAAGACCCAGAATCAGTCACTAAATAGCTTTCAGTTTCAGTAAACACTGAAATCAAGATTGTGGAATAGTTTCGATTTCTAGAATTCAACTTAATTCAGCATAAAACTATTAACTAATAATTTGTCATGGTCAATGGCTTCAGAGAAGGTTTGTTTCTTTGAATTGTTGAAAAATTGTAGTAGAAAATACACAATGAAAAATTGTAGCATTAGGAAGAACAAACAACTTCACTAAAACCTTTTCTTTACTTTTCTAAGAAATAATAAATTTGGTTAAGGAAAAACTCTCTTGACTAGAAAACTATTTGCTCTACTATTTAACTGAATAGAAAGAAAATCCTCCTTCAAACTGAATTGACCAAACTGATTTATGTGATTCACATCTTGAAATTATGCTGTGCAATTTATCCCTTTTAGTTGATCTGTTTCATCAGGTTTAGAGAAATTTTAATCTTGTTTGGGGTCTGCCTTGTCTACAAAATGTCAAACTAGTTGGTATAAAGTGTATCCCCTTGGAAGCTCAGTTCTTAAGTGCCAAATAAGCTTCATGAATATTAATTATGGTTAAACATGACTTGAAAATGACATAAAAGAAGACAAGGAGTAGCATCTTGTCAAAAGTACACACTAACTGTCATGACTATGACCATCTTGAAACATTATTCCTAGAGATATGAAGAAACAAAGTGAATGGGGAAGAGTTCTTAGGAATATCTCAGGGATGCAAGAAGTTTGCTGTAAACCAGACAACCACATGCAGTTCAAAACCAAGTTACATCCCCACCAAAGTCACCCTGCACCCAAAAGAGCTTGCATCTATTTTTGTAAGTGACTAAAATATTGCTACAATATGCCATTTCCTACCACCATTCAGACTTGAGAATATTACACATCAGCAGACATTTCTAGAATACATGACAAAAGCCTAAAAATGAAGCAAGAAATTAGTTTAATGAAGCATTAGTCATTTGAAGCTTAAGCATGCTGTAGAAGTTTACCATACTGCAGTAACACATATCCAGCCAGCCATTTGTCTAGACCATCCTGACTTCACATGAATTTGGATATATTGCCCATGGGTAGTTCACAATTTTAAAAACTACTTAATAGTGAGTTACTTATGATGCTCTAGATGCTAGGGACATAGCTGTCATTAGATGAAAAAGGTCTTTGTGGGTTGACATTCTGGTGGGAACATACTGCAGAAAAAATAATGAAAATGAGTTCTGATTGTATCAACCACTGTGAAGGAAATAAAAGAAATCTATATGACTAAGAGTGATTGGGTATTTTCCAGGGGCACAGTGGGGTAGCGGATGATGTTGAGAGAGAATAGTTGAGAGATCTCTCTAAGAAGCAGCATGTCATAGTCAATTCATTTCAAGAATGGAATGTCACTTGATTCGTACAGAAAAGCTAACTTCTTCCTTTGTGTTCCTAGAAATCCATCAACCAAATAATACTAATATTTCTTCTCTACTGCAGACATTTTTATTTTTATATGTATATATTGTTCTTCAACTTCAAGTTCAAGAAAGAATTTCTGTGGATAGCAGAATTCCCTGGAAATATATGCCAAATTTAAAGTGCATCTGCAGTGGTATATACTTTGTGGTAGAAGGTTTACAATTTTCATCAGATTCTCAAAGGAAATCATGACCAAAAAGAACATTGCTGTTTATTCAATTACTTTAATCCCCAATTTTTAAAATATCCTAATAATAAGCACTGAATGTGATCTTTCTTGCAACTCTCAAGAATTTCAACTTGCTTTTTTATTAAAAGAAATCAACATCTCAGTATTACCATTAAGTTATTTTTTTCTTCAAAATAACTGAAGATTAAATTGTTCTCTTTAAAAGTTCTGGAGAGATTTGTTATATTTGGACCCAATCCACTTATTTTTCTGTGATACAGTCTTTCAGGCACATTCTTGCCAGATTTGGTGACCCAAGAGTTGCTATTATGGAGCCTGTCCTACATCTATTTGAGTCTAGAGAACATTATCTTATAATTCCAATGCAGCCTTTTGGCAGCACCATTGAATTCTGACTAAAATTGAGCAGATGTAGTGTGCTCCATCAAATTTAATGGCAAACTCCTTTTCTAAAATTACCAGTGAAGTAACATATTAACAGAGAAAAGAAAGGTTTTAGTTGATATGTATATGATCTATAGGACAGCCTCACAAATTTTTTCAAGGCTTCTTTTAAAAAAGAAAAATAAATAAAACCTCCAGTCTTACTTACACAGATGCAGTCATACTGAAGACAGAATTGAGGCTGTTTCTGCTAGTGGAGTTTACTTTGATTTCAACCTCCCCTCTAAGGACTTGAGAAGGTGTATCCATTAGCTTCCACTCCAATATAAACCAAAAATAATAAAAATAAGTATTTTAATTCTCTCTAGTGTATTTATTAATCTTCATTAGAAACTACCCTTGGAATATGAGGTATGCATTGAAAAAGAAGTTAAATGATTTCTTACATTATCATATTTTATGAAAAGATAAAATCTAATCATGTAAATCAATTCCCGTTCCAGGCAATTGTTTTCAATATTTATCTTTGGTTTGGTTCACCTGCTGTTTTTAACTCTCACTTAATCAGCCTCTATGATCTCCATCTCTACAACCAAAGTCTAATATTCTATTAAGAAATATGTCTTTTGTTTACCCACTTCTGAGTCCTCTCCTGTTTGATCAGTTTTACTTTTTCCTTTGGCCAATGACCACTTCCACCAACTATTGCTTTATGGAATGCTCCCTGGTAAAGTTAGCTCTTATTCTTCATGGCAGATGAAAGGATTCCTCATAATTCATGTTCAAGATTGACCTTTTACCCTCTGGTTAAATTCCTATTAATCTTTCAAAATTCATTTAAAATATTGTCTTATTTCTGAAGGGTTTGCAAAGGTCATTCTTTTGTGTCTCCACAATATCAAATTTATATTGCCAAGATTATCACATCACATTGTAATCATTTGTTTCCTTCAAGTTACTGTGAACTCCCCAAGGGTTGGGTCAATGAGTTATCTTCCTTATGTACCAGTCCCAGGCTCAGAGGCTGACACAGAATATTTTCACAGTAAATGCTAATAACCAAAGAAGAGTGAGATTGAGTGATTTGAGTCTTAAACACTGAATCTATGTTGTATTTCGAGAAGTGACAATTCAACACAATTCACGAGAAACTAGCATTTGCAAATTTATTTTATTTGTTGCAAATTTATTTTATTGTCAATAAATTTCTATTTCTTAATAAGATAAGATTATAAATATAGGAAGTATTCAGAAGATCAGCTAGGCTTAATTTACTCTTGTGGGTGAGTTGGTCCTCCCTGGCACAGGAAATTTTATTCCAGGTCAAAGTGACTTAAAAATGTTCCCATAGTTATTTGCCTCATTAAGATCCATTTTTAAAAGGAAAAGTAATTTTAACTTTTCACCCACTCAGCTTTTCCTTCCCTATTTTGCATTTTTTTCCTCTATAAGTAAGGAAAATTTTTTTTAGAAATATGCTTTGTCTTGGCAAAATAGACAGGATTTTTACCACAGGGACATGTGCTGCCAGGCCAGGGAAAGATTAGGGAGCCTACCTTCCTCTGGGTTTTACCCCATCTTCCTTAGCCTGTTTTCAAGGGTGCACCAACAGGCAGCCTGATGTTCATCTGTCAATCATTCCAAGTAGATGCTTCTGATAATGTCACATGGTGCAAGCCCTCTACCAGAGGACAGAGTATTTGTTCTAAAATTAGGTGTAACACTATGTCTTTGAGAAAATTTGTTTTCTCTAAATAAAAGCTTTCTAGCACCCTGATGCCTGCCCCACTGTTTTAAATTTTGAGACAGGGTTTTGCTAAGTTTCTTGGACTGGACTCAAACTTGTGATCCTCCTTCCTCAGTCTCCTGAGTAGTTGGGATAACAAGTGTGTGCCACAGTGCCCAGCTAATAGTTTTCAAAAGCTGTCCTTTAGAACTGGAATTTCTGTAGGAATCCCTTAGAGTCCATCATGATAGGATAGATGAAATTACCTTGTTTGAGATAATAAATCACACACTTTCTCACCACGTCCAATAAAAGCAACTTTACTTTGATCTACTTTTTAAAATGCTTCTGTGTTGAGTTTTTATAGTCACAAAACACTTAGTTGTGGGGGAAAAAAAAAAAAAAAACTCTAAAAACCACTTAACTTTAAGGTCCCCAAGGTTTCTTTCAGCACTAACCTTCTACTGATTTGTGTTTCTTAAAGTTCAATAAAGTCTGCATGAACGGGGACACAGATGCTTGTATAGTTCAAACTGAAAGGGAATATGCCAGGGGAAGGGAGAGATGAAAATGAATGTTTGATAACTCAGTTTCCAAATGTTTTTAAGTAGTTTCTAAGGGGTTAAAACAAAGACAAATATGTCATATTACTTCCTATTATTTATTTATTTATTTATGGCACCAGGGATTGAACCCAGGAGCACTTAATCACTGAGCCACATCTCCAGCCCTTTTTATTTTTCATTTTGGGACAGTCTCACTAAGTTGCTTAGGGTCTTACTAAGTTGCTGGCGCTAGCTTTGAACTTGCGATCTTCCTGCCTTAACTTCTAGAGCCTCTGGGATTACAGGCATGCATTACCATGCCTAGCTACTCCCTATTATTTGATTAAACTTTCTACCTATGCATATTCTCCTCACTAACTCAAAGTTCAAGTTACTTTCCTCTTTGCACTACTTTTATGAACTCAGCCTCTCGTGTTTTCTGCTGTTACTGAATGACTTACAAACCCCTTTCATACCTCCAACTCCAGAACTACTGGCTATCCAAAATGATCCCTATATAAAAATGTCCTATCAGTGGAAAGGCAGCACATCCATAAATGAACTAACCTCTCTTACACCAGCTTTCCTAGGGCACGAAGACTAATCTTAACACAGTACATACAACCCTCTATCATTCTCAGCAAACGTTTGGACCAAATGGACTATACATTGGGCCAAGAAGCATAAGTTAAGTTTTTAAGTCATTCAGAATGTGGACACTAGATAAACTTAGAGGAAAGAAGACTTATGTATTCCTTATCATTCTGCCCCTATTTACTTGACCTCTAGCATGTCCATCAAATCTTTCTTTTTTTTTTTTTTTTTTTGAGGAGCGGATTCCTGGGGATTTAACTCAGGGACATTTGACCACTGAGCCACATCCCCAGCCCTATTTTGTATTTAGAGATAGGGTATCACTGAGTTGCTTAGTGCCTTGCTGTTTCTGAGGCTGGCTTTGAACTCAAGATCCTCCTGCCTTAACCTCCCAAGATGCTGAAGCATATCTTTCTTATCTGGTTACTTGTTGCATGCATTTCAAAAATCAGTTTTGACTTTGCTTCTCCCAGGAAGCTTTTCTAACTATTCCCTTAACCTTGCTATTTGCCCCTTTTCTAGTGCTGTCTTATTACCTTATACTCACCTTTATCACAGCCATCAGAGTATTTAATTTAAATAAGTTTCCATTCAGTTGTCTCTCTCCACTCTAGACTATGAGCCTCATGGAATCAATAAAGACAGTATTATTGTAGTTTTCCCTGATAACTTGTAGATGTTATATGTGGCTGACTTGACCAACCAAATCATTATATTTCACCATAAAATCATTATTCTTCTGTACACACTTAACCGTTTTATTATCTTCTTTCCCTCTGACCAAAAGCTATTATTTTCTCCTCTTAAAGATTTTTTCTCCTCTATCTATGGCCTATGGCCTCACCCTAAAATCACAAGTGATGCAGGCTCCCACCATTTTCCACCTGTAAAATGTACTGCAAGTTGCACCTGGCAAATTACTCTGCCTCCAGAGTCTCCACACAAAGTGTAACCTGCATCCTTCTGTCAGGTTCATCTTGATAAAGCATTATGACACACCCCTGCTCAGTAACAAATCCATCTCTTGTTTCATATTACATTCATTTCTAGCTGTTCTGACTGAATTCTTGACATTTAAAACTTTATTTCCCATTTTTCCAATATATTTCCTCTAGTCTAGTCATATATTGTCCATAAAAAAATAATATAAGCCTTCTTTCCTCTAAGTTTATCTAGTGTCCACATTCTGAATGACCTAAAAATTTTACTTATGCTTCTTGGCCCTGTACATAGCCTCTTTTGTCTAATTCCATATGGAGCACCAAGTAAGAGAAAAAAAGTCAGATAAACTTACAAGGAAATGATGGTCTTTTGTCTCTGCAGAAGTACATAGTGATTTTAATGAAATGATTTTTGGGAAATGTTTAGAAAGCAAATGGATTCAATAAACATGAGCTGTTTTGTTAGACCACCTCTCTCAGAAGCTGATTAATGATACTATAAAATCTCCTCCACAAATCTTGTCTTGAAACCAACAGTGTACACATCAACTCACCCTGAGTAGGTTACTCTGGAGGAATGCACAATCACCACTGTTTCTAAAATCAAGAGGGAAACCCTCCTCTAATGAATCTGAAGAGAAATTAGAGTATTTATAAACAAGTTTGAACTATGCTGGACTCCCTTTGTGGAACCCTTCTTCAGTCTCATTTTGAAGCTTCTTATGTTCAGTGAAATTTTTTGAAAACTTGGTATCTCAGTTTCACCAAAACAAGGGAGAGTCCCCAGATGAGTTGAGATCAGAATGAATAATACAAAAAGGAAGAAACTAGGAAATGCCAGAAATGTACAAGTTGATTCTGAACCGAGATACTCCTTGCCTTCATTCAGCAAATATTTGTGGTATCGTCATGAAATTCCATATTAATTAATATAGGTACTCATTACTGTGGTCACAGAAACTAGCTAAAGGTAAACTTAGGGACTTCTTTTCTAAATATTTTAATCCATAGTAATTATCCAAGTATGCCTTGGATTTTATAAGAGCAGTATGTAGTCTCAACCAATGAGACTCCCTCTGCTCCCCACTACATGCTGTATGGACTTATTTTCTCTACTGGTCACTTTGCTAAATGTCCCTCAGTCAGATACCTACAAGGCTCAATTTCAAATCATCGACTCCGATCTTTTCCTCTAATTTTCATACACTGCCAAAAACCAAGTAAACTCTATCATGGCAGAGACCACAGCTGTCTACTCATGTTTTTGATTGTACTGCCAAAATTAGTGCCTAAAATATAGTATTTTTCCAACTAAATAGTTGTTGAATGAATAAGTGCACAAATGAAGGCATAAAGAAATCAATTGTTACAAAATAATTATCTCAGAGAAAGAACTCCTGGTTCAATACCTTAATGTTCAATGTTTAGCTGTTTATTTTCATCAATAATTTGGGGATCGCTTTGGATATTTTATGTGTATGTTCATAAAATATGTTTAAATTTTTTTTGTTTAGGCACAGTGATTAAGTAGCAGGTTAAAAGAATTCCAGTTCTTGGGTCTGTGATGCTTCAGTTATTTTACCAGTCAAGTTATAACAGTGGGACAATATGCTTATCATAGTACTTTCTATAAATACTCCTACTGATACAAATAATAGCAATGCTAAACTAACAACAGTAGGGAAGACTGATAGTGTCTGTTTTCATTCTTGTGATCAGTTTAATTATATTTTTTAAGTCAAAGAATAGAGATTAGTATTTTGGAATGTAGGGTTGAGCACCCCCTTCCCTTAAGCATATATGTGTAACCATAACCAAAGAATGAACCGCTGAGAGAAAATTTTCTTTCCTTTCTAATAAGAACTGAGATGAACCTTCTCTGTTATTTCTTTTTTCCTTCTTGTCAGAATTTTAGTGTTCTACTTTTATAGCTAGGCTGTTTAGCCCTTCTGTTCTTACAGCTAGCAGGCAATTGGAAATTCCTTATTTTTTCCTAAGAGAAATAGAGATTCACAAAGAAAGTCAGCATTTCCCTAAAAATCATCAACATCTGTTGCAGTAATAAGTAACTTGCCTTTAGAGTCTCCCCAGAACATCCTGCAGAGCTTTTCCTACACCCACTGCTTCAGCTAGAAAAATAAAACAAATGCCTTTCAAGAGTGATGTAATTGTCTAAGGGAACAGAGTTCAGTGAAGTAGAAAAGGCATAAAGTTTGCAGCACTATATATGACATATGTATTGAGTGATTAAATTAGATGTATTGGGCCATTTGCCCACAGTTCTATCCTGCATAATTTTTGCTTTCCTAATGCCACAAAATGCCTTAGTTTTAAGAGAATAAGAAAAATGAGATTCAATAGGTTATCTCCTATATCTAAATGCTGTGTTCATTTTATTGACTGCCCAAATTCTTAAATCAAACCATATCAAGCCTTCAGTACTTGTTGACATTGTTTTTCTTTTCTATAACATGATTCTCAGAATAATAGTTGTAAAGATTCATTTACCAGAAACTTAGAATCAAGTGACCAGACGGCAGAATTTGATCCTCAGAAAATCATGCTGAATTTTAGTCCCCAGCAGGGAGAACCATTTTTCCCTTTCTTGTCATTAGCAGGCAGGCCCTGTTAAGTTTATTTCGCTTTTATTGAATGCCATCTATAAACTGCCTCATACTGAATTTATCAAAGTCTAAGGTGCTCACCTGCGTGCAATATATGTTTTCTAAGAATGAGAAATGACCATGAAACTAGAATTCACAATTCTTTATCAAGTATATTAATCAAATCTATTTTTTAAAGACAGAGATCCATAATAAAGTTGATATATTTAGTATCTATGGAAAAAGGAGAAATGAAGATATAAAATGTAATTTGGATTGTGGTTAATACTCATCATTAGTCTCTAATGGCAAGGGTCAAAAGGGGGAGTCTCTCTTATTACAAATAAAGTCCCCCCAAACCTTGTCTCATGGTAAAGTGCAAAAAAAAAGCAAGAGGACTTTGTGTGCTCCTGGAAAGGAACTTCTGTCTCCCCACTCCCGTGTCCAGCATTCACAGACCAAGGTCATCAGGTCTAACTTCTTTATGGTCCAGAAAACCTAGGATCAAAGGTCACTCTAATTCACTATGGGATTATATCTCCACTCTCAGACCTTTGAGGCTCACCCACCTAGAGTGTCCTCTGGAATGTAAAATTGGTTATAAACAATATCACCCGACTTTGGTGTGGTGTAAAAGCCTTTGGCCCATTTTTTAACTGGGTTGTTTGCATTGTAATTGTTGAGTTTTAAAGGTTCTTTGTATATCAAGTAACTTTCCTTTATCTGATATATCTTTTGCAAATATTCTCTCCCAATCTGTGGCTTGCCTTTCATTATTTTGGCAATGTCTTTCACAGAGCAGAGATTTTTAATTTAATGAAGTCCATCTTATCAATTCTTTCCTTCATGGATTTTATCTTTAATGTTACAACTAAATGTCATTTCTACATTTTCTACTTCTAGGAGTTTACCTTCTAAGACTTTTATACAGTTTTTCACTTTAAGTTTAGGTCTGCCATACAATTAGAATTTAAATTGGTGAAGGATGTAAATTCTGTTTCTAGTTTAATTTTTTTTTTTTTTGCATGTGAATATCCAGCTGAAGACTCTCCACTCTGTTGCAATACCTTAGACTTTGTCAAAGATCAGCTGATTATATTTACATGCTTTGCTTGCTTTTTATTCTGTTATATGGAACCTACCTCCATATATCCTTATTTAATTGATCTGGAATGGAGCCCTGCAGCAATATTGCTTTTACAGTTTATGAGGAGATTCTAGTGAGCAATCAGTGCTGAGAACTTCTGCTGAGTCTAATGGAAACCTGACTCTCCCCAAAGGATGTAACTTCCCTTTCAAAAGACAACTATTTTCTCTCTAAATTCCCCTTACACATATGCATTTGGAGGTGAGTTTTGGTCCTGTCTGCTTTTCATTGTTACATGTTATCTATTGGTCCTAACAGCATCCCTGCTCAGTTTTAAAACTCTTAGCATTTGGCTTTACCATCCATTTCATGTCTTTGCAGACTCACTTGTAAAGAAACTTAAATCCCATTTCTTTTTTTCAGAATTTTATATTCTGGCTTATCATCACTCTTCAAAACATTACTACTATAGGTGATATTCTTATATTGGGGCTTCCGAATTGCTTGACACTCTGCCTACCAGTAGTCTTATCATAAGCCACTTGATCACATGGTCACACCCCAATTATTTGTATGTATACACAAATAATATTTTTCAGGTGGAAATTTTCTCTTTCCAGAGAGCTTACATTCTCTTTTTTCATATAGCACTGCTTTGTTACCAAACAGCAAAAGTGATCAATTCATCAGAAAGAAAGAGTCAGGGAATTGATTCAACCCTGTATATAAGTAGTGGTTTCAAGTTCAGACTATGAGCCAAATTTCATTACTTTTACCGCTAAGTATTAGAACTTTTTCCATATTCAATGATTCTTGAAGTAACTAAGTCTTTTGCCCCAGATTAGGTTTTTTTAATCATTAAATAATTAATTATAAACCAATTCATTATTAAGAGTTTTGACCTATTGTCCCATGTATTATATGCCATAAGGAAGGGTTTCTCTAGGCAATTAGTCATTTTTCCAATTAAAATAAATGTGTTTCAATCATCATGTTCCATACAGGAAAAGGAAAAATGACTTCAATAATTGCACTTTGCATTACTATGGCAACTTTCATTTAAGAAGCTCAAAGCACTAATTTAATTAAACCTCTGAATACTCTCCTGCTAAGTAGGTGTTATTATTTCCATTTGACAAAGACAAAAATGAAGTCACAGAAAGATTAACTTACTTACCTATGGTTACATAGTGAGTTAGGAGAGGTCAGAATAAATGCTGAAATCTCAAATAGCCAGTCCTCAGTCTTTCTCATTATCTGCACTTTTCTCCAAAGACTCATCAACTTGGCTCTGGTCTGTGGTGGGAGCAGCGGGAATTTTAATTCTGCAGTGGGAACTCTAATTCTTCATGACTTAAGTCTGAAGCATAGACTATTCAAAAATGTTTTTGATTTACATCACTTTCTGAGATGTTATATATTTGGAGCAAATTCTGGTGGATTTTCTTCCCTTTTTCCTCAAATACTTTTTATCAACATATTCTTTCCATTTTTGTATAATTAAGTAGCCTAATCCCTGAAAGCAAGGTTGTTTGCTTTTAATTAAGGAGTGAATTGTACATCAAAGTTTCATGGGAAAATTTCAGAATCTCTACCTAATCTTTTCTTAATGAAATGGATCTGATGACTGCTCTGTTTGCATTAATTGCAGTACATGCCGTACATGAATTTAAGGAGTGCACTGAGCAAACAAGGTTAAAATATACCAGGAAGTGCTCATTATCAAGGATATGAATATTTGGACATTTTCAAGGGTAAAAAGTCTGTCATATTAAATTACTATATAAAATTAGAGCATCTTTACAGTAAGGCAGTTTCATACCACTGCATTTAAACCTTTCAACTAAGGAAACTATCAGCTCTTTCAAAACATAATATTTTTAGAAAAACTCATCTAGTCACAGCTAGAATTGTAGTATTCTATTGACTTCTGTTGAAGTCAGTGAGGTCATATGGAAAAACTCAAGATACACTGCTTCTTATCATTAAGTAATGTATTAGTAAGTCAGTGTGCCATAACAGAATACCACACTCTGCATCTTAAAGAACAGACATTTATTTTTCTTAGTTTTGGAGCCTCGAAATCAGAGATCAAGGTTGTAGCAAGTTCATTTCTGGCGGTGCCTCTTTTCCTAGCTCCCAGATGGCTACCTTCTTGCTCTGTACTCATGTGACATTTCCTTATGCTTGTGAAAAAAGAGATGCTTGGTGTCTCTTCCTCACTGTCTAAGGATATTAAACCCATTGGTTTAGAGCCCTATCCCTTGTGACTTCATTGAATCCTACAGGATTAGGCCCCCACCCTTATGACCTCCTTTCTAAAATCCTTATGTCTAAGCACGGTCAGGGGAAGTAGGACTGCAACATATAAAATGAGGGTGGGGAATGCAATTCAGTCCATCACAAGTAATTTCTATCTTAGAGAGGTAGAACAAAAGAAGTCCATTCCTGTGTCCAGGAATGACCCCACCAAGGAAGGACATAACTAACATTCCTAAAGCACACATATATTCTTTTCTTTTCTTTCCTTTCCTTTCTGTTCCCTTCCTTTTTCCTTCCTTCCTTCCTTCCTTCCTCCCTCCCTCCCTCCCTCCCTCCCTCTCTCTCTCTCTCTTTCTTTCTTTTTCTTTTTTTCTTTTTTTTTTTTTTTTTACCAGGGATTGAACACAGGGGCACTATATCACTGAGACACATCCCCAACATGTGACAAGATCTCGCTAAATTGCTTAGGGCCTTGCTATATTGCTGAGACTGGCCTCAAATTTGTGATCCTCCTATCTCAACCTCCCAATTGATGGCATTACAGAAGTGTGTAACCATACCCAGCTATGTATTTAAATTTTTTTAAAAGTGTTCTTTTGAAAAGAAACACATCCTACTTGAAGCATTAATTCAAGTTCCACTTTTTCTATCTGCTCCACACTCACCTCATTCACCAATAGGATTCCTATGCCAGGCCTGGGAAACTTCTTTTCTCATCTGAAGTCTACTCTATCTTGAGCATTTCCAAACACAGTACCACTATGACTTTCAAAAAGAAGTAATATAATGTCACAGAATTTACATTTATATTAGAAGTCAAAGCTCTGAAATTTAGTTCTAGTTCATACATTCAATGATACTACCTAATCTCAAGAACTACATTAACTTCTTTTTCTTCTACCTTCAACTTTTACTAGTCCTTCCAGACTCAAGAATGTAAATAATTAAAAGATTATGAGTATTTCAAGATCTGAGGAATAGTAGTAAGTTATACTGGTAGGTTATGACAACATCAGGTCAGCCCTCTTCCTCATCAGCAAATGGCCATGTGTTTCAAAAACAATGAACTGTGAAGAATCACTTAGGATGGAAGGAGGGAGAGAAAGAGACATGGTAAGCAAGTAGGTGTACCCTTATTTATGCCCAAGTAAGATGAAAAATAAGAATCCCTTAGAAATTGCTGACACATTCTTATTTTTGTAGGTTAGCCACACCAAAGTTACTAGTCTTTATGATTTTGAATAACCTAAATAACTTTAAAGTATTATATCTCCATTCATGAAGTATCTAATTCTAGAAATAGTTTCCCATTTATAGTATAATTTATCTTCCCTTTCATCTTTTTTATTCTAATTCACCTTGTTGTAGCAAATTTCATATTATTTATAATTACATTTTTATAAGATTTCTTTTTCATGTAGTGCTAGTTTCTTAAAAATTATGATCAATATATCATTTAAATGTGTTTTTATACCAGTGGTATGATGCCTAGCACATAACAAGACACAAAATGTTTGTTTAGATTTGGATAAAATGGCCAAATGTAGTGGCACATGCCTATAATTTCAGTTACTAGGGAGGCTAAGGCATAAGGATCTCAAGTTCAAGGCTACCCTTGGAAACTTAGCAAGATCCTGTCTCAAAAAAAAAAAAAAAAAAGGACTAGAGATGTGCTTAGAGGTAAACAACCCTGGGTTTCATCCCCATAACAAAAACAAATCTGGATAAGATCATCCCAACATTGCAAATAATTTTATTTTTCTGGATATCTGAAGTATCTGTTGTTGTTTATGGAGGCATAAAAATATTGAGGAATGGATTATGAAATATTTAAATTATCGCATTTTTAAGAATATTTTTGTCATTTAGAACTTCATATAACTCATGTTAGTCATTCTCTAAATCTCTATTGGTCAGTTGCAAAGTGTTTAGATTCATAAGTGAGTATATGAATATAAAACATGATGCTGTGCTTATTGTTGATGGGCTGGAATTCTGAGAAGTTATGAAATGTATTATCAGTGATCTATAGAACTGTTATTTCCTGAGTTTGTCTGTTATAAGAGTGTTTTCCATGTTCCTTTAAAAAAGATATATACGTATATATTTATTTATATTATATATTATATATACATATGTATATATATATAAGTATATACACACAAAAAAAGCAAGAAGAAAGCATATCCAGAGGTGTACCTTACCAAAAGGTATAAAAACTAATATTTTGCCACATATACACACAAAATTCATCATTTTTTCAATGATATACATACGCGTATACACACACACACACACACACACACATTCACACACAAAGGACTTCTCACACATAAATACTTTGATGGCAGTAGTCTTCAGTCACATCCTACAGCTCACATAGGTCTCACATAGGTCCCAATAATGTCCAGAATCAGTAGTTCACAGTGCGGTTCCTGATCTAGAAGCTTTCACATCACATAGGAACTTGTTATAAAGTCAAAGATTTGCACTTTTACCTTAAAACTACCAAATCAGAAACTCTGGGGTGAGTCCCTATAATCTGTACTTCAAAAGTACAGATTATAGGGACTCACCCCAGAGTTCAATTAAGTCTACATGAAAACTACCAGTCTAAACTCATAGTTGATGGTTAAACCTGGTTTCAATGCTATGGATCCCATTTTTACTTCAACTCCTTTGATTATGGTCTTAGCCAAATCAATGAATACTTGGGGGATGACATTAGTAGTAATTTTTATAAATAATGATAAACCTTCTGTCAATCTCTCTTCTATCAACGTTCACTTTCTTAGCCAAAATATGTTTTGAGTACCCTTACTAAGCTCACTAAGATGCATACAAAGAAATCTAATTTAAAATCAAGAGTTCTCACCTCTTTTTTTTTTTTTAACTGAATTCTTCATTTTCATGGTGTTCTCTAACTCCCTCCAGCTTCCTCATTCCATTTCTTCTGCTTCCATTTTATCTCTTTCTCTTTGGCTTCTTTCTATTAATTGTGATCACCATGTACACCTGCTCTAGCCCAGCTTATCTTATTGAATGAATTTTAATGCCATGTTGTTTAGATAGAATTTGAAATTGCAAAGGAGATTTATAGTTCAGGGAGCATCTTCTGGAGAAGGCCCTAATTTATTTTCACAGTTATGTAAAATTTAGATCTCTTGTATCTGTCAAACCTCCTGGAAGCAGTAGCAATTGTATTTCACAGGACAGTTTGCACAAAATATTTAAACCAGACTCTAGACATTAAACACACTTCCCCTTACCTGTTCCCTCCAGAAGTGATCAGGATATTTTGTTCTCTAAGAGAAAAAGAAAGAAATTGAATTAAATTATCACAAATATAAACAAAAAATCAGAGTATCCTTCCACATCAAGAATCCTTGTCCATGGGCAGGAAAATTGGACCAAGCTACTCTTTCTCTCTAAATAAGATACATACTGTATTGCCTTTTAATATAAGTAAATAGGGCTGAAGATATGGCTCAGTGATAGAGCACTTGCCTGGCATATGTGAGGCCCTGAGTTTGATCTGTAGCACCAAAAAAAGAGAATAGATAAATAACATGTTCCTGTTGGAAGTATCATTGATTTCCAGAAACCATCACTGTGGCCATTTCATGTTTTCCAAAAAGGCCTAGAGAACAGTTATGTAGCTGAAGAGCTGCTGTATGACCATTAGTGTGGCTCAGATGAATCAGTCAGGCTGCCCAAACACTTTGTGGAATGACGTGAACTCTGCCTGCTCTAGATGTGTTGACCTTGATGTAACCTAGGGTCATGTAACTCAGAAAGAGGTGTAGGAATCAGATTTAGAAGACCCATTGCATTCAAGTGTTGACTCCAGGAGTCACTAGCCAGAAGACACTGCATAAACAATTTAAGTGCTCTGAAATTTCCTTCGACATAAACTGGAAGCCTAATACCATCATCACACTTATAAGAAACTGAGAGTAAGCTGAGAATCAGTGGTTCTCAAAAGGAGGTCATATTGATACTCATGACAATAATATCTGGAGGCATTTTTGGTGATCATAACTGGAGAGGGGTGGAGGGGAGAGTTGTGGATTTAGTGAACAGAGACCAGGGATGCTGATAATATCATGTATGCATAGGATAGTACTACAAACAATCATCTAGGCCAAAGAAGTCAACAGTGCTGAATGTGAGAAATCCTGTACATGAAACTGCTTTGTAAACTGAATGGAAAGTTATTCAACAAACATGAACTGTTCATTGGGCATTGTCTTTGAGAATCAGAGGGTGTTTTCATTTGAAACCTTATTATCACAAAAATGTGATACTAAAGTTCCATAAGTCTCAATCAACACAAAAGAGACTACAGTCCGTTTACTTAGTGTCTTCAACTTGGCATCTTGGCCTCAAGCTTTTTAATATTTTACTTGCTTACTCAACTAATTCACTCAAAACCAATTTCAAAGATGCCTTGAAAACTGCCGGAAGTATCCAAAAGGCTGGGGATGGAGCTCAGTATCAGAGTGCTTGCCTAGTATGTGTGAGTCCCTGGGTTTGAGCCCCAGTACTACAAAATAAAATAAAAGTAGAACAGAATCTTTATGTATGCATTGTACTCATTCAAGAGGAAATAATCTGTTTTTATGCCTTCAATAGTTCTTGTGATAGTAGTATGAGCGTGGTACACATAGTCAATAAATGTTTCAAAATCAATTGTATGTCAGTATCATTAATTTTTCTGGATCAGAAAAAAAGGATTGAGTAAAATATCAACATTTTTTGTTCTTAAGTAAAAACAACTTACATTAATGGAATATTTAAAATATGTGAAACTCACTTATGTCAGTTTATGTAATCTTTACAACCCTCTTTTGAGATAGTTCCTCATCCTTGGATGGGGAAACAGAGAGAAATTACATAAAATTTCCAAAATAATGAAGTTAATTAGTGACAGAGCTGGCATTTCAGGCTTAAGTTATTTAGTTTGGATCTAGAATATCCTCCAAAGGCCTAAGTGTGAAAGGTTTAGGCTTCAGGCAGTAGAAACTTTTCAGGCATGGGGCCTAGTGAGTTTTAGGTGGTTGGGGCATGCTTTCAAAAGGAATTATGGGATTCCAGTCTCCTGTTCCAGTCTTTCCTTCTCACTTTGTGGCCAAAATGTAAACAGCTCTACTTGTTCATGCACTCCCCCCAAGGTGTGCTGCCTTGCCACAGGCCCCAAAACAATGGGACAAATGGCCATGAAGTAAAACCTCAGAAAATGTTAGAAAAAACAAACCATTCCTCTTTGTAAGTTTATTATCTCAAGTATTTTGCTGTAGTAACAGAAAGTTAACTAACATATCAAGGTAGTCTGTTTCCAAAATTCCTGTGCTTTATCTACCACACTATTTATCCTTAAAGCCTAAATCTAGTTAGAATCATTTCATCTAACAAAGCCACAGCTATGAAATGCATACAGCACTGGTAGAATAAATAGATTAGCTCAATTCAAGAAACTATTAAAATGAAATATTACCTAACTGACTGAAAGTTAGCTAGTTAAAAAAGGTGCTGACATATTCGAGGCAAGTCATAAGCCCCCAGTGAAGTTGTAGCACTTCAAAACACTCCTTTGGCTTTGATCAAACTGTTTAAATGGCCAAGTACATGACCTTGCCGTTGCCAAACATATGCTCACTGCAGGTAACATTTCAGTAGCTTTCTGAAGGAGAAATTGCTGCTTTCACTTTGCTTCTATAAGCTGTGCAAAATGGCCCATTACCTCTCATCCCTGCAATACTTGAAAGGCAAACTGAGAGCAGGAGAAGTACTCATCTGAATGGCAAGTGACAATAAGCAGATCTTCTAAAGCCACATACACACAGGATTAAGGAAGAACAGTGCTTCTTACCCTCCAGAGCAGTCAGCAATTGCTTTCTCTGCACTAGCATTTTTCCTCTTCTGCCAAATGCAATTGAATGTGATGCAAATCCTGAACTAGGAAGCATTTTCTTTCTTCATAGAATCATCCATATTTCTCTCCTCTGGTCCCTATTTCACAGAAGCTCAGCTTAGTGTCCAGTAGTAACAAAACCAAAGAATAGTTTCTTGGTATGGAAGCATTGAACTCAATCAGATTATTTTTTTGCCTGTTAAAATGATTTAAAGTCAGTTGTTTCATTCTGACTATAAAACACATTTACAATCAAGTTTATCTTTTAAAAAGGAAAATCTGCTGAGAGTACAGAAAAAAGTTCAGATTTATTCATGCACAAGAATTCCATTTTAACAGTGTTTACGATATGGCTCATTGACCAATCCTTCAAAACATAGCTATGAACAGCAACAACAAAAATCTTGCTACACATCACATAATTAGCCCATAAAACAGATGTTCATTTCTTCACACAATGTGAACATTTTTGAAAGATAACTTTATTTAACTCTAACACTCAATGTATGTGCATTTTATAACACTAAAATAAAATTGCACCCAAAATGTTAGCAAAAAATCTTGAAACCATATATTGTGGTGACCTCCACAAATATTTTAAGCTGTGAAAGATTCCACGTGAATGCAAGGAAACAGTTTGGTTTGCCAAAGTCACTCAGAGAAAAAATTAAAACTTCTCCAGCACTCAAAAGAAAGATTTTAATAAACGTGCATTATGATGACTTGAAAGTTTTAAACATTTTAATATAACCAGCCTATATTTTTCTCCTGATAACTTGAATCTGAGATGCAAGAATCATTTGTTCCAATTAAAATCAGAGGGACCACAGATGTACAGAATTTAGGTAACTCCCTAATAATATACAACACTTACTCGTAGATATGACTTAAACTCTTGTCTCCTGAGTCTCAGTTCTGTTACTGTGCTATTAGAAGAGTCATCCTCAGTGCCATGATAAGGTTTTCTTGTTTGCTAAGAAATGAGAACATTAAATGCAATGATTTTTATGAGGTTAAATAATTTCTTTTTTTAAAGGATTTTCTCTTATTCTTCCTAATGTTTTTATGGAAATGTTCTCTTTCAAAATTAAATAATAGAGATAAAAATATGGTAGCTATTTTTATCTTTAAATGGTCTCTGAACTCCCTTCCTTATAAATATCTAAAACCTAACACATATTGTTTGAAGCTAAAAAAAGAATTTATTGGCTCATATAATGAAAAAAAAAATGCATTGTCATAGTTGCAAATGTCACTGTGTCTAGGACTCAGTTGATATTTTCAGGACTTGATCTCTATCTCTTGGCTCTGCTTGGTTTTTAAAAAGACTTTATTCTCAGATTTGACATGTTGGCCTGAGAAGATTCAGCTTTTATCATTCTTATTTTAAATTTACTGATTGAAAGAAAGAGATTTTTCTTCCTAGTAGTTCCACAGTCTGATTGGGTATAATTAGATCATATAACTAACCTTGAAATAATCACTGTAGCCAGAGGGTACAATGGTCTAATTGTCCATCCCTAAACCTAGAGATAGAGTCAAGTAAGAAGAAAATCAAGTTGCTGTACTAAAGAGAAAGTGAATAATTTTGAGTTACACAAAAACATTAGCTGTCATCAATCTTGTTAAAATAATACATTGACAAAGTAATGTTTCTTAACTTTCTAAAAAGGTTATAACTCCTTCAAATCCCAAAGGCTAAAAACTGCTGTATTTACACTACATTGTCTGATATTGAGTGAACTTTCTGGATGCCTATTAAGCACTAACATTTTTGAAAGTCTAAGCTGCTAATAGCATAATAAACCAAAATGGCTGCTTTGTTTTCTGCTATTTAGATGTCTCAAAGTCCAAATTTTCTTTACTAATTGTCAATTTCCTTACTAATAGTTAATTAAGCTTCCTCTCCCCAAATTATGAAATACAAAGTTAATCCAAGTACTAAACACATTGTTGCCTATGAGCTAAATTTTAATTTACTTTTATCAAATTTGAGAGAATAAAGGAGGGATTAACAGCCATCATGCCTCAATCCCTCCTGAGACATAGTTGTTCTTAAATGAAGAGTCTCCAATTAGATTCATGGAATCTAATTCTGTTTGAAACCTGCATATTCACTTTGATAAGTTAGAAAGTATTTACTATGCTGTTTAATAATGGTTTAATAACAGTCTTTTAAAAATAAAGATGTTCATAACTAAAATTTGGTCCAAAGGATTATTGATATAGTGACCCTAAATAAAGAAGTCAGGGTCATCCTTCAAAGTGATCTCACCAGTTCTTTTGTGCTTTTTTTGATAGCTTCAATATTTTGTATAGCTCTAAAGATAGGACTGGTTGGGGATTGTCAACCAAAGTTTCAAAGTGATTTGAAAAGGTGCACTAGGATTCACTTCCCTTAAAAATATACTTTTGAAACAGTGTGTCCACAATATCAAAATAAGAGATTCTAAAACTGCCAATGTGTCATAGAGAAACACTAATATAAACAGAACCTGTTGATTTTTTCAAAAAATTTACTTATTTGTTCTTTCTAGATATACATGACAGTAATTTTACATATTACACATTCATTGAATAAGTATAACTTGTTCCAATTAGGATCTCATTGTTGTGGTTGTACACGATGTGGAGTTACATTGGTTGTATATTCATATATAAGGATAGGAAAGTTATGTCTGATTCATTCTTCTGTCATTCCTATTCCCATCCCCCTTCCTTCCCTTAATTCCCCTTTGTCTAATCCAATGAACTTGTATACTGCTCCTCCCTGTGGGTTAGCATCCACATATCAGAGAAAAAGTTTTTCCTTTGTTTTTTGGGGGGATTAACTTATTTCATTTAGCATGATATTCTCCAGTCATTCATTTACCAGTAAATGCCATAATTTATTGGTTGAGTAATATTCCATTATGTGTACACACACACGCACACATGCACACACACACACATTTTCTTTATTCATTCATCTGTTGAAGGGCACCTCGGTTGGTTCCATAGCTTGGCTATTGTGAATTGAGCTGCTATAAACATTACAGTGGATGCATCACTATAGTATGCTGATTTTAAGTCCTTTGGGTATAAACTGAGGAATGGGATAGCTGAGTCAAATGGTGGTTCCATTCCTAGTTTTCTGAGGAATCTCCATTCTGCTTTCCAGAGATGTTGCACCTATTTGCAGTCCTACCAGCAATGTGTAAGTGTATCTTTTTCCCCACAACCTCACCAACATTAATTGTTACTTGTATTCTTGAAAATTGCTGTGCTGGAGTGAAATGGAATCCCAGTGTTGTTTTGATTTGCATAACTTTAATTGCTAGAGATGTTGAACATTTTTTCATATATTTGTTTATTGATTACATTTTTTCTTTTCTTTTTTTCGAGTTAAATTTTTTGAGTTCTTTTTCTATTCTGGAGATTAATTATTTACCTGAGATACAGGTGGTAAGGATTTTCTCCCATTCCGTAGGCTCTCTGTTCATGTTCTTGATTGTTTCCTTTGCTGTGAAGAAGATTTTACTTTGATGCCAACCCATTTATTGATTTGTGATTTTACTTCATGTGCTTTGGGAGTCTTGTTGAGGAAGCCAGTTCCTAAGTCAACATGGTGGAGAGTTGGGCTTACTTTTTCTTCTACTAGGCACAGATTCTCTGGTATAATGCCTAGATCCTTGATCCACTCTGAGTTGATTTTTATGCAGGGTGAGAGAGGTTCAATTTTAATCCATAATACATATGGATTTCCAGATTTCCCAGCACCATTTGTTGAACAGGCTATCTTTTCTCTAATGTATATTTACAGTGACTTTGTCTAGTATGAGATTACTGTGTTTATGTGGGTATATCTATATCTTTTAGTCTGTTCCATTGATCTTCATCTTCTGTTTTTGTGCTGACACCATGCTGTTTTTGTTACTATAGCTCTGTAGTATAATTTAAGTTCAGGAACAAGACGGGGATGCCCTCTTTCACCACTCGTATTCAACACAGTCCTTGAAACTGTAGCCAGAGTACTTGGACCAAAGAAAGAAATTAAAGGCATACAAAAGGGAAAGAAGAGCTTAAACTATCCCTATTTGCTGATGACAAGATTCTATATTTAGAAGACCTAAAAAAAACTCCAGAACTTAAATGAATTTAAAAAACTAGAACTCAAATAAATTCAGCAAAGTAGCAGGATATACAATTAACACCCATAAACCAATTGTGTTCATATACACAAATGACAAACCAGCTGAAAGAGAAATCAGGAAAACTATCATATTCACAATAGCCTCAAAAAAATATTTGGGAATCAGTCTAGCAAAAGAGGTAAAATACCTCTACAATAAAAACTACAGAACACTAAAGAAAGATATTGAAGAAGACCATAGAAGATGGAAAGATCTCCCATTTCTTGGTTAGGCAGAATTAATATTGTCAAAGTGAACATACTACCAAAAGTGCTATACAGATTTAATGCAATTCCTATTAAAATACCAATGATGTTCTTCATAGAAATAGAAAAAGCAGTCATAAAATTTGGAAAAAATAAGAGGCCTAGAATAGTAAAAGCAATTCTTAGTGAGAAAAGTGATCTCTTTGTATGGTAGCCGGTTAACAGATGGATGCTGCCGCTCTAGATACCTAACCCCTCTGTGGCTTCTGAAACTACTATTGGATGAACTCCTATTTGGTGCAGACCATGCAATTGACTACTTCTCTACCCCATCACTCATTTTCTCTGTTAGCCAATAGACATCTGGCCTCTATTCTTACCATTCTATCACCAATGCTTTTTTGGAAACCTTTTCTTGATAAATTAAAGGGGTTTATCTCAGTGTTCATTCTCCTTGATCCTTTTCAATACATTTTGGTCTTCACTGTATTTTTATTCTACTTTCTTCTCCTTTTTAAAATTTTTATTTCCCATGCTGGGGATTGAACCCAGGACCTCAGCCATGCTGGACAAGTGCTTTACCACTGAACCACACCCAGATCATTTTTTCCCTTCTTTATACAAATAATCAGTTGTGCTTCTCTCTTACATTTAGTAGAATTTCTCCAACGGTGTTTATTTCTCCTTTTCCTTAAAGATAGAGTAGGTTAAAGAAGTTGAGATTTACTAACATGTACCTTTCTGTTCAGTAATACTTGGGAAGTGTTCTCATAAATGAAATAGAATATTTGAATGGGAGGATCCAAACATTAAATAAATAAATATAGTTGTTCTGATTAGTCAGATAGGTGTTTGAAGGCCTTACTTATCTGTATTCCTTTTAGGTAGGCTTACGGGTCTAGGGTCTAGAACCAGCTGAAAGTTTGTGTCCCCAACTAGACAGTCAATACCTCAAGTGTAAAAAGGGAATTGTGTTTTTTTATATTCCCAGCACCTAAGCAGTAACTAGCTCAGAGAAGATAATAAAAAGCTTTAAAAAAAAAAAGTAACACCAAATGTCTAGGGCATATGCAAAAGAATAACGACAGTACTAAAAATATATGTGGGGGAATGTTGATCTACATGCTAAGGATTTTGGAGTTTTCAAGTTATTCTATATAGAAATTCAAAAAATTTATACAAAAATTTAAATTTTTATTTTATTATATTTCTCACAAAATATGATGAAAATTACTTAATAATTGCAAAAGCACTTAGAACTGTATCTGACCTATAGTCAGCCCTCTGTAATTCTTTGCTATTAATATTATCACTATCAACCTTATCGCAGCAATATTTATTGTTTCTTTTATAAGAACCACAACTTAGTGTTTTACATGTTCATCTTTATTTGTTTATATTCAAATGTCTAAAGCCTAGAGTTTGCCTTTAGTATTTTCAAAGCATTTTCTTTGCTAAAACAGATTACAGAAAAGTTGCTCCCACTTTTAGTTTCCTACTCTATTCCAAGTCAACTTCCTGCTTTAATCTCCAGAACTCCAAGTTACAAATCACTCCTCTCTTGTCTACCACCAAATATGAAAGTTTTCAGCATCTGCTTGTACCAGGAGCCACAATTCCTGGGTGAGCCTTGGTGGCCATGCTCAAATGAAAAGGACAAATCTGAGTATATTTGCTGTGTGCTCTGTGGTCTTAGCTAAAATGAAGGCATGACCACAGAGGAGACCGAGCTCAGGGAATTGGATAAATGAGCAGGCAGCTCTATGCAGACCACAAAAAAATTAATAGGCTTTAAAACAATTTCATTCTAGTTTGTATTCTTTGGGGATAACTTCCTTAGCAGCAACTAAATGGGGATCCCTAAGGCCTGCCAAATATCCCATTTAAATTAGCATATATTTGCATATATTGACATACAGAAAGATGTGCTGCTAGACTACCAAAAAGGTGTCCTTCCACAATCTGAGGTAGGCAGGTGTTTTTGTTTGTTTCGCTTTGTTTTTCCTGTGTGAACAGCCAAAGCAATGTTAGCACAGAACAGTATCAGGGAGACCAGGATTCTTTTCTGTGACTTATACTGCTCTAGGAAATTCAGTTCTATTACAAGCCTTAGTTTTCTCACTTAAAATGAATGGGAGATTCCAGAAATCCTGCAAAATTCCTTTTGTTTCTAGAATCCTGATTTCTACTTCTTTCAAGAAAGTAGGCTGTTAATCTGAGTTGGAGATTGGCAAATTATGGCATGAGTCCATATCCTCCTGCTGCTCATTTTTACAGAGTTGCTCTGAGAAACAAAGAAACACTCATCAAGTCCTGTCTATGGCAGCTTCCCCGCCACAGCAAAATCAAGGGACTGCAACAGAGACCAACTTTAGTTTCAGTATTTACTATTTGACCCTTAAGAAGAAAAACTTTCCTGTTCCCTGACCTAAATGAATGACATCAGAAATGTTCATTTTCTCATGTATTTGTTATGCTACTAGCGTTTTCTACCTGTAGGTACATTGAGAGGCCATGAAAAGAATCATGACTGAGGCAATTATTCATTCTGTTCTTACACAATGCGTATTTGAGAAACAAATGACAAGTTGTGGCAAATTGGTGACATGTTTAAACCTTCAGAAAGTGCTATATGAAATGCTATTGTCACACCCAAATTAGTGGGACTAGTCTTAAATCAAACCCAAACATTATATTCAAAATAGTTTTTTTTTTCCAGAACACATTGGAAAATAGGTTACTGTGTACTTTACTGTCGCTTTGATGGATTTTACACAATGAAAAATGATTCGGCATTAAAATCTCCTATCCTAACTTAGGTAAATTCTTAATCAATTGCTGATGGTGATAGTGAATTCTATTTCAATTCTATAAAAGCAATGATGTTAAACCATGCAAAGAATAGGAAGAAACCTGAAAGCTAGTGAATTGATACATATAAAATAATTATAGGCTTGTTCATGTGTGACTTGACACTCTATGTGTGTCTCTTCTTAGAACATTAAGTAGAAAATGAAAGCAGCTCTTAATTTTTTTTTTGCATTTTTGAAACAGAACATAGCTGAACAATTAAAAATGTAGATCTTCAGTTCTGTACAAAATAGCCTCACCCAGTTTGAGCCTCAAACCATCTCAAATCCTGCTTTATCTTTTCTTTGTGAAAAATCTTTGTGAAAAATCATTCTTTTTTGTCTTCCCTTTAATTCCTATGTTTGTTGTTCAAGTTATAAGCCCTGTTCTTTATTACTTGCTAAAATTTACCACCTTGTTTTCCCAAAGAATTGTTAATTTAGAATCAGTCTGGGACCACAAAGACCTATATATGATTTCTAGCACTGTGACTTTAAGGAAATTATTCAATTTCACTAAGCAAGCCTAGTGTGCCACTCCATTGTGCACTATTATAACAGTGTTTTAGACAGCTTTTTTGCTGCAGTGACTAAAAGACCCAACCAGGACAATTTTAGGGGAGGAAAATTTTATTTTGGGGCCCACGGTTTCAGAAGTCTCAATCCAGACAGCAGGCTCCTTTCCTTGGGGTTCAAGGTAAGGCAGAACAATGTGGCAGAAGAATGTGGGTGGAGGGCAGTGGCTCTCACATCAGGATTAGGAAGCGGAGAGAGAGAGAGAGAGACTCTACTCACCATATACAAAATATAGACCCCAAAGGCATGCCCCCAAGTGACCCCCCTCCTCCACACCCCTACCCACCTTCAGTTACCACTCTGTTAATCCTATCATGGAATTAACTCACTGATTGGGTTAAGGCTATAACCCAATCATTTCTCCTCTAAACCTTTTTGCATTGTCTCACACATGAACTTTTGGGAGACACATCACATCCAAAGCTTAACAAACAGAATACTGAGACTGGATAATTTACAAAGAGCAGACATTTGTGTTTTACAGTTATAGAAATTGGGAATGTGGAAGTCCAGAGACTTGCATCTGTGAGGACCTTCTTACTGCATCAAAAATCAATTGGCAGGAGGACAGATGAGAGAAACAGGGAGTTGGGAGAGAGGGGAGAAAGGGAGAATTCACCCTTTGATCAGGAACCCATTCCTACAATAAATAACCTATTCTCACAATAAGAGCATTAATCTGTTCATGAGGTCAGAGCCCTCATGACATAAACACCTCTTAAGGTCTCATTTCTCAACACCATTGAATTGGGGTTCAGATTTCCACTGCATAAGGGATTGTGGGTTTAGCTTAGTAGCAGAGCACTTGTCAGGCATTTGTGAGGCCCTGGATTCAATTCTCAGCACTGCAAAAAAATGAAAATAAAAAATAAAACAATGAAGTTTCTAACAAGTGAACTTTGGGTGACACATTCAAACCATAGTATTCCACCACAGTTCTCAAATTTGTGGCCTTTTCTCATGTATTCTTTCCATCCTAATAGTTTCAAAGTCTTAACTGGTTCAATCATCAACTCAAAAGTCCAGAGTCTCACCTGAATCAGATATGGATGAGACTCAAGCCATGATTCATCTAAAACAAATACTACTCCAACTGTGACCTAGGAAATTTACAAGTTACTTGCTTCCAAAGTATAATGGTGGGACAGGTATAGGATAGACATTCCCATTCCAAGTTGGAAAACAGGAAAGAAGAAAGAGATGTAAATGAGCCTGACCAAGTCTAAAGTCCAATAGGGTGAGCAACATAAAATTTTAAGACTCCAGAGTAAGCTTCCTGAGTCCATGTCCCATCTTCTGGGCATACTGGAGAGGGGTTTGGGTGGCAAGGTCTCAGGCAGTCCCACTCCTCAGGCTTTGCTGGACTCAGTTCACCTAGCAACTCTCAAAAATTAGGGGTCATACCTGGAACTTGCCTAGCTTCATGTATGCTGGTGATTCTTCCGTTCTAGGATTTGGGAGGCAGCCCTGCTCCTATGCTCCACAAAGCATTACATTATCCCAGACAGACTCCCTGCAGTGTCCTCCTTCCCATAGCTCCACCAGGGACTGCCTTAGTGGCTCTGACCCATGACAAGTTTCTGCCTGGGCACCCAGGCTATCTCTGACATTCTTTCAAATGTACCTGAGGACTGCCATGGCCCCACAGTTCTTGCATTTCACAGTCCTGCATAATTGGCACTATGTGGGGCTGGGGATGCAGCTCAGTAGTGGAGCAGCTGCCTAGCATGAACAAAGCTCTGGGTTCAACCTCCAGCACTGCAAAAACAAAAACAAAACAAAAAACCAAGAAAACAAGAATTAACACTATTTAGATACCACTATGGTTTACCGTTGTACCTTCCAGAGTAGGTCAGGATAAACTGGGACCCCCTTAACCTTTGGTTGGGATGGCCAAAGAACACTGTGACAAAATACAAAAAGCAGAGTCCCAAGGCATTGCAGAGCAGCAAATGCTACATTCTTACAAGCAAGGTCTGATAACCTTGCCTCAAGTCCTAGCTTGCCTGGAAGATCTCTGAAATGCTTTCAGGGACATTATTCCATTGCATTGATGAAGAGAACCAGTTTTCCTTCTATTACAGCAAATAATTTCTTGACCACACCCTTAGTATTTTTTTTCTGGAATACACTTTTTTAAAATTCTTTACATGGCCAAGCTGAGAATTTTCCAAAGATTTCCATTCTGCTTCCCTTTTAATTATATATTATGTCTTTAATTTATCTCTTCCCTCATTTTAATATAAGCATCCCTTAGAAAACATGCAGCACCTTGAATATGTGCTGCTTAGGTATTTCTTTTGCCAGATATCTTGGTTCATCATCCTTTAGTAATGCCTTCCACAAAGTTCTAGGACCCCATATTTCACCAAGTTCTTTGCAACAGTCTGAGAAGGTTGGCCTATACTCCAGTTCCTAAATACCTTATTCCTCAATTCCATCTTAGACCTCATCAGAAAGATCTTTAGTGTTCATAGTTCTATACGCATTCTGATAACACTTACTTAAATAATTCCTAATAAGATTCAGGCTCTCCCGACAGCTCATCTTCTGAGTCTTCACCAGAATTATTCTTAACTCTTCTTTCATATCAATCTAGTCTTTCTCAGTCTGTTCCATCAAATTCTTCCAGCCACTAGTCATTACTCAGTTCCAAAAAGCCACGTACATTTTCAGATATTTATTATAATGATAACCCTACTTTTTAGACCAATTTTCTGTTTTACTGATTTGTATTACTAAAACACAATACCTGAGACTGGGTAATTTATAAAAAAATAGAGATTTATTTCTTATAGTTCTGAAGGTTGGGAAGTCCAAGGTTAAGGACACATATTTGGAAGGGGCCTTCTTATTACAAAATCTGTTATAATAAGTCAGAAGGGCAAGAAATTATGAGCGAGAAAGACAGACAGTAGAAAGGGAGACCACACTCATCCTTTTATCAGGCATTAACCCATTCATGAAAGCCATACCTTTATGACTTAATCACCCCCTAAAATCCCATATCTCAACTTAGTTTCTTTGGAGGTTAAGGTTCCAACACATGAACTTTCAGGGACACATTCAAATCATTACACCAAGGTTTCTGTATCTGTCAGATTTGAATAATAATAGCTGCTACTTTGTAAGGATTTGGTGAGAAATGTATTGGCTAAATGTGTATCCCTGGTATATAACATATTCCTACAAACATCATTATTTGACTCATCTTCCAAAGAGGAGGAATGCAACTTTCTTTCACTCCTTCTGTATCTATTGGTCTTCCAAAATTAGTGTCACAACAATCATTCACTTCAAGGAGCTCAGTCACTAGGACCTCTTAAGTGTTTAGCTTGTGCTTGTCAATCTAATTGATTTTTGTTGAAATTTGTTTTTAAGTTGAGTTTTCAAAAAAATAATGTGCCCCTTTCATAATGTGAAAATAAGACTCATTCTCAAAGATACCGTACTAGAAGTATTACTAATGAGAACCTAAAGATTGAAAATGTTGCGAGGCCAGCAGTCCATGAAAGCCGAGTGGATCTGTTACTTCATCATTCTTGACAGTAACCTAAGTGGTGGTTAATTATTTTCTACTTTCCTGAATACATCAAGTGTAAATCCACAGAATATATTAACCAAAGTCAATAAGCAGAGAGGAATGAAACACTTAAAAGCATTACATCCAGGCAGGAAGGCCACTCTAACGATATGCATTTAATCATGTCTGTTATTTTAAAGGTCAGCATTACAGTTCAATTAGTAGTTTTATTTGTTAGATGCATTTTTTTTCTCAATATAATTATTCATCTCAGCTTTTAAAACATGATCAAGCATCAATTAAACATATATTTTTAGAAGGAATTCCCATCTGATCTTTTGCACTGATTCCAGGCTTCTCATTGAAATTGTCACTTAGTGCCATCAAATCCTATTATCTTGCAATCATCTCTCACTCTTTGCCTAAACATGTGGGACAGAGAAATTTTACATAAACAGATAAGATCAAGGGTGGCTATATGTGTGGAGGTAAGTAATCTGTACAGTACTCTAGTATGTTCTGCTAAATAAATGAATAAATAACTTGCTGACTCTCTAGAATTGAAGCCAAAACAAGTCTAAAGTGATATTGAAGACCTTATTCTAAAACTTCTTTTCTAAAGAAAATAATTTTAGCAACATAAAGGCTCGAGATTTGGTTCACTACTATTATTAGAATAGCCTGTAATAGCCTGTCTCGCAATAGAAGGGAATGTGAAAATTGAGGATTACATAAGCAACATCTATAAAAGGGTAATGGAACAACAAGATTTATGGAAAGTAAGCCAAATAAAATGGATAAGGGATGATAAAGCATGGTGATAGCATTTATCATCATTCTCACCTTTCATATATTATAGCAAACAAAAGAAGCAGAGAAAGATGAACTTAGGAAGGAAAGCTTGTTTCTCTCAAATTCCATGCACAATAGAATGAAGATCTGAGTTTGTTTTGTATTTATAAAACATAAAGTAAAATTTTAAACTAATGCCAAAGTCATATATATTTTCACTATCCAATGCTCTCCTATGATTTGAAAATGCTAGAGCAATTCAAGACTGTTGTTTTTTTGTGGGGAGGGGGGGTTATTTTTATTTGTTTTTTGGCATAGCAACAGAAATTGTCCAACATAGTCTATTTTAAGAACTCTACTTCCGCTATTTGCAATGATTAACCATAGGTCTTACTGAGGTTAGAGTCATGAAATAAGAGCTGTTCCTTGGGTCATTATCCTTAGAAGGCTTTACAACGTGATTACAATCAAACACATCAACGACCATGTCCATATTTTTATCTGGAATTAACTAGAACAATTTCTATTGATTTGAAATTGGTATGCTGCCTTGTGAAAAGCAAAGGGGAAACTGATTTGCAACATAGTCAATTGCTATGAAACTTTCACCTGTACATTTTTAATAAAATAAATTTTTTCTTAATTTTAAATATGCCAGTAAAAGAAAATTAATGCATTCAAATCTTTTCTTGCCAGAACCATTGCACTCTTGACAACTGGTAATATTTTAAAATGCAGTTGTATGTATGAACATGTGAAGTGAATGTCTGTGGGGACCACAACTAACAGCACAGAATCTTTTTAATCAGAGAAAAGATTAAAATGTTTAAAAAATAAGAATTTATTGAACCTGTGAAAATATTTTGAGAATTTTCCCAGAAAAGCTCAGTGTTCAGATCTATTTCTAAATTGTCCATGTCCAGGCATGCCCTTTAGAATTACTCTTTCCTCTAAAGTATTTTCTTCATAAATAATTACATTTTACACCAACCATTTCTGAGTAGCCAGGATTTCATCAATCCGGTTACCTGATTGGTTGGCAGTGATTTCCATTGGTTAATTGGAAAGATCAGCAGTGCCACATTGAAAGGAATGGTAATAATGAAACCAAACTACCTGCCTAATGACACAATTTAGAACTCATTAGCAGACTGTCCAGCTCAATGTCTAGAGCTGTTGCAAGGAGAAGGGTGATAATCCCATCAGAGGCCTCCTCCTTTCAGGCCTGAGTCTGCTCCAGTCCGAATAGAGATATCAGAAGTGCTCTGACCCTACTGGATCGTAAGGCAGAAAATAAATCAAGTAGGATATTAGGTAATTAATCATCAGCTCATATTAACATATACATGACAGGCACTTCCTCCTTATAGTATGCAAACTTGGCATTCACTCTTCCAGTATATGCACTGCTTTTAAATGTGTTCTTGTGGCTTTCTTAGCATTCCTTACCTCTCCTCCTGATCACCAATGGGCTTCTTGAGAGTAGAAACTTTAACTGGTTTTTGTACATCCTCCAGACCTGTAGTTATTCATTAAATGTTAATTGAAAGAATGACTGGATGAATAATTGAAACATGCTAGGCACCTAAAAAGTAAAATAGAAGGAAAAAAATTACCTAAAAATTAGGATAGATGGATCAGGGTTAAATAGGTACACAAATTAAACAGACATTTCTAAATTGTGTTCACTGGAGAGGCCCTGGGGGAGATAGATGGTCTTTGAGTCAAGCACCTCTTGAGACTGGGTGCCATCTGGTGGCCTTAGGAAGTAACTTAAACTTCTGAGCCTACCTTGGTTAGGTAAATAAACTGTTGAAAAACTGGACCCCAAATTGCAGCAGCTCAGACATAATAGTTCATTCTCTACTTACATGTATGTTCCTAGCCCAAAGGAGGCTCTCCCATATAGAGATTCAGGGGTGCAGCTTCTGGCTCCCTGCCCCTTTGAGGGCTGTCTGGGTGGTGGAAACAGGGTTGCAATGTCCAAGGTCAGTCAGAGAAGGAAAGAAAGCATGTGCAGGAGGAACACTTTCTCCTAAAAGCTCCAAGCTGCTATATAACTTATAAGACACTGGGAAGTAGAGGCCACAAGGCTGTGCTTAAGTGACAAAATGTCTATTTTCCTGAAATATGACAAAATTTTATTTTTATTTATGACTAAATAAAATTCCATTGTGTACATATACCACATTTTCTTTATTTGCCTTTTGATGGACAACTAGGCTGGTTTCATAGTTTGGCTACTGTGAACTACGCTGCTATCAACATGGGTATGCATGTTATCACTATAGTATGGTGACTTTAATTCTTTAGAAAAAATACCATAAAGTTGTACAGCTACACCACATGGTGGTTCCATGTCCTTTGAGAAAACTACATACTAATTTCCATAGTGATTGTACGATTTCACAATCCCACCAACAGTGTAGAAGTGTCCCTTTTTCTCTATATTGTCTCCAGCATTTATTATTGTTTGTAATCTTGATGACTGCCATTCTGATTGGAGTTAGATGAAATCCCAGTGTAATTTTGATTTGCATTATCATTTGATAATGATAGCATATTTTCATATATTTGTTGGTCATTTGTATTTCTTCTTTTGAGAAATGTCTGTTTAATTCATTTGCCCACTTATCAACTGGGTTGAGTTTTTGAGTTAAATTTTTGAGGTCTTTATATATTCTAGACATCAATCCTCTGACAGAAGAGTAGCTAGCAAAAATTTCCTTCCCCTTCTATAGGTTCTCTTTTCATAATAGTAATTATTTCCTTTACTGTCAGCTTTTTAATTTTATACCATCCAATTTAACTCTTGGCATTATTTCCTGAGCTTTAGTGGTCCTATTGAGAAAGTTGTAGCCTGTGTCTGTATACTGGAGTGTTGACCCTACAATTTCTTCTAAGAGTTGCAGAGTTACTGGTCCAAAATTCCTAGATCTTTGATCATTTTGAGATGATTTTTGTACAGGGTGTGAGATAAGGGTCCAGTCTCATTCTTCCACATATGGATAACCAGTTTTCCTGCACCATTTGTTAAAAAGGCTGTCTTTTCTCCAATGTATGCTTTTGGCACCTTTGTCAAGAATCAGATGATTATAGATGTGTGGGTTTGTCTCTGTATCATCTATTATGCACCACTGGTCTATATCTGATTTTGTGCCAGTACCATGCAGTTTTTGTTACTATAGCTCTGTAATATAATTTGAAGTCAGGTATTGTGATGCCTCCAGAATTGTATTTTGGCTTAGAATTTCTTTGTCTATTCTGGGTCTTTTTTTCTGTCCATTGAATTTCAGGACTGCTCTTTCTAGTTTTGTGAAGAATGTCATTGGTATTTTGATGGAGATTGCACTGAATCTGGATATTGCTTTTGATAGAATTGGCCTCAAACTCCTTATCCTCCTGTCTCAGCCTTCAAAGTAGCTGGGATTATAGCCATGCACCACTATGCCTAGCTAGAAATTCTGGATTTTACTTGAGTCACACAGATAATTTCTTCCATAAATAATAACCATAATGTTATAAACTATTAAACAAGAATAACAACAGGGATCTGACCTAATCTACAGACGATTAAGGAATACTTCCCTTGGGGCATGATGACATGTAAAATGCAACTTAAAGAATGACTCCATGGTATCCAAGTGACAGGTGGAGGGGATAGAGCATTCTATTCAGGGGAATTTCACAAGCCAGTTTTCCATTGAGGGAAGAATTGTGGCAAGTGGCTCAACTGAAATAAGACCAGTTTAGCTGAAAGCTATAAAATGAGAACAGAATAGTAAAATACGAAATTATGTAAATCAGATCATACAGATTCAAAATTCAGTGCGGTTTTTGAAATACAGGGTAGGGTTTTTATATTTGAAGAACAATGGGGCTCAAGAAAGTCCCGACAAAGGTACAGTGTGACTGAATATGTAAGTTAAAAAGATTACTTCACATGTTAGAAAATGAATTAGAAAGCTTAAAAAGTATATTCAATATGATCTAGTATGGTAGAAAGAAGATAGTAGAAGAAAACTTAATCCAGAAATATGTGCAAACTAGAAGAGATGTGACATGGTGGTTGGTTGAATGAAATGAAGTTAAGGAAGTAGGAATGAAGAGGAAAGACTGAAGAATAATTTCAATGGTTTCAACATGAGCAACAGGATAGATGGTTGAATGATACGGACTGACTTAGGGGACATAGAAAAAGAAATGCTTCATAGAAAGATCAGATATAAAGAAATGTCATAGCACCTTACACATATTCCCACTAACTTCCCTCTCCCTTCTTCCTAGTGCAGTACCATGTGCCCTTTTTATACTGTTTGTATTTTTAGTCAGGTATATGTAAACATTGTAGTTCTGTTAGTCATTTTTTGTTGTTGTCATTGTTACTGTGACCAAAATACCTGACAAGAACAATTTAGAGGAAGAAAATTTGATTTTGGCTCATGGTTTCAGAAGTTTTGTATGGTTGGTCAACTTCATTGCTCTGGGCCAGAGGGGAGGCAGGATATCGTGGTGGAAGAGCATGGTGGTAGAAAGCTGTTCAGTTTCTGGCAGTCAAAAAAAGGACAGAGAATGAGGAAAAGGCCAGGGAGACAAGGTATGATCCCCAAGGGCACATCCCCAAAGAACTACTTCCTTCAGTCATGCCCCAACTGCCTACAGTCATTACCCAGCATAGCAGTTCTTTCAAATTATTAATTCATCAAATGGATTAATCCTTGATTAGGTTAGTGCTCCCATAATCTAATAATTTCACCTTTGAACATTAATACAAGAACTCTTAGGGAACTTCTCAGATCCAACCTATTATACTAGTAGTTTTTTTTATTTACTGCTTACCTTAGAATAATACTTGGGAAACTTTGAGAGAAGTAAATAACTAACTGTCTAAAAAAAATCATAATCTTGTTTTTTAGAGTACTTCCACAACCTTTTTTTTGTTTTTTTTTTTTTTTGGTACTGGGAATCAAACCCATGGCCTTGTGCTTGCCAGGCAAGCACTTTACCAACTGAGCTATCTCCCCAGCCCCATTTCCACAACCTTTTTAAGGACCAGAGTAAAATTTTTTTGGATGCTAACATTTGGCAACAGTACAGAATAACCTCTTCACTTAGTAACATTTGTTTTCTTTATTTGCAAGGGGATGGTTATAATCATTCCTACTTTGTGAATTTGCAGCTAGAATTAAATAGGATAATGTACATGGTTTTAGCACATTATAAACATGCAATAGATTAGAATTCAAGTAACATGTTTATTGATAAGAAAGATTTTTTTTAACTGAATTCATTGATATTACCTATTTTTTTACACCAAATGCATGAGTTAACTTTTCATCACTGTGACAAAATATCTGAGAATGTCCACTTAAAGGTGAAAAATTTTATTTTGGCACCTGATTTTAGAGATTTTAGTCCATGGTCATTTGACTCTGTCACTTAGGGCTATTGGTAAGGCAGAATATCATGGCAAAGAGCATATGGTAGAACAGAACTGTTAACATGACAACCAGGGAAGAGAGAGAGAGAAAGAAAGGAAAGGACTAGGCACTAGATATGCCCTTCCAGGACATGCTCCCCAGTGACCTATTTCCTCCAACTTGGCCCCTGCTCCAAAAGTTTCTATCATCTCCCAATAGCACCACCATCTTGGGACCAAGCCTTCACCACAGGAAGCTCTGGGGGACATTTCAGACATAAATCATAACAACAAAATATACACATTCTTCCATTTTGATCTTCATAATAAAATACATCTTACTTAACCATAATACTTTATTCTTTTGCAGCAATGTATGGATTTCCAAATACTTTCAAACACATTGGTCAATTTGAGTCTCACCATATCTGTGTGACATAACCATGGAAGATATTATCATTTGTATTTGCAAATAAGAAAACTGAGCCTCAAAGAAAATTTCATAAATTATACATGGCTAGTGTATGGAGGAGCCAGAATGTCTTCTGATCCTTAGGCCAACCACAAAATAGAATACTATATAGTATCTAAAGGAAGAAATTGCCTTTTGTGTAGAGGAAATAACTCACTCATATAAATTCCTTCTAAAAGCCTCATCTGTACCATAGTTTAAAATTGTAACTTTGCATTTCAAAAGCAGAGTCTGCGGTGGAAGTTGAGAACTATATTATGCTAATTTAAAAAATCACCTGGGATTCTGTTTCAGAATTTATGATCTCATGTAAATTTGAATCTTGTCAGTGAACTAGTGACTAGAGATTATCTGAAAAGGAAAGAAATGTTATCAAGACTTGTACAATAACATCTTTATAACTGTAGGTCTTGAGTAATCTATTCATTTAGTGAATAATATTAAGCATCTATTCAACAATAAACATATAGTAATAGTTATTGGTAATCAGGCTTAACACAAAAGATACAAAGATAAATTAAACTCAATCCATTACTTCAAAGAGTTCATAATTCAAAAGATAAAGAGACATATAAAGGAATTATTATGAAGTTTTTAGCATCATATTTTCCAATACAATTCCAGAATTAAAGACTTTCAAACACTCTACTGTCGTGTATGTCTAAAAATAACAAATAACAAATAAATAAAAAAGACTTTTAAATAATTCTTGAGTTAATGGTAATCAATGTGATTTCCCAAGAACATAGTGATTACTACTATAGATAAACTCCTTGGGAAGAAATCTTTCTTTTTTGACACCAAAAATAATGTTGCTAGTACTTGAAAAATCTTATTATACTGTGCCAGGAAATAGAAATTTTGAAGTGTTAAAATGAAAAACTTGGATTCTCTTCATGTGATGGAATTGGAAGAAAAGTGACATATTTCATTTCTGCTGCAATGGTTAAAGGGAGCATTTGAAGTTAAAAAAGCCAGCCTTCATCTGAAAATGCCATTGCAGGCACATTAAGTGAAAATGAAGCTTCTTATGTATTTCCCATTCAAAATATTAAGGGAAGGAGAGAAGGAGAAAGGAAGGTGTTATACTTCTGTGTTATCAGTTTATCAGGGTTCCTAAAATTCTGGTATGACTTTTTTCCTCCCTTTATAATAATTCTCATCAGAAATGTGTTTTACAACAAATTAACATCATTCTTGAAGCCTCACTTAGAAGCATTCAGCTCGAATAGCTTTATTCATAATTGTTCATGGAGACAATTTCCCTCATTATTTTATGAGGGTTTAAAACTATGCCAGAAGGATAGAAATAAAATAGAATCTGTAACACTTATCCCCGTATTTTCAAAGCAAAGCAGTGAAAACAACACTGTAAGAAAAACACAAGAAGATGTAAAAATATCAGATTTTATAACTGTTCTAAACTTCTCAGGCTTAAAACTACACCTGTTTTTTATTTTAAGTTAGCCAGGGAAATACAGTGTAACAAAACATGCCATGTCTATATGAGCAGAATCCCGAAGGGTATTTATTCCTGGTCTGCACAACATTAAATCACAAAGGAATCTAAAATGAATCAATAGAAACACTTGAGAGTACTTTTCTTTTAATTTGGCCTTTTATAAGCACATGAGCCACAGGCATATAGTCTCACTGGACCTAGAAACCATTCTGAACTACTGCCTGAAAAAGCCCCAAGATAAATCGAAAGAAACAACACACTACCTTGAATCAGTTCTGTATGTTTTCTTCATTGAGCTGCCTTCTCCCTTCTCCCAGGGAATGAGATGCAGGATCCACTGGTTAGCATGAGAAAGTCATGCCCTTTTTTCTTACATATCGCTTTCTATGTTAGTGTACATATAATTTCCATAAACCTTACAAAGAAAGAGGAATGGTGGTAACATTATAAAAAAGAATGAAAAGCCAAAAATATTTTTTTCTATAGTTTGAATATGGTTTGGTTCGTCCAAAACTCATGTTGAATTTTGATTCTCAGTGTAATATTGTTGAGCGGTATCGAGATCTCTAAGAGGTGATTAGGTCATTAAGAGGCATGAATGCTGCCCTACAGGACTGAGGAAATTCTCCCAGAAGTGGGTTCTTGCTATCACAGAAATGGATTGGTTACCATCAGAGTAGGCTGTTACACTGCAAGACCAACCCTCCTATTTGGCTCCATCACACACGATCACCAGATGTAGCCACTTGATTTTGAAATTGCACTCTCCAAAACAGTGAGCTAAATAAACTTTATTTAAACATTACCCAGTCTTCAGTATCATTTTATAGCAACCAAAAACTCCCTAAGACACATTCCTTGAGCTCTATATCCTTCCATGTGTCAAGAAAGACTTCATAGTCATTTGTCTGGCATTGTTTCAATGGGTTAGAATTTGAAATAAAATTTCAGATTATTTTAAACTCTCAAGAAACTAGCATTTGAGAAAATTTGATAGTGTGAATTAAAATTCATATGAAAGGTATGTGGCATATAAAAGCTATAAATACTGGTAAGAACTATAAATTATAATCAGCATAATAATTGAATACCTTAGAAATCTCTTCAAAGAGTCCACAAGGATAACTGCAGTGCAAGTAATAGTAATAACTAATAATAACTGACAAGGATATGTATTTGCCACTATTCCAGAACCTTCACAGGTGCTGTACCATTTGATCCTTAAAATGCAATAGGAAGGAAATAATAATTTTATCACTTTACTTATAAATAAAAGAATAAGGGCTGGGGATATAGCTCAGTTGGTAGAGTGCCTGCCTTGCAAGCACAAGGCCCTTGGTTCAATCCCCAGCACTGCTAAATAAATAAATAAATAAATAAAAGAAATAAGGCACAAAAAGCTAAGAACTTCCCCTAGATTACACAGTAAAGTACTGAGTTACTTAGCAAAATAGTGCCTTCTTTATAGAATAAAAAAGCCTATTTCAGATATATGGCATTTGGAAATTATGTATAAAGTATAACAAACATCATTTTAAAGATACACATAAATTCAGAAGAAACTAAGAGTAATCTCCAGAGGAAAAATAAAGATAGAACTAGAACAGAATAGTGAACTTACTCTAAAACTATTTCTGATCTAAGATGATTTACTGATCTCAGTAAAATTGACTCTTATTTTCATGCCAGTATGGGACAAGAAGATCTTGGGTCTCACACAAGGTAGAGTGTTAGAAATGAGTTTTTCATCTAAAGATGGAAGTCTCAGAGGTCCATAGTCTCAGTAAAACTAGGTTGGTAAAAATACTATCAGCAAAGTTGGAAAACTAGGAAATTTTAGTTTCTATGTGGCAACTAGGTACAAAAATAAGCCTACCTTGGGAATTTTTTCAAGTCATATACAAGATGGGAATTCTAATTCATACTATATCCAAGATCCAAAAGAAAATTAACTTACAGTAGAAACCTACTGAAGAATCAAAGACAAATTGACTCAGAAGCATGGCACACAAAACAAACTAACCAAAAAACCCACAAGAAGCTCCCTGGATCCTGAACTCCCACAGAAAAATTATGCATGCAACATATGAACCAACCCCCTTAAGATTACAACGCACTTCAGAAAAATATCATTAGTGAAAGTCAGCAGAAACGATTAACAGCATAATTATACATCCTATCATATTGGGTTATGTAAGGATAAGATTCAAAATATAAAAAGTATTTTATAGAAGTATATTTTAATACATAAAAATATAAGAGCAGAATAAGGTGTTTTAAAAGATAAAAGAATAAAAAAATAAATAATGCATCTAAAAATGAAAATTTTATGGATAAATTAAAACTATAGGTTAAAATGAATGTTTATTTTAAAGAGTTATAAATAACTCAAAGGAAAATTAGTGAATTCAAATACATTAAGAAATCACTGACAGTATAGACAAGGAAATCAATAAGCTAGAAAACAGAACACATGGAAGACAAAACAAGAAAGTCTAACATATATTTAACTGGATTTAGAAAAGAACATGAGAAGAAGATACTTGAAAGGTATTCCTAGATTTGCATCATGGGATGTTACTCATTAATAAGAATAAATACTGGGCAAAAGAAGTCATATACAAAAGGATAAGTTGGTCTTCTGTGTCCATGGACACCTCATTCACATACAGATTTTGTTATTGACATTATTACCTAGAAAATAATAGCATAACAAGTATTTACATAGTATTCACAAACTATATATGTACTAAATATTATAAATCATGGAGAGATGATTTAAAGTGCCCAGGGAGATGTGTGTAGGTTAAATGGGAATACTATACCATTTTATTTAAGAGGTTTGAACATTCTTGAATTTGGGGATCTGTAGAGTGTCCTAGAAGTCATTCTTTACTGGCATTGAGAGATAACTAACGTGTACTATGCAATCCATTTATGTGAAGTCCAAAAATTAGCAAAATTAGCCTTAATTATAGAATTTGATATAGTAGTAATACCTCAGTGAGTGGAATCTGAAGGGGATTTCTAGAGTTCTCTATATATTACATTTATTAATCTGTGGGCCAGTTAGATCAACATTTGTGGCTTGTAAAAATTAATCAGACTGAACACTTATTAACATTTTTAATGTGTATTTTATTTCAGTGCAATTTTTTAAAGGTTTAGAATTTTTCAGAATTAATGAAATACAAAACTCATCAGATCCAGGAATTTTAGTAAATCTTAAATGGGATAAATAAAAGAAAACTTTCAACTGAAAGTGAATAAAAACTAAATAAGGACTGGGGATATAGTTCAGCTGGTAGAGTGCTTGCTTCACAAGCACAAAGCCCTGGGTTTAATCCCCAGCAACGCAAAATAAATAAATAAATAAACAAGCTAAATAAGAAAAAGATAAAGAGAAGAGCTTAAAAATATCTGGAGAAGCTGGGCACAGTGGCACATGCCTGTAATCCTCGCGGCTGGGGAGGCTGAGACAAGAGGATTGAAAGTTCAAAGTCAGCCTCAGTAATGGCAAGGCACTAAGCAACTCAGTGAAATCCTGCCTCTAAATAAAATACAAAATAGGGCTGGGGATGTGGCTCAGTGGTTGAGTTTCCCAGGGTTCAATCCCTGGTACCCCCCAAAAAATAAAATCTGGAGAAAAAGAGACTAAGATTATATTTTTAAAAAATCAATTCAATTAAAAAATACTCAGTAAAAATAAGAATATACCTACAAAAAGTGAAATAATAGTTTTTAAATGCTGAAAAAATTACACACCACACAATCATTATGTAGGGATGAAGGTGAATTTTTGAATATTTATAAACAGAAACTATGATTTTTAATATTAAACAGTTACTAAATGTGTTTTTAGTTGTTTCAAGAAACGTGTTCATTTTTATTTTTAGGAAAAAGAAAAATGATACCAAAAGGAAAATACAAAGGGAAAAAAAGGAATAGTAAGACTTAAACAATTTAAAGGCAGATGGTCAAACAATACTACACATAAAAATTGGAAATTTTAATAAAATACTGGACAAATAGAAAACAGTGAGTTTCTGTGATAAACATAGGCAGAGTCCCAAAGGAAAAACAGAACAAAAGCAAAATGTGAATAGATAATGGCTGATAATTTTTAAGAATTTAGAAAAGATAACCTACATAATAAATAAACATTGAAAATTTAAAGTACAACGAAAATAACATCATAACTATTCCTATAATAGAAAAACTCCAGAAACACAAAGAAAAAAATAGATTTGATAGCTGATTTCTCAAGAGAAATGATGAAATTTAATCAACAATTGAACAAAATCTTTTTTTAATTCATTTTTAATGTAAACAAATGGAACACATCTTGTTTCTCTGTACATGAAGTAGAGGAATACGGTTTTTGTAATCATACATTTACCTAGGGTAATAGTTTTTGATTCATTGTTATTTTATTCTCCCCCCACCCCTCCCACCCCTCTTATCCCTCTATAGAGTCCCTCCTTCCTCCATTCTTCCCCCTTCCCACCCCCTATATGTGTCATCATCTGCTTATCAGTGAGATCATTCGTTCTTTGGTTTTTTGAGATTGGCTTATCTCACTTAGCATGATATTCTTCAACTGCATCCATTTGCCTGCAAATGCCATAATTTTATTATTCTTTATGGCTGAGTAATACCATGGATGGTATATGTATACCACAGTTTCTTTATCCATTCATCAACTGAAGGGCATCTAACTTGGTTCCACAATCTGGCTATTGTGAATTGAGCAGCTATGAACATTGTTGTGGTTGTATCTCTGTAGTATGCTGATTTTAAGTCCTTTGGGTATAGGCCAAGGAGAGGGATAGCTGGGTCAAATGGTGGTTCCATTTCAAGTTTTCTAAGGAATCTCCACACTGCTTTCAGAGTGGCTACTCTAATTTGCAGCCCCACCAGCAATGTATGAGTGGACCTTTTCCCCCACATCCTCTCCAACACCTATTGTTGCTTGTATTCTTGATAATCACCATTCTAATTGGGGTGAGATGGAATCTTAGGGTAGTTCTGATTTGCATTTCTCTTATTACTAGAGATGTTGAACATTTTTTCATATATTTGTTGATTGCTTGTACATCTTCTTCTGTGAAGTGTGTGTTCATTTCCTTAGCCAATTTGTTGATTGGGTTATTTATATTCCTGGTGTAGAGTTTTTTGAGTTCTTGATATATTCTGGAAATTAGTGCTCTATCTGAAGTATATGATTGGCAAAGATTTTCTCCCACTCTGTAGGTTCTCTCTTCGCATTACTGATAGTTTCCTTTGCTGAGAGAAAGCTATTTAGTTTGAATCTATCCCACTTATTGATTCTTGTTTTTATTTCTTGTGCTATGGGAGTCCTGTTAAGGATGTCTGATTCCAAGCCAACATGTTGAAGATTTGGACCTACTTTTTCTTCTATAAGATGCAGGGTCTCTGGTCTGATTTCAAGGTCCTTGATCCATTGTGAGTTGATTTTTGTGCAGGGTGAGAGATAGGGCTTTAGTTCATTCTGTTGCATATGGATTTCCAGTTTTCCCAGCACCATTTGTTGAAGAGGCCATCTTTTCTCCATAGAATGCTTTTGGCACCTTTGTCTAGTATGAGATAATTGTGTTTATTTGAGTTTGTGTCTGTGTCCTCTATTCTGTACCATTGATCCACCTGTCTATTTTGGTGCCAATACCATGCCTTTTTTTTTTTTTTTTTTTACAGGTCTCACACAAGGAACTTTCATTTTATACAGACAATTCACGTCTGCATAGGGGAAAGGGAAGAAAGAAAGAGAGAGCATGGTGCAAGGTTTCTCTTAGACATAGGAATTTCGCGGGCTGAGAGGAACCAATCGTGGAGGAGAATTCTTACAGACTGACTGATGGACCAATGACATATTAGAACCCTAACGTGGGAGGCAGGAAGATTACAGCAACGTAAGCCATAAATTCCTGTAACCGGAGAGGTGGGTGAACGCAGATTGACAGGTGGTGGGGGAAGCCAGTTTCCTTACATTCCCCTATTTCCTTTTATATAAAAAATTTTTAAAATCTTGCTCTCCAGTTCTTTTTGAAGCCTTCTCTCTCCTTCCTGCCTAGGTGACTAGGGTTGGTTTTGCAGGTGAGATGTAAAAAGTTCATTCTCCTCCCAGGCTTCCAAAGGCAGATGATTTTCGTGGACTTCATTTTCTCAGTTTGATTGATCATCTATTTCTGCATTAACTGCCTGTCCCCAATTCTTACTTCATTTACCCCTCTAATACTAGGAACTCCTTCACTGCTGTAGGGAAAAGGGCTGATGCCTGATCTGACTTCTTCAAGCTGGAAGTGGGCGGCATGGGGCAAACAGTTTGGAGGTTCCTGTTTAGAAATCGGGTCAATTGAGGGGTTCATGGTAGAAGTCCAGTTGCGAGGACAGCAGGCTATAAAGGCATCTGGGGATGGGTGCTTCTATGGGAGAAGAACAAAAAGACATGAATACTGAAATGAGATTGATACCATATAAATGTTGCAGGATCTGGAACATGCTAATGCATATTATAAAGATGACAGAAGTCAATAATTCCTCACCAGGGGGTGGAAGAACTGAGAATTTGTTCCCATAACAAGGCCTAGCAAAGGCTGGAGAAGACAAGGCCTTTGTTTGGGAGCTTTAACATTGTCTAGGTTATCAGGAATGTGAACACAACATTTAGTAGAGATCCCTATACTTCTGTTACTAGCCAACATAGATTAAGCCTACCTGTGTCTGTAGGCCTTAAACTGACTAAAAACTTCTGACTCTGGCAGTTTCTCTTGATAGTTACTATTATTTTTAAATGCCCAAGAATGGCTATACTTTGGTTTTAACTGATTTGCTAGGTGTTTAAGATCAAGCTGGTCAAAGTGACCTGTTCCTGTCTGTTAAAGAGTCAGCTGAGTTTCCACAGGGGTCACTCATAGAGAACTTAAGAGCAGCTTCTTAGCTCCATTAGTGCCATTTGGTTAGGCAGGGTCTTCTCAATGACATAGCTTTCTTTGAAAGCGTCAGAGATGTCTCCCTTTTTTCTATGACCCTCCTCTGCAGCAGATGCACTGAGTGGCTTTTCCTCTAGCAGCCTCATCAATCTCCTTGGTCAGGAGGTTGTGTGACCCAGAGTTGCAAAGCTCCTTGGAGAAGTCCTCTTGTTCCCTGGGTTCAGGCTGACTTCGAGGGCAAGACCCAAATATGGACTTTTCTTGACCTCTGTATTTAATCTCAATCTCTAAGTTTGATCTTAACCATCAAACAAGACAGTCTCACCAGTCATAAAGTAAGAGTACTGGGCTTTAGCCTTAATGTCTATAACTTTACAGTTATTTACCCCCTTTTATCTAATTGGGGTTTACATTATCTGTTCCGAGTTAATTTACGGCGTTTGCTCTTGAAGCAGTACTTTTGCAAAATATTGATCAGGCAACAATTAGAGTTTACAAGGAAAATACAAAATGGAGTTATCAACAGTAAAACATTCAGTTTGTGCAATAGCTATTTTGAATTTTGGCTGAGTTCCCATTTGAGAGCACAGTAATATTTACAACAAACATTAAACTTTTGAACACGACTTTAAATGAGTTAAAGTCAGGCTTACTTTGGAGCCATTGTAATGTGTAGCAGGGTGGTGAGGCAGAGCCTTATCTCAGGTAATGTGGGGATTTTCAGTGAGGGGCAAAGGAGTATATAAACACAGATTTTGAAGATTAGGCTGAGATCAGATGAAGCTCTGTTCTCTGATGGAAATGTGAATCTAAAGAGTTCTGTCAGCAATCTTTATATGTGTGCAATGTTAGGTTATATATACCCTATTGATGACAGGTAATAGAACATTAAATGATAGGTTTACCATTACAGACAAGTTTAATTTTGAGAATAGCAGCTTGATAAATTTTCTACTTTAAAGGCTTATATACCTGGAAAATATGAACACATTTAATATACAAAGAATAATGTTTTTAAGTATGTTACTCCATGGAATAGCTTTATAAATTTATCAGATGTCTCTAACAAACACATTTGAGTAATCCCATACATGTTGCTTATTGTAGAAAAACCAAGACATCAGACAAGTGTGCCAATAGTATTTGCCGTCTCTTTCCTGTTGAAAAAAATTCCTAGAAAAATTGATGTTAGACATTTTATAAGCATTAATATTTTATTAGTGTAACCATCTAGAGACTTGTGAGTTAATTCTATTAGTTTATGCAATTTAAATTGAACCTTATTAAATCATGTGACTTAAAAATATTTGGATCCATTTTTAAAATTTTAATTTTTATGCGTGCTTATATTTAACACAAAAGCAAAGGCCTTGTAATATTTATTTCCATTGCAATGTAATGGATGTCCAAAAATAACTCTAGAGTTAGATAAAAAGAATTGATCAAAAATTATTAACCTAGGTCTGTAGGATTAAAATTGTGAGCTCAAAAATACAGCATTTAAGAAAAACAAAGTCCTGGAAGAAAAATGATAATGGTTATTAATTAAAGCATGAGAAAATGAGAAGGAGAGAAAAGTTGAAAGGGAGAAAAGTATTCTAAGTTGTAGCCCAGGAGAAATTTAAAATGGACACTTTTACACTTTTTTTTTTTTTCTTGGGTTTGAAACTGGTCTCCTACTGCACCTTTCTTCATTTACATTTCAATGTAACCCTTGACTGAGATCTGAATCTGAAAGGGGCTAATATGTTCTAGCAGAAACTTGATGCTTAGGTCCTTTTAATTTCTTGAGCCTGCAGGGAGAGCTAAGAGAGAAAGAAAAGTTTTGAAAATAAGGAATCAGCCAAGAGAATATGTTCAGGTATTACTCCCTCTGCACTAGCCATCTCCCATAAAGGAGCTAGAACGTGTGTAGGAGACCGCGTGGTGGGGGGACTTGGTGGGCTGAATGGAGGAGCGATAGGAGAAACAGAATGAGGCAAAGGAGAGGAATGAACAGGAGCTTCTGCAGTAGGAGGCCTGTGAGGACATGACTCATCAGCTGGATTAAACTCAGAAGAGAAAGGATTAAAAGGGGGAGGAGAAGCACCAAGAAAGAAAGGAAAAACACGAAGGGGAAAAGTCCCTTTCCATTCACCAGGCCACCCACATATGTACTTAATTATAACTAGTATAATTAGGCATATAATTTTACCTAGTATAAAGCTAGAATTTAGGGTGCCATAAATAGACCATTCTGACTTACTATCTAAAGGACAATTTAGCTCTGATTCAGGGAATAGATGAAGGGGTTTGAGATGATTTAATAAGCATCTCAGGGGCGAGTTTGCTGAGCTGGATGTCCTGAATCCCATGGTAAGCTGAGACCCACCTGGCTAGTGATTTTGGCATCCCAAGACCACAGTGCCAGGCAACAAGAGGTTAGAACAGAGGCTTGGTCGTCACCCCCCCCCCCCAAAAAAAAAAAAAAATGTTTAACCAGGCATTAGTTGAGAGAGTTTGAAGACCTGATCAGGATTTCAAGCGAGACGAAGCAGGAAATAAAAGAACTTCAAACCCTGAGAAAGAATCTCAGCACCATAAAAACCAGGAGTCCACCCAGCAACTAGGACCAGCTACGGAGACCAAGGAGATACCCCCACACCTCAGCAGTCCAGCGGCGAGCTGTGGGGCAGGCGGCGGAAGCCACGAGCGGGAAGCCGCAGGCCAGCGGAAGGAAACCACGAGCTGTGGCAGAGGGAACCGCAGGAATGGCCGCTTCTCAGATGGGGGGGGGGGGTGCAGCACCACGCCGGAAGCCGCCTGGTCAGGGCCTGCCTAAGGGGAACTCACCAATTCTGGAGTCCGGTGTTGTATGCAGAAAACTGGGCATGCAGGTAAATGGAAGGTGAGCCGGTATCCACAGGCACCGGGGCTTGCTATCGGATGGGATTCCGCCTGCTTAGTCAGCAGAAAAACCCATCCCCGAGTCTTCAGCACCAGATATTAGGCGTTAAGACGCAGTTATGGTTCCTCTCTAGCTCCCAGAAATGCTCCACAGATACAGGTCTCACACAAGGAACTTTTATTTTATGCAGACGATTCACGTCTGCACAGGGGAAAGGGAAGAAAGAAAGAGCACCATGCCATTTTTGTTACTATTGCTTTGTAGTATAGTTGAAGTTCTGGTCTTGGAATACCCCCTGCTTCACTCTTTCTGCTAAGGATTGCTTTAGCTATTCTGGGTTTATTATTCTTCCAGATGAATTTCATGATTGCTTGCTCTATTTCTGTGAGGTACATCATTTTAATTGGATTTTTTTTAATTGGGATTTTAATTGGAATTGCATTGAATCTGTATAGCACTTTTGGGAGTATGGACATTTTGACAATATTAGTTCTGCCTATCCAAGAACATGGGAGATCTTTCCATCTTCTACGGTTTTCTTTAATTTCTTTCTTTAGTGTTCTGTAGTTCTCATTGTAGAGGTCTTTCACCTCTTTTGTGAGATTGATTCCCAAGTATTTTATTTTTTTCAAAGTCATTGTAAATGGGGTAGTTTTCCTAACTTCTCTTTCTGAAGTTTCATCACTTATGTATACAAATGTATTGGATTTATGAGCATTAATCTTATATCCTGCTACTTTACTGAAGTGACTTATGAGTACTAAAAGTTTTCTGGTGGAATTTCCTGGTTCCTTTAAATATATAATCATGTCATCAGCAAATAGGGATAGTTTGAGTTCTTTTCCTATTCGTATCCCTTTAAAATCCTTGGTCTGCCTAATTGCTCTGGCTAGAGTTTCGAGTTTGTTGAACAGAAGTGGTGAAAGAGGGCATCCCTGCCTTGTTCCAGTTTTTAGGGGGAATGCTTTCAGTTTTTCACCATTTAGAATGATATTCACCATGGGCTTAGCGTAGATGGCAATGTTAAGCAATTTTCCCACTATCCCTATTTTTTCTAGTGTTTTGAGCATGAAGGGGTGCTGTATTTTATCAAATGCTTTTTCTGTATCTATCAAAATAATCATGTGATTTTTTTTTTTTTTTTTTTTTTTTTTTTTTCCCCTAAGACACACGCTCTCTTTCATGGAAGGAGGGTAGACAGTAAACCAAAAGTGTCACTACTGGAAAGGAGGCAGAATCTTTCAGAGTCCAAAACCCAGTAACCAAGGAACCCAGGAGTCTAACACTTTCCAATCTTTTTGTTTATTTGTTTTGGTACCTGAGAATGAACCCAGGGACACTTCCCACCAAGTCACATCCCCAGCCCTTTTTTAATGTTCTATTTATTTATTTTTTTTTTTTATTTTTTATTTTTTCCCTTCCCCCCACCCCTCCCACCCCTCCCACCCCTCTTTACCCTCTATACAGTACTTCATTCCTCCATACTTGCCCCCCTCCCTAACCCTAACTCTAACCCTAACACTAACCCTTCCTCCCCCCCATTATGTGTCATCCTCCACTTATTAGCGATATCATTCGTCCTTTGGCTTTTTGAGATTGGCTTATCTCACTTAGCATGATATTCTCCAATTTCATCCATTTACCTGCAAATGCCATAGTTTTATCATTCTTTATGGCTGAGTAATATTCCATTGTATATATATACCACAGTTTCTTTATCCACTCATCAATTGAAGGGCATCTAGGTTGGTTCCACAGTCTGGCTATTGTGAATCGAGCAGCTATGAACATTGATGTGGCTGTGTCTCTGTAGTATGCTGATTTTAAGTCCTTTGGGTATAGGCCAAGGAGTTGGATAGCTGGGTCAAATGGCGGATCCATTCCAAGTTTTCTAAGGAAACTCCACACTGCTTTCCAGAGTGGCTGCACTAATTTGCAGCCCCACCAGCAATGTATGAGTGTACCTTTCTCCCCACATCCTCGCCAACACCTGTTGTTGTTCGTATTCTTGATAATCGCCATTCTAATTGGGGTGAGATGGAATCTTAGGGTGGTTTTGATTTGCATTTCTCTTATTACTAGAGATGTTGAACATTTTTCCATATGTTTGTTGATTGCTTGTAGATCTTCTTCTGTGAAGTGTCTATTCATTTCCTTAGCCCATTTGTCGACTGGATTATTTGAATTCTTGGAGTAGAGTTTTTTGAGTTCTTTATAGATTCTGGAGATTAGTGCTCTATCTGAACTATGATTGGCAAAGATATTCTCCCACTCTGTAGGCTCTCTCTTCGCATTGCTGATAGTTTCCTTTGCTGAGAGAAAGCTTTTTAGTTTGAATCTATCCCAGTGGTTGATTCTAGCTTTTATTTCTTGTGCTATGGGGGTCCTGTTAAGGAAGTCTGATCCTAGACCAACAAGGTGAAGATTTGGACCTACTTTTTCTTCTATAAGATGCAGGGTCTCTGGTCTGATTCCGAGGTCCTTAATCCATTTTGAGTTTAGTTTCGTGCATGGTGAGAGATATGGGTTTAGTTTCATTCTGTTGCATATGGATTTCCAATTCTCCCAGCACCATTTGTTGAAGAGGCTATCTTTTCTCCATTGCATATTTTTGGCACCTTTGTCTAGTATGAGAAAATTGTATTTATTTGGGTTTGTGTCTGTGTCCTCTATTCTATACCATTGATCTTCCTTTCTATTTTGGTACCAATACCATGCCGTTTTTGTTACTATTGCTTTGTAGTAGAGTTGAAGATCTGGTATTGCAATACCCCCTGTTTCACTCTTCCTGCTAAGGATTGCTTTAGCTATTCTGGGTTTCTTATTCTTCCAGATGAATTTCATAATTGCTTGCTCTATTTCTGTAAGGTACATCATTGGGATTTTAATTGGAATTGCATTGAATTTGTATAGCACTTTAGGTAGTATGGCCATTTTGACAATATTAATTCTTCCTATCCAAGAACATGGGAGATCTTTCCATCTTCTAAGGTGTTCTTTAATTTCTTTCTTTAGTGTTGTATAGTTCTCATTGTAGAGGTCTTTCACCTCTTTTGTGAGATTGATTCCCAAGTATTTTATTTTTTTCGAGGCTATTGTGAATGGGGTAGTTTTCCTAATTTCTCTTTCTGAAGATTCATCACTTATGTATAAAAATGCGTTGGATTTATGGGCATTGATCTTGTAACCTGCTACTTTACTGAATTCACTTATGAGTTCTAAGAGTTTTCTGGTGGAATTTCCAGGTTCCTCTAAATATATAATCATGTCATCAGCGAACAGGGAGAGTTTGAGTTCTTCTTTCCCAATTCGTATCCCTTTAATCTCTTTGGTTTGTCTAATTGCTCTGGCCAGAGTCTCAAGAACGATGTTGAATAGAAGTGGTGAAAGAGGGCATCCCTGCCTTGTTCCAGTTTTTAGGGGGAATGCTTTCAGTTTTTCACCATTTAGAATGATATTAGCCATGGGCTTAGCATAAATGACCTTTACAAAGTTAAGGCATGTTCCCACTATCCCTATTTTTTCTAGTGTTTTGAGCATGAAGGGGTGCTGTATTTTATCAAATGCTTTTTCTGCATCTATTGAAATAATCATGTGATTCTTGACTTTAAGTCTATTAATGTGGTGAATTACGTTTATTGATTTCCTGATGTTGAACCAACCTTGCATCCCTGGGATGAAACCAACTTGATCATGGTGCACTATCTTTTTAATATGTTTTTGTATGCGATTTGCTAAAATTTTGTTGAGAATTTTTGCATCGATGTTCATTAAGGATATTGGTCTGAAATTTTCTTTCCTTGAAAATTGATCTATTTAAATTGTTTATGTCCTCCTCGTTCAGTTTAGGCAATTCATATGTCTCTAGAAACCTGTTGATGCCTTCAAAATTTTCTATTTTGTTGGAGTATAGATTTTCAAAATAGCTTCTAATTATGTTTTGTATTTCAATCCTGTCTGTTTTGATATTTCCTTGTTCATTCCGAATTTTAGTGATTTGGGTTTTCTCTCGTCTTCTCTTTGTTAGTGTGGCTAAAGGTTTATCAATTTTGTTTATTTTTTCGAAGAACCAACTATTTATTTTGTCAATTTTTTGTATTGTTTCTTTTGTTTCAATTTCATTGATTTCAGCTCTGAGTTTAACTATTTCCTGTCTTCTACTACTTTTGGTGCTGTTCTGTTCTTCTTTTTCTAGGGCTTTGAGCTGTAGTGTTAGGTCGTTTATTTGTTGAGTTTTACTTCTTTTATTAAATGCGCTCCAGGAAATAAATTTCCCTCTCAGTACTGCTTTCATAGTGTCCCAGAGATTTTGATATGATGTTTCTTTGTTCTCATTTACCTCTAAGAATTTTTTAATTTCCTTCCTAATATCTTCTGTTATCCATTCATCATATAATAGCATATTGTTTAATCTCCAGATGTTGGAATAGTTTCTGTGTTTTACTCTTTCATTTATTTCTAACTTCAATCCATTATGATCTGATAGAATACAAGGCAGTGTCTCTATCTTCTTGTATTTGCTAACATTAGCTTTGTGGCATAATATATGGTCTATTTTAGAGAAGGATCCATGTGCTGCTGAGAAGAAAGTGTATTCACTCTTGGTTGGATGGTATATTCTATAAATGTCCGTTAAGTCTAAATTATTGATTGTGCTATTGAGATCTATGGTTTCTTTGTTCAATTTTTGTCTGGAAGATCTGTCCAGTGGTGAGAGAGGCGTGTTAAAATCACCTAGTATTATTGTGTTGTGGTCTATTTGGTTTCTGATATTGAGAAGGATTTGTTTGACATACATGGATGAGCCACTGTTTGGGGCATAGATGTTTATGATTGTTATATCTTGCTGATTTATGCTTCCCTTAAGCAGTATGAAATGACCTTCTTTATCCCTTCTGACTAACTTTGGCTTGAAGTCCACATTATCGGAAATGAGGATGGATACTCCAGCTTTTTTGCTGAGTCCATGTGCATGGTATGTTTTTCCCCATCCTTTCACGTTTAGTCTATGGGTATCTTTTTCTATGAGGTGAGTCTCTTGCAGGCAACATATTGTTGGATCTTTCTTTTTAATCCAATCTGCCAGTCTATGTCTTTTGATTGATGAATTGAGGCCATTAACATTCAGGGTTATTTTAGAGATATGATTTGTTTTCCTGGTCATTTGGTTCATTTTTTAAATTTTATTTATTTATTTGTTTGACACAACTTGTTTCCTCCTTTATTTGACAATTCCTTTAGGATAATTCCTCCCTTTGCTGATTTGCTTCTTTGTTTTTCACCTCTTCCTCATGGAATATTTTGCTGAGAATGTTCTGTAATGCTGGCTTCCTTTTTGTAAATTCTTTTAGCTTTTGTTTATCATGGAAGGATTTTATTTCATCGTCAAATTTGAAGGTAAGTTTTGCTGGGTATAAGATTCTTGGTTGGCATCCATTTTCTTTCAGGGCTTGAAAAATGTTGTTCCAGGCCCTTCTAGCTTTTAGGGTCTGGATTGAAAAATCTGCTGATATCTGTATTGGTTTCCCCCTGAATGTAATTTGGTTCTTTTCTCTCACAGCCTTTAAAATTCTGTCGTTATTTTGTATGTTCGGTATTTTCATTATAATGTGCCTTGGTGTGGGTCTGTTGTAATTTTGTGTATTTGGAGTCCTATAAGCCTCTTGAACTTGATTTTCCATTTCATTCTTCAGATTTGGGAAATTTTCTGATATTATTTCATTGAATAGGTTGTTCATTCCTTTGGCTTGTTTCTCTAGGCCTTCCTCAATCCCAATAATTCTTAAATTTGGCCTTTTCATGATATCCCATAGTTCTTGTAGATTCTGTTCATGATTTCTTACCATCTTCTCTGTTTGTTCAGCTTTGTTTTCAAGGTTAAATATTTTGTCTTCAATGTCTGAGGTTCTGTCTTCCAGGTGTTCTATCCTATTGGATATGCTTTCTATGGAGTTCTTAATTTGGTTTATTGTTTCCTTCATGTCAAGGATTTCTGTTTGGTTTTTTTCAATATCTCTAACTCTTTATTGAAATGATCTTTTGCTTCCTGTATTTGCTCTTTTAACTGTCGATTGGTGCGATCAATCAATGCTTGCATTTGCTCTTTCATCTCATCATTCAGTGCGTGCATTTGCTCTTTCATCTCATCGTTTGCTTCTCTGATCATTTTAATTATGTACATTCTGAACTCCTTTTCTGTCATTTCTTCTGCCATGCTGTCACTGGGTTTTATTGATGTAACATCTAGATTTGTTTGCAGCATTTTCTTTCCTTGTTTTCTCATATTGTTCAGGTATCAGAGGACCGCTGAGATATTGCAGATTTCCTCTATTGACTTACAATGTCCCTGAAGATTTCTATATATATCCCCCCTTAGCCTTCAGCAGGCTGAAGTCTTGGAGGAAGTTGATAATGTGGTGCTCCACAAGGAAGCTGCCTCTCTAGGAGTGGTGGCCTTCAGGTGGGGTATAATCCCTGCTAGTGGGCAGAGGTGCCTCCACTTGTTGACCAATGGTCATCCAAAGGGGACCTAGGCTGTGGGCTGAGGCAAGGCCTGTTTGGGTCTGAGTCTCTGGTTTTACAGTCCTTGTGGGGAAACCACCCAGCAGGGAAGACTCACCTGGTGGGGAGGTCTCACTGGTCAGTTCCCTCCTAGAGGTTCCCCTCAATTTACAGCTACCGCCTGGGCTGGGCTGCCTTCCTGTGCGAAGTTCCCAGGGGCCCGGCCCTACCTCCTGTGCCTGGGCGCCTTACCCTTTGCAGATGACTCTCCTTAGGCTGCCCTTCCTCAGAGAATCTGCCCTCAGGCCTGGAACCTTCGCTCCACCCTAAGCCTGTCTCTGTGCGGCTCTTCCACCAAGAAGCCTCCTAGATCCTGGGACCCTGCTCTGCACCTAATCGCTTGGCTATGCGGCCCCTCCTCTGAGCAGCCACCTGGGGCCCTGTACAATCGCTCTGAATCCCAGAGACCCACCACACACCTCTTCCTCCAGACAGCCGCCCAGTATTCCGGTGGGGTCACTAGGAGTCCAAGAAACTCACTGCATGCCTCCACCTCCACCAACCACCCGTAGCCCTGGGCAATCAATCACTCCAAGTCGAAGTGACCCTCCCCGTTCCTCCTCCTTCTCCAGATAACCCCCGGGGTGTTCAGGAGCGGTCGCTCTGAGTGGCTCTGAGTCCACGTGACCCGCAGCACGGGTCCTCTGGGCAACCGCCCGGAGCTCTGGTGCGGCCACTCAAGACCAAGCATCCCACCACGCTTCTCCTCCAGGCAGCCCCCCTGTGTTCAGGAGCTGTCACTTTAAGTCCAAACAACTCACCACTCGCCTTCTCCTCTGAGCAGCCGCCTGGAGCGATAATGCAGTCACTGCGAGTCCAAACGACCCGCCGCGCTCCTCCTCCTCCTCCTCCTACTCCTCTGGGCAGGCCCCGGGGTTCAGAAGTGGTCTGAGTCCAAACAGCTCGCCACGCAGCCCCTTCCCTGGCAACCGCCTGTAGCTCTGGTGTAGTCACCCTGAATCCAAGCGGCCGCGCTCCTCTTCCTCCTCCTCGTCCTCAGGGCAGGCCCCGGTGTTCAGAAGCGTCGTTCTGAGTACAAACAGCTCACCGCACAGCTTCTCCTCTGGCAACCGCCTGTAGCTCTGGTGCAGTCACTCTGAATCCAAGTGGCCACACTCCTCCTCCTCCTCCTCCCGGCAGGCCCCGGTGTCCTGAGTCCACACAGCTCTCCTCGCCACTCTTCCCCTGGGCAGCCGCCGGCGCCCCAGTGGTTGCTCCAAGTCCCAGCGCTGTGCCGAGTGGCCTCCTTTACGGCGCTCCCAGCTGTCCGAGTTCACTGCTCCAGCGGGGGGAGGGGCGTCTCGCCGATAGTTCTACTTCACAATGTTTCCTGCGTTCCGGGACCACCGTCCCATCCGGGATGCCTCCCCAGGGGGTGAGAGTCACCCGGCTGCTTTGAGTTGGTCCCAAGCGTCTCAATATCTCCTCTTTTGAATCCTGAGTCCGGGAGCAACATGAAATGCAGCCAGCCTCTAGGCTGCCATCTTGAAAACCCCTAATCATGTGATTCTTAACTTTAAGTCTGTTGATATGGTGAATGACATATATTGATTTCCGGATGTTGAACCAACCTTGCATCCCTGGGATAAAACCCACTTGATCGTGGTGCACTATCTTTTTAATATATTTTTGTATGCAATTTACTAAGATTTTGTTGAGAATTTTTGCATCAATGTTCATTAAGGATATTGGTCTGAAATTTTCTTTCCTTGATGTGTCTCTGTCTGGTTTAGGTATTAGGGTGATAGAATGAGTTTGGGAGGGTTCCCTCCTTTTCTATTTCATGAAATATTTTGAGAAGTATTGGAATGAGCTCTTCTTTAAAGGTTTTGTAGAACTCTGCTGAGAACCCATCTGGTCCAGGACTTTTCTTTGTTGGTAGGGTATTGATGACCTCTTCTATTTCATTGCTTGAAATTGATTTATCTAAGTTGTGTATGTCCTCCTCGTTCAGTTTAGGTAATTCATATGTCTCTAGAAAGTTGTTGATGTCTTCGAGATTTTCTATTTTGTTGGAATAGAGATTTTCAAAACAGCTTCTAATTATGTTTTGTATTTCACTGGTGTCTGTTGTGATATTTCCTTGTTCATTCTGAATTTTAGTAATTTGGGTTTTCTCTCTTCTCTTTGTTAGTGTGGCTAAGGGTTTATCAATTTTGTTTACTTTTTCAAAGAACCAACTATTTATTTTGTCAATTTTTTTGATTATTTCTTTTGTTTCAATTTCATTGATTTCAGCTCTGATTTTAACTATTTCCTGTCTTCTACTACTTTTTGTGTCGCTCTGTTCTTCTTTTATTAGGGCTTTGAGCTGTAGTGTTAGGTTGTTTATTTGTTGTTCTTGTTGTTGTTTTTCTTCTTTTATTGAATGCGCTCCATGAAATAAATTCTCCTCTAAGAACTGCTTTCATAGTGTCCCAGAGATTTTGATATGTTGTTCTCATTTACCTCTAAGAATTTTTTAATTTTCCTCCCGATGTCTTCTGTTTTCCATTCATCATATAATAGCATATTATTTAATCTGAAGATGTTGGAATAGTTTCTGTTTTTTACTCTGTCATTTATTTCTAATTTCTAATTTCAATCCACTATGATCTGATAGAATACAAGGTAATATCGCTGTCTTCTTGTATTTGCTAACTAACTTTGTGGCATAATATATGGTCTATTTTAGAGAAGGATCCTTGTGCTGCGAGAAGAAAGTATATTTGCTCTTTGTTGCATTGTATATTCTATAAATGTCCATTAACTCTAATTTATTGTGTTTTGTTTTTGTTTGTTTTTTGTTTTTTTTTGTGTTTTTTTTAATTAAATAACAAATTTACATAGGGCAATGTTGTTTGATTCATTCTGTTATTTTTCCCTTCCCCCACCCCGCCCACCCCTCTTTTGCCTCTATACAGTCCTTCCTTCCTCCATTCTTACCACCCTCCTTATCCCTAACCCTAAACCTAACCCTAACCCTAACGCTAACCCCTCCTACCCGCCATTATATGTCCTCATCCGCTTATCAGCGAGATCATTCGTCCTTTAGTTTTTTGAGATTGCCTTATCTCACTTGGCATGATATTCTCCAAATTCATCCATTTGCCTGCAAATGCCATAATTTTATCATTCTTCATGGCAGAGTAATATTCCATTGTGTATATGTATATATGTATATATATGTATATATGTATATATATGTGTATATATATGTATGTATGTATGTATGTATGTATATATGCCTTAGTTTCTTTATCCATTCATCAACTGAAGGGCATCTAGGTTGGTGCCACAATCTGGCTATGGTAAATTGAGCAGCAATGAACACTGATGTGGCTGTATCTCTGTAGTATGCTGATTTTAAGTCCTTTGGGTATAGGCCAAGGAGTGGGATAGCTGGGTCAAATGATGGTTCCATGCCAAACTTTCTGAGGAATCTCCATACTGCTTTCCAGAGTGACTGCACTAATTTGCAACCCTACCAGTGATGTATGAGTGGACCTTTTTCCCCACATCCTCGCCAACACCTATTGTTGCTTGTGTTCTTGATAATCGCCATTCTAATTGGGGTGAGATGGAATCTTAGGGTAGTTTTGATTTGCATTTCTCTGATTACTAGAGATGTTGAACATTTTTTCATATATCTGTTGATTGCTTGTACATCTTCTGTGAAGTGTCTGTTCATTTCCTTAGCCCCTTTGTTGATTGGATTATTTGTATTCTTGGTGTAGAGTTTTTTTGAGTTCTTTATAGATTCTGGAAATTAGTGCTCTATCTGAAGTATGAGAGGCAAAGATATTCTCCTACTCTGTAAGCTCTCTCTTCATATTACTGATAGTTTCCATTGCTGAGAGAAAGCTTTTTAGTTTGAATCTATCCCAGTGGTTGATTCTTGCTTTTATTTCTTGTGCTATGGGAGTCCTGTTAAGGAAGTCTGATTCTAGACCAACAAGGTGAAGATTTGGACCTACTTTTTCTTCTATAAGATGCAGGGTCTCTGTTCTGATTCCGAGGTCCTTGATCCATTTTGAGTTGAGTTTTGTGCAGGGTGAGAGATAGGGGTATATTTTCATTCTGTTGCATGTGATTTTCCAGTTTTCCCAGCACCATCTGTTGAAGAGGCTATCTTTTCTCCATTGCACATTTTTGGCACCTTTGTCTAGTATGAGAAAATTGTATTTATTTGGGTTTGTGTCCATGTCCTCTATTCTGTACCATTGATCTACCTGTCTATTTTGGTACCAATACCATGCCATTTTTGTTACTATTGCTTTGTAATAGAGTTGAAGATCTGGTATTGCGATACCCCCTGCTTCGCTCTTTCTACTGAGGATTGTTTTAGCTATTCTGGGTTTCTTATTCTTCCAGATGAATTTCATAATTGCTTGCTCTATCTATGTAAAGTACATCATTGGGATTTTAATTGGAATTGCATTGAATCTGTATACTATTTTAGGTAGTATGGCCATTTTGACAATATTAATTCTGCCTATCCAAGAACATGGGAGATCTTTCCATCTTCTAAGGTTTTCTTTCTTTCTTTAGTGTTCTGTAGTTCTCATTATAGAGGTCTTTCACCTCTTTTGTGGGATTGATTCCCAAGTATTTTATTTTTTTTGATGCTATTGTGAATGGGGTAGTTTTCCTAATTTCTCTTTCTGAAGATTCATCACTTATGTATAAAAATGCATTGGATTTATGAGCATTGATCTTGTAACCTGCTTCTTTACTGAATTCACGTATGAGTTCTAAGAGTTTTCTGGTGGAATTTCCAGGTTCCTCTAAATATATAATCATGTCATCAGCGAACAGGGATAGTTTGAGTTCTTCTTTACCAATTCATATCCCTTTAATTTCTTTGGTTTGTCTAATTGCTCTGGCTAGAGTCTCTAGAATGATGTTGAATAGAAGTGGTGAAAGAGGGCATCCCTGCCTTGTTCCAGTTTTTAGGGGGAATGCTTTCAGTTTTTCACCATTTAGAATGATATTAGCCATGGGCTTAGCATAGATAGCCTTCACAATGTTAAGGAATGTTGCCACTACCCCAATTTTTTCTAGTGTTTTGAGCATGAAGGGATGCTGTATTTTATCAAATGCTTTTCTGCATCTATTGAAATAATCATGTGATTCTTAATTTTAGTCTGTTGATATGGTGAATGACATTTATTGATTTCTGGATGTTGAACCAACCTTGCATCCCTGGGATAATCCCACTTGATCGTAGTGCACTATCTTTTGAATATATTTTTGTATGCAATTTGCTAAGATTTTGTTGAGAATTTTTGCATCGATGTTCATTAAGGATATTGGTCTGAAATTTTCTTTCCTTCATGTGTCTCTTTCTGGTTTAGGTATCAGGGTAATATTGGCTTCATAGAATGCGTTTGGGAGGGTTCCCTCCTCTTCTATTTCATGGAATACTTTGAGAAGTATTGGAATGAGCTCTTCATTAAAGGTTTTCTAGAACTCAGCTGAGAACCCATCTGGTCCTGGACTTTTCTTTGTTGGTAGGCTTTTGATGACCTCTTCTATTTCTTTGCTTGAAATTGATTTATCTAAGTTGTGTATGTCCTCCTCGTTCAGTTTAGGTAATTCATATGTCTCTAGAAAGTTGTTGATGTCTTCGAGGTTTTCTGTTTTGTTGGAATATAGATTTTCAAAATAGCTTCTAATTATGTTTTGTATTTCATTCCTGTCTGTTGTGATATTCCCTTGTTCATTCCGAATTTTAGTAATTTGAATTTTCTCCCTCTCTTTGTTAGTGTGGCTAAGCGTCTATCAATTTTGTTTATTTTTTCAAAGAACCAACTATTTATTTTGTTAGTTTTTCTGATTGTTTCTTTTGTTTCAATTTCGTTGATTTCGGTTTTGATTTTAACTTTCATGTCTTCTACTACTTTTGGTGTTGGTCTGCTCTTCTTTTTCTAGGGCTTTGAGCTGTAGTGTTAAGACATTTATTTGTTGCTTTCTACTTCTTTTGTTGAATGCGCCCCATGAAATAAATCTTCCTCTAAGTATTGCTTTCATAGTGTCCCAGAGATTTTGATATGATGTGCTTTTGTTTTACTTTACTTCTAAAAGTTTTTTTTTTTTTTTTTTATTTCCCTCCTGATGTCTTCTGTTATCCATTCATCATATAATAGTGTGTTATTTAATCTCCAGGTATTGGAGAAGTTTTTTTTATTCTGTCATTTATTTGTAATTTCAATCCAGTATGATCTGATAGAGTACAAGGTAGTATCTCTATCTTCTTGTATTTGCTAACAGTAGCTTTGTGGCATAATATATGGTCTATTTTAGAGAAGGATCCATGTGCTGCTGAGAAGAAAGTGTATTCATTCTTTGTTGGATGGTATATTCTATATAAGTCGGTTATGTCTAAATCGTTGAATGTGTTATTGAGATCTATGGTTTCTTTATTAAATTTTTGTTTGGATGATCCCTCCAGCGGTGAGAGAGGTGTGTTAAAATCGCTTAGTATTATTGTGTTGTGGTCTATTTGATTTCTGGAATGGAGAAGGATTTGTTTGACCTACATGGATGAGCCAATGTTCGGGGCATAGATATTTATGATTGTTATGTCTTGCTGATTTATGCTTCCCTTAAGCAGTGTGGAATGTCCTTCTTTATCCCTTTTGACTAATTTTGGCTTTATGTTCACATTATCTGATATGAGGATGGATACTGTGGCTTTTTTGCTGTGTCCATGTTCATGGTATGTTTTTCCCATCCTTTCACCTTTAGTCTGTGGGTATCTCTTTCTATGAGATGAGTCTCTTGCAGGCAGCATATTGTTGGATTTTTCTTTTTAATCCAATCTGCCAGTCTATGTCTTTTGATTGATGAGTTCAGGCCATTAACATTCAGGGCTATTATTGAGATATGATTTGTATTCCTAGTCATTTGGCTCTTTTTTTTTTTTTTTTTGACAAGACTTGATTTCTCCTTTATTTGATTGTTCCTTTAGGGTAGTTCCTCCCTTTGCTGATTTACCTCTTTATTTTTCATCTCTTCCTCATGGAATATTTTGCTGAGAATATTATGGAATGATGGCTTTCTTTTTGTAAATTCTATTACCTTTTGTTTAGCTTGGAAGGATTTTATTTCATCGTCAAATTTGAAGGTAAGTTTTGCTGGGTATAAGATTCTTGGTTGGCATCCATTTTCTTTCAGAGCTTGTAAAATGTTGTTCCGGCCCTTCTAGCTTTTAAGGTCTGGATTGAAAAATCTCCTGATATCCATATTGGTATCCCCCTGAATGTAATTTGATTCTTTTCTCTCACAGCCTTTAAAATTCTGTGTTTATTTTATATGTTAGGTATTTTCATTATAATGTGCCTTGGTGTCGGTCTATTTTAATTTTGTGTATTTGGAGTCCTATAAGGCTCTTGTACTTGGTTTTCCATTTCATTCTTCAGATTTGGGAAATTTTCTGATATTATTTCATTGAATAGGTTGTTCATTCCTTTGGTTTGTTTCTCTAAGCCTTCCTCAATCCCAATGATTCTTAAATTTGGCCTTTTCATGATATCCCATATTTCTTGTAGATTCTGTTCATGATTTCTTACCATCTTCTCTGTTTGATCAACTTTATTTTCAAGATTAAATATTTTGACTTTAATATCTGAGGTTCTGTCTTCCAGGTGTTCTATCCTATTGGTTATGCTTTCTATGGAGTTTTTAACTTGGTTTACTGTTTTCTTCATTTCAAGGATTTCTGTTTGTTTTTTTCAATATCTCTAACTCTTTATTGAAATGATCTTTTGCCTCCTGTATTTGCTCTTTTAACTATTGATTGGTGTGATCATTCAATGCCTGCATTTGCCCTTTCATCTCATCCTTCAATGCCTGCATTTGCTCTTTCATGTCCTCTTTTACTTCCCTGATCATTTTGATTATGTACTTTCTGAACTCCCATTCTGACATTTCTTCTGCCATGCTGTCATTGGATTTTATTACTATACTATCTAGGTTTGTTTGGGACATTTTCTTCCCTTGTTTTCTCATATTGTTCAGGTATTTACCCCTCTAATAGTGAAACTCTGGGATATTGCAGATTTCCTCTATTGACTAATATTGTCTCTGTAGATTTCCAATAACTTGCCTCTTAACCTTCAGTAGCCTGAAGTTTTGGAGGAACTTGATAATGCGGTGCTCCACTAGGAAGCTGGCCTTCTGGGGTGGTGGCCTTCAGTTGGGGTATATTCCCCGGTGGCTCTGAGTTGGTCCCAAGTCTCTCAATACCTCCTCTTCTTGGCTCCTTGTTTTGTCCACGGTCCTCTACCTGTTGGTGTCTCAGGGAGTGAGTTGCCCTTCCAATGATGATGGCCACGGCTTCAGGAGTAATACAAAATGCCTGCAGCAGCCTATAAAGAAGTCTCTGGCTAACTCCATGATGGTGATAAACCTCCGCATGGTGGTCGGGTGGGGTTGTTCCGTGATGGCATCTGTCTTTGGCCTGGTGGTTGGGCAGGTTGGTTACTTGCCCCCCAGCTCCGCAGGGCAGGAGGGTTGTGTGCCCACCTGCTACCTCCGCGATGCAAGAGGCCTGACTCGCCCGCCAGCTCTCTCTGCGACTGCGACCAACCAGTGATGGCACCAATCTAGGTGCAGGGATCAGGCAGAGTCGCTCAGTGATGGCATCTGTCCTTGACATGCTGGCTGGGTGGGATCGCTCCCCGCGCCTACTTCCCTGATGTAGGTGGCCTGACTCGCCCACCAGCTTGCCTCATGACTGTGACCATCCAGTGATGGCACCGAGCTAGGTGCAGGGGTCAGGCCTGAACAAAATCTTTAAAGAAAAATATTTAAATATTTAAAGTAAAAGAAATATAACTATATTCCAAAACTCACAGAAAATGTTCCTCAAAATTGAAAAAGAAATAAAAATATTTTCAGAGAAAAAAGAAAAATTCAAAGAATGTTACCAGTAGAGCTGCACAGATTATACTGAAGGGGAATTTGCTACCAGTTCCAAACTAATTTAAGATGTAAACCTGGAGACATCAGAATTTATGTGAATAAGTAAAATTAACATTGACAATAGACACCAATAATTTTCAAAAGATATAGAGTTTACTTTATTGAATCCCTGGATGCCATTTATTGACAGTACTCATTTTTGAGACAATGAACCAATATCTATCATACCCTAAGTTGACTGTGAGAGTCCTATTCTAATACAATGTGAGAATCAGAAATTAGGCAAGATGAATTCTGTCTTTTCCTAGAGTCTTTTATGCTGTCATATTCTTCAACTAGATAAATCCCTAACTTGTTCATTGTGTCTTAAATCAAGCCCAATGTCACTATAAAAGGCTCTGGATTATTCTACTTGGTATTTTGATTTGTTGAATGGCTATATTCCCCAATAAAATCCTGTTCCGCAGGCACCAGACATGTCTTTCATCATGTTTCATGGACAGTGCCATTCAAATGTGATACTTAAACTTAGTTCTGGGAGAATGATCCCACCATACCTATGTCGTTTACTGATTTCACTTGAAGATACAGTCAAAGTTTAGATTTCAGGAAATATATTTGGGCTAAAATTTAAATAATGCTAGAAATTAAGAATTCATCATCTTTCTTTATCATTAAAAAAAGATGATTCATAAATACTAAGATGAACTTACATGTAGGTAAATAGTTACATTTTCCTATAAGAATCTGACAGTAGTTTATTGGAGTTTTAATAGAGTTATGACAAAAAATTCTGAAAAGGTTGACATAAAACATATTTCAAATTACTCTGCTTGAGGATACATTTAATTCAGAATAATTGGGAATATATAATTATACTTCTTTCTATATATTCTTTGAAGTAAATATAATTATAAATGTGTTTATGAAAACACATGTATATACAATATACATAGACAAGATAATTAGATTAAAATGTTTCATACTAAAATAAGTGCCTTATAAAATTATTAATGTAAATGAGTTTGATGGGTGAGAAATATGTAATGCCATTTTTAAAAAGCAATGAAATATATATTCATAGGGCCAATATAATTAGTGGCTATTGCTCCTTAGGTTTCTATCCTCTTAAACTTTTAACACTATTGAGACATTAATCTGTTAGCCCTTAGGCAGCTTTGATTACTGTGAGATGAGAGGGAGGTAGAGTCTTCCTCTAATTAAAGAAAAGGGAAATGTCAGACACAGTTCATCTGAAATACTTTGTAACTCACTGTCTATTGCAGAGGGTTGCCAGAACCTCTGACATTTCATTTAATGTTTCTTTATAGTTTTATATATATATAAAATATATACATATATTTTATATATATAAATATATTTTATATATATTTATATTTATATTTATATATATAAAATATATGTGTATATATATTTTATATTTTATATAAATATATATATATAAAATATATGTGTATATATATTTTATATTTTATATAAATATAAATATATTTTAAAATATGTATTATATATATTTATTATATATGTGTATAATATATAATACATATATAATTATATATAAATTATATAATATATAATTAATATTTCTTATATTACATATTTATTATATATGTATAATATATAATACATATATAATAAATAGTATACATATAATACATACAATATACATATATTACACATATAATATATACATATAATATATTATGGTATAGATACATATATAATATATTATACATATATAATAAATATATATAAAATATAACATTATATTATATATTATATATTTATTATATTATATTATATTATACATTATATATTTATTATATTATAATTATACTATATTATAATATCATATTATATGTAATATTATATATTATACATATATTAGTATAATATATGTATATTATATGTATAATATAATTGTATATTATACATATATATGTATTATACATATATATTAGTATAATATATGTATATTATATGTATGATATATATTTTACATATATAATAAATATATAATACATATATAATATATAATACATATATAATATATATAATATATAATAAATATATAATATATATTTTATATATAATATAATATATAATATATAATGATATACATATATACAATATAAATATATAATATATTTTAAATATATAATAAATATATAATATATATCATAAATATATAGTATAATAAATATATATATATTTTTTCCATGGCAACAGCAACATGACCTTTCCCTATTGCCTGTATGATGCAGGTCTCCATTTATCAATTCCTGTTGTGCCAGATAAAAAAGAATGACTTTTCATAACACCAATTCTATTTATTCACAAAGCACATTCTTCATGTTCACTTCCAATTTACATGCTTTCAAATGTTCCTTAATTGTATTTATTATGGCTAGAGAATATTTTTAGTCATTGAAATGAATTAAATTTAGAAAGTACAAATTAACATTTTATATGTATATATATTATATATATGTTATATATATGTACATATCCTCATTGCTCAGCAAAATACTTTAATCCACTTAAGAATTTTAGTTAAATATTGGGTGAAGGAGATCTTTGGAGTGGACCATTCCTCTTCTCTCAGGGAGTATGGTGAGGAACTGTGTGGGAATATATCTTTGAGTTCATAAACTCTTGAAAACTCCACACACAAAATTATGGTCTGAAGAGATATTATTGAAAGATTTAGCTTCAATTCAGGTTCTAAAACTTTTACTCATTCTCTCCATCTTCCATTCATTCATTAATTCATTCACCCACTTAACAAACCATCACCAAGAATATATTATGACTAGAATCTCTGACAAGTATTGCAACCTAGAAATGAAAGTTAAAAGATGATTTCAAATTTTGAGTCACAAATAGGAAATCTATATAGTTGATGATTATAAAACAATTTGTTAAGTGATATAATATGAACAAAATATTACCTAAATTAAGATGAAAAGTTTTTCTATGAAACAGAATAAAATGTTATTCCATCATAGATTCACTTTTATTATTAACTATCATTCCATTAAAATTTAAGTTACAGGAGAAACGTTGTCAGTTCCTAGCATCTAGTAGAGTATCTGAAATATATTGGCTCTCTTTAAATAGTTGTTGATGTGAATGATGCAAAATAAAATTCTAGCTGAAGTTCCCTTCCTCACTCATGATGAAACAAAGGCTTGTCATGAATTGAAACAGTACCCAGGTATCTCAACTCCCAGATTGTCCTTATTTGAGAAGTAAACTTGTTATAAATTTACCTGATTTTATTATTGCTGCTGGATATCTGGGAGTATGAAAAATGTGCTAGAAACATAAATTTTAGACAAAGATGGAGGAGTACCTGAAGTTAACTACTAGAGGGCTTTGATTTTTTTTCATCAACGAAAGTGCAGGTGAATAATGAACCTATGTTCTGAAGAAAGCTCTATATATCTCTAATGTAAAGAAAATAAAAAGGTTACATGCCATAAATAATTTAACATTTCAATTTTTTCTTCATTTTTCTTAGATCCATATATTTAATATAGAATATAATATAGGTCATACTAGGAAAACATATGCTACTTAAATATGATATTCTATATATTCTTTTTTTTGGGGGGGGGTTCTGGGGATCAAACCAGGGCCTTGTGCTTACACGGCAAGCACTCTACCAACTGAGCTATCTCCCCAGCCCCTATTCTATATGTTCTTTAAAAAAAGATGTCACTAAGTTATTTTCTAGTTGAAAATGACCTTAGGTCATTTGTGTGTTTTATCCCAGTATTGTAAAGTGAACAAGCAATTACATTTCATTTGATAAAATATATCAAAAAAACATGTAAGAGAAACCTGTTTATCATATGCCATAGTTTTGGTTTTTAAGCCTGTGGCCATATTTAAGAATAACTTTATAGGCTTCAAGCATATAGAAATAATTTATCTTCTCTCTCCAGTTATCTCACACTATAAGAATGTAAAGCAGCATTTTACTCTGGTCATGCAGTGTTAAAGAGTTGTGAATAGTTGATATGCCACGTCAAATATGCAAAAATTTCCACAAGTGCAAACTCAGTAGCAATAGATTATTGCAAAAGGGGGCATGAAAGAAAGGAATCCTAAGCCAAGACACAACAATTTATACTAAACTGCATGCTGAAGTCAAAAGAAGTAGATAGTATGGTGCCAGTTTAAAGTAGCATGACTCATCTCCATGTTACATAGTGATGCACCATAGAGACATAATAATTTAACTGGCACTTCTATTCTGGTTTACACTATACAAGGTGTTTCCCAGGAATATTTCATCTAATCCTCTTAACAACATTGTAAAGTAAGATTAAATGAAATAATACTTAGAAGGGTTCTGAACACACAGAGCTTTATGAATGAAAGATGTTAATATTTTGTTTTTATATTAGTAGATATTCCATAAGGATTCTAAGAATGAATCTAGATAATATCTTCACATGATTTAGCCAGGCATTGTGCACATGTAAGTGCTTCATGAAATTTAGTCTTGCTATTTTCATTATTACCGTTATTACCATTTTAAAAATGTCATCAAGGCTGTCTTACTTAAAGTGTGACAATTATTAAATTGAGGATTCAAAATTCAAACTTCTATGACCTGGCATCTAACTTAGCTATTTTTAATACTCTCTTTCCATGCTTCTATTATTTCATCTGCCTTGATCATAAAAGGCGATTGGAAGTTTACACTTATGATTTTTTTTTTTTTATCGTAAACAAATGGGATACATGTTGTTTCTCTGTTTGTACATGGCGTAAAGGCATACCATTTGTGTAATCATAATTAGAATTTGAAGTATGTTGATTTAATTCATTCAGGCTCTCCTTCAAAAAGTACACTTTGCTGACAACTTTGAATCAGACTCTTGTCTCGGTCAGTTTTTTTCACTACTATGACTAAAGGACCCAACCGCACAATTGTAGAGGAGGAAAAGATTACTTGAGAACTCATAGTCGTCAGAGGTCTTAGTCCACAGAAGGCTGGCTCCATTCCTTAGGTCCTGAGGTAAGGCAGAATATCATGGAAGAAGAGTGTGGCAGAGGGAAGCAACTCACATGGTGATCAGGAAGCAGAGAGATGCCACTCACCAGATACAAATATCTATCCCCAAGTCATACCCCAGTTCCCAACTCCTCCAGCCACACATTACTACTCAGTTAATCTCTATCAGGGTATTACTTCACTGTTTGGGTTAAGGTTCTCATAATCCAATCATTTCTTCTCTGAACGATCTTGCATTGTCTTGCATGTGAGCTTTTGGGGGACACCTCACATGCAAACCATAACAGTGCTGAAGTTAAATACTGAGTGAAGTAAATAAGTGAACAACATTATTCACAGCAATAACAAAGTAAGATTCCTGTCTTTCTGGATCTAACCAACTCAGCAGTGAGAAAAATGTTTCTCAAGGGCTCAAATTGCATCAACATCTATTTGCCACAGCCATTATTGCTGTGACAGATTGTGCATGGTACTATAAGAACTTTCAGGGGGGACAATTGATCTAGTCAAAGAGACTAGGGACTACTTGGAAGAAGTGAATACTGTGTTGGGAATTGAAGAAGTTAGCTAGGCCAAATTGGGGTAGGACACAACAAGTACACACCAAGGAAACAGCTATTGAAGAAAACTTGCATTAAAAAAAATATTTTAAAAGGTTTGTATAGCTGTTCCAACTAGAATGAGAAAAAGTATAGTACCAAAATGACCTGAAGAAGTAATTAGATGACATGCCCTACAAAGCTATATATTAAATGTTAAGCATTTTGTTCTTTCAAATATTATGGAAAGTCAAAACAGTGATTTAATTAGGCATGAATGGGAAAAAATTAGATTTTCATTTCTAAAACATTTCTCTGGCTACCATGTTTTGAATTGGAAAAAAGGACACACATATATAGAAAAGTCTAAAGATCTGATGAACAGTATGATGATTATGGGTCATAAAATAATACTGTGTTTGGAATTCAGAAACACTGAGTAAATTTTCACTACCCTTGCTGAAAAATAATAACCATGTGAGATAATCAGTGTTAATTTTCTTCACCATAGTAACACTTTTTACTATCGATATCTCATAACGTCATGTTGTATATCTTAAATATACAGAATGTAATTTACTTTTTTAAAAGCTAGAAAGGTAGGAACTACTCCTTATTCAGAAAAGATGATGTTTTAAGAAGATTACATTTAATAATGCAAAGGTCCATAGATTAATGGTATGCAATTTATAGAACAAGCTATTTCAGTGAAGTGATATGAAGAGAATGTAAAGAGAGATGGTCAAGGCGTGAAGACAATGAAGACAGCATGGTTGACTATAATGGAAAGAAAGCTTTCTTGAAAGTTCTGCATAATGCAAGATAGATTCTGGAAAAGTTATGGTAATATTGATGTGCACAGCAAAAGTAGTTACTCGAATAAGATGATAGCATAAGCATCTCACTCTGCCTACCAACATTGTATTGAAATAATTCTTGATTAACACTTCATTCATGATGATTTAAATTATTTCAAATTTTGTGCGCACAGGTATGTTAGTGATGGGTCTTATAGCTCACCACTTAAAAATTGCAAATTTATATAAAATTCTACAGAATTTTAGAAGCAGAACTTTTGGAAATTTTGGCTATGAAAGAGACTACAAAGACAATAATGGGGTAGAGAATACAGAGACCTAGTAGGCAAGGCTTTAATGTGCACCACCAACAAATATTTGTGTAGGTCTCACATAACTCCAAACACTAAGTATTTGAGTTCATCTGCCTTCCTAGTCCAGTGTCAATGACCATGTATTTATTTACCTAATATAAACTTGATAGCAACTCTTTCTGTATAAACAATCCTAGCCATATTGTACATGATTATTAAATGCTTAGTAACTAAGTGATTGCTGGGCAAAGGGATGGGAACTATATCTTTTTTTTTTTTTTTTTTTTTTTTTAGTAGAAAAAATTGAGAGACATTAACAGAGCCCCATAATAGTTTTTTAAAAATAAAACAATTTGGGGTTTGACTTGTTTAAGTATACATAAAATCCAACCTGAGATATGTCCTTAAAATAATAAAATAAATACCATGATCATGTGGGATTTATCTCTAGAGTGGAAGGGTGTTTTAATATATGAATTTTAAAAAATGATAGAAACAACGTTAGCAGAATGAGGATAAAAAACAATGTGATCATAGCAATAGGCACAGAAATTTTTTTTATAAAATCCAACATCCTTTCATGATAAAAACTCTCAAAAATTAGGTATAGAAGGAATATATCCCAACATTATAAACACCACACACGGCAAGCCCACAGTTAATGTTATACAACAGTAAAAAGCTTAAAACTTTTCCTCTAAGGTTGAGGTTTCACTTTTTTTTTCACCTTTGTGGCATGTATTTTGGCCTTTGCTGCCTTTGTTTGTATTGTCTAAAATCACTACATGACCGATGAGAATTTTCCTTATTTTCTTCTTGTCTATAATTAATTTAGGAAAATGACTCCTGATTACTTATATCTTGGTGGGTTTTGTGTGTGTGTGTGTGTGAGTGTGTGTGTGTGTGTGTGTGTGTGTTTGTTTTGTGGTACCTGGGATTACCCAGATCCTTGCATATTCTGGGAAAATGCTCTACCACTACATTCCCAGTCCATAATTATTTAAGATCCTGTGGCCCATACCTTCAATTTTCCGCCTCTGTGAATTTTTTCTCCAATTTTTAGTAAAAAGGCTGGTTAAATGTACACATGAATTTTTATCTCATTTTAATTTCCAGCCTTTTTAAAATACTAGTAACTAACATTTTTGAGTACCTAGAGGATGCTACAGACTAATCACACACACTCACACACACACTTTAAATTTTTATAAAACATTATGATATAGAAATTACCTATATCACAAACGAGAAAACTGAAGAGTCAACAAAACTAAGTAAAGTGCCTGAGACATTGTGATTTGCAAATTACTTTGCTGGAATTTCACCCAAATTCTGTCACTTCCTGCATTATCCATTCAGTACTCTGGTTTGTGGGGTGGGACTACATGAAATAGGATAGATGTAGCGAGTAAAGGAGAAATAGCAAAACAAAACAGAACAAGGATATGAAGTATAAGAATCCACATTCTCTATGTGATGCTCTGCCCCCAGTCCATGATGCCTGCATTCATTTCCTGCAGATTTTTACAAACGAAGCCCCAGGAAGTCTGCGTATATGTCTGAAATCTACTGTATATGTATGAAAACAAGCACATATTCAAAAAGAACTTTCAATGGCTTTCCCAGGGGGCAAGAAATGAACGACCATGCCTGATTCCATGAATCAAAACCAGCTTATGTTTGCAACATTAGTATGTAAGACTTCAGAGGCCAAAGAAATTGTTGAGTACCAATAATGAGAAATGCAAGGGCAAGTTATTCAAGAAACCTCAAAGTGGCTTTATCTCAGGAGAACAAGTATTGAAATCAATTCTATCTTAACAAGACTTCATCTCTAATGGAAACAGAAAACTTCTGTCTCCTGATCTAAGTCCCAATATGCAGAACAAGCATAAAAACTTTACAAGAATCAGAAATTAGGAAAATTACGACTGTAGGAATAGTCCAATAATATAGAAGTATAGATCCACAAGGAGAACTTCATGTTTTGGAAAGTAAATCATTCAAAATAAATAGATCAGACATAAACTCAAGATAAATATTACAAAAAATAGAAATGATCTATATTACCATGTGATTATTAGCAACATAATTCCCTCTCATTTTAATATAATAAATCATCTGAATTTATAAAGTAAAAATTTTGGTTTTTGACAAAGTAAATCAATTTTCAACTCTGCAGAACTAAAGCAAAATGCTTTCAATCCTGGTATATGAACATTTATAAATTTGCCATTATGCTTAAACATCATGTTAACATCAGCAAAATCAAACCAATTAATGAATTTGAAGAATTATCAAAAATCCCCACATATACCTTTATAACAAATCATATACAATTACTATTTATTATGTAACCGATATACCAGGCACTGTTTTAGGCTAGAACTAAGGTCATTAGAAGGTCTGCAAAAACAAAATGGTCAGATATACAGTGCTCCTCCAGTTTGTATTTCTTTTCTTTTTTCTTTTCTTTTCTTTTTCCTTTTTGTACCAGGGATTCAGGGATTGATTAACCCAGGGGTGCTTAATTTCTAAACTACATCCCAAGCCCTTTCTTATTTTTAATTTTGAGACAGGGTCTCACTAAATTGCTTAGGGTCTCACTCAGTTACTAAGGCTGGCTTTGAACTTGTGATCCTCCTGCCTCAGCCTCCCAAGTCCATGGGATAACAGGCATAAACCACCGAGCCCAGTTGCAGTTTGTATTTTTAATTAGAAGAGAGCCATTTGACATAATAAAAACAATACATAGCAGATTAGGAGGTGATAAATGCTATAGACAAAAGAAAAACTAGACCAGAGAAGGGCAACATCCTACTCATTTTCCCAAATGTTGGCCTGCTTCAGATCCAGGATCAGATACCATGGGCCTCAGAGGAAACAGCCCATGCAGGCAACCATTTGCCATAGACTTTCTATGAATGATTCCTTCAGGTTTCCCTCAGTGTCTGGAGTGCTTGACTTTATAGATTTCCATACAAAGATCCTTTTCAGAATTTTTGTATTTCTGATTATCACACATTTATATAAGACTCATTTCCTATGGTAAATTCCTATTCCCATAAGATTCTTAAAGTCCTGCTTCCCCAACCAAACTCTAATAGATATACAAATCATTCTTCACAGTCCCATCAGAATGTTCTTTTCAAAGACAAAGTGTTTCCATGTCTACCTGCTGACTACAAGTCATTTGATAGTCCATCAACTTCATGATAAAGTTGTAATTCTGAAAAGGGCTAGATAGGCCTTCTTTTTTTTTAAATTCATTTTTATTATAAACAACTGGGATACATCTTGTTTCTCTGTTTGTACATGAAGTAGAGGCATACCATTTTTGTAATCATACATTTACCTAGGGTAATAGTTTTTGATTCATTCTGTTATTTTTTTCTTTCCCCCACCCCTCCGACCCCCTTATCCCTCTATACAGTCCCTCCTTCCTCCATTCTTGTCCCCCTCCCACCCCCCATTATGTGTCATCATCCACTTATCAGTGAGATCATTCATCCTTTAGTTTTTTGAGATTGGCTTATCTCACTTAGCATGATATTCTGCAATTTCATCCATTTGCCTGCAAATGCATAATTTTATTATTTTTTTATGACTGAGTAATATTCTATTGTATATATATACCACAGTTTCTTTATCTTTATCCATTCATCAATTGAAGGGCATCTAGGTTGGTTCCACAATCCGGCTATTGTGAATTGAGCAACTATGGACATTGTTGTGGCTGTATCTCTTTAGTATGCTGATTTTAAGTCCTTTGGGTAAAGGCTGAGGAGTGGGATAGCTGGGTCAAATGCTGGTTCCATTCCAAGTTTTCTAAGGAATCTCCACACTGCTTTCCAGAGTGGCTGCACTAATTTGCAGCCCCACCAGCAATGCATGATTGTACCTTTTCCCCCACATCCTCTCCAGCACCTATTGTTGCTAGTATTCTTGATAATCACCATTCTAATTGGGGTGAGATAGAATCTTAGGGTAGTTTTGATTTGCAGTTGAACATTTTTTTCATATATTTGTTGATTACTTGTACATCTTCTTCTGTGAAGTGTGTGTTCATTTCCTTAGCCAATTTGTTGATTGGGTTATTTGTATTCTTGTTGTAGAGTTTTTTGAGTTCTTTATATATTCTGGGAATTAGTGCTCTATCTGAAGTATGCATGCCAAAGATTTTCTCCCACTCTGTAGGTTCTCTCTTCACATTGCTAATAGTTTCCTTTGCTGAGTGAAAGCTATTTAGTTTGAATCTATCCCACTTATTGATTCTTGCTTGTATTTCTTGTGCTATGGGAGTCCTGTTAAGGAAGTCTGATCCCAAGCCAACATGTTGAAGATTTGATCCTACTTTTTTTTCTATAAGATGCAGGGTCTCTGGTCTGATTTCAAGGTCCTTGATCCATTGTGAGTGATTTTTGTGCAGGGTGACAGACAGGGCTTTAGTTTCATTCTGTTGCATATGGATTTCCAGTTTTCCCAGCACCATTTGTTGAAGAGGCTATCTTTTCTCCATTGAATGCTTTGGCACCTTTGTCTAGTATGAGAAAATTGTATTTATTTGGGTTTGTGTCTGTGTCCTCTATGCTGTACCACTGATCCACCTATCTATCAAAATACCATGCCGTTTTTGTTACTATTGCTTTGTAGTATAGTTGAAGTTCTGGTATTGCGATACTCCCTGCTTCGCTCTTTCTACTGAGGATTGTTTTAGCTATTCTGGGTTTCTTATCTTCCAGATGAATTTCATGATTGCTTGCTCTATTTCTGTGAGGTACATCATTGGGATTTTAATTGGAATTGCATTGAATCTGTATAGCACTTTTGGTAGTATGGCCACTTTGACAATATTTGTTCTGCCTATCCAAGAACATGGGAGATCTTTCCATCTTCTAAGGTTTTCTATAATCTCTTTCTTTAGTGTTCTGTAGTTGTAGAGGTCTTTCACCTCTTTTGTGAGATTGATTCCCAAGTATTTTATTTTTTTTGAAGCTATTGTGAATGGAGTAGTTTTCCTAACTTCTCTTTCTGAAGATTCATCACTTATGTATACAAATGCATTGGATTTATGGGCATTAATCTTATATCCTGCTACTTTACTGAAGTCACTTATGAGTTCTAAAAGTTTTCTGGTGGAATTTCCTGGTTCCTTTAAATATATTATTATGTCATCAGCAAATAGGGAGAGTTTGAGTTCTTCTTTTCCTATTCGTATCCCTTTAATTTCCTTGGTCTTATACAGGCCTTCTCGATCTCAATCTTATCCAAATGGAAGTCTATCTCCTGGGCTCAAAGGTAGAGAACTTCTGTGCTTTCTTCAAAGTCTCTCTCATTTCCAGGTCTTCAAGTGCCCTCTCCCTCCCTGGAGCATTCTTCTTATTTTTCATCACATAAATGTCTCATTTGTCAGACTACAAATTAAGATCACACATTCTTAGAGAAATTCTCCCAATACCAGCATTACTAGTCAGGTTTTTCTGTCAGGTAGACCCACCTATCCCATGATTCCCACCTGTGCCTCTTACCACACTTTATTGCAATTACAAACTTTGTGGTATATCTTTCCCACCAAACAAGTTTCTAAATAACAAACATGTCTGCTCATTCACGGTTATATCCCCAGTGCCAACATAGTTTCTTGCACATACAGAATATTTCATCAACATTTGTAAGATGAACAGATGAGTTACATGAATAAGTTGAGTTATATCAGTTATCTATTCCTGTGTAAACATTACCAGAAGCTTAGAGGACTAAAACAACAAATCTTTCTTATTCCATAGATTCTATGGTCAAAAATCCATGTGCAGCCTCACTGGATCTTCCCCTTACGTGGTCATGCAAGGAATCAGCCAAGACTGACATCTTATCAGAAAACCTGACCAGGAAGGATTTGCTTCTAAGATAACTGTTGTCAAGATTTCATTTCTGGTAGATCATTGAGAGCTCTGGAGCCTCAGTACCTTTCTGGCTACCAATCAGGGACTAGCCTCAGTTCCCTGCCATGTGTAGTGTGATTCATCAAAGCTCGCAAAGAAGACAGTCTGCTACCAATCAAATGTCGGGATCTTTTGAGTCTGATAACAGAAGTGACATCTGTTCAACATCAAGGTATTGTATTATTCAGAACAAGTTACTCAAGGGAAGGGAATTATACAAGACCTTGAATGTTAGGAGGTGGGGACTACTGGGAGACCAACTTAAAGGCCGTCTGCCCTAACAGGTGTGTGTTAAGAGTTGTGCTGGAACATCTCTAATGTGCTTATTGGTTGTAAAGTGCCTTTTGTATGCATGGTTAGCCTAAAGTTCAGCAACAAGATGAACACACTTTGTCGACTGAGGTTGCCTCACATAATTCTTAAATTCATCTTGTCTAAACTTATTTAAAATGTCTGAGCAGTGATAATTAGTAGAAGAAATACTTCAGTAAATGATAGAAATATTATGAAAAAAACTAGAGCAGAAAGGAAAACTTAATGAATGAATCAATCAAATGATTAATAATTACTTAATTCTCATTCATAAGAAATACAGACTATAGGTCAGCAAATGCCTCTAAGTTAGACTTTCCTCTGCTGGAAACAGAAACACTGTCCCTTCCATTGGCATTCTGATTAGAGGTTTCCCTCACCCACATAAAGTACCGGAAGTTACTTGACACTTGGCTGGATATATAATCCACCTATGGGGTCTGGGAAGAGACATTATTGATTGGGAAAAATAACATGATATTCCATAAAAATAATCTATCCCAACTGGGGAGTCATCCTTATCTAGAAGAATCAGATGAGGTTGAGCCATGAGACACAGAGGCCTGACTTCTAGGAACTGGCTACCACGGAGAACTGTCCCAGATTGCCTGGGAGCATGTGGCACTGCGTGGGAGTGGTTCCCTGTCTGATTATATGACAATTTCCCTAAGCAAATGGCTTCCCTAACGCTACCCTATCCTGTTCATCACAGAAGAAGCCCCTCCTTTACCTGTGTGGCTAAAAATAAAGGAAAGTTGGGCTACTCCATGTTGTTAGAGGACAGATATGGTATGGCCTGATCTTGCCATGCCCCCTCTCATTTAAAAAGAGTACTGGCTCTGTGTGTTTATTGATTAGATAAGTTTATGGATAATCGATTGATTAATAGCCAACATCATCCTCTAGCAGTTAACCCTTTTCTCATCCATGTGGAACATGGCAGAAACCCCCACACACAATACTTGCATGTTATAGATAAGGGAACTGGAGCTTAGATAGTTCAGTTTTACATGGTAAGTGTAAAATTACTAAGCTAAAACTAAAACTCTAATCTTTCAGCTGTTTACTCATTTTTTTTTTTTCAATACAGTTTTGTTGTGACAGAACTGACACTAGGACAGGAAATGAAGTTATAATTGTGGAACACAGTGTATTGAGGAGGATATAAATATGTGAACATAAAACTTCATTAGTTTCTCCTGAGAAATCTTTACAATGGAAATCATTTGACAGGAATTGGCAAATTAGAAATGTGGAAAGGAATTAAGAGATCATAGTGTGGGCATTCTAGGAGAACAGCATGTGCAGAGGCATAGAACAGGAACAAACACAAGAACAACTAAAGATGAAGAGAGGTTGGAACGTATGACCATGAAGTCAGTGGGGTCTTTGGAGCACATAATGGCTTCTTTGTAGAACAAAACCTCTCATCTCTGGCTTTGGGAGAATAGTCGTATTTCCATTGGCTTTTAATGTTAAACAGTGAAAGAATAACAACAACAACAAAAAGAATATACTTAAGAAATGAAAAACAAAACCCATTAAACTCTAATAAAAAGGGGGAAAATGACAAAGGCCATTTATTTTTAGTGAAATAAGCTTCAATTCTACTTTTTCCTTCTTAGCTTAAGTTTTATTTATATGTAAAAGTTGCCTGGAAGCCCTTGATCATGAAAATGGGAGAAAAATTCATGAGTTTCAGAGAAATAAACATGCTACCAAATATCATTAGGTATCAGAGAGCAGTGCACTTCTGGATTTCTGTAGTAGAAAGGTGTAATAGTTTTATATTCAGTGGCTAGTTCACTCCCAGAGAATTGGGAAAGATGAGGTGACATAAAGTGATGTGTTCTTGTTGAAATATGCCATATCCAACCAAGATGTGCTCTGATTTTTTAATTTTTTTATTTGTTCTAATTTGTTGTACATCAGGGTGATTTTAGCCTGAAAGAATGAGTTTGAAAGGGTTCCTTCATTTTCTGTTTTATAGAATAATTTGAGGAGTATTGGTGTTAATTCTTCTTTGAAGGTCTTGTAGAACTAGACTGAGACTCTGTCTGGTCCTGGGCTTTGTTAATTGGTAGACTTTTAATGGTGTTTTCTATTTTATTATTTGAAATTGTTCTGTTTAAATCATGTATGACCTGCTGTTTCAGTTTAGCTAGGTCATATGTCTCCAGAAATTTATCAATGTTTTCAATATTTTCTATTTTATTGGAGTATAAATTTTCAAAATAGTTTCTAATTATGATTTGTATTTCAGTTGTGTCCATTGTGATATTTCATTTTTCATCATGTATTTTAGTAATTTGGGTTTTCTCTTTTATTAGTGTGGCTAGGGTTTATCAATTTTATTGATTTTTTTTCAAAGAACCAATTTTTGTTTTGTCAATATTTTCAATTGTTTCTTTTGTTTCAATTTCATTGATTTCAGCTCTGATTTTAATTATTTCCTGTCTTCTACTGCTTTTTGGTGTTGATTTGTTCTTTTCCTAGGGTTTTGAGATGTAATGTTAGATCATTTATTTGTTGAATTTTTATTCTTTTAATACATGAGCTCAGTACAATGAACTTTCTTCATAGTACTGCCTTCATAGTGTCCCAGAAATTTTGGTATGTTGTATTGGTATACTTATTTACCTCTAAGTATTTTTTCATTTCATCCTTGATTTCATCTAGTATCCATTGTCATTCAATAGTGTATTGTTTAGCTCTATGTTTTAAAGTAGCTTCTATTTTTTATTTTATCATTGATTTCTAATTTCAGTCCATTATGATCTGACAGAATGCAGAGTACTATCTCCATTTTTTGTATTTACTAAGAGTTGCTTTGTGGCATAAGATATGGTCTTATGGATCCTTTAGAGAAGGATCCATGTGCTGCTGAGAAAAAAGCGTATTCCCTCATTAATGGATGAAAAATTCTACATATGCTAAGTGTAAATTATTAATTGTGTTTCTTAGTCCCATAGCTTCTTTATTTAGTTTTAGTTTGGAGACTTTGTCCAATGGTAAGAGAGGTGTGTTAAAGTCACCCAGTATTATTGTGTTGTGGGCTATTTAATTCTTGAAGTTAAGAAGCATCTGTTTGATGTACACAGATGCTCCATTATTTGGGCCATAAATATTTATGGTTGTTATGTCTTGCTGATGTGTAGTTCCCCTCACTAGAATGAAATGCTCTTCTTTGTCCCTACTGATTAACTTTGACTTGAAGTCCATTTTATCTGATATGAGGATGGAAACCCCTGCTTGTTTACACAATCCGTATGAGTGACATATTTTTTTTCCCTTCCTTTCACGTTTAGTCTGTGGATGTCTTTGCCTATGAGGTGAGTCTCTTGGAGACAGTATATTGTTGGGTCTTGTTTTTTAATTCAATCTGCAAGTCTATGTCTTTTGATTGATGAGTTAAGGCCATCAAAATATTCAAAGTTATTACTGAGATATGACTTTCAATCCTGATAATTTTGGTTTATTTCTGGCTTTTTATTTGATTTAGTTTCTCCTTTGACTATTCCTTTAGTGTAGTTCCTCCCTTTGCTGGTTTTCACTTTTTTTTTTTTTTTCACTTCATCCTCATGGACTAATTTGTTGAGAATGTTTTATAGTGCAGGCTTTCTAATTGTGAATTCTTTTATCATTTGTTTATCATGAAAGGTTTTTATATCATCTTCAAATATGAAATATAATTTTGCTGGATATAAAATTCTTGGTTGGTATTTATTTTCATTCAGAGCTTGAAATATGTTGTTCCATGATCTCCTAAATTTGAGGGTCTGGGTTGAGAAATCAGGTGAGATTTGAACTGTTTTTTTCCTATACATAATTTGCTTTTTATCTCTCTTGGTCTTTAAGACTTTATTCTCATTCTGTATTTTAGTCATTTTCATTATAATGCTACTTGGTGTGAATCTGCTGTAATTTTGTACATTTGGGGTCCTGTAAGTCTCCTGTACTTGATTTTCCATTTTATTTTTTAGGTTTGGGAAATTTTCTGATATTATGTCATTGAAAAGATTGTCCATTCCTTTGGTTTGTATCTCTGTTCCTTCTTCTACCCTGATAACTCTTAAATTTGGTTTTTTCATGTTATCCCATAATTCTTGCAAGTTCTGTTCATGGATTCTTACCATCTTCTCTTCATTGTCAACTTTATTTTCAATATTAAATATTTGACTTCATTGTCTGAGGTTCTGTCTTCCAAATGGTCTAGTTTGTTGGTGATGCTTTCCATTGAATTTACAGTTTGATTTATTGCTTCCTTAATTTCAAGGATTTCTGCTTGGTATTTTTTTCACAATCCCTAACTCTTTATTGAAGTGATCTTTCACTTCCTGTATTTTCTCTTTGATTTCACTCTTTATACTATCCTTTACTTCACAGATCTGATTACCTGTGTACATTCTAGACTCCTTCCTCGACATTTCTTCTATTGTCTTGTCAGTGGCTTCTCTTATTGGGACATCTTAATTTGTGGCATTTTGTTCCTTTGTTTTTTTGTGTTGCTTGAGTGTTTTGCCATCTAGTTGTATGAATCAAGGGCAATACAGATTCTATTCTGTAGACCCATATTGTCCCTGAAAATTTCCAGTATCCCATCTTTAAAAGGGATACCAATATCAACAGCACCCAGTGCAAACAATATACAGCCTCAAATCTAATAGCTCCCACCAAGTGTCCCCTGCCCTCTCACTATAAACAGCAATGATGAGTTCAGGCACTCTCCACAATAAAAACAGAAAATTTGCCAAAGGTATTTACAATCTCAAGTAGTGGACAAAGAAAGAACAGAACCAGTGCAGGACATGATGCTCATGAGAGAGAAAGAGACCAGAAGCAAAACTCCACAGGAAGAGTGGAAGAGGAACCAACAGAGATTGACCGTCAGGTGGAGAAAAGGTAGAAAGGGAATCCAGGAAGACAGACAAGCAAGAGGAAGCATACATATGAAGAGAAAAAAAATTAAAAATATAAGAATATACAGAAGAACTGTAAAACACTATGCATACATCACCATCCTCAACAAACTGATGCACGAAAAACAGCCTGCTCCAAACATAGTGGAGAGAGATGCCAGAGAAGAAAAAAATAAAAATAAAATAAATCTAGGTGGAAAATTGAACAACTGTCTCTGCCCACATCCAAAAGTTTCTCAGCCCTGACTCTGACTTCCCACAAGACTGCTTGGCCCAGAAAGGCCCTGACAGACCCAGTCACTATCACATCAATCTGGGATCAGATGTCCTGGGTTTGGCCACATTGTAATCCCAAGATCTCAATGCCACTGGAATTTGGAGAGAGACCACCAAGGATGAGTAATCCTGAGAGACAGATACTAGATGGTGGCAACCCACAGTCCCAGGAGGAAGACCCCAGGTGCAGCCAAACCTGTAGGCACCCTGACACTGAGCCTCCAGGTCTTGGTCGGTGTCCCTAGGCAGGGGTGGCTGCACCCCAAGATAGTAGTGGCAGTAAACCCACTAGCACCCCAAACAAGCCTCAGACTCTGAAAATGAGTGTGGCCTCATATAACCAAACCTGGAGTTTCCCTGCCAATGGACCTCTGGCAGTAGTGGAAGTGATAGTGTAGGGCATCAGTGGCAACAGGCAGGGGGTCAGCAGCAACTGCAGTTGTTGATGGCATTGGCAGCAGGTGGGGGGACTGTGGCAGCAGTGGCAGCACCCAGAGAGAAAACTTCCTGGTGACTTCCGGGGAGCAGCAGCAGTTTTGGTGGTAGTGGGGACAGTAGCAGTGTAGATGGCAGCTGAGCCCAGAGAAAAGACCTCCCAGTGTCCGAGGTAGCCTTGAGGGCAGCAGACCTCTGGGTGTCTGCAACAGCATTGACAGCAGCAGCAGAATGGGAGAAGACGCCTCAGGGTGTCTGCAGCACCTGGAGAAGACGCCTCAGGATGTCTGCAGCACCTGGAGAAGACGCCTCAGGGTGTCTGCAGCACCTGGAGAAGGCACCTGGAGAAGACACCTCAGGGTGTCTGCAACACCTGGAGAAGACGCCTCAGGTGTCTGCAGCACCTGGAGAAGGCACCTGGAGAAGACACCTCAGGGTGTCTGTGGCAGAGGCTTCAGGGGCATTTGTGCCCCACACCCCAGAGAAGACCTCTGGGGCAATGGCAGTAGTGTCTCAAAACCTGCTCTTAATTCATGAAAATTCTGCCTGAAGTTATCGTATCTATGACTTGGATTAAAATTAGAAGTTAAATCAATCAGTTTAAGCAGTTGTTGGTATTTTCCTACTGTACAAACCAAATCAAAGTCAGCTGGTACTATGTACAAAACCTCATTAAAAATGATGTTCATCCAGCCAGGTGCAATGGAGCACACCTGTAATTCCAGCAGTTGGGGAGGCTGAGGCAGGAGAGTCAAAAGTTCAAAAACAGCCTCAACAAATTAGGAAGACCCTAAGCAACTTGGTGAGACCCTATCTCAAAAGAAAAATAATAGTAATAATGACTGGGGATGTAAGTTCAGTAGTAAAGAATCACTGGGTTCAAACCCCAGTTCCAAAACAACAACAACAACAACAAAATGATGTTCACCTAATATAAGGTAGCCCCTCACTCAAAGGTCTTGAGTATTCATATATATTAAAGAATGGTGAAATAACCTCACAAATACAAGACCATTTTAAGGGATGTGGAGGTTGATTTTACTGTGGAAATTTGTGTCCATGTGCCTTTTGTAAAACATAGTTTCTTACAGTCTTCAAGAACCAAAATACCTGTGAAAATTAAAGGAAACTAACATTTATTTAGTATTTTCTTTTGTATTAAGCTTTTTCCTATATGTTCGTCCATTTAATCCTATAAAATAAACTTTATTGTCCTCACTTTACAAAGGTAAAAACAGATTGAAAAAATTATTTAATATCTTGACTGGTTACAAACAAGATAAGCCGTGGCACTTGCATTTTTTAAAGCCATACACCATCCTTTCCTCTCAATTACCACAGCTGCTGTAGCTATAAGCCAGTGGGAGGGAGTAAAGGGCTGCAAGGTCATTCATCTGCTTGCTAACTAGGGTGATCACAGCTTTCCTAAAATTGTCCTCATCTTAGCCCTGAAAATCCTGTGTCCCAGGAAACCACGCAATCCTGGACACACTGGGTCTGTAGGTCATCTCAACACTATCCTCTAAAACTTCATTTGTGCAATGGAGGGCAGAGGTGGGCAGGATAGGGAGGCTCAGAGCCCCTGTGAGTGCAAGTAGAATAGATGGTACTGTAGAGATGAAGGAGAGACTGGAAAGTATTGCTGGGTTTTCTGTTAAGCTGTTTTCTGACATAACATTATCTTTGTATCCCTTGATTCCCTTTATCTCCTTCCACCATTTACTTTCATTTCACCTGGCAGATCAGTTTATATGACTCACACAATGCATTTGGAACACCTTGGACAGTTTCCTTAGTGCTTTCATCTAGCAAGCTGTATTAGCTTTATCACGGCTGTGACTAAAGACCCAACCAACAGAATTGTAGGGGAGAAGTTCATTTAGCAGCTCACGATGTCAGAGATCTTAATCCATGTCAGAAATCTTAATCCATAGACAGTGAGCTCCGTTCCTCTTGGCTGGAGGTGAGCCAAGACATCATGGCAGAAGAGTGTGGAAGAGGGACTCAGCTCACATGGTGATCAGGAAACTGAGAGAGACTCCACTTTCCAGATACAAAACGTATACCCCATAGCCACATCCCCAATGAACCACTTCCTCCAACCACATCCCATCTGCCTCCAGTTACCACTCAGTTAATCCCTTCAGGGATTAATTTACTGACTGGATTAAGACTATAACCTGATCATTTTTCTCTTCCAAACCTTCTTGCATTGTCTTTCACATGAGTTTTTGAGGGCACCACATCTAAACCATAACACAACATAAATTTAACTATTGTTAATACAAGAATAATTTGAATATTAAGGCAACTGTTAAAAAGGTGCTTGCAGAAGGTGGTCTGTCCTGCCATTTAAAGTATGCTAGCCAGTACGCCTGTTTGGGCCCTTCTGACAGACTGTATAGATATTGACTTCTTCAGTGAGACATCCATGGCACAGGGCAGTTCTTCTGCTCTTAAGTTTCTCCATCTCTGCCTTATCACAGTGCCTGAAATGCTATCATTAATAAGGATCTAGGAGGGTGCTGTGTTAGAACAGGAGGTAGCAGAGGCTACAGGAGGTGGGACAGTGGGAGCTTTGCTTACAATCTGGCAGAGAGTTAGTCCTGCTCTTATTTTAGATGCAGCAAATGTGCTTTTCTAGCAGTTTCTACAAAGGTGAATTACAGACCAGGGAGTCAAATGTATTACAAATTCTTTTGTTTTGTTCAGTTTTTGGTCTAAGCCCCTTTAAAATTTAAGGCAGTATTTGGGAGAAATATTCATTCCAACCAGAAAAATATGTATTTTTATTTAAAAGACAATTTCACTGAGTTGGGTAATTCTCTGGAGACATGATAGCCGTCTACATTGTTTAAGTCAAGGTCTCTGTTCCTACAAGAACTATTATATCAACTTCAAATGACCTCTGTTGGGCTGGTACAATACTATAAAATAGTTACCTTGATCCTTGGCAATGTTTATTGCCTCTTTGTACAATTGAAAGAACAGTTGCATCCCAGGACAATGAGGATGCTTTTCAAGTCTCAAGACAAATGTTTGGCCTTAAGGAAAGAATGAAGTCAGGTCTTAAGAGAGCGTTATAAAGATGGATTTGTAGCAATATTTTGTTCATTATAAGAAGATTCTTTAATATGGAAACTCTATTGCTAACATCGTGATTTGTAATGCTTACACCATATATGCACAAACTTTGCTTATGTTAATATATGGGATCATGAATTTCTTATTTTCAATACCTCAGAAATCCATAGTTGAGAAAATGTGCTATGTATAAAGCCACCCTATTACCCACATCAAAAGTTTAAAAAACAGCATTTATATACATACTCCAAGTAAGAGGATGATCATAATTTTAAAAATTAAAATACACAAAAGCAAGATTCATAGACAAACAAGTCTCAGAGAATCACAATGTATATGAGGATAATAAAAAATTCCTGACAAAATATTGATATAACCAATAACAATGATGACTAAATTATCTGTCCTCAGAATTCTCCCTGAGATTATTACAATGGAACACATTTAGAAAATATTCATTAAATGGTTAAATATTAAACTTGTCTTGTAAAATCAAAGCCAGAGGCATTATGGTTATCAATACATATTTTCATCCATCTATGAGTGTTAAGGTGTCCCTGGAAAACTATAGAATTAATCAAGGCAAACAATTTCAATGTATCAAATTCTACATCAGTGACCTGAAAAAAAAAAACTCTCCAGTGCCTAAAGGCTGGGTTACTCTGAGCACATGTTAGCTTTCCATGGAACCTTATTGGTTCTTCTAAATTGATTTAATGCAGTACTCCTGTGGAATGTTGTAAAACTGCAAGTCAAACAAATTCTTGATGGGCTGATTAATTTGGAGCAACAAGGCAAAGCAAGTAGCACCACAACTGGCAATGTGCTCCATTGAGCTAGTATTGGCACCCTTCCTGAAAATATAATGGGGGAAATACCATCATGCATAAATCTTTTTCCTCCTAATTGCCTACACGGAGAACCACCTTGACAAGATGGCTACTGAGGGGAAAGATCAAAATTCACTTCAGGGTCCCCCTTGACCGTAAGGGTATTTACTCAATCATGTTTTATTTCACTATGTTTTAATGGATGTAATTTTATCTGTAATCCACATATGTAATAAAACAAACAAGTACAAGGTCAATGCTTTATAATTTAGTAACTAAGAAATTCTGTATTAGTTAGAAAAATGACACCCCAATAAAATCACCATCAGGAAAAACCAGCTTTAAGTAATACCACATTTTACTCATGTGTTAAACTCGTTTACCAAAGATGGTAGAATTCTTGTTCATTACTAATAACCCTCTGAGGAAACATTCTTCTATAAACTGCTCCATTGAAATTGTGAAATTCTAAAATTAGCTACAGCAGAATATAATAGGAAATGACTCATAGTAGATATTTTCTCATCACAAAGTGTCCAATTCTTTCAGAATATGTTTTCCACTGGCACAATCTTGAAAGTAAGATGCCAGCACAATAATTTCAATGTGATTAAATCCATCAGTTGCATCATTTCACCATAAGTGAACTCCACTTAGAGACAAGTGTTCTAATCACAGTTCTAGGATCATAGGTAAAATAGCTCTTTTTTAAATAACTAGTTCAGAACACTCGGGGAAGAATGTGCCAGATAATTGTTTGGCTATCTGCGTCTTCAATGAATCCATAGTCGATAATTTCCTAATAGGTTAATTTTTTAAATTTGAAAATAATGCTCAAGAATTTTATTGTGGCACTGATTTTAAATATATGACTAGACATCTAAAGTCATAGAGTTTTAAAATTTGTCCAGTTCATGAAAATTTACTGAGAAAATGCTACACACATAGAGCTATACTAGTCAGGGGAGAGGTTACTCAAAACATCAGGAGGAATGAGTTCAAGACCTATTGTGCAAAGTAGTGATTATAGATAATAACAGTGTGTACACATTCATCTAATTCATGTTGTTCATTAGAAACATAATTTTTATTTTTCAACTAAAAATAAACTAAGTAAAAAACATATAATCAGAAATATATCAGATGAGGTTTATTACAAAATTAATAAACAAAGTCCCTTTAGGAAATTATTTTCTAGTTAACAATAAATTATTTGGAATATGTAAAAGAGCTTTAATGTGAGGAGTCTTTCAAATATTTAATAAAGAGAAAAATGGCTATAACCGTGATGGAAAATATGATTAACTATTTCTACTAGTTTTTAATTTATGTTTTTTCTATATTACCTGAAATAGAATCTATAAATTTATTATAAAACTATGCATTGTGTTTTGAAACCCAACAACAAAAAACTTTTAAACTCATGTATTGAATTTAATGTCAATTTTGACTCTTTTTATAACCTTTGTTTTCTGAGGTTAAAAAGTGATACATTTCAATTCGCTTAAACAACATGCAGTATAAAGTGGACTGTCCTATGGTTTTTAAAGCCAATAACCTGCTCTTTGTTTCTTTGAGGACATTCTTGCATGCAACCCAATCTTATTTCAGCTTTCTTGAGCAGCCACAAAAGCAATGTGCTGGTGAGAACACTGCTGGGAAGAGTAATTGAATGAATCAAGTCTGAATCCTTACCCAGTTCAGGTCCAGCAAATAGATGACATTTAAGAATAACTGTTTCTCTTTCGTAGTTGTATTAGCTGCAGTGCTCTCCTTCAGCAATGCATTAAAGTGCTCTGAAGACCTGGCCCTGTATTTTCAAGCAGCACATGGCTGAAAGATAGTTGCTTAGGATTTCTGTGGGTTTTTTTTCAAATTATTATTGTTTTGTGGTTGTTGTTTTCTTTTTCAATTACAAGTCTTACTTTTTCATTTGGAAATTTGACCACTTCAATCAAGTCTGCTTAAACTGTAGCAAGCAAATAAGACTTTAAATAAGTATGTCTGTTTCTGTTTTTAAGAATAACAATTGATTCCACAATGGAAATAGCCATGTTAAACTCACAAACTATGACCAAACCTATTTCCAGAGTTCTTTCAGCTTACAAACCCAATCTGTATTCTCTAATAAGATATGGGGATTCAATTCCCTGTTGGGAACAAGAAGATATTGAAAATTTATACAATACACGCCATAGGAAATAGTGTTTCGTTACCTTTTCATACCCCTTTCTAATTTATCTGTTATTAAGTACATGAAATAACTTGAAAAAGGAAAGAAAATATATGTAAAAACATTCCAACAAAGTATTTTTGTCACATAAAGGAAAGATGGGCAAACTGGATCATGAAGGAGGTTGAAGGGCAGGCTTTACATCTCTCTCTCTTCTGAATTATACATATGAGTAGGTCCATTTGCCTAGCTGTCTGATGGGGTAGAGAAAAACAAATATTTTATTTTGAAAATTTCAAAAGTCAGTTGATGTTAGTTTTTAAGAGAATTTGTATCTAGAAAGAAATTTACCTTGCTCTTTTAAGATGTATGGATATATTTTCTAAAGAAGTCAAAATCTGACCCTATTAGCAGAATGTTTTGGGTTGTGTATAAGGCCTTGAGGAGATATAGTTAATGTTTCTAAGGTAAAATGCATAATTACTCCATTCAGTCCCTGTAATGGTTAATTTGAATTATCAATTCGATTGGATTAATAGATGCCAATGATTAAGAGGCTTCTGGGTGTGTCAGTGAGGGTGTGTCTAGGAATGATTGGCATGTGGGATAGTGAATTGAAGAGGAGCCCCTCTCTAAGAGTGGGCAGCACCACCCAACAGGATGGAATAAAAGTTGGAACGACAAGGAAGCAGATGCAGATGCAAGCTTGGCTCTTCTTGAATGGGTTCTTGATCACTACTTCTGAGGATATCCGACCCTCACTTCTTCACTCTTCCAAAGCGGACTTTGCCAGTGATTCTCCAGGTAGTTTCCAGAAGCCTTGGTCTCGGACTACTGAAGCACTGTTGCCCTTTCTTGTTCTGGGTCTTCTGCATCTTGGACTGTACAGCTGCTGGTTCTTCCAGCTCTCGAGCTGCACACAGCCATTGTGAACTATCCTGGTCATGTAAGCCAATCTAATAAACCCCCTTTTTAAAATCATACTTCCTGTTGATTCTGTTCCTCTAGAGAACCCTGACTAATACATCCCCCTTTACATTATCCTGCCTATATTGCCTAAAGTATGAGATAAACTTAGAGTCTTTCTTTTTTTTAGACTGCATTTTGATTCATTGTACATAAATCCAGTACAACTTTCCATTTCTATGGTTGTACACAATGTATATTCACACCATTTGTTTAATCATACATGTACATATGGTAATAATGTCTGTCTCGGTCCACTATAATTCCTTCCCCCAACCCCTCCCACTCCATTTCCCTCTCCAGAATCCAAAGTTCCTCCATTCTTCTCTTACACACCCACCTATTATGTATCATCATCCACTTATCAGAGAAAACCTTTGGACTTTGGTTTTTTGGGATTAACTTATTTCACTAAGCATGATATCCTCCAACTCCATCCATTTACCTATAAATGCCATAATTTTATTCTTCTTTATGGCTCAGTAGTATTCCATTATGTTCATTCTATCTTTTCTTTCATTTTCCCCCTCCCTCTGATGCATCTGAGGACTTATTGGGGACATTATAAGCTTAACTAGTTAATACAGGGTAGTTGCAGGCAAGTGAAAGAGGACAGATTTAGCCAAGCTAGAAGCTCCTCCCTCAGGATCAACATCTCCAGAAAGAAAAGACCTGGTTGGGGCAGGCCCCAAATGGCTATAATTAGTCTCCCTTGCCAGGCTATGTTATGTATGATGTTATGTTTTTAGTGTGTAGCCAGGGCTAGAACCAGCTATGCCATGGTTAGTCAAAGCCTGAAACACTATGATTCAGAGTGTGCTCCCTATGTAACATGTTGGCAGTGTGCCTTCTTTGTTAGGCTTGCATAAAAAAAGGACCTATGGAAAAGACTTGGGAGCAAATGGGGGCAAATGCTAAACGGCTGGAGCCTAACACTGAAGCTGGAGGCTGTGTCCACCTCTGAATAAAGCACGTCTACTATCTTAACTGTGTCTTACATCTTCTTTCACTTCTGGGATCCGGAATCTCTTTCCTGAGCCCCTACGCAGCAGACATCTTCCTATATATCCTAAGATGTGTGAATCTTTATCTGTCACTTGCATGAAACATTTTTTTTTTTTTTTTTTGCCAATGAGTCTTTTTAAAAAACATGTGGTTAAGTGTTTTTCTCTTTTTTCTTTTTGCCTTTCCTCCTTCCTTCCTTCCTTCCTTCCTTCCTTCCTTCCTTCCTTCCTTCCTTCCTTTCTTTCTTTCTTTCTTTCTTTCTTTCTTTCTTTCTTTCTTTCTTTCTTTCTTTCTTTCTTTCTTTCTTTCTTTTTATTTTGTTCTGCCTTCCAAATTTCATATATAGCTATTTTGGTCAACTTTTTTGCAGCTGTGTCTATAGGATCCAACCAGAACACTTTTAGAGGAGGAAAAGTTCATTTGGGGGTCACAGTTTCATAGGTCTCAATTGATAGACAGCAGACTCTATTCTTCAGGGCTCAAGGAGAGGCAGAGCATCATGCTGAAATAATGTAGCAGAGGGAAGCAGCTCATATGATGATCAGCAAGCAAAGAAAGAGATTCCTACTTGCCAAATACAAATATATACCAAAAAGTCATGCCCCCAATGCCCCACCTGCCTTCAATTAGCTGTCAATTAATCCCATCAGGTGGTTGATTCAGATTAGGTTAAGGCTCTGTCGCAACGTCTCATATGTGAGCTTTTGGAAGACGCCTCACACCCAAACCATAACAATAGGTGAAAAGTCTTCTTCACTGAAAGAGTACGAAGTCCTAAATGTGCCCAGGTTTGCTGCCCCATCTTCCTCACCACTGAGCTAACTGAAGCCCTCCCCTTCTCATTAGGAATACAGCCAGACCTTGACCTTCATGTTCCAGCAACACTGAAAAGCCAACAGCTTCCTGCTTTTGCCAGGCTCTGTCTCACCTGAGTAACTTTATTCATGTTGGTCCCACCTCCACTGGAACATTTCTCCTCCTATCCTCCATTCTACTTGGTTATACATCTTATAGAGGTCAATAAAGGGTAATTACTCAAGAAAGACCTTCTTCGTCCAACAGTGCTGGTTGCCTGCTTTATGTCTGTTAATACTCTGGCTTAACAATACATTTCATATCTGTCTTTTTATGTGTGCATGAGTTCCTCAGTGAAGAGAACAGTCCCTTAGTCATCCTTGTATCTCAGCCCTCAATATCAAGAGATTTTTGATAAACTCATGAAAAGTTAACAAAACAAAGAATTTATAGAGTTGTCATAATAGCATGAGCAGAAGTTTGCAATTTCTGGAATAATTAAGGATAGGAGTTCCAAATCCTCCACAAGATGATTTTGAAAAAAACAAATCCCTGTTTCATGTTATCTATGGGTCTCACACTTTTTCCTTATCATAATTTTCTTCTGAAATACTGTGCATATTGAAGCTGGAATCCATCAGGCTTTTGTGGATCTCTTATTATATTACTCTGAAAAAGATTGCTTTGTGCTTTATAGTTGCATATGAAAACTGCAGTTTTTTCCTCTACAGTAAAGTCCCAAAAGCATTTCTAGAAAACTTTAGATAAATTTAATTTATCAAAGACACCAAAGGGGGTTTTAACATATTAAAAGAAAAGCACAGGTTTTCTGTGCATTCTGAAGTATATATACACTTTGGAGAAATTATTTTTATATTATAAACATGCCTTATTTTATAAAGGAATGCCTTCTTCCAGAAAGTCAGAGTTTTATATATTCAAAATAAATTTTAAACCAAAAAAGAACTAGTTTAGTGATTTTAATTATCACCTACATAATAATGTTTGATCTTTAACTTTTCTTCCTGACCTCTGTACCTGTTTCCAAGAGACAGTTTCTCATAAAATGCATATGTTATAAAACTAAAAATAGTAATCATAGAAATATTATTAATCACTTATCTAGGATTAACATATACTTGAAACTAATATATGTATATATACATATGCACGTTTATATACATCACTTGTTTATACATAAATACATAATACACACACCTCATTTAAATTCCAAAATCCAATTGTATGAGAAAGAGACTACTGTTTTTTTTTTTTTTTTTTTTCCTTTTTTAGTAATCAAAGGGAAAGACGAGGCACAGCTTAAAGATGACAGAGTGGGTAGGGACAAAAGCTTTGTCATAATACACTAGCTCCAGGATCTTTGCACCCCTACCTCTTGCTCCTCAGCCTCTCATGGCTGGAAGTATGTGAATTACAGACACAGAAGGATCTAGATTCAAATCTGAGCCCTGCTAAAGTAATAATGGAATTTTCTATTACCAATGAGAATATGACAAGTTTGCTAACCAAACTGGATAGCAGGCAGCATCCTACAAAATGGAATTATTAAGTTTCATGATGTTGTTGGAAAGGTAAAATGAAACATTATGGGTAAAGTTTCCAACATGGTGCCCAGTGCATTGTAGATGGCTAGTCAATATCAATCCCCTTCCCTCTGGATGTCCCCCACTTACCTCAAATTTAAACTACCACAAGGTGACACCCCACTTCACATGTCTTCAGGCAGTGGTAAAATGACACCTACCAATAACCTTTAATATAATTCTCAATTGTCGTTTACTTGAAGAACAGTTCCCCATTTCAAATCCATCATCTTGTTCTGGCAGCTAAGTATTTCTCAAATATTTCACATTCCCTGTTCTTCCAGCTCCAATGCTAGCACCATTCTAATGTGGACTCTTAGAAACTCTCACTTAAGTTATCACTTGGGAAAATAAGTGGTCCCTCCACTTCCCAACTCACTGGTGACTGCCTCTGTCACTGAATCCCTGACATACAAATCTGAACAAAGTCACTCTAGAACTTAATGACCTCCACTATTTTCACACAGCCAGTAGAGTAAAGTCCAAACACTAACTTAACAAATATGGTTTCATCACTCTAGAACTTAATGACCTCCACTATTTTCACACAGCCAGTAAAGTCCAAACACTAACTTAACAAATATGGTTTCATCCTGCCTCAGCAAACTCAGCTCCCATTGCTCCATTCTGCACACTTGAAGTAACACCAAACATCCAGACATTTTAACACCATGATGTAATGAGATATGACAGTTAATTTCCCTGTCATTTCCCTGTGTTCTTTACCTCAACATAGACTTTTGAAACTTTTGACATTAGATCGTAGGTAGATTGAGAGATACACAATTGTATTATCAGACAAACTTACCAAACAATAGAATTATTAACTCCTTATATCCAACCATTCTGGAAACACATTATCACATGATTTAGGTCTTATATCCCTCAAAAACAAGGTGATCTATATTATATAGAATCAGATTGGGTATAAAGACAAGATGATAATGCTCCTAGGAGGTTAACAGTTGATCAGAATAGAAGTAAGGTATTGCACTAGTAGTCCACATAGAGACATAAACATACAAAAACTTTCAGAGATATTATAAACCAAAGCTTAGGAAATGTCACATTCTTACTTGAACCACAATGTACTAATGGTAACAGTCAGTGAACATGTACTAGAAATCAAGAAGCAAAAATTACGTTCTACAAACCTCATTGGAAAATTAGAAGGCTCTAAAACTGTTGGAGAAAATATTTTTACTAACTCCAGCTCCATAGTACTACTTCTGAGATGCAAGGGTTATACTAATCATAAAAAAAAGATTTGATTCAACTGCATTAAAAGTATAACTCAGAACCTTGTCCTCCTCTCAGCTACTCCCCCATCAGTTTTTATTTTCAGAAACATACAGAAAGTAACTTCTCACTATATAAAATGAGGGAAGTAGAACTGTATGGTTGTGCACACCGCACACAGGATTGTTGAGTATTGTCGGGAATAATGCTAGAAGAAGACGGAATCCCTGGTAACATTACTGTCAGGCACAGTCTTCCACTTTCCTCACTCATAATGCAGGACAGCTAATGGGACATGACTCACTTACCAAGCCAAGGTGAGTTTCATATGTGCCTCAGTATATGACTGGCCATGGTGCTTGACAAATAGAGCTCAGGGTTGAGAAAACAAAAGTACATTTCAAGGCTAGATGCCAGAATGCAAATGGACACTGAAAGAGGCTAAAGACACCATATCCATCACCTATCCACCTGCTGGGAAGTGATAATTTTTTTTCATAAGTGAGTGGATGAAGCAGTTTTTTGTCACAGGATTTTTGAAAAGATATTTATAATAAGGAAAAAGGAGTTTTCACCCTGAAGACTTAGAAGAAGTACATAGCACTAAAAATAGTTTTCTACAATAAATAAAATAAAAGTTTGAAAGATGCTCAAGAGAGCATGGTCTAGATGTAACAAAAGGGAAAGGACTGTCTCAACAGCAGAGACACAGAAAAATCTGGCTGCAGACCACAAAGAATCTCAATCGTAGTGCATAATTAAAGCCCACTGAGAGGACAAATAAAGTAGTCATCACAGATCATCTGATGGGTACTGAAAAGGAAATTTGGAAGAATCCTTTCAACAAGTAAAAGCAAAGAATAAAGGTATTAAAATAGTAAAGATAAGGTTTACATTAAAGATCTAAGAATAAAGAACTAGTCTAACAGTTTCCCTAGGAAAAATCAAGAAACAAAACACTGCAGGCAAAAACGTACCCAAAGAAAATTGCAATGATCATATTAAAGTAAGGGTGATAATATTTTAGAAAAAGCTCCTTTCCTTCACAAATTATGTCCCTAGCATATGAAACTTATTTCCTCATGGAAGTAGAGGAAAGGAAAAACCTTATGGTTTGGATGTGAGGTGTCCCCCAAAATCTCATCTGTGAGACAATTCAAGAAGGTTTAGAGGAGAAATGATTGGGTTGTAAGAGTCTTAACCCCATCAGTGATTTAATCCCCTGATAAGGATTAACCAAGTGGTAACTGAAGTGGTAGAGTGTGACTGCAGGAGGTGAGAGAGAGGGTGTGACTTTCAGTATATATTTGTATTTGATGACTGGAGTCTCTCTCTGCTTTCTGATCACCATGATTTGAGCTGCTTCCCTCTGCCACACTCTCCCACCAAGATGTTCAGATACACATTGAGCCCTGAGGAATGGAGCTGGTCTTCTATGGACGAAGACCTCTGAAACCGTGAGCCCTCAAATAAACTTTTTCTCCTCTATAATTGTGCTGATCAGATCCTTTTAGTTGCAGCAGCAAAAGAGCTGACTAAAACACTAGGTCACAGAAATTACTGATGGGCTTTGAAACCACATCACAGGCTCGCTCTGAGGATGAGCTGCTCTGTATCCCCACAGGGCAGGACAGGAAACACCACCCAGAGTTGGTTCTTTCTGGACTCACTTCTGAGGCAGAAATTTACATGGGGAACATGCTCATGCAGTTGGATGCCAGCTCTAGGAAGAGTTGAATATAAGGAGAAAATAAAGACACTAATTAAATATGAGCTCAGAATGATTTTACCTGATTAAGACCAAGTTTACTTATTCATCTCTACTCACTGTGTGTGAGAGAAGGGAGAAAGAGAGAGTATGGAGATCTGGTGAGGGTGCTAGTATTGTATATAAGGTTCTTCAGTGTGTGAATTCCATCAAGGGAATCTATTCCCTTCACAAATTCCAAATTGAAATACAGTTTATGTAACGAGGGCACGTCAACATGGTACACAAGTTGAGAACATGGATTCTGAAGCTAGGCTGCCTGATTTGGAATTAAGTTTCTTAACCTTTCTGTGTCACAGCACTCTTAAATATTAAGAGGAGATAATTATACCCAACTGTAGACGATGGTAAAGATCACACATGTACTTATATGTAAAGTACCTAACATTTGTGATAGAGATTTGTTGAATAAATGTGTGTCCCTGTCATATTCATATCCGGGAAAATAAATGTGTTCCTTACGATTCTTGGTTTGACTCTTTGAACAAACTAAATTGGAGTGGCATGGGCAAAAGAGGATTTGGCTCAATTAATGGAGCTACAAGAGAAACATAAGCTATAAAAGCACAATGGTGTCGTGACCAGCAGGCAAACTCTGGGGTCTGGCGAGGGGTAAAGGGAAATTGGAAAATAAAGATTGGCAGATACAGATCTTGAAGATTAAGTGGGGATCAGGTGGAACCTGCCCTCTGATGGAGATGCAGGTCTAAAGAATTAGGCCAGCAATCTTTATTTATATATACCTTGTTAGCAGGTTAAAGACCATGCAAGCATTATTCTTTGTATTCAGGAACAAAACAGAAACTAGGACATCTATGTAACTTTTCCACAGAAGCAATTCATAGTTGCAAAGTGCAATGTTAGGAACTTTGTGTAGCTCTCAAGAAAGTCCACTGTTAAAAGTTGCTATAAGGCAGGCAGGAACTGGAAAAGCAAAGCTGGTGAAACATTGTGATTGTCTAACATAAGAATTTCTTTCTTCCTGGGAGCTGTGTGCCTGAGATCAAGGTTAGAACTGATAGGGCTCTTGCACAGAGTCTCCTCATGCAGGGCATTGCTACAGCAGCTAGGCCTCCTGTGCCCTCCCACAGAAACGTTCCCAGGATCCACGCATACCACAACCATGAGGGCATCAGAGACCCCTGATCTCAGTAACTACTCTCCCATCCTCTGTCACCACTCTCAACAGAATGGATGCGCAAGGTCTCATGAAAAGTTGAACCTGGACTTTAAATACCACCAGAACTTCCTCTCTTCACCTTTTCTAATTAATTTATTTTACCAGGTAAGCCATCACTTGACTGTTCCCACTTAGTGAAGTGTCTATGCCTAGACCAATTACTGTGACAAAATCAGTGAAATTCATATAAAAATGTTAGCAGCATTTGAAATCACAGGGGTGGAGGGATAAATATGATTAACATTCATGAAATCTGCTTTGTGCCCAGCATTCTTCTAAGCATTTTACATATGTTAATTCATTTATTGTTCACAATTCTCCAATGAGGCATTATTATTTCCACTGTATAGGAGAGACAAAATTGATTTAAAACTTTGCCTAAAGCAATACCCTTATTTATTGTGAAATTAACATTTTAAGCTAGTCAGCACACATGTTTACCTATTCTTAGATTCAGAGAACTCTGTCTTATCCCAGAATCCTGAGGTAGATAAATAAACAGATAGGTAATAGACTGATCATTGGCAATTGAGAGAATTACATAAATACTGTCAATTTTTATCTTGAGGTTGTAAGATTATGGGTTGATTTTTTAATTTCTTTATACTTTCTCTAAAAGTCCACATTTAATAAAAATTACCTTATTACTTTTGTAATTAGATAAAATAATAACACTTTCAGTAAATATCAATTCTTCAAGATTGAAGACTAAGTCAAAATATTTTGCTCTGTTAAAAAACAGGGTTATTTAAAAATAAATCAGTCTCTTATAGTAAAGAAAACAGAGAGTCATGGGACAAACATAAATGGAAGATGAAACAGGTTGAAAGAAGTTGTAAAGCAGAACAGAGTATGAAGGAAATGAAATATAAGAGGGAGCCATTGTCAAAAATCTTGGGCTTAGAGTCTCCAAAGAAACAGCTATTCTCCAATGGAAGAATTGCTAAAACCTAGGAGGATTCCTTCAAAGTATGCACAGAGAGTAACTACACTGGTCAACTACTATCAGCTTCTCATGCTATGGAGTACAATATTTACTCCCAACAGAAAAATAATCACTAGACACCTCCAGAAATAATAAAATTCCTTAGAGATACAAGTTTTAATGCGTACTGTTCATATGTCTGTGTCTGGTCCAATCCTTCTTTTCCTAAGTAAAATATTCATGCTCAAATATCTAGCATAAATATTCCAAGAAAAGACCTTGACATAGTTTTTAAATAGATATCTGATTGGTCTCATAAATATAAAATACATTGAGTCAAGAGTTAAAATTGTTTCCACATTTAGAATATAATAAAAGTGGGGGAAACAAAGTACAAAATAAGAAATGAACCCAGTTATTTAATAATGAAATCATCGATAAAAACACTAAAATTTCTAGTTAAAGAACTGAGGTTGGATTTTCTCAGGCTGTTTCTTCTTCAATCCATTCAAAAGTTGTTAATAAAAGACATATTTAAAACATAAGTACAATGTTCAATTTCAGTAGAAAGTACAATAAAACTGAAATGATAATAAAGGAGATTAACATGGCCTTTGGTTAAAAATGACAAGTGATTTCATTAAGTGTTCCATATTTTCATACTATACCCTGAAAATAGTTAAGAAAGTAAATTTCTTGCTATGCCATTTTCACAACAATAAAACAAATGTAAGGACATAGGAAGGTTGAATATAAAAAGGATTGGTTGAATATAAAAAGGATTGGCATATGTTAATTAAAAGAAAGTCAATAGAGTAGAATGAATATCAAACATAATAAGCTTTAAGGTAAATAACATTACTACAAATAAGAAATTAACTTCTTATTTAAAGGGGGTTAAATTCACTGAGAAGATATAGTAATTCTAAACTTCCATGGACCTAATAACAATTTCATATACAGTCAACCTCAAAATTTGTAGTTTCCACATTTGTGAATTTTCCCAATTACTAAAATCTTTTTGTAACCCCAAAAGCAATATTCATAGCACTTTTGTGCTCATTTGCAGGTATGTACAGAGCAAGGAAACATTTGAGTTACCCAAAGTATGCATCCCTACCTGAGGTTGAAGAGGGCAACACTTTCTTATATCAGCTCTCATACAGTAAACAGGTATTCTTTTACAGTCTATTTAGTGCTGCATTTCTAATATTTTAAATTTTTGTTGTTGTTACTTTTATAGTTTAGAAATAAAAATGTAGTGCTAAAATTTCTCTATACATGATCCCGAATTGGGTTATGGGCCTACATATAAAGATAGCTGTAAGACATTATCAAAAGAAATGACAAAATTTAAATACAGACATTAGGGCAAGTGATGACATTGGATTATGGACTATGGATTAGGTAATAGCATAGCATCTATGTTAAATATCCTGGCTTTCTGTTTTTGATAATTCTGCTATAGTTATAGGAGAATGTTGTACATTTTTAGGAAATAAATACTGACATGTTTTGGAGTTATGATGATGATATCTGAAACTTATCATTGGTTTAAAAAGAAATATAATAGGAAAGGAGAGAGGAAAGAGAAAGAGAGAGAGTGAAAAAGAATATGAAGATGAAGAAACAAATGGGACAAAATATAAACAAATGGTGAATCTAGGTAAAAGTTTATAGAAATTATTTTTAGTATTCTTGAAACTTTCCTAAGAATTATCCCCCCAATAATACCAAAACAAATAAACAAACAAAAAAGGTAAAGAAAAGAGGGTAGAAATAATTATAAAAATAAAATATCCCATGGAGTTTAGAAAAAAATATTTATACTCCTAGCAAGTATATTGCAACTTGATGGATGGAAGCTCACCCTGACATAATAAGGAGACCAAAATAAAGCATGTAGAAAGAGCTAAGAAGTAATGTGAAATAGACATAACTCAGGTTAGAGGTTGCCATTAGGGAGAATGATCCCCAAATACTAATGGGTATCAGGTTTTGTAAAGAAGTATTTACATGTCAAAAAAAAAAAAATTAACTGAACACCTACAATTCACAAATGTTGTGCCAGGTCCTGCAGACACTAGCAATCACACAGACACCTTGTAGGTTGTCCTGGCATCAGATGAGAAGGGTAAGAAAGACTGTTATGGTTTGGATATGAAGTGTCCCTCAAAATCACTTGTGTTCATGTGGGAATTTTCAGAGATAAAATGATTGACTTGTGGGAGCTAGAATCTAAGCAGTCTGCCTAGTTTGAATGAATTGACTTGGTGGTAACTGTTGGCAGGTGGGACTAGAGAAGATGGGTTACTGGAGGTATCCCATTAAAGGGTTTATCTTCCCTGTGGCACCTTCTCCTTTACTCCCTATCTCTCTGTCTCTGTTTCCTGGACACCATGAGGTGAACTACTTTTCTTCTACTGTCCCTTCTGCAATGATGTGTAGCCCAGAGCAATGGAGTAAGTTGATCAGGAACTAAACCTCTGGAACCATGTGTCAAAATTAACTTTTTCTCTTATAACATGTTCATATCAGGTATTTTGGTCACACAGATGAAAAACTGACTAACACAGAAATTGGTACCTAGAAATGGGGTCATTACTGTGACTAACCTGACCATGTGGTTCAGAAGAATTTAGAGCTGGTTTGTGGAAGGGATTTGAAATACTTTAAAAATGCAAGTTGGAAAACTTCAAAATGTTGTAAGTGAAACTTAATTGGTGATTCTATTGGGTGTTCCAAAGACCAGGATGCTGATAGGAATGCAGATTATGCTGATGAGGTTTAGCAGTGAAATGAGGACTCTATTTGGAATTGGACTAGAGGACATTTGGCTTATATTCTGGAAAGGAACTTGTCTACATTTTTCCTATGTCCTGAGATTTTGTGTGAGGCTGAATTTAAAAGTGATGAAATAACTAATCCAGTGGTTGAAATTTCAAGGCAGTACATCATCCAGGAAGTGGCATGGATATTGTTATTTGCTTTTAGTCAAGTGTACTGTGAGAATCAGAAGGAAAAATCCAAGTTGAAGAATTTTAAAAACTTTCCATTTGACTAGAAAAGAGTTTTAAAACAGAAGCCAAGAAAGATATGGTTATTAAAGAGATTATAGCCACTAAAGAGATGCTAAGTACTTTGAAAAAAGACAATAGGAAAGGAAGTTTTAGAACATCCGAAGAGTTTGAAATACCGCACCCATTTGTAGACTCTAAAATATAAATGAGAAAATTCCTGTAGGAGATCATGGGAGTGTCCTGCTTGCCCCCCACATCAACCTAGGTACTCAAGGGTAAAACAGCTGTGACTCGAGGGGCCGAAGATACTGGTGGAGCTGGCAGCAGACCTTGGCATGATCTATATGGTACTGGTTCTCTAGAAATGCAGGATGGTGGAATTGTAGAGTCATGGGGGCTTCTAACTACCATTTCAGAGGAAGACCTAGGAGGCCAGACAAAGTGTTGGAATTATGGTATGCTGCCTCTAAGAGGGCAACATATGAAGTTGTGAAGGTGAAGCCAAAGCTAGAATGGAGACCTCAGAAATTAAGAGATGTCAATAATGTGGACAGTCTGCTAAGAAAAACAGTTTCAGAGACAACCAGGCTAAGAAAAGAGAGGCAACGTGTAGTGCAACCCCAAAGGGACAAGGCTTTGCGTATGGAGAGCACATTGTGCAAACATATGTCCTAGATGCTGCATGCAAAGTTACTGGACCTATTTGCCTGACTAGATTTGGTCTTGTTTTAATCCCATTCTTTATTTCTAGGCTCCTAGTTTTCTCTTTTGGAATGGAAACGTTTACTCTAGGTCACCATATATTTGCTGTATGTAATATGCTTTTGATTTTTATAGGGGCTCATAGCCAAAAGTTTGTCTTGATTCTCAAAGAAGACTTTGAACATGGACTTTTGGGCAATCCTTGAACTACAGACTATGTAAACTCCTGGAAATATACTAAATACATTTTGCATTAGGAGCTGGACATAAGCTTTGGGGACCAAGGGCAGAATGTTATGATTTGGATAAGATGTGTTCCCCAAAACCTCCTATATTAATTCAGAATATTCAGAGGTGACATGATCATATTATGAAAGCTATAATCTTAGAAATCCACCCTAGTTTGAATGGATTGACTAGGTGGTAACTATAAGCAGGTGGGGCATGGCTGGAGGAGGTGTGTCACTGTGGGCTTGCCCTGGAAGGGTTCATCTTCTCTGTGGCCTGTTTCCCTTCCCTTTCTCTCTGCTTCTTGGCCAACATGAGGTAAGTTGCTTTCCTTCCTCCATGACTTTCTTCCATGCCCTTCCACCATGATGTACTGTTTTTTCTTAAGCCCAGAGCAACAGACTCAGTCAACTGTAGACTAAACCTCTAGAACCATGAGCCAAAATAAATTTTTCTTCCTCTCAGTTTTTCTGGTCTAGTATTTTGTTCACAGTGATTAAAAACTGACCAACTCAGAGACTGACAAGAGAAGGGCAAAATGTAAAGCCCCATTTGAAGGCAGAACTCAGAACTAAGTAATGAAACAAGTCCCAAATATAAAAATCAAGGCACTTCAAGTTGATTTTTATACATAAGAAAGATAGGGGTTTAATTTCATTCTTCTGAATGTGACTATCCAATTTTCCTGGCAACAATTATTTTAAAAAAATGTTCTTCATCTATAAAGACCTCAAAAAACTCTACTCCAAGAATAAAAATAATCCAGTCGACAAATGGGCTAAGGAAATGAATAGACACTTCACAGAAGAAGATCTACAAGCAATCAACAAACATATGGAAAAATGTTCAACATCTCTAGTAATAAGAGAAATGCAAATCAAAACCACCCTAAGATTCCATCTCACCCCAATTAGAATGGCGATTATCAAGAATACAAGCAACAACAGGTGTTGGCAAGGATGTGGGGAGAAAGGTACACTCATACATTGCTGGTGGGGCTGCAAATTAATGCAGCCACTCTGGAAAGCAGTGTGGAGATTCCTTAGAAAACTTGGAATGGAACCACCATTTGACCCAGCTATCCCACTCCTTGGCCTATACCCAAAGGACTTAAAATCAGCATACTACAGAGATACAGCCACATCAATGTTCATAGCTGCTCAATTCACAATAGCCAGACTGTGGAACCAACCTAGATGTCCTTCAATTGATGAATGGATAAAGAAACTGTGGCATATATATATATATATACAATGGAATATTACTCAGCCATAAAGAATGATAAAATTATGGCATTTGCAGGCAAATGGATGAAATTGCAGAATATCATGCTAAGTGAGATAAGCCAATCTCAAAAAGCCAAAGGACGAATGATATCGCTAATAAGTGGATGATGACACATAATGGGGGGAGGGAAGGGTTAGTGTTAGGGTTAGGGAGGGGGGCAAGTATGGAGGAAGGAAGGACTGTATAGAGGGAAAAGAGGGGTGGGAGGGGTGGGGGAAGGGAAAAATAACAGAATGAATCAAACAACATTACTCTATGTAAATTTATGATTACACAAATGGTATGCCTTTACGCCATGTACAGAGAAACAACATGTATCCCATTTGCTTACAATAAAAAAAAATACATTATAAAAAAAAATTGTTCTTCCCCCCCAGTGCATGTTCTTAGCACCTTTGTCAAGGATCAGTAGATGCATGACTTTACTTCCAGCCTCTTTATTCTGTCAGTCAATGTGTCTGTTTTTATGCCAATACCAGGCTGTTTGGGTTTCTGTAGCTTTATAGAATATTATGAAGTCAAGCAAAATAATGCTTCCTGCTTTGTTATTTTTGTTAGTTATTGCTTTGACTATTCAGAGGTCTATTATGGTTCCCCAAAATAAATTGTATGATTATTTTTCCTAGTATGCACAATATTTATGTGTCAATTTTTAAAAAATTAAGATACAAAAGAGAGTATCTCAAAACAGAAGTATTTGTGTCGAAGTGCATAAGAACAAAGTTTAGAGTTCAGGAAGAAGATGAGGACCAATTGGTATCTCCTGATTAGAAGGGCATGTTGGAGAATGATTCAGAGGACAGGAATCAGACTTGCCCTGGTATTTTGTGATAATCTGAGAGTGTAATCTCTGAGAATAGTCCAGTAGGTTACATTAAATGAATCTAAACATAAAATTGGTTCAAGATGCAGCTTGGTGATCAACATCATTTTGAGATTGTTCCTCGGAATCATCTCTTCACATAATACGGTCCTGTTTCTCTCTTTATAATCCTGAATAAATGGGATCACAGTATTTGCTCTATTATATAGAAATATCATCATATATATCAACCTCCTTCCCTAGACCACAAATTATCTCAGGTCAAGGATTATTTATTTGACAAGATGGCAAATTTATTTAGTTTGTATTTCAGAGCCTTCATCTATCCTTTTGAATCTTAGATTTTGCCTTTTAATGTTATCCCTTATTTCTTGAAAATTCTGTTCATGATCTCTTAGCATCTTTTCTCCATGATCAACCTTATTTTCAAGATTATATACTTTGTCTTCATTACCTGAAAATCTGTTTTCCAAATGGTCTAGTCTATTGATGATACTTTCCACTGAAATTTTGATATGGTTTATTGATTCCTTCATTTCAAGAATTTCTGATTGATTCTTCAAAATTTCTATTGCTTAATTGAAGTGATTTTTCACTTCTTGTATTTTTCTCTCTGATTTCACTCTTTACATCATCTTTTATCTCATAGATCAGCCTAACTATGAATTTTCTAAGTTCCTTCTCTCATATTTCCTCCACTGTGGTGTCAGTGGAGTTGGTTATTAAATCATTCTAGTTTGATAGGGATGGTTTGTTCCCTTGCTTCTTCATATTGTTTATGTGTCTGCCCATCTATCCAAATGGATCTGAAGCAGCAGAGTTTCTATTTTGGTGATCCTGTAGGTTTCCAGTGCCTCACATAGTTGGGGGGGAGGCAAATAATTACAACCAACTATGCATACAATATCTAGCACTAAGTTAAGTACTTAATTCCTAATATATGACATTTACAATGATAATTGACACAATAAACAGCAATGGTAGAATAAGCAATTTCTATCCATAAAGATAGAGAGTAATCAAGAATTATATCTGGTATAAAATCTACCAACCGGTATTATCTATGAGTTCAGTTGTATTAATTATTGCTATAGAATTAGTGATGGGATTTGGCATTTTATAAATCAATTAATAGAGAAGTTAAGAATAGAGTTAATTGAGAGGAAAGAAGAACGGATAGGAGGATAGAAAAGGGTATGTAGTTTCAAGAGGTGAATAGGTGAATAGCAAGAGATCACTTCTTATTCATCATTCCTTGATACATGTTGCTCTGTGCTGAGCATAGAATAAGTCGTGAATAAAGATTTGATGAATCAATGAATTAATGAATATTAATCCAACAGACATCAAAATTGTGGCAGCTGTTTCAAAAAAATAAAAGGAATAGAAAGTAATCATAACATTTTCAGCAAATTCCAATTTGTACTTTCATTCGATGATATAATGTTTGAAATGGTGAAAATTCAGAACAAAAATGTACTAAATATAGGAGGGATGCTTTCCCTTTCTGACAACATCTATCATCTCACTCCCTTACCTTGAAAGATTTCACAAAAGCATTGTAATCCACAAAGTCATGTTTCTGGAAAAGCTGAGTGATCTTATAGCAAGAAAGCATTCCTTAGTAGATTAAAACTGAGCTCATGGTTAACTTTGTGATATATTTCCCCTTGATATGCAACAACAAATTGGTTACCCACTTTAGATCTTCAATATGACACAAATAGCTATAATCCTTAAAACTGAAATCAAACTTAGGCACAAACAACTACAAACTCCAAACTGATTTGGGAAAGTATATATGGACAAAGGCCAAGATTTTGTAGCTCTGTTTTCTCCCTCTGGAAAGGATGTTGTCATTTGCTCTTCTGTCACTGTGAGCAACATGTTTTCATCTGCAGAAGCCTTAACTTCTTTGTTGCAAACCAAATCTTCTAATTTTCTTCTTTACACTGGTTTATACATCAATTGACTTGTGTATAAAGTAGCAGCTTGCTTTTGAAGGAGAGTACCCAGAATGACCAGAATACCAAACATTTATTCAAATGGTAAATTTGAGGGTTGATAAAAGAACTGACAGCATGAAGACACGATTAATGTGCATTTGTTCTATTTCCTGTTATTTAACTAATATGGAAGTCATTTCTTGGTTGGGAAACAAAAGGCAATCTTAAATCATTCCACACTGAGTTAGAAAATTATAAAATCATAGAGTTGAATATGACTTTTGAGCAAAGTTCTTCCAGCTCATGCTACAGCAGTACGGTCTACTCTGAATGTGGTAAAGGGTGGAGATAGCACTTTCTCCATACCAACAGATTGAGGTAGGTTGTACTCCAGCCAGCTGCCTCTGATCATCATACTATGCAACATATTTATCATTGTGTTTTGTGCCATGATTTATTCCTCTCAAGGTGCAGCCAGAATTGAGGACAGGCAGTTAGTGTAGAACAGGGAATCTTGTCAAATAGAGAAAATGGAGGCTATCTGAGTCTGGGAGATTTAAGACTATCCCTGAAAGAATGGAATGTCAATGTCTCTAGAGCCCTTTGATCACCAAGTTTACTCCTCCCAAGAGGCTACAGGCAAGGAATTGCTAATTAATGCCCCCTGGCCCCTACCTGCCTGAACCACTCCATTTGGCCCTTGCCCCTGCCCATCTGCTTCTCACCTTTTTGCCAGGTCACTGGCATCTTCTGGGCCTAGTCACATACGTGGAAGGAGAGAAATAAGGGGAGAGAGCAGGAGAACAAAGGAAACTTTAATCTATAAAAGGGCAGAGCGCTCTCACTTTTTGGGATTTCAGAATACAAGCCATGGCCCCCTTCTCCCTCCCAGGAGAAGTATGTGTTACTACTTTCGAATAAAACCTGCTTTATATGCTTGCCTTAGCGAGCTTCTCTGGTTTACACTTCAACATCTGAGGAAGGAAACAGAACTTGTCCCCAATAACCAGTGATATCAATGGCACAAAATGGTTGAGAACAACTAACTCAGAGATCACATAGTCTAACTTACTTAAAAACAAATGCTTGCTGTGGCTGTTCTAGTACAGAGCTATTTGAACTTTATTCATACATTCTCCAATGCAGATTCCTCAACACTTCATAAAACAGTAACTCCTTTTTTAAAGAACTTCCAGAGAAAGAAGTTAAAAAAAAAAAAAAAAACCCAACTTCCTTGAATTAAATTCTGACATCTAAAACTGAAGTGGACTTAATATTATGTGACAGTTTTGAATCTTGGACTGCAGATGTTAAGTCTTATTGCTTCTCTGGAACCTATGTCTTCAACTCTGCCAAATGTTTGCAAAATGACAAGGCTTGAGAACCTTCCACAACTAATCGGCAATTCCATTTACATGAGATGTTTATTCTTAAAATTCAAAGTCTAGAACTGAATATTCAGAGGTGATTGGATAACCCTTATTAAAATGGTCAACTATGAATCAATTTTTATAACCCACAACAAAAAAATGATGTTTCCTTTTGTTTTCTTTGTAATTTCATTTTATTTCATGTTGAATTTGTGGTCAATGAAAAACCTCAAGATGTTTTATATGAACGCTATAGAGGCATGTCTTCTTCATCCTCTACTTAATCATTTCATTAAACAGAAAGACAGCAATTTTTCTTGTACCTACATTCAATTTAATTATATTGAGTTTCTACCATAAAATAATATTGTAATCCCTCTTTTGTAATCAATTAGCTTTATTATTAATAGATCTTGCAAACTTTTTTTTTTTTAATTTTAAAAGAGCTTGAGGTTGAACCCAGGGCCTTGCATATGCTACCCAAGTGCTGTACTACTGAGCCACACCTCAGGCCTGTTTATTTTATTTTTGTTTATTTTTGCTAAGTTGGTGAGGTTGGTCTCAAACTTATGATTCTCCTACCTCAGTCTTCTGAGTAGTTGGAATTACACTTGTGTACCACCACACCCAGATCAACCATGATTTCTTTAGAGGTCTTATTCAAATAATTGAAACAGTTTTAAATCATGTCCTACAAATCAGACAGGAAAGGGTCCAATGACATACCATTAGAGTTTTCCCTCCAGCTTGCCATCTAACTGCCTAATATCAATCACCGAAGTACTTCTGACCTGTAAAAATTTTCCATGTCTTTTTCTATTGTAGTATAATTTAAAACAAACGCGAAATCATTTCCAGTGTTAAATAGTGTGAGCTTACTGTAACAAATCAATCTGAAAACAGGTAAAATAGATTGAAATTTTATTTCCTATAAAAACCAAAAGATGTTCCTGAGTGTGAGTGATTGGTTAGAGAATTTCTTTCAAGTAGAAATTGAGGGACACAGATTCTTTCCATCTATGGATATTTTTCATCTTCCATATGTGGTTTCCAAGATTGTCATGTTCTTCTATAGCAAATCAGGAGAATGTAAAAAAGTCAGTTACATACTTATCTTTTTAAAATCTTCACCTAAAAGTGAAACTCAAAGTTGGTAAATTAGCTGGCTCATGAACCACATACCAGCCACAACTCTGTATTATGGAAGGAGAGACAAAATTTTGCAAGGGGCTACTAGCCTTCTTTGAAATAACTCACCATTTTGGCCATCTTTTTCCTCACACAGAGGACATAGTGAAGGTCTCCCCAAAGAAGACCTTCCAAAGTCTCAAGAAACTTCATCCAGGTCAAAGTTCAGAATGTTCCCCTAAAATGCTACCTTCTTTGCCACATCCAAACTGTGCCTACAATTTAACAAATAAATTAGCTTCTACTCAGCACACATTTCCCTCCACCTTCCCTCTCCTCTTTCTCTCAACGTAAGTACAAGTGTAGAAATAGGAGAACTGCAATAAAAACTATCCACATGAAAAGAGAATAGAAAAGAGTCACTCTATTGTGACTGTAACTCCTGCTGTGTAGACATTATTAGCACTGCTTACCTGTGAGTACAGCCCAGCTCTCTGGTGGAGACTCTCTTGCCCATTGTAGCATTCCACTGGCTCCAGCCCTGTCCTTGGCCCTTGTCCTGGGTAAGTATTGAGAAGTGAGCTGTTTGGAGTTGTGCACACTTATAAAACCTGTTTCTACTGGTACAACTTTGGGGGCCTAAAGATGTCTTATAGTCAGTCTTTTTCTAGACTAACTTCATGAAGGTTTTGACAATTAAACTCTTCAAAATTGGAGTAGATTCTGATTGCTTTCTTTCTGGTCATTCTTCTGCATCAGTTACTATGACCAAATACCTTTCTTGGGTATAATTTTTAAGTTTACCTGATTGCTCCACTCCCTTATTCTCATGTCATTCACTCAGTTCAGTGGCATTTAACTTGAAGCCATCTGGCAGTTCATGATTGTTTGAGAAGGAAACACCCACAATATAATCTTTGCCCCAGAGTAGTTTACCTGGAAAATTTAATAAACATTTATTATTCAAAAATTTTTTTTCAATTTTATTTCTTGCTATTTAGGGTATAGCAGCAGACAGTTTGTCTAACTTTATAAGATCTAAAATTTCTGGAATTTTCTACCTTTCCTAATTTCTGCTTTCAGATTGTCAATTCTTCCTATACTATTTTGAATTTTCAATTGGTATATTATTATTATATATAACAGTAGGATATATTATGACATAGTTGTCCATGTACATGACATAATTTTGTTTTGTAACACCTTGCCATATTCATTAAGGAGCAATCAACACACAACTGGGTATTTGTACCCCCAGAGTACAAGCTTACAAATAGTTGATCAATTGTTGGTGATTGCAGTTTTACCAATTGTAGTTACATAACAAATGTTTTGTATAGATAGCCATCTTTCCAACCTCCAATGTGCATTTTCTTACTAGCTAATATCAAACCAATCACACATAATTTAATAATTCATTGGAATAAGAACAAATTTCCACATTTCCAGTTTTCATATTAATTAATGAAAAGTTGAATGACATAACAAACAAATACTGAAACATGGAAATGCTCATAGCAGCAGCATCAATAATAGCCAAAAGTCAGAAACAGTTTAAATGTCCAAACAAGATAATCATTTTTTAATTTGTATTTTCAAATCATGGAGTTCCATAAAACAATGGTGAGAGACGCTATTACTATATAACATCCATGAATGAAAACCATAGCATAAAATGGAATGCGAAAAGTCAGAGAAAGTTTTCACCAGGTTGTTTTCATAAAATACACAAAGAGACAAAACTACTCTGTTGCACTGAAGTCAAATTAGTAGTCTCACTTGGGCTGAGATGGGGGAGGGATTCAGGGGTAAGACTGAGAAGATATGAGTGAGTTTTCTAAGAGGCTGGTGATATTCAATATCATCATTTAGGCACTTACACTAGGGTACTCACTTTGTAAAAATAAATGTACTATGCCCTTAAGATTCATGCCTTTTTAAAGAAAAGCATCAATATTTTCACCACTAAATTTTCTTTTTATTATTTCATTTCAACAATGGACACCACAATCTCAAAGGATTTTTCTACTAACAAAACTATGTTTATTAATGGTTAACAGTATTTTTCCTTACATTCAAGATTTTAGTGAGTCATCTATTTTGAGTTCATCATATTGTTTACCATCTCATAAATCAGAACAGTTGTGATATTAATAAGGAATAAAATTAGGTCCACAGACACTTCTCTTCAGTGTTTGCTGGAACTCATTTTGACTGTCATTCAGCACTTGCATCCAAGGTTGATCACACACGGGACATCTTTGGCTCATTACTGTGACTATATCTGACTGTTAGTTCTAGTCACTGCATCTGATCTACTAATGCATTCACATATTCTCCATGATGTCACTAGTAGTCAGTCATTATTTATTATCTTCAAAATGTGCTGCTTTAGTTGTAGCCCACAGCAAACAAAACATGTTTTGTTAGCTAGGCATTCTCATTCCAGAGAACTGAAAAATTTCAAATGATCATTGAAATATTGAAAATGCCCTAGATTTTTAGGTCCATACTCATTAACCCTTATAAACGTGGGAATCAGATTACATGGTTTCTACCGTAGATTTAGATTAAGTCGGAGAGAGCCTGTTCCTTAATTGTTTTCAACAAGTGAATTGTTTTTGAAAACTTGAAAATGCTCCTTAAAGAAGCCTACAACAGTAACTTTTAAATCCTTTATATTTGAATTGCAAATGTGATCTTTTGTCTATTGATTTCTCTTTTCAAATCTTGGAGTTCAGTCTCTGCCTTACAAGCAAGCCCTTATTGTAGACTTAAGAGGTGAACAAGCTATCTTCCTGGGTTTAAATATCTCTCATGCTCATTAGTTTTAACTTAGGGTTTTGGTTTTCATTTCTTGGGGGTGAATAGTGTTCAGTCTACTCTGTCAGGCACTTCCATAGGTACGCCATATATAACAGTGACTGTGACAGACTTTGCCCTCAAAAAAAGTCACAGTTTAATGGATATAAAGTCTAAAGGTGAATAAATAAACTCTAGATATACACCAAATGCAAAGAATGCTCTGAGGAAGTAGAAATCAATCCAATTTAGCAGATCAAGAAACCTTCAGAAAATAGATATCATTAGGACCATGAAGGGTCTGTAAAATTATCTCGCATCAGTGAACCACTTATTTGCAAGCATGTATGTATTATGATTTTTTATAGTGCCATTATTGTCGTTCTACCTAAGAGATTTGACAGGGTCATTTATAGCATGAAACATGAAGATTAAATTTCAGATCACTGGGGGCAGTAAGATTTAGAACATAGAAAGTTTTGTAATCAGAGCAACTGGTTTTGAAATGCTGCTTTGCCACAGCCCTTTGTGAAAATTATCTGTCTTTTCTAAACTTTGGTTCCTTAATCTATAATACAACACTATCTGCATGTCAAGTTCATTGTACATTTCACATGAGATAACAAATGTAAGAGAAAAACCTAGCACTGCATTTAGGAGAATGGGCACTCAACTGACCTTTTGTTCTTGTGATCAGATGCCTGGATGTGGGGATGTGGAGTGATGACATGATAAATTACCGTTGTAGAAAGATAATTAGGAAAGCAATGTGAGGATGGGTCAAAATACCAAGAATCACAAGAAGTGTGCAGTAGTTAGGAGTGTTGCTAAAGCAGTGGGGATCATGAAGAAGGAAGACTGATGAGAAATATTCAAAAGTAGATTTGCCTTGATGATTGGTTGATGTCAGGAGTGGAAGGAGGAGCAGAATAACCCAACAATTTGTAATATGGAAAATGGGTGAGTAGGGCAGAGATGGATAAGGCTGTTTGAAGGTGTATACTCAATACTATTTTAGACACGTTGACTTAGGGATATTTGTGAAATAAAATGTCTAAGTAGGCAGTTGAAGACACGGGTCATGAGCTCAAAAATGATGCCAGTATTGTTTACAAGAGTCAAGACACAAATGAGACCAACCAGGAAAGATATAGTTTAGACACAGAAAAAGACAAAGATTAAAACATGAGGAATAAAAAAATTTTAAAATGAGGCTGAATCCAGAATGGGCTGAGTGGAATCCAGCAAAATAAAAAACTCAAACATGTCTAGTCAGATATTTAAAAGAAAATAAAGTGACATGTGACAAAATCCTGTAGAAGAGGGATTTGAGGAAAAGGGTTGACAAATTACACAGAAGGTTTAAAACACACAAACTGGCATGAAATTCATTGAAGCTTCAATGGCTTCAGTGGACTGTAGGGAAAAATTAATTTGGAAAAAAGGGGTCAGGAATCTATAGAAGATAATCATGAGCAAAGACATAGACAGGAAATGGTAAAATGTGGTTAGTGAAGATTTAATTAATAGGACCATCTCAGGTTTCTCTCATTTGTGTGCAAAGTAGACAAAAGTAACCACTTTGGCAGACATAGTTCTGAAAGTATCCAGTTGAATAAGAGAGCAGACTGAAGTTCATCTCTGTTTTCCTTCTGCTTTTGTGCAGTACACAGGCAGCACAACCATCTGTGGCAGACCTGAGTGAACAGTCCCACATAGTATAGGAAATGCAAGTATAGGAAGGGCACTGCTGGGACATAAATATAAAAAGTGTCTTCTAGAGACCCTGGTGGAGAGCTTTGAAAGCCTGTGAGACTTTCGTGTTCAGTTTGGAAGATAATGGAGTGCACTTATGTCTGTGGGGTTCACTTGAGGAAAATGAGCATGGCAGAAAAGCAGGGAGGGTGGGAGCTGGCAAACACAGATGGTAGGGAGACTCCTTAGGAAGCTTTGCAGTTGGAGTGCTAGACACACAGGTTCCTTTTCCCTTTGATCTTTAAGACATTTTAAATTAAATGTAGAGAAAAAGAAAAGAGGTCAGGAAACACACACACACACACACACACACACACACACACACACAGAATGTTTATCCATGGAGCTTTGGTTTCCAAAATTTAGAAAGAATTAACTCCTCTAGGAGCAAATTAGGCAGATACAGAGAAAGGAAGTCTCTGCTCACCTTGGCAATATGATCTATTGCCCTGTTTTTCTACCTCTCCAAGGAACTCAGATGCTTTGAAGTGCTATTTGTGGCCTTTCCCTGGGGTCTTCTTCCTGTTTCCTGCCACTAGGAGAAAAGTTGAGTCCTAAAAGGCCAGAAGTTTAAAAACTAAATAGTTCTGTCAAGACAGCTCCCTTGGCCTTATGTCGACTGCCTCTCCTGCCCATGGCCCTGGGCTCAGAGCATGACTGTTGTCTGACTTGTAATTACTTGCTTGATTCTTTTAATAAATCAGCCTGGTTTGATGAATCTAAAAAGACAAGATGAAGGAGAAAAATGAGAGGATTAATCAGAAAAAGAAGAGAGAAACAGGTTAGAATAAATTAAGAATCATTGTCTATTGTGTGCACCTTGCTCCTTTGGAACTACATAAGACAGATCATACAAACCTCATAATGATCCTGCTATTATTATCAACATTTCACAGAGATTTAACTTGCTTGATTATACTAATGACAACTGACTTAAAACTATGCCAAATTCAAAAGGAAATAAATAGTATTAATATGATACTGCTACTAAATAACAATTTAAGTGAATTCACTAAGTCTAATGAGTCCACAGGGGTAAATCTTGATATAGAGAGAGTAGAAAAAGTAAGTTGCAAAAAAAATATGTGCAGGACAAAAATACACAGATGAAATTTTTAAATTTAATTTTTCACACACACACACACACACACACACACATATAAATAAATACATATATATAATTTAATTCATCTTCAAGCCAAGGTAGAATAACAATGATCAAATTTACCCTTTACCTTTCCTCCTGAAAAAATACAAAAACAGGGAGCTAGGTGTGGTAGTATATGCCTGTAATTCTAGTGATTGGGGAGGCTGAGGCAGGAGGATCACAAGTTCCAGGCCAGCTTCAACAACTTAGGGAGATCCTGTCTTAAAATAAAAAAATAAAAAGGGCTGGGGATGTATGTAGCTCAGTGTTAAAATGCCACTGGGTACAATCCTACACACACACACACACACACACACACATACACACGAGAAAGAGAAAGAAAGAAAGAAAGAAAGAAAGAAAGAAAGAAAGAAAGAAAGAAAGAAAGAAAGAAAGAAAGAAAGAAAGAAAGAAAGAAAGAAAGAAAGAAAGAAAATAAATTCAACCAGTCAGACCTTCCTGCTTTGGAAGAACTTCCAGGTTGTGACACAGAAGGAGTTAAGGGTGGAAACTGGCAGACCCCAGGTGCTGAAGAGACACAGTGGGATTCCTGGAAGATTAAGACAGCTATAGTTCACAGAAAAAGTACCAGGGAAGACAGAGGTGCTGAGGGTAAAAAACATTGTTCTCTGCAGAGGACCATGTTCCACCTCCACACCCCACCCGCCCTGAGCATTCAGCAGATAACTTGTACTAAGTGTGTGAAAATTTTATTCAAGGTTAGGAAAAGTTTTCCAGAATGATTAGAGAAAATAGTGCCCACACACATAGGGCCAAGAACAGTGTCTGTTCTGACCTGCCAGATGGTAAAACCTCTTCATAGATCACTGGGCAGAGTATACAATGGTAGGGAACTGACCCAGTGGTAGGGAATTAATATGGACTGAGAATTGTTCCAAAACACCAGAAAACTCATTTTTATGATTTACCAGATCCACGAAGAAGAAACTTTCCAAGTAAACAGTTCTAAAGACAAAGTTAAGACAATTTATAGAAATACAAAATTATCTAGCACAAGGCAGAATGCACAATGTCTAGCTTCTGATTAAAGATTATCAAACAAATTGAAAAGTCAAGAATGCATATCTAAAATGAGAAAAGTGATAGATTAATTGAACTGGAATTGACCTAGATATTAGGATTAGAAGAGAGAACATTGAAACAGTTAGTTTAACTATATTTCATATGTTCAAAAAGTCAAAAACACTGAATATATTAAAAATGACCCAAATTGAATTGCTAGAGATGAAAATTAGTACATAAGAATTTAAAATAAGTTAATCAGGATTAATGGCAGATTCAACAGTGAAAAAGAAAAGATCAGTGAACTTGAAGATATAGAAATGGAAATTCTCCAAAAATACAACATGCAGAGAGAAAGATGCATTTTTTAAAATGAAAAGAGCATCAGAGAGTTATGGTACAACCTTAAAAGAAAGGGAGAACATAAAGAATATTTGAACAAGAGCCAAAATTTTTACAAAGTTGAAAAGCAATATTGATTCATAATGCTCAATGACCCTCAAGTATAAGAAGCAAGAAGAAAATGACACCAAAGAGTATATAATTTCAAATTGCTGAAAACCAGTGCTAAAGTGAATGAAAATCTTAAAACCATCCAGAGAAAAAGGATGCATGAAAGAGGAAAGAATGAACCTAAGAATTACATCTGATTTCTCATCAGACACACTGCAACTGAGAAGACAGTGGAGCAATAACTTTAAAGTAAGAGGAATGGGAGGAACTGTCAGTCTAGAACTCAATATCCCATAAATACACATTGCAAAAAGTAAAGCAAAACAAAAATGATTTTGGACATAAGACAGCTTAAAGAACTCATCAGACTTACACAACAAGAAATGTTAAAGGACATACTTCAGACTAAACAAAACCAAACAAATCTATGATTTTATGAATAAGCAACATAGCATATTGATTAAGAATATAAAAAACGGAAACAATTCCATCATTTCCTGACTGTGTGACTTTGGGTGAGTAACATTTGTGGTCTTCAGCTTTTTCATAAGTAAGTTAGAAATAATGATAGTGCCTGCCTTAAAGGATTGTTGATATGTGTGTGTGCCAAGCAAAATAATAGCCAGTAACTGGCAAAGTAAAGCACTTTAACTGGTGACTATTTTTATGGTTACTTATATCTGTAGTAAAAGTATGAAAACATTGGTTAAAAGTATATTCCCAGAAAAACCCCATCAGTAAAAATAGCAAGAGGAAAGAGCAAAAGAGAACTGAAGATAATGTACCCCAGTGACTTGGTGTGTAAAGAATGCAGCTAACCTTATCTTGCCCTCTCAGGAGAAAAAATGAATTCTGACAAGAGAAAAGGAGGAGATACTCTTCCTACTTCAGTCACATTTAATTCTGCTTAACCATTCAAACTGTTTGTAAATCCTGCCATCAGGGACCATGGACTACTGGGGATAAACATTCCTCCTCTTTGGGGGTGGTTGGACATGAAATCCAGCTTTAGCAACTTAGGCACACACCACTCTCAGGCAGTCAATTCTTAATTCTTAAGTCTATGAATGAGCTTCAGAGTCTCAGGATCTCTCTGAAATTGTGTACAAAAATGACTGTATAGTATGGTGTGTGTGTGTGTGTGTGTGTGTGTGTGTGTGTGTGTGTGTGTGAGGGTGTGTGTGTGTGTATTCAGGAAAAGTTTTCATGGCCTTTACCAGATTATTACAGTGAAAGTCTTTAACACAAAAAATAATGCAAACAATTGAGCCAATAGATAGCAGACTGAAACTAGAAGCACATTTAATGAGCTTATCTGATTCCAAAACCTAGTTCATGCTTCAAAGTCCCCTGGGATTTCTTTTTCAGTCATAGGAGTTATTAAACGAACTAAAAATGCTCTTGAATTTGTGGTGGACACTAGAATGTAGTTTATTAATTGACTATAGCAATATAATTGCTATAAAACATGAATTTTAGAGAATAGATCTATTCTTTTTCTTATTAACCAATTTAAAATGAAAGCTATGATAATCCCAAGGTTATGTGGATAGGATTAGTACTGAAAGCATTTAGATGGGAGTTATTAAAACTCCCCAGATAAGATCATTTAGCATTCTTTCACTCTTTAAGAATAATGTTGACAATGAAACAACGAAAATGAAATATTTTGATGATAGCAACATTCTCTTTTCTCTGGACATAGCTGGATGCTCCCTGATTAAGCTGCTTATTGGTTTCCACGTGTGTGTATGTGTATAAGTATGTGGGGTTTTTTTAATATCTCTTAATAATAATATTTGTGCTATTGTTATAAATGGCTAATAAAGCATAGACAGGGGAAAAAATTTAGTTTTAACTCTAAAAGTACGGCACTATTTTTTTATCCTTGTTATAAAGGATACTGTAGATAAATTTGATACCAATCCTAACCCAATAATCTTATTACCAAAACGACAACATTTTCTAATTGCTATGGTTTAGTTTTTGGTGTCCCCCAGAAGCTCCGGTGTCAATGCTGTAATATTCAGAGGTGAAATGATTGGACTGTGAGAGATTTAACCTAGTCAGTCTGTCCTAGTTTGAATGGACTGACTGGGTAGTAACTGTAGGCAAGAGGGACATGGCTGGAAGAGGTGGGTCATGGGGAACTTGCCCTGGAAGGGCTCATCTTCCCTGTGACCCCCACCCCTTCCCTCTTTCTCCTTCCTGGGCTGCCATGAATGGAGCAGTGCTCCTCCACCATGCACTTCCATCCTGACATTCGGTTTCACCTTGGGCCTGGAGCAAGGGACTCAGATGACCATGGACTGAATCTCTGAAATTGTAAGCCAAAATAAACTTTCCTGTCTCTAGGTTGTCCTTATCAGATATTTTGGTCAGAGTGACACCAAGCTAACACATGGGTGGTCTTTGGATATTGAGTAATACTCATTGATGGAATTCACAACAATTCGATCCATAAAATGTCATATCTTCCTTCTTCCATGAGGACATGACACACTACCATCTGCTACAGAGGAAGAAGAAACTAGGTTTACACATCTGTGGATATGTATACATGCAGGGCAAGCACTCTGTCTTTTCTCACATATTCACACAAACACACACACACAGAGGTTCAGATGTGAGGTCCTTGAGGTATAGTTATTGCCTCACCAGTTACTCCTGAGACCAGATCCCTATAACAGACAACCAGCAAATATTACCACTAACTTACAGTTAATCTTAAGTAAAGAGGAAAATCCCTCTGTATTACATGAAATGAGAATACTCTTCACTTGGAAGGCTGATTTGCCTTCCAAGAATGTTTTGAATAACATATTAATAATAATAAATCTCCTTTGAGAAATAAAAACCTTAACTACATTGAAATTCTTTCAGTGCACTGTTTCTATACATACACTCATTAAAAGAAGATTTTTTTCTACCAAAATTATTTAAAAGACTCTTTAAATATTAAATATATTTTATAAATACTCATTAAGTGCAGAGCTATAGAACCCTTCTAGTTATTCTTTGCTATTTCTCTTTCCCTAGTTCAATGAGGAAGATCTATGAATAGGACCTGTGAGCCATTTCATAACTGTTTAGGAGGACTGGATTCCGGGCAGGAGAAAAAGAGTAAAAATATTAACCCCAGAGTAGCACTGCCATCCCTTTAATCTCTGCACTGGTACAATCACAGCTTGTGAAACCCTTGTCTCAGAGGAGTCAGAAACTCTGCAGAGATAGCAAATAAAAATGGTTCCAAGACAGTCACAGTCCCCATAATATTCACATGGCATGAAAATGGGAAATAGAAAACAAAATGTAAATGAAAACCAGAAAGAAAGGGAAACAAAACAAATGAATATTGTAGCCTACTAAAAGTGAGGGAAAGACAGACACAGCAATAGAGACCGAGTGACAAAGAAACATAGAAAAGCTTTTCCTTATATGACTCAAAATTTTCATATCTAGTGCATTATAACACAAATTAAAATGGGAAATTGGTTTGAAAGAGAAAAAAGGGGGATGAAAAACTCAGGTAATCCTTTCTTCTATCCTCATTTCTCCTGCCATCCCATATCTCCATCATCCCTTTACCAGGATTAATATGCTTCTAATTCTTTGAGGTAGGCAGCATAATATGGAATTAGATTTTAATGAAACTCTGTCATTTTTTTAGCTGATAGCTAATCAAATATGCACTTATTCATATCTTCCATAGGTCAGGATTCTGGTAGGATCAAAGCTGCACATCCAGGATTTCTACTGCAGCAGAGCTCACAGGCATCCATTTAACAAATGTTTGTGGATGACCCATCATAGCAACATAGCAGGTACTGAACAATATGATAGCCAACAAGGTAGACATTGCCTCTGATCTCATGAGAATTACATGATAATCCAGAAGACAGATTATAAGAAATTTATTGCAAAATTATTCATTGCAATTACAATGGAATTTAATATCACACATACTGACTGCCCTGATCTAATCTGGAGTATCATATTTTTTTTTCTTAATCATATCTAAGATTTAGAGCTATTCCCTGACTCCAAGTTCAAATCTAAGCTCCAGTACTTCTAGTTTGGAAGCTTGACCAAGTCCCTTAACTTCTCTAACTGCTCTGTTCCTCAGTTTTTTAATCAGTGAAAGAGAGAAAATAGAACCTACTTTGGAGGACAATAAAATGATTAGACATAAATGAGTTAATACATGGAAAGTACTTTTATAGTGTCTGGTATATAATAAAGCTCAGAAAAATGCTAGCTGAAATTACATTTATCAAAAAGACATGGAATAGGGAGAAGAATGGGAAAGTAAGGAGAAGAGAGAGAGGTAATTCTTTTACAGTGGAAATAGTATGTGCAAAGGTCCTAAGAAAGGAAACAGAACATTGGAGGAACTTGCAGCTTCTTGTGCAATTGGATATTTTTAAAATTTATTTTTATTATAAACAAATGGGGTACATCTTGTTTCTCTGTTTGTACATGAAGTAGAGGCATACCATTTGTGTAATCATACATTTACATAGGGTAATGGTATTTGATTCATTCTGTTGTTTTCTCCCTTCCCCCCGACCCCTACCACCCCTCTTTTCCCTCTATACAGTCCGTGCTTCCTCCAGTCTTGCCTCCCTCCCACCCTGCATTGTGTATTGTCATCCACCTATCAGCCAGATCATTAGTCTTTTGGTTATTTGAGATTGGCTTATCTCACTTAACATGATATTCTCCAAATTCATCCATTTGCCTGCAAATGTCATAATTTTACTATTCTTTATGGTTGAGAAATATTCCATTGTATATATATACCACAGTTTCTTTATCCATTTATCAATTGAAGGGCATCGAGGTTGGTTCCAAAATCTGGCTGCTGTGAATTGAGCAGCTATGAACATTAACATGCGTGCGTCTTTGTAGTATGCTGATTTTAAGTCCTTTGGGTATAGGCCAAGGAGTGGGATAGCTGGGTCAAATGGTAGGTCCATTCCAAGTCTTCTAAGGAATCTCCACACTGCTTTCCAGAGTGGCTGCACTAATTTGCAGACCCACCAGCAATGTATAAGTGTACCTTTTCCCCCACATCCTCACCAACACCTGTTGTTGCTTGTATTCTTGATAATCGCCATTCGAATTGGGGTGAGATGGAATCTTAGGGTGGTTTTGATTTGCATTTCTCTTATTACTAGAGATGTTAAACATTTTTTCATGTATTTGTTGATTGCTTGTAGATCTTCTTCTGTGAAGTGTCTGTTCATTTCCTTAGCCCATTTGTTGATTGGGTTATTTGTATTCTTGGTGTAGAGTTTTTTGAGTTATTTATACATTCTGGAAATTAGTGCTCTATCTGAAGTATGAGTGGCAAAGATTTTCTCCCGCTCTGTAGGTTCTCTCTTTTCATTACTGATAGTTTCCATTGCTGAGAGAAAGCGTTTTAGTTTGAATCTATCCCAGTTGTTGATTCTTGCTTTTATTTCTTGTGCTATGGGAGTCCTGTTAAGGAAGTCTGATCCTAAGCCAATATGTTGAAGATTTGGACCTACTTTTTCTTCTATAAGATGCAGGGCCTCTGGGTCTGATTCCAAGGTCCTTGATCCATTGTGAGTTGATTTTTGTGCAGGGTGAGAGATAGGGCTTTAGTTTCATTCTGTTGCATATGTATTTCCAGTTTTCCCAGGACCATTTGTTGAAGAGGCCATCTTTGCCCCATTGCATACTTTTGGTGCCTTTGTCTAGTATGAGAAAACTGTAAATTTGGGGTTTTGTCCTTGTCCTCTATTCTGTACCATTGATTTACCTGTCAATTTTGGTACCAATACTATGCCATTTTTGTTACTATTGCTTTATAGTATAGTTGAAGTTCTGGTATTGTGATACCCTCTGCTTCACTCTTCCTGCTAAGTATTACTTTAGCTATTCTGGGTTTCTTATTCTTCCAGATGAATTTCATGATTGCATGCTCTGTTTCTGTGAGGTATGTCATTGGGATTTTAATTGGAATTGCACTGAATCTGTATAGCATTTTGGTAGTATGACCATTTTGACAATATTAATTCTGTCTATCCAAGAACATGGAAGATCTTTCCATCTTCTAAGGTTTTCTTTAATCTCTTTCTGTAGTGTTCTGTAGTTCTCATTGTAGAGGTCTTTCACCTCTTTTGTGAGAATGATTCCCAAGTATTTTATTTTTTTGAGGCTATTGTAAATGGAGTAGTTTTCCTAACTTCTCTTTCTGAAGATTCATCACTTATGCATACAAATGCATTAGATTTATGAGCATTGATCTTATATCCCGCTACTTTACCAAGTTCTTTTATGAGTTCTAAAAGCTTTCTGGTGGAATTTCCCAGTTCCTCTAAATATATAATCATGTCATCAGCAAATAAGGGTAGTTTGAGTTCTTGTTTTCCTATTAATATTCCTTTATTTCTTTGGTCTGTCTAATTGCTCTGGCTAGAGTTTCAAGGACAATATTGAATAGAAGTGGTGAAAGAGGGCATCCCTGCCTTGTTCCAGTTTTTAGGGGGAATGCTTTCAGTTTTTCACCATTTAGAATGATATTGGCCATGGGCTTAGCATAGATGGCCTTTACAATGTTAAGGAATGTTCCCACTATCCCCATTGTTATGAGCATGAAGGGATGCTGTGTTTCATCGAATGCTTTTTCTACATTATCGAAATAATCATGTGATTCTTAACTTTAAGTCTGTTGATATGGTGAATGACATTTATTGATTTCCGGATGTTGAACCAACCTTGCATCCCTGGGATAATCCCACTTGATCGTGGTGCATTCTCTTTTTAATATATTTTTGTATGCGATTTGCTAAAATTTTGTTGAGAATTTTTGTGTTGATGTTCATTAAGGATATTGGTCTGAAATTTTCTTTCCTTGATGTGTCTCTGTCTGGTTCAGGTATCAGAGTGACATTGGCTTCATAGAGTGAGTTTGGGAGGGTTCCCTCCTCTTCTATTTCATGAAATATTTTGAGAAGTATTGGAATGAGCTCTTCTTTAAAGGTTTTGTAGAACTCGGCTGAGAACCCATCTGGTCCGGGACTTTTCTTTGTTGGTAGGGTATTGATGACCTCTTCTATTTCATTGCTTGAAATTGATTTATCTAAGTTGTGCATGTCCTCCTGCTTCAGTTTAGGTAATTCATATGTCTCTAGAAACCTATTGATATCTTCGAGATTTTCTATTTTGTTGGAGTATAGATTTTCAAAATAGCTTCTAATTATGTTTTGTATTTCAATCCTGTCTGTTGTTATATTTCCTTTTTCATTCCAAATTTTAGTAATTTGAGTTTTCTCTCTCCTTCTCTTTGTTAGCGTGGATAAGGGTTTGTCAATTTTCTTTATTTTTTCAAAGAACCAACTTTTTATTTTGTCAATTTTTTCGATTGTTTCTTTTGTTTCAATTTCATTGATTTCAGCTCTAATTTTAACTATTTCCTGTCTTCTACTACTTTTGGTGTAGATCTGTTCTTTTTCTAGGGCTTTGAGCTGTAGTGTTAGGTCATTTATTTGTTGATTTTTTTCTTCTTTTATTGAATGCACTCCATGAAATAAATTTTCCTCTAAGTACTGCTTTCATAGTGTCCCAGAGATTTTGATATGATGTATCTTTATTCTTGTTTATGTCTAAGAATTTTTTTATTTTCCCCCTGATGTCTTCTGTTATCCATTCATCATTCAATAGCATATTATTTAGTCTCCAGCTGTTGGAGTACTTTCTGTTTTTTATCTGTCATTTATTTCTAATTTCAAACCATTTTGATGTGATAGAATACAAGGTAGTGTCTCTGTCTTCTTGTATTTATTAACAGAAGCTTTGTGGCGTAATATATGATCTATTTTAGAGAAGGATCCATGTGCTGCTGAGAAGAAAGTGTATTTGCTCTTTTTTGGATGGTATATTCTATAAATGTCTGTTAAGTCTAAATTATTGATTGCATTATTGAGATCTATGGTTTCTTTGTTCAATTTTTGTTTGGAAGATATGTACATTGAGAAGAGAGGTGGGTTAAAGTCACCTGGTATTATTGTGTTGTGGTCTATTTGATTCCTTGAATTGACAAGGATTTGTTTGATGTACATGGATGAGTCACTGTTTGGGGCATACATATTTATGATTGTTATGTCTTGCTGATTTATGCTTCCCTTAAGTAGTATGGAATATCCTTCTTTATCCCTTCTGACTAACTTTGGCTTGAGGTCCATATTATCTGAGGATGATACTCCGGCTTTCTTGCTGAGTTCATGTGCATGGTATGTTTTTTCCCATCCTTTCACCTTTAGTCTGTGGGTATCTCTTTGTATGAGATGAATCTCTTGCAGGGAGCATATTGTTGGATCTTTCTTTTTAATCTAATCTCTGTCTTTTGATTGATGAGTTCAGGCCATTAACATTCAGGGTTATTATTGAGATATGATTTGTGTTCCCAGTCATTTGGCTCATTTTTGTTTTTTGACATGACTTGGTTTCTCCTTTATTTGGCTATTCCTTTAGGGTAGTTCCTCCCTTCACTGATTTACATCGGTGTATTTCATCTCTTCCTCATGGAATATTTTGCTGAGAATGTTCTGTAGTGCCAGCTTTCTTTGTGTAAATTCTTTTAGCTTTTGTTTATCATGGAAGGATTTTACTTTGTCATCAAATCTGCAGGTAAGTTTTGCTGGGTATAAGATTCTTGGTTGGCATCCATATTTTTTCAGAGCTTGGAAAATGTCATTCCAGGCACTTCTAGCTTTTAGGGTATGGATTGAAAAATCTGCTGATATCCGTATTGGTTTCCCCCTGAATGTAATTTTATTTTCTTGTCTCACAGCCTTTAAAATTCTGCGTTTATTTTATATGTTAGGTATTTTCATTATAATGTGCCTTGGTGTGGGTCTGTTGTAATTTTGTATATTTGGTGTTCTGTAAGCCTCTTGTACTTGATTTTCCATTTCATTCTTCAGGTTTGGGAAATTTTCTGATATTATTTCATTGAATAGATTGTTCATTCCTTTGGCTTGCTTCCCTGTGCCTTCCTCAATCCCAATAATTTTTAAATTTGGCTTTTTAATGATATCCCATAATTCTTGTAGATTCTATTCATTATTTCTTACCATGTTCTCTGTTTGGTCAACTTTGTTTTCAAGATTAAATATTTTGTCTTCCATGTCTGAGGTTCTGTCTTCCAGGTGTTCTATCCTATTTGTTATGCTTTCTATGGAGTTTTTAATTTGGTTTATTGTTTCCTCATTTCAAGGATTTTTGTTTGTTTGTTTGTTTTCAGTATCTCTAACTCTATTGAAATGATCTTTTGCTTCCTGCTTTTGCTCTTTTAACTGTTGATTGGTGCGATCATTCAAAGCTTGCATTTGCTCTTTCATCTCATCATTTGTTTCCCTGATCATTTTAATTATGTACATTCTGAACTCCCTTTCTAACATTTCTTCTGCCATGCTGTCTTTGGGTTTTATTGATGTAGCATTTAGGCTTGTTTGGGACATTTTCTTCCCTTGTTTTCTCATATTGGTCAGGTATCTACCTCCTCTAGTAGTGAAACTCTGAGATATTGCAGATTTTTTCTATTGACTTATAGTGTCCCTGTAGATTTTCAATAACTCACCTCCTAGCCTTCAGTAGCCTGACATTTTGGAGGAACTTCGTAAGGCAATGCTCCACAAGAAAGCTGCCCCTGTAAGGATGGTGGCCTTCAGGTGGGGCATATTCCCTGCTAGTGGGCAGAGGTGCGTCCACTTGTTGACTGATATCAGCCAAAGGGAAACTAGACTCTGGGCTGGAACTCCGCTAGTCTGGGCCTGTGTCTCTGGTTCTTCCACCCTCGTGGAGAAGCATCGCCCAGCAGGGAAGACTCACCTGGTGGGGATGTTTCGCTGAGCAGCTCCTCTCTGAGAATTTCCCTTTGGTTGAGAACTACCACCTGGTCTGGGCAGCCTTCCTCTGTGACTTCCCAGTGGTCCAGACCTACCTCCTGGGCCAGGGAGCCTCACCCTGTGCTGAAGCGTCTCACTGGGTGACCCTCATCTACAATGCTCCTGGTTGTCTGAGTTCACAGATCCAGCAGGGGGCTCTTGTTGGGCAACTGTGCTTCACAAACTTCCCTGCATTCTAGGACTACTGCCCTGTCCAGGGTGCCTCCCCAATGGGAGACACTCACCCAGCGGCTCTGAGTTGGTTCCAAATCTCTCAATACCTCCTTTTCTTGAATCCTGAGTCCTGGAGCTATATGAAATGCAGTCACCCTCTAGTCCGCCATCTTGAAACTCCGCAATTGGATATTATTATGGATTTTAAGTGGAGAGTGACCCACTTGTATTTCCATTTTAAGTAAAATAATCTTCAGTGCAAAGAATGAGAAATTATACCCCATTTATGTATAATGAAAAAAAACTAAATTAAAAAATGTAGTATAAAGGTAGAAATGGAAGAAGGAGACAGAAGGACGATAGCTTCAATATCAGTAAAGGATGATGGTGGCTTATCCTCAAGAGGCACAGAGAGAGATAAAGAGATGTTTAAAATGAAGATGCACCTGAAGATTAAATAGAGATCCATCTACATTAATTACTATTTTAATTAATCATGTTTCACATTTCTATAACTGAGTGAATGTTAGTGTCATCCACTGACACAAGGAAGATAAGATGATATTTTGGGGAAAACAGATTAATTCAATATTATGAGGCTATGTATTAGTTTTCTAGGACTGCCACAACAAAATACCACAGATTAAGGAGTTTATACAATAGAAATTAACTTTCTCACAGTTTCAGAGGATGAAAGTTCACAGTCAAAGTGCCAGCAGGTTTGGTTCCTTTTAGCTTACAGATGGCTCCCTTATGTGTCCTTCAGTCTCTGTGTGTATGTCCTCATCTCTGTTCAATTTTTTTTTTTTGAAGTGGGTATTAGGAATTGAACATAGGGGTGCTTAAGTATCAAGCTGCATCCCCAGTCCTTTTTATTTTTTGAGACAGGGTCTCTTGCTAAATTGCTGAGACTGACCTTGAACTTGCAATCCTCCTGCCTCAGCCTCTGAGTTGCTGGAATTATAGGCACATGCCACCACACCTAGCTTTCATCTCTGCTTCTTATAAGGACATCAGTCACATTGGATTAGGGCCCATAGTAATGATACCTTTTCTACTTAATTATCTGTTTAAAGAAACTATCTTCTAACATAGTCTCATTCTGAGGTCCTGGAGGCTAGAACTTCAACATACAACTCTTGGTGAAAACACAATTAAGCTCATGGCATCATGTTGTGCTTGGAAAGAGTGGTAAAAAAATATATGGATGTGTTATATGAACAGGATATATAGATCTGATTTCAAAAGAAAGATTTTGACTGAAATTGTTAATATTATTTGAATATTTGTGTACTAGTGATAAATAAAGTCAGGATATCATTGACATCACTGAAAATATGGAGAAATGGAGAGTGGAAGTGGTATGTGTACTGAGTATTCAAAGAGAAGGAGATGGGGAGGAGGATGAGAGACTTCACATATGAAAGAAGGTCTCTCAAAGAAGGCTAAGAAACCAAGCTAAAAACAAGAAGGGCATAGAAGAATATGAGGTCAATGAAGCCAAAGGAAGGAAGTGTTTCAGAAAGGACGTATGGCCAGTGTTAAATGCTATGGAAATGGCAACTAATATAAACTTCAATAGGAGATATTATACATAAAGAGATAAACATTAATGCAGTGCAGTGTTATAAGAGGAACAGAAACAGAGTGAGCAAGGAACCTGAGGGTCTCCATCATTTAATGCATATTTATAGTGACAGTATTAGGAGCATAATATTAAAAAGAGAAAAAGTATCTACCCTGCCCTAATGGTCTTCACTGTTGAATCAGATTTAGAGTCCGGTAATCAGAAAGTAAAACAAAGCATAAGTGCTTTGGTAGGTGACTATTTCCAAAAAATTGTTGTTTTTTTCTTTACAAAATAAAGGGGTAGAGCATGGAGACAAAGAATAGCATGTCTAATAAAGGGAATGATTATTCCCCGAAGCACAGGGTTATGAAGGAATCCAGTATTGTAGGGAACAAAGAGGTATTCAATGTAGGGAGAGCTGTGACATGAAGAATAAAGAAATACATGTGGGAGCTGGGGAGATAGCTCAGTTTATAGAGTGCTTTCCTGTCAAAACATAAGGCCCTGGGTTCAAGCCCCAGCACCACAAAAGAAATACATATGGAAACACATAAACTGAGTCATGTTAGTAAACAACTCAGAGGCCAAACTAAGAAGTTTGTATTTTTCCTGTATAGTTTGGGTCCAATAGAAGCCTGTAAATGGTATAAAATGGTTAATTGTGTTTTATAGAAATATCATTGACAGAAATTTGGAAGATGGGCTGGAGTAAATATTAGTTGGTGACAGATCCACCTACTAAGATTCTGCTGCAGTAACCCAAAATACAAGCAAGGAAAGTTGTGTTCACCTGGTGGCAGAAGGGATACAGAAGAAAAGACTGACTGGAGTAACTGTATAGAATTATCATATTCATTTCCAGTAAGAGTGAGAGGAGAAAGAGGGGAATTGAGAAAGATGAGTCAAGAAAACAACAAAGCAAGGTAAATGATGAACAAGCAGATTGAAACAATCTGGATGCCCGAGAATGTCATTTGGATGGGAAAATATGCCAGAGTAATAACCTGCTTCTTTCATTATCCTTCCTTTTTGCCATCAGGCTGCAGTGAGGGCATCTACACTGTACCATTCAGGGTTGGATTCCTATAGCAAACATGCAAAGAGGGAAAAGAGAGTTACACTCTTGTCTCTGAACAGGATTTTGAAATACACGGTGTAAAGTTTTTTATGGAACAACTTATAAATGATGAGATGCTAAATTTTGAAGATCAAAAACCAGAGCCATAAAAATGAAAGAACTAAAGTTTAAGCCTTAAATAGTAAATATAGAAAAGTGTGATATTGGTCAGAGCCATTTTTTTTTCTACCTACCAGAGAGAAAGTAAAATTTCCTTGGATAGGCAAAGAAGAAAAGAGTCACGTAGAAATTATTCTTTGTGTACTCATGTGGGACTCTGAGAAGTAGAACATCTTTTCTAGATTAAAAACTTTGGGTGGGGGAAGGAAAGGTTAAAGATAATAAGTTGCCCAGAACAATACAAGGACAATGTAGACCTGGAAACCTATACAAGTTTAATTTAGTATTAGCAGAATGCAATTGATTTCCCCAGGTCCTCAGAGTGGTATGAAAGAACATCAAAAAAGTTCCATGTTTACACTGGAGAATCTCGGAAGTGACAGAGGGAAGATCTGTGTTGTGTTGTGAATAAGAGTAGAGTTACCTGTCTGGATGAGTATGCAAGGCCAGATAGAAACACAGGCCTCCCAGAAGATGCTCACTAGGACACATTCTGATACAGGAACTAAAATTAATGAGGATGTGAGACAAGCACCAATAAGAATAGACACAGCCCAGACTGGGCCCCACCTCCCCTCCTGCCCACCACGCCTATTTATGGCTCTGGAACTTAAATGCAACTCAGAACAAAGCAACAGAGGTAAACTGAGAATCAATTGAAACTAATATGAGATTTTCTACTACTAGACAGAAAATGTTTGGTTATGGAAAAATAAAGTTATATTTTTGCCTGTAGAATTTCAATAATAGAAGTGTAGGCCCAGGACTAAAAAGAAAAGTCTGGGCACATGATTCCAATCTAAGAGACATCCACACAGAGATGATAAACTAAAACCCCAGAGGTGGGTGAGATGAAGACTAGAGAAGACAGAGACATTTCTGTGCTATAGCATTCAAGGAGCAAGAAAAGGAAAAGGAGGCAAGAATAGAGGCAAAAAGGTATGGTCAGAGATGGGATCCAGAAGGGAGGACTGGAAGGAGAGATGGCAAGAAATTCAAAGGTCACCAGATTCAAGAAGTTGCTATATTGTACAAACACATGGACATTGTCACTGACTTGATCAAGAGTTTCATAGAAATGGAGGACAGAATCCCAATTCAAAAGGTTCAGAAGAGAACAGAGAATCTGACAAAGGGAATATGGAACATGCAGACTGTGTTTTTAGGAAAATAGTGCAGAAAGGAATGAGGGAGATGGAGAAGAGATGCTGTTAGGTACATAATTTGGCTTTAAATCTGAATTTTGTGAACATTTGTTTTGATTTGTTTTGTCTGCTTTTGTGGATTAAAAAAAGAAAGTATTATTGTAGATTAAAAGGGAGAGAAAAGTGGATGAGAGAGATGTAAATGATTTAGAAGAACAGTTGTGAAAATGTTCAATACTACAAAGCAAAATATTTGGCCTTGGAGAGGTGCAACATGAAGGAATAAATGTGGTGATCCAAACCTTCTGAGGAAATGTAGAAAGACAGTACATAAATCCAATTATATTTTCCCCTAAAAAGAAGTTGTCAGGTAGGGTTGAATAGTATATAAGGAAAGGAGAAGGACTTGGGAACCCAGTCTTTTGAGAATCCTAACACAACTAGAATGAATAAAGGACACAGCAGTTCTGAAGGCTCAAAACTCTGGTGCCACCTATCCACACAACACTTTCTGCAACAACATTTATTGTTGACTACAAAGACAAAGGTCACTAAGATATAATTCTCTGTGATCAGGTTGCCCAGTTGTAGGGAAAACAGGTAAGTAAACAATGGCAGTACAGCACGATAAGTTTAGAAGAGGGGTAAACAAGGTGGAGTGTATGGACAACTAACCTTGGATGCTAGGAAAGGTTTCCCAGAGGACAGCACACCTTATTCAGGATTCAAAGGAGAAAGGAAGATTTCTAATTACAGACAGAGCATATGGAAATCACAGGATTATATAAGGAGTTGGCAATTTGAGGCTATAGTGCAAATTGTATGTGATTCTATGCTAGATTAAGGAAAGCGAAGGTTGGCTATTGCTCTGTGAAGGTAGGTAAAAACTAGAGGTTGAAATGAGTAAGATCTTAGAGGCCTTATAGATTTTCTTCAATGGTTTTGTGATTTTTATTATGCAGAAGTATTATAGGAAAGGAAGACTCACTGCTGTCATAACATAGCATATTTTTTTGGTCCAGTAGTAGAACACATTCAAAGGGAAAGTAGAAGTGACACTCTGCCATCAGGTTGAATACAGTCAAGCTGTATACAATACAATACTATTCAGGATTACCTATAAATCATCAAATAGACAGGAAAAGATGGATAGCTGAGATGATAGACACACAGCAAAGACTGATACTTCCCAAAACATCATTTTTGGCTTCCTTTTTGGAAATCATAGTTAAGACCACATTGCAGAATTGTCAGTTGAAAAGAGAAAGAAAATATTTCCTTTGGTTACAAGTGGTAAGATATTTATGCTGATCCAGAAGAGATTCATTTGCAGATAATGGCACACCAGATGGCAGCAAGTGGTTTGTGAAGTAATCCATTATAGCTTGATACCCACGATGCACTGCAGCGATGCTCCTTTCATTGTACATCACTGGAGTGTTAAAATGAACAGGGACTTTCTGATAACACCATACCTGAAAAGCATGCAGTGGATTTCATTCCTACAGATTTAGAGGTACAAAACATTCAAGGAAAGAGATCTCTGAATCAACTTTGTTAACCTGTCAGGGTCTAACAAAGAGTCTTTACTTTTGGGAATAGCACTAATATCTTAACCTAAGCGACCTCATTGCAACACATCTCTTCTTATTCTGTTCTATTCAGAGAAACCAAACTGCCACTTCTACATCTTTTTTCATTTCTTTTTACTTCAGAAATGTGAAATTTACAATGATGAAATTTGCTGATCTCAGGTCTTCTCGTGCGTTCTTGTTTTGAATTCTCACAGCAGATATTTCTTGTGCTAAAGGCAGAAATTTTTGTACCAATCCATCACGTATTATTGCTATATAAAAACCAAAAATCCCTGAAAAATTGAGTAGCTTAAAACAATCATCCTCAACAAGGATTCTGTGAGTCAGGGAAGCATACAGCATGGCTGGCTCTCCTCTGCTTCATGATATCTGGCACATCAGCTGGGAAGAAAGGATGACTAGGTGCAGTCAGAAAGTTTGGGATGGAGTCATCTAGAGATGTCTTCACTTTTCCTCCTGAGTTCTGTGTCTGGGCTTCCTTAAAACATGGGGGTCTCTGTATATTCAGTCGTACTGGTGAGTGCAGCATTTTTATGACCCACACTCCTAAGTCACACGGCATCACTTCCACTGAATTACATGGTTACAAATGAGTCACCAAGACCAGATTGACTGCTCCAGGAGAAGAATATTAAGGACACGTTTTAACCACCATAAACATCAAGTAAATAATTAATTTCATAGTGTAAACCAGAGTCTTCTAAACAAGCAAAAATGTCTACTATAGAAAGAAACTTTTAAATATTTTAAGGAAATGTAGACATTATACATCAAGGTTTTATTTATTCTAAATAATGAGGTAATAATGTTCTGAATTTACCTGACCGTAAGCATTCTCTAAGAGTTCAAATCTTACAAAATGCTCTCAACACTACATACAATATGAAATTTCCTAATGCATTTATTGAAAGAAAATTTAAAACAATGTCCACATGTTATTTAGACTTAAAAGTTCACATTAAAAATTTCCTTAACAATTTAGTGTCAGAAAAAATTGTGTATATTTTAGAATTAGATTTCTTCCCTTTTAATAATGGTTATATGACTGTTTTGCTTTGATAAGTTGGAAGTTCATAGTCAAGTTTAGCTCTCCAGTACATTATTTATGCTAATGCATAGAACTTTATTTGTGAAATTCCTTTATTTTACCCTTTTCTGGTTTTCCTGAATTTAATCTATTCCTGTATGATTAACTTTAAGGTATATGTCCCATTGTAAAACACCTGAAATCCTCTTGGAAAAGAAATGGGTATACTGAAATAAATACTTAATAATTAAAGTTATTCTGAACATAATATAATTTTTCTTTGACAAAGTCAGAGATTTTAATAGCTTATGATATCCCGGGATCAGTATGATAAACATCTATTTTCTTTAAAGTAGATTAAAAGGTTAGAAGAGGTGAAACTAAGTTAATATTATGACTTGCTGTTGGGACTAATGACACGTTAACTAACTCAGGCTGACTCCTTACTCCCTGGCGAGTGAGCAAGATCAAGGCCTCAAAAGCGGTTTCAAAAGTTAATGACGATAAATTGGACCACCGTCAGGGATTGGTTAACAACAGTTCCTCGAACATGATCAGCTGGTGCTTCCCATATAGTCCTATGGGACTCTCACCTGTGTGAACATACCCCCCTGTGCCTTGCTGACCTTTAAGCTGATTGGTTCCCGCCTAGCCTCTACCGTGCATAAGAGCTGTGTGACTTCCTCAATAAATGAGTTCCTGCTGTGACTGGTCTCCCTGACGCATCTGATTGTCCTCTGCCCAGAGTGCTGGGTGCGGGCGGTCAGTCGGCCCTACCTTTTCTGGTCTGACCTTGTTGGGGAGTGCTCCCTTCCTTTGTCGCTGGTCGAGAAGAGCAAGAGGGCTTAAGACCCTGCCATCTGGCGTCCAACGTGGGGCCCCTCAAGGCTGACCCGCAGCCAAAGCGAAGAGGCAGCTTCAAAACCGAAAGTACCAGCAGATCGGGCCAAGCGAGTTCCGAGGTAAGGGTATCCCTGAAAAGATGGGGCAAACACACACCACACATGGTGACCCTGCACTCTCAGCTCTTAGACTCATGCTGAAGAGTAGGGGCTTTGAGTTTTCTGATACACAGGTGGAGAAAGCCTGGGACACCTTTACTCAGGTGGCCCCTTGGCTTCCTGCCACTAATCTTTTTGACTGGTCCACATGGGATCGTGTAGAACAACTTGTTAGGAGTTAGGACGAGGGAAATCAATTTAGGGAGGGCTCCCCATTGGGAGTCTACCCTACATTATCCACCCTTAAGGCCTGCTTCTCTCCAGGACCTCCCAAAGGGGGCTCCAAATTTCTCCCCAAAGAGCCACCACCTAAAGAACCACCGGCTCCTCCCGTTGCATCTCCTTCCAGAAACTTGCCACATAGTAAACAACATTGGGAGACATTTAATGAGGAGCCCAGTCCATCTCCGTCCGCTCCTCCCAAGGTTGAGGAACCATGAGGGCAGCCAGCCTCTACACATAGCGAGGGCCCACCTCCACCCCAGTGAGGTTCATTGCTACCATCTTGTCTGGATGACAAGGAATCTTCCTGGCGGTCATCTTATGATACTGGGAGAGAACTCACTGACTCTAACCTCCCCCATCCCTGTATGGCCTTCCCGGTAAATGCTAAAATGTTAGTTTGGGAAAGAATGACTACTGATCACAAATTGGCCTGTGCAGGGATGAAAGATCGCTCCATGGGAAGGTGGATTGTGGCTACCAAAGATATTGGCACACAGCTTCCGTGAGCGAGCGGGCAGATGGAAAGGGATTCCTTATCTTCAAGTCTCTTCTTTCTTGTGCTTCTATGCTCTTCCTGCAAACTCAAATGCCTCCTTCTTCTCCCTCTCATGATCCCTCCTCCTCCTCCAACTTCAACTCAGCTATTTCTGCTTTCATTCCCCAGCCCAGCCTACCTAGTCCTCCTGGTACAAGGTCCCACATATGCCAGTGTGGAGGGAGTGACCAGCCCAACCATCAGTGTCATGTCCCAGTAAGGTGTATGATATAGTAGCCCCATTCCCCACAAGTAGTGGGAGATAATGTTTAACAATTTTTTGCATCCAAACCTGAATTGATTACTAATGAGGAAAAAATGGCTAAAATGCCCTAGGCACAAAATTTCTGCTAAAACCTGTCAGCTCCTTCCAGATCTCAGTCAAGGTTTACATTGAAATGTAAACAGAGGAAGCCTGAAAACTCAGTAGGAGACCATTCTCAAACCCAAGAAAAAAGAAAAGCAAAAAGAGTCTTACCTGAACTCCAGCAAAAGTAAATTTTATGGTGCTTTATTAAAGTAATTAACGGCCGTATCATTTTTCCAGGACTCTTTTTTTTTTTTGAATTCTATATTTTTTTGAGCTCATGACTTTTTGATCAGTTGTATTTTTTTATTCAACTAGAGTTTTTTGAACATCTGTTACATTGCAATGGAGATTCACCTATAAATTTACAAGGCCTTTGATTTTGTGTTATTTGTATGTCATGCTGTCTGATGTCATGTTTTGTCTGCATCAAAACTGAGTGCTCCTAAAATTAAAATTTAAAAATAGATCCAGATACTTTTAATTCACATGATTTAAAAAGGTTCAATTCAAATTGGGTAAACTAATAAAAGTAAAATGTCTTTGAAAGTAACTCACAAGTCTCTAAGTGATCAAACTAATAAAATGTTAATGTTAATAAAATGTCTAACATCAATTTTTCTAGGACTTTGCTTCAACAAGAAAAAGATGGCAAATACTCTTCAGGACACTTGTCTAATATCTTGACTAAAAACAAGGTTATTAAGAGTTATCTCCTAACAAGTACAATTATATATACCAAGGTATATACCAAGGGTTCCAAAAGTTTCAACTGTGTTTCAATTAGAGTACTATAAATAACAAATTATTTAATCTTATTAAAATGGAGTAATTTATATAAATTAAGAAATTTCTTAAGAGTTATTTCAGAATGTGAACAAAAAGGTCAACACATAGGAAAGAAAAAATAAAAGGTTCTAGATATGGAAATGTATTTAGTGAAAAACAATGTTTCTGGGTAAGAAAGTGCTTATGTGATAAAACACATGAGGGTCTAAATAAGTAAGTGCTAAGAGAGTCTGTAAAGGGCAAGTTTCAATAAGTTTGCATGTAACTAAGTTGATTGTATGTATGTGACACAGTTAAAGCTATTTAAGGTTTTACCTAAGGTGAAATACTAATGTTCTGATATAAAACAAAGTTTAATCTATATGGTAAATTGACAAGGATTTCTTAGAAACACTAATTCACGCTTAACTTTGTGTCTATTAAGTTTTATTCTTTAGAACAATCAGTCTTGAAGGTTGAGGTTTGTGCAGTTATGGTTGGACAGCTGTTGGAGTATTGTACTACATTAGAGTCTAAATTTTTCTTTAAAAGCCATAATGTTAAATTGTGTTAACTAATGTTCATATAGACTCAGGAATCAATATATGTAAACTTCTTAAAATGACATTTAAGAAAGAGTGTAAAGCGCAGTAGCAAAAATGGGACAACAATGATTGAGATTAGGGTCTCTGACCTCATGACTGGACAGTGGACTTCCTTGAAAGCTACTTGGAGCTCCTAACATTGCATTTTGCAGTTCTACCATCTTAGACCTACAGGCTTAACTTGATTCCTTGGCCACTGTCATCCTGCAAAATTGTGGTGGTTTGGATCTGTTAACAGTGAAGGAAGGAGGGCTTTGCCTGTTCCTTGGTGAAGAGTGCTGTTTCTACACCAACTGCTCTGGCGTTGTACAAGATAAAATCAAAAATCTACAAGAAGATCTGGAATGTCATAGGAGCGAGCTCCACTCTAATTTCCTCTGGACTGGGTTACACGGGTGACTCCCTTACCTCCTCCCACTTAATGGACCACTAATCACCATTATCCTTGGGTTCACCTTTGGGCCTTGCATAATCAATAAGCTTATCCATTTCCTGAAAAGCTAGGCTAAGTCTGTGCAGTTCATGGTGGTCTGATAGCATTATACCACCCTTCATAATGATGATTGGGAGCCCTGTAGGATCATGAATCACTCGTATCAGAACACTGGGGTCTAAGTGTCTCTCCCTTAAGCCCTGCTCCTCCTGAGGGACCTGCCTGAAGTGCTAAGGTGGTAGTCAATGATGAGTAAGATCCTCAGAGAAGGACAACCTAAGACAGGCACACCTTCGAGTAAGGCGGACCCCCCAAACTGCTAGGGTGATGCTCCATGACGGGTAAGACCCTCTCAGGGGCAACCTAAGACAGACACATGCTTAATATAAAACAAAAAAGGGGGATATGTTGGGACTAATGACATGTTAACTAACTCAGGCTGACTCCTTACTCCCTGGCGAGTGAGCAAGATCAAGGCCTCAAAGGCGGTTTCAAAAGTTAATGACCATAAATCAGACCACCGTCAGGGATTGGTTAACAACAGTTCTGCGAACATGATCAGCTCGTGCTTGCCATATAGTCCTATGGGACTCTCACCTGCGAGACTCCCCCCCCCCCATGCCTTGCTGACCTTTAAGCTGATTGGTTCCCGCCTAGCCTCCACCCTACATAAAAGCTGTGTGACTTCCTCAATAAATGAGTTCCTGCTGTGACTGGTCTCCCTGACACATCTGATTGTCCTCTGCCCAGAGTGCTGGGTGCAGGTGGTCAGTCAGCCCTACCTTTTCCGGTCTGACCTTGTTGGGGAGTGCTCCCTTCCTTTGTTGCTGGTCAAGAAGAGCAAGGGGGCTTAAGACCCCTACAACTTGCCTAGGAAGTTACTTCATTTTAAAATTTCTTTATGTCTATTGTATCCTTCCAGTGTTTTTCCTCCAAAAAATAATTAGAAGACTGGAAAACTGAGCCTCCACTATTCACCCAACTACAGATTGTTCAATTTTCCTCTCTAGACCTCAATTTCCTCATTGTGATGTTAGAAAGATGAAAAAAATTAAAATATTTTGACCTTTTAAATCTTTGAAAGAGATTTGTATTTGTTAGGGCAGAGAGGAATTTTTTGCCACCTGAAAATTTTTGGCTCACATGTTCAGAAACACAAACAAATTAATGCACAGGGGAAGGGTTAGTCTTCCTAAATTATGAAGAAATATCATGTTTAAATATATACTTCATGCATGATAATTTTTAAAATACAAGTAAATTATTACTAGTGCTTAGATAAAATGTAAGACAGTGCTTCCGAGTTATTGGGGATGCTTTTATATATAGACATATCAAGAATATTCATATACTTTGTATATGATAGATAACAAGATTAAAAGTCTGAAAGTAAATTTTTAAATTTTCAGTACTTTAAAATAAATATTAGCCAGCCAGTATCAAACTAAATTATTTGGTATACTTCTATAATATTTCTGATCATTCAGCAATATACACTGTTCAGATATTTCATCACAGGCATATATTTCCACTTAGATGAATAATACGGGAAGAATAGTGAAATTCCTACTTTGAGAAAAACCTTGTTCTATTTTATATACACTAATTAATTTAATTTTCAGGAATGATATAGAATTTACATGCATGTTTTTAATTCCCTTATACAGAAATGCTTTCACCCACATCACTCACTACTCAGTGGTCTAGAAAACTGCAGGGGCGCCTGGCTCTCCTTGCAGTGCTTGACAGAGTTCCACTCGAGGATGATTGCAGAGACTCATCCTAAAAGGATTGTAGCCAGATGTATGCCTCCCTAGCTTGGATGTTATTCTGTGGAGTTTTCCTAATAATATATTACTCACTTCAGTCTGGGGATCTTGCTAGAGGTGATGGGAATAATTCTACAAATTTCCAGAAAAACATCATGGAGACAAAACACATCTTGAAACCCTGTGATGTTAACCTCACTACAGAAGAATGTTTTTATTATGTTAAAAATCAAACACTGCATTTACTGGCACAGCCAGAACCTGTTGGGGCACAGAAATTTACATATAACAATGTTTCCCCAAGTTCTAAGCACAAAGCACCTCCCACAGTAGCTACTAGATATGGACCAGCTTATTTTATCAATGGAAAGCCCTGGTACCTCCCTAAAGACAAGCCCTTAGAGAAGGTAGATATAGATTTCCCCCTGTCTCCTACAGGGTGGTTTAATCCAGATGGTGGCTTTGTTTATGTGTGGTGGTAAGGTAAAAGAATAAGGTTTCACAACATTCCTTCCTTCCTACAAGAATAGGTCAGAATAGGTCACCCCTATAATAAACATTGGTACACAATCCCCTGTTCTGGAAAAAGGGCTACATAAGACAATGTAATTTATTCAGTAAAAAAACAGGGCTACGAGAACCACTGCAACCGCTGCCCTCCTATAGCCCTTAACTCAGCAATTTAGATATTAACCAGATGGACCTAGTAGAGATGGTCACATGACATTATTTGTCTATCACTTTACCGCAAAAAGTAATAAGAATAGTCTTAGGTCATATAGAGTTTAGATATGAAGGAAATAAACATTGTATTAGCTCATTGACTTAGTTAAATATTCTTAAAATAATTGTGATTAGGTAAGGATAATCTGTAAGGTTACTGTTTTCTCATAATCTTTCAGTAAAAACAATTTCTGTCTATGCTTTGGAAACTTCTTTGATTTTATTAATCACAAGCCTGTCATCAAAGCCTTAAGAAAAATGTATATAAACCCAGCCTTCCCCAGAATAAAGTGGGAGTGATTGCACCAGAACTAGAGTCTGTGTCTTTCATTCTCCATCCATCGCCGACGCTGTCTCCCCGCGCCCTGTTTACCAGTGTGGAACCCATGGACTCCTGCTAGGGCTGGACCCCAACAGAAAACCCTATTTTTATTTCCAATCTGAATTTTGTTACTCTAAGACAATACTTTTGAAACTGGAGTTTTGAGACAAAACTAAATCTCTGCTTCTGTAGATTACAGGTCTCACCAATTTCCTTCTGGGTCCTTGTCTTGCAAATTTTAAGAATAAAATCCATGGACAATAATGCATTATCCTTCCAACCAGCATATACAGAAGCAAATAGGTTTTATGATTTATATTTGTACATGACACTGATCGAAATAAAACAAGCAGTAGTCAATAATCGTTGCTTTGCTTTCTTCACTAAAAGATCCAAAGTCATTCCTATGCTACTTTTAACAGACATATAAAGATTTCTGAAATTGTTTCAGCTGAAAAGTTTTAGATCTAAAAGGATCAGAGTTGTCTTTCAGATCTCTTGCTATCTTAAGTGATCCAGTGTGAAACAGACTAAACACAATGTGCAGTTATGAACCCAAGATTCATTTAATTGCTGAAACATTGAGCAAACAAATCCAGCAGTTCTGATTCAGTCAGTCATAAGATCAATATCAGACTTTTTGGAAACTCCTAAGGATGACAATCTTTGTATTTTGGTTGCTAGAGCAAAAGTCTAACATTTCTCCCAAATACACTTGCAGTCCATAATGGAAGGCAGTGATGGAGCAAAAGCTCTGATTAGACACAGATAATCCTACAGAGAATCCTGGCTCTGTGCCTGGGCACATGGGTGGCGGCAGTCATGACATTTAACCTCTACCGTCTTCATTTATTACAGTGAAATGGGAAGAAAAACTATGCTTCATAGACTAGTTTTCAGAACCAAATGAGAAGCTATATGAACATTCCTAGAACAATGCCTGATACAAAGGGCTGTGTTCCACTAAGGATTTTCAGCCAAGTGATATGGCATAAAGCTGGTATGTTGTTTTTACTTTCCTCTATATCTCATGCAGTAAAAGGTCGGTCATACCTATGGTACAATTGAAAAAAAACATCTTTAAGGACACCAGTTGAAAGGGATCACCAATATACGCCAATTAACTTATAAAGACTTTAAAAGCTTCAAAGAGAAAGTAAAATGCCTGCAGCATCTTCATATCCCAGTTCTTTTTTCTTTCCCCTTAAACCACCAAATTAAGTAGATATTTGAAGTCTAGTGGTACCTATTAGCATCCTACTTGTTAAATAGATAAAACTCCTAAATTATTGCCAACTCCAGAATTTCAGCATCCATGCATAAAATCCTGGGGCCTTGACAGTTTGGGCTGCAGTGACCAGTTAATCCTTGAAACATTGAGGTAAACTTGACTGACCTTCAGAATACGACCAATTTAATTACACAAATTTAGGACCAACATAAAAGATTCCCAGTGATTCTCTACCCATCTTCTATAGCACGAAGATGTCTAAAATTCATTGAATAATAGACAAAATTATTCCTTTCATAATTAGCCATGAAATTTAAATATCTTATGAGAACTAATACCTATTAAGCACTCACTATATGCAAGACTCTTGTGAATTCTATATTTTAATTCTCTTAATACAAACCACATATTTTTGAGACAGAAACTTCTATTATTTCCTTTTACACAAGAGGAAACTGAGACATGGTGAGGGAAAGTTACAAATACAAGGGATCTGGGATCTTAATCCAGGTAGTTTGTCTCTTGAATATCTACTTTTAAACTACCATGCAAAAATAAGTGACGAAGATTGACAGAGTTTTTATTGTGAGGATTTTTTTAAGAAGTCAGGTGCTATATTTTGGATCTTGACTGTCCCTCAAAGGTCCTTGTGTTAAAGGCTGGGTCTACAAGGTGGTACCCTTGGGAGATGGTGGAATCTTGAGGAAGTGGGGCCTCAGTGGAAGGTCCTTAGGTCATTGAGGGAGGGTACTCGATGGAATGTGGCACCTAGCCGAATCCCCTTGTTTTGCTTTAACTCATGAGGTGAGTGGTTCTGCTCAACCTCATGCTCCTGCCATGATGTGCTGCCTTGTCACAGGGTCCAAGGATGGGGCCCACTGATCACAGTCGAAACTGCAAAACTGTAAGTCCTAATACATCTTTTGTCTTTATAATTTAATCGTTTCAGGGTTTTTAAAAAATAACAACAGAAAGATGACTAACACAGGGGGAGACAAAAATTGCTGAAACAAGGAGTAGCAAATACCGTGGAAAGGAGAAAAAGGCATAGTAGGAGACCAAAGGTACCAAGTAAGCACCACATTGACCTCACAGTTTTGTCAACAGGTTATGATAGATGCCAGATCTTCTCAGATCACTATGGAAGACATTTTATTCTCCCACTCCACCACCCCAGGGCTTATTCACCAAGGCAGAGTGTATAAAAGAGACCACTTGGTAGGTGACCTCAGGACTTTTTGCTCTATCAGTACTGAGCTAGCACTTTGCTTAAACCTGTATTTTCGGCTGAAATCCTTTCCTGATAATTTGTTTGTCTATAACATAACTCATTTTTAAAATTGCCAAATAAATATAATCATTTTTAATAAATTTACTGCTCTCTCTGTTAAAGAGTATAGTTAGAACTAATGAACATTTATTACATTCTGCCATCCTCACAATGTAAATTTTAAGTGCTACCCAATTGTCTTATTTTTTTTTCCTCTAAGGTAAATGTCAGGTTGCTGACAAATGCTTTATTAGAAATAAGCTATGCATGGAATTAAAGAATACTCTATTTTCTCTTCAACAAACAAGAGCTATTTCAAACTGGATTTTAATGAACAGCATAGCTTTTCTAAGTGGTTTACAGATCTTGGAGATGCATAAATTAACATCAGAAACTCACAAGGTTACATACCCCATGACTCAAGAGCCTTTTTCCTTAGAAAATGGAGAGGAAGATAATTGGAAAAGACACCAGGAGTCAACTTCATATTTGGCAGGTGTTCAGTCCCAGCAAAGATCAACACAGATCATGTAGATCACAAGTCCTGATTTGAGCCAATGTTGATGACAGGCTTATACTTCATTGATAATGTGTTCTATAGCCAGATGATATAACCTGGCGATATATGATGTAAAGATAGACAGAGGCTTCTCAACTTACAATGAGGTTATATCACAAAAGATCCATCATACACTGAAAATGCACTTAACCTACCAAACATTGTAGCTTGGCTATACAGTGTACTTGCTTACCCTCCTGATCGTATAACTGACTGAGAGCTACTGCTGGCTTCCACCACTGCCCAGCAGCATGAGAGTATTGTAATTAATATTGTTGTCTAGGAAACAGATCAAAATCAAAATTCAAGGTGTACTTTCTACTAAATGTATGTCACTTTTGTATCAACATAAAATTAAAAACTTATTAAGTTAAACTATGGTAAGTTGGGTACCATCTGTACTATCAACTATCCCAATCACCTTACCTATTTCAGGTTGACTTTCCAGTTACTGGTCCACTGAGTAGAGGGAGGAATGTGATACCAAGCCTATGAACTATATGTCTCTATGGGTCAACCTCTTGTCTTCCAAAATTACATTGGGCTGAAATCATACTCAGATCACTTTGAATATTTTGAAATGCATAGAAAAAGTTATTGCTGCTGTGATTGTCTCCTCTGATTCCTGTGATACACATCCTACTAATTCTAAATCAGCAGTATTATGGTTATATGACCAAAGCATCATTTCTTATTCATGCATTCATTCAACACTATCTGATTGATGTAAGTCACTATTCTTAGGCATATATAGCAGTCATTTGAATAAATTCCCTCCTGTAATCAGTTCTACATTATAAAAGGAGGATGCAGCCAGCAATCATCTACACACAAAGGATATAACTTCAGAAGAAAACAAAATAAGGTCACAAGAAAGTGTTGAAAGTGACTGGTGCTTTAACTAGGGTTGCTAGAGAGGCTTCTCTAAGGAGGTAGCAATCTGAGACCTAATGGTGAAATGGTCTATCACACCGCAGAGCAGAGGGTTTTAGGCATAAGAAAACTGCAAGTTTAAAGACAGAATTGTAGAAGCTTAGCCTGTACACTGAGCAGTGAGCACAGTGAAGGTGACACGGGATGGGAGAAGGAAAGAGTCACTGGAAATGCCTCCCTTGTCATGTAGAGAGACAGGGCAAAAATTGGGATTATATTTCAAACATAGAAAGTCTTTGGAGAGTTTTACAAACAGAAGTGATACAATTTGGTACCCGTTTTAAGAACATTCCTTTGGGGTTTAGAGGATGGAGACGAGTGTCAGTTGAAAGGTCAGGAGACTTTTGCATAGTAAAAGTGAAAGATGATGTTGACTTCATCAGGACAATAAATATGCTGAGAACAAATCAGATTTAGGAAGTCATTTAAGAAAGCACCAATAAGACTTTTTGATGGATTGTGTGTGCAATGTCAGAGAAACTGCATGGCATAGCATTGACACTGGCTCTGTACTGTAAAGCACTCACTGGATTCCTCACGGAGCTACTTCCATGCTGAAAACATTAACTTCTAGCAAGGAAAAAAATTACATAACCATGGATGTAATAGGATGCAGTATTGTGAATTTTCTTTTTCTTTTGTATTGCTAAGATTTAAGGAAAATTACACTTTCAGATCTCTAAATGACTGAGTGTAGCTTAATGTCTTTAAATGGTTGCTTTCAAACTCTTCTAAAATGAAATTGACTAAAAGATTTCATCTATCTCACTCCTACAAAATTAAATAAAAATGCAAAACTCTTTGAACATATGTGATAACATATTGGATTCTCAATGTCTAATTCTTCACTGGTTTCATCATAAAAGCTAATTTCTAGATTCTTACCAATTAAAATGTTCTATCTTTGTTTTCTCTGGAGGTTTTTATTCAAATAGTTGAATTCCTATTCTTTGTACACATTGCATACAACTGTCAAAAGTGGATTTTAAAATTGGCCATTTTCACGGAAGCATTTGACTTCCATCAGGATATGAGAAGGTCATAGCTTGTCAAACAAGCCAACTACTGTTAATATTTTATTGATTCTAGTGAAAATCATTTCAACTTGCTAAGCAAATACCTTACTGTATTTCTTTAAATAAGAATCAAACAGGCCTATTGAGAATAAGGTTCCATTGTCCTGGTCTTCAGCAGAATAAATTTTACTTTATTGCACTTTGGTATGTGGTCATCAATTCACATTGAACGTGATAAAAGGGCCAGTTCCCTGAAATTCCTAGTTATATTCATTTTCAAGATTTGTAAGGGAGGTTTGTTTAGTAGATCAAAAGCAGTCCTTTTTTTATAAAGTACTCCCTGGGAGATATTCATATCTGATCAAAATATTAAAATTTATAGACAGTTGTACTTTTCCAAAATAAATGATTTTTCTTTATGACTGCTGTGAACTGTGTAATTACAATTTTCCTTTCTTTATAAGCTGTTAAAACAATTCCAAGATATTTTAGGTTGTGAATGTAGCACTTAAATAAATCATTACAGTAACTACTGTCAGGTTTTATACATCACTTGTTATGTTCTTTTTTGGCATCTTTTTAAACTTCCGGGGAAAAAAGAAGTAAGATTGGACAAATTATTTGCCCTCTCTTGATCTATTTTTCTAATTTTAAAACTTGCAAGTTCAATCATAAAAAAACTCTACACCAAGAATGCAAATAATCCAATCAACAAATGGGCTAAGAAAATGAAAAGACACTTCACAGAAGAAAATCTACAAGCAATCAACAAACATATGGAAAAACGTTCGACATCTCTAGTAATAAGAGAAATGCAAATCAAAACCACCGTAAAATTCCATCTCACCCCAATTAGAATGGTGATTATCGAGAATACAAGCAACAACAGGTGTTGGCGAGGATGTGGGGAAAAAGGTACACTCATACATTGCTGGTGGGATTGCAAATTCCAGCCACTCTGGAAAGCAGTGTGGAGATTCCTTAGAAAACTTGGAATGGAACCACCATTTGACCCAGCTATCCCACTCCTTGGCCTATACCCAAAGGACTTAAAATCAGCATACTACAGAGGTACAGCCACATCAATGTTCATAGCTGCTCAATTCACCATAGCCAGATTGTGGAACCAACCTAGATGTCCTTCAATTGATGAATGGATAAAGAAACTGTGATATATATATACAATGGAATATTACTCTGCCATGAAGAAAGATAAAATTATGGCATTTGCAGGCAAATAGATGAAATTGGAGAATATCATGCTAAGTGAGATAAGCCAATCTCAAAAAACCAAAGGATGAATGATATCGCTAATAAGTGGATGATGACACATAATGGGGGGTGGGAAGGGTTAGTGTTAGGGTTAGAGTTAGGGTTAGGGAGGGGGGCAAGAATGGAGGAAGGAAGGACTGTACAGAAGGAAAAGAGGGGTGGGAGGGGTGGGGGGAAGGGAAAAAATAACAGAATGAATCAAACAACATTATGTAAATTTATGATTACACAAATGGTATGCCTTTACGCCATGTACAAACAGAGAAACAACATGTATCCCATTTGTTTACAATAAAAAAAACCTTGCAAGTTCGATCATAAAACTTCTATAATTATTTTATTCTGTATTGTGAATATTCAGACAGATGAAATATGTACTTTGGGTTTAGAGTTGTGGAAAGGATTTTATTGCCCCTGCAATTCCAATACAGAGGCAGTGGCTTACTCTGCCCACATATGAAACCAGATCTGCTTTCAGGAAATGGAAAATTCAGTTTCCATCCTATGCTATAAAGCTACAAAGTTATACTCAATTAGAATAGTACTTTTCAAGCAATATCTTTGAGTTCTTAAAACTTATGAGGTTATTTTAGGTGGCTATAACTTGCACAATTTGTAACCTACACCTAAGTAATTTGACTTATCAAGTGAACAAAAAAAAATGGACAAAGAGAAAATATTCTTTGGCATCAATCATAAAGTTCAGGGTCTGATCTATAGTCAACTACTTCTATTCTATACTTGATAAGTCCAAAAAATTATAAAGTAAAATTGTTCCCCAAACCATTATCTTATCATGCCAAGTTACTACATAAACAAAAATAAATATGGGTTGAACACAAAATTTTAAAAATATCAATCTGTAAATCTACCAGGAACTGTAAAATAATGCAGTATTTTTTAAAGTTACTTTATGCAGTTTCTATGCCAGAAGCTCACTTTGTGGCTGGATTCAAGTACTGACTATATTTTACCACCATATATCTCCCACTTGGTGTTCTTAAAGTGCTTTGTTGTCTGAAAAAATGTTGGGGACAACTGCTTTTGTGTCTCCCATAGCTCTGCAAGCAGAGTGGGAACTAAGAAACTACAGGTCAATAGTCTTTTCTGGAGAATAATTTGTTCCACACATTCCTAGGCTTTTCCCCTGCATCTTATGTGAGGAGAAACTAAAATTTTATGCTTTGGGATTTCTTCCCAACCTGAGAACTCTGACTTTAAACCAGATTTTTTTTTCTGCTTTTGTCCTAGTCCCTGCTTCCTTCTAAGTAAGGCATTCACTTAAAGCAAATGCCACACTGATTAGTAAAAAGATAAAAATTATTCTTTTACATGAGTATCAATAAAATGAATTTACATAAAATTTCAGCTCTTGCCCCATATTCTTTACCATCTTTCTTGCTGATTGTTCTATACTGAAGTCTGATGTCTTCAGTTCTTTCATTGCAATAACACTATTCCAAATGCTAGATTAGGAAACTATAACACAGATGCCTAATCATTGACTCTATATTGATTTCTTTTCATTGAAATTTTGGGTTAGATTTTATTTTACATTTGGTTTCTATCTTGTTTAATAGGAGATTGTCCACATGATTATTCTTGATATCGTAGGTTCATAAGATCTGCAAATGTGAAATGATTTTGTGTGTGTGTGTATGTCTGTATACACCCATAAGCATGTGCATGTGTAAGACAACTTGTTAACTTGAACTCTCAAACTGTTCAGATTTTCAAAATGAATTGATAATAACAAAATTTCCCTTCATTTCTTTCTGTATGAGAAACCTAGAAGGAAAAACATACCAAAAAATCAAGGTCAAGTAAACTGTATCCAGGGAAGTGGCTTTCAATAAATTCTATTTGATACTTTAAAAGTTTGAATCATGCAGTATATTCTACAAGTTATAACTGTGATTTTTATGTTCACAAATATGAGCCTAATTTTGAATTCAATAAGTCATTATTATTGTAAATAATCCAAAATTCTTTAAAAAAAATAACTAAACTTTCCTTAAACTTATAAAATGTCCTCAATAATTCTGATATATTAAGAGTCATCTTAAGAAGGGGAGAAGAAGGCCCAACAGAGCTAGGCAGCCTCCTCTTACCTCTCCACAGCACAGAAAAGAAACAGTGAAATAACAACTGAACAGAGAGGTGGGTGACCATGGAGACTTGGAGGGATTTGAAGTTTGGTTACTAGAGCAGAAAATAAGGACAGAAATCTTTAACCCTGAAGCTGGACCAGGGTGGGTACCAGGGTAGGAGTAACAGACAGAAGGAGAGAGAGGAAAAACACATAAGCTTAGTTCCTTAATGACAACTGTAAAGGAAAGCAGGCCAAATTAAAACACAATAGGAACAGCAAAGGAAATGAAAACAATAAAGCAGTTTAACACAAATTGTGGACAGAAAGCTGTGCTGGGCATGGCAGCCATTTTGTAGAGTCCACAGCTAGCCAACCTCCCTAGAAGAACTTAAATCAACACAGCTTCTCCCATGTTAAGATAGCAACAAATAAAACCAGAGGGAATACTTCTGCAATGGGATGTTTCAATAATCCATCTAAAATGAACCTGTAGAGGGATCACTGCTAGCTAAAAGTCACTGAACCCTCCTCAACAACACAGACAAGGGGAGTCCGGTAGAGGAGCCCCAGGAGCTAATCACGCCTAGGGAGTGCTAGCCCTGACCCAGTCTCTGCACAGCCTCTGTGGGATCCCAGGCAAAGATGGGAGTGGATGCTCAGGATTCACAGCCACAGGCAATAAGAACTCAGACACAGGTGGGCCAATGTTATTTATCGAAGTCAGCAGAGAGGAGCAGTGCCTGAAATCACAACCCTGGGCATTGAGAGCTCAAACAGATATCCACTAGGCTCTATGACACTGTAAAGAAGACCCTTTGAAGAGGAATGAATGGAAAGCTTCTTGCAGCAGCCAGAGGAACAACCCCAGGGCCCTGCATCCTGTGCTCCCATACCTGATATAAACAGCCAACAGATACAGCACAGCACTCTCTAAGCATTAAGCCTCAAGCACTGGGGCTGACAAACCAGAATTGGCTAGTGATGAGTTCAGAGTAACCAGGAAAGTAGCACCTGGACCCCAATACCTCTAGGAGGATCCAGAATTGAAGAGTGATAGGTATTATTTAAAGGTCACAAACTCTGATGAAATTCAAACCAGGAAGACACAAAAAGAATTTTCTCCACCTCAGCTCTAACATCAGATCTGATCATACATATATTACTCTTCATCTTGATTCAATAGTTGTGCCCCTAGTATTCGATATTGTGCCCTCATCCCATCCAATTGTATTTCTTCTAATGTTTTAAAGCATTAATTGGAATTGTTCTGTCTTCGTTTTCCTAGCTTCGTTCTACACTTGCTCCTCTTAGCGACCTTTCCCCCTCATACATTACATGCTACTGCCTTAAATCCATCCCATTCATCTTTTTCATCTATTTATCTTGCTTCGTATTATTCTTTTCTAATTTTTCTTTCCTTTTCTTTTCTCCTTTTGCCCAATTTTTCTTTCTTCCCCTATTCTGCCCTTGTAAAATATAATAGTAATTTTATTATCTTTAACGACTGATGAATCAATCTATTAAAGACCATTATTATAATTTTATACCTGGATTAGAACAATGGTAGAGAACATTATCAACAAATTTTTGTTTCTCCTAAGACTTTTTAGTATGAAACTTTGCTCTGAAATGATTGTAGTAAGTAGAGTTTAATGTCATCTCAAAGTGGTATGAATGCTGATATCATCAGAAGGTACACCATGAGTGAAGGTATCAATACCTAGATATTTATCCAGTTTGAGGCGTGTAAGAGGAAGAAGCTCACTAGTCACTTGCATAAATATGGAAAGGGTAATTATCCCAGAAATTGGGCTAAAATAAGATATAAGAATGAATTTACAGAGAAAATACAAGAAGTAAAAGATCGTTTTAAAAAAGAAAGATACTGAAAAAGAACCAAACAGAAATCTTAGAAAAGAAAGACACAATAAATCAAATTTCAAATTCAATGCAAACCATCACCAATAGATTAGGCCACTTTGAAGACAGATTCTCAGGCCTCAAATATGAAGTATATAATTTTGAAAATAAATGTGATAATAAAGAAAAGATTTTGAGGGACCATGACCAGAATATTCAAGACCTCTGGGATAACACTAAGAGAACAAATCTAGAAATTATTGGCACAGAAGAAGACTCTAACATATAAACTAAATGAATGCACAATCTTCTCAATGAAATAATATTGGAAGAATTTCCAAATCTTAAGAAAGAGATGAAATCCAAAAACAAAGGGCCTATAGAGCCTCAAGAGGGCAAGAAAAAGATCCTAAGAAACATTTTAATGAAAATGTCTAATATACAGAATAAGGATAGCCACAAGAGAAAAACAGCAGGTCACATTTAAAGGTAAGCCAATATGGATTTCAACTGATTTATTAACCCAGATCCTGAAAGTCAGGAAGGCTTGAAATAATAAATGTCAAGTACTAAAAGAAAATGAGTGTAAAACACGTTTGGTGAGTGAAAAAAGCCAATCCCAAAAAATCCAAAAGTAGGTCCGAATATTCTTCAACTCCATTTACCTGCAAATGTCATAATTTTGTTATTCTTTGTGGCTGAGTAATATTCCGTTGTGTATATATACCACAATTTCTTTATCCATTTATCTATTGGAAAGCATCTACTTTGATTCCACAATCTAGCTTTTGTGAATTGAGCTTCTATAAACATTGAAGTAGCTAAGTCACTGTAAGTAAGCTGATTTTAAGTCCTTTGAGTATAGGCCAAGGAGTGGGATAGCTGTGTCAAATGGTGGATCTATTCCAAGTTTTCTAAGGAATCTCCATACCGCTCTTCAGAGTGGCTACACTGAGTTGCAACCCCACCAGCAATGTATGAGTGCACCTTTATCCCCACATCCTCACCAATACTTATTGCTGCTTTTATTCTTGATAATAGCCATTCTAATTGGAGTGAGATGAAATCTTAGGGCAGTTTTGACTTGCATTTCTCTTATTACTGGAGATGTTGAACATTTTTTTATATATCTGTTGATTGTTTATATATCTTCTTCTGTGAAGTGTATGCTCAGTTCATTAGCTCATTTATTTATTGGGTTATTTGTTATTTTTGGTGTTAAGTTTTTTGAGTTCTTTATAATTGTGGAGATTAGTGCTCTATCTGAAGTGTATGTGGTAAAGATTTTCTCCCACTCTGTAGTCTCTCACTTCACATTGTTGATTGTTTCCTTTGCTGAAAAAAACCTTTGTAGTTTGAATTCATCCCATTTATTGATTCCTGCCTTTATTTCTTTGCTTTGGGAGTCTTGTTAAGGAAGTCTGGTCCTAAGCCAACATAATGAAGATTCGGACCTACTTTTTCTTATTTGGTGCAAAGTCTCTGGTCTAACTCCTAGGTCCTTGATCCATTTTGAGTTGAGTTTTGTGCAGGGTGAGAGACAGGGGTTTAATTTCATTTTGCTGCTTATGAATTTCCAGTTTCCCCAGCACCATTTGTTGAACAGGCTATCTTTTCTCCATCATATGTTTTTGGCTCCTTTGTCTAGTATGAGAAAACTGTGTTTATGTGGTTTTTTTCTCTGTCTTCTCTTCTGTACCATTGGTCTACCTATTTTGGTGCCAATACCATGCTACTTTTGTTATCATTGCTGTATAGAATAGTTTAAGGTCTTGTATTGCAATACCTCCTGCTTCACTCTTCCTGCTAAGGATTGCTTTGGCTATTCTGGTTCTTTTATTCTTCCAAATGAATTTCACGAATGCTTTCTCTGTTTCTATGTGGTAGGTCATTGGAATTTTAATTGGAATTGCATTGAATCTGTCTAGCACTTTTGGTAGTATGGCCATTTTGACAATATTAATTCTGCTTATATAAGAACATGAGAGATCTTTCCATCTTCTAAGGTTTTCTTAAGTTTCTTTCTTTAGTCTTCTATAATTTTCATTGTAAAGAACTATCATCTCTTTTGTTAGATTGATTCCCAATTATTCTAGTTTCTTGAGGCTCTTGTAAATGGGGTAGTTTTCCTAATTTCTCTTTCAGAGGATTCATCACTTATGAATAGAAATGCATTAGATTTATGAGTGTTGATTTTATATCCTGCTACTTTACTGAATTCATTTACGAGTTCTGGAAGTTTTCTGGTGGAATTTTTTGGCTCCTCTAAATATAGAATCATGTAATCAGCAATGAGTGATAGTTTGAGTTCTTCTTTTCCTATTCATATTTCTTTAATTTCTTTGGTCTGTCTAATTGCTCTGGCTAATGTTTCAAGGATGGTATTGAGTAGAAGTGGTGAAAGAGGGCATTCCTGTCTTGTTCCATTTTTCAGAGGGAAAGTTTTCAGTTTTTCTTCATTTAGAATGATGTTGGCCTTGGGTTTATCATAGATAGCCTTTAAAATGCTGAGGTATGTTCCTACTATTCCTATTTTTTCTAGTGTTTTGAGCATGAAGGGGTGCTGCATTTTATCAAATGCTTTTTCTGCATCTATTGAAATAATCATGTGATTCTTGACTTTAAGTTGGTTGATGTGGTGAACCATATTTATTGATTTCCAGATGTGGAAACAACCTTGCATCCCTGGGATGAAAACCCACTTGATCATGGTGCACTATCATTTGAATGTTTTTGTATGCAATTTGTCAGAATTTTGTTAAGGATTTTTGCATCTGTATTCATCAGGGATACTGTTCTGAAGTTGTCTTTCCTTGATTTGTCCCTGTCTGATTTTGGTATCAGGGTGATACTAGTGTCATGGAATGAGTTTGGAAGGGTTCCTTATTTTCTATATCATGGAATACTTTGAGGAGTATTGGAATGAGTTCTTCTTCGAAGGTCTTGAGAACTTGACTGAGAATCTGTCTGATCCTGGGCTTTTCTTGGTTGGTAGGTTTTTGATAGCTTCTTCTATTTCAGTGCTTGAAATTGATCTTTTTAAATTTTGTATGTCCTCCTGATTCAGTTTGGGTAAATCATATGTCTCTAGAAACCAGTTGATGTCTTCGAGATTTTCTATTTTGTTGGAGTATAAATTTTCAAAATAGCTTCCAATTATGTTTTGTATTTCAATAGTGTCTGTAGTGATAATTTCTTTTTCATACAAATTTTAGTAAGTTGAGTTTTTTCTCTGCTTATCTTCATAAGTTTGGCTAAGAGTTTATCAATTTTATTGATATTTTTTCAAAAAATCAACTTTTTGTATTGTCAATTTTTAAAATTATTTCTTTTGCTTCAATTTCATCAATTTTAGTTCTGATTTTAATTATTTCCTGTCTTCTACTACTTTTGGTGTTGACCTGTTCTTTTTGCAGGACTTTGAGATGCAATCTAAGGTCAATTATTTGTTGCCTTTTTATTCTTTTATTGAATGTGCTCCATGCAATGAATTTTCTTCAGTACTACTTTCATAGTGTCCCAGAAATTTTGATATGTTTTATCATTGTTCTCATTTATCTCTAAGAATTTATCTCCTCCCTGATGTCTTCTGCTGTCCATACATCATTCAATAGTATATTATTTAGTCTCCAGGTATTGGAGTAGTTTCTATTTTTTATTTTATCATTGATTTCTAATTTCATTCCATTAAGATCTGATAGAATACAGGTAGTACCTCTACTTTTTTGCATTTGCTAAGAGTTGCTTTGTAGCATAACATATGGTCTATTTTAAAGAAGGATCCATGCGCTGCTGAGAAGAAAGTGTATTCACTCATTGATGGAATATTCTATATATATCAATATATATATGTCTGATAAGTCTATATTTTTGATTGTGTTATTGAGTTCTATGGTTTCAGTTTTTGTTTGGAAGATCTATATAGTGGTGAAAGAGGTGCGTTAAAGTCACCCTGCATTGTTGTATTGTGGTCTATTTGATTCCTGAAATTGAAAAGGATTTGTTTGATGTACATAATACATAGATGCTCCATTTTGGGTGGTATAAATATTTAAATTGTTATGTTTTATTGATTTATGGTTCCCTTAATCATATGAAATGTCCTTTCTTATCCCTTCTGACTAATTTTCACTCGAAGTCCACTTTATCTGATATGAGGATGGAAATCCCTGCTTTTTTACTGAGTCTGTGTGCAAGGTATGATTTTTCCCATTCTTTCACCTTCAGTCTGTGGATGTCTTCAAGATATGAGTCTTTTGAAGGCAGCATATTGTTGGGTCTATTTTTTAAATTCAATCTGCCTGTCTATTTCTTTTATTAATGAGTTTAGGCCACTAACATTCAGGGTTAGTACTGAGATATGATTTGTATTACCAGTCATTTTGGCTTATTTGTGGTTTTTGACTAGACTTGGCTTCTCCTTTGATTGGCTTTTCCAAGTGTAGTTCTTCCCTTAGCTGACTTTCATTGTTCTTTTTCATTTCCTCTTCATAGAATATTTTGCTGAGAATGTTCTGTAGTGTGGGTTTTCTATTTCTAAATTCTTTTAACGTTTGTTTATCATGGAAGGATTTTATTTCATCATCAAATATGAAGGCTAGTTTTGCTGGGTATAGATTCTTGGTTGGCATCCATTTTCTTTCACAGCTTGAAATATATTTTTCCCGCCCTCTTAGCTTTGAGAGTCTGGTGTGAGAAATCTGCTGATATCTGTATTGGTTTCCCCATCTTGAGCATTTTCATTATAATGTGTCTTGGTGTGACTTTGTTTTAATTTTGTGCATTTGGTGTCTTGTAAGCCCCTTGTGTTTGATTTTCCATTTCATTCTTCAGCTTTGAGAAATTTTCTGATATGATTTCATTGAATAGGTTGCTCATTCCTTTGGTTTGTATCTCTGTGCCTTCCTCAATTCCCATAATTCTTTATTCTTAAATATGGTCTTTTCGTGTTATTCCATAATTCCTGGAGTTTCTGTTCATGATTTCTTAAATCTTCTTTGTGTGGTCAACTTTTTTTCAAGACTAAATATTTTGTCTTCATTGTCTGAAGGTCTGTCTTCCAAGTGATCTAGTCAGTTGGTGATGCTTTCTATTGAATTTTTAATTTCATTTATTGTTTTCTTTATTTCAAGGATTTCTATTTGTTTGCTATTTCAGAATCTCTAGCTCTTTATTGAAATGATCTGTTACTTCCCATATTTGTTATTTTAATTCTTTCATGAAGTGATCATTCATTGCCTGCATCTGCTCTCTTATATCATTCTTTACTTTACAGGTCATGTTAATTATGTACATTCTGAACTCCCTTTCTGACATTTCTTCTACCATGCTATCAATGGACTCTAGTAATATAGCATCTTGGCCTGTTTGGGGTGCTCCCTTCCCTTGTTTTTTTCATGCTGTTCTTGTATACTTCCCCTCTAGCAGTGCAGATCCGAGGTATTACAGTTTCCCCCCTGTAGGTTTATAATGTGCCTGTGGGTTTCCAATACCTCACATTTGAGGGGGAGATCAATATTACCAGCAGAGAGTACAAACAATATGCAGCTTTAAACCCAATAGCCCCTATTAAGACATTAACAGTATTGTCATAATACCCAGAAATGATGAGTTCTATTATTATCTACAGCATAAACAATAGGTTTGCAATAAGGTCTATAATTTCTAATGGTAGACAAACAGGATGGGGAGGGGCATATAATGTAATATTAATGAGATAAGAAGCAAGTAGATAGAGGTATTAGATCATAGGAAGAGTGAAAGTGGAATCAAAAGAAGTTGGTTGTTAGCATGAGAAAAGGGATAAAGAGACTCCAAGGAAACAGATAGATAAGAGGAAAACAGAGTGAGAAAAAATAATTAAAAAATAGAAAGATAGGAATAATAATAATAATAATATCTACAACAAAACTGTAGTATACTATTCAAACCTCCCATTCCTCAGTAGCCTGATGCATGAACGTTACTTGATAATGTGGTATCCCAGGAAGGGAACTACCTAAACTAATGATGGTGGTGTCTGGGCTGGGGAAAACCCATGATGGCAGGCAGAGGCTTCCCCACTTGTTGGTAGATGGGGAGCTGCAGCATGACTTTGCTGAGTCTGTGCAGGGTGTGGCAGTGCTGGAGATCCCTGGGCTGTGTGGCGCTGGATTTCCCACAGGTGGGCTGGGTCTGAGTGGCATGGCCTCAAATAGTCAATTTAAAGGAGAATCAAATCTGAATTAAGCATTAGGAAAAAGTCAAAATGGCAGGAAATTAAAATTATATCTCTATAACAACATTGAATGTTAAATAGTCTAAACTCTCCAATCAAAAGACTTATATGTGTAGATTGGATTTCAAAACATGTGATAAACAAGATCAGAGCCAAAATTAATGAAATTGGGAATTTAAAACAACCATATGTTATTTACAAGAAACACAACTTGGAGGCAAAGACATTCACAATATGAAGGTGAAAGGATGGAAAAAGATATACTTTGCAAATGGAAACCAAAAGTAAGCAGGAGTAGCAACTCGAATATCAGACATAGTAGATTTCAAGCCAAAATTAATCAAAAGAGACAAAGAAGATCACTTCAAACTGGCTAAGGGAGTCATCCAACAAGAAGATATCAAGATTGTAAGTATTTATGCCCCATATAATGGTGCACTTACATAAATAAACCAGTCTCAATATACAAAGTCAAATAGACCACAAAACAGTAATACTGGGTGATTTGTATATGCCTTTTCCATAACTACATAGAATATTCAGATGTAAACTAAGTAAAGACTCTGAAGAACCAAAAAATACTATAATTAAATTGACAAACAGACCTTTATGGAATATTTTATCCATTGAAACCTAAATCCACTTTCTTCTCAGCAGCACATGAAAATTTCTCTAAAAGATTATATATTAGGGTACAGAGCAAGTCTCAGAAAACACACACAAAAAAGAGATAACTTCTTTCATCCTATCATGTCATAATAAAAGGAAATTAGATATCAACAACAAAATTTAAAAAAACAGAAATCATTATAACACACAGAGATTAAATGCTATACTGTTGAATGAGGAATGGGTCACAGAAGATATCAGGGAGAAAAAAAAATTGTAGAAACAGTGGAGATACAACATACCAAAATCTCTGGGAGAGTATAAAGACAGATTACTGGGCTATTAGTGAAAAACTTGAGATTTTCACTCATTTTTCTTTCCTTCCTTTCTTCTTTCCTTCCTCCCTCCCTCCCTCCCTCCCTCCTTCCCTCCCTCCCTCCCTCCCTTCCTTCCTTCCTTCCTTCCTTCCTTCCTTCCTTCCTTCCTTCCTTCCTTCCTTCCTTCCTTCCTTCCTTCCCTCCTTCCTTCTTTTTTTATTCTCCACTGACTTTAGCACTTGATTGCTATACCTCTTCTGGAATTTATATTATTTCATGGAGAATATAAATTGGTTTTTGACAAAGGTGCAAAAAATAAACATTAAAGACAACCTTTTTAACAAATGGTGTTGGAAAAACTGTATATCCGTATGTAGAAGGATGAAAACTACATCCCAATCTCTCACCCTGCATGAAAATCAAATCACAATGGAGCAAAGACCTGGGAATAAGACTAGAAACCTTGTAACTGCTAGAAGGAAATAGAATGACTCCACGATATAAGCACAGGCAACAACTTCCTCAATAGGATCCTTTAGCTCATAAATAATACCAAGAATCAAAAAATGGAATGGCATCAAATTAAAAACCTATTGCACAGCAAAAGAAACATCACTATGAAGAAAGAGACCTACATAATGGGAGAAAATCTTTGCCATTTACTCTTCCTACAGAGGATTAATGTATACAGAATTTATTAAAAAGTGAAAAAATGACACCAAAAATAAACAAATAACCAATTCAATAAATTGGCAAATGAACTAAACAGACGCTTCTCAAAAGAAGAGGTAAAAATGCCAAACAATTATATGAAAAACTGTTCAGTATCTTTAGCCCATTAGGGAAATGCAAGGCAAAACTACACTGAAAGTCCATTTCATTCTAGTCAGAATGGCAATCATCAAGAACATAAGTAAATGCTGATGAGGATGCAAGGGGGAAAGAAAACCTTATACATTATTGTGAGATTATAAATTAGTAAGCCACTAGGGAAATGAGTATGAAATTTCCTCAAAAAAAGTAAAAGTGGATCTACCATATGACCCAGCTATACCACTACTTGGTATTTATTCAAAGGAATTAAAGACAGCAAACTTTAGAGATACATGCATACCCATGTCTATAGCAGCACAATCCACAATAACCAAGTTGTAGAACAAGTTAAGGGGTAAATAAAATATGGTATGTATACATAATGGAGTTTTATTCTTCCATAAACAAAAATGAAATTATGTCATTTTCAGGAAAATGGATGGAATTTGAGAACATCATGTGAAGCAAAATAAATCAGATTCAGAAACACCAGAATCACAAATTTTCCCTTATGTGAAAGCTAGAGAGAAATAAAGGATAAAAAGAGATCTCATGAAAATAGAAGGGAGAACATGAGGGAATTGGGGAGTGGGGGAAGGATAAGGAGTAAGGGGAGGTTTTATGAATGAAATTGATCAAATTATGTTATTTGCATGTATAAATAGGTCACAAGGAAACTATTTTCATTAAGAACTGAATTTGGAAATTTAGAGGGAAAAAGGCCCTCCAAAATCATGTGTAAGAATAATTATAATAAATTCTGAAAATCATGTATAATAAAGAATCCACTGTGTATGAAGAAAAGAAATAAAAAGAGGCATTCCAAATATTCTTATTAATTAAACTTCAAAAAAATAGACTTTACAATAACACTTTAAAGAAGACGTTCTTGAAGGTTCTAACAAGAGGAAATCCCTATCAAATTTTACAAAATCATTTTAGAGTATATTTATAAATGGCTACTTTCAATAGATTAAGGTACAGGTCGTTTCGATTTATTAAAGCTATGCCTTCTTCTCAAAAGTGCATCACTCCCCAAGTGGTGCTGGGTCAGGAAAGGCCCCCACAGCACTCAAACTACTTGCCCCTAACATTTATGCCATGAGGAAGGAAGTGAGAAATGCTAAGTACCACATATTCAGTTTCTCCTTCCAAATCTCTTTCACATTCAAGGATGAAGAGTTCAAAAGACAAAGAGATGTCAGGAGTGTTGAAATGATCAAAGTCTTCCTCTAGGGAAGGAAACACAGGACAAAGGGAAGAAACATTCTCACAGGGGTCCTAGTGCCTGTGAAAGTGTAAACAAGAATCAGGTGAGGTCCCCACCCAGAAGAGACCTGATGAAATGAAGAAGGAACCTCCTCAGTAGCACCATGTGTATTTTCTGACTTTTATTTCCTTACTTCCTGCTCCATCCTCCACTCTGACTGCAGCTTGGTTCCACCTCAGCCACATCAGTGAAATAACTCCCATTGAGACATGTTGAACAAATCCAATGAACATTGCTCTGCCTCTGTCTTTCTCCCAATTCTGTAAAACCATGTATTCCTGTTCTTTCTTCTACCTCTCAAGTCCTTCTTCTTAAATATTCTTTATAGGACGATCTTTCTCAGGTGTCTCCCACTCGGTGTCGATGATTCTGAAATTTTGCTTCCACCTTCTTGCCAACCACACTCTCATAGTTTCATTGACATGATCTCAACATGCAATCCAAAAAGAAAGAACTACTCCAAGAGCAAAGATGGAAGAATTGTATAAGTAGTTTAGATCAAGTTCCTAAATTACTTATTTACTGACTCCAACAAAATGTATATGATCTTTCAGGTATCATTTACACACACAGACGTTATCCATTCTCATTAGCAAGCATCATTTGGGTTTTAGGATCAGGATATGAATTTGAAAAATCAGATCCATGTCATCCACATGGATAGAGAAGGCCTGAGTAAACATTCCTGTTTGTTTTTATAAGTCAGTTAACTAACTGACTGACATGAAGTGAATTATTATAGATGAATCTCTAACCTGTTCAGGCAAATCTTAACAAAGTCTCTATGCTTAGTGGTGTGTCTTCTACCATCTGCAGAAAATATTTTGTGTGTATTATGGGTATCCTATTTCTAGTTTTTGGTTAAACAGAAATACATTTCTGTGAATAAGGAGCAGCAGTGTTTAACTCCAACCAAAGTCATTTCTGGGAATTTAGATGTGACTTGGGGTAAGGCATGACTCTGATTTCATAGTATCAGTGGAACTTAACTAAATTTCCAGTTTGGGAAGAAGAAAGCATGGTGGTTTCTCATGATTCTGCATACCCTCTGGAAACATTATTTTCTATGGACTTTTAGCTGCAAAGACTGTGGTAAAGGAAAGTGAAGAAAGAAAGCAGAAAGTGGATTAGAATGAACAAAGAATGAGGGCATGGGATCAAGGGGACCATTAGGAACCCCTAGTTGAAGGATTGCTCCACTATTTTTTTTCCCCAGGATAATCTCTAGAGAGAAGAAAATGATGAGTTAGAAATCCTGAATGGATCCTTCAAGATCTTCGTGTTTTGTTTCAAACTTTATATATAGGATATTTAAACCTATAAATGAGCAGGAAACTTCCTAAAATCAGATAATTTGAAAGAAAAATTAAAAGGATATCATTTCAAATAATTTTTTTCCTAAATTTTATTCTTCCAAGCAAGAAAAGTTAGTTATAATGTTAGGTGTAATGCTTGTGTTTTAATACATCAGATTTATGAGAAGGCAAAACCAAATAACCAAGTAACCAACATGGAAACATGGATAATCTTTTTTTTTAAGTTCCCCAATATTATGGATCCATGAATAAGTAAACTGTGCTTTTGATTTACTTGTTTATAGAAATACTTCTGGGACTGATGCTGTATTTTCTATTGCTATATATCTAATTACCATCAGCTTAGTAGTTTAAAACAATATTGGTATATTAGCTAAGAGTTTTGAAGATAAGAAGTTCTGTATGCATGGCTGAGTTCTCTGTTCACAGGACTGAAATCAATTTAACAACCAAATTGGAGCTTATCTGAAAATGCTGACTAAATTCTTCTTCCAAACTCATTCTTCTCATTAATAGAATTTTGGGTTTTATTGTTTGTTTTGTTGTTTTGTTTTCTGGTTGCAGGACTGATGACCAGTTTCCTTGTTGACTATTGACTGGAAGCTACTCTCGGCTTGTAAAAGCCACTCATAATTTTTGCCATGTGACCGCCTATCTTCAAGCTAGCAATGACACACTGAATCCTTCTCAGGCTTCAAGTCTCTGAACCTGTCTGTCTCATCTCTTAGAATCAGATTAATAGGACTCACATTATTAGGACATACCCATATGGATAACCTCCATACCTTAAGATCAACTGATTTGGGATCGTAGTTACATTTGCAAAATTCTTTTTGCCATATAACACAATATAATTATGAGAGTAATAGCCATAATATACAATATAGTATAGTAAATTTGACTGAATAATACTTATGAAACAGACGTAACTAACAAAAATCATGTGCAATATCATTGACAATACGATGAATGTTTTAGATGGTTTAGAAATTACTTAAAAGAAATTTTGCTCATATTTTTAGACTGTACTTAAAGACAAATTATAATAGAGCACAATGCAACAAGATTATTAGTTGTATGCAGAAAAATGCCAGGCCACTTTCATCACAAAAACAAAAATTAAGACTCACAGAAGATTTTTGAATTGCCATGGAAACCTAATGAAGAGGTTGTTGCCGCTTGCTGCTGCTTGCCGCCAACCAGCAGGACAAACGACACACACTCTTCAGAGGTTCATGAAGCAGCTTCTGCTTTATTCGGATAACACCCTCAATATATAAGCAGTCTCATGCATATGCAATTGTAACCAGATATGTCCATCCAATCCTATTAAAGGTCAAATGATCACCAGCTCAAGCATACATGTAAAATATATCTGTCTACCCGCTAGGCGGCTGAACTAATTATCATACAGCCAATTGTAAACGCTTCCTGTTTTTCTCAAGGTGCATTCAGCATTCCGTTTGGCTCTCTGTCAGTCGCCATATTTGGATGCATGTGGCGTAACCCTGGGCCCCGGGTATCACCCGCCACAGGTAGCTATCACATATTAAAATCTGACTGAATAAAAGAAAGTCTTAATACTGTGTGTTGCAGATAGAAACACCAATACAATAGGTCTTACTGAACAATCAATGGTCATTTGTAGAGAAAGATTCATATACTAGAATCAAGCAAATCTGAGTGCCTTTAGACTGCAACCATTGTTTTAATAACTGCTGCTAAAAACCGCTTCCTAGCATTCTACCAGGAGAAGATGCTAAGGTAAGAGTAAAGACAGTAAAAATTAGGTGCAAATACATATTCAGACAAGATCTTAATAACAGCCTATCACATTGCTCCCTTGCTGTATTTCTAGCTCCAAGCTTTAAGGACAATTTTTGTCAAAAAAAAAAAGAAAAAGAAAAAAAAGAATATGAAGTAGTAAGAATGCCTGCAAATATTTCATAATAAAAATTTAGAAATAAAAGTAACAAAATTTCTGCTTCTGCAAGTAGTCACAAAGTAGTTCTTCCAGCAATGGAGGAAGCTCCTGAATAAGGATTGCAATACTGTTGACCAAGTCTGAGGGTCTAGATGTTGAAGAGGAGTGCGCAGCCACCTACCAATAGAGAAGAGATTCCCAATAACTTGGTGGCAACACCACAATCCAGAGAACCTTATTCTGGACAGAGTAACCAAAATGGATCTTGTTCCACTGCTGATGTCGTTCAATTAAAAGTAAGAATTTGTGCTAAAAATCGAAAATCCTGGATTTTAATGCCAAACTTCTAAAATAGATGTTGTAAAAATTTTAATAATATAATTCCAGCATGATAAACATTTTAAATAAAATTTCAGATTTAATTTTGAATCATCTTTGGCAAAAAGGCAAATGTGGTACAACTCTATAAATTCTGCATTTTTTATTATCTAACATTTATTCTTCAAGGTTTCTTTTTTAGTCTAATTTAACCTTATCACTATGAACTTATGATGATGAAGTCAACTAGCAAAAAATCATAGTGGTTTACCTCCTTATTTGATGAAAGGAAATATTTATCTTGTGACAAAAAAATTTCTCTATTCATTTCTATTATCTGCAAATAAATACCTAAAGTAAAACCACTATGACCTTGGTTTTTAAAACTAATAACGGTTTATTTCATTAAATTTATTTATTTTATTTATTAACATTTTATGTGTTAAAACACAAGAAAAAGGATTTGTCTAAATTGACTTTGATTTAGACTTTTATCTATGAAAATAAAGAAAAGTAACTTTAGAGGTCAAAGATCAATACCTTTTGGGAAAGAATTTATTTGTGGGAAACAATAGTCATGGTCAGTTAAGAAAAATAAATTTATGTATTTAGGAAATTGTCATAAATATTAAATGCTTGGATAAAGAATCATTTCCCTCAAAAATTATATTAAACCAATTGGATATTTATGTTTATTTTAGAGTCTAATATTTAATTAAACTTACGGATTTAAAAAATCCCTTGTAACACACTTTACAAACATAAATACACTTTATATTACATCGCACACTTGTTAAGGAATGTAAAAACTGTCATAAAAAATATAAAATTTCTCAAAGACTTTTAGAAGACCAGTCTTAATCTTAAAACTAAAGTAAGGATTAACTCATTTTCTCCTTGACTACATTTAACGAAGAGAAGGAAAATTAGAAAACAATGAAAGAATAAAAGAAATGTATAAGAACATTATGCCATATTCTCTCAATTTAAATGACAAGTGAACTTGCAGGAGTCTAACTACTCTGAGCTCACCCTTACTATAATGAGTGTAATCTTTCCAATTGCCAACCTCTAACTTTAAAATTACACATCTTGCTGTGTTTGACCTCATTTGGACTGCCAACTTTTTTAAAAAGGCTAGTCAGAAAAATAAGCTTTTTAAATATTTTAACAGTTTTGCATCCTTTTGAATGATTTGGCTGGAAATAGCTATGAGTCTCTAAACAGACTTTGACCAGAATTTCAGAGACTCAATGACCTTTTCTCTTCCTAAAAAAGCTTATGAAAATGGCAGATTTGTTAAAATAACTTCAGGACTAATAGAAGTGGTTTTAGTCAGAACTTCAAAGATCTTGGAGCAGGGGAAGTTCTACCTTTTTATTTTATTTACTTTTGCTTAGAGAAGTACAGGAGACACATACAAAGACTTATAAAGTGGGTTATTAAAACTTATGAAGTGACCCTCCTATATAACACAGTGAGCTGAGTTTGAACAGATAGAGGCATTTAACCACAGGAAATAATGTTGACATACATCATAGGGGTAGCAATCTTCTAGTCATGTGCATGGGTATGCTTCTAGATGAGACCAGAATTCCTCTCAAAACAGATTTCCTTCTGGAAAGGTTCTGTCCCCATTCTCTCTCTCCTCCATCTGACCCTTTTCGCCAACTCGTGTGTGTGTGTGTGTGTGTGTGAGAGAGAGAGAGAGAGAGAGAGTGTGTGTGAGAGAGAGAGAGAGAGAGAGAGAGAGAGAGAGAGAGAGAGAGTGTGTGTGTGTGTGTGTGTGTGTGTGTGTGTGTGTGTGTGTGTGTGTATGTTCTGGTGCATTTGACAATTCTATTGTTTAGTCAATCTTTAATTACACTCCTATCATAATGCCTCTATTATAATGACTTGGAATTCAGCTTTGTGCCTCTGATAGTTATGGTTCACATTTAACTCTGCCTTTCCAGGAGAATCCCAGTTTCAAATATTCTGCCCTATTGTCCTCATAAATGCATTCATATTTATCAGGCCATCTGTCCTGGATTTTAGACTCTAAAATAATGCTTTGGCACTCTTGGTTGGAATTGGAAATATTTTTTTTCTTACAAAATTAATGTCATAAATGTTGGTTAGATTCCCAGGCAAGGCTCAAAACTCATTTAACCCCACAGTTGACTATAGTACAGATAATGTTGATGAATTCTTCCTCAATTAACCACAATCCTAAACTAATTTCATGGTGGACAAGGGCTTAGAGAGCATCGAGTATTGTGGACTGAAATGGGCCATGGGTTTATACCAAAGCAGAGCAGGACACAAATGGACAGCAGGTAATGCTGAAGAAAATGCGAATAACTGAAATTAGTTGCATATCTGTGAGTTAGGCCTTTTCAAGTTGTAAGGAGCAAAGATGCAACCAGATCTTTTCATTAATAAAAGGTTGTAGTATGTATTATCAGGGAAGTAAGCAAAAACAGATAGGGATCACCGTCACCAGAGAGCTGAGGTCATCTAAAAGCCTGGAACAAACCTGGAAACAGAAGAACTGGGTGGCCCTCCAGATACAAGCACAGCTGCAGAGATCTGGCCATCTTTTTTATGCCCTCTGCAGCAGCGCTGTGCTATTAAGTGACTCAGCTGTTTTGTTTCCCCTCTTTCAACTTCTCTTATTGCTACTTGACTCTCAGGCTATTTTCTATTTAAAATGCCCTAGTGAGAAAATAACTACTGCTTCACGAAGTTCCCAACTAATGCACTTAGGGTGGGTCACATTACACATTTCCATCTATTCAACAGACAACCGCTTTGGGGAATGCCACCAATCTTTAATCCAGTTATTGCAGTGATGGTACTGAATTAAGGAAGCCATATGTCCTGGTTTGTCCCAGCTTACATCTATTATCCTGATGTCAAGATAATGCTTTCATTCTCAAATGCATTTGGTTTCTATTACAAATCATATGCTTGCTCTATGCAGAATTGCGTTGAACCAAAGCACGAGATTTGTAGGTTGGAAATGCCTGCAGGAGGGCAAGTGTTGGCATTCACTCCAACCATCTGTCCAGTTTAGTATGCTATCGCCTCCACGAGGGCCAATCCAATAAATTGCTAGATTATATGACTAATGGTTACCAATAATGTGCAACTCATCAGTTCTAGATGCAAATATTACATTCATGCGTTTAATATATTTTTCATGGAGTGTCTCTTTGTTCCAGGTATTAAAGTAGGCCCCACAGATGCAGTAGTAAATGAAACAAGCAAAAATTCCTCTGTTTGTGGTGTTTACATACTTACCTAATCCTGATAAACATTTATCAAATACTACTGTGTGATAGACACTGTTGCCATAAATACATTTTATCGTTGAGTTCTCAAAATAACTGCACTAGGTGGACTGTATCATCATCATCATCACCATCACCATCATCATCACCAGCATCAGCATCATCATCATCAAGGACTGAGCCAGACAGAAGTTTAGGAACATGTCAGCTGATGGGTAGTAGACCTAGGATTTGAACCTGGACCCTCTAGTTCTCTGTCTCTGCTGATGACCACTATGCTATACCACTTCTTCATTTGCAGGAAGTACAGTCTCCCTCTTGAAGACTTCCAAAAATTGTGGAGGAATCTTGGGGTTGTATAAATTCAAAGAAAGCTATATCCCCACTTAAAATACAGTAGAAAATCTGAAACAGAATGTGGACAAACTGCTACTACCTTTGACTACTCCTCACGGTTTTCCACACTGAAGCAGCACAGTTGGTCAGATTTTCCCTCTTTCCATGGAGAAGCCCATGCAGATAATTTACTCATTTGCTTTGCTTGTTTGAAGGTTCCATTTTTCTTAGATTATACATATGTGCTTAGTCATTGTTCCCCCAAGTCAACTCTGCACTGAGTTCTGAGAAACTTTCAGACGTAGCCACACTTGGCTAAGTCCAGCTTTCTATGTGCACACTTAGGCACTTGTCTTCCAGCCAGGTCATTAGCCTAGATGCTGCCTTTCCTTAAAAAAATAGTTAAAAAATATACACATACGTGTTCATCTCCTTATATTCCTTTGTCAGTATAACTGTTGTTATCTATAAGAAGATCTGCTCCAGGGACTGGAGGGCTTTATGCCCACAATGCAAGATTAGGTTAACATTTGAAAACTCATCAGTGCAACTCATCACCTTAACATAATTTTTAAAAATTGGGGGATTGTTTCAATAATTACAGAAAAGTAACTGATAAAATTCAAATATCAGTAAACTAGGAATAGAAGGAAACTGTCTCAATGTGATAAAGGCATTCAAATAAAACCTTCAGCTAACTTCTGTAAGGATAAATTATGGATTCCTTTGCCCTAAAATTAGGAACAAGTTAAGAACATCTGCTCTATACTTCCTGTTCAATATTTTAATGGAAGTCCTAGAAATTCCATGAGAGGGCTGGGGATGTAGCTTAGTGGTAGAGAACTTGCTTAATATGTATGAGACACTGGGTACTATCCCCAGTTATTTCAAAAATAGAAAAAAAAAAAAGGTAAGAAAAACATATGGGCACAACAATTAAAAAGAAAGAATTAAAACTGCTTCTATTCCAAGATAAGTCCTAAAGAATCTATAATACCATTGTATTTAATTTTTAGATTTAAAATGGTTATAGGATACTAGATCAATTAAAAAATATGATACAAATCAATATAGAAAATTCAATTGTATTTCTTTTTGTAAACTAACAATTTCAGGAAATAACTTTATAAAACAATAATGTTCAAAAGAGCAACAAATAACAAATACTTAGGAACTTTTTCATTAAAGTGAAGAACTCTACACTGAATATTGTTTTAAAAATACAGAAATAAAGACTATGTAAATAAATGAAGAGATACACTATGCTAATGGATTAGAAGGCTTAATATTGTTAAAATATCAATTATCTCTGCAAAACCACAGGCAGTTAGGCAGGGTTCAGTTGCAAAACAAGACTTGCAGGACTCATAATGGCAATATTTACAAATCTACAGTCTATTGCAGGTAAATTACAGTCATTTAAAATACTTTCAACCACTTTAAGCATTCTTTATATGCTGGATGCAAACACCAATTACCCTTTCTCTTTAAAGTTCATAGAAGATGTACTTTGTCTTTGAGTCAGAAAACCTAAAAAGTTCAGAGAACACCACAGAACCAGGGAGCCTGAAATGGAATATCAGCTGGGATTTCTTACACAGACATTCTGGCTCTATAACTTGCCCTACAGTGGAGCCCTTCATGAGTATTACTGAGGCCAGAAGAAAATTTTATGCCTACTTGTTATCAATAAACAAACCTGAAAAGCTGGAACATAAAACCCTGAAATTCTTTGGGTCCATGTCTATAATGCACAATACGACTATGTTTTGCACCTTGACAGAAGCCAGTACAATGCAAATACAATAGAAAAACAGCTGAGGCCAAATCCAGTGCTGCTGGAATTAATCTTAATGGCATACTCCCTTGACAGACCTAGAATCAGCACCATTTCTTTAAAAATCCTAGTAGAAATTTATGTTGAAGTTGTCAAATACTATTATATATACATATATGTATATACACACACACACATATATATATGTACACACGCACATATATGTGTGTGTATATATATTCAAAGAATCTAAAATAAAACTATTGAAAACAAAAAATGAATCTGGAGCCCTTTTACTATTTGATTTCAAGACTTACTATAAAACCACAATAATCAAAAACTATGGGACTAACATAAATATGGATGACTAAATCAATGAAATAGAACAGAGTCTGGAAATAGACCCTTTCAAGCACAGTTAACAGATTCTTGAAAAAGACAGCAAGGTAATCTAATTAGGGAAGAACAGGCTTTTCAACAAATGATGCCGGAAGTCCTAGATAAACATAGTAAGAAAAAGAAATCATACATCTGGTCCAGAAAAGATGGAGTACATACATTTCTCCCTGTTCCTCACACTAAGTACAACTCATAACCATAGAGAGTTTGTATCTAACACACTCAGACACACATACACACACAAACACACACACAGGCATGCACACATTCATACACAAGAACCTGTGGAACAACACAATGGTGAATTCATGAGCTTTTGGTGTAATCAAAAATTAAAAGGAACAAACTACTAACACAACCTGAATAAATATCAAAAGTACAATATTGAGCAAAAAAGACACAATAGAGAATATGCTGTATGTTTCCATTTATATGAACTTCAAAAAAGGCAAAACTTTTTTAGGTGGATAGAAATCACAAGGGTGGTTCCTCTTGAGGAGTGGTGAGTCACTGTTCAAAGATCTAAGGAGTTTATTAGAAGAAAAATTTTATTTTTTAATTTGAGCAGTGTTTCTAATAATATATATATATTTGTCAAAATTCATAATATTATACAATTAAAATATATATTTGATTGCATATATTATACTCAATAAAAATTCTAACAATAATACAAAGCATATTTTATAGAACTATGTAGCAACATGAAAATGTTTAGTGCAAAGTGTCATGTCAGTAGAGAATACTATTTTTTAGAAGGTTCATAAGAGAACTCATTAGAAAGAAATATACTAAAATATTAATTGATTGTTCTGACTAAAAACTAAAATTATGATTGCTTTCTTTACTTCCTGTATTTTCTACAATGTACTTATAATAGTTTTACATATACAGAAAATTATAAAGTAAGTCCAAGAGATTTATTATGGATCATGTTGACTGTAGTTAATAATATATTTTACATGTGAAAATTCTTTAAAAAGTGGGAAAAAATCATTAAGTATATAAGGTAATACATGTTAATTACTTCAATTCAGCCTTTACATAATGCATACATATATCAATATCTTGTTGCATACCATAAATATAAAAAAGAAAAAAATATTAAATATTTAATTTTAAGAAGAAATTAAAAGTATGATTGTTTTCTATTTACCATACCTTAATCACTAAACATTTTTTTCTGTCTCCTGTTCCCTCAGTTTCAGTTACATCCTTGAAAATACATTTTGCCAATTGCAACCAGCATTTGTGTACCTATAAATGCATCCCAAGTTCTATGCCTTCTCTTTCCTTGTTGTTGACACTGTCCTCTTCCTCTTTGCTTCCTATAACTGTTCTTCCAAGCAACATGGGAATCCTAGAGAATACAATTTTAAAACGTGACTGTTTGAGATAGAAAAGAATCGTACAAAATTTTCAATAGCCCATATGTAAGTTAGACAACATAATTAGGCAGTTTTTTCTCAAATTACTTCCCCAAAACACATGATGGTGGTCTGAAACCATGATGACTTTGTGTCAAGCCCACAGGTCCTCCACTCCTTGTGCATGCCATTATATTACCAATTCTATAATGAGATTTCTTATTATTTGTTTCTAATTCTTATCACTAAACAAAATATTTTTCCAACTTTGTATTGTTAAAACTTTAAGCTTTTACTTCACTTGATATTCACAAGTTCAAGAGTCCTCTGCATGGAGGCACCCTAAAATTCTTGACACAAAATTTGTCTATACTGCAACTATAAGCTTCAAAGTAAACAGAAGAAACTAAAGTAAATTAACTTTTTCAGGAATTTTGTAAATGGAGGATTCAGAGTTTGAAAGAAATTAAATATACATGCCAATTCCCAAAATTCAACTAAATTAACTGAACTGTTAATGCAAGGGACCACAAAGATTTACAAGACAGAGCAACCTTCAGGAAATTTATAGTCTAGAAATAAGACATGCAAGTGTAAAAGCAACTGATCTTATTTGATGACATTTAGCAAGTGCTTACTCAGCTTCATCTCCTGTGCTAAACATCTTACCTATACTGTGTAATTATGAAAACAATTATCATTGTTACTACCATTGTTCCCACTTTACAAATGAGGAAACCAATGTTGAGTTCAGTAACTTATTCAAGAACAAATAGCTACAAACTGAAAATCCAGTTCTAACTCTGAAGATTGTATTCTAAACCCCACACCACAAAAATATTGGAGACAACATGAATCATTTTTAATCTTTTAAATCTTCTTAAATTTAATGATTTTAATTATATCTTTTAATTTTCTTCATTCTGAGCACATAGTGCTTGAATACTGTATGAGATACATTGTTATTAATAAATCAAAATGAAAATTTGCTTGATATCTTCAGTATAGTAGTCTCTCTGCTATCTTTATATATAATATCCAATTTAATCTGCATAGCAGCCTTTGATACAATTATATCATTATTATATAATTATATAATATATCATAATTATATATATATATAATTAGTATATATAATATATGTAGTATATATATAATATACGTAGTAATTATATATATTATATACCATTATTGCAATTGAGAAACTAGCCAAGTTAAGTAATGTATCCAAAGACTACTCAACTAATTAGAAGTAGAGTTGAAATTTATGTACATTTTCACACACACACAAAAAAAAACTCAAGTATTTCCTTTGTATCACACTAACACTTTCTGAGACACTTGTGAATTTATAATCTATTTATATCCCAAAGAAAAACTCTAAAACACTTTTTCTTATTCATTTGACTAGAACTGAGCTAGTACTAACAACATACTGCATCTGATTGGTGTGAGGTCACCTGTGCCTGATAAATCTTCTTTCTTTAATTCTAACATTGCCCTGGAGGAATTCAGAAAGTGCCAGAAATTCCTTCCCCTGTTTTTCTTTCCTGTTCTGAAAGATGCCAGACAATGTACTTTGCACTGCACTTTGATGTCCCTTGTATCAGCTAAATTTCTCTTTTCTGAAAATCAAGCTGCCACTAATACCAGGTTAAGAATGGAGAGACAAATCTCATTTTGTCTACCCAAAGCTAAGTCCAAGTGGAACAATTCTTCCTCTAACTGAGGTATTTTCCCCTAATTAATTCCTAATTAATTAGGAAATTAAAGCTTGTCTCTTAGCTAATTTCCCTAACTCTAACTTGTTAGTTATTCATTAAAACCCAGTCCAAAACTGTACTCATTTTAACTCTCTTAAGTCTTATCCTTCTCTGTCTCTAAATAGAAAAAAAATAATTACCTTAAACCCATGATTGCCTTTTGTCCAGTAGTATGAATGGGAGATAGAGAGTCCCTCCATGGTACTGTGGACCTCATCCTCATAAAGAGGAACAAGGCTACAAATCTGAGCTCAAAATGCAGCCCTAGCAATTATTCTTCATGTGACGTCAGGCCAAATACTTACCATTTTGCAGTCTTGCTGTCTTTAAATCATATTACTCAGTACCTTTCTCATGACTTTGGTGGGGCTTTTATGATCTAATGTGTGCATGCTGCTTAGCACAAACTCTGACATAAAATGTACACACTCAAAAAATACTGTACCTCTCCCACTTCACCCTGTTATTCTTGTGGAGGCAACATAAATTCCTTGTTGAATTTCCAGTGCAAAGCTATCAATTAATAAAACCCTGGCTAAAGCTTTATTTCCATCAATATTTTTTCCTAGAAATCATTAAACACATAAAATTTAAAACACATATGTATTCTTTTAAAATAAGAACAAACACTGATGGCAAAGAAATTAAATTTGGAGAAGAACACAAAATGAGAGAGAAAGCTAATATGCTGGATGCTAGATTTAGGGACCAAATTCATCAAGCTCTAATTATGAGCTGAATCTAACTATAATTTAGCATGGATAAATTAAAAATCTAGAGCACAAATCCAAAAATATAGCATCCCATACATAGCTTCTTCAGGGTTTAATTTAAGATTCATAAGAATCAACATTTATCTGTACTTTAATATGCACTAAAAAGGAACATGTTATTAAGGTACATGTTCTGCTTTAATTCATCTTCAAAACGTGGAGTTTCTCAAAAATTATTCTACCTTATCTGCATTACTGGATAAGAAGTATCAGAAGAAGGAAGATTATTTTACCCTGAGTTAATCAGAATACACTTTAGTGTAGTTTTAAGTACCAGAGTAAATGAAATTTTGGAACATGAGAAGAATTGCTGAGCAGAGTGTCTGAGAGGGTGAAAGCATTCAGTGCAATGGTATCAGAGTTGTGGTCCACGTCCCAGAGGAGATGACAGGCTCTTTTGAGACATTATAATTGACCTCATACTTTATGTTGAAGAGAAATTAGATTTTTTCTATGAGTGTGAAGGAACAATACAAAGAATAATGACTGATATTTGGGGGAGTCATATATTACTTCAATATAAGGAAAAACTTCTTAACAATTATATCCATTATTGGGCTGGGGAGATAGCTCAGTTGGTAGAGTGTCTGCCTTGCAAGCACAAGGCCCTGGGTTCGAGCCCCAGCACCACAAAAAAAAAAAAAAAAAAAAAAAATTATATCCATTATTAAATTGAACAGATTATCATTAAAAATTCAAATCACTAGTAATTTTAAAACAAAAGCATTGGGGTTTTCTTTCACCAGAAAATGACCTCCAGTTAACCTTCCCACTAGAAGCCTACTATTTTATTTATGTACAGGGTTTTTTTCCTTAAGCCCCATCATTTTGCATCTTCACAGACACTGAAAGTTAACCTTAATCAGGGTAAGAGTATGGACTTGAGTGTTTCTAAATGAGACTCCACAGTCACCATGTATTTTGCTAAAAATTTTTTTCCGACTTTTTATTGTTAGACCATCACCTAGCAAATAATATTATTAACAATAGCCAGCATGTTTTGAGTAGAGTCATGAGCCATCTAATGACATTCCAGTCAACTTCTGATGGTATATAAACTGGTGATCCTAGAAGATTCAAATAGTGATATTGTAGCCTTCTCAGTTTGTATTAGTACACTCAGTGATACTTGCAAATGATAAAATTGCCTAATGACACATTTCTCAGGATGTACTCCCATTGTTAAATGGTGCATGACTGCACTTACTGCTTACTAGCCAAAATGCAAATGATCTTCATTTAATGCTCAGAACAACTCTAGTATTTAACATACATGTATTCCACACTATATTCAGTGCTACTGTTATACCCATTGTACAGATGAGGAAACAAGGAAAATAATGGTATCCTTATACTCATTGTTCTTTATGCTGCTCCTTAGGACACATAGAATAAAATTTAAATGTTTTTGGGAGATTTCAAGAGGTCACTTACATTGTCTCACAACTCAATAACAGGTAATAACTGGAAATAGGTAGAATCCCACTTATAATACTAAAACTCCACAGTCCCAGCTATTAATATTTTTACATGTTTTAGGTATAAAACACAAAGGCACTGAGGGAATAACCAAATGTTTTTCTTTCTTTTTTTCTATATTTTTATTGGTGCATTATAGTTGTACATATTGATGGGATTTGTTGATACATAGTCATATATGCACATAATATAGCAATATAATTTGGCCGGTATCACTCCTTAGCACTTCCCGTCTCCTTCCCTACCTCCCACTCTTTAGTCCATTTCCTCTACTGCTCTTCCTTCAATTTTTAGGAGGTCCACCCATGACTTTATTTTCCTTTTTCCTCTCTAGTTTCTGCATATGAGAGAAAATATATGAACTTTAACCCTCCAAGTTTGACTTATTGCACTTAACATGATGGTTCCATCCATTTTCCTGCAAAATATCATAATTTCATTTTTCTTTATGGCTGAATAAAACTCATTGTATATATATATACACACCATATTTTCTTCATCCATGCATCCATTGATGGGCACCTAGGCTGATTCCATAGTATGGTTATTGTGAATTATACTGCTGTAAACATGGGTATACATGTACCACTGTAGAATGATGACTTTAATTCTTCAAGAAAATACTGAAGAGTGGCAGAGCTGTTTCCATGTCTAGTCTTTTTGAGGAGATTTTATACTGATTTCCATAGTGGTTATACTAACTTACAGTTCCACCAACAGTGGGATTCCACATCCTCTCCAGCATTTATTATTATTGGTAGTTTTAATGACTGCCATTCTGACTGGTGTGAGATGAAATCTCAGTGTAGTATTGATTTGCATCTCCACCAAATATTATTTTTTCGCTTGCCAAAATTTTTAAAACAAAATTTTGACTTAGAAAAAAATAACTCTTCAACTAAATTTTAATGCCTTATTCATTAATTTTTTCTCATAGATATTAATAACATTGATTAAATTTTAGTGGATAGAAGACAATTTTGCAATAAGATTGACACTTGATTATTCACTGAAGGCAGTATCTTAGATATCTTCATAATTCATTGTTGACACTCATATTAAAATCCTAAACTGCCTTAAGGAAAATTAATGATTTCTAACTAATAAAGTCCCCCAAAGGTATTCAATTTTATATAGCTATGATCTTCAATTTATGATAGGGCAACATCTTCATAAATCCATTGTAATTGAAAATATCATAAATTGAAAATGCACTTAATACAACTACACTACCAAACATCACAGCTTAGTAACACAGCTCTATAAAGTATCACTTTCTTACCATGGTGACCATGTGACTGGCTGGGAATTGTGGCTGGCTGCCACTGCACAGCATCTCAAGTACCTTACCACATCTTGTTGGGCCAGAAAAATGCAAAATTCAAAGCTGAATGTATCAGTTTCTATTGAAGCCATATCGTTCTCATATCATCATAAAGTAAAAAAAAAAAAAAAATCACAAGATGAACCATAAATGGGGGACCATCTATCCATCCCAACATTAAAATAAGCTTTCAAGGTTATTATCTTTTGGTTCAATTTAGGTTTGCATTTTACTAAGTACTATTAAGTGATAATATGTCCAAGACTCAAATGATGACTAAGACATGACCCTATCTAGAGGATCTTCAGATTAGGGATATATTGTGTGATTCTATCACCAAAATAAAGAAAGTGAAGACGAGGTAGAGGTCATTTTATAGTCCTTTGGGGAGTACAGCAATGAAAATAATGTTAGTTACATGCAACATCTCTCAGTTACATGCAACAAATAAAAAATAAAAGACTCCAAGTCATAAGACTGTTAAAGTTGTTGAAGAATACTAGAAGGATTTAAAGTAGCACACAGAAGCAGGAAAAAATAATACAGGAACCAAAGTCATTCACTGCACATCAGGGACTAGAAAGGGCACTTAGTGATCCTCAGAACTCTGTTTCTCCATTTCTTGTCTCTGCTTGTCTTTAATTCTCCTAATACAATTTCTCCTCATGTTTTTCCCATCTTAATGACCCAATAGGCAATAGAATCTTCCCTCACCAGTTCCTGATAAAATAACTTTGGTGAAGGACATTGCCACAACCCCTCTACTGCAGTCAGAACTTTCTGAAGCTGTAGCGGAATTGTGCAATAGGGAAGCATATTGAACTGGTAAAAATTGCTACCATGGACTAACTTTGGCACTCCCTCCCCCCCAAAATATGTTCAGATATCCTCAGAGAGGAGGATTGGAAAAGTCTTTAAAAATCGATAAGATCTTGTCATTCAAAACAAACAAACAAAAAATGTAAAATAATCAGAAGGAGCAAAGATAGCTCAGCAAGAATTAATCTGATGTATAATTGGGGGAAATTCAAGATAAATTTGGAGTGTCAGATAAGGGTCAGGTTATGGAGGATTTTGCACATTATGTCCCATATCAAAGATGACTGATGACCCTATATGATTCAGAAATCCATTTTTAAAATTTTCTATTCTACCCGAGATTTAATGAGCTAATGCGTATTAGGTCCCTCACATGCAAAATTCTTCCCTTTCCAAGGCCCAAACATCTCTCCTTTATTTAGTCACACCCCCTGTTCTTCCTCTATCACACCTTTGTCTCCTCCTGTAGCCTCAGCTTCATCATCTTTCATGGTGTCATGCACTGTGTTGTTATGGTAACAAACTCAAGGCTATCAGACAATGGTGGCGACTCAAAGACATTTCTTCCTGGCAGGGTTTACCTGCTCGAATCAGTTTTCTTTCTACCGTCCCATTTTAGCTGAAGGCATAACATTCACTGAGTTTGCCAATTTATCCTGCATCCTCTCACCTGCGATCTATTTATTATTTTATCCAGAGAATTGCCTAAGAAGGAAGTCCTTCTTAAGACAAATACAGAGCTGGGACCTCTTATAAAATTAATAGAACCAGTAGGGAAATTAATTTGTTTTGGCTGCATTAGAAATTCACATTTGTATTTCACATATCATTTCAAACAACTTCTCTCTACCTTATAATTAATATTCCAGAGTCTTGATCGCAGAGTGTACAACCATCACAGGAAAACTGTGCTGTTCTTTCTTTTGATATTTTTTGTTCACATGCCAAACACTGCTGTGCAGCCTTCTCAGGGGAATTCTATTTCAACTCCAGAAAGTTGTTAACATAAGGCTGAGCCTGTACTGTGACCTTATTATGACAGCTTGTTCAAAACTACAAAAGAGAAAGGACAGGGAAAAGTTTAGAAATCATGTCTGTTACATACACGCATGGTCCCACAATATGCTAACTTTGGAAATGGTGGAGCTTGCAGTCCTAGAGGAAAACCAAAAAGCAATCAACCATTCATGCCTCCTTCCAGCCCTTTCTGTATTCAGTGGCTCTCCAGAACCCAAAATTAGGTAGGGGAGATAACTATTCAGACAGAAAAGAGCCCATAGAATATTAAGACATTCAATTCAACTTGTTCAGACTTTTAGGTCAATTCAAAGTTTCATACGGAATTATCTCCACTTAGGAAAGTGAGGAGAAAAACCCTGTGTGCTTCTACTTTGTGGAGTGGCCTGAAGTATTAAACATCAGACATAAGATGTATATATGATGTAATGTGAACATAGAACCCAATTTATTAAAACTGTATAATATATAAGTATTATTTAACTTTTGCACTGTTGGTGGATTGTAAATTAGTACAACCACTATGGAAATCAGCATGGAGGTTCCAAGGCATGGAACCACCCTATGACCCAGCTATACCACTCTTCTGTATTTATCCTAAAGAACTGAAGTCATCATACTGCAGTGATACATGCATACCCATGTTCATAACAACACAATTCACAATGGTCAAACCCTATTTAAAAATAGGATAGGGATCTGAATTGACATTTCCCCAAAGAAGATGTACAAAGACCAACATATACATGAAAGGTGCTTGATATTATTAGTCACTATGGAAATGCAGAACAAAACTACAGTGATATATCACATTCCACCTATTGGGATGGCTGTTTTATATATGTGAGGGTGCGTGTGTGTGTGTGTGTGTGTGTGTGTGTATTTATAAATACACACACACACACACACATATATATATATATGTAGAGAGAGACAGAGAGATAATCAGCATTGCAGGGGGAGGATGTGAATAAATTATACACTATTGGCAGAAATGTAGTTCTATCCCAGGCTGCAAAGGCCCCAGCTATACTGATCCCAAGGAAAGAACTTAGAGGACTCAATGGAGAGATCTTAGACATTTTATAACTCAGGTAATCCTTGGTGGCAGTAGGCCAGGATATGACACCAGAGATAAAGGAAGTGGCTAGCTTCCCTCTCCGCTAACTTTGTTATCACATTCTGTAGAGTTCTTATCCCACTGCAAGCTTTCCTAGGCACAGATTAGTGTTTCACCCAACAAATGCAAAACAGTGTGACCACTATTGTAAAGCAGTACAGAAGTTCCTCAAAAAATTAAAAATATCAGATGGTCCAGCAATTCCACTATTGACTTTTATCAACAAGAATTGAAATCTGCATCTCAAAGAGGTTTCTGCATTCCATATTTATTGCAACATTATTCAAATAACTGAGATCTGGGAAACTCCTGAATGCCTACAATGGAAGAATAAATGTTTTAAATGTGGTATGTACACACAATGGAAATAGGAGATCTTTCAATTTGCAATGACGTGGATGAACCTGGAAGTTGTTATAATACATGAAATAGGCCAGTAACAGAAAGACAAACCTTGCATTATTCTGAATATTATGTCTACCATATTCAGACTCAGAAACAATGGAAAGATAGTTGCTAGGATTTGGATGAGGAAAAACAGGGAGTTACTGTTCAACAATTATAAATTTCAGTTATACAAAATGAATGAGTTCTAAAGATCTGCTATATAATGCTGTGTCTATAGTTAACAACACACTTAAATTTTTTTATCACAATAATAAATTATAATAAAATATAAAGGTGCCTGTTTTACCTCTGGGTGCTACAGCAAATATCACAGGCTAAGTGGCTTAAAAAATTAGCATTTATTTTTGACAGTTCTGGAAGCTGGGGAGTCAGCAGATTTGGAGTTTGATGAGAGCCCAGTTCCTAACTTGTAGGCAGCTGTTTTCTCATTATATCCTCACATGGCCCCCAGAAAGAGCTTTGGTCTCTTTATCCCTTTATATGGACTCAAAACCCAACAGGAGGCTCCACTTCATGACCTTAACTAAATGTAAGTACCTCCCAAAGACTCCGCCTGCACATTGAGGATTTTGACTTTGACACATGAATTTTAGGGCAACAAAATCATTCATTGTATAGTAGTCACAAAGATTGTGTGTTTTTATGCCTGCTCACATCTGTAATAAAAATGAAAAATGAAAGAAATGAAGAAAAAGGATAGATAACAACTTCAAGATGATGGAAACCTCTAAGAGAAGGAAAATGGGATTAAGTTTAGAAGAAATATATAGACCTCATCTGCTATTTAATTGTTTTAATTGAAAACAAAGTAAAAATGATATGGTTTTGGGAATTGGAAGATATATATCCTTGTATATATGCTCAATACATTTTCTTTTAAATACCCTTTTAAGCTGGGCATAGAAGTACACACCTGTAACCCCAGTGACTCGGGAGGCTGAGGCAGGAACATTATAAATTCAAGGTCAGCCTGCAACTTAGTAGTACCCTAAGCAACTAAGCAACACCCTATCTCAAAAAAAAAAAAAAAAAAAGGACTGGAATTGTAGCTCAGTGGTAAAGTTCCTCTAGGTTCAATCCCCAATACCAAAATAAATAAATATCCTTTTGACTATTCTTGAAATATTTCAAAATGACAGATTAAAATAAACTATTTTAATACATGTTGAGTGAGAAAAAATGTGAATTCTATTGTAAAAATGTAGCAAATTTCCTTTTATCTTACACATGATAAATCCATTGTTATACCTCAAAGTTTGCAGAATATATGAGGTTAAAAGGAATTTACTTAAAATATGTACTTAAATGATCAAAAACGGGAAACAACAGAAACACATTTGTACACTTATAGGAAACCAAACAGTAAATTGTAAATTACTGAATAAAAAAATAAGAACCTAAGACACTGAGAGTCTGAGCAGGTTTTTCACTGGCTAATTCTGATTACCCAGAGGTCATTTTGGGGGTGTGTGTGGATGTGGGCTCTGTTCTGTAATGATATTATCAGAGTTTGGAACCTAGCTCCATCTCTTACAGCTGTGCAACCTGGGCCAACTTATATGTTCTGACTAGGTCTGCTTAATGTTGTTTCCTAATTTATTAATTGTGAAGAATATGAATAATTCATAAATTGAAGAAAATGAATCCATACACATAAAGTATTTGCACTATGCCTATCTCCTTTATCATGCAGATGTTAGTTTAAAGTTCACTGCCTCAGAGAGAACTAAATGGAAAATTCAATCTAAACTTACCCATTCAATCTGTATGACATTATTCTATTTTATCATCTTCATAGCACATAACATCTTCTTATATTATTTTATGTACTATTTTATTTGCTTGATACTGTCTGCCTCTCTCCACTATAATACAAACTTTAAGAAAGCAAGGCCCTTTCCTATTTTCTTTTCTTTGTATTACCAAGGTCTGGGACAATGCCTGGCAAAATTATTTATTAAATAAAAAATAAAGGGCATATCTTTGGATGTGATGGCTTTCTGATTAGCTTTCATGTCTACTCTTGGATATTCTTCCAGAAACCACAGGTATGCAGATTTGGTCAAAAGGTTAACCCGGTCATAACTCATGTTGAATCATTCAATGCCCCCTATGCAAGTAGCCCCTTCAAGAGGAATTGTATCTAACCATAGACACTATGGAAGTGGCAGAATTAACCAGTTTTCTTGTATCCTATGAACCTACCTTTGGTCAAAGTTGATTGAACTATGGAGGAATAAAAGGAGTGGAGTGCAGATATTAGCAGTGCTTAGCCGATTGTGACCTGTCAAGATAATTTAAATAAAGAGTAAAGAGCACAAAGAGAATTGTCAATTAATGGTAGCCATTGAAACTAACAGTGCATGATATAGTGATGGATTTGGAGGTCATTTTGAGTCAGACATTTTTTTTTCTTTCTTTCTTTTTTTTTTTTTTTTTTTTTTGGCACTAGGGATTGAACCTAGGGTCACTTAACCACTGAGTTACATCCCGGTCCTCTTTTATATTTTATTTAGAGATAGGGTCTCTAAGTTGCTTTAGAGCCTCAATAAGTTGCTGAGGCTGGTTTTGAACTTGTGATTCTTCTGCCTGAGCTACCCAAGCTGCTGGGATTATAGGTGTATGCCATCACGCCTGCCAAATCAGGTACATTTTGAATAAGCAGAAAAGAGAGATGAATAAAACACTGGATAAAGAATAGGTCAGAAAGACTGCCTGGCTCCAGAGAAATAATAGAAATGAATTCACTTCTTGACTTTCTGTTTCTCAACTCTACCACAATAAAACAGGTGAACTTGCCTTGGGAGTCATAGAAATACTCTGCATGTCATGATAAAATCCCTTATTTGCTAGTGTAAAAGAGTGACTATTTTATGCAGCAAAAAGAACTTTGACTGAAACTCTAGTGATACTCAAATGTTTTTATTAAAAAACATACGAAAGTGATCTAAATTTTCAGAAAAGAGGTAACCCCTAAAGAAACAATGAATAATGATCCAGTGTTTAAGTCAAATCAATCAACATGAAGCTCCTACCTTGTAAATATCCTCATGGAAGAAGAAATCAATGTGAAAACCATTGGGCATTAAAGTCCTTAGAAATAGCTTCCATGCCCTAAACTTTTCTAGTATTTCCACATTACTTGAACAAAGTTCTGAGAATATGGTGGTAACTCTATAAACATTTTTGATCATTGCAATTCAACACCCTGAATTTCTTCCATTTTCCCCCTTTTTTTCGGACATGCCTATTTTTCTGTAAGAGATGATATTTGCTTTGATATATTTTATAAGGCAAAATCTTAACCCAAAAGTCACTAGCACAGCATAGCAATTATTGCCCAAGCTATTTCCCTTCTACTAGTTTGTTTCCCCTGCCCAACAAAATGTACTATAAGAAATGATGTGAGTATGGATTTTAAACCATTGAGAAAACTTAAGTTTAAAAGAAAATCAACAAACTTCTTTGAATTTGAAGAGTAAAAGAAGCCTGAATAATTGCCTCCTTAGAAATAAGAGAGTGATTTCAGAAAGTCACATATTTTCAAACTGGAATAAAACAGAAAAGCAACAAGTTTAGCATACGGCTGGAAATGAAGTGCCAAAGTTACTTATTCTACAGACACAGAGTTTGAGGGAAGGGTCAATAAAATGCAAATGCAAATTATCTGGGTTTCATCCTGAAACATGCCAATAAAACTTGGCTGACTGAACTTTATTTCTCATCATCCAGATGTAAAAATGTGGAAGACATACAATAAATTTGTTTAAAAAATATAGACTTTAATGTAAACCTGGACTCTAACTTCCCAAGAACACAAGTTTTCCTTACTGACATGTCTCAGAGTTACCCAGTTCTGTATCAAGAGACCACAAATAACACCCATTGTTAAGAAAGCAACATCTGTATCATTGTGCTTTAGAAAATATAAGTATTTTTAAATGCTAAAAATGTAAACATGCTGATAAAGTTTGTTCTTTATTTCAAAAAATTATTTCGTCATAAATTCTGGATTATTCAAGGGAAAATTGGCATACCAAAGCACTATATTTGGGGTTTGGTACTGACTTTCATGACATTTAGGATGAGTTAATTGGGTACATTGAACTGAAATCTCAGAAAGTATATACATTTCTCTGGGATTTAAATTTTATTCCTGAGTTTCCAGAGCATAACTGGTTAAAAAGGCAAAATGTTTCATACATCAGTACTTAAATCCTCAACAAAATATATTTAGTACCCTCTGGAAAAGATGTTAGGCAAATTCCACATATGGTTCACATTCAAGGTTAGTAGAGTAGGAAGATTTTAAAGGTCTGTAATCAAATCTTTGCCCATAAAGAGAAAGGTACTGACTTGCCTTATAGAAGATAACCAAAGCAAAGAGAAACTTTATTTAGATTAAGAGTACAGTAGCTACAGCTTGCTTCAGCAAGTTTTAAAGACTTTCTTCTCCTTTCCATCAAATAACCCCTAAAGTGTCATATTCTTGTTAGTTTCCCAAGAAAAAGCAAGAAATACTCTATTAAAAATTTTATAGCTGAATAAACCAAGTCCCAAAGCACAATATAAAATACAGCAAAAGGAACAATAAGTTTTCACACTGTTACTTTATAAAATGAGTTTATTTCAGGTTATTTTCAGGTTTTCCTTAAAATAAAAACTGATTTGTGACCAGAATTGACCCAATTTAGGCTCCAAGTCTTTCTCTGTTCAAGTTATAATACTGCCTCATGGATTGCTTTCAATAGAAAAGTCACAGCTATTCTTCTAGAACCTAAGACTTAATTAGATTTTTTAAGGACTTTTTGTATCTAACCAGAGGCATTGGATATTTTTCCTGATAAAAAATGAATTTATTGCATTTTAAATTCTTCCAGAATATCTTTTTATATAAGTTGTGGTAAAGAAGAGGTAAGTCTTCAGAGTTAGCTTCCCAAGAAGCAAATGAAGGCTGGCACATCCTTTCTTGTCCTTTCTACATGTTGTCCTTTGTCATAAACCAGCTGAATCAAGGAACATAGCTCCTCAATTGGATAACTTCATCAAAAGCACCATTTTGTAAGAAAAAAAAGTACCATATGATTGATACAACCTTTTCAAGTAATTTACATATTTCTAGAAGACATACTCAATCTCAGATGTGGTAAAGCATCTGCACTAGGGTCAGGAAGGACATCCCAGTTCCCAAATTTTCTGTAATAAAAATGAATGCCTAGAAGAAAGCTCTGAACCCAGTGACCCTGTTGACATCTAAATGATCTTCAGGTACAGCTAATTCAAAGTAGAGAAAATCCAAGAGCTAGCAACTGTCAAATGCTAGCTCCCTGAAAATTTTGTCAAAGCAACTTTCAATTGAGTTTATTCTTATCACAGTAAAGGAGGACACTACCTTAACAGAAACTTAGCAGTTTCTCAGAGCAGAGAAGGCAAATTGAAGATATTTATAGGGTTTTTAAATTCTGGTTTACTACAGGTCTTCCAGTTCATAGGTTTAGTTAGGTTTCCTAAGAAAGTTGATATGTTTAGTATTGATTGACATAGTAAGACAAGAATTTTCAGGTAAATTCAAATAGTCTTGGGAGTAAAGAGTGATTAGACACTATCAAAGAGTTGAATAGTTTGGCAATGTTTAAATGCATTTTTCAGGAAGTTTCTGGAATAAACAATGAAGTTACATGCAACTTCTATGTTCTTGGACAAGAGTTTTCTGGAAACTGGAAATAGTAAAGTAGTAAAGTCACATTACTATAGGTAGTAAACTTCATAGGTACAAATGATTCAGTTCTCAAGTTTCCTGAAAGCAATGCTACACAATATATCATCCAAGCTGAGACAATGTTGAGATAAAAAAATTCCCTCTTATAGCTGCATTAAGACAACAGATATAAGCTAAGGCACTCTCTAGAAAAGAAGGTTATATGATTGACCTATGACAAGACTCCACACTTTCTAGACTCACACAATTCACATTCCTTCTCTGCTCCAAAAGAAGAATTGTACAATTTCTAGTTCAGTTTATTTTTCTCCACAGATGAATCACCTTGCCTTCTACTGACTTTAAGCACACTCAAGTGAAGTGCCAACACAGTCCCATTCCCCAGTCACTGTGCCCACAAATGTTGAGATTCTGTCCCTCTTTCATAGGTTCGTTTCCTTCAGAGCTCCATAAGTATTAGCAAAGGGAGACGGGTTCTGTCAGCAGTGTGATAGAATTTTGCTTCTTTATAGTATAGCAATTAAGAATATAGACTAGCTAGACTACATATGCATCCTAATCCTATCTATGCTACTTACCAGACAAGTGAATGTGGATTATTTATAACAAATTCCTAACTCAGTTTCCTCATCTGTAATAAAGGAATAATAGTCATTACCTAATAGGTTATTATAAGAACAAAATAAACATCAAGAAATTTGAATAGTGCTGCAGCAAAGGGTCAGCCAATATATATTCTGTGCCCATTGCCAATTTTTATAGTCTATGAGGTAAGAATAGATTTTACTTTTGTTTTCATTGACAAAAAGTATATATTTATGGGACACCATGTGATGTTTCAATACAAATATAACATAATGCAAGGTTCAAATCAGGGTAAATATATCTATGTTCTCATTTATCATTCCTTCTAAAATCATTCAAAATCCTTCTAACTTTATAAAAATGTACTGTATATAATCACTATTACAGTCATCTTTATACATAATAGAACACTAGAATCTATTTCTCTTAACTATTAATTAGTACCCATTGATCAACTGTTCCCCTCCCCAACCCCCATTCTCTAGTAGCCCTCAACTTATATGAGATCAAGTTTTTCATATTCCACTTATGAATGAGATCAAGCAATATTTGTCTTTCCATGCCTGGCTTATTTCACTTAACATAATGCTCTCCAGTTCCATGCATGTTGTTATAGATTACAGGATTTTATTCTTTTTGTGACTGAACAATATTCCATTGTGTACAAGTACCACATTTTCTTTATCCATTTTTCAGTTGATGAGTGCTTGGTGGATTCCATTTCTTGGTTATTGTGAATAGTGTAACAATAAACATGGAAGTGTAGATGTCTCTTCAATATCCCAATTTTATTATTTTTAATATATACCCAATAATTGAACTGCTGGATGATATAGTAGTTCTAATTTTAATTTTTTGAGGACCTTACATATTCTTCTCCATAATAACTGTACTGATTTACATTCTTGTCAACAGTGTGTAAGTGCTAATAGACAAATGAGATTACCTCAAACCAAAAAGTCTCTCAACAACAAAGGAAACAAGAGACAGTTTATATTATGGGAGAGAATATTTGCAAAATTTACATTTTACAAAGGGTTAATTTCCAGAACATATAAAGAACTCAAACTCCCCAGAGCAAAAGAAAAAAAATGTGAAAACAGGTTATAGACCTAAATAAACATTTCTCAAAAGAAAACATACAAATGGTCAAGAGAAATATGAAATAATCCTCAATATCATTAGTCATCAAGAAAATGCAAATCAAAACAATGATTTAACCTCACTTTGATTAAAATAATTTTTAAGAATAAGAAAATATTTTTTACATATTTTAATAGTTGCAAAAATCAAATCAAAAATAATGCTTTGTAACATCTGAAAATATTATAATAAAATTTTAGTGTCCATAGTGAAATGCTATTAGAGCACAAGCTCATTTGCTTATTTATTGTCTATAACTGCTTTTTGCTACAATGGCAGATTTGAATAGTTGCACCAGAAATAATATATCTCCTCCCTTTAGAGAAAAAGTTTCCTAACTCTTCCTCTATCAGATATTGTTAATACTTTACCCCGATTCCTTTGCTTTGCCAGTTCTGTGTGCTTCTTTAACGGGTTTTGTGTGTTTTTACTACCATCTCTCTCACTGTGACTCATTTTGGAGGACTACTCTTCAGCAACTAGAACCACCTTACTTAGACACAGAGGGATGGAAACACTTTGGAGATTACAACACCCAGTCTTCCTGTGGCCCTAAGCCAATGACCAACTGGTATGGGAGTGTGAAGGCGTCCTTGCCTCAAGTTGAGATAAGTTCTGTATGATAATTTACACTTCATAGATACTCTCATATTTCAGATACTTTTTATTAGGGAATGGTTTATCTTTCTGCTGCTACTTCAGTATTCTGCTGTGTTGCAGAGATGGCAAGGTTGAACTTTTCCACTGCCATTATCCTCTTACTTTAAAAAAAATAAATGTGTAAGATGGTAATCACTAACCTGGATACAATCTGAACAATTTTCTCCATTGCTTAGATATAGGGATGCCATAGTTATAAGTCCTTCTCTTCCAAGAAATTAAAGAACACCTTAGAAGATGGAAAGATCTTCCATGTTCTTGGATAGGAAGAATTAATATTGTCAAAATGGCCATACTACCTAAAGTGCTATACAAATTCAATGCAATTCCAATTAAAATCCCAATGACGTACCTTACAGAAATAGAGCAAGCAATTATGAAATTCATCTGGAAGAATAAGAGACCCAGAATAGCTAAAGCAATCCTTAGCAGGAAGAGTGAAACAAGGTGTATTGCAATACCAGATCTTCAACTCTACTACAAAGCAATAGTAACAAAAACGGCATGGTATTGGTACCAAAATAGAAAGGTAGATCAATGGTACAGAATAGAGGACACGGACACAAACCCAAATAAATACAATTTTCTCATACTAGACAAAGGGGCCAAAAATATGCAATGGAAAAAAGATACCCTCTTCAACAAATGGTGCTGGTAAAACTGGAAATCCATATGCAACAGAATGAAACTAAACCCATAACTCTCACCATGCACGAAACTAAACTCAAAATGGATTAAGGACCTCGGAATCAGACCAGAGACCCTGCAGATTATAGAAGAAAAAGTAGGTCCAAATCTTCACCTTGTTGGTCTAGGATCAGACTTCCTTAACAGGACTCCCATAGCACAAGAAATAAAAGCTAGAATCAACCACTGGGATAGATTCAAACTAAAAAGCTTTCTCTCAGCAAAGGAAACTATCAGCAATGCGAAGAAAGAGCCTACAGAGTGGGAGAATATCTTTGCCAATCATACTTCAGATAGAGCACTAATTTCCAGAATCTATAAAGAACTCAAAAAACTCTACTCCAAGAATTCAAATAATCCAGTCGACAAATGGGCTAAGGAAATGAATAGACACTTCACAGAAGAAGATCTACAAGCAATCAACAAACATATGGAAAAATGTTCAACATCTCTAGTAATAAGAGAAATGCAAATCAAAACCACCCTAAGATTCCATCTCACCCCAATTAGAATGGCGATTATCAAGAATACGAGCAACAACAGGTGTTGGCGAGGATGTGGGGAGAAAGGTACACTCATACATTGCTGGTGGGGCTGCAAATTAGTGCAGCCACTCTGGAAAGCAGTGTGGAGATTCCTTAGAAAACTTGGAATGGACCCTCCATTTGACCCAGCTATCCCACTCCTTGGCCTATACCCAAAGGACTTAAAATCAGCATACTACAGAGATACAGCCACATCAATGTTCATAGCTGCTCAATTCACAATAGCCAGACTGTGGAACCAACCTAGATGCCCTTCAATTGATGAGTGGATAAAGAAACTGTGGTATATATATACAATGGAATATTATTCAGCCATAAAGAATGATAAAATTATGGCATTTGTAGGCAAATGGATGAAATTGGAGAATATCATGCTAAGTGAGATAAGCCAATCTCAAAAAGCCAAAGGATGAATAATATCGCTAATAAGTGGAGGATGACACATAATGGGGGGGAGGGAAGGGTTAGTGTTAGGGTTAGAGTTAGGGTTAGGGAGGGGGGCAAGTATGGAGGAAGGAAGTACTGTATAGAGGGTAAAGAGGGGTGGGAGGGGTGGGGGAAGGGAAAAAATAACAGAATGAATCAAACAACATTACTCTATCTAAATTTATGATTACACAAATGGTATGCCTTTACGCCATGTACAAACAGAGAAACAACATGTATCCCATTTGTTTGCAATAAAAAAAATAAAATAAAATAAAATAAAATAAAAAATAAGTCCTTCTCTTCCTATAAGGGTTGCTCATAATTTTTTTATTTAACCATTCAATCCATAGCTAGGAGATTCCAGGTATGTTTTATTTCTAGGTCAAGTCGTTTAGTAGGTTTTGACTATTCATTATATACCAGGAACCATGATTATCTGTTGAGAATCCAGCAATTGTAAGATGACCCAAGCCTTAAAAATTTCACACTTATTTTGAGGTACTAGCACGTTCATATGCCACTACAGCAGGGACTGAATTTTCTATTATAGGTCTAATTTTCAGAATGTCAAGCACAGTGAAGTGATGAATAAATGCTTGTTAAATCTCATTGTATTTCATCTTTCTCAAGAATGGAAATCTATCCAGCCAAGGTAACAGTTTAATTCCATACATAATTCCTAGTAAATGAATTATTCACACATAACCCAGTACGATATAATGTCACCTGGGATGGAAATCAAAGTGAGAACCTATGTTCATTCCTGACTTCTTATTCCCAGTCCATTAAAAATTCTCCAGGTAATCCAAGACAATGGTTTTCATTCTGAGCCTCAACTTCTTCAAGTATAAAATTAAGAAGCCAGACTAGATTACTCAAAACATTTGTTCTAGCTCTAAAACTCTGGTTCCTTAGAGCTATCCAAATTTTTAGCAATGCCTGATTTCTCATAAACTAATAGACTTTACTTCAGGACCTTATACAATGCTATTGAAATATAGATTTTTTTCAATGTTAACCTTCTTTTTGAAACAATGTCTGTAAATCCCATGTTTTATTCTGTGTACAGTCTCAGGAATTAATATAGAATTTCAATATATCATTATAAGCTTTCAGTATAATCTTTCATTCTTTTATTTAAATGACTTGCAATAACTTCTTAAATAGTTCCTAAAAGTTTTCTTTCTCAGATTTCTAGCTAGAACAAAGTTCCAATCAATATCATCATTTCCTATTTTAGAAAAATACTTCATTTCATCATTTTGAGTTATTTTTCAGATTTCTTCAATTTTAACACAGTCGCACTTACTCTCTTTTTTTTAACCACCTTTACCATTTTTTTTCAGATCCTAGCCCCCAGTAGAAATCTAAAGATTTGCATGCATGTCAACAAGATGGTGGGAGTTTCTCATGCTCATCCTACTGAAGAAACACTGACTTGAACAACAATCCATCCACAAAAGGACTGTCATAAGAGGTATAAACCCAGGGAGATATTATAGTACCTGAGTGCAGCACATAAATAATGAAAGATGCATGGAAGAGTGTAGGAAGAACCCTTGCACATTACTAGCATTACCCCTCCCCAAACCTGGCTGTGCAACTCACAGAGAGATTCACTCCAAGTGAGAAAAGCAGAGTGAAGAGAGCCCCTAACTTTGCCATGATCCCCAACACTAGGTCCATCCAAGTGGATCTTTGCACCAGACAAAACCCTGAAGCCCTGTGATGGCCCCTGTGAACTCAGTCTCTAGATTTACATAAGTACCAGGTCAACAACCACAAGTCCAGGATCTAGGCCTATTGCACATCCAGGTTTCAGACTTACCCCAGTTTATGGCCACCCCTGTAGACCTAGGATCCAGGTACATGTTCACATGGACCCAGGACCCAGCCCTACCCCTATGGACACAACCTCCAAGTCAACTTCTACGAATTGGGAGTTGCTCTGGCTATCCACTGATTCAGGATCTAGATCATCTCACCTGAGGATGTTCACAACAAGCTCATCTATAGACTTCACCAGACAATCCACTCAGAATCTCTGGACAGGCTGAATAGTTAAGCACCATCTCTTCTAAAGTCAGTCTGAAGACAGTGGAAGGAATGCCTAATTCTTCAAATTTCAGACACCAATGTTAAGCTATATGGATCACAAATAATTAAGAAAACATGGCACAAACCAAGGAACAAATTTAAACCCCACTAAAGTAATGGAGATCTTCAAACTGCCTGACAAAGAGTTCAAATTAATGGTATGAAATAAACTTAGTAAGCTACAAAAGAGCTCAAATAGACAACTTAATAAAATAGGGAAAACAATATGAACAAAATTAGAGGTTTAACAAAGAGACAAAAGCCATAGAAAAACCAAAAAGGAATTCCAGAACTTACACAATACTAAACTGAAAATTCATAGAGAACTTCAACAAAAAACTTAATGACACAGAATAATCAGCAAGTAAAAGGCAAGTCATTTGAAATTATCAGTCAAAGGAACAACAACAACAAAAAGAATTAAAAGGACTAAAAAAAACCTATGGGACTTATCGGATACCATACAGCAAAAAAGTAAACTTGTTCTTCAGATTTTCAGAAGAAAAGGAGAAAGGGGCAGAAAGCTTACATAAAGAAATAATTACAGAAAATTTCCTGAATCTGGAGGCTGATATCTATTTCTTGTCTGAGGCAAGTATTGCCCTGATCCCAAAGTTAGAAAAGAATATCATAAGAAAAGAAATTTGCAGGTCAATATCTGACATGAATATAGATGCAAACATTTCCAAAAAATATTAACAAATCAAATTCAACCACATACTAAAAGAATCAAACACCATTATTTTGTGGAGTTTGTCCCTGCAAGTAAGGATGCAAACTAGAAATACGAAAGTTAAGTTGCTTCTCTTTGCAGATTACGTGATCTTATATATAGAAAACCTTAAGACATTACCAAAAAATTATTAAGCTAATGCAGTATAATTGCAAGATACCAAATCAAGGTATAAATATCAGTTGGTATAATAATTTCCATGTACTATAATGCTATAATAATTTCTATATACTAAAAACAAATAATCTAAAAAGAGAAATCAAGAAAAACAATCACATTTACAATAATGTCAAAAAGAATAAAATATTTGTGAATAAATTCCACCAAGCAGATGAAATAGCTATGCATTGAAAACTATAAGAATTGATGAAAGGAACTGAAGATGAAACAAATAAATGGAAAGATTGATTACAAAACTTAATATTATTAAAACATCAATGCTACCAAAAGTGATCTATAGATGTAAGGAATGCCTATGAAAATTCCAGTGATCTTTTTCACAGAAATAGAAAAAAATCCTAAAATTCATGTGGAACCACAAAAGGCCTCAAATAGCCAAAACAACCTACAGTAAGAAAAAGAAAACTAGAGGCATCACAATACCTGATCTTGAAATGTATTATAAAATTATATTAAGCAAAACTGAATTGTACAGGAATTAAAACAGACACAAAAAGCAATGGAACAGAAAATAAATCTCAAAAATACATCCACATATCTCTGGTCAATTGTTCTGCAACAAAGATGCTAAGAACACACAGTGGAGAAAGAAGAGTTTCTTCAAAAGTCAAGTTGGGAAAACTGGATACCCACATGCAGAAGAATGAAATTGGGTCCCTATCTCATCCTTTTCAAACATCAACTCTTAAGGGAATAAAAGACATCTATTAAAATCTAAAACTGCAAAAATGCTAGAAGAAAACGGGGGAAAAAAGCTTATTGGCATTGGTTGAGGGAATGATTTTTGCATTTGAGCCCCAAAACAGAGACAATAAAGACAAATATAGACAAATGGCATTTCATCTAACTAAAAAGCTTCTGTCTGGTAAACAGAACAACAGAGTGAATAAACAATGTAATAGAAGCAATGTAAATGTAAGTCATATATCTGATAAGAGGATTAATATCCAAAACATATAGGAACTCAATAGCAAGAAAGCAAATAAACTCACTTAAAAATGATCAAAGGATGATGTTTCTTAAAAGAAGACATGCAAATGGCTAACAGGTATATGAAAAAGGCTCAGTGTCACCAATCATCAGAAAAATGGAAAGCAGAGACATATGGTCAATTACTTCACACCTGTTTGGAAAGCCTATCCACCAAAAATGTAAAAGAAAAGAAGTATCAACAAGTATGTAGAGAACAGGGAGGAAACCCTTGTAAACTTGGGAATACAAATTGGTCCACCCATTATAAAACCAGTTTCTATGTGAATCTAATATAAATTCATGTATAGGAATCTTATATTCTTCATGTTTCCCCCTCCTTTTCTTTATCTCTGAAACTGTGCCCCCACACAAAGCCTTTGTCCAATAGAAAGGATTAGAATTTTCTCACAACCAATATTTATCCCTATGTTATTTATTGATTGTTTCAAAATACGTAGGATCCCTAGTACTTGGCCTGATGCTAAATCATGGGAATATAGAGGAAGAAGACCAGGAAGGTTTTCCCAGAAATGGTGTTGAATTGCATTTTGAAGAATGAGTGAAGTTAGAAAAAAGAAGTAGAGACTTGAAGATGAGAAAACAGCATTCAGGAGGCCGCGAGTAACCGACAATGGCTAAGGATTTGTATTCTCCATAGAACACAGTCAGACTAATCACTATCAGTGGAATGCTATGATTTATTGATGGAGCCACCACCGTTTTTTTCATGCTGGCCCAACTACAGAAATGTAATATTCACTGTTGAAGGAAAATAAATATCTTTTTCTTTCAAAAACATTTCACCACTACTCATTTCCTTCTTCACAGTTTTAAATTTATTACCCAAACTCATCATTCAGTTCTCCTATCCCCTTGGGTTCTTTTTTAGTTGTCATTGTGTAAGTAGGGACCTATTGCAAATCAGATCCAAGGTCAATTCTACATTAAAATTCTGGCATTCAGTGTTTATGGATTTAGAAGACTAAAAGCTAAGCTTTTTAAAGCGCTAAAAAAAAATTTGGCTTCAAATCCAAATCTCACAATCAGCAGTATATGTTGCAAAGTTCTGGATATATAAATCCCTTAAGACCATTATTTAAAGAAAATGTATAAATTGAGAAAAATTAAGAATGATTTAATATTCTCTGTAAATAGCACATCTGACAAAGAAAAAGCTTGTGGGAAAAGAGGGAAAATTATTTTTTATAAGCAGAAATTTCCTGGTTTTTACCCCCCTTTACCTCCTGTCCTCAAGATGCATTTAATGAGTCAAAAATAAACACAAATGTAAATAATATTCCCTCCATGAATAACCACATTCTCAACGGCTTAAGAATATGTTTGTATCCACACATGCATATTTGTGTGCACCCTTGCATCCGCTAGATGAGCAAAGCCCTTGAAACAAAATCAAGTCGAGGAGTCAGACTTAACTTAGGGGGTCATTGACTGTCAACATAAACAGATTGTCCACAATTACGTCTCTCCCAAGCACAGAGGAGGGCAGCACCATCCACCTTTCCCATACCCTCCCATTATGTATCCTGAATACAAATATGTCTATATTCCCTCTTCTCATATTTGTGATTCAATTACTTGAATCAGAAAACAACTATAGGCAAAGTATAGCTAATTGAACTTTCTATTTTCTTCTCCTTTTTCCAATTCTGAGTATAACATTTTTTAAGTAAGAAAATTCTTAATTTCTCATTGGCATCATTTTGATCAATTAGAATAAATTCTGTAAAGATACATATTCACATGTCAAGTCATTCCCATATTTGTGATGAAGATTCTATTCCTTGACTAAACTAATCAGGATCCTCTGAACCCTCAACATTGTCTACAAAAACTATAGACTCTACACAAATGATTGCATCACTTTCTCAGCTCTTATGCTGAAGCATGAACAAACACTATTTTTTTTTTTTTGTAGTAGGGGTTGAACTCAAGGGTACTCTACCCCTATGCTGCATCCTCAGCCCTTTTATTATTATTATTATTTTTAATTTTGAAATAGGATCTCACTAAATTGCTAAGGCTGGCCTTGATCTTGCAATCCTCCTGCCTCAGCCTTCTGAGTCCCTGGGACTACTGGTGTGTACCACCATGCCCACTAATATTTGAATCATCTTAAGGCCACGCAGTTACTTCAGAAATCTTGCACTTGTGAATCCCTTCTCTCTCCTTTGGAGATATATATCTTCCATCACTGAGAACTTCCTTCTCAAGGACCTGAGAGTTGTGTCTCTGAAAAGCAAGTATTCCTTCCTGTAAACAAATCCACTTTCTCTCCTAGCCTGGTGGCATCTAGCTGTAATTTGCACCATCATCTTCTCATATATATATATGAGAAGTTTACTTATCCTTCTAATAAGCACCAATTAAATTTCAAAACCCACTCTCTGCTCAAGCCTCCACTTGTTCCCCTCTCTATTACATCATTATTCTTTTTAAATTTTATTTATCCATTTATTTTTAATTTTTACAGACTGCATTTGATTCATTGTGCACAAATGGGGTACAACTTTTCATTTCTATGGTTTTACATGATGTCGATTCACACCATTCGTGTAATCATACATGTACATAGGGTAATGATGTCTGTCTCTGTCACTGGCTCTTTGCGGTACCAAATCCGCGAATATTTGTCACCGCTTGCAGCAACAATTTGCACAGGTCTTATGGGTGGTGGAGTGGAAACTGAGCTACCTCTATCTTTCTCTTTAGTGCACTGCTTTCTTGCTTGCTTGTTTATAGAGGATAGAGGAAATGAGGCTTACTTGCTTTGAGAGGAGAGAGAAAGAGACTTTGCTTAAGAGAGAGACTTTGAGAGAAGGACAGGCTTTGCTTAGAGCTTAGAGGAAGAGAGACTTGCTGCGCCTTACTTAAGTTCTACTGCTTCTTACTGGTGCATCCTGCATCCTGTGAACTAAGGGTGCGTCTACCTAAGGTGCTTTAGTGATGCGTCTCAGTTCTCTGCTCTGTGATCTGCCTTCCGCCGCTTTCTACTAGCTGCCGTTCTGCTTCTTTCTACTAGCTGCTGCTTCGCTGTCTTTCTACTAATGGCTTCTCTGCGCTTCTTTTTGCTTGCTGCTGCCGCTCTTCTTTCTACTAGCTGCTGTGTTGCGCTGTCTCGTCTGCCTAGCTTATATCACCTCCAGGAGGCGGAGAGCAGGGCCTCGCCTCTTACACAAAGATTAGCAAGACGCTAGATGTCTGAGCAGGCACAATTAGGAGTGCTTGAGAACACATGCGCATACATTGTGTGCGTGGACGATAAATCACCTGAGTGTGCTAATGTCAATTAACCTCCTCACTGCCGGTGTGATCAGGCGCCGTTCTGGCGCCGTCAACATGGCACAGCCCCCAACATGTCTCATTCCACTGGTTTTCACATCCTCCCTCTCATTTCCCTCTACATAATCCAAAGTTCCTCCATTCTTCTCTTACCCCCCCATCCCTCTCACACCCATTATGTATCATCATCCACTTATCAGGGAAAATATTCGGTCTTTGGTTTTTGGGGATTGGCTTATCTCACTTAGCATGATATTCTCCAATTCCATCCATTTACCTGCAGATGCCATAATTTTATTCTTCTTTATGACTGAATAATATTCTATTGTATATATATACTACAGTTTCTTTATCCATTCATTTGCTGAAGGACATCTAGGTTGGTTTCACGATCTAGCTATTATGAATTTAGCTGCTAAATGCCTAGTCACATCTGTACAAATCAAAGCTGAGTTGAGTTCACATGGGCTCTTCTACTTTACTGTGGATAGAAAAGTTCTCTGCCTTCCTCCTATTTTTCTTAAAGCAGGACATAAATTTGAAAATGTGTCCCCTCTCTCTTCTCTATGAGGATTAACAAAAGTTAATCAATAGTACAACTGTAGACTCCCATCCACCTGAATGGCAAGAAAGGAATCTATGAAAAAAAATGTTACTGACTGTCCTTCATCTGTCATTAATTTCCCCCATATAATTAATTTCCCACAATTTGCCACACTAGAAATTCTAAGTCCTTTTTGTCTTGTCTTTCTCTAATAAGGTGTTGCTCTTTTTTATGATACTAAATAAGCCCAAGTTCTAACCACTGTCGTCCATTCATGCTGCTAAAACAAAACACCACTGATTTGGTAAATTATAAAGAAAAAACTATTTTCTGGGAGTTCTAAAGGTTGGGAAGTCCAAGATCAAGGTGCCAGCAAATTTTCTTTGCTGAACGCCCAAGCTCTGTTTTCAGGATGGTTCCTTGAACATGGCATCCTCCAGAGAGGATCAGCATGGTGTCCTCACATGGCAGAAGGAAAAAGGGCAAAAATGGACCTTCCTCACTCCCCCGAGTCTTTCAGTCAGGTTGATAATCCTGCTCATGAGGCTGGAGCCCTTATGACTGACCACCTCCTAAAGGCCCCACTTCTTAATAATGTTGAATTAGTGATTAAGTAATATGACTTTTAAAAGGGACATATTCAAACCACAGCACCACCCTTAGGTTACTAATCTGAGTGTCCCCTTATGTATGTACTATGCATTGCACCAAAATGATAGGAGTGACTCATGGTAATGACCTCACTGATTATCTTTTTATCATTCTTTTGTCTTTCCGTGTTTTAATTTATCAAATGTAAATAATTATCATGTTATTAATATAAAAAATTACAACAGCAGAAGACAATTTTGAAAACTCAATAAAAGCAAAAGATTCAGCAATGAATAACAAAAGAAAAAAAAAGAACAAAAGAACAAGAAAAGCATTTTTCACTTAGGTCAACCGAATGCAAATTTATACTTTATCTTTGCCTATTATGTACTCTTGGGCAGATTAGTTAGCATCTTTGAATCTTGACTTCATTAAAATTATGAAATAATTCCTAACTCATAAGGTTGTGATGTAGGTGAAATAAAACAAATATATGTGAGTTTTAAAGAATTTTTTTGTGATTATTGAAATGAAACTTTGCCTTTCTTGAGTCCATTCTAGCACTGCCGTCTTGCCATCTTATCCTTCACTTCATGGAGACAGCCATGGTTTATAAGCCTGTCATTTCATAGATACTTAAAGACCTAACGAAGACTAAGAAAAACCTCAGATGCATTTTATATAGTGTGCTTTGCACAAGTAATGAGTGCTTTCTGTTAGCACAATAGTAATAATAATGAACAATTCCTGTAACTTATTCTGTGTCATTTTCTGGGTTAAGAATTTTATATGCACTATTTTACATGATATTCACAGAAACTTAAAGAAGTGGCTATTATCATTAGAGACCAGTATCTAATTCAACATTATAGAGTTAAAACCAGTAGCCCTGGGTCTCCCAATCCCAAGTTTGTACCTCTTCAAAAAGCTCTCTCATGACCACTCAATTGTCTGAAAAAAGGAATAAGAATTTCTTCCTAGATATACTTCCAATTTCTTCTTTTTCACAACTTGTTCTTAGATATAAAGTAAACTGAACTCTACGTTCTGTCATCCTTCCCCGAGGCATAACAAGAACAACAAAAATCCAAACTCTACAAACAAATCGGTCATGGGAGCTGTAGAAACCATCAAAGCTGTGACCAAATCACAATTCTGATGCATGCTAAAAAACCTGCTCCTCAGACACCACAGATGGAACAACAATTGTCACACTATTGTGATTCCATTTTCACAGACTCTGAAACTCAATTGAACCAGACTGAACCAAATCTGTTAAAAAAAAAAAAAAAAATCAGTTCTCCTTCTAATTCTTTAACCATATAACTGGTTAGTCAGAAAGGCGATCAACTGTGCATTGTTTACACAGTCATAGTTGTATGACCCTGAGACTTGGTAACCTTATTACCTTAAGTGGATGTCTTTGCTTTCATTTAACAAAATTATATTTTATAATGTCAAATTAATGATTTTGAGGAATCCAGAAATGGACACTTTGTCTTTATAAAGTTTTAGAAATCATGTTGTGTGGTAGTTTTAAAGTGTGTTAGATATGTGAGAAGGGCGTATTTTTTTTGTTTTTTAATTAGAGAAATCATGCACGCAAGTTGTTTCTTCTGCCCTTGGAGATTATAAACACCCAGAGGCAACTCATTTTTGCAGAGTATTTGCTGTCAAGAAGCAATGAAGTGCAAATGGAAGCCAATTGAACTTAGCAATTTGTTTACTCAGAAAGAAAACAGCTGGAGAAAAAGCAGAGTATTTTAATAATTAGTCAGTCATGTTAGATAAGGGGCATTCCAGCATATGATCTGGCATTATAATAAGGAGGCTGCCACTTCGGATGATGAAGAATTAGCAACTAACCTTCTTCTAACTTGAGAAAAGGAACTCAGAAAGACTATTCAAAAAAGTAAAGAAACAGGCTCTAGTTTTGAATTTTATTCACCCAGTTTCCAGAGTTAAAACAATTGTTTTTAAAAAGTTTTACAAGATAAGATGTTTTGAATGCACTCAAAAATACAAGTTTTTTGTGAACCAATGCTAAAGAGAATATATTTAGGTATTATAAACTAGTACAGTTGGGACTGGGAACTGTCCTTAGCTACCTCATCGGAAGTTAAATTCTGATCATCCTTTCAGTGTAATGTCTGTACCCACTGTAGATGGTAAGGAGTGAGTTCACCTCTCTCTAGCTCAATGATCAACCACCTGCTGATACTGGAGGCAAAGTTAACTGTGAGCAGCACTCCCCTGTATTTTACTACAGATCTCTAACCACAAAGTCCTCTCATCATGCACCTCGCCAAAATATTTATTAAAAATATAAAAGTTATAGTTGAAGAAGTGATAGAACCAACCACACACTATTGAGATATGAGATTGTGACTGTGGTCCAGTGAGACCTGGGCAACAAGAGGCAGGAATACGGACCGTGTCTGAAGCTCCTATCTTCACCTTTTTGCCATCTTCAACAGGTAGAAAACATGACTCTTATCACTCTAGAGAAGCATTTGAATGTCAGATCAGGAGAACTGACCTAGATTTCAGATATTCTGCTTTTGTGTCCTGGTATCTAAACAATAGACTGGCCTTCAAAGGTCCTAAGCAAATAGAGAATTAAGTTAAATAATAATTATATCACATAGATCCCAAGCAGAGTGAAACACAAAGTAGTCATAATGTGAGGTACCTGGAGAAGAGAGAAGGAAGAAGTACAGAGCATAAAATAACTAAAAAGGGTGTTGGGGAGAAATTAAGAAGATTTATTGCCTCATTGGAAATTCTGGAATTTGATTATAAATCAAAATAATCTGGTACAGTAGAGATATTGAATAAGAACAACCCAACAGATAGGCCCAGAAAATGCGATTATTCTAGTGTGGTGGCTGTGATTGCTGCTATTGCTTCTGCTTTTGCTACTATTCCACAAGAGGCTCTGATATAGCAGAAAGAAAATACTTGAAAGCCTGTAGTCTTGGGGAGTCAACAGCACAATGTAGCTGAGGTACCCATGCACTTCCAATACTGATAGGAATAAGTCCATGTTACACTATAAAAATAGACTATTTCTCTCCTCCTTTGATCCCATAGATGTGAATATAATGATATTTTATCAGAACCACTTTATCCCATTGTTACCTCTGCTAGAGAGATGGTGCATTACACCCTCTGGCTTTGATGCAGACAATGAAACTCTCTAATAGATTGCCAATCGCTTTGACACAAAAGCTAGAAAATGTAACTTATCCCAGAGCCTTGTTCCCAATCTGTCTCCAGCACTACAGCTGTCAAATTTGGCCCCTAAAATGCCCTTGATGAAAGGACTGAGCCAAAGAAAGAGTAATAGTCTGCCAAGTTAGGTGGCTATCATCCTCAATATTGGTAATTACACTTCAAATACATTGAGCTTTGTTGTTGAAGCTCAGAAGATAAAACTGATTCATCTAAACAAAAGTTGATTCAGATCTTTCAAGATTCAAAAAAAAAAAAAAAAAAAAAAAGGATGTTCTAAAGTGTCTCCTGTAGCTAAATTACCTACATTTGTAATTCTGTCAGATCTCTCGTGGCAGCTTCTATCCCATGTGGTCAACTGAGCAAATCTTACGTAGTCACAGAAAATATATGTGGCTCATTTTTCTAAGGAAGAGTATCAAGTTTGATGCTAGGTTCTATTGATGAAATTCAAAGCTTCTGCCATTTGTGGTCAATAGTTTTGAGATTCCATCAAAAGAGTTCACCTGTTTCTCTTCAAAGCCAGCCAGAATAAGTAACTCACCTGGTATCACCAACCACGTGTACCACAATCACATTCAAAGTCTTCCTTAACTTAGTTGAGTTCTTGTGTCTCTGTTGATAAAAACACAATGGTCTTTACTTTCAGTCTGTCAGACTCAAAAGTTAGAAATACGTAGAGAACTGGTCAGTAACATAAAACAAACTTGTCCCTAGTTGGCTAGCATCTAGGTCCCTCATTTCTTTCATGGATTTTTCTCCTGGATAATAGGAGAACTTTGTTCATATTTCTATCTTCTACTAGTTGATGCTTCATCTAATTGTTCCTACAATCAGTAATGCCAAAGTGTATATTACAGTCTTTGCTTGTCTAAAAACCTACAGATGGCCTGTTGCAGAGGTGGCAAGAGTAAACAGGTATCAGGGTCCCTGAGTAGAACTCAATAACTTCAGCACTTCTGTCATAGTTGGCATCAATTGGTAACCTTCATGGATCCATTTCTCAGATATTTAAGATGAAAGCACAAGGACTTTTGTGAAGTTTAGCCTTCTCCCAGCCTAACCAAGAAAATTAAACCTCATTTTTCATAGGTAGAAATTATATCTGGACGAAGGTTTTATAAAATAATTCAAGTCAAAATCCAACTCTGTTCTTTCATAATCTATTTAAAAAATAATCCTGAAACCCAATTTCATTCTTTAAAAAACCACATCTAGAAAACTGTTGTTCCATACTGCATTCTTCAGGCATTCCCAAAATTCAGGAATGTGTATGTTGAAACCCCATAACATCTTAAGATGTTATTTCAAATATTAATCCCACCAGAAAGTAATGTTTCTTATATTGTCACAGCTGTGTTTAAAGAACCTTTAAGGCATTGATGCCATATTAGTCCTTATGCATGCTTACTCACAAATACTGTTCTAAGAGAGGTTGTCTGACCTTGAGTGCAAAGCCAGACCAGAGCCAGAGGAGCACCTCTAAGTCTGCACTACATTGCTTTATTTTTCCATACCATTTTTCCCAGCTCAGGAGACCAGGAAAGAAATAGCCCTACTTTGTGTTTGGAAGCCTGATAGTTACTATCATTATTCTTATAGGTAATAGGAACAGTGGTAGTAATGGTTGTCATTTCTTGGGAACTTATCATGGCCAGACACTATGTTAAATGCTCTATACACATTGTCCACGCACTTAATAGTTGCATATTTGGGGAAATACTAATATGTTTTGTTTGGCAATACTGGGCATTGAACCCAGGGGTGATCTACCACTGAGCTACATCCCCAGTGCCCCCCCTTTTTAATTAGAATATTATAATTACACATAGTATTTGGGTTACTTTTGACAAAATAATACATACAAGGAATTTGACTTCAATCCCCATTCCCTTTTCATCCACTCTTCCCTACCCCTTTTCTCCCTCTTCTACTCCACTAAACTTTATGTCACTTCTTCCTTTCTTTATTTTTTGGGGGTACTGGAGACTGAACTCAGGGGCACTCAACCACTGAGCCACATCCCCAGCCCTATTTTGTATTTTATTATTTACAGACAGGGTCTCACTGAGTTGCTTAGCACCTCTCTTTTGCTGAGGCTGGCTTTGAATTCAAAATTCTCCCACCTCAGCCTCCGGAGCCACTGGGATTACAGGCATGTACCACTGCACCCAGCCTCTATTTTTGATTGGTACTTTCTACATATACATAAAGGTGAAATTCTCTTTGGTACATTTATACATGTATATAATATGATTTTGTTTGATTCATTCTATATTTAACCCTTTCTATTTTTTATTTTGAGATAAGATCCAGGTTACTGAGGATCTCACAAAGTTGCTAAGGCTGGCCTCAAATTTGCAGTCCTCCTGCTTCAGCCTCTTGAGTAACTGGGATTACAAGTGTGCACCACCACACCTTGCAGGCAATATTAATTTTAATATTAGTAACTCTCTACATATGAATATGTAAATGAATAGTAATTTTCTATGCAAACTTTTCTTAAAATAGGAGGGAATAACTTGCCTAATTAGATAGCTATTAGCCTTCTAGAAGATGAAAACAGGGAAGAAATGCCTTCAGAGGAGTAAGTCCTACTTCCAACTGAGCAAAAATAGTTGAATTAAAGTCCAAGGAAAAAACAAAGAAAAACCATTTCAAGAATAAATCCATGGGGAAAAAAAGAAATATCAAAGATCCAAGTAATATATAAATGTTATAGTGCCTAAGTTGAGGGAAGACAATACCTTAATGTCTAGGCAGGGGTTCCATGACATTCATGTTAAATGTGAAGAAAATCCAAGCACATGAGGCAGTCATTTTGCAGCATACACAGTTTCACTGAGCCTTTGCATTTATTAAGAAAATTAGTATGTAAATTATAGAATACCTCCAAATGGCAATGCTTCATCTATATTAGAATATGTGTAAGCCTGGAGACTCATGTTTTGCTCACTTCCTTTATCAGCAATTGGAAATTAAATAATAACCTCTCTTAGATTCATTTTCATCAGTTATAGAATAGAAATTTATCAAACACTGCCAACATCATACTTTTTACCATAATGTGTAAGATAATTGAAAGAAAAGATCTTTGGAGCAACAGAATTCACTATTCAGATGTAAAAAGTCTTATTATCATTGTGTCCAAATGCAGTCAGCTCCAAAATGAGGGCTGAATACCACAACCCTTCTTAAGGGTCACTGGATGTGGTCTGGCAAACTACTAGTGTGTCTGGCTCAGTCACTGACAAGGAAAAGAGAATAAAAAGAACCAAAAAGATTCATTTTGAGTGGTAAGTGAAGAAAGAGTAATCCAAACATTTCCCTTCAATGTCCGCTCATTGATTTAATCATTCATTCATTAAATCTACAAATTTCCCTTGTGGGAAACTATAAGACTGTTTTCTCTTATTCCTTGGGAGTAGGTATAAAGAATAGCATGCTAACTCTTCATATATTTACCATAATGAAATCAACACCTATATTTTTCTTCATAAGGAAAAATAACTCCATTAATAACCACTGTTTTTAACACTCCCTGACAAAGATTGTCTCCTTGACCAAGTATTAGTCACACTCCTTTGAGACCAACAAGACCTTGGATAATCCTCCAAAAGCCCAGTTTTAGCAAAAATCCTATCAATCCAGTTTAGCCAGAATCCCCACCCTTGGGATCTGATTATCCTTCATATCTGATTGAATTCTTCATCTTCTACCACCCCCAAGTGATGTATGGGGATGCTTGAGCAAGAATCTTATTAGGTTGGTTTACTACGAATACCCGCTTACCCCTGAGGTTTCCTTTTAATTTCCTATCCACAAACTCCAACCCCCACCAAGTGTCTATAAATTTCTACTTTTCCTTTGTATATTCAGAGGTGAGCTCACTTTCTCTCCCTTACTGCAAAGCCCCATAGCAGTCATCCCTATAATATCACCATAGTCCTGAATAAAGTATACACTTATTATTTTTAAAAGTGTCATGAATCATTTTTTTTTTCTTTAACATCTCTCAAGAAGAAACTTTTTTAAATCTTTACTTATTCTTACTGACCTTCTACAGACTCAAAAGCATAAATCTAGGGTCTCTGTCAGATTCTACGAGAATGGATGAAAGCATCACTGTCAGACACTGTCCTGAGGAAAGACTGTCTGGTGTGGAGTCATCTGGATGGCACAGAAACTCAGGTCTGAACTTAAAGTCAACTGACTTCTGGGTGCCCCTATGCATCTGACAGAAGTAAATGAAGATCTTTGGAGGAAGGTAACAGAATGCTCAGTCTTGAATTATTTTAGTAATTAGCTTTTTGAAATATGATGTCCAGCTAGAATGTAAAGCAAAGATAATTAAGAACATGTGGGGACAAGATACCACAAGAAAGAGCCAACACAAATAACAGATGACCGACTCAAGTCTAACTTGAAAATGTTGGCAGAGAGCCTCTGGAAAGTATGTAAGATGATATAGAAACTTTTAAAAATGTGAAAATGTTAAGAAAATGAAAGCATAATATAATCTAATAATTTGATGCATATAAATGAAAATCAAATAAAGCATGAAGAGGAAGGGAGGTAGTAAGAAATGATCACCAGAGGAAAAGCAAGGAAAGTGGTAAATACTTGGGAGACTGTATACGAGAAGTGACTGTATAAAACAACAATGATAATGCTGTTTCAAAACATGTAAATAGACATTTTACATATTGTGGCTCATTGGTTTATACACCCGATTAATTGGCATATGTGTGTGCATTTGTGTTTGTGTATGTGTAAAATACGTAGGGAAACAGGACATATCCATAGTAAATGAATTGAAATGTTTGATGTCCTTTCAATGTCCAAGCAAAGTTAAAACTGCATGTCATAATTTCTAAGGCATGCACACACCCATGTGTGCATGTGCATGTGCACACACACACACACACCACACAATGACAAACTTTCCTAACTAGAGAATGAAAGGTAAAGATTATCACCCTGGAGGTTGGGAAAGAAAGTTATAGCTAGAGCTGATTGTGTGAATGGGAAGTAGAGACATAAGGAAGGGTGGAGTACTAGCTGACACCTCCAGCGGAGTCTATTTGGTGCGGGAGACAAACAAATAGTGAGGCTCTTGAATTCGGAAGTGTTTATTGTAGATTCAGGAAACCCGGGAACTGGAATCTCCAACCTGGAACCTCCAACCTCAAACCTGGGGCCTCGAACCTCCAACCCGGGCGCTCAGGAGAGCCGGCTTATATCCCCCCCAGGAGGTGAAGGGTAGGGCTGATGCCAATTATGCAAAGATTAGGCGAGGAGCTAGCTGCCCAATCATGGTAAAGGTCAAAATGAGCAGGCACGATCAGGAGCACTCGGGAACATCTGTGCACGTTGTGTGCATGGACTTAATTGGATATGGCCAATGACAAATCACCTGGGTGTGCTTATGTTAATCAACCTTCTCACCGCTGATGTGATCAAAGCAACCTCTGGCTGGCTGCCAGGCACCATCCCGGCGCCATCCGCTGGGCATAGCCCCCAACAACTAGCACCATCATTTTTACCTTAAGGAAAGTCAAGAGATATGGTAGAAAACTAATAGAAAGAGGTGCAGTTTAAGGACAATAAAGAAATGAAATTAGCCAGTACAGAATTAAGAGAGAGACTATATCTTTTGAAGTTGGGAGATAGGGAGAGGTGCCATGAAGCATTATAAATCAAATATGTGTTCATCTTTCATCATGGGAAATCCAGTTGATAAATTAGGAAACAGTGCTATAATCATCTCATTTTGATAGGAGAGTAATTACCTAAAAAACTAAAATAAAAAAATAATAATTTGGTTATGTTATCCTTAAAGTAAGATTGAGGAGGGTAGAGCATGAAGTAGAGGACTGCTGTTTTTCATTTTTAGTTCCTCTATTTGATAACTGTATATTCCAGGTATAGAAAAGTTAAAATTTATATTTACATATAATTCTAAATTGCATTAATATACGGATAGAGTATATTATGTTTACATTGAATACATGCTGCCATATATATAACAGGTATGTTTTTAACATAGAGACGTGAGAAATATGCTCTGAAATGTTTCATACAAAACAAATTTTTCAAAATGTTGAATACAATGGGGAAGAGATCAAGATATTAAATGGCATATGTTTTAGGCTAAAAATAATTCTAGATGCATTAGATATGATGTGTTTTATAATATATAATATCTATATTTCATATATCTCTGTTCATATTTATATGTTCATACTGGAGAATTAAACTGAAATTATCCTCATAAAGTAATTTAATTTTTACTGGTTTTTAATATATGAGATTGTTAAAAGACAAGCTGTGTTTTCACAAGTTTAGAATCAGACAGACCAGCCTTCAAATCCCTTTTCTAACCTCAGAACATATGATCATTTACTTCCTTGAGTCTCTATTTCCTTACATCTATAATATAAGAAAAATTATAGTTACTTTCAGAAGCATTGTGATAGTTGGTGATAACATATTTAAAAAGCTTAGCCAGTGCCTTCATAAAGTGCTCAATAAATGTAAATAATCATTATTATTCAACTCTATTACTGTTCACTTATTTAATAAACACTTTGAGGAAGGCTATTATATGTCAAGAATTCTTCTAAGACTTCCCAGCAAAGTTAACAATGGTAGGAAGAGCCAAGAATGCTGTGGATATAGGATGCCTTGCATTCACTAAAATTTTCAAATTTAATATCAATTATTGTCCAAATGCAGTGATAATTTTGGATTCCATTAACTATATATGTTCACTTATATTCCCAGAATAGACTGAATTTTTTTCTAAGATGGGGGCAATGTTGTATCTTCATCATCTTCTATCACTAGCATAATTCTTGGCATGGAGAATGGTATGACTACACATTTGCTAATTCATTTCTTCTGGTCCCTTATCTTGTGTTTGAGTTGTGGCTATTTCTATAACTTCCATTCAAGCTATTTTACTATTTCTCCAGCTCCTTTTAATAAACATATACCAGTGTAAGCCATCCAAACAGAGGTATGGAGCTGAATAATTATGACAATTTAGCCAGGTGTGGTGGCACACGCCTATAATTCCAGCAGCTTGGGAGGTTGAGGCAGAAGGATCAACAACAGACTCATCAACAGCAAGGTAGTAAGGAACCCGGTGAGACCCTATCTCTAATACAAAAAAAGGGCTGGGGATGTGGTTCAGTGGTTGAGAGTTCCTGAGTTCAATCCCCAGTATCCCCCACACAAAAAAATTGTGATAAGTCATGAAAGGACAAGTGAAAGTTTAAAAAGTCTCAACACTTGGTATATCTCCAAATTATCATTAATCATCAACCCTAGGGTCATAAATAAAGAGGAAGATGGTATTATAGACATTGAAATTATTGGGGTAACTTTGATACTGTCATTTTGAGGGTGATATGACAGCACTTTTAAATCAGAATGAGTACAGAGAAATACCTTGATCAATAGGAGACTTAGCCTATTCCCGGTATATCTACCATGTAGATTTAAACTGCAGGTTTAGCAAAACTGACAAGATTCCTATTAGATAAAAATTTCGAGAAAAAAAAAAAAAAAAAACACTCAGAAAGACAGGAGAAGTGTACTTTAAAAAGTTTCATTCCATAACATTTTTCAAAATGTTGAATAAAATTGGAAGGAGAGGTCACATTGAAAGTCAGCTCCATAAAAACATTTGCTCACAAAAATACTAGCAATAAATAAATAACATTTGGCAAACAATTGTTTTGCCCTGACTATATACAAATGGAGAAAAGCCTTCAAATGCTTCAATACCTTCATTTTTGAAAGGCTTGTCAGCTGCAGAAGCTGTTCCTGGTAATACATTACCAGTGATACATGCACCTTGTTGTTCTCAGAGCTGTTAACCAAATGTTAAATATAATGCAAGTGTCATTTGAAAAAATGTGTGTCTGAGATGCATTTATTTTGTAATTTATTATGTAATGTTCTCATAAGTAATGAAGCAAAACAGAATATTTGGAGCAAGACAATCTTTTACCAAAAGAGTAAAGTTTCAAAAAACAAGATGTTAAAAAAAATTGATTCATTTTAACTAACAAAAATTAAGAGGGGCATGTAAGTAATACAGCGAATTAGGCAGTGAAGGGGGGACAAATCCTAAATTTGAATGCAAATTGTAGTGACCTATTTTCTTATTTTTCTTGCCATCATTAATAATTAAATACAGTTAAGAAGTGCATTTCTATATTTGAAGTTGAGCTATCATCCTAAGGATCACCTGGGGAGAGTGATAAATTCAGTCCTTTGCCAATGGAAGCATAGGCAGTATTTATAAAAGTCAAGTATCTAATTTATTAGTAAAAACTGCAATTAGTCTCATGGAAAAACAGGAAAGTCTTCCCAAACTAGTGTTCCTGTCTAGCCAATAATTAGCAGCACAGATTTCAGAAATTGCTTACAAGTGATGATTTCCCAGTATTTCATTCAAGTTCAAGTTCCTTGTGAAGTATCCTCCTTAGTTTCGAGGCATAATGCCTAGTACCTACCCAAAATGCCCCTTAGTTTTGTTGTTTGACAAAAGTCATCCCAGTGTATTTTCATATAGGCAGATTATTGTTCTGAGATAAAACTCAAAAAATGCTATACCACTGTTAGCTTCAATGATAGAGACTTGTGAAAAAGGGAATAAATTTTTAAAAGGTAAGCAATTCCCCCAAATTCCATTAACCCACCTCATAAATAATAACAGTCATCATATTGCATACCATTTTATTGTCCATCAATAATTCAGTCATCAGTTAATAGATTGCTAGTGCTGTATTTGCTGTGCCCCTTAGAAAAATTAAAAGGCAAACAAGCAAGCAAGACTGCCACTGTTAGCAACGTGCCTATTGATTATCTTTGTGTTTATTGAATATCATTGAAAAAAAAGGGCAGTGGGTATTCCTCAAATGATCTATTTCAGGGAGGAACTGACACAATGACCCTGAGTTCTCTGTCGCTATACTTTAGAACAGGGCAAAGAGCTAATTTAATACTGTCAGGTTAATTATCTCAACTTCTCCTCCAGGAAGGTAAGAGTCAGGTTTAGGATCACTGTGACCTTATGATGTGTCTAAAGACAAAACAGAAGCCTCCTTCTCTCCATGCTAGGGCAAAGAGCCCAGTCACAATGTGACAAACATCCCACAAGGATGTACTGGAGGATGCTGCAGTCAAACTTCCTGAAATGGAATCCCTATCTAGCCATCTCCACCCACAAAAGCTCAGGCAAATTACTCAAGCTCTTTGTCCCTTAGTGCCATTATCTGTAGTTTGCATGGGTGTTAAATAAGTACTTCATTGGATTATTGTGAAGATTAAATAAAATAGTGCAAATACAAGGCAGTACAATATCTGGCGCATACAAGTTCCAGAGAGTTAGCTATTGTTTTCATTATTCCTTACCTAAATGCATGTAGCTTGCATAATAAGGGGTCCAGATTAGAAGTGAAGTTTACACTTATCCAATTTATATCCCCTGAGTTGCTGTGTACATCTACTGGCTTTCTTGGAGGCTAAGGAGTCTCTAGAATAAAAATTTGAACTACCTCTATAATTAGGGTTCAGATTCATACAAGACTGTGTTAGGAATGCAGTAGGGGCTGAGGTGGTAGTGACAAGGGAGTTCTTCCAAATTTTCATAGGGGCAAAGATCCCTGAGACAGAAATCACTTGAGGAAAGAAGGATCTGATCCAGTGGGTCAGAAGCAGAAAAGGAGCCTGGGATAAGATTGAAGCCATAATTCTGAGTATAGAAGGTTGACATTGTGAACCGTCAGCTGTTCTTGTGGGGGTGATAAAATAAAAAGCATTATTAGAGCCTGTAGTAATTCAGAACCCAAACAACAATACCGGGGATGTGCCCTACATCTGATCTGAGCATATGGCAGAGAGTGATACCAACATGTGGGTGAATCAGCAGAGATCTGACCCTTGTCAGGTCAAGACAGCAGAGGACAGAGCAATGCTGCTCACCTGTCAAGGAAGAGCTGTAGAATCCAGGATCAACTCACCACAAGGTCAGCAAATCTTCAGGGTGACAAGAGCTGAGTGGTGGAAGGAGCCCAAACAGAACAGCCATGGTGGTGGCACAGCAAGCACAGCAGAAATCTACCTGGGGGTGGGCTTGCAGCTGCAAGGAAAGAACCTTTTCAGCAAGCCCAGAAACACTAGGGGAGCTCCTAATTAGACAATAAACACTAGCAGGCCCTCATTCCTGATCTCTGATCAGCTATCCTAGGGCAGTCAGCTTCCACTTAAGTCATGTTTGCTGCCTTTCTCAGAAAAGCCTGGTTTTTTTTTTTTTTTTTGGTTTTTTGTTGTTGTTGTTGTTGTTTTGTTGTGGTAGCTGTTGCCTGACAAGTTGCTGAAGAAGTTTTTCTGGTGATAACTGAGGCACAAATCTCAAATGTCAAGAAGCTCTTCTCTCCTCCAAATTGTAGAAGACAGGTCATAGTAATTTTGTAGGTTAGGCTACAACAGCTGAGCTACAAAGCAAGTTACTCTTACCCTACTGGGGACAGGACAATGTTGGGCAGGGACACAAAGAGCACTCACAGTAGATATCTTTTCCATTTCCAGTATTTTTCCTCAAGAGAAATATAACTAAAATGAATAACAAATAGCAGTGATGCTGTGAAGTTATCAGAGAATTATGACCAATTCTAATATGATATTGTTTATAAATTTGTATATATAAAATATACCAATTTTTTAAATTTTCTTAAACCAAAACAAAAAAATTCAGACTCTGAACCTCAGTCCCATAAGATTAGGAGAAAATTTAGCCTTGGTTATTCTGGAAGCTTCTCATCCTTCTGTTCCTCCTCTGACTCCTCCCCTAGATTAAGCAAAGATTGTCTATTTTACAGAAGAATCAAAGCTTGTGAGAACTTTCTGTTTAAGCCTCTCAGTCCCCTCCATTTACCTTGTAGACACACATGAATTCTTTGGATCATGCAGGTTTATGTGGCTATGCCACCTTTGGGTCAGGAAATCTTTAGAGGGTGGAGCCTTTAGATTAGGAGCTCAGCACCCCAAGGGACCTCACTCATCCTTTCCGGTAGCAGCCGACTCCTGCCCAGTGTGGATCACAGAGCAGGACCAGGATCTCCACTATCAAACATATAAGCCCCCGTACCTTCCCTAGAGAGAACTCTTTTCCCTCTTGCTGTCCTCATAGGTCTTTAGAAAAAGTGATTGAAAAGACAAAATGAATTTTAATGCAACATCAGCTATCTGAAAGCTAAAAACACCGTAAATTCGAAAGTTCCTGAGCCTGACTTCATATTTAAATAAAGTAAGGGAAAGGTGGGAAATAGATATGGAGAAAATCACAAATTAAATGTGCTATGGTTTGAATGTTTCATCCACTCCAAAACTCATGTGAAACTTAATCCCCAGTGCAACAATGGTGGAAAGTAGAGTCTAATGGGAGGTGCGTAGGTCCTGAGGACTCTACCCTCACAAATAGACTAAGGTCACTATAAAAGGGGCTTTCAGGAGTGAATTTGTTCTCTTTCACTCTAGTTCTGCCATGTAAGGAAGCAACATTCTCCTTCCCTGTCTCGTCCAGCGAGTACAATGAAGACTCGGCTTTCAAATGAAGTTTTAAGGTCTTTATTTTTATAGGAGAGCTTCTGAGCCGAGTGCCTGGTTCTTCCTCCTCCTCCACCGCCGCCGTCTTCTTTTTCTTCTCTTGTCGCGCAGCTCTCTCTCTCCTTCTTCTCTTGTCGTGCAGTTTTCTCTCTCCTCTTTTCTCATCCCGCAGCTGCTGCCTGCCCTCCTTGCCTTGCTTGCTCTGCCTTGCTTGCTCCCCCGCCGCGCAAAATACGCAGCTTTATGGGATATGACAGCCAATCACCTTAATGGGTCAGGCGTTTGGCTCGTGGAGACTTAATGGTGGGTAATGAGGACCTGTACTGATCACGAGCTAAGCATGGAGTGGAGGAGATCAGTCAGCCAATAGAAAGCACTTGCAGCTGGGCTTCTCAGCGCCATAGGGCGAGGCCAGCCACCACTGCGGGCCCTACAGGGCAGCGGCCTCCAACATTCCCATGCCTTTCCACATTCCACCATATAAAATGTGGCAAGAAGGCCCTCATCAGATATGAAAGGCAAGGTTCCTGACCTTGGACTTCCTAATCCTTAGAATTCTGAGAATTTATAAATTTCCCAGTCTCAAGTATTCTGTTTTAGCAGCACACACACACACACACACACACACACACACACACAAAAAAAGTGTCAAAAATTATCCTTCTGCAAGTGAAAAGCTTTGATGACAATTTATGTACTTATCAAGCTCCTTACATGAACCAGCATGAACAGCCACTGTTAGGGGCACTTTTAAGACATTAATTTATTCAATCTTCATAATGATCCAATACTATTCCCATATTACATTGAGGGAATTAAAACACAGAGATTAATTAACTTGTGTGCATTCACACTGCCAATAGGAGGTAAAACCTATACTTAAAGCCAGTCCACCAGGATACATGAACTCTGGTTGGGCTCCCTATAGAAGGAGGATATGGGTCTGCAGAGCATTACACTGATTTCTTCCATGGCTACCCTGCTCTCTGAGTCACCTCAGCTCCCTCTCTTTAATCCATGATTCTCTGGGAACAAGTTCATGATCCAGAGTGGAGACCTCACACTGTGCTCATGTCCTGTATGACAAGAGGCTTCCTGGTCACTGTTCCTACTGGCTTACTCCAACCTCCCTCAAGGAGGGAATAAACAGTGCCAGGTAAAACTCCAAGAAAATATGACACAGTCTATATCTTCTGATTATGGTTTAGATATGAGGTATCCCCCTAAAGCTCATATTTAAGACAATGTAAGAATGTTCAGAGGCAAAGTGGTTAAGTATGAGACCCTTAACCTAAACAATGGATTGATCCCCTGATGTGGAATAACTGGGCAGTAACTTTAGGCAGGTAGGTTGTGACTGGAGGAGGTGGGTCACTAAGGGTATGTCTTTAAGGTTTTATATTTTGTCCATGGTGAGTAGAGTTCTCGCTGTTTCCTGCTTGCCGTGTCCTGAACTGCTTTCCTCCGCCACACCATTCCTTTCTTATCTTGGATCCTGAGTTATGGAATTGGCTGAGTATGGACTGAACCTCTGACACCCTGAGCCAAAATAAATTTTTTCTCCTCATTTTTTCTGGAGGACCTTTTTGATCACAGTGATGCAAAAGCTGACTAAACACCCTTGATCTCAAGAATCTCAAAAGCACTTTAAAAAATGATTCATCATTTTCTTTTCAATGAAATAGAGTTGACATTTGTATTTTTTAGGTACTCGGAAAACCTTAATTCTTCAAATTTTTATTACAAAATATATTCCAAAATTCTATTATAACAAATTAAAAAATAAAACACTGTTTATTACTGAGTGTTTTATAATAGTAGTTATTTTCATATTTTGCATATTTACATGTAAACCTACAACAAATCCTTGACCTAAATTGCTTAGGAGACTTAGTTTGCATTAGGTCAATAATTTGCAAATGTTTTTTATTATGACCTACAGCAAGAAAAACAATGGTGCAATAGTGCATAAGTCTGAAACAATAATTTCCCATAGTAATACTTACTTGCCTATGTATAATACACTCTGATTTGTGTGTACTTTGCTATTTCATTTTTTCATATAAACTTACCAATAAGTTATCTTTCAATTAGAAAATATAACACAATATGCTATTGCTGACCTATTATCCTTTGATAAATCTGTCTGCTCCTTGGTTTTTATGAACAGAGAGAGAGAGAGAGAGAGAGAGAGAGCACATTCACGTGCACACAAAAAGAAAATATATCTTAGAAATACACACTAGGGACAGAACTCTGTCTCAGAATTTGGATGTTTTCACAAGCCTAATGACCATCAGAATAGTGTGTGAGCCATGGATTTCCTGTCCCTTGGGTCTAAAGGATCAATTTATCAAACACCAGAAGGCTTTGTGTAAAACTCTATCCTAAAGCAAACGGCACTAGTGGAGCTCATTTCCTCAGTCTGATTGAGGTAGTATTGACCATAGGACATACGTTATTTGTCAAAACCATGTTAAGTGATATCTGAAGTTTAGAAAAAGAGGTATTCAGACATTGACAAGAAAACAAACTATAGTCTTTCTCTAGAATGTTACTTTCTGAATTTAAAATCTTACCAAATTGAGAAGTCTGTATTATTACCTTTAAATAAAACCTGCTTAATATGCTTTAAAAAAAATGAAAAAATAAAAGAATAAATCTTACCAAATTGAGAATATGGGAATTCTAAATAATAGTTTACCTTACTATGTGGTTTTCTGTGTCTGTGATACAAAAATAAATGTTACTTCACAAAGTTCTCCCAAGATTATCCTGGGCTAACTTCAAGAAGGTCCAAATAAAGTCCCTCACCAAAGTCCATCAAAATTCACTCATTTAACAAGATTGATAAACAAGACCCTTTAAGACAAGGTTTTTAGCCATCAGATTCCACTCAGAATTTCTTTCCACTGAGCTCAGAGAATTTATTTTCAGCCAAGAGAAACTTGTCTGATAACAAGGATCAAATAGCCTAAAGGTCCCTCATAGTGGATACTTCATGACTCTTCAGAGGACTACTATGACAGAGGAAAGGCTAAAGGTGTTTGCAAGGAATAGAGACTATTGGGAAGTAGGATGCAATTCAGTGCAATATATCACCTAGGACTTGAATCTGTATTCTCAGATCCAAGGGTATAAAATGGTAAGGATAGGATAAAAGCCAAGAAACAAATTGTAGAATAAAGAATGGTGGTAGAGAGGGCACTAAGAGAATTGTTTTTACTTTACATAGGAGAGTTAACTGTGAAATTGAAATGAAAAGAGAAATCAAAATACTCCCCATCAAGTAACAAAAAATTAATTAGGTCTCAGGGACTGAAATTTCTTATTTATGGCATTTACAAATGATTTAGGTTCATCAAAACTCTAGGCCTGTCATTGTCTCACAAATTATTTAAATTATTTATTCAATACCTTTCAAAGACAGATCACCTGTCTCCCCTGAATTCAGTCACTCTTTTACTTCAAACATTCGAAATTCAACCATAACACTATCCCATTAGGTATAATGGCACTTATTTGTATAGCTTATTTTTGAACCTGATCTCCCAGGCATCCAACTCTTTTCACTCCTGAACCATTCAAGTGAACATGGCTACAATCACATGACCATGTGAAACATTTTGAATTAAGAACTATGATTCAAGCTGAGTGCTTAATGCTATCCAGAAATTCTAGTAAACTCCCCTAAGTGATCCACTTTGCCACTCTTTCAGATGATAATCCACAAATTTCTCCTAACATCTCAATACTTTATATTCTACCCTCACTTCCAGTAGGAAGTTAGTGACAACAGTGTTTCCTACAACAGTGAGAAAATCAGAAAAATCAGAAGATAACTTGTGTAGATTCCGAATAGCTCATACTTTGCATTCACATAATTAGCACTTTGTTTTTTAACTGGCATGAAAACAGACATATTGATGAATAGCATAAAATTGCATGAAATCTGTCATTTTCTTGGAATGATATGGACGTTTTAACAATATTAATTCTTCCAATCCATGAACATAGGATATCGTTATACTTACTTGTATATTTTTCAGTTTCTTTCATTAGCGTTTTCAGTGTACAGATCTTTTGTCTCTTTGTTTAAATTTATCCATTTATTTATTTAATATTTACTTGAATAGATTCTTTTATTGATTTCCTTTCAGATAGTTTGTTATTATGAATAGAAATAGAATTGATAGTTAAATAATGATTTTTGTTTCCTGTAATTTTGCTGAGTTCACTTTTTTGTTTTAACAGTTTTTTGGTGAAGACTTTAGGGTTTCCTTATATACAAGATTATGTCATCTGCAAACAAATTATTTTACTTCTTCCTTTTTTATTTGAATACCTTTTGTTTTTTCTTTTCCTTTTCTAATTTCTTTGTCTTGGATTTTCATTACTATGTTTAGTAGAAGTAATGACAGTGGATAGTCTTTTCTTATTTCTGATCTTGGAATAAAATAAAATTTTAATTGTTGAGTATAATGGACTTGTGATTAATGGTTTCTATTATATTGAGATAAATTCCTTCCATAACTAATTTTTTTGAGAATTTTATCATGAAGGGATGCTGAATTTTGCTAATAGCTTTTTCTGTATCAATTAAGATGATCTTGTGTTTTTATCCTTCTTTCTGTTATGGTAGTATATCATTTTATCTACTCATGTATGTTGAACTACACTTGAATCTAGGAGTAAACCCCACACTCCATCACACCATTTGATCTTTCTAATGTGCTGTTAAAATTGTTTTGTTTGTGTTTGTTGGAAGATTTTTAGATCTATGTTGACCGAGAACTTTTGCCTTTCAGTTCATCCCTAATATTTATGAATTTTTTTTTCTTATAGTATTCTTATTTGGATTTTGTATCAGGGCTATGCTGGCCCCATGAAAAGAGTTTAGAATGTTTTCTCTTCTTCAACTTTTTTGAAAGTTCAAGAAACATTGGTATTAGTTTTTAAATGTTTGATAAAATTTATCAATAAAGTTCAGGTCTTGGACTTTTCTTTCATGGGAGATTTGTTTCTGATTCAATTTTTGTATTAATTCACTCACATTCTCTATTTTTTCCATGATTTAACCTTGGTAAATTGGCAGTCAAGTAATCCATCTATTTATTTTACTCATTGTAAATTAAGGGCTCTTGATTTTTTATAATTATCTCTTATGATCCTTTGTATTCTGATGATATCAGTTATAATGTCTCCTCTTTAACTTCTGACTTTGAGTCTTCCCTCTTTTTTCCTAAATATAGGTAAAAGTTTTTCAAATTTGTTTATTTAAAAAAAAACAATATTATAGATTATTATTAATCTATATTATTTTCTAGTCTATTTTATTTATTGCTGCTCTTATCTTTGTTTTTTTTTTTTTCCTCCTTTCCTTTTTCTTCTAACAATGGACATACATTGTTCTTTTTCTACTTTCTTGAGGGTTAACATTAAAACAAAAAGACATTTGAGTCTCTTTTTTACAGTGCCGAGGATAGAACTCAGGGCATTGTGCATGTCTTAGCAACTCTTAGCAAGCACTCTACCCCTGAGCTATGTGCCTAGCTCAGATCTGTCTTCTTTTTTAATATAGGAATTTTTTGCTATAAATTTCTTTCTTAGAACTTTCTATGCTACATTCCATAAGTATTGGTATGTTGTGTTTCCATTTTTATTTATCTCAAGATATTTTTTATTTTTATTTTTATTGCTTTCTTGATCCATTTGTTCATGAGTTTGTTCATTTCCACATGTATGTGAATTTTTCATTTTCTCCCTGTTACTAAATAATAAATAGTTTCATTCCCTTACAGTGAGAAAAGATAATATGATTTCAACCTTTTTATATCTTCTTGACTTATTTTGTTTCCTAGCATATCATCTACCCTGGAGAATGTCCCATGTGTACTTGATAAAAATGTTCTTTCTGTTGCCATTGGATAAAATGTTCTGAATATACCTATTAGAACTGTTAGGTCCCAGCTTATTTCAAATTCAATCTTTCCTTATTGATTTCATGTCGGGATGATCTATCCCTTGTTGAAAGTGGAGTATTGAAATCTCCTCCTATTATTGTATTGCCATTTATCTCTCTCAAGATTTATTCATATTTGCTTTATATATTTAGTTGCTCCCATATTGGCTGCATGTATATTTACAGTTTCTATATCTTCTTGAAAAATTTACCCTATTTTCATTATATGATGAACATCTTCATCTCTAGTGACAGTTTTGGACTTAAACTCTATTTTTATCCTACTTAAGTATACCTACCCCTATTATATTCATTTGAAAAGAATATTTTCTTCCATTCTGTAATTTTCACTTTCGGCACATGTGTATCCTTAATGTGAGTCTGTTGTAGCATGTAGTGGGTCTTTCTTTTAAATATATTTACCTACTATATGTCTTTGTGTCTTTGGACTGGAAAATTTAATCCACTTATAGTCAAAGTAATTACTGATAGGTAAAACTTAACTGCTGTCATTTAACTCATTGTTTTCACTTTTTTGAAGTTTTTTTTTTCTTTCTTTTTACTGGACTCTTCTGTGATTTAATTATTAATAATTATTATTAATTATTTTCTATTGAATCCACTCCTTTAACAAATTACTATAGCTAACTATTTTTATTACTTTTTCTTTTAATCTTTATACTAAAGATATAAGTGATGGTCACACCACCATTACATTATTAGAGTATTTAAAATCTGACTATATAGTTACTTTTACAGAGAGTTTTATATTTTCATATTTTTTATTTTATTAATTAGTATCATTTTATATCAGCTGAAAGAACTTCTTTAGCATTTCTTTGTAAGCATTTAATTTCATACTGGTTATGAACTGTCTCAGCTTTTGTTTGGGAAAATCTTTATCTTAATTTCTGAAGGACAACATATTGCCAAGTAAAAAAAGCTTAATTGATGTGGTCTTTTCTCAGACCTTTGATAACATCCCCTCACTCTTTGCCAACCAAGTGTCTAATGAGAAATCCACTAATAGCCTTACAAGGGGTTCCTTATATGTGATTATCTCCTTTTCTCTGTTGCTTTCAAGATTCTCTGTTTCTCTTTGATTTCTATTATTTATTACAATACATCTTGAAGTAGTATTTATTAGACTGAGAACTTTGAGATGCCTGTAACTGGATGTTTATACCTTTCCCCAGATTTGGAAATATTAAGCTGTTCTTTCTTTAAATAAGCTTCTATACCTTTCTCTCCTCTTTTTCTCTTTCACTTTATCTCTCTTCTCTTTTTTTCTCTCTCTCTGTCTCTATCCCTCCCTCCCTCTCCCCTGATCCACTCCCACTTGTTGAAATCCTATAATGAAAAATTAACTTTCTTGGTGCTGCAATTCCATTAATTCAGAGGAATTTCTTCATTCCTTTTTATTCTTTTTTTTTTTTTTTTTTTTTTTTGATTGCCTCCTCTCTCTGGATATTTTCAAATAACCTGAGGTCAAGTTCATAGATTCTTTTGCTTGACCAAATATGCTGCATACCTCTCCATATACATTCATTGCATTGTCTGGGTCCAGAATTTCTATCTGGTTTTATATATATATATATATATATATATATTTTTTTTTTTTTTTTTTTTTTTTTTTTTTTTTTTTTTTTTTTTGAGAGGCAGGCGGTGCTGGGGATTGAACTCAGGGCCTCACATGTGCTAGGCAAGTGTTTCTTTTTTTCTTTTTGATCTCCATATTAGATTTCTTATTTTCTTCATGAAATGTTTCCTGACTTTTCTGTGAATTGCCCCTCTGTGTTTTCTGAGTTTAGTTAAAACAAGTATTTTGAATTATTTGCCAGAAAATTTCATAGATCTTCATTTATTTGATATCAATTGTTGGAAAATCATGTGTTCCTTAGGTAGGGTTATATTTTCTTGGATTTTTATGTTTCCTGTTGCTTTACATTGATGTCTGCACATTTTATGGAGCAGTCAACTCTTCCAGACTTTACTGACTGGCTACAATTGGGAAAGATACTCCCTTATGTGTAGGTATGAAAAGCCATCAGGGTAGGCTATGGCAGTTCTGACTCAGATGAGGGCATAACAGCCTAGTCACCATGTCGCTCCATCAGCTGAAATCAACATGGCAAAGATTATAGGAGTCCTCAGTGACAAAGTTATATGTGTTCTGACGGTGGAAAGGGCTGTTGGGGTCTTCAGTGGCAAAGACTTCTGGGGTCCTCCTTGTCTATTTTTCTCTGCTGGGAAAGTTAACAGCTCACTCTTGATGCCAGGTCTGACTTGCAGGTACACAAAAAGATCCTGTGGCACTGGTATCTAATGTGTAGTGCCAATACAGCAGCCAGGGAGCCAGGTTCTGGTGCACAGACATTTGTGGAGAGTTGATGGCTCTGGCTTCCAGGATGACTGTGGCACTTGTTCCAGGGCATAGGGACATTCACTGTCATAATGTCAACAGTGCATAAGATGTTGGTGCTTGTGGAGCAGTTAGAGAGCCAGGGTCTACAGCAAAGGTACCAGCAGAGCTACAAAAGAACAAGGGTCTGGAACATGGTCTAGCTCACTTTGACATTTGAGCCAGTATCTGGAGCACAGATGTGTACTGGAGACTTGGGTCATGCAGTACAGACCAGCACATAATGGTAATGGCTTTTGTGTATGAAGCATGATCTGGTGTAGCCATGGATACAGAGTCTAGAGTGCAGATATGCAAGGAATAGTGTGGGTATGGTTTGGGGTAGCTCTCTAAGATGTAGTTCAGATGTACAAAATGTAGGCACTCACAGAGGGGCAGTGGAGCCAAGGTCCATAGCACAGGTATGTACATATCAATTAGGCTCCAAGGCCTAGAGAAGAGCTAGTTTGCAATAGCAGTGGCTCTCGTATCCCAGTAATTGAGATATGTACACACAGTGCAATTACAGAGCTGGGCTCTGGAGCAAGGGCACACAGAGCAACCACAGAGCCAGTTTAGAGTACAGGTATTTATGGAGCAGTCAAAGCTCTAGGGTCTAGGGTGTTCATCTTAGGAAGGGTGGCAACCTTGGTCCTAGGTGACATCACAGCTGTTCTTTCTTGTAAGTAGATGGCATATAGAATCTCCTCATCCAGAGGGAATGATTCTTTGTTACCTCAGTGGCAACATATCCTGTTATTTTCTACAGAGCAGACCACTGAGGATGGCTATAGAACACCACTTAGATGACACTGGAAGCTTCCACCTATTCTTCCACCTATTCTGAACCCTATTCTTGGTTCCCAGACCTCTCCAGATATTAGGTATATTCATCTCCACACACAGTTGCCCTTCTGTGAAGTTATTTTCTCAGGACTTGTTTGTTTGTATGTCTTTTTGTTTTCTCTACTGTGTTGCTTCAGATTTTTAATTAGACCCTTCAGCCTTGCCTAGGCTATTTTCATTCCTGAATAGCAATCTAAGTATTACTTTTTGTTGAGAGATGAAAGCAAGGCCGTCCTAATCCACTGACTTGCCAACATCATTGATAAGATAACTTGAAATATAAAGTTGTCATAAAAGACAACCCACAGGATTAGTTTCATGAAACCAATTCAAGTAAAAGTAAAAATACATTACTCCAATATGCACGTTTATGTGCTAAAATGAAGAAAACAACCAACAAGGAAATGTTAAATACAACTTTCTGAGTGCTGGTTATCTAGACGGAGGGATGGGCAGAAAGATAGGTTCAAGAGGGACACAGCATCAAGACTAATACCAAGCTGGTGCGGTAGTGCATGCCTATAATCCCAGCAATTCAGGAGGCTGAGGCATGAGTTCGAAGTCAGCCTCAGCAACTTAGTGAGGCCCTAAGCAACTCAATAAGACCTGTCTCTAAATGAAATTTTAAAAAAGGGGGTGCTGGGGATATGGCTTAGTGGTTAAGTGCCCCTGATACCAAAAATAAATCCAGATACCAAAATAAATAAATAAATAAATAGATAGATAAATAAGTAAATAACGATATCAATGTCCTCTTACGTTGTGTGGGGAGAACATGAGTAGTTGTTTTATTATTCTTCATAATTTAAATACCTCACTGTATTCATGGCAAATACTTCATAATTTTTAAAGAAAATAAAAGATAAGCAATATATAGTCTTGATAGTAGCTATTTCTCTGGATAGCAGGAGAAAAATAGAACTGGAGATAATGATTTGAAAGGACTTTTATTCCAAAAATTTATTTATTTAATGTAAGTGGAAGAAAATAAGCAAAATACTCACATGTATCAATTTTGGGGGTAAGTGTAGGGAATATAGATTTTTGCTACATTATTCTTTGCAAATTTCCCTATTTGAATTCTTTTCAAAGTGAACTCTCGTGTACCATCTTTTTTGTAATGGGTTTATAAGGTCGTAAATACAGGCATAGAAAGATGACTAGATAGACAAATTTCTGAACAGACAGACAATGGAATAAAAATGTGAAGAGGAACAATATAGATATTTGGTCTTTTCCTCTGAGATACACCGAAAACAGCAACATGATGTATCACAAAGCAGCACTTAGCTGCTGGCAGAGTTAGGTGATGGATAGAGAAGCCCTTTCAGTTTATATGACATCTTTATATTATGTATCATTTTAACACCATTCAAATCACCATAGGATCTCTTTCTGACAACAAAATTAACAGAAAGTGAGCAATGAAATATGTTTTATTTAAGAAGAAGAAATATCAGTACTATTTACTAGAAATCAGTGACCTCATATTAAAAGCACTCAATGAGTATAAAAACATTTTACAGGCTCCATCTACAATATACACAGACAAAATAACTTGAATTTCAGTTGAAACCTGCAAAACTCTAAAAGATATCATTTGAATTCTCAAAGGCATAGCAGTCAGAAAAGGTACTTTAAAAGAAAGAAATTTGTACGATGGAAAGATAAAATCTTCAACTAGACAAGAGTTTCATGTAACCCAGAAAGAGATATAAAATTGATATGTCAAAGAACTAGGAGAGTGAAATATGGAAACTATCAAAACCAATGGAAGGAAAAATGCATGGGAAGATAAGAAAATTCTATGTGAAAATCGTGGAAAGATTCATTGAAAATGTCAAATGCTTTAAGATGGCCATAGGAAGGCATATGATGTTTCTTAGAGGAAGAAAAAGTATTCTCTATCAGCAGAAAATTCAGGATTCGTATATATACATGAAGATTATAGAATGCCATTTAAATATATTGCCATTCCTTCTATGCTTGATTATTTGCAATCTAGCTAATTGAGATTGAGAGAATATTCCACCAACCTTGAAGCACACTGGCACTCAAAGATTAGCACAAGCTGCAGTTTCCAGGAAGGCAGGTAGGTGTCTGATTAGTCTATTTTATCTCCCCAGCATTTATTATAGTACTTTGTTGCTAATAGGTACCTAATAATTTTGTGACAAAAATAAAACCAGAACTGCTAGAGAAGAGATTTCTTTGACCATCTTAATAATCAAATGTGCTCTAAATTAGATACAGTGAAATAGTAAAACCCCAGACTAAACACGCCACTATATTTTGAAAGATCTGTTTTCATATGACTTTCTCTAACATGAAATTGCAAATATTCGTTATGCTCAGTAAGTGAAAATTTTATCATCAATGTCAGTATGGAATAATAATGATAATAATAATAATAAGCTCTGGCAAAGAAAATCCAATAATGCAGCACTATCTCTTGTGAGATTTTCCACAAGTCACTTTATCTCTTTGGCCTTTGGTTCCCCCATTTTAAAGATGAAGCAGTTAAACCAAGTAACCCCTAAGGTCCCCTCTAGCTCGTTCACATTGTCTCTGATAGGAATCCATGAAGAAAACTAGATATAACCTGTGATACTCACAGACTTTGTTTTCTTTAAAGTACCTTTCTTCCCCAGGTGTGATATGAAAAACAAAAACAAACCGAGAAATCACAATTTCCCAGAGCAACTTAACAGGGCTTTTCTAACTGGACCTGGTACAGTGAAAACATCAGTTGAGCCACATGAACTTGGTGGAAGCAAAAACTGTTGCCTCCCAAATTAATGTGTATCAAAAGATTCATGAAGAATAAGGGGGTCCAGACACATGGAACAACTTCAAGGCTGAGTTAACAAAAGTGCAACACCACCTCAGAGCAATTCTCCCACAAACAGACGTGCCAGATTGGCAATAGATTCAAGACACTGGAAATGAACATCAGTCTCTGCTCCTGTTCATCTGTCCCACCTCCTTCACGCCCCATTATGTGGAAACCACAGCTCAGTGGAGACCTATGGTTAGAAACCACTGGCTCTGCAAATGCAGGGTAGCAAGTCCCTGTCCTTGAGAGGCTGTTGACTGTCAGTTTCTGTTCAGTTAGAGTACAGTGACAAGAACAAGACCAAGGAAAATAGACAATGAAGCTAAAATATTATTGACTGAAAGTAATTTGAAAAAACAAAACTAATTGCGTAAGATGCATAAACCTTTGGAGGTGCATGTTAATTCAACATATTTTCATCAAGGCTAGAAATCTGCAACCTTTCATCAGTTTCAACACTTCCAACTGCCTTTGCTAAATCATAAATAGTTCCACAACATAAGAATTATATATAGCATAAATCATCATTATAAAATATAGTGGTTTCTTTTTCTAATTCTTTCTACTAGTTCATGATTTACATATTACAAAGGAAGAAAAGCCCTATGTAATTCCTTGGCACAGAATCAGTCCTTACAAAAAGAAGAGTTGAAATAAACAAGCCATTTCTGTGGAACTCAATGCTCTGTGTTAAAAAATGAAGACCCTAGAGTCCAGACTTTATTTTTTAACTTTGATCATTTACTTTTTCTTTTACATGTCTGATTAAGCTTAATGAGTTGGCTAAGTTAATGAAGTGTGATGTCCCATTAAATACATCAACTGACAACAATTAATTCCTCAGAGCATGTTCTGTTGATTGATTATATTTATCAGTGTAGAAGACTTTAAGTGATGTAAAACCCGTGAGCAGAAAACAAGACTGCAAACGCTGAGTTTAGTTCAAGGAAAATAATTATTTTCTATAAGTGACTTTTGTTGAACCATTCAGGGAACGAGCCTGTGAACTGGTCAAAAAATTAAGGAAAATGTCACAGAAACAAGTTGAAATTCAATTAAAAAATGCCCTCTGTCACTGAAAATCTCGGCTAGGAACTCCCTGGTTATGCAGAATGTTGTCTGCAGCTATTAACTTAGATTTAAGAAGTGCATCATTAAGCTATCTCTGCATCTGAAGTAATAGAAAGATTATAGGTTTAAAAAGAAAACTGGAAATGAAGCAAAAATATAAGTAATTTTGAATGTAAGGAAATCCCTAAATCCCTTTATTCATTTTTGGTAATAGCCCAAGTTCCCCCAAAGCACCTGTCATAGGAAGCCTACAAACTCTCATAAATCACCTCCATAATAATGGGCCATCAAAGAGACTTCTACAGTGGTCCTCATAAAAATTGTACAGGATTTCCCAGGAGACTAAAATCCATTTATATTACTTCAGTGAATGAAATTAACCAACCTGGGGAGATCCTACCTGGAAAAGACAGAACACCTGTTTAAACAAAAATAGCTCAAAACTAAGCAACAGAAGAAGAAGAAAACAAGTAAATGACAAGAGAACTCAAAGATATCATTTGTAAAATACATCCACATTTAAGAAAGCCTTCATAATCCAAAGATTATTGGAGGGATTAGCATTAGATGTTGGAGGAAGCACTCCATGAATAGAAGCAGTAAGTGGATGGTAATGAGAAAACTCCCTGACATTTTCTTCCATATTTCACAGAAGTTTCCTTGTGTTGACATCTTCAGAAGACTGATGAACACGTACCATATATTTACCAACTGAGCATAGGAACACAGCCATACCTGTCCTTGGGACATGCATGCAGGGTTTCCATGAGAATAAAGCCACCCTTCTTGTTTGTTATATATTACTAAATAGCTGACCGTCCTTAATTTAAAAATGTGTGTTCAATTAAGTTGATATTCAATATTTATAGGAGAATCAAAGAAGCACCCCAGAATTTTGTTCATTTAATCAGTTAATGAATATGAGCAGCATTTCTTAACTATAGTCAGCTGTTGTCAACAGTACATTTTTTTTTTTCTTTTGGTTGTTCGTTTTCATGGTACCTAAACTAGAACATAAAAACAAATGATCAGTGACAGTCATTTTATATATTCAAGTAAAATATTCAACAAACACATTAATTGAATCCAGTTCCCCACATCCTATCCATAACCTTGAAGTTAGGAGAAAATACAAAAGTGTCTCACAAGTATCCAAGTGAAAAATAACAAACTTAGGTCAAAAATATAGCTCTTCTATCTCTACATGTGATAAAATTGTCGAATTCCTACAGTAGATGAAATTAAAACATTCCCAATTAAAGTAAGTGAAATTCACTGGCTCCCCCAGCCACTGAAATTAATGGCATCTGCTCATCCTAGGCTCCTGGCATGTAGACATGCCCCTTATTATCTAAGCTGCCTCCCTTTGCAATCTGGCTTACTTTCCAATGGTTATCCCTACAACTGCCACAGAAATTGACTGGCATGAGGGAGATGAGAAAAAAATGTCTTGTGTGACTCTTGTTCTGCCTCCAACACCTTGCTTTGTTTCCTTCCTTCCTCATCCCCAAAGATTAGACAGATCCGTTGGTGTCTCCCTTCATCACTGCCACCTTCTTCTTTCAATAATGGAGGGGAAAAGAAGTCTAACAAAACACTGGTATCACTGTAAACACTTTCAGAGATTTTTTTAAATTTTTTTTTATTTTTTACAGACTGCATTTTGATTCATTGTACACAAATGGGGTACATCATTTCGTTTCTATGGTTGTGCATGATGTAGATTCATACCATTCATGTAATCATACATGTACATAGGGTAATGATGTCTGTCTCATTCCACCGTCTTTCATAACCCCACTCCCTCTCACTTCCTTCTAAAGTTCTTCCATTTTTCTCTCACTCCCCACCCCCATTATATATCATCATCCACTTATCAGGGAAAATATTCAGCCTTTGGTTTTTTGGAACTGGCTTATTTTACTTAGCATGATATTCTCCAATTCCGTCCATTTATCTGCAAATGCCATAACATTATTCTTCTTTATGACTGAATAATATTCCATTATGTATATATGCCACAGCTTTTTTAAACATTCATCTGTTGAAGGGCACCTAGGTTGGTTCCACAATCTAGCTATTGTGAATTGAACTGCTATAAACATTCCCACTCCTCGTTTTATACCCAAAGACTTAAAATTAGCATACTACAGTAATGCAGTCAGAGATTGTTTTTAAAAAAATTTTTGATTGTTTTCCTGGTTGCCAAAATGAGACTGTTATCAATGGGATCAATCCTCTGTTTAATACAGGCTTCTATTTTGCACACTTTCCATGGCACTTGAATATCCCATTGAAATCAATCAGATTAAGATTATTAAACAAACAGCAAGCAAGTAAAATGCTGTGTTCTCCTTATTGTAACTGGTTCTATTGTTAGCTTTCTTTGTCCAGCCAACTGTTTTTAAAGACTATCTTAAACATCAGATTCACCTGGAGTGAGGAATAGCTTATTAGAAACACAAATTCCTGGGGTCCATCTACTGGACCAGCATCTCAAGATGAGAACTGTGGAAACCTTCACTGTTAATAAATACCCCCAATGATTCTTATGCACTAAAATCTGAAAATCACAGTCCAATCAAGGCACCCATTCCCCACTCTTAAACAGAAAAACTTAAAAACAAACTCTTTGTGAGCTGTTATCACTAATGAGAAAACTAAAAACAATCGCATTTCATGGAATTACAAATGTACAAAAGAGGTTAATTGAAAAATTTTGCTGCATTCCTACTTCTCCACACTACACCTTGTGTTTAGAGCACATGAGTCACCACCATATTTTGCATCCTATCTTATGCTGTAATTTGAAAACTTTAAGTGGTGGGGCCTACAGGGTAGTCTTAGGTCACTGGGGATGTGCCCTCAAAGGGGAGTGTGGGACTGCAGTCTTTTCCTCTTCCTCTTTTGTTCCTGGCAATGATGTAAAAAGACTTCCTCTATCATCTGCTTCTGCTATGACATACTGCTTTGCCATAGGCTCAAAAGCAACACAGCCAACTGATCATGGACTGAAAGTTCTAAAACTGTTTGCCAAAATAATAAACTTTTCCTATTTGTAAGTTTATTATCTCAGGTATTTTGTTACAGTAATGGAAAGTCAACTAACACATTACATTTGATATGTCTAGTTCCCCTACTTGACTATAAGTTATTAGGAAGCAGTATTAGTGTCTTCCTTCATTTTCCTAATGCCAAAAGCAGTGTCAATAATATGTACTGAAATGAAGAAATGAGAGAATAAATATGTCCAGTAAGTAAACTTATTCAACTACAGCAGTTACCTTGAGAAACTCCATTTGAAGTTGCCAGAAGAGCAATATATCATATTCCATTGAATCAAATATGCCACTGATTATAAGACATGCCTTTATTTTATGTAGTATCAAGAAAAAATACTTTGGAAAGTAAGTAGGACGTCACCATTGATTGTAAGAAAGTTTCAAGAATGGTAAAAATGTGAAAAAGTCTGTGTATTACAGGTAATTAAATAGATAATGCATTATATGGCACACTGACAGTCATAAAGAGCAACACACCCCCACAGGATATGGTTTTCTTACTTACATCGTCTGTCCATTTCTGTTTTGCCATATCATGTAAAGCAAGTAGGGAGGATATTTCCCCTCAGCAACCAAAATGTGAGAGTTTCTACAGAAAGACACTTTTCCCACTGCACACAGTCCAAAATACAACTCACTGTGGAACATGGGTCTCAGCAGACACTGATTCACCAGTCTCTCAAATAGGTCACTTATCTCTTCAACCAGTGTGCTTTTGTTTAGGTCAGAGTTCTGTGCCTAAATAGGAGCCCTAAATTGTATTCAGTGTTTAAATGGGAGTAATAAAAGTGAGTGGGTGGGCCAGGGATTGAAGCCATCTATTTAAATGAATTTTAAACCCAATTAGGTGACTAATTGTGCATCAGAACTTAGTTGGTGTACAACATGTCATTTATGGTTAATGATGATTTAAGATGATGAAGATTCTAAAATTCTCCATTTAGATTGCTTTGTTCTCCATTTTCGATGAGTCAAATCACTAAAAGACAGTTTTAATTTTGAGAATGTTCTCCTTTTTAATCACTCCGCCTGTTACCTTTGTAGAAATTTAAACACATCATAAAATAGAACCCAATGTCAGAAAAATGAAAACTAAGAAATTTGCTATTTAAAGCCCTCCCTAGAGCCTTATAGATGGCATAGAATTGAAACAGTAAATTCTGGGCCATCTTTGCCAAACACAAAGTCCTACACTGGTAATTAACAATATTTCAACACAAAAGGAACACTGAGTGGGTAAAACCTTTCACAGGTCTACATAGTATGGTAGTAAATAAACTCTTCTTCAGTAATTTCTGTAAGTGAATTTTGGGGCCCATGTGGGCAAAGCAAGAAATTAAACTAGTTTTTACTCAACTGGCCCAATAAAAAGATAAGTTATGTTATCAAAGAAATAAAGAGAGGGCAGTCCTTCTTTGGAAAGTTCACATGAATCAGCACTAATGGACAGAGCTTAAGCACCATCTCTATCTGGGTATTCCTTTCTAAGTAGTTGAACTTCTGGGATACAGCAGGTCAGGAAGTGAAGTCAGGAACAGGGCCGCACTCTTCTCTACTGAGAGGATCCCGACCTCCTATCTGAGGGTCTGATTGCATTCAAGATAACAGGGAGAGAAAACAAGAATCTCTTCTCTTTACTCTCCACTGTGATCCTTCCACTTTTTCAATGGCCTATCGCGCTATGCTTTTCCTTTCTTTATCTGCTTCTGTACAACCTCCAACCCATATTCTGCATCCATGAAAGCAATCTCCTCCTCTCATCATGTAACTTTCAGAAGAAAACTGTAAATCTAAATTGTAATACAGTCTACCACTGGCTCCATTTTTTTACTTTAGGCAAATTCCTTCAGTCTCTGAGCCTCAGCTTTTTAATCTGTATAATAAGCATAACACTCGCCTATGATTTTCTTATAAATATTAGCTAAGATAATGGATATGAATACTAGCATCATATCTGGCATACAGAATGAATCTCATTCAACCAGTATTTATGAACCTATTTACTCTATCACTCAAACTGGAGTGGTATATAGGTGACTAAACACAGAATAGTGAACCAAACCAACTTGATGTTTGCTCTTTTACTGCCTAAGTTCTGGTGGTGGGAAAATTAAACAAACAGTCATAACATATCATGATAGTGTTCAGATCCTGGGATTACAATGTGCTTTGTGAGGTACCTGCACTCCTCTGTCAGGAGGTTGGACAAGTTACTAAAAGGTATATAAAGTTGGCCTGGCCAACCAGGGGGAAAATTGTTCCAGCCAGAGAAAACAGTTGAGGGAAGGCAGTACTTATTTCAGAAAGTGAAAGAAGTTGTGTTTATAAAAAGATCAGCAGCTTTAACGTAATCTGTGCAAGAAGAAAGGACCAAAGTAGAAAATAAGGATTTCTTAATGAGTTTGGACTTTGTTGTTGAGCAATAGGAAACAAATAAAAGCCTTTTAATTTGAAGAGGGACACAAATCAGATTCTAGAATGAATGCTCTTGCTTTCCTTGAAAAGCAGATTACAAAGGAACAATGCTGCAGGAAGTGATTATAGCAGGAAGAAAGTGATGTGCTCCAGAAGAAACTGGATGGGCACATGGCCTAAGGTAAGGGTCACTATAGGTAGATGAAGGCATGTCTGTATGAGAAAATGACGGTAGAACAAAAAGATACTTATTTGGATGATTTGGGTGTGAGGGGAGGGAAAGAAGCAGAAAGGAGTTGAGGAAAATGGAGAAGAGAAGGGAAATAAGACTGTGAATGACAAGGACATTCCCTGGAAAACAGACGGGGAGGAGGAGAAGGAGCTCTGTCTTAGGTATTCTTAGAATTCTTAGAATGCCTCTTAGGATGCTGGTGAGCTCTCTGAGAAGATAACCAACTGACAGTTGGATATATGGAGATAGAGTTTAGAGGACAATTTTGGATGGTGTAATTATTTTTTTTTTTCAATCTCTTCTTTAACTCTGACTGGGTCTTTGTTTAGGATGATATTTCTGAACCTCATGGTTCAGTTTATGCTTTCTCAGGTCATTGGGATTCAAAAACTGGCACAATTTTTCTCTAAAGGGCAATGAGGAAAACCTCTAAGTGTTTGCCAGGTCTGATCCCAAGACACCTATAATTTTTCTGAAGAATAGGTTTCTTGATCTCAGTATGTGAAGAGAGCAAAACTATATTCATTGCATAAAAACCTGACTTTGTTCAGTGCATCCTCTATACATCTGCCATGTTGTCACAACATTTCTCCATCTAAATAAATCTGAAAAAAACTGCCATAGTAGATTGCCTCAGCTAACATGCGGCGGGCTTTCCTCAAATATGGTCTGAGGGAAGAAATGAAAGTGGAGGATTTCCATATTGCAGGACACAGAGCAAGCTGAGTTCTCTGTGCACTAAAAGGGAAGCAGCCTTGCAGCACAGCAAGCTTGATGGAATATTCTGCGAAGAATTGCGTAAATGAAACTACATAAAAGAGCCTGTGCCGACCAGTACACAATTACAAGCAAAAATCAGAGCTTTCTTTGTTCATTTTCTACTGCAGAAAGCTCTGCTGGGTACTCTATAGCCATGAACAATTTCTTTGCCAATTGCATCAGGCACTTAAGAAAATGTTTTCCATAAACATTCGAGTAGCAGATTTTCCCCTGATGTCTGCCATGTCCTTTTGGGTTTAATCAATGCTTTGCCTTTGAAATTCATTTTCTGAGATTCGGTCCATGAGCAGCACTTAGGTTCAGAACCAGTCTGTATTTCCCTTCTGAGAAAATGCTGATCCTGTGTTAAAGACATTTATTAATGAAGGACAAAAAATTCCCCAAATTCAAAATCATTTCATTTCTGCTAGACATGGATGAAAGGGACACCAGTGTACCTAAACAGGCTTGAGGCACCAGCTACCTGGAGGAGGAAGAGTTATTGTGCAAGTGATAAGGCCTCAACCAGGCTGATTTCCCACAGTTCATTGCCTCTTGTTTATCTTAAAGAACACTTCCTAACAATGAATTCCTTTGATATGTTCCCCTATAAAATAAAGTTTGGCTGGGCTTTCTTTCTTTGTTAGGATTAGACCCATCAGGTCTTTTCCATCCGTAAAGCCCCTGCTTAAAATACATTTCTTGTGTCTTTTGTCTTTATTTCTTAATACGATTTTTTCAGTCTTTTATTTCCAGTTGGCCCTCACCTCTGTACATATTCCCTTCCCATGCAGGATGCAGTGAGACTTTAGCCACAATAATAACAGTAGTTATCACTTATTGAGATTGTTCTGTATGGTAGGACTTTGCCAAGTTTTTTGCTAAGACCTTAGGATACTCTGAAAACAAAATTAGCCCTATAAAAATGAGTGAGATTGGTATTTGTTTTAATAACCTTCTTTTCACTCTGTTGATGAGTAAGGGATTCCAATCTTAGTGTCATGAGCAAGGCTGGACACACAATATCCGCACTGGACAGAGGAGGTATATAGCAGTTTATTAGTCACATTTACTCTCAGGCCAGGGCAGAAGGAGGCCACATGCTACATAGGAATCAGGAACAGAGTGAACAACCAAGGGCTAACAGAGGCAAGCTTTGCAATAACCAAAGGTGGAGTTACCCCTGGTTCCTATGGACGGATGCGATTGGCTTTTTTGAATATTTTTGTGAACTGGCAGGAAACTGAGACTGAAGTAGGAATGGCACCAGATCATTTGACAGAGAAGATTGTTTAGCTAAGGGGCTTTATCCATGGGAGCCAAGTGGGGATGGGAAACTCAGGGTTAGAACATTGAACCCTTCCAATTTCATAGATGTTGAGGCAGCACATGATATTAAAGTTTAATTTTAGTTCTGACATTTATTATTATTGTTGTTACTATTATTATTTTCATTATCAGATGCAAAAACTGAAATTCCCCAGGTAGTAAGTGGTATAGCCAAGATTTGGTTTCTCTATCTCCAAAGAAGTAGTATTTTATTTCTTGTCTTAAATAAAGCTTTCTTTATTTTGTTTTTGAAACATAATAGAATATTCTGTCTGAAAATATAACCAAGTTGATTTTACTTTAAAAAAGATAAACACAAAAATTCTGCTTAGAAATTATAGGAAGCAGAATAATCCCCTTGGATCCCCAGAGATCACTAATCCCTGTAACTCATGAATATGTTACTTTTCATAGCAAAAGGGGCTTTGCACATGTGATTAAGGATCTTGAAATAGGGATAGCAATCTGGGTTTTCCAGGTGGCTTAATAGTATCACATGAAGGTCTTTATAAGTGAAAGAGGCAGAAGGAACAGGAGATGCAGAAGCAGAGGTCTGAGCCATGCAGTTGCTGATGGGACCATGAGCTAAGGACTGCAGGTGGCCTCTGGAAGATGGAGAAAGCAACAACACAGATTCTTCCTGAGTCTCCAGAAGGAGTCAGCCCTGATGACACCTTAAATGCCATTTCCTCAGGGAGGATGTTCCTATTACCCAGATAAGTTCAGGACCCCAAATTGCAAAACCCCGTTATTTATTTAAAGGATATTAAACCTAAGTTCAGAAGGATAGTATTTGTTTTTCATCTCTCTCTCTCTCTCTCTCTCTCTCATTACTGGAGATGGAACTCGGACATTTTGGCCTCAAATTTGCAATCATTCTGCCTCAGCATCCCAAATCCCTGGGACTACAGGTATGTGCCATGGCACCAAACTTCCCTTTTCTTAATGCAGTGGAGTAAGAAAAACTGCAGAGCTAAGTCTCTATATCAGAGAGTCTGTAATGTGTCCATGGAGCATGAAGTGAGATTCTAACTCAAGATGCTTGGGGACAGGTCCCAAGGGTTCTTGATGTGTCCATGCACATCAGTGAATCCTTATGGTTAAGATGAAAACATTGGCTCCACATTCTTTCCCCGCCCCCCAAAAGGTGAATTTCTAATCATCTTTTATAGTTCTAGAAGTTTTGGCTCTACTCTGCATTCCAAAGGGTTATCTCAGGGGGAACAGTGACACCTAGAACCTGTTCAGAGAGATGTATAGAAATAGGTGATTATGAGGAATTTTAACAACCTAGATTGGTGGCAGGACCCTCCATTTCTTAGCCAAATAAATGTCATCTCCTTCTTGGACCATGGAAAGAGCCCTCCTTTGACTGTCAAAGAGCTGAATGGATAACTGCACCCAGAAAGCATTTTTCTTCTAATATTAGAATAGCCAACTTTTAACTGATTCTGGCATCCATGTTATACCAGATATACATGCAGAAGATTGATTTTAGTTATTCCTAAATTACACACTGCTAAAAGACACATTATTGCAAAAATGCCAATTTTCCTCAGTTAATGTGTGGATTCAGTTTACTACCAGTAAAAATTCCAGTGGGTTTAATTTTTAAATTTTTATTTTATTAATTTTTATTTTTTTTTCTAATTATAAGAATTATATAGGAATTTTTTAAAAGGCCAAGAGTACCCAAGACAATCTTGAGGAAGAACAAAGCTGGACGACTTACATGGCCAAATATCAGAACTTAGTATCAAACTATGACTAAGATACTGTGAACCTTAATTGAAAAATACTGATCAATGGTATAGGCACAAAGGCCCAGAACAAGATCCATATGTGCACTGGATCAGGTTACATTCAGGAATGTTTCTTATTACCTGCTCCCAATATCTATGCTTTCTGTTCTAAAGGGGAATTTGGAAGATTAGAGAATGAAATTGTAATCAGTTATTTTGATGTGCTGGCATGGGTGGAAAAACCAAAGAGTGAAGGGTTACTTGAAAATTCAAGTAGATATGAAGACACCAGTGGAAGGTCTAAGGTGAGCTGCTGCCTACATGATCCACCACCCATGATGGGAGCCTAGGGCTGCAGTTGTTCAGCAGGACAGCAGTAAAGAAGAAAAGCAGGACGTGGAGATTGGAAGAGTGATGTGGAGTTTAGCTCACCAGCGTCTCTATTTTATTCATTACCCCATCTGTCTGGAAACTACTTTGAAAAGGAATAGCCACTTCATTATATTCTCCTTCCTCATCTGTGCAAATAGCTTTATTAGCCAACCCTAAAGGAAAGTCACTCAGACAATTCTGAAAAATGTAATTTCTATCTTTACCAAGTTAACACAGCACAATTAACAAAGTTAGCAGGTAATAATCAGTTATTTGATTTATACCTGTTATACTCTGGGACAATACAAAAAGTATAAATTATTTAGTAAATCTTCCTGAATAAACAGGACATCCATGAGGGAAAAAAATTAATCTCCATACCTGATCTTGCATTAGGGTGATCCTAGACTGTAAGAGAAGATACTATACAAGCTTCCTGACTGCTTTTTAGATCAACAGGGTTCATTTCCTGTGACATATACCTAATGGAAAGGCTCATAGACAACCAAGAAAAGTAATTTATCTAAACAGAGAGCAATGAAATAATGTACACAATCAGGCTTTCAAGGAGCTTGTAGTACATCAAATAAATTGCCTGATTGATTTTTGAAGTCATTAAGGTAAACTGCTGTCTGTTCATAACTACTGTTAAGATTATTGCTTTGGTAACCAAATTTACCTACTGAAAGTGACAACTTTTAATCAGTTATCACTATACTGGTCACAAATAGAAATAGAAATGACAGGACAAATGTTCCCAAAAAATGCGTAGTTCATATTTCTTTTCCATATTTTCATTGGTCTTTGGTCATCTGAGTCACAGGTTTATCAAATTCACATAAAGCAGCTTATATTCCAGGATTTTCTTTTATATTTTTCATTAGTTGTACTCATCTTCCTCATCAGTGCTCTGAATTAATGACCACTTAAAATATTAAGGAGAAATATGTTTGTCTTGAGTTTTCAACCCCTAAAAGACTGGTGAACCCAAAATCAATATTTAACATGTGTATTCCTGTAATAACAAGATTCCCTTCAATTAGATTATTAGCATTTTATGATAGCACCTGTCTTCTAATTGCATTTTTAATGGTAGTAGGTCATGCATTTCATCGTCTGCGAAAACCTAAGAGATGTTGTAAATAGATATGTAGTAAATAGACGACATCGACATTTTAGCTAAGTATAAATTTCCTCATACAATCAGAAGGAAATAGCAGTTAAAATCTTACCTGCAAACTTCAGGAATTCACAATGCATATTTAAATTTGAAAATAACATGTTCATCGGTAATATAGCAGTTTGCATATATTTCAAGAAGAGCCTAAATTTGTGTTTATTTAATATAATTTCATGTTTACATATCAAGAAGGATAACAGAAAATAAAAGATAATTCTTGCTAATATAATAAGTTCAAACAAGTATAGACACTATGAATTAATTGTACAAAAATAGAGTAAGTAATCATCTTTAAGAAAAAGTGAATGAACTATACATGGAAAAATAATAATTGTCTTGCTTATTTTTATTGTTTCAAATTATTAAGTCTCTAAAACTACTATGTTATAAAATATTAGTTATGATATAACATGCATAATAATTAATACACAAATTATATGAATTATAAGCAATATGATCTTTCACTTCAATTGCTAGCTTTTGGCTCAGAAGATGCTAATCTGAATAGTGTCAGATTTATTTCTCATATTTCCAACTTCCTTTCTGTACTTTTTAATGCTTACTTATTATTTCACTTAATGAGAATCTAATATATACATTATCTTAGAACTTATTTCTTATACCTGCTTTGTTCCTGATAACCCTTGTGCTATACAGAAACTCTCCAAAGGTCTTTTTTAGTACCCCCAAGAATACATTTTTCCCTGAAGCACTATTGTTTTCAACTTGCCATTTTATTTCCTTTACCCTGTCTCTCCATTTGAGGTTCATGTTTACTTTCTATGATTCCTACTTAGGAAATATAAATATCCATCTACTTATGCTAGTGTGCTAAGACATGAATAAACTACTGGACCTAAATCATTCCCTGTTTGCTTTTGACATAGAAGACAATGAGAGTCAAATCAAACTCTGCAATTTGGTGGACTTGTCTACAAAATGATAGTGAAAATAATCATTAGGAATTTGATTTCCAGCACAATGAAATCCTATGATGTGGCATACATTCTACCACTTCTGTCACTGGTTAAAGACAGTTTCTGGAACCAAGTACTCTCCACAGGCCAAGTGTGTTACTACAACCAGAAGAAAAGCTTCTGTACACTGTATCTGGTGTTAACAGTGGGCAGCTTTCAATAACTAGAGTTTATCTCTTCAGGGATGTGAGAAAGAAGGAAAAAAATATAGCATCTGCTACCAAGAGGAAGAGTGGCAGCAATTATGAAAAATCTCACCATTAACCTTTCCCACCCCGAAATCTTCACAAGTAAGAACGCGTCATAGATAGCCTAATGAGTTATCAATATTATCCCAATGAGTGAGCGTCACCTTCATCCCAAAATATTTACTCAGTCTTCTATGCAAATCCCTAGGTAAACAAACATAAAATAGAAAACAAGTATAGTCTATTGTTGGGACTAATGACAGGTTAACTAACTCAGGCTGACTCCTTACTCCCTGGCGGGTGACCAAGATCAAGGCCTCAAAGGCAGTTTCAAAGGTTAATGACGATAAATTGGACCACCGTCAGGGATTGGTTAACAACAGTTCAGCGAAGGTGATCAGCTCGTGCTTGCCATATAGTCCTATGGGACTCTCACCTGCATGAACCCCTCCACGTCTTGCTGACCTTTAAGCTGATTGGTTCCCGCCTAGCCTCCATCCTACATAAAAGCTGTGTGACTTCCTCAATAAATGAGTTCCTGCTGTGACTGATCTCCCTCAAACATCTGATTGTCCTCCGCCTGGAGGGCTGCATGTGGGCGGTCAGTCGGCCCTACCTATCCCAGTCTGGCCTTGTTGGGGAGTGTCGCCTTCCCTTGTTGCTGGTAGAGAATAGCAAGGGGGCTTAAGACCCCGACAGTCTATAGAGGTACTTATGAGTTACATAAGGTTAAAACATAATTACAAAAGAACAAATAACAGGACAAGATAATACATTGTATCTTTAATGAACATAGCATAGTTATTAATTGAAATTTTATCAAAAATAAGTCACAGGGATATATTATCCTTGCCCCATTATTGAGTCACAGAATGGTGAAGTGTATTGCCCAACATTGTCTGACTTAAAACTGGCATAGAAACTCCTGAGGTTGACAATAAATGCTTGAAGTAATTAAAGAAAGTGACTTGGTCAATATAATGCCAAGACCGGAAAAGAGGTCACTATTTCAATACATTCACCATTTTATGCTATAATATCCAAAATCAATGGCAGTGTATAGGTCTTTATTCATCTTGTCAATTCAATCTTCAGCCAAATCCAAATAAGCTCCCCACATGTTTTTTCTCTACTCACATATTTTATAATGATGTACAGGAAACCAGGAGCCTATTTTGAACATGACCCATTTTAATGGTCAAAACATCCAAGGCTTTGTAATTATCTGCTTCTTGCTATTTATCCTTCATTTATTAAGCAAGAAGGAGAAGTTCTCACATATTAGTATTTATGAAGAAACACTGAAAAAAAATCAATTGACTCACTGAGCTTTAGATGGGCAATCTTGATTATGAGAAATATTACACTCTTATTAAGAAGTGAATATTATAGAGGAAAATAACCAATTCTTGGTAAGATAAAGTGAGATTATGTTGTAAAAATGCCACCAAAATATTAAAAAAGTAATTTTTCTTAGTACCAACAGGAAAAAACACAGAAGAATCCAAAAAACAAAGTAATTCTCACAAGATTTATAATACTGTTAACTCATAATGTTATTAATTTTGTCCCAGTTAAAATTCCCAAGTATATAAACCACCCAAGAATCATCCAAGTTACCTTTGAATTCCTTCAGGAAAGACCAAAACAAAATTATTTGCCTCTTAATGAGAATGGCATTCGTCTCCTCTGAAGGATACTCAGGAACAAAACAGATCTTCATTCTTTAAGAAGTGTCCATGTAAAAGCTGGAGAAATGAATAGAGTAGTAAAAATACTGAGAAAACTTAAGGACATTAAAACTATTTGGCATACCTTCCTAAAGGGTAAATCATTTCAGATAAATGTGGAAGGAATTTTAAAAGAAAATACATATCTAGGTACTAGCAAATCTCAAATGTGTTTCACATTTGTACCTCATAGAATTTTCCCACTTACAGAAACCCAGGGGACACGGGGATAGGGAGAAAGGAAGTCTAATAAGTAACAAGAAAGCAAGTATCTAGTTGAAAAGAATTTTTGTTCCTTTAATTTAGCCAACTGCTTGGCTTATAGCTGGTAGTCAATACATATTTGTTGAAGGAAATCAAAAGGATGGAGAAAATTTTCTTTCCAGACACAGAAGAAACTAATGAGATATCAAGACTGTAAGGGATTGAGGAACATGGAAGAACTGATCCATTAATATATAATACTCTGAATTAGGGACACGAGGGTTTAGAAGAGAAATTTGCTGGGTGAAGTTTTGGAAACAGGAGTGTTCACTCAAATTTAAAATTATTTAAGTGTTAAGATGGACAAAATTAAGCTTTATTTTTATAAGGAACAGAGGGGAAATTACTTTATGACTTTCACTTGGAAATTTCCTTAATTATACAAAGAAAATTATATTCTGTGAAGTTCAACCAGTCTCACAAAGTTTTAGCTACATCTCCATTAATTGGTATGGGGAATTATATAAGGAACCCAGTTAGAAATGAAAACAAGTGTGTAAGAAACTCTGATCAAATTTAAGACTTTTTCCTTGAAACAGAATTTAAGATACAAAGAAATAGAAAAAGCGACAGTGATCCTTTTATTGTTTTGTCAACTTACCTGAGCTTTATGCCCAGCTCATTAATATGTAAGACTCTCGTTATTTTGCTGAAATATTATAGCTATAAGTTTTTGTTTGCTCATCAAATTTTCCTTCTTCCTATAACCTGAAATAAAATGACCACCTTTTTCTGGAATCCTGTCAAATCCATATAAATAGTAGTACCCTTTACTCCTCCAGCCATGGTAGAGGCACCTGGGCTTGTCCTGCCTATCAAAATACCCAGATCCATTAGCCAAGAACAGGTTCAAGGCCTAAACCAAATCCAGAAGAAGCAGGTGCTCAGTCAACCTTCATTAATAAGCATTGATGACATGAATGAATGCCTGTGTCAGATAAAGTAGGCATTTCTCTTCCCTTGTGGAGAATGTAACCCTGGCACCATCCTTTATTAACTTATTGGAGAAAGCTCATCATAAGTAGATGATAATGATGACAAGATGAAAGAAAGCAGAGACAATCAGAGTTGAAGAGAAAATTGGCATGAAACCCTCCTGAATTTCTGCTTTTGTGAACGGATAAAGTTGACCTGAATTTCTACCATTTGTCCATGGGAGCTCCTGACACATAAAATAATCACTAACAATGCTTTCCCAGACTATCTAGCAGAAACAGGGATGATCAAACAAACAATCACTATCAAATTAAATAAAATGTTTCTCATTATAGATATCAATAAAATTCAAAATTATTGCCAGAATAAGCAGAAATTCTGCTCACAATGCATTTTTAATTCAGAGTTGACTCCACATTAAGCCTAATAATATTATATTATTTTAGGGGAAAAAACAGATAAATTTAAGTTTATATAAACTGCATAGCCTTCATAGTATAGAAGACTCTAAAAATCTAGAAGTTTACTTTTCATTTTTTGATTGAAGATTCTCATACTGCATTACAAAAATTTACAAATTATTCATAACTCTGTCTTGCATTTCCTTTTTTTCTTCTTGCTTTGGAAACTATTTTAAATTTACCAGCAATTGATGACTTTCATCTTGTGAACATTAAGTTTTAGAATCATCAGTTTAGAGTCCTAGAAGGCCACAAAAGAGACTTTACACCATGCTTAGCTAAAGAGTATCTGAAGATATAATTCTGGTGAAACTAATTCCCCTTTCAGCCTTTGGGAATTAAGCCACCACTGTAAATTCTGCCTCAACATGTAGAAGACAAATGGGAAGAAAATACCTCAACTGTAATTCAACATTCAGCCAATAAATGTATATGGATTACTTTCCATGATAGAGCTGTTGTTCTAAATACTAGAGCCAAAACCATGAAGAAAGTAGAAAGGATCCTGAAATTATAACCCTGATATTTTAATAGGAAACAGAGAGAGTAGAGAGTGAATATGCATAAAATTTGAAAGGTACTATATTACAGAATGACCAGGTTAAAGAAAGTCACTATGGGAATCCCAAATGGAAGTCACCATCCATACACCTGGGAGACCAAGCATTCTAAACAGGGATCTGAATGTGCAAGTACTCTATAGAGGAAGTTTGTTTACAGTGCATGAGAAGCAGATTAATACTTTGTGTGGCTGGAACTTGGACGCAGGAGGAAGTGTGGCAAGGAATGAGGTCAGAGAGCTCTGGATACTGGTAAGTCTGGGAAGACTGAGGAGTTTTAGGCAGGGAATGACATGATCTGACCTCTTGTTCAGAAAAGGCACTCTGACTCTGGTGGGAGGCTAGTCTGTAGGGCTCAAGGGTGAGTTGGGGGCACCAGTAAGAGGCTATTGTAATCATCCAGGGGAGATGTGATAGTAACTTGAACTGAGAAGTTGAAACAAAGAGAAGTAGAATAACTTGGGATTTATTTAGAAGTAGAGACTACAAGATTTCTTAGAAGCATGTGAAAGGGAGAGAAGGAACTGACAGATCTCATCACTCAAATGATGATGAAATTTAAGAATGGGCCAGGATGTTTTTACTGACTCTGTCTAATGTGGTGTTCTTACCAAACTTTCCAAGTTCAAATAACTGGTTAAATTTCCTCTGATCTCCAGGACATTTAACATCATAAAGTAAAATTTACCAATCCAGTCCATATGATTAAGGAGGTAATTTATGACTTGATCTATTTTCCTTTGCAAGAAAAATAATTACCTTCAAAAGTAATATTTTATTAGGGATAATCTGATGGGAGTTTGAATATTTTAAGTTTTAAAGTTGATAACTGTATATAATATTATACAGAAAGCCCTTATGAATGCCTTTAGATCTTCTCTCTATATCACTTATACGATCTTTAGTTATTACTTTTCATTTTGGGGAACAGACTTTATATCTTACTAAATGTTAAACTTGCTTTTGTATATTCTCTCCATTTTTTGACACATTTTCTATCTCACTGTAGTGGCTCAGTAAACATTTCTCAGAGTGCAAATCTGTGCCTCTTGGAGAAATGTCTCTTTCACATTCAACTTTCCACTCTTCCCTCATTCTTCTAGCTCAATCCAGCAAGGACTCCTCAGTACACCTCCCTGAAGCCTCCTCTCTCCACCCAGAGTCCTTTGTCCTCCTCACCACCCTCCTTGATCTAGTCTTTCCTCCCGTTAGCATAATAGTTGCTGAACCACAATGAGAAGGAAACCAGTCCCTCCATCTTTTGTAGAGCTTCATGTTCCATAATCTATTCAAATCTCAACTGACATGAGAGAGCCATGTTTCAGTCTCCTGGAACAACACTGAAAACCCTTCACAAATCTTGAATGCTTTATTCTCCTAAACACATTCAATAAACTATTTAAAAAGCTCTTAATGTTTTACTAAGCAATAACTATAACCAGAATAGTATTTGAAGTACTATGTTTCAAATTGAAAATTTCAGTCATATTTCTTTGAAATAGACGAGGGTTCACCAACCAACAATAGCATCCACTTTCTCTATATTACTGACTACTCACCATATCTCATTTCCCCTACCTGGGTGTATAAGGCACCTCTTTTCCTACAGATCAGGAGACAAATATTGGCGTGTGTATTTCATACTCAAGGATAAAAGAAAATTTTTAATTTCGATGTGCTGACACTGCGTGGTATTTTCCAGCACAAGTCTGGTGGTTATTCTTCTTCCTTCTTGCAATGACCTTCTCTTGAGAGCAAAATCTTCATTTTAGGTTTTGAAACTGTGGTCTTTTTTCACATCTCATCTTCCCTACTAAATTATAAACTCCTAGACCAGTGCTAATAACTACCCCAAGGTGTAAGGCAAATAGTTGCTTAATAAATTATTGCATACATTAATTAACAAAAACTAATCAATGAATGAACAAATGAATTGCTGCTTTGATGGCTAAGATTTAACTTGAGGGCAATCTCCTTTGGGCCATTTTTTAAAAAAACTTTCAATCCAGTCAGATTTGCATTAGAAAGCCTCCTTTGTGAAAACACTCCAGGGCAATTGTGCAAAGTCACTTTGAAAGTAAATGCCATCAAATATTAATAAGATAGGCCCAGGGAAATAAACTTGTAATTTATCAGGATAAAAACAGTATTTTTTCCCCCTGAAGTATGAACACACACAGGATTTTAAAATCCACCCCAACCCCGGACCACAGCTCCTGGATGACAAAACTAAGAAAAGTAGTGTGACAAATGCATAAGACTAAATGGTTATAAAATCCTTAGAATAATGAACAAGGACCTTGGAAATAGCTGTTTTTCCCTTTTGGATTTTCTTCCCAGAAAAGACACATTTCCATATAAGGGGGAAAGGAACTTAAATTTATATCCTAATAATCCTGAGATAAGGGGAAATGCTAGGCAGTTAGGCAGGGATAAGACAGCCCAAGCAGGTGCCCCCCTCCTCCTCTTCCTCATCAGGAGTTCTGGATGGCCTTGAGCTCTGAATCACAGGAAAAAATGCCAGGCAGTTAAAGTTGCACAAGCAAAATCCCAGCAGTAGGCTCCAATCACATAATGCCAAGACCCCTAGACTCAAGCCCCAACCAATAATTTTAAAAATCAACCAGCTTCCCTTTCCTGCCCATAAAAGTGGGACCTAACTGGGGGTACTCTTGTCCCTTCCAAGTGCTATGTGGGAAGCTCTGAGCCTTCTCCTTCACTTTCTTTTTTAATAAAATTCCTGCTCACTTTCTTACCTCAGAATTCATGGTGTTCATTCTTTGATTCATGGACCCAACCCCAATTTCTGCCAGTAACAATCCTGCAATCACTCTGAACCTATAATTACTAAAGACCGTCCGGTATCTCTATGCTAGAATCTAGAAAGGCCTCATGTATTCTGACCAAAGAAGAAATGAAAAAGACATCCTGGACTGATAGAGCTCCAGGAAGTCTGGTTGGGAATAGAAGAAATGAGATTCCACAAAGCTCACACTCAAATGATGGTTTTCATTGAGAAATATGTCAGGAAACTAGACAGTGATGAAAGAGCCAGTTGGTCATTAAACAAAAACTATGCATCCTGACTCTTCCTAAGAATATGAAAGCCCATATCAGCCTGGGACTCTTTTTACATGTAGACAACACGTGATAGTAATAGTAACATTGACTCCAGAGTCAGAGAGCTGGGGTTCAATTATAACTCTCCAATCCATTGGCCAATTGATCTGAGCCAAATTATTGACTTCTCTGGACCTCAATTTATTCATCTGGAATAAAAATATCATTAATAAGTCAAATTTATATGACTAAATGTACAGTATGAACAGAATAAATTATAGCCTTGACGGTGCATTAGGACAGGTCCTCTACCACCAAAACCTCTTCCCTATATTTCAGATAAATTTTAGTATTATGCAACCAAAGAAGCATTGCATGTATGGTAAGTTATAAATTTTAAATTTCAAGAAACATATATCACTAACTAAGAAATAATGGGGTGTAACTAACCAGTTTCTCATTTTTTCCTGATGTGTCCAGTACAGCCCTTACTGGCAGAAACCACCAGTAAAGAATAGACCAAGTGGACCCACCTCAAAGGAAAGAAAATTGTGCCAGTGACCAGAAAGAAAATATTATCACCAATCTGAGAAGAACGTCCAAAAATATAGCTGGGATATAAAGCTGTGTCTAAAATTATTCTTCCATTCTGATAACACAGGTTAATTGTATAATTGAGGATTAGTGGTGCCAGCATCCTACTGGTAACTCCTGGCCACTAGGAGAGCTGGTAAGCACTGCTTTACAGAAAATTATCATGTTTTAAAACTAGGGAGTATTTATTGAAGGGCAAGAATTATTTTTATTTTATGGAAACATGGAAACTTACTCTGAAATATAGAAAGACAAATAAGCCAATTCTCCTTGGAAAAAGGAAATAAAACACAAATTCAAGAGTTAAAAATCTGACATTCTGAGTCTAACAACCTCTAAACCTCCATTTGTTTTTTGGTGGATTTAAGGTGCTACAGAGAATACCCCATTGAGATATCTTCAGATAATAAACGCATTCATTTATTTTTAAATTCGATATCCTATAATCATTTATTGTCATGCGTGTCAAATGTGGTCCAGACATCTGAATGCCTTAGCCCTTATCTGTAGTAATAGGGCAAGAACAAACATTGCACATGTGCTCAAAAAGTTGTTCTGCTATGCTGCTTGCTTTTCTTTACACACACACACATCACATGCAAAAGCAAATAATATGTACATAAATATTGAAACATAAGAGTATAACACACCACACTCAGTACTAACTAAAGAACTAGAACATATCACATGCTTTAAATGCTCTGTTGCCTCCTTCCCAAATCCAATTGCCTCGTTTCCATCCATACTAAATTACTACCATAAACATTGTTATTTTCACTCTTTGTTTTTTTTAAATTAGTTTTCATCACACATACATGTACTTAATGATATATGTTTTAGATTTCTTGTTCTTGAGTTTTATTAAAATTATGTCATCCTTTATTGTGTGTATATGTGTATGTGTTTGACTATAATGTTTCTAAGATTTACACTTTTATTTTCTAGGTAGATTGCATTTATTCTATAAATTGCACTATACCACGTTGCATTATACTACATATAATGACATTTATCCTCATTATACCACATTCTACTTAATTACTATTTTGTTATTGAACATCTAGGTTATTTCCACTCCTCGTTCTTATATCAATCAATAATACTACTACAAACATTCTTGCTTTCGTTCCTTAGAAGGAAGAGGTAAGAGATTCTCAAGAGCACACACCCAGTAGGAAACATGCTGGGTCAAATGTTGTATGCATCTTTAAATTTCAGGGAACTTCTAAATTGTTTCCCAAAGTTGTGGTTCCATTTTTTACTCTTACTAGCAACGTATGAGCATTCTCATTGCACCACATTGGTACTGCAACTGGCATTGTCAAATTTCTTCCTTTTTTTTTTTTTCAGTTAAATGGTTCCTTGGTGAAATCATAATTTGTGTAATAAGCTTATACTTCTTTTCAAAACTCTCATTCACCATTTTTATTTCTCCTTCCTCACCATAATTGTGCGCATCTTTTTGCCAGTTTTCTACTGAGTTGTTTGTTATTCTCTTGATGATTTACAGGTATATTTTTGAATTCTAATATTTTGTCAGTCTTATATGTTCTCCCATATTTTGGCTTGTTTTTTTCACTTTCTTCATAGATTCTTCGAATGTTAGGAGATCTTTTAATGAAGTCATGCCAAACTTTTATTCTATGGTTATTTTGCTATTTTTCTCTTATTTAAAACAGTCTCCTATTTTTCTTCTAAGATTTTGTTTTCTAATTTTACCTTTCACATTTGAGTCTTTTATCAATTTAGGGTTGATTTTTACAAAAAGAGTAAAGTGGGAATGGATTTATCTCCCTGTTAACTGTTTCAGCATCATTTGTCTATTTTGTCCTTACCTTTATCTTTTTACTATACTTTTGATATATTAATATAATAAAAACTAATTGCATTTAAAATCAATCTTAAATCTAGACATCTAGAAAAAAATCTCTTCTTATAAAATATCTAGTAAATTGGTGGATGTTTTAGAGTCCTCTATGTAGGCAATAGTGTCATGTATACAATTAGTTCTGTGTATTTCCCTCTGTGGTTGGCTGACCTTTCAAAGATGTCAAAATCTAAATCCCCAGAATTTGTTAATTTGTTACCTCACATGATAAAGTAGACTTTGTAAACTAAATTAAATGTCTTGAGAAGGAGAGATTATCCTGGATTATCCAGGTAGGACCAAAGAAATTACAAGTGTCCTTCGGAGAGGGAGACAGAGATTTAGTCACAATAGTAAAAGATGTGATGAAAATTTTTTTTTTTAAAAAAAGGAGGTTGTAGAGAGATTCGAAGAAGAATTCTGAGTGAACTTAGAGGAACACTGAGGGAACTTAGAAGCAAAAAACAGACAAGCAAGTAGATTATTTTCTCAAAGCCTCCAAAGAAGCCAGACTGCTGACATCTTAACTTTACTCCAGCAAGATTAATTTTGGTTTGTGAACCTCCAGAACTATAATACAGTTTTATTGTTTTAAGCTACTGTGCTTGTGTGGATTTGTTACAAAAACCATAGGAAACTAACACATTTTCTAATTTTTTAATTTATTTTTCTTGTCTTATTGCTTTAGCTACAAGAGCTAGCAAAATGTGTTACCATGTGTCTTTGTTTTGTTCTAATTACATGTTTTTCCTAATAGATATTAAATATGATGAGTAAGAAAGCCTAATAGGAGGATTTTAAATGATGAGAAAAGAGCATAATATTCTAACAGGGAGAGGATATACATGTAGCAGAGACCTGAAATAAATAATGAACATGGTAGGAGTTCTGAAAACATTGAAGAATAATTTCAAGGACATAATTTGCAAGTTAGAGATCAACTTGGCCATCATTCAGATTCTAGAGTACTTTTATCAGTATAGAAATAACTATAATAGTAATACAGTATCATTGGAGAAGTGGAAGTCTCAGCTGTCAATTAATAAAATGGCCAATGAAATTTAGGAAATTTCCATCAAATGTTGTCTTTATGGAATGGTTTATAATGTAATAATTAGTATTTAAACTTGAATCATTCATCTACCTAATACATTAACTTAATACAAATAACCAGGAAAAAAGCTATAATGCATTTTTGTGTATCTTACAGCTTATTTTACAGAATGATTCTTTATCTTTGAAGAAAATTGGTAGATTGTTTTTTCCATAATTGAGGCAAATACATTAAGTTTATTGATTCACTATAGCAAGAATTAAGCAATGAATGAGTTATAAACCCAGTTCTATAGAACTTCTTCAAGAAAGCAGTAAAACTAAAAAGAAGGGGAATTATATTGCCTACTTCCTCAGTAGGGACTAAAATAGTATAAAGCATAAATTTATGAACTCTAAGGAGGAGTACCTCAAAAAAGATTATTTTGTTTTCCCTAAGATCTGGGTAGAGTTTGTCAAACAGTTTCAGTTTTCTTGAAACTTCCTCTGCCTGTTCTAGTCTAGTCTTATGCCACAGAACTGAATTCCTTGGTTTTTTGGAGTAGTTTAGTTCATGTTTAGTTCGAAGACATACATCCAAGGTAACCAATATTTCTTGCCCACAGTCTGAGACTCTTTACCACAGCTCCTATTGCACTACTTTCTTTTCTGATGAATTGTATTTTTTGTTTTCTGATATTATCCTGAAAAGACAGCTTCTCCTTCCACTGAATTTCCTTCTTCAAAAAAAATCGATTCATAAAATAATTATTTTCTTCAGCAAGTATTCTTATATATTGACCAAGTACTGCTTTAACCTCCTCTTTACCACTAACCTTCCCTCACACACATTTGCATCTCTAAGGCATAAAATCAAAATAGATAAAAGAACACTTAAAAGTTCACCTAGAAATGTGTTACCTACCCCCTTCTCAAAACTGAATGGAGACCTGTCAGTGGGAAAAGGGAAAAGATGTCTTACTTTTACCTAATATAGATTTTAAAAACACTCTAACATCTTCCTCGTGTCTATTGGTACAATCGGTATTTGAGATCGCAGTCTAAGTAAAATAGAAAAATAGGAGGTGAAGATGTATAGGCTGAGTTGTGATGTAGGCCTTATAGAAAACTAATAATATTAACAATATTTAACATCTATTGATTACCTATATGCCATATGTTTAGAACCTTTCATATACGTTGTATATCCTAATTCATGTAATGCTCATAATGAAGCCAGAATTGGGGACAGGCAGTTAGTGTAGAAATAGGGGATCAGGTCAAATCGAGGAAATGAAGGCCATGAAAGCCATCTGCCTCTGGAAGTTGGAGACTGCCCCTGGAAGAATGGAAAGTTAAGGATCTCCGGAGCCCATTGATTACCAAATTTACCTGCCTTTATCAAGGACTGCAAGCAAGGAGCTGCTAATTAATGCCCCCTGGGCCTTTGCCTGGCTGAATCACTTTGGCCCTCCTCCTGCCCCATCGCTTCTCACTTTTTACTTCTCACCTGCAAAACCAGGCCTACTCACATAGGCAGAAAGGAGAGATAAGAGGGTAGAGAACTGGAGAACAAAAGAGACCTTAACCTATAAAAGATGTAAGGTGTGCTCACTTCTTGGGACTTTAGATCAGCCATGGCCCCCTTCTCCCTCCTGGGAGAGGTCTGTATTATTACCTTTAAATAAAACCTGCTTAATACGCTTGCCTTGGCGTGCTTCTCTAGTGTTCAAAGTTCAACATTAGAGGGAGCAGAACTCATCACCAGTAAACAGCAGTATCAATAACAACCCTGTGAGTTAAGCAACGATGGGGGTTTGGGAGGAACACAACCACATAGAGATTAGGTAAAGTGCCCAGTTATACTACTATAAACCATCCTGCCTCGTAGGAGTTCTTGAGTGTTTCATAGTGGTAGTTAAAAGTCTGGGTGAGCTCAGATTCAGTGGAGGAGAGAGCACTACAGTCATATGTTAGACTCTAAGGGAGAGTACAAGAGAAGTATAATACATGGTTCTTGTCCTTCTAAGTTTTATATTTGAAGGTAAGCTTTTATTACATAGAACAATAAGCTAGAATTCAACCCAGTACCTATTTATTTAATTTAATAGATATTTGCTGAGATTACTCTATTTCACAAACTGACTAAAGGTGCCAAAACCAGGGTGTATATCAAGAAGAAAGATGAAGGAGGTGTAGGATCTATTCAGAAGACATCAAGGTTAATGGGGAAACAGCTTGTCAATCACCAATTAAAATTTCAGTGCAGCCAATGCACTGAGACCTTGAGTGCCTAAGAGGAAGATGTGACTCACATTTCCCATAATACCAAGGAATGCTTGCCAAGAAAGATATATGCAGAAGTTAAATCTGTAATATTTTTATGAATGGAACATTTTTCATTTGAAAATATAAGTTTTCATTCCTAAGTGAAACTATTGATTGCCTTTGACATTTTCCTGGTACATCATAGATAAGTGAACCCATAGATATAGTCCCTTCGTGGACACAATTAAACTTCGTATGTTGCAAATGAGTTGGCATTTGGAAAATCAATTTAGTGAAAGGCCAGTTGTCAGGTCAATGGACACATGTATCCTCACATCAGTATCCTTATGTTGGTTAATACAAAACCTTTGTCAATGACAAGAACAACATCATAAATAGAGAAATTTCTCAAGTTTCATCATTATAATGCCTTATTTTTACACATTTCAATCTATTGATTTGGAAATATATTAGGGGTTGTTGTCATTATTTTTTAAATGAAGTCAAAACCAACATTTTGACACATTTGTCACCACCAGGGCTCTATTTCAGATGCATTCATTCTTTCAATGCATCTTTATTGAGCAACCACTTGGTACCAGGCACCCTTCTGGGAATGAAGGATACAGAAGTTAATAAGGGAAGCAAAATTCCAGTTTCAGGAAGTTTAAATTCTACTACAGAAAGAATGAACAAATGTATAAGAAATAAATAAGTTGATTTTAGATAATGATAAGTGCAGTGAATAAAGTAAATATAACAGGGCAGTGGTTAAAGAATGAATTTGGGGACTGTAAAAGAAAGCTATTTCAGCTAAGTTGACCCCAAAGGCCCTTTCTGAAAGAATGACTCTTTTTAAATCTAAGATTGAAATGATGAAAAGGTATCGGTCACAGAAGATCTAGTACAAAGAATTCTAGGGAGAAGGAAATGCAAGTATAAACGTTCTCAGACATAGGAATATTGAAGTGCTGGAGAAACAGTGGCCGGTGAATAATGAGAAAGAATGAGAGTAGTCAGGAGGAGAGGAGGCCCCTGGAGAATGCTATCAACAGATCATATAGGGTATTAGAAAATTAAAAAGGTTGGAAAGCCATTGGAGGAGTATGAGCAAGGTAATGGTGTGATTATATTTAACTTTGAAAACTTGTTTTGGCTACTGTGAAGAGAATGGACCACAGTTAGAAAGAAAATATGAAAGCAAGAAAATCAGTGAGGAAGCAAGTGCAGTTGTGCAAACAAGATGTGATGAAAGTTCCAACTAGAATTATAGGGGAGAGTAAAACATTTGTGACATATTTGGGGAGCAGAACTGGCTACATACTTGTAAATGGGGTTTTTAGCTTAGGGGAAGGCATGGTGAAGTTTAGATGGAAAGAAACTGAAAAAGAATTAGAAGGTAGAAAAATAAAGAGTTATCTTGTGCCATGTTAAGTTTGTATTATCTATTATGTATCTGCATGAAGATGCCAAATAGACTTCTAGAGGTATAATCTGGAATCAAAGGAAAGATAGAGAAAATGGTGGTGTTTACATTGGGGAATTAGCATCATACCTATAGTAAATAAATCCAAGGAATTGAATGACATCATAAAAGAAACGGTCTGCAGCAAGACAATGGGCTGCATGCAAACCACTAGGTCTGCCCACATGTCAGGAAAGAGAGCAAGAGGGACACATGAAAAAGAGCAAGAGAGACAGAAGGATATCAAGAATTTACTCTTGAAAGTAGTGAATAAGAGGGCCCTGGTGAGCTCAATAAAAAAAACATTTCAGATATTTTGTAGCAATTAAAACCCAGTTAGTAAAATATTTTAGCTAGTTATTGCTGTGAAACAAACCACTAGAAAACTCAATGGCTTAAAATAACAACAATAATGTCTCACACACCCTTGGGTCAACTCAGTTGCTCTACTAATCTAGGCCAGGTTCATCTGGTTTAGCTCATATACATACAATCAACCAATAGGTAACCTAGGGTCAGTTGCTCTAGAATGGCCTCAGGTACAACAATGACAGCCTTCACAAAGGACAGCCCTGGATTGTTTTCAGAATGGTGGCAAGGTCCCAAGAAAGATGACAGAATGGCACAAGGTCTCCTGAAATCTTGGCTAAATATTGGCACATGATCACTTGCCCACATTCTATTGGCAAGCAAGTCCAAGTGCATTCCAGAATCCGAGTAAGTGGAGACTACAAACTTAGAGATCAAAGGCAGGGATATATGGAGGCTATTCATTAGAATCTACACTGCAATTAAGTTGCGGTAAGTAAGCAAGAGAGGTGAGAAGAGAATAGAGCAGAGTGCCTAAATATAACCACAAGATTTTGAAGAATTTTGCTGTGAAAGGCAACAGAGAGATGGGTACAAAATCCAGAGTTTCTGTGGAGTCAAGGATTCCAATTTTCCTACTGTATTTTTGATTTTTTAAGATGTGCATATGCTGATTTAAATAATTTGAGAGAGTTCAGGAAGAAAAAAAGGATACACACGGGAGCAAAGTTGATGAGTATATTGGCTAAAATTAGAGGGTTTGACCTTACACAGGAGCAGAGGCATGTCTACAAGTGCAAGAGAACAGAAAGAATAGTGTACACCCTTTGTAGTCTCCTTCAAGCTGAAATGGATGCTAATTTCAAAATTCTTAGATTAAGAAAACTTTGCTGCCTCAGAGGAATATTTTTAATGCATCTGCTTACAAATCAAGATTATAGAGAATGCTCTTCATACCAGGGGAGTTTACTTCTGCTGTGAAATAAAGCTATTGAGAGGCAAAAGCAGAAGAGAAATCATCTGTAATCAGTGTCTTGATTCCAGAAATCAGAATATTCCACAATGTTTTGAAAGTCTATGAAAAGCTATCTAGTGAGGAAGCATCCTTAGAGAAGTCACTCTCCAATTTAAAAAAAAAAAAAAAAAAACAATTTAAATCCATTGTGCAAACTTGTATCATTACCAACATTACCATACTCCTAGAATATTCCATTTTAATGAGCAATATTACAGAATCTTATATGTCATTAATTAGTGGAGGAATTGAAAGAGTGAATTAAAGATTGCTTAAATTTACAGATCACTGCAGGAATGAAAAATCCATCAACTCACTGTAGAGAACTGCTAAACTGCTCACGACTTGGGTCAAATGTCTTGGAATGCCTAATACCATTTAGGCAAATTAGTGTAAAAATAGATGGTTAGAAGAGAAAATCTTCATGAATTTTTTTTTTCACAAAACTTTAAAGACTTGAGTTTATTATGCAGCTTTTACAAAATTTTAGGTATTAAATTGCAGACTGAGAGAAAGATATATATGGTTGACAATGAACTTGATACGTGTAATGACTGTTTGAAAATCAGAAATGCTCTTTCATTTAAAACAGGTTATAATTTCACTAAGTTTCTAAAAAGTAAATTTTAATGTTAATTGTTAGGTCTTTATTTTTACATGAGAAGATGCCAATACAGAGTATAGAGCAGAATTGCTGGTGATCCATACCATTAGAAACACCTGGGGCATTTTACTTATGGAAATATTAGAGAGCATATAACATGAAACACATCTTAAAGCATCTGAAAGATAAAATGCCATAAACTTAACCAGGATTATTTGAATTAGTAGTTATTATAGTCATATTCATAGTTAGAGACTGTAGATGAAAATAAATAATCTTCTAGATTGGAGTTGCTTGTTCTCTGACTGATCAAAAAGTCCAAAGGCAAAACCACAAATCTTCACTTTCAGCTTTGCTGTCATTGAAATCAGACTAAATACATTTGACAACCTTGATTCTAATTTCTCATTGCCAGTGAAACTGAACATTTGTGCTTCAATTCTTCCTTAAAGCTTTCCACTAACCCTTGGTTACTTTGAGGCAGCTAATTAATTAAAGTCATTAAGGAAATTGCTAACTAAGAAAAGGTGCTTTTAGGATCAGGATTTTGATGGTTTGATTTTGGTAATACTAGTAATTAAAATACATTGAATAAGCTATTTGCTGTTGCTGTTCAAATATAGTAAATCTCTAAAAAGTGCAGCTGAAAAATATTTGAGCCAATATTTCATGTGAAAAAAAAATCTTCTAGGCTGTAAAATACCCTGTGCTTTGCTTGGAAGGAAGAACTGAAATAGCAGAGCTTATTACATCATCTGAAATTTATCCCATTCTGGATAACTTTCAAAGATATAGCTCAGACATATTTTTCAGCTGTCCTGAGTAGCAGGATAAACTAAATCTTCTCCTTTTTTAATTGTGTAATTTCTATAGCTATGTCATCATCTTACATGCCCAAGTTCCAGAGTTATTATGTAGCTAAATCCCCAGTAATTAAGAAGACAACTCCTGTGTTTCCACTGTGAGACCAACCATCTATCTCATGGGAAAGAAACAACTCAGGAAGACTGAGATCAAATCCTTTTAATGGGCTTTCAACTTGCCTGGGAGGAGAAGATCTATTCCAGGTATAAACATGAGTTTCCAGAGATGGCCTTTTTATGTTGCTCTTAAATGTCTAATAGGTGTTTCACATCAGCTGTGAACTTGTGAACCCAGAAGGGATTCAGGGACATTTGTAAGCTTAGTGCAGGGCAGTGCACACTTCCCCTCACATGTCTAACATGGGCATAGCAATTGCACTATTACTGCATTAAAACTCACCTGTATAGTATCCTTAGATACTAAAAACAGATTTTTATTTCAAATTTACAACTGAAGAAATAACTACAAAATGGACTATAGCAACTCTCCAAAATCAATACCTATCTCCCTGAACACAAAAACATTTAGGAACAGAATGGCATGATGTTTTGGTAATATTGGAGTGTTTGGTTAGGTATATATTTTATTGTTTTCATTTAAGAACCCTATATGCCAGACTTTCTCCTCAATAGCATACATACTTCATAGTGTTGAGATTTTTTTTTAAAGCATTGCAATCTCAAATGTGCTAGTTAAAATTCTTTGTTAGCTCTTGGAGACTAGTAATTTCACAACTTCCCAGTCATGTATTTAAATTCTCATATTTAAATAAAGGCAAATCTCTATGTTGTGGGGAGCAACTTATGAATGGACTGATCACCACTGAGAAGTCCAAATTTGAGAGTCTTTATTAGCCAGCTGGCTGACTATCTCACACAACACCCAAAATTGGCTACTGGGAGGATAGCCTCAAGCATAAGGTTGCAGGGGTTTATATACCGTAAGTAAAGCATGTTGGTACATTAATCATAAGTGGCTGTTGCTATAATTCAAGACTACAAACTAACATCATGAGATCTAAAATCATAAGCAGAAGGGGAAGTGGCTCAAAACAACCATCATCGGGTACAAGTTAAAGAATGGTTATTAACATCTAGACAATTGTTCTCTGACAGGGTACATTGTCCAAGAAAAATAGGAACCAAAAAGAGATCAATTTTACATTATATAAGAATTGCCATTTTGTGTTGCCAAACATGCTATGCTAAGCAACTGTTGACAGGTGCAGAGGTGGGGCATTCCCATGGGAGAAGCATTTCCTACATCACATGGAGTCTCAGGGTAAAATGGAGTCTGTTTGGTCATTGCCCATATAGCCTGGCCTATAACATCTCCATGGAGTCAAATATGTCAACCTGTCACATTCCTCACTGGTTTTATGTACATAATCAAACCATTGATTTATTATTAGTATAGAAGTGATTGTAGTAGGAAATTTGCTAGTTTAAATAAATTTGTAAATTCTTTTTTATGGTGAATTGGTAAATTGAAAAAAGATCCTTTAATTTCTTTGATATATCTGTTCTGCTAATGTAGATTTTGTATATGAGATTTTCTTAAACTGAGGTAGATTAGCATATCTTCTACCAGAAAAGACACAATTCTAATTTCATTAATTGGAACTTTGGTGAGATTGCTCAATCTCTTTAACACTGGATTGACTGCTAAAAAAAAAAAAATGTTACTTCTATGATGGCTGACCAAATTAATGCCCCTATTCCACCATCTGTTTGCCTCAAACACTCATGTATCAGAAACATTTCAACTGTAAACAACAAGGCCATTCCATCCAACATAAACAAGAAAGGAATGTCTTGAATATTATAAATTTGCTCACAAAATATCAGGGGCATGTGGAATCTGGACTACACAGCCAGGAAAAAGAGATGAGCTGCACTGATAGTGGAGCTACACCCATAGAATGCCCCAGTAAGGGTCCCACTGCAAATACCACAGCCCCTGAGATTGCACTGTCTACCCAAAGCACCCCCCAACGTCTTCTTCCTGTGGCTTCTAAAAACACACTCTCTTTCCACCATCCTTGTAGGAGATAATTCTCTGTGATGTGACATCTTCATGGATTTATTTTCCTTCTGAATTGAGTTCCATGCAGTTGCCCTACAACCTGCATCATAGCTTTAATAGAAAGTAGGAAAAGAATTCTTCTACCTTAAAATGATATGAGAAATTTTAGGAGGATTATTCAGAGGGGTCTAGTATGACCATAAAACAAGTGTTCACTAGTCTCTGCTTCACATCAATATATTGCTTTCTCATTCCTTAATGTCCATGCAGCAACAACTATACCATAAAATTTGCTGTCTAACACAATGCACCTACTTTAAAAAAAAAAAATAAAAATGTACTTGCTATTTACCTTAAAGAGGAACAATCCAGCAAGTCATTGGTTGCTAAAACAGCTAAAGTTCAGTACCAATTAACTTCATCCTAATTGTCTGCAATAGATGAATAAAATAGAGAAGTCTATTGCTATTAGTGGTAGTGAAATTAAACAGGTAAAATAGCAAGGGAACCAGAGAGAAATGGAGGTAAATTAGTTGACACAAAAGTTCTGAACATTTAATAATCAGTCCCCATGAACAATGATTGTTCTCTGCTACTAGAAAATTGAGCATTCAACAGTTATGTTAGTTAAATAGGCCTTTGGGGATGCCACCCTGGTCTGCCACCATGACCATTTTATTTAATCACTCATTGAGCAATCACTGAGGTGGCTGGGAAACAATTGGGGATGAAGCAGTTGTCATGTGTATCTAATTATCAAGAGCCTCCTCTCTAATGGATAGTTTCTGCTGAATATTCAAATATTCTCATATTATATATGCAAAAAAATCGCCTACATATTTCTCTCTCCCAGATCTTCTTTTCATGATCCCTCTTGAATATTCACTGAAAGTCACTGGAGTATCCAACCAAACCACTAGTGCGTCTCCATGAATCACCATCAATGCATACATCAATCAACTGTCCTGTTAGACAAAGTAAACATGAGGCACATTACCCAGCCTGCTGTATGCTAGGAGAATTAACTTTCCCCCAAGTGCTCGGGCCTCCCCAAAATGAAGCTCAACTGTAGAACCCACTCTCAACTTGGTCTGACATAATACTGCATCTACCTTTAACTTTTGTCTTCTTCAGTCAAGGTCACAGGGAAAAAAGGTTACTCTTGTAGGATGATGGAGGGGATACCTGCTAAGAATTAATGGGATAACCATCATGTCGAACCACATCTCTAGTTCTCCAGGAAATGTGCCAGTTTATTCCAGTTACCCCAGTATGATTCTTTAGTACTGTTCCTTTTACTTTAAAAAGGATCCTGGTATGGATTAAACGATTTATTCACTCTACACATATACCCCTTCCACTCAATAATAATGAGCTATGGGGCATGTCTAACTTTTCTTCTGCATGGGTGATTCACCAAGTTATCTAAAGTCATAACAACTCAAGCATGGCCAATGATCAACAGTTTAAACATAAAGGTGTGGCTTTATTCCAAAACTCTTGGGATCTCTGCTGTGATTCTTCCAACAGTGGTTTCCACAAGCAACCGAGTGTGCCAGATGTACTTGAATACCATTGTATTAACAAAATCATAAGAACCAAGTGGTGAAATAAATTACACAGTAGCCTGGCTAAGCAGAATCCTTCCTTTGATCTGGCACCCTCTCAAATCTGTCTGTCTTTTGAGCGATCCTGTGAATTATTCAGAACCTCTCTCCCAAATGTGTTATGCATTTCTCTAATATTTAAATAGGCCAACCAAACATGCACCTTTTTGATAGTAACATGGTATAAAAATTGCACGACTTTTCTTTCACTTTAAAAGAAATATTTAGCAAGTATCTAAATAGTAGACCCATTGGAAGGTAAATGAAGCGGGAGGCCTCCATACTTTCATGCAATTTATTCCTTCCTCCCTCTGGCAATGCACATCAAGGCACTGAAACACCTGCTATTTCCTGATTCCCTGGTCCATTCAGCATGATGCTATCAGTGATGCCATAGCGATGTTTTGTGAGACAATGAGAAAATAAAGATGCCTGAAACTACTTTTTCATGAAAGTACAGTTAACATAGCTCTAGATAGGAAGAGAAAAATTCATTGTTCTCCCTGTAAGGTAAAATAAGACTACTTCTATTGTTCTCTGTATACTGAAATGCATTAAAAGCAAGGGTTGTATAGTAAATACCAGAGCCACTGTTAATTTGTTCCAATGAAAGATAACATTTGGTTACAGCAAATGAAAATTAGTCCCTCTCTGAATAAGCTGATGGAATCATGTCACATTTTTCAGGATAAATACACCTTCTGAATGGCTAAACAACTAAATTAAATGAGGTGTCTATTGATTAGTATTGACTTAAAGTCAGTGTCCAAAGCACTGGACATAGTTATACTGTTAAATGAGTGTAAGTATAGGGAAGGTTAGGAGTGAGATTTAAGTGAAGTCTTTTCATATTATCATAAGACTTTCACTCAAGTATATTCTGCTTCTCTTCTCTCTCTCTCTCTCTCTCTTTTTTATTTCCAGTGTGCCTCTGTTTTAGTCAGCTTTTTGTCACTGCTGTGACTAAAGGACCCAACCAGAACAATCAAAGAGTAGGAAAAGTTTATTTGAGAGCTAGCCATTTCAAAGGTCTTAGTCCATAGAAGACTGGCTCCATTCCTCAAGGCTCAAGGTGAGGCAGAACATCATGGCAGAAGAATGTGACAGAGGGAAGCAGCTCACATGGTGATCAGGGAGCAGAGAAAGAGACTCCACTCTCCAGATATAAATATATACCCCATAGCCATGCCCCCAATGAACCAATTCCTCCAATCACACCCCACCTGCCTCCAGTTACCACTCAGTTAATCCCATCAGGGAACAATTACATGATTAGTTTAAGGATATATAATCATTTCTCCTTCTTGTATTGTCTCACATGTGAGCTTTTGGGGGATACAATATCTAAACCATAATATCCTCCTTCTCATAACTGGCTTATTTTTGTAAACAAAGAAATCCTGTGATTCTCCATCATGGTAGCCCATGGTAGCCTTTTTCTAGACCTAGAATCTCGGTTTCTAGGTAGTTGGTTTCAGTTTTTTAGTTCAAATTAAACTTAAGCAGGTTACTTATATATTTCAATCCCCTGGTCCTAATAATCAATTGATCACCCCTTAATAAGTTTACAGATTTTTATCATTCTCTTTATGATTATATGAGATAGGAAAGACAAAACGTTTCCTACTCTCTCACTCAACACATAACACTCTGATACCAGATATGGGGGATGTTTTCTCCCCTAGACCAAGCAGTCCCCAGTAGACACCAACAGGATGCTCTATAATTAAATTTTATCCTCAACAGGAGTTAGAGCAGACCCCAAAGTTTAAGGCTCAGTCCAACAGATTGCCCCTACTTCAAATGTTGATCTAAGTGGAAGGTTCCCAAGTTTCCCACAAATTCTGTATGACATAACTAACAGAAAATGGTTTCCTATGTCCCCCTTCTAAAGTTGTATTTGTTAGAGTTCCTCACAGCACCCCAAATAACAGTTTACTTATGATTGTCTATTTTTAAAGTTACAAATGAACAGCCAGATGAAGAGAGATAAAGGTAAGGTTCAGATGGGCTCCAGATTGGGAGCTTCTGTCCCTGTTGTGTCAGAATCTGACACCCTCTCAATACAAAGACCAAGAAGCTCTCTGAACACCATAGTTCAGGAATTTTTATGGAGGTTTCATTCTGTAGGTATAATCAGTTATTAACTCAATATCCAGCCACTCCCCCTTTCCCTGAGGATAAGGGGAAGTTCTGAAAGTTACAAGTTTCCAATCATTAACTTATTCTTTCTGGTGACCAGGCCTATTAAGAAGCCCACCAACAGTCACCTCATTAAAACAAAAGATGTTTCTATAACCCAGGATGATGATCCTGGGGAATCTAATCTAAGGAATGAGGAGCTCTGGGCCATGAATGAAAGTCAAAGATCAAATATTAGACCAAAAATTCTCTTAGCACCTCTATTTCTCAGGAAATTACAAACACTTTAGTAACTCTGTGCCAGGAACTGCGGGGGGCAGACAACAATGCACATCTCATAGTATCACAATGACTTACCTCTGCCACTCACAATGGAAACCATGAGCACTTGTGCCCTCTTGCCCCTTGAATCCTAAAACCCATTTCAGTGGCATTTCATTGACATTGCAATGCCCTTTATCTCAGGACAACAGAGAACAACCTTTCAAAAAGTCTGGTTTTCCACCCCGGATAACTTTCCAAGTGAAATAATTTATTTTTAAATATATTCTTTCAATATCTTAAAAAGATATTCCTTTAGGCTTTTGCAAGGCACAGAGTTAAAGAGCGGGATAATTGCACGTGAAGTCACTCCAACATTTCTGTTCCTATATTTTGTCAAAGTATTTGTGCCATCTCAACTTTATCTCAACTTCATTCAGCATAGGTCATCAGAGTCCCAAGTTTCCTTCCACTAACTCAACTAGTAATTAGAACTATTCTCAGATGCTCAGAATAGTCAATTAAATCTCAAGAATATGGTCAGTGTTCCAATGCCATAGTTCAATCTTATCTAAAATTGTTTTCTTCAGCTACCTTATCTAGCATCTGCAGAATCCACTTTCACACATATTCCTAGGGGTTTACTATTGTAGATTAGAAAATACTATAATTCTTTTTGCATGGAAGCTTTCTTCTAAGGTTGGCATTAAAATTGGTCCATCAGAGCACCCTGGATGCAAGTGTAGTCATAAGCTAAGGGCAATGAAAACCAATGTAGAAGGGCTCAAGGAGAACAGGGAATGACTAAAAAAGCCATTGCTTTGGGTAAAATAATTATGGTGTCTTCAAGAAAAGGAGAAGAGAATCATCACACAGAAGAGAAAGGAGTACTTCCACCAGCAAAGGAAGATCAGTGAAATTAGGGTTAAAAGCTACTCCAAGCTACCCAAACCTCTCAAACAATTCCATTCTAACTCTTGGGCTCTCCGCTTTCCTGTTTAGAAAATCTGATAAAATAAAGACAAGAAAAAAACATGAATTCAATTATATAAAAATTCAGCAACCAAAATTAAGTTGCAATTTTATTTCAAGTTATTTCAACCCAAGAGTTATAAGGGTAAAGAAATTCTGTAAGCACATTTATAGAAAGTTGCTTAATGTCCATGACTCAAGTGAGAATTTAGGTCCTTGAGCAATGTTATTCTTTTCATTAAACTCTGAAGCATAGCCTGATATCCCCTCTGTAGTCAGTACCCTGCATGGCCTTTACATTGTTGAATAATAAGTGTTGCTATGGTTTGGATAAGTGTCTCCCAAAGGCCCCTGTTAAAGGCTTAGTACTGCTTTGGCACTTTTGGGAAATGTTAGAAACCATTAAGAGGTAAGGCCTCATGGGAGATCTTCAAATCACTGGGGATGTGCCCTTAAAGAAGGCAGTGAGGTCTCATCCCCTGACTCTTCTATTTGTCATATCCCAGTCATGAGGTGAACAGTTCACTCTACCACTGCTTTCTACCATGATGTGTTGACTTGCTACAGACCCTAAGCAACAAGACCAATTGGCTATGGACTGAAACCTCCAAAACTATGAGTCAAAATAAGTCTTTCCCATTTATAAGTTTATTATCTCAGGTATTTTGTCATAGTAATAGAGAGCTAACTTGTAGTCCTCCAGGGCCATGTATTCATTGGTTACATCATCAGACAATAATAGCTTATAATCAATTGTTTCATAACTTCCAGAAACCTAAAATCCAAAATTAACTAGCTCTTCAGAACTTTCTAGCCCAATCTTGTCAGATATCCATTTCCTGGTAACCAATTTGCAACCACTCTTCTTACTGAATTCTGCATTATTCTAAATTATTCTCTTTTTCTTTGCAACCTTCATTTTTATGGTTTTTATTAGTGTATTATGATTATACATAATAGTAGGATTCGTTATGACATATTCCTACACGTACATAATTGGATCAATCTCATTCCCCAGTGTCTTAACATTTCCCTCCTCTGCTTCCTCTCCCAAGTCCCCTTCCTCTACTCTACTGATCTCCTTTCTTTTTTACTTAGTGCATTATTATACCCAAAATTAGAATTCATTGTGGCATAGTCATATATGGACATAGCATAATTTGGTCAATTGCATTCACTAATACCTCCTCTTGCCCTCCATTACTCCTCCCTTCCTCCCTCTGATCTTCCTTTACTCTACTGGTTTCCCTTCTGTTTTTATGAGGTTTTTTTTTTTTTTCATTCCCTTTTTTCTAACTTCTGCATATGAGAAAAAAACATTTAACCCTCAACTTTATTCTTTTTGTTTCTTTTTTTAAATTTTTTTTTATTTTTACAAACTGCATTTTGATTTATTTTACACAAATGGGGTACATCTTTTCGTTTCTATGGTTGTGCACGATGTAGATTCATACCATTCATGTAATCATACATGTACATAGGGTAATGATGTCTGTCTCATTCAACCATTTTTCATACCCACGCTCTCTCCTCCCTCTATTTCCCTCTACATATTCTAAAGTTCCTCCATTCTTCTCTCATCCCCCACCCTCCCATCCCCATTATATATCATCATCCTCTTATCAGGGAAAACATTTGGCCTTTAGTTTTTGGGGACTGGCTTATTTCACTTAGCATGATATTCTCCAATTCCATTCATTTATCTGCAAATGCCATAATATTCTTCTTCTTTATGACTGAATAATATTCCATTGTATACATATACCACAGTTTCTTTATCCATTCATCTGTTGAAGGGCATCTCACTTGGTTCCATAATCTAGCTATTGTGAACTGAGTTGCTATAAACACTGATGTGACAGTGTTACTGTAATATGCTAATTTTAAGTCCTTTGAGTATAAACCAAGGAGTGGGATAACTGGGTCAAAAGGTGGGTCCATTCCAAGTTTTCTGAGGAATCTCTGCACTGCTTTCCAGAGCGGCTGCACCAATTTGCAACTCCACCAGCAATGTAAAAGTGTGCCTTTTTCCCTACATGCACACCAACATCTATTATTGTTTGTGTTCTTGATAATAGCCATTCTAATGGGAGGAAGATGAAATCTTAGAGTTGTTTTAATTTGCACTTCTCTAATTACTAGAAATGTTGAACATTTTTTCATATATTTATTAATCACCTGTATTAATCTTATTCTGTAAAGTGTCCAGTTCCTTGGCTGACTCTATTGTTTTACCACATTTTCTTTATCTATTCACCTGTTGAGAGATACTCAGACTGGTTCCATACCTTGATATTGTGCTGCTATAACATTGATATGCATATATCATCATGGTATGCTGATTTTAGTTATAAATAGCCCCTAAAATATAAGGGAAAATGTTCAAACCCTTAGCAATGGGGGAAATGCAAATTAAAACTATACTGAGAATTAGAATTGCAATCATCAAGAATACAAATAACAGTCAGGCATGGTGGCACACACCTGTAATCCCAGCAATTTGGGAGGCAAACACAGAAGGATTACAAGTTGGAAGCCAAACTACTCAACTGAGAAAGACCCTAAGCAATTAAGTGAGGCCCTGCGTCAAAATGAAAAAAAAAAAAAAAAAAAAAAAAAAAAGTCTGTTGATAGAGCTCAGTGTGAAAGCATTCATGGGTTCAATCCCCAGTACTGAAAAAACTACAAAAACCAAAAACACACCAAAAAGAAAAAAAAAAAAAAAAAGAAAGAAAGAACACAAGTAACAATAAATGCTGGTGAGGATATGAGGAAAAAGAACATTTTTATGTTTTTGGTGGGACTGTAAATTATTACAACCACTGTGGAAATCAGTAAGAAGATTCCTCAAAAGACAAGGAATTAGAGTCACCCTATATGACTCAGCTATACTACTATATGTATTTATCTGAATTCTTAACACAAAACAATACCCATTTTATTTCATTTAAGCACTAAACAGAAAAGAATCTATAAAGAATATTGGGGGCCTCTGAAAGAGGTAGTGAATCAGGCTTAAAGGCTCTACAGCTAGAAAAAAAATACCAAAATCATACTACTGGGCTGTTCTCATGCACCAATACCACCAATGCTAAAACTTAGGTTGGAGAGTTTCATATCGAAGACCAGGATCTGTAAGCAACCTCTAAAAACTAGCTATCTCTCTGCCTTAACCCACTACACTCATCAGCAAGATGCATTCTGTGTCAAACCTTGTTTATATTCACTTTTTTCCTAAAACACACAATTTGGGGGTCCTTTATAAGAAATAGATTAAAAAATTTTTAAAGAGATATGCAAGTAACTATTTAGTGCTTGAAAACAAAATATAAAATTTTCAAAGACTGACAAATGGCATAAATACATATTTTTAAAAATTGTATTTTCGGGGCTGGGGATATAGCGCAGTTCATAGAGTGCTTGCCTGTCAAGCACAAGGCCCTGGGTTCAATCCCCAGCACCACAAAAAAAAAAAAAAAAAAAAAAAAAAAAAAAAAAAAAAAAAATTGTATTTTCACTGTTATTATCTCTAGAAATCTTAGAATACTTTTCTTTCTATATCTGACACATTCTGTCTCTTAATATAAGTGTTTTGGTAACATGATTTTCTATATAAAGAACAGAAATATAACAGTCTTTTTTCTGGAATAGTTAATTAAAATCTGTGGGGTCTTTATTGATAGCTTTCAAAAGTTTCAGTTTCACAACTCATTTTTGGTAATGTCATATAAATTTTTAGGTCGGTTTCAAATTAGAAGAAACTTCTATTGAGTTTCTTTCATTTATGAACTATAATATTTAGAAGAATTTCCAGACTAACTTCTGGCTCTAAGCATTTCAAATGGTGTTTCTATGCAGCAACAGCACATTTTCAGTGTCTAGTACTGCTTCATTTGGCAGCATGACCTCTGGCCTTGAACTCTACATCATTGGCCAGGTGAGTTGGCTCCATGGCCTACAGGAAAATTCCTGGAAGACAATTCTACACAGAGGTGAATAACAATAAATTACACATAAAACACACATAAACATATTCCATCAAACTCATATTTATGTATTTCCAATTAAATTTTCTCTCAATGCTTCTCAAAACTTCTCACTCTAACGTCAACCAACATAATGGAAGTAGAAGGGAAATTTGAATGAATATACAGCAGCATTAACCATAACAAAATTTTCTGTTTTTTTCAAATTTGCAATGACTACACCACTGCCACTTCTATCAGCATCTTCCCCAGGACCTGTGGAATTATGACCTCCTTAATTTCATGGTAAAGCAGTCCTTGGACATGTGCCTGCACTGCTGCTAGAAAAGACACTAAGTAAGTACATTTCTGGTTTCTAGACAAATAGGTTGGTTGTCGTAGAAGATGAGAACTTTTCCCATGGATTGAACTTTTTTAAGTTATTAGGTAATCATTAGGTAGAGTTGGGGAGTCCCCAAGATCACCTGCATTTCTGACACCACTTGCAAGGTCGGGAGTCTCTAAAGTCACCCTCAGATGACTAAATTCACTGGAAGAACTTACAGAAATCATTGCCAGCCATTATGCTCATTATATTCATGGTTGTTACAGTGGAAGGATACAGATTAAAATCAGCCAAGAGAAGGGGTACATTAGGTAAAGACCAGGACAGTTCCAAGTACAAACGCACCTGCTGTCCATCTCCTTTCACAGATGGCACTAGCTTCTCCCAGCCATGATGTCTGACAGGATACATGATATATGCAGAGTATTGACAACTAGGGAAGCTCATCTAAGTCTTGGAGTTCAGAGTTCCTATTAAGGCTTCATGGCTAAACTTAGTTTCCAGCCTCTCTGGAGGTCAAGTTAATGCTTCATGGCCCACCATAAATCACATTGTTAGCATACACTATATCATGTCCCAGGGCCCCCAGGTAAACAAAGGCACTCTTAGCAGATGGAACATTCCAAAAATTTAAAGGTTATCTCCTAGGAGTTGAGGGCAAAGGATGGACCCTCTATTTGGGTAAGGTTATTTCTCCTCACATTAATACATTATTGTATTTGTATTATTACATTCCAAAGATAACATGGTATGATAGGAAAGTCATAAGCTTAACATTTGTAAATTTAGCCTCTGTACTCACTTCTTCTGCTACCTACTTTTGTAATTCAATAATCTTCCACAATGGCAAGTTTAATTTAACAAATATTTTTGAATACTTACCATGTCCCATGCCCAAATCTAGAAACCACTAAAATACAAAGATAAAAGAGTTTATTTCCTAAAAGAGTTTGCTTTGGGTTGATGTACAAGCATCTTAGAATTATCTGTATTTCTGTAATGATCACAGATAAAACATTTTCTGAGATACTACCTATAACAAATATTTATTTTTTAAAATTTACTCTTTGATTTTGGAAACATCCAAGCATATGCAAAACAATCACAAGATGAACTCATAAACTTATCAAAGAATTTCAAAAATAAGTAACTTATGACAAATATTTTTTTATCTACATAACCCACTTATCCATAATTCTTCACTGGATTATTTTGAGGCAAGTCCCAGATACCATGTCAAATTTATCCTAAAATGTTCTAGTGTATATCTTCATTTTTAAAATAGCCACACCACCATTTTCATGCTTAAGCAGCATAAAAGTATATATTAAAATATACAAATTCTTTAGAACATCAAATATTAAAACAGTGTTCAAATTTTCCTAACACTAATTTTTTCTTGCAATCTGCACTTTTGGGTCAGGATCCAGATGAGGTATACATTTCTAGTAAACACTTTGAAGCAACCTCCCCTTAAGTTCTTTAGTTCTGTACTAGTAGGACCTTGAGTGGCAAATAACAATAACTCAGTTTTCTTTAAGAAAAAAAAAATTGTGATGATATTATGTGTTTGGGGAGGACTGTTTACAGATTTTCTAAGTAGAAAATTCAGTAATGGGATTCCTTCCAGAAATGCCTGAATAGAGATGCTTAAATAATTCTGTCTTCCCCACTCCTTTTCACAGTTCTACTTTACTATATTAAGCTGCTTTTCTCCATGAAGTGGCAAAAAATGACTACTGGCAATTCTAGGCTCTATAAATCCTTACAAATAATGATCCCAGAAAAAGAGTGCCCCTTTATATGAAGCTAGAAAACAGTCTAGAAATGATGCTAGCTCAACTCCCTATATCAGTTACATAGGGTATTCTGGTTGACTAGCCTTGGGCACAGGCTACCCTGGGAATCTAGTGCGAGGATCAACAACAAGTAAATTATAAGATGGAAAAAAGTAGAGAGTTAACTTCTTTACTTAAAGACAGACCTCAAAACAAAACCCTATCACAAGTACGTGCATAATATTGTACAAGAGTTCCTGAATTTGGGTCTTGAAAGTATGTTCAATTGTTCAAGAAAAATGGCACTTTAATACCACGGATTGGTTGTAACAAGAAATAAGTCAATGACTTTGACTTTAAAACCCACCTTTTATACTCTGCACGCTTTGTGATTCTGCAAACAAGTCTGCCCATGTCCTGCTAGGTTCTGCAGATAAAGGTGGCAAGGTCAAAGAGAGGAAAGGACTTGCTCCTTCCTGTTTTTGCTGTGTTTCCTGTTTTTGCTTCTGATTCCTGTGCAGCCTTTCACCCAGCAGCAGCAGTGCATGTTGGTGATAACAGTTGATTCCAGTTGGCAGTTCCCTCAGCACTCACATATTCACCCTTATCCAGACTGAGTTTCAGCTCCAGAGGGTTCCTCCTCCCACCATCTGAGTTTTCATAATCCCAGCCCTTCCTTCTGCTCTCCCAGCTGATTCCTGCAGTTGTCACCTCTGCAGTGCATCAGTGCTTCATGTTGGACTTTTTTTTGTTCTCCAATATCTAGTTAATTGTTCTTCATATGAAATTCTGTCTTTTAAAATAATCAGTGTGGTCTCAGTGATAGCTACTTCCTACGCTTTGTACTGCAATGTTGCTTTAGCAAGACCCTTTTGGTCTTTTCAGTACTTCAATATCTAGTTAACAATTTTTTATATTTAATTTTCTCTGTAAAAAATACCTGGTATGACTTCACTCTCCTGACTGAACCCATTAATTCTACAACTCAACATTAACTGCATGAAATTAACAAAGGTGCAAAAATCTCATTCCTTCCACAGGCATTTGTACTTTTATTCAAATCTTGATTCAAATCTTGGGAATTGGTCCCCTTCTCTCCATAACAAGGGTTGGATCACTAAAATTGTAACCGACTCTCACTTCACCCTTCTTATTTACAGTTTTAGTTCATTCCTACTTGTCCTCGACATTAGAAAAAGTATTAATACAAGTTGCCTGTTTGCATTTTTCTGTAGGGTAGTTTATACATGCTAAAATGATAGACTCTGGGCAACTACGCTACTTGGGTTTACCCTGCCTTTATCAATTGGGCAAGTTATATAAGCTCTGTGTTAAAATTATGGGCATGGTTTTTATAGTCATATAGCATTTTCTACTTTCATAAAGGCTTATAGTTACAGAAAGGAAAGTGAGTTAAAGCTCCGTAAGTATTTAGGACTCTACCTGGCACAAAGTAAAGTTTCAAGGTCAGATGCTATTATCATTACATTTTTAGAATTTTTTTTCTATTCTCACTTCATAACAGCTTAAATATATGACTATGTACAGCACTGACTAGAGAGATTCTATCATCCTCCTTAATTCAACATCAACTATTTTCTTATTAAATAATACTTTTTATTGTTTCTGATCTGCTTTTTGGAAGACCTGGGCACCAGGAAGTCCTTGTGTTTCCAGTATACTTGGTTCTTACTTAGGGTCTCAGTAAACAACCCAATTCTTCCAGCACTCATGAGTGATTATCTTTGTTTTTTACTAATACAGATAGTTCTCTCTTAGAGACTCACCAGATATGTTGTAAAGCATAATAGCTTTGTGAAACACCAGAGTTCAAATCTTGGCCATTGTTCATTTAGCAAGCTTCTTAAATTCTACTGTATCATGTGAGGCTTGAACTTAATTATAAGTGAAATGCCTAACAAAGAGCTGCTCTATAAATGGTGACTCTTAACACTATTGGTAATAGCATTATGAACATCAGCACGAAATCATTTTTGTAATTTATTGTACATACAGTTATAGTAAACATCCTTTAAAGAAAATTATAAATAATCCAGGGAAGGGAAGGTGAAACTAACAGTTTTCGAGTTTTACATTGGATGGCTTTAAATCACAAATAAAGGTGTCTTAGTCCACAGCAGTAATTGATGATCTTTATTCACAAAGGGAGAAAACAACATATTTCACTCACACCTCACTAGGTCTGAGTTATGAGGCATTCATTATTTTAAGAGCGCCTCCCCCACTCACTACCATCCATAAACTGTTTTTCTCACCTTGCACTCTTGACAATGTGAAAAGGGCAAATACAGCTTCTACATGCCTCATAGCAATTAGAATAATGATCTTTCCATGTTCAGGGCATTGGACTGCTCTCCACACCAATCCCATTCAGCAGGCTAGGAAGGTTTGCCTTAGGGTGCTGTTTAAAAGTGCTCTTTCCCAGGAAAGCTACAGAAAGAGATGTCCATTGAAGTATATTATTGAAAATTGAGATTGCATCTGTTTTACAAAAACTGTTAAATTCTTTCAGCAATTTTTGGAATTCTATTCCGAAGTAATTTTAAACCTTTTAAGACAACACTGCATAATTTAAAACAAAAGGATGAATATGCTGCAGCAAAGAAAATTGTATAATACTGTGGTTTAAGGTAATAGAAGCCAGCATTATCTGGATCTCTCTAATCAAAATTTACATTGTTAAAACACCAGGGACTCCATCAGTAAAAACACCACATTCTCACTCAATTATATTGTGCATTAAAAATAGTGGTTTACTGTGTCTATTAGAGTTGTCATTACCCTTGTGCCAAATTTGATTGACCAAATGGGTTGGGGAACCCGGTCTCCTAGGGGAGAAGAAAAATAAAAAGCAGATTCAGTGGAATGCATAATAGGTGCTCCTTGGGAGAATGCTCTAGGTTTCCGTTCATTTCTTCTTAAGATGAACATTTCCACCAAAAGCATCAAAATAAACATCATGCCTCATTACTCCTTTCCATTGTTCATACAGCATGCATATAGGTACAATGCTGATTAATGGAAGGAAATCACAATATTCAATGGTTTTGAATAAGCAGTGCAGGAGCAGACATTTGCTGGTATCCCTAAATGAAAAAAACTCAAAGCATAAGTGGAAGGGTAATAGTTCCAGCTCTCTTGGTGAAGGACACAGAGTCCACTTTCCTGTGAATTGCCAGCTTGATATGTTGGGGCTGTTTGGAACTACTTATTCCCAGACATCACTCTGAAATGACAAATGACAATAGAGAGAAAAATAAGATCTTTGGATCCATATCACTTGGTGGGCATTTGATCATTTCAAAACGTATATATGGAGGTTGTATGTGAGGGCTTTTGTGATCTATATCTAAAATGAGCTTTGATTTTACCAATGACTTTCTTCTCAAAATCATATTTTCTAGTAGATTAATATAATCAGTCTTCATCTTCAATCAAAATTTTTCCAATAACAACAATAGTATAGTAAATAAATGGTAAATTTATCACATGGATATTCTGCCAAAACCTGAATCTCAAGATCGTAAAATATATATACTGTGTATACACATACACACACACACACACACACACAATGCCATTAACTTTAATGACTGCAGGAAAAGTAAAACACATTGCATTTAAGAGAATCAGAAAGATTAAAGGTATTTTGGACCCACGATCTCCAAACCAGAGTGATTTTTTTTTTAATTATTTAAGATTTGCTCCACTGTCCTTCTCCAGGCCCCACTCCAGATACACTGTGATGGGCAGCATTGTGCCCTCCGCCCAATTCACATACTCAAGTCCTGCCTTCACCACTTCAGCATGTGACTACATTTGAAGATTTTTTTTTTTTATTGTAAACAAATGGGATACATGTTGTTTGTCTGTTTGTACATGGGTTAAAGGCATACCATTTGTATAATCATAAATTTACATATGGTAATGTTGTTTGATTCATTCTATTATTTTTCCCTTCCCCCCCACCCCTCCCACCCTTCTTTTCCCTCTATACAGTCCTTCCTTCCTCCATTCTTGCCCCCCTCCCTAACCCTAACCCTAACCCTAACACTAACCCCTCACACCCCCCCTTATGTGTTTTTTAAAGAAATAATTAAGGTCACATGAGATCCTGAGAGTGGGTCCTAAACCAACATGACTGGTATTTTTATAAGCAGAGTGGGTTAGAACACACTCACCTCTGTGAGATACTCTCTTTGGCCTATAGATGGCCACCTTTGCTCTCTGTCTTCACAAGGTAGCCATCTATAGGCCAAAGAGAGGCCTCAGAAAAACAAAACAAAACAAAACAAAAAAAACCTGTCCTTGATCTTGAACTTGCAGCCTCCAAAACTAAGAGTGTTAATTTCTCCTCAAGCCACTCAATCTTTGGAACTTTGTCATGATAAGCACTACATTTTTTTATATTTGGGGTAGCCAAAGATGTTTTTAAACTACCCAAGGCTGCACTGAGAGGACCAAGATAAACCTGGAGAGGTAAACTATATATGAACTTCCATGGTGGCAGCTAATGGGAAGGGGTCCTAAAGACCAATAAAGGGACCATGTAGTGTTCGTGGCCTTGTGATTCCTCCCCTATGCCTACAGGGAGAATATAAACCATACTGGGTAAAGTTCGAACCCCATAATAAGTGTATGGTGTTTCATTCCACTATTCTCCCTATCTTGAAGTTTTCCATAATAAGAAGTATTGATACCGCTGTTTACCGGTGACGAGTTCTGCTCCTTCTAATGTTGAAGATTGAACACTAGAGAAGCACGCCAAGGCAAGCATATTAAGCAGGTTTTATTTAAAGGTAATAATACAGACTTCTCCCGGCAGGGAGAAGGGGGCCATGGCTGATGTTCTAAAGTCCCAAGAAGTGAGCGCACCCTACATCTTTTATAGGTTAAATTCTCTTTTGTTCTCCAGTTCTCTCCCCCCTTATCTCTCCTTCCTGCCTACATGACTAGGCCTGGTTTCGCATTAAGTGAGAAGCCATGGGCAGGGGGAGGGCCAAGGTGATTCAGGCAGACAAGGGCCCAGGGGCCATTAATTAGCAGCTCCTTGCTTGCAGTCCTTGATAAAGGCAGGTAAATTTGGTAATTAATGGGCTCCGGAGATCCTTGACATTCCATTCTCCCAGGGGCAGTCTCCAACTTCCAGAGGCAGATGATTTTATGGCCTCCATTTCCTCGATTTAACCGATCCCCTATTTCTACACTAACTACCTGTTCCCAATTCTGGCTTCAGTATCACAGATAAATTTTGGTTCAACCATACAGTAGAACATTATGTGACCTCCAAAATTCCTCTTTTTTGGGAGAATTTAATAATCTACAGAATAATTTAAAATGAAGTGTTAAGGGAAGAGGCATATTAAAACTAAGTATTATGATCTCAATTATTTGTATATGTTTATAGACAAGCAGATGAATGAAAATTTCTGTAGCGATGGGATTACAAATGATAATTATTTCCTTCTTTTTACTTCTATCTTAAAATTCTCTTCAGTAGTCAAGAAATTTGAAATATATGCAACGAAGTGTGTGTGTGTGTGCAGTGCGCACGTGCATGCATGTACAATTTAAATTTTTTTATTAATTAATTGGGCTGCTTTAGATGTTTCTACCCAAAACCTAAAATGAAAATAGGAAAAATAGGAAAAAAGTAATACAAGTAATATAATGTAAGAATAAAAGAGTCGGGGGACTCTCTCTAGGCCTATAATATTACAGCTTGTCTCAAATCTGGCTGCATGTTAGTATGACCTAGGTTGCCTTTAAAAAGCACTAAGAGCTGGCCCCTTCAAAGGAGGTTCTGATTAAATTAATCTTGAGTAAAGCCCAGGTATGTGTTTTATTTGTTTTTTGTTTTGTGACTTTTGATTGAGTTGTTTGGGTTTGGCTTTTGTTATTGTTGTTGTTCGGGGGGGTTGTTTTCTTGTTGCTGTTGTTGCTACTTCTCTCCAAGAGAAGCTAATTTGAAGTCTGGATTAAAAACCAGTATTCAATACCTGTGTATTATCTATTATTTAGGAAGCACTATGCCTTGCTAGAGTGAAATGTATATGAAGGGTCACTGACTTAAAGAAAGAAGCATTGGTGGAGAATTCTTGAAAATGATGAGAAAAACAAAAGAACTGTATCATAGCCAGAAGCAGAGGAGATCACGGCACAATTAGAAGTTCATATATGCACATATGATCAGTAGTATTCAACCAATCCTTGATTACCTGTTAGAAACTTACTTAGGTAAATTCAGAAAATGTGGCAAATATTTTATTTTCCTTGCTGAAATTTTCAGCTGTACAAGGGATGTGCTGACTCTGCAGAACTCCACATTGAGACTGCAACATAGCCAATCTTCTTTCCTTATGTCCTTGGACCAATAAGTTGGAGTTTACTATATAGGCTAGGATAATTGATGCTGATTGTCAAAAGCAAATGAAGTTGATACTATGCAATAGAGATGGGAAGGAGTGAGTCCATGCGCCTTTCTAAGATGACTTCCAGTGCCAGTTAGCCCAGTAATAAAAGTACAGCAATCCAAATTAGGGGGACACTTTAAACACGAGAAAGGCCAACGGAGGAAAAAATCTACATAAGGGATAAAGATCAGACAGGGAAGGAGTTCCATTTCTATTATCCATTAACTAATTTTTTATTTTCCTCTCTTTCCATTTCCCCTATTATTTTAAATAGGAATAGCTAGAATAGACTTTATAAATATAAATTCAATAGATCAATACAGAATAGTGATTGAACTGGAGAAGTTAAACATCATGCACTAGATATGGATGTAATGCCGAATGAGATTTTGAGCTTCCCCTTTACAGAGGTCCACCTTTCTTTAATTCTGGGAAGCACATATATGTGCTTGGCATACATTGGCTACCACTGCCATAGGGAAGTTTAAGTCTGGAAAGAAGGGTTCCTGTTCATGAGAGGTGACCAAGGAGCGACTGCAGCAGTCATTACAGATGAACTCACTCTATTCCACTCAAGCATCTTACAGCATGTCTCTCTGTTCACTAGAGGTTAGAAAATCAAGTCTTCATTTCCTCAGTTCCCTGCAGCTAGCTGATACGTTTGACTACATTCTACCATCACACTTACCTTGTAAGACTTCGAAGGTGGAGACAATGTTGTGAAGCAGGTACTGTATAGATCTGACACATGTGGTCACAAATGTGCCTTAGGCTTTTCAGTAGCAGCCCTGGAGAAGATTTGGGTGAACAGGTATGGAATAGCCCAAGGCAACAGCAGAATTTCTTTCTTTCTCTGTTATGGTGTTATTATGAGTTGTTTGGACGTTCCTTCTACATGTGTCGCTTCTCTCTGTGTAACACAATCTTGGTTCAGTGCACACCCAGAAATTTTATAAGCCAACCAATACTCTGCAACAAATCTCTTTCCATTCAAATTAACTAGAGCGAATTCAACTATAACTAAGAACACTCACTAGTACAGAGAGGTGGTGTCATAAACATAGCTGAGACTCTGATAAAGTAAAACTATATTTATATAATATTTATATTGACCTGAAAGAATATGACCAGGTTTATATATTATTTATATAATGTATTGTTATAATTTATAAGTTAAGCTTACATTAAATTTATATTAAGCAAATCCAAATCCTCTCTTTGCCTAGAAATGTTATGTGGTGGGGGAAATTACACAAAATTGACATTTTGTTAAACTAAGACTGTCATTTACTGAAGGCTTACATGAAAGATGAAATGAAGAAAGCAACTATCAGAAGGAAGCTGGGGAAATGCCACATCTTAGTTCTTAACATATCAAAAGTATAGATTCAATATACGGGCACAATCTAAGACATTGTTCAAGAATTGACTTAAGGATAGATGTTGAGAAAGGATTTCATGAAACTGGGGAGAAAAGATCTCATAACACTAAGGGAAGGAAGGTAAGACTTCTTATTACTCTGAGGAGAAAAGAAAATGGACCTTAAATCCTAAGTTAGCTAAGGTCAAAAGAGCTATTTAAAAAGAATGCTAATAACATAAATTTGAAAGTCATCACAGTATTTGTAAAATATTAAAGATCCTTATATAGGTCGCAGTGTTTTCTCTTTTGAATAAAACATTAAATTCCTTTGTTAACTGAAATTTAAAACTTTGGTGCTCACGATATAGCCCATCTCGGAGGGTGCTTGCCTAGCATGAGGAAGGATCGGGGTTCGTATCCCCAGCACCGTGGGATGGGGAAAAAAAAACAAAACAAACTTTGGAATATATGATGGGAAGTTCCTTAAATCACAGAGACTACTCTCTTTCTCAGAATCTCTGAATGAGTAAGACAGACATAAAGGCCTGACCTTGCACAGTTGTAAGGGTGTATAGCTGGTTGAATAACTGTGTCCAAAGAATGGCAAGCCATAATGTTTTGTCCTCTGCCTTAATCTTTTCAGTATTTTCAACACCAAAAAGAAGAAATAGCTTACAACTTTATTACAGGTTGAGCATCCCTAACCCAAAAATCCAATATCTGAAATGCTCCAAAATCCAAAACTTTTTAGTGCCAACATGACACCACAAATAGAAAACTCTACACTTTGTTTCATGCACAAAATTATTTTCAATGATATAAAATTACCTCCATATATATATACACACACACACACACACACACATATATATATATAATTTGTATATGAACCATAAATAAATTTCATGTTTAAATTTGGGTTCCATCCTCAATATATTTCATTATCTATCGGCAAACATTCTAAACTCCAAAGTATTTCCCATCCCATTCTGGACAAGGGATATTCAACCTGTATTTCTTCACAGGACATAAGTGAATTCAAGAAGTGAATTCCAGAGTGAATTCAAGAAGATCAACCATGTGTGCATGATAAAATTCAGCTTTGGAAAAAAAATGAATTCTACAACTATAAGATAAGGGATATAGGAATAAAATATCTTTGTGTCAAAAAATTAGGTATCTAGTTAAATCTAAGATGAATGTGAGTTAATAGTGTGATAAGGAATTCAGAAAATAATTGTTTCAGTTAAGCATGGCTAGAAGTGCCAGACAGAAAAGGGAAGGTTACATTTCTTCTTTTTGAATTAATGAAACCAGTCTTGGAATACTAAGTTCCATTTTAGATACTCATTTTGAAAGAGAGGTAGAGACGGGATGCACGTCCAGAGGACCCAGATCAAGAAAGCAAAAGAGGTTCTATAATCAAAAAATTTGTAGACTTCTTAAGAAAGTGGTATCTGTCAGACCTGGAAGAGACAGAGCTGCTTTTAAATATTTAAGGAGTAGTGTTGATAATACAAGATTAAACATATTTTAGGAGTTTTCTCAAAACTAAAAATAATTAATACTACATAATCAGAAGCCACTGTCACCCAAATGACCCCAAGTCCTGAAGCTTTCTGTAATCATCTTTTCCAAAAAAATCAACACTCCTCCCTTCCTCTTACTCTCACAATTTCCTGGACAGAGGAGGAAGCTGCTTACATTCAATAATTCATTTCCTCTACCCTGGACTGTTGCTTCTGCTCCTATCTTTTTGTTATATATTTCTGGTTGCTTCACTCTTCTCCTATACCTGTTCTAGATTTTTGCATCCCAAATCACACCCCTTTCATTTCACAAAGCACCATTCCACAATTCTATTATGTCACAGACTTCAGCTAAAAACATTGCCTTACTGAGAAGTCTAATAGTACAAAACCAAAAGAAAAAATGTTCAATAAATTAAAATTTTAATTTGTTTTTTTGTTCATTCTACACAATGCCCTGGGTCCTACTTATCATGATTTTTCAAAACTTGTTTTGCTAAAGAAAAGAGACTTCTATTCTTAGTTCCATCTTTAGTTATTCAAAGAACCATCTGAAGACTCAATTTTTGTATTTTTGTTCAGAACTTCACAAATTCCCAATAAATTCCTAGAAGTTCAAAGTCAAGGTTGCTGTACTTCCCTCCATTATTACTGCTCAGAAAGCAAGTTGATAGGTAATATTGATTTTCCTCCTACCCACAGCAAGCATCAATTGAGGATAGTAATAATTTTTCTTGTGACATAGGAAGAATTTCTAAGATTTGGTGTTATCAGCAAAGAACCTGGGTTGATTCTTGAGTTCCTGAATTCCATGACTGGACTCCAGCCCAGTAGTTGACATACTGTTTGGGGAAATGTTTAGAGCAGAAAAATCAAAAAAAATTTCCTTTCAACTCTAGAAGTATATGGTCCCATTAGTTCCTAAATCATTGTTGATGAAGCCCTAAGAACATTTTCTCGTGCAATGTAAACTCCACATAATATAGAAAAGAAAAAGTAAAGAAAACAAAGCAAATTAAGTCTATGTGGTTTCTCTGTCCAACTAATATTTTACCAATGATAATACAAGTATTTCGTTCATTTTTTACTCAGTCTCCCCAAAACACTGTATTTTAATGAAAACTACCTCATTTATTTCTTTGTAATCCTCTGCTAATCTTTCAGTTGGGTTAATGACACTTCTTGCAATAAGCAACTACAATTTTTGAGCCACAGTCAACCAACCCAATGCAATTCTTTAAAACATTTTCCCATTGGCTGTTTCTAAGTAATTTCCCTAATTCTCACATTAATCCTCATTAGTAGAAGACTTCTTTTGGGGAACACTAAGGTCCTTTTCTAATCATGATGGTCCATTTAAGTAAGTCTATTTTAATAAGGAGTTTTATTAAGAGAATTTTACAGAATTTTAAATTCTACCTTTCTATATTGAACTGAAAGATTTGCCTGTGGCATAGCTGACATAATCAATCTTCCTATCTCAATAATCAATGCACAGTTATACAAAATAAATTTAGCTACAGGAATCACTGACAATCCTGATAATGGCCCAAATTAATCAAATGTGGCATTGCATGTCAACACATGTTCTCCATTTCTTTTCTTGTGAATATAAATTGATGGGTCTAGACTTTGCATATTGACACTGGGAAATTCAAACCAATTGAGTCCTCATTAAAACATGCTTTTCTATCAATTTTTAAATAATTGTTAACCATGAAGCTTTTCATTATAGTCTCTTATTCATAATAGGTCTGAAAATACCATCTGTACAGTTTTCTGGTCTCCTAGGTATGGGGGCAGATTTTTTATGAAGTCAAAGCTTGGCTACCACCATAGCTCATCCCCAACTTCTAGATCAGCTTGACACACCAAGATATATCCTTTTCCCCACATATCCTCAGTTAGGGCAGTCCCAGTACATGCCTATCATTCCTTAGCTATATTCTAAACACATGGCTTTGGACAATAGTCATTCCACTAGGTCATAAATTTCAAGATGCAGCAAGCTGAGGCAGCTCTGGTACTCACATCTGGTCGCTGCTCTCTCAGGCAAGACTACTGGGAAAGTGAACATCCTACATGTCAAGGGGAAAATGCCCAAGTATGTGTTAGAATCCTAAAATCTTATCACTTAGTCCACAACATCTTTCTGGTTCCAAAAAATTTCTGTTACTCCTCCCCTTACTGATGCTTCAAAATTTGTAAGCCCCATCACTAAACCCCTACTATTACACCCAGTCCATGCAGCATTTTATTTTCTTTGATAACTGTCACCATGATTAGCTACATTTATACTGTGCTATTATTTACTGACATTACACCATTTATATCTCATAACAATCTTACCATGTAGTAATTGTTAGTTCCTTTTAAAAATAAAGAAATTGAGGCTAAGAATGATTAAGTACCTTGTCCAGACAACAAAGCTCATAAGTGACAGAGACAGGATTCTAACCAGGTCCGTCATATCCTAAGTCTTCATCTATTCTACCTGTATTTCACTGTCTCCTCTTTTCAAGCATTACAGCACAGAGAAGTGATCCTTAAGTTCATCACAAAGGCTCAGAGACATTCTTTGGGAACAGTTGCTACTTTCTCTATGACACCTGTCATCCTAGTCCTACTTTTCTGGTCCCTAGAATGTACCTGAAGTACCAAAAACAAAAGCCCCAAGACATACCCTCAACTAGCTAGAAATACAAATTTTATTATGATTCATTGTTCTGGGCTATGTGACTAGCGTAGAGGAATAGGACAAAAAAAAAAAAAAAAACTAGTTGCTGTCTTTCCAACTCCATCAGTGTTTCAAATATTTTCATATATTTAATCTGAGAAGTCACTATTCTTACAATTGAAAATGATTACATTCTTGTTATTTTTAGCACTATTGAGCATTATAAATTGCAATATATAAATATATATTTATAGATATGTTATATATCTATAAATATAGACAGATAGATACTAGCAAAGACTAGTTTTTAGCTGGGTTGTGATAATGGTTGTACTCCGTAAATTTTCCAAAAAGCATTGAATTGTACACTTACAATGGGTGAGTTTTATGATGTGTAAATTATACCTCAATGATCTCTATTTTAAAAAGCATCATATTGTATGTTCTATTTTGCATTTTCATTTTTTTCACTAAAAATTACCATAAATATTTTTTTAAAAAAGACTAATTTTTAAAGAATATACTCAATGTGGTAAAGTTTATTGTAAGACAAGTATTATCATACACTGCATGAAGCAACACAATCTTTCTTAAAAATGGTTTATATATTTAGGACTTTTAAACTTTTAAAATAACAGTTGAACCAATAATCCCATTTCTAGAATTCCTGCATAAGGAAATAACACACACAAATATTGTTGCAGTGGTATTTTGAAAAGCGAATTAAAAAGTGAAAAAAGAATAGAAAATAGTAAAATTATGCTATTCATGCAATGAAATTTGATAAAATAATTAAATGCTATGCTTATGATTAATGATTTTAAAATTGTAGAGTATAGCAGTTTGGTACATTTCCAATGAAAATGTACCAAAGTTATAAGTGATAGAATTAAAAAGCAAAAGAGAAACAAAAATAAATTAAATGAAATTTATTTTTACCTTCCAAAAATTTCTAGAAAGGGTAAAACTATGTAACTATATAGTGAATAAAAAATATGTAGAAAATTCCTTATGGACAATTTATGTACCAAGAAAGCCTTATATGGCAGAAGGCTTTAAATCCCTCTTAACCTAACTTAGGACTCAGTACAATTGAGACATTATAAAATGCCACTTATAGCTTTTCTTAAGTCCCAGGATTTATTGTAATCTAGTTTTATTGTAATCTAGTTTTACTGCATTCATAGATCTCTCTCTCTCTCTCTCTCTCTCTATATATATATATACATCTATATATATGTATATATAGATGTATATATATCCTAAGTACATGTTCCCTGGTAATTATTAGTATTTGAATTTGGCCTGATACTACTTCTTGCATCTGAAGCATATACCTATGGCACTAAAACACACGTCCTATTGATCCTCACCATTAAGATGACAATTATAATCTCACCATTAGTCTAAGCTCTCTAGAATCCAGAAGTTAACCATCTAAATCCAAGAAAAAGAAAATATCCCTGAAGCTAAAAGTATGGAATCCTCATGTTCCCCAAAAAGTAAGCAAATTTTGAATAAGATTTTTATCATCTTGCCACAGAAATGCTGTTAATAAACTACATGAACCTTTATTTAGCTCACGTGTCTGTGCATGAGAATTTATAGTAAGCCTTCTAGTCTCATCTGGACTCACTTGCACATCTGAGATAAGCTATCAAATGGCAGATGAACCTGACTCTGCTCCACCTGACTCTGGTCCCTGAGCAGGTGAGCTCAAGCATGTTCCCATGGGAAAGGCAGAGGTTCAAGAGCAGGAGCAGGAGTGTGCAAGTACTTTCTCAGCCTCCCCATATATCATATCTGCAAATCACATGGACAAACTCAAACACAGGGAAAGGGAAAGAGCTTCTGCACATTTAGGGAGAAGAACTGCAAAGTCACAAGGCAAAAGTTCAGGAGAAAAGGAGGGATTAAGGGAATTAATCTATCATAGAAGTGCATGTAGCTATTATATCCAACTAATCTGCCCTTTAGCAAGGAATGGACATGAGTGTAAAGTGACTCACAATTGCCCCAGAGTGGATAATGTCTTTCAAAAAGTCTAAGGTAGGAGCCTGGCATGGCAGTGCTCATCTAAAAGCCCAGTGACTCAGGAAGCTAAGGTAGAAGGATCACACGTTCAAGCCCACCTTGGGCAATTTAGTGAGACCCTGCCTCAAATTAAAGTAAAATGGGCTAGGGTTGTAGTTTAATGGTAAAGCACCCCTGGATTAAATCCCCAGTGACACACACATACACACAAAGATAGGAATAAAATAGACCAAAAGATTGTTTAAAGGGAAAAAAACCTATGAAAACCCTACAGCTCTTATTACTTCTAATTAATAGTCACTCACAGGTAAAGCAGAGTGTGTCAAAAGTTTGTAGGAATGGGAAAGGTTATTAAAGCCAACTTTATAAAGAATCCATCACAAATGGTGATGATCATCATTCCCATTTAACAGTGTTGTTATAAAGACCTGAGAAAACTTCATAAAAATGTTTTGTAAAATATGTATAATTAGCAGTATATGCAGTTTTAAAGGAAAGTATTCATGAAAGTTTGACTCTGCAAGTGGTCTAAGTGAAATCAGGCTATTAGATCTCTGGTGGTCTTAAAACAACTGACCTACCAACATAACCATTCTTCCTACCCAGAATTTCTAAGGTGTACAGGGTGGGTTGGTGGGTTCATTTAAATATATCAATTACATGAAGACTTTACCCTTTTTTTTTTTTTTTTTTTTGCTTTCCTCTATATACTTTTACTTTTTTGAAAGTAAAGACAAAGATTCAGAAGTTTTATTACTGCCATGCATCTATCTTACTCTACATGTATTTAAATTTGCTTCCAGTTTCTCTCCTCAGTTCATTTCCCTTTATTTTCTTGATGAGATATAATTTTTATCTCCTTCACTAAGCATATGGAATATGTAATAAATGTTCTCAACCATTGCTCTTCCTGCAACCGTTCACCTAACTACTGCCTAATTTAATAATTTTCCTCATCCCAACCCTCAAAAGGTAAGTTGTATTTTTTCAAATTTAAGGATTAAAATAAGTGAAATTAAAATCTCTATTAGTCTTTCTAGTGTTTGACTTTCTATGTGGAATACAAACAGACAGTAATTAGAGGAAAGAGGAAATCTGAGTTATTTTCATAATATAAAATTTCTTAAAATGGAATATGAGATGATACTATTTATTAGCTAACAAGTCTAATTCTACAGATAGTTCCTCATTATCAAAATAGATAGTAATAAAATGTGTCTTTAATTTCATAATATATGGCACCAAATAGAAATGCACTTAAAATTGTTGACAGCAAAGTGACTTATAGAACTAGAATAGACCTTAATACCTGCTCAAGAAGGGACAATACTAGAAAATATGAATGCCAGATATCTCCAATGTTCAAACAATATAGTCTGCAATAGTTGAAAGAAGTCCTAATAATTTCATTGCAAGGCCTTTGGAAAAAGCTTTGGGATATCCCTCTGTCTATTAAAGGCAAATCATGTTCCTTAGAACATAAACAATAGTAAAGTCATAATCATCCATGGTAATATGGAAACATGTCAATCCTTTCCCTAACACTAGAACTATAAAGATATTCTGCAGAACCATTTCATACACAGCTCATAATTCTACATTGTTTTACTTCTTTCAGCAATCATTTTCTCACAAATTTAAAAATAAAAGAAAGAACAAATTCCACTTGGCATGCATATTCAACCCTTAATTTCTTTTTCTAAATACAGAACTACAAAGTAATTGGTAACATCTGTTGTCATTGACTATTTCCATGATTTGTATGCTACCTGGAAATTTATTATTGCTAAGAAAAGAGCACATTAACTTTATTTTTGTTCAGCTAGAGATTCCAAGAATGTAACAACAGCATCTGTGACTGTCACTAATCAGAGAGTCATTTGGCAGAAATATATTACAATAGTACAGTCACATGTGGTTGATAAATTGAAAATTATAGCAAAATATAAAATGCTAATTGTTTTTGTTATAGGTCTCCAGGCCATAGCCAACTGCATTGCTGCAAAACATTGGAAATCTTAGATGGTCCAAAGCAAAATTAAACTAAAAATAAATAAATAAATAAAAAGCACAAGATCCGGTACCCCCTATCTGAATGATCTGGAGTCAAGGCCTCATATTAACACCAGTGAAAACTACAGGAAACACATATTTCTGCAGTAGAAAACACCAGTATAATAACTTCTGAACTATGATGTTTCAAAATGATTTCATCATTAATGTGATCACTATCTTTTGTTCAAGTGAGTAGTGAGGAGAATGTGGAGTTTTACATAACAATAGAAAATTGATCTTTGTTTTTAAATTACTCATTCAGGGCATCAACTTATAAGCACTTATAATAAGGCCAAAGTTTCTTTTGTCATTTGCACTCTTGGGTTGTTGAGGTACTGATTAAACCCCACTAGTGATAAGGAATGAATTAGATAAGTAAATAAATAGATAAGACTAACAAAAATCCTACTAGACTTTCCTTAGATTCCTTAATAGCTTCAACAACGTGGATTTTCCCTATAGCATTTATAGAGAAGAAAAAAATATCTTTTCTTTCGACATGTATTATGTTCACTGGTGGCAGCACTTGTAGTAAAAGATAGATTAATAGGAGAAAAGTGTACCAATTTATGTAATATGTTTTACATGACATGGGAGCCCTCACAAGAAAATGAAGACCCACAGAAATGGTTGAACCTATGTATTTTTATGTTAGCAGTGGGGAAGAGTGACTACTCATGGAAACATACAATAGGGCAAAAATGGTGTCACCTAACAGTGATACACTGAGAGAAACTTAGCAAGTTCTGTATGTTCAGAGTCTTCTCTGTCACCTATAATCTTGGGAGTTATAAAAGTTAATTTTTTCTGATTATAAGGAGGGCACCTGTCATACAAGGATCTTATGACCTACTTCAGGGGAGAAGGGCAGGGAAAGATCCTGGGCACCTTTCTGCTTCTGCAGTTTTCATAGATTCCTTCAGTTCAAAATGTTCAATAAGACAAAGGATCTTATTTGGGGGAGCATATCCCAAAACCCATCTTGCTCAATCATGTAGGTCAGAACATAGGTTTAAAGTCTCAGAAGTATTAGTTAATAATTAATTAGGTAAATATTAATTAGTTAATTAGTTTAATAGAATGTTTTCTATTTTATCCTCATAAGTGCATGCTAAGCTCCCTCTATGTGACTTTCTTAGGCTGGTGTGGAAGCTCCAGCAGAAAACAAAGCACTGTCACAATTCTCAACATTAAATGCTGGTAGAAATAAGAGACAAAAAAATAAGTATTTACAGTATGATAAATATTACCAGAAAATATGTGCACAATTGTAGTGGTAGTGGGAGCACAGAGGGACTTACCCCTGAGATTCAAAGCAGGAAAGACTTCCCATAGGAAGTTCATCTCAGAAGTAGGGGCAGAGGCAGGACAGTTCCAGGGTTAAGTACAAAGATCTGAGGGCAAGGGACACCAGGTGTACTAAGGATATGTATGTTTTTCTCTATGAACTAGAGTAGAGCAAAGATGAGTGTCAATTAAAGAATGGTCTCCAAAGAGCAAGATAAAAATATTGTGAAAATGAAGAATCCAATCAGGCAAAAAGAAGAATCATTAACTCTAACCCTGCAGCAAATTAATAAACTATCACCAGTTAAATAAATGCATAATTCCACCTATCATAATCAAGGGATGGAAAGCAAATAGGCAATGAAAGTGTGTATGTGTATGTGTGTGTTTATGTGTATGTGTCACTCCAAAATAAAACTTGACTTGAAAACCTCCTTGAAAGCAGGCAGTAGGAGAGGAGTATCACCAAAAGTGTTCACCAGTTTTAGGAAGAAATACCCCAGATCTCAATACAGTACCAAGATGAGTAAGTTGTTTGCAACCTCAGGAATACCAGGAATACTTTTGAAAGTACTGTAATTGTTTATAATATTCTTTTCCAAAATGCATCTGGAAAAGAAATGTTTTCAATGCCGTAATTTACAACTTCTTCCTGAGAATAAATGCACACATTTTTATAAAATAAACATAAACAATTTTTGGATAAGCATTCTATGAATTGAGGCTTGTTCTCCTGGTTTACTACTACCATGTTGACTGATAATTGTCAGTCAAGAGACTTTTAACCAAATATTATTTCATTCTTTCATTAAAATCTAATCTTCTAGAGTTTCAAGATGGTGGACAACAGGGTGACTGCATTCCTTGTCACCCCAGAACTCAGGATTCAAGAAGAGGAGGTATTAAGAGACTTGGGACCAACTCAGAGCCATTGGGTGAGTCTTCCCCACTGGGCAAGGCTTTCCCACTGGGGCGGTAGAACCAGAGACCCAGGCCCAGACCAGCCGTGCCACAGCCTGCAGTCTAGTGCTCCTTTGGCTGATCATCAGTCAACATGTAGAGGTGCCTCTGCCCACTAGCAAGGAATACACCCCACCTGAAGGCCACCACCCCTAGAGGGGCAGCTTCCTTGTGGATCACTGCATTATCAAGTTCCTCCAAGACTTCAGGCTACTGAAGGCTAGGAGGTAAGTTATTGGAAATCTACAGGGACACTATAAGTCAATAGGGGAAATCTGAAATATCTCAGAGTTTCACTACTAGAGGGGAAGATACCTGAGCAATATGAGAAAACAAGGGAAGAAAATGTCAAAAACAAACCTAGATACTACATCAATATAATCAAATGAGAGCATGGTGGAAGAAATGTCAGAAAGGGAGTTCAGAATGTACATAATAAAAATGATCAGAGAAGCAAACAATGAGATGAGAGAGGAAAGGCAGGCTTTGAATGATCGTACCACACAACAGTTAAAAGAGCAAATACGGGAAGCAAGAGATAATTTCAATAAAGAGTTAGAGATTCTGGGGAAAAAAATCCTTGAAGGAAACAATAAACCAAGTTAAAAACTCCATAGAAAGCATAACCAATAGGATAGAATACCTGAAGACAAAACCTCAGACATTGAAGAAAAAATATTTAATCTTGAAAACAAAGTTGACCAAACAGAAAAGATGGTAAGAAATCATGAAAAGAATCTAAAAGAATTATGGGATATCATGAAAAGGCCAAATTTAAGAATTATTGGGATTGAGGAAGGCTTAGAGAAACAAACCAAAGGAATGAACAATCTATTCAATGAAATAATATCAGAAAATTTCCCAAATCTGAAGAATGAAATGGAAAATCAAACATAAGAGGCTTATATGACTCCAAATATACAAAATTACAATAGACCCGCACCAAGGCACATTGTAATGAAAATACCTAACATACAAAATAAAGACAGAATTTTAAAGGCTGTGAGAGAAAAAAATCAAATTATATTCAGGGGGAAACAAATACAGATACCAGCATATTTTTCAATCTAAAAGCTAGAAGGGCATAGAACAACATCTTTCAAGCTCTGAAAGAAAATGGATGCCAATCAAGAATCTTATACCCAGCAAAACTTACCTTCAGATTTGATGACAAAATAAGATCCTTCCACGATAAACAAAAGCTAAAAGAATTTACAAAAAGAAAGCCAGAGGCGATCCAAGATGGCGGACTAGAGGGTAACTGCATCTCCAGTCGCTCCAGAACCCAGGATTCAAGAAGGGGAGGCATTGAGAGACTCGGATTAAAATAGAACCACGGGGTGAGTCTCCACCACCTGGGGAAGCTGGGCCAGGGCGGCAGGCCCGGATTCGGGCAGCTTATTAGAGTAGGGCAGTGCAGCTGGAGTCTCCCCCAGGCAGTCCTGAGCACTCCGGCGGTGGGCTCCTCCCACATGGCCTGCTTCTTGAAGCAGGACACACAGTGAGAGCCTTTCCACACAGAGCCAGCTTCAAGCCCTGGAAACAGTAGCGGACAAGGGACAGCTTTCTTCAAAAGCACTGCATTATCAAGTTACTCCAAGACATCAGGCTACTGAAGGCTGGGAGGTGATACACTGGAAATCTACTGGGACACTATAAGCAAATAGAGGAAATCTGCAATATCACAGAGTCCCACTGACATCTGACCAATATGAGAAAACAAGGGAAGAAAATGTCCCAAACAAACCTAGATACTACATCAATAAAACCCAATGACAGAACAGCAGAAGAAATGTCAGAAAGAGAGTTCAGAATGTACATAATTAAAACAATCAGAGAAGGAAATAAGGAGATGAAAGAGCAAATGCAGGCATTAAATGATCACACCAATCAACAGTTAAAAGAGCAAATACGGGAAGCAAGAGATAATTTCAATAAAGAGTTAGAGATACTGAAAAAACATCAAACACAAACCCTTGAAATGAAGGAAACAATAAACCAAGTTAAAAACTCCATAGAAAGCATAACCAGTAGGACAGAACACCTGGAAGACAGAACCTGAGATATTGAAGACAAAATATTTAATCTTGAAAACAAAGTTGACCAAACAGAAAAGATGGTAAGAAATCATGAACAGAATCTACAGGAATTATGGGATATCATGAAAAGGTCAAATTTAAGAATTATTGGGATTGAGGAAGGCTTAGAGAAACAAACCAAAGGAATGAACAATCTATTCAATGAAATAATATCAGAAAATTTCCCAAATCTGAAGAATGAAATGGAAAACCAAGTACAAGAGGTTTATAGGACTCCAAATATACAAAATTACACCAGACCCACACCAAGGCACATTATTATGAAAATACCTAACATACAAAATAAAGACAGAATTTTAAAGGCCGTGAAAGAAAAGAATGAAATTACATTCAGGGGGAAACCAATAAGAATATCAGCAGATTTTTCAATCCAGACCCTAAAAACTAGAAGGGCCTGCAACAACATTTACCAAGCCCTGAAAGAAAACGGATGCCAACCAAGAGTCTTATACCCAGCAAAACTTATTTTCAGATTTGACAATGAAATAAGATCCTTCCATGATAAACAAAAGCTAAAGGAATTTACAAAAAGAACGCCAGCATTACAGAACATTCTCAGCAAAATATTCCATGAGGAAGAGATGAAAAAGAACGATGCAAATCAGCAACGGGAGGAACTAGCCTAAAGGAATAGCCAAATAAAGGAGAAACCAAATCATGTCAAAAAACAAAAATGAGTCAAATGACTGGGAATACAAATCATATCACAATAATAACTGTGAATGTTAATGGCCTGAACTCATCAATCAAAAGACATAGACTGGCAGAATGGATTAAAAAGAATATTCCAACAATTTGCTGCCTTCAAGAGACTCATAGAAAGAGATACCCATATACTAAAGGTGAAAGGATGGGAAAAATATACCATGCACATGAACTCAGGAAAAAAGCTGGAGTATCCATCCTAATTTCAAATAATGTGGACTTCAAGCCAAAACTAGTCAGAAGTGATAAAGAAGGACATTACATACTACTTAAGGGAAGCATAAATCAGCAAGACATAACAATCATAAATATCTATGCCCCGAACATTGACTCATCCATGTACGTCAAACAAATCCTTCTCAATTCCAGAAATCAAATAGACCACAACACAATAATACTAGGCGATTTTAACACACCTCTCTCACCGCTGGATAGATCGTCCAAACAAAAATTGAATAAGGAAACCATAGTTCTCAATAACACAACAATTTAGACTTAACCGACTTATATAGAATATACCATCCAACAAAGAAATGAATACACTTTCTTCTCAGCAGCACATGGATCCTTCTCTAAAATAGACCATGACTTATGCCACAAAGCTACTGTTAGCAAATACAAGAAGATAGAGATACTACCTTGTACTCTATCATATCATAATGGATTGAAATTAGAAATAAATGACAGAAAAAAACCAGAATCTTCTCCAATACTGCAGATTAAATAATACACTATTATATGATGAATGGGGTAGTGGAAACATTCCTTAACATTGTAAAGGCCATCTACACTAAGCTCATGGCCAATATCATTCTAAATGTTGAAAAACTGAAAGCATTCCCCCTAAAAACTGGAACAAAGCAGAGATGCCCAATTTCACCACTTCTATTTAACATCGTTCTTGAGACTCTAGCCAGAGAAATTAGACAAACCAAAGAAATTAAAGGGATATGAATTGGAAAAGAGGAACTCAAACTATCCCTGTTCGCTGATGACATGATTATATATTTAGAGGAACCTGGATATTCCACCAGAAAACTCTTAGAACTCATAAGTGAATTCAGTAAAGTAGCAGGTTACAAGATCAATGCTCATAAATCCAATGCATTTTTATACATAAGTGATGAATCTTCAGAAAGAGAAATTAGAAAAACTACCCCATTCACAATAGCATCAAAAAAAAAAAAATACTTGGGAATCAATCTCACAAAAGAGGTAAAAGACCTCTACAATGAGAACTACAGAACACTAAAATAAGAAATTAAAGAACACCTTAGAAGATGGAAAGATCTCCCATGTTCTTGGATAGACAGAATTAATATTGTCAAAATTGCCATACTACCAAAAGTGCTATACAGATTCAATGCAATTCCAATTAAAATCCCAATGATGTACCCCACAGAAATAGAGCAAGCAATCATGAAATTCATCTGGAAGAATAAGAAACCCAGAATAGCTAAAGCAATCCTCAGTAGAAAGAGCGAAGCAGGGGGTATCGCAATACCAGATCTTCAACTCTATTACAAAGTAATAGTAACAAAAATGGCATAGTATTGGTACCAAAATAGACAGGTAGATCAATGGTACAGAATAGAGGACATGGACACAAACCCAAATAAATACAATTTTCTCACACTAGACAAAGGGGCCAAAAATATGCAATGGAGAAAAGATAGCCTCTTCAACAAATGGTGCTGAGAAAACTGGAAAACCATATGCAACAGAATGAAATTAAACCCCTATCTCTCACCCTGCACAAAACTCAACTCAAAATGGATCAAGGACCTCGGAATCAGAACAGAGACCCTGCATCTTATAGAAAAAAAAGTAGGTTCAAACCTTCAACTTGGCTTAGGATCAGACTTCCTTAACAGGACTCCCATAGCACAAGAAATAAAAGCAAGAATCAACAACTGGGATAGATTCAAACTAAAAAGCTTTCTCTCAGCAAAGGAAACTGTCAGTAATGTGAAGAGAGTGCCTACAAAGTGGGAGAATGTCTTTGCCACTCATACTTCAGATAGAGCACTAATCTCCAGAATCTAAAAGAACTAAAAAACTCTACACCAAGAATACAAATAATCCAATCAACAAATGTGCTAAGGAAATGAACAAACACTTCACAGAAGAAGACGTACAAGATCAACAGATAAATGAAAAAGTGTTCAACATCTCTAGTAATAAGAGAAATGCAAATCAAAACTACCCTAAGATTTCATGTCACCCCAATTAGAATGGCGGTTATCAAGAACACAAGCAACAAGAGGTGTTGGAGAGGATGTGGGGAAAAAGATACACTCATACATTGCTGGTGGGGTTGCAAATTAGTGAAGCCACTCTGGAAAGCAGTGTGGAGATTCCTCAGAAAGCTTGGAATGGAACCACCATTTGACCCAGCTATCCCACTCTTTGGCCTATACCCAAAGGACTTAAAATCAGCATACTACAGAGATACAGCCACATCAATGTTCATAGCTGCTCCATTTACCATAGCCAGATTGTGGAACCATCCTAGATGCCCTTCAGTTGATGAATGGATAAAGAAACTGTGGCATATATACAATGGAATATTACTCCACCATGAAGAATGATAAAATTATGGCATTTGCAGGCAAATGGATGAAATTGGAGGATATCATGCTAAGTGAGGTAAGCCAATCTCAAAAAACTAAAGGACAAATGATCTTGCTGATAAGTGGATGAGGACATATAAGGGGGGGTAGGAGGGTTTAGCGTTAGGGTTAGGGTTAGCTTTAGGGTTAGGGATAAGGAGGGTGGTAAGAATGGAGGAAGGAAGGACTGTTTAGAGGGAAAAGAGGGGTGGGAGGAGTGGGGTGAAGGGAAAAAATAACAGAATGGATCAAACAACATTGCCCTATGTAAATTCATGATTTTTAATTAAAAAAAAAAGATTAAAATAAAAAAAAAGAATACCTGTGACACTGCCATGTACTTTGTTTGCATTCCACTGATCAAAACTGTGACCCAACAGAAGAATGATCACAGAAGTATTTAAAATTTCATCAAATTTCATGTTTAAAAAAAAAAAGAAAGAAAGAAAGCTGGCACTACAGAGCATTCTAAGCAAAATATTCCATGAGGAAGAGATGAAATACAATGATGTAAATCAGCAAAGGGAGGAATTACCCTAAAGGAACAACCAAATGAAGGAGAAATCAAGTCTTGTCAAAAATAAAAAAAAAAAAAATGAGCCAAATGACCCGGAATAAAACTCACATCTCAGTAATAACCCAGAATGTTAATGGCCTGAACTCATCAATCAAAAGACATAGACTGGCAGATTGGATTAAAAAGAAAGATCCAACAATATGCTCCCTGCAGGAGACTCATCTCATAGAAAGCGATATCCACAGACCAAAGGTGAAAGGATGGGAAAAAACATACCATGCACATGAACTCAGCAAAGAAAGCCGGAGTATCCATCTTCATATCAGATAATGTGGACTTCAAGCCAACGTTAGTTAGAAGGGATAAAGAAGGACATTTCATACTGCTTAAGGGAAACATAAATCAGCAAGACATAACAATCATAAATATCTATTCCCCAAACAGTGGCTCATCCATGTACGTCAAACAAATCCTTCTCAATTCCAGGAATCAAATAGAACACAACACAATAATACTAGGCGATTTTAATACACCTCTCTCACCACTGGACAGATCTTCCAAACAAAAATTAAATAAAGAAACCATAGATCTCAATGACACAATCAATAATTTAGACTTAACGGACATATATAAAACATACCATCCAACAAAGAGTGAATACACTTTCTTCTCAGCAGGATATGGATCCTTCTCTAAAACAGACCATATATTATGCCAAAAAGATACTGTTAGAAAATACAAGAAGATCGAGATACTACCTGTATTTTATCAGATCATAACGGATGCCCTCTTTCACCACTTCTATTCAACATTGTCCTTGAAACTCTAGCCAGAGCAATTAGACAGACCAAAGAAATTAAAGGGATACAAATAGGAAAAGAAGAACTCAAACTATCCTTATTTGCTGATGAGAAGATTCTATATTTAGAGGAACTGGGAAATTCCACTATAAAACTTCTAGAACACATAAGTGAATTCAATAAAGTAGCAGGATATAAGATCAATGCTCATAAATCTAATGCATTTCTATTCATAAGTGATGAATCCTCAGAAAGAGAAGTTAGGAAAACTACCCCATTCATAATAGCCTCAAAAAAAAAAATAAATAAAATACTTGGGAATCAATCTAACAGAAGAGGTGAAAGACCTCTACAATGAGAACTAAGGAACACTAAAGAAAGAAATTAAAGAAAATCTTAAAGATGGAAAGATCTCCCATGTTCTTCGATAAGCAGAATTAGTATTGTCAAAATGGCCATACTACCAAAAGTGCTATACAGATTCAATGCAATTCCAATTAAAATCCCAATGATGTACCCCACAGAAATAGAGCAAGCAATCATGAAATTCATCTGGAAGAATAAGAGACCCAGAATAGCTAAAGCAATCCTTAGCAGAAAGAGTGAAGCAGGGGGTATCATAATACCAGAACTTCAACTATACTACAAAGCAATAGTAACAAAAACAGCATGGAATTGGCACCACAAGACAAGTAGATCAATAGTACAGAATAGAGGACAAAGAGACAAACCCAAATAAATACAGTTTTCTCATACCAGACAAAGGTGTCAAAAACATACAATGGAGAAAAGATAGCCTGTTCAACAAATGGTGCTGGGAAAACTGGAAATCCATATGCAGCAGAATGAAACTACATCCCTATCTCTCACCCTGCACAAAACTCAACTCAAAATGAATCAAGGACCTTGGAATCAGATTAGAGACCCTGCATCTTATAGAAGAAAAAGTAGGTCCAAATCTTCAACATATTGGCTTAGGATCAGAATTCCTTAACAGGACTCCCGTAGCACAAGAAATAAAAGCAAGAATCAATAACTGGGATAGATTCAAACTAAAAAGCTTTCTCTCAGCAAAGGAAACTATCAGCAATGTGAAGAGAGAGCCTACAGAGTGGGAGAATATCTTTGCCACTCATACTTTAGATAGAGCACTAATCTCCAGAATATATAAAGTACTCAAAAAACTTTACACCAAGAATTCAAATAATCCAATCAACAAATGGGTTAAGGAAATGAACAGACACTTCACAGACGATCTACAAGCATATATAAAGATATATGAAAAGGTGTTCAACATTTCTAGTAATAAGAAAAATGCAAATCGAAGCTACACTAAGATTCCATCTCACCCCAATTAGAATGGCGATTATCAAGAATACAAGCAACAATAGATGTTGGCGAGGATGTGGGGGAAAAGGTACACTCATACATTGCTGGTGGGGTTGCAAATTAGTGCAGCCACTCTGGAAAGCAGTATGGAGATTCCTTAGAAAACTTGGAATGGAACCACCATTTGACTCATCTATCCTACTCCTTGGCCTATACCCAAAAGACTTAAAATCAGCATACTACAGTGATGCAGCCACATCAATGTTCATAGCTGCTCAATTCACAATAGCCAGATTGTGGAACCAACCTAGATGCCCTTCAGTTTATGAATGGATAAAGAAACTGTGGTATATATATACAAGAGAATATTACTCAGCCATAAAGAAGAATAAAATTATCGCATTTGCCGGCAAATGGATGAAGTTGGAGAATATCATACTAAGTGAGATAAACCAATCCCAAAAACCAAAGGACAAATGATCTCGCTGATAAGCAGGTGACGATACATATTGCATGGTGGAAGGGAGCAAAAATGGAGGAAGGAGAGACTTTATAGAGGGAAAACAGGGGTGGGAGGGTTGGGGGGAAGGAAAAATAATAGAACAAATCAAACACCATTACCCTATGTAAATGTATGATTACACAAATGGTATGCCTCTACTTCATGTACAACCAGAGAAACAAGTTGTACCCCATTTGTTTACAATAAAAAATAAATAAATAAATAAAAAACATCTAATCTACTAAAGTATGATTTTTCAAAAATAATAAGAACACAAGTTTCATAAATTATGAATACTGTCAAAGATTTTATGTCACTTACAAATTCATTAGGTAATTCAATAAAGTTAAAACTGATTCAAAAGAGAATATGAACATACATATATTTGAAGCATATATATGTATATATGCACATACATATATATATGCAATCAGTGTTGTTAAAATGAATTTGCTAAGAGATGAAAACTGTTTAATACCTTAAAATTTAATGGTTGAGATTTTCTTTACTATATGGTAGAAATGATTTTTGTCTCTGTCAGACACAGTTAATTTCTATCACCATAATTAAGAATCATAAGCATGCTATTCATTTCTACAAGGTAATTCCTATGCCTGCAGAATTTTAAAATAGTCTAGGCATAAAAGGCAAAAATGTACACCCCTAGAGAATCAGGTAACCCCCAGTACTCCTTTAAAAGTACTGTCATCCCTTTGCCTATTTCTAAATCTTTGATTTTTTTTCTTGGCATTGATTATTTAACCATTCTTTTTCACCTGTTTAAGGTGCTTTTTGAAAATGATTACTTTAATTGGCCTACAAGGCCCTTTTCCTTTTCATCATCAAGATGATAATAAAACAATGAAATTCTCAAAGTATACATTCTTAAAGTATATAAAACATTTTATAGCATTTTAAGAATTTCAAAACATTTAAGAGAATCTTAACAGAATAGCCTTATGATTTTACATTAAAATATCTAACTGAAGTCTTTATCTTAACTTAAAGATAAAAGAATTAAATTAAGGTTGTGACAAAGAAATGAATTTTAAGGAGAATCTATTTATAACATTAATAAGTTTAGTTTATCAGATATGAAATATTTTAAGCACTTAAATTGTTAAAACTTTATTTATTATTAAATAAATTATTTAATAATTATTGTTGTTAAAACTTTAATTTAAAAGTACATTTGTAAAACAATATGAATGTGTTTAATGAACTGTACACTAAAAATGCGTAAAATGCTAAGCACTATGTTCTATATATTTTACCATAATAATGAAAAGCACATTTGTTTGTTTTTTAAAATGTTTGAGATAACCTTGAAAGTTTTAAATGTTCAAAAACTTTACAGAAATTTAAAATATTTAAGTTTATAACTGGAGTTAATTGCCTTTTTATATTAATTGCTAATTTAAAAAATAGGTTAAAGGTAATAAATCTTATTTTTGACATTAGATTTCCAAATACTAAATTTAAAAATCTGACTTTGACCTAGGTTAAGAGATGAGGCAGGAAGGCTATGGAGAAACCAGATCACAATAATAGAGTTTAAATTATATCTAATGAATAACAGGGACCTATCAAAATAAATCAAGGGGGACAATAAAGAGGTAGCATATTTGCACCTTAAAAATAATCACTTTGGCTTGTTCTGTGAAGAGTAGAATGAATGGCAGAAAAATTAGTTAAAATGTTATTGGTGTTTCTAATTTGAAATATAATGATGAGGACTAATAAGTTAATCATCTTTTCACTCCGGTGACAAAATACTTGACAAAAACTTAAAGGTGGAAAGACTTATTTTTTGTTTGTGGTTTCAGAGCTTTCTGTCCAGACTGGCTGACTGCATTGTTTCTGGGCCTGTGGTGAGGCGTCACATCACAGCAAATAGGTATGTGGAAGAGCAAAGCTGTCATTTCACGGTGGCTGGGAAGAGAGAGAGCAAGAGAGGAAGGGACAAAGAACAAGACATGTCCAAAAGCACACACCAGGAATGTCCTTCCTCCAACTAGACCCCACTTCCTGTAATTTCCACTACCTCCCAATAGTCCATTCAGTTGTAGATCCATGAATGTATTAATCCATCAGATTTCTCATGATCCAATCACTTCCCCAAAACCCCACCTCTGGATATTGCTGCCTTGGAGACCAAGTCAACACATGAACCTTTGAGGTCATTCCAGATCTGAACTACAACAAGCAATGAACTAGTGATCATAACCTATCCACACCAATCGCCTGGCATGTATCAAGAACTCTCCTAAGCACTTTTTACTGACTTATTTTATTCTTATTTCAATGTCGTGGTTTGGATGTGAGGTGTCCTTCAAGAGCTCATGTGTGAGACGATGCAAGAAGGGTTAGAGGACAAATGATTGGGTTATGAGCGCTTTCACCTAATCAGTGAATTAATTCCCTGATGGGATTAACTGAGTGGTAACTGAAGGTGGGTAGGGTGTGACTGCAGAAGGTGGGTCATTGGGAGGGTGACCTTGGAGTATATATTTTGTGTTTGGTGAGTGGACTCTCCCTCTCCCTCTCTCTCTCCCTCCTTCTCTGCTTCTGATCATCATGTGAACCACTTTCCTATGCCATCCTCTTCCACCATGATGTCCTGCCTCACCTCAAGTCCCCAGGAATGAAGTTGACTGTCTCTGGCTAAGACCTATGAAAACATGAGCCCTCAAATAAACTTTTCATCCCCTAAAATTGTCTGGTCAGATCTTTTAGTCACAGCAGTGAAAAGTTAACTAAAACATGTAAATGCTATAATATAGGTACAGTTATTACCTTAAACAACCAGAAAACCAATGTTTCATTCAGTATGATAAATTCTAAAAATACATGTACAGCAAATGCCCATCACCCTGCTTGAAAAGTGAGCAATGAGAACTATATTGACTATAATAATGTTAATATCAGAATATAAACAAAAGAATAATCAACTTCCAATGTCAAAGGAGAATGGATCTGATAGGGAAAAGATTTTGTCCAAACAGCAGTTAGCTCTGATTTAAACAGCCATTTATTAACCTGAAAATAACTCAAGTTATTTTCTAACTTGAGTGCATGCATTATAAATGATCCCAATGATAGGCTATTGCCATGGTCATTTTCGCCTGTTCCTATAGTTCTATCTACATCAGGTGACTAAAGCATTGACTGACTGAAACATTCAAATCAATTATACTAATAATTGATTTGGAAGGGAACAAATGCATTTCTCATGATAAGGCATTTGAGGGAAGAGTTATTGATTTATTTGTTTGTGCATGTGGTAGTTGTGGTGTTTCATCTATCTCAAGAAGTCTTGTTTCATTAAATGACTAAACAAATGAGAGTGATTTGGACTGGGGAGATAGCTCAGTTGGTAGAGTGCTTGTCTCACATGCCCAAAGCCCTGGGTTCAATCCCCAGGACCACAAAAAAAAAAAAAAAAAAAAAAGGGGAATGACTTAGAAAATGGGTAAGGTTTTTCATATTCCACAAAACCTCACAGGTCATATTTTCTGTCTCAATGATAGCTTTAAACTGTTGGCAATAAAACAAGAACAAAAAATATGGGAGATTTTTAAATCTGCATATGTAAAATTGAACTTTCAACTCTTCAAATACTTTATCTGAGCTCAAGGAAACGTCAGGATTCTGGGATTTTATTGTCTCTAAGTCTACTCACGAACATACGCCAACCTCACAGACTACTCAACTTCTTTTTTTTTTTTTAAATATTTTTTTAGTTGTCAGTGGACCTTTATTTTATTTATTTATATGTGATGCTGAGAATTGAACCCAGTGCCTCACACATTCTAGGCCAAGCACTCTATCACTGAACTAAAACTCCAGCTCCCTCAACTGCTTTTAAAGGTATCATATAGACACCAAAAGACTGAACTTTCATACACACCATGGTAAGGAAATGCACAGTTGGCCTTCTATGTGCAATTCTACACAGTGAATTGAAGTAAGAGAGAAGGAAGTGTTCCTAAACAGAGCTGAACATTCAATGTTGATCTGACTCCTGGGTTTGACTTTAAGGATGCTATTCTAAACTTCTGTTGGGTTCTCCCTTTGATATCATACAAATTAGTCAGAAATATTTAACCATGCACCCCAAGGCTGTCTGCTGCCTCATTGTCAGTTGAAGCGCCTGTTCCACACTCCAGTGCATGCATTATAAATGATCCCAATGATAGGCTATTGCCATGGTCATTTTTGCCTGTTCCTATAGTTCTATCTACATCAGGTGACTAAAGCATTGACTGACTGAAACATTCTCACCAAAAACTTCTGTAAATAAATTCCTCAAAAGTTTATGTATCTCCAGTGTTCTTAATTCTAGAATATCACATTATAGCATGCCTGTTAAAAATAAGAAACATCTTTGAGGAAAAGAGATTATGAATATGGTTTTATGTTCATAATCCTGGACCATATTTTTACCTTCATAGGTAACTTTACTTTCATCCTCAGTGTACCAGATCTGACATGAAGCAGTAAATCACTTGGCTTCAACAACAAAGTCTTGAAATATTCCCTCCAGCTAAAAATGAAGCTATAGTCATTATAATTTCCCAGCTGCTTAATAGGAAATCTGAGTGGTAAAAGTCTATCATTAGATGGAAAGTAGTGTCATGTAGCAGAAACAGCATAATTTCATTGTTGACAGATGGGTTCAGAATCAATTTTTTTCATAAATTGGCATTTTGGTCTTGAGAAGTTCTTATTTTATCATTGAAAAAATTAAAGGTATGACAATTATCTTTTAAATCTAAGATAGACTTTTTTCAAGGAACTATTGAAACTGCCAAGTGGTCTTAAAGATCAGCAAATACCTCACACATCACTGGAAACTATTTCTAAGTCCAGCACATTTACTTCAAATCTTCAGAGAATTATGATAAATTATAATAGCATGCCCCCTAAGATGTTTATACAATTTTCTCTATTTTAGACACTTCTTTCTGTTTTATTTCATCATAGTTTATAACTCAGTGTTTAATGCATAGTAAGTATTCTATTACTTTGCAGAAAACAGTGACAGTGAACACAAATGTAATATTTTAATCAAACAATAGATGATTTCAATTTAAAGGAAATGAAACTATCGAGATATTCATATTAAGCATGAGCTTTGATTTGGAGAGGATTACAGCTTGTTTCTCAAACATTATAGGTTTTGTGTTTTGCGTATTTATTTCCAAGTCCATTTTCCCTTCATCTTTTGTTTGCAGAAATTTCTAATTCATTTGACCACATAAAAACCTTTAAATTTCTCACACTTGTCCAACTACCTCTAACACACAGGAATAAAATTTTAACAGTGAATTCATAATGCTTTAAAAGAGCTATCACAAAAAACTTCCAATGATTTTACACATGTAAAAACATTAACGAATTGTAAAGATTGAAATCAGAGTTCCTTATTTTAGTGCATAAAGAACGAGATTGTGTCCTGTGATGAATCATCCAGAAACATACACACAAGAACCATTAGAGAAGCAGCAGAGGCAGCTGCTTTCTTGGCAGCAGAATCAGCAGCATTTGGAGCATCTGTGTAGGCAGGCTGCACTGAGGGACTGAGACTCCCCAGTGACACTACTAAAGCAACTTGTCCCTATCACATGGAAAGTGTCATGAATTTTTTCCATATGGACTACAAAGTGACTGGCAACGACCCGTGTTTACCAGCACATTATAAAACTATACAAGCTTTTATAAAGCCCAACAAGGATGTTCCCCATCAAAATAGCAATAGCTTCAACAAATAGAAGTTTCTTTTCACATAAGGAAACAAGGACTAATGTGGTGACTTTGTTAGCATTGCGACTCGGACTGCTTTCCGTTCTCCCTTGGGATTTCTTATATACATGGTCCAACATGTACTTCAACCAACATATTAAAGTTCTGAACATCAGGATGTGGGTAAGAGTGAAGGAGGGTCAAGGTTACAGTTACTACCTATCTTAAGAAAACTTCACAGACAATGCCACCTATTTTCACTTCTATCCCTTTGCCCAGATCCAAGGTATGTGGCCATACCTAAGTGCAAACACAGTCCTTAGTTCAATCAGTTATGTGCTTCAGCAACAAGTGAGAGTTCTAAGAAGAGGAGACAGATTTTAGGGGGGACAATACCAGTCTATGCAACATCAGATAAAATACTTAGAATCTGCATAGATGATGAGTAGGAGGATGTAAAAATTTGGGTGCCATTAGACTAAAGATCTAGAGACGAAGGAAATGCTATGATGCTTGGAGTTAACCCATAAATTAATACATAAATTAATGAAACCTGAATTTGCAGAGTTATCTTACATTAATATATAAATTTCATAGCCCCAGAATATTCTCCAATCAATCACACATGCTAGAATCCCTTGTGGGACTGATTTTGTTCAGATATTCTTGCACTTGATCAAAGAAATGCTTACATATTAGAATACCTTTGCTCACACACCTTGAAATTTATTGTCAAGCAGGTACCAAGGAGCAGAAAAGTTGGAATGAGTAATAAATGGAGTCCTTATAACAAGAAATTTAGAGGTGAGGGGTGATGATAGCGAACTGACAAGTTCCCACGCACTGCTTTCCCCATTTCAACTCTCCATCAGGCAAGTTCAGGTCAATCAGTCATTGTACACTAGAACAGAAACCAGCCCAGCCACTGGTTCTAACACCAACCTAGAACACTCATCAACCAGTATGGAGAAACAAATGGCTCTGTTCAGCAGAACATGACAGTTTCAATAATACAATAAGATCAAATGAGGAGTACACTTTCATCACTGAAGCACTTGGCAGAAAGCAGAATAAACCCTCTTGGCAATCACTTCTGTCACATCTTTAAATGTTTGTGGACTACAAGCCTCTTCCTTTCTCTTTTAAGGTAGAGGGATATATTTTTTAAAAGAGGAAAGGCTTTTCACATTGGTCTCTGCTACAAAAAAAATGGCAAGGTTTTTAACTTTTCCATCCAGGGTTATCTGTTCTTTGTTTGGTTTGCTTGTATGTTTTTGCTTTTGTAATATGCTAAATACGACTGAGGTAGTCTCCTCACTTGTCTTTGATAGTAAGTGTTCCGTAACTTCCCCACAGGGTGATCCTGGTGCTCTCCTGCTCTAAGGGTCGCCACATAAAATACCATGGCTCAGCATCACAACCTGATGACAAGAACTCACAAGGGTTTTCTAGTCAAAACATGTTTGGCACCAACTCTTTGCAAAAGGAAAGCAGTCTCTTCTCATCAGACTGGTAGCGAGCCTACTGGATAACACTGAGTGGTCCCCACCTCCTTGTATTCAAGCCCCATGTTAGCATCCTTCCATACACATCCAAAAGGATCGACGTGGTCACTAAAGCACAGCAGATGTGACTGCATTGGACTTTCAAGGCTAGGCTATAAATGGCATTGCAGTCTTGACTTTCTGGATTGATCACACTGGGAAAAACCAACCATCATACCAAAAGGATTCTCCTCCAACCTCATAGAGAGGCCCATGAGAGAGGAACTGTGTTCTTCCCTCCCCTACCTGTCAGCCATAGGAGTTAGCTACCTTGCAGGGTTATCCTCCAGCTTCTGGCAAGCCTTCAGGTTGCTGTAGCCCCTGTTGACATTTGACTGACATCTCATGAGAGCCTTGAAGCCAGAAGAATCCAGCCAAGCTGCTCTCAAATTCCTAACCTACAGAACTAATGATAGATAATACCTTTATATTGTTTTAAAGCCTTTAAATTTGGGGGCAAAGTATTACATAGTGGTAGATAACTAATACACAGTCAATGACATAACTCACATGATGTCATAACTTTTAGCCACTGGTTAATTCCTATGGGGAAATACAATGACAAGTGTCTCCATTCAAATAATCCTTCAAAATACACACAAATATACACAAATGCACTCATATACAAGTGTAATTAGACTGACCATTGGACAAAGAATTAAATTGCATTAAGCATTCTGGTAATGTTACCATGAGGCTTATGCGGCATGACTAATCCCACTGTCATGCCTTTCCCTTCCCTCACAGATCTCAGAAGACATTTTCATTTCATATTTTAAAATAGTCATGTTCAAATGAATCAAGACAATATAAAGTTTGAGAAGATGTAGACGCCTACAGATGACTTTAAAGTTATCAATCTGTGAAAATGTCTCTCATTTGTTTAGATGTCTTCATGTATCTGCCACATCTGAACCACTTAATTCCACTGGTTTGGGAAAAGGTAATTCATCTTCTCTCCAGGGGTGTGTTCGCTGGCCAATACCATTAATCATTGCTCACTACTGCCACCTCCTGGACATCTAACACAACATGAAATCTCAGTGTCAGATTATGGGTTAGTTCTTACCTAAGGACATTGAGGAAAGTCATTTATTGTAGCATAATCATGTTCACGTTTTAATCATTTTAGTTTATTTAGGCAATGAATACTTAGCCCTGCATATAGTCAAACATGACATTACAATATGGCTTAGCTAATAATTAAGGGAAGATAAAAAATTATATTCATAACTTGCCTCAAAACCTAGTATCTCTGAAATCATCTAAGTGTACCACTTGGAATAGATCACCTCAGCTCTCCAAATCACCATTTTAAACAAATGTTTCAGACATTTATTTACTGATAACAAAATGCAGAGAAAAATAAAATAGATTATTTTCAAATATAAAGTTAAAGTACAACAGTGTAAAAACATTCAGTGTGGTGATTTAAGGAAAACAAGCACACACATCCTTTGCTACTATATATCCTTAAAGCAAAAAACTTAACTAATACAAATTATCCTTAATGTTTTACATTTATGTCATATTTCCTTTGAACAGAATATTGTGAATTCTGCACACACACACTGTGACTTCCTGTCTTGTCAAAAGTATATCTAAATTGGAACATTTTACCTTGTTTGCTGTGATCCCACTTGGTTTCAATATGTATATTTGAATCTCTGATTAGATTTAGAAATTACACGTTTACTGATATTTCTCATTTTCACAATATACACTTGAATCACTTCTCAAATGTGTACTGCAAAAAGAAAACAGTTTTTATACTAAGCTATTATTTTCTTTCTCTAGCATTTGGAGTTAGGAAACATGGTGTCCCAAGAAACACTGTCAAAATTTATTTTATGGTGTATATATGTATGCATATGGTATTGTAGAATCAATATATCCCAAATTAATGTGCTTATTTTTATACGCTACAGAGATCTTTGCATTTTGGTTCAGAGAATGTAGGATGTTCTTAGTCTATCTCAAAGGTCTATGTGTTTTCATACTTTTCTATAGGCTATTTTCAGAAATAAGTTTTGATTCCATGGTAAGAGTGAACAGTTAACTTGTATATGAGTTAGAAAAGTTAGAAATAATTATTAATTTTTAATAATACTTTATGATGAAATTTCTTACATTAGACATGTTCAAGTAAAAAACAATTTAGACCAGGAGTGTTAACTAGTTTCTAAAATCTTGTTTCTATTTTTATTCTGTAACAATCCTTTATTTAAGGTTCAATTAATGTAAGGGGATCTTCATAGTTTATGTTTAATGGATATTCAGGAATTCTATTTATTTCATGCTATTCTATATGTTTCATGTAAAGAATAGCCAGATTTTACTTTGGAACATCCTAGAAACTCTTCAGTGGTCTTTGAACTAATAAAATCTTATCTTTTATCACTCAGTATTATTGTTATGTCGTAATAAGAATAATCATTTAAATACTTGGCATAAAAAATGCCTAAAATATATTTTATTTTATGAAGCTTTTTTATATAATGGGTATATTGTAAGTCATATATTTGTATTAATATTTCTTTAAAAACAATGCAATATATACAACTATGAACTAAACCAATCTATGAACTCTTTTATAGGCATCTATAAATTCTGTTGTAGGTATGATAAATTCTGTTAGAGTCTTTTAATCAGCAGATTATGTTGTGAATATATTTATAGATTGTTAAAATATTTTAACTGTGTTTTGTTTAATTGAATAAATGTCTTTGAGTGGTTAAAAAATGTATACCATATATTTGTTTGTGAATATGGACTTTCTTCTTTGGATTCTGAAAGTCCCTAGAAAGTAACAGATGAAGATGATACTTTTGGGTTATAGTCACATGTAAAAGAGACTTTTTAAACTAATATATTCACAATTGAGTTGAACAGTCACCTGGCTTCTAACTGGTAGATATTGCTCTTTGTCCTGCACACATATCCTGAGTAAATGATAAACACCATGTTTCAAAACATCTAGGTCTGTGGCTTAATTTCTATAAGTGCAAATGTTGATGATACTACTAAGTATGTGCATGGTCATTATTCTTTTAGAAATAGCCCAGGATCATGAATATCATGTTCATTTGGTACACTTACTCCTAAATTATCCCCCAAACACAAATATATCTCTATGGAGAGACAGTTTTCTAGGTATAACTTTTCATGAAATACAGAAGTTGCAACCTATTTAATTAAATTCTATTTCGAAAAAACTTTTAACTTCTTTAGCTGTTCTTATAACATCTTTCAGAAACTGCTATGCATAGTTAAGACAGTCTGATAGGACAGAAAAGTATGATTAGTGGTTACCCGGGTTCAGCAACAGTTCCCAGAAACTGTTTTTTTAATAAAATACCAACAAACAATTGGGTATGTAAATACAAGTACAAGCTCTAGGCCCCTCCTTAAATCCATCCTTGACCATCCTGGAACATCCTTCACCTGCCTTGACCTGAGGGAATCCGCTTCACTCCAACAAGACTGAAATATAATATCAATAAGGAAAAATCTCCAGGGTACCACACATCCATCCACTATTCAATGTCCAGTGGCTCTGGCTGCCAGAATGCATCCAAAACAGATGCTTACCCAGGGTGGAGAGGGGCGATCGAGATTGACAGGAACTAGCTTGTGAATCAAATGCAAGTAAAACAGCATGAAGTCCAGCCTTCCAGTTCCTCTCACTCTCCCATCCTCTCCAGCTCGCAGCTCAGCTGTCTGTCAGTGCTGCCCAACTGCCTATCCTATGCCAACCAGAGAACACCATCTAGATTACCTGGTCTAATTTTTTTTTCCACTTCCCATGAAATCCCTTCCCCACCATGTGAGGAGCAGGCACCCTGGGCACTTCATGTCATTATTTTGCCATTCGCCACTCCATATTGCTCACTTCATTTTAGCAGTGTGCAGGGGAAGAATTGTCCATTCATATTCTTAAAAAAACAAGAGAGGCCATTATACTTGCTTGCATCGTCGAAGACTCCTTTCCAACAACAGTGTGAGCTGTCCGGTTTGATGGATTTTTGGAGCTGCAATCTTTGACATATAAAATGTCATACAGAGACTAAATCCTAAGACTGAGCTATTTTGGGGTAAACAAAGAAGCACCTTCCAAGTGAGTCATATTTTTTGATGGTGAATCAAAAAACAACAGGTGCTATTATGTAGAAAAATATCAGGCAACAAGAATGAAGCTATTCATATTGCAGGAATTTCATTTTTATTCTAGCTGCCCCTCTAACTTCTCCTCACCATCCCCTACCTCATCAAGGAAAACCTTGAAGTGGGGAGAAGAAATACAAGTGATTGTCTTTTTCATCCCAAAAGATAATCATATTCCTCCTCTCTCCCACATTAGCAAATCAACCCATACACACAAACATACGACAGATGGTTTACTCTCAGCTTAAGACTTCGTGACGAAAGCAGAGAAGGAAGGGTGAAAGGGAAAAAAGAAAGGAGGTTTAAAGGAGTAGAAGAATTAGTACAGACCTCAATGTGCGGCATCCACTTACTTCAAAGAGGAGCAGGAGTATTTTCAAAGAGTACCCACCACCCCTTGCTACCTTCCACTATATTGTTTTTAAACAAACTATTTTTAAAAGCAGCATTAAGTTCACAGCAAAATTGAGTGGAAGATACAGAGATTTCCCTCTGTTCCCTGCCCCAACACATGCCATAGCCCACGTCATTATCAACACCTGCCACCAGAGTCCTACATCTGCTACAATTTATTATTTACATGGATGCTTCATAATTGCCCAAAGTACATAGTTTAACTCTTGGTGTTTTACATTTTATGGGTTTGAACAAATGTATATGACATGTATTCAAAGCTTAAGTATTCACGTTTGTCCATTTACATTCTTAATATAATTAAGTATTGAACAATATTCAAGTTTCTTCCATGTCTTTTCCACTGCATTTTCATTAATTATAGACATAGGCACAACCCAAATCCAAGGATATACTTAAAGTAAACATAGAATTCAGGACCTAGATGACATAAATTTCCAAGAAATAATGGAGAAAAATAGTGTATTATTCTGCCTTATATGCTGTTCTTCGTTTTAGTAATTTCAGTCAAAACATCAAAAATAGGTCATAGGATGCTGACAGGTCTTGTGCTATAACCCAGAGAGACTTTGTTGTGAGTCCCAACCTCCACAGCTGTGAGTTCTTCGGTAAGTTTCTTAGATCTTCTGACCCTCAGTTTACTTACTTATAAAAAAAGATGGGGATTTCAAACAACACTGTAACAGTAACTAACACATCATAAGCATTTAAAATGTTGTGACAGTATCATAATGCAGATTTGTGGCAGGATATGATGACTAAAACAGACATTTTATCCCCATGAAATATAAAGAAAATAAATATGCCATCTGAACTAGAAAACTTCACAAATCAAGGTTATATTAACTGTGCATTTTAACTAATAAATCTGAAGAATGTGGGAAAACTAAGACTAAAATCAAAGAGATTATAATTAGTTGATCAAGAGCCATTTCAACTGAATTGTGCCGCATTTAAAGAAGCACTAAATGACTAAAGGTAGAGTGTTCGATTAAAAAAAAAAAATCCAACACGCTAAAGACTGGCAGTGGTTTTCAGCCTATCCTGGTCCACTGTGTTCTTCATTTTGTTTATATGATGCATTACATTTATTGATTTGCATATATTGAACTAGTTTTCATGCCTATGATAAATGCCATTTTTCCATGTTGTATAACCTTTTTTTACTTGCTATCAAATTTAATTTGTTAATATTTTGTTGAAAATTTTTGCTTCTTCGTTAATCAGGAATATTCTGTAGTTTTCATTGTCTAGTTTTGGAATTATGGTAATGCTGGTTTATAGAATGAGTTTGGAATTGTTCCTTCCTTTCTAAATTGGAAATATTTTGAGAAATGTTAGCATTAGTTTTTTATATGTTTGGCAAACTTCAGCCATGAAGCCACCCAGTCTTGAACTTTTCTTTGTTGGAAGACAGTTATTACTGATTCAATCCCATTACTTATTACTAATCTGTTCAGGTTTTATATGGTCTTATGGTTCAGTTATTGTAGGTTATTTGTGTTCAGAAATTTATTCATTTATTTTAGATTTTCCAGTTTCTTGGCACATAGTTGTTTATAATAGTATCTAATGATCCTTTGTGTTTCTGTGGTGTCAGATGTAATGTTTTCCCTCGTAATTTCACTTATTTAGGCATTATATTTTTCTTGTTAATCTAGCTGAAGGTTTGTCAATTTTGCTTATCTTTTCAAAAACAGAAAACTAACTCGTCATTTCACAGGTCTTTTGTAAATTTTAAGTCTATTTTATTTATTTCTGATCTGATCTTTATCATTTCCTGCTTTTTACTAATTTTGGGTTTTTACCTTAATTTTACAGTTCTTAGATTTGCCTCATTATATCATTAATTTGAAATCTTTCTTTTTTCATATTGTGTTTTACTCAGCTTTTTCACTGCTGTGACCAAAAAGACCCGGAAAGAACAATTAAAGGAGGAAGTTTATTTGGGGCTTAGAATTTCAGATATCTCAGTCCATAGTTTGCCAACTCTATTCCTCAGGGCCTGAGTAAGGCAGAACATCATGGCAAAAGAGGCTGATAGAGGAAAGCAACTCAGGACCTGGCACCAGAAAGCAGAGAGAGAGCTCTTACCATGACAAAATCTGAACCCCAAAGACAAACTCCTACAATCCACCTCTGCCAGCTACACCCTACCTGCTTACAGTTACCACCCAGTTAATCCCTTTCAGGGGATTAATGCACAGATTAGGTTAAAAATCTCATAACCCAGGGCTGGGGAGATAGCTCAGTCGGTAGAGTGCTTGCCTTGCAAGCATAAGGCCCTGGGTTCAATCCCCAGCACCACAAAAAAAAAAAAAAAAAAATCTCACAACCCAAACATTTCACCTCTGCATTGTCTCACTCAAAGAACTTGGAGGACACCTTATTTCTAAACCATAATAATAGGCACTTATTGCTCTAAATATCCTTCTTAGTACTGTTTTAGCTGTAAACCATAAGTTTGGGTATGTTATGCTCTCATTTTCATTTGTTCCAAGAAATTCGTCTCTCGTTTTTGGGGGCTATGGTTTCCCTGAGCTTTTTTATTTGATTTGGTTTAGGGTTTGGGTGTTTGGTCTTGAACCTAGGGCCTTGGAAATGCTTAAATATAAACAGAGATACTCTCTCAGCCCACAAGAAATGTCTAAATTTCCTTTTTGATTTCTTCTTTGACCCATTGTCAGTGAGTTGTTTGAGCAAATGTTTAATTTGCATGTATTTCTATAATTTCTAAAGTTCCTCTTCTTGATTTCTAGTTTTATTCTATTACGATCAGAAAAGATAAATGTTTATTTTAATCATTTTGAATTTTTTGAGGCTTATTTTGTGGCTTAACCTATCGTATATCCAGAAGAAGATTCCATGTTCTGATGAGAGTACTATGTATTCTGTAGCTGTTGGGTAAAATGTTCTGTACCCATCTATTAGGTTCATCTGGGCTACAGAATGGTTAATTTTGATGTTTCTCTACAGATTTTTTTTTTTTTTTTTAATGTGGATGATCTGTCGTGGATAAAAGTGAAATGTTAAAGTCTCCAACTATTGTACTGTAGTCTATACCTCCTTTTAGATCTAATAATTTTTTTATCTAATTGGGTATGTATATATTTATAATTAATATTTCTCCTTGTTGAATTGAATCCTTTACTTTATATAGTTGTTATCTTTTTCTTTTTACAGTTTTTCATTTAAAGTCTATTTTATCTGATGTAAACATAAATACTCCCACTCATTTTTGGTTCCCTTTGCAGAGTATATCTTTTTCCAGACCTTCATTTTCAATCTGTGTAAGTCTCTACCTGTGAAATGAGTTTCTTATAGATGGCATACCATTGGGTTTAGGTTTTGAGGTTTTCATGTTGCTTCCTTTTGTGTTTTGATTTTATCCATTCAGACATTCTGTTTCTTTTAACTGGGTGATTTAACCCATTTACATTCAAGGTTATTTTTGATAAGTAAAGAGACTGTTGAAGGTATGCTGAAATTTGTAAACACTTTCTGGTTGTTTTGAATAACAACCTCTTCCTCTCTCATTGCTCTTTTTTTTTTTTTTTTTTTTTTTCTTATTTAGTGGTATTGTGTATTCATAGGCATAGGATTTGATTTCCTTTTCTTTCTATTTTGTGTATCTGCTCTATAGTTGAGTTCTGTACTTCCCCAATTTTTTTTTTTTTTTTTTTTTTAATGATAGTAGTTATCATCCTTTTGCTTCTAGGGTAGGACACCTTTAAGCATTATTTATAGGACCATTCTGGTGTTGATGAATTCCCTCCCTCTTGGTTTTGCTTGTCTTGCAAAGTCTTCATTTCTCTCTCTGAACGATAATTCTCCTGGGTATAGTACTATTGGTTGGCTTGCTTTTTTATTTCCATTTTTTTCTTTCCATTCTTTCCTGGCCTATAAGATTTTTGCAGAAAAGTGTGCTGTTATTCTAAATGAGAGTCCCTAATAAATGACTGGCATTTTTCTCTTTCCATTTAGAATTCTCTCTTTTTCTTATACTTTTACAGATTGACTATAATATGCCTTGGAGAAAGTTCTTTTGGATTGAATCTACCCCATAGGTCCCTTGAGTTTCTAAACCTGAATGTTCATGCCTTTCCCAAGATTTGTAAAGTTTTCAGCAATTATTTTATTGAAAAGTTTCTATGCTTTTTTCATTGCCTTCTCCCTTAGGACCATTAACAAATGAACATTTATTTGCCCAATGGTGTCACATGTGTATTTGAGGTCCACTTCATCCTTTTCTTACTTAATTTTCTTTCTTTTAATATGACTGGGTTATTTCAAAACACCTATCTTCAAACTCAGAAAAATCTTTCTTTTTCCTATCAAACCTGCTGTTAAGGATCTCCATTATATTTTAAATCTTACTAAGTTCCTTACCTCTAAGGTTTCTAAAAATTCTTTTTATTATCTTTATTTCTTTGGAGAATTTCTGACTGATATCATGAAGTGTCTTCCTAATTTTACTAATTTTCCATCTGTCTTTTCTTGTATCTCAATAATATTCCTTAAAATCCTTCTTTGAAATTATTTTTCAAGAAACTTATTGATTTTTTTTTCATTTGGGGTCTGTCCACAGACTCTTTTGAGGTATATTTTGCTGGAAGTTTTGATAGTAAATATCAGATTAAGCCTTTTAAAGTCTCCTGAGGCTAGGAAGCCAAGCCAAGCAACCACCATCAGACTTGAGTGTAATGCCTATGAAATTGAATAAATTTCTCTCTTCTTGTTAGTCCCAAAATATTTTGATGGTTCCTGGGCCTCCTTTACATAGGAGCAGGAAAACATGAGAAGCTGTGTGTTTCCATGCACATTCTTAAACATGACCATCCAGTCAAAGCCTTGATAATCCAAATAATAATTCCAATCATCCTACTATAAAAAGCACATTATTATTGAACTTGTGCAAATAACTACATTTCAGTTAAAATACATATTCACTAACATTTTGCAAATGCTAGAAGAATTAATGTGGAAAAAAGTGTTTATCTCAATTTACTAAGAAATATTTTACTAAATCACTGTAAACTATAAACAAGAGAAAGTATTTCCTTAAATATAGAAAACAAAACATTAAAATAACCACAAAAATTCAAATTTTAAAAGATAACACAAACATTAGTCTCATCAGTTCATTCAGTTTCATGTAATTAATTCTTCTGTTTTATCTTGGTTAGCAGTTTCGTGAATCCACGTTTCTTCATTCATCTTCTAGAAATTCTTACACAGTTTAGTAATGTGATCTTAAAGTTATCAGAAACCTGTACTTGTCACAGTTTTTTGTGTGAATCTTCTTGAAGATTAAATACATCAGGATTATAGTTTTGAAGCCAAAATTTTAGGTGATCAGGTTAAATTCAGGAAATGGAGACCAGTTTGGATCCTGGAAGTTGGAGACTGCCCCTGAGGAATTGGAATGTCAGTGTCTCCAGCCCTTTGATCACCAAGTTTACCTGCCTATACTACCCCAAACAAAAGGCTGCAGGCAGAGAATTGCTAATTAATGCCCCCTGGGCCCCTACCTGCCTGAATCACTTCATTTGGCCCTTCCCCCTGCCCATCTGCTTCTCATCTTTTTGCCAACTCACAGGCATCTCCTGGGCCTAGTCACATAGGCAGGAAGGAGAGATAAGGGGGGAGAAGGCAGGAGAACAAAGGAGACTCTAATCTATAAAAAGGGCAGGGCACTCTCACTTCTTGGAATACCAGAATACAAGCCATGCCCCCCTTCTCCCTCCCAGGAGAAGTCTGTGTTACTACCCTTAAATAAAGCCTGCTTCGTAATGATTACCTCGGTGTACAAGTCTCTGACGTTCAGACTTCAACATTTGAGGAGGCAGAACTCATCAGCAATAACCAGTAGTATCATAGTTTCATGTAAAAACTTTCAAGAAAGTATCAGAGTAAAACAACTGTCTATGATGACAAGACTTAAAATGGCCATGGTTTAGATTTTAATATAAGTGCATTATAATGCAACTGATAAAAAAATTATTATTTTGTGACTTACAACTTATTAACATAATAACCAAAATTATGACTAACAACATTACACTAAAAACTATCAGATTTCTAGCAGTTAAATGAAATTTCTGGAATATTAATATCAATAACATACCCATAAAGAAGGTTTATCACCACCCTCATTTGATAAGGCTGTGCATATAATATGTTAATTGTAATTTGTTAAGGATATATATAAATTATATTCATATACTTTAACATCTTGAATAAGCCTACTCCTTTAACATCTTATGAAAAGGTGACATGTCATTTGTTATCTTATGACTATTTATCCTATAAGAAAAACATTGTCTTTTGATATATTTTAGAAGTTGTTACATCACAAAGTTAATTCGAGTCAGAAGTTTTTCATTTAGATTCGACTTTGGGAAGTTGTCAAAAGTGTCAAAATGTTTAAAACAATTAGATCACAGATCACTATGGAACAATATTTAGATATACTTTAAACCAGAGTGATAATTTAAATACTTGAAGGGAAAATATTGAAAATTACATAATTGTAGGAAAGTCTTAGCTTTTTTGATAAAAAAGACCCAATTTTCTGAAGAAAGTAAAGAACTGATAACAGGCAACACGAAGAACAAGAAATTATCTTGATAAAACACAATCTTTGTTTTCTAGACAGCTCACTCAAAAGGTAAAAATCTCACCAAGAAAACTATTTTCTAACAGAGATAAAAGAGCTTCCAATTTTGTACCAATGCACTTTTGAGACTAAGGATCATTTTTGAAACACAATAAATGCATTCAATTTCAGCAACTAGATCAGACATGAAATCCCTCTTCCAAGTTTTCTGTATTCATTAGCCAGAAGATATTCTCATTATAACTTCCTCTACCAAAAGTGTGTCCTATTTTTTTCACATATACTTACTACGCTTATTACCTCTAAGAGTTTTAATTAAGAATACTTGGGGGCGATCCAAGATGTCGGACTAGAGGGTGACTGCATCTCCAGTTGCTCCAGAACCCAGGATTCAAGAAGGGGAGGCATTGAGAGACTCGGACTAAAATAGAGCCATGGGGTGAGTCTCCCCAACCCGGTGAAGAGCTGCCCAGGCGGCAGGCCCAGATTCGGGTGACTTATTAGAGTAGGGCAGAGCAGCTAGAGTCCTCCCCAGGCAGCTCTGCACATTCCGGCAGTGGGCTCCTCCCACAGGGCCAGATTTTCCAGCATCTCTGAGCAGGCCCCCCAGTGAGAGCCTTTCTGCACAGAACCAAGCTTCAAGTTCCTGAACCAGGGCAGTGAGTTCCGGCCCGCAGGTTGCTTAGGGACCAGGACAGGGCAGCCAAGGACTTCCCCAAGCAGCCCGCACCCCGGCCCCCTCCGGCAGGAAGCGCCTTTCCAGGCTAGCTTCTCGGAGCAGACCACCCAGTGAGAGCCTTTCTACACAGAGCCAGCCACAAGTCCCCAAGCCAGCAGAGACCTCCGGCCCATAAGCAGCCTCTGGGACCAGGGCAAGGCAGCCAGAGACCTCTCCAGGCGGACCTGCCCCCCGGCTCCCCAGGCCACAGGCTTTTACCACAGGGCGATCCAAGATGGCAGACTAGAGGGTGACTGCATCTCCAGGCACTCCAGAACCCAGGATTCAAGAAGGGGAAGCATTGAGAGCCTCGGACTATAATAGAGCCACAGGGTGAGTCTCACCCACCCGGTAAAGCGCTGCCCGGGTGGCAGGCCCGGATACGGGTGGCTTATTAGAGTAGGTTAGGGCAGCTAGAGTCTTCCCCAGGCAGCCCTGTAGACTCTGGCGGTGGGCTCCTCCCACAGGGCCAGATTCTCCAGCATCTCGGAGCAGGCCCCCCAGTGAGAGCCTCTCTGCACAGAACCAAGCTTCAAGTCCCTGAACCAGGGCGGCGAGTTCCTGCCCACAGGTTGCTTCAGGGACCAGGACAGGGAAGCCAGGGACTTCCCCAAGCAGCCCGCAGACCGGCCCCCTCCGACGGGAAGTGCCATTCCAGGCTAGCTTCTCGGAGCAGGCCCCCCAGTGAGAGCCTTTCACAAAGAGCCAGCTCCGAATCCTGGCTAGGGGATAGGGGCAGCTTTCTTCGAAAGCACTGCATTATCAAGTTACTCCAAGACTTCAGGCTACTGAAGGCTGAAATGTGATACACTGGAAATCTACAGGGACACTATAAGCCAATAGAAGAATTCTGCAATATCACAAAGTCCCAATGACATCTGACCAACATGAGAAAACAAGGGAAGAAAATGTCCCAAACAAACCTAGATACTATATCAATAAAACCCAATGACAGCACAGCAGAAGAAATGCCAGAAAGGGAGATCAGAATGTACATAATTAAAACAATCAGGGAAGCAAACGAGGAGATGAAAGAGCAAATGCAGGCATTGAAGGAGGAGATGAAAAAGCAAATGCAGACATTAAATGATCGCACCAATCAACAGTTAAAGGAGCAAATACGGGAAGCAAGAGATCATTTAAATAAAGAGTTAGAGATATTGAAAAAAAAAAAAAAAACAGAAAACCTTGAAATGAAGGAAACAATAAACCAAGTTAAAATCTCCATAGAAAGCATAACCAATAGGATAGAACACCTGGAAGACAGAACCTCAGATATTGAAGACAAAATATTTAATCTTGAAAACAAAGTTGACCAAACAGAAAAGATGGTAAGAAATCATGAACAGAATCTACAAGAATTATGGGATATCATGAAGAGGCCAAATTTAAGAATTATTGGGATTGAGGAAGGCTTAGAGAAACAAACCAAAGGGATGAACAATCTATTCAATGAAATAATATCAGAAAATTTCCCAAATCTGAAGAATGAAATGGAAAACCAAGTACAAGAGGCTTATAGGACTCTAAATATACAAAATTACACCAGACCTACACCAAGGCACATTATTATGAAAATACCTAACATACAAAATAAAGACAGAATTTTAAAGGCCCGTGAAGAGAAAAGAATCAGATTACATTCAGGGGGAAATCAATAAGAATATCAGCAGATTTTTCGATCCAGACCCTAAAAGCTAGAAGGGCCTGGAACAATATTTACCAAGCCTTGAAAGAAAATGGATGCCAACCAAGAACTTTATACCCAGCAAAACTTACTTTCAGATTTGACAATGAAATAAGATTCTTCCATGATAAACAAAAGCTAAAGGAATTTAAAAAAGAAAGCCGGCATTGCAGAACATTCTCAGCAAAATATTCCATGAGGAAGAGATGAAAAACAATGATGCAAATCAGCAACGGGAGGAACTAGCCTAAAGGAATAGCCACATAAAGGGGAAACCAAATCATGTCAAAAAACAAAAATGAGTCAAATGACTGGGAATACAAATCATATCACAATAATAACCCTGAATGTTTATGTTCTGAACTCATCAATCAAAAGACATAGACTGGCAGATTGGATTAAAAAGAAAAATCCAACAATTTGCTGCCTGCAAGAGACTCATCTTATGGAAAGAGATACCCATATACTAAAGGTGAAAGGATGGGAAAAACATACCATGCACAAGGACACAGCAAAAAAGCTGGTGTATCCATCCTCATTTCAGATAATGTGGACTTCAAGCCAAAACTAGTCAGAAGGGATAAAGAAGGACATTACATACTGCTTAAGGGAAGCGTAAATCAGCAAGACATAACAATCATAAATATCTATGCCCTGAACATTGGCTCATCCATGTACGTCAAACAAATCCTTGTCAATTCCAGATATCAAATAGACCACAACACAATAATACTAGGTGATTTTAACACACCTCTCTCACTGCTGGATAGATGGTCCAAACAAAAATTGAATAAAGAAACCATAGATCTCAATAACACAATCAACAATTTACACTTAAACGACTTATATAGAATATACCATCCAACAAAGAATGAATACACTTTCTTCTCAGCAGCACATGGATCCTTCTGTAAAACAGACCATGTTTTATGCCACAAAGCTACTGTTAGCAAATACAAGAAGATAGAGATACTACCTTGTACTCTATCAGATCATAATGGAATGAAATTAGAAATAAATGACACAATAAAAAACAAACTTCTCCAATACCTGCAGATTAAATAATACAATATTATATGACGAATGGATAACAGAAGATATCAGGAGGGAAATAAAAAAATTTGTAGAAGTAAACGAGAACAAAGACACATCATATCAAAATCTCTGGGACACTATGAAAGCAGTACTTAGAGAAAGATTTTATTTCATGGGGCGCATTCAACAAAAGAAGTAGAAATCAATAAATAAACAACTTAACGCTACAGCTCAAAGCCCTAGAAAAGGAAGAGCAGACCAACACCAAAAGTAGTAGAAGACAGGAAATAGTTAAAATCAGAGCCGAAATCAATGAAATTGAAAGAAAAGAAACAATTGGAAAAATTAACAAAATAAATAGTTCGTTCTTTGAAAAAATAAACAAAATTGATAAACCCTTAGCCACACTAAAAAACAGAAAGAGGGAGAAAACTCAAATTACTAAAATTTGGAATGAACAAGGAAATACCACAACAGACATGAGTGAAATACAAAACATAATTAGAAGCTATTTTGAAAATCTATACTCCAAAAACACAGAAAACCTCAAAGACATCAACAAGTTTCTAGAGACATATGAATTACCTAAACTGAACAAGGAAGACATACACAATTTAAATAAACCAATTTCAAGCAATGAAATAGAAGAGGTCATCAAAAGCCTACCAACAAAGAAAAGTCCGGGACCAGATGGGTTCTCAGCCAAGTTCTACAAAACCTTTAAAGAAGAGCTCATTCCAATACTTCTCAAAGTATTCCATAAAATAGAAGAGGAGGGAACCCTCCCAAACTCATTCTATGAAGCCAATATCACCCTGATACCTAATCCAGACAGAGACACATCAAGGAAAGACAATTTCAGACCAATATTCTTAATGAACATCAACGCAAAAATTCTCAACAAAATCTTAGCAAATCGCATACAAAAATATATTAAAAAGATAGTGCACCACGATCAAGTGGGTTTTATCCCAGGGATGCAAGGTTGGTTCAACATACAGAAATCAATAAATGTCATTCACCATATCAACAGACTAAAAGTTAAGAATCACATGATTATTTCAAGAGATGCAGAAAAAGCATTCAATAAAATACAGCATCCCTTCATGCTCAAAACACTAGAGAAATTGGGGTAGTGGGAACATTCCTTAACATTGCAAAGGCCATCTATGCTAAGCCCATGGCCAATATCATTCTAAATGGTGAAAAACTGAAAGCATTCCCCTAAAAACTGGAACAAGGCAGGGATGCCCTCTTTTACCACTTCTATTCAACATCGTTCTTGAGACTCTAGCCAGAGCAATTAGACAAACCAAGGTAATTAAAGGGATACTAATTGGAAAAGCAGAACTGAAACTATCCCTGTTCGCTGATGACATGATTATATATTTAGAGGAACCTGGAAATTCCACCAGAAAACTCTTAGAATTCATAAGTGAATTCAGTAAAGTAGCAGGTTACAAGATCAATGCTCATAAATCCAATGCATTTTTATACATAAGTGATGAATCTTCAGAAAGAGAAATTAGAAAAACTACCCCATTCACCATAGCATCAAAAAAAAAAAAAATACTTGGGAATCAATCTCACAAAAGAGGTGAAAGACCTCTACAATGACAACTACAGAACACTAAAGAAAGAAATTAAAGAAAACCTTAGAAGATGGAAAGATCTCCCATGTTCTTGGATAGGAAGAATTAGTATTGTCAAAATGGTCATACTACCAAAAGTGCTATATAGATTCAATGCAATTCCAATTAAAATCCCAATGATGTACCTTACAGAAATACAGCAAGCAATTATGAAATTCATCTGGAAGAATAAGAAACCCAGAATAGCTAAAGCAATCCTCAGTAGAAAGAGCAAAGCAGGGGGTATCACAATACCAGATCTTCAACTCTATTACAAAGCAATAGTAACAAAAACAGCATGTATTGGCACCAAAATAGACAGGTAGATCAATGGTACAGAATAGAGGACATGGACACAAATCCAAATAAATACAATTTTCTCATACTAGACAAAGGTGCCAAAAATATGCAATGGAAAAAAGATACCCTCTTCAACAAATGGTGCTGGTAAAACTGGAAATCCATATGCAACAGAATGAAATTAAATTCCTATCTCACTCTGCACAAACCTCAACTCAAAATGGGTCAAGGACCTTGGAGTCAAACCAAAGACCCTGCATCTTATAGAAGAAAAAGTAGGTGCAAACCTTCAACTGTTGGCTTAGGATAAGACTTCCTCAACAGGACTCCCATAGCAGAAGAAATAAAAGCAAGAATCAATAACTGGGATAGATTCAAACTAAAAAGCTTTCTCTCAGCAAAGGAAACTATTGGTAATGTGAAGAGAGAGCCTACAGAGTGGGAGAATATCTTTGCCACTCATACTTCAGATAGAGCACTAATTTCTAGAATTTATAAAGAACTCAAAAAACTCTACACCAAGAATACTAATAACCCAATCAACAAAATGGGCTAAGGATATGAACAGACACTTCACAGAAGAAGATCTACAAGCAATCAACAGATATATGAAAAAATGTTCAACATCTCTAGTAATAAGAGAAATGCGAATCAAAACTACCCTAAGATTTCATCTCACCCCAATTAGAATGGTGATTATGAAGAACACAAGCAACAATAGGTGTTGGCAAGAATGTGGGGAAAAAGGTACACTCACACATTTCTGGTGGGGTGCAAATTAGTGCAGCCACTCTGGAAAGCAGTGTGGAGATTCCTCAGAAAACTTGGAATGGAACCACTATTTGGCCCAACTACCCCACTCCTTGGCCTATACCCAAATGTCTTAAAATCAGTATACTACAGAGATACAGCCACATCAATATTCATAGCGGCTCAATTCCCTATAGCCAGATTGTTTAACCAACCTAGATGCCCTTCAGTTGATGAATGGATAAAGAAACTGTGGCATATATATACAATGGAATATTACTCTGCCATGAAAAATGATAAAATCATGGCATTTGCCGGCAAATGGATGAAATTTGAGGATATCATGCTAAGTGAGATAAGCCAATCTCAAAAAACTTAAGGACGAATGATCTCGCTGATAAGCAGATGAGGACATATAAGGGGGGTATGAGGGGTTAGCGTTAGGGTTAGGGTTAGGTTTAGGGTTAGGGATAAGGAGGGTGGTAAGAATGGAGGAAGGAAGGACTGTATAGAGTGAAAAGAGGGGTGAGAGGGGTGGGGGGGAAGGGAAAAAAATAACAGAGTGGATCAAACAACATTGCCCTATGTAAATTCATGATTTTTATATAAAATAAATACATAAAAAAAGAATATTCATCAGAATTTTAATTTTTAGTAATTTTATTTTTCTAGAAGCATGTACTTTTTGTATATATAAATAATGTTTGCTAACAATCAAATATTTACAGCTTCTCTATGCTGTAAATAAAATTGTAAAAAAATAATTATATTCCAAAAACATATAAGCATAAGTTTAATTAATGTTTCCATATTTTAAGTTACTTGAATGTAACTCAGATGTTTGATGATTGCCTATTACTTAATGTAACTATCATGGTTTGTGTAAATAAACACATGGCACACAAACCACAGAGGCGGAACGCGGCAAGCAGACCTCAGATCAGCAAGCTCTTCTTTATTCTGAAACGAAGTAAATAAATCAGGCATGGGGCGGCTCATTTTCTCAGTATGGAGATGGCCCCGGGGTTAAAGAAGGAGTCTGGATTTTATAGTTTACAATGAAAGTGAATTAATCATTGTAGAATGCTACATGCTGTTCAGACAGTCAGGTACCTAGTTTTGCAGGTTAAAATTTTAACTCAGAAAGGCAGTTGTAAAGTTTGAAATTCATTGTCACTGGGAAAAGCTCAGAACTCAATGTTCACTGCTTATCTTCTTCCTCTGGGACCCATTGTTACCTAGAGCTTCACTCTTTGCTTTTCTCCTTCCAAGACTTATCAGCAATGGGAAAGGGTAAAAGTTCAGGGTCCAGGTTTCAGTATTCACCTCCTCTTTTCAGGACCCATTGTGGTTGGGAAGGGGTGAAGTTTTGTTTTTGGTGGAGATGGTGCAGATGAACCCAGAAAGCATAAAAGTTCACTTTTTCCCTCAGGACCCATTGTTACTGGGAAAGGAGGTACTGGAAGAGGTTTAAAGTTTGATTAATTTTCCTACCTCTTCCCAAGCCACACTGTCCCTCCAATTTTCCAGGGGATTGTCTTGTAGGAATATTATTTTCCATAACCCTTCAGTCTGGATATGAGGCATCGCCCAAAAGCACCTGTTAATGCAGGAATATTCAGAGGTAATGTGATGGGCTGACAGATCTGGCTCCATGAGAGAGTTATAGGCCAGACTCTAAGGGAAATGACTAAACAGACTCCATTTTGCTCTGAGACTCCACGTTATGTAGGAAATAAGCTTCTCCCATGGGAACACCCCACCTCTGTGCCCATCATCAGATACTTGGTGTGACATGTTTAATAATATACAATGGCAACTCCTGTAAAGAATTGCTCTCTTTTGAATCCTATTTCTCCTAAACAATGTACCATGTGAACAGTGATTTTGTGGATGTTAGTAACCATTCTTTAGTTTGTACCTAGATAAGGGTCATTTGGACCCACTTCCCCTCTGGCACTGATCTCATTATGTTAATGTATAATTTTTAAATGCTGTGAGAGAGAATGACCAACTTTCAAGGTCAGATGGCCACCTTAGGGGACCACCAAATTGTCTTTGGGCAGTCTGAACATATTGATCAAATGTTTTATAGTCAAATTTGGAAAAAAAAAAAATGGCTAAAAATGTTTTTAACCATGTTCACTAAAGCTTACATTAAAATATAAACAGCTGCCAATAGGAACTTCCAACTATTGGACTTGGTCCACCAAAATACCAGGATAAAATTTTGATGGCTGCTATCCAAGAGACCAGGAAAACCGGTTTAGAACAAGAACATAACCTGAGGGAGCTCTCCCAAGGAAACCAATGGAAGCAGGCTCCCTTGCTGTCTCTTCAGGAAACTCCTTCAGGGAGGGATAGGGAATAACCTTTGTCTATATTCTCTTAATTCCTTTTCATCTCCAATGAGAGGGACCACATCAGGATGGAGGCCAAAAAGATTTATATATATATATATATATACTGGAAGAGGTATATATATATATATATGTATATATATATTTTATTGTAAACAAATGGGATACATGTTGTTTCTCTGTTTGTACATGGCGTAAAGGCATACCATTTGTGTAATCATAAATTTACATAGAGTAGTGTTGTTTGATTCATTCTGTTTTTTCCCTTCCCCCCACCCCTCCCACCCCTCTTTTCCCTCTATACAGTCCTTCCTTCCTCCATTCTTGCCCCCCTCCCTAACCCTAACTCTAACCCTTACACTAACCCTTCCCTCCCCCCATAATGTGTCATCATCCACTTATTAGCGATATCATTCGTCCTTTGGCTTTTTGAGATTGGCTCATCTCACTTAGCATGATATTCTCCAATTTCATCCATTTACCTGCAAATGCCATAATTTTATCATTCTTTATGGCTGAGTAATATTCCATTGTATATATATACCACAGTTTCTTTATCCATTCATCAATTGAAGGACATCTAGGTTGGTTCCACAATCTGGCTATTGTGAATTGAGCAGCTATGAACATTGATGTGGCTGTATCTCTGTAGTATGCTCATTTTAAGTCCTTTGGGTATAGGCCAAGGAGTGGGATAGCTGGGTCAAATGGTGGTTCCATTCCAAACTTTCTAAGGAATCTCCACACTGCTTTCCAGAGTGGCTGCACTAATTTGTAGCCCCACCAGCAATGTACGAGTGTACCTTTCTCCCCACATCCTCGCCAACACCTGCTGTTGCTTGTATTCTTGATAATCACCATTCTAATTGGGGTGAGATGGAATCTTAGGGTGGTTTTGATTTGTATTTCTCTTATTACTAGAGATGTTGAACATTTTTCCATATGTTTGTTGATTGTTTGTAGATCTTCTTCTGTGAAGTGTCTATTCATTTCCTTAGCCCATTTGTCGACTGGATTATTTGAATTCTTGGAGTAGAGTTTTTTGAGTTCTTTATAGATTCTGGAGATTAGTGCTCTATCTGAAGTATGATTGGTAAAGATTTTCTCCCACTCTGTAGGCTCTTTCTTCACATTGCTGATAGTTTCCTTTGCTGAGAGAAAGCTTTTTAGTTTCAATCTATCCCAGTTATTGATTCTTGCTTTTATTTCTTGTGCTATGGGAGTCCTGTTAAGGAAGTCTGTTCCTAAGCCGACATGTTGAAGATCTGGACCTACTTTTTCTTCTATAAGATGCAGGGTCTCTGGTCTGATTCCAAGGTCCTTGATCCATTGTGAGTTGAGTTTCATGCATGGTGAGAGATATGGGTTTAGTTTCATTCTGTTGCATATGGATTTCCAATTCTCCCAGCACCATTTGTTGAAGAGGCTATCTTTTCTCCCTTGCATGTTTTTGGCAACTTTGTCTAGTATGAGAAAATTGTATTTATTTGGGTTTGTGTCCATGTCCTCTATTCTGTACCATTGATCTACCTGTCTATTTTGGTGCCAATACCATGCCGTTTTTGTTACTATTGCTTTCTAATAGAGTGGAAGATCTGGTATTGCAATACCCCCTGCTTCACTCTTTCTACTGAGGATTGCTTTAGCTATTCTGGGTTTCTTATTCTTCCAGATGAATTTCATGACTGCTTGCTCTATTTCTGTAAGGTACATCATTGGGATTTTAATTGGAATTGCATTGAATTTGTATAGCACTTTAGGTAGTATAGCCATTTTGACAATATTAATTCTTTCTATCCAAGAACATGGAAGATCTTTCCTTCTTCTAAGGTTTTCTTTAATTTCTATCTTTAGTGTTCTGTAGTTCTCATTGTAGAGGTCTTTCACCTCTTGAGATTGATTCCCAACTATTTTATTTTTTTCGAGGCTATTGTGAATGGGGTAGTTTTCCTAATTTCTCTTTCTGAAGATTCATCACTTACATATAAAAATGCATTGGACTTATGAGCATTGATCTTGTAATCTGCTAGTTTACTGAATTCACTTATGAGTTCTAAGAGTTTCTAGAGACAAATGAATTGCCTAAACTGAACGAGGAGGACATACATAATTTAAATAGACCAATTTCAAGTACTGAAATAGAAGAAGTCATCAAAAGCCTACCAATAAAGAAAAGTCCGGGACCAGATGGGTTCTCAGCCGAGTTCTACAAAACCTTTAAAGAAGAGCTCATTCCAATACTTCTCAAAGTATTCCATAAAATAGAAGAGGAGGGAACCCTCCCAAACTCATTCTATGAAGCCAATATCACACTGATACCTAAACCAGACAGAGACTCCTCAAGGAAAGAAAATTTCAGACCAATATCCTTAATGAACATCAACGCAAAAATTCTCAACAAAATTTTAGCAAATTGCATCCAAAAATGTATTTAAAAGATAGTGCACCATGATCAAGTGGTTTCATTCCAGGGATGCAAGGTTGGTTCAACATCCAGAAATCAATAAATGTAATTCACCATATCAGTAGACTTAAACTCAAGAATCACATGATTATTTCAATAGATGCAGAAAAAGCATTTGATAAAATACAGCACCCCTTCATGCTCAAAACACTTGAAAAAATAGGGATAGTGGGAACATTCCTTAACATTGTAAAGGCCATTTATGCTAAGCCCATGGCTAATACCATTCTAAATGGTGAAAAACTGAAAGCTTTCCCCCTAAAAACTGGAACAAGGCAGAGATGCCCTCTTTCACCACTTCTATTCAACATCATTCTTGAGACTCTAGCCAGAGCAATTAGACAAACCAAAGAAATTAAAGGGATACAAATTGGAAAAGAAGAACTCAAACTATCCCTGTTCGCTGATGACATGATTATATATTTAGATGAACCTGGAAATTCCACCAGAAAACTCTTAGAACTCAATTGTATTTAAATTGAGTTCTGTAAGTAACAAAGTATTTCATCCGATTAAAATGGAGTAATTTATCTAAATTCAGAAATTTATAAGGGTTGTTTCAGAATATAAATTTTTAAAAAGGGGATCAACAGATTAAAACATTACAAGGTTTTAGATATAAAATATATTTAGCAAAAATGTTTCTAGATAAAAATGTCTTTATGTGATAAAAATAAAGCTGTAATACAGCTAAGTAAACAAGAGATCTAATTAGAAGATTAAAAACGTGTAAATTAAGGGTAAATTTTAAAACATTTATGTGTATTTTTTAATTTATTTTTTATTGTAAACAAATGGGATACATGTTGTTTCTGTTTGTACATGGAGTAACAGCATACCATTTGCATATTCATAAATTTACATAGAGTAATGATGTTTGATTCATTCCGTTATTTTTCGCCTTTCCCCCACCCCTCCCACCTCTCTTTTCCCTCTATACAGTCCCTCCTTGCTCCATTCTTTTTTTTTTTTTTTTTTTTTTTTTTGGTTTGTTACCTTGATTTTGTTTTGCAGCTGCACTTATATCCCCTTATAACTCCCTCAATGGCTTTATAATCAGTTTTCCTTAGTGACTTCCCTATATTGGAAATAGTAAGAGTAGGTTCTGCTTTCCTTTGTGGACAATAACAAGGAGTGGTTTTTGGAAATAGAACTTTAAAGACATGAGTCTGTGATTGGTTATTTGACATGTTTGGAACTGAATACAGTAGGATCTCACTGTCAGAGGAAATTGCCATTGTATTCAGAGGCAGCTTAGTTAAACTATCAAATTTCTTACTGGAACTAAAGAGATTACCAAAGTTGAAAAATCAAATGCAAGCTGTAATTGATTATTATGGTGGGAATAATGGCTTAGGATTCTGAGTTGTGTTGGCTGCTTCTGACTGCACCAGAGAATTTATAGTAAAAAAATCATGAAGTCAGTGCTTTAAATTTTCAGTGCCGGGGTGGTCAGAGAAAGAGAACTTCATGATGGGCCTCCCCCTGATATTGTCTAATTGCAGTACTGGTATAGCTGAAAAAACAAAAACAAAAACAAACAAACAAACAAAAAAACGAGAACCAAAATTCTATCCTTCAAGTTTTAAAGTCACAATAAAAGGTGAATTTTTCCTTCCCTCTTTACCCTCTACTCCCTCCTCATCTTCATTCTTCTTTCTTTGTAGTTTGAGTTGGTTCCCACCTCTCTTTTCCCTCTATACAGTCCCTCCTTGCTCCATTCTTGCCTCCCTCCCACCCCCCATTACATGTCATCATCTGCTTATCAGTGAGATCATTTGCATTTTGGATTTTTTAGATTGGCTTATCTCACTTAGCATGATATTCTCCAATTTCATCCATTTACCTGCAAATGCCAAAATTTTATTATTCTTTATGGCTGAGTAATATTCCATTGTGTATATATATATATATATATATATATATATATATATATATATATCACAGTTTCATTATCCATTCATCAATTGAAGGACATCTAGGTTGATTCCACAATCTGGCTATTGTGAATTGAGCCGTTATGAACACTGATGTGACTGTATCTCTGTAGTATGCTGATTTTAAGTCCTTTGGGTATAGGCTGAGGAGTGGGATAGCTGGGTCAAATGGTAGGTCCATTCCAAGTTTTCTAAGGAATCTCCACACTGCTTTCCAGAGTGGCTGCACTAATTTGCAGCCCCACCAGCAATGTACGAGTGTACCTTTTTCCCCACATCCTCGCCAACACCTGTTGTTGCTTGTATTCTTGATACTCGCCATTCGAATTGGGGTGAGATGGAATCTTAGTGTAGTTTTGATTTGCATTTCTCTTATTACTAAAGATGGTGAACATTTTTTCATATATCTGTTGATTGCTTGTAGATCTTCTTTGGTGAAGTGTCTGTTCATTTCCTTAGCCCATTTGTTGATTGGGTTATTTGTATTCTTGGTGTAGAGTTTTTTGAGTTCTTTATAAATTCTGGAAATTAGCGCTCTACCTGAAGTATGAGTGGCAAAGATATTCTCCCACTCTGTAGGCTCTCTCTTCACATTACCAATAGTTTCCTTTGCTGAGAGAAGGCTTTTTAGTTTGAATCTATCCCAGTTATTGATTCTTGCTTTTATTTTTGTGCTATGGGAGTCCTGTTAAGGATGTCTGATCCTAAGCCAACAAGTTGAAGGTTTGGACCTACTTTTTCTTCTGTAAGATGCAGGATCTCTGGTCTGATTCCAAGGTCCTTGATCCATTTTAAGTTGAATTTTGTGCAGGGTGAGAGATAGGGGTTTAGTTTCATTCTGTTGCATATGGATTTCCAATTCTCCCAGCACCATTTGTTGAAGAGGCTATCTTTTCTCCCTTGCATGTTTTTGGCAACTTTGTCTAGTATGAGAAAATTGTATTTATTTGGGTTTGTGTCCGTGTCCTCTATTCTGTACCATTGATCTACCTGTCTATTTTGGTGCCAATACCATGCCGTTTTTGTTACTATTGCTTTCTAATAGAGTGGAAGATCTGGTATTGCAATACCCCCTGCTTCACTCTTTCTACTGAGGATTGCTTTAGCTATTCTGGGTTTCTTATTCTTCCAGATGAATTTCATGACTGCTTGCTCTATTTCTGTAAGGTACATCATTGGGATTTTAATTGGAATTGCATTGAATCTGTATAGCTCTTTAGGTAGTATGGCCATTTTGACAATATTAATTTTGCCTATGCAAGAACATGGGAGATCTTTCCATCTTCTAAGGTCTTCCTCAATTTCTTTCTTCAATGTTTTGTAGTTTTCATTGTAGAGATCTTTTACCTCTTTGGTTAGATGGATGCCCAAGTATTTTATTTTTTTTGAGGCTATTGCAATGGAGTTGTTTTCCTCATTTCCCTTTCAGCTGTTTTGTCGCTGAAATAAAACTGTTTTAAAAATGCTTTAGATTTATGCGTGCTATTTTTCTGAATTCATTGATGAGGTCTAGAAGTTTTCTGGAGGAGGTTTTTGGATCCTCTAAGTATAGAATCATGTCATCCGCAAATAGTGACAGCTTAAGTTCCTCTTTTCCTATTTGTATCGCCTTAATTTCTTTAGTCTGCCTAATTGTTCTGCCTAGAGTTTTGAGGACAATGTTGACCTGAACTGGTGAAAGAGGACATCCCTGTCTTGTTCCCATTTTTAAAGGGAATGGTTTCAGTTTTTCTCCATTAAGAATGATGTGGCCATGGGCTTAGCATAAATAGCCTTTACAATGTTCAGGTATGTTCCTCCTAGCCATATTTTTTCTAGTGTTTTGAGCATGAAAGGGTGTTGTATTTTGTTGAACACTTTTTCTGCGTCAATTAAAATAGCCATATGATTCTTATCCTTAAGTCTATTGACATGATGGATTACGTTTATTGATTTATGAATGTTGAACCATCCTTGCATTCCAGGGCTGAACCCCACTTGATCGTGGTGCACAATTTTTTAATATGTTTTTGGATATGGTTTGCCAATATTTTGTTAAGGATCTTTGCATCTATATTCATCAAGGATATTGATCTAAAATTTTCTTTCCTTGATGTCTCTTTTCCTGGTTTGGGTATGAGGGTGATACTAGCTTCATAGACTGACTTTGGTAGGGTACCCTCTTTTTCTATTTCCTGGAATACTTTGAGAAGTATTGGAATGAGTTCTTCTTTGAAGGTCTTGTAAAACTCGGCTGAGAATCTGCCTGGTCCTGGGCTTTTCTTGGATGGTAGATTTTTAATGGCTTCTTTCATTTCATTGTTTGATATTGATGTGTTTAAATTGTGTGTGTCCTCCTGGTTCAGTTTGGGAGGAGCATATGTCTCTAGAAATTTGTCAATGTCTTCGGTAGTTTCTATTTTGTTGGAATACAGATTTTCAAAGTAGCTTCTCATTATTTCTATATCTCAGTGGTGTCTGTCATGATATTTCCTTTTGCATTATGTATTTTAGTAATTTGAGTCTTCTCTCTCCTTCTCTTGTTAGTGTGGCTAAGGGTTTGTCTATTTTGTTTACTTTCTCAAAGAACCAACTTTTTGTTTTGTCAATTTTTTGAATAGTTTCTTTTGTCTCAATATCATTGATTTCAGCTCTGATTTTAATTATTTCCTGTCTTCTACTACTTTTGCTGTTATTCTGTTCTTCTTTTTCTAGGGCTTTGAGCCCTTAGAAGTCGGCTGCTATCCGTATTGGTCTCCCCCTATAGGTAATCTGATGCTTTTCTCTTGCAGCCTTCAAAATCCTATCTTTATTTTGAATGTTAGGCATTTTCATTATAATGTGCCTTGGTGTGGCTCTGTTGTGATTCTGTGCATTTGGTGTTCTATGAGCCTCTTGTATTTGATTTTCCATTTCATTCTTCAGGTTTGGGAAATTTTCTGATATTATTGCATTGAATAGGTTGTTCATTCCTTTGGTTTGTATCTCTGTGCCTTCCTCAATCCCAATAATTCTTAAATTTGGTCTTTTCATGATGTCCCATAGTTCTTGGAGATTCTGTTCATGATTTCTTACCATCTTCTCTGTTTGGGCCACTTTATTTTCGAGATTAAATATTTTTGTCTTCAGTATGAGGTTCTGTCTTCCAAGTGGTCTAGTCTTTTGGTGATGCTTTCCATTAAGTTTTTTATTTGGTTTATTGTCTCCTTCATTTCAAGGATTTCCGTTTGTTTTTTGTTTGTTTGTTTGTTTGTTTGTTTGTTTGAGAATCTTTATCTGTTTGTTGAAATGATCTTTTGTTTCCTGCAGGTGCTCTTTCAGCTTATTGGTATTATCATTCATTTCCTGCATTTACTCTCTTATCTCATCCTTTGCTTCATGAATCATCTTAATCATGTATAATCTGAAGTCCTTTTCTGACATTTCTTCTAACATACTGTCATTGGATTCTATTACTATAGAATCTAGATTGGTTTGGATCATTTGCTTCCCTTGTTTTTTCATGTTGTTCATGTATCTTCTCCTCTAGCAGTGCAGTTCTGGGGTATTGCATATTTCCCCCTATAGGCTTATAGTGGCCCTATAAGTTTCCAAAACCCTTTCTTTAAGGGGAGATCAATATTAGCAGTGCCCAAATCAGACACTGTGCAATCCTAGACCAAATAGCCCCTATGGGGACAATAACAAAATTGTCATAATTAACAAAGTGAGTTCAAATATTATCTTCAATAAAGCAAACAGATTTGCAATAAGGTTTGCAGTTTCTAGTGGAGGACAAAGAGAAATGCAGAGGGATGTAGAATGTGGCTGTTAATGGGATAAGAAAAGAATATACAGAAGTTCTAGAAAATAGAAAGGTTGAGAGTGTAATCAAAAGAAATTGGATGTTAGCATGCAAAAAAGGGAGAAAGAGATTCTGAGGGAACAGGTAAACAAAAGGAAAAGAGAGCAAGAAAAGTAAAGAAATAAAAACTTAAATTTTTTAAAAAGGAGAAAAAAGAAAATCTACTATATAGCAGTCATATACTAATGAAACCTCCCAGTGTTCAGTAGCCTGATGCACAAGAAATACCTGACAATGAGCTTCAAGACTCCAGCAGGCATCTCAGGATGGGATTTGCCCCACCCAAATATCGGAGCTATGACTTCCAGGATTATCCAAGATGGCCGCTCTGGCTTAGAAATGTGTCGGCAATTGGGGAGCTGCAGCTCAGGGGTGGACGTGGTCAGTTTGAGGTCCTGGAGATGGGATGCAGTTTGTCCGGCAGGGGTCCTGGAGGTCCCGTGTGATAGGTGTGGTTGTGGGATCCTAAAGGCCAGGTGCAATCAGTCCATCTGGAGTCCCAGTGATAGGGCTCAGTCAGTTGGTCTGGGGGTCCTGGCAGCAGGGAGCAGTCAGTCGATGTGAGGGCCCCAGAGGCAGGGAGTGATCGGTCGGGCTGAGGGGTTCTGGACTTGGGGCTCAAAGTCAGTCCGGCCAGGGGTCCTACGGGGCCTGGCTGTTGTCTCAAAATGGCGGCAGCCACGTGTAATCAAACCTGCAGATACTGTAGCAGTGAACTTCCAGGCAACAGCAGACAGCTGGTGCTCCACTGGCAGTTGACGATCAGTTTGCTGAGTGTTGTCGGAGGATTGGGAGGTGAACCTCAAGCGTTGGGTGATGGATAGGAGAAAGGCAGGTGATGGACAGGCAAGAGGCAGGCAAATGGCAGATGATAGACGCCTGACAGTGAGCAATCTGCTCTCAAAAAAGGCGTCGATATGCTGGCAGACTGCAGGCGATCACAGCAGACAAATGGGTAAACACCAGGGGATCGATAAGTAGCAAAAACTGCCTCACTGAGAAACAGATATCCTCTGCTTGAATCCGGCATTATGGAGCGACAAGGGATGCAGCCTCCCTCTAGTCTACCATCTTGGATCTCGTTTATGTGTATTTATAAGTGACACAACAGTTAAAACTATTCAAGATTTTTTTCCTAAGGTCAAAAATTAATGTACTGATATAAACCAAAGTTCAGTCTATATGCCAAAGTGACCAATAATTCTTAAAACATTAATTTACTCTTAACATTGTATCTGTTAAGTTTTATTCTCTAGAACAACTAGTCTTAAAAATTGGGGGTTTATACAATTCTGGTTAGACAGCAACTGTTAGAGTGTTGTACTACATTACAAAGTCTAAATTTTCTTTAAAAGCTAAACATGGTTAATATAAAAACATCAATGTAATTATGATTCTATCACTCTTATTTATATATTAAATGTGTTCATATCCTCCAGGTATACAAGTCTTTAAAAGGTTTAAAAGAATATTTTACCAAGCTGGTGTTCTCCAACCGAAAGTTGTAATGGTAAATTTAAACTTATCTAAACAAGAAATTTTATTGGGGATTTATTTATATCATTTAGTGTTCTGTAGTTGGACCTGAACCTTATGTTACCTTCTGCACTGGGGTAAAAATTTAAATGTATTTCTAAAAGATAATAAGAGTCTGATCTGTTTAAAGGTTAATATCATGAAACAGGAAAACATTTTGCCACTTTACTACACCAAAAGAAAGTTAAAAGCTCTCTCAGCTTTCTTGATTCATGTTTTAGGTGTAATATCATACTGTGTTAATTAACATTTATATAGACTTAGGAAACAATATATGTAAACTTTATAAAATAATATTTTTAAAAAATATAAAGATCAGCTTTAGAACTAGACCACTTTTTACCTAAGATTTATGAAGAGCCCTGCCTTAAGAGAGATAAGGCTCTGCCTCCCACCTTACTACATTTTACACAGTGACTCCAAAATAAGTTAGACTTCAGTTCACTTAAAGTTACATTCAAAAGATTGGTTTTTTGTTGTAAAATTACTGTGACCTCTAACAGGGGATATAATATATAGCTGAGCCAAAATTTAAGATAGTTATTATACAACTTAATATGTTTTTACTGTTGTTAATTCCATTTTGTATTTTCCTTGTAAACTCTGTAACTGTTGAGTGACTAATGTTTTAGAGGTACTGCTTCAAGAACAATCTAAATTAATTTGAGATAATAAGCCATCACCTAGAGGACAGACAATATAGACCCCAGTTTAATAAAAGTTGGTAAATAACTATAAAGTCATAGACATTAAAGTTAAAACCCAGTACTCTTACTGTACAACTGGTGAAACTGACTTGCTGGATGTTTAAGATCAAAACTTAAAGACTGAGATTAAAATAAAGAGGTCAAGAGAATCAATATTTGGCTCTTGCCCTCAGCGTCAACCTAAACCCAGGGAACAAGAGAACTTCTCTAAGGAGCTTTGCAACTCTGGGCCACACAACCTTCCAATCAGGGAGATTGATGAGACCACTACAGGATGAGAAGCCAATCAGTGCACTGCTACAGAGGAGAGTCCTTGGAAAAGGGAGACATCCCTAATGCTTCCAAAGGAAGCCACCTCATCAAGGAGATCCTACCAGGTGATTGGCACTAAAGGAGCTAAGAAGCTGCTCTCAAGTTCCCCAAGGGTGATCCCTGTGGGAAGTCAGCTAACTCTTAACAGCAGATAGGAATAAAGTCAATTTGACAAGCTTGATGTTAAACACCTAGCAAAAACAGTTAAAACTAAAACACAGTCATTTCTGGACATTTTAAAAACTAAACAATAGTTATTTTAATGTAACTTGAGATGTACACTTGTGTTAGCCCCCCCCCCCAAAAAGTAAAACTAGAGATAGCAAAAAAGATTCTTAGACAAAAATGCCTGATAATTATCAAAGGAAACTGCCAGAGGTATAAGTTTTTAGTCAGTTTAAAGCCTACAGATCTTTCTAACCTCTGATACAGGTAGACTTAATGTTTGCTAGTATGATTCTCTAACCCTAAGTAACAAAAATAAAAGAATCTCTACTAAACAAAGATATCATGCCAATAAAAAGATATTTTACAAAAATTAGATGACAGTAAGTAACTTAACTAAATGTTGTGTTTACATTCCTGATAACTTTGACAGTGTTAAGATTTACAATTAAGGCCTTATCCTCTCCAGCCTTGTTAGATTTTGTTAGGTCTTTCTATGTAAACAACATCTCAGCTCTTCCACTTCCTGGTAAGAGATTATTAATTTCTATCAGCTTCATGATATTCATTGACATCTTCCAGATGCTATATATTCTGTACTCATGGTTTTTTGTTTCTTTCATAAAACAAGACTTTTACCGCTAGAAAGATCCAATTTCTAAAAAGGAACATTTTACTGCTTGCCCCACCCCACATCACCCCCTCTCAGCTTGAAGCAGCAAGAGCAGTCATTGCCCTTTTTCCTTACAGCAGTAAAAAGTCCCTGAAATTAGAGGGGTAATATTAAAATTTTTAAAAAGACAGTCAATATAGATAGGTAAATTGGGTTAAGTCACAAAAATAAGGGCCACTTTGGGTCCAGAAAGTTGGAGGCAAATGACCTCTGAGAGATTAAAATTTTAATGCTTCCAGTGCCCTTCCTTCACCCTTACCAAGAACCTGCTCCTGTTCTAACCTATTGTTAAGTCTTTCCAACAGGTTCAACTTATGAAAGAACCAGCCCCAAGAGACCACTGATTTCCAATACCCATTTCAGTCAGAAGACTATGTTTACATCAAATTGTTCCAAAAAGGACTAACACTCAACTGAAATGGAGGGGACCTTACTCACAACATGGACTCATCACATCTGAGTTAAGACAACAGAAAAATGGACAGCCCTCAGAGACCCCAATCACCATCTAAAGATAAGACTGAAAAAAATGTTAATCATGTTTTTTCTCTCTTGCTTGAACTATGTCAGGAATAAGTTCATGCTTAGCCTTTCAACTTTTTGAGATTACCAAATGGGATAAATTCTGTGTTACTGTTCACATCACTCCCCAGGTGTACTATTATGATAAAGAGGGAAGAAGAAAACATATGGGACTAATATCTAAACAAGCAGCCCCTGTCTTAGTTCCCCTCCTAGTGGGAATATGCATAGAGGGCTCCACAGCTGTAGGAACCACTGCCCTGATTACTGGAAACCAAAATTTCAAAATCTTAAGTAAATAAATAGATCTACTTTTAATCAGGCCATGCATGATAAACTGTTTAACTAAATGTGTTAGAGATAGAATCCAGTCTGTTAAGCTAATGGTGTTGCACACTCACTGCAACCACCTATGCACTACTAACGAATCAATAATTTGATTATGTACATAAAACCAGTGGGGAATTTGATGGGCTGACAGATCTGGTTCCATGAGGGTGTTATAGGCCAGACTCTAAGGGAAATGACTAAACAGACTCCATTTTGCTCTGGGACTCCATGTTATGTAGGAAATAAGCTTCTCCCATGAAAACACCCCACCTCTGTGCCCATAATCAGTTACTTAGTGTGACATGTTTAATAATATACAATGGCAACTCCTATTTAGTAAAGAATTGCTCTCTTTTGAATCCTATTGCTCCTAAACAATGTACCATCTGAACAGTGACTGTGTGGGTTTTAGTAACCATTCTTTAGTTTGTACCTAGATAAGGGTCATTTTGACCCACTTTCCCCTGTCGATCTCATGTTGTTAATGTTAATTTCAAATCATAGCAACAGACACTTATGATTAATGTAATTTTTGGTATAAGAACACCTACAAACCTGTGGTCAGGGCTGTTCTCCCAATAGCCATTTTTGGGGGCATTGTGTGAGACAGTCAGTCAGCTGGCTTAATAAAGACTCTCAAATTTGGACTTCTCAGTGGTGATCCATCTGTTCTTAAGTTGTGCTCCATAACAGTAAGATGAGTAAATTGTGAGAACTATGACCTAATCAGTCCTGCTGTCATGAGGTGAGCAGCTTCCCTGTGTCATGACTTTTGGCCTTCATGTTCCAATCCACCTCAAGCCCAGAGCAATGGAGTTGACCAACTATGGGCTGAACCCTCACATACTATGAGCCAAAATAGACTTTTCCTCTGCTAAATTGTTCTGGTCAGGTATTTTGTGATGAAAAACTGACTGAAATTATAACTTTAAGGTTTCAAGTTATCAATAAAAGATTTCTGAAACCATATTTTAAAATACATGCTTGATAAAACATTTTTTGAAAAGCTTATTTATAAACTCATATTCACTTACATGTATCTAATTGTGCTTAAATTGCTCATGAAGAATTTCAGGAAAGATTAAATAAGACATTCAGGAAATACCACCTCAAAATTTTCCACTTTGGTACATTGATTATTTCAAGCAGAGACAAATGTAGGGATAGCCTTTCTCTGAATTCCCCTTATCTGCCTAAAGACAGATCCTCTGCAGGTGTTTTGTCAATCAGGAAAGACCAACTGCTATTATAGGAGAAAAGAATAGAAGTCAATATTGAAACAGACTGAAATTAAGAATAGCTTCCTCATGCTGAGAGTGGAAGCTGAGGTACTGACCTCCCCTGCCCCAAAGTCTGATAGACTCTAAGAAAGCTGAAGGTAAAGATTGCCCCCTCCCCAGTCCTGTCTACCATAAAATAAATCTGTATTTGTGTATTTCCTGCTTTTGTCCCATTTCGCCCTCTTTTCAGGCCAACTAAATCTACATATGTATATCATGTGACTTTTGTTTCTACAAAGTATAATTACTTCTTCAGAATGGATAATAAGTAATCTAGTTGCTTCTACTCAGTTTGATCAAACTGCATAAAATTCAGTTTTCCTTTTTTCCATCTTTTGCCTGTTTCTTATGCAAGCAGGTGACAGAATCCAGTCAGGATTAGGCAGGGCCCCTGGCTCTGCAGCTGGTAACAATATCACACTCATACTTCATCTCGAACCATCACCTCTTTGTTTAAGTACTTATTCATCTTTCCCCATCATTTGCTTTCTCCTAAGTTGCTCACACCTCCCCCCACCACAACCACCACCTCTCCTATGAAAAAGGAATGTGAGCTACTAAATCTCACTGTTGGAGGTGGGAAGGGGCGGGGGCGCACTCCCTTTTCTTCCCTATGATATCGTTACCCTGAGAAATTTGGGATTGGGTCCCTGTTCTATGGGATCAAAGAATGAACACCCATTGGAATGCTGAGGTAAGCAAGCAAGCAAGGGAGTTCAAAGAGAAAGGAAAAAAAGCTTCTCTGAAGAGAAGGGGGTCCTCAACCAGGAGTCCTGGGGCAGGGGCACAGTTTCCTTTTTATGGTTTCTGGCTCCACTCACTAATTTTAATTGGTGTCCCCTGTGTCCACTCATGAGTATTAGGCTTTCTGTTGTATCCTCCCCATAGGGGAAGGAGCAGGGAAGTGTCTGCCTGCTCTGGTCCTTTAAGTCCAGGAACCCTTCATCAGCTTAGGGAGGTGACTGTAACCTGGAGAAACAACTTCTTATTCCTTCTTTTGAAAAACAAATGTCCTCTTAACATTCCCTTCATCAAACCCACTGTCCTTTCCTCCACTGCCTACCTACTTCCCCTACCTCAACATCCCATTTAATAAAATAAATTTGCATGCCTTTTCTCCTGTTAATCTGCCCATTGTTGGTTTATTTCATGAATTCAGTTATTTTACCCTCAGGGAGTAAAGCAAAATCTTCCTTCACATATACTATCGCCTTAAGTAATTTCATTTTTTTAAGTAATTTTATTTTTATTTATAAATCAGGCAAGTATCAGAAATATCATAGAAGCAAAGAAACTAAAAAGTTAAACATTATTTCTTCTCTCTCTTTTATTTATTTATTTTTCATGACTGACATAGATCAAGCAATACATTTTCACTAAGGTTGAATACATTTTCTCTTAGGTTGAATTTACAGTTTTATGGTCTTGCATATCTAGGAGATAACATAAGTTTGTTTGGCTAGTAAATCCAGGTTTAAAAATATATGTCTGCATTATATGTAAGGCCAACAATTTTGAAGACATTCTTATTTTTATGTTATCAACAATTTTGAAACTAGTTTATGTTCATCAAAGATTATCCCAGATCTTGTAATCTTAAAAACATTTGGGTTGGTTTTATTTTTCTGAGAGTTTGGAGGGTACTTAATTTATACAAGCACTAATTTATTTTTAAGTTGATTTAAGTAAAACTCTTTTAGGAGATTTTATAAGTTAATTTAGCAGTAGTAGCTGTTAGGGGTCGCTGGCTCAGTTGTGGCTCGCCAGTAGCTCCCAGAAAAAACACTCCGCAGACACGAGATCTCACGCAAAAGACTTTATTTATGGGGATAGATAAGGTTCACTCGGGATGGAAAAAAGAAAAAAGAAGAGATGGCGTATGGCTTCTCCCAGATATTGACATTTCGTGGGCTGGGAGGAACCAATCGTGGTGGAGAATTCTTGCAGACTGACTGATGGACCAATAACATGTTAGGACTTAATGTGGGAGGCAGGAAGCTGACGGCAGCGTAAGCCAGAAATTCCTGTAATGTAAGAGGCGGGCAGAACTGCAGACTGACAGGTGGTGAGGAGGCTGGAAATTCCTGTAACAAAAGAGGCGGGCGGAGCGCAGATTGACAAGGGGTTGGGAGGTGGAAAATTCCTGTAACGGGAGAGAAGGGGTTTATACCTTACATTCCCCCATTTCCTTTTTTATTAAAAAAAAAAAAATTGGGGGGGGGGCATGGATGAAGGTCAGTCTTCTGTAATTACTTCCTGCTGAGTGTGGACGTAGAGCTGGTATCATTGTGGCAGGAAGAGTTGGGGACTTGATAGTTTCTCTGGGGGCACATCTGCAGCCAGGCTCCAATTTTTGTGAGATCCTGATATTTTCTGCAATACAAGCTGATTAGTTGACATGGAAGTAAAAGACAGGGGGCTCCCTTTTTCGGCTGGCATTCTATTGGAAAAAAATTCAGTGGTTAGGAAAATTACAAACAGGAATCCAGTCCTCATGGCTGGGTATGGTTGTCTGGTATTTCAATCCATCTGGCTCCCAATTTCTGGAATGGGAGAAAGGGTGAAGGGCTCCATGATATTCAGTCTGAGACGAAGGGGTCCCACAGGAGTGGCTGAGTATCGGTTGGAAAAAGCCTGTGGATTAGGAGCTGGAGAAGGGTTAGTGGACCGAGAATAGAGCTTAACCCGAGAAATGTGCAGCCATCCTGGTAGATTTTGTACCTTGACAGCTGTTGGCGTGGCCGGGATCACTGTATGGGGTCCCTGCCACTTGGGAGATAGAGGGATTGTAGCTTCCTGAGGAGGAGAAATAAGAACTTGGTCTCCTATTTGAAGAGGTTGGGTAAGGAGGCCAGATAAAGGTTTGGGTAGGGTAGAGTCAGCATAACCCCATAGAAATGCTCGAATGTGATTTAGGAGAGGAATGGATATTTGAGAAGGAAGAAGGGAAGGAAGGGGCATGAAGGATGAAGGTAGAGACAGTTATTGCCCTTTTGTTGGAGGTGGGGATGGCTTCAATCCATCCTGAGAAGGTGTCTATCATAACCAATAGGTATTTAGATTTTCTTATTGTGGGCATTTGAGTGAAATCAAGTTGCCAGTCTACCACTGGAATGGTGCCACGGGCTTGATGAGTCAGAAAAATGGGGGGCCTGACAGCTGTAGGATTTGTTCACAGGCAGACTTCACATGAGGAAGAGAGTTCCTTCAGAAATGAGATATCAGAGGAGGACAGTTGCAGATGAGTTTTAGCAAATTGTAAGAGTGAAGAAAGGTTGGGGTTAAACAGACGATGGAGATAGGAAAGTATTTCCCTGTTGGGGGGTGGTGGAGGCAAAGGATCATGGAGAGCCATAATAGGGGCTGGCCTGGATGAGAGGGCAGCCCTTTTAGCCTCCTCATCTGCCTTGTTATTACCTGAAGAGATGGATGATTGATGTGTTTGATGGGCTCTGCCATGTACAAGGCCTATAGTTGCTGGGAGGCGAACAGCCTCAAGGAGTTTTAGAATGTAACTAGAGTTGGTGATGGAGTTTCCTTTTGTAGTAAGAAGGCCTCTCTCTTTCCAGATAGCAGCATGAGAGAGGAAAATGTGAAAAGCATATTTGGAGTCGGTGTAGACTGTGAGGAATTGTCCCTTTGTGAGGGTGAATGCACGGGTAAGGGCAATTAGTTCTGCCTGTTGATTGGTGGTGTTGTTGGGTAGTGGTCCTGACTCTATTACCTTTTTGAGAGAGACAATGGTATATCCAGCTCAACGGATCCCTTTATGGAGAAATGAGCTTCCATCAGTGAACCATATGAAAGTAGGGTTGTGTAGAGCTCCTTCCTGGACGTTAGAGGGGTAGGGAAGTAACTCCTCCAGGGTCTCAAGGCAGCTGTGGGTTGCAGAAGCATGTACATTGGAAGGTAGGGGTAAGAGGGTGGCTGGATTTAAAGGAGAGCATGTTTTAAAGGAAATGGAAGAGTCCTCGATAAGAGTGGTTTGTAAGGCTAACACCCGACAGGGTGGTAGCATTTGCAGACCTTTATAAGTAAGAAGCTTAGACAGATGATGAGGTGAGAGCACTTCAGTGGGAGCCCCATAAGAGAGTTTCTTTGATTCCTGAATTAAGACAAATGCTGCTGCTAATACTCTAAGACATGGCACCCAGCCCCTTATAGTGGGGTCTAACCTCTTTGACAGGTATGCTATTGGTCTAAAAGTGGGACCAAACATGTGTTCTAAGACCCCCAGGGCAAACCCACTTTTCTCAGAGACAAACAGGTAGAATAGTTTGGTTAAGTCAGGGAGGTGTAGGGCTGGGGCTTGAGGAAGGGCTTTCCTTAAAATCTGGAAAGGGGCTTTCACTGTGTTGAGGAGAGGTTCAGTGGGAGTACCCTTTGAAGCCTCATATAGGGGAGCTGCCAGGATGGAAAAATTGGGGACCCAGGATCATAAATATCCTGCTAATCGCAAAAAGGAAAGGATTTCTTCTTTGGTGGATGGAGTGGGCATGTCCTGTATTAATGCTTTTCTCTCTACTGTGATGGCTTTAAATCCATGTGAGAGCCTGACACCTAAGTAAACAACCTGAGGCTGGGAAAGTTGCACTTTTACTGGAGAAACCCTACAACCCCTGTCATCCAGAAAGTTTAAAAGCTTAATTGTGTCCCTTTGGGAGTCCTCAAGAGAGGGACTACATAGAAGAAGATCATCAACATACTGTAAGAGAAAGGAGGAAACGAATGTGAGAGAGGCAAGATCCTGAGATAACGTTTGGCCAAAGAGATGGGGACTGTCTCGGAAACCCTGTGGGAGAACTGTCCAGGTCAGCTGAGAAGAAACTCAAGTGAAAGGGTCAGTCCAAGTAAAAGCAAGGAGATCTTGTGGATCAGGGTGAAGTGGGACAGTAAAAAATGCATCCTTCAAATCTAGCACTGAAAAGTATGTGGTGGAAGAAGGGATAGAAGAAAGCATGGTGTAAGGATAGGATACGATGGGAAAGATGGGGACCACTGCTGAGTTAATGATGCAGAGGTCTTGCACTAGGTGGTAAGATCCATTAGGTTTCCTAACAGCCAGAATGGGAGTGTTATAAGGTGAGCTGGCAGGGTGCAGGAAGCCTTTCTGCCTTAAATCCTGGATGATTGGTTGAAGTTCTATAAGGCTCCTTTGGGGAAGGGGATATTGGGCCTGGGCTGGATAGGATGTTGGGTCCTTTAGATGAATGAGTACAGGAGAGCATTTAGCTACAGAGGGTGTATGAGTGTCCCAGACCTTGGGGTCAACCAGGGAGGGAGGAAGGGGATATGAGGACTCTGTTTGAATTGTATATTCCTGTAGAGTCATAAGGAGAGGAATAACAGAGGAGTCTTGGCTAAGGTGCATGGTGGGTGAGAAGGAAATAGAGGCACCCAATTTGGTTAGGATGTCCCTTCCCAGAAGGAGAGTGGGACATGAAGGAATTATTAAAAAGGAATGAGTAAAGCCAATTTGTCCTATATGGCAGCTTATTGAAGGGGTTTGTAAGGGGTTATATGGTTTTCCCTCTACCCCGATAATAGAGGATTTGGCAGAAGAAGTGGATCCCCAAAATTCCCGCAGCACTGAGAAGGTGGCTCCAGTGTCTATAAGGAAAGGGATCTGCCTGCCTGCCACTGTAAGGGTCACCCAGGGCTCCTGTGTAGTGATGGTCATCGGGTGCAGAAGTCCCAGGTCCCTTCATTCATCCATTGCCAATCCCAGCAAGTCACCGGAGGGAGGGGCCAAGGATGACCTGGCACTTCTCTGAGCACCAGAGCAATCTATTGCCCAATGTCCCGGTTGGTGGCATCTTGGACAAGGACTTGGGGGCTGCCGGGGCTTGGGGCAGGCTCGTGCCCAGTGGCCCTCTTGCCCGCACTTGAGGCATGAGCTTGGAGGTCTTCTGGGAGCTTGGGCGCCCCTAGCAGTGGACAGTTGGGCAGGTCTAGCTGGCTGAAAGGCTTTGGCCAGCATTTGGTATTTTAATTTTTGGTTTTTTTCTTCCCTTCCATTATAAACCTTGAATGCCACTGCTAGAACCTGTGGCTGTGGGATAAGAGGCCCCCTATCCAACTGCCTCAATTTAACCTTTATGTCAGGGTAACTTTGGGAAAAATAATGTCATAAGTAGCTGCCGTCCCTCTGGGGTTACAGGATCCTGGTTAGTGTACCTGAGCATGGTCTCTGTAAGGCGGCTTAGAAATGCTGACGGGTTTTCATCTCTGTCCTGTATTACTTCCTGAAGTTTATCATAGTTAATGGGTTTAATAGTAGCCTTTCGTAGACCTGCAAAGATGCAGGTTAAAACCTATCCTGCTGTGGACACCCAGCCTCGGTATTATAGTTCCATAGGGGCTCCCTATCTGGTACCGCTTCAGCCCAATGGGGTGGGTTGGGGTCGATTGATGAATCTCATCTGCATAATTGCACACCTGTTCCCAGACTCTCCTGCACTCCTCAGGGGTTAGGGTGTTGGACATGATCATGTAAATATCATGCCAGGTAAGGTTATAAGACTGGGTGAGGTACTTAAATTCCTTAATGAAGGTTGCAGGGTTGGAGGTGAAGGAACCTAACCACTTCTCTATTTGAGACAGATCAGACAGTGAAAAGGGGACATGGACTCTGATTACTCCCTCTGCGCCAACCACTTCCCGTAAAGGAGCTAGGACATGTGCATGAGACCGCGTGGTGGGGGGGCTTGGTAGACTGAATGGAGGAGTGGAAGGAGAAACAGAATGAGGGAAAGAAGAGGAATGGACAGGGGCTTCTGCAGTAGGAGGCCTGTAAGGAGATGACTCATCAGCTGGATCAAACTCGGAAGAGAAAGAAGGGTTAAAAGGTGGGGGAGAAGCCATGAGAACGTGTTCAGGTTTTTGAGGAGAGCAGAGATTAGGTTTAACCTGAAAGAAAGGAAAAACATGAAAGGGAAAAGTCTCTTTCCATTCACCAGGTCGCCCACATATGTACTTAATTATAACTAGTACAAATAGGCATATAATTATACCCAGTATAAAGCTAGAATTTAGGTTGTCATAAACAGACCATTCTGATTTACTATCTAAAGGACAGTTTAGCTCTAATTCAGGGAACAGGTGAAGGCGTTTGAGATAGTTTATTAAACATCTCAGGGGCGAGTTTGCTGGGCTGGAAGTCCTGGATCCCATGGTGAAGACCGAGACCCACCTAGCTAGTGATTAATGGTGTCCCAAAAACCACATGCCAGGCAACGAGAAGGTTAGTATAGAGGTCTGGCCATCACCAGTACCAGTGTCTAACCAGGCATTAGCTGAGAGTTTGAGGACCTGGACAGGATTTTGAGTGAGATGAAAAAATATAAAAGAGCCTCAAACCCTGAGAAAGAATCTCAGCACCATAAAATCAGGAATCTACCCAGCAACTAAGACCAACTAAAGGGACCAACTGTAACTACGAAAGTCGTGGTTGGAGGTACCCCCACACCTCAGCAGTCTTGAGAGCCACGGATATTATCAACGGCCACTTCTCAGATCAGCGGAGATGTGTTTAAGTGGTCAGGGGGCCTGCCTAAGGGGAACTCACCAATTTTGGAGTCCGGTGTTGCATGCAGAAAACTGGGCGTCCAGGTAAATGGAAGGTGAGTCTCTATCCGCTGGCACTGGGGCTATCAGATGGGAATCCACTTGCTTAGTAACCAGAAAAACCCATCCCGGGTTTCGGCACCAGATGTTAGGGATTGCTGGCTCAGTCGTGGCTCGCCAATAGCTCCCAGAAAAAACGCTCTGCAGACACAAGATCTCATGCAAAAGACTTTATTTATGGGGACAAATAAGGTCTGCTCGGGGTGGAAAAAAGAAAAAAGAAGAAGAAATGGCCAGATATTGGAATTTCTCGGGCTGGAACTGATGGACCAATAACATGTTAGGACTTAACATGGGAGGCAGGAAGATGACGGCAGCGTAAGCCGGAAATTCCTGAAATGTAAGAGGCGGGCAGAACGCAGACTGACAGGTGATAGGGAGGCCAGAAATTCCTGTAACGGGAGAGAAGGGTTTTATACCCTACAGTAGCTAGAGAAAGGAAAATATCACTTATATAATAACTTGCAAACATTTATACATTCATAGAAAAAATATATAAATATAGATACAGAAAGAGATAATCGGCTGATTTAAAAGCCACTTATGGGGGGAAGTTCAAAGATCAGTCCAGATTGCCACTGCTCTGTAGTTGCTATAAATGCAAGGCCATTTGAAAGTCTTTTGTTTCTAATCTCCTTCTAAGATCTGGTTCAAAATGTTCAGCTACTTGAGTTAAACCTGTAGTTCTCTTCCAATTCTTTTGAGCCTATTTCCTGAGGTTTTAGGTTTTGTTTTGTTTTTTAAATCTGTTAATCTTGGGGAAACATCAATTTACAAAGAGGATAGCCAAGACTGGCTGTATTGACCAGAACACCATAAGAAAACATCTCCAACTGGGTTTTTTTTTTTTTTTTAAACAGCTCTGGCTTATTTATTTTTCCATCTCATGGTCACTATTAATTCTCTCATGAATTTTTTTTTTTTTTTTTTGTGGTGCTGAGGATTGAACTCAGGGCCTTGTGCTTGTGAGGCAAGCACTCTACCAACTCATATCCACAGCCCCTCCAACTGGGTTTTGAAATCATTAACAAATTCATCTTTATTTTGTTTTTAGGTTTAGACGATCGATCAGTCAACATGTTACTGTTGGGATGTCAAGTCTACTGGCATCAGAGCTGCTATTTTGCTACTGCCAGTATTCTGCCCCTACCCCACCATTTTATAATCCAGATGGTCAGCCTGCGAACATCCTAGCCAGCCATTGATCCGCTCCTCAGCCTGTGAACATTCTCATCAGTCATTGGTCCAGATTGTTAGCCCATGAACTTCCTAGTCAGTCATTGGTTTGTTGTTATTAGCCCGAGAAATTCCACTATTTAAGAATAGCTCCACTGCCATTCTCTCTCTCTCTCTCTCTCTCTCTCTCACCCTGCAGGCAGGCATTCTGCTTGTCCCCTTAATAAAATCTCTTGCATGAATTCCCACATCTGGAGTGGTTTCTGGGTGCTTTCACAGTCTAAATCCAGGTCCTTGTGAAGCCAAAATTATAGGTGATGGGGTCAAATCCAGGAAATGGAGACCAGTTTGGATCCTGGAAGTTGGAGACTGCCCCTGAGGGATTGGAATGTCAGTGTCTCCAGCCCTTTGATCACCAAGTTTACCTGCCTATACTACCCCAAACAAAAGGCTGCAGGCAGAGAATTGCTAATTAATGCCCCCTGGGCCCCTACCTGCCTGAATCACTTCATTCGGCCCTTCCCCCTGCCCATCTGCTTCTCACCTTTTTGCCAACTCACAGGCATCTCCTGGGCCTAGTCACATAGGCAGGAAGGAGAGATAAGGGGGGAGAGGGCAGGAGAACACAGGAGACTAATCTATAAAAAAAAGGCAGGGCACTTTCACTTCCTGGGATATCAGAACACCAGCCAAGGCCGCCTTCTCCCTCCGGAGAAAAGTGTGTGTTACTTCAATAAAACCTGCTTCATATGCCTGCCTCAGTGTGTTTCTCTGGTGTTATACTTCAACATTTGAGGAAGCAGAACTCCTCACTGATAACCCGCAGTAGTGTAAAACAAAGCCGATACTCCACCCTTCCAGGTGCAGCCATTTCTCCCCACCTCCCAACCACTTGTCAATCTGTGCTCTGCCAGCCTCTTTCGTTACAGGAATTTCTGGCCTAAGCTACAGCCATTTTCCTGCTTCCCACATTACGTCCTAACATGCTAGCTAGCTATTGGTTCATCAGTCAGCTTGCAAGTATTCTCCTCTGCTATTGATTCTTTCCAGCCCGGGAGATTCCAATATCTGGGAGAAGCGTCCATGCCATCTCTTCTCTTTTTCCTTTCTTTTCTCCCCTGAGCGGACACGCTAGTCATCCTCATAATAAAGTCTCTTGCGTGAGACCCTGTGTCCGCCGTGGATTTTTCTGGGAGCTATTGTCCAGCCGCAACTGAGACAGGCGTGCACAGCGGCAGTTCTGCGGACGTGGCTGGAACTGCTGTGGGTCCTGAATTGAGCTGCATTTTTCCTTACAAGTACCACTTGGTATTCCCCCGCAAAAAAAAAAAAAAAAAAAAAAAAAAAAAAAACTAAGCAAGACAGAAGTAACACATAAAGTACAGATTTATTGAAGGTGAAAATAGTAGTTGTTAGGTAGAGCAGAGTGGGCAGATAGAGAGGCTCAGGCCTAAATGTCTGGAAATGAGGGTCTTATATCCTAAACTCTGGGGCATTCTCTTCCCTACATGAACCTGATTGAAGACCTTACCACATTTGTTCCCTTTGGTTATATTATGATACCTGATTAGAATATTTTCCAATCCTCCCCACCATTGGTGACTTTAGAAAACCTAATTAGACTATTGCCCACTTTACCCCCATTGGTCATTTTAAAATCTGAACCTGTGGTGGGAGTTGTCATGGTGATAAGTCTTCAGTGGTGGGAGTTGTCATGGTAATGGGATTTATCATAAACAGGGACAGGACTTGTTTCCTTGTCTTGTCCTTCAGTAGCTTCTTTCTAATACCTTGTCTCTGCCATCTTGGTGTCCCTGAACTCCTACCTAACAAACATAAGCAGAAAACTTTATGAAATGACTTTCAAAGGATTATTTGCAGTTTTTCAGACTTTTAATGTCTCATACATGAACCAAATAGGGGCTTTTGGATTGTGTATATCAACCCCAGGAACATACTATTCTGCCTCTTGCATCCACTTCTGAGCTTCTTTAGGTCCTAACCACATGTGTTTTAACTAGATGAATAAGTTCAAAGTGAAACTCACTGACAATTATAGACAGGTATACCTTTCATTGGTGCCCTTAGCCATGGTCAATGAATCAAACCTTGTTGATCTGAGGATTTAACATTTATAAATACTTATTTACTATTTCTTGTTTGTTTATTTATTTTGGTCTTTGTGGGTGGGATGGTAACAAGCAAAACAGTCAAAAGTTTCAGTGTAGGCAAAGAGGATAAAGAGAAAAATGAAGAGCTTAGAAACCTCTGCACACCAATCAAAGCTACAGTCCATTGTTTTGAGGTATTTTGTTTTTTGCTGTGTGTGTGTGTGTGTGTGTGTGTGTGTGTGTGTGTGTGTGTGTGTGGTGGTAATAGTGGTCTGATTATTTTAAATCAATTATTATAATTTTAATTATCAACACTTATGGTGTACACTGTGATAGTTTGATAGATGTATATGATGTATAATGAGCAAATCAGGATAGAAAACATTTCCAACTCCTGAATTTTTTTTTTTTTTTTTTTTTTGTGGTGCTGGGGATTGAACCCAGGGCCTTGTGCATGCAAGGCAGGCACTCTACCAACTGAGCTATATCCCCAGCCCCTTGAAATATTTTTAATTTGTTCTTTTTAGATATACATGACAGAGTATATTTAGACATATAATACACAGAGTTTAAATTACTCTAATTAGAATCCTATTTTGTGGTTGAACATGATGTGGAGTCATATATGTATTCATTTATGAACATAACAAAGTTCTGTCCAATTCAGTCTACTGTCTTTCCTATTCCCATCCCTCCTCCTGAAAACATTTTTAATTTTTTTATTGGCACATAAAAATTGCACTTATTTATGGAGTACAGTGTAATAGTTCAATATATGTACATAATGTGTGTTGATCAAATCAGGATAATTAACTTTTTCATCTCCTTACCATTATTTCATGTCCCTTTCCCTCCCTCCCCTGTCTTTTTCTCTTTTTAATGTATTCCATAGATGAACTATTTTGTTTAGGTTATAATTTTCTCACTGTACCTATCAAAATCCTAAATTATTTAGGCATGATATACCTACTTTTCCAGAAACGTATAGGTTTTTAGGAATCCTAGTCTGCCTGGATTAAAATAAATCCATTATTCTCTATTTTCCTGGAAGCTTTCCTTTGGAAATCCTTTACTGAAGTCAGTTTGTTTCTGTTTGACCCATTCAGACACATATAGCCTCCCAACAGGACCCAGTCCAGTTTCAGCTGTGACTTCACTTATGTCCATTCAGATAAAAAATACTTGAACTCATAGAACTTGCCCAGTTGTGCATGGAGATGTATTATCAAGAAGCAATGAGTATAAGGGGCTCAGTGGGATACCTAGGACTGCTTATTTATTGCTCCAAGATGATGATATCCATGTTCCATAATGATATTGGAGTGAGAGGGTCACCTTCAGATCCCACTTTTTACCCATGAGCTGACAAAAGAAAGAAAATTTAGACCAAAAAATTTATTTGAGTTTATTTGAGCAAGAATTATTCACAAACTGAGCTTCCCTAAGAAACAGAAAAAAGCTGAGTAAGCTCCTTCCTGAAATGTGGGGAGAGAATATTTATTGACAGAAAAAAGCAGACAAGGATCAAAAAGCTTGTTTCAAAATTATTCCTTTATAAAATTAAAACAGGAGAAACTTTCTTATCATGCCAGCTTTGGTTAACCGGATCCCTTCCAATTGGTTGCTATGAATCTTCTGAGTTTTGGAAAAATGGTCCTTTATAAAGCTTCAGTTGATTACATGCCACCTATCATGAGTCACTTCATTACAGTTCGATTTGATCTAGTGGGTCCCAGTGGAAGAGTTCAGTCCAAAATAAAACACTCATAAATTTTATTTAACGCTACCAATAAATATTCTAATTATTTATTTGACTTCTGCCTATATTGATTCCAGAGGTGAGAAAGATGTTCTGAATATCAAATTCTACCATCCTATTGTAGAAAATAACATTTCATTGTTTATTCATAAATTATCAGTCTGTTTGGGTTACCTATTAGTCTCTGTTGCATGTGATTGATAGTACTTTTCCCAAGTCCAGTGAACACCAGATACTGAATGATTCACAAGTGATCTGAACCACAGTAAATTCACCAGAAGATTAGGTCTTTTGGTAGTGGACCATCCAGTCTTCTCCTGGTCACATCCTACTTTCTTCTCATGGTCCCTCTGCCTGCCTATTTTCTACTTATAGTATGAATCAGATTTTATTAAGCATGTTTAATTTTAATTTTGAAGTTCTTAGAAATGTTTCAACTGAAGACAGTGCTCCTCAAGAAAATCAATTGAAGGGTATGATTCTTCAGGTCAACAAAATAGAAAAGAAATCCTCCAACTATTCATTTGTCTTGGCAGAAAGCGGGGGGAAATGATTCTCAAAGCAAAAAAATCTCAAATAAATTAAAATGTAACACGTTTTAAAACAAACAAGATAAGATATATGTCATAAAGAGAACAACATGGGAGAGAATTCCAGTTATCACAGAGATGTGGCAATAATTCTGAAAGCAAAATAAAATGAGTATTTTAAAAACAAGAATGTGAACAATATGTCCTAAATGAAAAATGTAGGAAACAATATTTTCAGAAAGAGTAGTTATTTTAAAGAGGCTGTAGCTATTGCCTTGGTTTTGATCTTGCTGATTAGAAATTTACTGAATTGAAGATAAATAGCCTTGAATACTGAGCCAGATGAAATTCATTTTAGTGGGCTACTCAAGATAGAGAACTATCTCCCAGGTCCTTTGGAAAATAATGAAATTCAAGTGCAGTACTAATTCAATAAGAATTTTCAAGAGTCAATATCAGCTACTTAACATGGTGATAGCAGCAAAGCCATTACTGATGACTCCACTTCCATTACTCAGAAGTATTGCTTTGCTATTAAACTGTGGCTTTAGGGGATATTTAGATCTTTTACCCCTAAGCATCCCTCATCATTTATTCCATCTGGAAGATCTGCATCAAGTGTAATTTAAAATCTGCAGGCTCTATTCTCTCCTGGTGCTGAAGTCTAACTCCCATTAGCACTAATGAAAGCTATCTGTACATCTCAAGTAGTGTACCTCATAAGATTTTAAGAACCAAAATGTTTTATGTCCTATGAGAGAAGCTGCATAATACTGAATCTGGACACAATTTAATAAGGTTAAAATGCAAAGTGTGGATTGTTTTCCTAATGACACTATTCCTTAACAACTATGTCAGATTTCTGTAAAAGAAAATAAATAAAAAAAAAAAAAAAAAAAAAAAAAAAAACAGCAGGGCTCTCACAGACTCACTAGAAGAGAAGGATTCCCATCTTTGAACATATATAGAGAAAAAGAAATGCTTCTATCTTAATAGGGAATTTTGGAGTTTGGCATTGTTATTCTTCCTTTTCTTTCCTTAGAAGTAATAGGTGGTTGTGTTTTAATAGTACACTACTTTATTAACAGAGTATATCTTTAGACTAAGGTCAGAAGAGCATCAAGTCTTGAGCAAGTCCAAATCTCCTTCAACTTGATTACTAGAATGTCGGATTTTTTTTTTTTTCAAGTTCATGACTAAAAACCAGTCATTTCCCATCTCCTTTCCATTCAACTGCTGCAGTTTATTGCTTTTCTGGTCAGTGTGCTGCTGAGTTTCTCCACAGAAAATCCCCAAATCAAACTCATAGCAGCCTGCAGACATTTATTTCTACAGCACAACCCTGGAACTTCCTCCTGCAGGTTCTTTTGGCCAGCTCTGAGCTCATTTGGAGTATCAAAACCTCTGCATTGGTGTAAGATTAAATCTGTTCAGTCTCCATGCTCACCCCTTAAGGAAACAAAGGGGATATTTAATGCTTTCTGAAAACACAGAAATAATCCTAAGGAAGATTAAAGGATTTCTTCATATTTTGGAATCAAATGGTTGCTCCAAAAACTGGGATTGTCTCCAAGTTTTGATGTGGAGGAAATTTTGATTATCAAACATTATCACTGAGACTGTACACTACACAAAACATTGATATAAAGCAGCATCACTGCTGATTAAACACTATTAGCATATTCAGTTGGAAACACAAATGTAAACACAGATTTTCAATGTTTGCATCATGTACAATTGCAGTATTTATCTTTGTGCAGGAGTAAATAGAAACTCGGAAACAGAAGAAAAGCTAGCATATGCACCAAAAAACACATAAGTAAATGCTTACAGTGGCTTAAGAAGTCTTATTTATCATTTAAAAAACAATCTAGTTCTTTGGCTTAGGAAGTCTTATTTATCATTTAAAAAAAACTAGTTCTTCTTAATTTTTTTTTTCTTTACAGATTGTAGCTATTATGCACTTATGATTTTGCCAAGTGGAATGTGGCTAAAAGCATATGTATAATAAAAATGTGTGTGGGCACACAAACACACACACAACATTAAAGCAATGTTGTGGTTTCCTCTTAAACCAACAGATGCAAGGCACTTTGGGAATTCAGGCACTTATCTATTTTAACTCTCCACATTATGTTCAGACACTTGGAGTCTGAGTACATTTGAGCAAAGGAAAATAAGGAAGCCTTGGTACATCAAGAACAGTAAGAGCTGTCAGGCAGACTGGAGCAGTTCACTATGGTTTGTCCAGAGTTGTTTCAGTATGTTTTCCTCTGCTTTTGATTTCTTATACTTTCAAGATGCTAGAAACTCAATGTGTGCTGTGTCTAATTGGTTTTCTCTGTGCTGATGGTACAAAGCTCTGATTCCATTCATCGCCCACTTCTACAATCATTCAGACCTTACTATAGATATTTTGTGTTTCTATATTTCTAATTTTCATCCTCCATACTCCTAATTTGCTCATTATTATTTTGTAATATTTGTTGTCATAAGCTACTTCAAATTCTTCACAAAATAAGGTAGACTTTAAATACATACATTTTATATCCACATAAATGTGCACTTAGAAACATAACAATAAGATAATGTTAAAGTCATGTTTTTATTGAACTAAAGTCGTTCTTAATCCAGTTCACTGTAGGCATCAAGGATGCAGCATCTGGGAGTTAAAAACATGAATTTTCTTTCAAATTTTGCTACCACCTAGTGATACAATAGCTGATATAATAACATTCTGTCATAGTTACTTAACCTTCAGGGCTTCAATTTCTTAATCTTCAACTGAATGGTACAACTGAAACACATAAATTATTTTCAATTTCTTACCAAAAGAAACATTTATTTCATGTCAAAATTTGCCTAAAACCTATTGAAAAGAAGCAAAACCTTCTCTACCACCTGGTCTTTTGATTACATATTGCAGGGGAGGGGGTTGAAGATGTTCCTAGACCCATACTGGGGATTTCTGTTGTTGACTGTGAGCTTGTCTTCTTTATAAATTATATTTCATCTTACACAGTGATTATGTACTAGATTGTCACAACTCGCACAATGTTGCCTTAATTTCCCAAACTAGGGCAGGTGAGAGGATTGGAAATAAAGACAAACATAAATACAGAAAAGTGGAACTCAGTGGATTACCAGAGTTCCTGATAAGAGAATGCTGACTGACCACAAGGATGGTCCGTGTGTTTATTATGTAGGTTTAAACATCAAAATGATTTATTGTGAGAAGACTTCTTCAAGATAAACAAAAGTGGGCTGGGGATATCGCTCAGTTGGTAGAGTGCTTGCCTCACAAGCACAAGGCCCTGGGTTCAATCCCCAGCACCACAAAGAAAAAGATAAACAAAAGTGAGGTTGTAAGAAAAACAGCCCAACCTGGGCTTATCAGCTCACACCTATATTTCTTTCTCTTTCCATGCAGCTGGTATCTCAAGGCTGTTGAGCACACCCATATCTCTTCCACCCCTGGGGCAGTTGGTATTTGAACCTGATGCTATTTGAACTGATAAATTCTACTAGACACAGAACTCTCTTTGATCAGGGTATCACCAGCGACTGAACAATCTCTAATTTGTGAAATACCACCGAGAGTTCTCAGAAGGGCATTGCCTCTGCCTTGAGATGGTTCAAATGAATCTGTAATTCATTCACCACTCCCAGCACTAGATCTCTTAAGATTTGAGACTAAGTAATATCCCATGAAAGTAATAGGATGAAAGTAGTGGCTAGGTTGATGGTTATTTTACGTAAAATTTTTCTGGGCCACAAGGTAATTAGACATTTGGTAGAACATAATTCTAGATGTGTCTGCAAGAGTGTTCCTGTAAGACATTAACATTTGAATCAGTAGACTGAATAAAGCATATTATCCTCCCCAATGTGTATTGGTCACATCCAATCATTAAAGGACAGTTTGAGTAAAAAAGAAGTCTTCCACTCTGCCTGGCTGTCTTCAAGCTAAGACATTTAAGAGGAAATGCTGGCCTTCTCCTGTCTTCAGACTTGGACATGGACTAGCATTGGTGCTATCAGTACTCTCTGGTCTACACTTCTCTGCCTGTGTCATCACTTAAGCTGATTCCTTGTGATAAACATATAATATTGCATTTGTTAACTTTTTATCACCATGACCAAAATATCTGGCAAGAACAACTTAAATGAGGAAAGGTTTATTTTGGCTCACAATATGAGAGGATTTGGTCCATGGTCTTGGTCATCTGGCTTCGAGTAAGAAACATCATCATGGACAGGTGTGACCAAAGAAAACTGTTCAGTTCATGGCATCTGGGAAGCAGAAAGAATGAGAGAGGAAATGGTGAGGAGAGGATAAACCCCTACAGGGCACACCCCCAGTGTCCCACTTTCTCCAACTAGATCCCACCTCCCAGTAGTACAGTTGATGGATTAATCCACTGATGAGGAAAGAATCCTCATAATCTAATCTTTACCTTGAAGCCACACCTCTGAACCTTGCTGCACTGGGGACCATGTTTCCAACACATGAGCTTTTAGAAACATTCCAGATCTAAACCATAGCAAACACACAGTATATATATATGAGATATATTAATAGCTATTGGTATATTACTTTTTTTGTATAATGTAAGTAAATACCTACGCATCCTATTGGTTTGAGTTCTCTGAAGTATTCTGACAAATATGTGAGGTTAGTTACAAGTGAACTCTTGAATTTTTCAGCTAGAGTAGTATGAGGAATTCTAAAAAAGGAAGCTTTGCCCTTTTCATTCATTGGATCTCAGACAATCAGGAAGTTTTCCTTGAGATAATTTTTATAAAAATGCTTAGTAAACTAAAAGTCCTTTGTAAATACCATCATTTTTCATATCACTTATTTAATAAGAATTTCTTTATTAAAAAAATGCTATTCTAATGAGGAATAAAAGAACCTTTCTGGTGAATAAAATAGAAACCAAAAGTCAAAAATAGATACCATTTCTAATATCATATAAGATAGCAAATTATCAACATAAAAGCCTTCTAATATTGATGTAACTAAGCTGACCAATTACCTAAAGAATCATTAAACTGGGGCTGGGGAGATAGCTCAGTGGGTAGAGTGCTTGCCTTGCAAGCACAAGGCTCTGGGTTCGATCCCCAGCACCGCAAAAAAAAAAAAAAAAAAAAAAAAAAAAAAAATCGTCTTATATATAAGAATCATTAAACCTTCATTCTATTTTACGATAAATAAGGCCTGAATGATGGAAATGTCCAAAGCCAAAATATTTAGCACCCTAGTCAAAGTTTCCTCTGAACCTTCCTCAGGAATTGATTCAGATTCAAAATTTGGTCCACTCAAAGTCAAGAAAATCATAAACACAACACCAGGAAATCACGTGACACCAGTAGTACTTGGGGTGATTTAAAAATATTTTTATAAAATCTTTGATTCTAATTTCCTTCCCCTTGAATTTGGCATTGATTTGCTTAGTAACACATGTCTAATGAAAGGAATGTAGCTCAAGAAATGGTATATCACTTTCAAGATTAATTATAAGAAGTCTGTAACATTTTATAACTGAATCTCTCTCTCTCTCTCTCTCTCTCTCTCTCTCTCGCGCGCGCGCGCGCGCGCGCGTACACACACACACACACACACACACACACACACACACACACACACACTACTTACAAGAGACCAGCTACTGTGTTGTTTGAGCTACCCTAGAGAAAAAGGTCGGCATAGTAAGGGACTGGAGTCTCCTGTCAGCAACCACGTGAAGGAGCTTGGAAGTGGATTCTGCAGTCCCTTCAAATGACCACAACCCCATGCTGACATCTGGACTACAAAAACAAGTCTAAATACTACCCGTGTCATTTCTGGGGAGTTTTATTTGTTGGTTTTGTTTTGTTTTTTAAAGTACTTCCTTATTTTCTGAAATGACAAATTACAAGATGGCCCAAACTATACTTTCTGCTTCTTCAAACAATAATTCATCTCTCCCAAAACTCCAACTCACTCAGAGCCCCAGGCTTCCTGTTTGCCCAAAACAAGACAGTTTAAGCATTAGTGAAAGCAGAATCTACTGCCTCATGCCAGTATTTACAGGTTACCAGCGCAGCAGATTACTTTCAACATTAAAAGCTACAATCAGTTAATAGATTTTATTGATAACTCAAACTATCATTTTCATCATAGTTCCTATATTCTCAGGTTTATCCAGCTTCATTTATCATATTATTTTATGATGTTACCAATGATTTTACATTTCAATCCTTTAAAAAAATAGAAAAATATCTATAAGATATTAAACTGAATAGCTTAATTTGAGGTAAAATGGATATTTCTGAATTTTCTTTTTAATATCCATTTCAAATATCTATTTTTTTATTATAAAATGAATATCCTTGAATTGTACTGAAATAAATGATGAATAAATATATATGAGGGAAAAGAGGAAAAATTCCCATGCAGAGTAATTCTAATTAATTCATGTAGATATTCTCCCCCTGAAGAGATGAAGCATCACCCACCACTCTTTTATTATGGACTGAGCATATTGCCTTCCTTCCAAAGAGTATGATATGGAAAGATGAGGGTTGGGGAAAGGAAAGAAACTTTATAGTTGAGAAAAATGGATGAACACAGTTGTCTCAGCCACTGACAAAAATGTGACTTTACCTATGTGTTTTCCTTCAAAAGAATCCTTGTCCCACTCTAATCATGAAAAGAACATCAGCCAAATGTCTAATGAGGATCCTTCTACAAAATACCTGACTATTGCTTCCCAAAACTTTCAATGTCATCAAAAACCATGAAAGCCTAAGAAATTGTCCTAGTGAATATTCCTCTTGGAAACATGATGTCTAAATGTACGGTTGTATCATGGATCTCATCATGAAAGAGAAAAAGATTACTGGATAAAAATTCCAAAAATCTGAATAACCTATCAGTGTTAGTTAATGGATAGTAAGGGAGGGTAACTGGTTATGAGGTGTATGAGAATTCTCTGCTACCTTCTCAATTTTTCTGTAAATAAAAAGTTTGTAAAATAAAAAGTTTGTTTAAAATTTTTTCTTCAAAAATAGCCACATGAAGTATTTATTTAGCTTATATAACTTAAAATGCACACACTCAGCAAACAAAAATAGGAGTAGTATAGAGAGAAGGTGAATATGGTGATACAATGCTTTGAAGTGTTAATGTGAATGTCTCCTGAGCCTCTCTCCCTCTCCTTCACCCCCCCACTCCTACAGCTTGTCTTGAGTCACTCATGCATAATCAGAAACATAGGCTATGAGTCTCCAACTAAGCACAGTAAACACACTTGCTACTTTGAGATAGAAAAATTCAGATATCTCCTTTCAAGAGGCACTAGATTAATATAGTAGGCAGCAGAAAGGAAAGGGGGACAATTACTCTAAGAAAAAGAAGAGGAGGGCTGAGGTTATAGTTCAGTGGTAGAGTGCTCGCCTAGCATGTGTGAGGCACTGGGTTCGATCCTCAGCACCACATAAAAATAAAATAAAGGTATTGTGTCCATCTGCAACTAAAAGATTTACAAAAAGGAAGAAAAAGAAGAAGGAGGAGGAGGAGAAAGATTAAATGAATGCTGGAGCAAGACCTTCACTCACCTTTAGCAGTGGAGATGTGAAAGTGAAATCAGTTCTCATTGCCATCCACAGGGATCTCAATCACCAGCACAAGACTTGTCTTCTATCCAAGAAACAAGGTGGAAGGAATGTCAAGACATTTTCCCAAATCTTCGCCCATGAGGACAATTCACCACCTTAGAATATTCATAAGCTTTGTTCCCAAAATAGAAGGTAGGGAATGTGTCCACCTTGAGGGACTAAGGCAATGTGAAGAGACTTTATCTTTGATCAAGTGTAACTAAACAAAACTGGTTTGAAATTAGCTCCCATATTACAGCAGAGCAGAAGGGTTATATACCATAGCTGTTAACAAAAAAAGAAATACATATGTGTGTGTATATATGTGTGTGTGTGTGTGTGTGTGTGTAAATATAAAATTTTGATTCTCAAACCCTCAAAGAGACCAGAACAATCAGATGATCAAAGCTGTTTATTAGGCTTCTGCAGTAAGGTGATCACACCTTGACAGAATTTTAGTTTTATCTTATAAGGAGGAAGTCACAGAAGATATATATAAGGTTTTAGAGCCTGATATGGGTGATTTTGAAGCAAGTCTTAAAAAAGCAAGAAACTGGTCAGCAGTACAGAGAAACTTAATGGTATATTAACAGTGTCAGATGGGTGGGAAGAAAGAGGTGAAGGTCTTAACCAAGTCAAGATAAGCAAGTTGCTAGTCTTGAAATAAGCTATTGCAGTTAGTTCAGAATCTTAAATTTCAGGAACTAATATTTCCTAAAACAAATAATTAAACTGCTTTTGCTTGTTCTGTTTTTATATAAAATAATATTCCCAGTTTCATTATGATTCAACATGGGGGCAAAAAATATTTTTAGTTACAGTATAAGCTAACACAGGAACACAAATTATTGTCGACCTTTAGGGTGGACAAACTATGAAGTGACCCCCACAACCTTGTCTCTAGATATTTATGCAATATGTAATCCCCTCCCCATGAGTGTGGGCATGACTCATGACTTGCCCTAACCAATTGAGTACTGCAAAGGTAATGACATATATAAATTTTTATTATGTAAGATTTTAATGTTCCTCTTGCAAGATTTTATCCCTTGCTTGATATAAAGAAGCAGGAAGTCATTTGGGAAGACCCATGTGACAAGGAACTGTGGCTTCCAGCTGAGAGCCAACAAGAAACTGAGGTCCTCAGTCCAATATCCAAAGGGAATTATTTCCTTCAACAATCATATGCACTTAGAAACAGATCCTTTCATGATTGAGCTTCAAGTGAGACTGCAGCCTCAGCCAAAATTTTGACTACAAGGCTGTGAGACTCAAGCAGAGAACCCATCTAAGCCAGCCCTAGACTCCTTACCCACAGGAATGCTGAGATAAAACACGTGTATAGTTTTGCATCTCTAAACTTGGGGTGATTACTCTTACACAATGATAGAAAATTAACATAGCATTATTTAGACTGTTCCTAGTCCTAAGATGGAGGAAAGACCATTATTGTCTGTGCATGTAATTAATTCAGCTCTGTGCTGTTGGATCGCACGATTTAACTATGTGCAGACCTTATGGCGGTGGTCATCTAAAAATAAAGAATTGCAGATTCTTATTCTTATCATTTCTAGTTAATTTGTTGAATCATTTGATGGCATAGTGACTTACCCACAATATTTAAGGTTCTGAACACCAGACATCTGAACACTGAAAAATAGACACATACTAACTGAAGGATAGTAATCTGAGTTTATCCATAGTACAGGAAACAAAACCGCCCAAATTAAACCAAGATAGAATATCTCAACCCCAACCAAAGTCCATAAAACTAAATATGAGATAAAAAACAAATAACTGAATTTCCTTATCTTTCTTTGTTATCTGGATGGTTCTATTTATGCAAAATATCCTGAAGAGGTTTGCTGGGTTGTGATCATAACATTCTTCTCCTGAGACATCATGTCCCCTTCCATATGCCAGAACCCTAAGCATATTTTACCTTTGCCTGTCTAATTTTAGGAGTCTCTCCCTTTGGTTTCACAAATTCTGTAATATTTTCTGGTTCTCCTTCAAGAATTTCAACCATCCAATATATGATTTTCTACATTTGGAGGGCTTTTATAAAGTATAAATTGAGAAAGGTTGGGGACAAATTAAAACTATGTTAAAATTTTTTTCCATTGGTCAACAGTTTTAATGCAAATTAAGACCCTGTTTTTCTCTTAAATTTATCTAAATATCCTTTTTTATTCCTGAGAAGAACTGATGAACCAGAATGAACCCTGTGTATTATCAGGGACTGAAGGTAGTCATCATACTACCAAGATAAGAGATTTCTACAAAATTTTCAGATAGGATCACCTTTTGTGATACAAGTGTACTGCTGGTCTTAAGGAACCAACCAGTGATCTCCTTTTGGCCATGATTCCCCATAGAGTTGTCAAATGGCATACTACCACTCACTAAGAATGGTCCTATGGCTAAAAAAATTGGTCGTGTGTTTTCTTAAAACACTGATATGCTTATCTATCAAGATAATTTTTTTGTGTCTGTTAGGTTTTCTTAGGGAAATTAAGTCTTTAAAAATGCAGAATTCACACCTGCTTTAAAGTCTTTTAAACAATAGCTCCATAAGTGGTTAGATAAGCAACTGTTATTTTAGGTTACTACAAATGACTGAAACCCTAGATATATGTGACCAGAGATGTGTATACATTTGATACCTGAATAGTAAAACTTTGTCTAAATGCTATGTAAATGTTTGCAAAATGAAAACTTATGCCAGTCTAATACAGGTAAGGTAAACAAAAACTGTTATCTTTCACACATTGTATCTGACATAAGAGGCCCAAACTCTCATTTATAATCTAGCTAACATCTGTTTGCCTTGAATACAAAAAGGTTTTATCATATAAATGAGATGCATTTATGTATCAGATATGTCTACTTCTGATCATTAACAGTTTCTCATTAATTTCATTTTGCATTATCTTTATAAAACTTTATAACTGTTGCCTGTTAGTGTTAGTGGTTTTTTTTTTTTTTATGATGAGAATGTAAACTAACTTTATTTTTTTTAATTTTATTTATGTATTTATGTTTAATGTGGTATTCAGGATGGAACCCAGTGCCTCACACATGCTAGGCAAGTGCTCTACCACTAAGCCACAACCACAGCCCCCGCTGTGAGTGTTTTGCAGAATTACTACTTCTAACTACTTCTAATTTAAATTAAGACAATAAGCCATCACATACAAAACAGATAGGATATAATGTTGTACTAATACTGATGCTAATTAAACAAAGGAGATAACTTTAAATATATATACATTAAAGTTAAAACCCTTTACTCCCACTTTAAGACTGGTGAAACATTCTACTAAATGTTTAAAACCAAAATTTGGAGAACAAAGTCAAGGAAGTAAAAAGCGCCAATATTTTGGTTCTTGCCCTCTAAGGTCAGCCAAAACACAGGGAACAGTGAGACCTCACTAAGGCCCTGAAGCTCTGGTGAGTCACTCAACGTATGATTAGGTGTGGTCAAGAGGATCCTAAAGAATAGGAAGACGGAGAATCACAGCCTCCGGAATAGCAGTCCCCTTGGTTTTTCCTTTGAAAGCAAAGCAATAAACTTTGTTTCTCCTTTTTCTCAAAACAGTGCCCTCATTATTGGATTGGCATCTGGGACAAGGACCAAGGTTTCGGCTACAAATTTAGGGACCCAGATGGGACCTGAAAGCAGTCCTACACCAACTTTCTTGGAAAGACTTAGTTCTCCAAGGAACCCCACTTCCATCCTGAGGAAAGTTCTGGCAAACTTGTTGAGAGTCAACTGCAGGAGAATTAGGAAACAGGTGAGTTTGCTTCAGGTCAAACAGAGGAGCTACTCCTGTAAATAAAGGAGGGGACTGAGGGACCATCCCAGCAGCTGCCATAGTTCCTTTTGCTTCAGGGAACTCCCATCTTCTCTCCCTGAATGGTACAGGTTGCTCTTGTGGTCCACTTTGAGAAAAAGGAAACTGAACTCAGTAAAGTTGTGACACCCTTGGTCATTTGGTAAGTCCCCTGGTGTGCACACCAAGACCCTTGATTCCACACATCTGATTCCTCTTCTTGGGAACATCTTGTTTCTCCTTCTGGGGACATCTGTGGTCCCACTGGTGTAGGAGTCATGGTTAAGTGGGACTCAAGAACCAAGGGATATTTATTCCCTCCTGGTCTGTTCTAGGTTCTCATTGTTGGCCTTGGGTTTTAGAATTTCCTCTGGTTGTGTGTGTGTATGTGTGTATGTGTGTGTATTGTGTGTAGGTATGTATCTATTACTGCCCCTTATAAGACACAGTCAGTATTACATTGATCCTATAGGTAGTCTCTTGGGAAAGATCTTGGCTGGTCAATTTAAAGGTTCCCATCTGTCAGCCATGGTTTTGGGGCTCCTCTCTGTGTTTCTTTTTTGTACAATCTTGCAATTGGTGTTGGTCTGTCAGAGGTAGAGTTGAAGAAAGGGACACCTATAAGTCTGCCTAAGATAATGTTTTATAGTAACAATCTGGCTTTTGAATAGCTTTCTGGATTATTATACAATCTTGCAGTTGGAGTTGGTCTGTCAAAAAGAAAGTAAGTGGAAAAAATTTGTACATGCAGGTCTATCTGTTTTAAAGATTCTGTTAGGGTTTAGATGTGAGGTGTCCCCCAAAAGCTCATGTGTGAGACAATGAAATAATGTTCAGAGGAGTAATGTTTGGATTGTAAGGGTCTTAACCCAATGAGTGATTTAATCCCCTGATAGGGATTAACTGAAGTGGTAGGGTGTAGCTGGAGGAGGTGGGAATTGGTGTGTGGCTTTGAGCATATATTTGTATCTGGTAAGTGGAGTCTCTCTGCTTCCTGATGATGTGAGCTGCTTCCCTCTGCCACACTCTTCTGCCATGATGTTCTGTTTCACCTTGAACCCCAAGGAATGGAGCTGGCCTTCTATGGACTAAGACCTCTGAAACCTTGAAACTGTGAGCCCTCAAATAAACTTTTCCTCCTCTACAATTGTTCTGATTGGGTGCTTTTGTCACAGCAGCAAAATAGCTGATTAAAACATGTTCCCAGCTGTCAGCCTTGGTTTCTGTTTCCGTGATTCTCCCTCCTCTGTGGTTTTTTGTTTGTTTGTTTGTTTGTTTATTTGTTTGTTTGTTTGTTTAATCTTTTACTGGCCCTTTAACACATCATCTATGCTGCCTTGGTCTTACCTGTAGTCTCTTGGGCAGAGAGATCTTGACTGAATGGGTCACCCCCATAGGTGTAAGCCTATCTAAGAGAAAGATGGTTTACTGTAACACAATCTGAACTTTGAATGCTGGATTCCTATGCAATCTTTTCACTGAAATTGGTGAGTCGGGAGTAAAGTATATCAAAGAGATTCTGTATATACAGGCATTTATCCAGTTGCATGATAAGGGATCTGAACCGGCAGGAACTAAGTTGGAGGTGCCAAAAGGCACTTCCTCTGGTGTACAAGGATAGTAGGACACCAGAAGAAAGGGTTGAAAAGATTTAAATATTTTAAACCCAGTGCTGGCACTCCTAGCACTATTTCTCAGCTTGGCCCCAGGCAGCTGCAGATCATCTCACTGTGGTCAAGGACACTAGCCCTAAACTTTAAAAAAAGGAAAGTCCCAGAAAAGCTGCCTGGGCTGTAGCAAAATGGCCAAAGAACCTGGCCTCTGCCCTGCCTTCCAACCCCTTTTGCTTATGAAGGGTGGAGGCTCCTGGACACAAAGGATGTGGCAGCAGGTTCCAGCACTGTTAGTTTATAACCAGGAGACAGGATTGGTCTCCCCTTTTGAGATCTGACAGGACACCTCATTTGGCCAGGGGATATTCATCACTGGAGCAAAACAGTTCTTGCTAAAACAGTATCCCATCAAACTAAATGCATGGGGAGATTGGCAGAATAAACAACTACACCCAGAAAAGATAAAGACAAACTAAGGACAACTCATGTTTTGTAGGCAGCCTCTGCAAAGGGATCTTTAAGAAAGCCTAAAGAAAAGGATGGAAAGGGCCTCCTCTGTTGCATATCAATATGCTTAGTATAAGTAAAGGGCCCAAAAGGAGCCTCTGGGTGCAACTGACAGTGGGGAACTCACTTAAAGTTGATTATATCATGATAATGATAAGGTAGACAGGTCAAGCTCAAAAATATCTTGTGCTCCAACCCCTTGAATGCCACCTGGGAGAGAAAAGATTAAGACACAGTTTTTGTGTATGCCAAATTGTCTGATTCCTCTCCTGGGATGAAATTTGTTGTGTAAATACACACACAGATAACATTTATAAGGATTGTTTCAGAATATGAATTTAAGAAAGGGTCTGAAACTAAAAAAGACAAAAGAAACTTAAAGGTATGGAAATATTTTAGTATGGACAATCAGAAAGTAAAAGAAATGTTTCTGAATGAGAAAGTATTTTATCTGGTAAAGTAATATTCTTGTGCTACAGTCAAAGATGATTGAGGACAAAACTAAAGATGTAAACAAGTTGTGAATGTTTAAGTTGCAAAAGGTTTGCAGAAGGTAAATCTCAAAAAGTTTGTGTTTGTGATTAAATTGGCTATAATTAGCACAAAGTTATTTGAACTTTAATGTACTGATATGAAGCAAAGTCTGAAACATTGATCTTCTTTTATCTATCAAGATAATTCTCTTACATTTGTTAGGTTTTATTACTTGGGGAAAGTAAGTCTTGAAGGAATTAGGGTTTGTACCTATTTTAAAGTCTTAAATGATTATTTTATAACTGGTTAAACAAACAACTGTTATTTAGGTTATAACAATATAGTTGACACCCTAAATATATGTGACCAGGTATATGTATGCATCTGAGAACTATATCTGTCTAAGCCTTAGTGTGGAAAGTCATCCTTATTTAACAGAATCAGACTAGAAATTAGAGGCCTGACTTCTAGGAGCTGCTGGGAAGCATGTGGCACTGCGTGGGAGTGGTTCCCTGTCTCCTCCTAGAATTTTCCCCCTAAGAGGATAGCTCCCCTGACTCCACCCTATCCTGTCCATCACAGAAGAAGCTTCTCCCAGTCCTTGCCCCCTTTTACCTGCATATTATAAATAAAGGAGAGTTGGGCGACTTGGTTGTTGTAGAGGTCAGAGTTGGTATGGCCAGACCCATCACACCCCCTCTCATAAAAAGAGTATTGGCTCTTTTTATTGAGTAGATAAGTTTTTTGGGTAATAGATACAAAAGCCCACCAACATCCTCCTCTGGCAGTTAACCTTTTCCTCCTCCATGCAGGATGTGGCAGAGAGGACCCTGACACCTTAGTGTTGTGTAAAAGTTTATCAAATGAAAGTTTATGCAATTTTATGGCAAGATAACCCATAAGTGCTCTCTTTTATACATTGTATTTGCCATAGAATGGCCACACTGTCATTTAAAGACCTGTTTTATATTTGTTTGCTTTGACTAAGGCAACTTCTGATCATGAACACTGTTTCCTAAATGTATAAGAAAATAAAGCCTATCCTTCGATTTTTGTTAACCCATCTGCATGTGTTATTGTTATGTGATTATTGTTACCATACACTATGGATTCTAAATTATACTTTAAAAGTTAAATTTAGTTAAATATAAAGCTCAGAAGAGCATTTTGCCAAGTTGGTGTTCTCCAAACTAAAATTATCAGTAAGAATAGTCTAGGATTTGTATATAATTATGTTGGTATTTATGCATGTCATTTGTTGTTTTATAGCTGAATAAAGTAACCTGTTGTCAATAAGTTTTACATACAATTTTGTGTTACTCTTCACACTGGAATTGGAATTTAAATGTATTTTTAGAAGGTAATAAGGAGAGCCTGAATAAAATCCAATAACAGCATGGCAGAAGAAATGTCAGAAAGGGAGTTCAGAATGTATATAATTAAAACGATCAGGGAAGCAAATGAGGAGATGAAAGAGCAAATCAGGCATTGAATGATTGCACCAATCGACAGTTAAAAGAGCAAATATAGGAAGCAAAATATCATTTCAATAAAGAGTTAGAGATTCTGAAAAAATAAACAAACAGAAATCCTTGAAATGAAGGAAACAATAAACCAAATTAAAAACTCCATGGAAAGCATAACCAATAAGATAGAATACCTGGAAGACAGAACCTCAGACATTGAACACAAAACATTTAATCTTGAAAACAAAGTTGACCAAACAGAGAAGATGGTAAGAAATCATGAACAGAATTTACAAGAATTATGGGATATCATGAAAAGGCCAAATTTAAGAATTACTGGGATTGAGGAAGGCACAGAGAAACAAACCAAAGGAATGAAAAATCTTTTCAATGAAATAATATCAGAAAATTTCCCAAATCTGAAGAATGAAATGGAAAATCAAGTTCAAGAGGAATATAGGACTCCAAATACACAAAATTACAACAGACCCACACCAAGGCACATTATTATGAAAATACCTAACATACAAAGTGAAAACAGATTTTAAAAGCTGGGAGAGAAAAGACTCAAATTACATTCAGGGGGAAACCAATAAGAATATGGGCAGATTTTTCAATCCAGACCCTAAAAGCTAGAACGGCCTGGAACAACATTTTTCAAGCTCTGAAAGAAAATGGATGCCAACCAAGAATCTTGTACCCAGCAAAACTTACATTCAGATTTGACAATGAAATTAAAAAATCCTTCCATGATAAACAAAAACTAAAAGAATTTACAAAAAAAAAAAAAAAAAAAAGGAGAGCCTGATCTGTTTAAAGTGACATTGTAAAATATAGAACCATTTTGCCACTTTTTCCACAAAATGAAAGTTAAAAGCTCTAAAAACAGGGGGCGGGGGAGTGCACATTCTCTAAATAGAAGGGTCATTGGAGAGGGAAACGTCTCTGATGCTTCCACAGGAAGCCACATGTGGTCAGCAAGACTTTGACCTATCCTGGTAGATGGCAAGACAGGTAGAGGAGAGCTAAAAGGAGCCAAGGGGCTTCTTACAAGTTCCAAGAGTGACCCAGACAAACTTCAGCTGACTTTTAACAGTAGTTAGGAAGAAAGTCAAATTTTTAGCAACTTGGTCTTAAACACCCAGTAGGAGAGTATAACCCAAATGTTGTCCTAGATGATGTTCAGGAGAGACAATGGCCCTTTTAATATAATTTGAACTGTACACTTGTGTCCATTCTCTCAAAAGTGAATAAACCTAGGATGTTATAAAGGGAGGGGTTTTATATAGGCACAGCTGATAACTATCACAAAAAGACTCCTACAGCGTCACAAGTTTGTTCTAAGTCAATAGGAAACCCATAAATCTTCCTAATTTCCTATGTAGATAAGCTCAGACTCTTTTTCACTAATATGTTGTTTAGCCCCAATATGTATTTATCCATTTAAAAATATAATGTGACACACGGAAGCACTTTTCCAAAAGAACCTTATATGACACAGCTAAAGGGAATCCCTCTACCAATAGAGGCAATACTAATGAAAAAACTGTTTCACAGAAGTCAGATGTCATTAGATATCTTAACTGTAGTTCCAGAGGACAACTAAGACATTACAGAAACTAAATTTTATGTATATGTTTCTAATAATCCTGCTTTCTAAAGTCTTTATGGCCTCTACTCACAAATCAGTGGCATGTTAGGGTGACTAGAGGCCTAGGGTAACATAGGGCATGTTAAAACACTAAACAAGGGTCTGGGGTTGTGGCTCAGTGATAGAGCCCATGCTTAGCATGTGTGAGACACTGGGTTCAATTCTCAGTACTGCATAAAAATGAATGAATAAAAAATAAAGGTCTATCAACAGCTAAAAGACATTTTTAAAAAACATTAAACAAGATAGCAAAGCATTATTTTTTGTAAACAATTAGCAAAAGAGTAACCAGTATTTTAAGCCAGTCTCTGAAAACCATGAAGACAGTCACTCATTAAACCTTAGGGTTAAAAAAATAAAAAAGAGTGTAAAAAAAACTCTCATCTGAAAACACTATAAGAACTAAATAATAAAAAGATAAAGAGGAGATCTTAAAAACATCTGGAGAAGCCAGGCACAGTGGCATACACCTGTAATCCCAGCAGTGTGAGAGGCCAAGGCAGGAGGATTTTGTGTTCAAAGTCAAACTCAGCAATGGCAAGGCACTAAGCAACTCAGTGAGACCCTACAAAATAGGGCTGGAGATGTGACTCAGTGGCTGAGTGTCCCTGAGTTCAATCCCTGGTACCAAAAAAAAAAAAAAAAAAAAAAAAAAAAAAGAGTGTAAAGCAAATGGGAAAGAAAACAGACAAACAAAAACAACTTAGTAGGGGTAATGTCCTAGGGTTTCAATGAATGTTTTACTATCACATGTTTTTTAAAGTCAAGTTCAAAATTTCTCTATATTATATTATGCAGTTTCCTCCCAAATTTTAGTAGACTTCTAATCTATTTACTTCTAATCAATTCCTAGTAAACTCCCCAAAAGTTATATATCCAAGTTTCCTATAGTTTTGTTTCTCATAGTTCTTATTCTACCAACTTAAGAGGCACTACCTTCTGAAACAGTAACTTTTAAAAGGAAGGTAAATCCTTAATGTGATATTGACTTAAGAATGAGTAAAAATTTTTTAACCAGAATTTGGTTTCTACCACTGAAAACTATCCTAAGGTTTGGTATTTAGAAGCAGTTAGTTCTTCCAACTTGATAAAACCACAAATTTCTGAACTTTCTCTAATCTCAGTCATTCTGTTTACATACTGTCCAATTCTTTACCAAACTCATTTCTTATAAATAACTTGTGAAGTATAACAAGAAGCAAAAAAATACTAAAATCCTTGCTCTATCCAGATATTTTCTTTAAAGTGAGGGACTCAATAGGAACTCATTGTGCCTTCCATGCTATCATGAAAAAGTTTTATAAAATTTTATGCTCACTTTTACAGCTTTTCATATGTTTCCTCACTATTCATGGTTTATCTGCCAATTCAAAGTCACCATTTTAAGTTTTTAAGGATTTACTTACTCCACCTTAAAATCTAGATTAGTTAACATAATGCTAAAAACTATAACAAATTCCCAAATGTCATTACTTTTATATGACAGAATGGAGGGGTTTTACTTATTCATAAAACTGGAGTGAGCTCATGAACAAACAGGTAGGAAGAGTAGACATTTTCTCTGGTAGGCAGAGTAATGGTCTCCCAGAGGTATCCAGGTTCTAATTTGTGAAATATATTGTTATGCTTCCTTATATAGCAAAAGGGAATTTGCACATGAGATGAGATTAAGGATCTTAAAATGGAGAGAATATCCTGGATTAGCCAGGAGGAAAAATATAATCACAAGGGTCATCATAAGAGGAAGGCAGAAGGCTGGAATGAGAAGGAATATGACAACTGACGCAGAGATTTGAATGACGTGAGTAAAAGGCTATGAGCCAAAGAATTCAGGCCATCTCTAGAAGCTAAAAATCAAGGGAACCAATTCTCCTCTACAGCACCCAAAAGAAATGCAGCCCTCTTGATCCATTTTAGATTTCTGACTTCATAGTTGTAGGATACTAAATTTGTTGTTTTAAGTCACTAAATTTATAGTAACTTATTGTGGCAGCAATAGTATTAATTTCATTTTGTATTTTCTTCAGCGTAATCTAGGGATATACTTCTACAGGGTATTCTAGGGATTTACACTGAAAACCTACTATCTTTGAAATGTAAATTCAGTCTCCCTGAGGTCTAGCTCCATGAAAACTAACTAAGAGAAAGAAGCACGAGAATCATTTATGGAACAATTAGAAGAATACAACAATTTACGGGTTGCATACCTAGATATACCAAGACAAAACAGGGGATGGAAAATATAGATTCTGGCAATGAAGATACTTCCAATAATAATTCCACATACCACAGATGTGGAAACAAGAATTTTGTTGGTAAGGTAGCCATTCTGCTACAATGGAGACTAGGAACAGGGCAATTACAGGTGAAATTGTTGAAACAAATATTTGACGGGGCAATCCAAGATGGCGGACTAGAGGGTGACAGCATCTCCAGTCGCTCCAGAACCCAGGATTCAAGAAGGTGAGGCATTGAGAGACTCGGACTAAAATAGAACCATGGGGTGAGTCTCTCCCACCCGGTGAAGCTTGGCCGGGTGGGAGGCCCAGATTCAGGTGGCTTATCAGAGTAGGGCAGGGCAGATAGAGTCTCCCCCAGGCAGCCCTGAGCACTCTGGCGGTGGGCTCCTCCCATAGGGTCAGATTCTCCACCGTCGCAGAGCAGGCCCCCCAGTGAGAGCCTTTCTGCACAGAACCAGTGCACAGCCAGCTCCCCGGCCTGCCTGCAGGTTGCTCCAGAGACCAGGACAGGGAAGCCAGGGACTTCCACAAGCAGGCAGCCCCCTACGCGGGAAGCGCCTTTCCAGGCTAGCTTCTCGGAGCAGACTGCCCAGTGAGAGCCTTTCTACACAGAGCCAGCCACAAGTCCCCAAGCCAGCGGAGACCTCCGACCCGCAAGCAGCCTCTGGGACCAGGGTAGGGCAGCCAGACACCTCTCCAGGTCTCTCTCCCTGGAACCAGTAGCGGGCTAGGGGCAGCGTTCTTCGGAAGCACTGCATTATCAAGTTAATCCAAGACTTCAGGCTATTGAAGACTGGGAGGTGATACACTGGAAATCTACAAGGACACTATAAGCCAATAGAGGAAATCTGCAATATCACAGAGTCCCACTGACATCTGACCAATATGAGAAAACAAGGGAAGAAAATGTCCCAAACAAACCTAGATACTATATCAATAAAACCCAATGACAGCACAGCAGAAGAAATGTCAGAAAGGGAGTTCAGAATGTACATAATTAAAACAATCAGGGAATCAAACGAGGCGATGAAAGAGCAAATGCAGCCATTGAAGGAGGAGATGAAAGAGCAAATGCAGACATTAAATGATCGCACCAATCAACAGTCAAAGGAGCAAATACGAGAAGCAAGAGATCACTTCAATAAAGAGTTGGAGATATTGAAAAAAAAAAAAACAGAAATCCTTGAAATGAAGGAAATAATAAACCAAGTTAAAAACTCCATAGAAAGCATAACCAATAGGATAGAACACCTGGAAGACAGAACCTCAGACATTGAAGACAAAATATTTAATCTTGAAAACAAAGTTGGACAAACAGAAAAGATGGTAAGAAATCATGAACAGAATCTACAAGAATTATGGGATATCATGAAAAGGCCAAATTTAAGAATTATTGGGATTGAGGAAGGCTTAGAGAAACAAACCAAAGGAATGAACACTCTACTCAATGAAATAATATCAGAAAACTTCCCAATAGGAAGAATGAAATGGAAAACCAAGTACAAGAGGCTTATAGGACTCCAAATATACAAAATTACACCAGACCCACACCAAGGCACATTATTATGAAAATACCTAACATACAAAATAAAGACAGAATTTTTAAGGCCCCAAGAGAAAAGAATCAGATTACATTCAGGGGGAAATGAATAGAATATCAGCAGATTTTTCGATCCAGACCGTAAAAGCTCAAAGGGCCTGGAACAACATTTATCAAGCCCTGAAAGAAAATGGATGCCAACCAAGAATCTTATACCCAGCAAAACTTACTTTCAGATTTGACGATGAAATAAGATCCTTCTATGATAAACAAAAGCTAAAGGAATTTACAAAAAGAACGCCGGCATTACAGAACATTCTCAGCAAAATATTCCATGAGGAAGAGATGAAAAACAACGATGCAAATCAGCAATGGAAGGAACTAGCCTAAAGGAATAGCCAAATAAAGGAGAAACCAAATCATGTCAAAAAACAAAAATGAGTCAAATGACTGGGAATACAAATCATATCACAATAATAACCCTGAATGTTAATGGACTGAACTCATCAATCAAAAGACATAGACTGGCAGATTGGATTAAAAAGAAAAATCCAACAATATGCTGCCTGCAAGAGACTCATCTCATAGAAAGAGATACCCATAGACTAAAGGTGAAAGGATGGGGAAAAACATACCACGCACATGGACACAGAATAAAAGCTGGAGTATCCATCCTCATTTCAGATAATGTGGACTTCAAGTCAAAACTAATCAGAAGGGATAAAGAAGAACATTACATACTGCTTAAGGGAAGCATAAATCAGCAAGACATAACAATCATAAATATCTATGCCCCGAACATTGGCTCATCCATGTACGTCAAACAAATCCTTCTCAATTCCAGAAATCAAACAGACCACAACACAATAATACTAGGTGATTTTAACACACCTCTCTCACCGCTGGATAGATCGTCCAAACAAAAATTGAACAAAAAAGCCATAAATCTCAATAACACAATCAACAATTTAGACTTAACTGACTTACATAGAATATACCATCCAACCAAGAATGAATACACTTTCTTCTCAGCAGCACATGGATCCTTCTCTAAAATAGACCATGTTTTAGCCACAAAGCTACTGTTAGTAAATTCAAGAAGATACAGATACTACCTTGTACTCTATCAGATCATAATGGATTGAAATTAGAAATAAATGACAGAACAAAAAACAGAAACTTCTCCAATACTTGGAGATTAAATAATACACTATTATACGATGAATGGGTAACAGAAGATATCAGGAGGGAAATTAAAAAATTCTTAGAAGTAAATGAGAACAAAGACATATCATAGCAAAATCTCTGGGACACTATGAAAGCAGTACTTAGCGGAAGATTTATTTCATGTGGGGCATTCAACAAAAGAAGTAGAAATCATAAATAAACGACTTAATGCTACAGCTCAAAGCCCTAGAAAAAGAAGAGCAGACCAACACCAAAAGTAGTAGAAGACAGGAAATAGTTAAAATCAGAGCCGAAATCAACGAAATTGAAACAAAAGAAACAATCGGAAAAATTCACAAAATAAATAGTTGGTTCTTTGAAAAAATAAACAAAATTGATAAACCCTTAGCCACACTAACAAAGAGAAAGAGGGAGAAAACTCAAATTACTAAAATTCAGAATGAACAAGGAAATATCACACAGACATGAGTGAAATACAAAACAAAATTAGAAGCTATTTTGAAAATCTATACTCCAACAAAACAGAAAACCTTGAAGACATCAACAAGTTTCTAGAGACATATGAATTACCTAAACTGAACAAGGAGGACATACACAACTTAAATAAATCAATTTCAAGCAATGAAATAGAAGAGGTCATCAAAAGCCTACCAACAAAGAAAAGTCCGGGACCAGATGGGTTCTCAGCCAAGTTCTACAAAACCTTTAAAGAAGAGCTCATTCCAATATTCCTCAAAGTATTCCATGAAATAGAAGAGGAGGGAACCCCCCCAAACTCATTCTATGAAGCCAACATCACCCTGATACCTAAACCAGACAGAGACACATCGAGGAAAGAAAATTTCAGACCAATATCCTTAATGAACATCGATGGAAAAATTCTCAACAAAATCTTAGCAAATCGTATACAAAAATATATTAAAAAGATAGTGCACCACGATCAAGTGGGTTTTATCCCAGGGATGCAAGGTTGGTTCAACATCCAGAAATCAATAAATGTCATTCACCACATCAACAGACTAAAAGTTAAGAATCACATGATTATTTCAATAGATGCAGAAAAAGCATTTGATAAAATACAGCATCCCTTCATGCTCAAAACACTAGAGAAAATTGGGGTAGTGGGAACATTCCTTAACATTGTGAAGGCCATCTACGCTAAGCCCATGGCAAATATCATTCTAAATGGTGAAAAACTGAAAGCATTCCCCCTAAGAACTGGAACAAAGCAGGGATGCCCTCTTTCCCCACCTGTATTCAACATCATTCTTGAGACTCTAGCCAGAGCAATTAGACAGACCAAGGAAATTAAAGGGCTACTAATTGAAAAAGAAGAACTCAAACTATCCCTGTTCGCTGATGACATGGTTATATATTTAGAGGAACCTGGAAATTCCACCAGAAAACTCTTAGAACTCATAAGTGAATTCAGTAAAATAGCAGGTTACAAGATCAATGCTCATAAATTCCAATGCATTTTTATACATAAGTGATGAATCTTCAGAAAGAGAAATTAGAAAAACTATCCCATTCACAATAGCATTGAAAAAAAATAAAATACTTGGGAATCAATCTCACAAAAGAGGTGAAAGACCTCTACAATGAGAACTACAGAACACTAAAGAAAGAAATTAAAGAAAACCTTAGAATATGGAAAGATCTCCCATGTTCTTGGATAGGCAGAATTAATATTGTCAAAATGGCCATACTACCTAAAGTAGTATACAGATTCAATGCAATTCCAATTAAAATCCCAATGATGTACCTTACATAAATAGAGCAAGCAATTATGAAATTCATCTGGAAGAATAAGAAACCCAGAATAGCTAAAGCAATCCTCAGTACAAAGAGCAAAGCAGGGGGTATCACAATAGCAGACCTTCAAGTATACTACAAAGCAATATAACAAAAACGGCATAGTATTGGTACCAAAATAGACAGATAGATCAATGATACAGAATAGAGGACATGGACACAAACCCAAATAAATACAATTTTCTCATACTAGACAAAGGTGCCAAAAATATGCAATGGAGAAAAGATAGCCTCTTTAACAAATGGTGCTAGGAAAATTGGAAATCCATATGCAACAGAATGAAACTAAACCCATATCTCTGACCATGCACGAAACTAAACTCAAAATGGATTAAGGACCTCGGAATCAGACCAGAGACCCTGCATCTTATAGAAGAAAAAGTAGGTCCAAACCTTCAACTTGTTGTTTTAGGATCAGACTTCCTTAACAGGACTATCATAGCACAAGAAATAAAAGCAAGAATCAACAACTGGGATAGATTCAAACTAAAAAGCTTTTTCTCAGCAAAGGAAACTATCAGTAATGTGAAGAGAGAGCCTATAGAGTGGGAGAATATCTTTGCCACTCATACTTCAGATAGAGCACTAATTTCCAGAATATATAAAGAACTCAAAAAACTCTACACCAAGAATACAAATAATCCAATCAACAAATGGGCTAAGCAAATGAACAGACACTTTACAGACGATCTACAAGCATATATAAAGATATATGAAAAGGTATTCAATATTTCTAGTAATAAGAAAAATGCAAATCAAAACTACACTAAGATTCCATCTCACCCCAATTCGAATCAAGAATGCAAGCAACAATAGATGTTGGCAAGGATGAGGGGAAAAAGGTACACTCATACATTGCTGGTGGGGTTGCAAATTAGTGCAGCCACTCTGGAAAGCAGTATGGAGATTCCTCAGAAAGCTTGGAATGGAACCACCATTTGACCCAACTATTCCACTCCTTGGCCTATACACAAAGGACTTAAAATCAGCATACTACAGAGATACAGCCACATCAATGTTTATAGCTGCTCAATTCACCATAGCCAGATTGTGGAACCAACCTAGATGCCCTTCAGTTGAGGAATGGATAAAGAAACTGTGGCATATGTATACAATGGAATATTACTCCACCATGAAGAATGATAAAATCATGGCATTTGCAGGCAAATGGATGAATTTGGAGGATATCATGCTAAGTGAGATAAGCCAATCTCAATAAACTAAAGGACGAATGATCTCGCTGATAAGCGGATGAGGAAGTATAATGGGGGGTAGGAGGGGTTAGTGTTAGGGTTAGGGTTAGGTTTAGGGTTAGGGATAAGGAGGGTGGTAAGAATGGAGGAAGAAAGGACTGTATAGAGGGAAAAGAGGGGTGGGAGGGGTGGGGGGAAGGGAAAAAATAACAGAATGAATCAAACAACATTGCCCTATGTAAATTTATGATTTTTAATAAAAAAAAAAAAGAAACAAACATTTGTTAGATTACTACACACAGAAACTTCAGAACTGAGAATTATTGGAGCCAAATCTAGCCTATGAAAGAAACAATCCAGGAGATTCAACATCTGACTTTAGTAAGAGTTTCAGAACAAGAGCACTGAAAAGAATGCTAGTTTTAAAAATATAAATCTATGGTTCTATTGTACCTTATAAACAAAATGCATTCATTATTGATAAAAATTGAAAATATTTATAAGGTAATTTTAATGTTTGAATTGTAAATATTCAAATACTAAGTGTTTGGAAGAGATTAGGAATATGGGCATGTTCATGTATTTTTGATGAGAGCATAAATCAGCAGGGCCTTTTAGGAAAGCAATATGTTCATCAAAATTATGAATGTACACACCAACAACTGCAGTTCTAAGTGCCTTTGGAAATACACAAGTGTATCTACAAGAGTATTCACAGAATAAGTGTGTAAATTTAGAAACAACCCAAACATCAGGAGGGAAACAGTTGTACAAAGTAACATACTGATACAATCATGCCTGAAATACTATAAAGTATGTGATTTTTTTAAACGTAGATGTGTGTGTACTGCTATGAAGAAATGTCCAAAATAAGTTGTTGAGCAGGAAAGGCAAGAAATAGGATAATATATATGGTATGATCTTCTATTTATGTAATAAAAGAAGAGATTCAGAGTGTGTGACTGTGTGTGTCTGCTGGGGCAGACACATACAGAATAAAAAGAAAATGTCTTATAAAGTGTTTACTATATTCCCTCTTCCTCTTCATCTTTCCTTCAGTAGAAACAGGCTATTGTTTGCTCAGTCAACTTCAAAATCCTACTTCAGTATGCAAAATCTACATATTGAAGAAAGAAAACATCATAAGAAGCTAAATTGATTGACATAATAAAAAACCAAGCCATAGAGAGAAGAGAGAAAATGGTAAATGTGAGCAGAATTGGGTCAAGAATTTAGGGAAGCTTGAAGTGAGAAAGAAGTGAATCTTTAATACATTGTTATGGTCATGAGTTATACTAACAATAAGGAATTGAAGAAATAAGTTTTCAAAGAGAAGTTTTGTTATGCATTAAGACTTTATAAACAAAATGCATTCATTATTGACAAAAATTGTTTCCTTTGGACATTTTTCTGCTGAACTGGAATAAGACATTTTTAATTAATTTCTGAAGTCCACAGTGTTTTTTACTATTATGATTAAATCATGAGACAGCAAGGGTATACAAAGATCACAATTTATTTATAAACATAAAGAAAATTATATATAAAAATCTACAAAACAGAAACACAGATTTTATATTTTTATTTCTACTGGGAATTAAACCTAGGGGTGCTCTACCACTGACCTACATCCCCAACACTTTTTATTTTTATTTTGAAATAAAAGTTTATTTTACTAAATTGCAGAGGCAGACTTCAAACTTGGCAATCCTCCTGCCTTGCCTGCCTCAGCCTGCCTTAGCCTTCCAGGTAGCTGGGATTACAGTTGTACACCACCACGCCCAGTTCAAAAACAGGCGTATTATGTCTCAAAAATTTATTGAAGAATAAGCATTAAATTCTTAATATTAATTACCTCTACAAAGTCACAAGGATCAAAAAACATTTATATATCTACACTATTTTTCTTTTTAACCAAAATAAAGGAAGAAACTAGCAAATTTGATATTATCTCTTTTAAAATGTGGAATTTCATTATTTATGACTAAGTAAAACAATACCTTATAAGTAATTTGTGTTTTCTTCATCTCAAATCCCTCTCCTAGTCACGAGGAACTGTTTTTATGCCAACGCCTCATCTGAAGCATTGATGTAATTAAGGCAAAAATGTTTTCTAAGCTTAAAAGAAGCATGCATCATTCAATTTCACTACTCAATTTTGAAGATAGACATATATCGAAAACTCAATTTGCACCAAGATTTTTTTTTTTTTCTGTATAGCTCCTTCTGAACATGTTTAGTCCATTCTCCAAGCTTGAATATTCAAATCAAACACTTTTATGTTGTAAGATCTTTTCATGTAAGGGCTAGAGGTAAATGACTGGCCTTAAATTATATCAGGGAAAAACTCTGTGGATACTAAACAAATAACGTTCTTAAGATAGGAAGTGTTTAAATCTAACAATACCAACGCTAAAAGTAAGGGTCTGATCTCCCAATAGTTTGAAATAGAGGTTTGTGGAGAGAAGCTAGATAAGAGACGTGAACTCTAGCGCCATCTAGTAAGCATGCGGAGGAACATCACCAACGCGGCTCAGACCTAACAAAGCAAGGTTATGTGTTCCTGAATGCTATCAATCTGTTGACCTTGGAATTTCTGTTTGCGCATTTTAAGATCCTTTAGACTTCTGGGCTTGGCATTTAATCCTTTCAAGACAAGGGAGGAACACACTGTTTAGTTGCATCAGACCTGGTACAGAAAGGTGTCTGGGCAAAGAATAAACACCATCTGACTATAAATCTGAAAAGTGCCTTCACCTTTTTAAAAGCATTGATATAATTTTATTTCCTGATGTAGGTATAATGGAGCTAAATGCACTAATTTTATTTGAGCTATTTTTAGTCATTAAGGTAAAAAGGAAAGGAAACATTACCCTTTGCCCGCTGGCCACCCATCCCCCCACATGCTTTAATATTTCCATTAAATGTGTATTGTCAGTCCGCCCAAACCTCAGCTGCATAATACCTTTCAAGCGCAGTATATATTTAAGCACAAGTCTTTAAACAAAATGAGTTAAATTCAGAAATCTATTGGCCTTCCAAATTCTTAAGGTCTAAATAAATGTCATCAATCATAGAGAATATAGCACCTGAGACTTTGCTGACAAAATTCCTAGAGCAGGAGGGTGCAGACACACGTTTTAATGGTGAAATCCCAAGTGTCATAACCCCAGACAGATTTCAGTAATAACAGTGTCACTTTATAACTGAGAGGACTTGAGTGAACAACTAGAATTCTTAAGCAAAATTTCTGCCATACTGTTATCAACCACAGGAAAGGATCTCAAAAATACTAACTTATTACTTTCTATTTACAATGAACTTTTTCAAGAATTCATTGTGTTTGGAACCCTTGAAAAGCTTACATAATGTTGCTTTCATTGCTTACCAAAAACAAGAAAAATATGAGTTAATAACATGACCTTCTTGGATTATAACCCATAGCCTTTTATACTCTTAAATAAGAGATATGGAAGATATTCTTTAATTATAAATGTGCAAAAATAGATGCCAGTTACATTTGTCAGGGTCTGACCAAAAAACATAAATCATACAGGATTTTTCCCCCACCTTGCTTTTTAATTTTTTTTTTTCCATTAAGGAACTTCATTTTTCCCCCATGGTGGAAATTAAGGTATAACTTGAGTTTATTTAAAAAGAAACTGCCCAGGTTGGGGTTGTGGCTCAGTGGTAGAGTGCTTGCCTAGCATGTGTGAGGCACTAGGTTCCATTCTTAGCACCACATAAAAATAAATGAATAAAATAAAGGCTCATCAACAACTTTTAAAAAATAAAATGTGCTACCAATAAGTATTTGGAAATTTTTTTTGTTTTACTTCCATTTTTTTATTGGTGTATTACAATTGTACATAATAGCAGGATTCATTGTTAACTACTTGTATGCACGCAATGTAACAATATAATTTGGCCAATATCATTCCCCAATATTCCCTCTTTTTCTCCCCTTTTGCCATGTATTGTCCTTTTCCTCTTCTCTACTAATCTCCCTTCAATTTTCATGAGATTGCCCTTCTTTTCTTTTTTCCTCTCGAACATTCACATATGAGAGGAAACATGATCCTTGACTTTCTGAGTTTCACTTATATTTTGTTTAACATAATGCTCTCAAGTTTCATCCACTTCCTGAAAATGACATAATTGTTCTCCTTTACGACTGAATAAAACTCCATTGTGTATATATATATACCACATTTTTTCTTCATCCGTTCATCTGTTGATGAACATCTAGGCTGGTGTCGTAGTTTGGCTATTATGAGTTTTGCTGCTATAAGCATGGGTATGCATGTTCACTGTGGTATTCTTTAGGATAGATACTGAGGAGCGCTATAGCTAGGTCATATGGTATTCCATGCCTAGCTAGGTTTTTAAATTGCTTCATTAGGGTTGTACATAATGGTAGGATCTGTCATTACATGTTTGTACATGCACCAAGTATAGCAATATAATTTGGCCAATATCAATCTCCAGACTTCCTCTTTCTCTTCCCTCCTCCCACCACACCTAGTCTTTCATACTGATTTCCATAGTGGAGTGCACTAATCTACAACCCCACCAACAGTGTAAAACTTTTCCTTTTTCTCCACATATTTCCCTGCATTTATTATTGTTTACATTCTTGATGGTCGCCACTTTAGGTGGAGTGAGATGAATCCTCAGTGTCGTTTCTTTTCCCCAGCAGCTCAATTTCTTTTATTTATTTATTTATTCATTTATTTATTTATTATTTTTACTCATTCTTTTTAGATATACATGTAGAGTGTATTTTGACATATTATACATACATGGATTATAACTTATTCTAATTAGGATCCCATTCTTATAGTTAAACATAATGTGAAGTTTCACTGCTGGTATATTCATATATGAGCATAGGAAAGTTATGTCTGATTCATTCTTTGGTCTTTCCTATTCCTATCCCCCTCCCTTCCCTTCATTCCCTTTGTCTAATTCAATGAACTTCTATTCTTCCCTCCCCACCTCAATGTAGTTTTAATTTGCATTATCCTAATTGCTAAAGATGCTGAACCTTTTTTTCATATATTTGTTGGCCATTTGTATTCCTTTTGAGAAGTATCTGGTTAGTTCTTTTGTTCCTTTATTAATATTTTTTGGTGTTTGGTTTTTTCATTTCTTTAATACTCAGGATATTAATCTTCTCTTACTGGAATTTGAATAGGGAATGATCAATTTATATACTGTTAGCTTCAATGAGAGTTTGGCTAATGAAAGGCAGAGAAAACTGTAAGGAATACAGAAAGATCAGACAAAAGGAGCATCCACTTTTCCCTGGACTAAGCTAGTGCCTCTAAGGAAAAGGGCCCTCACCACGTTAAGACTCAGACCTCACAGGAGAGGGTGCAGTTGTGACCCAATGGACAGCTGAGAAGTGTGGAGGTGCTCTGATAGGAGAACTTGCTAGAAATTTGTCCTCTAGGGTCTGGGAGAACCATCCACTGAGTGGTCCCTCACTGGTAGTTCGCAGTCACCTGAAGGGTACCAGGAAAAGCTGTTGACCACTGGGTGGCAGAGATGCCATTCTCGAAGAAGAAACTTGGTACTAGAGAAGTTACACACGCAAGTACTAGAACTTGGAGAATCCATGTGTGCCATGAGAGTGTAAAAAGAGAAATACACTGGGTGGAGCAAATGAAACCTCTTCCTCTTCTAAAGTCTCTCCAGCATCCCTCACTGGTGAATCTTACCATGCCAGCTGGCACCAGGCTCAGCTACATCATCATAGGCTGGTGTTGGAGGGTTGATTTGGAGCCAAGAGGTAATAAATTGATGCCTGGTACACCATTCTTTATTTGTGTCCAATGCTGCCCATAATGCTTTACAAATTACTTTGTCTCAGCTCACTGGTTTTCCCAAACTTAATATTCACAAAAAGTTCTCAGTGTTTTAGCTACATTTAGTCTCTGCTTTTCAGTCTGTAGGGTACCACCAGATTAATTTCCCTAAACCACCATTTCATCTTGTCTTTATGCTGCCTCAGAACCCTTCAATGGATCCACATTGCCTAGAGTAGCAATCTCAAAATTCTTAAGAATGAAAAAACACTTCGTAATATCAACAACTTTTCAGAGACCACCACATGATAGTTATTTTACTATTAAAACACTTTAATTAAAAATAATAAATAATTAAAATATTATAAAATAGATATATAATTAATTTATATTTTACTAAGCTCTGTCATCTATAGACAATTATAAACATTACCTCACATGTGTAAGATATTTATTCAGTCTCAGGACTATGCTTGGCATCCATGTAGACCAGGAGTCCCTTAGAATATTAATTCTGAGGTCCCCAAATGTCCCAGTTCCACAAGTTGGTAATCACTGATCTAAAATCAACTCCAAACTTCTCAGCTTAGCATTGAACTTCCCATAGTCTGACCAACCTATCTTTATAACCTTATCACTTACTGACTGCACCTATCACTCCAATGAAATTACCATAATCACCATGTTCTAGCCACATGTTGGGCTACTGAAGTTCTAGCTCCACAGAATATGTTCCTTCATCCTTCCCCTCTCTCCATTCAATTTAGATCTTTCTTCAAGGACTACATTATATCCTTCTATCAGGTTGCTTTTTTCTTGGCCCCTCTACTCGATATGTCTGCTGATTCTCAGAATCCCAACTACCCTTCTGAGTCCTCTTCTATTGCAGAAAGGAATAAAATACTGGAAATTACACTTCCCAGACTCTTTTTGGCAGAACTCATTGGAACTTACTGATAAATCATATTTACTCAATCACCACAGCACTTGCATGTAGGTGACTAGGTATTCCCAGGGGTTTGTAGAGTCTGGCCAGTGGCATTTCCTTCTCTGTGACCCTTTTGCATTTTGCACATAACTATTGCACCCATAATGAGTTTTTTTTTTTTAATTAAAAATCATAAATTTACATAGGGCAATGTTGTTTGATTTATTCTGTTATTTTTTCCCTCCCCCCCCACCCCTCCCACCCCTCTTTTCCCTCTATACAGTCCTTCCTTCCTCCATTCTTACCACCCTCCTTATCCCTAACCCTAAACCTAACCCTAACCCTAACACTAACCCCTCCTACCCCCCATTATACTTCCTCATCCGCTTATCAGTGAGATCATTCGTCCTTTAGTTTTTTGAGATTGGCTTGTCTCACTTAGCATGATATTCTCCAATTTCATCCATTTGCCATAATGAGTTTTAATTATTTACCTGGTTATTTGACCCACAAGTTTGGGAACTCCACAAGAGTGAAAATAATATTTCTGAATGGTTTCTATCACACACAATATAGATAAATAGATGATAATGATGATAGATAGATAAAAGGTGTTGGTGGCAATGTGGAAAAATTGTTCATCATTTCAAGTTGTGTATTTGTGTACTTGTGCACTGTTGGTGAGAATACAAAATGGTGTAGTCACTAAAAATTTATGATGGTTCCTCAAAAGATTAAAAAGAGCTGGGGATGTAGCTCAGTAGTAGAGAGCATGCTTTGCATGCACAAGGTCCTGGGATCAATCCTCAGCAGAAAATAGGTCTATTTAAAGTTAGAGTTGCCACATGATTTAGTGATTCCACTTCTGGATATACATGTGAAAGAAGTAAAGCAGGGTCTAAAAGAGATATTTGTTAACCTATGTCCATATAGCATTATCTACAAGAAGTAAAATTCAGAAGCGAGCCAAGTATCCATTAACAGATGAATGAATGTACAAAATATGGTATGTACATGCAATGGAATATTATTGAGACTTCAAGAAGGAAGAACATTCTGACATATGAAACTACATTAACTGTAAAATAAACCAATCATAAAAAAGAAAACTGCTATATGACTCCATTTCTATGAAGTCATTAATGTAATAAAAAAACATAGACAAATGGATGATTGCACAAGATTGGGAGAAGGATAAAATAAGTTATCATTTAATGGACATATAATTCTTATATAATGGAAAGTTTATAGAGATGGATGGTGGTGATGACCCTTTAAATCTTTGCATCAAACCTTTTCTACTCAAAATACCTCCAGTAGCTCTCTTCTGAATTGCTGTACAGTCATATCAGAATTGTTTACTGCTTACGCTGTTCCATGTGTACTTAAGTTTTCCCCACAATTAAGCTCCTTAAATAAAAAACTGAGTTGCATGTATAAGCTTAAAGTTCTTTACATACAATATAGAATCTTCACTTGCAAGCAATTTTTCAATGAATATGTATTTGATTTGATTTGGTTTAGTACAGGTAGAAATAAAAATGGGTCGATGGTATATAAGATTTTCATCTTAGAAACATTAGGCAGAATTTCAGACTGCCAAATCAATATTTAGTGTTTCAGTGGTTTCAGATTTTTCAATGATCCTTCCTCTTCCCATCCCTGAATAAACTAACTTACCTGTTCTAAGTCAAATTGCTAACTTCCATTCTAAATATCTGTCAACATTTTTGGATGGACAATTTGGGTCAGCAAGTTTGATTTTTTGTTCCTAAGAATTTCATAGTCTTCCATATGTTGAATTTCTTTGCCTCTATCCAAATTTGGCTAACTACCCTTAAAAAATTCACCTTTCTTAGAGGAAAGGGACCAAGTGGTGAAGGCAGGGAGGGAGGGGACAAGTGCTGGGAGTGATATTGACCAAATTATATTGTTATATTGTGTATATGTATGAAATGTGACAACAAATTTCATCAATATATACAACTATAATGACCCAATAAAAATGTTAAAAAAAGAAAAAAATCTATCATTCTCCCTTCTTCTTTTTGTGGTACTGGGGATGGAACCTTGGGGTCTTGAACATGCTAGGTAAGTGCTCAACCAGTGAGCCACATCCCTAGCCTCCTTCTTTTGTTTCTACCATCAGGTATAAAATAATATAAATAAATACACTTTTTTTTCTTTTTTTAATTTAGCTTTTAATGTTTTACAGACTGCATTTTGATTCATTGTACACAAACGGGGTACATCATTTCATTTCTGTGGTTGTACATATGTAGATTCATACCATTCGTGTAATTATATGTACATAGGGTAATGATGTCTGTCTCATTCCACGACTTTTCATAACCCCCTCCCTCTCATTTCCTTATACATATTCTAAGGTTCCACCATTCTTCTCTCATTCCCCAATCCCCCAACCCCATTATATATCATTCTCCACTTACAGGGAAAACATTCGGCCTTTGGTTTTGGGGGCTTGGCTTATTTCACTTAGCATGATATTCTCCAATTCCATCCATTTATCTGAAGATGCCATAATATTATTCTTCTTTATGGCTGAATAGTGTTCCATTCTGTATATATGCCACAGTTTCTTTATCCATTCATCTGTTGAAGGGCATCTAGTTTGGTTCCACAGTCTAGCTATTATGAACTGAGCTGCTATAAACATTGATGTGGCCGTGTTACTGTAGTTTGCTAATTTTAAGTCCTTTGGGTATAAACCGAGGAGTGGGATAAGTGGGTCAAAAGATGGGTCCATTCCAAGTTTTCTGAGGATTTTCCATACTGCTTCCCAGAGTGGCTGCACCAATTTGCAACTCCACCAGCAATGTAAAAGTGTGCCTTTTTCCCCACATCCACACCAACATCTATTATTGGTTGTGTTCTTGATAATAGCCATTCTAATTGAAGTAAGATGGAATCTTAGAGTTGTTTCATTTCTATGAGGAATGCCATTGGGATTTTAATTGGAATTGCATTGACTCTGTATAGCGCCTTTGGTAGAATGACCATTTTGACAATGTTAATTCTGCCTATCCAAGAACATGGGAGATCTTTCCATCTTTGAAGGTTTGCTTCAATTTCTTTTTTTAATGTTTTGTAGTTTTCATTGTAGAGGTCTTTCATCTCTTTTGTTAGATTAATTCCCAAGTTTTTTTTTTTTTTTTGAGGCTACTGTGAAAACATTTGTCCTTGATCTGCAAACATGTATTCTGTAAGTCTAACTACCATAAGTTGAATCATGTCCTATCAAAATTCATATATATTTAGAATCTAAAAGGTGATCTTATTTAGAAAAGGAATCTTTGAATGGAATAGATTAGAAGATACAAAAACAAACCCACATACTCCACAGCCATCTGATATTTGACAAGGGTGCCAAAAATGTATGTTGGAGAATAGACATTTTTAACAAATGATGCTGGGAAACTGGATATCTTTATGAAGAAAAATGAAATTATATCCCTGTATTTCACCCTGCACAAAAGTCAAATCAAAATGGAGCAACGATTTAGGAACTAGACCATAAACCTTGCAACTGCTAGAAGTAAACAGGGCTAACACTTCATCGCATAGGTGTTGGCATTGGCTTTCTCAACAAGACCCCTAAAACTCAAGAAACACAGGCAAGAATCAAGAAGCAGGATGCTCTAAAATTAAAAAGCTTGAATCCAAATAATGCTTTAAAAAAGAAAGAAAAAATGTGGTCTCTGTAGATATACTTAATTAATGACCTCAAGATGAACTCATCATGGCTTTAGAATGGACCCTAAACCCAATGACTAGTGCCTGTCTCCATAAGATGAGGAGAGGAGACAGAGAGACACAAGAGCCGAAGGTAAGTGAGCACAGACTGACACTGGATGATGGTGCCACAAGCCACTGCTGGGGGCCATGAGGAACTGAGAAAAGCAAGGACATTTTTCCCTGGAATGGTAGAGGAAGTAGGGCCCTGTAAAGCATTTTGATTTTGAATTTCAAGCCTCTAAATTTCTGTTCTCTTAAACCAACCAGTTTGTAATTGTTTTGTTATAGCAACCCTAGAGAACCAATACACTAGTGTGGATTGTATGTTTCATGAAAGTCAAAACAAACTTCATAAGCACAAATGAATGTATTAAATTGTAAGGAAGTCTATATCTCTTACACATGACTAAGCAGCAAAAAAGCCTCATTCACACCCTCTTTACTTTTGGGGATCACCTTTAGGAATGTCAGCAATGGATCTTCTGGTGAAAGAATTTCCTGGTGAATAGTTTTTCAGGAAAGTCAATATTAGGCATTTAATAGTTAGTTACAAAGACAAAATTACCTTGGAAAAATTAAACTAGTTTCTACCTTCTGAAGACAAACTTTAGAAAGTATTTAAAAAAAAAAAAACTTGAAAATTCAGTGAAGGTATAATTCTCTTTTCCCATGAGTGATGGAGAAGTTGAAAACACATGACTCAATCTACAAGCATGCTTGCTTCTCCTGAATACATCACATACTGTGGATTATGCTTTGAGAGATGCTGAAGAACACAAATCCCCAGGCAGAGCTAATGTCTCCTTGCTGCAAGCAGCTCTGTTACATCACTGCCCACATCCTACTGTTATTAGTGGTTTACCTGGTTGTCCTCACAACCCACTGAGGACAGGCATGTGTGCAACTCACCTTCACACACCCGGGCCCTGGCACCATGTTTGCCAGTGCTTGGTGCTTGATAATTGCTGAACTAATTAAACTGTTGACCTTGTCATATTTTCACAGAGAAGTATTTAAAACATTGCAGATTTGCAGTTCTGAAATAGAGCATTTATTTGCAAAGCAGATGCAGCAGATAGTTTCATTTACAAAATGTATTTTATACATAGCCCCTTTATCAAAAGAAAGCAACAAGACCAAACAATAAATAACCCAAATGTAATAAGAGAAATGTTCACAAGTAACTGCAGCTTGATATTCATCAGAAGGATGTAACAACAGCCTGGTGGTACCAGGACCTAGAAGTTTTTCCACTTCATGTAGCACCCTCCCATAAAACAGATTTCAAGAACTGTTAATATGGACAAAGGAGAAGGAGCTTTGCCTAAAAGTCACACAAGCCAGAGGCTAAATCTTCTATAGTCACTTAAAATTGATAATGGATGTGTAAACAGTCTGAAGAGGTTACAAATTTTTTCTAAATAAAATCTGCTATGTCATGGGAACCCAGGCTGCAGCTAGTAGGCCTCTCTGAGATCACACAAATCATCTAATTTTAGGCTCATGGTTCTGAGGAGAACACACTAAACAAATTCCAGGGGAAAAAAATCCTGAAAAATGAAGAAATTGAGAAATTCAGATCCAGGATCCCAATGAAGAATATCCAGAATTCTGATTTTGAGCTTGGGTATGGTAATTCATGCCTGTAATCCCAGCAGCTTGAGAGGCTGGAGGCATAAGGATTGTGGGTTCAGCATCTTAGCAACTCAGTGAGACCCTGTCTCTAAATAAAATGCAAAAAAGGACTGGGGATGTGGCTCAGAGGTTAAGTGACCCTGAGTTCAATCCCCAGTACCAAAAAAAAAAAAAAATTAAAATTAAATAAAACTTTGACTTTGAGAATTTGACTAAAAGAGATGGCATTTTCAAAAGAATCTATACTTCCCAGGCTTTCTAGTTCACAGTAGGCATCCTCTAAGGTGGCCCCAATGATCCCTGCCTCCCAGTGTCACGTCCTTGTGTAGTTGTTGTCCCCCCTTGAGTGTAGGCTAGCTCTTGTGACAATTCTAACAAATAGAATACAGCAAAAGTGATGGGATGTCACTTCTGAGATTAGGTTACAAAGAGACTGTCTTCCATCTTGACTTTCTCTTCTTTGTTCTCTTGCTTACTCACACTGAAGAAAGCCAGTGGCTAAATTGTGAACTGCCCTATATAGAGTCCCATGTGGCAGGAAACTTGGGCTCTCAGTCCCACAACTCACAAGGAACTGAATCCAGTCAACAACCACATGAGTGAGCTTAGAAGTGTATCCTACCTGGTTGACTCGAGATGACAACAAATCTGGTCACCGCCATTTCACTCTTGTGACAGATCCTGAGCCAGAGCCACCCAAATAAGATTCACTAGATTCCTAACCACAAAAACTGTGAGATAATAAATGTTAGTTGTTTTTTTTTTTTGGTTTTTTTTTTTTTTTTATTGTAAACAAATGGGATACATGTTGTTTCTCTGTTTGTACATGGCGTAAAGGCATACCATTTGTGTAATCATAAATTTACATAGAGTAATGTTGTTTGATTCATTCTGTTATTTTTTCCCTTCCCCCCACCCCTCGCACCCCTCTTTACCCTCTATACAGTACTTCCTTCCTCCATACTTGCCCCCCTCCCTAACCCTAACTCTAACTCTAACACTAACCCTTCCCTCCCCCCCATTATGTGTCATCCTCCACTTATTAGCGATATCAATGTTAGTTGTCTTAAGTCACTAAGTTTTGGGCTAATTTGTTACACAGCAATAGTAACAAGTACACACCTCAATCTCCATTTCTAATGTTGTTACTGTTACTTTTCAAACACATTTTAATTTTGCTTGTTTGGGAAAGTCATCTTATCTCTTGGATGAAAGTTGAAACAATTGTCTAAGGAGATAAGTATTACTTTGGATGCATAAACTCAGGAAGCAAATCATTATAATAATCCAGAATAAGGCTGTCCACCTTCCAAACAGCCTAGTCAAACAGACTGTGGCAAAACTGACTTAGGATAGTCTCCCTGAGGCCAGAATCACAGGAGCCAAAGTATGTACTCATTCAGTCAACATCTAATATCCAGTAGTGGAAATAAAATCATTTTGTTCTTCAAACGTCTGTTTTTTAACTTATTTTCAGTGCAATCATTTATATGGAAGCAGAAAGCACTAAGAACTGCTTCTCTGTCTCCTCTGAGTCACCTAAGACCTCTTCTACTTGCACAAAATTGATACTAAGCTCTTACTCCATAGAGGAGCATAATTGCCTGGCTGCTATAAGACAACATTTTATTTCAGATTCTATTCTTTGCTTACTCATTTCCCCTAACAATTTTCCTATTGCTCAGACTTTCCTATACAATAGAGCACTTTATTAGATAATGTTTACTAATAAACTGAAGGCAAGGGTAACTATTAAAAAAGATAAAGTATTCAATTAGAATAGCTTAATTACAATGCGACTTTCCATAGAGTTCTAGTTTGTAATTTTATCTGATAGCAGTGTCAAGTATTTATTCAAAATAAGACATCACACATTTGGTTCTTTTCAGATTTAACTAGATGAGCCAGATAACACAGGGCTCTTACATAGATTCTTGGTCTCTAGGCCTTCAAAAATAATGCTGATATTTTTTTTATGATGGGAAATTTCATATTAGAATACTCATTCAAAATAAACGTGCTTTTAGGTCTCAATCTGAAAAGCGAGGTACCATCATGAATTGTCTTGTAAGAGTTCTCAAGTAGGACAAAAAGTCAAAACTAGTCATTTAAAGTGTGTTCTAAATTTTCTTTTTCTGCTTTCCTCTTTCAATACACCAATATAGCTAAAGCTGAGAAAAACACCTGTACTCCTCCTGAATCTTTTTTTAAGTCCCCATTTTTAATGGATATAATGTTCTCAAGGCTCACTTAACTTCTCACTCTCCCTGCATCAATCCTAACTAAACCAGTGACATTCTCAAATGACACTGTTACGCAGCAGCAAGACTGATTGGATGATAGCTATCATCTACACATTGCTATTAACCCATCCCTGAATATTGTTGGCTGTTGAAGCAAAGTTCTGGCTGTCATAAGAACTCACCTTTCCTTAGTAATGATAATTTAAGTCGGGCCTCTCTTGACGTTATTTTTTTATTGTATCTCACATTATCGGCAAAGCATTATAAATGTTTTTCCTTGAAACCTCATACCCTATTTGAAGTAGGAATAAATGTTTTTTTACTCCCATATAAATGCTATTAAGTTACATACTTCTTTTTTTTTTTTTAGGTCCATAACATGCCAGGCAAATTGAGTTGGCAAGAATCTGGAAAATCTTCAGAGGAAAATCTAAGTTACATAGATCTTGGGGAAAAATTAATTCTTCAGTCCCAAATTATTTAATTTCTCCAGTTTAGTGCTTTACATTTGTCCCCTGGATGACCTCATCCCCAACATACCAAGTTTCACCTGCAATATGTTCTCCAAGGTACTACTACAGAGATCACCTAAGATACAAATAATTTCTCACTTCTCTACCTAAAACTCTTCAGTGGCAACCCATTACCTTCAAGGCAAGTGTAATATCCTAAAAGTGATATATAAGGTTCTTAATTAGCTGGATCTACCCACTTCATCTGTCTGATTCTCTGTTCTCTTTCTTCACAGCCTGCTCTTCAGTCACTGAACCATTTGCAGCCCTGACTTCACCACACTCTCTCACAGCAGATGACTTACAACTTTTGCTCACTTTGCTATATTACAGCCCATTCTATCCACTTGACCTTAGGAACCCAGTCCTACACCTTCAAATCTCAGCTCTGGTCACTTCCATGTGGAATTTCTTTATGCACTTCCTAGGTCAGTTAAATATCCTTCCGATATTCTTACCTAGCATTCTGTTCTACCCTCTCTCACCTCATTTATCACTTCACTGCCATTGATAATTACATCTCTGAATCCTCAAATAGGAATGAGGTCCTGGGGACAAATGTTGCAATACTATGTTGAAACTATCATAATATCTGGAACTTAGTAGGCACTCATTAAGTATTTATTGAATTAACTAACATGTTTATAACCTCTTAAAAGTAATTTTGGAAAAAAGATCTTCCTTTTAAGATAATGCTTAGAGAAAACAGCCATAGAAGAAAAAATTATTTTGAAATTGCCATTTATAGTTCACAAATTTCCTATGAACCCATGCAGAACCAATTGTCCTGTCAACTAAATCCTGGAAAATTTAGTGGGATGAGAATAGAAAGACATGCCATGTTTTTCTAATCATAGAAAAACCAGTTACTTAAGCCAAAAGCAAAAAAATATATACATTACTGAAATTTGAAATAAAGAAGCATCAAGTTTCACACGCACACAGAGAATGGGGGTACACAGCTTAAGAATGCACAGCTTAAGAATGGGGGTACATTCCAGGAAATGTAACATTAGACAATCCTGTCATTGTAGGAATATCACTGTGTGTGCTTACCCAAACATGGTGCATGTCAATTACTCAGTGTGGTCTCTTGACACAATCAAGAAACATGATGAATCCGAGCTGTGGGAGGTGGCTGATGGCAAAGCACAGAAAACTGTTTTACAGTAAACTTTTTTGTAAGTAGAAGAAGTATATTCTAGAATAATGATAGAAAGTATAATATTATGTACTGTACATAATCATGTGTGCTATACTTTTCTATGACTGGTCTCACAATAGCTTGTTTACATCAGCATCACCACAAACACATGAGCAACACATTGTTCTGACATTACAGTGGTTACTACATCACTGGTGACAGGAAGATTTTAGTTCCATTATAATTTTATATACTATATAAGACACAGTAAGTAAGTGATTTATCATGGACAATAACGTCTTCGTGTGGTACACCACTATGTGTGTATGTACATATATATAGAGAGAGAGAGCCAAAAAATAAATTCTGTCCAAAAATCCCATCCTGTGTCTTCAGTCTATTCAGCAAAATTCACCATACAACATATTTTGTATTATTGTAGGGGGAAATTTCCTTGGTAAACAAATAATTCAAACACTTTCCAACTTTTGAGAATAAAAAGCAACTCAAGTCTACAGTTGGAAATCGCAGTTATTTCAGGGGGATTCTTAGGATTTGGTTTCATTTTACCGTTCACTATGCTTTGAAATTGTCTTCTATAAAGAAAGCCATTACAAACATAATTTTTCTCTCTGCCGTGGTTCAAATGAGCTCTGCTGAAGATAAAGTAAAAAACTGAAGGAATCTGAACTATAAGTAAATACCATCTTATTTCCTAAAACTAACAGAATTGACCAAGCTCAGTTAAGCCCTATAGGTACAAATCTGGGGCAAGGTGAAGCCCCAGATGGCATGTACAGGGCTCAAGAAAACCCATGTAATCTAATAGACCTTACATCAGAGAACACAATTGATTTGGCCTATTATAGAGAAGATCATGAAGCCAGTGTCTGAAGTGATGCTGGAATCCCAAATGACTCCACGTACTCTAGAAAGTAAATAGATGCCTACAATAATCCTTCGTGAAGCATAGTTAATGAAGCACATTAGTCTTGAACCCAGATTCATCCTCAGAAACTTGAACAGAGCCCAGCACAGAGTGCATACTCAGAAATCATTTCTTGGAAGAATGGATTAATAATTGAATGAATGAACCGGAGATGTCAGGCACCAATGAGACAGACATTATCCTATGTACATGTGTGATTACTCAAATGGTATAAATCTACATCATGCACAACCATAGAAATGAAAAGTGTACACCATTTGTATACAATGAATCAAAATGAAGTCTGTAAAAATTTTTAAAAAGCAATAACAGGAAGAACATGTAGTAAATGCATATAAAGATATTTGATACTGTCTCTATTTCTAAATCTGTTTTGCAGTCAAATAAAACATATGAGAATAAGAAAAAAAACACTACCTAAACAACACTTACCTAAACTCTATTACCTATAGTCCCTCAAATTGTTTTTCTTTTTTTAACCAATATGTTCATCTCTATCATCTTCCTACCCCCATCTGCACATCAACATATGGCCAAATTGAAACGATATCCTTGATCTGGATATTCTGAATTATTTTTTAGAAAAACAATTGGGACAGGGATTAAACACTGATATGATTCTCCTGCTCCTTGAGCCACTTCCAAATTCCAACTCAAGGACAGTCATCTCTAAGAGACTTTCCTATCCTCTCCTTAGAACTGACACTTTCCCTCTTATTATTCCCTCCATTCTCTGTACATACCGAAGTATTTTTCAATTATAAAATATAAGTGCAGGGCCGGGGATATAGCTCAGTTGGTAGAGTGCCTGCCTCGCAAGCACAAGGCCCTGGGTTCAATCCCCAGCACTGAAAAATAAATAAATAAACAAATAAATAAATAAATAAATAAATAAATGCAGAAAAATGTATGAAGTTCAGTTTAATCAATTATCACCCTGCCAGTTTGACAAATTATAGTAAGGTGTGTATCAGTGTGAATCCCATCAAAGTCAAAATACTGAGCTTTATCAGCACCAGAGAATGCCCCTCCATGTCCCTTCCTGATCTCAAACTCCGCCCTCCCCTATCCTATTATGATAATCTGTCCTCTCTTTGCTCTGTGTTTTGCCGTATAAGCAGGAATTTCTAATCAATTTGGCTTACTTTTGTGTTTTTGTATTGTTTCTATTGTGGAACATTGGGTTTTCAGAAGTTATATATGCTGCATATATAGCTGTAGTTAGTTCATTTTGATGCTGAATGCTCTTCTAGTACATGAATAAACAATTTGTCTATTCATTTCATTGTCAGTGGATGCTTGGGTAGGATCCCATTCGAGCAATGCTGTGTATTCCTGTCAAGTGTACCATAATGCACATAAGTATGTACTTCAGTAATAAGCCATGCTCTGAGAAAGGAATCTGATTGTGTACATCTACATTTACTAAATAAAGACAAAACATTCACAACCTGTTTCTGCTAACTTGCACTTCTAGTTTTTGAAAGTTTTTATTGCTCCACAGTCTTCCTTTTGTATATAAGACTTATAAGTTGTCCTCAAGCTAGTATGTATCTAATGGTTTTGATTCCTGATTTCTAATGAGTTCAAATGATATTTTTAAAAAAATTTTTTTTAGTTGTAACACAAAACCTTATTTTGTTTATTTATTTTTATGTGGTGCTGAGGATTGAACCTAGTGCCTCACACATGTGAGGCAAATGCTGTAACACTAGGCCACAACTTCAGACCCTTAAATGATATTTTAAATAATATTGTATTGAATTTTCTATGTACAGTATTATATTACCAAAAATAATAGTCTTTTAGAGTTTTGGGGGGTTGTTTGCTGTTGTTTATAATTCATCTAAGCTTTATTTGTTTTGTTGCTGTTATTGTCTTGGTATTTTTTCATTTTTCTTTATTGTACTGGATAAGACTTCTAAGGAGAAAAAACATTACATGGAAGTAGTGGTAGTAACCTTTGGATGCTCCCAAATTCAAGGGAAAATTCCATAAAGCTTCAGCATTAGACATGAATAAGTGCTAAACATGGTGTGCCCCCAGTGTCTATTTAAATTTTTTAGCAAATAAAGTAAGTTCTATTCCATTTGTATTTGTTGAGGTATTTTTTTCTAATTTAATGAAGATATTGGATTCTGAAAACAAAATCTGTTTATTCATTAAGATAGCCTATTTCTATATTTGTGCTCTGTAAATGAAATCAATTTTATGAATTTTTTATATTTATTTCCAGATTTTGTTTATTTTCATATAAGTTAAGAGGCTATATTTACCTGAAATTTTATTTTCTCAAAGTGTCCTTCTTGAAATTTGTTACTAAAGTCATGATGGTCTGAGGAGGCTAGTTTTTCAATTCTGTTGAAGCTTATGGAAGATTATTGTTATTTGTACCCCAAAAGTTTGGTAGACTCAATGATTAAACTATCTATTATCCCTACAGAAAGTTTTTAAATTAACTTTTCAGTTCTGTTAATAGTTATATAACCAGCCCGGCACTGTGGCACACACCTGTAATCCCAGCAGCTCAGAGGGCTGAGGCAGGAGGATCTTGAGTTCAAATCCAGCCTCAGCAAAAGTGAGGCACTAAGCAACTCAGTGAGACCCTATCTCTAAATAAAATATAAAACATGGCTAAGGATGTGGCTCAGTGTTCAAGGGCCCCTGAGTTCAATCTCCAGTACCCTCCCAAAAAGTTACATAATTATTCATATTTTCTATTTTTCATGAACATTTCAGTACATTGCAATCTTCTAGAACAGTAGTCATTTCATTCAAATTTTCAGATTTTTGTCATAAAGTGTTAATAAGAGCCCATTATCATTTTTTTTGATACTACAAGATATGCAGCAATATTCTGGTTTTTTATTCCCAAAGAATATTACATTTCCTCTATTTTCTTTTAGCAGTTTGTGGGTAGGGGAGATGTTGCACAAACAATGAAATGGAATTTCCTAATTTGATTTTTTTTAGTACCTAATAAACACCCTCAGCACATGGTGTTTACTGGGCTTGGTAAACCTCCATTGTGTGCTTCCAGCTCCCATCATGGTCTCATCTGTGTGTGTGAGACTTACTGCCATAAACTTTAACATATGCTTAAAGACTAAAAACGGCTAGCTTAATCCCTTTCTTTTTCTTTTCTTTTTCTTTTTTTTTTTTTTTTTTTTTTTTTTTTCCTAATTTTCTCTTTCAAATTCTTTCTCATACACAAGAGAACTAACCCTTTCTTTTCCAGGAAAGCTTACAGCAGCTGCCAATAAAACAACTAAACTCAAACAGGAAGAATGCTGCCCTAGGCAACTATCTGATCCAATAGCTAATGGACGCTTGCCCCATGGCTGGGATATTCATGAAGCCACAGGCTGCCATCAGGACAGTCCTGGAAAACTGGGAAAATACAGGTTAGGTCTACATGACATTCATGGAAATAGATGCTGTTAAGTTCTGCTGTACCGCACAATGTGAATGGTCTGAACACAATTACTACAGTGATTTTGTCATTGTGAAATGTGAATTGTAAATGTATAACTATTATTTTTCATCACTTCAGTTTCAAAAATAACTATTATTTTTCATCACTCTATTGGCCTCAACTAGTTCAAAAGAATGAAGCTGAATGTTTAATGAAAAGTAATTACTGTATATCTCTGAGAAAGTTGATGATTATATAACTTGCAAAAAACTATTTTCAACATTTACTACCCACTGTGAAGTCTGTAGTGATATTACTAAACACGCAAAAAGACACAAATCTGCTGAAAAATTATCAGCATCAATTTCAAATTAGCCAAGAAGACTGAATTGGCAGATACGGATTCAACACGAGCAGTTGCAGAAGTGCATTTACATAAGACTCGGTGAAGCATATCTTTTCATTTAAAGTAAATGCCTGTTCTTCTAAATTAATTTCACTCATTTTCATTCCAGGCTTTCTTGTGCACATACAAAACCTAAAGCAATAACTGTGAACATGTTGGCTCTATTAGCAGCAACAGAAATTTGCAAACTGTTAAATCATGCCAGTTTTACAATAGCATTTTCAGGTGCTTTGAAGAGAAAAATCAGTTAATTCCAATAATGATTTGATTCTTCTCGTTTGAATCAAGAAATTAGGATAAAACTTTTAAAAAATCGTTGTTACAAAATTATCTGACATTATCATGAGTGTAATTGTAAATCCTGTTTAATAATTAATAATGATGAAAATATTTGTTTTGTGGTGGTAACACAAACTGTGGAGTAGCATAGCATCATGATTAAAAACATTGTTACAAAATTAAATGTACAGGGATTTTTGTGAGTACATATATTAGTAAACTTTGCCTTTTTCATATGAATACAATATGTATACATGTGTATACATAAATATATTACAAACAGCAAAAAAATTAGCAAATCTAACAACACATTTACATTTGAATAACAAATTTCAGTAGCAAAGATTGGAAATGTGATCTATTATATAGATAAATGTTAACTAACGTATATATTATGTTATATATTTTATCTCATATAAGTTGTATAATTAAAATAATGATTAGTTACATATTATTATATATAATATGTATTACATCTAGTTACACATAATATATCCACATGCTATATATAGCTCAAATTTACTAAATTTGTTTTTCAAATCTTTCATAATCTTGCAAGGTTTTTCATCTTCATGTTCTATCAATTATTGAGAAAGGTATATTAAAATGTTCTGTTCTTATTTCACGTTATCCACTTCTCCTTATAGTTACATTAGTTTTTGTTTTGCACATTTTACGGCCATGTTGTTAGACGCATACAACGTAGAATTGTGTTATCTTGCTGGTGAATTGAACTTAATTCAAGATACCTTCTTTGCTCCTAGTAATGCTTTACAATGTTTGTCTTGTTTTAATATATAGATGTGGGTCAAATAACATCATGTCGATTTGTTTTTTACCCAGTTTGTCAATCATTGTCTTTCAAACTGAGAGATTTTATCCGTTTAAATTAAATTAAATGAAAAATAGATTTGGGTTTAAAACTACCATTTTATTATGTATTATTTGTCCTGCTTACTCAGTGTTCCTTCTCTCTCTTTTGAACTGATTAAAATTTTATTATTTCATTTTCCCTTCTATTACATTATACTCTTTACATTAGTTTTGAAAGCTTCATCATATATTATTGATTTACCAAAATTGAATAATAACAGATATTTTTACTCTCTCCCCATAACATAAAACAAGGACCTTGAAATAATTTGATACATTTCCCCTTCCCCAATTAAAATATTATTGTTGTATTTTAAGGAAATATATATATAACTATTAAATGCAAAATATGAATAGATTATGTATTATATACATGTCTATTTTTATGCTATATGCAGATTAAATAATTATGTATTATAGTATATAATACAAATAATACATGCATATTACATATTATTACATATGGCATATAATTTCAAATCTTAGGAGATATTTTATTGTTGTTTTATTCAGTCAATATTCATTTTAACTTACCAAATACTTGCCCATTTGTCGTTTTTATTCTTCCCTTCCCTTTATCTCTGACTTTCTAATTCTTTTTTTCCTCCTAATGAATAGTTTGTATTTCTTCTACTGTTGGTCTACTTGTTGTGAATGTCTTATTTCAAGAGGATTATTAGAGAATATTTCCCTTGGGTATAGAATTTTAAGTTAGCTGATACTCTAGCATATTAAATATATTATCGTTTTATCTTTCAGCTTTCATTAGTGCTAGCAAGACCTCAGATCTCTTCAGTCTTATACTTGCAGTTGTTCTCAGGAAATTTTGTCTTTATTTCTCTGACTGCTAATAAGAATGTTTAAATTTTTTCTTTGTCTTTGATTTTTTAAGTTTCAAGTTGATATGTTTTGCTCAGGATTTGCTGAGTTGGTCGTTTGCTTGTCCATCTGCTTGTTTGTTTGAGATGGGAGTCTTCCTATATTGCCTAGCCTGGTCTCCAGTTCCTGGGCTCAAGTGATTCTCCCACTTCAGCCACCCTAAGAGCCAGGACACAGGTATGCACCACCATGCCCAGTTTGTTCAGTTTTTTGAATCTGTATAGTTTATGACTTGTGGAAAATTCTGAGTCATTATCTCTTCAGATATTTCATCTGCCACATTCTCTCTCTCCTCTCCTTCTTGGACTCCAGTCAGTCTTAATGTCAGCCTCCTCACTATAGCCTCTGTGTCACTTGCCCCTCCACCATTTTCCATTAATCGTTCTCTCTGTCCTTCATTGTAATTTCTTCTGGCACATTTTCCTGTTCACTAATTTTTCATCGGTTCTATCTGATTTACCATTGTGTTCTTTATTTCAATTGTTGACATTACTTCAGATTTTAAACTTCTGATGTGCTATGTCACTATCATTTTCAGTTACTTGCCATAATTTTTTTTATTTGATGATTACTTTCTGGGTAGAAAGCATTTTTGTTTCATACTCTAAAATCCCCGTGAGTCTGTTTCTTTTGACTGTGGTTTCTGTTGAAACTTCCCTAGAGCAGCTAGCTCATTTCTTTTAGGCTAGATGGTTTTATTGCATGCTGAACATCTTGTTTCAAAAATAATAACAATTTTTCACCTTCCAAAGAAGATTTTCTAATGCTTTAGCCAAGCACCTGCAGAAACTACATTTCAAGATGACTTTAACCCATGTCCTCCCATCTCTTTCTCTCCTCTGTGCATACCCCTGTACACAGATTTTTAGAACTTGGATTGCAGTCTAAGTAATTTCCTTCTGATTCAACTTTACACTTTGGATACTGTCCCTCAGAGCTTGGTATTACATCCTGTCTATGAATTTACTTTAAAACAGAAATGCTCTAATGCAGTTATTTGTTTAAGTCTCTCTTCACTAAGTTCTTCAAGAACTTGAGAACACAGCTTATATCTTAGACATCTTTGTATCTGTAGTGCCTAATGTAGCATCTATCATATAGTTCTCATTCAATAAATTAAGAAGGCCTTTATCAATGAATGCTCATTGATATTTTTCTGTATAACAGGTCCCATGTTAGACAAATAGAATATATTGGTAAATAAATAAGACATGATATCTGTGACAGTCTAATTGGAGAAACCAGCAGTTAAAATGTTAGATAAATAAACATGTTTCATCCAAATGTTAATATGTGCTATAAAGAAAAATATCAGAAAATAACAATCAAGAGTCACTCGGCAGAGCTGGGATTGTGGCTCAGTGATAGAGCACTTGCCTGGTACATGTGAGGCACTGGGTTCAATCCTCAGCACCACATAAAAACAAAGTTTAAAAAAAAGATTCACTCTGCAGCTCACTCTGGAGTTAGAGTGGTCAGAAAGATTTTACAAAGAAAGAGAAAGAAAGAAATAACGGAATCATCCACTTGAAGACTGGAAGGAAGATTATTCCAGGTAGAAGGAATAACATTACAAATAGGGAGGAAAAAAAACTTGGTGAAATTGAAAGGAGACAAATGGGACCTGAGTAAAGTGGGGTGAGAAGTAACATGAGATAAATAAGATGAAGTTCAGAAAAATCAGCAAAACCCAAGTAGGTCAAAACTTTGAAATTCTGAAATGTCATTTTTTCCCAAGTCAACTGGGTATATTTTGGATGGATTTTGCTCCAAACACTGATGAGGCCAGTCTATGGAATCTTCAGAAACATGAAATTGTACAGTCAGACATACAGAACAATTATCCACTGAGTCTTAAAAGTGAAGAAGTTTGAGCTTCCGCTGAAGTGTCTGCACTACTTGGGCTTTATAAGTGGCCCAAGGACCTTGCTATGGCTTTATCTGATGGCAAAGACCTCTGCCTGAAGAGAACATCCTGATGTCACTGGTTTACTTCCCCAAAACTTGCCACCTGAAGACAGTCCTCATTTCAAAGAAACCCAGACTAATCTGGACAGGGAAAACATAGCTTTTAAGGATTTTTCTGGATAAATATATAAACTTAAAAGGTTAGAGATTTCTCTAAATTGGAAAAGTTCTTGATTTGAAAGAATTTGTCTTAGAAGCTGAGGAACATGTTTAAAATTCTCAAAAAGTTAAAAAAAAAATGTGCAGGAAACATCTGGACATCCTCATCTCCTAGAACTACCAAATGTGCCCTGACTTTAGCAACTGAGAGCTGACCAAAATCCTGTCAAGAAACTTCCAGAGCAGCTGAAACTAAAATTTATTCAAGATTTCCAGGAGAAATAGAAATGTGAGGAATTACTACTCTACTAAGAGAAGACACTCTTTTCTAGATCAACACTCCAAGAAATCTGTTGTCCCTAATACATGCCAAACTGAAACTCAAAAGAAGTTTGAGGAAATGTGAAAGACGTGAGGTCTTTCCAGAAAACTATGACTTTTTCCAAGATGAAATTCCACTGAGAGCCAGAGAAGCCAACCACTAAGGGAGAGCACAATTTCTTCCAGGATTTGTATTTGAGTAAGGAGCTCCAGTAGGTGCCCCTGAGGGGTTGCAAATGGAAATTAGTCAGTACTAACACTGAATCCCCAAAGAGCTGAAGGAACATTATTAAGAACCAGGCTGAGGAATTGCAGAAATAGTGCAAGACAGACCTGGATTTTTGTCTAAAAAATGTGTTGCATATGAAAAATTACTTCAAATAAACATAAGAATATGAATGTGAAAGGCAGCTCAAACCCCAAGTTGAGACGAACAAATCTGCAGTCCCCATCAACAGAATTTGTAAAAAGGGCATGGAGAGGAACAGGGGCTTCAGGCTCCAGGAAGAGATTCCTCAGAGTCTATTTGTACCAACTCTTATCGCTCACAAGGATCAGAAAAGAATAAGAAGGAAGATGAGAAAGACAATGAACCAGAATCTCCTCAAATCCAGCAATGGAAAGAAAGATGAAGCTAATGAGCATAAGTACAGTGCCTTCAGCTCATCTTCCTCAGAAGACTCCTCACTCAGACTCCACCTGAGCTCTGAACCATCAGGGTTGGACAGAGAACTTCCCAGCAGAGGTCCAGGATGTCTATGCCAAAAGCACAAACTATTGCCTATTTTTTTCTCCCCTTCTTCCTCTCTTCCTCTTAAGTAAAAAGCAGGCAGGACAGGTTGGGAAGAAAAGAACTTATGGGTGTACTCTTAAGACTGAGTCCATAAATCTGAATAGAGAGGGCCATCCTTCCATGATAAATTTAAGTATTTGTCAGTACTGCCCCCTCACACATTTTTAATACTACCCACCCCAGAGGAACTCCTCTTAATTAGGTTCTTGGAATAAACAATGAAATTATTGGGTTGTGAGGGGGGAAATGTAATGTGGCTTAAATAATATTCCTAAAATAAGTTTTGCTCTCATTTTCTGTTTGCCAGTGGTATTAGAGTACACTGATGAGCCTGTGATCCCCACCTTCTTTGTGGAACTGTCCCTCAGGACTCTCCCTCAGGATGAAGAAAATAAGCAATTCAAATTTTATTTATTTAAAAAATAAATTTTGAATAAATTTTAAAATACTTGTGAGATGATGAAGTGAGACATCAGGTGATGTCATATTTGTATAAGCCTGATAACAGATCAGGTTTGAGGTAGAAATTTGGCATTCAACAGTAACAGCTGCACGGATATAGTTTCTAATATTTAGGAAGAGAGAATAGCCCACAGAGCAAGAGAAATTTCAAGACTCGGCTCTGAGGAACTCCCAGGTTCAGATGTCAAGTAGAAAAGGAAGGGGTTGCAAAAGCAATTGAGAGGTAGACAAAGCAAAAAAAGGAAATTCATGAGATTGTGACATCTTTACCAAGAAAGAAGGTTTTCCACATGAAGGGACTGTCCGCTGTGTGGAATGATCCTTGAGGTCAAACAAATTAAGAGCAGAAAAGCAACTTTTTAAGTATGTTACATAGAAGTTCTTGGCAGCCTGCACAAGAGTATTTTTAATGGAATAAAGGAGAAAAAGTCAAACCAGAGTTTTTAATCTTAAAAAATGATTGTCAAGAGAATTAATTGTGCTGTCTTGTGTCATCATGATTCCCTTATGATTACCTTTATCATAGCCCTCTTATTTCGCAATTTAGATAATCAACTCTCTCTTTAAATGTTAATGTCATGTGGGCTGGCACCACATCTCACACATACCTGTGACCCCCACAGCTAGCACATGATAAGTTTGAATTCATGTTTGTTAAAGTAATGACCTGGGAATTGGCTAAGTTTCCCACTGCATGCCTCCTGGAATAAAATGCAAACTGAAAAGACAATTAAATGAGTTGTACAAGTCATGGCATAGTCTTGCTTTCCCTAAGCAAACCTTAAGGATATTTGAAAAAGGAATAAAACTTCATTGGTCTTCCTCAAAACACTACTACTGGAACCACCATGTCACTCAGGTATCCCACTCCTTGGTTCTTTAGGTATCCTAAAGAACTAAATCAGCGTACTGTAGTGATACATGCACATCAATGATTATAGTAGTGCAATTCATCATAGCCAAACTATGAAACCAGTTCAGGTGCCTGTCACAGATGAATGGGTAAAGAAAATGTGGTATATGTACACAATGGAGTTTTACTCAGCCATAAAGAAGAATGAAATCATGGCATTTGTGGTAAATGGATGGAACTGGAGAACATTATGCGAAGTAAAATATGACAGATTCAAAAAGTCAAAGGTCAAATGTTTTTCTCTCATATCCATAAACTAAAGTGAAATAAGAAAAAAAAGGTGGAGGAGAGGGAGTGAATTCCATGAAAAGAGAAGGAAGATCAGTAGAGTTGAGGAAGGGGATAAAAGAAAAGAGAGGAGAGATGGGAAAAGGGAGGAAATTGACCAAGTTATACTATACACATATATAAGTATACCACTGGAATTTGACTTTTACAAGTATCTATAAAGGATCAAAAACTATAAATAAATAGAAAGAAGACCAGCAGAGTAGAGGAAGGCAAACAGAGGGAGGGAGAAGGGGAGGGAAAGAAGAAGTACTGGGAACTGAAGTGTAAGAAATTATATTCCATGACATATGATTATGTCAAAACAAGTCCCGATATTATACATAAGCATAATGCACTAATAAGAACATTTAAAACAGCATGTCACTAGGGGGCTCAGGTGTACACTGCTTCGTGATGCTCACCAGGTATTCTAGCACTGAGATATTCAAGCACCTGAGCTCCCAGGAAAGGTTTGCAGGGTTAAAGAATCAAGATCCACCAATGACAAGAAGTATCTTACTAGAGATTAGCTTTGGGGAGTTTCTCCTTGAAGGAGTCATCTTTAGGAGGAGCAGGTGAATTTTTAGAACAAAGAAGCTTCTTTACAACAGTGAAGTTCTTTTCTCTATACCCTTGAGAGAGAAAGTATTGATACCAAATAAGTCACTACTTCTCAGAAGAAGGATTACGATACTGGCTTTTCCTACAGCTCCTCATGGAATGGGAACAGAGATCCTGAATGCAGGGCACAGCTTAATTTAAATATATAAATGATAGTAAAATCAGATACTCAGGATAAAAGAGATGCTGCCATAATTTTGCTGTATATGTGAAACAGACAAAAGTGGGGGCATCTCTGAAATTGAGAGCAACTGAGAGTAAAACCTGACATGGCTGCAACCCCCTGGACTGACAGGCCTCCAGGAAGCTCAGAATGGAAATTGTTTCTTCCCCAGCATGTCCAGCACTGGTTAACTACATTTGGATCTGCATTTGTATATTTCCTGCCTTTTGTCCCATTTTGCCTGCCTCTTCTCTTCTAAAAGCTTTCTTTGCCCCTAAGAGCCTCTGAAGATGGAATTTTTGAAACAAAAAGATTTTTTTCGTCCTACAAAGCTGACTGAATAAAACTCATTTTCCTAACAATTTGACTTTGAATATTTGTGAAGCTATGAGTAGTGTAGCCTGGCTTATTTCTCTGAACTGTAATAGTGCCACCCCAATCCCTATTCCCCAAACCACATATATCAGAAACTTTGTCCTCATGGAAACTCTCTCATCCATGATGCAACTGTCCCCTGACAACCTCTCTAGCATTCTGTTTTACAGAAAAGAGAATATGGGTGGAGGAGCTAATGGAGAGCTCAGGATATAGCTCAGTGGTGGAGCACTTGCTGAGCATACACAAGGCCCTGGGTTCAATCCGCAGAACTGCAAATGAGAGAAAGGAAAAGCAAAGCAAAGAAAATGGCATCCCAGAGAGGGTGGATTGTTCTCCATCAGACCTCCAATAAAGGAGAAATGGAACTGGAATATGTATGTTCTTTCTCCTGGTCCAGCAGCAATATGCAAGAAGGAGAGCTAACAAATCAGAAGTAAGTGATACCAAGAAAAGCAAAGGAATGTTTCTTGAAAGGTAAAGACTTTGAAGTGAATTTGAGGGAAAAATTATCCACAAATGTGAGGGGAGTCATGTAGCTTCCCTTTACTCTATAACCAAGACTAAATTTACTCTATAACCAAGACTAATTCCCATTTTCAGTCCCCATCCCAGAGGTGGTATATATGATTTGATCCAACTTTTTGTCATCTGTACAAAGACAATTTTAATTTTAAGAGGAAAAGGGACTTACCGAACGTCACAGCTGAGACTTCCTTGAGATTCTTCCTTTCCTGTGACTTCAGGACAAACACTCCTCTCTCTCCTGCCTTTTTTCCCTCCCTCATTTTGTGCTACTCCTGGGGACACAGGAAACATTTGACTGTTTCCTACAGAATGCAAAAGAACTCAATTAGCTATAGTCTCTCCTGCTCCTTCATCAAGCTAACCATCAAAAAGCCTGTAATGACCATGAATATGTTGGGAACAGGGTGATATCTGTGCAGCTAACTGTCTTAATCACCAAGATGCAGGCAGTTGCGACTGCACCCTCAAGAGCCAATACAGCGCAAACAGGACTGCTGGGCCCCCCTGCTTACCGAGGTTGTTAAGAGATATTTGTCTGAGGAATGTGCAGCTGCCTAGAAACCTTATCTATCAAGGACAGGGGGTCCTAAACCTGACCCATCTCCTGCACAGTTCACCCCTTCCCTCCACCCTTCTTCTTCTAGGACCGTTCAGTTCTGGTGGGACCCAATGAGAATCAAATAAATTGGCAGGACCCAACCAGAGGAGGACTAATGTTTAGCTGTTCAAATGTTAACCAATAACGTACAGGTCTTTGTGTGTGAATGCTTGGAAATCTCTTAAATAGAGGGCTTTCTCGCCCCTCGGGGCCGCTCCCTGCCCCCAGCCATTGTATCGGTCTGAGGGGATGGTTGCGGTCCAGGCTCGAGCTTGCTTTAATAAAACCTCGTTGTGTGATTTGCATTACCGTGTGTTCACTTTGACTCTCCAGGGATTAGTCGGAATGGGACCCTAACAAATACTCCACCTCACCTGGAGAACAAGGCACAAGCTTCTTCCATTGTGATCCCCAAACCCACTTGAAGACCCATTATATTCCTACAAAAGATTCAGCTCCAAGAGACTGGGAGTAGTTGCCCCTTCTCAATGACTAACAGTAGTGTCCTGTGCTTCTCTTCTGATTTGTCTTCTCTCTTCATCTTATAGAATCTTTATCTAACTGGATATCAGAAAAGCTGCTTCTGTGTACAACATATTCTTCCAAATATACTAGTTAGTACATAAATTCTGCCCACTGGTTTCAGGGTTACCATTCCCATTGCCCAAAGTTCAGGTTCTTGTAATTCAAAGTTGTTACAAAGTTTCAACCTTCTGGGAAACTGAGGCAGCATAAAGACTGCCCCTGCCCCCCACCAACACTTCAAACCCTGATTCTTGTGATCAAGTCAGAAAGATTTCATACATGTCACTCAGAATAGCAGGCATGGGTTTATTAAAAGGGATGGGGACAAGGGAAAGAGGACATTCTCAAGGGAGAGTGGGCCCTCTAAGACAGGAAAATGACCACATGCCTCTCTTGCCCTCCAGTGTTATTGGGGGTCTTAAGGAAATTTCTAGAAAGTCCTGCCCAGGGTCACCTCTTGACTTTTGACTGACAGCAGGATGACATTGGACTTTCAAGTTCCCAATTGCCATGACAACTCTAGGTCACTTTGGCCCATTTGGTTCTAATCAGAAATTGTTCTTGGAGATTTTATGGCTAGGGGAAATTATCCTTATCTTCCTAGGTTCTCAATTATAGTCTGTGTAAGAGTCACAAAAGTTCCCCTCTTTAGGGTAACTTGTGTTCTTTTTATGGGTGCTTGGGGCCTTCATTTCTCCCACAGATATCAGGTAGTTTGCTGAGGAATGAAACATATCATGTTAACTTAAGCAGATTTGCAGGTAAAGTGCTTCATAGAAAAGAGATCATGTGAGGGTCAGCATAGTGAACCCATTTTATAGAATTCTTCCCTTAGTCTAATGTTCTCACTGCTCACATCTGTTCCCAATCAACAGCCAAGAAATTTACTCTTATTCTCAGAACTATGCTCTAAAGATTTCACCACCACCATCATTACCACCACCACCATCACCATCACCACCATCACCACCACCATCACCACCACCACCATTACCACCACCACACTACTGAATGACCTCAAGTAAATGGGAGATCAAGGGTTAAAGGTAAGGTAAGAGGAGATGGAGAGACACATGACAAGTCAGCATATTTATTGAATATGTTAAACTTATGACTATTATCCTGTGTTCTACAAACCTCAGAAATAACTATGGTTTTGAAAATGTTTTTTAAAAATTCCCACAATTTAAAATTGTTTGTTTGCTAATATAAACTTATGAACAGAAATCTTAGTTTATAACTACTAATATATCAATAGAAGTTACAAGGAAATTTGCTTCTATGTTCTTAGGAGAAATCTCTAGCTATAGAACCGCTAAAACCTCAAGAAGCAAGTGGATGGAGGCCTCTCTAAGAATCTCTGGGCCAGGATTAAGAAAGACCTTTTCCCCAGGGGATCATTCAGCCTAGAGCACAGGAATGGTGGTAGAAAGGATGCAGATACTGCTGCCAAACCAGGTTGAGATCCCAACACATCGTGAGATACTTGTGGAAAACCCAAGAAAGTTAACCAGTTTCTCAGAGCTTACTTCCTCAGAAGTTACAAAAAAAGGGAGGGGGGAGTAAAATTCCTGACTGTCAGGATTATTAGGAAATCAATGACCTGTGCAGTAGAAAGAATACACTGTCAATGTTAAACAAATATATAGAGACCAATCTCCATGCAAAAGAATTTTATTTGGGAAAAATAAGAAGATTAAAATTGCAATTCAGGACACATGGACCGACTATGGTGAACTTCAGTATTACTGAAGAATAAAATAAATTGTTGGAGTTTCATTGGGAAGGAGAAAAGTTATGTAAGTTGTTTTGAAAGAAAGTTCATTGGTGCCAGTGATATTTTCAGGAGCTGGCAAGTCCTAACTACCGAGCTCAGCAGCTGTTAGGTAAAACCTGTGGTTTTAAAATCATAGAAACCTGTTTCTTGAGGTTGGATTGTGAGACAGTGTCTCAGGCAAGCTCACTGTCCTTACGCTACTAACTGTCCTTTGTGACTTCGAAAATAAGTTGCAGTTTGAAGAAGTTCTTGTGATAGCTCCTGTTATCAGGCAAAGCATGTATGAAGGGTCTTCCTTTCCTGTCCTTCCTTGGTTCCAGTTAACCAGGATTTGACACAAGTGACTCCATTTCAAATATAACAACTTTCACAGGAGCAGAGTGCCGGAAACATACCAAATACTTAGTAAATGTGAGTTTCCTTTCTTCTCTTTCTTTTCATCAGTCTTACAACCCTACATGAATGACTATTCCAGCTCATACTGTATCACATGTCCCAAAGATCACATTCTGTGTCCATATATGCGGACTTGTGCATTTATCTGATGCCCTTAGCTGCATCTTCTTCCACACAGCTTTTCATCACTTCCCCCACCTCTAATCTGGCAGTATTTTACAGGGTTCAAATTGGCACTGACCCTAAAACAACTTATGTTCCCTTCCAATAGTTCAAAACAAGAAACATTTTTTATGGAATATAATGGAGAAGCTGGCAGCAGGTTGAGAATCTCACACAAGACTTAAAATGCTGCAGTTATCTGTCAGTCACACTATGAAGCGGGTCATGCATAATAAACAGCTGTTTTATTAGCTTGATGGAGTATGCAGCAAATATGAAATGATAGAAAGCAGCCACAGACCAGAAGCTGAGGAGTCACAGGAAATATGCTGGCGAGGGCCAAATCATGGGTGTCATTGACAATAATGGCAGAGATCAATTCTGGCCAACGTACATTTCCCTACCTAGATGTCTTTGGGACATGACAAATCGCAGTATCCATCAAATCTGTAAGGAAGGCAACCAGGATCCAAACTGAAAGGCAACCAGGATCCAAACTGAATCCTCTGTAAGCTTTCATCATTTTATATATATATATAGTCTGAATAAAGATCAAGCATTAAAATTCTATTTTTCATGTGAAATTGCCAAAGCCTTTAGGGGATTTGTCTCATGGCCTTAACACAGGTATATTTTGCACTACCACCCCTTATCTTTTTTGAAATAGACTAAAATCCTGTTTGTGACTTCTTCTATCCCAGGAGCATTTGTTGATGGCATGCAGAAAACAGGAACTGGTTAGCTGGCAAACCAAAAACTCCTCTCACCATTGCATTTCCTGAAAGACATCAAAATGCATCCTCTGTACTGGTTTTGGTGTAGTAATCCCTACATCCCAGCTGAAGACATACAGTTTTGGTTTTTAGTTTTTTATTTCTTGCTTTTTTTGTGTGTGGTGGGGGTGTTGAACTCAGGGTACTTCACCACTGAGCCACATCCCCAGTCCTTTTTATTTTTTCTTTTGAGACAAGGTCTCCCTAAGTTGCTTAGAGACTCACTAAATTGCAGTGGCTGACCTCAAATTTTCGATCATCCTCCCTCAGTCCCCTGAGTCACTGGGATTAAAGACATTCACCACCATACCCTGTCACACAGTTTTTAAGAACATGGAAATATCTATTAATGCCTCTCTTCATCTTATTTCACTTTTCCTTTTTAAAATACAATGTTTCTGTGTAATTTCATTTTGTCCTAGACAGAAATGACTTTCTGATCCAGAAAGATGTCATAGAATAACATATTGTTGAAAACATCAAATTGCAAGAGTATGTGCCTAAGACCATGTCCAACCAAATTAAAGTTGAACTCGTGGGGACCAGAAGAAGCCCTTGCTCAATAACCTAGGTATTTCCCATTGTAAAATTCTTTATGTTAGTATTTTAAGTTAATTTTTGTTTTGCTACACAATCCAAGTAATGGCCACAATTTTCCATTTCTATTTTGCAGATATTCACACAACATTAGGCATAACATATTGCAATAATTTACACATGGCTCTCTACACAAAGTGACCCTACTTTCTGAACCAAAAATGAGACACAGGGGCTTCTGGAAGGACAGAGTATTCTTCTGCCCCTGATTCAGTCTCTTTTCCATCACCTGAGTCCTCAACACTACCACCAAGATTATCAGTTTAAAAGCTGATCAAGCCACTCCCATGCTTCAAATCTAGATATAATCTAGATTAATCTATCAGATATAATCTAAATTTCTATTTGGTCAAGTAAAATTCCAGATACCCTGACCCAAGATCCTGCTGTCATATTCTACCTCATAAAACCTCTGTCCAACCATTCTGAACTTCTTGCCATGTCTTAACTCAGCTTTTTCAAGATTTTTCTGTGGAAAGAAAATCCCCAACTCTCACACACACACAGGCACTTCTGCTTATCCTACAAAATAGTTATAACTGTCTAATAGATGCTGGAGTTTTTATTTTCCTCATTCTCATTAGGTGGGTCCTGTAGTGGCGAAGGCTACCACTTGGGGGAGATGTTGTAAAGATGGTACCAGCACTGGGTCAGGGAGGAGGCAGACTAGTGATCTTTAACAATTCTTTAATAAATTTAATATTTTAATATCTTTTCTAAACCCAAGATAATGAGTCTATGACAATAGAAATATTCAGCATCAAAACAATATTGTTGTTTAATCAATAACTAGCAGCCATAAAACAGAAGCTTCCATGAAGTTTCTCTGTAGAACAGCAGCACATTTACAACTGGTTCATTAGGTTGGGACTTCACATTAACACACTTAGATTTAACAACTGTAATTATTCTTTCTAGAAAGCCAACGGCAAAGGACTATCATTCCTACTTTTTGTTGGTAACTGCAGAAGTTCAAGAGATGAAACAACTAGGGAAGTGCAAGAAGTTAGAGAGAGTTTATTTGAATAGATGCTCATTCCAAAGAAGAAGGAACATAATAACAAAAATGGTGTATTTCCCTTACACAGAAGTTCTCTTTCAACTACAAACATAAACTCTAAGCAAAATGCTTTGACCCAAATATTTAGACTCCTGCTGACAATCAGAGTCAATGGCAGACTGATGTCATGCCAAAGGACATGCAGTAGAAGCCTTTACCTTAGAGTTCTGGAGCTAATTAGAAAGAAAACTCACAAAACACCACACCCGGTTTTGGAAACTATTCCAACTACAGACTATGATAACAATAACGTATAAAGTTACTTTTTCAGACTTGATCTAAGACAAAGAACATAATGTTTTATAAATAATTCCCAGAGAATAAAATGTAATTCTGTCTTGTTTACTTCTTCACAAATACCTCTATAAAACAGAGAGACAAGCAAATTATTTTCCTTCCTTAATTTTCATCTATCTTATTCACAAGTTATTTTTTTTCCTCTTCTTCTATGGGTGGGTGGGAAGTAAAACAATAAAAGCAAGTCTCCTCTCTTGAGTCCCTAGTATGGTGTATCACAATGCTAACATTTTCCTCTGGTACCTAAGACACTGCCCCAGGTTTGGGAACCCCACAATGTGCTCTCCAACTTCTATAAACAGCAGGAACTTAGTAAAGATGCTAAGACTGACACAGAGTCTGAAGCAGTTCTTTCCTGTGTCTGCTCACACACTAGGAATTCTGATGTTATTTGATTCTAAGCACCAGTTTGTCATTAAAAACAGAGGCAAGAGCTGGAATCCTGCCTCTCCTCCATCAGAAGCCTCCATACTCTGTGGGGATGCTAACACAGTTTTTCCAGACGTACTCTTCTAAGCCAAACCTAGATCATTTTTTGCAAAAAGAAACCAAGCAGTAATCAGAAAATACATTTCCAGGAGAAAAGAAGAATCAGAGAACAGTGCCCACAGCCTATGATGAGAATTTGTCATCTCCAGATAACGAAATAACAGGCCTGTTACAAAGTCAATATCTCTCCTTATCAGTACATTTGGAGAAAAATAACAGAGTTGGTTCCAAGATATACAGTCAACTATGGGATTAAGTTCACCAAAATCTCTGATTTGTGTTTTCTAATTGCCTCTTCTAAACCATAGAAAGTCACTTCCTACTACTGAATTTGAACCAAAGGAAGTTGTTCTGAGACAAGTATTACTCAGGCCCAATTATTTCAATGTCAAGTATATTAATAAGAAGAGCTTTTCAAATGTATAAACATGGAGAGCTCAGAGAACAAATTTAACAAAAACTCTATGAAATAAATAACCTTGTCCTGTGGACCATTGTTCTGTAGAAACAACTGAAACTCAAGTAAAATATACAGAGAAAGCTGCAGAGGCCATGGCATCATCTCAATCTCATACCCAGCCTGTTTCACTTCCTTCTCAACAATTATGGTTCTATTTGCTTTTCATATTGATAAAAGCCAAAATAAAACCTCAAAATCAAATATTCGAAGCCAGGCTTATTTATAGCTGCCCAATATCTTACCAGGTGTTTGCATTTGGTTTGATCTAGTTCTGCATGACTAAGAAAATTAAGTATGAAGTTTCTCATTCAACCCACTTGTCTAGCATCTGAGGTGCTTTGCAGCAATTTGAAGTGTGGTTCTTCACTATGATGATGAAAAAAATCATGCAAAGTTAGTGTCACCTGAAAAGCAAAAGAGGTGAGTGCCTAAGCCTGTGGAGGCTTTTTAATCACTTGCATAACAACACTGGGCCTTAAAAAGCCTGATCTGACACTCTCATTTGTCCTGTGATAGAGTGCTTACTACATGGGAATTTAATATCCCCAATGCAATCAAACTTTGCAGTGTGCAGAATGTGCCTACCATCTGTAAGCCAGAAGTAACAGTGCCACTCACTTCCGTCAGCAGGGCAGGGACACGACAAGAAGTTGGAGCCTGTTACCACACGAAGGTTCTCAACATGCGACTCATTGGTGGATACCCAGGCCCCAGCTCAGAGTGTGAGACCAGAGCATGGGCATCTTTTTCAATGATGCACAGGTGATTCAGTCTCAGAGTCATGTGGAGAACCATAAACAGCCATGCTGGCCTTTCAGCATGACTGCTGGTGCATCATTTTGGAGTTTGCTCTGGAGTTTGCTCCAAGAGTTGGGTATGCACTGCTTTCCAGAAAACTTAAGGCAACCTCATTGTGAAAGCTACATAATAGTTTTCCCTGTTGGTGGGCTGCTCCCAGGGAGTTCTCTGATGCCGAGTAAATCTCCTTTTCTACAGAAACTAGCAGATCCACTTTCTGAGTAGCCTGGGACAAAATCTCTTGTTCCAAGCGAAGTACATGTTATCATTTTATAAAGAAATGGAAAAATTGAGAGGCAAAATGACTTGATGAACTTCAAACTGCTGGCTAAAAAGTGGTTCGTTAAAAGTTAAGGATTAAGATTTTTCTATCTTTAAGGTGTTTTTTTTTTCTCCTGATTTTAAATGTATTTTCTATTGTGTTATTACCACATATGAATGACTTTTAGATGTAGGAGAGTAAGATGTCCTTTTTAAAAAGTTAACCGTGGTTTATTTTAGAGCTCTGGTTCTCACAGTATCCTTCCTGAATCAGCAGCATAAGAATCACTTGGAAACTTATTAGAAATGCATATTCTCAGCATCCACCCCAGAGCTGGAGCATCAAAACATCTGGGCATGGGGTCAGCACTTCAGATGATTTTGAGGTTCTCAGATATTGAGAGAATCACATTTTAGATAAAAGCTCAACTATAAACCCTTTTACAAAATTTTATTGAGGTAGAACCCCATAAAAATATATATATATTTTAAATCTCAAAGGTAAAGCAAGAGAGGAATAATAGTTCTTGGAGTTTGATTGACAGAAGTTGGGTCTTTTGATGTGAAGACAGTAATCTTAGAACAATCATAGGAAATCATCCCCTAAACATATTTTTCTCTCCCTGGAGGAGAGAAGGCAGTTTAGTAATAGTCAAGGCAGGCAAGCAGAACCAGCTTAAAGAAAATGTGCTAAATAAAGTAAGATAATTCTCTGGCAAAGAAGATACCAACAGCTTAATTCAGTCACTGAACTAGCAGAATATGTGAAAAAGCCCCAGTGGAGGAAAGTGAACAGTTTTAACAAACCTACTTTCCTTTCCTCTTGGATATACCATCAGACACATCTCCAGTCTCCTGGCAGTACAGGGTGATCCTAAGACAGTGCTCTGACCAGTGGAATATGAGCAGAAGAGAAAGATACTACTTCTCCCCAGGGTACAAAATAAAATTCCTTATAATGCTCCTTTATATCTCTTATCCCACTGGCTGGGCTGGAAGCAGAATATTCAGCTGAGGCCTCCTCAGCTCCAAGGGACAGTGGATCCACAAGTTAGGAAGATTCTGAGTTTATCAATAACTTTAGGAAAAGCCACCCATCAAACGTCTGCACAGAAACACTATAATAATGAGTCTTAAACTCCACTGAACTAAGCAAATGAAGTTTGAGTGTCATAACAATGCCTAATGTGGAACTTAAGTCTTCACTAAGTAATTAAAATAAATGCATACTTAAACAATGCAGCAACATTTCATAACAGCTTCCTAAACCTACACCTTAAGTGGTTATAAAACAGTAGCTATGGAATTCCTTAAGGATAAAAGTCAGAGAGCTCTGCAAAGTATCAGCCAGGCACAAATGCACCTGGTTCTTTCTGTGAACATAGGGAATGACACAGTATCCACCCCTCTCTCTACCAGATTGTCCTCTCTGGTATCAACCATCATATCCACACGGCGCTTAGAAGGAAAGGTGATCTATTTTTGTGTTTGAAGTCTAACCCTAATAATTGACCACAAACATTATGATGGATATATTTTGGGAAATCTTCACATCTTAGTCCCACCTTTTGTTGTGACTTTTCCCATTTTCCTTTAATAAATTATGACTCTCTTGAAGATTTTGTATCTGTTATTCAGTATTCATGTATTAATTCAAAAATTATTTTTTAAAAGCCTACCATAAGCCAACTCTCTTAGTTGCTCTAAATATAATAGAAAACATAAGGAGACTACAAAATAGTAGGGAAAACAGATAAGTCTATTTTTTTCCCCCATCTCTACACAGATTTTGACATAATCTTCCCTTGGTTTCAGCCACACAACTATGTCCTTGTTTATCTGTACTCTTTTTTCCTTTTGTTTTGAATGGCAGTAATTAAATGATATTAAATGGTAGAATTTCCTCAATTCTGTTTTGGCCTTTCTGCTATTCAGTTTCTACACTCAGGCAAGTAGATCTACAGCAGTGGCTTCAATTTTAACCTATTGATACATGAGTCACAAAATTAATATTCTCTGGTACAGATCTTTCTTTGAAGTTCCAGAGTCAAAATTATGTACCTACTTAATGTCCTACTTGGGGATCTCAAGCAAAACTTAACACAAAACAGAATTCACGGTTTCCAGCCCCACATTCCACTGCCATACCTACTTTCTTTCCAACACAACCATTATCAATGAACATTACAAACTTCCATTCTGATAAAGCGAGCCAGGAAATCTAGGAATCATCCTTGGCGCCTCCTTCTCCCTCATTCTCCAAAGCAGAATCTGTAAACTGTAGTAAATCTCTTCTGTGGTATTCTAATCCAAACTACCCACATCTCTGGCTTGAACTCTGGCAATACTTTTGCAATTCGGACCACCACTAATTCATTCTCTACAAAGCAATCCTCTTTTTCAAAGTAAAACTTTTGATCATGTCAATCTACTACTTAAAACTTATCAGAAGTTTCCCATCAATCATAACTAATGATCCAACTTGTGCACAAGATCTTGTCTTAGTCTGGACTCTCACCCCCATTCTATCTATCTGGCCTCATCTCAAAACCACCCTTCCACTTTCTCTCCCTCAGGTGAATGAGCGTGTTTCCTCCAGTCAAGGAGCCCTGGAACATGCAAGATTCTGGATCTTAAACGATCTCTTTCCCAATATCATCTCCATTTTACCTCTTCTTTTAGATGTTATCTCACCCTATTGCCCTTATCAGCGATCCTAGTGTGCCCTCCATTTTGTGGACAATTGCCCCTCTCTTAAGTCCTCCTAAAACCATTCCATGTATACACTTTTTATAGGAGTAATTTACACTAATTTTTAAGAATCTTTGATTAATGTCTATTGTCCTCACTCAATTACAGCAGCCCCATGAAAGCAGGAGTCATGCTTGCTTTTATCCCATCTTGAGATCCTAAGTTACTCACTCATTTAACAAATATTTACACACCAGGATTTACCAAACATTTTCATACTAGGAACTCTTATATGCACTGAGGGTAAAGTAACAACATGACATAGAAGGTTCCATCTGCTCTTATACTGTACCGATAGACAATGGCAGGTATGTGTTTTTAAAAAGTGAGATAATAGATGAAAAAAAGTGCTATATACAGAATTTAAATAGGAGGATGTGATAGACTACAATGGAATGGTTACCTCACATACAAAGAAGATTTTAGGAGCAGTGAAGTTGGAAATTTTACATAAAATTTTCATGACAAGATGAAGCCAGCCAAGTGAAGAGCAAGAACACTCCAGGCAGCAAGAACTACTCCTACCAAGGCCGTACAATGGAACCCAACACCTGGCGAAACACCAGGCTCATTATGCATGTTCAATATGCATTATTGACTACTATTACAATAAGTGGGCATATAAGCAGAATCCACTGAGGGGCTACTAACCTAGACATCTTTTATATAGGGTGTGAGAGATGGAGAAAGGTAGGTGATATGAGTGGTTTCTGATGTAGTTGCTATTGACTGATAGATCTTCAGTGTGCTTTCTAAGGAAGCGAGGTGTGACACATTGATTTTTGTAATTTCTATTGTGAGATAGGGATGACTGGTCTTATTGATAAGAGTGATTCAGTAACTTGTACTCAAAAGAACTCCAGACAAGTTGCTTCTGTAGCTATTAGTGTTATGCTCAAATTATAACTGAGTCTAAGACACTGCTTTGAACTTGGCATGGTAAGGTCATTAAAACTATTTTCTTGATTCAAGGTTGTCTTTGCAAAGTCAGATTCTATAACCAAATTCTTAATAGTTGGTGGATTCTTTGAATATAAATTTCCAAGTCTAGAATGGTCTCCTCTCTTCTTCCCAGCCCTTGGGTGCTCTCTCGCATTTATGGTGATTCTTGGTTACTTTTCTCCTCCCCTAATTCTGGAGTAAAATTTTACACCCTGAATAATAAACAAGGAGCACTCTTTCCAGGGCAGCAAATGGGATCAAAGCAAAGTTATGTTACTCAAACCTTTGCCTTTTGAAAAAGCAAATGTTTCTTCACAAGATGAATTAAAGTATTTAGTGTTCAAAGAAAATATGGTCTGTAAAGTTCTTTAAAGTCCTTTAGAATTGTGCTACTAAAAGGGAATTTTAGAACAGTCAGTTTCCAATTTTTTAAAATAACTCTGTGTGTATGTGTGTGTCTGTGTCTGTGTTTAGAAAAAGAGGAACTTTGGAAATTTTCTAAATAATTCTGTTTCAATACAAGGGCCTGTGCACATTTCTTTTTGAAAGTTACCTCTTGATGGCAGGATGTGAAGATGCTCAGTTCACTATTATTAATGAATTAATAATCAACCTTATGCTAGTTAAACCAACTCAGGCAGTGTCTTTGGAAACATTACTTGCTCTCCCTGAGCTTCAACATGCTAGTGTGTGAGAAGTGATCTTCTCTCATGTTTAAACAATACCAACAGCACCTGAAGCTTCACCTACACGTGGAATGTAATCAGAAATGCTGGCAGTTATTATTAGCATGCGGCCATCTGATGGGGACACTCAGACTTTAAAACTGAAGGACAGCAGCAGGGAACACATTGGGATGAAAATACACACCCCCAGTGTGGTGACATCTCTGGACAGTCAGTTTTCTGGAAATGGAACTTAAGAAGCTTTTCCCCAGTCTAACCAATATCAGAATCACCTTGGGAGCATTTTAAACATATAATGTTACAAGGAAATCTGATAATCAGCCAGGTTTGGAAGCACTGAACTGGAGAGCACAGTACAAGTAACATTCTAGAGAATGTTTCTCACATATTACTTCTTGTAAAGCTCAAGATTAACTCTCACTGTATGGAAAGGATAACAGAATTTGAAGTTGGAAGGATTGGACTTTCAGCTGTCCACTTTATCACTTTGTAGCTGCAAAAGTCCCCCATATTCTGTGATCTTCACTTTGTTCACCTATAAATGGAAATAAAATGTAATTACATCTGCCTTACATACCTGCTAGGCCTTTTGAAAATGCCAAGGCACCTGCAAATATGAGTCATAGTTATTAAAAATGAGAAATGGTGTCATTGCTGGGAGAGGTGTGTGTACTGAGTGATTTTATTAAACAGTAAAACCAAATAAAATATAGTTTGAAGAAAGAATATATGTACATGATAAATAAGAACCTGTGGTACATGTAGGGTGTGCAGGTGTACATGTATGTCTGTGCCAATGCTGGAGACAAGGTGGAGAAGCAGGACTTTGGGTGCCTCTGGTGGCATTTGTTTCTTTCCTTTTTTAAGACTTCTAATTGATTGAATGAATTCAGGTTTAGTGTTAAAGGAAATATCTTAGTTTTAAATGGGAACTCTGGGAGAATTTAGTTGCTAGGATAAAAGATATATCTATCAAAGGATTTGGAGAAACTACTCTCATTCTTTAGCTTTATAAAGAACGAACTGTTGCATTGTGAACTATTCTGAGTGCTTGTCATTAGAAACATTAAAGCGGTCTCACTCCCCCTACAAAATGTCTTTATTATTCAGTTAGTAATAGTTTCCATTCTTCTAAGTCATCGCCTAAATTAGATTTTATTGTAGATGGAAGCACTTACAACAGAACAGAATTCAAAAGTCATATGATTTTAATCTATATGTTAAGAAACAAACTTTTCTTCTATGGTTACAGAATGAACTTTCACTTCTGAGCCTAGACTATGGGTCATTTTTAAAAATGCAAGCTGGGTGTGGTGTTGCACACCTGTAATCCCAGCTACTCAGCACCCTAAGGCAGGAAGATTACATGTTCAAGGTCAACCTCACCATTTTAGGAAGACTCTGTCTCAAAATAAAAATTTTTTTAAATGGATAGAGTGCTCAGTGGTAGAGCACTCGCCTGGCATGTAGGAGGCCCTGGGTTTGATACTTTGTGCCACAAAAAAAAAATAAAAAGAAAAGAAAAGAAAAAAAAATTGTAATCTTTATGAGAAATGATTATATAAATATAATGCCAGGTTTAAGAAGGATGCACCTTGCACTTTTCCTAGAAAATAGAATGACCACTTAATGGAGTAAAATTTCCCCCTATTATTTTCTAAACCCTGGACACTAAAAGTTAGGGAAAGTCAAGGTGTCATGGCATGCCTGCCTGTAATCCCAGTGACTAGGGAAGCTGAGGCAGGAGGATTGCAAGTTCAAAAGCAGTTTCAGCAATTTAGCAAGGCCCTAAGCAACTTAGTAAGACCCTGCCTCAAAATAAAAAAATAAAATGGACTGAGAATGTGGCTCATCAGTTGGTTAAGCACCCCTGGGTTCCACCCCTGATACAAAAGAAAGGGGGAAAGAGGGGGGGGGGGGCGGGGAGAGAGAGAGAGAGAGAGAGAGAGAGAGAGAGGGAGAACATGTAGGAAGATCAAGGACCTAAAAAGGACACAATGTCTGAGGCTAAAGATAATCCACACAGAATGAGTAAGATCCCTTGGCACTTAGAAAACATCCTAGAAGCAATTAGGAGACAGTCCATTGAAAAGGTACTCACTGTAAAATTGGATGTTGACATTGTAAAGATGTTTGGAAGGTATTGCAATGAGGTAGAAAACTGAAATAGGAGTTGAGTTTCGGGCCAATGCAAAGACTATTGATAAGAGAGATGGAAGAGAATGTTTTAGTTGTAGGCCTAAGCCATGTCCAATATATTAGGTTTTTAAAAAATAGTCCAAATTATTCAATCAAAGAAAAAATTCTGAAGAAAAGGTAACTTTTTCAGGCTTACATACATCAATCAAAGTTATTCCTAAAGAACATCCATTTCCTTTGTTCTAAGTCTGAATTCCTCCTTTTTTATGCTATCTGATTTCCCAAGTGAATACAGCCACAAATTTAAAAGGCCAAAAATCTCTCCCATCATAAACCAACATTAACTTCCCAAGTTGCAGTTTCCCAATAGTTTGTTGGTGTTAATAAACCCCACAGAGATTGAGGAAACAGTATGGAAAGAGGCAACCCTGACAAAGCACAGTCCCAAAGAAGCACCACCCATCTCCCCACAAACATATATTCAAAGAATACCTTCAAATCCAAGAAGGCTTGGACCTCAGAAATTGATTCCCAAATTTTGTATTGTCCAATTTAGCTAATAAAAGTATAGGATCCTCTGTTGAAATTGGATTTCAGAAAAACAACCACCAAAAAAGATTAATATAAATATCTCTCTGTAATATTTGGGAGAGATTTAATATTTTATATTTTATATTAAAATTTGTATGTTACTCATCTGAAATTCAAATTTAACTGGGCCCCTTGAATTTTATCTGGCAATCCTATGTAGAGTTCTAAGTACTCCAATTTCAAAAACATATTAAAAATTAAATATT